>NW_027223759.1:17411149-20348649 GCF_028538775.1 Myotis yumanensis
CAGTAATTGACACCTGAATTCTCAGCAAGCTCGCAGTGAAGGCTTTTCACTTTTACACCTTGTTCCTTTGATACTGAACAAGAAATCACCTTCCTTAATTAAAATAGCTATGTCCACACACACATATACACTCACACCCACACATAGTCTAGATTGAAAAACTTAGTGACCCAACCCATAAAAAATTGTGAAATTCTTTTTCCTCCAAATATACTGCATTTTTCAAATCATGTTAGGTCAGTGGGAAGGCAAAACCATGAGACCGAATGCCACTAGTGAATTGCCAGGAAAAGGTGAATTACTTCTGAGTTGTTGGCATTGAAACAGTATATTTTCAACAACTGTTAAAAATAACAACTTGTGAATTCAAATGTCAAAGCTCAAAGAATGAAGCCGGGAGAGGAGATAGTAGCACTATTTTCATTACAGTGAATAGCTTTTCTTGCACTCTAAGGAGAGACAAGGTTTAGATACTTCAATTTTATGTAAGACCTAGAAAATTATTGCTTGTTGTTACAATAATGTATACCTGCCAGTTGGAAATAAAGTGTGAGTTATGCTTCAGAAAATCACACGTTTCCCATCAAATGTTCACCTTATTGTAAACTGAAATCACTAAAAAAAAAGTCTTGTATATATTCATTCATAAACCACAGAATCCTTTTGAAATAGGACAATAAGAAAACTAGCTGTAAACATTCTGAATTAAATTAACCATTGTATCCCTAGTATAAAGTTTCTATTCTTTTGTTTTAATTTATTTTTATTGTTGAGATTCTTACAGATGTCCCAAATCTCTCCCCCACCCTTTACCCTCCCTATTTGGATCCTGCCCCACCCCAGGCATTCACCAAACAATTGTCTGTGCCCATAGCCCATGTATATATGCATATAAATTCTTTGGTTAATCTATTCCCACCACCACACCCGCTTCCCTCTGAGATTTGTCAGTCTGTTCCATGCTTCCATGATTCTGGCCCTATTTTGTTCTACAGTTTATTTTGTTCATTAGATTCCACATGTAAGTGAGATCATGTGATATGCTGACATGCAAATGGTATTCTCTTTTGCCAAGGGTCAGAGATACTGAAGTAATACTTCTTAAGAAGTATATTCTAAGTTAAATACTTATGTGAAACTGGGAAGTCTTTAAATAAGTCTTGCCATGATAACAACCACCACACACACACACACACACACACACACACACACACACGAAAAGAAATAGTTAAATCCTATTAAAGGGATTTAAGCTTTTATTTATTAACTTCATAGTGTTTGTCAATAGCTGCTGTACCTCAATATGATTACTTGAGAAAATAGACACTCTTATTATCCCCCTAAAGAAAACTGAGGCCCAAAGAAGGTAGAAAACTTTCCCAGGCACACAGCTAGTAAGGTGCAGATGTAAATGCAAACAATCTAACTCATGAATACACTTACTTGCTATGCAATTAATAGTGCAAAAAGAAAGAGTTACTTCTATTAAAACTAACTTAATTACAAAACATGTACAAAATGTTCACAGAATATTATTCATAATAGTCAGAAGTAGAAACAATTTAAAAAATCCATTACTGATGGATGAACAAAATATGGTATATCCATACAATGGAGTATTATTATTCAGTCATAAAAATGCATCCATATAGATGCATGTTATACTATGGATGCCTTGAAAATATTACGCTAAGTGGAAAAGCCAAACACAAAGACCACACACATAATGTATGAATCCATTACAGGAAATATCCAGTCTAGGCAAATCTATAGAGACAGAAATTAAACTGCCTGTTGCCTAGAGATAGGGGTTTGGGTGTAAAAGGAGACTGACTGCTAGTGGGTATAGGGATTATTTTTGGAGTAATAAATATGATCTAAATTGATTGTGGGAATGGTTGTACAACCCTATGAATAAACTAAACACTATTGTATTTAAAGGGGGAAACGACTAAATTAACTGCTTTGAAAAGATTCAAAGATCACCTGCTGGAAGACAGAGTCCAAAGGGAAAAGACTTAGGAAAAAAACAACAACACAGAATCTGTAAGGATTCTGCAATTAAAATATTTTTAAAATGTTCTTACCTCTTGCTTCATTATAAGAAACTAAAACTGGAGATCATAAACATATCATGGATGTAGATATTGTAAGAAGGAAAAGTCATGAGCCCAATAAAGCAAAACATGAAGCCCCAGGGAAGTCCTGAATAGGGAAGCATGGGAAACCAGGGGAGATTTCAAAGAAGGAGTGATACTCAAGTTGGTTACTAAATGTCTTCTAAACAGTGCTCACCAAATACTGAAAAGCACAGATAGTTTCCCAAACGGAAGTATGAAAGCCACATGACCAGAGTATGGAGAAAAGCTCCGTGTACCTGGGCCTTAAGGCAGGTCAAGAGGAGGAAAGAGGAAGGAGATGCAAATGGACAGGTAAATCGGGGGGACAATGTCTTCCTAAGGATTATACACCTGATTCTGCCAGCCCAGGAGATCCAACAAAGGTATGGAAGTGAGGACAAAGCAGTGGTGCAGCCTCCTGTGTGTTAAAGAGAAAGGATTCTGCACGGCCCACCGATTGGGGGGCGGGGGGGAACAGTGGAGGCACAGAAACCAATTTTGTGGTCCTTCGCTATCAAGGCAGGAAATGCTGAGACCCAAACCACAGCAATGACTATGAAGATGGACAGGAGAGGATGTGATGATAGCTTTATATAGACTAAAAAGAGCTTAGCAGCAATGTTAGTTAGGTAGCTAGATATTAATAAAGGAAGGGAGCAAAGGAAATCGGACATTATTAAGCATAATCAACTAGGGAGCATAGGCCTGAAGTTACAGCTTCACCCACGCCCCACGGAACCACTGGTCTGCTTCCTGCAGATCGCTGGGGGAGGGGATAGCACAGTAACAGGGGAGGTAAGCACGTGCACAGTAAGAGCCAAAGCAGTGACCATAGAGGCCTGTCTGTCTAGCCTGGGAAAAGGAAATGAGTTGGTTAGGAAGCCACAGAAAGCTTGAGAAGTTGAAAGGACTCCTAGAGATAATATACTCAGTTCAACAAAGAAGCCTCTCTCTTCCAGTAACACGTGCTGGTCCCTGTGGTTCGCCCCATTCTCTCTGTAGCAGCCATAGTGTCTTAGCGCTGCCTGCAGCTCAGGACACCTGGTAGGCTCCAAGTGCAGGCCTGACACAGCACCAGCTGCAGCCCAGCTGGGAACACCGACTAAGCTACTCAGAAGGGGAGAAAGGCTGGACTGGACTGGCCCCAGCGGGGCACAGAATCTCTGGACACTGGCCCTGTTCCTAAGCCTGATGAAGGCAAGATCGGAGTTTTTCCATGGCGGAACGGACAGAGATGGGACATTGGAAACCCAGGGGCACTGCTTTAATTTTTCATCTGGTGCCACAAATAAGCCTTACCACATCACAACCTCCCGTAGGTGAGCCCCTAGAATGCCTTCCTTGAGATCCCGTGAAAGAACACAATTTCCACCGGCAAGAACAAGAATAAAGGATACACTCTATGAGGACAGGAAGCAGACAATTTTGCTCAATATTACCCACAGAGTCTATCCAAGTCCCTGAAAAACTACTAGTGTTCAATATTTGTTGAATAAATAAATGACTGCTGAATGTGTAGGAGGAGAGGAGGAGGATGACCCCCATACTCTTCCTATTTTCTAGGCTTGATAATGGTATCTTAAAATGGAAATGAAGATGGCAGGAGAGATCAAAAGTGAGATGATAGATTTGGTGGGACCACCTGGGGTTGAAGTACCTGAAAACAAGAAGCTGGTGAAAATCTGCCACATGCAACTTATTGGAAATATAAGACTGGAGTTCCAAAAAGAAAGGAGGACTTGTGGCTATAGCTTTTAGGAGGACTTGAGGTAAATGATAGCTAAAACTATGTGAACCAATGAACTCAAATCAGTTCAGTCTTCAGTGAGAGGTAATGTCAGGAGTGGTAGCTTGGAAAGCTGAGGAAAAAGGAAGAGGAACTAAGGCAGCCTGTAGATGAACAAGCCCAGAATTAGTGAGGAATGATACTGGAAATTTCGAGAAGTGCTAACATTTCTGATTCTGAATGCAAAGTTAGGAATGTCTCCACATCTACTCAAAACCTACACAGTAAAAGAATGATGGTGTCTTTGAGTTATCATAACATCCATCGGCAGCATCCTCAGCTAAAATGTTAGACTTTTTTTCTTTCCAGATCACATGTTTTCTGACTTTATATCAGAACTAGAGGTCCAGAGCACGAAACTCGTACACTCGGGGGAGGGGGGGTCTCCCTCAGCCCAGCCTGCGCCCTTTTGCAGTCCGGAAGCCCTAAGCCATCAGTTGGACATCCTTAGCACTGCTGTGGAGGTGGGAGAGGCTCCCACCACCGCCACTGAGCTCCCCAGCCGTGAGTCAGGTTTCTGGGCAAGCAGCGCTCCCCCTGTGGGAGTGCACTGACCACCAGGGGGAAGCTCCTGTGTTGAGCATCTGCCCCCTGGTGGTCAGTGCACATCATAGCGACTGGTCATTCTACCATCAGGCCAAAACCAGCTCTCCGACATCCCCCGAATGGTCCTGGATTGGGAGAGGGCACAGGCCAGGTGGAGGGACCCCACCAGTGCACAATTGGGGCCCGGGAGGGACATGGGAGGTTGGCCAGCTGAGGAGGGACCACTGGAGGGCTCCAGGGCGTGTCCAGCCCATCTTGCTCAGACCCAATCAGCCGGACCCCAGCAGCAAGCTAACCTACTGGTCGGAGCATCTGCCCCCTGGTGGTCAGTGCATGACACAGCAAGTGGTTGAGCAGCTTTAGCATATCATTAGCATATTATGCTTTGATTGGTTGACCAGCTGACCAGACAACTGGACACTTAGCATATTAGGCTTTTATTATATAGGATACTGCCTACCACAGACATTATTTTTAAGATTTTTACATTAGAAAACAATTCAGTAAAAAGACTAGTCTCTCTGCAAATAAATCATGATGACCAGCATGTACCTACAGAAACAAGAATCTGACTGAGATAAACACATTGCTGGTCATGATTTAACTGAATCAAATAAGGATGAGTTCATGGAATGGGATCTAGGAAATGAAGAGAAAAGGACAAAGGAATTCCAGCTTCTCTCTAGCCTAAGCCTGAGGGAATATACATTGACTCCAGGTATCCATTCTCATCCAATAAACAGAAATTGTTTTGAAGGGGCGAGGGGTAATTCATCACTATCCCTACAATTACCTGAAGCAATCTCTCTCAAGATCATGCAATTTCTTTTATTATTATTTGATGGCCTCTAGCCAAGCACTTTACCTGTAATTGTTTCTGGAAGGACCTGCTCAAGTGTGGTAACCTTCTGATGAAATAGCCAGCCAGCCAGCCAGCCAGCCAGCCAGCAGCTCCTGCTCTACATAAACAGCTTTCCCTAGGAACATACGAATGCCAAGAGTGTCCGCATTTACTGTTCTCTCTGTTAGTTCCCTAACTCATCCCTGTGCTGCCTTGAAGCTTCCTTTAAGATGTACACAGATGACATTACCGGACTGAAGGGGTCCATTCACCCGTGCACATTACAGACCAATCAAAGACAAACAGGAGTTTACAGTAAAGAAAGTAGAGGTGTTTTAGTTGAGGAAATGGCACTAAGCCCGGAGTCACAGGTATGCTAAGTCTAAAAGACCTGGCTCGCAGATGGCTTCCACGGCATGGGGTGCACAGGGGGAACTAAAGGAGTTGGGTTCACAAGCTCTACTGACTGGATGGGGCCAGGTAGCTAATAGTTGTACATTGTATGGAGTCCTGATGTCAGCCATGGCATTGTTCTATCTGGTTTTGTGAGAATGTGGCCTGTGGGATCCTTCAGTTTTCATGGGCCTGGGGCTGAAACACAACTGAAGTCAAGATGGTATCTTTAGCTTGATGGAAACTCTGTTTCTGTGCTCAAAGACCTGGGGCTTTGAGACAGACCAGAATCTGCTGTCCTAAGGGCTTAATGACTAAGGGAGGGAGCAGGCGGACAGAAAGGAGAAAGGGTTAAGAAGTGGAGTTTCTGCATGGGTACAACGTCATCATCTCGGGGAGAACTTTTCTTACCATATTACTTAAAATTGTAGTTTTTACTCCCTGACTTTCCATTCCATACCTTGCTTTATTTGTCTACATAGTACTTGCCACTTTCGATTCTAGTATACAATCTACTGGTAATTATTTATTTTATTTTCTGTACTAGATTATAGGCTTTGAAATTAGAGATAATTTGTTTGTTATAGTAATTGATTTATCCCATACCTAGAATAGTTCCTGGCACATAATTGATGCTTTTCCCTTTTATTTTAATCCTTACCCAAGGATGTGCTGATTGATTTCTTAGAGAGAGGAAGGGAGAGAGAGAGGAATATGGATGTGAGAGAGAAACTTCAATCAGTTGCCTCCTGGTTAAACCAGGTGCTTCAATCGGTTTGCACCTGGACAGGGGATCAAACCCACAACCAAGTATGTGCACTAACTGAGAATTGAACCCACAACCTTTTGGTGTACGGGATGATGCTCCAACCAACTGAGCACCTGGCCAGGGCAAGACTATTTTAGACTCAGGGGATAGGGATTAGGGGGATCAGAAGGCCTTGCTCAGGAATTGCTATAAAGAATGAAAAGATGCTAGCCTGGACAGGGAACACCAGTGGAGCTGAGAGAATTAGAAGCTAAGTTTAAGAAATGTTTTGGAGATATAACTGATCACATTTGCTGATGGATTCTACTGAGGCATGAAGAAGAGTGTAGAATTGAGAAAGACTCCTAGCTTTCTAGCTTAAGAATCAGATTTCAGCAATAACATCTATGGATTCCAGCAAGAATATATTGCTACATCTGTACTGCAAAATGAAAGGAACAGAAATGAGATAAAGCATTTGTTACATTTATTGAACGTCTCTGAAGTCTACTATCTAACTCCATTAAGTCTGCGTATAAATTAACTTGCATTCCTGCTTTAATCCAAAGGTTGCCTTGAGTTCAAGCTTGTAGCCCATACAGCCCAGTCTGTCAATGTCTTTTATTCTGTTGAAAGGGAAAATTAAATGCTTAATATATGTTCCTTGCTTCCTCTTCTGTTTGTTTGCACCCATTACTTTATGATGCTATTCCACTCTCCCCTCTCAGCAATCCTGTTGCGTTTTTATTGCTATAACTTATGAGAAATCCAAGGCTCAAAGAGACTGAATATTTTGCCAAATATCACTTAGCTAGTAAGTGCTAGATCTAGCATTCAAACCCAGGCATGTTTATTCCCAAACTGCTCTTTCTTCAATGCCATGCTACTTCTGATGGTTTAAATTATGTGAGATTCAAAACAGCTAATTGTTCTACACTTCTGCCAGTTTTACCTTACCATATGCATCATTTCAATATTTTTTACAGTTCCTTTAATTATATTTAGATGAAGATTAAAACAGTTGTTGAGTTTTGCTGAGGGAACCCTACCTAGACATTGGGAAGAAGGATTAGGATTAACATACCCTGAGATTAAAGACTGATTATGACTCTAACAATCATAAAAAAAAAGGAACAGGTTGTAGCTTATTTATTAACCAAATCACATAGGAGAGTGCCATCTTATTAAAAATTTTTCTCCTATGATCTGCTTATAGAAGAGGAAGTCTCTATTGTCATTTAAATAGGGGCGCTTTAATTATAAGTAAATGACATTTTATCACCTCATTTTCATCTCCAAAATCTAATGCCTATAAAAATATCTAATTGGAATATATAATGGCTTTCAGACTCACCAGCAGTCACTGTTTATGGAGGCATTATGGCTCACAAAAACACACCAAAAAAAATTAAAAAGAAGAGTTATTTTCTTCATTTGACTTAGGATATAGTATAATGTGATTTTATCCCTTCAGGGTTAAATAAAATGAATGTTTCAAATTCAGAAAAAACATGCCTGCATATGTAATTACTTATCTAAATTCTATGGATTTTTAGTCTGACCAAAATGAAACAAAATTAATAGGTAACTGTGGTTTTGGGCTATTTTAAAGTTAAAGTTCCCTCAATCAGTTGACATTTTGTTTTCTTTTTACAATTTCCTATTATAAATGATACACATAATCCTAATACAAGTACTTATTAATTTTTAAAATGCATATTAATATTAAAATGGAAAACTTAAGTGGAACCCTGAATACTGATCACAATACACATTATTCACTGAATGTGAAATATAATGCATGAAATAATTTATGTTTGAATGTGTAAGTTAAGAATAGGGCAGGAAAAATAATTTATTATTAGTTTTGAAATAACAGCATTTAAATCACCACAATAGAACAAGATATATAAGTATATAATATTGATTATTGCTTTGGGATATCATAAATATTCCTCATCTATAATATAACTAAGAAAATAGATAATAGGCATCTAGTAGTTTAAAATTATATTGCTTTCATTTCATTCTTTGATATATAATTTAAATATGTGAAAAATTGCTTCAGGTTCCTAAAAGAAGTGCAAGTATATATTATTCCACAAGGTGGCGAAAGCATACCATGTGTTGCTCTATTGTGTAGGTTCCAAGTGTGTTGTACTACTTAATCCTCTTTATTCTGTGGTCATAGTGTTTCGTGTTATAAGGACTTACACTTCAAAGAGCCACGTTTTATCTTTTTCTCAGGCAGTACTTGCTGGTACACAAGCGATGCACTTTACAATCAAAAGTACAATAAAATCAGGATAGTTCTCAGCAAATAAAATTTCAAACCTACTCAGTAACCTATTCTGAGAGACCAGTTACCACTTTGACTTTATTGTTCTGGATTCTCTCTGAATCCCAGGGCAGCAAAGGTTTTTGCATGTGCATTTTTAAAACGTATTTACAAAATGTGTTAAGAAAATTCTCCTTTACCTGTGCCCCAGATAATCCCTTCCTAATAATAAGAGCAAACCATAGGTCCTCAGAGGCGTGGTGATTTGAAGTGACCAGAAAAAGCTATTTTCCTTCACTGTCCAAAAATTCATCTTTGTCCTATCCAAGGGGGATAAAGTGCTAAAAATCCCACTTTTAGAGAATTATTCTTTTAGGTAAAATATTACCTTCTGTATTTAGTCTTTGAAAACACAAACCCTTCAGCTTGGGTAATACTAAATCTTTAGCACCCCCTCTTGCTGGCTGCATGACCTTGGGTGATTTACTTAAACTCTGTTTCAATTTCCCCGTATGCAAAATGGAGGAAATAATAGAACCTACCTCATATAGCTGTTCCGAGAATTCATGTAGGTGAGATAATTCACATAAAACACCTTGCTCAGAACTTGGCAACCGCAACGACCCCACAAACAGTAGCTACTGTGATGATCACGATGAACACTCGGCATGTTTCTCACGAGAATTTGTTCCATGTTTGGACTAGGGCCATGGAAGAAGAGATGGGCAGCGAAGGATTTCAAAACAAATCCTGTGTGACAGCTTTGCTTGGTGGTGACCATGTGCTATGATGTTCATGCACTGCTAGGGCTTCCCAGCATTTCAGCTGAATCTAAGATGTTCATTGGGAGATATTTCATATGTCTTCTCTTTATCCCACCTGCACCTCCTCAACAAGATGACTGAACTCATCCAGAAGAAGAGCTGGTCTCTTCCATCCTTTCTGTGGACCTTCTCTCCAATTTACAATCTCACCAATATCCCCATGGGGCTTATCCACTCAGGGACCTCTATTCACCATGTATCAGTAGCTCAGAAGCCTTGTTGTCTCCCAGAATCTTCATATGTCTAGGCCAGTGCCCAAGGTCAATGCCAGCAGGCAGACTGCATTCCCACATCTCAGTATTAGTTTTATCTTGCTGGGTCATGTGAGCTTTAGCAAATAGGAGCCATTAGTGAGCCTGACTGGAATGTCAAATGTAAGCTCCCAAACTACAATAGCTTGGAAACTTGGATTTCAGATACTGGTATTCTTTTTAATGAGGGCAATGTGTTAAAGTAGCAAGGAAAGTGATTCTATTTATATGTCTCTATACTTTATATAATTAAGCTAACAAATAAACAGAAGAAATAAACCTATGTGGGCTCCAACCTCCTGATGTTTGAATAAAAAAATACATTCATCGCTTCTATATTAATTTTTGCCCGGTAGTTTAAAAATATGTAAGAGCCATGGTAGAAGGAATTTAACTGCTGACACTACATAATTAAGGTGGTGACAATATTATAATCCCAAGACTGAACCTGCTGAGTGACATGGGGCCTGCACATGTTATCTCAGGGCTCTGGATTGGGAATTAGTGCAAGAGAGTAAAACATTCACATTCCTCAAAGATGATCTGCAGTTTTCAAAGTATGATCCAGGGACCCTTGAGTCCCCAAGACTTTTTAGGGGTCCAAGAGGTGAAAGTTATTTTCGTAGCAATGTTAAGACGTGGTTTGCCCTTTTCCTTCTCTGTCACAAATGTACTATGACAGAGAATGTACTGTGACAGGATTTTCCAGACGCTATGGGAAAAATGACAATGTCATCACTCTAATAGCTCATGAATGTGTGTATTCTCATCCTTTAAACAGCTCTCCGTTTTAATTTCTAATATAGTAAATATGCGTAGACCTAATCTACATGAACTACAAAAATCTACATACTCTTCATAAATTTATACAAAGGTTTTGAGGACTTCTGTCATTTTTAAAGAGTGAAGAATGTTCCTGAGACCCAGACATTTGAGAACCGCAACTCTAGGCCCTGTTGAATTTTTTGGGAAATAAAGTTTAAAAAAATCTTAAAACACTTTGTGCTGATTATCCTCCATCTGCCCCAGATCCACTCTCTGTCCATCTCAGGCCTGCTCCGTGCCCTTGGAGGCTGACCTCTACAAAATTCATCCCATGCTCTCCCTTGCCCTCTGGCTTCTGGCTGGGTTTGGCCAATGAAGGCTGTAATAGGAGGTCAGAATACAGGAGGAGAAAGACTGAAGCATGTAGCCCTCTCACTCCTGTCCTGTTTTCCCTCAGATCTGGCTTGGTTACTTACCCTATGGTTTCTGTTTAGCAGCTCTTCTTTCATAATCCCAATTCTCAATTGGACTCAGGAACTATTACTTATGCCCCCTGACCTGGGCTTTCAGAAGTAACGCTGCCTTTTGTTATTAGTCCAAATGTGCCTCAACCCCCCTAGCTCTTTTAAATCTGGTTGCATTCCTATAAAATAGTACCTTCAGTAAAACATTTCTTCATCAGTCTCTACTGAATGTATTTAGTTCCTGCTAGAACCCTGACAGATACACGAATTAAATTCACAACTGGATTTCTGTTTAGGACTCTCTGATATCTGATTCATCAAAAAGATCTTATTCAATATTAACTGAGACTTTATTTACCCTTTACTTAGCCTTCCTAACTTGGGAAAGCTTTTGGCTTAAATGTTAAAAACCCTTAACATTTTCCAATTTTCACAGCAGCAAATATGGTGGCGTTTAAAGCTCTCTCTAAACCTACCTCTTCCGTGTCTATCCCATCTGAGATTCCAACTCCTCACCCCGCACCCTCTGCCTCACAGAGACCAGCTCTGTTGACTGCATATGTCAGATTTCTTCCCCACCTCTGTCACTGCTCAGCAAGTTTCATTCACTTACTAGAACACTTTCATATTGGTTTTTTTCTCTCCCTAAAACTAAGCTAATGTTTAAAATACAGGGTTGGGCAAAAGGAGGTGTACAGTTGTTTGCATGGAAAATAATACAATAATTAACGAATAATAAATCAAAAATAAATTCTGTTTCTCGTACTCACAACTCTAAGCCTACTTTTGCTCCTCCCTGCACTATTCTCTTCCTGAATCCCTTTTCAAATTTGAACATACAGTGGTGGTTCTCTTGTATTTCTCATCCCTTTCATTAATCCAGGGCCCAAATCAAGTAGAGTAACAGGTTTCAAGCTTATATCCTGGGTGTCTTCAAAGTAAAATAATTTTTATTTTTTTTATCTTTGATGTTCTTTGATGTGTCATGATATTGAGCATACAGTAGTGTTCTCCATAGCTAATGCTGGAAAGGGCTTAGCTAACATATAAAACAATAAAACAGGAATAGAAACGGTTAACCTCTAAGAATAAATCAGTATTTAGAAGATAATTCAAGGGGGTAAATCCTGACTTAGTATAGCATATGAAGTATATGATCTAATTTTAAAGACAGATGAGCTGGTACTTTGTTTGAAATAATGAATAAAAGGGGAGTTCTCCAGTCCTCAAAAACAATGAGAACCACAGACATGTTGTTTATGTAGCTATTCATATAGAAACTGGGTAACAATCTGCAGGCTACTTAATAAAGTGACAATTTGGAGATTCATCATGAAAGTAGCTAAAATATCCGAAGAAACCTAGGCCTGAGTTTGTTCCTTCCAACGCCACAGCACACAGCTGTGTGTGTTCAGCACATGGAGGTGACAAGAGCCTCCCGTTCACCACCGAATCCTGACTCAGGCCAGGCTCACGCAGATCGCCACAGCCAGCAGCCGGGGCAGCTGCACAGTAAAGCGTTGGAGAGCTCACAGGAAACACAGCTGTGCTCCCAGACACAGCTGTGCACCAGAAAAACTGCTGGGTGGGGCTCTACTTAGCACATCCCACCCACTGTCATAGGCCCAAACTAATGGGATCTGGTAACTTGGTCTGAATGAGCGTGGTATCTTTGAGGTTAGGAGCAAAGGGCATAAATCCACCAAGTTGTATTATGAGCTGCTGCTCAGCTTCAGAATTAAAGAATTCAGTGTGTTTTGTCTCTTTCCCACACCACACCACACACACACACACACACACACACACACACACACACAGTATTTTGTTTTGTTTCTTCTTTGTGGAGTTAAGCTTTCTGGATTATCACTTGAAATGACACTAGCTTGAGTTTGCATTGACCCTGAAGGAAGCTTTACAACCTGCTCAGCTAAACCAAAATTAAAAAAGGTGGAGGGGGGGAGGGGGGACAAGAAAAAAAAAAGCTTAATCTTTCCATGTATGTAGCCAAGAAAGCACAAACTAAAATTGCACAAAGAACAACAACTAACTTTTCTGGATAACTAGTGAATCAACATTTACTCAACAACATATTACTGTGTGTCTACAATGTGCACGGCACTTAAACACAGATTTAGATTTTTTTCTAGATGCAGAGAAAGAACTTTAAAAAGAAGGCTGGTAAAATACTTTTCATGTTAGCGAATTTAGAAGCACAATCTGTGTAATTCTGAGAATTGATGCCTTCCAGATTCACGTTTATATGTTTTCAACAAAGTTATTTAAGCTTTAAGTTAACAAACTTTCAGTTCAGATTTGTGCTACTACTAATGTGATATATATAATGTGTGTTATATGCATATATATGTATATATGTGTTAAATATGCATATATATATGCTATTATATATTAATATATATAAAATATATGGTATTCCTGGCATTTTGTAAAGTTTAAAAAATCCTTACAGGTCTAATTTATTCTGAAGCTTACATTTTTAAAAGCAATAACACAACAGTATTTTACTTGAGTCTATTCTTTTCTTGATGAAAGAGTCCCAAACACATTACAAATTTTTTTTCTCAATAGCCATTCAGATTGATAAATTTAATAACTGTTTAACATATGGGTAAAATTATACAGACGATGCAATCATTGAAAAAGAAAGTGGAGATACTAAGTAAGTAAGATTTGGAAATAAAAGATAAATAATATTTGCCTTTTTACTCTCTGGTAACTGCTCCCATTTTCCTAGAATGTTAGGCCCTTGACTGCCTAAAATTTGTGTCTTGACAATTACTGGATTTATCATGCTTTTCCCCATTCCAAATGCCTCATTTGTTTTTATTCGATGTGTGTGAATAGTGCTGGGTAGGAGGCTGGCTATATCAAACTACAGAAAAGGTTTATGTCAGAATCTATCTATCAATATCTGTGCAGAAAGTCTGACTTTAAAATCAAATCAATTTTTATAAAGATTGATAGTAACTAGTCAAATATTCATATATATATATATATATATATATATATATATAGAAAGGAGGCATTCGTCTGACAATGCCCACATTTTATATGTCTCAAATGACACTGGCATTTTTTCTCCGCTCTGTACACACATTTAGTTAGTGTTGTCATTATGAGTTCATCAGCCATTCCATTAACAAAAATGTTCTCTTTCCTGCTTTTTCCTGGCACAGGCTCCTTCCTCCTCTCTGCCCACATATGTCCTCTTCCAGTAACTAATCTCTATAATCCTGGCAGTAAGAATCTGAAGTGTTTAGTGTGAGATTTAAAAGAAAGATGGAAGCCTAAGTGCCGGTCCTTTCGCTCTAAGACACAGAATTAAAGTCATATATCACTCCTTCCTACAGAAGTCTGCACTCATTAAATTTATTTTAAATATAACTACCTGTACTAGAAATAACCATGTAGTTACGCATCGGAATGCAGATGAGATCTGAAGAGCTGACTGGTGTAACTTTGGTAATAACTTAAGCTGCACACTGCTCTGTGAAGGAGAGCATGATGGGAATGACTATTGTGACTCAAGTGAAATAAAAACCCTTCCATTTCTGCCCCTCTCTCAAATGGGTGTTCATGCAATAGAAAATTATAACAAGGTCAAAGGGGGAAAAGGAGTGTTTATAACTGGATATTCATTTAGACTGAAGGAAATGAAAACATTTACAACCATCAGTCTTCACACGAAAGCCTGGAGAACAGTGACTTCATGAAATCATTGAATCCAGGGGAGAATCCATGTTTGGTTCCCATTGTCAGGTGCTTTCCTGTTACTATCACAGGATGCGCTGGGAGTGCTCCTGGTGGAAACCTAGGACTTCACTTCAGTAAAATTCCATTTTAAACACAAATAGTAACATAACTCGCAGAAAGGAGGGAGGGGATCACAAAGACAAAATTATTAGCAAATGAGGCAGGTGAAGGAAGGTACACCTGACACAAAGTATTTGGCCTCCAAGAAAGAAGGCTTGAAAATTTTAATTAACATTTTCACTTAGACGGCGATTGTGAGCACGTATTCATCTGTCTAGAAATGAAAAAGAAACTCACATGCATCTAATATTGTACCATACAGGGTAGGGCAAAAGCAGGTTCACAGTTGTTCATATGGAAAACAATGCAATAATTAGTAAATAATGATACAAGAATAAACTCTGTGTTTCACATACTGGCAACTGTGAGCCCATTTCTGGCCCACCTGGTATGTGCATGCATACTCTTTAGAATGCTAAAAGAAAAATTTCCCTAAGTAGAAGGGATTACCGTAAAGGGAAGTGAAAATTCATTTTTCAGTTTCTTATTTGCCTGAATAGATTTAGATCCAAAGAGAGGGAGGAAGTTCCTAAATGTCAGTGTTCCCAATTAAATTATTAGGAATACGCTAATGTTGTGAATTAGCAGGTCCTGAAGGTAAATCTTACCATGAGCCTCCAGTCAAGAGAGGAAAGCCCGTGCTTTTGGTACCCATTGGTCCAGATGACAATTTAACTCAAATGGCCTGGTCACTGAAGGACTTACTTTCCACACTGTTTATAAGGAACCCAGAATCAACTCAAGTAATTCAATTAGTGGACTGG
This sequence comes from Myotis yumanensis, assembly GCF_028538775.1. Classification (NCBI taxonomy): domain Eukaryota; kingdom Metazoa; phylum Chordata; class Mammalia; order Chiroptera; family Vespertilionidae; genus Myotis; species Myotis yumanensis. The sequence continues at coordinate 17,426,761 of NW_027223759.1, forward strand.
TACCCGTAGGTACCCAAAACAACATACACAGGTTCCCCACACCGCGTGCATGCGTGTGTGTGTGTGTGTGTGTGTGTGTGTTTTCATAACTCTTCTAATGGAGAAGGGTAGCTTATAGGTCTAAAAGTTTCCAGCCAAGTCTTTGTGTCTTGCACCCTAATTCATCACTAGTTTGCCAACCACTATTAAAACACTTTCACATCTAAATGTAAAGGCCCATATCCTGACATTGATCCAAGTGCGGAACTCCCATTGAAGTCGATGAGAGTGTAGCACAGAAATCAATGACAGGATATGGGCCTCAACGCTGGACCATCTCTCCCCTGGAACCTTTTTCTCATTGACACTCAGACATTGGAGACAATTACAAGAAACAAGGTACATGAAGCAGAGAATTTGCAGATGCGCTCCATGGTCCTCTGGTCCTTCTCTGGCAATGCTGACTGCAGGTTAGATGCCAACTGTACTTACACAGGGTGGGAGGGGAGAGGGAGTAGGGGCAGCGATGTGCTTGGCTAGAGCTTCATCTCTCACTATGCAGGTGACCAGGCCTTGTTTTAATCGCGACCTCCGTTTTGGCAAAGACACTGCCTTACCAACCGAATGAGTTCTTTTTCCAGCTATATTTTATGATTGTCTAAAATTGGCAGTCACAAAATAGTTGACAAAGTATACTTCTTATTCAAGACTTGAATAATATGGAACATTTCGTAGTCTAATTTCTAATCACAAGCTATGTGATTTATTCTGCCATGCGATAAACGCTAGAAATAATCCTGTAGATTTAAATGGAGTCTTTCTTGTAGTGAATGCAAAGCATATTAAAGTAGCTTAATTTTGCAAACAGTCTTGAACACAGTTTTCAAAGATCTTTCAGAATGTGCAAACATCTTAAAATAAACTTAAAAAATTCATTTCTTCCTTACCACCACTGTTAAATCTACATATATAAGGGAAATAGAAAATTAATTCAAATTTTAAATAAATCAAGGATTAGTATTCTAAAAGGACTGCTTTGATTTATTTGGTTGCTCATAATATGAACCCATGATTAAAGTGAACAGCCAATTACTACCTTGGCCTTGATTCCTTTCAGGTCAGTTGGGTGGGTTGTCTAGAATCCGTGGTTCTCAGATTTTAGCTTGCTTTAGAATCACCTGCAGGGCCTGTTAGGTCACACATTGCTGACCCCACCTCACAGTTTCTGACTGTACAGATCTGCGGTGGGGGAACTGCAGCTAATTCTAATGGGGTTGAACTCAGAACACACCCAGTAAAAGCTACCTCCTGAGTCCCTTCTAGCTATAAATACTATTATTATTTTTATAAGCCAAATCAGGAAGGCCAAGACAAATATCCTAGGGACAGAAAACAGACACCAGACACAAAGACATCACAGAGGTAATGAATGCCATAGCTGCCCTAGACAGGTAACCTTTTAGATTCTTGTTTAATGGCAAAAACCAATGCCCAGACCACCTTCCACCCTAAACTTATCCTTTGTGGCATTTTATGTATCTGTGATTACATAATTTCTTATTTGTAAAAACGTGTATAATATCTATCTTTTTAACAACAACAAAATGACCAGGATCCATCAGTTTTTAAGTTTGCCTTCAGTCAGACATGTTGTAATTTTTGGGTTGAGGTTACTTTCTTTGGTATAGGAACAGCAGGTGCCCTCCCTTCCTATTATATGGAGAAACCCTATAGACAGAAAGAAGCTGGCAGTATTTATAAAATTACTTTGGAGTATTTTGATCGTCTCCCTAGCAAGGTACATACAGTGCAGCTATATACTTCATTAATAAGATTCTAGTTATGTGTTTAAATTATGGAATCCAATCTCCTAATTTATTATTCATTACACTGAGAAAGGTTAATTCACATGGAAAATATTCACTTTGCCTCATTGAGAGCTCTTGTTGGAGAGACTAAAGAACCATCCAACACCCTTGGCCACTTGATTTCTTCACAAGAGTGCCATTTGTGAGGATCACAGAATTTGACTTACAAGTAAAATAAAGGGTTCCTTCCAAAGTCAGGGTACCTGTTCTTCTAGAAAGCCACCAAACACTGAAAAAAAGTTGTGTGTTTCAGTTCTTTATTTGCAAAGGGAAAATGTTGTTGGATTAGCTGATTTCCAGGGAAGGCTTTTCCATTTCTAAATTTTTTATGATGTGTGATTTAGAACTACAAAGTTCACCCAAGTGTCTATCATGTCAAAAATTCTGTAAGAATACATGTTTATAGTTTGAATTGATAATATAAGTCATTTCATTCTTAGTCTCTTAAATGCCTTCATATTTCTTTTTATCTGACAACAAAGTACTCTTCTCAGGGTAGATCTCATGTCAAGTGTTCTTACCACAAAACAAAACAAAAATAAAGAAATGTTTCTCCTTGAAATCTGAAAAAAAGTTTATTCTTCTGTTTTGACTGCTTATTAATATTCTTCACATTACGATTAGCTAGTAATTAGTTTTTTTCATTATTAGAAGAATTGGGTATAGGAAATTACTTTCTCTGATTATTTGTATATTTTTATATACTACACGAGTCCCGGTGAGTGCTATAATTATAACCCTTTAAAATTGGCAGACATTAATTACTGAAATTGTACTGGAATTTCCATATAATTTTATATCAGAGCCACATGAATACTGAATACATTAATCATGTTTGGAATGCCAATGGAAGAAATTAATTTCCAACTATTAAAATATGCAAGAACTTGTATGAATATGATAAAAAGTCGATATGCAGATTCCTGAGTCCTATGTCACAAGTAATATGTCTGTATATGTTCAAGTGTATTAAGCCTGGAGCAGCTACTCTCTACTCAAATTAATCCAGTCTCCTATTGATATTGGTTCAGAAGAGTGGAAAAAGGCAGAAGCCAAATCATGGAAAAGCTCCCAGACATGGGGTGGAAAGTACAGAGCAAGATATGATCACAAACAACCTCAATAAGCTCATCTTGCAGACACCCATATTTCTGCAGTTCTCCCAAACATCCAGGCTTATAACCTAGAGGTACTTTAAACTCCCTACCCCATGACACACATTCTATAGACTCAACCTCCACAATCTCTTTCAGATCGGGATTTCTTAACTTGTTGTCCACGAATGGCCTCGTGATCTCTGTAAACCTACTGAAACTGCATGCAGAAGTGCATACTCATGTATGAACATCCTTTCTGAGGGATGTCTATAGCTCTTACCAGATTCCCAATGACTACCACTCAAGAAGTTCAATCTCATTGCAACTAAGTAAACCCAGATTCAGTGCTCTTCCAATTTATATATTCTACCCTAAAAGGTATTCTCACTCCACTCAATTCTAACACAAAATCCTGGCAAAGTATTAGCATTACTGCAGTTCCCTATCCTGTATAGTTCTTTCTTTAGTAAATCTTATGTGATACACGTACAGCTTAAATAGGCCCACATTAGTTCCTTGATAATAAATGTTTGTCATGGGCATAGTCTTCAAAGGAACACCCTTTGTCCTCTTTAAGGGCAACATACACTAGAAGGGACAATAGGGTCTGAGTTCCAATAAGACGGTAGCAGAATCTTATAAGAAAAAGTATTGGGTGAGATGAGTACTACAAAGACACAAATTGACCCACTACACTTATTAGTCAAGAGACCAAGTGAATCCCTTTAAGGTCTCCAGATTGAGCAGAGGAAACAAAATCTCATACTTTCTAAATTTGTTTCACAAATTTATTACTTTCTCTCAGGATACATTGATTTTCAGTTGACTTGATATCAAGGTCTTTAAATCCAATCTAATTTATTATGTTTTTCTGCCTGAGCAAAATAGAAACAGGTGATCATAAGGGAAATTAATCCTCAATGTCATTGTAAAATACAAACAGCCTTATAACTCAAAAAGTTGCCCCATTCATAGTAGTTATTTGCTATTAAATTTTCCCCAAAGAGCAAACAAAAATGAAGTTAATGTGATAACTTATTAAGATATGGTTGTGCCCATACATACAGGTAGCTTATGGTTTTCTTCCTATACATATTTACAGATATAAACATATATCAATCCATTTATATTTTGGATTAATATTCCTTACCTTTTTTAAAGCACAAATATGTATGCATATGTACATGGATGTATAAGTACTATATTATTTATAAATTTGTGTAAAGACACATGTAAGAACAGAAGAGAATAACTATGTTTCAAACTGTTAGGAGCCCAATACCAATTGATGGAGCTCAATTCTTTTTTTTTTTTAGTTTTAAAGCAAGATTTTATTTATTTCTACTGGAACAATTTTAAATGATTGGGTTAGACTTATAAATAATGATCAACCATTTGATGAAAGATAGTGAGATGATATATAAATTGAAAGGCTCACCCAGTTTGGTCTAATCTATCTGTCCTGCTAGTCACTTAGTGCTCCCCTTGATATACCTGCTCAGTTCCAACAAATGTGTCTCCTTGTCCAGACCATGTACTTTCCCTGCTGGTATGTTTTAAACCACCTATTCATGTCTCTCCTATTTTCCTTTTTCAAATTTTAGTTACCTGATAAAATACAATTCTATTGCACCTCCTTTCTCAAATATCACTGATCTTTGCTATAGACAGAATTTCTAATTCCCTATGCAAAATTGAACTTTATTGGTACATCATCTCTCAAGGAATATTTACTACTTCCTACATTTTATTTTACGTAGTTATTTATGTGTATGCCTTACTCCTCTTAACTTTTTTTCTTTATTGATTAAGGTATTACATATGTGTCCTTATTGCCCCATTGCCCCCCACCCGCCACTCATGCCCTTACCCCCCTGTTGTCTATGTCCATTGGTTAGGCTTATATGCATGCATACAAGTCCTTTGGTTGAACTCTCCCTTTTACCCCAACCCTCCCTTACCTTCCCTCTGAGGTTTTATGGTCTAAGCGATGCTTCTCTGCCTCTGGATCTGTTTTTGTTCATCAGTTTATGTTGTTCATTATATTCCATAAATGAGTGAGATAATGTGATACTTATCTTTCTCTGAGTTCAATTCTTGTTAAGCCTCATAACACAGGCTAACTCACTGTCACTCCCTTACAGTGGTGGTAACAGAGTTGCAGGACCACCACTCATTCTGACTTGTATAAGAGATTGTATTAGAAATCAAGATGTTAGGGCCAGGTGCCACAATGCATTAAAGGTAGTTGTGATAACCATATAAAGTAACTCCTAGAGTTCTGGGGTGACAATATTGAGATACAAGAAACTTCGTAAGTCTCACATGGACTATATAAGACCTAGTAGGACCTCAGCCCAGACAGGCAAAATGCTCTGCCACCACCCAAGCCCAGCTCCCTGAGGAAATGTCTGTATACTCTAAATTTTAATAAAAGTCAAAATCCCATCCAGCTGGTGTGGCTATGTGGTTGAGTGTCTACCCATGAACCAAGAGGTCACTGGTTCGATTCCCAGTCAGAGGATATACCTGGGTTGTGAGCTCAATCCCCAGTGGGGGGCGTGCAGGAGGCAGCAGGTCAAGTATTCTCTCTCATCACTGATGTTTCTATCTTTTTCACCCTCTACCTAAAAATCAACAAAAACATATTAAAAAACACGAAATACCCACATACCACATTCCACCTAATTACACAGGATTTTTTTCCCACTTATGGCCATCAACTCTGCCCACACACACAGATTGCTCTTTTCCAAACTGTGCTGAACAATGGCACAAGTACAGTGAGGGCTGCCAGAGAATATCCATGTTTGCACATGGCTAATTTGGAACTAACTATATAAAGGCCTAGTCCTTGAGTTAAAGTCATCGATTTCAGAACCTCTTGTTCCTACCACCTGAATGTCCCTCGGATCGCCCATCATCTAGGATTACCTTTTTCTTCGATATTAAATAGAACGCAGGACCACCCCTCTCCGATTCTGTGGGAAACCCAGGCTCTCTTCACTCTACTTCCAAATCTACAAAGACTGTCAGGGCGCTTTTTACCTCCTGGTCACCTCTTGGGCCGATTTTCCTTTGCTTTCACTGAATTCAGGCCTCTCCTCTTTTTACATAATGAAACAGCAGACATTTTGAAATTATCAGGTTATGTTTCTTTTGTACAACCAGGGTAAAATTAGAGGCTGATGGAGCACAGCCTCGGACAAACTCAAGTTCCAAGATTCGCAGATCAACAACAAAAAGTAATTATAGAAGTGTTACAGCTTTTATTTGTCACTCAAAAGCCATCACTGTGAAGCCAACACATAACCCACAGCCCAGTTTCACCAAACCACTATTTTTCTTCTCTTCAAATCTGTTGTACCCCAGAGTTGTTTTGGGGTTCTTTCACAATTTAAATTCCATTATCTCTTCCGGAAGTCCCATTCCTGGTGAATTTCCTGTCACTTTCTCCCCTTCAGTTTTTCCTGCTTCTCTAGTTTTGCCCTCTACTTCTTCTTCCAATTGCGCATCACAATCCCAAAGGGACTTGGCAGGAACAAGTGAAAGAAGTTGACAACTATGCCCTCTCCTGAAACAGGGAGGCACTGGCTGGAAATAGCTCCATGAAATACTGATGGTACCCAGAACCACCTAATAAAGTGGCAGATCTATATAGGAAATCCTAGAGTGATCAGAAATCCACTGGTAAAGAGAAAATAACAGAGAACCACCAAGAAGCACTCACGACCAGGAGACAGATCTGAGCAAACACACAAAACATATTAGTCCCAGGAATAGTCCAACTTTAAACTCTAAGAAAGCCAAAAGACAACAAACATAGCGAGCGAGTTTTGAACTATTGTCCAGTTCATGATGTTAGCTTTGGTAATCATAAAATCAAATAAACATAACAAATCTAAGAGGAGGTTGGGTGGGAATTTTCCTGTTGCTCAGGAATTGGCCAAGACCCAAGGAGGGGTGAAGGGATTAAACAAAGAAAAACAAAGAAAGACTCATGGACACAGACAACAGTATGATGATTGCCAGAGGGAAGGAAAGGTAGAGGGAGGTAGAAGTTAAAGGGGGGATAAAAGGTGATGGAAAGAGACTTGACTCCAGGTGGTAAACACAATACAATATACAGATGATGTGTTGTAGAACTGTATACCTGAAACCTATATAATTTTATTAATCAATGTCACTCCAATACATTAAAAACAAACAAACAAACAGTAGATTTTATGTACCCAACATTCTAAAGAGAGCAGTCACTAGTGGGCTGTTGTATCTGAGGCATTTCCACTGGAGCCTTAATGAAAATGAAGAATCAGTCCTACTACCATCAGCTTATGTCCTGCCCTCCACAATCCCACCAGTAACACATAAGGAGGAATGAAGAGGAGAACTGGGAATGAAGAGGGGATGTCTATGTGGTAGTTATTAGCCTTCTTTAACTGCAGTGATCATCAAGTGAGGTGGGAGCCTCCAAGAGAATCACTGTAGAGTCTTGGGGAATGGGACCTATAAGAATGAAAGAATGCTCTCAGAGTGCACGGGAGTGTACGGAGGGAGTTTCTGGAAGAGCCTGTCAGATTCCCAAACTTGAGAGGTGTACAATTCCATAGAACACTCTCCCCTGGAGAGTTCTAAAGAAAGCAGGCTTGCTGGAATATCTCAGTAAAAGGGCAGCAAGTGTTTTGACATAGGTCATCTGTGAATAAAATGGGGTAACCCAAAATGTCATTCCATTTTTCTACAACTCTCAGAGGCAGCAGTTTCAATGACTTCACATAACTTAGAGGAGCCAGAAGAATTAGAGCCAGCAAACTAAGCAACATTTACACCTTCAAGTTCTTCTTTCCTACATTTTTCTAATATTCTCTCTTCTTCTTCTTTACCTTTCACGTTGTGTCTGGTGCCACAGCTTAATGGTGCTATAACCCAAGTTTTGATCCCCTACAAGGTAATTCCAGCATGTCCTCCTTAGAATTTTGCTTCATGAGATTGCAGATGCAAACTGGCCCACAAATATGTCCACTTGTAGTCAACTGCACCTTAGCAAGACCATCACCATCTCTCACCTGAATTTCTGCCATCTCCTCCAGAGCAGTGTTTCTGCTTCTAGTCTTGCCCTCCTTCATCTACCTGCTCTCCACAATGCAGTAACAGTAATTTTCTTACAACATAAAATGGATCCTGACCTTGCTTTGGACATAGAATAAAATCCAGCCGAAACCGGTTTGGCTCAGTGGATAGAGCATCGGCCTGCGGACTGAAGGGTCCCAGGTTCAATTCTGGTCAAGGGCATGTACCTTGGTTGCGGGCACATCCCCAGTAGGGGGTGTGCAGGAGGCAGCTGATCGATGTTTCCCTCTCATCGATGTTTCTAACTCTCTATCCCTCTCCCTTCTTCTCTGTAAAAAAATCAATAAAATATATATTTAAAAAAGTAAAACATAATTATGTATAATATATATATATTTAAAATGTATAACATTGATACAAGTCCTTCTGCAATCTGGCCACCATTCTGCCTACTAAACTGATCTTAGTTTTGCTGCAGCCCAGGTTAACTCTTCCTGGGTTCCTGAATAAGTCAAACCAACAGCCTGGAATTTTCTCTTACCTCCTCTTTTCCTTGCAAAGCTTACCTTTTACTTAAGTTTCAACTCAAGCCCATATAGTTCCAAATTATCTGAGAATTCTAGAATATCCAAAATTGATAACATCTCTTGTAATAATAAAATTTTAAATTGATGGTCCTGAATTTAAAAGATAAACCTCCTCAAACCCTCAAAATAATTAGCCCCACATACACAATTAAAATGTACAATCCCTTGAAAATTCAAGGCTGCAGCTATCTGGGTAAATAGTCTCAGGTTGATATAAAAAAAACAAATAAATATCAGAAGACTAAAAGCACCTAAAGTTAAAAGGGGGGTGGGTTTAGATCTTATGGCTAAAAATTAAATAAATATTAGAATTACGTTCTTAAATTCAATAAAAATCTTATGAAAACTCATCAAAGGGCCACCCCAATGTTCTGAAATGGCTGGGGCTCTGTTGACTCAGATGACTCACTCCATCTCTCAGGAATGCGAGTCGTTAAGGGCAGTTTGAGAGATGAGGTGATCTACCCATAAACACAGGGCTCTGAGTCAGCCTGAATGCCAGCGATTTCAATGCCAGACACATACACTTTCAGCTGGAGGGCATTTGTTGAGAGCTGCCGAGGAGAGTGCCCACACTTAGGAAAAAAATGCACCCCCTTAGCAACCACTAATGAGTAAAATACAAACCCACTAATCAGGATTGGGAAATTGCAAAAAACATTATGACTTGGTATTTTGAAGTAATTCCAGGTATACAAACAAAAATAGATCTAGAAATACAGGTTGGATACTCCAGGTGTTATCCAAGCTAACCTTCCTTTCTGATCCTTGGAAATTTGGCGCAACTAAGCTCTGGAAGCTCAAATCTTATTTTTTAATATTCCCGGACTGTCTTCTTCACACTAAGTGAACAGCACTCAGATTTCTTTGGGTTGGTGTGTTGGGACTGATATCATGCCAACTGAAATGTGTCTGTGGAAAGACGTCTATCTCTCAGTGAGATCTATAGGAAAATGCGAAACCAGCCACAAGCTGGTCTTCCCCAATATTTCTGATCATTTCCACCTGCTCACTCACCCTAGCTATTGGCCCAAATCACTATTTCATGGAAGTAATAGGGACTTATGTTTTTTTAAAAAAGTGCCCTGCTATCTACACTAATAAAAGAGAAACATGGTAATTGGCATACGACCGCTATCCTTCCCATTGGCTAATCAGCATATCCTTAGGCAAATTAACTGTCAGCCAAGATGGCGGCCGGCAGCCAGGCAGCTGGAAGCGAACATGAGGCTTGCTTGCTCCAGTGACTGCAGACTCCAACGTTCCCCGCCTGACTTGCCGGCCTCTGAGTTGCAACTCTAAGCAACTATGTACTATGTTGCAAATGTAGAAGCTAAACAAAACCCAAGAAACCAGCTTTCAGCCTGAAGTTATACATTGTTTCGATTATAGAACGGCAAACAAACCAGATACGAAGCCTCAGAGCTAGAGCCAGAGCTAAAGCTGGCCCAGAATAAAATAAAAAAAAGAGAAAAAAAAGGAGCGGTTGGGAGCTTCAGTCAACAACCGCCAGCCTGAAAGCAGCCCTCAGCCCCTCACCCGGACTGGCCAGGCACCCCAGTGGGGACCCCCACCCTGAAGGGTGTGTGAACAGCTGCAAACAGCCATCATCCCCTCATCCAGGCTGGCCAGGCACCCCAGTGGGGACCCCCACCCTGATCCAGGACACCCTTCAGGGCAAACCAGCCGGCTGCCTATATAGTAAAAGGGTAACATGCCTCCCAGCACCAGGATCAGCGGAGCTGTGAGGCCTCTTGGCACCAGATCAGCGTGACAGGGGGCAGTGCCCAAACCCCCTGATCGCCCTGCAGCTCTGTGTGTGACAGGGGGCGGGGCCACAACCTCCCTATCCGCCCTGCTCTGTTCGTGACAGGGGAAGGTACCCCAACCCCCTGATGGGCCCTGCTCTGTGTGTGACAGGTGTGGCGCCCCAACCCTCCCCCCCCCCCCCCCACAGGCCCTGCTCTGTGTGTGACGGGGTAGAGCCATAACCTCCCCATCGGCCCTGCGCTGAGTGTGACAGTGGCGGCGCCCCAACCCCCTGATCGGCCCTGCTCTGTGGGTGATAGAGGGCGGTGCCCCAACCCCCTGATCCGCCCTGCTCTGTGTGTGACAGGGGGTGGTGCCCTAACTCCCCTATCGGCCCTACTCTGTGCGTGACAGGGGGGAGCTCCCCAACCCCCTGATGGGCCCTGCTCTGTGCGTGACAGGGGGCAGCGCCCCAACCCCCCGATTGGCCCTGCTCTGTGCATGACGGGGTGGCACCGCAACCTCCCCATTAACCCTGCCTTGAGTATGACAGGGGGCGGTGCCCCAACCCCCCAATTGGCCCCACCCTGAGCATGACTGAGGGTGGCATCGCAACCTCCCGATCCGCCCTGCTCTGTGCATGACAGAGGGCAGCGCCCCAACTCCCCAATCAGCCCTGCTCTGAGCCTGACCAGGGGCTGCACCTAGGGATTGGGCCTGCCCTCTGCCACCCAGGAGCAGGCCTAAGCCAGCAGGTCGTTATCTCCTGAGGGGTCCCAGACTGCGAGAGGGCGCAGGCCGGGCTGAGGGACCCTCCCTCCCCCGCGAGTGCACAAATTTTTGTGCACCGGGCCTCTAGTTAACTTATAAAAAGGATTCTTGGCTTCCACTTCCATTTCCACTAATTATCCTGCCTATGACGAGGAGTGGGCAAACCAAGTAACCAATATGAGTCTCATTTTCCCAACTGGTAAAGCAAGGAGTCAAACGCTTGCTTTACTAGAACTTATTCAATGTTTGCTGAGCACTGACTATGCTGGATACAGTCACTATTTTCAGGCATCTTACCGTTTATTTAGAGAGGAAGACAAGCGTCCAGACATGCAAACAATATGTAACTAAATTTATCAAAATTGCCATGAAGAAAAAGTAAGGAGTACACATCGAAAACAACACCACCAACAGGGAGATGTAATTTAACCTGGGAGAACATCTCCTTAGGGAATAATATTTAAGCAAAGAGGGTGGGAAGGCAGGGGGTGGAGAGAACATTCCAAGACAAGGGGATAACATGTGCAAAAGCCCCAAGGCAAGGAGGAGCTTGACGTGGTCCAAGAACAGCAAGAAACTGCTGTGGTTACATTGAGGGGGAGAGTGGCAGGAGATAAGGCTCATGGTGTTATTACAAGAATCAAAGAGAAATGTGTGCGAACATGCTTTGCAGAGCACAAAGCCCTGTCCCACTGTGGGAATTCACACAGTCATCGGTGTTTCAGGAGTCCTGCCCTCAGCGCCAGAAGCAGCTGGTCAAAGAGAAAAAAATCAGAAAACAATTGAACACACATTTACCTCTTCTTCCATCCTTCCCACTTGACCATTTCTCTCCTCGCTGCCATCAACTGCTGTCATATTTCCAACTTACAATGATTTGAATGATATTAAAAGTCTTAAAACAAGACCTGATTATTTCTTCTTTGTATACTCAATGGGGCTTCAAAGAGGAAAAAGAACAACACCACTGCAGCCTTTCTATGCCCAGGCAACCAAGAGCAAAGGCCATTAAAAAGCCAGGATTCCTTTATATTCACATCGTGCCCCATTGGGCCATGCAAAAATCAAAACAAAAACAAAAACAAACGGAGGAGCGCTGGACACGCTCTCGATCCACTGTTTACTTCTCTGATACTTGTTTTCCTGTAGAACTGAAAAAATGGAATGTGAAAAAATGGTGGGGCTGGGCTCATTTCTGACAAACTCATTCATTCACTCATTCATCCATTCACTCCTTTATTCATTCTATCAGCAAATCTTTATTTAATCTATCCATCTCTGTGATGGTAAGCATGGGGGCTCAGAGATGGATTTTAATTATACTGATTTAGTGTCACAATTATCCAGATGAATCAAAAACCTGGGGGCAGATTTCCATTTAAGTTATGTCCTTGTCTGTTTGCTATAAACAGAGTGTTAGCCCTTAAGGATGATTTGAATTCCAGCTTCACTCTGGCATTAAGAAGGCTTAAAAGCCAAGGGTCAAGGTTGGGAAGGAGGTGGGAGGGAGGGAGAGAAGAAAAAGAAAAAGATGAGGAATAGGAGGAGGAGGGGGGAGGAAGGAGATGGGGGAAGGGAGGCCAGCAGGGAGGAAGAGGACCTTGGTGTGGGCATGGGAGTGGGGTGGGCACAGATGAGCACTCAGGGGTGCTGATGACAGTGTGCGTGGACAGTGTACTTGAATGTGAGTGCACTGCTCTTCTCTGAAGGGTGTATCAGGAGACTGCCTTGCTTGGAAGAGGTTCTTAAACCAAAGGCATCAATAACGCTGTGCCTACTCCAATAAGTGCTGTCTCCGGACTGTTTTGTCTCCCATAGACCAAATACCTTGGGAAAACTGTGTTGACAGTGATGCATAACAAAATATTAGGCAATTGCTGCAACGAGAAACAGAAGGAAAGGATTGCTTCTGAAAAGGCCCACATGCGGAAGGACACAGGAAAAAGCAGAGAGGAGGTATCATTAACAGTGAGTGAGATTGGGAATGGGGTGCTATCCCTAGATGATAAATATAAAATCATTAGGGTATGTTTAGCTATAGAGGGTAAGGCTGACTCTTCACTGACCTGCCCAGAATGCAATAAGAAGCACAGAGATTTAGAATAATTTATAAATTATAGGAAAACTTTTCAGAAACTTGGAAAAACCTCTTCCTCCTGGCACTTTATCAGCCAGTGTCTGCACATATATGGGACTGGAATGAATGGGGGGAGGACAGTTGCTAGATATAGAATCAGGTATTTTTTTTCTTGTTTGTTTTATTTTTCCAGAAAGAGAAACAAACAACAGGAGGGAACATGGCAACTGAGGAAAACTGGGAAAGAGAAAAGTCAAGAGCTAAGCTAGTGGGAAGTTGGCTTTTAAAAGGGGGTTAGTCTCATATTCTGTACATTATCAGGAAATAAAAGTTTAGATAGAATAGATAGTAAATTTTTAAAGGAGACACAAAAGTTATACTGCCAATAAACACATCGCATGCACTTTACAGAGCTCCTTTCCCCACCACAGTAGGGAGAACACAATAGGACATCGGAAAGAACCATAACGCTCCCTGGATTCCTCCCTTGCTTTGCCTTTGTGGACATATCAATTATTAGTTATTCTCCGTTTAGTTATACAACTGAAGTCCCCCACAGGACTTCGTCACAGTCATTTCCCTATCTGTCCAAATTATAATTTTGACTCTTTAACGTGTAAAAAATTAGATTAAATGCCCCCTGAAAAATACCACCCGCCACTAACATACCATCACAGCCACCATTTGTGCCAAAATGTTTTCAGTAGAATCTACCAAGTCGGTGTTAAAATGAGATAAATCACTGGAAAGGACCCACATCCTTGCCGCTAGCAGGGGACTGACACTGCCAGTCTCCTTTGAACACACATTAAATATCTATCTAACCGGAAAAGCCAACTGTTGGGGGAAGAGATCCATCTGATTTTTTTTTAAAAAGGCAAACTGCTTCATCTTTTATGATTTTTACCTCCCCAGCTAACAGACTTGAGGAAACCCTGTCGGGCATGTCTACAGAACCGGTTCAAGTGCTAGTCTAGGTGGCCACGGCCGTGGACAGAAGAAACATCACTATGAACATCCACATAAACGGTGGCTTATACAAAGGCAGTCAAGAGCATGCAGCTTTGCCAAGTATTTACCTATTGACCATGTTCAGAGCACGGAAAGCAACTGTGTGACAATTTCCCGTCTTTGACCCGATTATTCGATTCAATCTCAAAACTGAAACCAAGTTTTTTATTATCATTTGATAGCAATTTATTAACGATGAAATGTAATCTTGGCTTCTTTCGCCAAAAACTAACTTCTCCAATCAAAAGGCACATTACTATCCACCGGTTCCAGTCTTTATTCTCTCTGTTTTAGACAATCAAAATGATCTCTTAATTGGTCTCACTTCCACTAATCTCTCTCTTCTCAATCCGCCCAGAGTGTCAGGATATCTATCTTCCTATAAAACAAATCTAATTTGAGTTTTTGTTCTTTCCCTATTCATGCTAATCCAACTCCCCACCATATCAGTCCTCCTACAAACCTGCCCCAACAACCTCACCCTCCCACTACCATTTCCTGTCTCTGCTACTCAACCCTCTTGAACACCCCATTCATTTCCAAATGCTCGCACCTTCACTCTTGCAGCCCCTCTGCCTTGAATACCCTCTCTTCACCTGCACCTCTCAAAGCCGTACCCTTTCAGGAACAAAACCTGGGGATCACTTCTCTCATCCTCAGAGCCTTTAAAATGCCATTCCGTTTTGTACACTTTGTCTATAACTACATGAAGTCCAGTGAGATGAATTCTTAGAATATGAGAACTATCTTATGGCCTTTTGGTCGGGGGGTTAGAGGGTTTCTGATAACGGCCAGTCTCTAATATGCCTATTTTAAAATTTTTCTGGAAGGTGACTTGCTTAATGTAGTGCAGTATCCATGTGCCCAAGTCTGGATTCAGATCACCTGGATTCATTTTCCCACAATACCACTTACTGGCTTACATGAGCTCTCTTTTCCCCAGTCTCCTCATTTATAAAATGCAGCAAAATTGTATCTCCTAGGGTTTTGGTAAGTATACAATAATGTCAAAAGGGTATGAGCTTAATCAGGCTACCATCTAAGTGTTCAGTTAATACAGTGGGGTTTGTTAAGTTCCATGATAAGGAAGACAAATGGAGACTATCATGGGTACCACAGGCTGGAGTCAGTGCTTCTCAAATGAAAAACAGTGTTCCCATTGAGATGGTACATATTTGCATGCTACTTAAAGTTTGCAATGTCCACTAATGTAAAAAATCCAATACTAACTAATACAACATTTCAAAGCATGTCAGAGCACATGCATATTATTTCCAACTGGGAAGTCCTGCCAAGTAACAATGCAATTTCCTGAATGTTTACTAAATGCTGCTGTCCCCAGCATGCAGATCCCCGCCAGGGGGCAGCTCTCTTAGGTAGGTGCCACTGTTCTGCAGGTTCCTGAGAGTATCTGTGCTGAGCGCCATCCCTCTACAAGCAGGTCCAGGAACTCCGTGGAGCGAAGTCTGCTAGGGAAGGATGGAATCTCAGAGAAGAACCTGAGCTGGACAGAAGAGCAAACCTTTCCAGGTGGTTAATCTGAAAATACAACATCCTGCTGATCTTATCCTTGTGAGGACAAATAAAGGATTGTCTCAGAGCTCCCTATTAACTCATTTCACTGGACTGGAAAAGCAAAGAGCGAACCTGCATCCTAAACAAAGGGACCTATCAGACGTTGGCCATGACCACACATTTGGACATTTGTTCAGGAGTCGGTTGGGTCGTCAGATGTGTCTGCCGTGATGATGTGAAGTCCTTTCCGCCTCCAATGGCCAGACTCACTGCAGCTCAGCACAGTCCAGTATGTGTGCTGCCTGTCCCAGGTGTCTTGTGGGACCCAAATACTTGTGGATGATGCTCAGAGTCAGAAAACGGAAGTCTCTCTTCCAGCAGGAACTGAGAAAGGCTCACATCCAATCAGAAGAGCCCACAAACCAGGGGCTCTCAAGTTTTCTAAGAATGGTACTACGTATGGAACTGAATGTCATCTGGATGAATGAGAGCCATCTCAAACCCACACACCTGCTTGCTCACAAAAATGTATCCAAGAACGGAGCTTGCTGCTCTGGTTACCAGGCCACTGTCCTTCAGTAAGAGAAAGCAGAATGCCCCAAACAGACTGCAATTTTCATTGCATCATATTTTGAAATAGCTACATTCACAATACAAAGGACAGTTGGGAAACACTCAAGGTTTTGTATGCAGTCACTGGGAGTTCTGTGCACAGGAGCATGGCTGACTAATGGACAAAGCCAAAGGCATCCATCCTCCACACCTGCTTAGCTGAGTAATGAGGTCAGAAACAGTTACGTCCTCCTGTGAGTAAAGGTGGACAATCCAGTCTCAAACATGAAAGAAGCATAATCTAGAATTCAGATTTAGTTGACAGCTGCTGTCTATAACAACCAAGTCACCCTGGAAAGGTGTATAAAGCATGTCTAAGGGTAGCTTGAACCTGAAATACCATAAAAAGTTCGGCAAGAGTCATCAAACCCACAGACTACACGCTAATTGTATGTTTCTGGGATTTCATCAGCACCCACATAGATTAGTGGTTGTGATGTCTACAAAGACGGAGGTGATATTTGGAAACTACCCTTGTAGGAGACGGGCATGTGTAGGGTAAATGTGAAATGGGTGTTATCCCAAAGCTCTCTGGAGACTAAGCAGGATAGGATGTATCTGATGGAAATAAACGTTTATATCTAAAGGCCTTGGTGTTTTATAAACCAACTTACACTAACACAAGGCCTTGATCTTAAAAACAAAACACAAACAATTCCTCTGAAGATAGAGCTTAATTTTTAGTATCATTTAAGAACGAAATATATTTTTTTCTAAATTTTAGTTTCAATAAACATGTATTCCCTTCTCAGACAAGTGTTTCCCTTAGAAAAAATAGACGTTTTAAAGCCTTTCCTGCATTATTCTAAAGTAAGACATGCCAAGCAAGAGTAGAAATTTTAGGAAATGCAAAAAAGAAAAAAAAATGATACTAACACAAACAAACAAAATAAAACTGGAAATCTCAGGAGAAGAAAGAGAAAAGTGAACACAGAGGCTTATCTTATGAAAGCACAGACAGAACTGGGGACAAGACAGCACCCTCTGGACCCTCTCTCCCATGAGCAGGCTGGCTCCCTATGTCAGGCCCAGTCTCTCAGCCTGGTCCGTGTGGGACATGTGTGGGCAGCTCAGAGCTTACTGCCTACAAGCTTATAACCAGAGGAGATAAGAAGCCTTTACCTCTAACTCTGGTTAGAAAATGCCAGGAAGGACCCTGGGCAGCTCAGTATGGGCCACATCCTTGTGACTGGACCCATCGCCATGGTACACCCTGTTTGGGACCACCAGAACCACAGTGCTTCCTGGGGCCGGGGCAGAGGTGACTCTGATCGCCAGCCACCATCAGAACCACATGACGAGGACTGAGCAGGAGTTTCTTCTGAGCAAACAAAACAATAAATTTACTCCCAAAAGTATTTATAGTTAACCCTGTACTCAGATTACTCCATGTATGTCCATTTTCTTTAAATCTACATACTTTTCTAAAAAGTACACTTTGTATTTCTGTACTTGTTAAATACATTTTAAAAATGTACATATGTAGTACAAAATGGGTTGTGAAATATTTTTGTTTCTCACACACACACACACACACACACACACGCATACACGCACACGTGCACACACACACAAAACACCACAAAATGTTTTTTGTTACAAAATGCTGTCTCGGTAATTCTTAAAGACACAATAGAAATATTTTCACATACACGGCATTTCCTTTGGGTACAGTCACTGAACTTTAAAATTCGGGATTTCATTCAAAGCGGCAGAATATGAATTTTGGGCACAGAAGTGATGCTACCACCATTATCTTTGCAAACAATTGAGAAAAATTCTATTTTTGACAAAGAAGCAAGAGCATATTTTTAAAATCTGCGTTAATGTATTTTGGAAAAGATGATATTTTATATTATTCCAAATTGAATTCAAAGCTGAGGATTTAAAAACAACTGAGGGCTCAGTCAATCCAGTGAAGGCTGTGTTGAAAGAAGACATTAAGAGATCATGCCCAAGCCCTCATGAGCTTCCAGGTAGGTCGGATTGCTCAAAGCAGCCAGGTGGCCTCTGGCCAGCCATGCTCTGGAAAGCAAGCTTCTGACCTCCACGGGAGCTTATTCAGGCCAGAAGTAGGCAATGTAGACCATCTTTCTAAGCCAAGGGTTTACCTGGAAACTGAAGGGCAAGAAAGGGCACTGAATTAATGTCAAATAAGGTACTTGGAGGTAGGGACGCAGCAGCCAGGAGTGCAGAGCAGGCCTGGTACTTGAGAGCAAGAGCAGAGAGCTCCTTATCACTCACACAATACAACACTACAGATGAACATGTTACCATATGGATTATGTAACCAAAGAGCTATTTATTAGAAACAAGTACAGACCTGACGTAAATTTTCCTTGAGTTGAAAAGCTAAAGAACCTTCTATGGGTTTTCTCATATCTTTTCTTCTGTGTTGTGATAGAATCCTTCTGTTTGTGTATGGACCAAGGCAACAGGGAAACTGGGAAGGAAGGTAGGGCACCGAATGGCAAAGAAGGATTAAACAGCAACAAAAAAATATTCTGGCCTGTAGCCACTTGCACCTGGTAGAGAGTGTCAAGAAAAACCACAGGTTTATGCCTGGGGCCTTGCAAGTTTCAAAAAAAAATCTATTAATTCTTTCAACAAATATTTATTGAGTATCCATTACCTATCAGACAGTTTGCTGGGAGGTAGGGATACAAAGATGTGGAAAACACTCAGAGGAGAGTGCAGTGTCAGGGTGAAGCCAGCAAGTGAATAAATAAAGGTTTAATGGTGGCATATATTACTACAAAAACCTAGATGGGGGAGCATTTCATTCTAACTGATCACAATGAGTGGAGGTCCAGAACCAAGCAATTAAAAAAAATGATATAAGAGACTACGCAAAACCAAGGCCAAATCAAAAGACTAGATTTGAATTTCGAAGCTACCAATGGGTAAGAAAATCATGCCCAAACAGATTTGTTATAACTGTTGAGTACTTCCTGCTTTGGGATGGGCAAGAAATATTAAGATAACAAGTTAAGTGCATTGTGCTGAAACCAGGAAGCAAAGAGGACCATGAAAACTAAACCTAAAAAATAATGAAAAGAATTCTTCAAAGATTGAATGGGTGAAAATGGTGGCGAATTCAGAAGGAGACAGGAGATAGGTGCATTGTTCATTTTCCAGATAACAGTTCACCAACTCAATTTAAGGTTTGCTCCCTTCAATCTAGAAATCTTCCAAAAGAGTAACAAGAATCCCGAGCTGTCCCTTATTCAGCGCGACTTGTGATACAAAAAACTTAAAAAAGAAATTCCTCCTGGCTCCCCCTTTTCTTATCTCCTGCCATGACCTCTCTAAGTCTTTGATCAATTGAAAGGAATGTGTGGGTGGTGCGTAACCTTTAGAGACGTCTCTCTGCCAATTTACTCTAGGGGAAGTTTTCTTTTTTCCCCTCACCCTGAGTTCTGCACAAAACCTCGGGCCTCGCTTGCATTGTTCAAAGCTGCTCAGAGGCGTCCTTGAAAGACTCCAGTGAAAACAGAAGGGAGATGAGGCTGTGAAACCAGACAGCTCCCCTTCAAAACCAGATTTTTGTGGGCCCAAACAATCCGGTCTCTTTGTGTGGGATGTCTAGTGGTTGGTGAGTCATGTTGCTGGGTGTATTTATAGACCATGAATTAAAAATAAACAAATAAAAGCAGTTATCACCTCTTAAGAGTCTCCGAATGAGCAAAGAGTGTAGCCAAAGCAATGTTTGAAAATCACAAATGTTGCTATTTTGAGAGAGCAGACTAAATCCTAGGATAAAAGAGTTCCTTGAAAAGCCAGGGATTCTGGCTGAGTTCTCCGTGGACCACAAAAATTCTTCTATATAGTGGCTTGCACTTAAATGATGATCCATAAAATGACTGTCAATGAACAAGTTGATCCTGTGTTTCACGCATCTATTTCCCATTTCAGTTTGAAATATGCATGGTGTATAAGAATGATATTCCCTTTCACTAAGTTTTCTTTGTATATGCACTGTATATTGAAGTTATTTTTATGTAATGTAATAATTGGACTCATGGTAACTATTACATTGGACAGAGAGGAGCTGGAATTGGTAACTGAATCACAAATCCCCTCCCTCAAAAATTATCTGTTGATCTGATAACCAGAGTTACCAACTCGTAACCTGAGCGGGAAAGGTTTTCTTATTTCAAGAGCTCAGAACCACTCAACCACTTCTGAACCGCTTCCCAGAGCAAGTTCCTCAGGAGGGAACAAGAATCTAGTGAGAGACCCAAAAGGCAGTATCAGTTTTGAAACAGGAAAAGTTAGACAGGGGTAGAAAGACAGACGTAAAGCATAATACACACTTCAAGACAAGACAGTGTCAACCATCAAGACCACCAGGTTTCTGTAGTCACTGAAAGTTCAGGGCCTCCAAAGTAGATGTACTTGGCCAAAGGATGTGCAAGGAGACCCCCTTTAATGAGGGACAGAAAAATCAGAACTTACACTTATGCTTGTCTTAGAAAAGAGATTACACCTTACTCTTATTATTTAATATATAGATTCAAAATTGTACATATAACATATACACATATTTGTGGGTTTCGTGTTCAATGATATTTCTCTGGTTGGCTTTTGTTATTCACTGACTTTTTATGTCTTCCTGTCCATTTTGTTTATTGATGTTTCTCAAATTTTAGAAGAAGGCTGGGATAAGGAAGTATTCAAAATTTTATTTTGGAACAAATTGGAATACACTTAGGAAGAAAGATTGGACACTACTTGCTTAAAGTAAAGTATAATAAAGGTAAGGTTTTTTAATGATTAAGACAGATTCAAGCATCAAATCATGCTTATTCTCTTGTCAAACTGTATAGATAGATAAAAAAATATCCATCAATGGTTTCCATCAGATAGCATGTCATGTGCATAGAAAAGGATTAAGCAAACGATTCAAGGCCCCTCTGTAGGCCAGAGAGGGAGGCATCCTCTTTCCTAGAGCTGGACACAAAGGAGCCTGGAGGAAGCGGTGGTGAAGGAGGAGGGCCTGGGGCAGTCTGTGGGTTCTCAGAGACT
This sequence comes from Myotis yumanensis, assembly GCF_028538775.1. Taxonomy (NCBI): domain Eukaryota; kingdom Metazoa; phylum Chordata; class Mammalia; order Chiroptera; family Vespertilionidae; genus Myotis; species Myotis yumanensis. Next base: position 17,448,125 of record NW_027223759.1, read on the forward strand.
TGAGACCCATACAAATTCCAACCACCCTCACCAAAAAGACACCAACCTACCTGGATTCCACCTTAAGTCAGACAGGAAAATTCCCCACATTTTCTCAATGTAAAAGAAAAAAGGGAAAGTATTAGACTTTCTTCAACTTCATGCATGATAACGGCACAAGAATGAAACAAATGTCTAAAACTAAAATTTTCTTAGCATCTTGGAATCTATTTACCTTCTTTATTCTAGAAATTATTTTCTTGAAAGAAATGAATTACCACTGTTATTACAGTTAAAACAGAAAATAATGTGACAATAATTATTGGGAAAAAAAGGTGAACTGTGAATAGAGATATATACCAATCCTGAGAGACAACGTTTGCATAACTCCTGTCTTCCAATGAGATGTATAGCCTTCACAAGTCCCATCTCCTGGGTTCTGGCAGTACCAGTACTTCTGCTAGGGTAAAAAGAACATTTCAAGAGTAAAATCAGAAAATCATAAAATAAGCCCTGGGTATGTAGGTATAGAGTCTAATATCTTATTATTTTTAACAAGTAGGGAAAATTCCTTTTTTATTTAGCAACTATCTCAATTTCATGATGAAACGAATTATGGATTGTTCTATCAATAAGGGTATTTCAATTTTCAATACCAAAAGTCTTACAAAATGTCCTTTTAAATAAATACAGTGTCCATGTGAACGTATCAAACATCAAAAAAGTAACAGAAATACCTAGATGATTAACAAACAAAAGCAGATAAAGGAAAATGTGAGCTCTTTTAAAGGTCAAAAAAATAATTTCAAGTAGCTCAAGTTCTCTGCATTTGGTCTCTGAGGCTTTCTTAAAACTCCTTTGGGGCAAAACACCTTCCCAAGTGAAGTCGTTTTGAAAGTAGTTTCAATTCTTCTGATGTGTTACTGTTTAAATCAAGAAAACACTTCCTTTGTCTGCATATCGGTAGGTGCTTGAGTATGCAGAAAGGATGAAGTTCCAAGCGGAAGGTACTTCCCCTTAGCTGGTAAGGTGTAGTTCTGCATGCTGGGCTATTTGCACATTGAAAAGGTAGTTTTTAAACAAGCATAGGCATTTTGTATTAAAAACAAATCCTGTGTGGTTTTTCTTTAGAATGGGAGGGGGTGGTGGAGGAGAGGGTGGAGATTATAAAATATACTTCGTTATAAGCTGGGAGCTTAGGTATAGGTAAGTTTGTTAGTGTTGCTGCTCTCTTAGAGCTTTTGATGACAAATAATGAGTCTGTCCTAGATATGGACCCTAAATATGGGGTTTTACATCCTTGTCTACCCTTGGTGTCACGTCCTAGAGCAGTGATGGCGAACCTTTTGAGCTCGGCGTGTCAGCATTTTGAAAAACCCTAATTTAACTCTGGTGCCATGTCACATATAGAAATTTTTTGATATTTGCAACCATAGTAAAACAAAGACTTTTATTTTATATATTTAAATGCCATTTAACAAAGAAAAATCAACCAAAAAAACGAGTTCGTGTGTCACCTCTGACACGCGTGTCATAGGTTCGCCATCACTGTCCTAGAGTCATATGGATTAGGAAGTGTCAAGATAGACACATACTGAACGGATCTGCCAGAATATTATTTTGAGGAAGCACCGCAGGGTGAATCTTAGAGTTCAATGCAGAAGTTTGAAAATATTAGCTTTTAATGATGCTTGTAACAGGTAACAAAATTTGGACTTGTATTTAAGCCTACTTATCAGTTATTTTGTTTTAAGTTAGAATAACATACAGCAATTTTGCAGGTGCTAAGAAATCCTGGATCACAGATGAATAGGAAAGTATGGGTAGGCCCTTAATTCCTAACTGGCATATATACAAATCAAACACTATGCTTCGAGAAATTAATCTTCCTTTACTTTCCTTTTAAAAATCTGTTTTATTTCCTTGTAGCTCATATTTTTCCTTTCTGTAATCATCTTTACTTCTACAAGTCAAAGGAATGATAGTCACAGCAATCTTGACTTTTTGTTAGCTTCATTGTTGTGTCACACTCACACACACACACACACACAAACAGGGGGGAGTGCTTAATGTGTTAATAACTCCATATGCTTGACTCTTTCTAATCATATAGTACCTACTCTTATACCATCTCATATTTATATTTAAAGTAATGAGAACACATTTTAGGGCAACTATTGCCATAAAATATATCATTTGATTGCAAATATGTTGAGCTTATGTCTTATTAACTTGTTTTTATTCATTTTAATCTAACATTTACTGACTTATTTACTAATATTTGGTACCTAGCTAGAAATTAGAAGGACTATTAAAAATGAGATTCTTCAATCTGTTACTTCTGAATAATCTGATTGAGAGAACTGCAGACATGTCCATGATAAGCAAAGGATATGAATGTATTTGAGATAATGCAGATTAAGGGATGCATCTGAAAGAATGTGAAGAAATGATCAGTGTAGAGGGAACCAGGAAAACAAAGTCTTTAATTATAGCTCAGGAAGGGATGCATGAGCCTTTCCTTAACTAATTCCTGGGACTTGGACTACAGTACTTAAAAAATAAAAATAAAATCCCAAATCAGAAGTCTTAGTAAGGTTGGTATCTTAGTCAGTTCGGGCTCCTACAACATATTACCATATACTGGTGGTGTACACACACAGTTCTAAAGGCTGGAAAGGCTGGGATTGAGTCACTGGCAGACTCAGTGTCCACTGGGGGCCTGCTTCCTGGTACACAGATGGCTACGTTTTCACAAGGCAGAAAAAGGACAGACGTCTCTGGGGTCTCTTTTATAAGGGCATTAACTCACTATCATGACCTATTCACACCCCCTCCCAACAGGCCCCACCTCCTAATACATCACAATGGGGTTATGATTTCAACATATGAATAGAAGGGCACACAAATATTTATCATATAACACCTGGTGACACAGTAATCCTGGCGTAGGGCCCTGAGGTTTTAATTTAGGTCATGAAATAGTTATGTGCCCTATCAACCATAAAGGATGCCACAGAGAGGGTATCTTTTAAAACCTTGTTGAGGAAAACAGTAATACTAGTAACTTCTCCTGAGATTTAATGATAGGAAATCCTTTGGAAGTCCTGTTTAATTGACAGACAGGTCCTTCAATGACATTTATTCCAGAGACTGGCTGATAAACTCTTATCTGTGTGTGGGAGTTGGGGGCATAATTTAATAATTTGACTATGAATTTTAACTCAGTTCTACCAAAAGGTGCTATCAAAAGTATACCATAGTTTTATAAAATAAAAGCTTCATTGATGGATTCTCCCAGAACAGAACCTACTCTTTACTTTCTTCTCCATCCTCTGTAGGACCTGCTCTGATTGTTTGGATGAGATAAGGTGACTTTATAGACCGAAATGATTTTGGTCATGGATTTTGTCATATGGAGCCAGAACTGTGTGAACATGAGGTGGCCGTGTTGCTCTGGCAGGCTTCTGAATTGTTCTCTAACTGGGAATATTGCTCCTCCTGGGCAGGAAACCATTACATGGGCCTGACTGATTTACCAGAAGCAGTAACTGTTTTATGTGAAGGTTGTCAAGTTTCATTTTCCTGGTGCTGCTGTACTTGCAGAAATGTGGCTGGTGAGTTAGAGAAGAGGCCAACAGGGAGAAGAAATCAATGCTCCAGGAGCACCACCTCCCTGCCCCCAAGACATGTCTTAAAATGCTCTGCCCCTTGCCTTCCCATCATTCTCTTTGACTCCCTTCCTCAGCTGTCTTGTACTGTACAGTCTTCAAAGTCCTGCTTGAATGTCCCCAAAATACGCAGGTACTTACCTTAACATTTCTTGATTCCTATTAGGTGATTCTACCTGCTGTCCCACCAGAATCTCAATCTCAATATATCTAAATTTAGCCCTACCCCAGAGTGGTTCAGTGATTGAGCATTGACCTATGAACCAGGAGGTCACAGTTTGATTCCTGGTCAGGGCACATGCCCGGGTTGTGGGCTCGATCCCCAGTGCGGGACATGCAGGAGGCAGCCAATCCATGCTTCTCTCTCATCATTTATGTTTCTAACTCTTTTTTCCCTTCCTCTCTGAAATCAATTATATATATACTAGAGGCCCTGTGCATGAAATTCATGCAGGGGGTGTGTGTCCCCTCAGCCAAGCCTGCACCCTCTCTAATCCAGGACCCCTCACAATCCTGGACCGCTGGCTCCTAATCGCTCACCTGCCTGCTTGCCTGGTTGCCCCTAACTACCCCTCCCCGCCCCCGCCAGCCTGATCACCCCTAACTGCCCCCTCCTGCTGGCCTGGTTGCTCCTAACTGCCCCCCTGATGGCTTGATCACCCCTTACTGCCCCCCCCCCCCCGCCAGCCTGGTCACCTCTCATTACCCCCCTGACAGCCTAATCGCCCCCAACTGCTCTCCCTGCTGGTCTGGTCACCCACAAATGCCCCCCTGCCGACCTGGTCGCCCCTCATGGGCCCCCCACTGGCCTGGTTGCCCCACGCAGCCTGTTGTTCAGTCGTTTGGTCATCCCTCACTATCCCCCCTGCCGGCCTGGTCGTAGGCAGCCATCTTATGAGGGCGTGAGGGTTAATTTGCATATTACCTCTTTATTATATAGGATATATTTGAACCAATTACCTACCCTGAAAAATCAGCCCCCTTTCCTGACTCCTATACCCCTGTTAATTGCTGGACCATATATGGAGCCACTAAAAATATATATATATATTTTATTGATTTTGTTCAGAGAGGAAGGGAGAGGGATAGTTAGAAACATCGATGAGAGAGAAACATTGATCAGCTGCCTCCTGCACACCCCCTATTGGGGATGTGCCCGCAATCAAGGTACATGCCCTTGACCGGAATCAAACCTGGGACCCTTCAGTCTGCAGGCCGACGCTCTATCCACTGAGCCAAACTGGTTAGGGCTATATGGAGCCATTTAGGCATGAGCCTTCTAAATAACTTTTGACAGGATAAAGAGAACTAATTTAGTGAAAGTGTCTTGAAAGCCCCCCAAATGAAATGTGAAGTAGTAGAAATTAACATAGAACTTGAAGCGTTTCTACATTTTACTCTGCCTAACTGAATAGAATCTAAATATTTTGCTCACACTAGACTGTGCCCAACACTTAATTATGAAGTTCAAGATAATGCTCAAAAATCTTTAATTTCCGCCAAAACTGGTTTGGCTCAGTGGATAGAGCGTCGGCCTGCGGACTGAAAGGTCCCAGGTTCAATTCCGGTCAAGGGCATGTACCTGGGTTGCGGGCACATCCCCAGTGGGAGATGTGCAGGAGGCAGCTGATCGATGTTTCTCTCTCATCAATGTTTCTGGCTCTCTATCTCTCTCCCTTCCTCTCTGTAAAAAATCAATAAAATATATAAATTTAAAAAAAATCTTTAATTTCCTAAATATCTGGGTCATTTTCTGTGCTAATATAACAGAAGGCTGATAGAATAAAGAAACATTAAAAAAAACACATAGACAGCCCTGGCCGGTTTGGCTCAGTGGATAGAGCATCGGCCTGTGGACTGAAGGGTCCCGGGTTCAATTCTGGTCAAGGGCATGTACCTTGGTTGCGGGCACATCCCCAGTAGGGGGTGTGCAGGAGGCAGCTGATTGATGTTTCTCTCTCATAATGTTTCTAACTCTCTATCCCTCTTCCATCCTCTCTGTAAAAAATCAATAAAATATATATTTTTTTAAAAAACACATAGACACAGACAACATTATGGTGAATGCCAGAGGGGAAAGGGGTGGGGGGAGGTGGAAGAGGGCAAAAGGGGGACAAAGGTGACGGAAGGAGACTTGCCTTTGAGTGGTGAGGGCACCATGCAGTATGCTGATGATGTGTTACAGAGTTGTACACTTGAAACCTGCATGGTTTTATTAACCAGTGTCACTCCAATAAACTCAATTTTTTTTTAAAAAAGAAGCATGAGTGTTAAAGAATAAGAATTTGCCAAAATTTTCTAATAGGATGGACGATGGTGTCCTGAGAGTGAATGTTTGCTTTAAATATCTTGGCAGACATCCCCTGACAATAGAGAGGAATGCATTAATCTATCATGACTTTATTATACAAGCCATTTAGATCATTAAAACTTCTCCTCCAATTAGTCGGCCCTCTGATAATTATTTCCACATAGACTTGACACACCAGGCAGGCCTCAAAACAAATGGAAATAATGCCATCTACTGCAGAGTATCAAGAACATTTAATCAGGGACCCTGGGTGAGTTGAGACTAAGAGTGGGATGTGTCTGGTGTGTGGCATAACCAGTGCGTTGTAACCTCGCCACAACTAACATCTGCACTGTGTCTGTTTGCCAATTCCACTATTGCTGTGGGGGCTTGGAGAGCTGCCTGATACTGTCAGAAGGCAAGTAGTGCCCGGTGTCTTTCACATTTAATCGTTACCAGCTTGGGACCTTAAAGTTCGTATCTCTACCACTGGATCCTTTAAGGACCCTGGGACCGAGGCAGTGCTAAAAGGTCATCTGGCACTTCCACTTTCAAGAAGGTAGGTTGCCTGGCATCACTCCGTCTGCAGCTTCCAGCTATGCCATTGCACCTTCTGCCCCATGGGGCAGGGGTGGATGCTAGTGCTCCACCATCTGCCCAGAGCTGCAATTCTGAGACCAAGAAAAGCTGTGCCAGGCAAGCCAGGTCCTTCAAGAGAAGATTGTTGAACCCCATCTCTACTCTCCTTGGGCCAGGCTTAGCCACACGCTTTAATGCCCAGCACCCATCCAGCGTAGGTCCAGACCTCTGCCCTAGTGGAACCTGAGACCATTATCTCTTTCCAAGTTCATGTTTCCATCCCACGGGCAGACTACTTTCCTTTTTGTCTACCTCTTCCCTTTCCGTGGTAATAGCTCTAGCTACCTATCAGAATCTCAGGATCTAGACTTCAGAGAATCTAAAGGGCCTAGACATCTTCCTGAGGGACAAAAAGGACTCAGGTCCTAGGCCTAAAAAATTCTGTTTAGCTTCTCATGTTGGATAATTTAATTCCTTCATAATATATAATCCCATCTCAGTAACAGATCGGAGGTCTTCTCCCTGCAGCAGGGGAAAAAAAACAAACAATATACACTCAAGTTAATTTCTAAATGGGTTCACCCTGCTACATAGATATGAGCGTTTAATGTTAATTTCTAAATGGGTCACACTGCCACTGAGATAAAAGGTGAGTGACAGATCTGGGGCAGGTAACAGTAGGCAAATTGCAGGGATCAAGGATAGGCACTTGGAGATAATTCCCCAGGTAAAGGAGTCGGCTAAAGATCTGGACTTAGCAGAAGAATCATAGGGCACTGGGTTAAGGTATAGCTTGAAGCTGATCTGTGCCCACCAGTATGCTCTGTACCCTGGGGAAGGAAAAGTGCTGTGGCATGTGTGTGCCTGTGTGTGTGTGCCTGTGTGTTTGGTTGTCAGTTTCTCTGAACTATATTACAGTTGGCTCAACTGGTACAATGATTCATTTTTGGAACCTCCAAGCTGAGAATCCAAATCTAGACCCATTGTAAACAAAGTGGCATTCACGTGGTGGATATGAGATATCCAGCGAATCTTCTTTCAAGTCTTCTTTCAATTCGTTTTCTCCATTTCTTATTGTCATAATCATATCCCCGGTTCCAATTAACTGTCCTTTCTCAATCTAATGAGTATTACACACCTTTTCTAACTCCATTACTTGAACAATATTTGATGAACACCACGTGAATGACTCACAAGCAGGTAACTCAGCATCAACTAAATGAATAAAGTCAAAGCTAAATGAGTCATGTTTTCACATCAATGTTGCAAATTACAGTGTCTAAAATTCCTTTCAGTACCAATTACTTGAGTTAACTGTCACTTAAAAGTAAGCTTTAAGGAGGGTCAGTCTCCATGGTCTTTGTACGGGCAGGTGTGACTGTATTACCAAGCATGCCATTGGTATTTGCACACTTGAGGATTCAGTGAGGCCCCTGCAGTCTTGGCAAATGCAATTGTATAATTTAAGTGGACCAAAAAATCAAATAAGTGAAACTGATACCACAAAAAGAAAATCTACCGCATAGACATAGGTTCTGGAATAAAATAATGTTCATTCAAGTGTTACTCATTCATGTTATCAGATATTTGATGCTGAGGCATGGAGGGGGGTTGATCTAAGCTGGATTCGCTCTTGTCTAAACGCCACTTACTATCAGGTGTGTGACATTGGTTGTACTATATTGTGCTGTTTCCTCATCTGGAAAAGGAAGATTAAAACTACAACCCGCCTCACAGAGTTAGTCTGAGAATTAAAATAATCCACATTAAGCTCAAACTGTCCAGGCCAGAGTTAGTGCTTAATCAATGTCAGCTATTATTACTATGTGGCAACTCTTTTTCATTGTTGTTGTTAATCCTCACCAAAGGATATTTTTCCATTGATTTTCAGAGAGAGTGGAAGGGAGGGGGAGAGACAGAGAGAGAGAAACAGCGATGTGAGAGAGACACATGAATTGGTTGCCTCCTGCACATGCCCTGACCAGGGCCAGAGATCAAACCTGACCAGAATCAAACCGAGGACCCTTCAGTGTGAAGACTGATGCTCTCTCCGCTGAACCAAACTGGCTAGGACTAGGGCGTACGTGGCAACTCTTATACCAGTGGTGTGTCTATGCACTACCAAAATAAAATGGATGGAAATGAAGATATCAACTCCGCATTTTGTTCCAGAGACTAAGCTGTTGAAACCAACTGATAAACAAGCCTGGGTCTAAAAAGCTGCGGTGATTTTTGGGTCGAAAACATTTCATATTTACTTTTTGGGGGTTTAGAACATGTGAACCTACTGCACGTGAAAATCACTGGTGATTTTGGAAAAGAGGGGTGTGTAAACATTTGAAATTGCACCTCGAATAAGTTGCAGCACACTATCCCTCTGTACACCTGTGGCAAATCGAGCTGAGGTGGGACAGCAGATTCAACACCAAGTCAGAAAGCTGATGGCCTTATGCTCAGTTCTCTCTGCTACAAACATGAACTCCAGTTCAGCCCGTAGAGCCCCATTTTCAGAAACCTGCGGATGTGTGGATGATTCACTAATTTTTTTTTTCACTTTCTGTCTCAATATGTTGGTGTCATTTAGGGTAGGCACAGAGTAAAACTTCTAAATGACTTATTGCTGATGGGGATCATAAGCATTTAAATAAACAGTTTATATTCCTGATAGTCGCATTGATATCTTTTTAAAAGAGAGCAAGTCAAAACATTAAAAAACAAAACTCCCATTTCCTCTTATTATTAATTGAAATCTGTTTTCATTAGTGGTGATAGAAGAAATGAGTTTACTAGTTAGCCTGCTAACTGTCCATTATAAGCCCCGAAGAGCTGCAAGAAATTGTCCTTCCCAGTGCAGTGTAACCCGAATGCTTTCTGCAGCTCCCTCAGTGCAGATAAGGTGCACCAAATTATCTTTCCAACTATAGTTGTGTCACCTGAATGCAATTAACACCTTATTAAGTGTTAAGGCATTTCTACAGGTAATAAATTAGTCATGGCCCGGTACCTTGCAACACTTCTTCAGTACAGTACTTGATCCTCTCGCTGTAGGCTATGGAAAATGCTACAAACAATTAGCTGAATTCTTTAGAGCAATACAATTACATGGGTAGTTTTATATTTGTCTCAGTGATGCTGGTTGCATAAGCAGTCAGAGGGTGGAAGGCAATAAATCAACGATGCCTGTAGAAAGAGGCTCTTTTGGTTTCAGGCAAAGTTTAGTGTCAGGAAGCTCATAATATATTTCTGGGAATTTTTCATTAAATTTAAGTTACTAAACCATTCTTTTATAAGCTTCCCTTTGCACACTTTCAACCCTATGCTGAGCATCTGAAGATACCACAAGTTAACTACAATCATTTTCATTACAAAATTGCAAGATAAATGCTAAGCAGCTAAAAGCTAAATATACATAGTATACATGTCATTTTAAAATTTAGAGCCATAAAATTTAGATATATAAATCTAAAAAAATTACCCTTATGAAAATATCTCTCATCCATTTTTGTGCTACAAGTTAAAACCCAGATATAAGTTGTTCCATAAAGAAGAATGAATGGATGAAATATCCTTATAAAAATATATATGCATATATGTATGTGTGTGTATATATATATATAGACATATATATATACATATATATATAATACAATTAAATAGGTTTATCCTACACAACAGACATTTTAAAATAATCTTTGCTTGCATTTCTTCTGAGACTCAAATTTTCTACTCATTTCCTTTCCCTTCCCCTAAAGTCAGGCACAGAATTTAAATTTTGTAACATCAGTTCTTCCAAGGGAACTAGAGAACTTTCCCTAGGCTCACATGATAGAAGTTATAAGATACTTTTCCACTAAATATGAGCTCAAGTTCTGCTGCTGTAGAAGTGAGTTTGCAGTGGGCATGCACACAGTAGCAAAGAATTCAAAAGTTATTTGCCAGTAAGTGTCTCTTTAGAATTTTCTTGCCTATATTTTTAAAATGTAAGTTATATGATTTTGTTTTCTTTCCTCGTCAGGAAACTAGGCACCAGTATTAAGTGCCACATAAATAGCTAATTGGGTGAAATGATCAAAGGATTATATAAACCACTTCTCAGGTAGGAACCTCTGAGAAAAACTACCGAGGAATGTGGGTCAAAGGTTTAATCGCCTTTTTCTATGCATATACAATTAATATTTCTTAATGAACTCGGTTAGCAGTTTTCAGCTTGCCCATTAAACTACAAATCAGACCATGATAACAAATTCTATTAGAAGGTTAAGATCATTCTAGTCCACTTCCTCATATTACAGTTGAGAAACTAAAAACCAAGGAAGTTAAATGACCTGCTCAAGGTCATATAGTGAGAACCCAATTTTATGGTGCCTCATCTGGAGCTTCTATCAGTGTGTGTGTGTGTGTGTGTGTGTGTGTGCGCGCGCGCGCACATGCGCAGGTACCTCCCAAATAACCTTCGGACACTATGTTCTATTACTTGTTTCTAGGAACCTAATTTGGTAGATTAAAGCAGATTTCATATTATCATAGCATGTCCTAAGTTTAATATGAATTTTGGTGTGGATCCCATTACAGTGACTATAACAGTATAAAGTACATTCTTTATATTCTGATATTTTTATCCTTAGAGATTTCAGAATATCCTTCCATCTTTTGGGGTTAAGGTATAGTATGCTTCAAAATTAGTACTTAATTATTCCTTGGGCCCAGTAGTCGTTTTCCCAAGTAGCAGTCAATTGTGTCTACACGAATGATTAGTTATATAGAAATCAGGTGCCTTCATACCTACTCTCAATATTATTATTTGAAAACCACTCTGAGATTTGATAAACATAAACAAATATTAAAACTGTTTTTTTTGAATATCCAAGAAGAGATACATACTGCCAATAATCAATGCATGAATGAAAATATACACTGAGTGGCCAGATTATTATGACCACCCCATCAGTACTTCGTTGGGCCACCTTTTGCCTTCAATAGTACAGTGATTCTTCTTGGCATTGACTCCATGAGATGTTGAAAGGTGATGCGATGAATCTGACACCATGCCTGATGAATAGCACTGTCCAGTTCTTTGAGATTTGATGGTTGTGGAACCAGCTGCCTGATGGCTCTTTTAACTTCATCCCACGAATGCTCAATTGGATTGAGATCTGGTGATTGTAGGGGCCACCTAAGCAAGGTAAAGTCTCCCTCATGTTCTTGAAACCACTCGTGCACAATATGAGCACCATGGCATGGCGCATTGTCTTGTTGGAAGAAGCCATCTCCATTGGGATATGCCATCAACATGATAGGATGAACTTGATCAGCAATGATACTTAGGTATGTTGTGCTATTCAGATGTTGTTCCACACAAATTAAAGGGCCCAAATCATGCCAGGAAAACATGCCCCAAACCATAACACTGCTCCCACCAGCTTGAAGGGTTGTACTCATGCATGTGGGGTGCATGCTTTCATGCTGTTTCCACCAAATTCTCACTCTGTCATCTGCATGATGCAACTGGAAACGAGATTCATCGGACCACATGGCTTTTTCTCAATGCTCGACTGTCCAATCCTTGTGTTCCTGTGCGAATTGGAGACGTTTTATCTTGGTAACTGCAGACAGCTTCCATATCCCATATGATGCATTGTATGGCTAATCTGCCTACAAACGTCAGGTGGTCATAATAATCTGGCCACTCAGTGTACATCGTCTATGACTGAGGGCTATTTTTCTATACAATGATTTTTAAGCTTCTAGAAATATATATTATAGAAATTAAGATGAGGCCAAATTAAACCAATTCTGAACTAACTACAACTAAAAGCTGTTTTGAAAAATACTATTTCAACCTCATTATTTGAGCATTGTGAAAAAAATAATGCAATAGGAAAGCACCATAACTGTAAACCGTACAGAATCTTTTTTGAAGTTTTTTTTCTTAGAACTCTAAAGCTGCTACTTAAATGATGTCTATATATTTTTTTCACAGATATCATTAGATATTTCTTATATATTTTTTCCATTTATGAGGGAAAATGTATGCAGTGGCATTTCCTAAAATAAGCAACAAGACAAAAACTCAGAAGTAGAGAATTGTGACATAAATCATGGCACTTAGTTCTACTTTTGCTTATTTATTCAAGTTACCTTAATGAATATCTATTATTTTCAATTCTAAATAAAGGCTTTAGAAATACTTTTTAAATGTCCTTAAATAAAAGTAAAATGCCATTGACAAAAGCTATGTTGTGCGTAGATGTTGAGACAACAGACTACTTTCCAAAGACAGCCACTGTCCTGTCATCTCACACGCTCTTCGTATAACAAGACATGCGGTGGTGATGGTGAGGTCTAAGCCCCTCGTTTGGAACCGCGGCTGACATTTGTAAGCACCTCAACCAACAAGAGAATGTTGAAACCAGAGTGCGCTGAAAGCTTTATGATTTCCAAGGTGAGGCCATAAAAATGCCATACATGTCTACCTTGGTTGTGTGTGTGTGTGTGTGTGTGTGTGTGTGTGTGTTGAGAATGTTTTTTCTTAAAACTGTCACCACACTGCGAGGAAATTCAATCTAATCCAAGTAGAGATGTTACCACAGACAGTAAGGGAGTGCTGAGGACTCTCCCCATTGGCCAAGAAGGTACTAGTCCTAAATATTCAATATAGTTCGCCTCAGATATGTTTCTACTGGTTTCAGAAGGAGAACCTATTTAATTATAGCAATCACACATGCATGGACATTTGAGATAAGCTGGGATTTTTATTATTTTTATGATGCCATTCAAAATATATTGTATTGGAAATGTATGAAACAACAGAAACATTTTTCCTAAATTACTTCTGTAGTTATTATCATAATAACTTTAATCTAATGCTGATTAATTTGTCAGAAGTGTCTACTTTAAAAATAGGTAAGTTGAATTATAGAGCCATTTAATAATTTCCCAAGGTTTCTTAATGTACAGGAAATGGTCTTCGGGACAGGGACTCTTGCATTCTGATGCAGAATCCTATGTACAAGGCTCTAAAAAACATACCAGCAAAGCAAACAGTCTTGTTAATTTCCTGTAGGACATTTTCTAATATCAATTGTCCGGCCATTATCATTTTTAAGTAGACATAAATAAGTTTAAAGTTTCATATAATTAAAAGTTTTGCACTTTGCATGCCATTCTTTAAAGCTTTCATCAGTTTGTCAATTAACAGACAGACTAGAAACCTCAATTATTCTAGCTATGCCTGGGAGCTGATGCTGCTAATAAAAAGGCTTCTTACATAAATAAAAGTTAATGCCTTAAAGAACTGACTTTCCCTAACTTCCAGAATTATAAATCAGTTACTGCTGTTCTTGAGTACATTCAATGTTTTCTAAGTGCAAAACAGAGAGGGAGTTTGTTAATCCCTCCTGCACTACAATATCTCTGTGTTTAACCACACTGATCTAAGTACTATAGCAGACAAGGGATAACGTTGGTAGACATCCAAACCAAATTGACTCTCACAACTGCTGTGCATACTTGCTCTATATTTGTCAAGGCTCGCTCACCACATCCAGCGGAAGATAAATCCAGGGCATGGTCAACAAAATGCATTCACAGGGAAGGTAGTTTTCATTGCTTCAAAGTTCAACATGTTTCATTCAAATGAAATATATAAATAAAATAAATTCGTCATCCTAATATCAGTATAAGAGATGAATAGATGGCTGCACCAGGTAAGGCCACACCTCAGGATAATTCTTAAAAATCAACAACCATCCCCACCCCCAATGGAAAAGACAAGATACAGTGATAGTGATTTAAGGAATTATTACTTTTTATTAATTCAAATGATAGTTGCTGAGTTTCTAATGTTAATGTTAAGCACAAAGGATGCATATATGGAAATGCCCTGGTCCACCCTTGAGAACTTCACAAGAATGCCAATTGGGAGAACTGAATCACAAAAGGGCCTTGGCATAGTACGGCATATCAGGAGACACTACTAGCTGTCTACCAACAGTCATTGCCTTCAAATCTTCTCTCCTTTTCTCCCCGGATATCCAACTTCCAAACTCCAGCAATGACTTCAAAGGAGGTGAGCCTCAGACCACTTCCAAACAATAAATTCTAATTATTAGAAGGCAATCATCTGTACTGATTCCCCCAGCCAGTGATTGGTCTCAACATGCTCACGAGATAAAATTTATCCAATCAGGAAGGAGAATTCTGCTAAGGTATTTTGAAAAATGCTTCCTCAAAAATAATGAGAATTAGCCCTAACTAGTTTGGCTAAGTGGATAGAGCATCAGCCCATGGTTTGAAGGGTCTCAGGTTTGACTCTGGTCAAGGGCGTGTACCTGGCTTGCAGGTGAAATCCTCAGGCCTGACTGGGGTGTGTGTGGGAAGCAACCGATTGATGTGTGTCTCTCAAGTCCATGTTTCTCTCTGTCTCTACCACTCTCTTCTACTCTTCGTAAAAATCAATAGAAAAATATCATCCGTTGAGGATTAATAAAAATAATAATAATAATGAGAATTATATGGGAAAGAACTATACACATTGCACTGATATTACTGTGTCACGATAGGAGGTCAGGTTCTATTGATGCCATTTTATGGCTATGAAGGCTGCTAAGGACTAGCGAACATCCTAAGAATAGTAGGGAAAGGAAAACTACACAAACACACAATCACACCTGCTCCTGATGATGTCTTCAAACCAGTAACTTCTTGCTATGGTAGATAACAAATTCTTCGTGTTGTTTAAATCTTCTGAGTCAGACTTTTCTGCCTATTGCTGCCAAATGTATCTGAACCAAAACAAACATGCTGAAATTCACAAATGAGGCGTTAGGGACCCTGAGAGCTGAAGAGCTCTGCCAGATGTCAGACAACTAGTTGTATGCAGTATTCTTAGCAGCCGATCTCTTTTTAAATCACATTTGAAATGGCTACTTTCCATCAATGCTAACCTGACCATGTTGAATCAAGGAAATGCCCCTCTCTTCCTTATCTGTTGTCTTGGTTTAGAAAAGACCCTTTCCACTTCCATTACTGTCTATCATAGGACTTCTCAATTATCCAGAAATGGTATGCTCGTCATGTACTAATACCAAGACATAAGTTTCCATGAAATAAATTCTGATGCATGACATCTGTACTCAGGTGTAAGCACGTGATGACCTTTATTACAGCAGCTATCAAAGGTAACGCCTTGAACTTTTAATAATTTGAAAGCTAAAGAAATTTTTATTTTAAATTCCAAAATATAAGGGTCATTATTGATTTTGTCAATGTATTACTAGATTTAAAAAGACCATGTGCTGATTTATTTCTGGTATGTGATACACATCAATTGAATATACTTTTCCAATAGATGTAAATCCTAAAGCAAAATGTATTACATGGGTGGACAAAAAATAAGTCGCAGCTATAGACTTCAACCAGGTTTAGGAATACAGGGGAGACCCCAGCACTTCCCTATCTCGACAAGATTTTTCCCTTCTGGTGTGGACAAAGCAAAATAGAAACACATGCCTGCTCACTTGGGGTTTTTGTCTAGCAGAAAAGATAATAAATAAACAATGGATAATATGATAAATTACAAAAACATTAATAAAATAATGAATTTATAAATGATGATGAATAAGTAAATTAACAGTGAAAATAAATACAAAATAACAAAAATACCATTTGTATACTTCTATTACCAAGAATATTGCCTGTCACATAGATGTTCACTACACATTTTTAGGATGAATGAACAAGAGAAATAAGGTTATATAATGGATATAGGATGTATCTAATGTAGAGTTAGGCTGAGCTTGTTACTGAGATGAAGATTGTCTCTGTATGTTGCTATCTGAAAGCAAAACCACCTGTTACTTGTAGGTAATTGTAACAAAAACCGTAAATAAAGCTTAACGAATGCCCATAATCCCTGGGAAAGCTTCTGACCATAAATATTTGCTGTCCAATATGGCAGCCTTTAGGCACATGAGGCTACTTAAATTTAAATTATATTAAATTAAAAAGTCAGTTTCTCAGTTGCACTTGCCATGTATCAAGTGCTCAGTAACCACAGCTAACTAATGCCTACAGTATGGACATTTTCAGCACTGTGGAAAGTTCTATTGAACAGCACTGTTATAGATTAACACATGCTTTTGTCACACATAAAGCTTACAATTACATAGCTTTGTTCCTCCCTCACAATTGGCAAAATGTCAATAAGTCTACTGTTTAGGTATTTCAGTGTTTTATTGTTGGAGCTATCACAAGGAAATCCCTTTCAAGGGATTCACTTCCATAAGATTGAATGTATGTATACACAGAAACACACGAACACATAATTTTTATAAACTTTTCCTCAGAGGAAATAATTTTGCTCACCTCAGTCTTTTGTTACTGTATATCCTATAAAAGTTTATATCACTGGACTTACAAATATTTATTGAATGCCTCCTATATTAAGATCCCTGTGTTTGTTCCTCAAGGGATGAAGAATGTACAAGTAATGATTAAATGAGCAACATGACTTGAAGAAGGGAATGAATGAAGATGGTGAAGTGTGTTATACGACATCTAGTGATCTGAACTAAAACACTAGCTTGGCACAAATTAAAAACAACATAAAGAAAAAGTGGACAAAACATAAGGACTGGATGACAAGGGAGAATAAAAGTCAACTGTAACTCTTGAGTTGTGTGGGTTCCTACTATGTGCACTATGTCAGCAATAGAAGCAGCCATAGCTCAGGAGATTATGGGACTAAGCAGGCAAATCAGGATGAAAGAAAAGTTTTTAGGGGATTAAATAGTATTATTTTTGAAACATTAATTATAAGATATTCAACTGATAATATGCAGCTGAAGTGAAGAGCAAAGGTTTAAACATCATCTCTAAATATCTGTAAGACTAAATGAAAAGGCCTAAGACAAGAAGGAAAGGATAAACATGAGTATTTTTCCTCTTCATGGGCATGAGAATCTTCAAATGTTTTCAGTCTATAATTATGTCCTCCTCACCATCCACAAGTCAATGTGTTGCCAATTTTCACTAGGTCTGTGATCCAAGCTTTCACGGTAAACCAAACTTTCTATTCATAGCCTTCTGGTATTGTACTCTAATGAATTCTCATAATTTGTCTAGTTCTTTGTACAATCTCCTAATTACCCCAATGAATAGAAAAGTATTTTTATACTGTGTAAATGTACATGCAAAGTTTGTATATTTTGGAACATAGCCCAGTTAAACTGTAGTAACATAACCCATTAATGTATAGTTGTTTACATGCATCTCGGGCAATTAATGGTGTCTTTCAGGTTTAACAAGTACTACAAAAGCAAGTGAGAGTTTGTAGTTTAAACTCTGTGAAATGATGGTTGCTTCTGATGTTGAACCTGAGAAACAGCATTTTTTTTAAAAAGTAAGAAGGGTAAAGGGTTCTATTTTTGCTAAAGACAAAGAGGTCTAAGTATTTCTGTGAGGTTGTGACTGAGCAATTTAAATTATTATATCTCTTCATGTTTAGTGTGTATTTATATGCACATTTTTTTTTCATTTCATATAACTACATTTGAAGAACCTAGCTCAATAGGAGCATCAATAAACCATGATTTGAGTGCCCATGGTCTACTTCAAAAGAAGCAAAGCATTACCGCCCCCCCAATATATATCTATGCTAATAAAAGAGGAATATGCAAATTGTCCAAGACGCTGTCACAGAAATGACCAAACAGCAGGCTGTGTGGGGCTACAAGGGAGGCAGGGAGGGTTAGTGAGGGATGACCAAATGACTGAACAGCAGGCTGCGTGGGGTGACCAGTCCAGCAGGGGGGGCAGTTAGGGGCAACCATGTCAGCAGGGAAGGGGGGGGCAGTTAGGGGCAACCAGGCCAGCAGGGGATCAGTTAGGGGCGTTCAAGCTGGCAGGCAGAGGTGGTTAGGGGTAATCAGGCTGGCAAGGGGGACAGTTAGGGGCAATGAGGGAGGCAGGTAGATGAGGAGTTAGAAGCCAGCAGTCTCGGATTGTGAGAGGATGTCCGACTGCCGGGATCGGGCCTAAACCGGCAGTCGGACATTCCCCGAGGGGTTCTGGATTGGAGAGGGTGCAGGCTGGGCTAAAGGGACAACCCCCCTTGCAAGAATTTCATGCACCGGGCCTCTAATACACACACACACACATATATATATAAAGTAAATTAAACTTCAGATAATTTAAATGCTATTTAGAAAGAGTGCATCATTAAGATCATTCATTCATTGTTAAATGAATGAGTTATTTTTATGGCAAAAGTACAGGGTGCCAAGGAACTACACAAAAGAGAACTTAGACGTGTCTGGTCTATCAGGGAAACTCCCTTAAAAGTTAAGTTTTCATCTGAGTCCTGAAGGATGAGTAGGAGCAATCCAAAAGAAGAGGAAGATGGAATACAGGCACAGGCAATAGATTATATTCCCATGACCTTCCATCCTTAAAAATAATGTAATAAAGACATATCTGTAGCCATTCAGAAATTTATGTGTGCCACTGAAAACTAAAACCACAGTATGAAAATATATGATTCTATTAAATACCATAATGTAAAATTGTAAATCTAATAATCTTAATGTGTAAGACACATGAGAATACAATAACTACTACAAAAACTGCAGAAATTATTTGACAAAGAAGAAAAAAACACTTTTTTTTCTGGTCCCTTGAAATGGCACTAATCAATTGGAGTTCATTTTCTGCACTTAGTCACATTTTCTACTCAAAGACTAAAAACTGTCCCTCAGGGACAAGGAAAAAATATGATAAGAGTACTACCTTTTCCCAAGGAAGATATCTCTAGTGATTTCTAATGCTTACAAACCCCAGCTGTGACTGTGAGAATTCCAGTTGCCCTACATCTTCCCTGACTGTATTAATTCAAAAAAAGGATTTTTGTTTTTAATTTAGCCCATTTTGGTGGGTACATAGAGGTATATCATTGAGATTTTTTTTAAATATAATTTTATTTATTTCAGAGAGGGAGAAGGAGAGAGCGATAGAAACATCAATGATGAGAATCATTGATTGGCTGCCTCCTGCATACCCCCTACTGAGGATCGAGTCCAGAACCGGGGCATGTGCCCTTGACTGGAATCAAACCCAGACCCTTCAGTCAGCAGGCCGACTCTCTATCCACTGAACAAAACTGGCTAGGGCTATCACTGTAATTTTATGTTCTTGTCCCTAATTACTATCTACACCAGTGATGGCGAACCTATGACATGTGTGTCAGAGGTGACACATGAACTCATTTTTTTTGTTGATTTTTCTTTGTTAAATGGCATTTAAATATCCTATCTACTAAAAGAGAAACATGGTAATTAGCCGTACCTCCACTACCCTTCCCATTGGCTAATCAGCATATCCTTATGCAAATTAACTGCCAGCCAAGCTGGCGGCCGGCAGCCAGGCAGCTGATGTGAACAGGGAGGCTTGCTTGCTCCAGGGACGGAGGAAGCCAGGTTCCCCGCCTGCTGCTGCCAGACTCTGAGCTTGCAGTGTGAAACATTGTTACAAATATAGAAGCTAAACAAAACCCCAGAAACCTGCTTTAGTCAGCCGGGCTTCAGCCAGCAGGATCGCAACATTGTTTCAAATATAGAAGGTAAACAAAGGCCAGAAACCTGCTTTCAGCAGCGGAGGCCTCATAGCTGGAGCCTAGCCTCAGAGCTAAAGCTGGCCCAGAATAAAAAAAAAGAAAAAAAGGACAGGTTGGGAGCTTCAGTCACCCGCCAGCCTGAAAACGGCCCTCAGCCCCTCACCCAGACTGGCCAGGCACCCCAGTGGGGACCCCCACCCTGAAGGGTGTGTGACCAGCTGCAAACAGCCATCATCCCCTCATCCAGGCTGGCCAGGAACCCCAGTGTGGACCCCCACCCTGATCCAGGACACCCTTCAGGGCAAACCAGCCGGCCCCCACCTGTGCACCAGGCCTTTATTCTATATAGTAAAAGGGTAATATGCCTCCCAGCACCGGGATCAGTGGAGCCGCGAGGCCTCCTGGCCCCTGGAGCAGCGTGACAGGGGGCAGTGCCCAAACCCCCTGATCGCCCTGTGGCTCTGTGTGTGACGGGGGCGGGGCCACAACCTCCCTATCCGCCCTGCTCTGTTCGTGACAGGGGAAGGAGTCCTAACTCCCTGATCAGCCCTGCTCTGTGCCGGATAGGGGGTTGCTCCCCAAACCCCTGATCGCCCTGCGGCTCTGTGTGTGACAAAGTGCGGTGCCCCAACCCCCTCCCCCACCCACAGGCCCTGCTCTGTGTGTAACAGGGTAGAGCCATAACCTCCCCATTGGCCCTGCCCTGAGTGTGACAGGGTGCAATGCCCCAACCCCCTGATCCGCCCTGCACTGTGGGTGATAGGGAGCGGTGCCCCAACCCCCCTATTGGCCCTACTCTGTGAGTGACAGGGGGCAGCGCCCCAATCCCCTGATCGGCCCTGCTCTGTGCGTGACAGGGGGTGGCACCGCAACCTCCCCATCGACCCTGCCTTGAGTGTGACAGAGGGCGGTGCCCCAACTCCCCAATCGGCCCTACCCTGAGCGTGACTAGGGGTGGCATCGCAACCTCCCAATCCGCCCTGCTCTGTGCATGACAGGGGGTGGCGCCCCAACTCCCCAATCAGCCCTGCTCCGAGCCTGACCAGGGGCTGCACCTAGGGATTGCGCCGGCCCTCTGCCACCCAGGAGCGGGCCTAAGCCAGCAGGTCATTATCTCCCAAGGGGTCCCAGACTTGGAGAGGGCACAGGCCGGGCTGAGGGACCCCCCTTCCCCCCCCGAGTGCACAAATTTTTGTGTACCGGGCCTCTAGTATAAAATAAATATCAAAAATATAACTCTTTGTGTTACTATGGTTGCAAATATCAAAAAATTTCTATATGTGACACGGCACCAGAGTTAAGTTAGGGTTTTTCAAAATGCTGACACGCTGAGCTCAAAAGGTTCACCGTCACTGATCTACACTAATAAAAGAGAAACATGCAAATTGGTGTCACTCTGCTATACCCATCAGCCAATCAGGATGAGTATGCAAATTAACCCAACAAAGATGGTGGTTAATTTGCATATTCAGGCATAGAGCAAAGACTGAAGACAGCGTAGCAGGAAGCCAAGCACTGCAGAAGGGAGCAAAGCAGCGGAGACAGGAGCAAAGCCGAGGCAGCAGAGACAGGAGGGAGCGAGGCAGTGGAGAAGGGAGCAAAGCCTGCCTTGGCTGCAGGAAGCCCTATTCTTGCAGGAATAGGCCCAAGGAAGCCCTATTCTTGCAAGAATCTTCCTGCAACGGGCCTCTAGTATTTATATATTTTTTGGACCTTAGGATATCCTCTTGGGAATTATCTGTTCATGTATTTTGCCTATTTAAAAATTATTCTGTCTATAATTTTGTTATTATTTTATAGGATCTTGTATATATTTTTATTCTTATATGTAAGCACTGTGTGGCTTCTCTTATCTCTTTTTAATTATGTCTTTCAATGATAAAAAATAATTCTCCACAAATTGGTAACGACTGGTTAACCAGACTACATTAAAATAATACCATTTATAATTATATCCAAAACTTAAAATGCCTTGGAATAAATCTAATGAAATATGTAAACAACTTATTCTGAGAAAACCAAAAACCACTATTGATAGAAATTTTAAAAGACCAAAATAAATGAAGGATATGCCATGGTCATAACAACAAAGACTCAGTATTATTAAGGTATCAATTCCCCCCAGGTTATGCATAAATTCAATGCAGTCCAAATTTTAAAATGCGTAAGTTTTCTGTGTGAGACTGAAATCAACTGGTCATAAAAATTTTATGGATCTACAAAGAGCCAAGAATATCGAAGGTAATCTTGAAGAAGTAGAGAGAAATTGATACTATATACCAAGACTTATTATAAAACTATTTAAGACAATGTATTGGCACAAAGATATACAACTAGATGAATGGAACAGAACAGTTTATCTGGAAACAGTGACATATACTGGTATCTTCAACCTTGATTTATGACAAAACTGAGCATCTGGGAAAAGAATGCCATTTCAATAAACGGTGCTGGATCAACTGATTATCTGAATGAGTATATGCTGCTCCGAACTTTCCTTCCTTCCTGCTTAATAATATATTTTAGCAGTCTTTCCTTTATACACTTACACATCCAACTCATTTTTAATAGCTACATAATAGTTTATTGTGCAAATATATCTCAACCAACTCACCCATTCCCATCTTAATTGATGTGTAGCTTGTTTCCAGTTTTTTCTGTGGACACTTCTGTAAGTATATCTGTAGTTGAACATCCTAGAAACACAATGTTTGAATCCAAGAGTGTGTGAATGTAAAGTTATTCACATATTTGCTTCCAAAGAGGCCACAGCTACATATACTCTTACCTAGAGCTTCTGAAAGTGCCCCGATTGTAACATAAATGACAGATGCTTCTATTTGTTCCACTTTCACTGCTCATGACTCACAAAGGACTTTGTGAACAAATTTAATCATATTAACTACTGATAAGTTAGAATGAAAGTAATGCTGACTCTGCAGACATTAAAGGGCTGGCAGAGCAAACAGGATGAACTAATGTGCGTGCAAAAGTGGTCTCAGAGCCTGGGTAGTGAGAGCAGAGAAGCAGGCTTCTCTCAAAGCAGGCCAAGGACCAGCAGTCAGTCTTGGGCACAGTGGTGAAGGCTAACTCGAGGGACAATATGCTGACTGCAAGTGAAGTGCCTCGTCTGATTAAATGACACCCGATTGCCAGAAATTGAGTACACTGTCATGTCATCAAGGAATTCTGTAGCATTGAACACTGTGTGGTATTTAAATAAATGGGTCATCTGCTGGGGTGCAGAAATCTCATTAAAGCTTTTCATTGGGTTGACATTTCTGTAACTGGTTCGGACTTCTTTGCACCCAAGCAATTGAGTTAGTGCTGCCCTCCTTGAAAAAATGACTCCTTACTTTCAAATTAGACACATTCCTCTGCCATCTTTCAAGATTCATCTCAAGCCCCATTTTCTCCCTGAACATTTCCTCAAAACTCCATGCCATATTGGCAGGATTTTCCCTGTAGTTTAGGGTTACACTGTATCAGTTTTGCAGTATTCTTCCCTTGTTTTGTGTCTAACTGCATCACACATACCCACCGTTTTCCCAAAATTTACTCTCAGGGAAGGACACGATGGGAACCTATCTTGCACTTCCGTTGTACCAGGTACGTTGGTGTGACATTTAATCATTGCAGCTACTCCCTAAAATATGTACTATTATCCTGGCTTTCAGATGAGAAAATGGAATTCCACGGATATTGTATGCCTTGCTTGTTCACACATGTACTTAAGTGGCACCTTCAGATGCAAACTCAAGTTAATTGTATTATCAAGTCACTCACCACAGGCTCTCTCCAGACACTGCTCAGCATGCTTTTTGGGTTGTAGAAATGGTACTTAGTTCCTAGAGGCCTTTGAATCTGTGGTATCGGCACAACCACCACCACTAAAGTGGAAAGGTCCCGGGCCTCAGGGACTGGAAACTACGTTCCAGTCCTGACCACACTGCTCTGAACAGAGTCTCTTCTCTTTTTGACTTAACATGCGAAACCCATCCAATTTCCAAAATATGAAATCCATCTGTATATAGCACATTTCATGTGCAGTTTTTCAGGAGTTGTGTACAAAAGTATTCAAACTGGGCTTTAGAATAAAAGAAATCTGGTTTTAAATCCAGTTATAGATCATTCTTGAGCCATCCTAATTTCAGTAACTTATTTATCTTAGTAAAATGAGTTTAATAATCACTATGTCACTGGATCATTAAAAGGAGTGAAGGAGATTATATATGCAAATTCTTTAGCCTCTAGGACAGTGATGGCGAACCTTTTGAGCTCCGTGTGTCAGCATTTTGAAAAACCCTAACTTAACTCTGGTGCCATGTCACATATAGAAATTAGAAATTTTTTGATATGTGCAACCATAGTAAAACAAATATTTATATTTTTGATATTTATTTTATATATTTAAATGCCATTTAACAAAGAAAAATCAACCAAAAAAAATGAGTTCGCCTGTCACCTCTGACACGAGTGTCATAGGTTCATCATCACTGCTCTAGGAAATGGCTTCATAAAACTATCACTTGTACTCAGACCTACTGGATTAATAGAAGATAGGCATTTATGCTATAGTACAGTAATAATTATGCATAAACACAGAAACTAATGAAATAAAATAATTGGGGTAAAGGGAAAATATTTAATTTCATTTAGTCTTGTGCTTGCCATTTAATAAGTGCAAGGTCAAAGTACTAATTAGGCTATGGTATTAATTCATGGCTGTGCAGTAAAAATATTTTTGAAAACATACAAGAAAAAAAGTCACCTTTTCCTGAACTGACTGGAAAATAAGTTTATCACATAAGATTATCTCAGTCACTAGTTTTTGTTTTATCACAAAATTTAGTATAATGATGAGTAGCAAGAAACATTATGACTCAAGTCACAAAAGCACACACATTTCAAGAATCCTAAATATTAGCTAAGATAATAAAAACACAAAATTGTCTTATTTTCTCACTTTTATCTATATTTAAGTAATGAAGATAAAGTTAGACAGATCTAGAAACAATAGAACTGACTCAGGTGAAAATGGTGAACACCAACTCTATTTCTCTTGCTGAGAATGTTTTTAAAATTCACCAGGAAAACACATTACTTTTAAGTAAGGTCCCATGTCAATATGTGCTCTAACATTTCTACAGAGGTATGCAATTAAAGTTAGCAGAGCCTTTGTATGTGGACACATTTATAGGAGGGAATCCTATACTAATAAAAGACAAACGTGCAAATTGACCATACTTTCGCTATGCCTTAAGCCATGCCCACCAGCCAATCAGAGTGACTATATGCAAATTAACCCAACCAAGATGGCGGCTGGCAGCCACAGAGCTGGAGCGAGCAGGAGGCTTGCTTGCTCCAGTGATGGAGGAAGCCAGGTACCCCGCCTGCCAGACCTGGCTCTGAGCTCCACTGAAAGCAACAAAGTTTCAATTATAGAAGCTAAACAAACCCCAGACCCCTGCTTTCAGCCAGCCGTGGCCACGGAGCTGGAGTGAGCAGGAGTGGGTTGCCCCTGGCGATGGAGGAAGCCAAGCTTTCCACAGGCCTCCGCTAAAGGCAACGAAGTTTCAATTATAGAAGGTAAATAAATCCCAGAATAAAAAAGAAAAAAGAAAAAAAGGAGAGGCTGGGAGCTTACGTCGCCAGGGTGCTTGGCCAGCCTGAAAACAGCCTTCAGCCCCTCACCCAGACTGGCCAGGAACCCCAGTGAGGAACCCCCCCATCCTAAAGGGGGTGTGGCCAGCCTGAAAACAGCCATCAGCCCCTCACCCAGGCTGGCCAAACCTCCATGGGGTGAGGGTCCCCACTGGGGTGGACATCCTCCGAGGGGTCCCACACTGCAAGAGGGCATAGGCCGGGCTGAGGGACCCCCACCCCCCCAGCACAAATTTTTGTGCACCAGGCCTCTAGTCTATATATATAAAAGCCTAAGGGACCGTTTGACCTTTAGACTGGTAGCTATGATGCACATTGACCAATAGGGGGCAGATGCTCCATGCACAGACATGGAAACATGGAACAGACTGATGAATCTCAGAGGGAAGGGGGGAGGGCGGGAAGAGAGTAACCAAAGGTCTTATATACATACTAGAGGCCCGGTGCATTGATTCATGCACTGGTGGGGTCCTTCTGCCTGGCCTGCTGGGATTGGGCCGAAACCGGCAGTCCGACATCTCCCAGGTGTCCTAGATTGTGAAAGGGCACAGGCCAGGCCAGGGGACCCCACCTGTGCATGAATCCATGCACTGGGCCTCTAGTATAACTATATAACTATATAAATATTGCATTTCCTTTTTATTGTTGACACTACTACAGATGCCCCCTATTTTCCCATTTTTCCCCCCTCTATCCAGCCCCCAGCACCCTCCCACTCCCAGACTTCACCACACTATTGTCTATGTCCATGGGCTGTGCATAAGTGTTCTTTGGTTATTCTCTTCACCTTCTTTTATTCAGTTCCTCCCACCCAGCTCCCCTCTGATAGCTGTCAGTCTGTTCCATGCACCCATGACTCTGGTTCTATTTTGTCTGTCAGTGTATTTCATTCCTTAGATTCCACATATAAGTGACTTTTTAAAGTTCTCTTATATGAAAAGTATCGAAAGGATGCATATACAACTGAGTCAAGCTTCACACCAAAATCTTGTACACTTCTTGGAAAGAACCTTGCTTGAATGCTGGCCAATCCAGTCAAGCACAGCTATTTTAGAAAGAAAAAAAAAATGGACAGCAGGAGTTAAATTTTGATATTCATTAACATTAAGGGAAATTTCTTGCCCCATTTAACTAATTTCTTAGTTGGTACATTGTGACAAACAAATATTAGTTGTTAAAATCTATTACACCTGCTTTAAATTGCATCTCCCTTTAGACTGAGGCTCAATAGTTGGTTGAATTGGATTTGAGTAGCCAGGGGCTGTTAATGGGTAGGCTTTTCTATTTACTCTCTTAATTATTCTCTATCTAAATTATCACTGATGATGAAATCTATGTGCACTACATTCCCACATAATCAGAAAGACTAAATAATTTTTCCTCCTCAGGATAATGATATGGAACTAAAGGCTCATAAAAATCTTTAGGGATAGTTTTTTGTTGTTGCTATTGTTTTTATAATATGGCACATTTAAAACCAACTGATTGTTTTAATGTGTGCTGATTGACTATCACAGTGTATTTCTAGCAATAGGGTGCCCTTCTAAACCTTTAAAATGCAAATTGTTCTATACTGAGTACAGATTTATAATTAATGTGTTATGTGTATGACATGACATTGATATGTCAATTTTAATTAGTTACAGAGTTTATGTTATAGTAGCTACAGTAAAATGCAAACAATGAATTGAAAAGCAAAATTTATACCAATTATTTCCAGCAGAGGTCTCTAGAGAGCAACTAAAGTTATGGAAATAAGGTATATATGTTTAGTAATTTAAACACAAAATTTAACTCTTCAGCTCTAGGTGAGCCCTTTCTTTTCACCCACGTCCCCTTTCTCTTTTGATGTCTGTGCTCCTTCATCAGATAAAAGGCTGTCTCAAAAACTGATCAGAAGTAGACACAAGAGACCAGGTTAATCCCAAGTGCACGGTGTAATGTGTCACAAAACAGACAATGTAATTATCTCAGCAGCCTGTTTAACCAGCTAATTCGGCAGCTTTGCATACCAGGGGTGAGCTCACCTGTTCACTATATTACCAGCCAGGCCGTTTTTCACCAAGATCACTACAGTTTTACAAAGGCTTGTAAAAGCCTGAGGACTATTTCCTTGAATGTGGTATAACAGCTTTTTGCAATCTTTTATTTATAGGGAAGGAACAGACTAACAAAGAGAAGAAAATGGAGATCAGTGTTGCTCAGTATCAAAAAATGCAGCCCATGACACAAATCTCCATGTGCTCATCTAAAATGAAATACTCTCTCTTTACTGGGCATCCCTGGAGAAATGCTACATGATTTAACAGAAATGTGATTTTGATGGCAAAGATGTATAAATCTGGTTATGCTTTTCTTAGAAGTAAATTTATTGGCCCCACATGCATTCCCCATTTTGTTAATACTAGCGCTGTTGGGAGTAATCGGTGTGAGCTTTAGAGTCCCATTGACCTGGACTTGAGTCCTGGTTCTTTGACTTTTTCATCTCCTGATCTTGAGCAAGTTAGTCCCACAGTTTCCTAACCTTTAAAATGTGAATAATACCTGCATATTGCACGGTTACTGAGGGATGTTAATCATATATCAGGGAAATACTTAGCAGAAAGAGATAGATAAGTAAATAGTAACTATTTTATTACATGATGTACACACATATGTTACACACAACATTTATATACAGGCACATATGTACATGCATTAGATATACCTTTAACACTTGAACAATGTAGGGGTTTGGATGCCAATTCCCACAGAGTTGAAAATCCATATATAACTTTGATTCCACCAAAACTTAACTACAGTTGCCCTTCTATGTCTGTAGGGATTGGTTCTAGGACCCCCACGGATATCAAAACCTGTGGATGCTCAAGTTCCCCATATACTAGTAAAATGACATGGATCAATGCATACAGTCAGCCCTCCACATCCACAGACTCCCAACCACAAATGAGAAACAGTACAGGTATTTACTGAAAAAAAATCTGCTGCATGGGCCTATGAAGTTCAAACCCATTGTTCAGAGTCAACTGTATATATAACTTAGGAAAAAATTTTAACCTAAACCTCAGGAAACATTAATGTTTACCCCAATTCTATTTCTTAAAATGCTATCACACTGACCACAGGTGACACCAGGTAACATGCAGGACCAGTAACTAGCACAGTGCCTCATGGGTTCAATGCTATCTGTTGAATAAAATAAACATAACAAACTAGACGGAGAAAACTATTGCAGAATGTATAATATTAGAGGCCCAGTGCACAACTTTGTGCATGGGTGGGGTCCCTTGGCCTGGCCAGTGATCAGAGCCAATCTGGGCTGTGGGAGGTTGGTTGGGGGGAAGGACCAAGGGAGGTTGGCTGGCAGGGGGAGTGGCTGTGGGAGGGGTTGTGGGAGGCTGGTTGTGGGAGTGCACTGACCACCAGGGGGCAGCTCCTGTGTTGAGCGTCTGCCCCTTGGTGGTTAGTGGGCATCATAGCCACCAGTCGACCCATCGTCTGGCCGTTTAGTCGCTTAGGCTTATATATATATATAGATTAGTTAACAATATTGACAACGTTTTAGAGTGATGTGTTTTGCTGTTCATTATTTTCAACAAACTGAAATTTCACATCAAAGGACAGTAAATTCTGTGTCTAAAAGCTTAGATGTAGGTTATACTTTTGATATCATGTTTCATTTGACATAGTTAAATGACGACGTGACATGAGAGCCAAAGTCTTAAACAATAATTAAAATGGTCTTAAAGGTGAGGCAGAGATTTAAAAAAAAAAAGTTCTGATTTATAGTAAAGTCTGTGCAAGTGCCTATTACTACACTAACATGATGAGAAAACTCAAATAGGTTACAACTGAGGTGTGAAATGCCCAAGGAGATGACATGAGAAATTTCCATAGACAGGGAGGTGTCCAGGAAATAGATGTAAGAGCCAGCCAAGCACCATCTTTCAAAGTCTCCTGGCATAAAGTCTGAGATCTTCAGCAACAAGTTCAAAATCAAGGGGGAAAGGAACCAGAAAGTCTCCCTGCCTTTGGCTCCCATTTGATTCTCCATAGAGACTTTTCTCCACACATCCACTGAAATGAAAACTGGGTTATACAGTTCCCATACCCTAAATTCTCTTGCAAATCCTATTACGACTGTACCATCTACCTCCCCCCAAGTCATTTCCAACCACTCTTATTTCAAATCACTCGACTGAGACCATATCGGCCTCGTTGCCATTTTCATTGACAACAGCCTGGGGCATTTTTACCTACTGTTAACTGTCAGTACGTCTCTTCCTTCTGGCTTTTGCAAGGCTTCCTTCTCCACTCCCCTTCCCCAAGTCCCTGCTCAAATATCACCTCCTGACAAAGGCCTTCACTGGCTGTCCTTTCTGAAACAGCAACTCTAGGCATTCTCTGCATTTTAACGCTGTTTTACTTTTATTCATAGCACATACCCAGACCTCAGTTTACATTATTTATTTGCTTATGTTATTTACCATCTCTCACCCCACTGGAATATTAGCCCAGTGAAACAAGGAATTTATTTCATTCATTGGTCTATCCCCCGTGCCTAGAAAGGTGGCTAGCGCACCCATAGGGATCCCATTGCAAAGTATTGCTACTGATTGAACTTTCCCAAGCTCTTCCCCACGTGATGGGTGCAGAAACTTGACACATGGGCAAGGAGGGGGTGCTGCTGAAGAACTTGAAGCCTGAGGCTGCACTTCAGTGTTTGCTAGGCCTTTGGAAGGAGAGAGGCATCGCCAGGAATCCTTGGCTTGCACCTCTTCTTGTGTTGTACTCTTTGGCTTCACTCACCACCTGAGCGTTACCAGATGGAACTGTTTTCTAAAGCAGCTTGGAAATTAGCAGATCACATTGGAAAAGACAAAAGGACAGGCAAGCTTTTGGAGGTGTCGGCGCTCTTGGGTGCGTCAAACGTTGCAGCTGCCTGGGAACCTGTGGTCCCTCACAGTTCTCATCGGGGCCTTCACTGTGAAGTTATTTATTGAATTTCTTTGAAGTAGCTGAATGTGTTTCCACTACATTTTGTTCATTCTTAGTTTCATGTTGCACAGTAATCATGAATTTCCATGTTCTACTGCTGTCATTAATCTGTCAGCTCCCTAAGCTGGGCAGGGCCTAGATCTTACTTCAACTTTGATGATGGTGTCTGGCACACCGTGGCATCTGAGAAAAAAGTGGTCTAGTAAACAAAATTTTTACAAATGAACAAAAGGACCAAATAGTAAAGCTACTGAAGTATTTTTTTAAATTGAGATTCATAGCATATTTCCAAAAGTAATTAAACATGTCAAGGTAATATGTCTGTGATATGAAAAGTGATCTAGTAACAATATCTGTCTCAACCATCAATGAAAAGTACCAGACACCGATTTTTATCGCTAGAATTCTCAATATACCCCTGGCAGGGTTCCATTGTTACCATTCTTCACTTGCAGGTGGGGAAACGGAGACAAAAAATAGTTATGCATCTTGCCTGGAATCACACAGCTAATATGTGACAGGATTTGTATCCTAACCGTATTAATAGATCTCTTTTGGAGTTTTTCAATATCTGCTTTTCAGGCTGATATTCTGCTATTTCAAATATTACTTTCTCCATATCCTTTTATACTTAATAGCCAATTTCTACTTCTCTCTTCTAACAATCAAGTTAATATCACTAAATTTAAAAATTAAATGTTGCAAAACTTCAGTAAGTTTTGAATATCAAACTCTTAAAATGTTCTTAATAATAAATGTGTATCCCCTCAAAAAGGAGTGAGATGGGTTAGCAAAGGCTAATGTTGTCCTTGGGGTGGTAGAATTAAATTTCATAAGCGTCTCCTAAGCCTATTTAACAAAGAAAAAAATGCTGCCATCTTTTTGTAAAACCTGAATTTCAAGGCACTTCTATGATTTATGAATTTCTCTCACATCTCAAACGAGTGATATATAGCTGGAGTCTAATTCATTCCAACTCATCACATGTATTTTGGAACTCCATATCACCTTTCAAAATCGATAGGCAGTTAATACTACTGAGAAGATGTATTTAGGTTTGAAAGAAGATAAAAATTAGATTGTGAGTTATTCTTTGTATGGGATCCTGTTAACGTATTTTCATACACTGTCAGGTCAAACACCTTAACTTGTTTTCTAGATTCACTGTCCAATATCTCCAACTCTTCTATAATTTACTCTTATACTGAACTGCTGGGCAGTATTAATTTGCATGTATTAAAAAGGATCATTAGTTTATTAATAAATATCTCTGGCAAAGATAAAATATTATATAAGTAGTAACTATGTGTACCAAATTAATAGTCTCTTCTTCAGAACCTTCATTTTAAAATTTTCTTAAATTTTATTTTGTTATATCATTTATGTAGTTCTGTTCATAAAGTTCATCATTTTGAGCTATCTCTCCTTTAGTTACATGTTTATTTGTTCATTTACTCAACAATTATTTACTAAATGCCTATTATAATGGGCTCTATGATTGCCTATTAGACTGGCACACTATAGCACCTGAGAAGAGAAAATAGTTCTCTGGTAAAACAAAAATATAAAAAAAATGAATAAAAGGTGGGAAAATGGTAAAGAAAAACAGACACAAAGAGTAGAAAACACATCTTTGAATGCCATTATTATTATAAAATTAAATGAATAGTCACAATTTCTTGGCATATGTTACATACAGGGCCAGGTCCTATGATTGAGGAAAGTGATGCAACTCTTGCCCTCACATCCTGTGGGGCTAGTCTTCATATTCTGGCCTGGCCTTCCTCACCTCCCTGGTGACTCAGCAGTAAAGTGACAGGAGACTTGGGGATGGAATTGGTTTGGGGAATGGAGTGTTGGAAAGAGAGAAAGGCCAGAGTTGTTCAATAGCCTAAAGGAAAGAAGGCATAACTTGCCAAGAAATGTACCCAAATATATAGCATATTTTACCTTATGTTGATAGTTTCCCCCTCCCAAATATGTGAGCGTCTCTGTATATCATTTCTGCTCTTTCAGAAATCAGTTATAATTTGTTAACTAAATAGTAATTATTTACTCTATAGTAACAAAAATCTTTGGCTACACTTTTTTTCAAGTAATTTGTCATACAAGAAAATGTTAAATGCTGCCATCTGCCAAATCATATGTCTATTGTCTAACCTACTGGTGGGCTCAGAAACTGGCAGATAAGGAGAGTAAGAGAAAAGAAATCGTTGATCCAGTTCTTCACCACAGTTAGAGTGAAGAATGCAGATGTTTGTCCTCATCCTTGTCAGCACTGCTGCTGCCAAGTGGGTTGGATTGCCTTATTTCCTCCTCGACCCTGTGTTGACTCTTCATGAACTACATACCATACAAGGGCTAACTGTGAAGTTGTAGGTCAGAAACGTATGAAAAACGTATCTATAAAAGCACAGCATATTATAATTAAGACAGTTTCCACAGCCTTGAAATCCTCGAAAGGCCCCAGGCTTGGTTTGGTTTGGTGCCAGAATATATCAGGTTGACAGCCAACAATCATTGCTTATTTTATTTTTTTTTTTAAGTAAAGAGAAGCCTTTTGGCATACTCCTCCTGCATGTTACATCACCACACTACCGCAGAACTCTGATGAGTTTGCATTGATTTAAGTCAGCACTCAATACAAAATGATAGATGCTGGACTGACGTGTGAGGACAGGACCGTCAGTTTCACCTTGGCAGACAGGTGCATTGTGTGGATGAATGAACAGAGAGGATCTGGACTTCAGAAGGAAATGGGACCGAGGGCAATCAGGAAAATGACAGGGGGCAGTCAGAGAGAAAAATTCTAGTAAAACAAGGGCAAGAACAACTGTTTTTTACGGTTGGAGAAAGGAGCATATTCATTGCCTCATTGCATAAATGGCTGGAGCCAGTAGAAGAAAACAGATTAAAGACATGGTTGAAAAAGCAGAGTGCCGGGTGCATTTTTAAGCCACCTATATGTTCAGCTATCACCTAGATTCCTGGGCTAATTCTTTGTCCAAAGAAAAGGCCATAAGCTCTAGGCTAGCATTTGAGACTTAAGTCACCCTTGTTGATTTCTGCTACTTTCTGACTTGATTATAGCTCCTAATTCCTGGATTCTGGCTTTATCCTTGGGTTCAAGCCCTTAACTTGAGCCCCCACTCACACAAATCATTCTCCCATTCCATGTTCCCACCTTGATTAATTTCCAAGAATCACTGATCTTCTCTCCATAAATGAGACTTTCACCTCTTGCTCCACTTTCTTCTCAGGTGTGGTGTATATGCTTTATACTGCCTGTCTCACAGCCTTCTTCCTGGTAAATATAACCCTAATTCTGCACAAGTGGCAAGTGACCACGTATCAAGGGAGGCTCAGCCCTTTCCCACCCCAGGAAGGGGAATTTTATTTAGTCACAGCTAGTTTCGGAAATTCTATGCCCTGGAAAGTAATGTGTCTTTAAAAGGGATATGTCAAAATTCTCATCTTCTCCTGGTCCCCGAGAAAAGCAGCAGCCCTGGAAGAAGGATTTCAACTTTTTCTACTTGACATGGATGTGTCTCCACAGAAGGCCTGGGATGTGGACACATCTAGTGACCATGAAAGCAGAAGACAGGACTGTTAAGCAAGAAGGGGGAGGAGCCTGGGCCAGTGGAATGCTACTCGGCCCCAGAATTGCCTACCTTCAGTCTTCATGTCATATGAGATCATTTGTTTACTTCGATACTTTATTGAGCTTCCTGTTTCTTTAAACAGAAAGTATTCTAAGTGACATGGTGCAGAAATAAAGGCTAAGAAAAGCTGACTTATTGAAGTCATACTACATATCAGATCTGTATATGTATTATTTGAGTTCATTTTTTAAATATCGGAAATAGTAGCTAATGTTTACTGAACACAGACCAGTGATAGCGAACTCATTTTTTTGGTTGATTTTTCTTTGTTAAATGGCATTATATATAAAATAAATATCAAAAATATAAATCTTTGTTTTACTATGGTTGCAAATATCAAAATATTTCTATATGTGACACGGCACCAGAGTTAAGTTAGGGTTTTTCAAAATGCTGACACGCCGAGCTCAAAAGGTTCGCCATCACTGACACAGACTATATGCCAAAGTTTCCTACATGAATAAACTCATTTAATTCTAACCATAGCACTATAGTGTAGGCACTGTTACCGCCATTTACCAACATCGTATTTGTAGATTATTAGAATAATATTTACCCTATAGGACAATTAAGAGAATGCATGAAACCATTATTCTTTTTTAAATTTTTTTAAATTGGCTTCAGAGAGGAAGGGAGAGGGAGAGACAGAAACATCAATGATGAGAGAGAATCATTGATTGGCTGCCTCCTGCACACCTACTACAGGGGACTGAGCAGAAACCTGGGCATGTGCCCTGACTGGGAATCCAACTGTGACCTCCTGGTTCATGGGTCAACACTCAACCACTGAGCCACACCGGCCAGGCTAAAACAATTATTGTTTTTTAAAATATATTTTTATTGAGTTCAGAGAGGAAGGGAGAGGGAGAGAGAGATAGAAACATCAATGATGAGAGATAATCACTGATCAACTGTCTTCTACATGCCCCACACTGGGGATCAAGCCTGCAACCCGGCATGTGCCCTTAACCGGAATTGAACTTGGGACCCTTCATTCCGCAGGCTGATGCTCTATCCACTGAGCAAAACCAGCTAAGGCTAA
Source organism: Myotis yumanensis (assembly GCF_028538775.1). Taxonomy (NCBI): domain Eukaryota; kingdom Metazoa; phylum Chordata; class Mammalia; order Chiroptera; family Vespertilionidae; genus Myotis; species Myotis yumanensis. The sequence continues at coordinate 17,483,619 of NW_027223759.1, forward strand.
AACAATTATTCCTTATGGTGTCTGTATAAAAGCCTTCCAGAGCCAGTTACTTATTATTACACTTCAGTAAATTTATACCACAGAAAACCTCTGTTATTTGATTTAATTTTATAACAATCCTGTGGGGGTCACATTTGATCCCCATTTAAAGACAGGTAGACTCAGAAGCCCGCATTTCCCCCATGAAGTTGGAAGACACTAAAGCTTGACACCAAATTCTTATATGCATCATTGAGTGTCGCTTCTCTACTTCCATGACACCAGTTTCCTAGACTTCACTTTTTTCTTATGAATACAAAAGTGCAACAGTAGAGCATGGGGCTATGAGCACAGATTGAAAATAAGACAAGACTGTTCAAACCCTAGTGCATTTGTTAGCTGGGTAAACTAAGACAGGTTACTCAGGTAGTAGATATTTTATTATTATCTGTAAAAGACAAAAGCAATTACCCCAAAGATTGTTGAAAGCATTAAATTAGATGAGCGCTTTTCAACCAGTGTCCCACAAGAACAAGCAATACCTGACTATTTAGTCAAGGGCACTGAACTCTTTTCCTTTAGATGGTCAAATAAAAAAATGACAACAGCTAACACAATAACAGCCCTCCAGTGTGAATGAATCAAAATTATATCTATTTTTGTCAGATCAGCAAAAAATACATATTTTTGGTGTGCTGCAGAATTTTAGTAATTAGTTTATGTGTTCCATGAGATGAAAAAGGTTGAAAGTCGTGGAATAAGCTAATACTTGTATAACATATTGCAAATGTCAATACCAATTTAGATACGTAAAATGCATATCTTTTTTTAATTTTGAAGCAATGTCAATTTTATTGGTTTCTTTTCTTTATTGTTGATAGTAGTACAGATGTCCCTTTTTTTTGTTGTTCCTTTTTCCCATTGACTGCTCCCCCACCCAAGTCTTTGCCACACTACTGTCTGTGTCCATGGGCTATGCATATATGCATATAAGTTCCCTGGTTACTCTCCACCCCTCAAACCCTCAACTCCTACCTTCCCTCTAAAATCCATCAGTCTGTTCCATGGTTCTATGTCTCTGGATCTATTCTGTTCACCAGTTTATTATGTTCATTAGATTCCACGTATGAGTAAGATCATGTGATACTTGTCTTTCTGTGACTGGCTTATTTCGCTTAGCATAATACTCTCCAGGTCCATCCATGCTGTTGCAAATGGTAAGAATATATCTTTATTTGCATTAAAACTGCTACAGCAAAATACACAGTCCATTTATTAAAATTGCATCATAAAATTTTAGGAATGTGAGAGACTACAGAGAGGAAATTTTATGATATCCTTCTATCAAGAGGTAAATTTTATCTAATTAAAAAACTAGCGGAGGGCAAAATATAAAATGACCCTATGAGTTACCTTTAAAAAGCTAAATACAATGAATTGATATCACTGTTATGATAATGATCTTTTGAAATTAGTGACCAGTTAACTGAACATTGCACCACAGTGACATGGAGGAAGAAAGAAGAGCACATCTAGTTAAAATTTCAGAACATGGTAATCTTCACTGCATGTTCTCACACCTGGCTGACAGCTGTGCAGTGTGGCATAGTTGAAAGAACGCTGAACTTGGAATCAAAAGATGTAGCTGGGATCAAGCCCCTTCTCCATTACTGATGAGGTCTGTAACTTTGTACAAGTCCTTTACTATCTCTAAATCTCAGCTTCTTTATTTTTAAAATAGGGGTGGTGATTTAGCCTTTTGCTTACAGGATGATTCCAATAAAGTATATGCAGAATACTTTTATACATTGAAATGTGCAGTCTACTTGTAAGAAAATAATAAAAATTTCAGTAAAAACAAATGGTGAAAACTTCAGACTCTGCATTCTGTAGCATGTTAAGTTCTCTCCCCATCCCCCGCCTCCCCCGGGGATATTTATTCATTTCTTATTCTGAACCGTCAGCAGCCTTTCCGAAACCTCACGGTACTAACACAGCACCGTGCCATGGATGTTGCAGATTCAACTAGAGCCTTTTGATGATGATGATCTTTGAAGGTTTCCCATCTATAGAGCTGCCCCCACGTTGCTCACTCTGGTTGATAGAATCACGCTACAGGTGTAGCATGTGATAGCTGGTTTGAGTCAAGGTTGGAAATCACTCAATCAAGAAACCACTCAATCACTGTCTAGAAAACAAATGGATTAGAGAAGACAAACCAAGATGACTCAGACCCAATTCTGAAAGTGTTTTTAATGGGCCATTGATTTAGCCTCTACTGAATATTTACTAAAAATAAAAAAATAATAATGTTGGCAATATTCTTTGTGGAGTGTCTTCCAGACAGCTGTGACATCTGAAAAACACTTGGAACACTGCCTATAAAAATTACATCAATAATAAGCTTCATCCTTATCTATGATTATTTTTCTCATTCCAAAAGACATTGAATAAAATGGAGCTATTTTTTCCCCCCAGGAATGTTCAGAAAGCTCTAGAAATTAGTAAATTGGACTCACCACTCACTAATATACTATGGCAATTTTCAGTTTGTATAAAAGTCCAGAATCCTTTTTCCCCATAGAAATTATGTTTTAAATACTGGTTAGCTTTTCAGACTGGCCTATTGATTTTTGAGAAAGAGGAAAGGAGAGAAAGAGAGAGAGAAACATCTATGTGAGAGAGAAACAGTGATCAGTTGCCTTCCATATACACCCAGACTGGGGATCAAACTTACAACTTGGGTATGTGCCCTGACCTGGAATAGCTCACAGGACCCTCGGTGGATAGGACAACACTCCAACCAACTGAGCCACACCGGCCAGGGCTGGCACAGTCTTTTTCACATCATAAGCACTTTCATCATTATGGGTGCCAACGATGTTTACATAGACTACACATCTAAACCTTGGCTGCTCATTTCATGACCTAATCCCTAGTAACCTCCTACTTAACTGTGCTATGCTTCTCACTCTATATATCCTCCCTCTGAGCAATCTTGTCCTGTCACATCGCTCTAAGTATTGTCTATATTACATTCCTAAAAACTCTATCTCCAACCAGACTCCTACCACCTTGAGCTCCAGATTTATACCTAACTCCTATGGGATATCTATCTCTATTTGAATGTTTTCTAAACGCAATGAACTCAAAACTGAATTCTTTGTATGCATCTATCTTCAAACCCCTTTCTCTTCCTCCATTACACAATATTTCAAAATCGGTACCACTATCTATCCAGTTGCCAAAGGAGTCTTTATTTCCTATGTGTTCATTCTCTAAGTTAAATCAATCATCAAGTCACCACCTCCTAAATATATCTCAAACCTCTTCCTTCTTTCATCCTCATGCCACCATCCTAAATCAAACAATTGTACTTCCTTGCCTGATATAGCAACATCCTTCTGATGGGTTCCCCTTTCTCTAGCCTTTGTTTTAATACAGTTTCACATGGCTTGGCAGCAGGAGACATCTTCCAAAAATGCAAATCCCTCTTCATGTTCCCTGTTAAAATCCCTTGATAAACTTAGCACTTCTTCCCAGATGTGAAATGAAATTTGGGGGGAGGGGAGGTTCAGTTAATGTGCTCAAATGTTCTTATTTTTCTGGGTCAAGAACGCAAAAGGAATCTGGATGGCTGCATGAAACTATCATTTACTTCAGGCTAAAGTTGTAGTTACTGGTAAACATTAGAGAGTCTATGAGGGTGGTGTAGAAATTTGGGAGCCACACATCCACACTATTCTACTGACCTCCCCACCTTCCTCATGGCCAGCCTCAGAACTTTTAGCTCTTTTAAGATTTATGTCCTCTTTCCCTTTAACGAGTATTTTTATGCCTTCTCTAGCTCACTCTCAGGGTTCTACTTCTTCTTGTGCAAGTGGACCATCCATTTTGTTGACTTTTCTGCTAGGTGGGGATGGAGAATAGATACAAGGAAGGTTGGCTCTCCTCAGTGGTGGGCTCTCCTTGGGTGGCATCTGCGAGATCATCAGTATTTTCACATTGCTTAGCAGTTTTATTTTATTTATTTATTTATTATTTTTAAAATATATTTTTATTGATTTTAGAGAGGAAGTGAGAGGGATAGAGAGATAGAAACATGAATGATGAGAGAGAATCATTGACTGGCTGCCTCCTGAATCAAGCTCGCAACCCAGGCATGTGCCCTTGGCCGGAATAGAACCTGGGACCCTTCAGTCTGCAGGCTAATGCCCTATCCACTGAGCCAAACCGGCTAGGGCTTAGCAGTTTTATTATCTCTTGTTATATTAACCCTTTGCGGTCGTTTGTCTACTCTCAGCCACCAAAGCTTTTTTACCGTTCCGGTCGTATGTCTGCTCTCAGCCACCACAGCAAGGAACCGTACGAATCTTAACTCTATTCATTCATGTATCAGTTCATAATTTCTCTGAAAGCTCTTAAGTGTCTAAGCGACCTTGTCACGAACCAAAACATTGCCCCGACAAATCAGAGATATCGAGACTCAATATAAACAAACGCGGTCGTTCCACACTCGCCATGCAAAACACCGTGGCGAGTCAGTCGCCTTTTGAGAGTGAAGAAATCGACAAGCTTCGGAGATACTTCGCAGAATTTCAAATAAAGCTTTACAAATTACGTTTAACTGTAAAATTAGGCATTCTCGCTTGTTAAGATATTTCAAAATAATACTCCAAAATGGCAAAAAGAAAGTTACCAAAAGAAGTGTACTGCGAATCTGAAAGTAACGATGAAGAGTTTTATTTTGGCACCTGGAATACTGACTCTGACGTAGAAAGTGTTAACATTTGTACGATTCTACTAGTAGTGACATAGTTCCAAAAAAGAATAATAAATCTTGTTTATCATTCATAATCTTGCATGTTATGTATCACTGCTCTTTCAATGGAAATTAATTCCGACCAGTACGACCCATGTCCAAATTTAATATGACCGCAAAGGGTTAAAGGAGTTTCTGTCTCTCCTTTGTCCTACATAAAATAGGCTTGACTCCAGAAACAGGAAGAGAAAAAGTTGTTTTTTAAATGTAGTCATGTTTCTATAGTTTAGAATTGCCTTTGGTATAATTATTAAGGTATACATTTTCTGTCTCGTCTCGCCCATGCTCCTACTGACAGCTGATGCTTGCAGCAGCCATCGGTTCCCCTTCCATGTCCGGTCAGCATGCACCATTTCTGCATGTGCCGACAGCTTTGTTTGTAGGTGCCTGTGACTGCTTGATTATTTGCTCATTTATATGAGAAAGTAATATGTGTATGTCATGTATGTCAGTGGGCCTGGTCAGTGTTTTGGGCAGGGCCGAACATTATCATACTCAGAACAGCCCTCAAACAACTAGGGATGAGAATTGGTGGAGAAATCATAAGGAAAGCAGGACATTTTTCTCAAGTGTACAAGATCTAAAGAAAGAAGTAAGCATCACAACAGAGGTGCTTTTGTCCTGTATTATAGCTGTTTTTTACTCTGCAAAATTAGATTCTATAAATGTTAACAAGGAAAGAAGGAAGGAAAGAAGGGAGGGAGGGAGGGAGGGAGGAAGGGAGGAAGGAAGGGAGGGAGGGAGGGAGGGAGGAAGGGAGGGAGGGAGGGAGGGAGGGAGGGAGGGAGGGAGGAAGGGAGGGAGGGAGGGAGGGAGGGAGGGAGGGAGGGAGGGAGGGAGGAAGGAAGGGAGGGAGGGAGGGAGGGAAGGAAGGAGGGAAGGAAGGGGAAGGGAATCAAGCTCGCAACCCAGGCATGTGCCCTTGGCTGGAATCGAACCTGGGACCCTTTAGTCTGCAGGCCAAGAAATGGAAGAAACAAGGAAGAGAAAGGAGGGAAGAAAGAAAGCTTGTTGATAACAACTGCTGATGTGTGTACTTCCTTATATTTATTACTAAACTAGAGGCCCAGTGCATGAATTTGTGCATGGGCGGGGTCCAGCTGGCCTGGCCCCAATCTGCTGATTTTGGGCCTGTGGGGAGGAAGAGACAGCGGGAGGTTGCCGGCCACCCCGCCCCGATAGACCCGATGAGGGTCCGACCAGGCCCAGGCTGGCTGGGGTGAGGAGCCAGAGGCCAATTGGGGTGGTGGGGGCCCATCAGGGGCAGGGCCAACTGGGGGGAGGAGCTGCAGGAGGTTGGCCACCCGGTCCCACCCCCTGATTGGCCTGGTTTGCTGGCTGCAGTGGGCTTCATAGCAACCGGTCGTTCTGGTCGCTAGCTTTTTATGTATATAGATACTGCTATTGGAAGTCATTAACAGTTTGATGTGTATCTATACTTATTAATAGCAAGAGGCCTGGGATCTAGCTGCCTGGGTTCAAATACCAACTTTGCCTCCTAATAGTGGTGCAACCTTGTCTCATTAGCTGAGACCCTTCCTAGGATTCACATACTGGAGAGTCATAATATTGCTATTTAGTCTTCCATGTGCATAGGTGGGGGGGTGCTAGAAAAAGGGAAGTTTGAGAAACATGAGAAAGCATCAGGAACTTCTAAATTCTCCTTTTACTTTGCCAGAGCCTGCATGCCACATAAAGAAAAGTTAAACAACAATTCTCTAAGGCCCACCCCTGAGGTTTGGTTTGGAAAAAGCACTACTTTTCCAACTGTTCATATTATCCAGCACCAAGTCCACCAGCGCCACCCCTCTCCTTCTCAGATAACGTACCTCACTGTGCAGAGGAGCTCTCTGCAGACGTGGACCTCTGTTTTTCCTGACAGAGCCATTACATCGAATTGTATTTCTTGTTTCATCCCCATTTTTTATTCCTTTCAGTAATGTTTTGGGTTACATAAATCCAGGGTTTAGGAAAATAAATTGATACAGAGATTGAATGGAATCTCTCAAACAGGGGGCTCATTTTGACATTCTCTACAGATATTAGTGTAAGATCTGGAATTCAACAATGAGATCTCTTAAAAATTTATACATCTTATTGCACTTTTCTTGACCATTCTTTAAATACAAACTTCTTAGAACACTAAAACCTCAATTAACACAGAATTGTTCTCTCCCAAAAGCATGGAGACAAGTTGTAGCTCTAAAAGAACAACTATAGTAAGGTAACTGCACCTGTTCAGCATTTCTAGGTGTGGAACTCTTAAGTGGTTTTATTTATAAGATGGCCAAACTCATACAATAGCTTATTTCTGTGTTCACAGTGTCTACATCATCTCATCAGTGCCATTTGTGTGTATATTAAAGGCTATGAGTATGAGGGACTTGTCTTCTTTTTTTTTTTTTAATATATTTTATTGATTTTTCACAGAGAGGAAGAGAGAGGGATAGAGAGTTAGAAATATCGATGAGAGAGAAACATCGATCAGCTGCCTCTTGCACACCTCCCACGGGGGATGTGCCCGCAACCAAGGTACATGCCCTTGGCCGGAATCGTACCTGGGACCTTTCAGTCCGCAGGCTGATGCTCTATCTACTGAGCCAAACCGGTCAGGGAGGACTTGTCTTCTAAGAGGTAAACCCACTGGCTTAAATTGCCAGAGCAATGACATATGAAAACTCAGCAATTCTCTCTGCCACGTAAGCTTTTCAATTGCTTTTTCTCTTTCTTTCCTATGGATAAAAAAAGAAAACTCCATTTGGAGTCAAATAAACAAAAGATGGAATAATTGTGATTGACAGAAATACCCTCCATATTGTTATTAAATACTAGAGGCCCGGTGCATGACATTCAAGCATTGCATGGTGGTGGGGGGGGGGGGGGGCGGGATCCCTCAGGCTGGCCTGCACCCTCTAGCAGTCTGGGACCCCAGAGAGGTCTTTAGTGCTGATGTGGAGGCAGGAGAGGCTCCTGCTATTGCTGCTGCACTCACCAGCCATGAGCCCAGCTTCTGGCTGAGCAACGCTCCCCCTGTGGGAGCGCACTGACCACCAGATGGCAGCTCCTGCATTGAGCATCTGCCCCCTGGTGGTCAGTGTGTGTCATAGCGACCCATGCTGTTCAGGTCATTTGCATATTAGGATTTTATTATATAGTACTAGAGGCCCGGTGCACAAAAATTTGTGCACTTGGGGGGGTGGGGAGGGGGGGATCCCCCAGCCTGGCCTGTGCCCTCTTGCAGTCTGGGACCCCTCGGGAGATAAAGACCTGCTGGCTTAGGCCTGCTCCTGGGTGGCAGAGGGCACGTCCAATCCCTAGGTGCAGCCCCTGGTCAGGCTCAGAGCAGGGCCGATTGGGGAATTGGGGCGCCACCCTGTCATGCACAGAGCAGGGCAGATCGGGAGGTTGCGATGCCACCCTCAGTCATGCTCAGGGTAGGGCCGATTGGGGGGTTGCGGCGCCACCCCCTGTCACACACAGAGCAGGGCCGATCAGGGGGTTGGGGCGCTGTCCCCTGTCACTCACAGAGCAGGGCCAATCAGGGGGTTGGGCGCTGCCCCCTGTCACTCACAGAGCAGGGCCAATCAGGGGGGTGGGGCGCTGCCCCCTGTCACGCTGATCCCGGTGCTGGGAGCCTCGCTGCTCCGCTGATCCCAGTGCCGGGAGGCATATTACCCTTTTACTATATAGAATAGAGGCCTGGTGCACGGGTAGGGGCTGGCTGGTTTGCCCTGAAGGGTGTCCTGGATCAGGGTAGGGGTCCCCACTGGGGTGCCTGGCCAGCCTGACTGAGGGGCTGAGGGCTGTTTTCCAGCTGGCGAGTGACTAAAGCTCCCAACCGCTCCTTTTTTTCTTTCTTTTTTTTTTTTATTCTGGGCCAGCTTTAGCTCTGAGGCCTCACTGCTGAAAACATCGATACAATGTTGCAGTCGGGCTGGCTGAAGCCCGGCTGAATGAAAGCCGGTTTCTAGGGTTTTGTTTAGCTTCTTATTTGCAACATAGTACATAGTTGCTTAGAGTTGCAGCTGAGAGGCCGGCAAGTTAGGCGGGGGAACGTTGGAGTCCGCAGTCACTGAAGCAAGCAAGCCTCCCTGCTCGCTTCAGTGCATGGCTACCGGCCGCCATCTTGGCTGACAGTTAATTTGCATAAGGATATGCTGATTAGCCAATGGGAAGGGTAGCAGTCGTATGCTAATTACCATGTTTCTCTTTTATTAGTGTAGATTCTGTAATATAATATCTTCTAATAATGATTTGCTCAGTGAGTCTTCAAAGTATCTCTTTTTTTAGTTCTACCATTTGGAGTTTATCTCAGAATTTTGAGCACATCATTTAGCCTCAAATCCTTCACTTCCTATACCCCATACTAAAGTAAGGGGAAACGGAAACCCGAGGTCATGGGCTATTTTGAGAATTCCATTTTAAAGCCTCTAGCAGACAAGTTCTCAAACTGAGGCCTTTGTACCAGGAATGCTTCTCCTGATGAGTCACATCATTTGGGGCATGGATGTTAGTGTCTCATTGTCCTAATTGGCCATTACCTCTTGTATTCCATTAAATATTCCAGAGAAACACGCATCGAAATATGGTAGGATTGGCATGCTTCAGAAGGCAACCCATTTTTCAATGCTTTGTTTGTGTTTTTTAAACAGAGAATGTGGTGTTTGCTAGAAATTTTGTTTTCTGAGCACAAGTTTGAAGAATCCCAGGAGTTCTGGTGTCCAGTATATATTCTATGAGGACTAGTTCTATCAGCACCCCCTGCCCAAACCTCAAAGATCAAAAACTTGCCCTATTTATAAGTTATCTAAAGTGTCTATTGTACTGGGCTCCACTGTGATTCCTTTCTCTATGATCTCTGTCTTCCCAGAAAATGTTACAGGATAAATAATCTTCCTTTCATCTCATTTCCCTTGTACATGTTATGTGGTAGATGGTTAATAGCCTCAAATTCCTCCCATCCCAGCAGGCATCCATCTTTGTAATGTGACTTGGCTGCTTCTCCCATCTGCAGGTGGAGTTTGTTTTTCTACTCCTTAGAATATGGGCTGGCCTTGTGACTTTATTCGATAGAATGTGCCAGAAGTGATGTGTGAGTTCAGGTGTCTAGACCTTAAGAGGTCTTGAGGCTTCTGCCTTTGACCTCTTAGAATACTGCCCTGAAGAAACAGAAGTCACATGGAGACCTGCAGTGACCCAGCGGACAGCCAGCCCCACTGCCACCTGTGACATTCCAGCCAGTCCCCAGGCAGAACACAGTCACTTGAGTGATTCAAGGCGAAGCAACAGAGGAATTGCCTGGCCAATCCTCAGAATTTTAAGAAATAATAAATCAGTTTGTTTTAATAAAGCCACTAAATTTGGGAGCGGTTTGTGTACAGACATAGATAACTGGAACATCTCATGTGAAAGTCCCATTTTTGCCAGTTCCTTCTGGTTTTCTGGTGTATCTAGACGGAACAGTAACAGTTTATGCTTCTCGCATCTCCAACTCTGGAGAAAATGAGAATATAAAAGTCTGAACCCTGATTGATTAGTGCTTTCCAACTTTGACTGGTTAAACCTATGCTGCTACAATATGTACCCTGGGTTTTCTTGTATGTGAATCATTATCGGTCATCAGAAAGGGCCAAAGGTGAAAAACAGTCTATTGTCTTTGTCATTAAGGAATAAATATTCCAATTTTATTTACCTGTCATGTTATTCAAGATGAACACCCATGGGTTACTAGCAAACCATCTGAAGTGGGAAGTAGGTTTGGGATTTTAGGACAATGAGTCCCAGCCTATTGTCTGAATCTAATGATAGCCTTGTGGTCAAATTCCCATGAGCTGCCCTTGCCTGGAATGAAGGAGCCATCCTGGCAAAATGCCTTTGCAGCTTTTTGGAAGTGATGCAATCTGAACGTGGCTATAAATGCAACCATGCAACATTAGGGTCTTGATATTATTTTACATCTTTTCCTCACCTTTCAGTGGTGGTGATGTGTTCAAAAAAAGAGGGCTGGGCCATCATGGTCAGTATGTAATGACAATTTTGTGACTTATTTGTTCTTTCTGCCTAGAAACTGCTTCAAAACAGGACAGGCCAGGACTTTGTAAGCATGTATGTACTGTTCTGTTATAGTAGATTCAGAAAAGAGAGATAACGATGTGGTCTAGTGGTTTCCACATGCATTTGAGTGTCAGCAACTCTGGCTGTAATCTCATCCAACCGTCTTTCTGGCTGACTCAGATTACTTAAGAAAAATTACCTAACTTCTCTCTGTCTCATTTTTCCTATCTATAAATTGGAACAAATTGCTCTTACTGCACAAAGAGAATTTTAAAAACTAATTGATATATATAAACACTCTGGAGATAATACAAACTATAATTATCCCAAACACACGCACATATAGACATGCACACATACAAGAAAAAAAAAATGTGTGCCTTCAATAGTTTCCTTTTCATTTTATTATTTTCCCTTATTTAATTTTCCCCCATCACTACTTATAGTCCCTATACCCTGTTCCACCTCCACCCCTTCTTCCCCACCTCACCCCTTACGCCCCCCACTCCCAACTGCAATCACCACACTGTTGTCATCAATATTTTTCCTTCATTCAAAATCTCAGGGAAAAATTAAGATGGGAGCAGGGAAATCAATGATTTTTCTTTTCCCATTTTAAAGGCATCTCACTCTTAGTTCAGCAGCATGGAGAGAGATTTGCTGTTAGCTCCTGTGCTGGGCAATGATTCAAATTCCCCAGGTTAGTGGCAGCATCTCAAGAGACATCCTCAGAGCTTTTCAAAGCTCCATTTTCTTTTAATTAGCTCCCTCTCTGCCTCAGGCACCAAGTTCAGGGAATCAATAGGTGAGACTGAGTGCAGACTTTGTAGGTATCAGGAGCAATGCTATGTTGGGACTTGTCAGACCCTGGATTCGGGTTTCAGGAGGTAAGTAAGCATCACTGGTCCAAGAATATTTAGAGAGGAGGTTTCAAACAGAAGCAGCCCGCCAGTTTCTGGAGACTATCAGACAATGATTCCCAGACAGGGACTGCCATTCCTTTCAACCACATGTTGGACCTGCGAGTCACCAAAGCTCCAGGCCGTGCCCTCAAGGCTTGCAGACCTCGCCAGACCCTGGTTAAAAGTTAATATCAAGCCCCAGAGCAGCTGCAAGCATGGATTCCACCGAGGTGTGAAAACACTCATGGAGAGAGAGTCAACTCCACACACTACCTGTTCCCCCATTCTTATTATTTCTTCAGTCTTTATAAGGCTTTCTCTGCACCCCAAAGATATTTTGACTAACACTGGCTACATTCTAACTTTGTGAGATATACATTAATTTGTGGCATTATTATTCCTTATTTATTATAAACATTAATGGCACAGAGCCTGACAGCTCTGCTAATTGAGACACTGTGGGTTTGCTTCCAGAGTTCAAACTTCCAGTCGACAATTCCTGCTGCCTAGGTGTTGCCATTGTTCTGGCCCAAACTGTTCAAAGGCAAGGGCAGAACATTTGGGATACTTTGTGAGCATTCATTATTTATGCTGGGAATGGAACACCAAAATCCCTTCTTAAAAAATCAGATTAAGAGACATGGAAAAAAGAAAAAAGACGTTTTAGTAATGAATCAGTCAGTAGCCAGTCTTCAGTGACAGTGAATACCAGTAGGCCTGTTCTGTATGGAGGCGTCAGGCCTGTGACCCTGCATGTTTGTCCTAAAGGACCATAACACACAGTATCTGAAAAGTTCAGGAATATAGGCAAACATTTAATTGCTTTTTAAAAAAATTGCTTAAAATATTTTGAGGTGAAATACCTCTAAATTTCAAGCAGTGGTTTTAATTTTTAATCTAAAAAGTACACTAGATATATACTTGAATATCCAAAATGCCTGGAAACACAGAGGAAGTAGTATATTAGTTTTGTTCCCTTATTTGTTTGTTTTTTTTACTTTCAGATTAACACTTGAACCCATTGCTTTGTTTCAAAATACTTCAGCTGAAAATGTGTCTAGTGATCAAAGAAAAACATATTGAACCAATTACTTGAAAACTAGAGGCCCGGTGCACAAAATTCGTGCACTGGCAGGGTTGCCCCTCAGCCAGGCCTGCGCCCTTTAGCAGTCTGGGAGCCCTAGGGGATGTCTGACAGTGGGAATATCATTAACGCTGCTGTGGAGGCAGGAAAAGCTCCCCGCCACCACTGCTGTGCTCGCCAGCCAGCCGTCAGCCTGGCTTGTGACTGAGCAGTACTCCCCCTGTAGGAGCACACTGACCACAAGGGGGCAGCTACTGCATTGAGCATCTGCCCCCTTGTGGTCAGTGCGCGTCATAGCGACCAGTCATTATGCCATTCGGTCAATTTGCATATTACCCTTTTATTATATAGGATGTGACCAATACACTATTTAACAATAATTGCAAACATTTGTGGATGGCCTGTTCAATGATAAAAGATCCAATACTGCTCATGCTAAAAATCAAAAGCAAGGGCTTACCTAGAGTTACTCAATTATTTTAACAAAGTTGGAGAGGAGGGTGAGTGTGTGGAGAGAAACGAAAGTATGGTTGTAGGAAAGTAAGATGGTAATCAAGAAAGTTAAAAATTACTGTATGGAGCTTGAGAAATAAATATGAGGACAGGGATTCTGTTCATTTTAGGGCTATATTGGGTCAGGGACATTTTATATGCCTCCAGGGGCTGAGATAAATCATCCCTAAAGGTTGACCATCTCTCTTTGCTTTACAGTCTTGCTTTTGGGGAAATCTTCAGGATTGCTAATTCCTGATTTCCAGGTATCTCCAGTCTGGGAAAGGGTCAACTTTGGTTCCATTTTAAGCTTGAAGCACAAAATAATCTCTCAGCTCTATTCTAGTTTCAACTTTCCTTTTCAGATCTTAAAGCAGAGGGCCATAAATTGCGGTGCAGAGATCAAAATAATGAACACATCAATTCTCTTCTACCCTCCATCTTCACCTCAACCACAGACTTGGGCATTTCTTAAGTTTTGAAATGGGAGAGAATAAGAGGGCTGTGCCCAGGTTTAGATTCAAGACAAGTTAACTACACCAAATCAAACCCTTCTCTGACCATTCCTACTCACCCAACGATTCTTGCTGGACCCTTATAGCCTTTTGATAGGTGGAGCATAAAAACCCAAGTCAGGCCTGACCCGGGGTCTCTGTAATGGTAGAGAGATACCAGCCAGAGGCCTCACTTATCCGACTAAAAGGGGTCTTACTATCCACTTCCTAATAACAAAACTGAAGGATTCTTTAACCATGATTAGAAATACTCTGACCCTTTACTTTTGAACTATTATTACTTTTCTTTACATTTATCCAACAAATCTTTCCACCTTTCTTAGTCCTCCCCGCCCCAACACCTGACACAAGTAATCAAAGTAATGAGGTATACCCATCTAGATGACAAGCTCTTGTTAAAATTGCTTTATCCTATAATATACAGATATGAATCAAGTAGACACGTCAATGTAAGTGACAAACTAATCACAATTCATTGTAACATATATTAGATATCATTCTATTGTGGAATTAGTTTATAGCATCACTCTGCAGTACCCTCTTGAGTACCAAAAATAAAAATAAAAATAGAGTTTCTGAATCTGCAAAATTGAGGATTCGATTCTATAATCTGATAAGTTCACATACAGTCATACACCTATTTTTTTAACTCTGTCTAAGTCTATATGATGGCTTGTCTCATGGAGGAGAGAGCAATGAGAATAGGTTAGACTTTGTGGCTATAGCAAGCTCAAATTGTGTCGGACCACTTTGATCATCTGCCACAGAGTGTGGCTTGCAAAGGCATATTCCCATTTTAAAAAATCTTGCTGTCTCAAATTCTGGTTCTGCTTGTCCAGATTTTATCTTTACAATGTCCTATATCTATAAGCACATGCAGAATTAGATTTGAACCAAACCCTAAAAAGGATAAAAGCACCACTCAAATTCCATGGTTTTATGTTCTTTTAAGAACTTAAAATTTGTCAGTAATCAATACAGTTAGAGGGAGACCTTGATTTAACATCTAGGTCTAGTAGTTTATCTTTTTTCTGATCACATTTCTTCCTTATTTATTTCATTTCCCTTTAAATTGGTGGGTAAATTTGACAGCTCTAAGAGAGGCCCTAATAGCAGTGTCAAGGGCCAAGGACTGAGCAAGCTTGTCTTCATCACCCCTGTGTCTCAACAAGGGCTGCACTAAATGTCTAACTTTAGGATTTGGCTCAACACCAAACACCTGGAAATGGCTTTCAGCCAGACATGAACACAAAGCTGAGCGGTGGGTGAGCAAACGCATCTGTCTCCTCTTGTTTTTCCCTTCTCAGCTATTAGGTAAATAAGGTAGCTATTAAATGATGACTTACACAAAGCCTACAATTTGAGTGTTCACATTTCATCTTACCCACATTTATCAGGCTCCTCAGTAAGCAACATTTTGACAGTCTTTGGTATGAACACCAGTTTGACTTCTACTAAATACTATCTTTGAGGATGAATTTCAGCCTGTTTTCTTCTGAGATCAGAATGTGCACATGAACATGTCTGGTGTCCAATTTTTTGGCATGGGAAATTCAAAACTGATCCGTTTTCTTCTTTTTCTTTTTTGTTGTCTCTTAAAATATTTTCATTAAAGCTATATATATATTTTTAATATATTTTATTGTTGATAGTATTACAGATATCTCCCATTTCTTCCCCCTTTCCCCCTCCTCCCAGCCCTAACTACCCCCCCCCCCCGGGGTTTTCACCACCCTATTGCTTGTGTCCATGGGCTAAAGTGATAGGTTCTCAATTGCTGGTTTCTGCATGAGCATGTTCCGAGGCCCCTCCACACATGTCTGTGTCAGAGCACTCAGGACTCCTGACTCCATTTCTTCACCCACAGAAACCACATTTCCTTTCATTCCTCACTTCACCAATCCACAAACCCTTTAACCACCCCTGAAATATGGAGATATTTCCCGACATCTCCACAAATATAACAGAAAGCTTTCGTGGTCTCATGTAACCCAACTTATAACCATATGCACGCCTTGTGTGACCAAGAAAATCACTCATCTCCCTAGTATGTCCAATTCAGGATTCTTTGCAATAGACCATGGTACATGGAACTTGAAGGCTAAATTCTGATGCTATGGATTTTAGGGGAAGCAGGCACACATACAAAATCAGTGAAAGCAATGCCAGAATTGAATGCTTTATCTTTTCAAGTATACAGCTTGTTCACTTTTTATTTAAGACTAATTTTTGCTTGCTTTCTGGAGGAAAATTGTTATTTTTCTTTGGTCTCAGAAGAACTCTACATAAGTATGTTTTAAAACAAAATACATAACATAATTATGAGCTCATAAACCATTTATACTCCTAATGAACCCAACATAAATACATGAAGTAACAATAAGTACTTTTATCCTTGATTATTATTAATGAAAACCTTTAAAATGCTTCTGCATACAAGGTCAGTACCGCCTGTGCACCTCCTTGGGTTCCCTGGGTCATCTATACCATTTCAGGCATCCAAATGACCACCTAACCTGTGGAAACTCTGGTCAGCACCCCATAGGTGCCGCTGGACAGCCCTCAGCCCCAGAAACCCATGTCTCACTTCCCACTCAGAGTTTCTCTGTTGGCACTTTGAGCTGAGGACAGGAAGGGAACCTACTCTCCACTCACACAGGCATGACCCACAGCGTGGGGGAGTTAACACCCATGCTAGCTTCCTGTGGCAGCCAAAACAAATGACCATAGCCTGGGTAGCTTCAACAATATACATGTATAGCCACAGTTCTAGATGCTGGAGGTGTCAAGCTCAAGGTGAACTCAGATTTGGTTTCTTCTGAGGCCACTCTCCTCGGTTTGCACATAGTTTCTTCTTTCTGTGGCCTCACATGGTCTTTCCTCTGTGTACACGCACCCCTGGTGTCTCTCTGTCTGAATTTCCTCTTCGTATAAGGACATGGTCAGATCGAATTAGGGCCCACCCTAAAGGCCTCGTTTTAACTTAATCACATTTTAAAGTCCTATCTCCAATACAATGTGATGTTCAGCAATATTGGGATTAGCCCTTCAACATGTTGATTTTGGGAGAGCCCATGAGTGACCAATGGGGGAAGGAGAGTGATGAATAAATTCTTATTTCTTTCTTCCCCTCGACCAGCGGTTCTCAACCTGTGGGTCGAGACCTCTTTGGCGGTTGAACGACCCTTTCACAGGGGTCGCCTAAGACCATCCTGCATATCAGATATTTACATTATGATTCATAACAGTAGCAACATTACAGTTATGAAGTAGCAACGAAAATAATTTTATGTTTGGGTCACAACATGAGGAACTGTATTTAAAGGGCCAGAAGGTTGAGAACCACTGCCCTAGACAGATAGTCCTGAATCACATTTTAGGTAAGGCTATATTTTGTGATACAAAAGGTAGACACTTATAACAATGGACCGCTGGCATGTTGATGTTGACTTTCCTTCTTTCTAAGCCTGGATTCCATGTCCCTCACTCCTTCTGTTCCCAGGATCACATATGCCAACAAAAGACTTGCTTCCTTGAGAACCCAGGCTAAAACAACTAAGCTCTCTCATGTCACCTCTACAACAACCATGCCAGATATGTCTTTTTATTTTTAATTCACAGATAAAGAAACAGAAGAACCAGAGGAGATAAATGACTTGCTCAGAGTCACACAGCTAGTAAGCTACCAAGTCAGAACTCTAATTTCAATTTTCTGACACCCAATCCTGCATTATTTCCCAAGTACCATAACATGTCCTAGCAATTCTATATGCACAATCTTATAAAATTTAATTTCCATTTCCCATACCAATTTTGAAAACAATTTAAATGTACTACAGATAAGACATCCCAAGTATATAATTCATCTCCCTATTTTTTAAATTCTGTTCCTTTCCTCTCTCCCCACAAGCCTGAGCTTGGTATTCCTTTTTTTTTTTTTTTCAAAGATCACCTATATCTTAAGTTTTTCTTTCTTTAATAGAAATTATATAAATTACAATGTCTTTATTGGCACTATCACAAACTATGACTTTCCAAGCAAACTGCATCTCACAGTCTAATTAGTGAGACTCATATCTTAATCAAAGCTTAACAGTTTAATCGCTCATTAAATGTAAGAGTAATTTAGTGTCCTACTATGCAATCATTATTGTTTCCTGAAAACCTGATGAGATGAGGTACAATAAATGCAAACTGAAATATTGCCTGTAGAAGGTTATTTATTATTTCTTCCAGCTAAAAACATTCATAACAGAAATTTATTGGTCCATACTCCCTTCATTATAAATATTTTATGTTCTGCCTCAGGGATCTATGTCTTAGCATTTAAATGTCTCAATCTTGTGTCAGTAACAGGAAGAACAAGTTCACTGGGTGGAATTTTTGCCCTTTACCTCAGAATGTTATAATAATAATAGGCTATAAATATGTTATAATTATGCCTTTGATCACTGCTGTAGTTTTCTATTCAGAATGAATTAAATTCAAAACTAAAGCTGAGCTGGTAGACAAAAAATGACAGTACTTACCTTAAGCTAAAATTTACTGAAATCCATATAAATATAGTGAAAATATTTAGAGTGGCAAGGATAATACTACACCATTTTCCTCTTCTACATTAATGTGAATTAGCACCTATCACTACCTTTGTATTGCTTTGCATCTAAGTAAAGCTTTATATTCTTACTGCTTTTTAAAAATGTATTTTTCTTGATTTCAGAGAGGAAGGGAGAGGGAGAGAGAGATAGAAACATCAATGATGAGAGAGAATTCTTGATCAGCTGCTTCATGCATGCTCTACACGAGATGGAGCCTGCAACTGGGCAAGTGCCCTGACCTGGAATTGAACCATCACTTCCTGGTTCATAGGTTAACATTCAACCATTGAGCCATGCTGGCTGGGCTATTTTCTTACTACTTTTATATCCTGATCACTACAACAATCTTTGAAGCCCTGAGCAGTTATAAAAATCTCCATTGTTCAAATGAGAAAACTGAGGTTCAGATAGCTACAGATGTATAATTTTTGTTTTAATTTGAAGTTTTCATCGTGAGATACTGTAAAATTGCACAGCAAGCTAACAATAAAAAATAGCAGGTCATCTAATTAGACTGGGATTGGTAAATGCCACTGCAAGATAGCATTCCTTCTTTTTAAAAGTGAAGAGAGTCAATTACTATTTTATGACATGAGCATATCCATTATTTAAAACAAAAAACTAAATGTGGACTTTTGGTGAAACAGTAGAGGGAGTAAATATTTTTTTTTAATATCAACTCAAAAATAAATTAAATATTTACTTAGGAGAAAAAAAAGGTAGGCTTGGTTTTTATGCCAGGAAATACTGAGTCAATTCCAGGAGATACTGAGATGACTCCAGGAGTTCACATAAATGTAATTCTAGCTGTGCAATTGCAAATGAAGCCACAGAGGAAGAAATGGACCATATAGTCTACAGAAATCAATGTGGTTACGGAGATCAGATTTTTAAGGAACATACACATATATAAACCCAAACATACCTGGCCCTTCTCACTGTTGGTCTGAGCATGCTATATGCAACACAGCTATCTCCAAGAAAGCAAGGCAAGGTGATTCGGGTCTTTATAGAAGTCTCTTTAAGAGACAATATATGAAAATGACATATATCTTCTCTTTACTCTTTATCTACATTCATATCAGTTATTTCCTTAACACCTACCATCTTTCTGGATCCTTCTCTAAAACTCTTCCCTAAAACCCTTCCACTTTTTAATCCAAACAGGAATGCCTATAACCACTCTTTTTCTAAGTCTTTTTCTGTTGGAAATCAATATGGTCTTTCTCTGTTCAAAGGACCCACATCAAAATGTTAAAAGTCCAATCCTTAAATGTGCAAGAAGAATAAATAATTATTCCTTCATAGAGCTAGAGGCAAGTGGGGGCTGGCCATGTCTCTGAATTTGTAGGTTAATATATGTGTCCTCTCAACATGTTCAAAAGAAGAACTAAAATAAACATAGGCAAGAATTCCTATCAGAGAGTGACACAGAATTGATAGGTGGTTTCAGGAAGTCTGTAGCACCAAATAAACTGCAGTTTACCAAAAAATACATTTAGAAAATTAAAAGTCTTTCAAGCCTTGATCAGAGCAAGTAGAAGGCAAGGAAGGTGATGTTCTCTGTTTGAGGCCATTTAATACTTTCACTGATGACAAAAGAGAAAGCAAACCTTTCTGTGGATTGAAAAAGACAAAACATAAGTAAGAGGGAATTAATCAGAACTCTAGCTGGGGAAAGACAGGTAAGCTTCAGACCTTGAATCATCTTTGTTTTTTAAAATATATTTTTATTGATTTCAGAGAGGAAGGGAGAGAGAGAAAGAAAGAAAGAAAAACATCAATGATGAGAGAGAATCATTGATTGGCTGCCTTTTGCATGCCCCCTATTGGGGACCAAGCCCGCAACCGGGGCATGTACCCAGACCAGGAATTGAACCATGATCTCCTGGTTCATAGGTCGATGCTCAACAACTGAGCCACATCTCCTGGGCTTGAGTCATCTTTAAAGGTCTATAAGGAACTTGCAAATAAGATCATTAAGCCAAATATCTACAGTGACCTCTGAGGGGCTATGGAGAACAATAAAGAAGATAAAACTGGAGAAAGGCAAATACCAACCAACTTAAATTAGAGACAAGGAAGAGTCACATTTATTTCAGCAAGATTATAGAATCTTTTATATAAAGAAACTAGAGGCCCAGTGCACAAAATTCGTGCACGGGGTGGGGGGTGTCCCTCAGCCCAGCCTGCACCCTCTCCATTCCGGGACCCCTTGGGGGATCGGGCCTAAACCCGCAGTCGGACCTCCCTCTTGCAGTCTGGGACCACTGGCTCCTAACCGCTCACCTGCTTGCCTGCCTGATTGCCCCTAATCATTCTGCCTACCTGCCTGGTCACCCCTAACTGCTCTCCCCTGCCAGCCTGGTCGCCCCTAACTGTCCTCCCCTGCTGGCCTGGTCACTCCTAACTGCTCTCCCCTGCCAGCCCAGTCGCCCCTAACCACTTCTGTCTCAGCCCCCACCACTGTGGCTTTGTCCAGAAGGATGTCCAGAAGATGCCCAGTCTAATTAGAATATTACCCTTTTATTAGTATAGATAGGTTTAGAGACCCTTAAAAAAGCAATTATCACTAGGAGCCAATAAAAGCTCACAGAAAGAAATTAGACTGTTCTCATTTCTTTCTGTATTAGTTGGAGTTCTGGCATTGAAAAGATGGCACACACAACCAGAGGGTCACTGAAGAGTGTGTACAGAAGGGACTCTTCACAAGAGCATGGGAGCAGGTTTAAAGGAAACCCACAGGGATAGCGATCAACTGTTCAGATCTAATAGCAACCAACAAAGGACTAAGAAGCTGAGGAGAAAATGAAAATGCAAAGCCTTTTATTCCAAAGTTATTACACATTTCAAGACAGGGACAGCAGAGTGCTAAATCAAGCCTAGGGCTGGATATGACCACACAACCTGCAAGCCCATTGCAGTCATCCTTGACCCTTAGGTTTCATGTACACATACCTGTAGGGAGCGGTATGTCTTTAGCTGAAGAAGAGTCCCTGGGAGAGACATTGAGGCCTTTGGTAAAAGAACAGAGACACTTATAACTAAGCCATTGATTATCTGTGGCTGTGAAGAGACAGATCTGGGGAAATACAGACCTTAATCTCATTCTTCTCCTGCACTTCTACAAATCCTGACCATGCAGGACAATGGAATCCAGTTAATAAGGAGCATAGAGGACAACATCTAGGGGCACAAAGGAGGGTGGAGCACGAATGAGGAGAGGCAGGGAGACAATCCTGCATGCCTCTGTGAAGTACTCTGCTCTTCAATCTGTGAAACACGGTATGGCTAATCTATAAGGACTTCAGGAAGGTGTTTGAAACAATGTCTCAGGAACTCCTTTTGGACAATATGGAGAAAAATGGCCTAGAAGCAAAAATAACTATGTGGATCAATAATAGGTTAAACAACTATATCCAAAGTCTACTGAAAACTAGCTTTCGGTGAGCCTGCAGGTGTTTGTGTATCCCAGTTCCTTCACTCAGTCCTAACCAGTTCAGCATTTGGACTACTGACTTGTAGATTTGAAGGGATACTATGAAAGCAAGGTTTACAGATTGCTGAGGGGGGCAGTGACTAACCAGGGTGAAAGAATTAGAATCCAAAGAAGGTCTTGACAGGCTGTTGCAATGGGATAAAAAGATCTTGGCCAGTGGAGCAATCAAATAAGTCTAATAGCAGTAAATCCTGGGATTTGCTCTCAAGTTCAAAAAGCCAGTGGCACAGGTTTGGGACAGGAAACACAATACGAATGACTCAGGCAGTTGAATGGAAGGTAAGTCAATGTGAGTCATGAATGTGGTAGATCCTCCAGAAAAGCAGATTAGGGTTTAGGCAGCATTATCCGAACAAAGGAGGTGATAATCCAAACCTGGGATTGTGTGGATCAAACCACACCTAGAACTGGGTTTATTTTGAATGTCAAAGATGACTTGGGATGGACTCTGAGAAGAGTAACTACGATAGGAAAAGGACTTAAAGGTAGGACCAGTGACAAAAGGTAATCTGGCTTTAAAACTGATGAAAATGACCATTTGAATTTGATAGTTTTGAGATCAGTGCTCATTCAGCAAACAAAAGAGCAAAGGACATAGATGGGATCAAAGTTATATGTGATGGGACATGGGCAACTCTTATCTTCTTAGTGCCTTCCCCAGAATTTGCAGAGTTAAGAATCCACCCAGACAGGACTCTAGAAGCAAAAGTTTACTGCCTTTTAGAATAGAAGGGAGTTATTTTTCCACAGGAATGCATTATGACCACATACAGAAATTTTTGCTAGGCCTATTTGAAGACAGAGCCATGTACTGGCACAGAATAGAAATTATTTCTTAGTGGTAATAATTGTAGAGATTGTGAGCCCATAATAAGAGACTATAATTCAGGAGAGTAATAGTATCCAAATATACTAAAGACTGCCATATGGAGGAATTATTATCATTGTCTTTTACTTGCTCAAAAATTAAAACAGGATCATTTACAAGAAAGTCTGCCAGCTGTTTTTAATGGTCCAATTTTCTGAGGACAAAATGGACTGCCTTGGGAAGCAGAGGTTCCCATAACTCAACATGAGTGACATAGTGGCACAGTCCAGATGACTCCTCAGCAGACATGTGAGTTAGGCAATTCCGGCATTAGATGGCTATTTAAAGTCGTTTTTTAAGATCACTTCCAGTGCTGACCTTCCATTGTTCATTGTTTCTTTCATTCAATAAGTATTTCTTGAGTACCAGCCACATACCCAACATGGTTCTAAGAACTGAGGATACAACAACAAATAGAAACAAGCCATTTCCTCATGGAGCTTAAGTCCTGATGAGATAGGTAAATAATAAACAAACAAATTTATAAAATGTCAGGCAGTCATGGTAAATGCTGTAAAGTGAAAACAGGGAAAGGAGCTTAGGTGATGCAGGAAGGGTAAGGAGATAGGGATATGAGTTCAGAAAGGCCTCCTCACCAATGTGCTCATCTCCTGATCAGACCAAACTTCTCTAAACCTTCGGTACTGGACTCTTTTTTAAGGCTGTTATCATTTTTCTTCCTTATGTTAATTACCCTTCATCTGGTTTACTCTTTAACTCCTAAACTGAGAATAACCTTAAATTTTGAAAGCAGAAGAACTTAGTAGTGAATCTTTCATAGTGGAATTTAAAAACAGAATGTGCCTAATCCTTGTAATTTCATCTAGAGCCATGATGTGGATATCTTCATACGTCGTGTATGCAGTATGAGTCTCTTTCCCCACCAACTAATACTTTATCATATTTGGGCTCAAACTTGTCTTTCTAATCTCAGATTATTTCAGGAGGAAACACAAACATTTATTTTACCTATGCCTCTTGCCTATTTCAAGAAAGGTTTTTTATCTCCATTTTATCTATGCCATTATCTTTATTTAATGAATAAATAAAAATTCTTGATCTTTATTGGAAATTTTTGTTTATGACAGAGGACAAAACAATTGGACTATAGACCCAAATTAAACTCACACAAACAATATAACCAACCTACCTTCCTTCCTTCCTTCCTTCCTTTCTTCCTTCTTTCCTTCCTTCTTTCCTTTCATCCTTTCTTTTCTTAACTGATTTTTTTTATTCTCATCCAAGGATATGATTTCATTGACTTTAGAAAGAGAGAGAAACATTGATCGGGTGCCTGCTTATGTGCCTCAACCGGGATTGAACCTGCAGCCTAGGTATGTGACCTGACTGGGAATCAAACCTGCAACTTTTGTGTACGGGATGATGCTCCAACTATTGAGCAACTCAGCCAGGGCTTAACTAATATTTTTATGCAGCTGAAGCACAGGGAAATATTTGAAGGATTAGAGTGTTGAAAAGAGGACCAGGATAAGAAAAACTTTTCTATTAATATAATGTGCTAACAAGTTGTTTTAACTTTCTAATCACAGATTCACAGAGTCATACATTGTAATGAGGTGAAAATTACTTCAGAGATCATTTACTTTTCCTGCTACCCATGCTGCCAACACTGTCTTACGGAAACAATCTTAGCAAGGTAAAAATTAATTGCACAAGATCACATACTTATTTCCACAATATCGTAACTAAATGGATGGCATTCAGATAGCAGAACAAACACAATTCTCTACTTTTCTCTTGCTCCTCATAGCACTGAAATAATAAGAAATTTTTATTTTAAATAAAAATGGGCAGTACTGGAAAACAACAGAAAGATTCTAACTACAGTTTAAGAAAATACTAGAAGAGAAAAAGTAAACAGAATCTGATTATTAGAGAAATCATAGCAGGAAACTATGGTCTCAAATGCCCTCAGTAGAAAGAAGGAGTCTGGTTTTCCAAAGGATCATCAAAGGTTCCCCATGCTCAGAATTAACAATTAGAAAAAAGAAAGACTAGCCCTAGCCAGTTTTGCTCAGTGAATAGAGTGTTGGCCTACAGACCAAAGGGTCCCAGGTTCAATTCCAGTCAAGGGCACGTACCTTGGTTGCCTGGTTCCGGGCAGACTCAGGAGGCAACTAATCAATGTGTTTCTCTCACATTGATATTTCTCTCTTTCTCTCTCTCTTCCACTCTCTCTAAGAATCAATGGAAAAATATAATCCGGTGAGGATTTTAAAAAAAGGGACTAGATTACATAAAAATGTCAGAATAATTAAAGAATCAAACTGGAACGTTCCAGCAGGAAATTAGATAGAGGCTGAAGTAAAGGCTGGAGTTTTGGTTGGAGATAATTCATTAACATGGCCTAACTCAAGACTTAGATTCCATGTTATGCCCTTTTCAACCTTATTGCCTAATTTCCTTTTCCCCTCATTATCACTGTTAGGATATTATTTAAATAAATTGTAGTACATCCATTCAATGAAATATTATTCAGCCGTTCAAAGGAATGAGCTACATCTGTAAGACGTAGGAAACATGGAAAGACAAGTTTCAAACATCAATATGTATCACCACCTCAGATGCCAGCAGGTCACAGTTCAATTCCAGGTCAGGGCACATGCCCGGGTTGCAGGCTCAATCCCCAATGGGGGGCATGCAGGAGGCAGCCGATCGCTGATTCTCTCTTATCATTGATATTTCTATCTCTCGCTCCCTCCCCATTCCTCTCTCTGAAATCAATAGAAACATTTTTAAAATGTACAGAAAGTACACAACGTTGAAAGAATATGAATTTTCTTTTGACATATAGACAAGCACAATTCTTGACAATACTTTGCATGATATTTTATGAATTTTATGATTTTGTGAATTTATATTCACATTCATAACTAAAAATAACTACTGTGGCTCTAAAATAAGTTACTTCATATGAAAATCTTCATGACATAAATATAACTATCATATGGGCACCTTAAAAGGAGATTGTTTAAAGGAGATTAAAAATTGGTATAGAAAGTTTGCATCTCAGACCAAGGATACAGAGAGGGAGATCAGGGTTTATTCAGCAGGAAGTGGAAGCCCACATCCCCAATCAAGGATGAAGAGGCTAAGGTTGCACACACTAGAAGCTCCCATCCAGGCCTAAAGATGAAGGTGTCCTGCATGGTACAGCTTGAAGCTATGCCCATATCCAAGGAAGAAGGAGACAAGGCTTTATGTAACCAGAAATGAATACCCAGCTTATTCATATCTATATCCCACAGAAGTAAACTGGCCATTGATGGTGGGAATATAAAATGAGCCTCTCCGGAAAACAGTCCAGGCATTTCTTAAAGCACTACATTTTCAACCATTATACAACCCAGCAATCACAGTTCTAGGCTTATCCCAGAGAAATGAAAACCTGCAGGTTCTCACCAAAACCTGTACTGAGCCCTAACTGGTTTGGCTCAGTGGATAGAGCGTCGGCCTGCAGGCTGAAGGGTCCCAGGTTTGATTCCAGTCAAGGGCATGAACCTTGGTTGCAGGCACATCCCCAGTAGGGGGTGTGCAGGAGGCAGCTGATCAATGTTTCTCTCTCATAGATGTTTCCAACTCTCTATCCCTCTCTCTTCCTCTCTGTGAAAAATCAATAAAATAAAAAAATAAAAACCTGTACTGAAATGTTCACAGCTACAAAATCTGTCATAGGCAAAAACTGGAGACAACCCCAACAAAGACATTTTAAAGGGTGAATGGTTAAACTGACTGCGGTACGTCCACGTCATAGAATAGTGCTCAGCAAATAAAAAGGGAACAGAATATTGGCACATTTGTGCCCCTGGGAAACTCACTTCCTAATGCAGATGAAAGGTGGTTAGGGTTTATAAAGTGGACATGCTGGATGCAAACCCAGAGAACCTGGGTGAATCTCCAAAGAATGATGTTGAGAGAGAAAAGTCAACCCCCAAGGTACATAATGTACAATTCCATTTATATAGAATTCCCAAATGGCAGAATTCTGAAATGGGGAACAGTCGCCAGGCATAGAGGAGTGAGGCAGGAAGGAGTAATGCAGTGAGGAAAGAGCTTGCATATTGCACCCTGGTTGTGACATTGTATCATTAGCTTTCCATGATGTTATTCATGGGGGAAAGTGGATAAACGGCATATGGGAATCTCTCTATTATTTCTTACAAATGGATGAGAATCCACGGGAAAAAAAAAGGAAACAAATGCAGAGTTAAATCACGTAGTATTTGCACAGTACTTTAGCAATCACAGCTTGGAAATCCTGGCTATCGATCAGTCCCCAGTGTGGTTCTCCCTTTGGAAGTCGCATCTCTCTCCCAGTAGGGCCATGCCCCAAATGCCACGAGTACAGGAGAACCAAGATAACAATGAAAAAAATGAAGAAAGTCTTAAGTAGCCGTGGGAGCACATACAGAAGGCAAAAGCCAAAGAAGAGACATCCCAGATGAGACAGCGACAAAACGAAAGCGGGCGGTAAACTGGATGCGCCCAGAAGTATAAACTAAGTATAAACTAGTACCCGTCCATGCCTGGGCTGCTGGGATGAACGCACATGCGCGCCGATGCTTTGAACAAGAGCTCACCGGGTCGGAGGGGCAGGCTCCCGCCGGGGTCCTGCGCCTCCACTCCGCCAGGTGGAGCCTAGCCCCGCACCAGGGGCCTCTGCGGTTCAGAGGTCACGCACATACGGGGCCCGACTCCGCTGGGGCTGAGGGACCCTGCCGGCTCCTCCCTTCCCCCAACACCGGGCAGAACGCCCCCCACCCCCACCCCCGCCCGCGGCCCTCTCTCCAGGGCGCTCCCGCCCCACCACGGAACAAAGGCCGGAGCCCGGCCGCCCGGCCCGCCGCCACATGGCCCACCTGAGCTCCTGCGAAGTCCGGCAGCTGCTGCACAACAAGTTCGTGGTGGTCATGGGGGACTCGGTGCAGCGGGCGGTGTACAAGGACCTGGTGGTCCTGCTGCAGAAGGACGTCCTGCTGTCCACCAGCCAGCTGAAGACGAAGGGTGAGCTGACCTTCGAGGGGGACGTGCTGCTGGAGGGCGGCCGCTGGGGCCGCATGCACAATGGCACCCACTACCGCGAGGTGCGCCAGTACCGCGCGGCGCACCACCTGCTGCGCTTCTACTTCCTCACGCGCGTCTTCTCGCCCTACGCCGTGGAGGTCCTGGAGGAGCTGCGCGGGGGCCAGCACGCCCCGGACGTGGTGGTCGTCAACTCCTGCCTCTGGGACCTGTCGCGGTACGGCCGGGACTTCCGGCGGGGCTACCGCGAGGACCTGGACAGCCTGTTCGGGCTGCTGGGCCAGGTGCTGCCCGCGTCCTGCCTCCTGGTGTGGAACACCGCCATGCCCGTGGCCGAGGTGGTGTCGGGCGGCTTCCTGCTGCCGGAGCAGCGGCTCCGGGGGGCCCACCTGCGGCTCGACGTGATGGAGGCCAACTTCTACAGCTCCGTGGCGGCCGACCGGCACGGCTTCGACGTGCTGGACCTCCATTTCCACTTCCGCCACGCGGGGCAGCACCGGCAGCGGGACGGCGTGCACTGGGACCAGCGCGCGCACCGCCACCTGTCGCAGCTGCTGCTGGCGCACGTGGCCGACGCCTGGGGGGTGGACCTGCCCCGCCGCTGCCCCGTGGGCCGGTGGCTCCGGGAGGAGACCGCCGGCAGCGGCAATGCGGGCCCGGCAGGAGGGAGGCAGCACCGGGAGAGCCGAGGGGACGCCGGCCAACAGGCCTTGGTATCCAGGTCCTCCCTCCTGCGCACCCCGCGACGACCTTCGGCCACGGCCCAGCCTCGACCTCTGTTCCCTTCCTACGGCCAAAGCACCTTCGTGCCCTCCCACCATTCTCTGCAGCCCCGGCAGTTCTACAATAGCCTGTCAACGCTCCAAGTGGAATATACTTTCGAAACCAGCTCGAGGCTTGGCCTGGAGCACCGTCTGGGTCCCATCCGCAGGGTCTCTATCCAGCCCCAGAGCAGAGGGTCGTCTCCTTACCCGCTCCAGCACCCCAGCAGGCCGCGCAGGCAGCGGCGAAGGCACGTCCAGGGGCAAGACCTGGATGGCCAGACCAACAACTAGGCTCCTCACAGCACAGGCAGTGGGCTGCACAGACTGCCGGGCGTCCCTCACTCAGGCCTAGTGTTCAGCAACCCTGCCATGGTGAGGTTTCCTTAGGCTTCTTACTCTCACCAGGAAACATTCTCACCCATTCTTCATTGCCAGAGCACTTATTGCAGAAGTGCAGTCTAAATGAGCACACGCACACATGTCTTAGCTGAATATGTCTTGGAATAGTAAGTATTCTTTCCATAGATATTCTTCCTTAAAAAAAAAAAAAAACACCAAAATACAATTTTGATCCTTAAAAATTACCAAAACGTTTCTTTTAAGAGTAGAGTATCGCCATTAGTGTTTACATACATTTATAGAACAAAAAACTCAGTTTCCACCATAAGCAGTCTTGAAGATTCTTTAATTAAAATTGCCTGTGCTTCTACAACATGTGTCCTTTAAAAAAAAGGATTCTATTCACTAATGATTTTTTTTTCTGTTAGAAACAGAAATATTTTTTAATGCAGTTTTAGATTCACAGCAAGATGGAGAGAAAAGTAGTGTGTTTCCATGTACTTCCCAGTCAACAGTCCACACCTAGGTAGTACATGTGTTATTTTTCAGTTAAACTACATTGTACATAATTATCACCCAACGTCCATTTTTTAGGTTTAAGTTTCAGTCCTGCTGTTGTACATTCTGTGGGTTATATGTATGATATTATGATGTCATACAGAATTGTTTCACTGCCATAAAATTCCTCTCTACTCCTCCTCATCCAACCCCTGTCCAATCCCTGGCAACCACCTATTCACATCTATCTCCATAATATTGTCTTTTCTAGAATGTTATATAGTTGGAATCATACAGTAACTAACTTTTTCAGATTGGCTTTTTTTTCACTTAGTAATATACATTTCATGTTCTCCAATGTCTTTTCATGGGTTAATAGCTCATTTCCTTTTAGTGGTGAATAGTATTCCATTGCTGGATGTACCACTGTTTGTCCATTTACCTGAGAAACATCTTAGTTGCTTCCAAGTTTTTTGGAAATTATGAATAAAGCTGTTTTAAACATTCATGTGCAGGTTTTTGTGTGTATATAAGTTTTTTATGGTTATTAGATTGTGTGATAAGAGTATGTTTAGTGTTATAAGATACTGCCAAACTGCCTTCCAAAATGACTGTACAATTTTTAGTTCCACACATCCCCCTTCCCTTTGACCTCTGTCGGTCTGTTCTATGTATCTATGCCTGTGGTTCTATTTTGTTCATTAGATTTCACATATACGTGAGATCATATGGTATTTGTCTTTCTTTGTCTGGCTTATTTCACTTACATCCATGCTGTTGCAAAAGGTAAGAATTCCTTTTTTATAGCTGTGTAGTTTTTAATTTTAATGAAGTCCCACTTAGCAGTTGTTTCACTCATGGATTGTGCCTTTTGTGTTGAACCTAAAAAGTTATCACCAAACCCAAGATCATCAAGATTTGTTATTTTCTACGGGTTTGTTCGTTTTGCATTTTACATTTAGGTACATGATCCAGTTTGAGTGAATATTTGTGAAGGGTGTAAAAAGTCTGTTTGGATTCATTTGTTTTCATGTGGATAGCCATTTAATCTAGTACCATTTGTTGCCTGAAGTTGGATACTGTCAGTCCTCCAGTTTTGTTCTTCTTCAATATTAGATTGGATATTCTGGAATTTTTGTCTCCAGAAAAATTTTAGAATGAGTTCGTGAATATCCACAAATAGCTTGCTGGGATTTTCATTGGGATTGCACTGAATCTGCAGATCGAGTTCAGAAGAATTGACATCTTGAACATTTTGAATCTACTTGTGTACATAAAATATCTCCCCATGTATCTAGATCTTTGATTTTTTTCATCAGGATTTTATAGTTTTTCTTCATTTAGATATTGTACATATTTTTTAGATTTATACCCATTTCATTTTGGGGGGTGCTAATGTAAATGGCAATGCGGTTTGTTTTATTTTTTAATTCAAGTTGTTTATTCCTGGTATATAGAAAAACAATTCATATTTGTATATTTACCTTGTATCAAACATCCTTGATGTAATCACTTATTGCTGCCAGG
This sequence comes from Myotis yumanensis, assembly GCF_028538775.1. Lineage (NCBI taxonomy): Eukaryota > Metazoa > Chordata > Mammalia > Chiroptera > Vespertilionidae > Myotis > Myotis yumanensis. The sequence goes on from NW_027223759.1 coordinate 17,514,603, forward strand.
AATATTTTTACTAATTCTCTCAGATTTTCTACATAGACAGTCAGTCATGTCATCTAACAAGTACAGTTGTCCTTTTCTTGTCTTACTGCATTCTCTAAATCTTCCAGTATAATGTTGAAAGGAGTGGTGATAAGGGACATCCTTTCCTTCCACCTAATCTTACTGAGAAAGCTTATAGTTTCACCATTAAGTAAGATGTTAACTGTAGGTTTTTGTGTATGTTTTTTAATCAAGTTGAGGATGTTCCCTAATTTCTGGTTGGCTGTTTTTATCATAACTGGGGGTTGGTATGAGCATGTGAATTTTCTTCTGTAGCTTGTTGATGTGATGGATTACATTAATTTGTTTTTTGGATGTTGAACCAGCTTTGTGTATTTGAAATAAATCGTATTTGGTCACAGTGCATAATTCTTATACATCTTTAGATTTGACTTACTAACATTCTTCAGTATTATAACATCTATATTCTTGAAAGATATTGGTTTCTTGTAAAGTCTTTGGTTTTTGGGATTAGGGTAATGCTGGCCTCATGGAATAAGTATGGAGAAGTATTCCCTCTGGTTCTAACTTTTGGAAGAAATTGGAGAGAATTTGTAATCATTTCTCCCATAAATGTTTGGTAGAATTCACCAGTGAATCCATCTGGTACTGATGCTTTCTGTTTGGGAAAGTTATTAATTATTTATTCAATTTCTTTAATAACTATATGCCTATTCAGATTGTGTATTCTTGTATGACTTTTGCCAGTATTGTGTCTTTCAAAGAATTGGTTCATTTCTAGATTAATAAATTTGTGGACAATAGGGTTGTTCATAATGTTCTTTAATTATTGTTATTATTTTGATGTACACAAGATCTGCAGTAATGTCAATCAATTATGAATAAAAGTTTTCATTTTGCTTTAACTTATTCCTTCTCTAATGCTCTTTTTTTTCCTTATACTCATTGAGGTTCTGACATGTTATTTTCTTCTTCTCTGAAAACCTTTAACATTTATTTCAAAGTAAATCTACTGGCAACAGATTCCTTCAATTTTTGTTTGCCTGAGAATGTATGTCTCTTTCATTTTGAAGGATAATTTTATAAAGTATAGAAGTCTAAGAGTGTTTATTTTTGCTCTCAACACTTCATATAGTTCACTCTCTTTTTATTTGCATGATTTCTGAAAAGTTTGGTTTAATTCTTATCCTTGATTTTCTATAAGTAAGGTATTTCCTCTGGCTTTTTGTAAGATTTTTTTCTTTATCTGTAGTTTAAATATGATATGCCTAAATGTAGTTGGTTTTTTTTTTTTACATTAATCCTGCTTGATGTTTTCTGAATTTTCTGGATCTGTGGTTAGTTTCTGACATTAATTTGGGGAAATTGTCAGTCATTATTGGTTCAAATTTTTTTGTTTGTTTCTTCTGCTGTTTCTTCTTCTCTGTTATCCCATTATGCCTATGTTATCCCTTTCGTAGTTGTCCCACAGTTCTTGTATATTCTGTTATTCTTTTCAGCCTCTATTTTCTTTGCTTTTTAGCTCTGGAATTTCTGTTGACATACCCTTAAGCTCCTTGATTCTTCTCTCAGCTGTGTCAGTCTACTAATGAGCCCATCAAAGGCAGTCTTTATTTCTGTTACAGCATTTTTTATTTCTACAGTTCTTTCTTATTTTTTCTTAGAATTTCTGTCTCTCTGCTTACATTACCCATGTGTTCTTGCATGTTGTCTGCTTTTTCCTTTAAAGCCTGTAGCATATTAATCATCACAGTTGTTTTCAATTCTCAGTCTCATCATTACAACATCCCTAACATATCTGAGTCTGGTTCTAGTGCTTGTTCTGTCTCTTTAAACTATTATTTTTACCTTTTAATATGCCTTGTAATTTTTTTATTTAAAGCTAGACACAATGTACCGGGTAAAGAAACTGATAAATAAGCCATGATCTGGGTAGGGTGAGCGTTGGGGGAGGAAGCATTCTTTAGTACTATACTTAGGTCTCAGTCTTTTAGTAAACCTGAGCCTCTGGATTAAGACCTTAAATACTTTTCTTTTACACACACACACACACACACACACACACACACCGCCTTAGATGGGACAGGATGATTAGAGGGGCTGGAGTTGGATATTTCCTTCCTGTCAAGTTGGTTAGGCTCTGAAATATCCTATTCGATTAGGCTCTGGTAAACAAAAAAAAAAAAAAAGTTTTCTTGAGGGCAGGCCTGTTAAGGACAGAGAGTTCTGCCATACTTCAGTCTTGCTACTTTTCCTTTCCCCTGCCAAAATCATGGGACGATTTTTCTCTCATCTTCACTGTGAGAATCTGGTAGGGCTCCTGGAGGAAAAACTCACAAAAGTGTTGGGACCCCTAAGACTGGGCTCTCCTGGAGATGATTGCTTTAAGATTTATTCATACTGAGCTTCTAGCAAACTTTCAATTACAGTTTAGGTTTTCCTACCCGAGTACTGGTTCCTACAAAGGTTTTGCTCATGAATTTGTGTTTCAGTAAGTTGTGATTCTCTATATCTGCCTGTCTCTTCACAGTGATTTGCCCTGTGACCTTACTTCTCTGACAGATCTAAGGAGAGTTGTTGATTTTCAGTTCGCTCAGCTTTTTGCTTGTCAGAATGGAGTGATGACTTCCAAACTCCTTACACACTGGACCAGAAGCCAGAAGTCTGGTCTAGCACGTTTTGAAATGTCCCAGAGAATTGAAGCATATTGCAAGGCAAGCTAGAATACTCCCTGAATAATACTTCACAAATCTTGTGTTTTTTATTCTTTAATACTGTGTCTTTCTTTCATAGTTTATGCATTTTTTAATGTTTGCTTTAAAAATTAATATACTTCCCTGTCAACCAACACTGGTTAGAATTGTCCTCTATGTGATGTGACAAAGTATGGATTTACGCCAGCCTGTCCTCAGTCTCTGTCTTTGTATCCTTTCTCCTGTTTTAAGTGTGGTCATCATCTTGGGCTAGATGCTCTTTTGCCAGGCCTCATGGCAAAGGGAACATCATCACACATTCAGCTTCTTATATGAACAGGAAATTAAAGGCCACATTTCCATCACATTGCCTCAATAATCAATGCCATGGAGTTTCAATCATGAAAGAGGGAGATTAACACATTACGATGTAGAGTGTTTTCAGGAAATTAGGATATTTCATAAAAATAAATGTAGTTGAACATTCTCTCACTGTTAAGTCTCTGTTGGGCCCCCTTATGTCTTACTTGTCATAATTCTCTGTTGCAGGTTACTTTGAAAAGGGTTCCATTCTCTTCCCATCCTTTGTTAGACTCTCCCCACGTTTTCACAGGCCCATAAACTTGCTACTGCATACCCATGGCAGGGACCAAAGCTCATCTCAATGCATCTCATGTCACAGTGCACCCATCAATCCACCAAGGACGGAGAAAGGACTACAGCCCTAACACCCTCTTTGCTGGGGTTTTGTGTACACTGCCTACTTTCACTGCGTCTGTCAAGCAGTTCTTTATCGGCAAGTCTAACAGCCTTTGAGTGCACGGTGCTCTATCACTTACATAAGTGATTATGTAATAGGGGTCATATTGATCTTTCTGGTGTGTGCTCTAAAGTGGCTGGCATCAAAAGCCAGTGAGGCAGCCAGTTTGAGCAGTATGGGTCATTTACAAACTTCAGGATGAAACGCCGCAGGATGCCAGGGAAAACGTTTTTGTTTTTCCAGAGGGAACCATAGTTCATGAAGTGTGGTTAACGTACCATATTTGTATACCCTTAAAATCATTTTATAACCACACTGAGTGCCTCTAAACATTAAATATATTTTATAAGTAGTTGGTTAACTAGCTGTTGTGTGCTTTAAATAGTAAATAAAATGGAGAGGCACTAAACAGTGACTATATTTCATAGAGTAAGATGCTTTTTCAGCCACTCAATAATTCTCAATGTTAGGAAAAATTGATTTTCTAACTGCTGAGTGCCTCTAAAAATTAGCATCTTATATTCCTACAGGGGCTGCTTTTCAGTTAGCCGCTTTTCTTTCAGCTTTTGATTTAATGATTTCTAAGGTCCTCTTCTTTCTAAAAACTGTTATAGGTTCTTTGGACTACAGTTTTACTTGGGCATATATATGATTAATTAGTAAAATATAAAACAGAAAAAAATTCCATCTCACCTTTTTGAATGTTCATTTGGAAAGAAATAGTTCGTCACTCACTGACTATTCCTTATCTCCTACCACCGCTCTCTCCCCTCAAGAGCAGGACTGCATGAGAAGACCTAGGATAATGACACAGAACTTAAGAGTACTCATTTCCAAGCATCTTCACACGGCGCATCTGAGCAATGGATGCATCTTGCATCTGTCAGAGCCGAATAAAGGAAAGGAATTCCCTAAGAGGTGGTAAGAGTCACGTATCTTCGTGGCAAATTAAGTCTTTTCCCCAGTTCTTTATAAATTCTGTCTGGCCTTTCAGAAAATCAAATTGCCAATGCCGAGACCATCCAGACTTATGTAATAATGTCTTATAGCCTCACAAAAATTGAGAGCTAAAATAATCAGACATTCTACAGTTACAGGAAACAGAATTAAAGAAGACTAAACTCTTAGTGCCCCAAACGAAACTATCTGAGTGACCCTGGGATGTCACAGAGCCTCCTTGAGTCATCTGTGGTAACCTTGCCACTGGAACCTCATCAGTAAAAATGCATGGTTTGAGCTACATTATAGAATCTGGCTGCTGGATCATCTCCACGAGCTCTTTTTAGATCTAATAATTTCAAAATTTCGTCTGGCCCCTCTTGACTGTGTCTCAGGTGTGCTCACCAGTTCCACAGCAGTAGGTGACTGGCGTGTTGAAGCCTGAGGAAGAGCTGATATGCATCAAACTTTCTGGGACATGTGCTTATCCTTAGAAAAAAATGCAAAGAGTGAATAAAATTCTTCTCAGATACACCCTCAACATTCCCACTAATGTCACTGGGAACTATATGGGATCAGATGAGGACAGGTTTCTGGTTTGGGGCCAAACCCCGTGATGAGCTGGCACTTAGTTCTCCAGGTTAGACTGATGTGTCTCCTGTTTCATGGGCTTGAGCTAAGATGTGACCGAGGACAAAACACTCCCAGGAGACTGTAAGCTCTCTGGGGTGAGGGTGTTATCTGAGTCACCATTTTATCCCTAGCATCTAGTCAATAGTATTTTCTCAGTAAACATTTGTGGAGCTAAAGTGAATCCCTTAAGCAAATGTAGCCTACCAGACAGACATACCAACTGTCTAAAACAGAAAATCCCAGAAGACTTGAGATATCACTCAACATAAGCTCTCTATTCAATAGTGTTAAAGAGAAACATCATGAAAATCATAATTGCCCAAAGAAGGAATCGCTTGCTGATTGGATTTAATCCAGAAACTGCTTTTCCAGCCAAAAGGCAAAGTAAGGTCTCATACCTTCTCTCAAACTTATATATTCCAAAATACATAAGAGAAACAGAGAACTCAGATCCGAATGTTATAGCATTGGGTTACCTTACTACTGAAGTAAACATTAGTAATTAACATTCAATTATAATATACTCTGCATCATCTATTTTTCTAAGCTCTATATGTGTTATCTAATTTAAACCTCCTTCCAGACCTATTAAGCAGACATTATTATCACCATTTTCTAGATAAGGAAAAATAGTACCATTATTTTTGAAGAACCTCAAAGCCTGTGTAATTCAGAAGACAGGTGACTGAATCTAGAGCAATAGTCATCATAGATAGCTCTGTATTTAATATCTGAACTTCGAGCAGTCAATCATCATCCAAATAAAAATATTCTCCAGTTAATGTTAAACTCCCATGATGTGAAAAAGCATCATAGAAGAACAATATGAAACACAGGAAATGAGTCAGCACACCAGAAGTCAAAAGTGATGTGGCCAGGAAAAGAAACAGTTACTATAGCCACAATTCTATCTGTCTTGATGGGTATGTATGATCTCAGTGAGTACAATCCCAGTGAATAGGGCATGTATATATTCATATGGTTTGGTGCATTAAGAAAAGAAAGAGGCCAGCAATTATGTATACAAAAGGGCATCCCCCTCACCCCTACCCATGGCTGGCTAGGCAAAATTGCTGGCTATGATGGAGTAATGGGCTTATGTTTTAGATTTAGGTCCAAATTGTGATTCTGTTACCAACTGGTCACATGACTATGGATAAGATCATTAAATCTAGTGAAGTCTCAGTTTCCCTCAGATAGTAAATGAAGGGCATGGGCTCAACAAACTCAAAATTTCCTTCAAACTCTGCAAGTCCCTGTCTTGGATGGTTGGTTTATCTTGGTGTCCTCCTGGATCCTATTTCTGTATTCTCTGGATCCTATTTCTGTATTCCCTGAATCCTATTTCTGTATTCCCTGGATCCTATTTCTGACCTATCTCTGACCCAATGTATCTGCTCCTTTTTTAGTCTTGTTAATAGTCATCTTCCTTCTTGTGAAACATGTATCAGTCAGGGTTCCAGCAGGAAACATATGGCACATTCCAACAAAGATAATCCAAGGTGATTTATAAAAGGACTAAGAACAAAGGCATATGGAAGGTGTAGAGAAGATACACCTTTCCTATGCAGTTAGGATCCAAAAGGAGAGATGTGTAGAGAGGGCCACTCTGAGGAAAGCTGTGACTGTGGAATCAAGGAAATAGAGAACCCAAACTTGCACTTCTTTCTTCTGATATCTTACTGGGGCTCCACCTGTGATAAGCCCAACTAGACACAGGAGTAAAGGAATTTTGTTTATGTGGTTCACATGGCTTAATCACAAAGGGCACAAAAGAGGGGGGCGGAGGGTAGAAAACATACCGGGAGGGCCGATGGAAGATTTATAGCAGACTCATTCTTAAGGAAGTCTCTACTATTGATCCACCTATTATATTTCAGGATAAATTATGTCAATGTGTTGAATACGTCACATATACCTTTAGTCCTTTCTTAAAAATAGACAATGCATATACATAAATAATAAAGGAAGCAAACAACTTCAAAGAGGAGAAAAGCCTTCTGAGTAAAAAGTATTCCTTCCACACCTCAGCCCTAATATCTAGCCTGTCCTTCTCCCACACCCCATCTGCTCCGATCACATGTAGTGCCTTTCTGAAAATCAGAAAAATCTTCTGGGAAGACCTTCAGGGGAATGCAATCCCCGGTCAGACACAGAATTTACTTGGCTGACCCTGGCAGAATTCCACTTATGCCCTTTCAGCCAACACTTGTATGCAGCTCACAATCTGTCCATGGCTATCCTGACAGAGACCCAGACCCCTATCCTGAAGAGCAACCATGGCTACCTGCTATATTTTAATTCTTCCTTTTCATCTTGGGATGCAAACTCATTTACTAATTAGCGGCAAGCAGGTAAGTAAACAAGAAGAGAGGCATGATCATGACTTTTGAGCCATCTATTCTTTGTTAGCTAGTGCCATCTACTTCACCTAGGTAGAAGACCAGCCCTGATTATCTTATTTGGTGTTTAATCAACAAAAGTTTGTTGAAGTATGCAATGTGTCAGACACTGATCTAGGCTCAAAATTAGTGGAAAAGATCTCTACAAACATTGTTAACCGGTGATACTAACAAATAAATATAGTGAAGTACTGACCAGTGCTATAGAGAAAGGTAGGCTAAGGGCTTAGAAGCAGGGAGAGGAGGCGGTTATAACAGCTAATCATAAAAGGCATTGTAGAAATTGATCACAGAACTGAAGGAGATGAAGGACCAAGCCACACAGGTATTTTGGGGAAAAGTATGAAACGCTCAAGTTTTGAGGAAGATGCATATTGTCATATTCAATGAGTGGTAAGAAGTAGATTGAGTTGGGGAGTTGGTAGCTGGTTAGCTGAATGGAGCCTAGAGTCATAGCTGTAGCCTTGTAGCCCATAACAAGGACTTCAGTCTTTCTTGAAAGTGAGATGAAAAACATGGGGAAATGATATTATGTCAATAAAAGGACCATTCTGCTGCTGGGTTGAGAACAGGGAGGAAACAGAATACAATGAGTTAGGAGATGATTGCAAATCCAAACTTCTTTTCAAGTTTCAGTCAAGGATGATTCTGATGGAGGTGGTGAGAAAAGGTTGCTTTGGTATATATTTGGGGGTTAAAGCCTCATACTTTGCTGCTGTTTTGGATGCACGGTGTGAGGAAGAGGAGGGGACAAGAATAACTGAGTTTTTTGCCCAAGCATCCAGAATATTGGCTAAATGATTACAGTCCAACGTTAGTTTTCTTTCCACAATGTAATCCGTTGAACTTTCAGGGCAGTTATGGTACCACATAACTTATCAGCACACACAAGAAAGAAAAAATAATTCTTACTGAATTATACGCTTATACTTACGTACCACTTCCTAAGATATGTTGAAGTCATTTAAAATATTAAAACCTAAATAAAGCCAAGAAGTTGGAATGGAAATAAGATGAACCAGTAGGACTAGAAGACATAAAAACCTCAGAAATATATATATATATATTTTTGGTCTGTCAGTGAAAGAACAAGCTAAATTACTTGAATAAAGAACTTCAAACCAGGAGAGATGTTTCCTTAAATGCTCCACCCAAACTTTAGTAGTTATTTAAGTGCCACCTACAAATCCAGAATTAACACAACTTGATAAAGAAGACTAGTACCTACCCAAAGGGGCATCAGGGACCAAGACTCCAGAGTGAGAGGGAAAAGCCGTTCTCGAGATTTGGATCCTCACAGAACACTGCATTATCCACTTCTCCACCCTGAAAGCCTGGCTCTACTTTCCCACTCATCTGCTGAGTCTCAGTTCCCAGGTCAAGTGCCCACCCTTTTCCCCAAAGTCTTTCCCGACTGGGGAAGAAGGTTTGGTTTAAACTAGAAGGTTTACGTTTTTCTTCCAACCCTTTCTCCCTCAAATTAAAACCCCTGCTGAACCGAGAGACTCCTCTATGTTCTCAATGACCCCTTTCGGCTTCCCGGGGGCCCTGAGGCATATTTTTAATGTGGAATGGAAGGAACCAGCATACCTGTCTCCTCCCTGCTTAAAGGAATGTGTAAGAGTCATTTCCTTTGAGCCACCACGCTGACACCTAATGTTTTCATAAGAGATTAATTAACAAACTGCCAGGTTCCACTGGACGTCACACTCCTCATAGGCATCCTCAGAATGTAAAGGCACTAGCACCAAGGCTACTCGCCTTTCCAAAGAGCTTCTAAGGTGAGCTTTTTGTTTAGGCCCTCGACCAGCCTGACATCATCGATATTGAGTCCTTCATTATCTTAGCACAGGCTTTGCTGAAGCCCTAGGAGTGTCTCCTAGGGGAGGGTCAGGAAGTACTATATAATGTCACCTGTCCTTAAGATTTGAGGAACTAGAACTAAAAGAATGGAAATACCTTAGAGTTCAGTATCCATGCCCAACTTCCCATGGACCTGTTCTCAAACTCTGGATCTGATGAGAGAGATAAAACACTTTATTTTCTTTTATTTTAAAATATTTTTTGTATTGATTTTAAAGGAGAAGGGACAGGGAGAGAGAGATAGAGACATCAATGATGAGAGAAAATCATTGATTGGCTGCCTCCTGCAAACTCCCTACTAGGGACCGAGTCTGCATCCTGGGTATGTGCCCTGACAGGGAATTGAATCGTGACCTCTTGGTTCATAGTTAGGTCGACAACCACTGAGTCACACCAACCAGGCTAAAAACGCTTTAAATAAGGGAAACAAACTAACCAGTTTAGCCTGCCTGAGGATATCACATCTCCCTTAGTAAATCTTTCTATTAAGGCAGTGGGGAGAGGTAGAGTCCTCAGTCCCTTTTCATGGAATTAATGCCAGAAGAGTCAAGAGAAGCAAGGCAGCCAAACATAACCATTCCTGAAATAGAAGTCAGCAAATAGCCCTAACCGGTTTGGCTCAGTGGATAGAGCGTCGGTCTGGAGGGTCCCAGGTTCGATTCCGGTCAAGGGCATGTACCTTGGTTGCGGGCACATCCCCAGTAGGAGATGTGCAGGAGGCAGCTGATCGATGTGTCTCTCTCATTGATGTTTCTAACTCTCTATCCCTCTCCCTTCCTCTTTGTAAAAAATCAATAAAATATTTAAAAAAAAAGAAGTCAGCAAATGGAAACACAATAATCTACTGTCACCATCTCCACATACAAACTCTGAGCTGTTTGGGAGAATAAGAGGACACCTGACATCCTCCTCAGATGGTCATAGACACTGGCATGAGGCTATCTTTGAAAATAGTCTCCAGAGCTGTCCTCTGGCATCTAGACATCATTTTGACATAGATATTCCCTTAAAAATAATTTTTGTTGATCACTTACTATGTTTCAGAGACTATATGATTTCTTTATATACAAATCATGGTAACTTTAGGGAGTACCCTTGTTTTCCTTCTTATTCACAGTACCAGGGGTGGGCAAACTTTTTGACTCGAGGGACACAATGGGTTCTTAAACTGGACCGGAGGGCCGGAACAAAAGCATGGATGGAGTGTTTGTGTGAACTAATATAAATTCAAAGTAAACATCATTACATAAAAGGGTACGGTCTTTTTTTTTTAGTTTTATTCATTTCAAACGGGCCGAATCCGGCCCGCGGGCTGTAGTTCGCCCACGGCTGACAGTAGACTTTCCTTTACCTAATTCTAAACCTCTGCTCATCCACCTTGTTCTTCAGATGTTCAGGAGTAACATCCGCTGGTGATCAGAATCTGATGAAAATGACTTGGAGAAACAGCACAGCCTACAGTTTGAGTTCCAATTTCATTTTTTAGTCTTATTTACTAATAGTAACAAGTTCCCTATTACCTCTTAAATAGTTGAGTTAATTTAGATCTTGTCCCATTCTCAAGCTGTGACTGAATGTGAACATGAAGATACCCTGGTAGAGTTGTATAGGGCAGGCTACAACTTCTTCTCAACAGACCTCATGACTGGGAGACACCAGGGGTGGGGCTAAAAGCCTCTAAGGACTCAAAGATAGAAGGTGTTACAGAGACACACCTCCCCCCTCCTCCATCTCTGCCAAATGATGATTCCTGAAAATTCCAATTATGCCTCGCATTCGAGGTCAGAAACTGTACTTCATGCTTCTTTGTCACCCTATACCCATGGTCAGCAAACTGTGGCTCGCGAGCCACATGCGGCTCTTTGCCCCTTGAGTGTGGCTCTTCCTAAGCCTTAGGAGTACCCTAATTAAGTTAATAACAATGTACCTACCTATATAGTTTAAGTTTAAAAAATTTGGCTCTCAAAAGAAATTTCAATCATTGTACTGTTGATATTTGGCTCTGTTGACTAATGAGTTAGATTCTAGATGAGTTTCAACTGGGCTGACTGGGCACTTCAAGTCTCTGCCACATATCTGTTCCATGCCAGTAGGCTACCTCAGGAATGTCCTCATGGAGATGACAGAAACACAAGAAAGAGCAGGGCCTCTCGAGTTATAGACTTAGAAGCACCATACTTGTACTTCTGCTTCATTCTATTACCAAAAGCCAGGCACATGGTCAAGTCCAGAGACAGAGGCAGAGGACACTTCAAAGTTAAATGCCCAAGGGGGTGGATTCAGAGAGGGTAAAAGATCATTCAACCCATCAGCAAGAACTATCAATTCTACCTGAGAAATACTTTCCACACCAGTCCAATACTCCTTCTATCTTATTGCTACCACCACTTCAGTTCACCATGATGTCTCTTACCTATCACCACCTGACTGCTCTGTCCAAATCTTTCTTGTCCATTCCTTCTCAGACCATTCTCAATGCAGCAATGAGAATAAACTGAAAAAGAAAACTTGCTCTGACCACTCATTTAATTAAGTCTGCCAAATGGTTTCCTATTGTTCTCAGGGTAAAGGTGAAAATCCTGACTAAGGCCTGAATTGTTTTCAATTGAAGGGTTATTTTAAAGCAAATAGGTGAACCTGGTGAAAGGGACATGCCCTTGACTAGAATCAAATCTGAGACCCTTCAGTCCTCAGGCCAACGCTCTATCCACGGAGCCAAACCAGTCAAGGCTGTTGAGAAGGAGGATAAAACAACCTCAAAAAGAATTGTTTTCAATTTTCAATTGAGGGGTTATTTTAAAGCAAATAGATGAACCTGGTGAAAGGGAGAGAGTGAGGAGGGAGTGTGGGAAAGAGAGGCTTTGTAATGACTTCCATGTGAGGACAGCGTGGGACCCCTTTCTCCAACCTCATCTCCTTCCATAGTTTCTTTCACTTTATGGTTGAAAACATCATAATTCCCCAACTTGTACCCTATGTCAAGCCTCTGGGGTCTTACTTGGACTGCTTTGTGTCCAAGTAGAGTTCTTTATCCCTCATTTTGGTACAGATTCAAAACCTTCTGCCTTTCTCCTTTCCTTCTTGCAGGCAAAAAGAAGAGAGGAGAGAAGCGCAGATTGGTTTGGCTGAGTGGATAGAGCGTTGGCCTGCAGATTGAAGGGCCTTAAGTTCGATTCCAGTCAAGAGAAAGAGAAAGAGAGAGAGAAGGCTGAGGGGGAGAGGAGGCCTGTCATGCAGAAGTTTAAGTTTAGTTTATAGTTTAAGTTTAAAAAATTTGACTCTCAAAAGAAATTTCAATCGTTGTACTGTTGACATTTGGCTCTGTTGACCTATGAGTTTGCCAACCACTGCCCTATAGCAAGCACGGAGCCTGTCATGCAGAAGTTGCTTAGGCAGGCATTGGAAGAGACTGGGGGAAGGAGAAAAGGACACAGGTTTAAGCACTTAACGAGACCAAAGAATATGTTTGTGAATACATATTTCCCTGTGCTCTCTCTTCTGTTTTTAATCTCAATGTGATCTGTAAGTCTTTAATTATTTAACTTTTTATCCTATTAATTTTTTTCTCTAATGGGAATAAACTAAGAGAACAAACAGGGTTAGCAGGGACTTTAAAATATGTATGATTTGATGATTTACTTGCAACTAATACTTTCCCATAATGAACTCAAATTTAAATGAAGGAAAAAATTTAGTGTAAAACATTTTCTAAATTAATCCATATCTAAAAGTGTTGTTTTTTTTTTTAACATTGTCTTCAAATTCATGTCTATTGGTTAACATTTCTATTTTCCAAAAATTATTTGACATATTTCATGTGGGCTTTTCAAGTGATTTTCTACAATACTAACTAAATTGTTGTTGTTAATCCTCACCTGAGGATATACGTGTGTGTGTGTGTGTGTGTGTGTGTGTGTGTGTGTGTGTAGTGAGAGTGGAAGGGAGAGGAAGAGACACAGAGAAAGAAACATTAATGTGAGAGACATATTAATTGGTTTCCTACCACACATGCCCCAATCAGGGCTGGGGATTGAGCCTGCACCCAAGGTGTATGCCAGGGGTGGGCAAACTTTTTGACTTGAGGGACACAATGGGTTCTTAAACTGGACCAGAGGGCCGGAACAAAAGCATGGATGGAGTGTTTGTGTGAACTAATATAAATTCAAAGTAAACATCATTACATAAAAGGGTACGGTCTTTTTTTTTTAGTTTTATTCATTTCAAACGGGCCAGATCCGGCCCGCGGGCCATAGTTTGCCCACGGCTGGTGTATGCCCTTTGCAGAATCCAACCCAGGACCCTTCAGTCCACAGGCCGACATTCTATCCACAGAGCCAAACCAGCTAGGACTAAGTGCATATTTAAATAAAACATTCTAAAAAAGTTTCTATTTTTTTATAGGATCCATTATTACACTTTTATTTATTAACAAAAGGATAAGATGTTTTAAGTAAGTTTTCTAATTAAAAAATTTAAAAAATATATACACACACCTCAAAGAGCTGATAGCTTTAACTTAATCTCTAAAAACTATAGATATTCAGAATAGAATTGTCTTAATCTACTTATAAATTCATGCAACAAGACTATTCTTGATTTTCTTGCTATGTGGTACTAGATGAAATCATTGTTTATAATAAGTGGGACAAGTTAACACTTCATCCCTATTAACATGTAGCGATCTAGATAACAGTCAAGATCAAAGTAACAGAATTCCTTACATATTGTGAGAAGTGAAAAAAACAAACAGGGTATTGATCTAGGAAACAACTTATTTTAATTGAGGTTTTTCTTTAAAAATTCTAAGTTTATTTATTAATTAAATAAATTAGCATGATTTATTTAAAGTTGATGGCTGTGAAAAAGTCCCTTTTTGTAAAAATATGTTTTTATTTATTTCATATAGAATGAAAGAGGGAGAGATAGAAACATCAGTGATGAGAGAGAATCATCAATTGGCTGCCTTCTACATGCCCCCGACTGGGAACCAAGCCCACAATCCAGGCATGTGCCCTGACCAGGAATCACCCATGACCTCCTGCTTCATAGGTCCATGCTCAACCACTGAGCAACACCAGCCAGGCTCTTTCCAACACTAGTAGATTGTTTTTCTGAAGCAAAAAACCAATAAACATGTCCTGAGTGTTTACTATTTACATGCCCCTATTAGGTGCTGATGATGGTTACAAGGAACTATATAATATGACCAATTAGTATCCACATGAATCTTATAATCATGTTAAAAAGAAAATAATATTATGCAAAAAGTTACAATACCAACTAGTAGTCTATAATTCTCATGTCCTTATTCTTTCTTAAAGTTTTCATGAAGCAACCTGTGATGATGAAAACATTCAAAAATTGGCAGAAAAAATAGGCCTACATAAACCTCAAGCAATTGTTTAAAATATATTTTACAGGCATAACAAACTATTGAAATTATATGTATTAAAACTCAGATGATTAGAAAAGCAACTGGGGGAGCTGAATGAAAGAACATTCAACATAATACTCCTAAAGGAAAGCAGCCTTGGTACAAAGAAAAGTATCTGGAACCAGGAGGGCTTCAATTGGATGGACCCTGCAGAGTACAAAAATCTCCTGGGTGCATCCTTATTCATTTCTTCACATAACACAGAAGCATGAGCCAGCTTTGAAGTTCCAGCTAAAGAATAGGACCTTAGGTATCAAATGGATGCACCCTAAGGAAGTCCTTTAAGGAAGTAGAGACGGATCTATTGTGCAACCAGAAAGGCTAATGGACCAGGAGGGACCCAGAGTATATCATTCGCTATGTGTGCAATAATTGGTGTAAGAAGGTAGTAACAAGGATGGATGTCTGTCTCACAGATTACTCATCTAGAAAGACTATTTTAAAGAAAGGGGGTTGGGGGGGGAGGGGAGCAAACAAAAGAATTAGTAGAACCTATTTTCTCATAAAAATCTTTTAAGTAGGAAGAAGTGTCCTTTTTAATAGCTAGGCCACAGTCACCTTCAGGAAACATTTTGGAGTTGATTGTGGAGCACCTTGTGTTTGGAGTAGAGAGGGAAATGCGGGGCAGGTAATTATCAAGTGAGAAGCACTTACCTCGGGTCAGAATACTGACATGTTGGAAGATGCTTACTTGTTTAGTTATCAAGCAAACCAAATGAAGATGAGGGCTTCATATGACTCAAGTTAAGAAACAGCACAGAAAACCATAAAGATGAACAGAAATATTATTGCCACTAAAGAACAACTTATTAAAGAGAAGGGGACAGAGAGCAAAAGCTAAGAAGTTTAAGCTTTAGGACTTCAGTTAATGAACAATGGAGGGTCCATTAACCTTCCTTGCAGGGCCAGGGAGGTCAAGGAATGGAGCAGTTGGAGAATATGAATAAAACCCCTCTTCAAGATTTAGCTCTGTCAGGGTGCATAACGCAAGTCAAAGGAGAAACAACAACAACAAAATGTAGCAAGCCAATTAAGAAACCACTGCAACAACTCAGGCATGATGTTATTACGGGGCACAAGAAAACACTGTGTTTGAGGTACAGGAGGGACCCCAGGTGAAGGTTTATAATGGGGACTTAAAATTTTGGGTCTGGAACTCAGGATAGCAGTCATGGCTAGAGGTATAGCCTACGTCCTCTACATGGAGGTGATGGCTGACTCATACGGGGGAAGTGTCCTCAGAAGACTAGAGGAGCAAAAGGCCCAGACTTTAAATCATCCACTTGTTTTTCAACACCACCCTTCCATCACAGCCCCCTGCCCAGCTTATTGGCTTAGTCAGCAGGAATGATTTCTTTGGTTGGAACTCCTTGAACTTCCCCTCCTGTCTATATCCACACCTTTAAGATTTTCCTTGGAGGAACAACTTTCTTTCTCCTAGTAATTCCTATGCTCAGGTCTCAGGTTCTCCCACCTGTAACAACTCCCCTTTCTTGACCAACTCTAGTTCCTTTTCAAACTTTCATCCTCCCTCTCTTCCTTTTAATGAAAGTTTCTTGAAAGAACTTGTTCTCTCTCTCTCTCTCTCTCTCTCTCATTTTCTCTCCCTTCAGTCTTCAATCCATTATAATCAGTTTATCATTTTTCTGTCCCACCATCCTTTTCATTACTGCCTTCAGGTTCACCAGCCACTTCATAATAAATCCAGTGACCTTGTTGACATTTAAGTTGACCACAAATTTGCTCCCTATTGAAAGGCATTCTCTTGCATCTCCTCCTATGTCTAGCATTGCTTTTTCACTTGCACTCTTTCTTAGCCTCCTCTTGGGGCTATCACATCTATGCAAATCATCTACCTAGTGGGCTTTTCAATCATGACCATTAGAATCACCTAATATTTAAAAAAATACAAATGCATGAAACCCACCTCCAGAGATTCTAGTTCAATGTAACTGGAATGGAGCCCAGGGAACACTCTATTACTCTATTTCAAGCTTCCCAAATGATTCTAATGTGTACCTGCGGTGAAGAACTACTGCCTGAAATCACGCTTCCCAAATTTATCTCTTCAGAGGAATCACCTGAGGTGGTTATTGAATATAAATATATCCAGATCCCACCTTCTTGACATTCTAGTTGAATATGTCACAATTCAGAAACCAAAAAGTTATCAGGGACTCTCCTTCCACTCACATCTGTTGGGCAACACTGATAGCCATAGCATTTTTGAGCATCTACTATTTGCTGGATAACATTTATTTTCTATTATGAGGTGATCCTCAAGCTAAGCGCTTTCTCGTAGGTGCTCTTAGAACACTTTTCAGACATCAGTTACTTGTTTTGTCTCCTTTATTTGACTTTGAGTTTCTACCTAATTCATTTTTTATATGGCAGAGATTTTACCTTATTCATTTCTATATGAATTTTATGTGAACCAGCAAATTGTCTCATAGATATTTTTTAATGAATGTTAAAACAACTTTGGGGGGCACAGACACATTTGTTTTGTCTAGTACATAATAAATTCTAAAATATGTATATTTGTGAAATAATGAACAAATTATTTTTATATATAGTATGTTTCTTACCCAAAATGTAGATGTGTCCTAAACCTTTTATTTTCTTTTCACTCACACAAATTAGGCTAGTGTTCCTAATGTTGAATTAAAACTTTCTTCAATCTGCATTTTTAACTGTAAAATCACCTGTATTATTATGTGACTTATATTTTGTTTTGTTTTGTTTTATTTCCTGGGTTCTTTTCTCTTGGCACTGGTTCCAACTTGGCCTAATGACATACTCTTTAGGGTGTGTTTGTGGAGTCCTCTTTGTGGGAGGTAATAGGGTACATGCACTTTGGGATCAAACACCTTTTGACTCTGCCTCCTTTCTTCTCATTTGTATAATGGGAATAAGACATACCCCCATCTTTAAGATAAGACAAGCTCTGGCCAGAAATTTTAATTTCTTTTGTTGTCAGAGTATCTGTTCCTTTAAGAAAAACCACATATCATATAAATTCAAGAAACAGTCTTTCTTTTGTTAATTTTCTCATTGGCCCTACAGTCTCCCATGGGACTGTATCTTCATTTATCCTTATATTTTTCTCCAAAATCTTAGAAAATGTTGAATCTCTCTTCCAATTCAAGCTTAACTAATCCATCTAGGCCTTTAATCACATTGGCCCCTTGAAACCTTACTGATACAGGCTTAGTCAATTCTTCCTCTATACCACCTCTAACTGGACACAGGCTTTTTTATCTTTACACTTGTCATAATGGACTGTAATTTTGGTTTACAAGTTCTGTCCAGTAGATTTCTAGTTCCTCTGGGGAAAATATCAAGTTTTATTAATCTTTCATATCCAAGAGCTGAGTGTAATGCTGAAGTATGGACACTTGATGTTGGTGGAATTGAATTACTCCTGGCATCAAACTTTCATGCCACCTTTACTCAAACTCCATACCTTCATGGTCCTTCACCATTAGCTTTAGAGTTAGGAAGAGAGCTTGAAGTTCAAATATTTGCTGACCCTTTTTTTAAAACTGTGAAATGAAGATGATTAGACCTACATATGTGTTGTTTATAAAATTAAGTGAAATAATGGATGTGAATAGCTTAACACCATAAGTCCTCAATAATTGCTGATCATGTGGTGCTCATCATGATTTAGGTGCAGTTTCTTGTTTTGTTTTATTTTGTTTTGGACTATAGGGTTCTTCTGGTAAATTTCAGTACTGAAAATCCAGCTCTCTGTGAAATGGATGGACATGTGGAGCAAATCTAAAAATTTCTGTTTCGGCATTCCTATCACATATTCTTAAATCCCTCTTCTCACCTTTTGTGCTTTCTTGGATGTATCCGGAAATGATGTGAAGGCTGAGTAATCCTTTCTGCAGATAACACAATCTTGTTTCTGGACTAAACCCATCATGCCCTACATTCCTGTTCACTTCAGTCACCCCCAAGTCATCTCTCATTACTTAAACTCTCATCCCCACATGGATCATAATTTCCCCTACTCTGGAGCAATCTTCCACTCCCCCATTCTTCCCTCAAGTCCTTCCCATGCGCCCTATGCAATGTCTGGTAACTTAACTCAATTCCTGGAATTATTGAATTCTTCTTTAAATGTTTTCTGGTGCCCTTGTGGCTACAGAATCCTCAGTACCCTCCAAAAAGGTGGTATTTTTTCACCTCTTATATCCCATCAATCTAGAGCCTGGGGTAAATGCTCTTCTTGGTTTCTGTTGGTACTTCCAAACCTCATTCCTTTAAAAAACAATCCCAGCTCCTTTGAAGTTCATGCCATATGGCAACCTCCTATCATAGCAACCCCCACCCCACCCCTGTTCAGCCTTGTTCTATCATGTGTAGACACCAAGGTCACCCCTCCTCATTCAGGGGAAATTTAGCACGTAGCTCACTGACTCACCGCCACTACTCTTCAATCACCTTTAGTGATTTTGATATCCATGTACCTTACATTGTGCAGAATTTTCTCCATATCCTTGGGCTTAGTGCCTTGACCTCCTCATGTCCAGAGATCTTTCTCTCACCTCCTCAGCCACCTGCTCCAAGGTTATATCCTAGATCTTGTGCCATCAACCACAGATATCAACAACTTCTGTGTGAAACACCCCACTTTGATCACCTTTTATTTGTTGCAAGTTAATCCCTTTCAAATGCCATCCAAAGAGTCTTCAATTTCCTGGACAGACTGATTGTATCAACTTTTACCTTTCATTCTCTTCACATCCTCACTTCCCTCCTAATCTATAATCACTCCTCACACAATTCCTTGACAGTATTGTTCCCTTAATTCCTTTACTGTACAGTTGCCTGAAAAAACAACAACTCCACTCTGGTTGAATCTAACTTTTGCTTATTATGTGCTTGACTCTGAGAAGCTGAACATGATTTTACAAGACATATGGCCATACTGACCTGCCTCACTTTAAATGTTTGACTACTACCTACAGCGGGTGCATGGTGCTCGCAGCTGTCCTATTTTCTATCCCAATTCATTTTACCTTACCACTCTCCAAAATGTCTATTTCATCATTTATCCTTTCTCCTCAAAATCTCTAATGTGCGTTCTGTTCTTCTGCGCTTCAGCTGATGCTCTTATTTTATATTTTACTGCTAAAGAAGCACCAATCAGAAAAGAATATCCACATGTTCCCACCACCCAATGTATACTTCACTGTATCTCTACTAAGTACTTTGCTTTCCTTCCTGTTGCAATGGTTGTACTCAAGTATAAAGTCAACCCATCACCTCACACCTGTTAAAATGGCTATTATAAAAAAGATAAGAGATCTCAAGTGTTGGAGAAGAGGTGGAAAAAGAGAACACTTGTACACTGTTGGTGGTACTGTAAACAAGTACAGCCATTATGGAAAACTGTGGAGGTTCCTCAAAATATTAAAAATATAACTACCATATGGTCTAGCAATCCTACTTCTGGGTATATAGAATCAGTTATCTAGCAGAGATATCCGCATCCCCATGTTTGTTGAAGCATTATTAGCAATAGCCAAGCTATAGAAACCACGTGTGTCTGTCCATACATATATGGATAAAAAATGTTATATATATATATATAATATGTATACTAATGTTTTATATATGTGTATATATATACTATTAGTATATTACCGATACTGTATTGTGTACTTGAAATTTGCTAAGACAGTAGATCTTAAGTGTTCTCTTAACACAGAGAAAATTAATTATATAAGGCAGTAGATATGTTAACTAGCTTGATCATGGTGATCATTTCATAATGTGTACATATATGAAAACACCAAGTTATACACCTTAAATATACACAATTTCTACTTGTCAATTATACCCCAGTAAAGCCAATAAGAAAATAAAATCAACTCTCTCACAAAACCTTTTTAGGGTTTTAGAGTCTATCCACTGGACCCCATTCCACTCTCCTACTCAAGGGCTTCCTTTCTATAAATGTCCCCAACCTGTCTTAAATCATCACTTGTCCCTTATCTACTGGGATAATCAATATACAGCTTATGCTATAAACTCCCATTTTAAAACAAACAAATCAAAACAAACTTTCCTTGACTTCTCTTCACCGTTCTTTATACCTCTTTGTACTTATTTGCTGGTCTCTCTGTTTCATCTCTGCTCTTTTACACAAAACTGATAAAAATTTTGTCTCTACTAATGTCTCTACTTTATCCAGTTTCCTGAAAGTACTCCAACCAGTCTTTCAGTCCCCAACCCTATGGAAACCGCTCTTGTCAACATTGTCTTTGCATTCCAATTCCAAAGGGCACACTTACCTGTCCTCATAGTGGCATTTTACATAGTTGACCACCACTTCCTACTTGAAATATTTTATATTCTCAGCTTCTCAACTATCTATTCCCATTTTGCACCCATCTCAACGTCCTTCTAACTTGTGGATTTTTCCTGTTAATGTATTCTCAACACGGCAGCCAAATTGATTTGGCAAAACCATGAGATTATGTCACTGCTCTGCTCAACAAAACTCCATGTCAAAACTCCATGTCATCCTATATCACCGAGGGAGAAAAAGACCTTCCAGTGTTTTCTAAAGTTCTAACTTGACTTGATTATTGCCAAGCAACTTAGTCACTACTCCCGTCTGAGGTCACTCTGCTTCAGACACACAGACTCCTTGATCTCCTAGAATATGCCAGATATACTACACTTTTTTATCCCAGGGCCTTTGTACTTACTGGCTGGTCTCTCTGTTGGCAGAGGCACTCCTCTAAATATCACAGTGGTTGGCTTTTCACTTCAGTTAGGTCTCTTTTCAGAGGTTCCCTTCCAGAGGAGGGGGACTTAAAAAGGGCTACACCCCCTCTCTCCTTGGTAGTCGCTGTTTAATCCATCCACCTGTTTTATTTTTCTCCAGAGTTCTTTTTTTTTCTTTAGAGTTCTTAATAACCTGATATGTAATATTATTTATGTGTGTTTATTGTTTCTCATCCCCACATAAAACTAAAGCCTCATGAGAGTAGAAAGAGTATTGTGTGTTTTTCTTCTCACTGCTATGTCACCAGCAGCTAACAGTATTTATAGTGCAAAAAGCGTTGCTGGATGACTAAGGAAGACCCTTCTTTTGAATGTCTACATTTTTGTGTAGACATATACTTTCCTGAAATCATTCAACATCTTTATTCACAACTTAAACCAAATCTCTTGCACAGAAAGTTGATAATGTAGGCAAATGGGTTGGCCATACCCTCTGTTAAATGTCTTTCTTCTGTCCTGGCACTAAATTTATTGACTCACCCTTAAAACTCTCTCCATTTCCCACAGTCGTGGTGAAGGTCCAAAATCAATAAAAATAAGAATGCTTGGAGCAGGGAAGCAGAAAAAAGAGATAACAGAAATTGAAATAGTAAAGAAATGTAAAAGGAGAAAAAAATTAAAGAAACTCATACACTTCTTAGAATTGTTTTTGGGAAGCAAAGATCATACAGACCAATTTGGAAAGAAAACACCTCCACAAAAGTGTGTCCTCTCTCTTCCCCTTTCTCTGTAGCAGGTTCTGCTCCATCATGCAGAAGGAAAGACAAGCCTTTGGCCTCAGTTTCTAGTTATCTGAGCCCAGGTAAAGATAAACAGGATAGGCCCAAGGCAAAACTGTCAAGTGGAAAAACTTGGCTTGTGTCTGGAAATTCCCCTTTCTCTGCTCCCTCCCAACTTGGAAATATTCTCCCTTCACCTCCTGCTTCTAAATCTTCCTTGCATCAAAAAAGAAAAAGAACATGTCTTAGAATATTTATCACCAGGTTGTAATTTCATTTTTACTTCACTTAAATAGTGAAGACAAGTCAGGCTTTGAATTTTCCTAATAACTGATCTGATCTTCCACTAGATAGCGTGGCAAAATATTAGACTTAACCCAGTCCAGGCCTTCACCTTGAAGCAGTGTTTTTCTGCAAATACTTCCTGTGTCCAGGTAAATTCCTAGCCTTCTGTTTTCCTCTTGGCATTTAGATGCATGTGACCCTGTGGCAGAGGAGAGAAGGGTGCCTGATCCTAGTGTTTTCCTTTTCACAGGTTCTGGCTTCCGGGTAACTCATTTGTTCTGTTTCTTGGGTTGGTGAATGTTGAGTTTTGTAGGCCCATCTGCCTTTGGCTGGGGCTGATAGGTGGTACCCACGACTGGACTCTGTCTCAGCATCCTGGTCTGATGCTCCTCTTGTTCTCAGATTAGCCGTCTGATATTAATCAGTCATCTCAGCAGCTTGGTTTTCCCCCAATCTGGAATGTAGGAACTTCTGCATTCCTGGCGTAGGAAACAGAGAAGCAGAAGTGCTACCTTAGGCTTCCCTACCCATCTCCTATCGCCACTTCAGCTCCCCAGCTCCTGGGCCATGAGGGTGGGAGGATGATCCTAGGTATTGGCAGCTTCCCCTCCACACACCCAGGGTGCATGCCACTGACATGGCGATGCCAGGCTCCCCCAGCTGTGGGTGTTCCCATGGCTGCATTGAGAATGTGAGCCCTGAAGGTGAGGAAATACAGGACTCCGGCAGCTTCTTGCCTTACTCTCTGCTCCCTTCTCACATTCCATGGCTCAGAATCATTCTCCCCGTACCCGACTCTATAGCAACATATATTATGGACTTCAGAGAGGAAAAGAGAGGGAGAGAGAAACATCAATGATGAGAGAGAATCACTGGTGGGCTGCCTCCTACACACCCCTCATTGGGGATCGAGCCCACAACCTGGGCATATGCTCTGACCAGGAATCAAACCACGACTCCTTCCTTCGTAGGTCGATGCTCAACCACTTCGCAACCCGGCCAGGCTCTATATCCCCTTTTAATGATAATTTTTGTCACTGCTTTTGCTATTCTGAAAGAAAAATCATACATAATATGACTCTCCTTGCATAACTTCAAAAAATCAATATTAATTCCAATTTATTACGGTTGGAATAAAAAGAGAAAAAGCAAAAGTAATTTGCTCTTTATGTAATTCACAATGAAAATGAATGTTTTGTCATAACTATAGGGAAAGACATACTGGATTGGTCTGATGGTTAAATCTATACGCAGAAGTACTTACATGTGACGGTCATGAATGCTGAACTGGGGACTTAAACTCCACGAGTGCTCTGTTGAGGATATTCTGAAACAGTGACCAAATCTCAATAAACTTGTGAGTGAAGCAAAGTATGGTTTTCTTCCAATGCTGCAGTGCACTATGGAAAATATAGTACATAGTAAACTGGGCAAAACTGCTTTCTGTTTTTATGTCCGATGGAGTTAGGTTCTAGGCTCAGATAACTTTAAACTACAGTGGGGCCTTGACTTACGAGTTTAATTCGTTCCGTGATGGAGCTCGTAACTCAGATTACTCGTATGTCAAATCTTAAAGTGAATGAGTGAGACACGTGATGCTGGGCTAATGTTGTGGCATTCACTGTGATGTTCGCTGCGCCAACTAGCGGTGGGGTATCTAAAGCTGGCTCGTAACCTGAATTTTAGCTCGCAACTCAAAGCAAAAAATCGGCCGAGAGACGGCTCATATCTCGAAAAACTCGTTAGTCGGGACACTCATAAGTCAAGGCCCCACTGTAGTTTCTATGTCTGCCCATGGCTTAGGATATGACTTTATTTCAGTGAACTGGGCCACTCATTTTAGCTGCCTGGAATCCCTGGGCACTACTCATTAAGTACCAAGTGTGACCTCAAAGCATCATGCGACTACAATGACAAAAGAGCTCCTCCATTTTCCAAAATGCTCCCTAAGGGGTGATTTTCAACCTATTGTAAGAATTATTTGTCTGCACCATTTCCTCCTCCTTCACTGCACAAGGCGCCCAGTGCTGCTGTCACTGCGGAGGAGACATCTGCTCGTCCCTACAATGAGAAGAAGGACCCATGATCTGAGTTGTCCGCTGTGCTTATTGCATAACTGCAGTTAGCAATTTCTGAGTTAATCTCAATTCCACATTAAACCTCATTCCTATATTATATTACACAGACATTAGCATGTTAAACTGTTTTTATACTAATTTATTCATTTGATGTTTTTCAAATTACAGAAGCAGTACATGACTGGTAACAAGTTAAGCAAAAGAAAGATGACTACAAAAATAATTTATCTCTTCTCTCATTTAATTTTCTCTCCTCTGTCCAAATACATACACACACACACCACTCACACACATACCCCCATACACACACATTCACATGCAAACACATGTGCACACTTTGACTTGGTTTCTTTTCAATTGAAATAGCACCCTATTCTACACATTATCCTTCTCAAGTTAACATTATATTATTGCCACCCCAAAAATCTGTAGAACTTAATTTCTTAAATAAATAATATATAAATACAAAGTTGTATACCCTCACGTGCACTCCCTGATAAAATTATCTGGGAGAGAATCATTAATGGGCTGTTTCCTGCATGCCCCACATTGGAGATCGAGCCTGTAACCAGGGCATGTGCCCTGACCAGGAATCGAACCATGACCTCTTGGTGCATAGGTCAATGCTCAACCACTGAGCCATGGAGGCCAGGCTTTCTCATTCTTCTTATCCCTAGAAGCTGGGTCCCTATTGGTGTTTTGTTAGTTCCATGTGTCTACTCATTGGGGCCCAGCAAGCTTTGGAGTCCCATACATCATCTAAAGCACAAGTACTGCTGCCCCCACAGGCCCACAGTGCAGCCAAAGTGCCTGCTGTTCTCCCACTGGGATACCTTGAGTGGTGGTGGAGGGGGGGGGGGCGGGGGGGGGGGGGAGGACAGGACTCACAGTGCCCAGTCTACTCACACCCCCTTTAGGCTCCAGGACTCAGTCACTTGTTCAGCAATTCCCCAGTTGCATGAGGGCCCCAGAGACCACACTCACTCAAGCAGGTTGGTACCAACTTTTATCTTCGGGGTTCTCAGAACCCTGCAGCTCCCGCTCAGAGTGTACACTCCCAGGCCAGTGTCCAGCCGCACCAGCCCTCAGGAGTGAAAGTCCAGCCTCCATCCTGTCAGAGTGCAGGCAGTACCAGCTTCACTGGCACCTGAAGGCAGGCTTTGCCTGGAGGCCCTGGAATTCGTTTGGCTCAGAAGAGGAGAACGGCAATGGTTAGAAGATGTGTCATTTCCTAAGGATCCCCCAAGGCTGTTGTTTCTGATTGTAGAATTAGAAGACCTTTGAGAGAAAGAAACGGGTCTTATTTATCTTTCTTAATCCTCTTAGGGACCAGTTTCTTCATTTTTTGGCATAGAGATATAGCTACTTATAATAGAGAGAATGACATCTATTATAAGAGTTAAATGAGGGGTGAGGGATGACTGAAATATGTGAAGGGGGTCCAGTTATAAAATAGATGAGTCATGGGATCTAATATACAGCATGGTGACTATAGTTTACAATACTGTATTGCATATTTGAAAGTTACTAGGAAAGATTTTTAAAATTCTCACCACAATAAAAAAAAGTGTGTAACTATGTATGATGACAGATGTTAATTAGACTTATTGTGGTGATCATTTCACAATATATACAAATATCAAATCATTGCATTGTGTACCTGAAACTAATATAATGTGTCACTCATACCTCAATTAAAAGAGGGCTAAATGAGACATTATGTGCTATGTCCCTGGCATGGTACTTGGTCCATGGTGCCCAATTAGTAATTATTGACATCCTTTCTACCTCCTTGAGTGCCTGACACCATGTCCGGTACAGAGTGAGCACTCCAAAATGGTCATGGACTGAGGGATTGTTAATATTATACCAAAGGAAAACTAGAACCAAAGTGAGCTGCAAAATAGTATGATGGTAAAAAAATAATTTTGTTTCTTTATCCACTTTATTCATATTGAATTCAATATTTTATTGCCCATGATGCCATAATAAGAACATATTAGTATATTATACAAATAGCATCAGATACTACAAGTATTTTTCAAATTCATTCTGGAGTTAAAACTTCAAAATACAGTATAGTAATCATGTTTAGAACTATGCCAATATTTTCAGAAAAACAAAGGTATGTAATCATAGCTGAGCAATGAATGAATCACCATGTAAAGTTACACATGTGCTGCCGTGTTCCATGAAATTCCTTCAAAATAAAGTAAATCAAGGGAATATTTTGGAAACAGGACTATATAATATGTTTCACGATGTCCATCAGCATGCCCATCTCCTGCATCCAGCTAAGCAGGAGAATAATTACTCTTCATGGCAACCAGTTGCCTACTTATCAGATGCAGAAAATAAAGTACTATTTTCCCTAAAAGAGAAAGAGATATATGGCTCTTAAAAGTTCTTTGGGGCCCTGACCAGTTTATTTCAGTGGTTAGAGGATTGACCTAGTCCTCAGGTTCGATTCCTGGTCAAGGGCACATACCTTGGTTCAGGCTTGATCCCTGGTCCTGGTCTGGGTGCTTGTGGGAGGCAACCAATCAATGTGTCTCTCTCACATTGATGTTTCTCTTCTGTCCCCATTCCTCCTTCCACGACGCTCTCTCTAAAAAAATCAATGGAAAAACATATCTTTGGGTGGGATTTTTAAAAAAAGAGTTATTTGGGTGTGTACACTATTGCTCAATGTCTCCTGACATTATTTTATCACAAATTCCTCATTACTAATAAGAGTTCCTACCCATTCACTCTTTTGAGTAATAAGTGGGCAGTATGCCCGTTCAGCGTGAACAGCTATATCCCACAAAAGTAGGAGGAGGACCAGAAGGAAGGGCGCAGTACAAAACAACTACCCAGTGTGATTGCCCAGTGCAAGGAGAACACAGGTTGGTTCTAGGCAGGATCACAGTATAGGTAACTCCCATTACAATGATCCCCATTTTCTTGCCATAACTCAGTTAGCTCTTTAATTTTCCTGCTCTTCCAATTAAGTTCCTTCATCTAACAATTATTTGAGTGTGTACCTGTTATGTGCCAGATACAGTTCTATGCTGTAGGAATTAAATTAAAAAACATAGCCATTGTCTTTTAGGGTCTGCTACTATTTATAGAAAGAGGTAGAAAACAAAGATAATTTCAGCACAATTGTGAGCGCTGCTATAAACAAGTAGAAACTTTCAATGGGAACAACAGAAAGAGCATTTAAGGGCTCATGCATGTTAGAGGCTCAGTAAATATTGAACAAAAACATAAATGAATGAGGAAATTAATTAAAGACCTTCAGTGTCAGGAAGGTCACACACACACACACACACACACACACACACAGCCTTGAGAAAAAGCAAGAGTTTTATGGGAATGCAGAAGGAAGAGGAGAGGGTCTTAAGTAGGGTGGAAGGCAGGCATAAATTCAGAGGGTAGAGAGCCTGGGCAGTTTAGGGAACTACACATTATTCACTGGTAGATGGCTGGACGTTAAAGATCCAACCTCCTGAGAGGGATAGTTGGCAGGAGACATCATTGAGATCCTTAAAGATCACAAGAAGGATTGAAAAATGTGTCCTATAGGTTAAGGGGTAGCTCCTAAGGAACACTGAACAGAGAAGTGAAATGCCAACTTACCTTTAATAAAGATTACTTTTGGTGGGGCATGGAGGGTGAGAAATAGAGAGAGAAAACCCCAGACTACCTCAATGCCAGATCTTCTTGCTTAAGCAGTCCATTAGTCAGGGATAACAGAAAATGCATCTTAAAGAGATTAGGATACAAAACTAAGAATGGATTGGACTGGGTCCAAAAAGGAGCTGCTAACTGTGCTTTCTGTAAATATAGAGATTCCCCTAGGCACCCTCTGCAGCTCTGTCAGTGAGTTTAAGCCTCACAGGGGCAGGCAGACGAACTCTTTTAGGCTGAAGGCTGGAATCTGAGCAGAACTCAGCATCGCATAGCCCAACTCTCCCTTTCTTTCACCCTTCCCAAGGTCTCTGTTTCTACACTGAAGGAAAGTTCCCTCCAAGGCCCTCTCAGTCAACTCATCTAGAGTTTTCTCTTAGGGTCCATGGAATACCCTGAATGCATTGTCTGCATTGGCTTTGCAGACTTGGTACATGAAAACTACTTGCATTGAAAAACTTATGGTTGAGAAAAATAAATACCTTCTGGAAAAGTTAAAGCCAGGCACCAAGGTCTTAAGTGAGCTTATGAAAGCTCTGAACAATTTTGTTACTATAATTAAAGTATATGGAAGGAAATTTACTATTTCATACAATATCCAACAATTATTGAAGACTTTTTTTGAGCCTAGCTTTTCACATTATCATCTCATTTGGTCCTCACATCAGCCCTACAAGTTAGATACTATTTTTACTCCTGGTTAATAATAAACACTCTGCAATTATTTTTATTTACATTTTATTCTTTGTTATATATAAGCATTTACCTTTTCTTCTCTTCAGTTTCAACCAGAAACTCATTGATAAACTTTTCTTGGCTGCATATGAATACTAAGACTTACTATATCTATTCCTTTAGCTAAATGTTTAATACTTTTCTGATAGTATTATTTACTAGAGGCCCGGTGCACAGATTTGTGCACTGGTGGGGTCCCTCGGCTTGGCCTGCAGGGACAGGGCTGAAACTGGCTCACCAACATCCCTTGAGGGGTCTCAGATTGCAAGAGGGCAATAGTATCTATGATGAGAAAAACTTCACTGAGCTCTGAATGTTTTCAACTCCCCATTAGTAGGGAGACATAAAATGTTGGTAATTCTGTAAGCTACAGTTCAGGCTATTTATTCCCTACCTACACTTCCTGTAAATTTGGATTAGGTGGACAATTGGGGGATGTGAAATAAGCATCTTTTTCTAGCTGTGGTTTATAATCTGGTATTATTGCATGCTTCCAAAATAAGGGAAAGAAATTAGGTAAACTATTTGTGAACATCTCTGAACATGAAAAATTAGTGCTTTATAGGCATTAAAAAGAACTTTGGAATCTATGTAGTCAGCATAATGCATTATGGTTGCTAGACCACTCAAGTCTGGCAATTTCATTTTAGTAGATCAATTCTGCCCCACTATTGCTCCTAGGCTACAACTTGGCCAGATTTCACTTCAAAGGGCATTTTATGGCAAAGATCCAAACCCTCTCACAGCAGAAACTGAATGCTAATGGAATTGTTGTGATTTAAAACTGTGAAACACAATCTATTTTTCAATGAAGGAAACAAAAACTATAACCACAAATATTTCCAGTAGCTTAACTCAACCTTGAAGGATATTTTTGCATTTTTATTCATTATTTAATGACTAGAGGCCTGTGCACAAAAATTTGTGCCCTCGGAGGGGGGGGGGGGGAAGGTTCCTCAGCCCAGCCTGCACCCATTCACAGTCCAGGACCCCTTGAGGGATGTCCACCTGTCAACTTAGGCCCACTCCCCGGGGGATCAGGCCTAAGCTTGCAGTCAGACATCCTTCTGGCAGCCAGGGAGCCCTCAGGGGATGTCTGACTAAAGGCTTAGGCCCCCAAGGGATCAGGTCTAAACCATTAGTTGGACATTCTTAGTGCTGCCACGGAGGTGGGAGAGGCTCCTGCTGCCACCACTGCGCTGGCCAGCCATGAGCCAGCTTCTGGCTGAGTGGCACTCCCCATATGGAAGTGCACTGACCACCAGGGGGCAGCTCCTGCATTGAGCATCTGCCCCCTGGTGGCCAGCGCGCATCATAGCAACCGGTCATTCTGCCGTTCAGTCAATGTGCATATTAGCCTTTTATTATTATTATATAGGATGTCCCTATTTCCCCCCTTTTGCCCCCTCTACCCAGCTCTTGACCCCCACTTC
Organism: Myotis yumanensis; assembly: GCF_028538775.1. NCBI lineage: Eukaryota > Metazoa > Chordata > Mammalia > Chiroptera > Vespertilionidae > Myotis > Myotis yumanensis. Next base: position 17,545,062 of record NW_027223759.1, read on the forward strand.
TCTCTGGCCATCACCATACTGTTGTCTGTGTCCACGGGTTGTGCATATATTTTCTTTGGCTGATCCCTTCTTTAAATTTTTATTTTCAGATAAGTGCTTATAACTGCACTATTATATATTTTCTATTATATCATTTAGAATTAAGATATTTTTTAATTGAACCCTTGTAAATTTTAGGACAATTTAATAAATTATGCTAGAAGCAATTAGGAGATTTTTCATGTAATGCAGATACATTTCAATTTAATATTTTATTAATTTTTAATTTTTTAATATTTTTAAGATTTGTGCAATAGGCCTTCTTTCCCCTGGCTGCCAGCACCAGTTTTCCTCTGGCACCTGGGACCCAGACCTTCACTCTGGCCACCGCCTTCCATCTTCGCTCTGGACATAGTCTTCGCTGCGGCTGGAGCCTTCAGTCTTTGCTCCTCGCTCCCTTCAGTCTCCGGCCAGAGCTGCTCCTGTAGCTCCTTCTGCCCTCCATCCTCCCCTTCATAGCTTGATTGCTTCTGCACCTGCAGACCTCGCCGATGGGCTCCTGAGTTCCAGGGGACCGCCTTGCTTGCGCCCAACTTTCTGATCACTATCACAGACCGCAGGCAAGGGGGCTCCTGTGTCCCAGGGGGCCACCTTGCCTGTGCCCAGCTTTCCAATCACGATCACGATCACGGGCCGCAGGCAAGGCGGCTCCTGGGTCCCAGGGTGTTGCCTTGCCTGCGGCCCGGCTTTCAGATCACGGTCACGATCACGATCACGGGCCGCAGGCAAGGCAGCTCCTGGGTCCTGACGTTCTGCCTTGCCTGTAGCCTGGCTTTCTGATCACGATCACGATCAAGATCACGGACCACAGGCAAGACGGCTCCTTGGTCACCAGAGGCTGCCTTGCCTGTGGCCTGGTTTTTCGGCGGCTCCTGGGGTCGCACATGGGGGCCTGGATGGTGGCTCCCAGTGTCCTGCCCTGCCTGCAGTATGCAAATTAGCCAACATCTTTGTTGGTGGTTAATTTGCATATCTCACTGATTAGCCAATGGGAGGCATAGCAAAGGTATGGTCAATTACCATGTTTCTCTATTATTAGATAGGATGAGATATACTGTAAATGAGTGTCAGATAGTGTCAGAACATCATATTAGAAGACTTAGGTTCATGTTTTGGCAATGCCACCTACTAGTTGGGTGACCGAGTGCAAATTACTTAACATCTTATAGTATGGCTGTTAAAAGAGAAAAAAAAAAAATTATGGATGAAGCACATAGAGAGTGTTCAATAAATGGCTATTGCAATTCTTAAAGGTAACAATGCTAAGAAAAGTATTACTATTAGTAAAGTTTAATCTTTTTCTCTAATTTTGGTGATGGGAATGTTTGCATTCATTAGGTTTTTTTCTTCCTTTCTCCTATTATCCCTTTTCCTTTCCTCCTTTTATTTCTTCCTTCTTTCTTTTTTTTCATTCCTTTTCTACTTTCCTTTCTTGTTAGTTCAAAATATAAAAAAAAAAAACCCACAAAAAACAACAAACTGCTCTAGCAGAAATATTAGGTTTAATAGGAAAAGGTGGTCTTTATTTCACAAAGAACAATGACAAGTCAATTTTAAAATGCCAATGAGGCCAGCCAGGGGGGCTCAGTGATTGAGCCTTGATCTATGAACCAAGTGGTCACAGTTTGATTCCTGGTTAGGGAACTGGCCCAGGTTGCAGGATCAATCACCAGTAGGGGCTGTAAAGGAGGTAGCTGATCAATGATTTTCATCATTGATGTTTCTATCTCTCCCTCTCCCTTCTTCTCTGAAATCAATAAAAATATACTTAAAAATAATAAAATAAAATGCCAATGAACTTTTAAAAAATGTAATTATGTAAAATAATCCACACATCTAAGAATCTAAAGCATATCACCCAACTCACATTCACTGATTCACAGGTAGCAAATTTTCAAAATTTCATAAGTAAATAAAAATTTGTGTTTAAAATATACCTTATATTTTAGAAATAAAGGTGAAGAAGTTGTTTTCTAGTATCAAAAATACAACAATATTACTTAATTAGAAAACAAAGATTTTCTTGGTTAGATAATGAAGAAACTCAATCTCTAAGATTATCTCAACATTCATTAGACACTTACTATATATTATAACTTTAACAAAACACTTTATAGCACCTTACAGCAAAAATACCTATGGAAAAAACTCAGGATCCTCATTAAACCAACACAAGTTTGCAAAGAGGAGAGGTGAGAATTGTCCTGGTTATATAAAGAGGTGTTTGTAAAGGGGCATGGTCAGAAAAAGGGAGATGATTTAGGAATTTCAGGGGGTATAAATGCAAGGCATGATGGCTAGTACCAGGATCATAGCAGTGAATAGCATGAAAAGTAGTGGGATTTTGGATATAGTATGGAAGTGAGGCAATAGAACTCATTGATGGACTAGTTATGGGGTAAGAGGTAGAAATAAAAATCAGGGATAATATTTCATATTAATGAACTTCACACAAACAAACATCAAAGGATCATTAAACATTTTTAAAAAGTCTCAAAAATTAAAAGAAAAATAGATGAAATATGAGAAAAGAAACATAAAAATTATTAGCCATTATATTCATAAAACAAGAACAAGATCCCATAATCCTATCTAATAATAGACAAACATGGTAATTGACCATACCTTCGCTACACCTCCCATTGGCTAATCAGCAAGATATGCAAATTAACTGCCAACAAAGATGGCGGTTAATTTGCATACATAGGTGCGAAGCGGTGGAGCGAAGACTGAAGGAGGCTCCGGCTAGAGCAGCGAAGGCTTGAAGGCGGCTCCGGCCGGAGCGAAGGCCTGGGTCCCAGGTGCCAGAGGAAAACTGGTGCCACAGCCAGGGGAAGGGAAGGCCTATTGCATGAATCTTTTCATGCAATAGGCCTCTAGTATTTAAATAAAACAACCAAAGATTATAAAAGAAATTTTAGAAAACAAAAAACATGATTGCAGAAATTAAAAGCTTGTGAAAATAAAGTTAAGGGAAAATGATTTACAAATTTGAATTAAAAGCAAAGGAGATAATTTTCAAAATTGGGAGTTTTGAGAGAGAGACTAAGTTAAAACTGTAGAAAATTTCCTAGAACTAAATAATGTGAATTCCTACATTGATATGACTCTCAAGATCTCATGCAAGGATTTGAAAAAGATCCATACTAAGGGAATCCCTGTGAAATGTCAGCATGGAGAAAGAAAAAAATCCTAAAAGCTTTCAGAGGTAGAAAAACAATCAGAACACATTAACACAATCTTCTTAATAGAAGCTAGAAGGTAGTGACATAATTCATTCAAAGTTTTGACTAAAAAATAATTTCCAAACTATAGGCTTATACTCAAATCAACTACTAATCAAGTGTGAGAGTAAATAAAAGCAATTTTCAGACAATGATTTAAGATATTTATCTCATAAATATTTCTCAGGAAGTTATTTGATCATATTTTTACCAATATGAGGAAGAAAAACAGAAAAGGTGAAGAAAAGTCTTAGGATATTAATTAAAAGAAGGCTTAGAATATTAACTAAAAGATAGTGGAATTGAAGGCCTAAAGATGAAAAGTCCAGATTTCTTTAAAAATATATCTTTATTATAGAAAATAATACAAATGCCCCCCCCCCCCTTTTTCCCATTGACCCTCTCTACCCCACACCCACCACTCCCAGGCCTTCACCATTCTATTGTCTGTGTCCATGGGCTATACATACATGCATATAAGTTCCCAGGTAAATATCTCCCCACCATGCTTCCACCCCCACCTTCCTTCTGAGTCTATTCCATGCTTCTATGTCTCTGGATCTATTTTGCTCATCAGTTTATTTTGTTCGTTAGATTCCACATATGAGTGAGATCATGTGATCTTTGTCTTTCTTTGACTGGCTTATTTCGCTTAGCATAATACTCTCCAGGTCCCTCCATGCTGTCTCAAATGATAAGAAATCCTTCCTTTTATAGCTGCAAAGAAAAGTCCAGATTTTAACTGGGTAAAAACAAAGCTCCAAAAGGCATAAATCAAATAATGAAATGATACTTAGTTTTTAAAATAGATTAAATGGAGAAGTTTAGCTTTATTGGAAAAGTTGGGAGATTAATCAGTGGTTGGTATATATGAAACCAAACAAAAACAAAGGCAAATGTAAACTTCTGGAACAACAACAAAAAAAAGCTGTATAAAAAGCAAATTGTAATTATCATTATATTTATCATCTCTAAATAATATTTCCATAATAATAATATCAGTAATATAAGCTCTGAATATTTATTTAACACCAAATTGTAAGATATCTCTATTGGCAGAATAGGAAGAAGATTGTATGAGTGAATGTCGGAGGGAATGTGGCAGGAGTGACAGGGCAGGGGTGTTCAGAGCTAAATTCTCATCTTTAATAACAGGAAGTTCATAGATAATGTCTAAAACTAAAGAATCAAGAAATACTAATAAAGCATGTCACTTGGAAATACAGACTTAAATACTAGAATGTATAGTTAAAAGTGTTGCCAAGAAGGAAGTGAAATGGAATTGGGTATATCAAGGTTCTGCTGTTTTTTTTATAAACTCAGTAGTATTATATGACTTTTAAAATATCTATACATATATTAAGATCCCTTCTAGCATGTTTATTTTACCGTTAACAAATTTTCATATATCTGTGGAAGCAGTGGTCATGCCTAAAAATGTGCCAGAGAAACTTGATCATTGGATACAAAAATGTCACCAACGTTCTCATGATATAGCTTCCAGTCAGGAAGAGAAACATCCTTTTGAAAATAAAGTGATCACGTAAAGTTAGATCAGCAAGTACCTACCTTTAAAAAAAATAATCCATCAGATAAAATATGAGTAGCTAGAAAACCTGAAACTAGGTGTTAAACTGCATTAGCAGCAGTATCAATGCATTCCTTCCCCATTTCCCCAAGAAGTCAGTTTGGTGAAAATTAACTGATGTTAGAAGCTGTCATTTTTTTCCGAAGTGATGAATTAATTTATACCTAGGGCCAGGGCCTTATTCACTGTTTATCCAAGTTGTGAGGGATAAGTTGGGGAGAGACAGGCTATTTGGATTTATTTAATTCTTCTGTGCCTCACTCCATGGAGTGACCAATGTCTCCCCCTTACTGACCAAGTGAGCCTTCATTAGGATCCCATAAGGGAAGCTACTATTTAATAACTAGAGGCCTAGTGCACGAGATTTGTGCACTCGGCGGGTGGTCCCTCAGCCCAGCCTGCACCTCCTCACAGTCCGGGAGCCCTCAGGGGATGTCCAACTGCCGGCTTAGCACTGCCACGGGAGCGGCTCCTGCCACCACAGCTGCGCTAGCCAGCCATGAGCCCGGCTTCTGGCTGAGCGGTGCTCTCCCTGTGGGAGTGCACTGACCACCAGGGGGCAGCTCCTACATTGAGCATCTGCCCCCTGGTGGTCAGTGAGCATCATAGCAACTGGTCTTTCTGCAGTTCTGTCGATTTGCATATTAGCCTTTTATTATATAGGACTAGAGGCTGGTTGCATGAAGAAATTCGTGCAATAGGCCTTCCTTTCCCTAGCTGCTGGCACTGGTTTGCCTCCGGCACCTGGGGCCCAGGCCTTCGCTCTGGCCGGAGCCGGCCCCGGAAATGTCAGGCCTCGCTGCTCCGCCGGCCCCGGGGATGTCAGGCCTCACTGCTCCACCAGCCGGGGCCATCAGGCTTTGCTCCACCATTTGGGGCCTATGTATGCAAATTAACCGCCATCTTTGTTGGCGGTTAATTGGCATATCACACTGATTAGCCAACGGGAGGCGTAGCAAAGGTACGGTCAATTACCATGTTTGTCTATTATTAGATAGGATACGTAGATTCTCAAAATATTTTTCTCTGTCAGAAGGAAACAACCCCCCGCACATACACACCACTGGGAATAATATGTCAAAATGACAGTCATAAAGGGACTATGTGCTCCGTACTTTTTTGTTTTGCCTCTATTATCAGGTTACTTATTTCATTAATGCTTATAGAACCGTCTAATCCTTTAAGCCATGTTCCATTATGTGTTACAATTATTTCCCACATGAGTGATCTTTGTACATTATTTAGTGCTACCAAACACACATTCACTCTTGTTACTTTTAAATTAATTCATAGCTACATCAAGCTTCCTCTTGCCCTTTTATTTAATTGAAAAAGATTAAAAATAATGTATCCTGAAAGGGTTTTTTAAATTTGTTGTTTATTTTCCCCTCACCCTTAAGTGAGAACTTGGTAAGGTAATCCTCAGCTAGTACACATCTGAAGTACACTCAAGGTTTGCTGATAGCTTCATGAGCCATTGATGTAGCTTACTCTATAGAATGGAGGGGAAGTTCTCCTCCTACATAAGCCATTGTTCTACAGGTGATCTTAGAATACTTTGTGACCTAAAAATAAATGCCTGCTAACAGAAATGCTAATTTTTCTCCTTTTTACCAAAGGAGAAACTACTATTTCTTGCATTGTACCCATTTTCTCTATAGGGACCAGTGTGATAAAAGTTTTCACAAAAAGAAGTAATTCGGAACCCACTGCAATTTGGGTTACTACAAATAAAAATATAGCTATGGGAACAGGGTGTTCACAGAGGGATTATATTTAAGATTGAGTGTTCAGCTGCTGGAATATAGGAAGAAAGACAAGCAATGACTATGGATAATCAAATACTCTGATGATTCCTGCACTAGTTCTTGATGTTTATTAATCCATGTTAAGCGTGGGAAGTTCTAAAGTAGCCTCCGCTATAGCTGTACACTTTTCCCTAAGAGTTCTTTATGATCATGAAAGGCAAAGGGAAAAAACCCAAAACCTCTATAGTCAGAAAAATCAGTTATGGTAAAGAGAAATGCAAGAGTTGTGCTTTAGCAGGTATATGTGATCCTGGTTGAGAAAAGAAAGAGGACAAGAGATAGTGTAAAGCAGTAAGGAAAAATCTTTGTCAAGGGGCATTTGGACAAAAATGAAATGGGGATAGCTGGCATTCAGATTCCGAGTGTATAGGCTTAAGAGACTATGGGGCATAATATCTGAAATGAGAATTGACTTAAAACAGTTGGAACTTGTGGTTACTGCTCATGATTTATAGCTTTGACAAAGAAATCAGAATATTAGACTACAAAATTCAGAGACCAAAGTGTTCCTTGATGTATTTTCTGCTTGTGTACATTACATCGAAATCACATAATTTATTTTGTGCGGGCTATTCTCTTTGCTATGTTTTGTTTAATTTTATTTATTTCATAGTTATATTTCTTTTAATGCACTTAGCCTGCATTCATTTTGCTGAATTTTATTTATTTTATTGTTATATTTCTCTTAATGAGCATATCCTACATTTTATGACATCAACAAAAACTACTGATATGCCCGGGCTGGTTTTGCTCAGTGGTTGGAGCATCGGCACATGGATGAAGGGGTCGTGGGTTCAATTCCCAGTCAAGGGCACCTTACATTGGTAGCAGATTCCCCAGCTCTGACAGGGGGGTGTGTGCTGTGTGGGAGGCAACCAACTGATGTGTCTCTCACATTGATGTTTCTCTTTCTTTTTCTTTCCCCCTCTTCCCTCCTTCCTCTCTCTCTCTCTCTCTCTCTCTCTCTCTCTACTCTGTCCCTTCCACTTTCTCTTGAAATCAATGCAAAAAATACCCATGGGTGAGGATTTAAAAAACAAAACAAAGAACTACTGATATAGTGACTCCTTGAAAAAAGTTTTGACAGAACTAATAAACTCCAATATGCCATTGACCTTATGCAATTTTTATTTTCCCATATTTGTCCTTAATAACTATGGAGGTAGAGATTATCAAAACTCCCATCACACACCCAGTATGGCATAAATTTCAGTTTGGCATTGCCTATTAAACCGTATCTTATCAGGGCACAAAAATTAGAGAAGGCACATTACAATTTGAAAAAGAAATTCTTAAACTTTTTATCACAAAGTAATATTTAATAATTCATTGGAACAAAATAAGAGGAAACTGCTTTGGAGGACGGAGAATAAAAAATAACACTACACGGCAAGGAGAGGCATAAATATAGATAGGCTGATGGGAAATAAGCCGGTAGCACTGTCATGCTCTTAACTGTGAGTTCTAGCAAGACCACAGCTCTGTGCCTGCCCAGAGAGGAGGGCTACACACAGAACCATCATAAGTGTGGCACCATCTGGTGACAGAATGAACAAATAGGGTTGATTAAAGCTGCACGAATTCTATAGCCAGAGAAGACGGAGGAGGAAGCAGGGAATCAAGGTAACATGGTTACATTCGCTCAAGTTTCTTTCTTTGGCAGCCTCCCATGCTTCATTCTAACCATCTCCCAAATTCACTTTCTTCTTGCCAACCAATTTATGGACTACCCACCTGAAGTAAAAGCAGGTGTGTTTACCTTTGGCAAGAGAAATAGATGCATTTTGAGCTACTTTTTGAGCTTGGATCATTTCTCAAGATGTCTTCACTATCTCTTTGGACTCAAAAAGTCATTGCTTCCTCTTTGTTAAAAAAATGAAAAGAAAATCCAATATTTTTCAGAATTTACTATTTGGAGCTAGAACTTAGTTTACAGGGTCTTTATTATTTAATTTTAGAATTGCCTATATACCCTTAATGTGATGTACAGGGAAAGATGCTTATACAAGCACAGGAATGTTATGAAAGGACATCAGGGAATAAGTGATTAACCATCAAACTTGTGTTCAAAGATGCCAAGTGTAGTCCTGAGTACAGATCAGGTCACCACAAAATCCATGCCATCAACATGAAGAAAGGGCAAGAAAAGCCTTTGGGTTTTGGTTTGCTTTGGTTTCATTTGTTAATGCAAATGATCCCATTATCCTATTGGTACGTAAATGTTTGTCATTATAATAAAAGAACAATGAAGCCTGTGATTCAAAAGAGGCTGCTTGCTTGACATTCTGAAAGTCCCTAACTTTTCTAAATGTTCTGGCTGGACCTAAAAGAAAAATTCTGAAGGAAGATGCTCCTGCCTGTCCAGAAACCCATTAGGCTACAGGGCTGAGCAAATCCTGGAAGTATTTTACTGCACAGCTGAGATACCCTGGCTTTGGTGGATTATGGTATCCCTGTCACTAATGGAATTCCTAACCCCAGTGGAGGAGGGGGAAGATTCTCAACCTCTAAGAAATTACTGCTCTAAGTCTGGGGAATGTGATGAGTTTTGTTTTCCTAAACAAACTCTTTCACCTGTTTCAGTTAACTTGTGCATTTCTACTAGAAAAAGCAATGCAGTTGGGGGGCGGGGGGCACAGAGGTAAAAGCAACCTGATTTCATTCATTCATTCATTTATTCATTCACTAACTTTCTTACTCAACAACTTATTGAATAGATTCTAAGTGCCAGGTATTATTTTGCTAGGTAATAGAAAACTAATGAAAAAAAAGGAAGGAAGAGAGGAAGGAAGGAAGGAAGGAAGGAAGGAAGGAAGGCAGGCATGGTCTGTGCTATCAGAGTCAATAACACAGAGATTGAGGCAGACCCTAAACATTGCAAAAATTTTGCAAAGTTTATAATTTCTGCATTGGTTTAAGGTCTAACAAGGAAAAGTACGGAGTGAGAAGAAAGTCTATAAAGCAGTCCTTGATGTGGTAACACCTTTGGTTTTCATGCAGTTGGTAAAATGCTTCCCAGAGGACAACCCTGTGAGGAAAGGAGAGTGGTTATGGAGTTCATAGCACCAATGAAGGACTGCAGGCTCTGAGGTTACATATGTTTCAGAAGGTCAAGTAGCTGGTGGTACCCAGGGCCAGAAGGAGGGTCCATGTATTTTTTCACCTTTCTTTCCTCATATCACACTACCTGTCATTTGAATGCAGCCATTTTTTTTGAAAGTGAAACATTTGAGGAAGTTGTCCATTTTGTTGGATTGTCCCACACGACACAGTCTTCAGCAGAAACAGTACTTCTTATAACATAGGCTTTTATGTTTAAAACACTTGCCCAAAGTTACCCAGCTCTTTCCAACCCCCACCCCAAAATGGCATTTGGGGTATAAAATTCTCCCCACTTGCAGGACAGGACTTATTTGCGTCACTATGGTCTTGAAACACATGCATGACCATCTGCCTCCCACAAGCTAACTTCCATCTCTACAGAATTGCTCAACACACCAGCCAGAGACAATCAAATGATCACACTCCCTGGAATCAGACAAGCCCCGGAGATGCTATGCTATTTAGACAACACTCAGTAGTCTACTGAAAAGACACTCGATAATCTTTTGATTGCCCATTACAAAAGTCTTTCATAATAATGACTGTCACTGTCCTTACCATCTATGCTGGCCATTAGAATCAGGTGGATTCTTTGATGTCACACATTCATCATGAATACAGTGAAATAAGCGATTCTTAGTCTATTATCCACAAATACACTAATTCACACATTCAACAAATTCAGCCATGTGCAAGACAAAAAAGAATACAAATCACTTTTATAATATCCTTTTAAAAATATAAAAGGAAAATTTGTTTTATGTTTACATGAAAAATATATACCTTGGATAAGTAACTTGATTTTTTTCTCTACTCCTTTATTTGAAAGATGAAATAATTGCCCTGCTCACCTCAGAGAGTTCTTGAAAGGATTAAGTAAGATAGCACATGTGACATGTTGAAATGTATACATTACTTTTCAAAGGGCAAGTTATTTTCATTGCAATTAAGCTACACACTGGGGAAGACAAAGCAGGGACTAAGAGCCAAGAGACCTGAATTCTAATGCTTGTCCTTCCTAATGTAGTTGTTTAAATTTAAGTACTAAACCTCTGTTTATCTTTAAAATAAGAGGATTAAAATCTGTTTCTCCCAATTCAAAATTGATTTAATTCTTAGCACATTAATAGATGACAATAGAAAAGAAAAACCTAAAGGTAATTCTTTTTTAAAAAATCAACAAACATTTATTGACTGCCTGTCCTTGTGATTTAGTAAGAAACAACACCTAGATTGTGCCTTCAAGGAGCTTACTCTATTGGTAAATCTGTGCACCTTTCAGGTACTTGGTAGTATCGCTGTGATCTGCAGTCCTGTGGTATTGCTCATGGTTTACTATCTTTGTATGCAGAGGCAGTTGCAATGGCTTCCATGTGGCCTTTCCTGCCATAATAGCAATGTGAGGATTTCAAAATTTGCCAAGCACATCCATTCCAACTATATATCCTGAAATGGAGGGTTGAGGTGGGGGGGCGACTTCCCAGGGAGCATTTGTGGACATGTGGAGCTCATTGCATTTGGGGACACTCTGGGTCCAAGCCAACATTTTATCAATTATCTGTCCCCCCTAAGCCCCTGTTTTGAGTGGTGAACCATAGTAATGTTTGAGTTTCCAGGAATGAATGTCATTTCAGAGACAGTGTCTAGTAATCCCTAAATAATTGGATCCTTTACCCTTTCCCAATGAATATTCATGCTGTTGAGTATTTTCAGTTCCCATTGAAGAATGCTAGAAGGGAAAATATCCTGTAAATTTTGGGCTATAGAGCAGGGTTCTTCCTCAAAGGAATCTGGACTCCCCTTTGTTCAAGCAACTCTGACTCTATTAACCAGCCCAAGTCTGGGAATTGGTTGAAGGACTGGTCATCACTCTTTGCTGTGGTGACTCACATCAGACTTCTGTTCTACTTTATTAAATAAAACTTTAGTAGCTGGTCATTGATTTCAATGTTAGGGTCATCATCATTATCATCCAGCCAATATCAAAGATCTATTGTCTAAGTCACCCTGATTTCTACAGTGTCTCTGCTGCCAACTGTATTCATGGTATCCACATTGTCTTTGGTAATGATAAGCAATCACTATCTGTTGCCATCTAGCAATTCCATTTTCTCCATTGAATTCCAGGTGTTTAGTTTCATGGCAAGCATTCCCCTATCATTCTTGGCCTGTAGAAAACATCCCCATAAAGAAGCCAGAGCTCTCCTCATGAATATATTTCTTGCAACCTTGCCCAGCCCTGGGATAGGGAATGTCCTCTGGACCTTCCCAAGGTTAAGGGGTGTGTGAGCAGGTCTTATATAATAAACACACTCTAGCGTTCCAATCTCTCTAAGCCTTTGGATACCTTCTCTACAGTATACTGAGAAAGTTCTAGCATTACAGTTGTATTGAGTGTAAGTTAACTTTGGGTCTAGGTTCCAGTCAACCAGTCAAACAAATTATTAGACTTTTTCTTCACTGCTCAAGGCATCTCCATGAACCCAGAATCTCTACATAGTATACCCTTTTAACAAATTCAGCTTGATTCAACATTATTTCCTTCCAACCTAATCTGATTTGCTTAGCTGGGAATTTAAAACTCTAACCACATCATTTTTCCCCAAATTTGTCCAGAACATTTAAAAACAAGTAATATATCCCATTATACAGTTATTTTCACTAGGATATTCTATAGCAGAAACTTGATCTTCCTAAAACTTGCCTCTTGTATGTACTTGATACAGGTATTGAAAGTAAACATCTAAATAACTGTCAATGGATTCCTGGTATCTCTTTTATCACTGGCATTCAAATCTAATAAGATCAGAAAACCAATTTCAGATACTCATCTTTAACTTTCTTTTGTCCTGGAACTTTAAAGCTTCCGTTACAAATGACGTCAGCAATTAGTGTATAATCAGGGATGCAGAACAACTATGATATGATAGTATAAAAAGTTATTGTAGAATTACACCTTATACAATTATGGAACCTGAGGTAATAAAGGCCTGAAAATGATCAGAAAGATGTCACTGTTCAACCCTGGCATGAGTAAACCAGTTGAGTTTTCAGGAAGTTAAGCATGGCCACATGGTTCTGTGGACCATGAAGTAGGCTGATAGAAATCTATGGGTATGGCTCCTGTGATTTTACAGCAAAGCATCTGCTGGTGGGCTCTGCCTAGATAGCTCTTGATCAGAAGCACCAAATGCTGGGAAGAACTGGATGCAGAATGGAAAAGGCAAGAGCACAGTGAGAGAAGTACACTCAAAGGTCCTGATATAGGAAGAAGTTTGGTTTATTTAAGACAGAGAAGGAGAAAAGTGTGGCTGAAGGTAGAAGAAAAGTTAATTTAAAATGAAGCTGCAAAGATAGAAACAAGTCAAATCACATAGGGCCTTAGAGGAGTTTGCAAGTTATTCTAAGTGTGTTGGGAAAATATTGAAGGATTTCCTAAGAAATGTGATCATTATCACTATCATTATATTTACTTACATTGTGCCTGGGACTATGGTAAACATTTTAATAATCACGCATCTAACATTTACTGAGCATCTACTATGTACTAGACATTATGCTGGATACCAGAGATTTACCAGTGAACTAGACTGTTGAACATGGACCTTCTTTTCAAGAAGCTTATAATCTAGTAAGCATCATTGCATTTAATACTCAAAATAGATCTACGAGATAAGAAACTGAGTCATGGGAGGGACGTGTTAAATTAAATTGCTTGAGGTTATCCGACTAGAAATTTACAGGGCCCATATTTGGATGCTGCTCAGTCATATTCCCACCACTTTCCTTTTAATCAGCAGTCTTCTGTCTGCCTCCCATACTGTTATGTAAACACTCAGATGAACCAAGGAATAAATCACTAGGATATGATTAATTTCTTAATCTCCTCATGGTCCTCGGTTCTCTCTGCCTGTGTCAATGTGTGCATCTTATGTTATCAATTTCACTTGAGCAAGGAAATGAGGCAGCCTTGAGTATGTGAAGTGTCCTTTGCAGAATTCAGAGCAATTACATTTAGCAGTGCTCAGTTTATCATGTGTGTGGCGTGTGCTGAGCAGGTACTTTGCTGTCCATCATAAGTCGTGAAGTTCCACATTACACTGGACATGCTCACTGGGATGACACATCTCCTTATTGGAATCATATAGTTTCGTCGTGTTCTCTTTCCTTAAACAGGAAGTGTAACCATAAGTATTTAAAAGGAGTTTTTTGAAAATAAAGTATCTGAATGACTCTAAGAGAAAGAGAGTTAATTTAATGCTGACTTAAACCAGCATTGGGCAGATAAAAATCTAAATTTGGTTGTCATAACTGTCAGGACATTTAGAAACCAAATAACTCACACCCTGCTAATTGCTTTTATGTTCATTTATCCAAGAGATGTGAGTCATCTCTCTCAGAATCCTCATTCTGAATGACTTACACCTTGTTGATGACAGAGCTCTGTGTTATTCGCACAGAAACTCCCCAAGATGTATTTCGTTCAAAATCATTTTAACTTTCCCTGATTTGAGTTTATCTGATAAACTTGATTTCTTCTCTGCAATATGTGACCTAGGGGCCTAACCTAGGCTGCCTGTCTTTTCTGTATCCGAAGAGTTGTTCAGAAGCCAGGAAAGCTGGATTTCTGAACTTTTTGCCGCAAAGGGTGTTGACGTGGTGATGACAGATTAATCTGGGCACATGATTGCTGAAGCTCTGTTTTGGAAGTATGGATTCTTTTCAGCAAGGGATCCAAAACACCATGAAACACAACAGAGACATGAAAATCCACATAGTGCATATGTGAGTCTATTAAAACAAGGGTCACCACATTCCAGGGCATTCAAGAAGTTATTGCATCACGACTCAGAGTCTAGATATACTTTTCTTAATTGGGTATGAAATATGAGGAATTATTCCAATATCAAGGAAGGAGAACTAATATAAATGTAACTCATAGAATGTAATGTTTTAAATATTTATTGACAGAAAAAGTCTGCTAATTCAGATTAAAATTTTATCAAGATTTGCGCGTGCACGCGCGCGCACACACACACACACACACACACACACCAGCATTCAGTAACAAAACATTTTGATTAATCCTTGATCCCCATTTTGTAGAACTGGAAATAACAACTTTACTTAAGCACTTCCAAACCAGCATATCCTCCCCATTCCCAGGCTTAACTCAATACTGGGAAGCAGATGTGTGAAGCCTGAAACAAATGCCTAGTTTAGACCTATTTTTGGCGAGTATTTCCTTGGTCTAACTTTTTTTTTTTTTTTTACACCATCAGCTGTTCATTAGAGGGACCATGTTAGACACAAGATTGGTTTTCCAAGAATTCAGCTATGGAGACTAAACCTTGACTCCCCTAAAATAACTCCCAAAGACTTTCTATCGTACATATCTGGGAATTTCACATAAAGGACATATTGGCACATAATTAAAACAGAATTAATGTGTTTGTTCAGTATAGGGAGTGGTAGTACAAATTGTCTGGAACATTATTCCAAATGGGAGGATCCAGCAGTAGGGATCAATCTTTCAGCTGAGTCAAACGTTGGCTTCTCTTCTGAGAATTCCGATATATGCACACCAACAAGTGCTACAATCAGGGATTTTGTTATGTGAATGTCTTACCAGGAGATACTGATAAAAATATTAAAATAGTTTTTCTTGCCCTACCCGGTTTGGCTCAGTGGATAGAGCATCGGCCTGCAGACTGAAGGGTCCCAGGTTTGATTCCAGTCAAGGGCATGTACCTTGGTTGTGGGCAAATCCCCAGTAGGGGGTGTGCAGGAGGCAGTTGATCCATGTTTCTCTCTTATCGATGTTTCTAACTCTCTTCCTTCCTCTCTATAAAAAATCAATAAAATATATTTTAAAAAAGTTTTTCTTTAAATAAAGAACTATCCTGATATTATTGCCATTGATATTTCTGTTATCATAAATGCTTCAAAGGTACCCCAAGCTTATATAAAATAAATTAAGTTACAGGATTGCTGTTTTTCATAAATGGAAACAAGAGCATGGATAGATAACATAAGGTCATAGGGTTTACCAGCAGGCAGAACCAGAAAGAAAACAATGCCTGCTATATTATTTTATTCCTGCCACAATAAATCACCCCCTTTTGAAAACACTCATAAAACAGGACATGCACTCAAGGCCTGGTGTGATTTCTTTATCATATTAAGAATTCTTAAGAGCTTAATCAATTTCACTTCATTTATACCTCTCTATGCAACAAATTCAAGATAATTTTTAGTTGGTACTTCATTAGGACCCACTTGAGTTAAACAATCTCTACAGGGCGAACACTAAATTTTCTAAATAAATTTCCAAATTTTCTGAAATATTTTATTAATGGGTTTTATGAGAAGAAAATAATTTCTATCTCTCTCTCTTATTCCATCTGCCCCTCCTGCCTTCCCTCCTTTTTTACTCTTCCTTCTCTCCATCACTACCTATTATTCTTCCTTCCTGTCTGCTCTCCTTCCTTCCTTCCCTCTCTCCATTCCTCTCTCCCTTTTCCTCCCTCCCTCCCTCCCTCCCTTCTTTCCTTCCTTCCTTCCTTCCTTCCTTCCTTCCTTCCTTCCTTCCTCCCTCCCTCCCTCCCTCCTTCCCTCCCTCCCTCCCTTTCTCCCTCCCTCCCTTTCTTATTTCCTGCCTTCCTTTTCTTCTTCTCTTTCTTCTCTTCCCCCTTCTTCTTGTTGGTCTTATTGATATGAAAAATTACATTTATAAAAAGAGGTTGTCATATCAAACTACCATATTATTATAGATCACTCTGTACACAGTAATATAGATTCCTTTCCTCACATCCCTACTCATATTCTTCCTGCTGTATCATTCTTAACCAGGAAGCAAGTGCATTATGTCACAGATAATAATCTCCTATAAGCAGGGATTACCAACACCAAACTAAATCACTCTGGACAAGGGTAAATTGCAGTTGGTTAAGGGAGGGGGTTTACTAGGATAAAAGATATAGGGTACTGTCTATTTTACTGACACACACATCCACAGCCATAGGAATAATCCATACTAAAACTCTGGTCTATAGTTTCATTTCTGCATTAATAAGGAAATTAAACACCTTACTATCAGAGTCCTCTGATTACAGGAAGTTCATTTCCTAGAGCAAAAGTTTAGGAATATTTTAAAAACCAGTTTGCAGCCAGGATCAGGAACCAGGAAGTATGGAGTGAGTAGACCGCAATCAGTAAAGCAGTACTTGGTTACCAAGCATTGGGGCAGGATCAGACAGGCTGGGAACCCTCTGGGCATCATGCTTCCTGGTTGTTAGAATGCAGGTCAATCATATGAGCTCAGTGCCAGGCCCAGAGCAGGATGTTGGGTGGGAGAGGCAGTGGTCATGCTGGAAAACAAATGCATGAGAAAAATATTTTGTGATTCTCTCATGAAACCACAGATACAGAAAGGTCATAAACCTGATTAACTTCAGCCATTGTGTAGTAAATAACTTAGATCAATAATTCAATTTAATTAAACATCTTTAGTCACGGGCTGGAAATGTACTGCTGCTTATTGGCATCAAAACGTATTCTTTCCATAGATTAATAATACAGAATTGGCATGGCAGACTATAAAGTATAACTTTCACTGTTTATGAAGCCTAAGGAGAAAATTGTAGTGTTTTTTATTTTGTGAATGAGGTAACTTCACTTTTCAGAATCTTATCAATAAAGCTGTAACAAGGACATAATTCTGAAAGAAGTTAAATGAGCAGAGACTATATACTCCACTTTTCCCTCACATTTAATAATACTGTTGGTCAAACACCTAAGATGAAGTGTAGAAAAGAAAATTAATTCATTCATCTATCCATACTCTCAACAAATATCAGGTTTGGACTTGTAGATCTGGGGGTCATAAATTAATAAGAGGTAGCAGAAGCTGCGGCTCTTAAAAATAGTGTACCATAATTGCAAATCATACTTTTCAGATCCAATAGTGTCAAATGCTACTAATAAGTTAAGTGAAATAAAGATTAAGAATTGACCTTTAGATTTAGCAACAGGAGGATCATTAGTGACTTTGACAAGAGTAGTCATTTTTGGAGTGGGGGCTGGGGCAAAACACTGGTTGGAGTAAGTTCAAGAGAGAGTGGGAGAAGTTAGAGGCTGCAAATATACTCAACATTTCCAAGAACTCTGTCTTAAATGGAGGAGAAATGGAGCATTAATTGGGGTGCCACTGGTCCAAAGAGGGCTTTTTAAGATGGAAGAATAATAACAGCATGTTTTCAGGTAGATGAGAAAGATCCAGAAGAGATGGGAATGTTGATGATGTTGGCAAGACAGAGAAAAACTGCTGGGATGATATCCTTAAGTAGACAAGAGTGGATCTGATCTAGATCCTAAGTGGGGGAGTTGGCCCCTGCTAGGGGCCTGGATAGTATTAGCAGAGAAAGTTCTCTGTAAATAGTTGTGAATGGATTTTCAAATGCTTATTATGTTCTTTCTCAATATGTTAATGTCTCTCTGTTCTTTTTCATATGTGTGTATATATTCTGACTTGTTAATTTAAAATGTGGTTCAGAATTCAGGTGGGGTAAATAAGCATCTCAAAGGAATGACCCTACACACATTAATGTTTATGGGAAACATAGTCAGATTGTGGAAGGCAGATTGCTTTAGGTCTGATACTGCTGCCAACTATCCTCAAATTAAGACATGGTTAGTGAAATATCTGCTATACACACAGAGAATTAACTCTTGGGAAGTTCTTCACAATCGTTCACGGGATTCTGAGGCAGGTAGGAAAAGTGAGAGCTCTAGAAAATAATTTCTCCAAATATTGTACATTCCTTGTGCCTTTTTATCCAACTGCTTGGCTACAGGCAGACTGATAATATGATGATAAGCAGGGAGTGCATTATTCCTCAAAAGATAAGCATCAGGACATTTCATGAAAAATAAAAAACAGCTTATAGATCTTTGAGCTTTTCACCGAAGAGTGTAGGATCAATTCCTCCCATGTGAATCACTTTGACATTTAAAGAGTTCATGGAACCAAGAGAAAGGTAAAGCCCATTATTGTAAACGGAAAATGTCGTAACCCTCATGGAATGTTCCTGGATTTCTGCCATACAGAGAAAGAGACTTACAGTGGTTGCCATAAGGACAAATCATCACCCCTGTGATGAGTAGCTGATCAAGCCACTGAAGGTTTGAGCCCATGGAGCCAAGTGTCAGCCCCGGCACAGGTGGGCTCCAGCACCAGCAGCCTGGCCTACAGTCTGTCACCATCTGCACTAGGGAGACCCAAGGGGATTAAGAGACTCCAGGCCTTCCTTTGCTCACTCCCCTAAAGAGGAAAATAGACGTTGGCAAATATTTGCTTAAGAAAGATTCTTTCTGATAGCTGGACTGGAAGCCTTTTCAGAGTAACCGCAGAGGTAGGATTAGAATTGTCTTGGTGGACGAGAAGGAGGTGTGGAGAAGGGAAGTTGGGTGTCACCATGGAAAGCTGGAATCCTGCTCTGCTGGGGCATGAGCCTCTGCCACCTCAGAATCTTTTAATTGCCACAAAACCCCATTTCTGGGTAAACACAAAGGGACTCATTTTGAAAGAAGGGGGGTGGGGTGGGGAGAGGACAAAGAACAGAGAGGTAGCCTTCTTATTCAGAGAAAAGGTAGGTAACTTGCCCCTTATCAGCTGAGAAAAAGGTCCCACATTCCGGGACTTTAAAAAGTTTAGCAGGGCCCCCCCATACAGTGTCATATGTTCTCAACAGGGCATGTAAAAAGAGCCAATATATTCGGAATTACCAATTCTAAAGCTCAAGCCATCACATTAAGAGAAGGAGGGAGGAGGGAATGTCTCAAGTTCCTTAGTGACATATGGCATTTCTGTCTTTAAAAAAAATTAACTCCCCCCTTCCTTTATCTTATTGGAACTGTCTCAGAGAAGGGAACTAACTGTCCACCTTTTGTCAAAGCACTCCTAGCCCACAGACCAGGCTAGATTGTTTGGGCTTAGTTGAGTGCCACTGGCTAAAGTTGAATGTGAAGGCAAGCAGCAGTCAGAGGTGCTACGCTCTAGTTCTTTCTAATCCGTTTTTAATTATAGCATAAACACAATGCACCCAGCAATAGGGAGCTTTCCCTGGATCCTCCTGGCAGGTATCAGCTTGTTTCCAACTGGATAACTTATTTTCTTTCTATTTTCCTTCTGAATTTTTTTATTTGAAAGGCTATTGCCCATCTTATTAAATTAATTACTACTTTTCTAAGGTATTAAAGAAGGATTAAATTTAGAGCACGCAAAGTAAAGCAAGGGCTATCCCTTTTTGCAAAAATGATGCAACGACTGAGACATAAGTAAAGATTTTTATACTTTTTCTGACATAATTTACGTCTTATAATTTGGTAAATTTATATTCCACAGTCAGGATGAGGAAAAGTTAAACTGTAATATTTAACAAGTACAATAAATAAATATCAGCTTCAAATTCGATGATGTTCAATTTCATTATAGGTAGGATCTCCCCATTGTTTCTATAGTTTTGTAATCATCATTATTATTTTACATGCACATAGTAATTTTTAAATAAAACACTCTTAAAATGATATTTTATCTTCACAAAACTATAAAGTCTCATTATTCCCACTTAATAAGGGAAATCCAGTGACTTGTCCAAGATCACAGAGCTAATAATAAGAAGAATTAGAATTTGAATGTAGGATTTCCAGCCCCAAATTTACTCATCTTTATGCTACAAATAATGTAAATTTATGAGTATTCCTCATTTCATATTTTTCCTCAAGACTTCTCCTCTTGCTACCATACACAAAAAAGTTAACAGATTAACTTTGGGTTAGTATTTCATTAGAACTAAATGTATTTCCTATCTCCTTTATTCATGCTTTTCATCAAGTATTTCTAAAGTGTGTCAACAAAGTTTAACTTATTCAATTAGGATGTGCTTTCACAGGCTACTTAATCTGTCTGGGCCTTGATTTCTAAATCTACAAAGTGGGAACAGTAATTGCAACTCTTAGAATTATTTAGATATGATTGAAGCAAAATGTATCTTTATTATTATGCTTTATTTTTAATTAGACATGAATCACACGCATTCATTACTTTAATGATTTTCTTTATACGAGCGGACAAGATCTTATTGCAAATGTCATTAATAGTCTAGGCTCTAATCCAACATAACTTGGAGGTAACTTTAGAAAGACACACCAGCAAAGATTTTTCAAACATAAAAGGGAACAAAGGAATTCCTTATTTTACTATCATATGATAATCAGCAGGGGGAACTAGCAATCATTTAAGTGTTTTTAGAATAATTATACTTGGGGATGTTGCAAAATTTCAAGCTTGGCTTGACCTTTTGGTGTTTAAGTTTGTCTGCTTGGCATAAGATAATTTCCTGACTTAAAAGACATCAGGCAGCTCTTACTAGTAAACATTTTAATTATTCAACTTGCATAAGTGACTTGAAAACATATGGAATCAATTTCCCACATAATATTCATTGGTTAAAAAATTGTGAGAAGAATGGCTTTGCTATATACTTGGATTCAATTTTCTTGAACTTCAAATTTCATGGGCCTGAAGGTAGAGAGATTCCTGTTAGACCTGGAGCAACTCAAACAGAGTAGGCTACAATCCCAGGGCTGAACCGTTTCCAGTATTATTAGCTTTCAAATCAATCAGTTTGTATCACACAATATATTTAACTTTATCACTGCCCTTCACCTATATACCGCTTAATACACATCATCTTTCCTTTAAACAGATACCAAAACTCTTCTAGATAAATCAAGCACACTACAATCCATAGACTATCAAAGAGAGCCAGAATGTATAATTTGTAGCAATGTTCATTTTACATGGACTTTTGATGGAAAAAAAGAAAGCCCAGTTGATAATAAATTATTGTTTTGATAGAATGGAACAGAGGAAGGGAGGGAGGGAGAGAAACATCGATGTGAGATTGGTTGCCTCCCACACATTCCCATGACCAAGCTTGGGTATCGACCTGCAACTCAGGTACAGGCCTTTGACTGGGAATTGAACTGCAGATCCTTCAGTGCCTGGGCTGATGTTCTAACCACTTCGCAACACCAGCTAGGGTGCTAATAAAATTTTTGTGAAGGCTACCATTTACCAACTCGCCAGTGCTCACTGTGCTCCAGACTTCTCTGTTACATGCTTCTCACTACTTGTTTTCTAAGTACAAATTCCAAATCATTGGGAAATATAACCCTGCTGTTCTCACTTATTTTTCTGTCACTTCAGTTAATAGCGCTGAGCATCATGTGGACTGCGTGGGATTGTAGCACTTGGTATGAAAAAACTCGTGGGAGGACATGACAGCAACAGTTATGTTGAAATGAAAGTCTGGCATACATGCAAAACCATCTTCCAATTCTTTCCCTTTTCCAATCTTGGCCCTACTATGATACATTATTAACATTCATTTCGCTATTCCTCCGAGTGATTTAATTTTGTGACACAATGATTTTAATATTCATTATATTTCAATTAGTATATCTTTAGAACTTTAGTAGAAAACACAGCGTCAAATTTGAAATGGTACAGACTGAAGCAAAGTTAATCATTACACTAATCATTGGTCACCAAGTTTCCCAAGATAAAGATGAAGTCCATTGATGTCTCAGTGTGGATAGGAATGAAACCCGCCACAGGATTAAAACTGGTTTGGGGTTCTTTGTTTGCATTTACAGTTGTTTCTCATTATTGGCAGGTGCTGTTTATGAATTCCCTTACTCACTAAATTTTATTTGTTACCCCAAAATCAATAATCACAGTGCTTTGTAGTCATTCATGGCCTGGGCAGAGCAGTTAACAAATTTGAGTCACCTCAAAAAGCATTCTTGTATCAGCCCTCACACTATAAATGTGTCTCTCCTGTGGTGAGTTTAGTGTCACATTTTTTTTGCTTTTTGTTGGGAATCAATGTTTAAAATGAACCCCAAGCCCAGAGATGAAGAGCTGTCTGCCATTTCTAAGTGAAAGACAGCTCTGATGTGCTTTCTGGAGAAAATATGGAGGTTGGTAAGTTCTGTTCAAACAAAAGTTAGGAAGCTATTGACTCTGAGTTCAATGCTCATCAGTCAACAATAATATCCAGTAAGGTGCCTTTATACAGAAACATGCACTAAACAAGATTATATACCAATTGGCTGATTAAAAATGTGATGAAGCTTATAGGAACCAAATCCTGTATTTCCCCTAGGAGCAATGGTTTAGTATTCCGGGAAATTTTATAGACCAGAATTACTGCAAATAAAGAGAATTGACGAGATATATGACATTTGTATGGTCTTCAAGAAAAGGTCAGATTAAAAATTTAGAGGAAGATGCTAATATGTAGGGGTATTTTTTAATGAGATGATATATTTTACTGTATGTCTCATGCTCATTTCTTATTATACTTTATTTTTTTAAAATATGTCTTTATTGATTTCAGAGAGGGAGGGAGAGGAAGAGAGAGATAGAAACATCAATGATGAGAGTCATTGATCGGCTGCCTCCTGCATGCCCCCTACTGGGGATCAAGCCCGAAACCGGGACATGTGCCCTGATTGGGAATCAAACTATGACCTCCTGGTTAATAGGTCGATGCTCAACCACTGAGACACACCGGTTGGGCTACTTTTTAATTTTTTTAAGCCAAATTTTAGTTAATTTCCCCTTTCTATGGATAGCTCTTCATCAAAGATATTTTCTAAGCTAAAGCTCCTGGAAGAGTGACTTGTTTCAGAGTTCCCTGGAAGTTAGCTGGTGGCTATGTCCTCTTGACAAGAGCACTGCGACCTGAAGCTGAGAAAAGGGCCTTCCATTCAACGCACATGGATTCAAATTCAAGCTTTATCAATTCATGCTTATATGCAAGTTACTCATCTTTCTGAGGTTGTCTTTCTCTCTTCATGTGTCAACTTAAAAAAGGCAACCTTTTCCTTTACTAAAACCAAATCTAGAAACCCATCGTCATGGAAGCAACAGCTTGGTGGAGAGATGGGTGGAAGCCAAGCTGCTCATGGCATTTCCCTTCGCTTATGTTTCTATGAGGTTGTCTCATTTTTACCACCACTGCTCGCACCACGAGGGGCCCTCTGAGGCTGGCTGTTCTCCTTCACTGACCCGAAGGTGGTTATAACCTCTTGTCTCTTTTTAGGGCAACTGAGGCAGATGGAATTCTATCATTACTCACTATCCAGGGAAACAGAGGGCTTGGACATCTAGAAGGGAGCATCTCTGGGGGCTCATTTGATGGCACCCCCTTGTGGAATGAGGCCAGAAACTAGAATGTGAAAATTCCAGGGAAACAGGAAGCAGGTGAGAGCTGACTGTCCATTCTTCAAAGTGGCATTTTGGAATCTTATTGGGGCTGAGTTCTCATTAGCTGTAACTGAATCAGAAACCAGCAATGTGTAAATGAGGCTTCTGTTATGTTTTTTGTCATTTCTATATTTGTGTGCTTTTTGTTTTTTTTGTTTTTTTCTTTACTATTTGGTAGAGTCCCTTTAAAATCAGCAGCCTGTGAAAAGAAAAAGTTTCAGGGTGCTAATGAATTCCATTTTGGATTTCTGACCATGGAAAGGGATATAACTGGAGACGGAAGATAAACATAATATTGAGGACAGCGATGTTAATGAGTGACATCCAAGAAACTTTAGGCAACAGTCATTTGGTTAGACGTTAATTCCCTACTAGGAAGAGCATGAAAGTGGTTGTCACAGGACTAAATATGAGAGTATATGCAAAAGTGTTTAGGGAAGTAATATGGCACATCGTTCCGAAGTATTTTTACAAGTATACACACATATGCTAAAATTAGATACTATTTTTTAGAACTCTTCATAAGAAACTTAAATTTCTTCTAGAAAGGGGAAGAGTGATATGGTATTTAAAAATTGTAATCAGTAATTCCATCCATTCAGCTCAAACATGTCATGCAATATAATCATTTTTAAAATAAAATCTGTAGTAGGAATAATTATGCCCATTTTACCAGAGGCGAAGAGGTGTTATGTGCATATTTCCAAATCATGAGTAGAGTTTAAATTAGGAATGAAAACTTTTGGCCCTAGACATTATCAATAAAACTTGTGCCCAGCTGGCATGGCTCAGTGGTGGAGCATCAACCTATGAACCAGAAGGTCATGGTTCAATTCCCGGTCAGGGCACATGCCTAGGTTGTGGGCTTGATCTCTAGTAGGAAGTGTGTAGGAGGCAGCCAATCAATGATTCTCTCTCAACATTGATGTTTCTATCTCTCTCTCCCTCTCCCTTCTCTCTGTAATCAATAAAAATAAACTTAAAAAAACTTGTTACATGAATTGATGCGAATTCTACTGCTCCTAAAACATATTTCATTTTGTAATTTTTAAGTCTGAAAAAAGTCTGTTCAGTGCCCATTGCAAGACAATAAAGAAAAAATACTTCTGTAAATAGAGTCAAATGACTGCTGCCGGCTGGTAGAGTCAGGGAAAAGGGAATCAGAGCCTCCAATTTGTTTCCTGATTCGGAAAATGACTCATTGTGTAACTTTGTGAACGTTGCCTAACCTTTCAGCATTTCAGTTTCTGCAGCTGAAAAACAGGGATAATATTTGTCCAACTTACAATGGTAAATGCGCTAGAAATAATAAAAAAAATTAATCTCATATCAAGGGATAGCAAAGCTGGTTTTTCATGTACCTGAGAGATCGCTGACACATGCACAAAACAGTTTCTGCCAGAGTTGTATGGTGAATGCTTCCCGATCACCTCCCCACACACCACATTGTGCACTGAACTTTTTATCCTGCCCTGAATCAGAATGGTAATCGCTGCGGGGTGTGTCCGACATGACTGATGAGGTGCTGCACGAAGCCTGTATGGCGCACCTGGGCTAGAGAAATTTCTGCCTGGTTGTCAAGGAGGACAAAACTAAATAGAAGGGGAAAGATCCATACGGTGGGAATCAACATCCTTCTTGAATTTTGATTTTGGAAAACATGACTACAATTATGAATGAGGCAATTTCGTTTGCAGTCTTCCTGCTTCATATACAACTGTTCTGTGTCCCTCATATTCTGGATGCCATGATCCAGGAAAATCAGGTACAAGTTCGCTCTTGTACTCTGCTCATTGTCTTCTTCCCTTCCTAGTAAGTTTGGTTTCCTATGTTTTTAAAGAATAGTTATTTGCGATGGCTAAGTTGGGATCTTTCAATATCTGTTGCTTGACATATCAATATCTTTCCCAATTATTCTCACAATTGGCAATAATTACAGTTCATTAAAGTCTGCATCAATGGCTTACTACAGAATCATCTATTGCTGATATGGAGCTTTACCTTTAAGTGCCAAATTCCAACATATCTTAACTAGACAGGGACAGAATGCCATTACCACAAAGAGAGAATATATCACCAGGATAGGTATGGAATTGACAAAAAAACAAACAAACAAACAAAAAAACCACTGGGGTGGTCACACACAACTAGACAAACACAGAGGTCCAAACGGAGGAACAGGGCTGTTGAGGAAATAATTGAGATTCTACATTATGAAAACATAGCAGATTTTCCCCCAATGTATACACCTTTAGAGGGGAAAAAATATTGTGACTTTTCTTAAACACCATGTGCCCATTGTAAACACAAAAGAACATTTTCAAACTTTGTACTGAGCTGTGATTTAATGTCTTTGCCTTCAGGACTCAGTGGCCTCTTCTGTAAAACTAAACTTGGATTTTTTTCTTGGCTTCACTGTTCACTACACATTGGAGTAGGGTCATTAATGATTACATTTCTGTGTCAAGAAGTATGGACATCTGAGCATAAATATTAAATCCACATATGACCAGAAGTAAATAAAGTTGGATGGCAAGTGTGTGCTGGGCACGCTATCAAGATATTTAGATACTGACAACATGATATACCCTACTCAGAAAACTTAGACCAAACTTCAAGAGCAATTTTGTTCCATGCCAACATTTTCCCACCTGCTTTTCTCAAAATACATGAGATATTATTTGGTACTGCCAAATTGTTTTATGTTTGAAAATTGCTGCACAACCCTTTCTTGGAAATGCGTAATACATATTAGCCTACTAATTACTCCAAAGTTATGTAGTAGAAGGCAGTAACTTTAATTCCACCTTGCTCAGAAGTACTTAACGAAGGAACATCTATGTTTTGTTTTTTTTTTACTTCTCTGGGAATATCTAATAGAAGCTCTCAGACCCTCTGACATGTTTTGGAAAATACTATTCTATCCTTATTTGTCAAGCCCTTTAAGGTGGGGTTGAATTTCTGACTCTGCTCCTGCATCTTTGATTCCTTCAACCTATTCTAAAGTATATTTATATGTTAAACACAAGTAACTTCCCTATTAGCAGAGACCTATTTTAGGTGTGACCTGGGAAAGGATTAACTGCAATTCCCTTTTCTTCTGAATCTTCCTTTAGAGAATTTGTGGGCAGGCAGCTTCCTCATTTTGATGGTGAGCAAGCAGAAAGTATTTGTTTAATTGAATCAGATCTACCAGCATTAGAAACTTCTATTTTCTACAAGAAATATTATCCCAAAGGGCAAAAAGAAAAAGTGGATTAGATTGGTTTTCCTTCATTTTTACATATCCTGTTTAAAGAGTATCTGCTAATGATTTAAAATGGAGGGGAGGGGAGGTGGGGGGAGGGGAAAGAACGAAGACAGTGAGGCTTCTTATCTGTTTATCTGCAAGTCCCTGTGCGTTGAATGCTGATCTGTCCCAACCATGCAGGTGTCCCTGGAGATGTGACTAACAGTCACATTTGGAGGCAGCAAAAGCTGGAATGTGGTCTAGCGATTCTCTTTTAAAAAGAAAAAGAAAAGCACATAAAGTTCAGACATACTTTCCTTGATGAATATTAGTGGTTTTGTTGTTTTCTCACCCCTTCCCCCCATTCTATTCTCTTCCCTTTTCAGTACAATTTGAATTTTTCCTTTAGTTTTGTTGTGAGGTATGATTTTGCTTTCACTTTTTCAGCTAGGATCACAGGATGAGAGTCACAGAAAGTTTTAAAAGTCTATTTTTCACATACAATTTTCTACCCCAAACTCAAATCCTTCCTCCCAAGGATGCACACACTTTACTATATGCCTCTCACGTATCTTGGAGATGTTGTGAGTTGTCGAGTACTGACATTCTCAAGTGTTCCAGTCCCCATTTCCAAGGTGGAGGACAGAACATAGAGAGCAGATGACTTATGCATTGTCACAGAGTGAGTCACCAATTTCCCTGGAAGAGGGAGCCATCTTTTTTATCCACTGATCTAAACTCCTCCCCACCCTCCCGTGTTGTGGACCTGAAATTTGTATCCATTGTCCAGCATATGTAGATGATTAAGACACACACACACACACACACACACACACACACACACACACACAGGCACCTTTGCATCACTGCAGCATTATCCTTGAATTTTTTTCAAATTTAATTAGCATTTGTACCAGGTCAATGCTAGTTTCCCTGTTATGTAAACCCACACCCATGCTAAGAGTCTCTATAGTTAGGAACACAGTGATAATATGACTATTTGGTTTCGGTGTTTGTGTACAAGGAGCCCCAGGTCATTTCCAGGAAAAAAATTAAAGATTCTAAGGAGAGGTTCACCAATAAAAACGACTGTTCTCTCTCTCTCTTTCTCTTGACAAAGAAAAAAAAAGCAACTATGATAAAGGGTCAAGGAAATATAGAATATCAAAAATAGATAATGAATCACTTCACCAGGCAGTCAAGAAAGTGGTAAAGCTAAATTTGGAGTGCACTGAATAAGTGACTCCATGAGAACTCTGGGTGCTTAGGGAGGGGAAGTACACACAGATTAGGAGACATACTAAATCCACGACAGCTGGGGCCACCCTGTCCCTTGAAATTTAGATGATGCTTGTGCAAACTCCCCCAATTCTAAGAACTGTGTACATCCAGTGCTGCTCCTGTGATTTCTGCAACTTTCTACAGGGCACCATCTCCCATGAGCTCCTCTGCTTTTCTGCTCTGGCGTCTCTACTAAGGTCTCTTATAACCACAGGGAATCTGCCCTTTCCAGATTCCCACCAGACACTTCCTCCCTTCATCAGAGATGTACAGATGGGACCCAGTGTACACAGTAGGGCTGGGGAGGGGTTACTAGGGTATACATTGAAACCATGCAAACACCTTCAAATCAAACATTAAGAAGCCCCACGCTTACCTACTCAAATATCCCTTTTGACACAAACAACCTCCTCCCCTGCACCCCGCCACACCCCAGAAATCCTGGGTGCATTTTTGCTTGCTCTTTCCGCCATGTCGTTCCCAGCATGCAGTTCTCAGACGTTTGACGTTACTGTTTTCCTTTTTCGAGCACACTCACCCCACCACCCTCCCTCCTCTCATCAGCAGTGACAACTACTTTTCCTTTTCTCAAGCTGAGGAGTAGGCCCCTTCACAGATGCCGTGCCCTCAGGGTCTCACTTCCTATTCCAAGCAACCAATAATAAGTTTTCTCTAAACTGTGGGATTATGGGGCCATCTCTTCACAGACAGAAACTCACCTGTTTCGTCCAGCAGGATGATACCACTGAGAGGCCTACTTTGTGAAAAGTTATTAATCAAACTCAGGTGCTCATTTATAGTCTTTTTCTAATCTCCTAAAATTTTGAAACTGCACTGAATTTGACAAGAAAGTTAGGACATAAACACGTGCCCCACATGTGCATGTACTATGCCCACTGAGACCACTCACACTGTATAGCAGTGCAGCAAGGGGATGGGGTGGGAGGAGGCGGTCAGGGGACCAGAAACTCTGTGGCTGTGTGGTGGAACTCTGAATTCTGGCTCTGCTTTTCCTACTCGGGGCGAGTCCTTAATCTCTAGGTGCCTCAGTTTCCTCATCTGTAAAACAGTAGAACCCACCTTGGCCTAGGAGACTAGATAATATGCATGGAGCTTTGAAAATGCCTGGCTCCTCTCAGTATGAGCTGATTTGTTTTAAGTTGGACCAATGACAGAAGGCTAGGCAAGGGCTGGGCAGAGCACAGATAGCAACAGAACATGTTTGGCACAACTTTTCCCCATGGGAGGCAGAAGAGATGGTTGATGTTGCTATTGTAAGAGCTTGGAAAACTCCACTCAGGAATTAATCCTCTTGGCAGGCTTTTTGGCTGGGACTGTTTGTAGGTTAAAATCCTGTAGAAAAGCTAGGGGTCTCTTCAGCCCCAGTATTTAACATCTGGGCCTTTAAAAAAATAAACAGGGATTTAATTTATTAGTGGATTTGTATATTTTCATAGAAATTTGGTTTCCATTGAATTTTCATAGAAATTCAGTTTCCATTGAAATGGATTTCTATTTTTCTTGTGTAATCATCTTTCATTTTCTGAATAAAGTGCACTTAACATTTTCTGAGGGGAAAAATTAACTACATCAATTCATATGGTTAACATGGGGCTTTCGTACTATCTCTCCGATTAATGTCTCTCTTGTAATCGCATATCCATGTAGTGCCTTTTCCATACAGTACATGCTCAATAATTGCCAGTTGGTTTGATTTTCATCTTTAAAAGAAAAAGGCACAGAAAGAACTGTTTTAAAAGACTGGTAACTTCTACACAGGTTCAGCAACAGCAGCAACAACAGCAATTTAGGTAAGTTTTCCATCCAATTCTGGAGGGATTTAATCCCTTGGGTTCGTATGTTAATTTCTGTACTTCTAACCACCCAGGAGTCTGAGATCAGTGAGTTACCAGTGAGGGAAGAATACACTTGTTCTCATTTTCAAATGTCCTTGGATATATTGCATTGTATTCACTGGTGCCAGAAAAAAATCAATACAAACCATAACAGTAAAAATATTCATTATTTGTGAAGGAGAAAGAAGGAAAAAAACCCAAAAAAACCCCACAACAACGGCAGCAAGATAAAAGAACAGGAGACCAGGGAAACACAGAGAGAAAGTCAAAGCCCACCAGAGTCCAGCTGCACAATTCCATGAGCACCATTTGCACAAAACATGTGAAATAGCCCATGGAATTATTCAAAAGGTGTTCTTGAAGATTACCTTTGGTGCTTTAAATTTTAGGTGACCTGCTTTGTGGTCTTAAATAGTTCATTCATTTTTCTGTACCGGTGTTCACCAGTAGTGACCACATTTAAAATATGAATGAATATATTTAGCATTTACTGTACACCCTGCACCTAAGCAGTTTATGCACATTAATTTATATGATTTTTGCAAAATCCCATGAGATAGGTACTTTTATGCCCATTTTACAGATGAGAAAACTGAAGTAACTCACCCAAGGTTATACGGCTAGTAAGTAGTAGAGCGAGGGCTCAAATACATGTGGTCAGGGTCTCTAGAATCTGAGGTTCTCCAATGCTGCCTGATTTACTAGGCCCTAGTGCAGCCGTGGGCAAACTACGGCCCGTGGGCCGGATCTGGCCCGTTTGAAATGAATAAAACTAAAAAAAAAAAAGACCGTACCCTTTTATGTAATGATGTTTATTTTGAATTTATATTAGTTCACACAAACACTCCATCCATGCTTTTGTTCCGGCCCTCCGGTCCAGTTTAAGAACCCATTGTGGCCCTCGAGTCAAAAAGTTTGCCCACCCCTGCCCTAGTGCAAACCGGAGCAACCATGGTATTCATGGCCATTGTGGTTGATGCCAACAGTTCCTGGTTGGATAGAATGAGCATGAGCTTTTTTAATTAGAATCCTGGAGAGAATAATGCAAGAGACTTCTTGTCACCAAAGACCATGGAGTGTCTGACCGAAACTGAGAGCTCCAGTCACTCCCTGAACAAATTCAGAAAAATCGGATGTTAAACTTTCTTAACATCGACCTGGGCATTCTGGGAAATCAGGGACAAAATATTTGGGCTGCTCAGGAAATCTGTATTCTATCCAGAGCCATTAGGTGCTGAGAGTTGGGAACTCTTGTAAGAACTGGAGTACCTCATATCCCTAGCACCCACACACAAAGTGAACCAAGGTATGTATCCTTTTCTCCAGAGAGGAGGGCTCAGATAGCTTCAGATTCTACCAGGAATCCTTATTCAACATCCCGGATTGTAAGCCATCATATTTCTTGTCTCATCTCCCAGGTCCCCTTTGTAGGACATTTAGAAAACAATAGCCAGGCTTTTTGAGGTGTTTTGAGATTCTCATTCGCATGCTTCCTTGTGAATGTAAGGCAGTCATTTTACTTGAGTCATTTGCTTATTCCCAGATCAACAACTCTGTCCCATTACAAAATCTTTGGTTGTCATTTGTTTTTCTTCAAAGAGGGTAATTTCAAACAGAAAGTAGGTGAGGGAGTTATCATAAAATAGTTTGGATGATGGGATGGTTACTTTTAAGCAAAAAGAATAGAGAAAGCAAAGGAATAAAGTAAGGGGTATTTTCGTTTTCTCAGACTAACAAAGCCCCACCTTAGTCAGCGAGTATCAGGTCAGAGTAGTTCAGAAAGGATTACCAGGCCCTCAACCCTTGGGAATTCTCAGCTCTGTGGTGTTTGTTTTTGTCTCCCAACAGAGGTGTGGTATGAAGGGGTCACAGAGAAGGTGAGCAAGACATTAAATACTCCACTTCCTCACTGTGAAGTAACACTCTTCGGTGAAACCAGGTGAGCTGAAGTAACTGGATGTGCCTCTCCATGGAGCTAAAACATTTTATTCAATACTTCCTCAACAGTTCTTATTTCTTGACTGGAGCGTTCTTTGCTACTGTCAATTATAGGAGGATGCAGGTAGCCAAAATACCTCCAAAAAAGAAAATGGCAAAGAAGTCGAATAATTTATATTGTCTATAAAAGAGATAATTTGTAGTACATTATCTAGACCAGGATGAGTTAGAGATTTGCAGCTTGATCTAATAAAGAACCAGTATGAATGAGCTTTTAGTTTCTTAAAATCAGAAGGGCTTAACCACCATTGGTGTTATAGAGTCAACTATCACATATTCGCTTGAAAACACCTGTTTAGGAAATCAGGCAATGATGTTGAGTAGATTCTAAACCATGATAAGACTGGGTTCCCTAATCTCAGCAATAGGGGTCTAAACTAATTTATCTGTAAGAACAATTATCGTGCTGAAAACTGACTGGATCTGAGTATTCTTTAATTCATAAACATATACTATGTATTTAGTCACTGTGAACAAAAGCAATTGGGTAGTATTTATAGTTTACTAGAGTTGCTTTGACTACCTAGCCTTGATTTGTTGACAGCATGCAGGAATCAGGGATTTCAAACACAACAGTGTATGGGCAATGTAAGATTGACCCCAAAGCTTTGGGGGAAGTTCTCCTACCTTTTCTCGCTGCCTTACTAGAACTTTCTTAATGGCTATTTATCCTTTAGAAGTTTTCATATAAATTACAGACTATCTGTACAAAGATCACCATCATCATTTATTTCCAGTAGAGCACTTTTATTTCCTCTATTAAGATAAGCCCAGAAACTCAAACAATCTGAGAAATGGGGACTACTTGGAGTTGCCAATGTAATCAAACCCCCCGTGTAAGAGGAAACTTGCGTATTCTAAAAGGATTATATCAGTTGGCTGACAAGTTCTTGAGCATAAAAACCCACTTAAGCAGACCTAAATAGAGTGGAATCTATTGCTAAAAGGAATTGATTCACTCAACTCTTTCACCCCCACCCAGTTCACCTCCTACGCTTGCCACACCTTTTCATCCTTTTTTGAAGCTCCTCCAGTTCTAGTTGGGTTTCAAATAAATGTTGGCATCCTCGTCCAACAGCTAGTACTGAGCATAATTGGAGAGCAGCCTGGTCCACTGGGAAGAACAGAAGCTTTGTAGTAAAATAGATCTTCCTTTGAGTTCTCTACCATTTAATAGCTAGATGACTTTGGACAATTTATTTACCTTCTCTAGCTCACCTTCTACATAACTGGAATAATAGCATCTACTTTGCAGGGTGGTTGTGAATTATCATTGATTTAATGTAAGGGAAGTATTTAGCATCACAATGGCATTCAATACATAAACTAATTCTAGCTGGAATTAAGAAAGTATCTTCAACAGAATTGTTGGGTGAACATATAATCTGATCATGTTGCTTTCTACTTTAAATTTCTTTCTTTAGTCTTATTGTTGACACTATTGCCGATGTTTCCGTTCCCCCACCCCAATTTTGCTGCTCCCCCCAGCCCCTGCCCCCCTTTCCCTCTGTCCATTACCACACTGTTGCTAGTGTCCATGAGTTATGCGTGTTTTTGACTAATCCTTTCATCTTTTCACCTAGTCCCCCAAACCTCCATCCCCTCTGACAGCTGTCAGTCTGTTCTCTGTATCCATGAGTCTGTCTCCACTTTGTTTGTTAGTTTATTTTGTTCGTTAGAGTTCACATATAAGTGAGGTCATGTGGTACTTGTCTTTCTTTGACTGGCTTATTTCACTTAGCATAATAATCTCCAGGTCCATCTATGCTGTCACAAAAGGTAAGATTTACATGGCCATAAAAAAAGAAGAAAATCTACTTGAAATTTTTAATGAGTTCTTCTTGTTCTAAAAATTCCAAATTTCTTTACGTGACTTACAATATCTTTTCTGCTCTGATTCTTATCTCTTCAGTTATGTTATGGGGCCCTATACCTTTCATTACACTCTAGCTCCAACCATACTGAGGGCATTGTTGTGGTTTTAGTGTCATGCTAAGAGAAAATTTATGCATGCTCTTCCCTGAAACTCGTTCCCTCCTTGGCTTACAGCTAACTCCTTGTCACCTGTTGGCTTCATTTAGTCACTGCTACATTCAATGCCTTCAATAGAGTTCCTGAACAGCCTGGACTATGGGTTAGCATAACATCCTTAATTTCTTCTGCCATAGCACTTACCACATTATTTTAGAATTTCCCAGTCAGTTCTCTCTATCTCCCTTACCCTATGAATTCATTGAGTGCGTCTGTCTTGTTATCTCACCATAGCTTAGCAACATACCTGGTATATATTATGCAATCACTAAATAAGGCCGAGTAAACAAACAAGTGATTATGTAGTCTCCGATTTCCATTTCTCCATGTGGCCAGTTCCATGACTTCAGGTAGCCATGAGAAAGAGATGAGCTCCCTGTTTCTGCATACCACTCCCAGCTCTAATAGGAAAGGAACATGCGGATTATACAGAATGCTTAATGGTTAAAATTCTGTAGATCGGCAGAAAACTGGTTAAGATATTTATTCCCAAGAGGTCAGTCTTGGAGATTCAGGCTTGTTCAGTACAAAGAGGTGATTTTTATAAAATTAATTCTTAAAAATATGTAGTGTACACACAGGGTGGGGCAAAAATAGGTTTACAGTTGTGAATATGGGAAGCAGTTTATTCTTGTATTACTTGTTAATTATAGTATTAGTTTACATACAAACAACCATACACCTACTTTTGCCCCACCCTATATGATATACTTCCAATTATATAAGTATGTATACTTATGCAGAGGAAAAATACTAGAAAGAAATTTAAAAAATTGAATTAGGCATCTCTATGTGTTTATTATTTTCTTCCTCATGTTTTTACAATGTCCATGCATTAATGACATAATTTAAAAAAAATTAATGATGATAAAATCTTTTTTAAAAAAACTCAACTTTTTATATGTGCCAGGTACAAGAAGAGAATTCTGGGAAAACATCGATTTTTTTTTTTTCTTTTCATTTCAATCTGTTACTTGCTTAAATTACTATTTCCCCCAGATGTTAGACTCACTAGGCTTTATACAACTCCCTCTCAGAGAGCCCCTCTCAGGCAAACTCCATTTCACTGTCTTCAGGATTCATTTCCTTTACAAAGTCTTCCCAGATAAGATACTCATCTAATGAGAAAGGTCTTTCTTCACTTCCAGTGAGGTCCTTTAGAACTTAATTTGAGGTCTATTTTCTCTATTCCTTCACTGTTCTTTTAGGGGGCTCTTCTGTTCCCTAATTTTCCAACTATATTTTTTGCTCCCTAAAGTTAGGAGCTTGCTTTTTACAGATTTCATGACTTTTAGGATGTCACTGGACATAGAGAAGAATCTTCCAAAATACTATTGATTTAATGAATATTGCATAAGAAGATGCATTCTACAACACATTAGCAAGTCAGAATGCAGGTCTGTTAATTCCCGGCATGTAGGAGATCAGTTCCTGACTTTTTATTTTTTGTTAATCCTCACCTGAGGATATTTTTTCCATTGATTTTCTAGAGAGAGTGACAGAGAGGGAGGGTGGCAGGGGAAAGAGAAGGGGGGGGGGGGAGAAAGTGAGAGAGAGAGAGAGAGAGAGAGAGAGAGAGATGAGAGAGCCACATCAATTGGTTGCCTCCTGCACGTGACCCGCCAGGGATCGAACCTGCAACCCAGGTACATGCCCTTGACTGGGAATGGAACCCAAGACCTTTGGATGCTTGGACACTCTAACCACTTAGCAACACAGGCCAGGAAAGTTCCTGACCTTTTGGGCCATTGTGGGGTTTGGAACTCAAGTATGTTTGTGTTTTTGTTTTTGTTGTTTTTAAATCAAGTGCAATAAATGACAAATTTTAATTTAAAAAGCAAAGTTTTCCTTTAAAAAAATTACCTAAAAATGGTGAACCAGATATCTCTGTAACCATTTGGAAATAATCAGCATTCCTTGGTGCTAACCCTGGAGTCCTGAATTAACCTGAAATAACATGATCATATTTTTTTTCTGAGTCTTAAATGCTTCTTTACCTGAGCAAACTTGCAAGAATAGGAGAGAAAGTAAGTCAATACCACCACTCTGACCCTCATTCAAACCTCAAGGTTTTACAGACTGGCAAAGATTCAGAGTAGAAGTGGATTGTGCCCTGAACACAGTAGGCATTTCAATATTTGTCTATGTCATACTAAGCAATTGAAAAGCTAACCATGAGAATCCAGCTAATTCTTACCTCACTGCAGTTTAAGGCAACATGCAGCAATATCACTCAGAATAACCAAGAGAGATACTTAACAATGTGCTCTCTTAGAAGAAAAAGAGAAAAGGGTATAAGAGTAATAGGCTCAGAT
The DNA here is from genome assembly GCF_028538775.1 of Myotis yumanensis. NCBI lineage: Eukaryota > Metazoa > Chordata > Mammalia > Chiroptera > Vespertilionidae > Myotis > Myotis yumanensis. Next base: position 17,581,871 of record NW_027223759.1, read on the forward strand.
TTCTAGATACAGATGTGCTCTCTTTTGTCTTTTCCCCTTTTCCTCTGAAAAATGGGAATGATGCCTGTTGTCACTGAGCCATTGGAATGTTGAGGAGACAATAAGTTAGCATTTGAAAAGGATTTAGGGTGAAAGGTACTTAAGTTCAAGGTGTTTTTTAATGTTATCACTCAATCCCTCCTGGTCCAATGTGGAAACAAAAGCAACTTCTATTACAAATAACACAAGTTGCTGAAATAACCATAGGAAAGAATGAATGCATCTGCAAAGACAAATATCATAGCTGTCAGGCCTCATGTTGAGGTTGCAAGCTTTGAACACTAAAAAAACAATGTTCTTTTAATGTTCAAGAAATAATCATTTTGGGGAGAAAAGCAGGCAACTTATCAGTATCTGTCTATGAAAAAATGACATTTCTAGGTGCATATCAACAAATATATTTACAAAGCCACTTTCTATTGAAAGACTATGTTAAGTAGAAGTCTCCTTTTTAAAAGGGGATATGTAAGGAAAGGTCCATGTGTGAAATCTGAAAATACTCAGGATTTAACTTCAGGGATTCATTTAGGATCTTAGAGTCAGAGCCCAAAGATAATATTTAATTTATTAAATATCTTATTAACATGTATAATTATTAAACATATATTTAAATATAGAACAGCTATGACATTACTATCTGCCTTTATCAGTCTTCCAATCAACGTCTAAAGGCAGAATGCTACATTTTCTGCCCATGGATAGCTGATTATCTTGGGTTTGGGCCATCAGAAATGTTTCTTCCCCACTCCTAACATTTTCTACCAAGCAGAGGGTTCTTATTTCTGTCTTTAGAAAAAGAAGGAATAATTCACTTTTATTGAGTCCCTTAATCTCCCAATTCTTCTGGGATCGAGGTGCCTCCAGAAAGCATACATTCCACTCTCCTATTTCAGACCCCAAGTTTTGGAGGAGGACTATGTAGTCCAATGCTGGAGATAGAGCAGGTAAGTCTCTCTAAATCTGAAGTTCATTATTAGTAAACCCATTCTGCAAAATCAGCTTATCGGTGAAGAAATTGATAATTTGTTCTTTATCTATTGGACTTTTATTTTTCAATGGTTCATAGTCAGCTGGGGAAGGGAGATGCCCTTTGCCTTGAGCCCCCTAGAAATCCCAACAATCGACAATACAATAGAAGGTATACCCAGGTCTTCTAGGCCAAAGGAAAGAAAGCTAAACCTAGGTTTCTAAAGGCTTAGAATAAAATATCATAGATATAAAGTCAGCAAAGTTAAACTCAGTCATTAGAAAATGGACTTAAGTATTTTTCCTTTGGTTGCTGTAACAAATCACCATAAACTCAGTGACTTAGAACAACAGAAATTTATTCTTCCACAGTTCTAGAGAACAGAGATCCAAAATCAGTTCACTGGGCCTAAACAGGGAGTGGGCAGGTCATTATCCCTCTGAAGGCTCTCAGGGAGAACCTGGTCCTTGCTTCTTCTAGCTCAGTGGTTCCCAAACTTATTTGGCCTACCGCCCCCTTTCCAGAAAAAATATTACTCAGCGCCCCCTGGAAATTAATTTTTAAAAAATTTTAATAGCAATTAAACAGAAAGATATATGTATTAATGTTTCTACCTTTTTCATAAAATATAGTAAAGAAAGGTGTAAATTAGAAACATTGAAGTTTGAAATTATGAAAGTATTTATTGAACTCAGAATAGAAAGGTAATACAAAAAAAAGTTAAAACAAATGCACCTGTGGCCATCACCACCCCCCTGGATCGCTGCAGCACCCACCAGGGGGCATTAGCGCCCACTTTGGGAATCACTGTTCTAGCTTCTAGTGGCTGCCAGCTTTCCTTGGCTTGTGGCTGCATCTTTCCAATTTGTCCCCCCAATCACATTTCTGCCTCCTCCTCTTCTTTCTGTGTCAAATCTCCCCCTGTCTCCCTCTTCAAAGATCTATGTGACTGCATTTAGAGTCACTCTGATAACTGGAGGTAATCTCATCTCAAAATATTTAACTTAATCATACCTACAAAGATTATTCTTTTAATTTAAGGCAACATTTACAGATTCTAAAGATTAGGAGCTGATATCTTTGGGAACCATTTTTCAGCCTACCATACAAATTTAATAGTCACAAATAACTATCATTTATTTCTTTTGCTCCTTCTACTATATACTGGAATTCTACAGTGTAAGATATTAAAATATTTGGTCTGAAAACATAGTCTTAGAGAATCAAGAAGATAAATTCATCCTAGACTTAGACCAACCAAATGATATTGAGAAGGACTATATCATAAAGTGATCACCTTTTCTGTGTATATGTGTGAATCATCAAATTTTCAAATACATATATAATTTTTTACCTGGTCCAGTGGCAAAGTATAAATGTAATAAAATGCAAATGATCCTTACATATATGACTCGTATTATAAACTCAGGACCATAGTTACCTAGAACTCTATATTTAAAATCTGGTTAAAGTGTTTACTGAAACAGTTCAAAAATTAAGAATCAAATATTTCTTTTAAAAAATATATATTTTATTGATTTTTTGCAGAGAGGAAGGGAGAGGGATAGAGAGTTAGAAACATCGATGAGAGAGAAACATCGATCAGCTGCCTCCTGCGCACCCCCTACTGGGGATGTGCCCACAACCAAGGTACATGCCCTTGACCGGAATCGAACCTGAGACCCTTTAGTCTGCAGGCCGATGTTCTATCCACTGAGCCAAACCGGTTAGGGTAAGAATTAAATATTTCATTCTTCATGTATATAGAGCATATGATGGAATTATTCATAGACTGATATAAAATTTATAAGGTATTTTAACTGTTAAATTGTAGAAAATATTCACCTTTAGCTAAGAACCATTGCCTTCTTACATTCAATTTCATTTTACTTTTTCTACCAGCATTTAGTGATTTACTTTTGTCATGTCCCACCAATATTCAAAAGACTTGCCACTTGGCGAGAGTTACTGCTTGGCAAGAGTTACAGCAGACAGCAAGTCATGGTGAAGGGCAGGCACTGTGCTTCTACTAAGCACTCTCACTAGTTAAGAAATGCATCCTCAAGACCACACACACAGTGAGGACAGGCTATGCTGTGTTGACAAATCCACCTCCAAATTCAGCATCTCAGGGAACAAGACATTTATCTCTTCTCTCACATAACAAGCAAGGGTGGAGGTTCCAGATCAGTGTGCCCAGCTCTGTGCAGTCCCTCAGAAGATTAAAATGACAAGGACTCTATGGTCCTTTCAAGAGAGCTATGGTTGACTTCGTCTCAGGAAGCCAGAATGTGGACAGGCATGTCAGAGCACACAAGTGCAGAAACTCTAGCACCTGGCCACACCTAAACTGCAAGGGACACTGAGAAATACAGTGTCCTGTGTACTTGGGAAGAAGAGGAGAAGGGATCTTGGTGACCTGCTTGCAGGCATTTTTGCATGATCTAAATACATTTCTGTCTTAGAAAAAGTAAAGATGACGACATATGTAATAATCATGGGCTTTAGGTTTGTCAAAAGGATTCACACATATAAACAGTAAGGATTCATTCTACATAAGCAACCACTTATGCTTAATTCAGTAGAGGAGGGAAAAAAGAAAGAAATGGCATATCGATAATAATAAAAGCATAATATGCAAATCGACCGAACAGCTAAACAGTGGAACAACCATCCGGACTACCTCCAGATGAAGCGGGACAACCTTCCAGATGAAGCTGGGGTTGCGAGGGCTGAGGCAGCTCCATTTGAGAAGGCCTACTCTTACACGAATTTCATGCATCGGGCCTCTAAGTTTTATTATAATTATCTTATATATTAGCTTATATAAATTGTCTCAAATGATGGCAATGCAGAGGCTTACTTTTATTAAGTAAATTCTATACTTATGTAGTGTACAGGGTGTGGCAAAAGTAGGTTTACAGTTGTGAGTATGCAAAACTGTTTATTCTCATATTAGTATGTAATTACCGTACCATTTTCCATACGAACAACTGTAAACCTACATTTGCCCCACCCCGTATATTGAGAAGCTTTTCTTTATTCAGTTCTTCATTCTACTGAGGAAGAAACAGGCCAAGGAAGTTAAACTTTTCTCAAGGGGCCTAACTATTGGCCCAGGCTGGGTTCCAAGAGCTGGAACAAGGGATGATAACTGGTAGGGCTGACCTTTTTCTGAAGAAAGAGAAGAAGAGAAGAATTCCAAGTCTGTTTCCCAGGCACAGGAAGGACCAGGAAGCAAGGAAATCCCCAATTTTCAAGTTCACTGAGCAGAATACAAGAACAGGGTCAAAAACAAAGATTTCTCCATTGAGAACTGGGTGAGATGGAGCAATCCAGTCCTGCAGGCAGGCTGTGCCTGGAAAGGAGCCCAGAGGCCAGGGTATGCTTGGAAGGAGGGTTGCTCAGACCCTGAAGGAGCTGAGGCTTTGACATCCCGGCCCTGCATTTTGCTTGAGGTCTGTCCACTCTCTCCATTTGGAGAAGAGTGATCTGAAGATAAGTCACTCACATGGGAATGCTGAGCAGTGACGAGTCATGAAGGGGAAACAAACCCAAAACTCACTGAAAAAATCAGTAGAACCACCTGTAGGACCTATGTGGAAAGAGAAATTAGCTCTCAAGGAGAAGAGATGTTATGGCATGGCATGGGAATTAAGTACACTAGATTTGGATGAAAAAAGAGTTTGATTAAATTCCTGCCCCAGGAACTAAGTAGCCTGTGACATTGGGCAAGTGATGTATACTCTTTAAATCTTAGTTTATTTTTAAACTGGGAGGTAAAAATAATACCTAAGTCATACGCTTTAACGCTTTTTAATAAATTGTAGAACCTCAACATACAACCAGCTACAAATATCTCAAAGAATGGATTTTTTTTCTGGGTATGAAACTGTCCCTTATATTTAAAAATCAATTGATCATTCAACCAAATCTTGCCCCCATGACCTCTTTGGCTCTACGGAATATAAGGTGGGGGTTAAGTTGTGACAACTGACATATGTAGCAAAATATGTTAATTTAGGACATTTACCTTTCAGACATGAATGTCCCTGGCAAACCTAGGTATATTTTTAAGATCTAGACAATAAACACTATAAAAAATAGTATAGTCCAAGTCATGTGGAAGAAAATATCCACAAGTTATATCTCTCAGCATTCTTTCATATGAGATGTAGCATATGCAAAGAATCTATGATTACCTGCAATTTATTTAATATTTCCAAAACAGACCATCTTTTAAAATCAGGACTCTGTCCAGATCAGTATAGATGTTATTTCAAGGACTCCTGGTTTTCTTAAGGACCCATCAGCACTGGGCATGCCTGTACATCTTCTGGCAAAGCGTGAGAATGGAATTTGTTGGCAATTGTGAGAACAAAAGAAGATTTCTCTAAAGGTGACCAGGCAAAAAGGGAAAGCAGATGCCCCTGAGGCACAGGGACAAACGTCAAGGAAATGGATCTATCATCTCAGCACCCTAAGGCCAGAGGATGAGGGGGATGAGCCAGTTCATTGCCGCATGAAAAGCCAAGAGGGAAGGATCCAGCTGATTGCTCCCTAATGATGACTTGGAAAAGGAACTTGCAGGCTTACGGAAGAGGAGTTGCAACATAAATTCAGAGGTAAGATAAGATTCACTGGTGTGATAAAGTTAAGAGACCTCCCAAATGCGTGGGACAAATTACTGGAATCTTGGGATTATTGCAAAATCATTTTATAGTAATGTTACTAACGAACATTTATCCAGTATCTAGTATGTATCCAGCACTCTGCTAAAGTACTTCCCATGCTTCGCTTCAGTTCATAGTGTCCCCCTAAGAGGCAGGCATCAATATTGTCCCCATTGAGCAGATTGGGAAGCTGAGGTTTCCAGAGGTTATGTCCTTAGTGTTCAGTAACGTTATGGAATGTACGGCATCGAGCCCAAAACACTTATTCAGAACCTAGCTGGGAAAAGAAGCCTGCTCAACAATGGGCTTTTCAGTGGTGCTTACATTCTAAGAAAACGTGGCTCACATCCTTTTGGATGAATTGATAACTACCTTTGTGTCTGGAAAAGACCGTTTCTCTGAGGTCATATTGTAGCACTTTCAAAAGGGCTTCCCTCAGAGGCGTTTTGTCTATTAGTATCAGCGAAAGGATCTCACAGAATGACTAATTTTTAGTAATTGTGACCTGCAAGCCTCTGTTGAGTCATTCTCTTCAGAAATAACAACCTGATTCATCAGATCTGTTTTTTACATTAATTATATTTAACATCTGACATCTCTTTTACCCCTTCTCCACAGTCCTGAATGTTAGGGAGAAAATAAGACAAGCCAAACCCGGGTTATGGTTAAAGTAATAATTATTAGTAGGTTTCAAGTGAAAATTGAGTAACTTTAATATCCCATGAAATAAAAATTAAAAATATTACATTTTATACAGTAAAAAAGAACATTAAGTACTTCTTCTTTTGACTCAACTCAATAAGCATATCTCGGGTGAGGATTAAAGAAAAAAACAAAATAAACAAATAAATAAAATAAAATTAGCTGCTTTTCTAAACCCTGGTGAAACTGCAAAATACTTACAATGAACAGCTAGGCGTCTAAAAGTGTCACTAATGTTTCTATAATAAAAAGTGCCCTGACATTTAATTAAAAATGGTTAATATTTGAACCCCAATGTAGATGTGTAGAAAGTTCGCAGCAGCACTGAATCAGATAAACTTTTTTCCCTTAATAAAACAAAAGTGCCCGTGGTGAACAGCTGCTGTTAGTGCCAGCCCAGAATCTATCTCTTCCCCTTGATAGCACCCCTCTGATTTCTGGGGATCTGCCCACCCCCATCATGTACCACTCTGGTAGGAGCAGCAAGCTATGGATCAAAGTGCAAGGGGGTGGATTGGCACTGCTCCCCCATTCCTATTCCCACTTGCCAAGACCAGTCCCATAGAAATCCTAGAAATTTGGCCCAAGGACAGATCATGGTTTGAGCTGAGTGGATTACAACTCCCCAAAGAGACTGTCCCTATTTCTTCACCCAGATCTCTGCCATGTCCCTGCTTCTCTCTCTCTGGAGTTCTGTTTGCACTTCCATTTCTTAAGTATTGGGACCTCCACATTCTTCTACTAACTTCCACTCTTCTTTAAGTTTGTCGGTTTCTGTGTCGTCCATTACAATGCAGGTAAATACTGTCATCAATCCCATTTTACCAAAACTTAGGAAGATTAAATAAGTCCCTGCAGATCAGACAGCAAGTAGGTGAGAGATACTGTAGGTGAAGCCAAGTTGGTCTGAAATCTGAGTCAGAGCTCATACATAATTAACCTCCAGGGAACTAGGACTGAGTCCTTCTCCATGATATGTTGTTTCTGAAGCAACCAGCACAGAGTTTGGTACATTTTTGATGTTCAAAAGTTTGTAGTAGAGTGTATTTTAATGAAATCAAGACAGAAGGGCTCCAATGTAGTAAGTGCTAACACTGAAATTCAAGTTAACATCCTGTTCATTGTCTCCATTAAACCCATCACTTGAGACAATTCACATCACAAACACAGGCCCAGCTGTACTTCATCACCCCTTCTTTAGCACAGCTCAACACCGAACCACAACAACCGAACACATGCACACACGCAGACTGAGATGAGCACACACCTGTTGTGTATGCACGTGTGTTCTCTTTCCTGGAACCTCCTATTAATCACCCAGAATCTTCTCTGCCTCCATTTCTTTTTAAAATTACAGTAGCTATATAATTTTATTATGATGCTCTGAATATTTTAATGTGGGCATATGTTGGCATTTAGCCTCATTTTTCATTTCCTCATATTTACTATTTAATCTTTACTTTGTACCTTATAACATCCTCTTTCTACAAATGGAATGGGCAGAGGACAGATTGTTTATTAAATAAAAGATTATTTCCAAAGAGACAATCTCTACTGGATCTCCCATTCACGTGTACTTTACTCTTTTTTAAAAAATTATTTTTATTTATTGATTTTAAAGAGAGAGAGGAAGGGAGGGAGGGAGGGAGGGAGGGAGAGAGAGAAGAGATTTGTTGTTTCACTTTCTTATGCAGTCATTGGTTGATTCTTATACGTGCCCCGACGAGGGATGGAACCTGCAATCTTGGCACATCAGGACGATGTTCTACACAACAGCTGCCCAGCCAGGGCCTCGACCCAGTGTCTCTGTAGGAACACTGCAGCTCCTTATTGGAAAAGGCTTGCCACTTGGCTTCCTTGGAATTCCCATCTCCATGCTACCTCTCCCAGGAGATACCCTGGTTGAAAGGTTCTGGTTGAATTACCTAAACCCCTTGACCTCTTCCTATCAAGCTTTTACCAAGGTCAATTAATATTAGAGTTTTATAAATAATTACATCAAATGCTTCTCAGAGTTCCCATTTTAACAAGCCGTTTCTTTTAATATTTGAAAATCATCTGTTCACATCGTCTCTGACAAACTCACCATGCTTACCTCAAATGACATTTTCTGGATGAATATTGATTTCCTCTTAATTTTTGTTCTATGATTTTGAAAATTATTGACAACCCATTCCCAGAACAGTAATTAGGAGGTAATATGCACAGAACAATTCAAAAACAATTCTGGAATGTACTGTACTCTTGTTTCCAGGCCAGGCCTTATATCCCCAGAGGCTAGGTAGTATTTCTTCAGTTGCTCCTTGGTTCAAGCAGCATGACCTAAACAACAATGTTCCTTGTTCAAAGTGTCCTCACAGTAGCATCTGCTCCACTTGGGAATACAGAGCTCAGCTCCACCCTGTGCCTCCTGAATCCAAATCTGCATTTTCACCAGATCCCCAGGTGATTTTAAAGGGTGGAATCTAGTATGCCTATGCTAAATGATTGGTAATGAGTACTTGGGGAAATAGTATAGGAGAGGAAATCTTTCAAATTTGGGCTCAATGGGAGGAGTGACAAAATGGACCAATGAGAGTGTGATTACCTTAGGCGAGGGGTATGCCCATTGCATTGCCAATCAAATCCTTCTTGCTAACTCTTCTGCATCTTCTACTCTATCAAATCAACTTGATCTTGAATATTTCCATATATATACTTTCTTTCTAATGTCAAGCGAAATGTTGCATTATCCAGCAAAAGTTGTATATCTTTACTTATTGTATTATACAGGGTTCTCAAAACAACAGAATGTATAAGTTGAAGATATTGGCTCATGTAATTATGGAGGCTGACCAGTCTCCCAAGATCTGCAGGGTGAGTCAGTACTCTGTGACCTTAGTTTAGGTCTAGTCTGTGTATGAAGGCTGAGAACCAGAACTGATGGTGTGAGCTCCAGTCCGTAGGCTCAAGACCAGGAAGAGCTGAGGTTTCAGTTTGAATTTGAAGGCAGGAAAAACTCTCTCTTCTTCAGGGTAAGTTTGGCCTTTTCTTTCTAGTTAGGCCTTCAGCTAATTGGATAAGGCCCACTATTTTAGGGAGGGCAATGACTTTTCTCCATTCTACTGATTTAAATGTTAATCTTATCTAGAAACACCTAGAATGATGTTTGGCCAAATATCTGGGCACCCCTTGGCCCAGTGACATTGACACACAAAATTAACTATCACACTGATCATGTTCCCATTTTCTAGAATTCCCCACCTCCACCCCTTCCACCACACATCTTTCCATGCATAGATCAAGACCTGTGTTTTCCAAGAAGCTTTCCCTAACTTCCCTTTGTGAATTTCCTCCTTGTCGCAACTGCCTATAGCATTTAAAGTGCCAATACCACATGCTAATCTAGGATTATTTACTCTTTCATGTTCTACTCTTGCTCTTGGTATATTAGACTTGCTTCTACCTAACTGGTAGCATCATCAAGACCTGAATGTTTTCCTATTTTACTACACACCTCACAGTCCTCAGGTGCTCCCCAAATCTGGGATAATTGATTTTATTTAGCCTGACAGTTAGAAAAATACTAGAATATCCCTTCTACAGGAAGCACTTGCCATTGAAATGAACATTGCTGTCATGTATGCACTAATGGAGACCTCTTTGGAGATAGGCAGGAATTTTTATTACACCATTTTTGAGTATGTAAAATGATACCAATTTAGAATTTGTCTTAACTTGGATTTCTACCCTGACATAGGTTTTGCTGCAAAAGCCTCAGGAAATATTATGTTCATGTATGTAACCTGCATGATTTTGAGGAGGAAGCAATTATATTATAATGTCCTAGAGCTGGGCAGTTGTGAGAAGAAGGTTGATGACATAAGACAGAAAATACCATGGTGCTGCACAATGAAAAAGACAACCCAGAATCCATGCAGAAAATGCCTATTCCCACCCAAAGGAGTTTAAAATGCCCGTGGTTGGTTCCCTTCAGCAAATCCCAGACTGCCCCTGATGGGAGAGATGAGGTTAGGGTGACCCGAGAGCCCACAAGGAGCCTGTAATGCCTCCCTTAGGACAGTCCTCTTGAGCACTCCTGGAGGAGAGTGAGGCACGCACAGCAGAATCAGGAGGCAGTGAGGAGAAATAAGAGGGTCTCTGCCCTGAAGACCAGACCACCGCCATCCACCAGTATCTCTGCTGGTCTGGGCACTGATGTTTATATGTCCTCATGGCAGCTCCCAGGGCCAGGCTGGCCACAATCTTCCTGACATTGATATTGGAGCATCAGCTTTCTATTCTTGATAAATTAATTCCCATGCCCATGCCTCCTTCCCAGGTACTTTTCCCTGTTAAAAACCTCATCTTTACTTGCCTAGACTATCTACACTTTAAAGAGCAAAGAGAACATTTTGTTAACCGGTGGTTTGGAGAAGCCTGCTCTAATATTCACAGGGTTTGGTTCAAAAGTACAAATGAAGGTCCATATACTATATGGCTAAATATTTAACAGTTAAAGCCAACAGATGTTTAATGAAATATGTTCCAACCTATGTCCTTGCCTAGAAAACCAAGTTCAAATTTAGGAGGCATCTTAGCCCTTAGGTAAGTGGTTCTCAAACTTCTGGCCCTTTAAATACAGTTCCTCATGTTGTGACCCAACCATAAAATTATTTTCGTTGCTACTTCATAACTGTAATGTTGCTACTGTTATGAATCATAATGTAAATATCTGATATGCAGGATGGTCTTAGGCGACCCCTGTGAAAGGGTCGTTCGACCGCCAAAGGGGTCGCGACCCACAGGTTGAGAACCGCTGCCTTAGGTATACTTCTATCCACAACAAAAACAGCCATTAACCACTAAGCTGTACACCTGAAACCAATACAAAGTAAAATTGGAAGAAAAAAATAAAATTTTATAGGCCCAAACTTTAAAACAACAACAACAAAAAACCCAAATAGCTACCCTTAATCAAAATCTTGGGAAATGGAATAGTTGACTCTTTGGAGGATGGACAAGACAGAGAGGCTAATGCAGGTCCAATAGGTTCAGTGTCTCTGGCATCCAGACAGTGGTGTTAAGAGGGGTCACAGACTCAGTGGAAAGGGCCACAGCCAGCAGGTAACTAGAGTCAAATGTCTAACACAGGAGCTCAGGGGAAGGAATTGTCTCCCCCAGGTCTAAGGGCAGGACTGAGACTGCGGTGGGAGCAGACAGTGGCTCTTGTGCACTAGTAAAAGAATTTGCCTTAGCACAACAGAGAAAATGCAGAAAATACAACACAGTGGAAAATTCACACACGTACGACTCGGGTCAGACAGTTAAAAGCTGCAGTCTCGGGAAATTTCCACACAAACAAATAGGCATCTGGGATTTTCAGCTGATATTGGAAGGAAATCAAGTCCTTCACATGGAGCAATTGGGGAAAACTCCATATATAAGCAGTTCTCAACCTGTGGGTCACGACCCTTTTGGCGGTCGAATGACCCTTTCACAGAGGTCGCCTAAGACCATCCTGCATATCAGATATTTACATTGTGATTCATCACAGTAGCAACTAAAATAATTTTATGGTTGGGTCACAACATGAGGAACTGTATTTAAAGGGCCAGAAGGTTGAGAACCACTGCCATATATAAAAAGTATACTTGGTGTCAACTGTATAAATAAGAACTCAGGATTTCCTGTGACCTTATTTTACTAAAGCCCCTGAAATAAGATGCAGACTCTGAGAATGATCAGGATAGGACATGGGGGGAAAGGGTTGCTAGAATTTAGGAAAAGAAAACCCAGACTATCCAAAGTCTGAAATCATGTTCCTGGTTACAGACACTGTGATATATTCTCACGGTTTACTGAATAGCAAAATCATATATAGTTCTCCTTTCAGAGTCAGGATTCATTCATTCTGAACATATCCCCTTGTTATCCATATGACTCTTCTGAGTTGTATTATTTGCAGATACTAATATCTGTTTAGAAGAGCAAATTATGCCCATCTCTTCTCATCCCTGACTTCAGTGACTTCAGGATGGTGACTTGAAATTGGCCTTGGTGGGAGTGTTAATTAATAGCATAGAAACTGGCAAACACTACAAATCAGGGTTTTCCTTCCCTGGGAGAGCCTCTTTTTAAATAAATTTACCAACACACAACTGTACCAAGGCCACAAGTGGGTAAAAATATCAGAGCCCAGCCAGCCTGATTCAGTGGTTGAATGTCAACATATGAACTAGGAGGTCAAGGTTCGATTCCTGGTCAGGGCACATAACTGGGTTGAGGACTCGATCTCCAGTGTGGGGCATGCAGGAGTCAGCTGATTAATGATTCTCTCTCATCATTCATATTTCTATCTTTCTCTCCCTCTCCCTCTCTTCCTCTCTGAAATCAATAAAAAAATGTGTTTTAAACAATCAGATAAATAGCTCTCTTACTTAATGATGCTAATTTCTGGATAGGCTACATGTTTATGACACATGCAAGCATAATTTATATACTTGTATCTCAATTTTCAAATACTGATATTTCTCACTCTTAACCTTTGAAAATAAAATCTAAAGAGGAAGATATATCAGTATTTAAAAATTATCAGTATTTCCTCCCAGATTATTTTATCTAAATTTGATTTATAAAACATGATTTATTGCCCAGAAAGGTAATACAATTTAGTTCTGTGTTTAGGAAAAAGGAAAAACATATATTTCTGCACCTGGTCAGAAAGTGCTACTTAGCTTTTGAGAATAAATTGAACAGCACAAAGGCATTCTCACATTGATGGTTTTCCTTTGGGGCTTGTTTTCTGAAAATGCCTAAAGCACCCAATCCAAAAAAAAAACAAAACCAAAACACACAGGTGTGTGTGCATTTCCAATGGGAGTCTGTCAGCCCTTCAGCTCCCTTCTGTAAGAAATTAAAAAAACAAAAAACACAACAAGTTTCCTCCTTCCAGTCTTGCTCCAACATGCCCAGGGCAGACACCGCACACCTGCTCCGCCTTGGTCGCACGTCACTCATCATCAGCGGGAAGGAAGGCCTTGAGAGGGAACAGGGAAAGGAGAGTCACCCGCCACCTGAAGAGCTGGGCACGGGCTTTGTTGTTTTAGATGTCTGAGGGCATAAAGTTACAAAATCTGGAAAAGTCAGAACTGCAGGGTGAACTCACTACATGACTCCTTTACTGGGAGCAAGGCTGGGAAGCAGTGTCTATGGTCTGTCAGCTTTAGCACAGTTTGCAGAATACTAAACACATGTGCATGGCTCCATCCTCGTTCTGATTTATCTGCAACATCTGTGGGGAAATCCACAGACGGAAAAAAAAATGACCTCTACAACTTTTACCCAAAGGGCTGTTGTATGTTCTCCATATTCTAGTCTACACTTGCTCCAAAAACACGTTGGTGAAGTTGAATTGGAAAGTTCCTCATTTGAATTTCCGATAACAGTTCTGACCTGGCTGGGATTGATTTGGCTAATGAAAAGTAAATATTCTGATGTCTAATGAAATTGAAAAGATTCCATATCTTCTTTAGAGTGTTATATTGTAATCATTAAATTACTGTGGAGGGATTAATAATGACCCCGTTCCTGGCCAGCGTGGCTCAATGGGTGAGTGAAGACCTATCAACCAGGAGGTCACTGTTCTAATTCCCAGTCAGGGCATATGCCCAGGTTGTGGGCTCGATCCCCAGTGTGGGGTGTGCAAGAGGCAGCCAATCAATGATTCTCTCTCATCATTGATGTTTCTATCTCTCTCACCTTCTCTCTTCCTCTCTGAAATTAATAAAAATATTTAAAAAATATAATGGCCCTTCAGTCTGTCCACATTCTGATCTCTGGGAGCAGTGAATATGTGATGTTACATGACTCAGAGGACTTTGGAGGCGTGACTAAATTAAGGATCTGAAAACAGGGAGAGTATTCCAGTTATCCAGGTGGGCCCAATGCAATCAGGTGTCCTTCTAAGGAGGAGAGGGGTCAGAGAGATGTAGGTATTGTGCTACTGTTTTTTAAGATAGAGCTGCAAAAGGCAAAGGAATGAATTTTCCCAGAGCCTCTGGAAAAACACAGCCTGCTGACATCTTGGTTTTAGCTTAGTGGAAAAGCTGATATGGATTTCAGGTCTCCAGACCTGTATGAGAATAAACCACTGACCCACACTGGCTGGGCAGATAATTTGACTTTTTGATGAGTGAACCCTCACATTCTATGGAAATGGATTGTGTCTCTCTTTCTTTCTCTCTCTTATCTCTCTCTCTCTTATCTCTGTATGTGTGTGTGTGTGTGTGCACACAGTTAGCTGAAAGGCTCATGGGAAGCAAAAGAACCCATTTTAAGGAAGTTAAGACTATGGGGGGCGGGATGGGTGACACCTGTAATACTGTCAACAATAAAAAAAAGACTACAAGGCAAGTCAAAGTTTGATTACTCACACCCCCAAAAAGAGTGGAGGTGCCAAGGTGTATGGGGAGGGAACAGCCCTAGAATCACTGGTTTGTAAGAGCGAAGCTGATCAGACACTGGCAGGGCAATGGCCCTACGAGACCACACAAGTGAGGTACAGCTCACAAATGAACCAGAGACGCAAAGAAGAATACAGGTTTTAACTAACGTTTCCCTGATAGAAGGAATCCTAAGACAAAAGAAAGGAAAAAAAAAAAAAGAGTACCTTAAGTAAGAGGCTTACCTTGGAGAGAAAGACGCAGAGCTGGCCTCCTGGGGGCAAAGCTGGTGGTTGTTATTACACTCGTTGGATGAATGTGGATCCACCTGTAGGAGTGAGCGCTAGTCACATGTGCAGCCCAGGTGGAACAAGGCATCTGTGATGTTCACTTGCCGTGAAATAAGCAGAAATGAGGCCAAGTCTTAGATGTTCGGTGGCCATTTCTGAAGTCGGCTACGTTGATGGGATTTGGGGAAACCACCCCGATTTGGGGCTGGAGCAGCACCAATGCTAATCCATCACTTTCTCTTGATTTAGTGAATACAGAGCTGTGCAGGGGTCTCTGGAGATAGTAAGCCTTAGAACTGTGTGATGAGCCAAGCATAATAGCTAAAAGGGCTGAACCCATTTGCACCTGAAGTGGAATTGGTGTGAGATCCAGAGAGAAGCAGGACTTGCTCTCAGCTCTTCAATGAGCACCAATAGGTAGAAACTTTTGTCTAGGTCAGTGGTCTGCAAACTGCGGCTCGCAAGCCACATGCGGCTCTTTGGCCCCTTGAGTGTGGCTCTTCCACAAAATACCACGTGCGGGCACGCACATACAATGCGATTGAAACTTCGTGGCCCACGTGCAGAGGTCGGTATTTTGTGGAAGAGCCACACTCAAGGGGCCAAGGAGCCACATGTGGCTCGAGAGCCGCGCAGTTTGCCGAGCCGCAGTTTGCCGACCACTGGTCTAGGTGCATAGATGAGGGTCTCCTGATGCCCATTCTTGGAGGCGCTACAGTAATTTTCTCTGCCTCCAACCAATTGCTCCCAACATACTATTCTTCTTTTGCATCAGTGACCAGGGGGCTCCATCCTTTCCTTCCATGTCTACCTCGCTGGCTCTGCTTTTAAAAATTGTGTATGGCAGCAGCATACACCACGACACATTATTCAAGCTGCTCAATTTAGGCCCCAAAGTAGTAGTTTGTATTGTTTCACAGGCCCATTTTAAAATCTAATAAAAGATGTCAGCCCGCCCATACCTCCCAAACAGAAGACTGCATGTATGACCATCATTATACGGCAAATGCCACATGTATTTGCAGGAGTTCATGAACCCTCCCAAAGGCCATTCATGGAAGCCCGTGTGAAAAAGCCCTCGACTTAAAGGATGGCTTCACTCTTAGGGTTGCCAAGAGCTTTAGAAAGAGAGAGAGAGGGCGTGCAATGATGCGTGTGCCTTTTCCTTTTAGATAGCTTGGATCTCTCTCCGAGCTGTTGAAGAGTTGAAAAGCAAATAAACGTCAACAGTTCTGAATCCCAACATTGTTTAATGACAACCTTCCCATGTTTGCCAACTTGCTGCTTAACAACAATCCTGTTGACACTGTAGAAAGCTTTCCAGGTCCTCCCAGGTAAATAACCCACTCCTACCGATCACTGGCCGCTCAACTGAATTCTTTCATACACAGAGAGCATGAAGATGAGTCATTCTCTTTGCCAAATGTACCTTGACATGGTATAGATTTTACTTCTTCATGAGTTCTTTTCGTTTACTAACCTCAGCGAAGACAGTTATAAGAAAGCATCAACTTTCAGGGAAACTGTGTAACTAAAATGAAATTAGTTAAGTTCCCATATCTGTGAAAATCGTAAATATCTAACTTTTCTGAACCATTCCATTTTGTGTTCGAATATGTTTAGCACCTGACTCTTTGGACAGGTGAAAATATTTTTAAAAATTTGTCATTTGCTGCTGAAATCTCACCGAAAACTATGTGAAATGCAGTGAGGTGTTTGTATGTTATTGGGAATAAAGAGGTAAAATTATGTGATGGAAATTACAACAGGCATCCATTCATTATTAACAAATGGGAGACGTGGTAGGTTTCCTGAGGAAAAAAAAAAGAGCCACTGAGAGTCAAAGGAAGCAGAACTTTTGATGTAGAAAAGGCCAATACGGAGTGGACGGCAGATAAATAGCATTGTGCCCTTGCTGGCTCTACTGCAAAGGTAATTTAATCACTTAATTTGATCCTCTCAGTACAACCTGGCGAGCAGCCTGAGGCAGGAGCAGAGAGCAAAGGCAGGGAAGCAGGGGGTGGGGCGCGGAATGTGTTGGGCAGGCTAACCAGGCCTTTCCCTAACAGCCAAGAAGGAAATGGATTACCTGTGGCTGTGACTAAGAGACCTGCGGCCAACAAGACCAGTTGCCCACATAGAATTCTGCCAAGAAGTATAAGAATAGTTCCAGCTTTCACGGTGGTTTTACTCAAGTTTGGAAACAGGTGGAAATGTCTGAGAAAGTCAGGTGAGAGTTTTAACTATAAATGGCAAAAGAAAACAGAAATATTTCCCCAAAGTCATACGTAAGTTGCTAGAAACAACCTCAAATGCCAGAGCTCAGAGTGGAGCTAGACAGATCATCAAGGGCAGGTTCCCAAGATAAGGTAAGAGGAGCTTGGATTGGAATATTGTATAATGAAATTTAGAGGAAAAGGCATGTTAGATATAATTGAATCCCCCCTGACTCTCCTGTTTTATATATGAGGGGCTTTGCAGAGCTTCCACGCCATTAAATGAGTTACCTAGGGTCCTATATTTAGTGGCAAACCAAGTAGGCTCCAGAGTCCTTAAGGACTGGTTCAGGGACCCTGGAAATGGGGAAATGGGTGCAAGAGGTAAGACAATGGAAACCTAGCTGTTGGGTAACAACTGAAGAAGTTACAAATGAGTAAGAAGACATCAATTGTAATTAGGTGTTAGCATAATTTAGAATTTTTGTTTTTAGTGCTTTTTTTCCCCATGGTTCTTTAAAACATTTTTTTAGGGAGTTAGGAAACTTCTTTTTGAAATCCATATTCTAATCACTCTTTCTGTAAGAAAGCCAAAAGCAATCGTTTTAGTGAAGGGTTTTTACCACTACAAATGTCAAGAAAGTGACATGATCTATTTGTTCCTCTTATTTAAATATAAAGTTCTTAGAAATGTCATTCAATGATTTGACCATATTGTGAATGGTTTAAAATGAAGATTTCTAATTACTTCTATCTATAAATTGAGAACAAACTTTGAGCTAGGCAGCATTATTAGATTCTAATATTGCCATGAACTTTAAGGAGCTGAAGGTCTATAAATGTGCAGTAAAAAACAAGGACACCTTGACTTTATTGTTAATATATTTTAAAAACTCTTCTAGAACCTTCTTCACAGCTTTTTAATATCATATCACACAAAAGTATGAAAAAAAACCCTAGTAGTTTTCTGTGGCTTAAGAAGCTTCATCACTTGCAATTATTATTACTATATTACTGAATCAGGAAATATTGACCAAAAGTCTCTTTTCTATACATGCAAAATTTACCTTAAATAATTATCTCAGATGCCATTTTCTTGAAAATTATAATAGTAAAAGCTTAGCACTATAACTTTTGTTTTTGGTGCTCTGGATATAGAAAGAGTGATTAAGATGTATTTTAAAAAAAGGATTCTAACTCAATAAAAAGCTAAAGAACCAAAAAATTATTTCTAAAACATGGTTAGAATGTGGTGCTTATTTCACTAATTTGTAGCTTGAAATGTTGTTTATCTACACGTGGCTTTTCTTAGCCGTGGATTAAAACACATATGCATTTGGCCATCCATGTAATTATGCAAGGCCCCGATAGAATTTGCTGGAGCCCAAAGATATAAAGCCCTATTAGGTGACTGAGAAAAGAATGAGTGAAAGAAGTGAAACCTGTTCTTTTTATCATCATAATTTTATAAGAGACATTTAATTTTGCATGACTATTTAAGTATTTTAATAATAAAAGTAAACTACTTGAAAATAAGCCAGTGCCCATACCTAAAAAGCATTTTGACACAAAGAGAAAAATATCTAAAGGATGTTAAATTCCTCTAGTGAGGAATATGAGAAATGGCAAGTGTTATACCAGTATAATTTGCATTACTCTTAATCACCAAAGCCCATAGGCTAAAACCTTATCCAAGCATGATCTTCATAAGAGTTGGAATGTAAAGAAATATCAATGGAATCCTTATAAGCTGTAAACTCAAAACTTCGAGTATTTTCAGAGAACAGCATAACATACTATATCACTTAATTTTTAGAAATATCCCGAGTAGAATATTCTATAAAGTTTGCAATGGGAGCATAGAGAGAGAGGAAGGTGTGCTGTGGAGTTAAGGATGAGGAGAGTAGTTATTTAAGGACTAGGCCCTGTTTCCTAAGCATGAAAAGGCAACAGCAATGACCAAGCCAGTGATGAATTTGTTCTGCCAGGATTTAGGAATAAACTGATGAAGTTCCAAGCACAGTGACTCTGCATATCACTCCCAACCCCAAGAAACTTCCCCGGCCAAGTGTCTCAACTATCTTTCAGTTGAATGATCAGAAAATAAGTGTTAATCAGAGCACTAACTTACCCTCCAGAGAACTTCCAAATTACTCATGGTATTTAATCCATTTCAATTCCAAAAAATGCGAAGAAGCCAGGAAAGAATCAGAGTTCGCCTTCAGTTGCTGGCCCTTGGAACTTGCTCAAGTCAACCTACAAATGCCAAGACCTTTTCTTTTGTCATCCTTCTTTTAAAAAATCATATGAATCTGCACTAATCCTCTGAACACAGATTGAGTCTCTCTAAATTAACACAAGTATTTTGGATTTTTGTTTAACTGGTTAATGACATCCTAGTCTATATTTCTTGCATACATTAGAGTCCTATACCTTAAAGACTTCTCTGAATCTCCTGCTAATGTGGCCACACCAGCTGCAGGTCTACTCTCTTCTGCTCTATGTACTTGTTCTTCTTGATGACAAATGGTCTAATTGCATTTATTTCCATAGTACCTAAAAAAGGGGCAAACCCACTCAGGGTTTAAAATATAAATTTTAATAGAAATTTCAGTAATCTCCAGGTATTAATAACCTTAACATTTTATTCAGGTATTACAATGAGTAATACCCACTATAATTCCCTTAGTGCTATGAATAATTTCTTTTTCTAATTACAAAATGAAGAAATAGTACACATTTATAATACAATGTGGATTCAAGATTAGGACAAGAGTGCTAACATTATTTCATTGCAAACACACATACCCATAAAGAAAATAGTTTTTTTGAAAGAAAGGAAGGAGTAAGTGAGAGAGGAAAAGATTTCCAGTAAAGTTACATAAATGTAATCTTGAATATCACTTTTGTGAGGAAACAGTAATGTAAAAACAGTAATGATAAAAGATGTGTCATTCAAAATCAATCTCAATTTTATAAAAATCATTTATAAAAAATTCTATACTCATTTATAAAAATCATTTGGGATAGTTGAGAAAGCTCAGATGGAAGAGAGTAGTAGCTGAGTTGAGCATTCATTCACTCATTCATTCCTTCAATCAATCAATCAGTACTAACTAAACAAAGAGGAAGGCCCTTGAAGGGAAGAGTTTCCTTTCCCTTTCTTAGACTTAAACCTCCAAATCTAAGACTAGACCTCTAAAATGTTTAGGTACCCACTTAACTAGACAAACATTTATGTAAACACACTTGCTGCCTAAACACACTGTGTATGTTTCTGTGTTCTGTGTGTGTTTCAGTGTTTCCATGCATATTGTTGTTGAGGCATAGAGTGGAACTGTTATCTATAAATGCATCAGTTGAAAGCATTAGGCCAGTTCCTCTGAAATGCGGCCAACTCTCAATACGTTTATTAGTTCATTAATTTATTCAATGTTTATTTCCTTCAAAGTATTTGCTGTGAACCTACCGTATCCAAGCATTGCCCTTAACACAGCTATTCTCCTTTCAAAAAGCTATCAGGCTGGAAAATGAGTTACTGTACATCTACAGAGGAAATAACTCGGATATATCTACATTTATTTAACTAATATAAAAATGATAACTTGTAGAAATAAATAAATAAAAATGAAAAGCTACCAGCAAAGGCTGTCCATTCTAATTTCAAAATATATCTGGAGTTGACCATTTCTTATCATCTCCCCTGCCCTTAATCTGGTTCAAATGATCAACTCTTTCTTGAACAACTGGAGTAACTTTGAACTGATTTCTCAGCTTCCACCTTCCTTCCTAAATTATTTTATCCAGAGTGGTCCCTTTAAATTGTGACCCATTGTCATGGTACCTCTTTGCTCAAGGCCCTGCAATCATCCTCCATCTTTTCCAGAGTAAAGCTTAAGACCTAGCACAACCCATCAGGCCTGGCCCCACACTACCCCTTACATCGCCTCTTTCCTCGCTTCGCTTCGCTCTGCTCCAGCCACTTTGATGTCTTCCAAAGGCTTATGTGCCATCCTGCTCTTGCTAGTTTGTCTTTCCACAAATAGCAGGAAGGCTCGCCCCTTCCTTTCCTTCAGGTCTCTTATCAATCCGGCCTTCCTTCCCTGACCACCGTGTGGAGATGGCATCCATTTCCCTCCTAACAGTACACTCTGTTCTTCCTTCACTTCACTTGTCTTCCTTGGCCTTATCACCACCTGATTGTTATCTAGTTATTCGTCTTTCTCCTCCAGATCAGGGACATTTTGTTCAGGCTGCGTCCCTGGGGCCTGGAACAGTATCTGGCACACAGTGGGAGCTCAGTACACAGTGAATTAATGAATAAAATAACTAATGTGTCACTTTCTAAGGATGACTTTGTCGGAACCCTCATTCGAGTGACTGGATTTCCCACTGCAAATGGATTTGCATTTATTTTATGGATCTGAAACATTGCGAGATTGGGTTAAAGGGGCTTGCTTCTTTTTTTTTTTTTTTCTATCATATTTTCCTCCTGAGATTTGGATACTGTTTCTCTTACTCACTTGTTCAGAGCCAATCAATGTCACCCTTTAGTCTGCCAAAGTGGTTGCCGAGTGATGAGGAGGCATTTCATCCCTCCGGGAGCCTCAAGCACTGCCTGTGTAGCATGTACAGTTGCTGCTGGCTATGAGTGAAAATCTGAGAAAATCTCCTACCAGGGAGCGCAGACAAGGAACATTCAGACTCTGGGTCAGCGCAGAGAGCTTGTCAAGTCTCCCTTCAGTACTCGTGCAGGTTTCTACTGCTCATGAAAGCGCAGTGCCCCGGAGAGTTCACGGCACTCTGAGGCACTAAAGGATCCCCACAGAGCTCCCACCAGCACTCCGCAGAGAGAGATCTAGGTCTCTCTGGTGACGAAGCTCATCATATACTTTTATAACTTAATTTCTAATAAAATGTTATTTGAACCAAGAGAAAAATCCCTTGTGGGTTTTAGCATTAGAACTGGAGCAGTAAAGAAATCAGCTTTTTCTCATTAAGGTGACATTTCTTTTTCATATGGTAGAAGCGATATAGTGATTTTTAGCAATGTGGTGGTATTGGTCTGCTGGGCTGCTATGACACAATACTGTAGACCTGGTGGTGTCAATAGGAGAAATTTAATTCTCTGCAGCCTGGGTAGGAATCCACAGATTCCTTTCCTGGGGAGAGCCTGCTTCCCGATTTCCGGCTGTGTGCTCAGATGGCCTTCTCCTGGGACATGCCTTGGAGAGAACAAAAAAGAGAGCAGCTGTCTTCCTCTTCTTAAAAGGCCACTAATCTCATCATGAGGGTCCCACACTCATGACCAAATCTAAACCTAGACTTGTATTTCCCAAAGGCCCTACTTCCAAACATCATTACATTAGGGGTTAGGGCTTCAACATACTATTTGAAGGGCAGAACGTGCAAACATTCAGCCCTTAACAGTGGACTCAAGTCTTGGTTGAGATAATTACTGAGTGTATGTAGGTGAGTTACTCCACTTTTCTAAGCCTCAGTTTTTGAAACCTGTAAAATGGACAGTCAATCCCTTTACTGAAGTCCTATTGGTAAAGTACTTAGCAAATAATTTCCATGGAGCAAGTTTTAGCTGGTAGCTGTCATTTTTATTTTTAAATGCCTCCCTTTCCCTTATGTAATCACTAAAAATATTCAGGAAAGTATTCTACTTATAATGAAACATGGCATACTTTTTATTTCTAATTTTTAGTGTATTAACATGTAAAATGTATTATCCCTCAAATAGAAAATGGCTTTATAGTTTCCCAAGCTCTTATTTTAAGAAGCCAATTTTCATATTATGTAAAAACTTTATCAAATATTATTTTACAAATATAAAAAGAAATAAGTGTTAAATTGTAAAAGTTCAACTGTATAATTACACGTAAATACTATAGCTTATTTATAATTTAACGTGAATGTAGAAAGTGAACATTTGCTGACTAATATATATATTATTTTTCTTTTATTTATAGAAAGAGTTCTAAGCATCCTATATAATAAAAGCCTAACATGCAAATTGTCCTGTCGGGCGGTCATTCTACCAGAAGACCAGGAGTTTGACTGCTCGCTATAACCTGCGCCACAGGGGCTGGCACAGAAGATGGCGGGTGTTGGTGACACGGGGCTGGCAGTGGGCGGCAGTGGAGTTGCTGCCAGCTCTGATGGGCCCCAACGAGAGCTGGACCACGGTGGGATGGTGAGCCGGTGGCACCAGGCCAGGGTGGGTGTGAGTGGGTCCGGATAACCCCGCTGACTGCCCAGCAGACAGTGACCAGTGACAGCGGCGGGGGCGGCGGGGGGGGCGGGCGCGCCACCTGGCTCCCAAGCACTAAGGGAGCGGGGGGGGGGGGGGGGGGGGGCGCCGCAACCCCAACCAATCACCCCGCAGGCAGGATGGTGGAGCAGGTGAGGGGGTGGTGCCAGGCCAAAGCAGGGTGCCAGGTGAGGCTGCGGGGCTGCAAGGCTGCGGGCGTGAGCTGGGGCTGTGAGGCTGGGGGCTTGAGTTGGGGCCTGATCTCCACAGGCCACCCAGAGGGACCTCACCTGTGCATGAATTCGTGCACAGGGCCTCTAGTATAAGATATGTTTAAGAAATTTGAACTCCCCTTCACTCCTATATCTATGTAAACTTTGACATAAACTAAAATGTTAACATTTCAGTTTTTTAGATATTAGTTTATATTTTTAATATTATTGCTTTGTTCATCTACCTGACTTCTATAATTTCTAGGGCAGACAGTAAGAGATGATTACCTACTGTACATTCTGTTATCCAGAGTGGTCCCTGTAAGCTGTCAATCATTGTTATGTCCTTTTTTACTGTAATGTTCACTGCCTGCCAAGATTCAACTATGCATTAATTGAGTCAATATTTATGAAGTGTCTGCTGTGTACCAGGCACTGTTCTAGGTGGTGGACATATTGAAGTGAATAATACTGGTAGTGTCTTTCTCCTGAAGACAATTAAATCCCAGTTTAGAATTTAAAAAAGTAATAATAATAAGCAAATAAACAACCAGGGAAATTTCAAATTTTTAAAAGTGCTAGAAAAGGCTGAAAAATGAGGAATAAGGGTAGTGTATGTTCCTCTATATTACTATTCAGTGGAAGCCTCCCGGGGTGATGCCATCTGAGCAAAACCCTGAAATTCGAACTGAAGTAACCAGCCAGGTAAAGTAAGCCAAGGGAAAACATTGTGTTTAGAGGAGAGAGCAAACCTAAGGTCCCTGAGCAGGTAAGAGTTTAGCATGTTCAAGGACCAGTGGACCAGTAGGGCTGGAGGCATAATGAATAAACACATCTGGAAGGAGGTGGTGGGTGAAGTAGGCAGGGACCAGATCCTATAGTGCTAGTATAGTCCAAAGGAGAATGTTAGACTTTATTCTAAATTCAGTCAGAAGCCAAAGAAGATTTTAAGAAAGGGATGACATAATTTTACTACATATTAAAACAGTAAACTTGGCAATTGTATGCTTAATCCTTTGCAGAAGTGAACAAAAATCTAGGAGTCCAGGTTGGTGGCTATTTCCATAACCCAGGCTAGAGCTAGTGTGGTTTATATGAAGGTGGTGGTAGTAAAGATGAAGAGAAAGAGGGACATCATAGACTCTTAGATATTCAACTTGAGCAAATGAAAAGAAAAAGTGGAACGGGAAGCCTAGTATAAGATGAAGCATTATCAAGAATTCTATTTTTGAAAGTTAAACTTTATTATATGTTATACTATACAAGGAGAAATGTCAAATACACTGTTGGATATAGGTCAAGGCTAAATACACATTCAGGAGCTAATGGCACCTAGGTGAATGTAAATTCATTGGGCTAGGAGGAAATATAATCTTCAACATTGAGAGGTCTCATTTATAAGAAGAAGCCAGCAAAGAATAATAGAAATTGTCAGAAATGGAAGAAAAACCAAAGAATGTGTAATTGAATAATAACAATGATGATTAGCAATTTCTGTGCCAAGTACTGCTTTAATTGCCTTAAACTAATTTAATTCTTACCATTTCAAGAGCAAGGTGCTGTTTTTATACTATTTTATAGGCAGGGAAACTGAGGCACAGTGAATTAAACATTTTGCCCAAGTTCAACATTGCTCTCTGATATGCAAAAGAAAAGTAGCTTTTCTATCCCCTTCCAAAAAAAAAAGATGTCAAACTTTACTGAGAGACAAAATACAATGACAGGAAAATAGTCATTGTATTTGTAACATGGAGACGGGTTGTTTCAGTAGAGATAGCTTTTTCAGGGTAACATGGTAATAAAAGATAGATAGATGGGGATTAACAAGTAAGCAGAAAGTAGGAAGTGGGAACCATAGCCTTACACAACTCTTGGGTGCAGTTCTATTACAGAGCAGCACAAAGACATGGGGCTGTAGCAAGAGAGGGATTTGGGATTCAAGAGAGGTTTGTTAGATATGGTGTCTGGGACCTATGAACCAGGAGGTCACAGTTCAATTCCTGGTCAGAGCACATGCCCAGGTTGCAGGCTCAATCCCCAAGGAGGGTGGCATGCAGGAGGCAGCTGATCAATGATTCTCTCTCATCATTGTTGTCTCTCTCTCTCTCTCTCTCTCTCTCTCTCTCTTTCTCTCTCTCTCTCTCTCCCAACTCCCCTCCTCTCTAAAATCGATAAAAATATATTTAAAAAAAAGAAATAGGCAAATGACTCAAGTAGACATTTTTCCAAAAAAAAAAAAAAAAAAAAAAGGCATAAATGGCCAATAGGCACATGAAAATATGTTTATCAAGAGGGCTATGTAGCCGAAACCGGTTTGGCTCAGTGGATAGAGCGTTGGCCTGTGGACTGAAAGGTCCCAGGTTCGATTCCGGTCAAGGGCATGTACCTGGGTTGCGGGCACATCCCCGGTGGGAGATGTGCAGGCGGCGGCTGATCGATGTTTCTCTCTCATCGATGTTTCTGACTCTCTATCTCTCTCCTTTCCTCTCTGTAAAAAAATCAATAAAATATATTAAAAAAAAAAAAAAGAGGGCTATGTAAATGAAAACCACAATGAGATATCACCTCACACCTGTTAGGATGCCTATATTTTTTAAAGTATTGGGGAGAAATTTGAACACTTATGTACTATTGGTGGGAATATAAAAATGGTTCAGCCACTCTGGAAAACAATATGGAGATTCCTCAAAAATAAAAAAATAAAACAGAATTACCATGTGATCCTGATGGGAAACATAAAAATAGATTTTTGGGAGGGGGCTAGCAATCTGACTCTGTACCTAGTTAATCAGTATCCCTAATGCACATTCTTGCTAGCTGATAATCAACTCACTGCCCCTTCTTTAATTATCTGGTCTTGCAAGACCTATTTACCTAAATACTCACATTTTACAGAGGACATAAATCATGAACAATACACAACCCCCAGAGGGGGTTATCAGTGCTAGTGTCAAGCCAGGCCTTTAGGTGTGGTCTCATGTCCTCCATCCCAACACACAGGGCTTTTTGCAAAACCCGTGAAAGGTCCAGAAGTCTGATCCATATTTGGGGGACAAAGAAACCAAAGGGTATAAAGAAAAAGCTTCCTCCATATTGGCTTGCTCAGGACTTGGAAACAGGCTCTCCTGAGTCATGGTACTAGTACATCTGGAAATAAATGGTTTTTTTCCTATATCTCTGAGTACTCCTGTGTGTACCATATTTTCTGGTCGCCTGATAAATTCTGTAACAATCCAGTAATTCTACTTCTGGATAGTTATTAAAAATAATAGACATAAGGATGTCCATGAAATATGTTCATTGCAGCATATTTCCGGTATTCAAGATGTAGTAACCACCTACAGATGACTGGGTAAAGGAAAGGTGGCATATGCATAAAATAGAATATTATTCAGCCTTAAAGAAGGCAATTCTGCCATATGGGACAACACAAGCTTTGATGACATTATGGTAAGTGAAATAAGCTAGTCACAGAAGGACACATACTTATGATTCCACTTATATGAAGACTAGAGGCCCAGTGCATGAAAATTCGTGCACTGGGGGAGGGGGGCCTCAGCCTGGCCTGCCTCCTCTCACAGTCCAGGAGCTTTCAGGGGATGTCCTACTGACGGGTTAAGCGGGGAGCGGGTCTAAGCCACAGTCTGGCCTCTCTCTGCGGGAGGTGACTGGGCCAATCAGGGGAAGGCGCCGCCCCCATCACCCCGCTGCTACTACCACTGCCAGCTGCCGCAGCTGCCTGCCCTCAGCCCTTACAGCTGCTGTGGCTTTTTCCGTAAGGATGTTGGAAGATGTCCTGTCTATCTGATCTAATGAGCATATTACCCTTTTATTAGTATAGATTACAAAATAGTCAAACTCATAGAAGCAGGGATGAGAATGGTGGTGGCCAGCGGCTGGAGGAGGGGGAAATAGTGAGTTGCTATTCAAAGGATATAAAGTGTCAGTTATACAAGATGAATATGTTCTGGAGAGCTATACAGTATAATAGCTATAGTGAACAATACTGTACTGTGCAGTTAAAATGTTGTTAAGAGAGTAGAACTCATGTTTAGGTTTAAAAAGGGGTAAAAAAAAATCTGGATTTTCTTCAGCAAAAAAAAGTGGAGGTTTCTAAATCAGGATTCATCAGTTTGGGCCACCTGATTTGCATGGCCTAGTATATATGCAAAAAATAAAAATAAATCCTACAACAGAATCTGAAATAGAGCGTGCCTACAAATTTAACTCTGTCCCATCTCAAAAGTTAGGCCAAATTATATAATCAAATACTAACTTAAAGTTCCTTGTGAATATTGAATTTTATCCAAGGAGTTCAAAGCACTTGGTAAATAAATAAATGTTATTAACACTTATTGCTTACTATGTCCATGAAATGGGATATAAAGATGCATATTAAAATCTTGGTTTGCAAAACACAAAAGCAAATTGTGTAAGAACTCACTGAGCTAAACTATGTTTTAATAAATCTAGAAACGATGGTACTGAAATAATGATAAAGCAGTCATCAAACATGAATCAAAAATATTGAGAGATTAACTCTGTGCAAAACACTAGTCATTGCCTGCTCAGTTGCATACAGGATCAGTTGCAAAAACGTTTTTGGGAGATTTGAGCTATGTGTGTTTTCACTGGGCTGAAAGACTAAATGCCTTGATTGATTGATGTTATGAAACACACAAACACACCGAAATTTTTAAATCCTCAGAGATTACCAAAACAAGATTTTTCTAGAGTAGATCAAAGTATATACACATTTTTAAGTCAGCACAGCACTTGAGAAACAAGACTAACATATTGTTTCTCAGGGGTAATGGGCTTCTCATTAGAAGAAGAATAATTCCTGAGACATCAATTGTTTGGGGGATTCTTGGTGAAAATCATTCTAGTAATCTGAGCGGCATTAAGGCAATAATACAGCAAGCATACAAAAATATTCACAGCTACTCTCTGTTCCCTGGGAATTTAGATGGGCAATCCCATATGGTTAAAAGTGCTTGTTATGCATGGCAGAGGATGATTCCAAAACAATAGAACTCACTAAGGAATAGTAAGACGGAGTTAAAAATGAAGGGAACCTTGCTTTTCTGATGAAAAGAGAGCTGCAGGCAATTTTGGCCAGTGGCTGCCAATGCTATGTCCTCTTCACACCATCTTAGATGCTAATTTTGTGCAAGAACCTGACTATGGAAGAATTTAGTTTATTCAACTACTTGTTTCATCACAATAATAATCTCAGTGAAGACATCTGACTTCTCACTCTCTTTGCTGCCTCATATTATTCAGCTGCTACAAGATGATCTGTATGGGAATTACTGGGAATAGTTTGAGTGGAAAGAGAGCAAGGATGAGAATCTTCTTGAGTGGCATGGTTGCAGGTACAAGTTGTTGCCTCCATACCCCTTAGGGGAAAATGACATTGCACATAGCAGAAACAGCAGCACACTCCTCTTACTACCTTGCATTTGTGAAGGAATTTCTTTTTGGGGGAGTACAGGGTGCTTCTAAGCAATGCTATGGGTGCTCCGTTTTCATGAGGACCCTGAAAAATAAGACAAAATAAGTCTCGGACTCATAAACTGGGAACAATAACTTCGGGAGCAAAGTCGATTTTGTGCACTCAGGCAATGGGATTAAATGAACGCCACAAACTCTGCTCTTTGTGAAAGCTAAACTTCTCCCGGCTGAAGAGAACAGCCACAATTGCTCAAAATTCCTGAAATAGGCCAACCATTTGTCCAGAGGGCGAAGCAACCCTGCCCGACTGGCTCCCACTCGAAACCAGTGTCAGGTTCCTGACCTTATGAACTCCCAGATGGAAAAGGAGGAGCTGTTCTCCGTAACCCCTCTCTCTCTCTCTCTCTCTCTCTCTCTCTCTCATTAAAGCAGGTAATGTGGTGGTTTGTATTGTCATTCGCTGATTATCTCTCAGACAAAATTGAATTGTTATATTTTATTATGGACTTTCCATCCTTTGGAGATTGGATAATATTTTTTTAGTTTCCTTTTCTTAAAATGACACTGTTCATTAAGGGAAATATTTTTTTCTTTCACAGTGGGTGTTGCTGGTAGATAAGCATGTCCATGACTATAGTTGCGCTCTAATAGTTCACTTTTAAGAAGACATTATTGTGTTCTTCGTGATCTACCACCTTTTTTTCTCTAAGTGTTTTCTGAGTGGGACTGGTGACAATAGGTCTCAGAAATCTGGAGAAAAGTGAGGAATGAGACTTCACTGTCTAAAGCAGTGACTCTTAGAATGTGGGATTTTTTTTTAACAGGAGAAAATTAAAGTTTAATACAGGTGCATGTGGAATTTACATAGGCATGAAACATGGGGTATACAAGACATTTTTAGACTAAATAGAAAGGGGGAGGAGACAGAGTATTAGATTTCAGAAGTGAGAATGGGCAATTTACAGGTCATTGAGGAAGAGCAGAATATACATGATAGGAAAATTCCTGCTGGGAGACTCAAAAACAATGAGACCTGGGGTACCTAGTAAGGGTAATTACTAATTTAATTTAAATTAGGCTAAGGTAACATTTTTAGTGCTTCTTCCTGAACCAGGTTTCTCTGTCTAAATCTCTTGGGCAGGAAAAGGTAGGAGGGTCAAAGGTTGTGGATGTCACAGGATTCCTTGAAAACTTGTTAAAAAACTAGGAAGGTACATTAGAGAGAAAAAAAATGTTTATATGCTCACAAAAAAAAATCCTATATAATAAAAGGCTAATATGCAAATCGACCAAATGTGGAATGAATGGTTGCTATGGTGCACACTGACCACCAGGGGGCAGACACTCAATGCAGGAATTGCCCCCTGGTGGTCAGTGTGCTCCCACAGGGTGCGCACTGCTCAGCCAGACGCCGGGCTCATGGCTAGCAAGTGCAGCAGCAGTGACGGGGGCCTCTCCCGCCTCTGTGGCAGCACTAAGGATGTCTGCTGAGGGCTCCTGGACTGTGAGAGGGTGCAGGCTGGGCTGAGGGACCCCTCCCCTGAGTGCAGGAATTTCGTGCACCGGGCCTCTAATATTATATAGGATCTCGGGAACTTCAGAATCCTGCTGAAATGCACAATGGTCCCTCACCCAAAAGTTTATGAATATTAGGTAAGTCCTGTATAATGAAAGGGTATGAATATTTACTGAGTTTTGGAATACTTTGCATGCCCCACTATATCTCAGCCTATGGCTGAAGTCTTTAGAGCTTCTTAGTTAGCCCTATTGCTCTGAGCTACCATAAAAAAAAAAAATACAGGTCAGTCTTCAATAGCAAGGACTGGATTCTTCATAAGTGCTGGTCATGAAGCAAATGTCCTACCCTATCTTCCCCTAAAAGTTGAGTCTTTAAAATTTCAACCACAGACCACACATTGCATAACTCACTTGGAGCACTCAGGGATTCACTTATGAGAAAGATGTACAAGATTTCAAAACTGGCTCTAGCTGGGTGGTTTTGCAGTTACCTATATGAAATGATCTGTCAATTTTAGCTTTGATCTTAAAAAACACATAGCCACTTCTTGATACATTCTTCATAATAAGCAGCTTGGATAGTATTCCTACTCCTGAATTTAAACTTTAAAAGTATCTGGAGAAAGAACAAACCTCTCTCTTCTTGAGACATTTCCTCCAGGGCAGGCCGAAGGTATACTGGGAAAAGAGAAGAGGGAAAGCTTGTCATTTTTCTATCCATAGTATTCTGAGCTGTCAATTCAGCAGCTTTCACAAGAACTAAACCAATTTTAAAAAGAGAGAGAGAGAGAACTTGAAAGTGTTGTACCATTAGCTATTCTGATTCTAGTCCATACCAGGAAGCAAAGGTTCTTATTATACCTTGTTCTATTTTTGATCTAATCCGTATCAACAGCCTGAAGTCTCAGCATGGTAATGCTGGGGAAATTCTTTGATGATAATTGGAAAGTTCACTGCCATGCCCCTTAAGTTAAACAATCTGACTGTCACTGGGAGTGTCACTTGGGCTATAAAGAGCCAGGGATAAGAAAAGTGGGCATCTGAAATCAATGTGGGGTACAGGAGTCAATGTGGGGGCTACAGGAGTCAGTGTGGGGGTACAGGAGTCAATGTGGAGGCTACAGGAGTCACTGTATGGCAGTGATGGTGAACCTTTTGAGCTCGGCGTGTCAGCATTTTGAAAAACCCTAACTTAACCCTGGTGCCGTGTCACATATAGAATTTTTTGATATTTGCAACCATAGTGAAACAAAAACTTACATTTTTGATATTTATTTTATATATTTAAATGCCATTTAACAAAAAAAAATCAACCAAAAAAATGAGTTCGCGTGTCACCTCTGACATGCGTGTCATAGGTTCGCCATCACTGGTGTAGGGGGTACAGAAGTCAATGTGCAGGCTACAGGATTCAGTGTGGGGAGCTATAGGAGTCAGTATGGGGGGGGTGCAGGAGTCAGTGTGGGGGATACAGGAGTCAATGTGGAGGTTACAGGAGTCAAACTGAAGGCTACAGGAGTCAGTGGCTACAGGAGTCAGTGTAGAGGCTACAGGAGTCAGTGTGGAGGTTATAGAAGTCAATGTGGGCTACAAGATTCAGTGTGGGCTACAGGAGTCAATGCAGGGGCTATAATATCAATGTAGGGGCTACAGGGGTTAAGGTGGGGGCTACAGGAGCAAGTCAGAGCCTCTATAGAAGTTTTCACATTGGTTAGGTTGGGGTATGGAAGGAAGAAGGTGTGCTTCCCCACCCTCATATCTTAGAGCCTCAAAAGAACTCAGTACACCATCATTCAAACACCCAGATAGCACTGTCTTTCCTCTCTGTGCAGACAACATGATGTGGGAAGAAAAGTCACACTCCACAGCAGTTATTGAAGACAGTTAGATATTACACCAGGCGTTAAAACCTGGTACCTTCTTGTCATGATAAAGATTGTAACAAGAACAGGAAATGGCACAGCACAAATCCGTTTTCATGATAATGATCTCATGAATGTAAAGAGCATAGGAAATGGAACAAATGTAACCCATTCCATTACCACCTTCAAACGGTAACCTCCTTGTCCTAGTCACATGCCCTACTTATGGTCCAAGCACAGAGGAAATCAAAAGGCCGACTGTGACACTGGGGAACAAAACCGCCCCCACTTATCTGTGTGCATGTATGTGCTTGCACACACGTGTCTGTCCTCCTTTGACTGCTGATGCACTAGAGAATTCCTTACAGCTGATTCCCTGCCTTTGACCTGAATAAAGCAGGTGAGGCACTGGAGGAACAAAGAAACCTAAAAACCAAGAAGTCATCTGGGAATACGTGCTCTCCTCACCACCCTTTATCGGATGAGGAAACCCTGAGCTTCCCCTAAATAGAAGCAGTCAACAAAGAAGATGACTGTGTGCCTTTCTTCCTTCCAAGCCTCAAAGCTTCTCAGCTTCTTGGGGAAAATGAAGCTTCTGTCTCACGGTGTGTTCTCTCTCCCCTATCTAAAGAGGCTGCAACTTGATTAGGGCTCATCTACAAGCACAAAGGGAGGTCTCAGAAACACAAGGAAGCCAGAACTTGAGGTCAGTCAGGCCAGGCCAGAGTCGGGGCTGCCATCCATTCCTCTTTGACCTGGCGGTGTCCTGCAGGAGGACCTGCCTCCCTCGGAAAGCTCTTTAAGGAATACTATGTGAAATTCATAACACATCATCTCACCCCAGGATGACTACTTCAGATATGAGGGGGAGTAGCGAGGATCGATGGCTGAGTTTGCCAAATAAATACTAGAGAAAAGGAAAGCCAGATTGCCTGGAGCGCTGTGCCCACACCCTGCCCCAACCAAATGTCACTCACTCTGCTCAGCTGGCTAGTAAATCCTTCCATGGCAACCAAGCAATGGCACTATACGTTTTCTCCTCCTGGGGACTAGTCCAGGCAAGCCAGCCTGAATCTACTTTACATTTCAGGCATCCTGGCTGGCTATCCCTTCCAGATGATATTCCAGTTACAAAATGGCCCTGGCTGGTTAAGGAGGAATGCAATCATGTTCCTTGCCCTGGTTATGTGTCACTTGTCAAGTGATGTTGGGAGATTACCAGGCGATTTCACATCTTCAGATTGGATTGATGGCCTCCCCATCAGATGCCATGCAAAATTCTCCTGTGGGGCGCATCAGTTTCCTAAGTATCATACCTTGATCCTCAAGACAGATTACACTGAAATCATATTTCCAAAGAAAAGAATGAAGCCCCAATTTTCAAATGGTCTACAATTAAAGTAGGTGATGAGCACTGAAAAATAAGCATTTGAGGACAATGCTACATGAGAAAAATATACTGGTGAAGTAGTCTCTAACCTCCATTGCCTTCCTAGGAGGTTTTAACTGATTGTATGTGACTTTGATGAATCACAACATAGGCTTGTTTTATGTATTTAAAAACATAATCTTGCCAGGCCAGTGTGGCTCAATGGTTGAGTGTCCACCTATGAACCAGTCAGGGCACATGCCCGGGTTGCGGGCTGGATGTTCCTATCTCTCTCTTCCTTCTTCTCTGAAATCAATAAAAATATATTTTAAAAATACTCTTTTGAAAAGTGATATGATTGAAATAACTAGAATCTAGGTTTAATTATTAAATATCTCTCATCCTCTGATTTTTTAAACTGTTTTTTTCCCTATCTTTTTCATTTCCAAATGAGAGTTTATCTGTAGACATACGTTTATAGCACAACCATTTCATTCTTTCACAATGCTATGGGAGACACTGTGGTTGCTTAAAAAGAGAAATGAAATAAGAGATGAATGAGGAGGCAGACCTCACTAGCTGTGTAGCCTGGAGGTGAACCGTAGGCATTTCTGAGCTTCGGTTCTCTCATTTGTAAAGTAGAAAGGTTGGTCTGTTTGATACTGACTATTCCCTCTAATTCTAAAATCTAAGAGGGGTTTCTATAAAATCTAAACCCATGACACAGACATCACCTGCATTTGTTGTTGATGTTTTGCTGTGGATTTTTGGTCAATGAATTGAAAGTCTTTCTTTTAGGAGGGCATTATCTTCTCCTTCCATGCTTATTAAAGCTCCAGGTTCCCTATTTCTTACCTGCAGTCCTTTATCTTTACAATGAGAGGTACTTTGTTGTCCTCAGTGTCGATGTGTGTGCTCGGTGTCTATTTCTAAGAGATAAATACAAAGGAATAGGAAAGAGAATCATGGAGTGAGTCTCACGGAAAGTTTGCAAAGCACAAGCAGGAGCAAGGGGAAGAAAGGAGGAGAAAGGTATTTGTTAGGACACTACATGTCAAATGTCCAAAGTAAGGGAATTATATCATTAAGAACTACAACTGATTAAAGGAAAGGATTAGTATTTGTATACATGAAGTTCTAAACCATATTTGAGAAGCAGACTTTTAACCGCTGTTAAACACTAGTACATCAGTTTTAGTTTAAAAATAACATTCTCTGGACATATAGTTAGTAATAAAATGTTAGAAATAATTTTCCAATTCAGAAGCATGAGCCAGAAACATCTTCTCTCCTCCCTGTAATGGCATCTATAGATAATCCTGAAATCTTCCTAACAGAGCTGC
The DNA here is from genome assembly GCF_028538775.1 of Myotis yumanensis. NCBI lineage: Eukaryota > Metazoa > Chordata > Mammalia > Chiroptera > Vespertilionidae > Myotis > Myotis yumanensis. The sequence continues at coordinate 17,617,201 of NW_027223759.1, forward strand.
CCAGCGGGCAGGGCTGCCCCTGCCCTCTGCCGTCCCCTCCGCTCCGCACTCTCTTGAGTAACCCAAGTCTATTTCAAAGGCTTTCGCACTGTGGGACCAGAGATAAGCCTTGTCTCAGGCTTGTGCAGACAGAGTACTGACCACAGCAAGGTGCCATTTCCCATCCCAGAAGTGGTATCAACCGAAAAGGGAACTTTCTCTGATCTTATCCAGGGACTTCATGCCATTTTGAGTGACTCCACTTCAGCATCCTATTTCCCAATTCCACAGCCATCTTGGTCGCTTGTTTACTTGAACACTTGAGGAGACTCATTTGACATCATTTCCCCTCTAGAAAAATTAGCCCAGGATTCAGAGCACTCATTTTGTGGAGCACAAACAACAACAACAAAAACAAAAACAGGGGGATTGCCTGGTGTGTAAAGACAAACTGGTAACCAGATGTCATCTCTGTTAGCAGTTTGTGACCAGCAGCCTTTCTGTGAATCAAGTGATATCTTCTAATAAGACTTTCGATTCATGGTTTTGTCCTAAATTGGGTTTTAGGGCCAAGATGCCTTTGGCTGATCAAGCAGACGTGACTTTGTTACCAAAGATTAAGAAGACTGTGGAAAAAAGTAAACCAAACACTACAAAAACTGTAACATTACTATGAGTACAGAAATAACTAAAAGAGTACAAAAGAACATAGAAAAGTAGTTCTCCCAAAGCTAGTATTTTCACCGCCCCACTTGCCAATATAAAGTATCATCTTCCAACACATCTGGGAAGCAGATAAATTCTTTAGAAAGATGGGAGACAGAATTACTGTGAGTTGCAGTGGTGATTAGAGAACTGTAGCCAAATAGGAGAAGATTGATATTTGTATTTGCCAATTCAATTATGGATCTATGCACCTGATCGTATATCTATCTACATAGCCTTTATTTATGAACCACATGAAATATGTTTAAGTGAGAGCTTGATATTTATATAAATGCATGCCGTGGTGAGAAGCTTAACATATGTGTTGTAGTCTCTACCTTTGAGGTAATCTGAGAAAAGTCAATTAATTATACATGATCGTGTTCACATGATTGTACATAACAAATCTCTAACCTCATTTCAAGCAGGGAAAAGAGTGCATTGGTCAAGTTGGAAACAGGTGTGCACTGATATCTCTTAAAATGGCCTAAGGGCTCCATTTGCCTTTTTAAAAAATGAGAACGGTTTTATGACTTAAAGTGGATTTTGAGCTGAGTATTGGGAAAAAGTTTAGAAATGAGTGCAGATGAAAGTATGGCTAAAGGCCAGGTCATGGAGAAGAAGCAGGTAGGAAAAATAGAGCAAAAGCCAGGTATAACAATGGGAATGTTGATAGATGACCTCAAAACCCAATTCAGGCACTTAAGGGATTTTCAGCAAAGAATTATGTGATCCCAGCAATGGAAACTAGTTTGCAGCATTTAGATGAACATATCTGTAGCAAAAAGGGTCTTAAATATGAACGGTGAACCAAGAAACATCAAAGATAATCAAAGCTGAGATGAGAAATGTGACTAAAACAATGTAGAATAGCAAAGTGTTATCAATGTGATAAACTCTGACATTATTACAAACTAGATGCCCGATGCACAAAATTTGTGCAAGGGGCTTGGCCCTCCCAGCCCTGGCTTCATCCAGAAGGTCATCCAGAAGGACATCTGGAAGGATGTCCAGTCTAATTAGCATATTACTCTTTTATTATTATAGATTGGAATTCCCTAGGACCTGATATCTCTAAATTTTCTGGGGTCAAAGGCTGGCTCTGTCTACAGTTAACACAATAAAATAATCTCCTCTTCTTTTGCCTCTTCCTCCCTACACATTTGCTAATGGATTTCCTTCTAATTTTAAATAAGTAATGTATAAAATAAACATTTGAATTATATGATATACAATCCTATATTTTCTGATTCAAAAAGTACTTCAGTTTCTTATAATGCCTTAAGTTTATTATTAAAAATGTTGACAGGGCTGAGTAAGGAGAGTGCCAAATAATAATGTTTAATAATTACTAGGCATCTTAGAAGTTGAGTACTATGCAAAGGGCTTTCTATGTTTTTCTAAATATTGAATTATTGTTCTCTATAGATATTCTAGTGCATCTCTTTCTGTTTTAAATAAAAACTTTACTGCACATTGCATATAATATTGTTCATCAACTTAATTTTTTTGAAAGAAGGAATGATTTGAGGCAAAAATTAGTGTGAAATGGTAGCCACATGAAAATGGAGATCTTAAGAAAACATAAGAAATTTAGGGATTTGTTGGACAAGTTTAACATTAAAGTATATAGGTAGCTATCTAGATAGCAATTTTATTTTGAAAAAGAGAAAGAAAGAAAGAAAGAAAGAAAGAAAGAAAGAAAGAAAGAAAGGAAGAAAGGAAGAAAGAAAGGAAGAAAGGAAGAGAGAGAGAGAAAGAAAAGGATCCCTCAAAGGATCCTTTTAATTTTAGAATTAAAAGTTCTATAGACATGCATGGTTGGATTTTAGTAACATTAGGGCAGAAAAGCTAGTATTTTGAATCATTTGATGTACTTTCTTAGGCATTACTGCAATAATTGTAATCTACTTCTGTTTCCACAGGTGATGAGTAAATTTTTGTACGATTAGGAATCTTGAGCAATATTAGCATAGATGCAAGATAATCTTAAGCAAGACTCATATTTCTGTATATGACTGGAAAAGCTAGGCCTATATCTTTAGATATCTTGATTGAAAGATTCATTAGTTATAAAAGAATTATATTTTGAGTCCACAAACACATATTGAGTACATAGGTGTATAGGTCATGGTGCACATTCCCAAAGAAGCATCAAGTTGAAAGCCCTGAAGATGCATTTTCTAAAAAATAACTTACATTTATTTTTAGAGAGAGAGGAAAGGAGAGGGGGAGAGGGACAACAACAACTCTGTGTGAGAGAGAAACATTGATAGGCTGCCTCCTGCACATCCCCTACAGAGGATGGGGCATGTGCTCTGACCAGGAATCAAACCAGCAACCTTTTGGTGCATAGGACAACTCCCAACCAACCGAGACACACCGGCCAGTGCTGAAAATGCATTTTTCTACAATGCTTCACATTAAGACAGAAAATACTAGCTACTCCAGAAGAAATATGCTAATGTGTCAATTGCTCTACATTCTCTGGCACTTTTTGAGGTGTCTCTTGATGTAGTGCATGGGATTAGAAAAGATAATTCCAAGTCACATTAAGCAAGTAATAAATGTTTGCTGTCTTTCAATTTAAATAATAGAGCTGCCCAATATTATGTTTTAATCTGTCTTAAGTAATAGAGCAAACGAAATTGGAATTTCTAAAATTGCCAAGTGTCATTACAAATAAAAGGAAAAGAAAAAATCATCTATTCTAGGTATATGATGTTGTGGTATTATATTACTATCTATAGAGCAGGTTTTATATGCTGCCCGTTTAACAGAATATATAATATGGTAATAGGTGTGTAAGCAGGCAATCTCCCTAAGGGAAGACTGCAGAGGGATGTGTGTTCACCAAAGTACTCTACATGGTGCATCAGAATCAATGGGGCAAAAATACAAGGAGACCTTGTAATTATTTCTGGTAACATCAAATGATATATTGTGTTGAGAATTACAGGCATATTGATAACAATCAATATAATGCAGTTAAAAATAAAAACATAAAAACCAATGTAAATTCAGTCAAACCCTGAACTCAGGCTACTCAAAACTATAAATGGCATCTAAAACAGGAATGGCCATCCAGAAAACTTCTGCATATCTGATCCAGCATTACCAATGTTTAGCAGTCAGATGAAAAGTCCTTTCTTCAAGTTTTTTTTTTTTACTCTAATGCATTCCAGTACCATTTCAATGATACCTCCCATAGTGCTTTCAAATTTAATAGAGCTTAAACAGACCACATTTAAGGACAGAACTCATGGTTTGGAAATGCGGAGAAGCAGAAGTTCACAAAATGTGGAGAGAATAGAATATCACTTGGCATTTGTGTAAAGGCGTTTTCCCTCCGTGTACTTGCAAACCATTACCTTTTTTATTTTGACAACATTCCTATGATGTGGGTAAATGTGGCTGTTAAAATTAATCAAATTTCACTGTGGAAAATGAGCTTGCTACCTGCTTAAGGAGAGAAATATGGAATTTGCATTCAGAAAACAATTCTACCACCTTGATGTTCTTTCAATAAAACTTGCTGCTTGCCTTTTAAAAGTAGAGGCAGGATGGAATTCAACAGAAAATTGATAAGTACCATGAAAAGAAGAAATTATTTTAAAAAGAGAGACAGACAGGTGGATTGCCAGGTAAAGATCATGCCGTTTTATAATACTTCAGGTTGATTTGGTTGGCATTCGTAATCCATCCCCTTACACTTTGGAGAAATAACATTTTTTCTTACAGTATCTTTTTACACATGATACATGCTTTGAAAAGTATTCTTTACTACATATCTCAAAAAGAAGTTTAAAATATCTGAATTTCAATGGATCATGATATAAATTCCTCCTGACCATGATCCTCACTCTTTTTCCCTAAAATCACCATTGTTATCATTTCCAGCCTGGAGGTATATAACATTTGACAAAATGAAGTGACTATATTTATAATGCCAATGTCCTTCTTAGAAACAGTGTATATATGCCATGCTTTCTATGTGGCTGTGTCCTGTGAATTTACATCATCTTCTTAAAAAGTAATGGTCTCCAGGCCAGTTACAACAGATACTATTGTGAAAGAGTTCTTTTCTAGGAATTTTTGCTAAAGGTCATTTTAGTTTTTATTTCTCTAGAGAAATAAAATATTTGGTTCGTTACAAAATTTCAATCTAAAAAATTGGTGAGGCTGTGGTGTATATACCAATTTTTGAGAGATGTGTTATGGTTTGGTATGGGCATATAAATTTCTCTACTGAGAATTGTACTAAAATTTCAACATGCAACACTTTTAATTTCTGTGTCTAAAATGTCAATTTATTGTTTGAAGTTCTAAAAAGGATGGCTAAGTACATTGTTAAGATAAATAATAAATAAAACTCCTTCACTGGTTACTGATGTTTTCTCAATGATTCAAGTAATCAGGCAAGTTAAAACTAAGCGAAGCATAAAGACTGTGAACTTTCTAGTCAAGGTTCTAAACCTTTCAAAATTGCTTCACGCAGCAAGATTTTAAGTACCATCAGGGTTAGGAGTGATGCCACCTTCCATTTCTGTCACCCCTCCAACATCACCTATTATAATTCTGGACAAATACTGGATGCTCTACAGATGCCTGATTGTGTCAAACAAATGCTTAAAACACCTACCTCTTCCTTGCCCTCTTAATGATTTATTTTTGCCAAACCACAGTGATGGGGAGTTATTGCAATGTTTGTCGATGAACACATTTAGAAATTAAACATTGAGTTTAATAGGGGAGGAGGATGCCAGCACTGGCTGATAGGAATAAGCGATTAATTCTGAAATAATGGAAGGGTGCAACGCTAGCTGCAATCGTCAGTTTTATGCCTGTAAGGAAATGATGAGTGGGGAATTTGTGACACCTGACTAAAAATCAATGCTCCTGGAAGGTGATATAATAGCTTTAAGTTGGGGGAAAAAATAAGTACAGGGGAAATCAAAGCTGACACAGTGAAACTGCACAGAGAAAAGTAGGTAGGATAATGACAATGTCAAGCAGCTAATGGAACTAACGAGGCATAATGTGATGGCACTAAAGAGCTCACGTCTTCTAGAACAACTAGTTAATTTAGCTGGCTGATTTGCCTACTCACCTTTTCTACTTAATCTCTTAGCGACATCTGGTCAGTCCCCTAATATTAAACTTTGTATCATTTCTCAGAAAATTCTCAAAATAATCTTTAATATAAGAAGGAAAAACTTGAAAAGAGGAAATGGATGTTCAAATCAAGGCCTTTAACTTACTTATTAAAGTGATGATTATTTAATGCCACAACAAATTCCAAAGTTGTTTCTCTGTAAGTGAAAATATGAAGGAAAGAGATATGAAAATAAATGGCCAGCTCTATATTTTTCTGGCTCCAAGAGAGAAAAACATTAAAATGTAATAATTTGCACTTTGTGGAGAGAAGCGAGCTTAACAGTTGATGTCAAAAGTCTGCACTTGTGCTATATTTTCTTATATTTTCTTTCTATGTTAAATTTGCTCCTGCATTTCTGTTGTGGTTGTAAGGAGACTCATCACATTCTTCTGTCTTGGTATTAGGAGATGGATGTAAAGGTAGCTAAAACAAAACAAAAACAGGAATTGAAAGGGATGCTAAAGATGATTGGACCCTGCCGAGCAAACGCCTTAAAATTGCAGTGGACTTATTGTTTTCAAGGCAGTAGTCAGCATCCTTCTACATGATAGGCATCTCTTTGGGTGAATTATAGGGTCTCAAACAATGAGATGTTTTATCTTGGTTAAGCTGATAATCTGTCCTACTTAAGCAAGTAATGCAAATTTCCTTGCAAAGCTGTGTGCTCATTAGCTCATAATTAGGGTAATAAACCTGGAATCACCCAAACAGATCAGTGAAAACATCACAGAGCTGTATGTGAGAGTAAGTTTATCCTACCCTGCAGGAACCTTTAGAGGGTGTGCAGAAATCTATTCAAATTCTGAATGCAACCCTACAGGTAATTATCATAAATATCATAAATTTAACCCCTAGGAAGAAGAGAATGAAACAAAAGCTGGGGCATGAAGATACTTTGGGAGAGGGTATGGATGACAGAAGGTGAATGGATTAAGCGGGGGAAAAAGCCATAGATCTACCATATTCAGCAAAACAACACATACCATGCAGTGTGCAGATGAGGTTTACACTGAAATAAAAGGTATTTCCTACCCCCCGTTTATTTTTGTGTCCAAATGCCAAAAACTTTGCTGTAGTGTTTTCATTTTTACCTATGAACTTTATTCTGTCCATAGACGAAAACCACAACTGTACTTCAATAGCATATTGTGAATGGCCCACTGGTAAGACGGAAAGCTGGTAAAATGAGTTTAATCCAATAAAGGCTATTTTACGTCTGTTCTTGTAAAACAAACAAACAAACAAAAACAGTCCACATACAAACTGAAACTTCTAAATGCATTTCTGAATATAATGAATACCTGTGATTCTAAAACATGTTTATGAATTGCCTTTAAGTGGGTCTTTCACACAATTTTCACGCCTGGACATTTTTGCAAGTAGGCACTTCCTATGCTGCTGGAGGAAACCAGTGGCCTGGAGGTACTGAGTAATTAGTGAGAATTCACACAGTGAGTCAAGATTCCATGTCAAGAAGACAGCCCAGTAGAAAGCACACAGTCTACACTCCACCCTCAGTATACAGAATTCCGGGGTGGATAGATAACTTGAACTACTCCAGAGACAAGAAAGAACTTCCAAGGCAAGAGATCAAGCGATTCTGCTTTCTATTTCCTTTAGGACAAAAGGGTTAATCCCAAGCAGTTTATTTGTATATGTAGAGTACGCCTTTCATTCTGTTTTGCTTGTAAATTGTCCGCAGCAATTTGCAATTTGTTTACAAATATGTCCCCTCCTCCCTCAAAGCTGATACCAGTCTCAATCACGCCTGTACATGCTAAGTATTTTCTGTTTATTTCTGAGCTCCACCCAACTTGTTCATTTTCCTCATTACTCAAGGTTTAGAAAAAGTTGACTCACGTCAGTACCGCACCTCCTACATTGACCACAATAACTTCAAGACAATAGGATAGAAGCCTGTTCTCTATAGAAGAACCGGGAATTGCTCTTCGCCTCCCTGAGTTTGTCCTAATCTGTGTCACACTTAATAAGTTAACAACTGAATTTCTTTGTGGTTTATGTTACCACTGAGAATATGCTTCTTTTTGCTTGGACAGTGGTATATGGAGACCCTAATTTTCTCCAATCTTAGCAGAGGAGACAAAATACTCCTTAGTGATCTATTTACTCCAAACCAATTGTCATCACTGAAGTAGAAATTCATATTCAATTATCTGTTTGGGTCTCTTTAGGGAATAAAATGCAAACTTCTAACTAAAGTTTAACTATTCAATATTTTAAAAATTAGAACTAGGTGTCCTCTATTTGAAAATACAACAAAAAGCTAAATAAAGCAAATATTACATCTCTATATCTTTTTTTGTGGTTGTTATTTTTTGTTTTAAATATATTTTTATTGATTTCAGAGAGGAAGGGAGAGGGAGAGAGAGAGAGATAGAAACATCAATAATGAGAGAGAATTATTGATTGGCTGCCTCCTGCATGTCCCCTACTGAGGATTGAGCCTTCAGTCCACAGTCTGACACTCTGTCCACTGAGCCAAGCAGGCTAGGGCCCTCTCTTTATCTTTTATCCTTATAAGGTAAGCTTGTGAAGAAAAGGCCCCAGTGGAACCTTCTTGTATGCTAATAAGTGAACAGGAAGAGACTCATCAGGTAACATTAGCTAGAAGGCCAAATAAGCAGGTGGGCTCAAATGTATTTTTATTTGGGATTTAACTCTTAAGTTCTTTAGTTGTCTACCTGCGACTAAAATATTTAGAATGATATATGTAGTCATTGTTAATGAACCATGTTGGAACTTGAATTCTCCTCCAGCTGCTACCTCTTAAAAAATCAAGTTAAATATGTCTTTGCTCCCTTCCCCTTTCTTTAATTATCAAAGACATACAGAACCATTATCCCATCTCTATATGTCATATTTAGCAGTAATTTACATTTTTGTCAATATATTCCACTTTGACTTTTGGTGAAGTCAGAAACTGCTATAAAAGGTAGTATGCTCATCCACAGCATAGAAGTTTTCCCAGACAAACTCTATTTAATTTAAGAACCATCAGTTTTTCAAACTAGCAGCAATACCCTGACATTTAAAAAACAAACAAATGAAACAAAAAAACAGTGGCAAGAACACCCCCCCCCCCCCCCGCCCCCCGCCCCGCCTCCAGTAGCCAAGATCCAGTGGTAAAGGGCTTAAGTCCAGAATGATCTTTAACTGGGGAGGACAAATACGTGTTTCCTTGAGCTAATATAATGGAAATGGAGAGAGGAACTACCTTTAAATACTGAAGGTTAATTCATACACATAACAGAAACAAAAGTATAAAGGTGATGGAAATGAATTAAACCTTGTGTAGGTTGCTAGGGGGAAAAAATGAAAAGGAAAACAGGAAGAAAGAAAGACAAGGGCTAACATAGAAGATACCAAGATATTGTGAAGCTTCTAACTTCAGGACTCATCTCCATGCCATTTAACCACACTGCAGGGGAGAGCATGCAGCTTCCAAGTTCATCCATCTGCCCTCAGGCGCACATCCCTGAATTCCAAGGCCACAGTCCTCACCATACTCCCGTCTTTCCTATGTGTTGTCAGCACCTTTGCTTAAACAAAATGAGGGGCTAAATCCTGAAAACAGACCCTCCTATCCCCAAATACCCACCTCCATCTCAAATGTTCTTTTCTATAAACTGTTTTCCTAGGATTTATGTGTATCATAAAGAGGAGAACATAATGTGTGTGTGTTTTTTTCTTCTAAATTTAGATGCTTCATATTTATTGTGGGAACTTGGACATGAAGTGAAGAATAATCTCTAGGCTTGTTACAGATTCAATCCATGGCTCCGTTGGCTGCCTCTCTGTTGTTATTTAAGATGGAAAATACTAAATGCATGGGATCTTTTTAGTCTGGTAAACACGAAGAATTGAGTATACTACCTCTGTTTTTAGATCTCAACCCCAATTCTGTCCTCTTTTCTCCTCTTGGGATCTCAGCTAGAAAACTCTCTGCCCCTTCCTCTCTCCTTTACACTTGCCTGGGAGTGTCCAGCAGTGTGCTGCTTTCCTCAGAGGCATTTGCATGTTAACCCTTGCATCCAGTTCTGCATTGTAAAGCTTTTTCCCTAAGACATTTCAGTTATTGCATCATGTTAACTTAAGAGACTGGCTCTGACAGTAAACTTCCTTCATTGAGTCTAAGATAGAGGAAGTGGTAGTGGAGGGTGATTTTTGCCCTCATCCCCACGTTCTCTTTTGCATTGGAGGCAACGCAAGAGGCTGCTCCCAGGGCCCCTGCTGCACACCCAGTTGCAGGACGTATAGATAACAATGGAACTTGGGGCTGGTTTGAAAGTCTTCTGGTCAAAACTGAGACATGGATCTCTTGATGAACAAGCAGGATTGTATTCTGCTTCTAAAGCAGGCCTCGCCCTTCTCCTTTCCCCAAAATTTTTATTGAATTTATTGAGGTGACATTGGTTACTAAAATTATATGTTTCAAGTGTACAATTCTATAATACATCATCTGTATATTGTACTGTGTGTTCACCACCCAAAATGAACTCTCCTCCTGTCATCATTTATCATCCTTTTGCCCTCTTCTAACTACCCCCACCCCAGGCCTTGCCTCTCTTTGCTCCCTGTCTGGTACCCATGGTCACTCAGATTCTGAAGCAGCTGGGAAAGATGTGGAATATGTGTATGTCCTACCAGGCTGGTGATGCAGAGGTCATGAGCTAGTGTAAGGAACAGAAATGGCCTTTTCCTTTAGACCAATTCAGGAAAAACTCTACAGGCCACTTAAACAATTCAATATGAGAATCGCTTCATTTGGTCTTTTGTGAGAGTAGGTGTAGTCACTCAATTTAGATGACTTATTTAATGTCAGTAACAAGAATGGGAGCCACTTTCAGTTACCAACATGTCAGTGTTTGTCATTATACGGGGCAATTTTCTAATTGCCTACAGAAAATAGGTCCTCCATCACATGGAAAAGTCAGGCAGTCTGCAAACCTGAGTCAGGAGTTGCTCATTATGGCCCCGCAATCTGATCCTCTTGAAGGAAGTCATTCAAAAACCCAGAACAATCAATGTCAGTATTTCTATGAAGGGAGAACTCATTCCTTTGGAAGTGAGGACAGAGTGCTTCAAGCTTGAGTCATGTGAGAAAAGTAGAAATTGAGGATGTGAACCTAACATTTAGTTTCTGACATGGGGGTAGATGTCAAGATTATCTCATTCAACCTCCCAGATTTTACTGACAAGGAACCAGATCGGTTACATAACTTCTCGAGGCATTTCTTGGCAAGTGCCTGGGAGTCAGGCAACCTCAGTGCGATGACGGGCTCCAGCATTTTTCACTGGTCGGGCAGTAAGCATGTTTACCCCTCTTTGCCATAGTTTTCTGCCTACAGAGTTGGGATGATTCGTTGCAAGGAATACACGCATCTACTCATATATACAAACCACTGAAATCAGTACTTGCTGCTAATCTGCACTTAAAAAAAAATGATAAACTCTTTGGGCAACTCTCCTTTTTGAGAGGCATTTTAGTTTTTCCTCGTGACTTTTAGAATCATTTAAAGAATATAGAGATGTCTTCCATGGGTACAACATTCCTGAAAGAAAGAACATTGCTATACATTTTAGAGTTAAAATGTAAAACAAATAATATTAGTTCTTGTTTGAAATTTCAGTGGGTCTTTAGCATGAACTTAGACTTGAAAATGCAGTAACTCAGCATTTTGGACAAGCATTTCAGATCTGGCTAAGCCTGGAGGAATGGGAAAAAAGGAAATGAGTTAGCCTCCCCCATTCAGAGATAACACCTCCCCACCCTGCTCTTAACTCAGACAGTTCTGCACTTTGAGGAGAAGAGGACAGGGATAAAAGGAAAGATAAGAAAAATATGACTTTTTTTTTTTTAATCCCCGCCTTTCTTAGAATTCGTCTTTCCACGAATGTCTTCCTTTCTCTTTCTAGGTCCCTGACAATCATTCAGTGCCAAGCGCTTCAGAAAAATTTCCCAAGGTCCCGGCCTACAGTCGCCTCTTAGTCTCATAAAGTTCTGGCATTTGTTGTCATTCCATTTGTTTGAACATTAATCCCAAGCTACATTCTGAGAACTCCTCTGCCGCTTTAATATTTTGCTATTACATTTCCCATGTTAATATTTTGTTTCCCAAGTACATTATAAGTAGAGTTAAGTTTTCTCTTTTAATTAGTTGACCAAAGAAAGAAGAGGAAAGGTAAGGCTGAAAAAGAAAGTAAACAAGGTCACTCAGAAGAATTTGCCAGAACAACTCAAATACCAGCTTTGCTCCACAAGCCCCACCCCAAAACTAAGCAGGATGGAATGGCCGAAGCACAGTCATACAAAGCTCAGTAAATATTAAGCTTGTCTTGGAATATTGCAATAGATTCCTAACTAATCTTTTTACCTCCAATCTCTCCTGTCCAATACATTCCCCACACGAAGGTTCAAATGATCTTAACCTATGTTAGGCACTCAATAACCAGTTGTTTTGCTGAATTGATTAAGCATATATTTTATGCAAAGAAAGACAGATACCTTGGTGATTCAAATGATTATATCAATCATATGCTGTAATAAGAAGGTGAAGCTTTGACAATTTAAAGAGTAAGAAACTCAAGTTGGAAAACAAGGTTTGAGTATGAAGTATGTAGTTTGCTCTAAATTCATCAGTATGACTGCAGAGTAGAGCATGTTTTTTATTCATGGCCAAATAATAATTATTTATCTATCTACACTATTCTATATACAACATACAATTAATTGTGTTACTGGAATTATACTGATGTTAGGAACTGTAATTCAGGAAATATTAGACATTACATAGATGCATTCCATCAATCAACAAGTAGATACTCAGTACCTACTACATTCCACACACCAAGACTGGAAAAAATGCAACAGGAGCTAAACAAATACTGGGGTGTTGTGAGAGCCTTGCTTTTTGTTAACTATGAAAAACTAAATGCTTACAGGTAAAAACCATACCTGTGGCATTAGTCAGGGTCCAAGCACAAAACGGATGGCATATTTGAGCTAGGAGAGTTTGAGAAGAGTATCATGTCCCTTTTATGAGCTGGAAGAAAGGAGACACAGGGCCAGTGCAGTGCACTAGTCCCAGAGCCCATAACCTGAGGGGCAGTGGGCAGAGGGGAGTTCTGGAACCTGGAGACAAACAGGGTGTTCATGAAGAGGCAGCAGAGCAGAGCTGAAACCTGGGAAATCCCATGGGGCTGGGACCTGAGTCATCCATATCCCCTCCCTCTCAGCATTCCCTCACCCTCCTGTTGAGAAGTCAGAGAGGCGGCTCACTGATGGGGCTCACACACTTCAGCCTCCCAGGCCACAGGCAGTGCGGAGAATGGAGCAGAGACCCCGAGGGGACGTTATTCAGCTCTCCTTTAATACCTTATCATATAACAGTCAAAGGGTGAAGAGGAACAAACCACCCTGGTCCGTGTGGCTCAGTTGCTTGGGCATCACCCCAGGCACCGAAAGGTTGCCGGTTTGATTCCCTGTCAGGGCACATGCCCTGGTTGCTGGCTCAGTTCCTGGTGTGGGGGGTGCAGGAGGCAGCCGATCAATGTGCTCTCACATCAGTGTTTCTCTCTCTCCCTCTCCCACTCTTAATAAAAATCAATACAAATATTTAAAAAAAAAAGAGTACAAACTGGTAGCTACAGAGTAGTCAGGGGACTGTAAAGTATAGCATTGGGAATATTGTCAATAATATTGTATTAACTCCGTATGGTGCCAGGTGGATACTGGAAATATCAGGGGAGGGGGAACGCTTTATAAAGTATACAATTGTCTAACCACTAGGCACCCTGAAGACAATACAAAATAATATCAAATGAAAACTTTAATTGAAAAATAAAATTTACATTAGAAATACTTTTTACCATAAGTATCTATGCAGCCAGTATGGGTTGGTGGGCAGCACAAACTCTTGAATGAGCGATTTAGAGTAAGCACTTTTTAAAAACAGCACAATAATATTCTACTGAGATTCCTAAGGCAAGGTGCCAAGGAAGCTGTCAGCGTCCATGCTATTTATGGAAAATGGAAAATTAAGGAAGCACGAGGAAAAAGATCAATTCCAACTTGATTTGGGTAAAACTTCTACTTTCAGCCATATATATGAATTGCTTACCATTTATGCCTAATTGTGTCATTAAGTGGTGAAGTCCTGGTGTGGAGGGTAGGGCAGGCTAGGAGCGCTCAACGGGGGAAAAGGGGACGTGTGTAATACTTTCAACAATAAAGATTTTAAAAAAGAAAACATGTGTCAAATTAACTTTAAATACCAACTTTGTAATGTTCACTTTACACAATTAGCTCAGTACAAGTTTGGGCAGTTTTTATAGGTTTTGACTCACGTAGGATATTTTCCTCTCTTTTCCCTCAAAGACAGTATTTGCTTCAATGATATTCTGCCCAATCACATAGTCTCTAGAGTCCTAGGAAAGGAATACAACATGTTTTTGGTGGCAGATCCTCTAGCAGTAATAGGACTTAATTTAGTCGTGCCTAGAGCTAACCCAAAGCCCAGGATTGGGTTATCAACTAATTCTAGCCATGATAGAGTGCAAGGAAAGGTTCATGCCAGACCTTTTATAGCTCTGAAGTCATAGGATTCAGTATGCAGCTAACTGCCACCAGGAAGATCAGATGGGCAAGAGGTGTGCTATCTTTAGCAGATGTATCCTGATCACCAAGACCACATTCCCTTTCGCACTTGAACTAATGCTTGTTGGTAGCTTCAAACTGGAACTAATTCTTGATGATAGCATAAAACTGATCCACGCTCAAACACCAGTGATTAAGGTTATCGTGATGTGTTCGCGGTGCATATTTGCATTTCCAGTAATGACTCAGAGGCCTTATTACCGAGTCTGTGCTCTCACTCTAAGGATTTATCACACATTTTTTTCTTTTACCTTGATGAATTGCAAAGAGATATAGTCCACAAATTCTAGATCCTTTAACTTGCCAGGCAGCAAATGCCTGAAATGTACATCAAATTGTTCTAAAAAGGCACAGTTCAATTATATCAAAATGCCATAATTCAGCAGTGGGCCTAATGCTATAATTAAAGTATTTCAAGGTACTATGTGGTATGCATTTAAAGGATTAATTTACTTTAAAGAGAGGTTCCCTTTGATCCCAGAGAACAGTTGAGCTCCGATCCTTCACTCTGGATCAGGCCCTTACACTCACACATTTAAAAGTGTGACCATATGCTGGGACATGAGCCATATTTCAGACCCTCACAAAATATCAAGAAATTGAGGAGTCCACTCCT
Source organism: Myotis yumanensis (assembly GCF_028538775.1). Taxonomy (NCBI): domain Eukaryota; kingdom Metazoa; phylum Chordata; class Mammalia; order Chiroptera; family Vespertilionidae; genus Myotis; species Myotis yumanensis. Next base: position 17,632,336 of record NW_027223759.1, read on the forward strand.
CCTTAGGGATTCAACTGCTGGGATCACAGAACTCCTCACAGTTCCTATCTCCTCCTCCAGGGCTTCAGTTGTAATAAGAAGGGAGAATGGTTGTAGGAAGTCTTCGTATGCATCAAGAGAGAAAGCAACTTGGTGACATGGAGAAAGGCCAACTGTTTGCATTGACACTTCACCCTTGTGAGCCGATGTGTTGTCTGACCTTTAGACAGTTTGCCACTGTTGTTTGGAGAGTCCTGCTAAATTAATCACGTAAACGTCAACAGGCATTAATTGACCCTCAATGGAAGACAAATGACAGAAGACAAATGACAGCTTGGGGTATTATTTTATGGGTTCAGAACACTTACTATGTAATAGTATAAGAAATATAACTACCCTATATGGCTTGCCTGGTTTCTATTGAATACTTAAATCCAACTGGTTATTTCATTCTTTGAACAATCACGTAAGGTAAACAGTATAGCCACTACATAGATGTAGACGAGGCAACGAGATGAATGGAAACAAAAATATGTACCCATGTGATAGCATAGGTAGGAGGAAGAGGCCGATTGGAGACCAAGTCTGTCTAGTTCTAAAGTTCATATCCCTTCCACTCTCTGTAGGCCGCAGCAGTGCCTTTCAGACACCCAGTAATGGCTGTGTTTTTCCTTCATGGAGATTTCCCCATCACCTTGTACACATATGCCCACAGTTTATCCCAGACTGTTTTCCTGCCCTCTGTTCCTTCTAAAACATCTGACTCAGAGTAATCTTCCTGAAGTAGCAAGGCACTGAGGTTAATGAAGTAGAAGCACTATGATGTCACATGGGACAGTGACCTAAGGGCTGTGGTCAGTAGATTACAGCCTGAAAAGGTCACATTTTGGGGAGTCAGAGGTGATGATTAATATAATGTCTTCTTTTATTGAGATCAATTTGAAGAAATGTCAGAAGGTTCAGTCATTCATGTTTTCTAAGAAATCTGCCAGCAAAAAACATATTTTTTCTCTCCAAGCTTAAAATAATGCGTGTAGGTGCTCTGTAACCCCTCATTGCGGAGGGCTGTCAGGAGTTAATAATTACGGATTTCTCTCCAAGGCTCACTCTGGCACCTGTGCCTTAGATCCAGTCACTTCCAAATTCCTCTAGGAACTTGTTTCCACATGTTTTACCTTCATCTCTAGAATCTTCAGTTTTCTTCTTCATTCCCCTTTTGTTTTTTTTCTGCCTTCAAACTTCACCCAAAAAAACTGAGTTTGTACTGCTGTCCCTTCTAGCTACTGTCTCGTTTCTCTCATTCTCATGTGCTGGCTTTTAAAACAAGTAGTTTCAATGCGCTACTGTCCTCCTTGCTTCAGGCAACCTCCCTTTGGGCTCTGACATTCTGGCTCCCACCCCACTACCATGTGAGGCTCGGTGATGTCCTCGTTGCCAAGTTCATTGGACAGTCTTCATCCCTGCTATAGCTGTGTCATGTCGTTCTAACTGCTCACTCCTCTTTCAAACACCGGCTTTATTCTTGGTTTCCTCTTGTCTCTTCCTACAGCTTTCAGTAGGTATCTGTCCTATTTCCCTTGTGTTGTTTTTTGTTTTTACATTTATTTTCTTCTATTTTAGAGCTTCTGTATAGTGGTGACTTAATGAGTTTATTAATCTTTTTGGCAGCTTTATTAAGATATAATTGATGTGCAATAAATGGAACACATTTAAAGTGTTCAACTTGATGTTTGATATATGTATACTAGACGCCCAATGCACGAAATTTGTGCAAGAGTAGGCCTTCCTTCCCCCGGCTACCGGCACCGGCTTCCCTCCAGCACCCAGGACCCAGGCTTCCCTCGCATCCCCAGCTTCACCCGGAAGGTCGTCTGGAAGGATGTCTGGTCTAATAAGCATATTACACTTTTATTATTACATCATCACAACAGAGTGAACATTTCCATCATCCCCAAAAGACCTCTCATGACCCTGTGATCACTCTCTTCTCTCTCTCCTCTAACTGCCACCCACTTCATCCCTAAGCAATAATTAAGAGTGAAGTGAATACATCACACGGTAGTATATTTACCTTTTAGAAAACTGGTAAACTGTCCTCCAAAGTGCAGTACATTTTACATTCCCACCAGCAGTGCATGAGTTTCAGCTCCTCCACACCCTTCCTAACACTTGCTATGGTCAGCATTTTAATTGTAACTATTCTAATGTATGTGAATTAGTATCTCATTGTAGTTTTAATTTGCATCTTTCTAATGAATAATGATGTTGAAAATCTTTTCATGCTTTTGCTATCTGTATATCTTCTTTGGTGATGTGTCTTTTTTACCTTTACCAGATTTTTAAAATTGTTTTTGTTTTCTTATGTTGAGTTTTAGAATCCTTTATTTATTCTGGATAAACGTCCTTTATCAGATATATGATTTTCAAATACTATTCTTCCAGTTTGTGACTTTCTTCTTAAGAACTTCTTTCAAAAAGTTTTTAATTTTGATGAACTCAAATTTATCAATGTTTTTTCTCTGCTGGGTCATGCTTTGGTGTTGTATCTAAGAAATCTTTGCCTAACCCAAAATAAAAATATTTTGTTTCTCTTTGGAAATTTTATTTTTAAATGTTACACTTAGGTCTGTGGTCCAATTTTTAGTTACATTTTTTATTTAATATGTGAGGTATGAGTCAATGGTCATTTTGTGGCATATGGAACTTCAACTGTTCCAGCATCATTTGTCAAAAAGACTATCCTTTCATCATTGAAATGCCCTAGTAATTAAGTAAAAATCAGTTGCCTGTATGTGTATGGATTTCTTTCTATTTAATTGCATTTGGCTTTCTTTCTATTTAATTGCATTGCCTTATTTGTCTATTCTTACAGCAATATCACACCATCTTCACTAATGTAGCTTTATAATAAATCTGGAAATCAGGTATAGTTAGCTTCCAACTTTGTTCTTCTTCTCCTTCCTTTTAAAATTCCCCAACTGTTGCTATTCCTGTTGGTACTATTGTTGGCTTGAACTTTTATCTCTAAATGTGACTAGCCTTAATGAATTCTGGAAACTTTCTCACAATTTCCATAAACACTTTTTTTTTTTTTTTTTTTTTTTTGCTAAAGCCTCTAAAAAAAAAAAAGCAGAACTACTACTAGGCCTAGCTTCTCCTTTGAGTTCTAGGCCTGTAGCTCTTCCAGTTTACAGACAACTAAAGTAGAAATCTGATTTCTTCAAGCTCTGAACTTCTCATCTGACATTCCTCATGAATTATCCCTCCCAGTTTCATATGTTAGCCCCTCCATGATTCTTCTCCTGTCACTCAAATATGAAACTTCATCTTTGACTTAGCCCTGTCCTACTTTCCTAATCTAATAAATCACCATACACTGGCCTTTTTTTTTCATGCAAAATATATTTCATGAATCATATCAAATATCTTCTCAGACCACAATGGTATAAAACTGAAGATCAATTACAAGAAAAAAAACTAAAAAATGCACAAACACATGGAGGCTAAGTAAGATGTAACAAAATAATACATGGGTTAACAATGAGAGCAAGAAAAAAATTGAAAGATACCATGATACAAAAAAGAATGAAAACACAGCAACACAAAATCTATGGGACACAGCAAAAGCAGTGGAAATTCATAGTCTACAACAAGAAACAAGAAAAATGTCTAAGAATCTAATTTACACTTAAAATAACTATGAAAAGAGCAACAAACAAAGCATAGAGTAAGTAGAACAACAAACAAAGCTCAGAGTAAGTATAAACAATAGAATTATATTTGGCCATAAAAATAATGAAATCTTATCATTTGCAACAGCATAGATGGACCTAGAGGTTATTATGCTAAGTGAAATAAGTCAGAGAAAGAAAAATACAATAAGATTTCACTTACAGCTGGGCTGGTGCTGCTTAGTGGTTGAGCATCGACCTGTGAACCAGGAGGTCATGGTTTGATTCCCAGTCAGGGTACATGCCCAGGTTGTGTGCTTGATCCCCAGTGTGGGGCATGCAGAAGGCAGTTGATCAATGATTCCCTCTCATCAATGATGTTCTATCTCTCCCTCCATCTCCCTTCCTCTCTGAAATCAATAAAAAAAATCACTTATATGTATAATCTAAAGGGCAAAATAAATGAACAAAAAAAATAGAAATGAACTCCTAGATACAGAGACCAGACTGATGGTAGTCACAGGGGATGGGATTGGGGGACCGGATGAAAAAGGTGAAGGGATTAAGGAGTTCAAATTGGTAGTTACAAAACAGTCATGGTGATGTCAATAATATGGTAATAACTATGCATGGTGACAGGTGGGTACTTGAAATATTGAGGGGACCACATTGCAAAGAACATGATTATTTAACCACTATGCTGAAACTAATATAAAATAATATTGAATGTAAACTATATAAAAATTATATATATATGGTCCATGCATGGTTTCTCTTCTCCATTCTCACAGTTAATGCATAGTCCCATTGTCTCATGCCTGAATGACTGACTGAAAGCCCAGCTGACCATCCCACTTCCAGACTCGTCCTGCCCCAAGCCATTTTCTCAGACTTATCTTTCTAAAGCAAATTTGTTCTTGAGTCAAACACCTACCCAGAAGTTTCCTTTTCTAGCTTTCTTTCCACGTAACTTTCTACTTCTAACTTACTCCTGTCTAACTGGTTTTCTTTTCTTTTTCTTTTTTGGTACTCTCATTTACAAATAAAATTGGCTAGTTTTTTAGAAAGTATTTTCTAAGTAGAAGGGGATTTTAAGTTACATTCATTTAAAGATTTTGTAGAAATGCTTTGAAAAACAGAAACTATCACAGAATTTGATTCCTGGTGCTACTGCTCTATTTATAAACTGTCTTTCATTAGACTAAAAGACACCTGACCATTTGATCATGGATAATTTTATTTTTTAAACATGCCCCTTGCCCTATAGTCATATGAGAACCTACTATTGGTTAAACAATAACAAAAAAAGGTCTAATAAAAATCATCTCATGTCCCTAAGACAAGAAGCAGACAAGTGGTGACTAGTGTTCTGTAGCAATGAGGACAGATTCCTGTGACTGGAAGCAACTAAAGGAGACTTTTCGAAGTGAAAGGTTACCAACGATCCCCTTTCTTCATTTAAAAGTTCAACAAATGTAGTTAAGCTCAACTTAGTAAATGCCCAATTACTCTTTAGATTTCCCAGCCCTAATTGAAAGTCATGGAAGAGTAACATTTATCATAGTTGAAATGAAGCTTAAAAGTTTACTTTCTTATGATATTTTGTTGAAGCACTGAGAAATAAAGTATGTTTTCATAAGTATGATTCTCCTTTAAGAAAAGTAATATTTGATTATCAATTATTTTGAGAATAAAAGAAACATTAGAAACTTGTTTGTGGATACAGAGGTACATGAATGAAAAATGTACCCTTTCCTTGTTTCAATAATGTAGCATCCTGACCATGAAATCATTAATGTTATCAAAATGCCATTTTGCTTAGGGAAAAATATCACAGTTGGTTATTCTGGCAAAAAATTATCAAGTCTCTAAAGGCAGGTATTTATCTTTTTCCCCGTTAGCACCTAACAAAATACTTTATACAAGGTAAGCATACAATATGTATTTTAACATTTGAATTCAATGATACTTCCCTCCCAATATTAATAATATTAACACAGCTAAAAAAAAAACTGGCTTTAAAGGATCAATTAGATTCCTAATTTGCTTGAAGAACATGAAAAATGAAAAGAGGCAGTATATTTGCAGATTTGATCTTTTCTAAACTGAGAAAGACCTAAATCAGAGCAGCTCACCTATGAGATAATTTTCTGATGTGTAATGTAGATATTTTATAAAGATTAAAAAGTGAAAATTAAGAAAAAGGAACCATCAGCAGAGTTGAAGTAGTAGAATGACTTTCTTCCAAGATTCGCGAGTTCTTTTGGAGAGACTCCCAAGTTTTCAAGGACAGGCAGGTTCAGGTACTTGAGTCCGTGTGGGGTAAAGGTGTCATCACCAGACCATGGTGCTTACAACACTGGGGCCCTGTACAACCTCCCACAGTGCAACTCCACAATTATTTCACACTAGAAGAACTGAGTTTCCTAGAATTCTCGGGACTAGAAGGATACTAACTTTTTCTTTTTTTTTTTTTTTCCATTTCATGTATAGAAAAAAAAAATAAAGGTCAAGAAGGGTAGTGCCCAGTTCACCTCACCTAGCAAGCTAGCCCAAACATTGCCTGACTACTCCAGATCTATACTGCATTAACTTTCACCTGCTCAGGAAAGAGCAGGGAAGTGCAATGCTTTGTTTGGATGAAAACACAGGAATTCAGGTAAGCCAAACCAAACAGCTTAGCCAAGATGATTCAGCTTAATAGGTAAGACTCGGGCAGGCAAATGGGGGAAAAAGGAAAGTAGAAAAATACCCCCACCAACTCTGCTATTCCTTTGACAATCCAGCCCCCTTTCGCCAAAAAAAATCAACAGGAAATGTTAACTGAAATATAGATGAGATGATGTAGAGTAGGAAGAGTAAAGGATGAAAAAGAGAGACTTGGAGATAAATTAAATTACATGTTGTCTATGCAACCTGATTTCTGATCATTTTAGAAAGAGAATTTGAACATGAAGAGGTTTGAACAGACTTTAAAAGGAACAGAGGGGACATAAGAGAGTGAAATTGTCCATTTAAGCATGTTTTTCCCCCAGTCCGTATTGCTCATCTGAAAACAAGAAGTAGAGCAGGTCAGGAAAGGGGTTATGGTTAACACTGCAAGATGAGAGATAAGCAGCCAGGCAGTTAGAAGCCAAAGCATTTTATCTAGAAGAGCAGGTCTGGCCTTGTTTCCATCTTGATAAGAATTAGATTGGAGAGCTTGTTTGTCTATAGACTAGGATGGGGTGACCGAGCTGAAGAAAGGGGACAGGGAAGGTGAGGGGCTTAGTTATGGAGTTGTGGCAAACCACTAATGTAGTGATAAATCCCTCGTGTGTGTTAAATATCCACCTGAACTTTGAAATTGTTAGACTTGACTGTTTAGATAACATGGCTGTGTTTCTTTCAAATATGGAGACAGATATCTAGAGAGTTTAGGTGACCTGGAAAGGCTTATTATCTTGGGCTAAAATTTTAACACAGTGACTAACTGGTTTGGGTCACTGACTCAAAACTTGAAGCAAGTTACATCTGAACTTAACTCCTCTTTAAATGCTACCTTGAACTTATATTCTGAAGCACACTATATTCTGAGTTTCTTTTTAAAGTTGTTTTCATTTCACTTCAAGTCCTTTTTTTAAAAAACAAATTACAGTTATAGGAACTTCTACTTTCATACTGCTCTAATTTGATGATATAACTGGTTCAGACACAATTTAAAAAAAATATAATTATGAAGGCCCTGGCTGGGTAGTTCCATTGGTTAGAGTGTCATCCCAATATGTCAAGGTTGCAGGTTCCATCTCTGGTCAGGGCACATACAAGAACCAACCAATGAATAAATGAAACAAGCAATCGATGTTTCTCTCTCTCATCAATCAATTAAAAAAACAAAAAATTAAATATAATTATTAAAATTGACGAAGTTCTAAGGTCACCAAGTTTTGTTTTTGGTATTCTTGGATGAGAACCATGGCTGCAGGTTTTTCTGAGATTTTATTATTACTTTTAATATCTCAGTCCAGCATACAAACCAAGAAATCAGAAATTCAAAATTATATAATTTTAAAAAAATAGGCCTTCAAAATTATTTTAGTGGCTAATTGAAATGATTTTAATTGTATTAGCTTTATTGTGCTCATGCCATTAATTGCTTAAGATGAGTTTCCTGACTATGTAAGATGGTTAGCACAGGAGGATGCATTATAGGATGGATATAACTCATAAACCTGTTTAGAATCTATACTCTCTGAGAGATAAAGCAGAATGTTTGTAGCCCAAGTGGTTAGATACAAAGACAAGTTTTTATAAATGACAGGTGGGAAGAAGGATCTTAAAGCAATTTTTCCTTTCTTATCTTAGCTACTTTACAGATGTCTGGCAACTTGGGTCTTATCTTCTCTGGTCCTGAGGCAGTCCCTATATATAATTAGCTCTGGACATTGCCCTGACCACCAGGAACATTGTCCAGAATGCTCTACTAAAGACTTTTTCCTAGAATGCTTACTATTTAAATTTTTTCTTTTAGTTCTTGACCTTGGTGACTCAGTAGAGTTGAGTTGGTAGTCAAGTCTGAGGCTGGAAAAAATTTTGATGATGATAGTAACAGTAGTAGTAATAGTAGCAGTAGTCATACTAACAGGCCTCCTTTATAGGAAGCCTCCCGGGTTGTTGCAGGACTCTGTTAAGCATTTTATATATGCTGTTTCTACATTGGTTATAATATACTCTAGCTACTAAGCCCCTACTCTACTTCCTTTCATAGACAAGATTTACCAAAGAATAATTATCACTTGCTATTCTATATCCTGACCTCTAGCATGCTTTTAATTATTTTTCTTATCTTAAAAATAATTTCTCTCTCTCTCTCTCTCTCTCTCTCTCTCCCTCTCTCTCTCTTTAGCAGGGGTGGGAACTTCTTTTCTGCCAAGGGCCATTTGGATATTTATAATATATGTGAGCCATACAAAACTATCAACTTAAAAATTAGCCTGCTATATTTGGTCAAATTTTTAATTAACTCAGTCCTAATGCCTTGGCAGGGCCAGACCAAATGATCCCCACCCTTGTTCTAGAGAGTCATTCCATTCATCTGGTTTATAACTTTTTTCTAATGAAAATCTGTTACTACCTTTCCATAATGTTAAATAGTTAAGTACACAATTTTTCTTGGTTGCATGCTATCACAAGGCATGAATGCATAAGTTGTTTTAATCAATCTTACCACTGAATATTGATTATTTTTGTCTGTATTTCACAAATTCTCAATATAAATACTTTATAGCATTAGCTCACTTAATTCTTATAAAACATAATTAGACTATCATAACATTATTGATAATAGTAAATTGCTTTACTATTTTACAGCTAAAGAAACTGAGGCACAGAAAGGTTAAGTACCTTGCTTAAGGTCACAGAGCTAGTAAATGGCAGATTGCAACTCAGGTTGTCTCTGGAGTGAGTGCTCTTAGCTACTGAGATATGGTTGCTATCATAAGCAACGCTGCCATGAATGTCCCCATTTCTCCTTTTTCCTTAGAAAAATCCCTGGGATGAAAATGCTGGCTTTTGAAATGCCTTGGCAATTGACCATCAAAGCAATGATACTTTTCTTTCCCACAAGTTGTATATTTCCAGGCCATCGAGCAGGGGTGGGAATGCCCAGCCTGGGGGCCATATCAGGCCTGAGAACTCATTTGGTCTGGCCTTGCCAAGGCATTAGGGGTGAGTTAATTAAATGTTTGACCAAATATAGCAGGCTGATTTTTAAGTTGATAATTCTGTATGGCCTGTGAATGATGTTATAAATATCTAAATGGCCCTTGGCAGAAGAAAGGTTCCCCACCCCTGCCATAGGCAATACTGGGTGTTAAAATTTAAAATTAAATTTCATGCTGTTTTAACTTGTATTTCTTATTCACAGTCCTCTTAACCTAGTGGACTTTTTCAGCCATCTTCCTTGCAACCATGGAAGCAGAAATGACTTGAGTATGCCAGAGCATTTGGTACTTTTGATCACTTCCTTCTCATGCTTCCCAACTCTCTCCTGCTTCAGTGGGATTCACGCTGACCTCTTGCCTTCTAACTTGTATTGCACTGATACCTCTCTCTGACCTCCTTTTTAATTTTAGTGTTTCTTAGCTCTCCACTTGTTTCTCCTCTCATGTTACAGTCTCCTCTATTCCCATGACTTGAACTATTTAAATGCTAATGCCTCAAAAACTATCCCCTCCTAGACACCTCCCCTAAATTCTAGACTTATATATGTAACTATTAGACATCTTCACCAGGGATATTCTCCAGGCTTTTAAAAATAGAAAACGTTAAAAATGGAACTCACTGTTTCCCCTAAATGTGCTCATTTTATATTTACCACCATAATTTGATTTTACCATCATATACAACCTAACAACTAAGGTAAGATGCATTCTAGACTTGGATGCAGTAAAGGGTGATGATGAATACTAATGACTGTGAATCAGGTAAATCTAGGTTTGAACCTTACCTATGAACCTTAAAATGTGGATGAGCTTGGGAAAGTTTCTTGAACTCTCTAATCTCCAGTTTCATTGTTGACAAAATGGGGGTGAAAATACCTGCTTTGCAAGGTTGTTGAGAAGAGTAAAGGGGATGATGTAGTGTTCTTATTGCAGTTCCTGATATTCTCAAAGCATTTGATGCAGAGGATTTCTAGTTTGGGAGATCATGTCTCATCCCTTATCTCAATCAGTTTCTGAATCCTGTTGCTTCTTAACTCTGCAGCATCACCCCAAAGTCCTTTCTCTCTTTACCATCCCTACTGATCATGCCTAATTAGGGTCCAGCCATCTCTGCTTCCATGGTTGCAATTTTCTCTAACTTCATGATCCTCAGCTTTTTCCCCTGACATCATCAGGAGGGATGATGTTCACATGTGAGTCACTCCCTCAGGCATAGTCAATGTTAAGTAAAATTCTAGAGCAGTGGTTCTCAACCTTGGCTGCACATTAGAATCACCTGGGAATCTTTTTAAAATCCTGATTTCTGGGCCTCATCCTCCGGAAATTCTGTTTCTTTGTTATAGGGTGAGGCCACAAGATTAGTAACAAAGAAACAGAATTTCCGGAGGATGAGGCCCAGAAATCAGGATTTTAAAAAGATTCCCAGGTGATTCTAATATGCAGCCAAGGTTGAGAGCCATTGTTCTAGAGGTTTATTGTTGAAAGTATCACATATGTCCCCTTTTCCCCCCCATTGACCTCTCCCAGCCTGCCCCTGCCCCAGGCTTTCACCGTCCTATTGTCTGGGTTATGTATCTATGCATACAAGTTCATTGGTTGAATTCTTCCTACCCATTCACCCTCCTCTGCCTTTCCTCTGAGGTTTGACAGTCTGTTTGGTGCTTCTATGTCTTTGGTTCAAATAACAAAAACTCCAATATATTTAAACACACAATTGTTCACTTTTTTTTTTAAATGTATGGCTATGGCCTTAAATTTGGAGATGGGTTCACTGAAGATCCATCAGTCTTTCTTTACCATAATGCACTGTGTGTAAATTCTAGTTTCACTTTATTTAAAGTGGAATGAAAACTAAAAAAAAATTGCAAACCAATCTGTATGTAGAATTTTCTGGATTTTATTAAGAAATTTTTTCTGGGAAATTTCTGATAGCTCCTATATGTAATTCTGATAGAAACATTTTTAAAGATTCTCCTTTACTAAGTCTTTCTAAAATATTTAACTTAATTTTCAAAGAAACAACTCTTTCATTTTATACTCTATTTTATTAAATTATGTAAGCCATATTTAATTATTATATGGTTATAGTAATAAGTTAACTGTCATAAGTTTGGGCATAAACACAACTAATTCTTGGCAAGCATGCAACTCACCCAGTGAGAGGAGAAGTGTGTAGGCTTACTGAAGTGTAGCCTACTGGCTGTGAGGTTTCACTGAGCTCTGAATATTTCTATCTTTCTTTCTTTCAGTTAATCTTCACCAGAAAATATTTTTTTCCATTGATTTTTTTTTTTTTTTTTTTTAGAGAGAGGGTACAAGAGAAGGAGGGAGAAGGGGGAGAGAGAAAAAACATCATCAATGTGAGAGAGACACATTGATTGGTTGCCTGCCTCCTGTCTGGGGCTGGGGATGAACCTGTAACCCAGGTATGTGCCCCTGACTTGGAATCACCCATGAGACCCATTGGTGCTTGGGGCCCGAGCTCTGACCACTTACTACACTGGCCAGGGCTGAGCTCTGAATAGTAATCAGTTTGTTTTGCAGAGGAAATCGGTAGTATTGGTTAATTTGCCGTTAGTTAAGTGGAGAACTGTCACGGGTATTCTGTTAACTTTGTTCTCTCTCTTCCACATTGAAGACAGAAGAAGCATGCATGTCTTAAAAAAGGACCATCTCTCTTTTTATTCACCACTGCATTCTCCACCATGTGTTAGGCACACAATAAATATTTGCTGAAGGACTGAACATATTATTAAATATGTAGACAGTCTACCCCTCCTACTCTGCTCTTCCTCCATGACAACTTTAGTGTCAACTGCTATAAACAGCCTGACTCTCCTGAGGGATCTCTCCATCCTCCAAAGGAAAATGCTTAACTTCCCTTTTTCTGCCGCACTGTACTCTACAGCTGCTCCCAGTATACCACTTTAAAGTGCTCCTACTAACACTCCTTTCTGTTTCTCTTTAATCCATTGCATATGAATGAATAAAGGCAGGAAATCATTTTTATTTGTATAGTTTGTATTTAACATATGAATGGCACATGCTATTTGTCCAAGGAAATGAATTAATAAATAAATGAATAAATAAAGTAGCTCTTCCATGTAGGTATTCTTGTCACAATGTAGATGAGGAAACTGAGGCCAGTAAGTCTAAGTATCTTAAGTAATATTACACAGCAAATAAATCTTGGGGTCTCCTTGGTCTGTGGACCCAACTATATTATGTCTCCTTCAATCACCTGGTAAGATAAAACCTCTTTGAGTAATGGAACTAAAGCATTTCCTAGCTCCAATCAATTCTTACTTGCCAGCCATTTGTGAATATTAATATTTTCTCTGCTTGATGTTTTATAGACCCAAGTAAACAGCAAGAAGGAAGGGCAGATGAAGAATGCTTAGGAAAAAGGATACAAACCTGAGTAATAAGGAAGAGTCTGTGGTTTGAATTAGAGGAATGAGGAGGCTGAGGTGGGACAGAGATTGTATAAAGCATACCAGACCCAAGTGTATAGATTTGCCCTATGGCAATACTTAACTCGTAGAATGAGAACATTTGTATAAATTACCATGCAATCGTTCCTCTCAGTGGAGGGTACAGTATTTCCCATATGTGGTTTGGGAAGGCTTCCTCAAGTAGATTGGTTCCAAGTGGTATCCCAAATGGTAGGGAAAAATTTAGCACAGTGTTTGCAAAAAGGGATTTAATCTGCAAGCTGAATGGCCAATGATATTGAAGGACCTGACACAAATAAAAAGTAGGTAAATTGTGAGGGTGGGCAGAGTGAAGAAAGAGCCATTGAAATATTGTAGTGAGCAGTGGAGAACCTCCATAGAGTCAAGAGAAGAACAGAACATCTTTTTATGAATGATTTTCCTTACAATCATCTTTGATTTTGTCCAAATAAAACTTATTTATTACACATATTAGTTCTACATAAACTGTACCTCATGCAAATGTGTTTGATCCCAAACTAGTAACTTCATATTTTAGAAAATTCAGACTTAAAAATCAATTTCCCAATTTTTTTAAACATTTCTATAACTGATTTTCTTTCTGCATGCTTAATAATGTAGAGGTTCAACTTTTTAGGTTTCACCACAAATTAATTGTGTTCCATCTGATGAACACCCCCCCAGGATATACTATTATCCTTCCTGCTTATACTCATTTTTAGTTTTGTCTGGCAAAGATATATGTCCCTGTGGTCACTGTATTTAATATCATCTCCATAGCATCATCTCTTTTATTGCTCTTGACTAGTGAAAATTCCCTTAACCTACAAGCAAGATAGGTGAGTGGTCTCTCACTTTACCAGCTCCTGATTCACTTAAATCATTTTACCACAAACTTTCTCCTCCTAAGGCAAAATTGGCTATCTCCACTTACAAATAAAAATACAAAATCATCTGAAAACACTAAATATAACTATTATTTCAATATACTTTTAAAAATCTTCATGTTTGAATACTGGTCTGTCACTTGTTAACTTTGTAGATTTAAGCAAGCGACTATATCTTTTTAAGTCTCTTGTTACCCGTTTTTAGTAAATGGGGTTGACAATGGCAACTGTATCATGTGACTGTTTTGAAGATGACATAAGGAAAACATGGAAATCACCTCAATGACTGTCATATGCTGTTTATGAATATAAAAGGGTAGCAGTGGTCATTATTATATAGTTGATGGATCAAAAATCTGCTACTGAGCCCTTGAAATGTAACTATAAAAACTGAGGTGCACTATAAATATAAAATACAAACTGGATTTCAAAGACTTTATGAAAAATGAAGAAGGTGAAATGTTTCATAAAATATTATATGCTTACATGTTGAAATGATAATAGTTTAGATATACTGGATTAAATAAAATACATTCAAATTAATTTCACTTGTTTAATGTGGCTATTAATTAATTACATTTGTAGCTTGCATTTGTGGCATATATGACATTTCCATTGCTATAATGATAATCTCAAACTCATAAATGGGTTTAATTTTACTTAAAAGTCCTATCCTACCCTTTCTATCTCAGGTGAAATGTCACTCACAATGAACTTTTATTATTATTTACAATATATATATACCTTTAAAATATTTTTGAAACCTTATATTATAAGATATATAGAAGATTATATCTTAGGACTATAGATTTTAAATGATTGATCAATAAACTATAATTTGAAATTCTTCTGATATCATATTTATCAAATGCCTTCCTTATATAGCCTATGAAAATAACATTTAAGATTTACTTGGTCATCATATATATTTATATACCCAATAAATTGTGGCTAACTGAAATCTGCATAATAATAAATGGGAAAACTTGGTTTATTTTATGACAAGGCACGCAGGTTACCAGAAGATCAGTAATAACTTGTGGTTAAAATGTGGTCCCAGGGAAGCCTATGTAAGTAAAAGAGATTGTCTAAAAGCTGTGTCGAGATACAGGGCGGACTATGACTGTACATCCTGCCTCTTTGTGTGACCTTGAGCTTCATCCGACTATGATAAGGCCCCAGTCCTGTCATGTGATTAACCAGTTGTGAAGAAAAAAGGCTCATATAAATAAATTCACAAGAAGATTGTAGTGCAGGCCTCAGTTTCTGTAAAGGTGCTCTCCAATATCCTCTAGCTCAAAATAAGATGATACTACATGGCATATTCAAATGAGTGTAAACAGACACCTACTTTTACATATGTATGCCACAAATTTTTAAAGAATAATTTTAAATATTAGCCTGCCTTATAGATCACAAAGAGTATCAAGAAGCTCTTCAAATGCCCATGAGAGAAGAGACAGAAGACTAAACCACCACCCCCCAGCTCAGCGGCGGTACATGGGGCCTCACCCTCTGGCCAAGCAGTGCTCTCTGGTCTGCTCTCTGTTTCTCTTTCTTAGACACATTCAAATTCAGAGGAACTGAAAATTGAAGTTCATTTCCCTTGAAATCCCTGTCACACAATTTCAACCTAACTTTATAGTTGCCTTTTAAAAACTTCCCAATAAAATTTCCAAAAACTCTTGCAAATACCACCTTTACTATGAGGTCATTCTTGGTCCCTAAACCTTCTCCCACTGCGATCCCCCAGGTTATCTGTACCTTTGTTTTGACCCTTGGTGATGGCTTTTCTTTATAGGCACTTTTATACTTTTATATAGTTTCATTTCTTTTACTGTTGTGTGCTTTCCTTGATAGGATTCTTTTTATACTTTACACTTTACCCACTGTATATGAGTGTGTGTATATATATTTTTTAAATAAAACGTAAGTTTATATCCCTCTCCTGATATTAAGCCAGTGTCTCCAATTTTCTATCAGACATCTCCACTTGAATGCCATACTGGTATTTCACACTCAACATGTTCAATATATTCCTCATCTCTGTACCCTTCAAATCTATTTCGCCCCTGAGGTAAATGGCAGCATCATACATCTACTTTTCCAACTCAGAAACTAGGATATTACCCTTATATATCCCTCTCCCTTACTATCTATCTAC
Organism: Myotis yumanensis; assembly: GCF_028538775.1. NCBI lineage: Eukaryota > Metazoa > Chordata > Mammalia > Chiroptera > Vespertilionidae > Myotis > Myotis yumanensis. The sequence goes on from NW_027223759.1 coordinate 17,648,194, forward strand.
AATCAATCAACAGTCCAGAATATTCTACCTTTTAAATACCTTTGGAATCTAACCACTTCTCTCCATTTCCAGACCCACTACCATAGAAAGATTCACCCTTGTCTTTTTCCTGTATTTACCGAAGCAGCTTCTACCTCCAGTCTGCATCCCATCAAATTAATTCCATAGTACTTAGCAAAGTGGCTGCATGTACTAGGCATTGTTGTCCCTTAAATTATGGATTATTTTACCAGTGAATACTGGCACAGGAACCAACCATATAGAAAGCGATAGTATGGAAAGTGGACCAATTTTTAATTTTGGAAACTAAATAATCTGTACATTCTATCCTCTTAAAGTCTCATCCTATAGGCTAATTCTGTAGACATTTGCTTAAACTTCTCCAAGGATACAAAGTGGCATTGCCAAGAATCCCAGAATAAATTAATGTTCACTGGGCCAGAATCCTAGAATGAAAATGTGAATATGTTGTTTCATACTTGTTTTTTTATTCTTCTAGTATTATTTGCCAAGTAATTTCTCCAGGGCCCTTAATAGAAAACACAAATATACATGTTCAACCTTCAAATGATAACAATTTACTCCACTTAGCTAGACAGAATCAGGCTTAAATTTAGGTTTTAAATTGTGTATGTTCTTTCATAACTAAATCTTCTAAAACTCTCTTTAATATTATTCAATAAAATGATCAACGATATTTTTCAGGCTCAGACTCATATGTCGGCTTATTTTACTTGCTGTGTCATAAATTAGGTGTTACTGCATATAAATCAGACCTGCTTTGTGCATTGTGATAAATGGGGTGGGATAAGTCATTCATTCATACTGTCATTCAGACAGCCAGTGATGTAGCTGTCCTTGTTGTCCAAATTAGTTGTATTATGGAGTTCTGCCATAATAGCTGGACAAATGGGATGAATTCAGATCTCATAGAATAAAACAGAAGCTAAAGCTCTCTTCTCTTCCCAGACTATTGCATTTATACTTTACATGGTCTCAAATAGTGAAAATAAGTCTAACTGTAAAATAAGAAAAGTAGCCCTAACCGATTTGGCTCAGTGGATAGAGCATCGGCCTGCGGACTCAAGGGTCCCAGGTTCAATTCCAGTCAAGGGCATGTACCTTGGTTGCGAGCACATCCCCAGTGGGAGGTGTGCAGGAGGCAGCTGATCGACGTTTCTAACTCTCTATCCCTCTCCCTTCCTCTCTGTAAAAAATCAATAAAACATATTTAAAAAAAAATAAGAAAAGTAGAAAAAGTTTTTGCTTCTGAAAAATACAAGGGATATTTATAACTCCACATCCAGGGAACTAAAGAACAAATAGCAGATAAACAGGAACCAGAGACTACAGATTTAAAATGTAGTAAGTGATGACATTGTATTAGTTGCACGTTAACCCTGTGCTGGTGTAGGTCATACTCACTGTCCAATAGCAGGTTGACTGACCGCCATTGCTGACATGTGATGGCTTCAGTGCGCTGAGTTTCCACGGGGCACTAAGATTGCCCAGAGCTACTTATATATAAACTTCTCTGTGGTGACTCATAATTGTAGTTGGGTTATACACACATTGGAAACATGGCTGGCAAAGCCTACTGATATTAATGAGCCATATATCACAGAAAGGAAAACACATACCCCTCATTATGTTGGTCACTTTTGCTGCCTATATTTTTGAATTGGTCTGATTGCGCCTTGTTTTCTGAGTCTGATACAAGAGTATAACATAACTAATCCCAAGCATATTGCAACCAAAGAATTTGTATGCATATATGCATAAGCCATGGACACAGACAATAGGGAGGTGAAGGTCTGGTGTGGGGGTAGCGGGCATGTTAGAAGGGGTCAATGGGAGAAAAAGGGGGACATCTGTAATACTTTTAACAATAAAGATTTTTTTTTTTTTTAAAAAAAAACACATACTTCCTCTTAAAAAAAAAGAAACCACAGCATTAAGATAGTTCACATTGATGGAACGATATGTTAGTAAATTTTCACATAGCCCCAAAGTCACCACACCATATCAAGTTCTTTAATGGTAAATTTTCTGTAGGTTAGAAATTGTGAGCCAGGATAAATTACTCTAAGACAGTGATTTTGAACCTTTTTTCATCTCATGGCACTCATAAACTAATTACAAATATGCTGCTGCACACCAAAAATATATTTTTTGCCAATGTAATAAAAAAATGAGGTATAATTTTGATTCATTCATACCAGATGACTATTATTGTGCTGGTTGTTGGCACTTTTTACTTGACAATCTAAGAGAAAGAGGTCAGTGCCCCTGACTAAATAGTCAGGTATTGCATGTTTAAAAATTCTCACCAGTTGAAAATGCTCTAGGAAGAATTCAAAATACATTAGCATAAATGAGCATTTTATTAAAGCTAAGAGATATCATATTGAGTATGATAGCTAGTCTCTCAAGATGATGATTAATATTTTTTAAAAAAGCCAAACACATTTTTATAATTAAGGCAGAACATGTTTTTAAGCATACTATTATTTAAATAGATAACATTGTGTGTCCATTTTAGAGTTTCTATTAAGAGACATTATACCATACAGTTATCTTTGTTTCAAAAGAATTAGGCCATGACCCACTTCATATCTCAAAGACCCAGGAAAGCTACTAGAATTCTTCTTGGCGAATGAAGTGATGTTGTCCCTCCCCCCAGGACTGAAGCAGAGCTGTTCCATGCTCATTATGTGATCAAGTGACCACGGTTCTTAGCTATAATCAGACTTGTCAAAACATTGAAGAAGAAAGCAGAAGACTCTGGCAGCCTGGAAAATGCATCAGCAGTACAGTATAGCCAAACTACCTTTTGTTAGGATGACTACAAAGTGATTTGGCTAAGAGTTTGGAAAAACATGAGTCATTTGCTGTCCCACTTTTTCTTTTTTTCCCTTGACTGTTATCAAATGATAGTAATATCTATGCATGTTGCAATCTGATGTAAATAAATAAATAAATAAATAAATAAATAAATAAATAATAAATAAAACAGTGAAGGAAGGTGGGGCAGGGTTACAAAGAATAGACTGTGTGAAGGCCAAAATACCAGGTTACTTACATTGTTGAAGTAAGACAAGGAGAATATGATGGCGGGCGTAACTACAGCAACCATCCCTGAAGACTGGGGGAACTTGTCAGGTCAAAGCCAAGAAATTCCAAATAGTTGTACATGTCTCAGTCCTAAGGGTAGACGACATGAGGTCAGAGTTTATTATAAACATATCACTTCACAGTGGATAGAGTTGGGACTGTGGGTGAAACTTGAAAATGCCCTTATGATATAGAAATAACAGGAAAAAGGTAAGTTCGTCCTGGTTTAAGCACCTAAGAAGAATAAGTGTACTGTCCAGGCCGCTCACTGAATTTGGGAGATATAATAAAATGACAACTTATCATTGTGAACATTTGGGATATCATGTTCAGAGCTTCCAGTACTGATAACTTCATATTACTCATGATGAGTCAGCTCAAGGTTTTTAAATAGAAAAGGATCAGAAAACAAAGTATAAACCCTGAAAATTACATTCTGCAGTAAGAAAAGAAATGAGTATGGGAATACAGATAAAGTGTTTTAGAAATGGGTAAAGTATTCCATCAATTCTGAAGGAAATATTTTGAATAATCTGAAGTCCACACTTATTTAAATCAAGTATAAAAAAAGGAGTCTTTAGAAGATCTCGTTAGAATAACTTATCTATTTCTTAAAATTTCTGTAGAAAAACTTTAATTCCAGGTGATTTTTGCCCTGCTACTTAATGTTATATTTCTCATCCTTCCTGATTATGTAAATTAGTTTGTTGATTTGGGATCATTCTGCTTAAAGATTAGAATAAGCAAAACATTACTTATAAGTTATGTCTCTGAAACATTATTTTTTGTTATCCGCTGCTTTATAATGTTTGCTGTCTCAGTGTGTTCAGCTACTATAACAAAATACCACAGGCTAGGCAGCTTGTAAACAACAGGAATTTATTTCTCACAGTTCTGGAGTCTGGAAGTCCAAGATCAAGAGGCCATCAGGGTCATGTTCTGGTGAAGGTCCTCTTGCTGGTTCATACTAGTAGCTGCTGTCTTCTCCCTGTCAAAGGTGGAGGGAACCAGGCAGCTCTGTGGGGTCTGTTTTATAAAGGCGTTAATCCCATTTATGAGGGCTCCATGCTCACAACCTACGCACCACCGAAGGCCCCGCCACCCAAGATCATCACATAGGCATTCAGATTCCGACACGTGAATTTGGGTGTGGGGGATACAAACATTCAGACAAGAGATTTGCTGTTCCCCTGTAATAATGTGGCGTGTCAATCAAATGCTGAATACACGCCTTTAGACAATAAAACACTGGGCTAAGCATATTTGGAATTAGATTCTAGTCCTAGCCTTTTCGCTTACTTGTGGTGTTCCTGAACAAAATCACAACCAGCCTGAACCTGTTTCCTTATCAATAAAATAAAGTATCAGATATGCTACACATCCCATGAGAATTTGAGAGTGAATTAGATAAAGCCAGTAACAATTGTGCTGACTTGTAAAGTACCTGTGAAAAAGGGCAGAGTTGAAACTCACATTTATGTTTTGGTTGCATTAAATTACTTGTATTGAAAGAGACTGGATTTCAAATTAGTCCATCGGAATTGTGACAGGGTGAAGAAGAACAGATAGCAAGTGGTACAACAGGTATGTAGAAAAGGGGAGGGGGAGGAGTAAAAAGGTTGATGTGGACACAGATGAGGAAGGGGTGAGAAAGGAGATGGAAAGAGATGAGTTACATGATATGAGAAAAAAAAAAAAAGAAGGAAAAATAGGGAAGAAAAGAAGGCCACTCATTCTGAGACTGGGATATTTCACTTCCAAGATATGGACCCACTTTTACTGCTCAAGTAGCCAACCACCCTAGGCCCTCTTCCCTATTTTTGAATGGGGGATGTTAGAGTTGGAAACTTCTCCACATTTACAAGAGCTATCTTGGCCATAGCCTTTTAAGTTTTTAAATCTACCAACCCAGGGCACTGACATCCTATGAACTTTATTCCCATTCCCTCTTAGTTAAATTCTCCTACTCCACCATCAAGGCATTCCATGAAGCACTCCCAGTGCACACAGCTGAATATGGTCCCAGTCTACATTAGTTAAGGTAAAAGGTAACACTGAAGGACTCTTTAGTTATAAGCTTATCTAGGACCCAGGAGAGCCCAACACACACACCCTTACCTTACTTCCTTTTTAACCCTCCATTCTTCCTGAAGCACTTAAAAATCTTGCTGCTTTGCATATGCTTCATTTGGTCAGATGATCAGAGTCCTACAGCTCTTTTAAGGGATTTTAGATTAGAACAACTGAACACCAATATGGGCAGAATCTGTTTTTACTGTTTGTTTTTAAAATATTTTTATTGATTTCAGAGAGGAAGGGAGAAGGAGCAAGAGATAGAAACATCAATAATGAGAGAATTAATCGGCTGCCTCCTGCATCCCCCCAAAATGGGGATGGAGCTGGCAACCTGGGCATGTGCTCCAACTGGGAATCTAACCATGACCTCCTGGTTCAGAGGTCGATGTTCAACCACTGAGCCATGCCGGCAGGGCTGTTTTTCTATTTTGAGGGATCTGTCCTGTGCCTGACAAAATTTTAAGTTAGAGGCAGCTGGTCTGATCCAAGAATATTCTAGGACAATAGAGCAATATTAAGGACAACAAGAAAAAAGCTAATGTTTCCTTTTCTCAGACTGGGCATATTTTTACTAAGATCTCCCCCTACTTTTGCCCATTTTTTTTTGTGTGTGGATTATGGACACTTTATCTTCTTTGTTAATTCCTCCTATCTCCCTTAGGCTTGTTTATGGAAGAACTGTCCATGCCCTCCTCAGTTTTGTGTCCAATAGGAGAAAACAGCAACATTAAGTTTCATCTGTTGTATCCTAATTTGTACTTTAGTGAGAAGTTAAAAAATCATACTGGGAACTATTAGTAGGGATATTAACAAAACATGAGGTTTTGTTGGACTTTTAATGGGTCCATCTTAGAAACCCCTATAGTAAGAGGTAGAGTTGCTAAAATATTGAATTGCCTTCACCAGATGTCTCACACACCAAGGACAGCCCTGTGACTTGAGCACATTGATAAAAAGTCTATCATATCAAGATTTCAATTATCCCATTTATCTGACCCTACTGCAATAGAAAAGTCAAGAACATATGGCAAGTTTTTTTTAACAACTTTATTTTGCTCTTGTCAATATTATAAACCAAGAAAATTTGATAAATATTTCTTGCTGATCTTGAAAAGATCCCTCATAAACTTAATACTAGAGAGTAATTTATTAAGCTCATCTTTTTTTTTGTTCTTGTTAGTTCGTTTGCAGTTTTCCCCCACATGTTAATATTTTGAATTAAAGATGGTCAGTGAAGTAAAATTTCACTTGAATTTGTAGTATTTTTATTCTGTGTAGCTTGTAGAAGTGAAATTATTGAAAAATGTGATAAAGATCCAAGAAATTCTGTGAATACTTATTGATGAAGAAAAATCCTAACAGCTCTCTCAAATGTGATGGTAGACTTACGTAAAATTGGCATGGGATAAGCAAATAGCTAAAGCTAAAGGAAGTGAGTTTGCAAATCCTAAGTGCCCTTTTACAAACTTCTCATGTTAAAACAAACTTCCTTTGTAAAATCTGAATATCATGACTTGCATAATTGTAGTATAACGAAGCAGAACAGACAACCACCTTTTTGCCAGTGCGATTCAACAATCTCTGTAACTTACACTTTAATCTTGGTGCGAACCTAAGAAATGCTGGTTTCTAATATGGATAGTGAACGTTACGTGGACTGCTTGTGTAATTCACTGTGTACTTTGGAGCAAGTCACAACTATCTTCCCTCAGGTCTCACTTTTTTCTTCTATAAGTAAGGGATGGACCTGTTAGATTTGTTTAAGGGTAAAATAAGATATAAACTTTCTGAAGAGGTGAGAGATGTCATCCTTAACAAATCATGGAACCAACAACTGAACACCCAGATGGGCAGAACCACTTGGTTCTCTGCTGTGGTGGGCTGCATAGTAATGATGGGGGCTGCTGAGACCACACGTATCCAAATCTCTGAGTCAGGCAACATGACACACACACACACAATGGCCATGATAACACCAACAAGCCAGATGCCAGTGAACATTTTAATCTTCTGCATATGCAAGATGTTTGTGAATAGAATTTTCACCAGAAAGTTTTTATAGCAAACTTTTATGTCAGAAGTTTATTTTATTGGTAAAATATTAAATAATATACAGAATTAAAAACTGCACTTACACTTCTGAGAAGAAATAAATCTTGGACAAATTATATGCTTGTTCCTGAGATTCCCTAAATTTATTCCAGTAGCTGTGCACTCAGACAGTACAAACCTTTATAATATAATCCTTTTCACAAAGTATTACAAAGTTTCTGCAGCTTTTTAGTGGTACACACATACAGACACACACTCACACATGCATATACAACACTCATACACATATACACGGTACCCACATACATGTGCAGAACATGTATGTGTGTGCATTAAAAACAAAGAAAATACAAGTCCCATAATTTAATCTGCAGTGATGTCGGAGGTCTCCAAATTGGTGTGTAGCAGAGTGCCTTGTCACACCGCTGCAAAGCCTGTCTCAGTATTTCCATAGTAAACCTCATTTTCTGAGGTATGGTAATTGAGCCTTAAAAAAACTACATTACACTGAGCAAACCTGACATACAAGGTCTGGAATTTCAATTTTACATATATATTTATATATATTTCTTTTTTAAACAATAGCTTTATTTTCCCAAATTATTAGTTTGAAAAAAAATGAGGTTTACTGGTTTGACCTATTTTTATTTGTATTTTTTTTGCCTCTACAACTCAAAATATCCTAGAAACTGTCAAGCAATTAGTTTTTAAAGTAGTCTAATTACCTTTGGTATTGTTAAAGAAAAAAAATCTAAAATGGCCAAGACATATACTGTACAAATGCAGTAACTGCCTTTAAGAGAAATGCCAAAGAAATGTCATCTTTTAACAAAATATGTATTTACATTACAGCAGTTTCACTACAGGGACACCGGTATAAAAAAAGAAAACCAACAAATGGCATATAAATATGTATGATACGAAAAATACTTCTCACTTAAATTTGTATGAAAACAGGAGTGCTCCAAATATTTCTTAAAAATTTTCTCCAATAAGTGATAGGCAAGTGTTTAAAATGGAGCGAAGTGCTTTGCTTTCATTTTAAAGTTCATTTTCAAAAGGAGAAAATCGAAATAAAAAATATTAGGTTTTTAATTTAAAACATCAAGCAAGGGCCTAAGAAGAAAGTTCAGTCAACTTGAGGACACACTTCTCAGGCAAAAGAGTTCTAATTTCAATGGGAATTTAGCCTAAATTACGTGCCATGAGATTAGATCGATGGTTTGTACATTCTCTGATTTTTTTTGACTGAGGAGTGTTTTTCTCTTGGCTTTTTGTGTCCTTTGACTAACATACCATGGTTTTCAAGGGTTTCTTTTTTCATTAACTAAAGAAAGAATAGTTCAGAAAACAAACAAAAAAATAACCATAGTTTTTAAGACTTTAAGGAAAGTATTGCACTTGTACAGAAAGAAAAGAAAAATATCTTTTAAACTAAAAGCAGAAGCAATCATCCTAGAATTGCAAATAACACATGGTCTAAAAGGTCCGACTAGTAAGAGCAAATGTGGAGCCTGGTGTGTCCCCTCTAAACCTGGAATAACATTAGAGTACTGTTAAAGCATTTTCTCCCAACTGGGAAAGAGTTAAGACTTTTGCTTTAAATTTTTAACATCTTCCTAAATATTTGCAAAAAATTGTTTCACCTCTCATAATACACACTTTCGAAGAAAAACCAAATTAGAAACACAAAATTCAACAAAAAAGGAAGGCAAACATACTATATGATGATTACGTAATCTCTGAAGTCATATTTTAGGTATCCAATATTTGAAAGGGAAAGTAACACAAAGATTATATATCTTACCATTTTTATCCCAACTACTTTTTTTAAAATATAAAACTACACTTGAGTATAAAAATATGTCAGCAGATTATACAGCCAACAGAAATCACGCACAAAAAAATTAAGACTTAAGAGACCCATGAATTAGAAATAGGATTTGAGCTAATCTTCAAACTAGTAGGGGGAAAAGAAAAGAGAGGCAGAGACACCCAAAGACAATGATGGAAGCGATATGGACAGAGAGGAAAAAGGTCGAAGGACAGCAGACAAAATTTAAGAAGAGACAACAAAAAGAATTTGTTACACGGGAAGGGGACATGATTTATGTTCAAAATCTGAGGGTGCTTGGCAGTCATTTTTTTTTTAATCACAGTTTCAGAAATGGAACTACTTAAAAAAAATAAACACAAAAGAATAAAACAATAACAACAAAAAACCCAGAGTCCTTCCCTTATTACAGTGTATTCAATGTTTTAAATTCATTTCCAGTAAATTAAATTAAGTAGAATCCTGATAAGTGCATAGAAGGGGATTCAGTGACCTCCACCCATCAGAGAAGCTTTTCTTACTGGGTGTCACTTGAGGTAATTTGAAGGCCCAATTGACCGCAAACTGGCTTGTCTGTACCCATATGAAGTTATATGCCATACTTTCCGTGGTTTAGCAGAGGGCCCCTACATTTTATATTTTATTCACAATAAAAAGGACATCATAGAAAACTAGTCATTCACATACTATTCTCTGTATGGGATAAAGGTTATTTCACAACACATTTATACAGAAAATATACAAATGCAATGTTATGGGAGAAAACCCCCATAAACAGAATTAAGAACTTATTTCTAAGAGTGCATGTGAAAAATATCCACAGACTTACAGTACAGCAAGAAAAAACTAAAAAGCCAGAAATAGAATGTTACATGAAAACCTTATGGAAATTTCAAAATTTTAGGTTTCTGCAAAAAATGTAAAAATAGTTAAGGTGTCATTATTTGGCCTAGCAATACACCATGAGAAAAGAAACACTAGCATATCACAGCTTCTTGGTCATATGACATTTGCTTTGTATAACAAGCAGCTTATTATTACTATTTTTATTATTTTTTAAAAGCTGTCATATCCTCGCATTTCTTGCAAGTAATACACAACCATGGTAGGAAACCATTTGAGATTATGCTTTGGAGAATAGCAGTGTGATCTGACTGTTCAGTTTTGTTTTGTTCAAGGAGAATTAATTATCTGCTTCTTTACATTATTTCATTAAACATTAACAGATTAGAAGACTGAGGTTCTAAGACTACCACAATGCTAGTCCTTAGATGAAATTCCAAACAATACTCTGTTTTATTGAGCAAAAATCCCACTAATAATGCCTTGCATGATATCAGAACTTATTTTTTTCCTTCAAAACAAAACAAAACAAAACAAAACACATACCATAATGCAATTCACAGCTAAAACTTCCATCTACCTTATATTTTACTAGCATAGCCTTGTTATGGCATTCAGAAATACTATTTAACTAAAAAGACAAAATCTGGTTTCAAAATTTTCTTTGACTTTGCACAGATGAGCTGAAAGTCTCTGTATTGAAAATTCTTCTAAGAGTGTTGCCCTAAAAACATGAAGATAAATTATATAGTGCTCAATTTTAAGTGATTTTTAAAAATACATAGTAAAAGTGTTGTAGAGGTACAACAGCTAATCAACACTCTCTCAATGCATTTTAAAAAGGCACCAATATAAAAAATTTTTTAAGTATTTGATACATTAAATTAAGGATCTTAAGAGACCAGTTACTGTATATTTTAATTATTTTGCAGAAACTGGAGGTTTAAAAACATTTCTAAGATAACTTTCCTATATACAAACTATAATTTCTCCGCCACTCTTTTTTTCCTGTGCATTTGGGGAATTCCTGTTTTAGAATAGTCTTAATAAAATAGTATTTGCTACAATAATATATCGAATGTAAGTAAAGATGATCACAAATGTAACATCCCTTTTTGTAAAAATGAACAATTTAAAGTTGAAAAATAACACAGCCAGTACCTTATAATCTAAGTTCTGTCTTGAAACTAAGGTCATACAGATTTTTGTTTGTATTTTTGCAGCCTTTTCTTTTTCTACTTTAATGAATGATTTTGGAGATAAAATGAATTAACAGTGGAAAAGAAATAAACCAATTTTCATTGAAATGCCTTCACTGGTATAAAACTTGTGAAATATTAAAATATCATAAAGACTTTAGGGTGGTTGTGTGAAGTGTACAACACACACAAAACAATACCAAAATCACTAAAATTCTCTTGTTTTTATCCATCTGTCATTTACATAGCAGTTGGGGTGTTGTTTTTTTTCTGTATCTTCCTATCCAAAAGTAATGTGTTTCCTTCTCTTTGGAGATTATATAAAATCAGCTTAAATTCTCTACTTTTTTTGACTGTTTTGATTTCTTCTGAAGTAGATAGCTGCAACTTTCAATAGTTGCCAAATAGTCCTAGCGACACACTAGTAACTTCTTTAATATTTCTTAATACAATCTGGTAAGCAGAAAGCTCAGGCATTAACAGTAGGTAGCTCTCTATATGCTCTTGCAACACAGCTGACCACTCTAATTGCTTCTTTTTATACATTTTCTTTAAAAGACTGTATGTGTGTATACATAATTGCTTGTATGTATGTAGGAGATACCCTCCACTTTGTAGCCAAAACTAAATCCTGCTCTCTCATTCTCCCATTTTGTCCCTCTATTCTCAACGGAATGTTTCAGCAACTCGAAATCGCTTCTGATCTGCTGATTGGTCACTTCCACTGTTGTAAAAAGCCAGGTTAGAATGGCTTTTTAAGTGATTGACTACCAATAGAGAGAGGCTGCAGATTTCTCCAGCAAGAGTTGGAGAGAAAATTCTGGGCAAAATTAGGGCAATGCAATATGATGAATTTCTGAATTTTTGCCAACATGGAAAACACAGAAACTAACCCATTTTTATGCCCCTTAAATACTCTGTATTGTAAAATCTCAGCTGAATAAACTGGGCATAAAACTGTTCTATAAAACTTGACTGATTTGGTGTCTGAGCCCCATACTTATTTTTAGGTGCTACCACCTTGCTTATTTCCTTTAGTGAAGAAGAGGCAAGCAAATATAGCCATCCAGATTTCCCAGAAAGCACCGTGTCCACAGAAATTCTTCCTAACCTACACACTGGAATCGACCTTGTCCTCGTTTGTCCCAGCCACAACCTGAGCCATCTTTACCTCTTTCTGTTCCTCAGATCATGAGGCTAAGAAAGTACAAGCACACACTTGTAGCAAATGCACTTGCATAAGTACCCAGTCCCTTCGATAAAATAGATCCCTAAAAAGATAAAATCAGAAAAGGAGAGTGCATGAGTCCTGTCTCCATGGGGCACTACACAACTCTTTAGATCCTCCCAAATTCAGTTTCATCCCAGGGCAGGTACATCAGTGTTCACACTTTTTTTTTTTTTAATCGGAAGCAGGAAGAAAATTGAGACAATGCCAGCAGAAATTCACACACAGCCAAAGTTATGAACATACTGACTGCCATCCAAATGTTCCTTTAAATTGCGGTGAAACACAAAATCACTAATTTAAATGATTTACCTACCACCGAAAGGCAAAAACAAAATCTCAATTACTTATGATTGGTTAGGGTGGAGGGGGGAGGGTCTCAAAGACATGCGTTAGCTTTGAATGAGCCAATGTACCAAAGCATGCAAGAGAAAATAAAATGACAGTTGACATTCTATTTAAAACATTTCACATCTCTGTTTTGGTGCCTCTCTTAGATTTAAGGAAACAGTTTGGACATTTCTCCAAGAATAATTACAGCAGGGGCTAGTAAAAGAGAGCCGAGTGGGGACCATTTTGCTTGGCTCTGGCTGTCGGTGCTCAGAAGTTGCTTAAATAAGCAGATGGTAAACCAGCAAATGAGCAAAGAGCTGCATCAAGACCAGAGGTGCTTATCTGTCCATTGCTCTCTAGTCTTGCTAATTCTCACACCATTCTGTATTAAGAAACATCATTTCTGCATCCTATTTAATGGGTTTTTTTTTAAGCAGCTATCAGTGACTGCTAACCGAATGTCAGTCTTCATAAATGGTTCTCGGAGGATCCAATCACCAGCAGGCTTGCCCTCTCTGAACACAAGCAGCGAGTTCTGCCTCCAAGTGTGCCCCCAGATGACCTGAAGCAACCTCACCAGGTTGCTTCCCTCGAATTGCTATAGGACTGCAAAGAACAGACAGAGCACCCACACACGTGACATTAAAGTCTGCGCGTGGACTATAGTGACCTGTATTGATTAAAAGAAGAGAAATTCTGTACTAAGGAGCTGAGATGCATTTCTGACAAGGACTTATACAGAGTTGAAAATTTTTGAGACAGAAAAAGTGCTGGACACAGTCACTTTCACTTGGAGGTGCTGTCACATCCTATACTCTAAGAATAAAGCTTTTTGTTTGTAAAAATAAGCTTTCTGTTTGTTTGTTTGATCTATAGTCCAATGTATAAGAGACACAGAAGTTCCCTTTCCCTGCATCAAAAGTGGTAGATGTTATTATTGAAAAAATACTAGAATAAATAGCCCTAGTTCCATAACCTTTGGGGTTTCAAGTTACACATTCAGATCAAATCGGGAATTGCTCCAAGGAGAGTCTGAAAGACACAGCCTATAGTAAGGTATATAAGGTTTGCTGCTGGAAGAGTAAAAGATGAATGGACTATGGACAGAACACTGGGTGGTCACAGCTTGAAAAACACAAGTGAAAAGAGAAATATACCAGAAAAGGGATTTCTGAGTGGGTTTTTTCCCCCTACTGTTAGCCTAATTATATTTTTTCTGCTGACTGGTTAACACTGATTAAATGCTGATAAAGTGACAATCGTAAGCACACTTTTAGCAACATATATGTATACTATGCGGCCATCACATTACAACGTTAAAAGAAAAGTCCCCAAACAAAATTTATGAAAGTAGAGGTCCCTTCTGGAAACTACAGACTGCCTCTTAGCCACTCTTAGACCATATGTTATTCTGAAAACTAGATAAAAATACTATTCATTAAAGGTGTTAAAAGTAAGGCTGCCAGGGTGTCTATAAAATGCCAGTCATCAAAACTATGGAAAAACAGTGCTTAAGTTTAGAAAAATAAGATCCCAGGACCTCGGATGTATTGGAGGTGTCCTTAACTAGCTGTAGTTTAAAAGTTTTGCTATCTGGTACAGTGTAACATACTGTGTTATAAATTCCATAGGGGAAGTAAACATAGAACCCACGACAACAACCCATCCAAGGAGTTATCACTGAAAGTAACAATGTGTTTCTGTTCCATGATCTCTAGAGGAAAAACAAAACAGTTTACAATTTAAAACAATTTTTTTCTTTGAAGCATTAAATTACTTATACCATTTTAAACTGCGAAAGTCCCACCCAGAAAACTAAACTTTCCTGCCTTCAATCACAATCCTGAACATCAGTGGCAAATCAGAATCTCTTAGGTGAATCTATAGGAATCAATCAATTTTTTTCCAAAGCACGATATGCCTTATATCTATGCATGGCAGAAAAGAACTGCTCTTAAAATCCCACAAAACAAGCCAAGTAATCAAGATCCCCTGTCCCTGTCCCTTATGTTTCTTCCTAATTGTAATTAGGCAGAGCAAAGACACTGCGTCCACAAAATAAGAATTAATGACAGTAATAATATTAAAAAAAAAAAAAAGGTATGTCAACATCTTAGGGAAGGTGGGACTGTAAGTGCAGTATTTCTTCATGTGCAGTTTGTTACTTCATAGGGGTCCCCTTTGGAATGAAAAGGCCTAGTGGAATGTGTGCTCCCCTCGAACAATGTGTGATGAAAACTCGTAACGGTCCTGGCTCCTGTAGCCACAGATGTTGCATTCCAGTGGGTCCCGGTAGCCATGGCAACCCATGTGAATGGTGTACATGACATGGTCTAGGAAAAGGACACGGCAGTGCTCACACTTGAAGGCCCTAATCTGTTCTCCTTCTCCATTGAAGACTTTGTAGATGTCCTTCAGAGAGCCCTTGGGGGCCTTGGTGGTATCCAAAGCCTTGACATCCTCCTTCATGTAGGCTGGGCTTTGTTTCCTCTTGGGATTTAAGGCAGGGTTTCCTTGGTAGGACTGGTGGTCATCGTGGCTGCTTTCTGAGTCAGTAGAATCCAGGCAGCTATTGCTGGGGGAGGCCTCTCTTTCCTGGGGTCGACTCTTTGGTCTGATGAGAGAGATGGGGCCATCCATGTTGTTCTCGTGACTGTCGGAGGTTTCCCTGCTAATGGGTCTTTCTATCCTGTTTGGATGATAGACCTGAGAATAAGCTGAGCTCATCACTGGGGCCACCTCAGCGATTGTGCTTGGCGGGTGCTGCATCAGCGGGTGAAGGGCCTCGGCTCCAAGGTAGGTGATTGCATTGTTGATGGCTTGGTCCATCATATGAGACTGCATCAGCTCAGCCTCCTTCTCATACGTTAAGTTCATATCAAAGTGAATGTCTGGGTAGCTGAATCTCATGAGCTTTTCCCCTGAAAGAGGGAGGGGAAAAAAAGCAACAAGGAAAAAAAAGGGACACAATAAAATTAGTGGTTGGGTTAAAAATATAAAAGTACAAAGCTAAGTAATCAAATCCATGTTCCATAATATGGTATATCTTATTCTTTAGACCAAGTATGTAGGCTCTTTAATTCTGCTGAGATTCATAGACACTCTAAACCTGAAAAGGGGAGTAGTAATAAAAATGTCACAAGCCATTTGTATTTGTTCTAATGCCATCCTGAAAATGTGTCCAGCCTGAGAAGTATAATTGAGTGTTTAATCTTATTTTAATTCAATATTAAAATTTCCACTTGTCTAGAGCTCAGCAAATATAGGAGAAAGAAAAAATACCAGGTGAAAATAAGTCAGAGACTATGCTTGTTTTTGCATATTTTAAACATCAGTGACCAAGTCACAAAGATTAAAAAAAAAACACAAAAAAAAAACCCTAGACTGATCTGGTTATAAAATCTGTCAGCTCACTATTGTATAGCGTTAATTTGGTTGATTTAGCTATATATTAAAAAAAAATTTTTTTTGTTAATCCTCACTTGAGAATATTTTTTTCATTGATTTTTAGGGAGAGTGGAAGAGAAAGGGAAAGACAGAGAGAAAAACTGATGTGAGAGAAATGCATCGATTGGTTGCCTCCTTTATGAGCCCTGACCAGGGCCCAGGCCAGGTAAAGACCTGCAACCAAGGTACATGCCCTTGACCAGAATTGAACTCGGGACCCTTTGGTCTGCAGGCCAATGCTCTATCCACTGAGCCAAACTGGCTAGGGTGTGAGATCACTTATTCATATATTTATTGTGACACCAATTTGTAAAGCTGTGAGATTTTCCCCCAAAGTACTAGCAGTTATGTAGATATGGCTTCACTAGACAGTGTGGTTTTACCAGGAGGAGGAGATAGAAGAACAACACATCAGGAGAGTCAAGAATATTGGCAAAAGAGTAGAAAAAGCGATGAGCCATGGAATTGAATTTGGATAAGAGAAGAGACTAACATATATGCAGAAAGCTCAGGGGTCACTGGCTGAGAGGGCTTGGCATGGTCAAAGAACAGTACTGAACTGAGGGACATAGTGAAAAGGAATTTACATTAAGTGTGGAATGATGAAATCTTCATTTCAGATATGGAAACAGTTAGTAGGCAATTGCTATCTATTACTACTAAGGCAGAATCCAAATAGAGAAAAAAAAGCCCATCAAATTCCTAATAAAAATCTGAAGTCATTTCTTTAGAATCAAAATGTAAATTAAAAAACCTGTCCCTCTTTTCTAAGGAATGTAATAAAATCAAATTGAGACTAGCATTTCTAAGTCATAAAAAAGAGAAAATGTTTTAAAAAGCAGAGCTAAATAAATTCAGAAGACAGAAAAAATAGTAACATATTTCATATTTTCCCAACTACACTAGTGTAGTTGAGATATAGGCTTTTAATGGACATCCATCAAATTAGTCAATTTTAAAAATAGATGAACTTCCATTTAAATAAAGAGAAAGATACAGAAAAGAAAGTCCCTGAGGGCCCATGGCAGGCCTCTGAATATACTCTCAAGGGCTTCACATTGACCTACTATGAACCGTGGTCCTTAGGACCACCCTCAGCCTTCTCTCAATAAGCTTTGTCATTAATCTCTCCAGCTTCTTTAAGGCGATATTTTGGTGATTTGTTAGTTCTTTAGTTTTAGAGTGAAAGGAAACCTTCTCTGTTCTTATTGGAGTCACAGAATTTTATTACCCTTTCCTCCCTGAAATAACCAAGATTTTCTGCCAATCACCATTCAACTCACATAAGATATTCCACAATGATTTTTACAATAGAATGTGAGAATCCATTAGAGTATTTTTCATTTCTTCTAATTTCTACCCCATATAAGGTTTATAAAAATAGATATTACATATACAATCAATGACAATTCTTCACTTTGAATCTCTATTATTTACACGGTCTTTAAAAATTAGATGCTTTTTGTATCCTCAGAGATACTTTATGACTTACAATATGCGGAATGATGCCAACTCTGAGTACATCAAAGAATATTTATGGGCATGGAAATGTAAAAGGGAGGCCTAATACATCATTTAATCTTTTCAGTTCAAAATCATAGGCTGGGTGAAAACAAAGATCCAAATATGAAGCATCTTGAACGTAGGTTGCTGCATTATTTTTCTAGAGCAAAATTAAAATAACGAGAGAGGTTTCTTTTTATCCTAGATCAAATACTAAACACTTTAGCATCATGTACAGAATACAGTTTAAAGACCTGGTGCTAAAGAAAATTTTAAAACGCAATGCAAAACTGGCTAACAGCCTACATCATTTCCCTGAAACATTATTTTTAATTTAAATGAACATTTTATTTTTACATGCTGTGTCAATTTATATATCATTTCATTTTGAGACAGCAATTTGCTACTATCAGTCTTTCCTTTGTTTCTCTTTCTTGAGCTCATATACTTAAGTGTGAGTGTGAGTGTGTGTGTGTGTGTGTGTGTATGTGTGTGTGTGCACACGCAAGTATGATACACATGGAGTGGCATAAAGCAGAAAAGAATAATGGAGAAAAGAGACTAATGTTTATTTCATGAACGGAAATACATCATATATACTTCCAATACATGGGAACATGTCTTTGCCCATTAAAAATCACCTTTTTAAAGAAATAAAAGCATTTGTAATGCTTACCCACAAACTTTTGTGGAGTGGAGCTTTTACGTTTTCCCATATTCCCCGTGAGCTTCTCTATGACAGCAGGTCTCTCAAAAGGCACCAGAGAAATATTGTTGTCCATAATAGGCTCTTGTTCCTTACAATCTTCTATAGGAGGTACTATATAAAACCATACAAAAATGCAATCTCATAATTTCTTCAACACTTTACAGGTACAACGCTGAATTTGCCATCTCAACATGTGTTATACAAACATAAGCTGGTATGCTGGAGCAGAAGCAAGTAGAAAGGGAACCTCCAGTGTTCGAGTCCCCGGTAGTTTTACTCTCACACACAGAGGATTTCTTTTTATCTGAGTCTCTCTCAGATCAATAGCATAAACTGTTGCCACTTTTATGGGTGGCAAACATGTTCATCTTGCTTCTCATCTTAGGCCCCTGAAAGTGTTTCTAACAGTGATTAAAATCAATACTACTTTAAGACTGCACTATTCTCAAGGCTTTTGGAGTTTATTTTTGTAAAACCATTTAAGTCCACTCGTTTGCAGAAAAACTTCAACAGACACACAGAATAACAGCACAATATTTGACCAGGTGTTTTGTTTTTCATCCATGTATTTTCTTGTAACAATTTTTCTATTTGATGAGCTGAGTGAGCCGGTGGCCCCATTGAGCCTCCTGAAGGAGATTCCATTCTGAACATGCCGACTAAGCTGGCTGCTTCATGATTGTAATTTATTTTAACAAGAGCTCTTCAGCAGGATAAAAGAATCTATTTCCAAACTGGCATATTTGCTCACTGAACTGCTCCAACGTATTCGGCATAAACTTTCCAATGCTGCTCCCTCTTCATCCCATTTCGTTAAGTCGCTATGGGCTAATATACTAGCTCCGTGGTCGGCAGACTGCGGCTCGCGAGCCACATGTGGCTCTTTGGCCCCTTGAGTGTGGCTCTTCCTAAGGCTTAGGAGTACCCTAATTAAGTGAATAACAATGTCCCTACCTATATAGTTTAAGTTTAAAAAATTTGGCTCTCAAAAGAAATTTCAATCGTTGTACTGTTGATATTTGGCTCTGTTGACTAACGAGTTTGCCGACCACTGTAGCTCATAGGTTATACATTGACATGCTTAGTGTAGACCAGTGGTTCTCAACCTTCTGGCCTTTAAATACAGTTCCTCATGTTGTGACCCAACCGTAAAATTATTTTCGTTGCTACTTCATAACTGTAATGTTGCTACTGTTATGAATCGTCATGTAAATATCTGATATGCAGGATGGTCTTAGGCGACCCCTGTGAAAGGGTCGTTCGACCGCCAAAGGGGCTGCGACCCACAGATTGAGAACCACTGGTGTAGACAAAGAACTTGTAAAAGTTGTTTTTGAATAAAAATATTGTCAAAAACATTTAACCAAGGACAGATTTAACTAGGTAACATCTGAGGACAGACTGAGATAAGCTGATTAAAACCATGTTCATAGGAAAGACCATAACTTATTGCTTCTTGATTATTGTTGATTTCTCCAATTGTATCTGTGCCAATACTGTTTGGAAACCGCAGGGTTTCATATCTTAGGATATCATTACTTGTTCAGCATGCTCTGTATAGTGATTTATTCTGCTCCTTGCATTTGCAAAGGATAGTTCACTGTGCGAAACACAATGCATTCTCATTTATAAGGGCGGAAGCTAAAATAAAGTGAGAAAGCAAGAGATGAAAGTTAAGAAAATCCAGTGCACAATTCAGGTGACCTAGTTAATAAGCAATATAGGTTGCATATTTTGAAAAAAAATGAAAAATAGCATCATAAAATTGTTTTCCTAAATTGGATATGTTTAAAGAGATCGACATTCAATCTAAAGTTTGGGACTAACCTAATGTAGTCTGGTAGATGGGCCAGAAAATTTTAATCTTAATTCTCTGTTTCATAACAGATCCTCCGGTTA
Source organism: Myotis yumanensis (assembly GCF_028538775.1). Classification (NCBI taxonomy): domain Eukaryota; kingdom Metazoa; phylum Chordata; class Mammalia; order Chiroptera; family Vespertilionidae; genus Myotis; species Myotis yumanensis. The sequence continues at coordinate 17,668,431 of NW_027223759.1, forward strand.
CTGATGACAAAGGATTCTAGAATTATTGGATGTTAATTTGGAAAAAAAAATTCCAAGAACAGATTCAGAAACAAGGAAATGCTTTGCTCATTTGTTATACTGATATAATTAATAATATTACCAGGTGGAAAAAGTATGTCCTACATTATGTATGTCCTATCTTAGAAAAAACTAAAATTAAAAAAGAAAAAAAGAACTTAAAAAGTAAAGCAAAGAGAGGATTCAAATAAGGAGGTACAGGAGGATGGAATGGTGTGGTGATGTAGTGGGGAACCATGCAATTAGATGCAGACTATTGTCAAAATCTTAACTTGTTTTGGGTGGATTCTCTGGCACTTACTATATTATTTAAAAAATACCTATAGACCAAATAACTATAAATCAAAGATGAAAATATGTCACAGATCAAGATCCCAAATTAAAAAAGAAAAGTTTGTTGTAAATTTTGCTAAAAAACAGCAAAACTGGTTAACAGGGTTTGTCCCAAAATTGAATATACTAATTAGTTTTGAAATGAGTAGTCTAAAACTTAGCAGTTTTGCTCTAAGTCTCACCTTGAATTTTCATATTTGCACACATTTAACACTCAAAACGAAACACTCAAAACGAAACAGTTCCCACACCACATCCACCTCAATTCAGATGATTTGTCCCAAGTTCAATGAAGCTCATGTGAACTGAAAACAATGACTTTGGCAGAGCTCTGGTCTAAATTGTGCGTTGCAAAAGTCCTTTACAGATCAGATGTTGAGCCTGTTTCTACCATATTGACAACAACAATAACAACAAGAGCTGACGTGTTAAGGATTTGCATTTAATAATTCATTGAATGCTTTCAATAACCCCCTGAGATACAACTGCCTTCTCCATTCTACAGGTCTGGAAACAAAACCCAGATGTGATGTTATTCCCTCAGGGTCTACATCTAGTTAGTAAGGAATACAGTAGATGAGTTGAACCTAAATGGTCTAGTTCCAGGGACTGAGCTCTTAGCCACTATGCTGTAGTATTCTTTTTAGACATAATTTGAATTTTGACTTTATATAAACAAGATTGACATATTTTTATGGTCTGCCATTGGGGAAATATCTGATACATTTTCTCAATTATGTAACTAACCTGAACTTTTTGCTTTCACGAATCTGTGCAACTCATCAAAATGTTTCTGGATACACAGGGTGGTGGGCAAAAGTAGGTTTACACTTGTGAGTATGTTTAGTTAACTCAATGATGTGTTACTCCCATAATGAGACATTCATCTAGGCTATGAAAATACCAATATGCTAACTTCACTTGTTGGAGCAAACTTCATAACCAAATATCTTCTTTAGAGTTATTTTTAAAGATATAATCAGGATAAAAGTAGATTTGTACTTGCATTATTTTATCATCTCATCTCATTGATTAATCATAAAGACAGAACCATGGTATTCCCAACATAGAGCTACTGTACTGAACCATCCACTTAAATTTCAAACTCAAAGAATACACAATCTGAGAGACCTAGATTAGATCATTTGTCCATCCGGTGACCAGAAGCAGGCCCGGCCCCCGGCCCAACAGTCCCTGCCATGGCTTCCTACAATGAGAGACAGTTCTCTAAAGGGAAACGAAAGTCTTGTTATCAAAAGAAGAAGGAAGGTATGTAGGGCAGGCAAAACCAACAAATGTCTTCTATATTCTCACATATTTTCTCCATGTTGTTGAAGCTAAAACAAACTTTTCAGTTATCTCAGTTATTTTCTTGAGAACATTGGACAGTGCTAATACTTGCTTTGGCTTCTGTCAAATCACTCTTTCCATTTTCAAGCCTTCTGCTCTTACTCATCTTCATGCCTTTTATTTTTTTTAATTTTTTTATTCCTGATGTGTTCTTGACCTTCTAGATGTCTCACTATATTCTTAGCAATATAATTTATAAAACTTGTTACTTTAGGCTACTATCTATATAATGATGGCTCCCATAACTTTATTTCCTACCCACCCCTCTCTCCAGATCTTTTTTAAAAAAATATTTTTATTGATTTCAGAGAAGAAGGGAGAGGGAGAGAGAGATAGAAATATCAACGATGAGAGAGAATCACTGAATGACTGCCTCCTGCACATCCCCTACTGGGGATTGAGCCCGCAACCCAAGCACGTGCCCTTGACTGGAATTGAACCTGGGGCCTTCAGTCCACAGGCCGAGGCTCTATCCACTGAGCTAAACCAGCTAGGGCTTTCTCCAGATCTTGATATACATGCATATATCAAGAATATATATACATATACATATATCTATATCTAATATATATATCTATACATACAATATTTGACTTCTTCTTAGATTCACTTGGCTATCTCTAATAGGTACTTAAAGGATAATGTGTTGAAAAACTGAAATCTCCATTTCCCTCCCCAAACTTTCTCTTATTTCTCTAATTTCCAACTCTGTGAATTGCACTACTACCTACCTGATCATCCATGCTAGATAATTGTGGCAGATTCTAGATTTCTTCCTTTCACCCAGTCTCCTCTTCCCTACCAGCTCTCCATATATATGGAAAAAGAGGAGAGGCAGAGAGAGGGAGAGAGAGAGAGGAGGGAGAGGGAGAGGGAGAGGGAGAGGGAGAGGGAGAGGGAGAGGGAGAGGGAGAGGGAGAGGGAGAGGGGAGGGATAGGGAGAGGGAAGGGATAGGGATAGGGAGAGGGAGAGGGAGAGGGAGAGGGAGAGGGAGAGCGAGAGGGAGAGAGAGAGAGAGAAAGAAAGAGAGAGAGAGAGAGAGAGAGAGAGACCCCAAGTGTTTTAGATTGAACATCTACAGTTGCTCCCAATTACCTGAATTTTCTGGATATTGCAGGCCTCTAAGCACAACTAATCAGTAGATTGTTGCAATGGTCTACTTGCTTCTATGTCAACTCTTCTGATCTATCTCCCATATTTCCAGCAATAAAATTTTAATGTAATAATGTTTTTTTTAGGATAAATTACAATTCTTCACTTAGTACAGAGGCCCTTGATTCTCTGTTCATAGCCTAAATCTCTTAGCCTTACCACCCTCCAATGCTTCTTGCCCTTACAAACTGGGCTCTAACTATACATGGCTGCTTCTAGGTCCTTAACCTACCCTGCTGTTCTACATTTCTATGTCTTCACACATGCTGTTCTTTCTGCATGAAACACCCTCCTCCACTTACTCAGCTGTCTATATCTCCTTTCAAAAGTCCACTCGAACATAACTTTCCCTAGAAATTCCTCTTGGGTACCCAGAGGTGTGCCCTCATAATGCTTATCACAGTGTTCTCACTGTAGGTTTACAGGTCAAATCCTTCCAAGTGTTTGTAAATGACCTTAGGGTAGAAACTGCTTTTTATTTGACTTTGTATCTGTAGTACCTTTTATGATGTGAGACAAATATACTAGTCAATGGATGTTTCCTAAGTGACTTAATGAAGGAAATGTTACCCAATGAAAATAGGGTGAAAAAGTATACTAGAAGGTTTACAGGTTCCCAGTATGTCTCCATACTTACAATAAAGAAATTCTCTTTACCAAATCATCCAAACCATACATTTAAAAAGCTATATTTTTTTCTTTAAAGTCAACTATCTTTCCAGTTTACACTTCCATTTTTGTCTTTGGGCAAGGGGAACACTTAATTATATGCTTTGATTTTTAAAGCTTTTTCTTCAAGCTGAATGGACTTGCAAAATGAGCATAAAATAACTTTCAGATAAGATAATGTGCCATAAAACCAAATTCATTATTATCTTTATTTCTAAAATTATAAGTTATTGTTTTTCCCTTTCCATCAAACTAAATAACTTTTTTATTCTACCTGCTGAATATGTCTTCAGCGTTTCGCCCTGTCCTCATCTCCTGCTACTGCCTATTCCTCTTCTCTGTGGCATTCTCACTTCCTGTCTCTCCTAACGTGCCAGTAAGGCATCCATCCTATATGCGACCTGGGTGCCATTTTTCTTTAGAAGACACAAATGAAGTTAAAGAATGCTGCTCTGATTTCGGACACTTTCTCGGTAGAAGAGCCAACATGGGAAGAACATGTTTTGGGAAAGAGAGGCTAGGAAATATAACTATGCCAGATATGAAAATAAAAGAATAGTAATTAATTTTAAGGAGCTAATGGCAGCCATAAGTATAGCAACTGCCGTATATATTACAAGAAGACAAAAAAATAGAGAAGATGTAACAAGATAGTAAGAGAGGGAAGGGGGGACAAATGATTTCATTGTGGCTCTGTTTAAAAGGAGACACACGCCAAGCATTGCCTATGAGACAAGGTTCATGATGAACTCTAGCAGCATTCACCCGCAGTTTTCTCTCCTATGGCATTTATTAATTCCTACTTCATACATTCAATTCTCCACCAAGTATGCTAACAATTATTATTACAATACACCTAGAAAAAGTACCATAGTAAATGTCATTAATGTAACCTTAGGTGGTGAAGTCAATATCCAATATTGAACAAATATTTGGGTCTATAAATGATATCGACACCTCTCCCTCCCCCCTTCTCCTTGGCTTTGCCCCTGGTCTTCCCAGTACCTGAGGGTCTCCCTCAGGCCGCCCCCCCATCCCCAGTGCAGTTTCAGAGCCACCTGCAAAGGGGCTTTGCCGTGAAGACATAAGCAAGCTGGAAAGTGGGGCTGATGCGGTGGCTGCAGCTGCTTAGAAAAAAGTCTTTCCCCTTCCCAAAACACACCTGCTCAAACTGCCCATCAGCACTTACTCTGTAACTGGTTAATCGGCCAAGAGATAGTTAAATGTCGACTATATTTATGTATACCGATCTCCCTATAACAATATAAAGTCTTCTGGAGAGATCCCCTCTCATTCAGATGTGCATGCGACCGAGTTGCATAAATAACTATGATCAGAAAAGTGAATTAACAGAATCACTAATCCAATCAAATGTCAAAACTGAAATAAGAGACCATTAAATGGCGAAAGTAGTAGAGCATAAGGTGTCTTTGGAAATCTGTGGCAAGCTTTGGCATGGCCCCAAGCCTCTATAAGCTATCCTGCCTCAAGCCACCTCTATAACCAATACTTCAAACAGAAATAGCGTGCTTCGTAGGCAAATGAAACCTCTAATGCCAAAATTAATGCCAGTAAGTAACATAACTTTAAAGGGGATTGAACATTTACTACTTCTTAATATTTAATGCCCAGAAATGTACTAGTAAAAAGAACTATTTATTGGGTGTTTATTGCACACCCAATAACATTTAATTCTCATGCCAAGCTGATGAGTAACACACTCAGACACCACATAGCCAGACCAGGTTTGCTGGACTCACACCTCTTTAACCTCTTTGCTCTGGAACCTATGCTACCCTCATAAGGCCAGGTAAGCCAAGCTTACAATATCAAATTTGACAAGACTTAAAACAGAGAGGTTTTAAATTGTTTTAGTTAATAATAATAACAATATAATAAAAAATGGACTGGCAACCATGCACAGAACTAAATCTGATCCTTTATATTATATAAACTAGCCTCAATGCAAAGACATGCTTCAATTATTCATGATAACAAAATATTTTAACCAAAAAGAATTCCCAACAACATATAATCACTAGCTATCCAATAAACAGTTTCATAGTATGCACCATATAAAACAAACAAAAAACACACAAATAACCTTAGGGCTCTCTATAAATCACTCAATAAATATTTATACTTTAAAGGTGACTATAGCAATCTCCAATTATTCTGTTTAATATTGGCCAAATCTTTTTATATAACAGGTATAAAAACACCAATAAGTTAAGATTTGTATATGTTCCTGTATGGATAATAGGATAAAAAATATAATTAATAGGACAAAACAAGATGCCTCCAAATCTAAAGAAGTGAACTTAATAACTTCCTTGTGTAAGGATGATTTACTCACATGAATTTTAGAGTTATTAACTGATAAATCTTAGAGACTGCCTTCCATCTGCCACTGTGTATTCTGGAGACCAGGATGACTTGCTTGGGTTTTGATTTCTGTGCATGGAAGTGGTGCCTAATTTTGATCTAGTCTGTGCCCCACACTTGCAGAAAGAAAATCAATAATTTCCAAGATAATTCACAAGACATTTTGGAGAAAATTCCAATTATATCAACAACCACTTACCTAAGAGAAATGTGCACATAGCTAATTACATCTTTCAGGAAGCCCGTAGACTTATGTGGGACCATCTCTAGCTATTTGAATAAATAGTACCTTCCTTTGGTGTCTTCAAGGTCACCTGCCATTATTATGTTAATTCAAACATTTGTTATGAGAACTAATTGGGGAGTATGACAAAAATTCAATATAGTTTGTTTGCAAAGCTTCCGTCCCAAAGCTCAAGTCTTTTCAAATGCTTAAGAAGAGAATGCCATACAAAGCTAATGTGATCTAAAATTGTTTTAAACAAAGTAAGATTTGTTTCCTTCATGCTGAAGGGTAGACAACTCTTTAACCCATACAAAACCCTAAAAGCAGTAGAGAGGGGTATGAGCATTGTGAATGCCAGTTCTACCCACCGTGGTGACTCATGACCTGGCCCGCAGCCTCCATGCTGACATTCTGGAGATAGTTGTGGCAGCGTTCCTTGTGCTCCTCCAGTGAACTGCGCTGCTTGTAGCTTCGTCCACAGTAGTTGCACTTGTGAGGTTTACCCACTGCGAAGAGACGTCGAGATTAGTGTGCTGCCAGTCTCCCCCAAAGCAAAATTAATAGCTAACTTCTGGTGGTGTGGAGGAAGCATTTATAAGCTTTTCAGACTTAAATCTCTTCCTCCTCCACACTCTTAGATAATAAAATCTCCACCAAGACTAAAAGACAGAAAGAAGATAAGGCAGATCGTGCCTTCGGCGATAGGGGAAAGACTGAATCAAATTCATGCTCTGACTGTATGCTACATGATCAGTCTTCAAATTATCTGACTCTAACACTAACAGTGACTCTTACACAATTCTCTCAGCTTTGACTCATTCACAAGACAAATCAGGAATGCCCTAGATACATGATGAGAATTATCTTTTATTTTATTTTTTTTGGGTGGTGGTGGTAAGGACAGAGAATCTTACTGAAGAAAACTAGAATGTGACAACTCAAAATGTCATTGTTTAATAAGAAAATTATTCATGGGTACCAAGAAGACTAAAAGGAATTCAAGTGATGAGAAAAAGCACAGATAAAAGCAAGGTTTCTCTTTTCTTTCCACCTTGGTTAATAGCTATTCACACATGCAAAACTTTACAGCAGATAAAGCGTATTCTCCCACATCACCACTGTTCTTATATTACCAAGAATTAACCTACTAGGCGCTTTCGGTCAGGATTAACAATAAGCACGGAAGCCCTCACACGGTTAGTTATACAATGATAGTAAGTAATGTTTTCCAACACACTTCACATTCAGGAAGTAACTGATTTCCTAACAGACAGAGAGCCGTATTTCAGTGTACCTGGTAAAATACTGTGATGACCACTTAAAAATAAACAAAAACACTTGACAATATTAAGAAGAAAAAAACACATTTATGGAAAGAGGCATGTTTTAATGTATGACTATTCACCTGGATGTCACAGAGCACTTTGATTTTCGGTTTTGAATAGTAAGGGGGGAAAAACATATGCCCCTAGGTGGTCTGTGCCGCGGCCTTCAGAAGTACAGGCAGTGAGTCAGGTCAGGAGCGCTCTTTGACTCCCATAGCAGTTACTTTGTTTTGCCCACACGACACTCCTTTTCATGGCCAAATAGAGCATTCCTGAGTCCAGCCACCTTAACGCACCAGCGCTAGACACTGGTTATAAGTGGGGTCAAGATACTGTAACAAGGCAAGATATTCATAGGTAGATAGAAGTTGCATTGTGCTGATTTTTGTTTTAAACAAAGCCTTTAGATTGCATTTGAGATACACATAAACTAAACTAAGTTGTTTCATTATTATACTTTTTTGGGTAAACTATCTTAAATAAACGAGAGTTTCTAAGGCATGATTACTCATTCCTAAAAATACTAGCCAAAGTAACTTCTATTATTCAGAACCGAGGATTTCTGAGAAGTGGAAACCAGGTAGCTGTGTATATTGTGAAGAATTGGTGTCACTGTGTAAGAGCTATTAAAAAATACAAGAAAAACGCTTTCAGTAAAAAATATTTCATGCAAATAATACAAATATATCTACATGTAATTACATTCCAAGACAAGGGGCTACACATAACAAAATGCCGTTGTTTGCTGTAACTAATACTCAGCTTTGGGCTCTTTGGTGCTGTTTCTTTAGAAATAAGTGGGGGATTTGTATGGAGAAAATCTATCAAGCAATTAATACTTATTAAGCATATGCACTGAAATTAGTTGTCCACTATAAACTAGTTCTGTCATCTTATTCTTCCTCTTCATTATTCCTATCGCACTGCATCCTATGATACCTGTGTTCCTGTGAATATAACCTACTATACTTCCCCTTATTTATATAAGCAAACTTCTCAACTTAACGAAAATGTACTTCCTTTCTACTCCCCCTGGCTCACAATCCTCTATAAACTCCCAATATACCTGACAAGGAGAAAAAGATGACACTTTATACTGCTCTCAAGACTCACTTTATTACCCCCCTCATGTCTGAGGTCTACCCGTTTGCTTTACTTCAGCTCCTCCCATTTTGTCCTGGGCTTTAAAATGTTACTCTTGTGCTAGCCGGTTTGGCTCAGTGGATAGAGTGTCAGGCTGTGGACCAAAGGGTCTAGGGTTCAATTTCAGTCAAGGGCACATACATTGGTTGCAGGCTCCTCCCTGGTCCAGGCCTTGGTCAGAGTGTGTGCAGGAGGCAACCAATTGATGTGTTTCTCTCACATTGATATTTCTGTATTTCCCTCTCTCCCTAAAAATCAATGGAAAAACATCCTCAGGTGAGGATTAAAAAACAAAACAAAACACAAACTAAAACATCACTCCTGTCTGGCCAGCATGGTTCAGTGGTTGAGCATAGACTGATGAACCAGGAGGTCATGGTTCCATTCCTGATGAGGGTACATGCCCAGGTTGGGGGCTCGATCCCCGGTATGAGACGTACCGGAGGCAGCCGATCAATGATCCTCTCTAACCACTGTTGTTTCTCTCTCTCTCTCTCCCTCTCCCTTCTTCTCTGAAATCAATAGAGGTATATTTAAAAATAAATCAAACATCTCTCATTCCTCTTCATCCCATCTTTGTTCTTGTTGAGTCCAAGGAATGAGAGTAAACTTTTCTAAAAACAGTAACCCCACGTTTCCTAATTCTTCAACTGCACCCCACTCCAGCAATCCCCGTACCGGGTGACAGGTTGGACTCTGACAGCTCATAACTATTTCACCTGCAGATTTGCTTTGGAAATGCTCCACCTTTCCCCTCTCATTTGCTATGCATTGATGAAGAGCTTACTGTGCACCAACACTGTGATGAGGCTGGGTGGTAAAATGGAGAACAAACCTCAAGGTGGCTATCCTCATGCAACTGACAGCTGGCTGAGGGAGGCGGGCATTTAGAAAATTCACAATAGCTGAAACCGGTTTGGCTTAGTGGATAGAGCGTCGGCCTGGGGACTGAAAGGTCCCAGGTTCGATTCCGGTCAAGGGCATGTACCTGGGTTGCGGGCACATCCCCAGTAGGAGGTGTGCAAGAGGCAGCTGGTCGATGTATCTCTCTCATCGATGTTTCTAACTCTCTATCTCTCTTCCTTCCTCTCTGTAAAAAATCAATAAAATATATTAAAAAAAAAAAAAAGAAAATTCACAATATATTACAAATTGCGGTAGATTCTGCAGAACAAGAGAATGCTGTGCTGGTCTAACATAAGTGACTTAATTTAGTCTGCGAAGGCTGCGCAGGGAGGTCTTCCTGAGGTAGGAGCATTTAGGCTGATAACTGAAGAATAAGCAGAAGCGAGATAATGGGGGGAAGAGGGTGGAGTGGAGGAGAGGCCCTGTTTCAGAATTTCCCGGAACTGCCTTCATCTCTTTCTATTTGCTCTCACATTTTTAGCGCCTTCAAAGTCTAGATCATGCCCTTACAGGTCTTTTGAACACTATTTTCAAACATCATTAAGGATCCCGGCCAAATCTAATGGCACTACTACCTCCATAAGACCATTTCCTGTCATCTCTTTGATATTTCTTAAAAATCATGTCCATGAAAATATGTTTAGTATTTATTCTCTACATATGATGAGTTTATCAGTGCAATGCTTACTTATAAACTTATGAATTAACATGTGAACATGTATACTAATTGAAGAGGACCAGTATTTTGCTACTTTCATTTTTATAAATAATATTATACATTCTCCCCAGCTGTAACATCTTCATTCTGATATTACTGAAGCATTTTAAAAAGTCATCAATAGCCCGAATCACTAAGTAGAGTGGACTTGAATCAATCCTAAGTCTGCCTAATTTCTTGGTCCTTATAAACTTGTGTGTGTCTTGAATCTCCTGTTTTATTTAGTGTCTGGGATCAGATGTTGTGGGCTTCTCAATCTCTTCCTTCCGGGTGTCCCCCAAAATGCATACACACACTTCAAATAATTATAAAGGCAGTGTTTATTAAAGTACCTTTCATTTTCAACATTGAACCATCAGCTGTTAAAGTGTGTATACATATTTTGGGGACACCCTGGATATGAATCTCTAGATTTTGTTTCCAGTAGTCTCTTTTCCCTGGAGATCAAACCCTCATTTCTGTGAAACATCCACATTATGCCTGGAATAATTTCCCATAGTTGTAAGCTTCCACTTGTCATTTAAACCTTTTTAAAAATGATCGTGGTGACCCCAAAGACATAGTTCTCTCCTCTGTGTTTTCACAGCATTCTGTTCATGCTCTGTTGATACATATGCTAATTGCTTTGTAATTATCCATTGGGTAACTATTTATTTCCCTGATCCAAACAATGAGCTCTAATAGGCACAGGGGTCATGTTTTACCCAATTGTGAATTGATAGTGCTTAAGGCAGTTATTAAGCATAGGAGATACTCAATATGTATTTGCTTAATGACTGTACTTGAAACTCCAAATACCTTCTAAGTACTGCCTCATGCATATTCCTCTGAAATCTAAAATTCCATATATCCATTTTAAAATGGTCTTTATTGATGTGTATTTTACATAAAATAAAATCCACCCACTTGAAGTGTATTTTCAAGGAGTTTAGAGTATATAGTTGTGTTACCACCACCACAACTAAAATACAGAACCTTTCTATCACTCTATAAAAAAATCTCTCTTGCTCCTTTGCATCAATTCCCTTCCCCACACTCAGTCCATGGCAACCACAGTTCTGCTTCTGTCACTACAGTTTTGCCTTTTAAGGATTTCACATAAACTGAATCAGGCAGTATGTAGCATTTTGTGTCTGGCTTGCTTCGCTCAACATAATGATTTTGAGATTCATCCATGGTGTTTCACATATTGATAGTTGGTTACTTTTTTATTGCTGAGCAGTATTTCATCATATGAATATACCACAGTTTGCTTATTTATTCATTAGCTTGGGTTGATTCTTGTTTATGGCTATTAGGAATAAAGCTTCTACTAACATTTGCAGGCAAGCCTGTATATTCATTTCTTTCAATTGCGGGGTCATATGGTAGGTATCTGATTGATTTCATAAAGAACTGCCTGTTTTCCAAAATGGCTATATCACTGTGCACCTCCTCAAGCAGTATGTATATTAGAGTTAACAATATTCCAACATGGCATTGCCAATCTTTGTATTTTATTTTACCTGTTCCAGCGGGTATGTAGTGGTACAAAATGGTGTTCTTGTGTTGTCCTAATATCTCATGAGACTAATCGTTTGCCATTCACATTTCACGTATTTTATTTGGTGAATTATCTGTTCAAATCTTTTGCCTTTTTTTTTACTATGCTATTTCTAATTTTATTATTAAGTTTCAAGAGTTCTTTACTTATTCTACATACAAGTCTTTCATTAGGTATATACTTTGCAAATATTTTCTATAAGTGTGTTTTGCTTTTTTTATTTTTGAGTTTCTGTTTTAATTTTGAATAAGTCCAATTTATCAATATTTTCTTCAGTGTTTTGTGTTTCTTTGTGCTCTATGCAAGAGACCTTTGACTAACCAAATGTCAGGATAATTTCCTCCTTTGTTTTCTTCTAGAAGTTGTATGTTTAGCTCTTATATTTAGGTCTCTGACTCATTTTAACTTAATTTTTGTATATGATGTAAGGTAAAGTCGATTGTTCTAGCTCCTTTTATAAAAATTATCTTTTTTTTCTTTAAATTATCTCAGTACCTTTGTTGAAAATCAATTGATCATATATTTTTGCATATATTTCTGGACCCTCCATCCCACTTCATTAATCTCTATGTGTATTGTTTACCACAAAGTAGTCTTACAGTTAGTCCTCGTAAGTAATGTAGTCATCCAACTTTGTTTTTTTCAAAATTATTTTGGCTATTTTAGGTCTTTTGTACTTCCAAATAGTTTTTTGAATCAGTTTGTCAATTTCTACAAAAATGGCTGGCTGCTAGGATTTTTATTGGGATTATATTGAACCAATAGGCCAAAATTCAGGAGAATTAACATCTTAATAGTAATGAATTGTTTAAACCAGGGGTCCTCAAACTTTTTAAACAGGGGGCCAGTTCACTGTCCCTCAGACCGTTGGAGGGCCGGACTATAGTTTAAAAAAAACTATGAACAAATTCCTATGCACACTGCACATATCTTATTTTGAAGTAAAAAAACAAAACGGGAACAAATACAGTATTTGTATTTACATCTGGCCCGCGGGCCGTAGTTTGAGGAGCCCTGGTTTAAACAATGATCATGCTATTATTACAACATTCATTTAGGCCTTCTTTAATTTTTCTCAGCAGTTTTGAAATTTTTCTTGCATATACAGAAATAAATATAAAGCTATTCAGAGTATTTCTATTTGAGGAAGCATCAATGATTTCTATGTTTCAATGAATTCCTATTGTATACTTCCAATGGTTATAGGTGTTTTAGTGATGCTCCATTTTCATTTCTGATATTGGTAAACTGAGTGTTCCCTATTAGTACTGATTAATCCTGTCTAGAGGTTTATCCATTTTATTGATCTTTTCACAGATTCAGTCTTTGATTTCATTGTTTTTTTCTATTATTTTGTCTTCTCTTTCATTGACCTCAGCCTTTATCATTCTTATTTTACACACTCTAGATTAAATTTGCTTTTCTTTTGTAATTTTTTAAGAAGGGGGCTTAATTAGTTTGAGATCTCTGTTTTTCTAATTAAACACTTAATACTACACATTTCCATCCAAATACCACTTCTATTTTCATGTTCATGTTTTCCTTTATATTCTTAAACATATGGAGTATATTTACAATAGCTATTTTATCAACTTTGTGTGCTATTTTCATCATTTGGTAATTTCTAGGTCTGTTTCTATTGATTTGTTTTTCTGCTGATTATGGGTAATATTTTCCACCTTCTTTGTAGATTTGTTAATTTTTAAATGAGATTCTGGATATTGTGAATTTTACTTCAGTGGGTTCTAAATTTCTTCAATTTGTTGTATCTCTTTAAAGTGTATTTTTTCTGCTATGCTGTTACATTTCTTGCAATCATTTTGATCCTTTTGATATTTGCTTTTATGCTTTCAGACAGATCCAGAGCATGCTTTAATATAAAGGTTAATTTAGCCCCAGTACTAAGATAATAACTTCTGAAGACTTTACTCGATTCCCTACATGTTACAAAATCTTTCCATACTGGCTGTTGATAATTAACTATTCCTAGTCCTGCATAAACTCCAGGAATTGTTTGACCTTATGCTTTCTGGTGTTTCTGTTCCTAAGCAGTTTCCTCATACATGTAAGTACATAACTGCCTTGCGAAAGATTTAAGGGGCACTCTGCAAAACTCCAGAGCTTTTTCTGTGCATCTACTTCCTGTCTGATATTCTGCCTCCCACACTCTAAGCATATAGGTCTCCCTGGATTCCTCAAGTCAGCAACTGCCTGCTCTGTTTGGGTTTGCTGGTCCTGAACTGTGGCCTGGAAACTGCCTCCCAGAAGGAAGCTGGGGGTAATCATAGAACTCACCAGCTTTGCTTTCTTCTCTCCTGGGTCACACTCCCACAGTGGCTATTGTTCAATGTCTAAATGTCACTGAATATACTTTGTCTTGTATTCTAGTTGTTCAAGGCAGGAGGGTTAATCTGATCCCAAATATTTCATTGTGATTGGAAGCAAAAGCTATATTGTTTAATGATTTAATACCAAGAAAGTCACACTAAATTTGTAAGTTTATCCACACAGTTCAGGTAACTGAAATAAAGTTTCTTAAAAATATAATTCTAAGAATAGGTAACACTAAAGATTCTAAGATATAGAAGATAACAGGGTCAATGTTCCCAATTATCTCAAAGTTAACTTACAGTCTCTTCTTTGACATATTGTACCTCACAAAATCCAACATCTGTACCTCACTAAAAAAGGAAGAACTACCAGCATAATCTGTCAGAGATGTAGTTGCAGATTGCTGACCTGAGTAATGAATTGTACACTGAAGATGACATAAAGAAAATGTGACAATCCTGAAGACTATTCAATTAAAAAGATTTGCTAGCATTAACTAGGATTATCTCCATCCGTCATTATAAGGAATTAAAAACTAAGAAATACTTGCCCCTATACTCCTAAGAGCTCCATATACCTACCCAAAAGGAAAAATATATTTAAAAAGCCATAAAGAATTTTAAAGTAGGAATGTTTACTATAAATTCATAGGGAATTATGAAGATAAACAGCACAACCATGTCTTGTTCACTTATATTTTCTTGAAATATGTGACTTCAAAAGTTATCCTAGTGAAACCTACAAAAAAAATTACAATTGCACTAATATCAGTGGTAAATGTTTTATCCTTTATATAGATATATAAAACACATCTATATAAAGAAAATATATTTACCATTTACATATTTACCATAACACATATAGAATCAGCAACAGAGCAGTAAACATATATCACATTCATTTTCCTTTAATACCATTAAATGCACTCACTTTCCTTTATATACTTACTAGAGGCCCAGTGCATGAAAATTCGTGCACTCGGGGGAAGAGGGGTGGGTCCCTCAGCCCGGCCTGCGCCCTCTCGGGGAGTGGGCCTAAGCTGCTGTCTGGCCTCCCTCTGTGGGGAGGCAACTGGCGACCGGGCAGGCCTGAGCCCCTGCAAGTGGCCGACCCTCCTCCCCCGCCGCCAACACTGGTGGCCTCCCTCTGAGGGAGGTGACCCTGGCGGACCGATCTGGGGATGGTGCTGGCTAGTGAGTGGCCGGCCCCACCCCCCATGGCCCCTCCGCCGCTGGTCGCCAGCTGGTTGCCACCACCCCCTGATTGCTATCCCCTCCCTATGCCCACTGGCATATGCCTTGGCTGGCCTGGCACCACCTGCTCGCCAGCCCTGCCCCCTGCCAACTGGTCGTTCTACCACTTGGTTGATTTGCATATTATGCTTTTATTATATAGGATAATGCAAAAAATGGAAATTTGGATATCTGATAGTACTTGGCAGTTGCTTACAGAATTATAAATTCATCTGAAGAAAGATGAGCACTGAAATGTGTAAACGACATTTAACTTTTTGCTGTTTTTAGTACCCATAAGTCATACTTTGTCTGAGTTAGTGATCTGTTGTTTTATTGTATGAACCCACTATATAATTTTGATGTTCTTGATCACTATTGTTATACTGCTGCCTCAAAAAAGGTTTTGCCAAAAAAACAACCCTGTAGGTTGCTTAGTGTAAAAAAAAAAAAAAAAAAAAAAAGTTTTGCCAATTCATATTCATCCCATTAGTCTTCACCACCTTCTAACATACTACACAATTTACTTACTTATTATGTTTGCTGTTGATTGCCTATCTCCCTTCATTAGAATGTAAGTTCTATAGAGCAGGATCTTTTTTCCCTCACTGCTATATCTCAAGTGCCTAGAAAAATGCCTGGCATGAAGATACTCAAGAAATATGTGTTGAATGAATAAATGTCTCTTCATTACTAGAGCTTTTTCAGGCTTCTCCACCTGGTACCAAGAATTTTCAACTGGAAGAGGCCATCACCCATGTATGCTATGCCTACTTTCCAGGAGTGAGTGAAAAGAGCACTCGGAGTTACATCTAATTTCACACAAAAAATACCCAAATGTATTATTTATTCTTTGTGATTCACAAACTTGGAAAATATGCATGAGCTGACCTTATAGAAATGAGAACAGCTCAGTGATTTCCCTTTCCTACTATGGAATTTTTTTAGAACAAGTACATTATACCATAAGACTCACCTCATTCAATTAATCAACATTTTTTTTATTACCGAATATGTGCCAAGCACCATTCAAGGAGTTGGGAAATACATTAATAAGACAGAGGAGGCCCATATTTCATGGAGCCTATATTAGAATGGTGGGGGTTAGGGGGTGACAGGGTAGAGACAAGCAACAGATGCATGGACAAGAAGCCATCATAACTAGATTGGGATGGAAGCTTTACAAGACCTTATGATAGGACTAGAAAGCCCTAGCCAATTTGGCTCAGTGGATAGAGCATCAGCCTATGAATTAAGGGTCCCAGGTTTGATTTTGATCAAGGGCGTATACCTCAGTTGCAGGCTCAACCCCAGCCCTGGTCGGGGCGCATGCAGGAGTATGCAGGAGGCAACCGACTGATGTGTCTCTCTCTTTCATGGATGTTTCTCTGTCTCTCTCTTACCTTCCACTCTCTCTAAAAACATCAATGGAAAATATCCTCTGGTGAGGATCAAAAAAAAAAAAAAAAAGAATAAGAAAAAAAAAAGAGTCAGGAAAATAGTAACTTAGAAAATGGTTTATAGAAGGCCACTATCTCCAAGGAGATGGTATTTAAAGCAAATATCTGAAGGATAAGGAGGCAGTCATGACAAACACTGGGGAAAGAGCTGAAGGGAAATACTTCTAGGATCATCAGTGCAAGATCCCAAGGGTTGGCAAAGAATAAAAGAACCTGGGTGGCAAAGAAAGCAGTGAGGGTAGAGTGGTATATAACTGGACAGGTGGGCAGAACTTCCATTGGCCATGATAAACAGATTTTTTTCATGAGAGTGATGGAAAGCCATTAAGATATTTTAAGTAGAGGAACCATATTTTTTTATTATTTATTTATTTATCCTCACCTGAAGATATTTTTCAATTGATTTTTAGAGACAGTGGAAGAGAGAGGAGAGGGAAAGACAGAGGGAAATATGGATGTGAGAGAATCACATCGATTGGTTGTCTCCTGCACGTGCCCTGACTAGGGCCCAGACCAGGGAAAAGCCTGCAACTGAGGTGCATGTCCTTGACCAGAGTCAAACCCAGGACCCTTCCATCTGCAGGCTGACGCTCTATTCACTGCGCCAAACCGGCTAGGATGGAACCACATGTTTTAAAATGGGTTTTTAAATAACTTTCTGGCAGCTATATAATGAATAAATTGGGAAGAGTATAGTGACTGACAGCACAGGCTACAGAGTCAGGCAAAGCAGAGTTTATATCACAGCTTTTCCTGAGTATACTGGAAATTGTATATAATACACATATATGGTTATAATAGAAAGTTTTACTCTATCAGAGCATAATTTTTAAAAAGTACTCTCACAAGGATAATTTATACTATTCTTTTTAGTTTTTATTTTATTCTAAATTTCTATATGTGATCAGCATTATGGAACATTTGTATATTTGACCATGATATGATCTTTAGTTTTATTATGCTGAGCACTTGGGTGTGTGTGTGTGTGTGTGTGCACGCGCACGCGTGTGTTTAAAATCTAATCCAAATAATACATTGTTGGAACAATATAAACAAATAAATAAGGTGAAAATATAATCTATATATATAAAACCCTAATATGCAAATAGACCAAACAGCTAAGCAACCGAACAACTGAACCGGTCACTATGACATGTGCTGACCACCAGGGGGCGTGCATAGAACATGGCGGGCATCGGCAGTAGGTGGCAGAGTACGGAACATGGTGGGCATTGGCCATGGCAGGACAGTGGAGCAGGGGCACCAGACCAAGGCACAGTGCCAGTTTCTGTCATTGGGCCAAGCCTCTGGTTGTTACTGAAAATTCTTTGCTCTCACACACCGTGGTCCCACCTGGCACTTGAGCCTCTGCCAGCGCTCACACCCGCTGAAGGTGCTGGAGCCACCGCTTGCACCCACTGCTGGTGCCCGGCACTGGCCCCTATTGCTCAGTGCTGTCAGTGGGTGTGAGTCGTGGCTACTGGCCCTGATTGTCCCTCAGGGCTTCTCCACCTCCCCCTGCTCCTGAGGGGCGATCGGAGCTGGCAGCCACCGCTCACACTCGCTGCCGGCACCTGGTGCCGGTCCCGATCACTCAGTGCCCTCAGTGGGTGCAAGCAGTTGCCAGCCCTGATCATCCCTGAGGGCTTCTCCACCTGTCCCTACTCCTGAGGGGTGATCAGGGCAGCAGCCGCCACTTGCACCTGCTGACAGCGCTGGCCCTGCTTGCACCTGCTGCTGGTGCTGGCCTCCATCACTCTGCGCCTTCAGCGTGTGGGGGCTGCCAGCAGACAGGGGACTGAGGGCCTCGGTGGGAGGGGCTGGGCAGGGGTGCAGAGGATGGGCTGAGATCTACCCCTGTGCCCACTGCAGCTCCTTTCAAGGTGCACAAATTCATGCACTGGGCACCTAGTAACCTTAATAAGATAAAGATTTACATACGGGACCATACACATAATATTTAAAACTCTAGGTTGTGGGTATGTTAGGTACCACTTTCCTCTTTAATTTGCTTTAAAAATAGTGCTTGTCACATAATAAGAGACTATTAAATGTTAGCCATTAACTTTTATTTTTATAATGAATTGAAATTTATCATCTATTAGAAAATACATGTAACCACCACTGACCTCCACTAATATTAAAAAACTAACTTTCTAGTTAATGCAAACATGTTCAACTGAAAGCATCCACAGATTCATCATTCATTCAATAGATACAGCATAAGGGATGTTGATGCAAAATATAATAAGATCTCTTATTTCAAAATGCTGGATTTAGGATCTTTCATTATCTATTTGCTTATTATCATCATATTTCTGCACAATGTAAAGGGATACCACTCTGACAGATGATATATACACCTTAAATAAAAATTTAATTTTCTCTCTATATATTTTATATTCTTATAATGACTGATATGGGTTTTTATGTACCTCCTTTGTATGACTTTCTAACATTTGGGAGTTTACTTACAAGATCTGGCAAGATAGTACAGGTTGTGGATGAACAGGTTTCCTTGACTCACATACAAGGATCAAGTAGGGAAACAGGAGGGTGGAGGTTAGCTCACCCCCACCCCCACCACAAAAACCAGTGTGATGTGCCCTTTTGGACACTGAGTGAGTAATGAAGTTGGCATGCTGCCCTTCCACTTCTGACCTAGAGTTTCAAAGAAGCCAGGCCCACAGGCTCAGCGATGTGAAAGGGAAAATGTGAACTGGCCACAAGTTCAGACTGTCCACCCCAACACCCATGTAGGGTGTAAAACAGTGACAGCCAACTTGGGAATGAGAACCATGTCTGCAGAAGACTGAGGAGGAGAAACAGGGCCATGATTCTTGCCCTTTTCTTTAGAACTCCTGAGAACAGGAAAAGGTAAGGACGAAAGTTTCCAGCAGTAACCTGATCTAATGTATGTTGTTGCGCCAAAGTGAAGAGCTACCTCAGATGAATACATGTTACAGAAGAAAGGCTTACCTTCAGTAACTCCTTCTAGAAACAAGTGTCTGAAATTTGAAGGAGTTTGACTACTGTTATTGGAAAAAATTCCATTTAAAATATACTACCATATGTTATTTTAAAATTTTAATTTTTTAAATAAGGAACATAGGGTAGACTGTAAAATGATTATTTGTTTGCAAAAAAATAAAGTGTTCTACTGGGTGCAAATCCCATGGGTTGTTTTACCTGTTGACCTGTGGCTCTGACAGTGGCTCTTCCTTCCTGATCACAGTCCAACGGCAGAGCCTTAAGTGTGAGCATTAAGAGTCAGGAATGAAGATACTAATTCCATCTCCTCTCTTCGGTATTTATTACAAAGCATATAGAGAAGGCACCATGGGCATCTATTGGGACTCGAAGGGTGAAATCAGCATAGCACAGTTATGTAAATCATGTGTGCAACTGACACAGCTTGTGTAATTATCAGTGTAATCCACCTTCCGGAAGCAAAGGAGGGGGCAGAGGGTGGGGCAAGTTCACACTTGGGAGATCATCCAGAAAGTGGGCCAGGTGCCAGGTCTACAATCAGGTGAGAACAGTTCCTTCCCCTGGGAAGCCTACACTTAATGCACCATCACTATCATGAATGACTTGCACTAGATTCAATTTCTGAACCTGCATCATATAATCCAGTATGTCTGTCACTACATACTGGCCCATGAATTAGTTATTTTTTAAGTGAATCTCTTTGGCAAATCTGGTAGAAAAGTCAAGGTGATCAGGTTTTAAAATACTATCAATATGAATATAACTGATGATAATCTTTTGGCCAAATACCTAATTTTCAAACATTTTTTTTTGCTCGCCACTCATTTCACAAAATAATCAGTACTGTCAGTACCTAGAACCTGTAGTAATTTCATGTTATACAAGTAATTTTGTATGTAATATAAACTAAAGGTACTTTTTTATGTACTTTTATTCTGGCCATCTCCTTAAAAAATAAAGTGAAGTAATAGTGAAGTGAACCTTGAAGGATAGGGGGAAAAATCTATGAGAAAGATGAAAGAGTAGAAGGCAAAAGTAGAGACAAGAAGGAAGATAATTTAAATAAAACAAGATGGAAAGAGGGGGTGTTAGGAAAGAAGAGTGAGTGATTACAAATGCTCCATGCACTTTAGAACACCTTTTAGTTTAATGGAATTCCTGATCAGCATCAGTCAGCAACTTAAGGAAGCGAAGTGGCTGTGGTAGTGAATGCTTTAGTAAGAAGCCACAGTATATTTGAGGGTACTTCATTCTCATGAGGAATTAACAGACTTGCCCATATGAGACTTAAAACTAAAATATTTGCCATTACATTGCTTCTTTAATAATGTAGTCAAAGATTGGTCCTTTCTCAATCCAAGTTAGATGCTCCTTTTAACTTTATTTTCAAGAAATTTGAATATGAGGTGAAAGCTATCTCTTCTTACTGGCTTCCTTAAAGAGCATGTAGTTTATACTTTTAAAATGCCTGTTGGTTGAACATTCTACTAAAAGTGAACATCCACTCAAGAGGAGGTGATTCATAATATTTTATTTTATGGTTAAGGGCATAAGTGAACAAGGCAAACTAGGGTTTAAAATAAAATGGAAACTTTTAAGTGAGTTTGCAGCAGTGCACTATTTAACTGACACATTTTTTAAAGAATCAATATTAGCAACAAATACAAGCAATCAATATTTCTGAGCTCTTTTTTATGGATAAAATAAAGTCCTTGGAATTATAGGGTCTTGAAAAATAAAAAGACAGTCCTTATAAAGAGAACTAAAAATGTACAAGGAGAGAGTTGTTGTTTTAACAGATGGACATTTACGTGATACATCTGGTCCAGTCCCTTTTTATAGGACAAAATAGCTTTAAACCAACAATCAGACATATAGAAAAAACTTCTTACGCTGAGAAATATCAAACACTGAACAGGTTATAAAGCAGTGTTGTAAAATTCAACATTCCCGAGGTGTTTGAAAATAAACTGGATATTTGTTCAGAAACGTAGACGTAGTGACTCTAAGTCAAGAAAGTTCCTCCAAGAGCTATACTCCAGGGTTTTCTGATACAGACACAGAGTCCTGCACAGCATGATGTTTCAGTCAATGATGGACCACATGTATGACTTAAGATTAAAATGGAGCTGAACGATTCCAATCACCTAGTGATGTAGCCACCGTAATTTTGTAGTGCAATGCACTTCTCACAGGTTTGATGTGGTGTAAATGAACCTGTGCTGCCAGTGGTATAAAAGGATGGACATAAAGTTAGAGGTAGGCTATACCTTCTAGGTTTGTGGAAATGCACTCTCTGATGTTCACACAACAACTCAAGGGCCTAATGACACATTTCCCAGGATGCATCCCTTGTTGTTAAGTGGCACAAGACTGTGTAAGATAAACTATTTTTACAAAGTATTTATTTTTAAGTGACATCCAAATAAAAAATTACATCATGTACCAGTTTCATGGAAAGTAAAGGTTTTACTTTGAATTTTATAGCAAATCTTATTAAAAACAGGAAGCAATTCTTATTTTCTTAAAATGAGATGAACAAAAAAAAAATATATGAAAAAAATTCCTGAACTGAACTGCTTATGCAAGGATATTTTATTTATATACTAGAGGCCCAGTGCACGAAATTCGTGCATTCGAGGGGGTCCCTCAGCCCGGCCTGCACTCTCTCGCAGTCTGGGAGCCCTCAGGGGATGTCCTACTGATGGCTCTGTGCTCGCCAGCTGCAAGCCTGGCTCATGGCTTCTGGCTGAGTGGCACTCCCCCTTGGGAGCACACTGACCACCAGGGGGCAGCTCCTGCTTTGTTCGTCTGTGCCCTGGTGGTCAGTGCGCATCATAGGGACTGGTTGTTCCACTGTTCGGTCAATTTGCATATTAGCCTTTTATTATATAGGATCTTAGTACAATATATTATTGTTAAAACAAACAAGCATGTTAAAAATATGCCAGTGTTAAGGAATATTTGGTTTTTGTTGAATATGAGACAATGAACAAATTTCTCTGAAGCATTAGGACTTTTCATTTTTAAATATTTCTAAAAGATTTCATTTTTATGCAATACTCTTTTTTTTATAATAATCTGAATCCAGTACAATTCAATGACCACAACTGAATTTTAGATATGGCATAACAACATTTGAGACTGTGTGAGAAGCATACTTACTGTTTCTTTTTATAATGTACACAAAGGAATTTATAACACATGTATATTATGTAAGTTTCCATATATTAAAAATACATACTCATCTATGCTCTTTTAAATATTTAATTTGGGCACAGCATTAGTATATGTGAGAAAAACCTGAAATGCTAATTAGGAAGAAATATTCAATTCTAGTTCCTCCTAGATTTAAAAGATAAGGAGTATGTTAATATTACTTTGATTAATAGGAGTCCAGGGCTGCATGGAAAAACCACGTCCCCAGTGCACTGCGTATAATGAAGACAAAAGGAATACCATATCATATGAAGCAAACTAATCCAACTTCTAGGAATGAAAAAACTATAGCCACTTGTTAAACTAAAAATCTAAGAGACAAAACTTATTGAAAATCATTTTTAGCAGGCACACTGATTCAATGATTCGTCATTAAAACCTCTAAAATACTATGCTAGGTTATAAATTTATATAAAGCAGATTAGATGATTTGTGTTGTAAATCTTAAGATTAAGGAACAGAGAGTTTAAAATAGACACTAGTACCTTTTACTTTCTCACAGCCTTATATAATGTACAAAGTTGGGACATGTTTATAAAGGTGTAGTTTATTTTCTCACCAGACTAAAATTCTCCAGCAGATATACTGTTGCTGATACATTTCAATTCTTTATTTCTCTTGCCTTTCCCTCTCCTCCCACTCTCTCTTAAAATGTCATTTAAATTTCACATATAAAAAAAATCTTTTTTCCCTCTTTCTCAGCCATTTATTTTGTTCTGAGTGTTGCTGAGGGGCAAAGTAGAAAGAAGGTTGCAATTTCTAGGTATGTTTAAATTTAGCCAACACAATTGCAATAAAATAAAGGTAATAAAATGCCAAGCATCAAGACAAGTAAATAGCTCTAAATAACCTATAATAAATGAAAATACTTTAAAAATCAAATACTGATGATCCTTGTACAAATAAAACAGATTGCATCATTTTATATTTTTTATTTCCTGAAGGGAAAATATTACAGAATTAAGATACAGCCATGCCATAACCAAAGCTGGAAAGGTTACGATATCTTCCGTCATCATAGTAAAGAAATGGGGAATAAAATATAGGAGTTGTTGACAGGAATTATCTGCTACTGAAAAAAACATCTGCTATTGGTTTGATATATTTCCAGAAATAATAAAATTATACTCTTAAAAATTATTGCCAGAAAACAAACTTTTCCATGGCAAATACTGGTACATACTATCAAAGATTTTTTGATCTTTAAAGGCCTCTACTTTATCATTTGTAAAATTGGGCATCCTTTCAAAATTTAAAAATGTTATCAATGAAAATCTAAAACATGCAAACAAATCAAGTAATCAAGATTTGTACACTTACACCCATTTTCTATGAGAGAAGGAAAATTCAACACTGTTTTATACTTCTGTTGGTTTTCAACAAGACAAAGGGAGCTTTAACCATTTATTAAAAGGGAATATATCTTGAGTGAACAAACTATGCCTGGAACCACAAGTGGAAAATCAGAAACTCTCTGTATCAAGGATATCTCTTAGATTTAGGTTAGCAGATAGTAGCGGAGAAATCATATTGGCCCTGGGAAGATCATCTGAAAACATCGACTTATTACATGTAAAGCAAATCTATTTTAAAAGTTAAAACAAACTACGGTGAATAAAAAAGAGGGGCATGGGGGCTACTCTCTTTAAGGTTTGCTCACAGAGACTGATCAGCAAAGTCATGGGGGAAAAGACAATACATTGTATTAGCGTCATATAACATTAGTAGCACAGGGAGATTAAAGATTAAATTAAGTGATTTCTCAAAGTCAAGAGCTCATTTGCAGCGAGCCCATTCTACAACCTAGAAGTCAACATCTTGACTTCCAGATAGTACTTTTTTTTCCCTTTACCATCTGAGTTGATTCAATCGAGTTAGACTTTTATAGAATAAACATGGAGCTGTTATTTATCCTGTAGCATAAAGTTCAGAATTTGGAGTGTGAATCCAGGCTCTGCCTGCATGACCTATGAGACAGGAGTAGTGATAGCGAGAATCTCTTAACAGATGTCTGTCTCTCCATTCCCTTTGAGAAGCACAAAGATGGGGGGGCCTGAGACACTGATTTCCTGACGCTCAGAGGCGCCTCTTTGGTGTGCCCACGTAAATACTTCAGGCAGTTGAACTGGATACTAAGGGTCGGTCATGATTCTACCCACACTTATTCATGCCAGCTGAATCTGTTATTACAATTATGTTAATTATTAAAATATCCATATTCTAATAAAATAAGTATAAAAAGAAAGTTCTTTCTATAAAAAACTAATTTTATCACTTTAGAAAGATTCAATAAAGGTGAGTTGATAAAAACAAGTACTAAAAACTTGGAGGTGGGCAAAGATAATAAAAAAAATTATATAGAATGGCATATATTTTTTTTTCTAAGTGACTTTTTATTGTTAAACTGATAAGTATAAAATCTTACAGAAACTTAAGTGCACATCAACTCTGGGCTAATTGATACCAACCTACCAGATGGAAAATTTTCAAATCTAAAATACAGGTTACGGAGATGCAGTAATAATACTATACAACACCGTAGCTAAATAAAACGAAATAATGAACCAGTGAACAGACATTACCCATAGTGAGGGGGGTGGAGGAAAATACCTTCTACTAATAATAATATTCACAAAAAGTTAAAATCATTACATTACACTTAGTACCCTATACTAGCTATTTTAAACACTAGTTCTTAAAGTTTAGTCAATCTGTGGCATATTCTCTGTCTTGCCTCCATAGCCATTTTCACTCTTCTTTGCTCTGCTCTGCTCCTGCAGAAAGCTCATTTCTATTGGATCCTTCAGTGGGATCCTTTGTCCCCTGGCTTTTGTTTAGGGTCAGTTAATGTGTGGCATCAGCAAGAGTTAATGGAAAGAGTGAGGCTAAGGTGTTTATTCCTCAGTCACAGGTTAACAGATGTGCACTCCGCTATTGAAGGTCAGTGCTCAGGACGTGTCCTACCTCACTTAATTCCAGTGACCTCTCTATTCCCTTGCCTCTTCAGACATGGGGCTGCTATTTACTTCCTGCTATTGCTAGCCTCAGAGTGCTTCAACCATCCCTTGTTGGTTTCCTTTATGCCTAACCATTCTCTTGTAAATATTACAAGAGAATATTCTCTTGCAAATAGACATCAAGGATGTCTCCAAATTTTTCCCATTTGAGTGTCTGGCTGCTTTGCTGTCAGAACCCTGATTGATAGCTTTGGGTAGCAGGAGTGGCCCAAGGCCAAAGTCCATCAAAATGACAGTCTGCCAGTGGGTGGTTCAGGTTTGAAGAGAACACGATGGTCTCCTTACCAGGGAAATAATAGAATCCTGGTATATAAGTCTAGGCATGCATTGGCAGCATGATTACTCAGATTACCACTGGTAATGGCATGGAATTCAGTGCAGGGGCAAGGCAAGGCATTAGGTGCTGTGGCCTTCACTTGCTGAAGCGTGAAGACTGTAGTGTGGCATGACTACAATGACCCTAAGAAAAATTTAGAGGAGAAAGAACAAAACGAAGGCCTTGAATGCTCAAATCAGACCAGAGGTAAAATATCAGAAAGTTTCTCAGTCAGCTCTAAGCCCCTATTTACTTAAGCTTCAGGGCAAATAAAGCTGCAGATCAACTCCAGAATCTGATTTGAAAGCTTATGGAATTGCCATGCTAAATAAAATGCATAGAACCAATACCACTGGTCTTGGTAATGGGGTACTAATAGGGAAAGGGTGGAACAGGGGATGGTACCATCTGATCAAATACTGAGGGACTTGCTCCTATTACCTCTCATTGACCCTAAGCTCACAAGTCAGATCCTAATATAGCCAAAAACCAAGGCCTGACCCATAAGGTGATGGCCTATACACGGAAGATTTAGGAAACTCCACTGATTTGCATCAGCAGGAGTCTAGCTAGCATGTAAGGGAATGTCATGGATTGATTCTAAGGGTTTTATACCAAGAAGGTGAACTAGGATGCTAGATCAGGCCAAACCAATCAAAAGATGAGCATTCATCTGGGATTTGGGATTCAGCATATTGCCTTGAGCAGGTGGGAGTGACTGATTAATTGATCCTTGATTCAACGATGGCTTACATAGAAAAATGTTGAAATGCCAAAATTTTCCTGGCAGACCAAACTGGAAGAAGTCCAAAAGCTCAAGTAAGTAAGAATTTTGAAAAGGATCTCTTATGAATCATCCTGCTCAGCCTGTCCTTTACCATAGCCCTGGAAGGGCATTGGGACACTCCCTTCACTCAATAATTACCTGGGTGAGGAAAGAACCTGCGTGCTTGAAAAGCTGGATGGTAACCGTCTTCTCCGGCTGGAGAGAACAGCAATAGATGTGCAAACAGATCTGGGCACCCTGATCTAAATGTGCAGGGGTGGGCAAATGTAGGTTTTCAGTTGTTCAGATGGAAAAAGGCACCCAGGTTCTGATTATTACAACAGCTTTATTAACTGTTTCCCATACTCACAACTGTAAACCTACTTTTGGCAACCCCCGTATTTTATTTAAGCAAAGCTATTTCAGCATGTGGCGCCAGCATATTTAGGTGTTTAATAGCCATGTGTGGCTGGTGGCTAACACATCGGGGAGCATAGCCCGAGAACTACCACATCTCCCAAGAAAGTCACTAAAACTGAAAGGTTGGGGTGGCGATCCCTACCACATACCCATGGAAGCTGTGTTTTTAGGCGAATGTGAGACCTAGATGGTTCTGTGGGTGGAGGCAGACTTAATCACCTCATGAATGCCAACTGCAAGTGCATTTCTAGGTGTAGTATCTTCACTGGATCATATTAAAATAGCCCCTGACACCAGGTATGAAGGTATTAACCATTTTTTAAAAAAATAATTCCTTATCAACAAAGATAATCAGAAGCAGTTTGCCTTCACATTGCAGGAACAGCATACTTTCACTATCTTACCTGAAGGTCAGGTCAACTCTCCTCTCTTTGTCATAAGATAGTCCACAGAAATCTTGTTCATCTTGACATCCCACAGAACATCAAGCTGGAACATTACATTCATGGTATTATACTGATTGGACTTGATGAGCAGGAAGTAGCACATACCTAAGATACCTGAATGAGACATATGCTAGAGGGTAGGAGATAATCTCAGAGACTTGTCGCCTTGGTGAAATGGTATGGACCGGGTGGTCTGGACGTGTTGGAATTGATCCTGGATAGCAAATGACAAACTGCTGCATCTCGCATGTGTCATCATGAAGAAGGCACAAACCTGGCACTCTCTTGGATTTTGGAAAAATAAATTCCACATTGGATACGCTGCTCTGAGGCATGTACCAGGAATTCATGGGGCTGTCGGTGATGAGAGAGGACTGGGGCAGGAAAAGGATCTGCAGCATACCTCTGCTGTGATGAAAGCTGCCCTATACCTTTGGCTCTAAGCTCCAGCAAAGCAATGATTTTTTGGAAATGGCTGTGGCTTTAAAACATCTCTGCCATTAGAAGTATGAAAGTACAGATTTTTTTTTAAAGTAAAGACATGGAATCTTGTACCAATAACTATTCTTATTTTAAGAACTCCTCCTATCTTAGTACTGGATTCTGTTTAAGACTGAGAGTACTGGGCCACCAGACTCTAAATGACTATGTGGCCCAAACTACACAAAATGAACTAGGTACAGTGGGGCCTTGACTTACCAGTTTAATTCATTCAGAGACTGAGCTCGTTAAGAAGCTTGTTAAGGAGCTCGTTAACTCAAATTACTCTGTCAACTCAATGCAAAAAATCAGCCGAGAGACAGCTGGTATCTCAAAAAACTCGTTAGTCGGGACACTCGTAAGTCAAGGCCCCACTGTATTATCTGACTCAATATAACATTGAATCAGAGGTACATAAGAGCATTTCATTGTTAAATGAAACTGGGACCATGCAGGTTTGGGAAGCCAGGTGTATTTCATGAGCAATAGCTCAAGTGTCCCTGATACCTGCTACTACTGCTTCAAAATCTCTGCTCAAGACACATGTATGGCTTCATGGGGCGTCTTTAGAGCCAAGTAAAAATGGAGGATAATACTGTGAATCTAGTTGTGAATGGATTGCATGGTATTTGGTATGAGTTGTAACCACTGTATCACAGGCCCTCTTAGGGGGGCTAGCCCTGAAATACCATAGTGACAGGATATTCCCCCAGAATTTCAGACGGTGCACTTTGCATGGAAGGAGATAAATCTGAGGTAATGATACATGGTATGGTCACGGACTTGGAAGAACAAGACTGGAAAATTGGTGATAGAAGGTCTAGGGGAGAGTTGTGTGAATAAACCTCTCAGAACTGGCACAAAGTGGGATGACATGCCCTATGTGAATTCTCTCGGGAAGGTATCCACTGTGCAGAAGGCTCTTAGGAATCTGGACAAGAGTATCTGATGGGTGACCTAAACCAATCAGACAATCTATTTTGTGAATGTCGATCAGATTCTTTACCTACCTACTCTTGTGCCTGTACAAAGTGGCAGGACCACCAGTATTGTGAACTTCTAGAAATAAGGTTTGGGTCACCCACCATATAATGAAACCTGTCCAGCCCAGGTGCTAAAAAGAGGGTGAGGGGAAGATAGAATTGGTACTGGAAGAACACTAAGATGATCAAATTGAGCCTTCTGACCATTTAGAAGCATGGACTTTAGCAGTTTAACTTCATGTTTCCTCTATTATGAAAAGCATTGGTGATGACTAATATTTTAGAGTCCAGTTGGAAGATGACTGAATTGATAATACCCCTTGATGATGCAGTAACATCACTCCATTAAACTCTCTTTCATTAGCCAGTTTGAGTATGCTATATATATATAGCTGCAAAAATGATGCCTTGATATAGCAACATCAACATGATTATAGTTAGTGAAACCACAGTTCTGGTTTCTTTGGAACCTCAAAGTAGCAATATATTTATTTATAAATATACAGTTTCACAGAAACAGCTTCAATTTATACACACAAACTTTACAATTACACAGAACCATGTAAATAATGTTAAGGGTCTGGCCTGGCCAAAACTAATGAGTGGCCTATTTCTGGAGTGACATCTTTCTCTCCCCTCACTTCATCACCCACCAACTAGGTGCATCAGATGGACCATGCCTAATTTGCATAAAGAAGCTAAGTGCAGATGCCCAGCTCAGTCTAACACAAAAAACAAGATGACTTGACTTGTGAGACACCACCTACAGGGATAGAGTTGTTAATAGAACAAACATGAAATCAAGGAAACAGGAATTGAGATGAATATTGAATGTCTTCCAGAGGTGTCTCCAGGCATCAAACCTTCTGAGAATATAGCACATGCCAGGTAAAGAAACATGTGTACACTAAACCACAGTATTAAAAGCAACACAATTTTATAAAGAATAAAACAGGTGTTTAAAATTATTTTTGCTTCAATTTCATGCAATAGATATGTTCACGAAAAGCTATGTCTTATATAACCCTTGGTCAACTTAATAACAGTTCAATAAGCCTGAATATATGGCTAGCTTAAGAAAATAACTCAAGTCTTAAAAATATTTCCATAAAAAATATTTATAATAAAAATACCACTTTAAGATATAGTTTTCGTAGCATAATTTCAAAATAAAATAAAAGTGTCATAGTGGAAACAAGTGAATTACTTTGAGTGAGGAGGAAACTAAAATATATAAAGTATGCTGTTTTAATGTTTGCATTAATTTAATTTTTCTATAGCTGCCCAACTTTGAGTTAATATCTAAATAGTTTTACATATTTCAGACGCATGTTAAAAAACTAGGTAAAGCCTGAAGACTTAACAGGAAAAAATGTAAAGAAAGATAATACAAACATTACCTCACAATCCACAGCACTCTCTAATACAGTTTGTCAAAGTAGATGAAAATATCACTTCCATCTTATCTTTATATTAAAATTAAATTTTAATATGTCACTAGGGATAGAAGGAGCATCTAAAACTTACTTGAGAGTATCTATACTAATTTTTCACCTTTAACTTCTTGGTTATGGCAATTCATGCTAAAAGTCAAATGAGATTCATTCAGATTTCTAAGCATTCCTTTTCTTTCCAGTACTACATTCTAGCATTTAAAAAAAATCAAATTTCTTCAAGATTTTTAATGATGATTTATGAAGTAGAGAAAAGTTCTAGAGAACATCCAATGACTATAGTTTGAGAGATAAACAGAAGCTAAGAGGAAATAAAATATACTCCAATAGCCAATTTTCTAATGAGCATAGTTTTAAGTTTAAAAATAGCAATATTTGACTTCCCACTGAGGCCCCCCAGCCTGGGTGTTGTAATCAGAAAAAAAAAATCACAACTTTCATCTCTTTTATGATAACATCAGCATGTAACTATAACATTTCACATTATCCTGGATTAACCATAATTATAGTGTTAATAATTATAAAATTGAAAAATCATAGAAAACTTATGTAACAGCTGTTTTCTTACTTTGGCGACTTAAAATAAGAGACTTCAGTTAACAGTGCTCCTTTTAGCCAAGTCTATAAGAAGGGAAAGATTTATCAGTTATTCAATGCACACTAATAACAATACTGTCTAGGTCATTCCTAGCTATGGACCAAAGCTGTAAGTTACTTTGCATTATTTATGGCACTCTCCTGAAGTCTGTTTTTGCTTTCTTCTCAAAGAGCTGCTGACACTTACCAGAGTGGGTCCTGAGGTGTCCTGTGAGGGCGTCCCTTCTTCTACAGGCATAGCTACAGAAAGGACATTTGAAGGGCTTCTCTCCAGAGTGTAGCTTTATGTGTCTCAGAAGATTGCCCTTCTGAGTAAAAGAAGCTCCACACTGGTTACAGTGGAAGGGCCGTTCACCTGCGGGAAGGAAAAGAGAAGAGAAAGGTCAGGCAGGTTATGTGCAAATGACTAATTCGCCATATACTGTTAGCTAGAGCCAGTCCTCATGCAGAGAATATTCATCTCCCTCTGAGCCTTCTAAGCTCTTACCTCCCTAAAGTCTCAAACTTTAGGTCAAGTGTCCCCCTTCATATAACCTTTACAGGATTTCTGTCATTGACTCAAAAGAATAACAGTCATGGGATTGACAACTGGTTGAACAACTTGGTGTCATCACTTTATTGATGTTACTGGTCGTTTCACATAGACTATTTCAGTCTTCATAATGACATAACCAGGCATTTTAAAATTTACAAATGAAGAAACTAGAGTGCAAGTATCAAAGTATCTGATGAGAGTCACAGAGCTAATAAGTACTCCAGCTGATAAGTGAATCTCGGTCAGTGTGACTATATCTTGCTCTCTTTACTGTACCATGCTTTCTTTAAAAATCTCATCGATTTTGAACTGCAAGCCATCTTTAGTCTAACTCTCTCCTTTAGCTGATAATTTTCTTAACGGGGGACAAGAGAGTTGCAGTGAATGAACCAGGTTCCGAAGCTCATTACCACAAAATCTCCAAATATAGCTCAGGTCTCTCAATTCTCCTACTCACTAACAGTAAAAGCTTTGGCAAAACTTCCTTACATAATGAGAGCAAGTCCAAGAAAATTATTCATTCAGACATTTCTTATCTATTCTCTTTTTATTATGAAAATCATTTGTTTGATAGGAGTCTTT
Organism: Myotis yumanensis; assembly: GCF_028538775.1. Lineage (NCBI taxonomy): Eukaryota > Metazoa > Chordata > Mammalia > Chiroptera > Vespertilionidae > Myotis > Myotis yumanensis. The sequence goes on from NW_027223759.1 coordinate 17,701,050, forward strand.
TATTCTATTACTGATATTGCTATAAGACCGTTTAAGCCGTAATTATCAGTTCAGTCTGTTGCCATCAACTGGCTGTCATCAATGTCATCAAACATAAAGACATGAAGTTGATGAAGTAAAATGGGCAAGTGGATCAAACTAATATCATTAATTAAACCATGAAGAAAATATTATTTTAATACCATTATTTTAAGCTTGTCTATTTTCTAAAGATATACATAAAACATACACATTAATACATAAAAGTATAAATACATTATATTAAAGCTCAAAGTTTAGAATAAAATTTTAAAAAATTCCCTTTTTGATAAACTTAGCCATTTCTGTGCTTGAAGTTAGATAATGATTAAAATTTTAATAGTTAAAAAATTTTTTGAACTGAATCATCATGTTTCATAACTTTAACTGAAACATTCATAATAATAAAACCTCAACATTTGGGGATGCCTTTAATATAATGCAAATTGTGATTCTTTTAATTTAAATCATCTAGAAAGCATAAAAAATAAACTGGCCCTTTCTAGCAGCTGCCACTGAACATTCTATCATACAGATTTTATATAAATGCTAAAGATACTGAGAAATTGATAGATCAAGTGTATCTTGAATTCTATAGTACTTGCTCATTTTAAAATTTAATAAAATTCATACTAAAAATGTGTAATCTGTGGCTGTGTGTAGCAAGAGTTAAGGTTTTTTCTTAAGAATTTTGGAGATCTGATGAGCTATGTTTACAAATGTCCTATACTGCTGTATTAGGTTAAAAAAGCTAAAGTTGTCTTATATTTAATTTTAGTTAACTTTTTTATTCATTTGCTAAAACTAACAAATTAAATCAACACTAAATACAGTTTAAAAGAGAAATACTTGACATAAAAGCTCTCATATGCAGTCTTACAAAATAGTCAACAATTTAAATCTAATTTGGTAATACTTGTTTATTTTACACACACATGCACACACTTGCACTCACACATATAAACTTAACTTGATTCCTTGATATTTTTTTCAATGGAATGGCATTCTACAACTTTTTAAAACCAGGGTTTTCTATTACCCACCCCTACCATGGAAATCATAATAAAAAGGGAGAAGGAGGCACTTGCTTCATGAAGTTAACTTTTCAGACAGTAGGAAAATAGCAAATTATTTTAAATCATATTTTTTACTCCAAATATTTCATTTTTACATTTGAAAGCTGTCTATGTAGAATTTCCCAAGCAAGTAACAAATCAGTATACAGTTAACTTTAAAATTAATTAAATAAGAGTGGTGAACAAAAACATCAGAAATCATGTTTGCCTTTGGACAACACTCCACTAGCATGTTAATTAAATTTTTCTTAAAGCCACCTACAATTGAAGTATTTTTAAATCCTGATTTTAGAGATCTAAATTGATCATTTATTATCATGCTTATTGAAAAACTAAAAATAATATGGTAACTGTTTTCAAAATAATTTTTAAATTCATCGAATTGAGTTCATGGGTCTTAAAGCAGGGTTATTTAGTTTTTAGTGTTTTTTTTAAGATTTTAAAAATTAATTTTAGAGAGAGAGGAAGGGAGAGGGAGAGGGAGAGAGAGAGAAATACTGATATGAGAGCAAAACATCCATTGGTTGCCTCCTGCACAACCCCTACTAGGGATCCAGTCTGCAACCCAGGCATGTATGTACCCTGACTGGGAATTGAACCAGAAACTTTTTGGTTCACAGGACAGTGCTCAACCAACTGAGCCACATCAGCCTTAAAGGAGTAGGAGAAACAAAAAGCGACCTAGGCATATCGGGAAATACTGCCATATTGCTGAGTGCGTAAGTCTTAGTGTGGAGGTGTTTGCTATGCTCCCCTAGCCATGAGAGGTGAAGAAAGGCATCATGAAAGCGAGTAGTCATGCTCCCATTTGGGATAAGAGGGAAGAGGCAATGTCAATAATGCACACTGATTTCAATCACATGAACCTTGGAGGAATACAGATCTGTTTTACATGAATTATCTTGATTTTCTTCCTGCATGTGGTTACAAAAGTCTGGATGAACAACTCTGGATCCATTTTGGGTCCATTCTCATTATGTTTTGTTTTTGCTTTTAATCTACTAATCTATTCAAGGACCATATGTAGTTATTCACTGGATGAAGTTATCATTCTTATGGAATAAATAGATTATATTTCAATATTTTATGTACTTTCATAAATATATTTCTAGTTCTCTGTTTAAATATTCAATTAAACTGCAAGTGTACATGCATCCATTTGCTTTGGTGCATCAAAGACAGAGGGTGTTCCTGTGTGGGATGGCACAATAACTCATGAATATGAAAAATCAGCACCTGGAGACAGGGCCTTAGGGCAGGAGAAGGGCTCCACGAAGCTGCAATGCACAAAATATTGTGCGGAAAACTTGAAGGTACAAAGATGAGAGTACTTCCCCCCAAAGAGGGGCAAGGTGAAAGATATTCTGTATTTATAATGCTTACATGAGTACATGTTTATGCATGAATTTATTTACTGCCCTTACTTTTTTTATTCTCCCTGTATTCCCAATGAAGAGTGCCTGGTGTATCCGATGACAATATTACCTGATTACCTACTAAAGCAGCAATGCCAAAGAAATAACACCAACCCATTAATAAGATATTGGAATTGGCACTTTAATAGAGCATGAAAGAGAAATAAGTGAATTTGATCTGGTGCTCCATGTCATTTACTGAGTTGGGTGGTTGTATCTTTTTTCACTATCAATTTTGTATTAGATATTTTATAAGCTAAAACACAGAAACATATGTTTCCCAAAAGCTACATAAAGATTTAAGGCAGTACATGTTACACTAGCGCCAAATTATTGATGAGAGGTGGACGTTCTAAAATGAATATAGTAGTTCATGGTATCAAGGGGAAAACCTTTGGTGAATTGCTAGATTTTGACTGCATTTTTTCAATCAAATTTAAATTAAAGACATTCAAGTAGACATTCTATTCTAGTACTAAAATGGAATAGAAAATGTCATGACCCACTTGGATGCATAAACCGGGTCAACAGAAATACAAACAAAAATAACTATTTTACAAATATATCATAATTTCAAGGTCAACAATAGGGCAGGTATCCCAGGCTCCTCCATGAATGACTATTACTTTAATAAAACCTTTCCCGTCTCAGGAAAGTGTAAGAAGTTTTACAGTACTCTGGTAAACATTCATTAACAGTGAAAGTTCATACAATTGCAGAGTACTTTAAACGGTTTATTTAGTCCATTCTCCTTGCCTTTTCTAGCTGAGTGAATCTCTTATTTCTAGGACTTGTGGAAATCTATATAACTATTTAGAAACATTTTCCATGTCAATTAGAAGATTTCAGAATCAAAATAACTCAACTCTACTACAGTAGTAAATATCAAATGGACAGAATAGGTATGTAATTATTACTATTAACAAACCCAACAATCATCATGAAAATCACTGCAGAAGTGAAACACTGATTAACCTACATTTTCAAGAGAGCATACTCTGCGAATTTTAACTCAGACCATAAAAGATTTATTAAAACTTTACAAAAAAAATGATTTTAGTATCCTTTTCAGTCTTAAAATGAACACCATAGGCAATTTAACTGAAAATTCCTTATGTGGGGTTTTGTTTTGTTTCTATATTGCTAGAAATTTGAATGAGTGTCATGTTCTTCAACATGATCAATCTGAGATAATGAATCCATTATAACTGTGCAACTCGTCTTTTAGAACTGCGGTTAGAATTATTTTATGAGCATAGAAGGTAAGTAGACCCATTATTTTATAGTCTTTCCCTTTTTTATCTTATCAAATATGGTATCCAAGTTTGATCATTTAATTTTTCCATGAGATTTTTTTAATTAAAGGGAAAAAATGTGTCCTAGGAGTATAAATATTACTATAAAATTTTAAATATAAATATTTAAAATATAATGATATTTGAAGGAAAATTCAAAACAAAACATAATGTTAAAATGTTACTGCCTGTATGTTTGGAATAATCTTAAATCCTTATAAAGTTGATGATATTAACCTAACACTGATTTTAACATAACTTCTTACTGTAATATAAAAAATATCAGTCATATTATAGTAGTACTTCATCATAAAGTGTAGGCGTATTGATATACCAAGCATTGTATATTTGAACGAAACCACTCTGGGCATCACGAAACCTTGGCTCTGGCCTCACGATGCCTTTAACTACATGAGGGATAATGGATAAGTCACAGCTGTTTGGGGCTTCAGTTTGTTCCTGTGTAAATGAGAGGTTTAGACTAAAAACTTCAATGTACCTTGTATCTATCATGTTTTAAGCACCTACAAGTCATTTTTAAATCAATTTCTTTATTATAATTTATCTCTCTTCTAGAACACTGTCATATTTAATGTTCTGATTGCATTAGTTATTGGTATTTTGTTAAATAATACTAGTTTGCATTATAGTTAAAGCTAGCATTACCTTTAAATAAATTTTTATGTGAATTGGAAACTTTTCTTAAGAGTCAACTATCTGCCACAATCACATTTCTGGTTGTTTTTGTTGTTGCTGTTGTTTTTTTGCCAAAAGATTTGAAGAAATTTCAAGAAGGCCTTTTCATTTGGCTGGTGTTTCACAATACTCAAAACTCTAAAAGTATATATTAAATTAATCTAAGGTCTTTTTCCTCATCCTATTTCACAATTACAGATTCCTACCTCCACACCCACCACCCTTTACTATACCCACCCTACATATTTCCTTGTAGGATTTATGGTAAAAAAAAATAACATGAAGTTGGTAAAATCCTCAAACTGGGGAAAATAAATAGCTGCCTACTATAGAGACCCATGGTATGCAAAGATTGATTGGAAATTGTATTCCAAGAAATTAATTAGATAATGTGAAAATGATCTACCCCTAAATAAATGCATGGATACCATTTTAGAGTATCAACTCTTTGCTAGCAAACTGTATTACCTGCCCATGGGTATGGCAAAAATGTATAGAAATACAAAAAGATTAAGTTACACAATGAAATTCTCCTCTACCTTTTGAACCCTTATCATATTATTGCTATATTAAGAACTGTGGAAACTGAATCCCAAACTTCTTTTCTGATATGCTATTCAGATTTGAAGGCTGGAAGTCAAGACCCAGGCTACTCTCTGCTGCTTTTCAGCAATCCAATACTAGCAGAATTCTGAAAAGGTAGTTTCACCATTGCCACCCCTGAATGAAAAGGAAAGAGAATAGATGTCAGGTAATATCAACATCAGATGTCACAGGCAGTCATCAGGGTATTCTTTCAGCTGCTTACCAGTGTGACTCCTTTTATGTACCATAAGCACATTGGGCCCAATGCAAACCATGCCACAGACGTCACATTTCAGTTTACCATTCGGAAGCCGGATTCCTCCCTCGCCTTGAAGCTCCTGGACTTTCCTGTTGTCGGCCACCTCGCTGCTCTCAATTAGGGGTTCTTCTAGGCTGCTACCCTCATCATGGCCCCTGATCTCGTCTTCGCGGCTCAGGGGTTTCCTGTCACACTCTTCATCACTCTGCATTTCTAGCTTTACTGAATTTGCTGTAATTTAAAGAGAAGCAAGAAGGTATTTTAGATGCATGTTATGTGCTGTCACCTACTTCTCTCTCCTGCCTACTGCCATTCTATTACCATGGTTGGAAATGCTGTATAAATACAATCCATCACCAATGCAATGTTAGCACACACTGTACTCTATGATATTTTCATAAAGCTTTGGCATGAAAGTGAAGAAGGCTCAGGAAAGCTCTAAGAGTCCAGAATGACACTTTATTTCTGCACACATTTCTTTCTCTTTTTAAAAAATTTAAATGTATTGGGGTGACACTGGTTAATAAGATTACATAGGTTTCAAATATATAATTCTCTGATACATCATCTGTACATTGCATTGTGTGCCTACCACCCGAAGTCTAACCTTCTCCCGTCACCATACATTTGACCCCGTTACCCTTTTGTACCCCCGATTCCTCTTCCCTCTTAGAACCACCATACTGTTGTTTGTGTCTATAAGTTTTCATTTGTTTGTTTTTCGTGTTTGTTCATTTGTTGCTTTCAGTTTTATATTCCACATATGAATGAAATACGTTTTATAATTTTAAAGCAAGTTTTCTAAATAATTCTGATATTGGCTGTTGAGTATGTCATTAAGGCTCCTGAGACTGAGGTAGAATAATGGAAAAGATTAGATACTGTTTAATCCACTGAGCCATACCTCTTCTTAATTTAACAATCATTACACACACACACACACACACACACACACACACTCTTCATGGTCTGTGTTTCACATCTGAGTACTTGTGTAAATCTGCTTGTGAACTGAGCAAGAGTAACAACTCAGGATATTAATCCAGCAAATATCTTAGACATATGAAGGCACACTGTCAAGGCCAATACCCTAAAATCAGACTAAACACATACATTCAGTTGAGACCTGTATAAACGTGGTGTAGAGTACACAGACCTCACATGCTCTTAAGCTACTCTGCTTTTTTTTTCCCATATGAAAAAATTTCTCCATGGAACACATTAGCCTGCAAATCAAAGTGTTTCAACTTGAAAATGTGCACACTGAAAAGCAATGAATGACAGAAATGGCATCGCCTGCATGTACACACTTGTGACTGTTAAGAAATGCAATGCCTTCTGTTTGCTGGTTTTGGATCATCCCACAAAAAAGTTGGAATTTTGTTAGCATGGCCCTCATTCTGGAATGCTGACAGAGTCTTTTCACAGAGCAGAAGGAAGTTTTAAATAAATACCAGTTATTTATCTAGTAATCTTGAAAATTTCTTAAGAAATCATATCCAAGTTACTGAGCAAAACAAATCATTTGGTATTACTTGAATAGAGGAAATCTTTGCACAAAAAGGAAGTTTTCTGCACTGCAACTGTTTTCTTAGAGAAACCACACATTCTGTGATTTGTCATTAGTACTGATGATGGGTAGTGCTATCAAATGGCTCCTCCCCTGTTCTCTACTCAGGACTCCCCTACAACTAGAGGTGGACCGGCACACGCAGGAGATCACTGGATTTAGTCAGGAGAACGTGGCTCTAGCACTGGCTTTGATATTTACTAGCAGTGTAATCTTGAATTAATTATTTAACCTCTGAATCTTATGTCTTTTGTTTGCAAAGACGAGATAAATTCAAACTACAGAATAAAGTTTGAACAGAATGGTTGAGCTATTCAGACTCTGGGTCCTGTAACCTGGATTTGAACACTAGCAATGGCACTTAGTACAAGGAGTGACAACTTTTGCAAGTTACTTAGTTCTCTCCGTCCTCTGTTAAGCTGGGCTGATAGTGGTACTCACTTCCTAGTACTGATATGAGCATTCAATGAGTAAATATACTAGTAAAAATGGGCTTGGCTGTTGTTTTTCTCTGGACAGTGTTCTATTCCATGAGGTTTTGTGCAGATTAATTAACTTATAGGATGTAAAACTACACTGAGGTCTAAAAGGGATATATATAGCCTTTCTGGCCCATCTCTAATAGAAAAATCTACTATGTTGACTTTTACCCTATTTACAAATTAGTTCTACTTTACTGATTTTTCAGAAGAGTAGGGACAATATTTTATCCATCTTAATATCCCCAACAAAATCAAGAAAGTTGTGGCATATAGGAGGTATTTCAAGCAGTATTCAGTTAGATGTTTTACTTAATTTGATTAAAAATTTCTTTGTTTAAAGTTGTTTTATATGTTTATAGAAACCATGAACATAGGAAGAAAATGTAAACATAAAGAATAAAAAATGAAGTCCTTTTTTACCCATCCCTTAGTTCCAGTCTAAATGCATCCATTATCCTCATTTTCTGATTCAGCATTATGTGTACATGTGCGAATGTACAGTCTCTTTTGTAAAAAATCAGAATGTATAATTCACGTCATTGTAAGTTTGCTTTTTTCATTTAACAATATCTGTTTAATATTTCCCATATTAGTACTCAGAAACCTACATTATTCTTTTTCAATACCTGCATTTATTAGTTACAAATGCAATTTATTCATCTGCATTCTATCAATAGAAATGTAAGATTATTGCTTATTAATTACTATTATAGATATTATTGTATAATACCTATAGGATCTAGCAATCTGATAAATAACCACTGGCATTTTCACTCTAGTAGTTAATCTGCATTTTTTATTATGAGTTGTGTAACTTTTCCTATGTTTAAATTTTGGTGTCATTGTTTTTAGAACTATTAAAGTTCTTTGCCCATTTTTCTAGGTTGTCAGCCTTATCTCACTGTATTTAAATGCTATATATACTAAGGAACTTAGCTCTGTTTGATATGTCTTGAAAATATTTTGGCTCATCTTTTTACTCAAGGGTATATTTTAGCATGTATGCTAATTGTAAATTTTGAATTTTTAGGGTTTCAATTATGGCTTCTGGATTCTATATCCTGCTTTAATAGGTTTTTTCATATTCCAATAAATTCTTCTATGATACCTTTTTCTGATTAGTGCAAAACATTATTTGGTTACCATATGTAATACCATATTTTACTCATAATCGTCATTTAAAGAAAAGACAGAAGAAAACAAATGAAAAGTATGAGTTTATATAGCCTTACTTCATATACCAACCTATGAACACACTTCCCATAATTCATTTTAAGTGATATATTAAAGATTACAAATGTCACAGAATTGTCATCATTTATATTTCTGAACTAGTCAACATCTGAGAAGATGTATTTAATGAGCATAAAGTCTATCAGCATTCCAGTTCATGAACTGAAGAAATGTGTATCTTAAAGAATAGCTTTTGAATCTAAAACTATGGGCCTCTTAAATTTCAAAACAACATATAATTATTAAGAATATGACTTGAGGCCCTGGCCAGATAACTCAGTTGATTAGAGTATAATTTGGATACACCAAAGTTGTAGGTTCGAACTCCAGTTAGGGCACATACAGAATCAACCAATTAATGCATAAATAAGTGGAACAACAAATCAATATCTGTCTGTCTATCTCTGTTTCTCTCTCAGATAAAAAAGGAAATATATGACGTATCTTACATTAAATTATCATATTTTCCCTAATGAGAATACTAAAATATGGACACCAAAATATAATATCAAACCTAAGTAAAAATGTCATTTTAAAAATTATTGGATATTATACTTAGGATTTTTTTATCAACAGAATAAACTTGAAATGAATATTCAAAAAAGTATATATTTGCTAGAACTGAAATAGAGGAAATGGGAAGCTATAGGAATCTTTAACAATGTTATACTCTAAGAAACCATACATTTATCAAGTATGAATGTACACACTATTGCTGTATTATATCGTAAATCAATAAACTGAAACATTATTTTCTATTGATTTTAGAGAGTGAGGAAGGGAGGGAGGGAGAGAGAGAGAGAGAGAGAGAGAGGAAGAGAGAGAGAGAGAGAGAACATTGATCAATTGCCTCTAAGCACCCTGAACCCTCCACCTAGGTATGTGCCCTGACAGGGAATCAGACCCACAACTTTTTGGTGGTCAGGCTGACGTTCAAACCACTGAGCACACTGGCCAGGGCAGGACTGAAACATATTTTTATATATGCATATCATATATTAAAGTTTGCATAGATATGGTGGCCTATATACAAACAAAATCCCATCCTAATTAAATTTCAACACATCTCTCTAAAATTAGGTTGAAATTCTAGGATAAAAAAGAATTAATTAAAGTAGTCTTTCAATTTTAACAATAAAATAGAAAGAAATGTTCCCTATGAAAAGAATATAAAAGAAATTTTGGCACAATTTATTTTCAATACTTAAGATGTTTCTGATTAAAGCAGAGCACCTATATTTTAACTAATGATTAGATTCAAGCGCTTGGTAAACTTAAGTATACTCTAAACCAGCCGTGAGCAAACTACGGCCCGCGGGCCGGATCCGGCCCGTTTGAAATGAATAAAACTAAAAAAAAAAAAAGACCGTACCCTTTTATGTAATGATGTTTACTTTGAATTTATATTAGTTCACACAAACACTCCATCCATGCTTTTGTTCCGGCCCTCCGGTCCAGTTTAAGAACCCATTGTGGCCCTCGAGTCAAAAAGTTTGCCCACCCCTGCATCTAAACTATAATTTATATATTCATACAAGAGTTTTATTATGATTTTTATAGCTATAATATATAAACCTGTTATAATAATTAGTCATTATGTAATCATTAAGTACATTAACTATGAAACCTTTGAAATTAAATTCTCACTCTTCATTATAAGGTATTTCTTTTATAATTTGGTAAAACAGGAAGACATTTTCATAAATGGGCTAATGTCTATAAAGATTAAAACTTATTAGTGTGAGTGAAATGTTATTACAAATCTCAATCCTAAGATTTATTTTTAAGTTTGTTTCCTTAATATGAAATGAAAAATGTAAAATTCAGGTATATCTGTGGGAATTTACAATTATTTTGTACTATTAAGCTATACAGCTTAATAATAAAAAAATGTTTTGTAACAACAAATTATTAAAGTGAAAAGGAAATAAATAAGATTTTAATTAATTGATCAATTTGTTATCCATAGTATATCGATATTTAAATATTTTCAAAATAAAGTAAAGATTGTTAATATAGGTATCTTTTCCCTTAACTTAAAGGAGATATGGCTTACAGTTTGAAACAAAAGTTCTTTTAAAACAAAGGATCATTAATTTTACAGCATTTATAATCAAGAAAATGTTAAGTAATTGTTATATTGATTTTTTAGTAGATTTAAGATGTTTGTGAACAAATGGAAAGAATAATAGTGAATAGAAAGATGTCATGATCAATTTTTCATAGAACAAATTTGAATATATTTCAGGATAAAAAGTTTTACATATGTATTGGTACAAAAAATTTCTTCTTAATGAAAAAAATTTTATGAATTAAATTTCCTCCCGCCTCTGTTTATGCTTTCAAAATACTATTCGTAAACATTAGAAATAGCATTAGATGCCATAGAAACATGTAGTTTATTTATTTCCATTTATAAATGAGCATTCCAATGCTGAGAAGTAAAAAGAAACTTAGAAGCTCTTGTTTTGAGTGACTCTCACGTCAAACTATTTTCAATTTAAAAGTTTCCTCAGTAGCCATAGTGGGTTCTCAGACTCAAAGGCTTCACAATAATCATAGTTTCAAGATACATGATACTGAATGGGTAAAGTTACACTAGACTTGCCTTTAATTCACTATTATGGTATTAAATAAAGAGATAACGCAATAAAGGTATTTAAACAGGCAAACAGATACAGATCGCTGTAAAAAAAAAAAAAAAAAAAAGAGGTAAGGGTGTGGAAACCAAATGGTGAAAAAATGTTATTTTGTGAAGCTGTTAAAAACAAATTATTTTAATTCAGTCTACTTTTGTTGTTGTCATTGTTAATCCTCACCCAAGGATATTTTTCCATTGCTTTTTAGAAAGAGTGGAAAAGAGAGGGAAAGACAGAGAGAAACATATATGTAAGAGAGACACAGTGATTGGTTGCCTCCTGCAGGAGCCCGGACCAAGGCCCAGGCTGGGGAGGAGCCTGCAACCGAGGTATGTGTCCTTGACCAGAACTGAACCCTGGACCCTTTGGTCCGCAGGCCGACGCTCTATCCACTGAGCCAAACCAGCTAGGGCTAATTCAGTCTACATTTTAATGAAAATTGTATTTATTATTATTATACTTGGAAAAGTTTTAAAAATAATTTAAAACCCAAATGTATACCATTTAAAAATAAAATAAAATATATAATGTTGTTGAATACAGTCATAGACCTCACACTTGTATAAGTCGTCTACCTCAACCAATAAGCAACAAAGACCCAAACTGGATTTGCTTAATAAATATGGGCTGGCTCGGTGATTTTTTTTTTTTTTTAATATATTTTATTGGTTTTTTACAGAGAGGAAGGGAGAGAGATAGAGAGTCAGAAACATCGATGAGAGAGAAACATCGATCAGCTGCCTCCTGCACATCTCCCACTGGGGATGTGCCCGCAACCCAGGCACATGCCCCTGACCGGAATCGAACCCGGGACCCCCCAGTCCGCAGGCCGACGCTCTATCCACTGAGCCAAACCGGTTTCGGCAGGCTCGGTGATTTTTAAAGTCCCTGCTGCTCCTGTAATACTTTGTTGTGATTAAGGTTTAAGGCAAAAAGCTGAAGATTATATTAAATAAGGAATCCATATTAACAGGATAGTATATACGCAGATAAAGGTCATAACACAGTTCATGAACAGGAAGAGTACAGGAAATATTTCAATAACATATATAATTTGGTTACATCATAAATTTATTGACCTCAATAGTACTTAAAAGTAAAACGGTTTTTCCTTAGAAATTGGGCATTTACTCCTTTTACTCTATACCTTCACCAAGTTATCTATCTATGTGCTACAGCAAAGATTTTGCAATGTCTGTCAAATGATGTCATCAAATAATGAAAGTCTTAACTTCTATGATTTGGGAGGAAAAGGTAATTTTATATGCATGATAAAATATATTCAATTAATTCTAAGTGATCAAATTGAAGGAATAAATTCTAGCCTCATCCTTAGCATTTGGTTTTCATAGATAACCTTATCATTTCTAAATGTCAAGTTTTAGAAATATCATAGTAACCAGATCCTAAAATATCATTGTTAAAATATTTTTAATATCTAAACTAAACTTTCTACAACTTGAAATTTTATTTTTAGTATGACTTGATTCTTTTAACCCTTAAACAGACTATTCAAATTTCCTAGCCAAGAGAATACAAAAGTATTATGATTTGTTTGTTCTATTAAAAAGGATGCAATATTGATTGATCTTATAGAATATAAAAAAGGCTTTCTAGATTAATTATTATCAATTTAGTGATTTATTTCTGTGCAGTTTCCAAAATAGTTTTTTTTAAATTTTTAAAGGGAATTAATAAAATATTGGTTTCACAGTACTAAATAAAAGATAACTGAAATGCCATTCTTTACTTACCAAATTGTGCGTGGGAGGGGGGGGGGGGAGTGGGGGGAAGGGGATCTTTCAGGTGTGATGTTTAAGTAGACTTTTATTTGCTTGGTTTCTGTTGTGTGAGAATTCAAGAGGACACTTACGGGTAGTTATTACTTACCAGCATCAATTTCTCCCTGTCTATGTCAGATACTTGAAATGGTTTTATACACACTAATTGAATCAATATGTCTATCTAATAATCTATTGAAGTTGCTTCTGAGCTAATATATCTTTCTCTCATTTAAACTTTCAAAACAGAAACACTAAACATGATGAAATCCATGTTAACAGCCAGCAGCTGTTTAAATAATGTGTTAGAAAAACAAACTGCCTTCAAAACTCTTATGGAAAACACAATCATTTACTAAGAACTTATGAACAGTCTAAACAACTAAAACAAAATCGCCACAACCAGAACTATTTTAAGATATGTGCGTTTTTTTTTAATTTCCTCAAATTTCACACAATATAAAACCTTTATTTAACTGTGAATAAAGAAATAAATGGGTAAGTCTCGCAAAATGGCTCTATCACAACATCCTTGACATTTTCATTTTATAAATGGTTGCACAAGTCCAGACACTGGCTGTTACTGAACTGTAGTTGAGCCACTTGTGGGTAGCATTCTACGTCTGTTCATCACCTCGCCTCACCTCATCTATTTCCTCTCCACTCTCTTCTCTCTCCAGTATAGTTAGATCATGTATTTTTAAAACCCATTAGAAAAGCTAGATTAAGAGAGTGCTGATTTCTGAAATACTATCATTACTCTGAGAACAGTGTAGAAAGTTGCCCTGCACCTGAAGGCAGGATACCAGGGTCTTGACCTATTATTCTACCACTTAACTCAGTAAGGAACTTGGGAAATTTATTTTGACTTAGTCAGCTGCATCATCTAATATATGGAAAATAACAATTGTGTTCCTAAAAATATTAGGTTAGATAAAATAGTCTTTTTACACTAAGAATTTAGAATCCTAATAATAATAACAGTAATAATATAAAATAGTAAATTATATTATTATATACTAGAGGCCTGGTGCACGAATTTGTGCATGGGTGTGGTCCCTCGGTCTGGCTAGTGATCGGAGGCCCAGTCCCAATCAGGGCAGATAAGGGCTGATCAGGGCCGGCTGGCTAGGGGGAGGGACAGAGGGAGGTTGGCTGTGGTAGTGCACTGACCACCAGGGGGCAGCTCCTGCAATGAGCATCTGCACCCTGGTGGTCAGTGCACGTTACAGCAACCGGTCAACAGGTTGTTCGGTCGACAGGTCGTAATGGTCACTTAGGCTTTTATATATATAGATTTTATAATTTAAAAAATACATATTCTGTCTTATTTGATAATCAAACTACAGTGAATTGTAGATAGGGCTGGCACATATAAATAGAGTCATGGTTGTTAAGTGATTTCCCCAAGTACACAAAGTTAGTAAATGTGCCTAATATCAACTCAAGATCTGCCTCTTAGCCTAGCCATCTTTCTATGACATGATAATGGCTCTCCAATTAAACAAGTAATTAATATTAGTATTATAGTTAGGACAAATATCAGTCATGGGAGAATAGATCTCTCAGGTGCTATAAAACCATGTCCATCAGTTGAAGAGGATAATAGGGGTTCCAGTCCACACTGGTCACAAAGAATAAAGATACTGAAAGTTTCCATAAACTGACCTACTGAATTAATACTTTATATTGAGTCTGAAGTACATCACCTCTCAAAGTAATCACCTCTTAGTTTGAAAATCTGCTTTGGTCTTAAGGAAGCGATAGGTCCATGTAGCACGACTAGTTCCTGAAGAATCAGTCAATAGTCAATCCTCTCCCTGCCCCCCCCCCCACCTTTTTTATATTCTTTTGTCAGACTATGACTTATCCATGGTAGGTTAAGACAGCTATATGAAGAATAAGTCAATATTATCCATTTTAATCTCTAAACCAACAGTATATGAAGTATGACAGTTTAGGACTTCCCTTGTGGTCAAGTTTGACAGTCTTATGTCAATTATTGTTATAAAGATAAATCATACCTATGAGCAGCTCATGTAGCATTTCATTTGCATTTAAAGAGATCTTCACAACAAAATAAAACAAAAAAAAATTGTCCTTTCTATCTCCTTAAATAAAAGTAGGATAAAGAAGGGCATAACATCCGATTCCCTGGTGGTCTCCCACAATATATGAAACCGTTATATAGCATGCTCATCAGCAGACACAAACACAGTGCAGCCCAAGAATGAAGTTTCTATTATTTTGGCAGACAACTACTTCATGAGAAATGTACAATTTGTAGAAAAGAAGCCTAGTTTAAATAGAAATGCCACAGGCAAAAAAATAGGCTATCCCTTGTTTCATCCTTTAAATGAATGATTTTATTTGCCGAGTACTAAAGATTCAATAACTCTTGCATATCCAACTCCTTTTTGCATTTTCATGGGCAACACAGATCTTCTTTAAGATTCCTCATGACCTCTTACCTGGAACAATCCTAATAGCTTTCTAACTAGTCTCTTTCTTTGGTCTTTGGCCACATTCCACTCCCTCAAATCATCCTATGTTCAGTTGTTAGATTACTATTCCTAAAGCAAAGTTATTACTTAAAAAAAAAAAAATCGTGAATGACTTCCTGCTATCAACAAATTAAATCCGAAGGTCTTGGTGTGGAATTTAGGGTCATCCACAGTGCAGCTCCATCATATCCCCTGGCCATATGTCCCACCAGTCCCTTCGTTATTCATACCTTTTCCAGTCACTTTCTAGTCATCCTTCCTGGAACTCATCCTGTACATCTCTACTTACGCTTTTTCCTTGGCTCTTATTATTATTTACTGGAATCCTTCCTGTTTCTATCACCATTAGCATATTATTCAAGGCTCACTTATCTGCTCCCTTTTTTCAGGAAGTGTTTCCTGAGCACAGGCGCATTACAGTGATTTTATTAGTATATTTGCCTTAACACAAGACTCCCTACAGTATAAGGCCCTTACTCCCTAGCCCAGGGGTGGGCAAACTTTTTGACTCGAGGGCCACAATGGGTTCTTAAACTGGACCGGAGGGCCGGAACAAAAGCATGGATGGAGTGTTTGTGTGAACTAATATAAATTCAAAGTAAACATCATTACATAAAAGGGTACGGTCTTTTTTTTTTTTTTTTTTTTTAGTTTTATTCATTTCAAACGGGCCGGATCCGGCCCGCGGGCCGTAGTTTGCCCACGGCTGCCCTAGAGTGTAAGATCCTGGAAAGGAAATATCTTTATTCACAGCTGTAAAAGCATCTCACCTTTACATCTCACCTGGGTGTTCAATATGTGTTTGTTGAACTGCTGTCACTAATTTTCTATTACACTTCTCTTTTTAGGTCACAGAGACTGTGCATAAAATAACAACAGGTGACAAATAAATGTAACAACACAGAGTTAGGTTTTAATCACAAAACATCATCAACATAATGCCAAGTAAAGGACTACTAGATGACACATTATTAGGCACATTTTCTGTGTTGCCTGACATAATAATGACAGCCACTCTGTGAGGAAAATACTATCCTCAGTTTACAGATGGGAAAACTGAAGCTCAGAATGGGTGACACCAGTTACATGTCCAAGTCACACATCTGTTCTGAGCCAGATCTGAGACTGGAACCCAGAAGTAACCTATGACCAAATTATTGCTACTCGCTCTTTGTCACCAAAAGTACTTCTTAAGGTACAAATAAAGAAAAAAAAAATAATATGCTAAAGAAAAATAACTTTGAATCAATGTGTGTCATCTGACATGTGTTTTATTGCGTGGCTAATACAGGTGTAGTAGTTTGCCAGCTTTGAGTAAAGAGAAATTTGTCTGAGAGCCTGTCTTGGAAGAAGACCAGCTTACACTGCCAGGTTTTCTGAGCATGGATTTTATTTCATATAAGAGCAATCTACTTCGAACTGGTGTTTGGAAACCATCTCCTTAATATTACTGTGGGAAGTTTATGAAGCAAATTACATTGTGAAATTATCTCTTTAATACGGGAAGTGTAAAAATTTTAACCAAACTTCTCTAAGAAGTAAAATCATTACTATACAATCCAGCTGAGTGGGCATATTCCCGAAGGGACCCACACACTGCATTGCCAGAGGTCACTAAGGACGCTCAAACCAGGTCAGAAGGCAGTGCTGCCGGCACGCTAAAGAGAAAGAGATAAGAAATAGAGCAGGGTTTCTATTACCGGGCAACAGCAACGGAGGGAAGAACCGAAGCCCTGAGAAGCATTTCAGCAGCTTTACTGAGTCTCTGAGCTAAAGTGACAGGGAACTCAACAGCTTCCCATACCCTGGGTTCAAATGTGGCAATGCTGGTTGCCAAATCTGGGCCGTGTTTCCTGACAATCAAGTCTACAGACTTTCCTTCCCTGGTGTTCTCCCATACTTCACTGATTGTATGAAATAGTCAACATCTGGCCCCAGGATGCAGCATTGGTCAGTTAAAAATGTATAACTAATAGCCCAGCCAGCGTAGCTCAGTGATTGAGCATGGTCCTATGAAACAGGAGGTCAAGGTTCGATGCCCGGTAAGGCATATGCCTGGGTTGTGGGTTTGATCCCCAGTGTTGAGTGTACGGGAGGCAGCCAGTCAATGATTACTGATCAGTAATGTTTCCATCTCTCTCTCCCTCTCTTTTCCTCTCTGATATATATATATATATATATATATTTTTTTTTTTTTAAAAAATGTATAACCAATAAAATATATGTAGTAACAAAGAAGAAAAACCTTTTTGGTAATAATTAAGGAAAATAAATCTGGACAATCACCCAGTAAATTTTAAGAGATCAGTGCAAGATATTTCTTTTCCACAATGTAGTAGCTGCATTTTTTATTTCAATGCTCATATCTAGTTTCCTACCCCTACTGAATAGACACTTCAGAGAGTCATATAGAATACATATTAAATGGTAGAAAATAGCCGTGGACAGTTTGGCTTAGTGGATAGAGCATCGGCCTGCAAACTGAAAGGTCCCAGGTTCGAGTCCAGTCAAGGGCACATGCCTGGGTTGTGGGCTTGATCCCCAGTGGGGGGGGGAGGGGCTTGCAGGAGGCAGCCAATCAATGATTCTCTCTCATCACTGATGTTTCTATCTCTCTCTCCCTCTTCCTTTCTCTCTGAAATCAATAAAAATATACTTAAAAAATAAATAAATGGTAGAAAATAATTACAAAGCACCTAGATGAATAATAGAAACAGTGGGTTAGAATACCTGTGTTTAAGTTCTTTCCATGTGCAAGTATTAAGAAGTCACTTAATATCTACCTCATTCCTACTAGGTAAAGTGAGGATAATTTTTTTACATAACAATCTTAAGGTTGGGAAAGCATGCAGTCACTTAGCACTGGCAGGGTAGCTCATGGTTAAGAATAATGTTTAAGGTCAGGTTCTTCCATTCATTAGCCACCTGATCTTACAAAACCTCTCTAAGCCTCATTTTTCTCATCTATAAAATCAAGATAATGATAACACCTACCTCCTAAGTGTGTGTGTGTGGGGGGGGGGGGGGGGGGGGAGGAAGCAAAGCAAACACAACAATTTCAAAACTTTAAAAATCAAACAAACAAACAAAATGAGTGCTAGAACAATCTTCACAAAAACCATAAAGTCTTTAACTCAATTAATACTATGACGACTCTTTAATTTTACCTTTTTTCTATGCTGTCCCTGTAAGGATGTGCACCCTGGCATTATGTATGGATTGTGATGCTTGCCAGTTTCCTCCCCATCTGGGACTAAGAGGTCCTGTGATAGTAGAGATTGTCTCAGCTCCTCACATGGATTATTCCAAGCCCAGGGATACCAGCTACCTCGCTGCTGTGACAGCCGGCCGCCGGGTTTTGTACTCTAAGAGACTGAAAATGTATAAGTTGTACATCTCAGAAGTCCAGAATTTCCTTTGTTTGAAGACAATAAACACATGAACCAATAAAAGTCATTTTACTTCTTTTCCACTTTCAAGATTAATTTAATTATCTCAGGGGCACAAGAATGCCCAAATCTACACTTTTGTCACGTTCGTCTCAGGAAGCTCACTGTCCTTGTCCAGGCTCCTGGAAGACTGCCTTTCTTCAAGGCAGCACCTGGTTACTAAAGGCTCCTCATTCTGTGGAGCTGTCAGCAATTACTGCAATGAACTCAAATCTTTTTTCTCTAACTACTGTGGTATTCTAGAAATAATGACACAACTTCTTCCTGCTTTAAAATGTCAAGCTGACCACTACGAAATTCAAACGAGGTTTCTGCAGGAAGGCCCAGATGATAAGATATTTGATGAGCCTTCCGTTTTAGCTCCTGTCCCATTACTACGCTGGCTGCCTAACACCTTCACAGGGTAGCAACACCTTCTGGCACAAGCTAAAGCTAAAACAAACCACAAAAACTACCACCTGAAAACAGTTAACAATATCTGCCTGGGAAGCATTAGCCGTAGATACATATGTTTTTTTAATCTGAAACTATCATTTGAATTAATTTTATTTTTTTCCTTGTGGTGCCATTTGTAAGTAGTTTAAACATGTTGCATGACTAATTTACCTAATGGCTAGGGAGCCTTCCTTTAATTGTGCAACAAGATTTTTTAAATTATATGCCCAGAACATTCTATTATTTTCACACATTTCGGGATAAATTTACTTTCAAATGTCTGGTTCAACTCTTATATTCTGAGAGAAAAATAAAATACGTCTCCAAAACTTGAACTACCTTAAACTCATAAAGCTATAAACTCCTAGCTGACCCCAGAATCGCAGATTTACAGGCCAATAAGAACACGATAAAAATCTTGATAGAGTTTTTCAGATAATATAGACAGCATATGACTTACAATTTTAACTATGCCCAATTCTGGCAAAGAGACACATTAAAAAAAGAGATGCGTATAGATCAGGTAAAGTTTGAATTGCATATCTTCAACCGTACAAAGCGAAAACAAATTAAGACACAAGGTCCTGATGAGTAGATTTTACAAACAGAAAAGGTAGCTTCTTTCTTCAGATACTAAAACTGTTGTCATTGCTTTCTAATACATAGGGTGTGCTTGGGATCGCACTGGGTTGTACTCCATTTCCCATAAAAACTGAGAGATAAATAAGCAAATGTATTGGTTCCCTCAGTAAGTATTTACAGCGTACAATCTATACACTAGACTGCTGAGTACTGGTGATACAAGGGTTAACAAGACAAGCTTGGCTTCTTGTCTGGTTGGAGACAGAGAGGATCCCAACAATGGAAGTAGTTCTCTGGCAAGAATAGAGTGGCAGGGGAACACAGGTCTCAGTGACAAAATATATGGAGCTCCAGAGGAAGGAAAGACAGGAGAGCCAATGATGGTGTCCAGACTTCTCAAAATAGGAACACTGGAAAATAATGATTTTAAGGTTAAATCTAGTGCCCCTGGGCCCACAGAGATTCATTCATTCATGTGGGCCAGTTTGCAATGACTAGAAATGGAAGGAGTAGATGAAAGACAGGGAGAAGAGCTAACATTTAGCAAAGCTCATTTTGTTGGTGTTCTTCAATATTAGCTAATTAATTTCCAAACAAATCTTTTCTTCATCATCATGCTGAATAATACTGTGCCTCTGAACCAGCCAAATATCCTCATAATGTAAGTAGTTGCTTACAAAGAGAACCAAATGGGGGTGGGACCCAATTTCCACAAACAGGAGAATTCAACATTCATTTCCTATTGATGGTGCCATTGTAAGATATTCATATATTACTAGGTACCAAACAGTTATTAGTAACTCAGTAACATGCAAATAAGTGAAATATAACATAATAAAGACGAAAGTGCAAAAAATGTGCAGAGAAAAGGAACTAAATGAAATGAGTGGGTCCATTTTTTTATTGTTACTTTCTTTTTTTAAAAATTTTGTTTTATTGCTTAAAGTATTACAAAGAGTATTACATATGTCTCCTTTTTTATGCCTGCTTTTAATGTGGCAAAAGTGTGAGTGTTCATTCAGACTGCAAATACATCTGGAGTACCCTTCTGTACCAGATATTCTGCTACACACTAAAGACACATGGGAATCAAATCAGACATGATATTTGCTCATATTCTGCTCATATCAGGAGCAATCAAGGAGACGACAAGGAGAGACAGCAATCTGCAAGAGCCTGTTTTGTTGTTGTTGTTTTTTGGTTTTGTTTTTGTGTGTGTTTTTTTGTTTTTTTTGTGGAGAGAGGAGGTACTGAATTTGGAACAAGAAAGGCTCAGAGCAATTCACTAAAGTTCCTGGAACTAAGGACCTGTACCCCTACCACATATCCTTTTATCAGAAATATCTTGGTTTCATTACTGTTTTACTTATGTGAATTTTTGTTTGAGTATGTAAAAACCTAACACAGCAATTGACATTTTTCACTAATTCCTGCACTGTCTCCACCACAGATATAAACAAATTATCTAATTGTCTTTTTTTTTCACCATGAAGGTAACCCCACAATGTGAGCAAACACCCCTAAACTAAAATAAGACATACACACACACACACACAAAATTTGAAAGAGAACTTCAAATGAAACCTCTTCAATCCATTCTATTCACCATCATTACATACAAGATTACTCTGACAAGTAATAGAACATTTGGTCAAAAAGTAATAGCTTGTTTAAAATTTCTACAGGCTGGTAACATTGCAAGCTTTCACTGTGCTGCCATATTATTAGTCTTAATGAAATTCACTTGTCAGTTCCATTTTGAAACAGTGAGTTCTTGCTCTGCATGAGGAGGGTAAAATTAAAATTTCTTTTATTTTCCTAATCAAATCAAATAATGATAAAAATACAAAAGAAACTTCTGTCACTGATTGATAAAAAAATTAGTTTTAAATTCCTTTCCTTTGCTTTTTTTTTCTGTTATCACAGGTGACCTCTTAAAATATTACCAGTGAGCTGCTGTTTTTTTTTTTTAAACTCATCCGTCCCCAGCAAATATGTTGAATAAAACTGGCTGAAATATATTGAACTATATAATCTTAAGGAATAATGCAGTAGATAGTCTAAAATTTGTTTCTACCCCAGATGCAGGTTTTATTTCATTATAATTCATTCGTTATTGAATCTGACCTACTGTGGAATATGTCACCAAGCAGCTCATTCTGAAATGCAGAAGGCAAATATGCCTGTTTACATATCTTTTTTTTTTTTTTTAAATATATTTTATTGATTTTTTTTTTACAGAGAGGAAGAGAGAGAGATAGAGAGTTAGAAACATCGATGAGAGAGAAACATCGATCGGCTGCCTCCTGCACATCTCCTACTGGGGATGCGCCGCAACCCAGGTACATGCCCTTGACCGGAATCGAACCTGGGACCTTTCAGTCCACAGACCGACGCTCTATCCACTGAGCCAAACCGGTTTCGGCCTGTTTACATATCTTAACTTTAATTCTGAACTTCTATAAGCCTGAGTGAATTTCAACACTCTTAAAGAAAGCCCAGTGAGAGAAGGGTCATATTTATTTATTTTCTATCCCATTTATAGGGTACCTTTGCAAGCCCAGTATATTAGGCACATTACACTTTATATTTCCTAGTATTCTTATTTTAAACCTTTGCTGAAAAGTGTTAAACACAGCAAATCAATAAAAATTAAATGTGGTCTAGAAGATGATAAGAAAATTCAACTGAAATAACATATGAACCTGATAAAGTCTATCATACTAAATCATCCAGTTGGATCCTGAATTTATGCTGTATTCTATACATTTTATTCTACTTAATGGTCTTCTATCCTCTCAAATGATGTCCAGTCAATGTTTCACTTATTCATTCATTTAATAATGCATAAATTTAACAAATATTAGAACACTTATCATTGAGTACAAGTACAGTATTGCCCTTGTGCAAGAAGGCAGAAGGTTTAAAGAGTTGGATATAAATAATTTCCTTAAAAACCTTAAAACCTACTTAAACAATAATATGTCATAAGTCCATACTTTTCATGATTTGAGGGACAAGGAAAGTGAAAACCGTTTTTTTCCATTTCTTGAGAAACATCACAAATAAAGGTTAATAAAGGAAAACTAAGGTAATAGTAGGAAGTGATACACAATAAACCAACCACAGAAATAGAGGCAAGATGCCTAAACTTTATTGCTAGTTACTAATGATTTCAATGAGTAAAAATGAAGGTAAACATTATGTATCTCAGTTTCCCAATGAGTAAATGGAAATAAACTAACTCCATATTTACCATAGAAGAACTTTACAGAAGTCAAGCAGAAAACAATTCTAGGGAAGTATTATACAAATGTTTTCTCATAATCTTAAAGTGCTTTTGAGTTATGACAAAGAATTCATTATTCAACACTGGATGGGCAATTGATAGAGAGCATGTTACACCCTTGAAGGATGTACCTCTTATACCACAAAAAAAGCAGCAGAAAATCAACTTACTCTTTTATCTTTCCAAAATGCAAAGGTCAAATTAAATATATAAAATTCAAATCAGGGAAGTGAAAACCACATTAGCTTCTAAAGAACCAGGGGTAGGTACAAACTTATAAATAACATAAATTACAGAAATTCAGAATGATATAAACTATCTCTAAAACAAAATCTAGAGGTTGAGAAACAGTGAACTTCAATTTCATTTATTAATTCTAGGGGTTCTGAAACTTGTACCTATTTAATTCAATTTCTATAACCATATTTCTTCAGTTTTTTGAATGTACATGTTTTAACATCCTCTCAAACTTGATAAAATAACAATTTTTATTACTTTGTTGCAGGTGTCTAGAGCATTGATCTAAATATCAGACTAATTATGGCATAATAAAATAGCAAAAAGAAAAAGATAACTTTAATGAGACAGATCCATCTCTAATTAAAAACAGGAGAGCAATAGTAATTGTTTCTCATGGTTTCTTCCCTAGCAATGAAATAGAAAACTAAATACAAAGAAATACATTTATTCTGACATGTTTGTAAGTCTTATAAACAAATATTTATGTAAAACATTAAAATTCAGACTGAACACTACTTAGAACTGGCAAAAGCACAACAAACCTTGTTTTTTAAAAGACGAACATAGCATTAATCACCGCGTAAGCTAACGTTAAACTTCACCTGGAATCTTGATTCTGTGCTATACTTCAATATCTACTAAGTTTCGCTAGAGAAATAGAACAAATTTTATGAAACTATTCCAACTAGAAAAAAAATCCCCTTATATAGTTGGTAAATTTTCACTCATCAAAAGTTTTAGCCTATTAATAGAGTGATATAGAAAACTATTTTTATAACTTTACTTAAAGGCTCACAAAGTTTAAGCCTAATTTACTCAGTCCAGATTGCCAGGCATGAGTCCGGATCATAAAACAGCAGTTTGTTTTCTTAAAACTAACTTTTAGTGATTTCAGATTTAACTATGTGTATACTTTTCTAGGGAACAATTCTAAAATTGCATGCAAATTAACTGTTTCTCAGCCATTTACCATACAGATACCTTGTCATTAACATGATATAGACAGTCATTTCATACCACAGATTTTAATACACATAGACACACTAATAATTATGTTTTTAAATCATTATTTGTAAAAATAGATATAGGTTTTCTTTTTTCCCAAGACTTTTCTATACATGAAATCATTTGAACTAAAACTAGACTTTTGTAAACAGTCAGGAAAAAATCAATGAAGCCTCATAAAGCCCCATTACTAAACTTAAAATATTTCCAAGGATGAAGTTGTCAAAATGATTACTGCATAGTTTATCACTTATATAGGAAAAAACCTCCTTGCAGATATTCTAGTTCTTCCAAAACATTGAAACAGTATATAGTTCCCACTGTATAAAGCTATTTCTAAAAATAATAATTACTCTAATTAGAAGATATAACTAAGATACAAATAAGACAGAGAACTAATTGAAGGCAAATAATGTGTATCAGGCACATAATGCTAATATGGAAATTAAATATGATGGTTTGCAATGTAATTATACTGTCATAGCATCCACCTATGGATCAGGCATTTGTACTTTCTCCCTTACTTAAGTTAAATGAAATATTGTGTATGTGGTGATTTTTAACTCTAAAGTTAAATACCTATGTTAACTACAATTATTATGTTTTAGAATTAAATATTTAATATGTAAATGAGAGTAAACTGGATATCCATTTGCTTGTATTCAACACTATGGAATAATAATTCATTTTCAATTGTTCAGGAAATTTTCTATATGTTATCTTAAATTAGAAGAAGCCTGAGAGACTTTTACATCCAAATTATGCAATTTACTATGAAAAATCAAAGCATATGAACTTAGAAAATCAGAAAGTATAAAGCTAATATAAAATACTAGAGGCCCGATGCATGAAATTCATGCACAGGAGGAGGGGTGTCTTCAGCCCAGCTTGCACTCTCTCCAATCCGGGACCCCTCGGGGATGTCCAACTGCCGGTTTAGGCCCGATCCCGGGGATTGGGCCTAAACCGGCAGTCGGACACCCCTCTCACAATCCAGGACCGCTGGCTTCTAACTGCTCACCTGCCTGCCTGATCACCCCTAACTGCCCCCCCCCTGCCAGCCTGGTTGCCCCAACTGCCCCCCTCTGCCAGCCTGGTCACCCCTAACTGCCCCCCTCCAACCGGCCTGGTCGCCCCTTACTGCCTCCCCTGCCAGCCTGGTTTCCCCATGCAGCCTGCTGTTTGGTCGTTTGGTCATCCCTCACTAACTCCCCTGCCGGCCTGGTCGCCCCACACAGCCTGCTGTTTGGTCATTACTGTTACTGTGACAGCATCCTGGACAATTTGCATATTCCTCTATTATTAGTATAGCTTGTCTCAAGGAAAATATGGTTACCTTAAAATAAAATATTGTTATACATGGGCAGGAATTTACCAAAAGGTCTCTGAAACATCTTTAGATAAGGTTGCTTAAGAATGATAGAAATGTCCATCTTACATATTTAAAGTCATCAAATCTGGTGTACAAAAGTCTTGTTTTAATGATTTCCTAGTGACTTAATTTTCCAATATCAGATTTCTAACATCAGATGAATATCATAATGGAGAAAAAATATGTATACTAATTTGTCATTTGTTGATATTAATTTCTTATGAAGTACTGAAAAGCACAGTTTCCATCATATGCTAAGTAGTATTCCACAACTAAAGTAAAGTAATATTGGTCTTTCCTATCATAGAAAGTCAATTTCTAGAACTTTCCAATTTTAAATTTTTATAAGAATTTATATTAAACCACTGCTATTAACTACCTTTTATCTAAAGTGAATGTAGTAAACACAAAATATATGAAAACAACAATGAATGACAAAATGAGACAATGTCTAGCATCTTTAGATTGTCAGGGTTTTGTTGTTGTTGTTGTTTTTTTAACTGACCTGTGGGTTTCTGCTTGCAATTTCCTCCTTTGTATTTATAGAAAAAAAAGTCATGTTCACAGCTACTTTGAATGATAGAGTTATTCTTTATTTCTTTCTGAAATCTAGTTTGTTTTTGTTTTTATCTATACTGTGTGCTGGAGGAGGACATCTAATATTCCGTTTTAGCTTAAAAGCTTTCTGATCCCAGGAGGAATCCTACTGGTACATCTACATATTCTTGTATCCTCAAATCTTTAACTGTAAACAGACTACCCATGTGTCCTTTAAAAAAGAAATTCATGAATACATGAATTTATGTTTAGTTATTTGAATTTTAGAAATTGCTAAGGAAATTTGAATATATGGATAGCAATATTTTACACTGTTAAAACATTAAAAGAAAAATACACTTAAAAAACACACACACAGAAGATTCCTCCCTACCCCCCTTTTATGTTACATTAGTTCAGTGGTTCCCAAACTTATTTGGCCTACCGCCCCCTTTCCAGAAAAAATATTACTCAGTGCCCCCTGGAAATTAATTTTTTAAAATTTTAATAGCAATTAAACAGAAAGATGTATGTATTAATGTTTCTACCTTTTTCGTAAAATATAGTAAAGACAGGTGTAAATTAGAAACATTGAAGTTTGAAATTATGAAACTATTTATTGAACTCAGAATAGAAAGGTAATACAAAAAAAGTTAAAACAAATGCACCTGTGGCCATCACCACCCCCCTGGATCGCTGCAGCGCCCACCAGGGGGCGGTAGCGCCCACTTTGGGAATCACTGCATTAGTTCATCGATCCACAGCAACAACTATTATGTTCTTTTCAGAAACAAATTTGGCTTACAGCAAATGAGTCTATTATGTCTGAGTTTATATTATGATGTAACTCATACTTAGGTAGTTCCATATAGTTCCCAAGCATTGTCAAATCTGTCATCTCATTAGCTCTTCATACTACAATATAAGGTACTATATGTATTTCCTGTAGATATAAAAAGAGTGAACCCCAAAACACTCAACTGACATGCTTAAAATCACATAAATAGTAAGTCGAAGAACTGGGCTTTGATTTTGTTAGTTTGGTATTTTTGTTTTTAGTGCAAATGCTGTACTTTTACTTCCCTTTGAAATGTGAGGCCAGAGAAGGAATTTTACATTTTGGTGAAATAAAGTGAGTGGCTACCTAATTTTGACCATTAAATTCTCAATTATCTGCCTCATAAACATGGAACAGACAAACAACCTGCCAAACAGAAGGAACTCAGAGACACCAGGTTCATTCTTCTCTCTTATGTCAACCTCACAGCCAACCAGTCTTCTCTGAGAGTTTTCTGTTTCCAGATCTATGAGGACACAGCTGCATGGAGGGTACTAATTTCTGAAATATCAGTTGGCATGAAATGACTAGCCCACCATAATAAGGT
This sequence comes from Myotis yumanensis, assembly GCF_028538775.1. Lineage (NCBI taxonomy): Eukaryota > Metazoa > Chordata > Mammalia > Chiroptera > Vespertilionidae > Myotis > Myotis yumanensis. The sequence continues at coordinate 17,728,897 of NW_027223759.1, forward strand.
TTAACTCTATTAAAAAACTGAAAATACTGCATTTGTTGTGTTTGTTTCCTATAATTTTCTTTATTTTGAGGGTGAAAATGTCTATCGATAAACCACCATCCTAACTTTCTTGCACATTACAAATGGAGGAAGCTTATATTGCCTCACCAGAATTGGGCAGAATATGTTTGCCTGTCCATGTAAAACTGTGTAAAGTGTGAATAAAAAAAGGCAAAGTTATGTCATTTCCTCCATTTTTATTTTTGCAGCCACTTCCATTTTTCCCAAAGTTCTAACACCTTTAAGGCATCTAATTAGTGTCCATATGTTTTTCCACTCTCTTGTCTGTCCTTTCCAAAACATATTCTGAAAGAACTCTCTGTATATGCTTTCCTATGACCAGCGAAAATCAAAATTCACCTACCATTTTCCCTATTCTTTGGAACCCTTCCAAAAGCTCTTAGGAAACCAATTACCTAATTTGATAAACTGATGAGCTATTTCTAACATAAAATTTAATTAACACTTATAAAGCATGTGCACGCCAATTCCACATCATATAACTTACAAATAAAAAGTTCAAAGGAACAAAAGGAAATAAAAATAGGAGAAAAAGTAATAAGCATCAAGCTTGGGCTACTATACACCCTCAAGTATGTGATGTGTGTGCGTGTGTGTATGTGTGTGTGTACATATATGCACACACAAACATAAATATATATGGTATATTCAGTTCTGACGTGGAACAGAAAGTCTTTTGCTCACCCAGTAACTTATAGACTTTGTATTAGTGAACTTCCAAAGAAGTTGGAGATTTGCTTTAAAATAATCTGTGAGGGAAAGTGGCTTGGGGTATAGCTAAAAGAAGACTAACAATGAATTAGTAAGTACTAAATCTGTGTGATGGCTACATGAGAGTTCATTAAACATCTACTTCTTCACATATTCAATTTTTTCCCACTAAAAGTAAAAAAAAAGAGAGAAGAAAAATTCAAGCAATTGATCAATCAGTCCAGATATAACAGTTATGAAAAGAACCTTGCAAATTGTTGAAATACAAAAAAAAGTGATAAAAAAGTATTATGGGATAAAATTCAAGTAATTAAGGCTATACATAAAATCTAAGAGAACTCAACTTTTAGAAAATGTTTTCAAAGAATTCTTAAAGCTAGTAAATTTTCATAGATCTGATGAATACTTTTTAAACAGCATTAATTTTCAAAACAGTGACACATTCAAGATGAAATATATGCATTAGGGATGAAAAGAAATGGTTTGAAACTATATGGTAGCAAACATATCAATGACTCAAAATCCTAACTCTAATAGCCTTAGTAATTGCAACACATAGGGGGTGGAAAGGCCACTTACTAAGTTCTCTCCAAATCTATTTAAATAAGAGATGGGATGTTTGGCACAGTCTTGACTTATTCTTAAATTAGTTCTAATCATTAAAAATCCTTTTTATAAACAATGATTTTAGTGTTAGAATGGGATGTTTTAGTTTAAATCTATTAAAGCTGATAAAAAGCAATTAGAGTTTTGTTGATTTGCCCAACATTTATTGAGTAAAGCAGAGTCATAATCCCATAAGCTAGAAAGATGTATAAAGAGAACCATTGCCCATTAAACTCAAGTAGAGACATATCAGGCCTGGGAAGAGCACAAGGGGTAGTTCAGAAAGACACCCAGCCCAGGGAGCTAGCTGTCCAGTGGTTGACCTAGCAATCAACAAACTGCTACATGGCCTAAAGGTACACTGAATTCAAGATAGTATCCAGAATGGAAGGAAAAAAGGACAGGTGTATGAGCATGTCATTATTAGATTCAACTCAGCTAGTCTCCACACTACCCTCAAAACAGATGCAGGACAGGAGACTGGCAAAGTTCCAAAATGAAGTAATAGAAGTCATTCATTCTTTCACATATTTATTGAACTACAAAGTCCAGTAGAGACAGAAAGTGAACAAATAATGAGACTACGGAGGGATTAGGACATTAAGAGAGGCATGGGCATAGGTATAGGAAGAAGTATAAAGGAGGGGATGACTAAAGAAGTTTAGGTGGATTAAGGAAGGCTTCAAACTCTAACTTTTAAAAAAAAATTGATTTGAGAGAGAAGGAGGGGGGCAGAGAGAAACATCGATTCGTTGTTCCACTTATTTGTACACTCAGTGTTGATTCTTGTATGTGTCCAGACTGGGAATGGAACCCACAACCATGGCATATCCGGATGATGTTCTAACTAACCAAGCTACCCAGCCAGGAAGCATTTTTCTTTCAACAGCTATTTTAAAATGCCCTCCAAAAAGCTTCTACTAGTTTATACTTGCACCCAGCCAGAGCCCAAACTTCAACTTAAGTTGGCCAGCAAACTGGGTGGAAGACACCCAGGCACAGGGAATAACATCTATAAGTGCAGTGACTATGAAAAAAGGAGTGCAAACAGTGGTGGTCAGGAACTAGTCATAGGGAAAGTGGGGTTTAAGGGCAACAAACTCAAACCCCAGCAGCAAACCACAAACTAAGGCCCTGACCACACAGCTTCTAAATTCTCTCTGCTGCAGTGGTTCTCAACCTTCTGGCCCTTTAAATACAGTTCCTCATGTTGTGACCCAACCATAAAATTATTTTCGTTGCTACTTCATAACTGTAATGTTGCTACTGTTATGAATCATAATGCAAATATCTGCTATGCAGGATGGTCTTAGGCGACCCCTGTGAAAGGGTCGTTGGACCGCCAAAGGGGTCGCGACCCACAGGTTGAGAACCACTGGCTTAGAGTCAGGAATCTGAGTCCATTAAGGACATTCAGCTGTTGAGGTCAGAGGCCAGGATGCCAAGTTAGGCAGATCTCTAAATATATTTTTTAAAAAGAACTAAAGCAAAACTAAATTAGAGAGATAATAAAGGTCTATAAAGAACCAGTGAAACACATGATCAGGTAACAGGTAAATGAAGCTGATTACAAGTTACCCAATGATTATGAGAAATGTAGGATTTTGGGCAACATGTCAAATGGGAATTAACTTTTCTGGTTTTATTCTACTCATTGTTGTGCACTATATTGAAACAATTTACCATGAGCTCCAGGAAAAATAACTATAGACTAAAGGCTTACTATATAAAAATTATTGTGCCAAGTTTAGAGAATAAAAGAAATGATAATGAATGATCCTTACACTCAAATATTTTATAGTCAAATTAAAGAAATAAAGCAGCTGCCTAAACATATGAACACACACACACACACACACACACACACACTTCTTTTATTTGTCAGTGTACTTTTTAACAGCTTACCCTGTAATGTTATATCCATGTGATAAATGATAAGATTTATAATAACAATACTGAAAAAAAGGATTAGAATCTTGGTAACGATGGCGATGAAGCAAATCCTCTGACCAGTCAGTTCTAAAACTCTAGGTCTATAGGGTTGGCTCTTATACACATTTGGTCAACATCCCAAGGTAATTCAAATTACTCAAAGCCCTCAGTATATGAGATGTGAAGGGATATTTAGATCACCTGAATTTACTTATTATGAAGCAAGAGTTAAAAATGCCCTTCTTCAAAGTTGGGTGAATATGGAATATCTGCTGTAAACTCTGCACTAATACCAAAAGGACTCATAAATTTTAGTGACAATTGTTTTGGATGAGATTTTCAGCAAATTAAGTTAATATGTCCATAAAAGCTGGGGACATTTTTGCTACCTTTGATCATTCAAGTTTTCCATCTTCATTCTAAAATATGTTTGCAAAATACAATTTGAAAGGAGAGATTTTGTTTTGTTTTGTAAGGTTTTTAGCAATTCATTTAAAGTCCCAGAAAAGCATTTTACATTTTCTTTCATGTATCTGCTTATACAATGACATGCCTGTCAGAGGTGACACGCGAACTCATTTTTTTGGTTGATTTTTCTTTGTTAAATGGCATTTAAATATATAAAATAAATATCAAAAATATAAATCTTTGTTTTACTATGGTTGCAAATATCAAGAAATTTCTATATGTGACACGGCACCAGAGTTAAGTTAGGGTTTTTCAAAATGCTGACACGCAGAGCTCAAAAGGTTCGCCATCACTGGCTTATAGCATAATAATTTTATACCTTTGATACAAGACAAGGAAATTTTCTACTTTGGTTAAAATGAGTCACATAGGTGAAAAATGACTAAAAACTATGGCATAGAAGGCAAAACACAGTAAAATTAAGTAATGAAAACATTCTGCTTTTACAATGTTTGAAGTTTAAATAACTTGTATAAACTCTAGTGGAAAGATTAAGTTTTGGAGTAAGTCAGGCTTTGGTTTAAATACCCAAATGGATACTTATCATTTACTAATTATACAAGTCTGTCTAAGCCATAACAAAGTGAGAACCAGCTGTGGACCCCAACCATCTTGATTTCAAATCCAAAGGCCACTTATCAGCTATGTATCATAGAGCAAATTAGTTAGCCTCAGTTTCCCTCTTCCAGACTGTTTCTCTTGTTTAAAAAATTGACAAAATAACAGCTGCTTCCCAGAGGTACTTTAAGCATTAAATGACATAAACTATATGACATTTTCTCATATAGGGTCTAGCACACAGTGGTCTTCAATAAATGTTAATTCTGTTCCTCATTCTTTCTCCCAAGGTTTCTCCTAAACTACAGTTTGCTCACACAATATTAGTTTAGATCCTTTGGTTAGTGTTAGGAAAATGCTTTGTAATTCATCTTATTATAGCTTGGGACAAGGAAATGAATATATATGAGATCTTATAGAAGTAACAAAGCATATGAAAAATGTTTTCTGAAACAATCATAAAATGATAAAATGGATGGATAAAAAAATAATTTAGGTCACTCTAAACCAGGCATATAATTGAGCAGAGAAAAATCATGACATTTCCCAAACCTTAAAGTTCTAGGATAGCAGGTAACACGTCTATCTCAGTCACCTGGCATCTTCCTAACACCATGGACTGTGCTAGGCTCATAGTAAGACGTATGCCTAGAGAAATGACTAAATGAATGGGCAAATGACATTATAATACACTTTCCCATCAAAAATTGAGAGGCTTCAATCTCAGGAAATTCTCTTTGCTACTCATTTGAAACCTCTGCTGTTTATATCTTTTAAAGTAAAACAAGTACCCTCAAATGTCTCTTTAAGTATTTTCTAAGGTGCTACAAACTTCCAAGATCTTGTTGGGATGAGCATTATTAGAAGGCATTTTGCACGAGAAAAATATTATGTGACTTCCATAATTTCAAAAGTACACACATTAAACTTTGCCGAGTCCTCACTTGCAATCTTTGCAGCTCTTCCCAGTTCCCCCACCACACACTGTGACAGCATTGTTTGCTCCTGGGGTACATATTGCTTTTCCTTGAATGTCCTTGTTGTCCTCATTTTCCTGTTTTCATCATTCCAGGTACAACCCCAACATCATTTCCCGAAAGAAACCCCTTTCTGGAGCAGTTTTGACAAAATTAATGGCTGCTATCAGCATAGTGAATCTACACCCTGTCTGTTCTATTAAACTGTGTACTGTGCCTTCGGAACAATCTCATTCATTTCTGCAGCCCTAGCACTCAACACAGTCGCAGGCACATAATATTCAGAAAATGTTCACTGAATCCCTTCCAACATTACCTTTCTGATTTGTTATAAGAACATTTAAAAGCAGGTGATGTTAAAAGCAATTTTTAGTAAGCATTTGAAAAATTAAAAATAAGTGAGCTCCTTTTTTATTATTAAAAGGTGTTAAAGAGCAACTAAATATTTTCCAGATTATGTGTTATCAAATAGAAAGGCTTTTGGACACATGCTCATGTTACCAGCCAAATTCGCCAGTCAGTGTAGTAACAAGTTTGACATCTTAGAGGATGAATGGCATGCATATGAGCATATCAACATTAAATATTCACACACTTCCATGTGATTTCATTGAAATGGGGCTTTGTTTTAAAAATCTGGTTTAGAAATTTTTTCATCAAATTCTGATTCCAGAAACTCTTCTTAAGCTTATTTACAAAAGCCAGTAAAACTGGAGTTTATTCATCAGCCCATGGGAGTCCGCGTGCTGGTTTCACTGTGGTGTAATGAAAGAATGAGAGAGTGGATATCTGCTCACAAAGGTGTTGCAGCATTAATGACAGGGAAACCGACCTGAGAAAAACACCTGAAACCCACAACATAATCGTAGAATGAAGGAGGTGACATGATGTTGGGTCAGCCTGCCCGTTAATGCAGTGCACTCTGTTTAAGAATTACCCCGATGTGTAACTTTATGTTTTGTGAAATATACAGGAGAGCAGGTCTCAGTTCTTGATATCCTGAAGGAGGTTGCCGTCTTGTTAATGATAGGTGTCAAGATCTCCAAAAGAGATGGACTTTACTCACTGGAAAATGTTGAGACTTTCCGGGATCGCGCTGGCCAAGTTCTTAAACTTGAGAAGGTGGTGATTAAAAGTTAGCGAGTGGCTCTGTAGTGGTGAGATGCGAGGTGAAGAAGAATTGCTAACCCAAACTGCAGGCAACACCAAATATGAACTTCACTGAATTATAGAACGCAAGATGCTCAGTATAGGAATCACTGCCTGCTAAGCACGGGAATTACTTGGACTTAGGGAAACTTTTGAACTTTTACTTAAACACTAGTCTAATGAATCTTGCCTGCTTCGGTATTCGGCAATACTCAGTGCTTAAATATAACTCTGAAACGTAAGCATGTTGAATCCAGGGAAAGAATCTCTGGAATGCTGTAACTGTTTGAATAGCTTCTATCCTGCAAATACCTGCGTCCAGAAAAAAATAAAGGCTGGAAGAGAGCTGCAAATGTTATTAACCTACTCGAGGCGCTAAGCTCCTCGAATATATAGTTTTAACAAACTAAAATAATATATGACCTGAGGTGTGATTCACAAAAAAAAACAGATGAAAATAGCTCTAAATTTCCATAGACAAGAATGTCACCTGAGACTGCGGGGGGCAGGAATGATCTTGATGTGGTATTTAGTTAGTCCAGGTGACTGACAGGAGTCCAGTTATTTTTCACACATAAACACTAGCCACAGCGGGGGCAGCTCCCCTTTCTTCCACGTCCCTACAGATGTTTAGAGATTTCTGGACTTCCTCAGCAGAAACCACCGAGACTAACGATTCTTTCAGAGAGACACCCCCACCCCTTATACAATAAGGCACCAGTCCAGCAGCCCCTGGCTGTGCTCAAGCAAGGAATTTCAGGAATGGGGAAAGGAATGGCATATTCCCTAGAGAGGTTAGGCTGGAATGGGGATGGAGGGGGGAGGAAAAGAGGGCACCCTTCACATCCCTGTCAGTCAACTATTATTAACTATTATGCTGATGGAATGGAATCTAACCTTAGACTAGCCACGCCTGGGTTTCTTCCAGGTTCAACAGGATAGCCAAAGAAGAGACTAGTTGTATTAAGTGATCTAGCCTTTGCTCCTTAAGGATGGCTTTGTTAACACAATAGGAAGAGTCTAAAGGTAATATTCGCCAGTATGCATTTACTCTTTAAAAAAAAAAATTTCGTAACACCAGGACACTTAAAATAGTAATCTTAGGTTTTAAAACAAAGGGGAGGGGAGGTGAAATCAATAGGAAACCCGAGCAAATAAGAGGCTTTGGTACACAACGTATGATAACGTTAATACGAGGAGAACAGAGAGAAAATGTGATCTAAACATTACCTGTGACTCATTCTTCTGTGTGAATTTTGATTTGCATAAAATTATGGCAGTTCTTCTGAGGCACCAAATACTAACTTATATCACTAAACATTATTTACAATTCAGACAATCCCCCACATGTGCTTATAAAACTCAAGATACTGATTTTAATATTTTATAGTTCTTTGAGGTATAAAAATACAACTCATTTAAATAAGAAAAAAATTACTATGTGTGTGTAAAATGATGATCCATTATTAATTATTTACTAGAGACCCAGTGCACCAAATTTGTGCACTTGGAAGTGGGGGCGTCCCTCAGCCCGGCCTGAGCCCTCTTGCAGTCCGGGAGCCCTTGGGGAAGAGGCTCCCACCATTGCCGCTGCACTCGCCAGCTGTGAGCCAGGCTCAGGGATTCTGGCTGAGCAGTACTCCCCCTGTGGGAGTGCACTGACCACCAGGGGGCAGCTCCTGTGTTGAGAATCTGCCCCCTGGTGATCAGTGTGTGTCATAGCGACCGGTTGTTCCACCATTCAGTTGTATGCATATTAGCCTTTATTATATAGGATATGCTACCTCATTCCAAATTAGTTAAAATTGGCTTTAAGAATAATATTCATTTTGCAAAAAAAAAAAATAATAATAACAATAAATGAAGATATTTAATAGGATCTAATTACATGCCAGGCACTGTTGTAAGAGTTCACAAACATTATATAATGTAATCAGCAAACAACCCACTGAAATATGTAACATTATCTCCATTTACAGATAAAGACACTTAAGCCTTAAAAAATTAAGTAACTTAGGCAATTCTTATAATTAGTAAGTAGCCAACTCTTAGAGAGTAAAGATTTGGAAAGAAGAAAAACATAAAGATGGGGGAAGGGGGGAGAGTATCACACATAAAAGATCTGCCATATATGTCAGCAAGAAAGTTCATACATGCTGTTCAAATGTCTGGCAGCTTGGGCCTCGATTACACTGTAAGGAAGTTCATAATTGCACTACCCGAGCCTTCTGGCTCTCCAGTCCTTTTGGTTAAGAGTCAAGATCTCTATCTGCATGTCATAGAAAAGAATCTCAAACTTCAGCTGTTCAAAAGAGAGCTCTTCACTTCAATCCCCAAATCCACTCTTCCCCCAAGCCTTCCTATGTCAGTAAATGACATGCTTATTCACTGTGTTGCTTATGCCAAAAACCAGTAAGCATTCTTGACACCTCTTTTTCCCTCACATGCCACTTCTAATCCATCAGCAAATCCAACAGGTTCTACTTACACAACACATCTGAGCCTTCCCACCACCTCCACTGCTCCTTCTCTGGTTGGATCCACCACCATCCTTCACATAGATCACGTCTACACAGGCTTCCTTAACATCACTTTGTTTCTACTACGGCTCCCTTTGTCTACACGCCAGAGTATTCAGAGTGGCCTTTTTCAATATATCTCACTCCTACTATTCTTCTCATTCACACCACTATAATCACACTTGCTGTTTCTCAAACACACCAAATTTGCAAAGTTTTACAATTCTCAAGAATGATGTTAACTCATCTTAATTTAGTAAATCTAGTGCTTTATGTAACAGAACATTTTTGGCTAACAGATATGGGGCCCAAAAGTAATCTCTACTCTTCAGCTCCAAATCTGTTTGTAACTGTCCACATTCATGAGAACCTTTATTCTGTAAAGGGCAGACGAGGTAGGAAAATGAACTAAAGTAACATAATTATAGAGGTGAAAGGACAATCTGGTATCTATTTGTCATGGGACAACTTACCTGAGATTAAATGCTTATAATACAGGGTCAAAATATGAGAAGAGACTAGTTTATTAAGTGATCTAGCCTTTGCTCCTTAAAGATGTCTCTGTTAATGCAATAGGAAGAGTCTAAACGTAATATTTTCCAGTATGCACCTATTTTTTTCAAAAACAATTTCATAATACCAGTACACTTAAAGTAGTAATCTTAGGTTTTAAAACAAAGGGTAAGGGAAGTGAAATCAACGGAAAACCTGAGCAAATAAAAGTTCTTGGTACACAACGTATGGATGGAATTGTGTTTCACAAGATAGAACTGTTTTTCACAAGAAATGAAATTCTGGAAAAGCAATTATGGTCTGAAACGGCATTCTGGCACTATCAGAGTTTTGTTAAGACCCAGATGAGCCCTAGCCAGTTGAATCAGTGGGTAGAGCTTCAGCTTGTGGACCAAAGGGTCCCAGGTTTGATTCCGGGCAAGGGCAAGTAGTTCAGTTGCAGGTTCCTCCCCAGCCTGGGCCCTTCCACTCTCTCTAAAATCAGTGGAACTATCCTCGGGTGAGGATTTTAAAAAAAGACCCAGATGATATGGCATGGCACAGGAAAATCTCAGAAGCCACATATGGCATCCTTGACATGAGTACTGGCTTTCTCCCTGTAGGTAATGATAACAGAGGGTCTTTGTCAATGACCTTCTTGAGCTGTAGATGTGAGAATCTGGGAGTCAGAGGAGGAATGGCAGGCAGTTTGTCACAGTGTCACCTGAGAGAATGACTTCCAGACATATGTGAGGTGATATAGACTTCCAGGGACAACTAGAAACCGGGAAAACTAAAAGAGCTAATTTCCTTGTAGGGCTGCTATTAGGGATCATGAACTACCTTAGTCTGCTCACTAGAATATACATGTCTGTATATGGAAGTCGCAGGCTTGTGAGGTAAAAGTACATGAGTTCACTTATAGTCATTCTGGTTCTGCCTAGAGGTGAAGTCCGTCTTTCTCATTTATTCTAAGCTTTCCAAACAAACATGACCTACTGTGTCACCAGCCCTAGGCTAATTTGCTTTGACATTCATACTTTTATTTGATGCTCTGGCCATACACAGAGAGAATTTTACAATGAAATAGTTTTATATCATACTTCATTTATACCAAGAAACAAACTAATTTAAAAATTAAATATTCTTTAAAATTGCAGATGCAATCAGTTAATATAAGGTATGAATGGTATCCGTCTAAAGAGGGGATAGAGGGGAGATTTGAATGCAGATATGCCCATAGGAAGAAAGACGTGAACATGAAGGCAAAGATCAGGGTGATGCACCTACAAACCAAAGGATGGCAAAGATGACCAGCAAACCACCAGCAGCTAGTGAGGAGGCATGGGAGAGTCTCCTGACAGGCCTCAGAAGGAAGTAACACTGCTTACACCTTGACCCGAGAGTTCTAGCCTCCAGACTGTGAAACAATAAACTCTCAGGGTTTAATCATCCCAGTCTGTGGTACTCCAGCTCAGATGACATATATCCCATGGACTTAAAAGGATATGTAGAAATGATTAAGAAACTACTTCAAGAACCCGTTGAAATACTTCAGAGAAGAAGAAAGGTGCCAGAGGTGGATTAATGTTATAATTTTTAAAGGCAAAGGATGTGAACTCTGCAAATCTCAGATAAGTAAGCTAATATGAACCCCTTAAAATTAGTAGGCAAATGTTTGTGCAACAACTTTAATAAAGGTTCCAATAGGGGTTCACTAAGAATATTATTATTGTTGATTCAACTATTAGATTGGGAGATAAAGAAAATGTGAACATTGTTCATCCTGAACTTAATTACACATTTGAAGACACCTCTCATGATATTCCTGAGGTCAAAATGGTGAAATATGCAGGAAATAATATAAATTAGGTACATTCATAACAAGTTGAACAACCACACCCAAAGAGTGTTGATTCGTGAGAAGATATTAACTTAAAAGAGAGGTCTCAAGTTGTAAACCATAGGACTACTTTAACAAGATTGGGGAAAAAAGCATGCAAGGCACGTTTATCAAACCTGTGGATGACACATAGCTGATAAGGAAACCTGATCCTCTAAATAGCTGAGTCTGGATTCTAGAAATCATCTGAGGAATCAATGGAGAAATTGCAGATGTTTAACTTGGAGAGAAAGAACAGGAAAATAGATATGGAAGCTAAAGGCTAGATCTGTGGAAGATGTCAAATCAATGAAGGTCTTGCTTTAAAGATCTAAGATCTTAACAAAAGAAACAATACTTCATTTATATCTATCACTATCACTCTAGTTCGAATCAATCTGTTTTACTTAACTATTACTGGCTTCCTCATGTCCACTAGTTTCCCCATTTTTCCCCTTGCATTTCCAATCTATTTTCTAAAAATGCAGGTTGAGCCATCTTCTATAAACTATAACCTTCATGACATGACCCATCATTTCAAGGTGCAATTGTGGTCATATTTAAATGTTTACTTTAAATATAACTGGTTGGAGCCCTCATTTGCCCTAGAAGTACATTGTACGTGCCATACTTCAAGAAGGAGTAGGAAGCACTAATTAGTATGCTACTCCCAAGGCTACTGGTCCCTTACCACCCATCAATGTTGTCCTATTTGGCTCCCTGTTCAAGCCACACAAGCTTGATGATCTGGTTTCACTTGGTGCCTCGCTCAGGCATGGGTTCTCTAACTCTACAGTCTGCACTATTTCCAGATGCTCTTCCCCAGCACACAAACTACCCTGATGATATCTATACAACTTTCCAGCATCAGCCCCAAGCGCTCAAAAACTTTTCTGAGTGTTGGTTCTGCCCTGAGTTCCCCCTTTCATCCTCAAGAACATTTTTCCTAAGTTAATTTTTTTTCAGCACTCTCATTGCTTTTTTCCAAGACTGTTTTTGTGGGGATTTTTTGGTCAGGGCCACACAGCTCCATCAAAACAAAACAAAACAAAAACAAGCACAACAACAAACAAAAACAAAAACACAACGGGTATTAGTTTCTTCTTTCCCCAAAAACCCTGAGCATCTTATGTAAAGTGTGGCCTCCTCCTCCCCAGGAACCAGCTTCCCTGAGTGGAACACACCTGCATTCTCAGGGAGTGGCAGCCTTTTATTAATGAAGTCAGAAAACTTTCTACTGAAAAAAAAATAAAGGCTGTGTACTTGCTCTACATTTCCACAGCTAAGAAAGTCATTCAAGAAGTACAGAAAAACAGCCTTTCTATATTTAATGACCTGCCCCCCACCAGGAAAAAATAAATTCAGCCAAGTCAGTGTTCAAAATTTTCCAGTAGCTGCTCAATGCATTGAGATAAAAAGTCAAACTTTCTTCTATGATCTACAAGAAAATATATATCATATGGCTCCTTCCTACATTTTCAGTCACATGTCCAAACCTTCATCTTTTTCTCATATACAAGGCCCACTTGCCTTCTTTCACTTTAAGAAAGACACCATGGTCCTAACTTAGGGCCTTTGAACAGATACATATATTAGTCTCTCATACACCAGGGCTCTGTGAGTTTCACCTCCTTCCTTACTCTTCAGATTAAACGTTACCTCTTCTAAATAGTCACTATATACTAAGGCCCTAATGTTCTTTTGCTTTGTCCTCTGTTCTTTTCCTTCACAGCACTTACCATAAGTCATTACTACACATTCCTGAGTTAGAAAGAAACATCAATTACATTAACTTTCTCTTTCTGGAATACTTCATAAGAGATAGGCTGCTATTTGGATTCTAAGAAGAAAAGGTCATTATAATGTGGGATGTTGGCAGACGTTCATGAGGAATTATTTCAAGATAGAACTGACAGACCTTAAAGGAAATGTTTGACTTGGAATGGCACAGGACAGAGAATCCAAAGGTGTGAAAATGAGCAAAGGTAAACTTAACAATGGAAAGGAGGACATCTTGTATGAGAAGATCAATCTGACTTCACTTGAGAGAGGCATGGAACAACAGGTGAAGCAGCAATGGTAAGGTGAGTGATAAAGGATCTGAACTGAGATCCATCTCTTAGAGGCATAATGGCATTAGGAAGGGTCATCTAGATATGATGAATATGTCAGAGGAAAAGGTAGCTTCAAAGGTCAGTAGGAGGTTACTCTACTAATCTACCATAATAATTATGAAGCTTGAAGTCAAGACAGGACAGATATTCTACATATTTAATTATTACATAAATTGCTGCACTACAGAGAGGCTGCAGTTCCCATGGGCAACAACAGGGGAGGGCTGGCAAAGGAAGCCCATTGTTTCAGGAGCCCAGACGGGTACTCCGTGTTTGCTGGTGAAGAAGGGTTACCCAAGTGTCTTGGGGGAAAGGCTATTTCTTGACCCTTTTAAAAAAAAAAAAGCATTTTAAGTATTTTAGTAACCAGTACAACTATACCTGTGAGTGCTGGGTGGATATCAGCCCAAGGTAAAGGAAGCCGAGATGAGACAAGGAGCAGTCAGATGGGAGAGAACAGATCTAATTGAAAAAAATCTTACGGAAAAAAAATAGATAAGAAACCGGAGAAGTGACTACATATGAGAAACAAATAATATTAAGTAAGCAATGATGTCAAGATTTCAAGCCCGAAGAACCATAGGAGTAGAGTTATATTAATAACAAAGATAAGATATTTTGGAACCAGAATAAGTTTGAGCAAAGTGGCATGTGAGAATTCTGAATTTTTAATCTGCTGAGCCTAAAGTGTGTAGTTATAATCATTTCTAAACATTCTATAGGCAGCTACAAACATACATTTTAAATTTAGAACCGAACTCAAAGTTGCAGACTTTGGGGAAAATCATATAAATGTGATTACTGTAAATAAGCTCTTTAAGTAAGTGAACATTATAATAAATGACTGATAGAGTTCGTTTTTAGGATAAATTAAAATTGATCAAATTATACCCTTAGCTTAAAAAGTAGAATGTTATATAATACTGCAATACACAAAACATTCAATAAACCCAAGATTTGCTTAGAACAGTGATCCTCAATCCAGGATGCACAGAATCATTTGGGTAATTTAAAAACATACAGTGATTGCTATGGACTACATTGCATCCGCCCCCAATTTTTTTGGTCAAAGTCTTAACCCCCAATGTAATGGTATTTGAAGATGGGGCCTACTGAAGATCATTAGGATTAGATGAGGTCATGAGGGTAGGGCCCTCATATTGAGTTAAGTGTCCTCTTAAGAAGGGACACCAAGGAGTTCACATGCACAGCTAGCTAGCTTGTGTGTCTGGCCTCACAACCCACCCCCCACCCCCCGCTCCTTCCCTCCATTGTGAGGGCACAGTGAGAAGGTGGTTGTGTGCAGCTTGAAGAGTCCTCAGCAGACCCAACCATGCTGGCAGCATGACCACAGACTTCCAACCTCCAGAATTGTGAGAAAATAACTTACTGTTATTCAAGTCAACCAGCTTATGGTGTTTTGTTATGGCAGCCCGAGCAGACTAATACATTGATGCTTGATCAATTAAATGATTAGCAATGGACTAAACATAATCTAATTTTTGCAAAAATAACTATATCCAATTTAGTCACCCAACTAATTTCACTGAAATATTCTACCAGAAAGATTTGTGACCTAAGTCTTTTATATAGTAAACACCCTATAAATGTTGTTGCATGAACAAACGTGAATGAAAAATGCATGCATATCTGACTGAATGAAATTTTGTCAGAGAACATATAAAGTCAACATAGTGAATAATCATATCTAAAGAGTTAAAGTAAAATTCCATCTCTGCTATAATTACCAAATAGACTCTAAAAAAACCACAACTAAAACAAACAAACTCTACAATTAAGCAAATACACCAAATAAGCTGAATGGTACCAATTCTTTCGCAGGACTTTTTTTTTTTATTTTGCTATGTTTACTTTTGCCTACAGAAAATGTTTTAAATCGCAAGGTTCATCCCTGATTTCATATTTTTATGAAACTTCCACATTTAGCCTTTACGTACAATAAATGACTTACTTAGATTACATTTAGTATCAATCATATCCATGATATTCTATGAGTTAATGAACCATAATTAAATCTAACTAGCAAACGCTTTAAGTCCTGATTTCTTCACATATAAGTGGGTTATTGTATTATAGAACATGGCACAGAGCACACAGATATGCTCAGTTAACATTATTCCCTCTCCCTTCACTCGCTTTCCCATCCTTCCCTCTATCAGTATATAGCTGCTGGAAAATCAATTATTTATTTGTAATTAAACATGTGATACAATATGATAAAAATTTTTAACAAAGTGCACTAACAAGCAAAATAGAGACAGACTCATAGGTAGAGAGCAGGCTGACAGATGTGGAAGGGCGTTGAGTGCCTGGGTGATGGGGTTGGAGGATATAGGAGGGATACATGGTGATAGAAAGAGACTTGATTTGGGGTGGTCAGTGATGTGGGTGAAATTGTGCCCCTGAAACCTGTATAATTTAGTTAACCAGTGTCAGCCCAATAAATTCAATAAAAAAGAAAAAGGAAAAAAGAGCCCTGGCTAGTGTGGCTTGGTTGGTAGGAGTATTATTCCATACACCGAAAGGTCGTGGGTTGGTTTCCTGGTCAGGGCACATACCTAGGTTGTGGTTACCGTATATCCCCAACCCCAATCAGGGTGTGTGCAGGAGGCAGCTGATCAATGTTTCTCTTTCGCATTGATGTTCACTTCTCTGTCTCTCTCTCTCCTTTTCCCTCTCTAAACAAATCAATAAAAACATCCTCCAGTGAGGATTTTTTTAAAAGGAAAAAAATATATATAATTACATATTTATGATACCCATCACAAAACATGTTTACACCTTCTTTTGGTTAAATGTAATCTGCCCAAATATAGGACCATATCAAAAGACTCTTTTCCAATTCAATATTGAAAAACAAAAGACACTATGTTTTACAGAGTTCTTTTTGCAAAGGCACAGTTAATATGTATTCATTAACTTCAGAAAATCCTAAAAGATAGGTCAGCTATATCATTCTATATCTGTGGTTCTATACCTTCATTGTGCAGCAAATTTACTTAGGGGAATTAAAGAATCATTACAGATGCCTGAGCCCCACTCCTGAAGATTTTGATTAATTTGGTCTGAGGTGGAAGCCAGTGATGAAGCTGAGACTAGAATTCAAATCTCCACTTTTAGAAAAGATAAGACTCTAGAGTCAATAGAGGTTTCAGTGTATGATATTAGATAACCTGGAAAGATTTAAACACAATATTGAGCACATTTAATCTGCATTCAACCTTCCACCAAATGCTGATAGTCAACAAAAGGTCGCCCTTCCTACTGCCACAAATGGCCTTTCCATCATAATTCCTAATTACAAAACTAGTATTTCCCTTGCTTCTTCCTCTGAAGAAAATAAAAAGACCTCAAAGTCTAACATGAAAATGAGCAATTACTTTTGCTACATAAAGAGAAATAAGTCTTCATAACTCATCTATTTGATGTATAAATGAACAGAAGCAGAGAAAGATGTGAACAGAATCACTGCCTCAGGTGATGTGCAAAGTCCCTAAAGCAAAGCGCTCTCTCTGTGTCCTGGTTAAAACCTGTTTGTCTGGGGATTGGCTCAGCTGCTCCAGTTCCAGCTTCCCAGCCTTCCAAGGTGTTGACATGACCTCAGTTGTCTCTTTGCTGGAGCTGGATCCAATTAACAAAATCCAACACATGCAGGCACTTGTTTCTCCATTATCCAGTGCCTTCGAGGGCAGCAGAGTCAGTCACCTCATCTAGCCTTGCCCTTGATACTTTTATCCTTAATCTTTCAACACCGTCTAAAGGCTATCAGGCCGATGGACACATCAATGATCAGTGGTAGAACTGACTAAATGAAGACAAACAAAATATAAACCCAAATGAATATTAGCTGGTTGAATTATAGTATTTTAGAGAAGGAAAAAAATCAAGTAAACCAACGGAGTGTACCCAACAACTAATGAAGATCTGAAGGCTTACTTGGTTGTGGACTCATAAGTAAGGGAAGTCACCCTTCCTTTCTTTACCACCATCCTTCCCACCCTCCCTTCCTTCCTTTCTTCCTTTTTCTCACTTGCCAATATAAAAAAAAAACACAAACAGATTATCAAAGAAGTTTGAGGAGAAAAATATCATAAGTATTACTTTATTAGCTGCAAATATTATATACTTGATTCCTAAGAGTTGAGTAGGAATAAAGAGTAGGAATGCATTCAAAAATCAAATATCTTCTCCTTTTTGGAAAGAAGGATTCCACCTTACAAACAGTATCAACTGTAACTTGAACGCATTATCCATAAATGCAACAGACTCTATAACAGACTCTGAGGTCAAAATCAACATGTGTGATGAAGTGTCACCTTAATCTCTCTACCAACTTCCCACTGAAGATTTGCAAATATTTCAACCTTCCTCTTCTAACTCCAACTAGCTCCTGATTTTAGAGAGTAATACATATAAAACTACTAAAATCTACTCAAATATAATATTTTCCCTCCTTCTATTACTAAAACAAAATAAACTCCTAAAAAATCTAGAATGAAAATTAGAAAACACCATCTCCTATCCTAACATAAAAGGACAGGCTGGGAGAGGTCAATGGGGGTAGAAAGGGGACCTATGTAATACTTTCGAAAATAAAAATTAAAAAAAATGTACAAGTATAACAACCCCTCTCCATCTCATCTTTAAAAAAGGCTAAGACAGAACCAACCCAACCCCCTGGCACTTTTATAGCAATAAGTGAGATAAAGCAAACCCGTTGTACCTGGCACTTAATAAATGACATTTAGGCATAGGAGTAAAAGCTCTGCTGCTTTAGAGAATATGAAGAGTTGGCTTTCATTTTCACTTTAGTTTCCTTTATAAAAATCATATGGTTATTTACGTAAATATAAGCTGGTTAGTAATATAAGTTGGCTTGGAATATGTTTATATTATAAGGTGTAGCAGTTAAGACACTAAGCACATAGCTGACTCTCCTTAGGTCTTCTATAGCAGTGCTTGTCAACTGTGACAAAAAAATCACATTTTAATCTAATTTCCAATTTGTTAAAAATAACCTTTGTATAATACAATAAAAGTGAACTTTGAAAAACATAAAACACAAGCTCCCAATTTTCATTACTGTCAATTTTTTATTAAAAAAAAGTTTTAAATATGTGCCTGGCTGGTGTGGCTCAGTGGTTGAGCATCAACCGAGGAACCAAGGGGTCACTTGTTCGATTCCTGCTCAGGGCACAAGCCCAGGTTGCAGGCTTGATCCCCAGTAGGGGGTGTGCAGGAATCAGCAGATCAACTATTCTCTCTAATCATTGATGTTTCTTTCTCTCTCTCCCAATCTCCCTTCCCCTCTCTGAAATTAAAAAAACAAATTTTTTAAAGTTTTAAATACTTCCTAAATTTCTATATTTATCTCAAGGCAGACAGGTAATAAAACACTACGCAGTCCATAGACATTTTTAACACTGTTACAAAGAATGCTTGATTTTAGGAATGAATGGAGAGTGGCTGTTTTGTAATAAAATAAACTGAAATTAAAAACTAAAAATCATTCTCTTACTAATGATGTTCCACTTACATTGATCTCAACTCAAATTAGATATTAATTTAAAAATACCAGGAGTCCTGCCAGGTGGCTCAGTTGGTTGGAGCATTATCCCTTACACGAAAAGGTTGCAGGTTTGATTCTTGGTCAGGGCACATAACTAGATTGCACGTTCAATCTCCAGTGAGGGTATATATGGGAGACAACCTCTCTCTCTCTCTCTCTCTCTCTTTCCTTTTGGTGAGGATAAAAATATAGACAGGAAAATAGCCAGTATACCATATTAACCCCTCATAAAAGCCACATATTTGATACACTGTGTTAAAAGGTTATTGAATGAAGTGACTGGATTTTAACTTAATACTGATTTAGTACAGAATAACTTCTATACTGTAGAGCAGTCACTAAATAAACTATGAAAACCAAACAATAAAAGTAACCTCACAGGTTTACATTTAAATTATTAATGAAGTTCGTCACACTAATAAAACTATTTTGGAACACTTGGCTACTTTAACAGAACCTTTTGCTACTTCGGTTAGTATTAAAAACACTTCTATGTTCCTGTATAGAGTTATTAAAGAGAAACCTCAATAGTATAAAGCCAACAAAGAATAAAAATGCTTATTATGCATTTTCTTTTATGGTTTCAACACAACTTCTTATCAGTTTTGGCATTAATGCAATAATTTAACAATACAGATCCTACCTACACAGTTGAACTTTATTGGGGATATATATATAAAATCTCCCTAATAATGCATTTACTAGTGTAAAGAAGAATAAGAAGAGAGTACTACAATAAAAAAAGTGAGATGGAACAAAAACATTCCTGTGTCTATAGTGATAAAGTTTGGTATATCAGTAAATCACTTCATACCTTTCAAGACTCCCTTAAAAGAAATCTCAGAAACCATGAAATGTTTTCATTGGTTATTTATAACACCACATAGTGACTGAAATGGAGAGAAAGATAAGAGGCAGTCTCTAAAATAGCATTATTCATTACTAGAGGCCTGGTGCATGAAATTTGTGCATGGGTACAGTCCCTAGGCTTGGCTGGCAATTGAAGTGCGAGCATCTGGCATGGAAGGGCAGGTCCCAGCTGACCTCTGGGCCCTGGGCAGCACCTGGTCCCCCACATGCCCCCCTCCGCCTGAGTCACAGTGCCTGCGTCCCCACGCAGAGATGTGGTGAGCGCAGCCAGATGCCGTGGGCCGGGGCACAGCGTGGGTCTCTGTACCACCCAGCGGCACTGCACGCAAGCCGGACGGGCGGCGCACTCTCTCCTGGCTGGCCTTGCAGACTGGCTCCTGCGCGAACTCAGGGGGACTCAGACTAGCCCCTGAGGTTCCAGCGGCTGCGGCCCAGCTCAACAAGAAGCCACTGCACGTGGGTGTGGGGTGGGCTCCTCGCGGGCACCTGGCACCTGAGCATGGGGTGGGGGGGAGGGCGGCTTCCCCTGCACGTGAGCCCTGGTGTCCCGGGGGAGGGTAGCAGGGAAAGTGAGAGCAAACTTGGTGGACACCCCACATTCTCACTGCACCTCTATTCCTGTCACCCCCCCCCAACTCCCAAGTAGCCTGGCGAGAGGTCACAGTACATCACCAATGCCCACCATGTTCCACACCACCCTCTGGTGGTCAGTGCACATCATAGCAGCGCACATCATAGCAAGCAATCAAATCACCAACTGAGAGGACAATTTGCATATTAGGCTTTTATTATATAGGATTTCTCCAATCTAGAATAGTTTTGTGTGTGTTTTTCTTCCAGATGTCAAATTACAAGTGTCTTTACCCAAGGTAGTCTAGGAAAGGCACTAGAAATGAAATGAGTGGATTCCTTCACTCCAATCTGCCTTAAGAATGCACTAGGAAAAGGACTTATGATATATAAATAAGCTCTCTTCACATTGAGGTTTTTCTGGTGCTAGGCACTACCTACTATAGAAATTATTCTGAGATTACAAAAACAAATTAGTTTCAAATGGAGAAAAGTCTTTCTCAGGCCCAAATTAAATTTATATTTCATTTCAAAGGCAAGGACTAAAAATGTTTAATGGCCACAAATGAAAATAACTATAAGACCCCCATATTTAATAAGGCCGTAGTCAGCTATCAAATGAATAATCTGGTGCCTTTCACAGTATTTTAATCAGTCTCTGTATTCCAACATACATGAAATACAGCACAGTGTGTTCCATTTTTGGTCCAAGATGCTAATGATAGTAGCTGTTGCAATCAAATCAGTAGCACAAATGGTAGTACACACCTAAGGTGCAGAGGAACATTCGTACCACTTTATTCTCACTTCAGCTCTGTGTAAAGGACAGGAAATAATGTCATTCCTCCTTCAACAAATAAACCTGCCATTTCAGATAACTGATCCATGACCAGTTGCTAGTATTCAAACTGGCACTTAGAAGAACAGTGTCACCCTGCAAGCCAACAGGAAGTGATTCCCAGGCTTAGGCCTGAACCTGCTACCTAGATTTTTTCTTTTCTTTTTTAGCACACAATTGGGAAAGAAGCATATACAGTGCATACATACATATTTTGAAAGTTGTGACAACTTCATTGTTTCAATTACAACATATTTTATTGGAATTTGTGAGTGGCATCTTTCAGATGGGACAGGTGTTTCACCCCAGAAATAAGTGACTACTTTCTGTGCCTCGGAAAGCCAAGGTGTGGTACTGTTAGCAGTTGTCAAGGTGTCTGTTTACCCAACTTTTATCCAGCGGGAGCAAAGGTATTCAGCTCTTGAGGCATAAAGGGAAAGTGGAAAAGGGCAAAAATTTAGAACTGAACTTTCAATAGTGAATTAAAATGTACAGGGTAGCACAGCACTTGACCATTCAATGCAGTACAAAAATAACTAAACCAGAGCAGCTCACAATTCACCAGGACAAGTTTGGAAGCTGTTTTTTTTTGCACCTTTTCTTTGTTTCCGACATATAAACAATAAGGGATTGCAAAAATAAACAAGATGTCAATCTCTCAAGATTTCAATAACTGAGTCTCGGAGCCTAACAAAATAATGGAGTCTTTCACTCTTTCTGTCCCACGCCCAGCCATCAGGAGGAAGGGAGGGGAACAGCAGCGCCTCCCTAGCATGGCTCCGCTGCTGTGCAAGAGCATGAAGGCATCGCGATGGAATCAAGTGTGAAAATGTTTTTATTCTAAAATATTGTAAGGTGGCCAGTAGTGAAAACAGAGACAGAGAAAACAGCACAGAGGCAAGGAATCATGGAAGGCTTGAGTCCATATAGTGATCACAATAATGATAATATAAATAATGACAATAAGTAACTGAGCGATCATAATGTTTAAAGGAACTGAGCACCTCTATATTCCAAATATATAGGGGGCTTAAACATACGTGTAATTATAACAATCTTCACAACTATCAGCGTTATCACTTCTGTTTATATAGGTATGACAACTGAGGCTCAGACATACTGACTTATTCACACAAGGTCACTCAGCATGCAGTTATTCTTTTGGGTAAATAACAATAGATCATATTAAATGATGATGGCTAGACATATAGACATGTGTGTCACAGCTAACCAAACTCATGGGGTTTTAACCTAAGACTGCCTCCAAAGTCTGACTAATAATTTAAAAAAATTATATTGTACCAGCTTTACTAATAAAAATATTTTATCAATGATTACAAAAGATAATCTTATGATTTATCAAATCAACAGACTAAAAAGGAAACAATATAAGTTTAATGGGTATGTACTCCATTGACTTAAAGAATGAATGATTATGAGTACAAGATGACAAAGGATAAATAGGCTTTTTTTTAAGGAAAGAATGGGAAATCTCTTTAACCTTTTTCATTGCTGCATCCATCCCATGAAAGGAATTTCTTCTTATAATAAAATTACATCTTGATCTTCAATAAATGTTTGTTTTGTAAACTCTGGACAATTAGTAAAAATAAAAATGTAATATAATATTACATTTTTGTATTAATATTACTTTTTGAAGAGAGCTTAATAATAAGCTGTTTTACAATGTATATGGATTCGCTAAAAATGTTAATTATTATAAATTACAATAAATATTACTGAAATACTTTAAAATTTAAAAATACTACATAATTATTTATTAATCACAAATATAGTTATATTTATAAGGAAAAAAATTAAAATTACTTTGAATTTCCTAAGACTACAGTATTCTGAAATGTACTGACTAAAAGGAATGCTAATTATGTCATATAAATGGTACATTCAGAAGGTGCATATATTTTCTGCATAAAAATTATGCTATTTTCTTTATTTTCATGCTCACACTCTTCAGATCCTATTTATAATATAGATAAAAGGGAAAGAAAAAGAGAGAGTT
Source organism: Myotis yumanensis (assembly GCF_028538775.1). Classification (NCBI taxonomy): domain Eukaryota; kingdom Metazoa; phylum Chordata; class Mammalia; order Chiroptera; family Vespertilionidae; genus Myotis; species Myotis yumanensis. The sequence goes on from NW_027223759.1 coordinate 17,752,253, forward strand.
AACTATTCCACAGATACTGCAAACTCTCAGAAAAATATTATTTTACTGTTAAAACAGAACCCGTTCGTCTCTTCGGCTACCACACGTGTTTGAAAAGTTTTGTTTTGCTGTGGTTTTAAAGCTCAGGGCGATCTCTCTACCGCCGCTTCCAACAGGCGAAAAAACAAAGAGTTAAAACTCAAATGCAACAGCAAACCACAGGGCAGAGACAAGGCTCTCTCAGCCCATTCCTTAACAAACTTGTTGCCAGTCCTGTCTGCACCATCCTAACTCCTATGTTTCTCTGGCCTCAAGCCAAGAGTATCATTTTACTGCGAGTAAAGAAAAAGACTTTCATTCTTCCAATCGTGTACTACTTTCACCCCGACCTTGTAATCTTGTTTTTCCACATTTCTAACTGCTCAAACAAAAGCCTTCCCCCTGAAATATTCATAAATGACAGGGAAAAGGAGAGAATGGGAAGGAGATGTTCTCTTTACAGATAGCACTCGTAGTCCTGGGCACTATTTTAAACACCGATTAAGGACAAGCTTGGAAGCAGGGGCTCTGCTCGCACCCAGTGAGTTCAGGTAATGTCTCCATTGTTCCACATTGCCATGGTCTGGTGACAGGAACCCCAACTAGAGCAAGCTTGCCCTGCATTTTCCTCGGCATTTAGATGCCAACTCTGATAAAGTCACGCCTTAAAATATCCACACAGCATGCAGCATACAGATAGCAATGAAGCCTTCAGCCATTCCCAGACGCAGATAAGATGGTAAAAAGGAGAGGAAATCGGAACCAGACTTATAGACACAAGTAGACACACACAGCCAACCCATTTGTAACTACGGCTATCGAGACCCTTCCTCACACGAGGGACCTACGTGGACCCAACAACAAAAATAGTGGAGAGAGTTCATCCCTCCCCCACCCCTGCTTCAAATTTTCTCAGAGGAGCCCATTGCTTTCTGTCACTAGTCTCCTTGGAGGGGTGTCCAAATGCATTCTTCATTGCTCTTTTTCTTTCAATTCCAGTGACTCCCTGAAATGTCCAATTCCTCACTCTTTATTCCCCTGAACCTCCCACAAGATTTGACTTCTCTGCTACGGCAGAGCTCTCTCCCCTGAGCTACCCATAGAAACCAATTCCCCCACTGCCTTCCCTCCCAACATTCCCCAAAGATCCAATCCTCTTCTCTCCTGCTATTTTTCCTTTCCAGCTGTTCCCTAAAGAACCTGACATCACTATTAGTGAAAATACAGAAGAGGTCTGGGAAGGAGAGGCGAGAATACCACTGTAACAACGCGCGCGCACACACACACACACACACACACACACACACTCACACACACACACACACTGAAGGAATGATACTTAATTCCTGAACTGTCTTTTATCTGTAAGTTTTGTTTATACACATTACATCATATCACCTCTACTAGACTCAAATTTTCCCAAATGCCTTGATGAAATAATTGTATCTACAAAAACAACAACGCAACTTACAGAAAGCTTTACCAACTTATAAAACTGTAACCAAAGTCCAAAGACTAAAGTGCAAAGATCATTTTTTTACCTCCAATCTAACATTGGAAATCAGAATTCTGGGGTGGGGAGTGGGAGAAGGAGGAAGCTTTAACCAAACCATGGACAGATTGGCACCATGCTCAAAAGCTCTGTTGCTCACAATTTAACTAAATTCTTTTTCAGGAAACTATTTTGCTGAAAAGTTTGTATTAAGATTTAAGAGTCTTGAAACAACTTTTACACTGTTTAATTTTCCCCTTCTTCAGATAATAAAACATCTCTGGGGCAAAAGATAAATAAGTATAATATTTTCAATAACACTTTCTTCATTCTATATATTTTTATAACCAGAAATACAAGAATTACTCTTTTTTTTTCTTTTTAAGATATAAAATCCCTAAATGTACTTTATTTAAATTGATAAACTTCACAATTAGCTACTTCTGTTGGGGGGTGGGGGGTGGGGAGGCATTATTATAATGACTGAAAATAATGAACCAAATAATTAGTATTTAAGTATTTTTGACACTGACCCTATTTCCTCTGTGGTTTCTAAACAAGTAAGATACAAAAAGAGAGAATCAAACTCTTTTCCTGTTTAACTTAGGACACCCTTGTTTTTCTAAATGAAAAGAGGGTCTAACAACTTTTAAGAAAAAAAAATATCTGTTCTTTGTAGGTTTTCCATTTGATGCAAAGTATCTAACAGCCCTTTGACACTAAGAAAAATCTAAAAGTGAAGTACATCAAGTCTCACTTTCATATATCTTGTTCATATTTAGTACTATGATGAACATATTAAATAATTCATGTATTTAAGATGTAATTAATATGTAATACTTAGACAACAGTACTAAAAAATGTCTCTCCAATTTAAATGCTTTAGAAGTAAAAGATTTTAAAATTTTTAATGTAATTCCCATTCCAAGTATCTATCATTGCACCTATCAGCTCATCATATGGTAAAGAACAGATATGTCCTACACCTTTCTTAACAATATATTAGAGAATTTTAAAAAAATAACTGCGCCATCCTAAATTGGAAAAGACTCGAAGTTCATCTATCTATTACCTGTGTGGCCTTGGACAATTCCTTAACTTTTCTTTGTTTGTTTCACACCTCTAAGATGAAAGGGCCTAAAATATCTCTTAAAAGCTCTGATTAAATGAAATGAAAGGAATCAGGGGCATAATCCTAAATTAGACAAAAGGTAGCATAAAAACAACAGAGACACTGAATTGAATTTTCAGGAGGATGGATTGACTATAAATCAAGGAAAAATGATTGAAATTACTAAGTAGAAACCAACAAGACATCATTTTCAGTATTTAGGTCACTGACTATTCTCCGAAGTATTTAAAATGGGTGTTATGCTTGATGTCAACTAGAACATATCACCAGCTGCTAAGAAACGAAATAATGAAGACTATAAGATGTACAGTTATTTCATAGGGGATTTTTTTTAAAGTAAACAGACGAATAGAAGAACTTTACACATTTCTTTTACATTTTTCTTCCATTTACATAGCACAAAGTAACTTCCTTACAGTAGCCTAATGGGCTACTTTCACCAATACCCTGTGATCTGTATTTGATCTCAATAAGCACAATGCTGTGCATGAAAGAAAGAGGACCCCCTTCTAAAAACTCCTAGTGTGTTGACTTGGGGGAGTGGTTAACATACTATACAATACACAGATGATGTATTATAGAACTGCACACCCAAAACCTATATAATTTTATTAGCCAATGTCATCCCAATGAAGTCAATAAAATAAAAATTTAAAAAAAAAAACCACTTTAGTGTGGCCCACAACCTCAGAGAGCTGAGCTCCAGGCTGAGCTAATGAACTGATGTGACCTGAGATCTGATCCCACTGCAGTAGCCATCAGGCTCCAGTGGTAGTGTTACTTTACCAAAATAAACCCCTCCTCAACGTGCAAGAGTGCCAAGAGCACTCCCAGGTGCCAACTTCTACTCTTCTGGAAGAAGATTCTACTAGCAAAGTTAGTAGGGCTTTGAACTGTTTTTCTGCAGTAGGTACATATATTTAGATTCTACTCATCCTAAAATCCATTTTCAAAGTATAAACGCACTGCATTACAAGTTCATTGTAGAAAATTTGGAAATCTAGAAAATAACATAGAACCAATATTATAATTCCAACACTCAAAGATGACCACTGCATTTGATGTATATTCTTCCTATCTTTTCTCTATGAAATACTCTTACAGTAGTGAGTTTTTATTTACCAATTTGAGATTCTACTAAATGAAATTGTGCAGCCTTTTAAATTTATTTCGTAAAATTCCTATGCCATCATAATGTTTGTGCACCTAATTTTTAATAACTGCATCTTATTTCTTCCAGTGGGCATGCCTTTTAAAAAAACAACACAAAACAATCAGCCATACTCTAAAGCATTTTTAAAAACTTAAATGTGAAAGTTAATTTTCCATATAAAATATTCAAGTTGAGATTATTTAAAAGGTGATTTTTAAAAATATATTTTTATTGATTTCAGAGAGGAAAGGAGAGGGAGAGAGAGAGAAAAAAATCAATGATGAGAGAGAATCATTGATTGGCTGCCTCCTGAACACCCCCACGGGGATGGAGCCTGCAACCTGGACGTGTGGCCTTGACCTCCTGGTTCATAAGTCAATGCTCAACCGTTGAGCCACGCAGGTCTGGCAAAAAGTGATTTTAACAGTTGATCTATCAGGCTCTTGGTAAACAAAAAATACAAGCAGACCCAAACATACACCACTGAAAATTTTGTGATCAACTCCCCCTTTATTTTATTCAAATACTAGGGGCCCAGTGCACGAATTTGTGCACTTGAAAGGAACTGTGGGCTGCGAGGCTGCAGTGGGTACAGGGGCGGGTCTCAGCCCATCCTTCTGCACCCCCGCCAGGCCCTTCCCGCCATGGCCCCCCGGAACCCTGTCTGCCACTGCTGCTCCCATGCACTGATGGTGCCAGCCCCGCTAGCACCTGCTGATGGCGCGGAGCAATTGGGGCCGGCGCCAGCAGCAGGTGAGAGTGGCAGCTGCTGCCCCAATCACCCCTCAGAAGCAGGAGGAGGTGGAGAAGCCCTGAGGGGCGATTGGGGCTGGCAGCCGCCACTCACACCCACTGAGGGCTCCAAGTGATGCGGGCTAAGCAGTGGCTCTGGCGCCAGCTGCAGGTGCGAGCAGGAGCAAAGCATTTTCAGTAACCACCAGAGGCTCACCCCGATGGCAGCGACCGGGGCCCCACCTTGGTCTGGTGCCTCCGCTCACCTGCTCCACCATCCCACCATGGCCAATGCCCGCCATGTTCTGCACACGCACCCTGGTGGTCAGCGCACATCAGAGCGACTGGTTGTTCGGTTGTTCCACCATTCGGTCTATTTGCATATTAGCCTTTTATTATATAGGATGTCAAATATTGTAAGTAGGTGCAAGCTGTGCTTTTTGACTTGTCAACACTCACCTTAGAACTTTAAGGTTGCACATCATAATTAACAAAATCACCGGCATAATACATGCTTGTATTCAGTATTCACTATGCTAAGTGTTTTATAAAGACTTTCACTCTAATCTTGACCACAACTCTATGAGGTAATTATTGGTATCTTTTTTACAAATTAAGAGATCAACTTTCTGAAATGTTAAGTAATTCATAGAACTAATAAATAAATCCCACCAAAACATACGATGTCGCTCTTGAATCCCACAATGAACAGATGTCTCATGTTCTCATTTGTGTTCATATACTATACATTTCTATTTATTAACTAATTTTAACACTAATGAAAACAAACACCTAACATTACCACTATTACCATCATGTTATAGCATGGCGACTTGACAATGTTATATACTACAAGGAGATTAGCATAAGTAAAGTAAAATATAATACAGAGATTTTTAATATTATAATTTTCAGAGGTGCACGTTATATAGAAATGTCCAGTAATTTTTTAAATGAATTCCAATCCTAATTTTTGTCCAATTGTTTATTAACATTGAGTGGTGTGGTTCATTTGTTACTTTTAGTGTCTATCTTTTTTTTTTTCCTTTCTGGGCTGTTGAATAGATATATATTTACATGTTTTTAAAAAATTAAGGTATATAAGGAAAATTCTTGCTTTAATAAAGTATATAATGAAAAGTCTTGCCTGTATCCCAATCCCCTATCTGCTCAGCTAAGGAACCCTCAACCTATATACCCCCAAAATAAATAACCAGTTTATTGCTTTCTTGTATGTTTTCCAATCTTTTTAACACAAGTACCAATAATTTATCCTTTTTTGCACAAATGTATCTTATTTTATTCTGCCTTTGCCTTTTTAAACTTAGCAATATATTTCGGAAATCTTTTCATATTCATAAGGTTCCTCAATTTTTTATGTCTATATATATTCCATTATTGATGTACCTAATTTATTTAATCAGATTTCTAAAATTTTTCCCACGTTCTGCTATTAAAGACAATTTCAGAGGGAAGGGCATGGGGGAGAGATTAACCAAAGAACTTATATGCAAACATTTTTAACCCATGGATAGAAAATAGTGCAGTGAAGACCTGGGGAGGGGGCAGGAGTAGGGTAGAGGGAGTCAATGGGAGTAAAAGGGGGCATCTGCAATACTTTAAACAGTAAAGATAAATTAAAAAAACAATAATGTGGTCATGAACAATTTTGTATGCTTAACATTTTACAAATATACTGTAAGATAAATTTGTAGCAATAGGACTACTAAATCAAAGCTCATATGCATTTGTTCCAATTTACATTTATAACAACTCCTACTCCCCTCAACAATGTATGAAAATCCTAGTTTCCTTGTAGCCTTGCCAACAGAGTATGCCATTACACATTTTGATTTTTGCTAATGTACTGCATTAAAAAAATTAACTGATTTTAGAGAGAGGAAGGAAGGGTGGGGGGAGAGAGAGAGAAAACATCAACTGGCTGCCTCTCACATGCACCCCAACAAGGGACAGAACCACAACCTGGATATGTGCCCTGACCAGGAATCAATACCCACCACCTTTAGGTGCACTGAGTGACAATTCAAGCAACCAAGCCACACCAGCCAGGGCTAATGCACTGCACTTTATAAAAACACTGTCTGTGTACTCTTAGATTTCTTCTATTTGGAAAGAAGTTGAGGAACTCTTTATATGTGTAAAAGTCAGTGGTAATTTTCTGTGACCTATGTGTTAATATAACCAGATTTACGTTAGGTCTTCTTTATCAATTACTTGTTTTACTATGGTTGCAAATACCAAAAAATTTCTATATGTGACACGGCACCAGAGTTAAGTTAGGGTTTTTCAAAAGGCTGACACGCCGAGCTCAAAAGGTTCGCCATCACTGCCCTATTCTCTTCCTTTTATCTAACGACAATGGCAATTTCCTCCAGCACAACAGTAAATAACAGTGAAAGAAATAAGCCAAATTTGTTCTTATTTCTATGTTGGTGAGTATGCCTCATGTGTTTTCCCATCAATCATAATAGCTTTGGGATGATGTAAGCATATATTTATCCCACTGAAGAAGTCTCCTTTAAATACTATTTTATTGAGTGTGTAGAATGGCTGTTAATTTTTATCATATGTCTTTTCAGTGTCCTTAGAAATAATGCTATGATTTTCATACTTAGGTTAATATGATAACTATTAGGAAGGTGCCTACTATTGAACCATCTTTGCACTGCTGAAATAAACACCACTTGTTGATAATGTATCATTATTTTAATGGAATCCAGATTGTTAAGTTATGTTTAGAAATTGCTGTTTATTTGGACTATTATTATTATTTGATAGTATTAAACTACAAGAGGCCAAGTCTTAAAGCAATAAAGCATTACCAACCAGAAAATTTGGGGGAGGAAGACTTGAATTTAGATTGGGACTGGTATATAAACTAATTGATTATCAGGCAGCTACAGTTCCATTGATAAGAACTATGGGGCTATTATTTTGGGTGCTATATCACAGGGAAATTATACATTCAGCAGAAACCTTTTAGCCTAACACTGTATGAGGGTTTCTTTAAATTCAATAATACATTCATTCAACATAATAAAGATTTATTGAACTCTTATTTTCAAGGCACTGAATGGCTGTTTAGTGTAGTTCAGTGACTTGCAAATGTTTTTGACCTAGATACACAATCAGAAATACATTTTTATTGCAACTCAATATGTATGTGACCTATGTGCTAATATAATATGTACATCTATGTGTATCTAAAAATAGATGCATGTTTATAAAATGGTTTCATAAAACAATACTATACTACACATAATATATACACACAATGATCTATTTTTATTCCATATCATTTTTTATTAAAAGCTAGTTGAAACACACTATGTTTACTTCCAGCCCAGAATAAATGACAATATGTACTTTAGGAAATATTGTCATACTAGCTAAGAACAAAGATTCTGGAGTGACACAACCTAGGTTTGAATATCAGCTCCACCTTTTAATGGCTTTTGTACATCCATGTCTCAGCTATAAAGACAGTGTCCACCTCATAGGATTTTATGAAGATTAAATAAGAAAATACTTACAAATGCATGTTTCAATAGATTTGACTGGTTTAATAAAATATTTCCCTTGACCCTACAGTTGCCAAAAGAAAAACAGTATCCCAATAATACAGAAACTGAGGGAAAAATCACTAACAATATAAACTTTCTATCATCTATTAGAAATAATTATGAACATTTCAATATGATCTAAATGTCTGATCTGGACCATGTCTTCCCTTTCAAAACCTTAGAGATAAATATGCATTAAGGCCTTCATTTTATTCTCTCTTTATATACAGATGCACATAAGGGAAACCCCTAAAGTCCTTTTAGCGGCTTTATGAAACCAATAAGTATGCTAAAAAATAATTTATCAATATATTATAAAGAAGTCACCATATGTATGACTCTCAATTATGTACTTTTAAAATATTTCACAATAACTTATAAATATCTCTGGCAGATGTCATATGCTCCAGATTTTCATATCTGTAAACTGGATAAAAAACATTTTTATATCACATTTCTTAAAGATAATTATGAAAAGTTTCTGGCTTATTGCCTATCCCCTACTCTTTACTGCTTCTGATTGAGCAGTGACAGAGGAAACAGTGCACGCAACGTAACTACAGATACGACATAAGGACCAAGTCCTGGAATCCCTGGCCGCAATGTCCTTTATCCAGAACTTCTGGGGAAGTTGGTGGCACTAAGAGAGTTGGTGTGAACAAATATCCTCCTAAGGAATACAGAGAGCCTTTACCTTGAGATTTATGTGCAAATTCTTTTATAAGTTTTATTTTCCAATTACAGTTTACATTCAGCATTATTTTGTATTAGTTTCAGGTGTACAGCATAGTGATTAGACAATCATACTTTACATGGTGGTGCCCCTGATATTTCCAGTACTCACCTGGCACCATATGTAATTATTACAACATTACTGATTCTACTAGAGGCCCGGTGCACAACATTTGTGCCCTGGCGGGGGATGCTCAGCCTGGCCTACGCCCTTTCACAGTCCAGGAGCTCTTGGGGATGTCCAACTGATGGAGGGAGCGGGCCTAAGCCTCAGTCAGACATCCTTAGCCCTGCTGCAGAGGCGGGAGAGGCTCCCACCACCAACCACTGCGCTCACTAGCCCTCAGCCTGGCTTCTGGCTGAGCAGCGCTCCCCGTGTGGGAGTGCACTGACCACCAGGGGGCAGCTCCTGTGTTGAGCATCTTCCCCCCTAGTGGTCAGTGGACGTCATAGCGACTGGTTGTTCCGATGTTTGGTCAATTTGCATATTAGCCTTTTATTATATAGGATTCCCTATGCTGTACTTTGCATCCCAGGCCCATTTTGTGACTACCAATTTATAGTTCTTAATCCTCTGGCAACCATCTATCTATCAGTCTATTTCTATTGTATTTTTGCTTATTTTATATTCAAATTCTTAGGGGATTCAAGATGAAGTGGAGATAGGTATGTGATAAAGATCTATTTGTATGAAGGGCATAGATATCCAGTGATCATTCCCACAATAATAATAAAAAAATGAGTCTTTCTATCTGATCCACCAAGACTATTCTACACCCACACTGGCTCTTGGTACAGCTCTAGAAGGGACAATCCAGGAAATATATGAAAGTACAACTCTAAATCAGTCTGAAATGGTAGGCAGAAAGTACCCTAATATTTACAGTACTCAGGTGTATAAACATCTTAAGGCCAGCCTGGAGGAAAGAGTAATCTCTTTCCCTCTTTAACTCCCAGTATTGCAGGGCCTGTCCAAGGCGAACTTGTGAGCTAATAGAGAATAGGTATTTATTAGACATACTTTCACTGTTCCATCTACTTTTAGAATCTATCCACTATACATATCAAATAATATTAATATTTAGGCTCCTGCTGGTAAACATGCTACATTAATTTCAAGTACAATCTCAAGAAACCCCCTAACTACGCAAGTGTCTATTTAAAAAAAAAAAAAGAGTCATGTTTGAAAGTTCGTTTACTGTTGAAGTAAGAAGATTTGCTTTTTCTGCTTTTTCTCTTCTTTCTCCATTTTATCTAGTGACATTGGGAACATTTTTTTTTCTAATTGTGGTAGAAGGATGGAGAGTGGTGTGTGTTTTGTTTAGTTTTAGCATCCTCCCTAAATCTTACTAGGATTATATACTTAAATTTGGCATTTATTCAGCAAGGAGGAGCAGGATGCATGAGTTTGATAGAAATAAAGCTAAATGGATAATTTTATGCTTATCACATAGATGGCAAGTGCTAGCAGGCTAACAGAACACCTATCTCCCACTGAAACTACACCACCACCCTCCTCCCAATATACCTACAGCAATCAGTCCTGCTTAACGCAGCCTGTTCTCTGCCCTTGAATGACTTCCTGAATTCCTTCTACATCGATAACCAACTCCAAAGTTTAGTTTCAAATAACAGCTGATTGAAAATGTTAAATATATTTTCAGTGCTTGTCTCTGCTAATGATGACAATAAGGTTTCTTGAAAAACGACTGTATCTTTAGTTTCTTCAGAGAAATCTAATCTTCCTCTAAAATAAAAAGGTGTGTGTCCATGTGTATTTTAAGGACAAAGGTGTTTTTTTAGTCTGATAAGTACACTGATAGTTTTACTTTGATAGATCCTAAATATAATTGCTACAGGAAAATGTAAGGGAGTATTTTGATAAAATAAAATATTAAGTGAGAAAAACTAGGTGTTGTTTTCTTTTTTTTTGTTTGTTTGTTTCTTTCATGTTTACCCACTGATTCACTGTTGGGTGGAATTGAGAAATGTAATTATTGATGATCAGATTACTTAACTATGTGATGTACATCACTATACAAAATGAACACACTCATAATATAAGATATATGAAAGAATATGTGAAAAACAGGTAAGAAATTCCTCATAAGGTCCCCCCGAAGTGTAAAGATCTGATCCCCCAAAGGAATCCAGTATAATGACTTTGATCAAAGCATAAGCCTCTTAAGAAACAGAAACATAAACCTATTCAGAGAATGCTTTCTAGAATTAAAGCAAATGCACATTAATTCTTGAAAACTGTAAAAGAGCAGTTTCAATCACGTTCTGAAAAGGCAAAATCACAGCCAAATTAGATAATGCTGCTCTCAGTAGCTGTGAAAAAGCTGTGTAATAAATATATACAATCACTTGCTATTCAATAAATGTATTGAACTTTTAGTTTTCGCAAGACACTAGCCTAGGAAAATAAGATTATACATGTTTATGCCTTACATATGAACTGCCCCTAATTTGAAGTGGGAGGAAGGGAATGGTCACTGGAGAGGAAAATAAGACTTCTAGAAACCTCCTGTGTAAACATGCTATCCTATTAGTTAAATAAAATTCTACAGGCTTGAAACAATAGAAGAATTAAACCTCTGATGGAATACTTCCTTTAACTTCTCAGCCACCCTGGGAAAACGTCTGTATTCACAGTGAGGTCTCTCAATATGATAGCAGACTAATCGGTACAGGTTCTTGAGATAATAGAAGCTCACCTGGCGAAGCAGGCAGCCTGCCCATCAACTTCAGATCCACATATCTCCCGAATTACAATCAGAGACTGTGTTCACACCCTGAAACCAATCCATCACTCTCATCTCCTGCCTTAAAAATAAATTAAAGGGATAGGTGAGGACACTGCATGACTCAAACCACATGGATCTCAACAAGTATGTCCTATTTACTATTAGGGAATAGTCATAATTGGCATTAGACCAAGTTTTTTTCCATCAAAACTAAAAGATAAATTTCTATACTACATGCCAACGGTCAGTAACCCGAAACGTCTCCTCATTTACACAGTATAATAAATACTTAGATGTTTTTTGGTGTGTTTTTTTTTTTTTTTTTTTACTTTAAAACATTTTAGAACAGAAAGAGCTATCTCAGAATCTCATAGTTTGGATATATGATAGAAAAGAAATAGCTGTGTAACATCAGAGCTTCCTGAGTTTTCAGAGCAGGTACACAGAGGCAGGGTAAAACTCTTAGATACACCAAAGCACTGCCTGAAACTCTTTTAATATTAAAGAAAGAATAACAGAAGATACTTTGTTGACTTCCTGCTTAAAAACACTATTTGTAGGAAAAATAAATCATATTATTAACATCTTACATGACAAACTCTCCTTTGGTGACAGGAGCACAAAGAGATGAGCCAGTAGGTTCATTACCACAGATTATAATACTCTGTAGCTATTAATATATGTATATATACATACATATACACACTTAGTGACATAAAACAGTGTTTAGAAGTATACTATTGTGAAAAATAACCTTATAATGAACAATTTTTTTTCAGGTTGGTAACTTACCAATTTATGTACAATTACATACAAATGCCCTCGAATATGTTAGTGACCCCCAAAAGGCAACGCTCATTCACTTCTTTCTCATGACACAAACCCCTAAAGACCCTCCTGAAGTAACATGTTTTCCTATTTCTTTCTCTTTTTAAAAAATTATCTTTATTGTTGAAAGCAGTACAGATGTCCCCCTCTTCCCCATTGACGCCCCTGCCCCCGCCCAGGCCTTCACCACACTATTATCTCTGTCCATGGGTAATGCATATATGCATATAAATTCTTTGGTTAATCTCTCGCCATCTCCCACCCCCACCCCGCCTTCAGTCTCTTCCATGCCTCTATGTCTCTGGATGTATCTTGTTCATTCATTAGTTTATTAGATTCCATGTATGAGTGAGAGCATGTGAGACAGCATGGAGGGACCTGGAGATTATTATGCTAAACAATTTTTATTATAAGATCCAAGCCATTCCTGTGTTTACATGGGAATAGAAAATGACCTGGATAGAAATCCTTTGAACTGCTAAATAAATTATATACAAAGTACTTAGAACAATACCTGATACACAGTAAATGCTATATAAGAATCTCTGGTATTATTTTTTGCATAGTAATTGGCTCTGGTTGTGAGATTATGAATGCTTCTCCTTTTTTACCTATGCATATTTCTTTTTCCCCCTTAATTAACCTGCATTCATTCAATTAAAAGCATTTGCAATAAAATATGTATAATTAAAATATATTTTATTAAAAGTATTATTTTCACATCCAATAATCACCATCCAGGAAGATTTACACATATTATAACTCCTTCAAATAACTGGGATACCCAATCATTTTTACACAATGGCATTTAAGGTACAATTCATTATGAAAAAAGCTCAGAATAAAAGGTACAGAGGAAAGGAGAGAAACATTGCAAGTGTAGACATCTGAGTTTTCTGTGCTCTACTATGAAAAAGTATAATTTCACAAAAGCTCCAACCCCAACAAAGAAACCAAAGTGTAAAACAAGCCATCCATCGTTATTCAGTACTGTCTGCCTAACTCAGAAGCAGCAGGAGCCATTGCCACTCATCCAACAGTTACTGGTATTTAATAACCACATTTCACATGTACGGGATCACTTACAAGGTGCCCCAAATTATGCTAAGAGTTTCATACTTCATCTTGTTGAATCCTCCCAACAGCCATATGAGAGAGGTGCTCTTCCCAATCGTTAAGGCAGAGGGAGATAAAGCACAGAGAGGTTAAGGAACTTATCAAGGTCACACAGCTGGTTAAGTGAAGCCTAGGCAGATCCTAGGTCCCAGCTTTCAGCACTAATTATTGAGCATCTACTATGTGCAAAATGATAGGCACATCAAGGAATTTATAACTGCCCACAAGTCTAGACTCCTGATCTGCTAAAGCCAGGGCCTCTTAACAATCACTCTCAGTCAACCCTCTTCCAACTTTCAACCTGAGCCCCTACAGAAACACAGTCACTGTAACTGCAATGATCATGACTACCAACAAAACTCTAATTGCCAAAGCTCTGTTCCCACTCCCGGCTCTACAAGAAAAAATGTGTTCCTCAACTTCTGATTTGTAATTTAAAATGTATTTCCTCATAAAAGGTAGTGTGCATAATGCTCTTAATACTACCCATCACATAGCCCTAGCTTGTTTGGCTCAGTGGATAGAGCGTTGGCCTGCAGACTGAAGGGTCCCGGGTTTGATTCCAGTCAAGGGCACATACCCTGGTTGCAGGCTCAATCCCCAGTAGGGGATGTGCAGGAGGCACATGACCATTGATGTTTCTATCTCTCTCTCTCTCCCTTCTTCTCTGAAATCAATAAAAATATATTTAAAAAACAAACAACAAACAAAAAAAATCAGATATTACATTAACTGAGGCTTTTCATTCGTTATTCAGGAAACTTAACCACAATTTTGCCATAGTTTTAAATAAAAAGTGCATTCCTTTACTGCATCATTTTATGTTTAATATTATCATACAGAAAAATTGAGCTTTTCTCCCCAGTGTCCAGTTCTACAAGTATAGATTCATGTGACCATCACCATATTCAGGACATGAAACAAAAATATAATCTTAACAAAAAAGAAAAGAGGCTTATCAATGAACTTAAAGGCAACCCCTGTAACATTACATGTAGTTCTTGCCTTGTGTCTCCAGCTGATCAGGTTTTCCCCCCTCCCTAGGACAAATGCAGTGAATACCAAAATAGAAAGGCTTGGTATAGTTTTACAAAACATAGTTTTACAGTTGTAGCATTTCATTCTTTGCAGATATTTAGCAGCTGAGGTTTTTATAGGGGATTTATCAAAACAGTTGCAATTCTTTCCATGGCAGAGTTTCGACAAGAGTGGAAATTATGAATGAGCACACCTTGCCCACACTGTGCATGTCTGGACACTGCTGATCCACAGACAAGGGCTGGGTGGAGGTCTCGGGGCTGAGATGATCAAGTGTGTATTTATACAGTATTCAAAGACACTGGGAAATGCGTTCTTTATTTAGACAACTAAAACCAGAAGTTCCTCAATATTAAAACTAAAGTAAGTAATTCCAACTCCAACAAACTAAAAAAGGTAGTTTTGAATCTTATAATTAGCTCAAGCTTTGTATGGGTTATAAATGCCACTTAAGACTTTCTCTCTCTCCGCAAAAAAATTATTTGGCATGGGGCCAAAAAATGGCAAACGAGTCACTTCCAGATCCTAATATTCTCTTTTCTAACCACAAAGTTAGTGCTAATATTCTGTACTCATGAAAAAATAAGTATCAGCTCAGGTCTGGTACCACCTGTGGGCTAAGAGCAGTTACTTCAATGTTATTAATTTGATAGAAAGTAAATAAATAATATACATGGCCCTAACCTTCTCCATAACCTCCGGTGTGATCTGGTGCTTGAAATTCCCATTATTAGGAACGTATTGCAATGACTTGAGACTTTTTCTATTTCTAGAAAAACCTCAACTAAAGCATATATGCTGCTCTAAAACAACAATAAACTATTAAACTAGGTCACTCTAAAAAATATCAGCTTTACATTTACTTGAATTGTTCTTTGATAAAACAGAATGTAAAAGCCCGTAGTGGCATAGACAGGTATTGATTTAGATGAAGAGGAATTGTGAAGACATACAGAATCACGCAACCCTGAAGGGAAGCCAGGACTGAGAGGAACAGCGAAGCAGCAAGAACGTACCGCAAGGGAAGTGGGTTTCTAAAGGGGAGTGTGAAGAAAGAAGAAAGAATAGCAAAAGGGGCCCAAGACAATTCATGTACTTCACAAAAGCTAGCCTTATCTACATAACCTTTGCTGGGGCATTGATGGCATGCCCCTTCCTGCGTTCTAAGTACTCTTCACACCACAACCTCATTTTTTTTTTAATGAAATAGGTCAACTTGACAAAGGGCAAATGACGGAGCTGAAACAAATTTCCCTAGGTTTAGCCAGAGGAAGTTTCATTAGAAGACTAAAACCATGAGCCAGCACAAACAGGACTGATGAAAGTGTGGGAGAGAAGAAATATGAGAAGGACAAAGAAAGGGTGCACCACTGTTATTATTCTGTTGCAAATGACACATATAAGGAAGTCTATAGGAATCTGCTTATTAATAGCCCAGCCTACTATAAGGCCCAGCTACAGACGTTCCATCTTGGCTGGCTCCAAATTACAAGAATAACCATGAAGCAAGACCTGAACAGGCTTGAGTGCTGGGTATATGACTATCTCTAAGCGCTGGCTTCACAGGTCGCCATCCTGTATGGATCTCTACTGCATCCTGTTCACCAACGGACAGGTGAAATCAGATCAAAGTTGACCTTGACTGCTTGAGCTCTCCCCCTGCCCAGCGAAAGGAGACACCTCCACCTGTCTTTCTTCAAAGGCAGCCCCCACTCCCATCTACTTCATCCAAGGCCATTTACTCTCCCTACTTATCCTATCTAATAAAGAGAGAATATGCTAATTGACCCTCACACCATCGCAAAGATGGCAGTGCCCACAGCCAATAAGGAGGGAATATGCTAATTGATGTCCCACCCTCAAAGATGGCAGTGTCCTCAGCCACAAGATGGCGGTGCCCAGTCCCCTCAGCCCCGCTGGAGAGGCAGGCCCAGCCTTGCCTCGCGCCTGCCTCCAGAGTCCCCCAGTTCCCTCAGCCCCCCAGCTGCCCAGAGCCGTCCGAGGCTCAGGTAACCAGGGCCGGCCGAGGCTTGTGCTGCCGGCAGTGGCAGCAGCAGAGGTGTGATGGGGCATCACCTTCCCCTGATGGCCGGGTCACTTCCTGCCCCTGAGGGCTCCCGGACTGTGAGAGGGAGCAGGTAGGGCTGAGGGACACCCCCTCCAGTGCATGAATTTTCATGCACTGGGCCTCTAGAATGGTCATAAAACACTGGGGAGAGGTGTACCTACTCTGTTGCAGGTACAGCAAGATTACAGGCATAGAGCTGAACAAGACACAGTCTCTGCCCTGGAGGATGTTAAAGTCTAACATGGGAGACAGTTATAAAACAATAATGACAGAATGTGGCAAATACTATAATAGAAATACATACCTAATCAATGCCACTAGAATGCAGGGGAGTAACTAAAGTTTTAAAGAAAGAGTAACATTTGGTCTTTAAGATGGATTGGGAGCTTGCCTGATGGAAAAAATGGGACAGAAATTCAAGGAAAAGGATTATGCAAAGGCAAAGCAACAACAAAGATCATATGTTCAAGACATGACAAGTGGCTGTGGTTGAAACGTGGTATATGTGAGAGGAAATTTAAGGAGTTGAAAATAAAAAGGTAGATTGTGTTGTTTAATAAAGGGTGTAGCATAAAATCCTAAAGAGCTTATTAGTTCTTTATAGGTAATATAACTTTTTGTAGCTCTGCATAGGTAAGGGGAGTCATGAAGTTTTTTAGGAATGGGAATGACAAATTTATATTATAGAAATAAGTGACAAGACACGGAAAATAAATTATTAATTATATGAATATAACTAGAAGGTAGATGACCTCCATATCTTCCTAAGAAACTGGTGTACCTTCTGCCTTAATCATATGGATATAATTGGAACACTCTCTTATGTTTGCCTGGATGTGTCAAACTTCCATCTAAAATATCCAACTGATATTCGATGTTTTTAATTTACTTGATTTCTCTATGCTAAACTTCATCTCCATAAAGAAAGTATACATTCCAAAGTATTCAATAAACGCTCACTAACTGATTTAGATAATTATTCTATAGGGTCTATTCTATAAATCAGTTTTCTGCTTTCTTATTCTATTTCTACCTATTCTATTATTTCTATCGACTCTATGGGGTCCTCTGATTCTATTTCTCCTCTATTTCCACAGACTATTAGAGAAATATAAGGTCAGCCAGGTAAATGTTTGCACAAGCACATTTAAAACGCACATCTCTTCTTTCCTTCTGGCTCCAGCTCCTGGGGATATGGCTTCCTATCTTATAGGCAAATCAGTACTTGGGTGCCACGCTGATACCATTAGCTATATTTCTTACATTCGGTAGTAATTCAATGTGGAAGTTGGAGTCTCTGGAAAATTGTTTAGCAGATCATATAGGACAGTCCTGGAATTCCACCAATATCTCTCTAACTTTCAGGGTTGCTTTAAGTGAAAGGAACCTAAGGAAATTTTTGTGATTACTCTTGGAATAACTGCTCTTGGCAGACTGGTCACTAAATGTTTTGATAGTTTCTTTGAGGCAGAATAAAGAAAAATGTAACTATAGCAAAAGCTTTTCATAACCAGAGTATGGCTTAAATATGACCATTAGTACATTTTTGCTCAAGCTTAGTCCAGTAACATGTTAACATTCTGAAGAGTTCCTTCTCAGTTTGGTTAGAACTGAGCACTAATCAGCTGTTGAAATCTAAACTGATTATTTCTGAAGTGTCAACAGATGCACCAGTTCCCTGGCTGAAACAGGAACATGCCCCTATTTTTTGTAAACAGCTGAAGGAACACGACTGGGAGAGAGGTGGAGAGAGAAAATATCCAGTCCCATAAAATTCAGTGTGAAAATGTTGCACATGGTTTTTATAAAACGTCCCGAACAAAATAACCTGGAAGGCCAAGAAAAAGGAAAATGACCAAATGTGGGTAGAGGAAAAGTAATGAGAGAAGAGGAGTAAAGAACTTTTACCTACTGCAATAAAAAAAATGTAATGTATCTTTACGTATTAGTTTTGTGGTGTATTTTTTGTTTGTTTGTTTTTTGTTTTAAGAGCAAACTCTGCCTTCCCTCCATCCCCTGCAGACTCTCAAGACACAGTTCAGTCATATGTTTACACCATCACTGAAAAGAAAGGGACATTTCACGGTTTGTTGGTTCATGGTGCAATTCCGTAGTTCCTTAGTTCCTTGAAGCAACCACTATTATCTACCCCAATGCAGTCCTTCCCAATCCCCTGCATATACACCACAAGCACATGTCGGAGGTGTTGCAGGTTCAGTTCCAGACCACAGCGATAAAGGGAGTCCCGTAATAACGACAGTCATCATCTTTTTGCTGGCCGAGTGCCTTCCCTCCGTGTGCAAAAAATGCCACATCTGTGAAGCGCACTAAAGCGAAGCCCCATAAAATGAGGTCTGCCTGTATTTCAGTGTTTCCTAAATTTGCCTGATCATCAAAATCACAGATTCCTTCCTTGAAGATTTGGCTTCTGTACCCCTGGGGTGAGGTATGTTACAAGCATCCCAGAATGATTCTTATAATCAAGCAAGTTTGGGAAACAAGTCTCCATGACATAACCATTTTTACAATAAGTTGGTTGTAAAGACTATCGTTTTCTGAGAATTCCATAAATCCCTTGCAATAACAGTACTCTGTGGACTTGTTGAAGTACCCTGATCAAATCTGCAGTGACATCAATGATTGTGCTAACACCTTTCCTATAAAGATATCCACTCATTTACTAGCCAGTGAATCCCCTAGTTAGATGATTCTCCAACATACAGCAAAAAGTGTCTGATAAAACCCAGCCTGGCTAAGCTAAGAGACTCCCGCCCTGCCACAGGTGATCTGGAACACTGGTATATCTCTGCAACCAGTGAGTGTCAGCTCCTCCGCAAATGTTCACACAAGACAAAGCCAGCTAATTTCCCTGTTAAATGTGAGTCACCATCCTAATGATTTAGATTGCTTAGGTGCACATATTGAAATATATGCTTCCCGGCACCATTCCATATCCAATTACAACAGTAAATCCAATAAAGGCACAGTTAAACTGCCACTCGGGCAAGGGAGAAATACAAAGTTATAAGCCAGAGCAAACGTTCCCAGGGGAACCAATGTGGATGCCCAGAACCCTTCTCAGAGAACTCCATATAATCACTTTCGTCTAGGAATTTTTCATAAGAAATTTCAGCTGGAAAATTTTGGTAAGTTTCCACATCCTGAACTAAATTGATCCCTGAAAGATTAGTCCATTTCCTCCATGTAAATTTCAACACCTCTCTATGTCCCTCTTCACTTTTAAATCCACTTTTGTCTCAAAGCATCAAAGAACAAAACTAAAATTTTGCATTGCATTTGAAATGGAAACTTTTAAATTTTTATTTATTGATTTGAGAGAGAGAGAGAGAGAGAGAGAGAGATCAATTTATTGTTCCACTTATTTATGCACTCATTGGTTGATTCTTGTATGTACCCTGACTGGGGATGGAACCCCAACTTTGGGACGATGCTCTAATCAACTGAGCTACCCAGCTAGGGCCTGAAGTGGAAACTTAATGGATTTCAAAAAATGCATAGTTGCCAGGCAAATCAGCATATTAACTATAATTCAATCTGAACTGTTAAATAAAAGAAAGTTATTTGAGGGTAAAATAACAAAGTAACATTAGTAAGATGTAAATTACTGAAAATAAAGTCAGAGTTTTTGTTGTGATTTTTGTTTGTTTGTTATTTAGCCACATTTAGATGGTTTACTTGTTCTGTCTGGGTAAAGATGTAAAGAGCCAGGATATATATGTTAAGCACAACACCTGTTGCATTATCCTGGAAAAGAAATTATGATAATCTTTTGAAGACAAAGGCCAATACAAAGCCCTAAAGAACCAACATGAAATCCTAATCCACCAGCACGAATATAGAACAAAGCATCTGAAACTCCTCTTAGGTATTTAGTTTGTGTCTTCGTAAAAGCAGAAACATTCCAGAGAGGCAGATCAGGGCTCAATATAAAGAAGAACCTTCTAAGAATTAGAGCAGATCAACAATGCACCAGTGAGCTTCCTTCCTCCGGCCCTGAACCTGCAGAGCACCATCCCGGAGACCACCTGCCATGTGTGCCGCCAAGGATGGGCCAGCTTTGTTTTAGGAAGTTGTTCTAATCGACCTCCGGGGTCACTTCCAAGTCGTGCTTTGATTCATCAGGGTTATTCTCGGTGGTGAGAAGCATGATGTGAGTACACACACACACAGCACCAGAAGGGAACCGGGAAGTCTAATATTTTCAATTGTGATTTTATAGGCAAAAAGCAAAGGATGAATCAGCTACAGCCTCACACTGACATTTCAGAGAAGCGAGAAAGGGAAAGAGATACAATTTTGTTCTACCTCAGAATTCTCTTTGAGTCAAAGAACGAGCCCAGGTCCTTAGTGACCTCCAGCATACTCTTTAACAGGCCCCGACAACCTAGTTCTTGGAGAGACTGCGAGCTGCGAAACTGCAGAACGGACCCAGATGCATAATTTCTCAGGAAAAACATGTTTGTCATGCAAAGAACCTTCTCTGCTCTCCAGCCTATTTCAGTTTCCCGTGTGAGTAAAACACAGGGCAAGTCCCAACCTAGTACTTTCCTGAAAAAGAATACAAGAAAACAAACAAAAAGAGGACTGACTAGATGTCAGCTTCTCTCAGGAGTAGGCTCAGCCTGGGAGTTTCCAGGCAGTTCAACTCGCTTATCAATTGACGGCTTATCAATCTACAACTTATCAATCTACCAGTCTTGAAATAGGAAAGAGACATCAGCCCGACACAGGCAGCTCCCTTACACCTTCTATAAGGTATTATCCCCTTGAATCTCACCTAGCCCTTGAATGCAATCAATCAAATATTTTTTTTAACGTAGAGCCTTATTTTTATTTCTGTATTCTTTGCTTGCTACTCTACTCTTTAAACACATTCTTTCCTCCTTAAAAGAGTTGCTGCTACATGGATAGCCAGGTTTCATAATATGAAAATTAAGATTTCATTAACCTCTGAACTTTATTGAAGTTCTATGCTAAACACCTCGGAAAGGTTTGTTATGGGATGTATCAAAACGAACCAGAAAATAAAAGCAGGTACATCTTCTGCTGCAGAGTAGTTAACATTTGGAAGTTTTTACTTAACATCGAACAATCAGTACCCTCCTATTTAATTTTCCTCAACAGATAGACCCCAAATAAAACTTTTTCTTCCTTTTCCTAGTTCTTAGTAAGGTTTTTAAGTATAATTTCTCCTGTATGCCGAAGTAGAAATGTTCTTCAGGGACAGAAAGTAAACACAGACATTTCTTCCAATTAAACATATGAACTAATGTTTAAGTAACCATATTTAAGAAATGTCAAATACACCTAGATACTATTTCCCCCGCTCTCAGATTAACCAAAATTGATAAAATGAAGTGTTGTCAAAGGTAACAACAGAACAGGGACTCACAAACTACTTGGAGTGGGAATTGGTAAGCTTTTCAAAGGGCAATGTGACCATACTTTATCCACCAAAATGGTCACCACACACATTTCTTGGCAGAGTGAATATACAGCCAAGTTATCCTACGGATATATGCTAAGGTTAATGGACAGACAAGGACATTCCGGCTAAACACGGAGTAATAGCAAAAACCTAGGAACTAAATGCTTCTCAGTGAAAGACGAACTAAATAAACACAATGTATCCTCAATATGTGATGGGATGATATGTGCTGATATTTTTTTAAAAAATTGAAAATTCAAACCATAAGTCAGTATGCACAGTGTAATCCTATCTGTATCAAAATAAAATTAAAAACATGTATGTAAATATGGTAGTCTATGTACTAGCTGAACTGGCACTATACCGAACCTTCTGGTAAGAACTGAATTAAGTATTGAAGGACAATTAAGAAACTGGTCACAGGAGAAATTGAGGACAGGGATTACCTGGCCAGTAGACCTTTCACTTTTCATTTTACATCTGTCTCTACTGTTTTACCTTCATACTCTGTTCCTACACCATTTTTATTTCTAATCTCCCTGTAGGCTACTCTCCAACCCAGACCATGACAGACTTTTGTAACACTGGCCACATCCCCTGTGGGGTGAGGCTCACCGCCCACATCCCATCATCCCCAGCGCTATCACCCCGTAACACTGAAGTTCCAGATGGGAACTTACGTAACGGATGGTTTCAGAGCCCACATTTCTCCCCACCACTTTTCTTCTTTCTTCACATCCTTATGTTACTTGTGCTGATTTCTGTCTCTAAAACATAAACTCATCTGAGAGCAGGATCAAGGTTATCATAACCTTTCTTCCCCCAATGGCATCTAACACAGTGCTCAGTAGGTACCAGAAATAAATAAATGTTAGATTTGTGTGTGTGTTTTCATGAGATTATAGCTTTAAGGTTAAGATTTTATTTTAAAAGGAAGAACCTACCACTCTCACAATCATGTAGATTTAGTAAAAAAAATCACCTCCAGCCCTAACTGGTTTGGCTCAGTGGAAAGAGCGTCAGCCTGCGGACTGAAAGGTCCCGGGTTCGATTCCGGTCAAGGGCATGTACCTTGGTTGCAGGCAAATCTCCAGTGGGAAGTGTGCAGGAGGCAGCTGATCGGTGTTTCTCTCTCATCAATGTTTCTGGCTCTCTATCCCTCTCCCTTCCTCTCTGTGGAAAATCAATAAAATATATTTTTTTAAAAAATCGCCTCCATTTAACATGGGAAAAAAAAGACTGAGGTACTTTAAACTTTTAAGTGATTTGCCATTAAACAACTAATTAAAAGACAGAGAAAAGTAGAGAAAAACATTAAAAGAGGTCTTGTACTTATATGCATATACGCATAGCCCATGGACAGACAATAGTGCAGAGGCTTCAGGAAGAGGCAGGAGCAGGGGGGAAGGGGTCAATAGGGAAAGGGATGGAGAAGGGGGACATGTGTAATAATTTCAACCATAAAGATAAATTTTTTAATTAAAAAAGAGAGATTTAAATAAAATTTGTTAATGTTAAGAAAATGCACAGCTTTTTATTAGGTATGCCATATGGGGCAAGAGAAAACAGACACACACAAAAAGAATCTGATTGAAGAAAAAAAATGTTATACATCCCTTCATTTCCAATAGTGTCAACTACAATTTTTTTAAAAAGGCCTTGGTTTCAGCTCTGGGTACACATTTATAACAGTGAATAGGAACTACACATCAGAATGGAATGATTATTGATTTCTTAATGGATTACTGCTGCACAAATTTACACTCACCAAGAAACCATCAATCTTTGGGTAATAATTATAAACCTATCACAGTACATACAGCATTCTGACTGAATTGAAACTTACTGCTATCTGCCGGGAAATGACCAATTTTCTATTTCTCCAGCTCCAACCACAATACAGAATGGTGAGCAGCTACTTACATCAAATGCTATTATAGGACATGGTTTGAAACGGCCACAGCATGCACCATCTGTAAATTGCTATTAGAGAGGTAAACAATCAGATCCTAGTGGACATGTGTCTTATTATTCATTAGCTATGAAAACTGTAAATAAAATGGGCATAAGGCAGTTACCCTTGTCAAAGCCCTATCGTTACTGGCAGGTTGTGGAGCAGAGTCAAGGGCAAACAGTACATGAGCTGAAATCATGCTGTTCTGACTTTACATTCTAATTTCAAACCGCTCCCAAAATGTGCATCAGAAGTGCCAAACCACTAAGCTACAGAGGTTAGGCCTCTTTCTAAACCCCCATGTATGTTCTCGGTGAACTGCATTTTTACCAAGTGGAACACCATTACAATTAAGATATCATTTTCAAAAAAGAAAATCACATTCCATCAGTTCTACCTAGTAGTTTTTAATCACTGGGCAATAGTGTGATCCAGTATTAATCAATTTAGTTTTTAATCCTCACGTTTTCCAGCTGTAGGCTTTAGATTGCACCATTTCCTTCCAGATAGTTAACCCCATTCTGAACACCTAATTGATCTTTATTATGCCTATGGAGTCATGGAATGAAGACAATTAGTCCATCCAAAATAAAGGTAATCTGGAATGGATAGTATATTTGTTTTCCTTTTTTCTTTGGTTATATCTAACCAAAAAAAAATCTATCATCAGATTTTTTTGCTTAGATATATCAATTTGCTTTTCTAAAAAGTTATAACTTGCAATTTTTCCACACAATTAACTAACTTAAAAAATACGTATTTCCAAAACATCCCAGGAAATAAAGAAATGAGATATGATTGGTTTTATAAAGTGTTCTCTTTCTTAAGTACTAAGAGAGTATTAAATTACAAGGATAATCAGTCATAATAATTAAAATACTATTAAGTGTAATATAAAATTAAATGGAAAAGCTAAATAAAGCTACCATCATAAAATAAAATAGATTTGTGAAGCACCATAATGGATTTGTGAAACAGTGAAATTTGCAGATGGTAAATTTGGTGGTTTTCATTTGTTTAATGGAAAAGACTATTCTCTATGTATAACAATCAAATCAGAAAAATAAACATTCTCTAGACGTCAAGAGATAACTTTAGACTGAGTTGACTTTACTTATATTTCAAATAGAAACCATATATAATAAGTATAAAAACCATATGTAAATATTTATAATCTACAAACTATAACAATTGTGCAAGAAAACGAGCTAAGTGTTTTATGCTAGTTATTGCATTTATTTCTTAAAACCTTCTGATAGGCATTATTATTTATAGATGAAGGAACTGAATGTAAAAAGCCCAAGGAACATTCCCAAGGTCACATAGTTGAAAAACAATTCCCTAAAATTCAACCTTAACATAAAAGAGAAGAACCAGTACTTGACCCAGGTCTAGGTAAATTGAAAGTCAGTACTCTTAACCACTTCCACTGGATTCCACGCCAAAACCTGAGAACAGCTTCACTCACAGGTATGTTCAAGAGCAGACAGATGCCTATATTTTCAATAAGTGAAGTAAATAACAAATGTACGGAAAAGAGGAATGAGCATATTATGTAAGTAAAATAACACCAGGTCAAGAGCCAGAAGACAAGATTTGTTCTTGTTCAATCATTGTTCTGCTACACTCTCCCCATGTGTCCTTGAGCCTCAATATGCAGATTTCTAAAATAGAGGCTTTGGAATGGGTATTACAGCATAAACTACTATGTTAAATATGCAGGTACATACACACACACACACACACACACACACACAATTCTATTGATAGAAGGGAAAGGATGGGGATTTAATGGATCTTTGGGTCCATATTTATTATCTACCATGTTTCTGGCCCTATTCTGGGTGTTGGTGCTGCTTGCATCAGTGACCAAGACAGATGTTCTTCAAGTGTATGTTGGAAGAAGAGATAAATAAATAAATGATTAATTTCAGATACTATTAAATATAACAAAGAAAAGAAAATAGGGTAATTTAATAAAATGCTTAAGAGAGGCTTATTTACATAGGGTGCTTGGGAGAAGCTTATCTAAGGGTCTACAATTGAGTTGAGATAACAAAAGAAGGAGGCTTTCATGAAATTTTATGAAGGAAGAGGGTTCCAACCCGAAGGAATGGAAAGTACAAACACCCTCAAATGGACATGAACTTGCCATGTCCAAGGAGAAGAGAGATGGAAGATGTTTTGAGAGTTTAGTGAACAAGAATAATGTTTGAAGGGGAGGTCAGAGATGGAGGCAGCAGCCACATCCTTTAGGATCTTGTAGACTTTAGAAAGGGATTTTAATTTTATTCTAGTTTTAACAGAAAACTTTTGTGTTTAAGAAATGGATTGTTAAGATCTGATTTAGATTTTAGGAAATCCAGCTCTGCCTTATGGGTGGATTATGGGGGATGGAGGGGCAAGAGTGAAGGAAGGAAGACCAGGTGTAAGTTTTTATAATAAGTTAGGCTTAGGGGACCAGAAAATGATGGTAGCTCATAAAGTTTTAGGAGTGAACATGGTGAGAATTATAAATTCAGGTTGTATTTTAGAAGTGGAGCCAATGGTATCTTATTGACTGGATGTGGAGTTTGAGGAAAGAAAAAGTACCAAACAGTCCTTTTAATAGATTTAAAAGTCAAAGCATTAGCTGTATCTAAAGAAATAAACTAACAAAGAGAGGAAAGGATCTGTAGATCAAGATATAAGGGCTGCTAATAGATGAAGGGGATTTCCTTTAACTCCATATCCTGCAATCTAGATTCAAAACCTGTGGTAAAAAAAGACACTTGGAAATAAATACTAATTAACAAGTCCAGGGTCCCTCAAGCAACAAAGAAATTAAAACTCCAAATTCAAAGCATGAAAACATTTTATTTTTTTGTTTTAATATATATTTTATTCATTTCAGAGATGAAGGGAGAGAGAGAAACATCAGTGACGAGAGAGAATCACTGATCGACTGCTTCCTGCACACCCCACACTGGGGATGGAGCCTGCAATCAGGGCATGTGCCCTGACTCGAAATCAAACCATGACCTCCTGGTTCCTAGGTCAACACTCAACCACTGAGCCATGCTGGCTGGGCACATGAGAGCATTTTAAAGCAATAAGTGCTTTATTATAAATTAAGTATGATTAATAGGCATCAATCATCAGAGTTGTACCCAACCAGGTACATGATCCTGAAGATATATTCATATCCAAAATATCCATGAACTCTACACTTAAAAAGCAAGTATTAAGGGGAATGTGAAAGTTCCCTACCATCTTGAAGAACCACCAGAGTAGGTAACAATGCACTTTGATTATTTAAAAACACCTGATTAGTAGCTAAAAGTTTTTTACAGTAATTCAACTCCAACCACTCACCCAATAAAGAAGAAAATGGCAAACAGAAAAGGTTACCATTATACAGATTACCACAAAAGGTTCTTTTCCACATAAAAATGCAGACGACCTGTTAACATTAAATGCTACTATACAGACACAAGCACTTTCAGTTCAGTAAGGATTTAGGTGCAGTGCTTTCCTACATATGCCAGTTAAATATTATGGTCTTACTTTATAGGATCTTATGCTAAGCAAACTACATTTCACTGGTTTCCAAATAACATACAATTTTGTTGTAACATTAAAAATAATAAAGGGAAACCAAAGATGAGAAGCAATAAAAAGATTACTTCTTAAGAAGATGATCTCTTAACCGTGTCAACAATAAAAATATTTTGTATTCTCCAAGCTATTAAATACACTGCCTTATTTCTTGTAGCTATAGGAATGACTACAAAAAAAATGTTTGTATAACTAGATAATGATTGCTGATCTAAAATCTCTTGGAGACATTTAAACAATATTAAAAGAATTTTTATATTCAGATAAAAACTGGGTGAGGGGTGGGGAACCTTTGTAAAGGCTGCGTATCTGATTCTTTTTACTGTTATAATAGTTATACCATGGACAAATGTGATAATTATCACAATTGCTATAAGAAAATTAAGGTCTGGTCTCCCAATCTAGCATAAGCAGAACTGTGTACAATTTCAAGGAAGAGCCATTTGATTGGTGAGCTTCGGGATTTAGCTACTGGATAAGAGTTAACTAAAAGCAAAAGCAGTATTACATCCCATTTTCATGTGTGTCTATTACGTGGCCAGGTTATGATTTGAGAGATCTTGAATCATAAAGATTAGAAATCTTCATCAGTCAAAATAATAATAAATTTAAAATTGTAAACTTTCTGAACAACAGCTCTTGCCTCATACTTCTTAGCAACAAGTAATAAAAATGATCAAAGTGAATTTCAATTATATATGTACATGTATATATAATCAAAATTCTCTATACTCTTTTTAAAGTTTTCTGTAAAATCTCCCTCTGTATTCTAGAGTGGCAATGGCTTGAAAAGATCTATTTTTATGAAGCCATGTGCCGTTCTAAGCACTTGAAGCTTTTAGTGCAGCAAAGCATTCTGCTTGAATGAGTTTTGAGAACAGTTAAGAGTCTAAGCTAGCACTAACTTTAGAGCATTTATTTTGTAACGGCTTTGTGGGTAAAAAGACTAGCTGGACTTGGACTGGGGTATCCTCAGCACACACATAGTGCTGAAATGATCACATCCGTGGGGTTAATCTGAGCAGTAACATCCTGGAATACTGCGATATGTCTCCAATGTGTCCAGTCAGATAACCAACACAGGACAGCTCATAATATATTTAAGCTCAATAGGCAACCTTCCTTTTTTTTGAAATATATTTTATTGATTTTTTTTTTACAGAGAGGAAGGGAGAGGGATAGAGAGTTAGAAACATCGATGAGAGAGAAACACCGATCAGCTGCCTTCTGCACACCTCCCACTGGGGATGTGCCCGCAACCAAGGTACATGCCCTTGACCGGAATCGAACCTGGGACCTTTCAGTCAGCAGGCCGATGCTCTATCCACTGAGCCAAACTGGTTAGGGCAGTGGTCGACAAACTGCGGCTCACGAGCCACATGCGGCTCTTTGGCCCCTTGAGTGTGGCTCTTCCTAAGCTTTAGGAGTACCCTAATTAAGTTAATAACAATGCACCTACCTATACAGTTTAAGTTTAAAAAATCTGGCTCTCAAAAGATATTTCAATCGTTGTACTGTTGATATTTGGCTCTGTTGACTAATGGGTTTGCCGACCACTGGGTTAGGGCAATAGGCAACCTTCTTAATTGAGAAACTAGTATGTTGAAGGCACTGTGCTAGCTGAAAAGAGAAACCAATGTTTACTGAAGTATTTCTTGAAATGTGTTAGGCACTGTGATAGAAGGTTCATTCAAGTTATTTCATTAATCCCCACAACAACCCTAAGAGAAAACCACTGATGTCCCTTGCTTTACAAATGAGGAAATGAAGACTCATACTGTACATGACACAGCCAAGGTATAAATCCAAGTCTGGTCAACTCTCAGGTCAAGCTCTGCCTGCTACCCTGGAGCTGCAGAGACTAGAGTCACTTTCCCTGCCCTCAGGAGATCCCAGTCCTACAGGGGAGATAAGATGCACACAGGTCAAGGAGTCGTGGTAAATTAGGATAGGAAGTAATAAAGGTTTCCCAGATTTTTAGAGGAGAAATTACTCCTAGATAAAAAGGATCATTTGGTTTTAAAGACCCATTGCACTGTCACCATGTTAATAGTAACGCTGACCAAGGAAAGGTAAATTTCAGACATGCAAAGCAAAATGTGAGTCTTTAAATGATCTCATTGAGATTTACAAAGATTTCTGCCCTTTGAACCAAATGACCTGTGGGAGGCCTGTTTATATCCAGTCTGCTGTGAAATCTTTTTAAACCAATATTCACTTTCTCCTTGACTGTTCATAGGGTAAAAGGAAAAAATGGACATTAGTGTGGTCTAATTCATACTTCTCAGAATTCAGATATTAAACAGAGAAATGCATTATGATGTGGGCGAAAAGCATGTCTTTCTGAGGACAACATGTTGATGAGATTTGTTTCTTAGTTGTTTGAGTCAAGTTTTTTTCTCATACTCTCTTTATCTAACAAAATAATAATAATAGCTACTGCCCTGGCCGGTTTGGCTCAGTGGCTATAGTATTGGCCCTCAGACCAACAGTTTGTGAGTTTGATTCCGGGTCAAGGGCATGGGCCTCTGTTACAAATTCCCCAGCCCTGGTAGAGACGCTTGCCAGAGGCAACTAATTGATGTGTCTCTCTGACATGGATGTTCCTCTCTCTCTCCTCCCCTCCTCCCATTCTTCTTCCTTCTCTTGAAATCAATAGAAAAATATCCTCTGGTGAGGATTTAAATAATAATAACAATAATAATAATAACAGCTACCATCTGGTTAAATCACCACATGCTAGTCACCCTTCCAGAGACTATGCATATATTATTTCCAGTTCTTGCCACTCTTCTGAAAAGGCCAGTATTAATGTCTCTGTTCTACAAACAGAGACTCCAAGAGATGAAGGGTCTAAGTGTCACGCACTTGATATATATCAAGGGCTCTCTTTTTTATACTGCAGAGGGCAGGGAAGAGGAAAATGCAATTATTTAATCTTTAAAAATATATCTATGTATTATTTTCTAGTAACAAATAAAATGTGTTTGTAATGCCAGGCAGAATAGATTCCTCTGAGACTATTTAAATAAATATCAAGGTTAAGCTGTAATGAGCACATTGTATGTTAGATATGAAAGCATTTCAAATAATATAAAGTAGTTTGCAAATAGAATGCTACTTTTAACAAGCTGATAAAAAGTTTGTTTTCTTAAGCAAGTTAAACATATTCTCTGATCTTGTTTTTATTATTTATGGGCTTTCCTTTAACAATGATACATATGTAAACTGCACCTCATGTCTGATGAATGTTTACTGCAGTATCATCACAAGGTTAACTGTGAAGAGTGTTCCAATGGGAAAGGCCAACTGGGAATTCTAAATCTCTGACAGAGCAGGACCTCCAGAAAGTCTTTTGCAACACTCAGGGCTCAGGGCTCCTGTGTCAGATACTTCAGAAGGAAAATGAAAAAACAACAGACCAGAGAACAAAAACTGGATGCAAAACCTCTTCTCATCTGCTCAATCTCAAGTTCCTTTTTCATTGCCACCTCCCAAGAGGAAAAAAAAATAAGAAAGAAAGAAAAGAAGGCAGAGAAAGTTCTTACTGTGTCTGGCAGACTTATGGTCTCCTAACATCCCAACACT
This sequence comes from Myotis yumanensis, assembly GCF_028538775.1. Lineage (NCBI taxonomy): Eukaryota > Metazoa > Chordata > Mammalia > Chiroptera > Vespertilionidae > Myotis > Myotis yumanensis. The sequence continues at coordinate 17,783,484 of NW_027223759.1, forward strand.
CTTTCCCACTGAAATGAAGTAAAAAGCCAGTTGAAGAACAAGACCCAAGTTTACTGCATTAGTGATAATTAGGATCACAAACAGGACAGTGGTTCTCAACCTTGGCTGCACATTAGAATCACCTGGGAATCTTTTTTGAAAATCCTGATTTCTGGGCCTCATCCTCCAGAACTTCTGTTCTTTGTTACTAATGTTGTGGCCCCACCTCATAACAAAGAAACAGAAGTTCTGGAGGATGAGGCCCAGAAATCAGGATTTTAAAAAGATTCCCAGGTGATTCTAATGTGCAGCCAAGGTTGAGAACCGCTGAGTTAGGATATCTCTCCCACACTGCATATATTTCACAGTAACTTTCACACAGTATAAGAGCAACAGATTAGTCTGAGGGGGACATCAGTAGCACCATTATTTCCTACAGCAAACAATCTATTCTTGATACAACAACTTTTATACAGCTCCAGTCTTCTAGTCTCTCTAGTCTGGAAGCCTTAGGACTCCCGTTTTTTCACCGGTCCGCCCGCAACATCCACTCCCTGGCTTTCACATATCTGAAGAAGTTCGCTTCTCTCTATTGAACCTCAATATTTATCATTTTTCTTCTACCAGAAACCATTCTAATCTTGCTGCCACATTCCTCACCATTCAACCAGGTAAGCTTCTTTAATTAACTTAAAAATTCAGATTTTTCTTGCCCAGCCGGTGTGGCTTAGTGGTTGTAAAGGTTTTTGAGTGTCAACCTATGATACTCATGGTTTATTCCTGGTCAGGGCATGTGCCTGGGTTGTGGGCTCAATCCCCATTGATGTTTCTATCTCTCCCTCTCCCAACCTCTCAGAAATCAATAAAAAAAATATTTTTTAAAAAAATTCAGATTTTTATTTTTTTATGCTTTCTAAAAGAAGAAAAAGGATGAGGGAAAGATCCTATTATTCATGTGCCCTACTCCTGCCTCCACATCTACTAACTCCAGTGGATTCTGTGGCTTACCCCTCATTTTTTGACTCATCCTTTTTATCCTTTCTTTCTTTTTGAGCTAGGTCTCTTCTATGCTCTCTATACTTCACACTTCTACTCTTTCCTTTCAAATTAACTTATTTTCACAGGTCCTCCCACTACCACTAACAACATACCATAACTGTCTTGCTAAAAACAATGTATCTTTATAAGTTTTAACATAAATAATGAGCAATACTGAGGAGTTTTAAATGAATGATCATGAAAAAGAGACTAAATCTCTTCTTAAAAAGTAAACATGATTTCCTTCTTTAGTACTATTTTTTTTTACAGCCGAGTAGTATGCCATTGTGTAAATGTCCCATAGCTTTTTGATCCATTCCTCTACTGGATGGACCTGGAAAGCATTACACTAAGTGAAATTAGCCAGTCAGAGAAAGAGAAGTACAATATGATTTCACTTACATAGAATCTATTAAACAAATTAAACTAACAAACAAAATAGAACAAGTTCATAGACAGAACAGACTGACAGCTGTCAGAGGAGAGGCGGGTTGTGGGGCTGGGTTAAAAAAGTAAATGGATTAAGCAAAATAACAACGAACAAACAAAAACTCACAGACACAAGACAACAGTATGATGATTATCAGAGGGAAAGGGAGTAGGGTGAGGGAGAAGAGGTTATAGGGGGATAAATGGTGAGGGAAGGAGATCTGACTTGGGGTGGTGACCACACAATACAATATACAGATAATATATTACAGAATCGTAGTCCTGAAACCTATAAACTTTTATTAACCAATGTCACCCCAGTAAATTCAATAAAAGAAAAAAGTAAACATTATTATCATAGACAATGTAGAACAGAGAATCTAAATTTAAGTTTTAACTTATTCTATTCAGATTTCTCCTGGCATCATAATGCTACAGTGTTTCCTTACCACCGCCAGAGAAACACATATGTATATTGTTTACAACATCTCATGCTACCAATATCATTAAAAAATAGTGTCTAACTTTATTATAGCCATTAAGAAAATACCTTATATTCAGACTAAATCTAAAATTATATTGAGGAATTCTGCAGACAGCATTGGTATATGACAATACCCTGACCAGTATTTATCACCAATGGCAGCAATCCATTTTGAGGAGTCTGTAATATCACTGAAATTTCAAGGTTAGACATATATTATCAGAGATATCATCATCGACTCTCTTACAGAATAATTCCATACTTTATTTATTTGAGAAGGTGGTTGACTATTACAGTTTTTTTTTTAATTACATAAGTAAAAGATATTTTTGGGGGAAAAAGATAATGCAGATCTATTTGGATTAAGCGGTAAATACCTGGTTTACCCTCACATACCTCAAAGTAAACTCTATCAATAGTTCAACATTTTCTTCTTGTCCCTACTTATTCTTTGCATTTATAAACATACACAACACACACACACACACACACACACACACACACGCGCGCGCTTTTGAAACATAAATGTCACTTTCTCCATAGATCCAGTTGTATGAAAGCAACTGTTCAGTCAACTATAACTTCTCTAATTTGCTGAAAATATATCTCTACAAATTTGTTACCAGCTATTGGATTCAATCTGTGAGACCAACTAAAACTACTCAAAATCATAAAAAATGTTTTATGCCAATAGCCTTACTGTAATAACAATTTATGTATAATAATTTATTTAAATTGTGTTTAGTTGGGGGACAGAGGGTGTTTCTTTTTTGTTTGTTTTTGTTTTGAAGAAACTGAATCCAAAAACTGTCATTAGGTCATTAATCTGTCATAGTTCAGACAGATGGTGATGTGTAATTCATATTTTCAGAGTTTAAAAACAGCAGACTCTCAAAAATATCTCAGATTTCTTTTTCTAGTTCTCAGTTATATCCAAACAAAATCTATTACTCCTTTCAAATATTTTGCATACATAATATAATTTCTTTTATATTTCAAAATATTATATTAGAATCAGTGTTTTTAAAGCTTTTGTAATTTTAAAGCAGTACCTAAAATGATCATGTACTATTTCCTATTTTAAATATCTAAAAATGTTTAGTCCAATTTCTAATGATCTAAGTAACTGTTTCTAATATGAACAAATGTACCTATTTTAATTAGTAATTAAACATATGTCTTCAAGCCTAAAAGGTATAGATAAAAATGGTTCTTTTCTCAGTCAAAAAGGTAACATATATTGAAAATAAGGCAATCTATGTCTGACTATCCACATATTAAAGATATTTACATTTCTGATTAAAAGACTTGTAAGACATGCCTTACAAAAGAAATACATTTCCATATGTAAATATTACTTGTTAATGTTTGTTTTAAACAACAAAAACATAGCATTAAACATCTTCAGGAAACATGACTGTAACAGAAAATGTTTTACATAGTTGTAGAAGTGACGGCTCTTTAGAACTAAACCAAAATTTCTTAAAGTTAATTCAAGGGAAACAGAGCAATGCAGGGCCCCAGCACTTCAAAATAGGACCAAGCCCTGCATACTGATGTCTTAGTAAGAAGTATGTAAAGTTGATAGAGTCAGGGGTAAGAAGAGTTACAGCTACCAGGATAATATGAGCAATGACAAAAACGTCAAAGGTGCAGACACCCGGAATGTTAATTTATTAGAACGTGACTTTACACTGATTAATTATGTGCTCCTCAAAATATCTGCAGTGCATGAGAAAAGTTAATTGAAGCATTTCATTTTGTACATGCTACTAAAAGTAGTTTAAGAAAGTGATAAAGAACTGATTTTAAAATTATAAGCATACGGACTATAAACTCTAAATTTGCTATATAAAGTTATTAGTAATGAGATGATGATAATAACTATAAAATATTCATGGAAACATTTACTTTAACTTGGATTCTATTGAATATGATTGTATAGAATCAGAAAACTTAAGAGCTGTTCAGAATCTTAGAGATCATTTTTGGGGGCTGATCTGAAGATTACAAGATCATTTTAGGAGTAACAGTTGCTTAAAATAAATGCATGCCCAAACAGAGAAAATAACAAGTAAATTAGGATATCAGAATTATTTCAACATCAAAGAAATCAAGTTTCTAAATTTCCTCAAATGGCCAGAAGCACATTATTTAAATACACATGTGCAGCATGTAATCATAAATAGTTCCTCAATTCAATAAACAATGACTGGGTTTCTACAATGCACCAATATGACATTGTATACTGGGGATGAAGTGAGAAATGAGACATGAACATTTTCCCCAAAGGCACACCTCTGTGAAATCTCCAATGAACTTCTTTGTAATCAATGTGTGGCCAAAAATAAAGCTGTATGCGTTGAAAAATATTCTTAAGTTCACACTCAGTCATCAAGATAGCCTTCCCTATTTGCTAACCTAAAATACTATAATTTTCTATAAAATCTCTTTGTTGTAGTCAGACTACTTCAATGATTTCATGAAACTGGTGAGACGTTTGCTCCGGCTGACCTATAAACTAACTCTTCGGAATCCCCAGCCAACTTCAAGTGTCTTTCTCAGGTGGCAGTGCTATTTTCCACCTTCATCTATAATAGATATTAATACCTCTTAAACCACATCACCCATCAACATTTCTGTGAATGGAAGTCTGACGCTATGGTAATATACTTTATAGGTGTTATAAGATTGCTTTCATATGTGTTATAAGATTGCTTTCAGAAAGTTAAGCTATGAAATCAACATTTAATAAGTATAAAATTACATTAAAGAAAATGAATAGATCCAAGGCCTGCAAGAATTTGTTGTAACCTGATTACATATAGTAATATAAGTTAAAGACTGAACTAGAGGATTTAGCCAAGGAAGCCAAGAAAAAAAAAAAAGAAGAAGAAGAAGTATTTTGTCTGAGCTTCTCTAGGGGATCTAAATCCATGTCCATCCAGGGAAGAAGGAATGGGACAAAGGAATTGATCCAAATGGTAAGGTACATCTAATGTGATGCTGAACATATTAGGCTCTTCCAGTTTGATGCCATTAAACATTTGAATTATATAACTAACTTCCTTTGTACTGATTTCTTGCTACCAAATAACCTTCACTGATTACCAATATAGATGGATTCGCAATAACAAACTGATCTGGTCAAGCCAACTGGAGTGATTGGTTGGGGTTAATTGGCTGGGGTGTTTTGTTTGTTGTTTATTTGTAGTCAAAATATAGACATAAATTGGCATTCTGATTTTAAAGATCAATTTTATAGAATTGTTTAATGCAAGCCAACCCTGAGATATGGGTCTACTCTAAATGTGCTGCCAATCAAGTTGAGGAACTTGCACAACTGAGCACCAAATCTTGCATTACAAAGACGTTCTTAAGGAAATGTTATCCTGTGGGAACCTATCTTAAAAGATGGTTGTATTTTTGTCTGTTTCATTGTGTATTTTCAAATTTATTCATTTTTTAAGAACTCTTGATGGTGAAAGGCAAAAAGGAACTCATTCATCTATAATGGATATGAATCATGATGAGCACATCACACTTACTTGTTTCTAAATGCAAAAGGGTTATCTCAAATACATATCTCCAAAGAAATCTTTAAAAACATCTCAAATAAAAAATGAATTTATTTGAACCCTGAAAGATAATGTCCTTTTCTACCAAACACACTTACATATTTCTTGTGCCCCAGCATCAGCAGTGCATCACACAAAGTAAGTGCTTAATAAATGTTGGTCGGATCAATGTTTGAAAGTTGAAAAATACCTCTCTAGAGATTTCTGAATCTCCACATACAGGAAATCTCAGATGAAGTATTTCCATCATTAACATTCATTTGGAATCCCATGGTGTCACAGGTGATCAAAGCTTACATTTTTAAGATGAAGTTTTATAATAGATATTTTTGAGGCATATAAGTATGTTAGTTACAATGTTTTGTTTTTTTTAAAGTATATTTTATTGATTTTTTTACAGAGAGGAAGGAAGAGGGATAGAGTGTTAGAAACATTGATGAGAGAGAAACATCGATCAGCTGCCTCCTGCACAACCCCCACTGGGGATGTGCCTGCAACCAAGGTACATGCCCTTGACTGGAATCAAACCTGGGACCTTTCAGTCTGCAGGCCGATGCTCTATCCACTGAGCCAAACCGGTCAGGGCACAATGTTGTTGGTTTTTTTTATATTACACTTTTCCCTCTAGACAATTTTATACCAGGAGGGCACAGCATCATAAGTTTTCTTTTAATTAAGTATATAGCAAACCATTTTCAAATATATATTATGTATGTATATTTATCTCAAAGTTTTCAACAAAGCTCTGGATAAAATTATTAAATTCCTTGACAACTAATGTGGTAGATCTCTTTGTATTTAGTTAATAAATAATTCCTTATACATCTGAAATTATGTACTTATTTATAAAGAATAAGGTCACAGAATAAAGAGAAATCATTACAGTAGAGTCACTGAAGTATGTGCCATATATTAGCCTTATGATTTTTTAAGATGTATAACCATAAATGGTATGATATTTAATATATCATAAAATTTTAAGAAGGGCTGGCATATTTTGTTTAAAAATTATTAAGTCAATCACATCAACTAATCCAACTTCTGAGACCAGCATAAAAGGACTCCATTAAGCAAAGAGAGTTCATTAAAACCTGTGCTCATACATTTCAATATAGAATTTTGATTTAATGGGGCAGTGAGGGAAGTAAGGTCACTGATCAAATGCTAAGAAATACGTAGGATAGAATTTTTAGGAAATACTAAACTATTGTTAAAGTAATACAGGAGAGAAAGAAACCAAGCCACAAGATACATATTAGGTTTCTCTAACTAGGAAAATTCACACTTGAGTCTAATCTATCCACCTGCCTGATTGCTATCCTCTCCCAAATTCTACAGGTACTTCAAACTCTCTGTATCCAGAATTAAACTCAACTAAATATTTTCCTGGAAACCTGCTCCAATATTTCCTATCTCCCCTGATGGGCCTATCACTATCTATCTAATACTTTAGAGGTCATGAACTTCCTCCTCTCCTTTATCCTACTATCCAAGTCCAGTCCACTTTATACTATTATGTACTTCCCAAATCCTTCTCTTTCTTATTATCCCCATTACCACTAGCTCTCATGACTTCTCACTCAATCACTACCACAGCCTGCTAAAGAAGCCCTGCCTCTAGACCAGTGGTTCTCAACCTTCCTAATGCCGTGACCCTTTAATACAGTTCCTCATGTTGTGGTGACCCCCAATTTCATTGTTACAAATTGAACATAATTAAAGCATAGTGATTAATCACAAAAACAATATGTAATTATATATGTGTTTTCCGAGGGTCTTAGGCGACCCCTGTGAAAGGGTCGTTCGACCCCCAAAGGGGTCTCGACCCACAGGTTGAGAACCGCTGCTCTAGACGGTCCCCATGCAAATCTTTTCCCCCACATTGCAGCCAGTGTGATCCACGTCAATCAAAAGGCAAGTCATCTGCTTTGGCTTTCTTGCAAATGAAATCCAAGTTTCTTCTTATACAAGATTATCTTGCCCTGATTAATTCTCCAGAGTTATCTAGCTTCTGATACCTAGACTCCAACTTTACAAACCTAGACATATCAACCTGCTTGTATTTCCCAGAACATGTCTGTTATTTCTCAGCTACCATTGTGGGTGAGTTCCCTGAAAAGCCTTCTGCTTCTCTCCTAAGTCCTATTCATTTAATAAGTCTCAGCTCAAGCGGCATCTCCTTCTAGGAAGTCTTCAGAACTAGTGCCCTCCCCGCTCCATTCCCCATAATAAATAGGACACTGGCTTACCACAGTATAATGCCCTGTTTAGATGACTATCTTTCAAACTAAAGTGTGGGCTCCTGGAGGACAAGGATGGTGTACTATTCACCTTTGGATTCACCTTACAGTGCCTGGCACATAAAAGGCAGCCTATCAGTACTTGTTGAATTAGTCAACTAGAACAACACAGCAACATGTCAAATGCATAGAAGTGATCTTTACATGCTAAGCTGACTTCAAATTTAAAACACCTAAACCATTACTCCCAACACGCACCATTAGCAACAATCAGGCCTACCACTTGATTAGTATTATCAAACTGAGAATGTATGATACTACCAGAGGCATCAATAAAGTGAAATTTTAGATGCAAACTTTCTAAGAAAGAACTGACTCTAGATATGGAGAGGTTACTCGATTAAGAGGACTTTTTCTTTCTCCATTCTTAATTGCTGGTGACTTTGGAGCACCAACAGTAAATAATGCTTTTTCTTTACATATAATCAAAAACATAAAACTGAGAAACATTGAAATCCAATAAAAACAGTTTCTAATATAAAGACAAACTCTACTTCTTTCTTAACCAAAGTCTTCATAAATGCTTTAAATAAAATAAGGGTTTTTTTTTCCTTCAATTTTTACCCTAAATTATTAGCAATGCCTGCCTCTGTTCCACAGATCTATGTAGTAAAAAGGAGAGGACAAAAAACCTGAATTTCAAACAGATCTGGATTTGACAACACTCTTTTCCTTATGAGTCATGGGACAATGAAAAAGTAACGAGACTGCTCTGATAGCAGCAGTGATTATTTACTGGATAAGCCAGAAACTGTGCTAAGCATTTTGAATATATTGACTTATTCCAACCTCACAAAAGCCCACTGAGGTAGGGATGGCTTATCCCCATTCTACAGATAAGGAAACTGGAGCTCAGAGATGTGAAGTAACATGTCTAAGGTCACACAGTAAGCTCTTTGGCAAACTAAGAATTCTAGCATAGGTCCATATAACTCCAAAGCCCATATTTTTAGCCTCTTACAATCTGCTGCTACTGAGCCTCAGTTTTCTGTATTATAAAACAGAGGAACTATTAATCTCACAGCTGTTGTGGAAACGAAGTGAAATGGTATGGATGCATATAGCGTAATGCTAGGAGCTTCCTAGGTACACTCAGAAATCATGCCCCCTTCCCTTCTCTCACTCCAGTAGTGATTAAACATTTGTAATAAGGGAAATAGTTCCAAAATACTCCTTACCTATTTCAAAGCAGAAATACTCTCAGTATTGATTAATTCACAAAAGGAAAAGACTACCAGATCAATAGGCATATTTGATATAAACGGATATAAAGGAAAAAGCAAAGGAAAACAACATATTTTACTCATGTTAGGACTGTGACGGTACTATTGATCTTTCAGAATAAGATCAACATATATCAATATTCAAAGTTAGGGGAGAAGGGCATTAGACCCAGAGATCCCAAAACACTAGGACTGGAAGAAAGGCTCCCAATAAATCCTAATTAATCTGGTTCCGTTTTTAAAAAACTGTTCTTCTGGTGAGGAAGACCGATTTGGAAAAATATAGAGGCAATATGGATAATGCTCCTATAATAAGTTGTTTTGTTTCTCAAAGACAGATCTTTATCCTTACTCTGAAACAGTCTAAAAATGGGGGGAAGGGAGAAATTAGGTACAAAGAAAAAAATACAGCATTTTTGCTGTTAATTCCTTGCATATACTTCCTTTGGTTCCTTTTCCATTTTTTTCTTTTGGTACATAGCCATAACACTTAGCTCTCATGAGGTGTAAAGAAATAAAATCAAACTTTAAAAAAATTTTCCTAACAAGTAAAAACTAAGATATGTTTTTAACACAAACTTCAGTACTACACAATTCAAAACAGTGAGTTTTTACATTAAGTCCACCTGATGTTATATTAGGGTGTATCCTCTGGAAATCCAACCAAGAGTGACTGCCAAACTAAGCTACAGAAGACAACTTGGAAAGCTGGTGAGCCCCCCAAATAAGTTACTTTTTAAAAGAGCACTAGAGCAAGATTATCTGATGTTACTCCACCCTCATAATAACCCTCTTCTACTTCTGTAATACTGCTTTTGTCACTAAAACCTGGGTCAGTAGTGGACATGGTGGGCATCCTGAGATAATGACATTACAGAGAAATAGCAGTTAAGTAATCCAACTAACCTCCAAGATAATATCACAGTTTTATGACCCAATCCTGATAACTTCTTCCTTTTGCCAAGGGACCCAAAAGGCCGACTGATTTCTTTAGCTTCCATTTCCACATACGAAAAGTGAAAATCATAATATACTTCTGCTGCTAAAAATGGAAACTAACTAAGAAAAAAAATAAATAATTCTGAAGCACTTTGAAAAGGATAAACTAGATTCCGTAACCTGATTATTGGTCAGAGTAAAACTAGAATTACTAGAATGACTACTTCTTCCAATTCCATACATGCCATCTGGCCATCAAACTGATAAATAATATTGACTGTGAACTTGATCCATGTAATGATTTTAAAGTCATAGAAACAAAGTTTGTATCAGGCTGTATCTCATACCATTAACTAAATCCAAATAAAATTTATTCACTGGCATTATAATAGTAGATGATAAGAAAAATATAATTAATTACAATTTCTTGAACCTTAAAACTGTTTTTCAAAATAGCCAGCAGCAGGTATAGACCAGTTTGAAACCAATACTGAAGCGACTTTGCAATAATTGGAAATGCGCTAACCCAGAAACAGAAGGAATCACAAAGCAAGACTCATCTGAGAGGCCGAAATACAATATGGATTATTTTTATATTGTTCTGTCTGAGTTGTCTGTCTCAGATTCTTAACTTCCAGAAGCTATTTTTAAAATAACTTAACACTGTGTATTTCCAGTAGCCATCAAGGCATATACTGTCATCCCTGACACCGAAGGTTGTCAGCAGACTCGACATGTACACTAATGATCTCAGGCAACAATGCTCATCTTCCTATCAAAGTGATCCTTATTCCAGAAGAAAAAGTCTAAAGTTCTCTAAGAAAACTCATTCTAAAACAGAGGACGCAGTCATTATAAAATGTTAAGATCAACTAATACTTCTGACTTCTTTTGAAGATTATCTTATTTGCTGAATTTTAAAACCCAAAACTGTCAGGCATGGTAACATTTTTAGTTCCCTCCCAAGTCGCCCATGCTCTCTTCCAGCCCTGTCAAACAATGATAGCTGCTGTCATTACGTATTATACAATAGCTGGCAGCAAGTTGTCCATATACTCTTCATCTCGGGGTAGTCGTCAAATAGCCAAAACAAACGACTACGACCTTACAGTCCAACTGGCCACTTTCCTAAAGCCGAAATAAGGTGGCTATCACATCTTATCAATACTTTACTGCCAGAATAGAAGTTATTTTATTAAAAATCAAAGGTTTTAATTCTTTTATTTTTTTTTCTAAACTGTTTTAAAATAACTTTCCCTCTTTTTACACGTATACTCCTGTCCTCTCCCGTTTGCTACTGGAGGCTGCCTATCTGAAAGATTTCCACATTTACTTTTGGCTTTAATACTTTCAATCAAAATTGCAATTCTGTTTTTGGAAGCAATAGCCCTTCAGGAAGTATACATGAAGATATTAAAAAATGCAGAAAATAAATTAAGTTCTTCTCACTTAATAAAGACAAGAATGTGTGTAAAGGCATTTACGAAAACCAGTGGTCTCAGACACAAGTGATTTGACAGGTCACGCACACACACACACACACACACACACACACAAATTATTTCAAGTGATAGAAAAATATGAGTGACAGATTCTAAGTCTCTTGTTCAAATTAGACAAGAGCCTCTCTCTCTACCACTTTTTGCTTTGGCAATCTCAAATGCTGATATTCAGCTAGATCTAACAGAAAGGAAAAAATGGGTATCTTCTCCATCTAACACCTAAGTGGGTAACCTAGATACTGTAAATAGAGGCTACATAAAGGATGCAAGACAGCTCTGAAGTGAGAGCCAACATATTTAACCTGCAACGCTTTGGAAAAGGACTCGAAAACACGTGCAGCTTAGCCAAAAACCATACTAACGTGAAATTGCCACGGGCTAGTAAGTTAAAAAGACAACAACAAAAAACCTCTTTACCAAACATAATTTAACTGTTAATGGGTGTGAAAAGCCCAAACGTCAAAAGCACAACTCTTATTTGTTCAAACGGATCATGCCTGCAGTCTGCACTGTATATTTAAAATAAATGGGTGAACTACCTTTTTGAAGCCAGTACTTGCTAAACCAGAATCAAATGCACAAATAAAGGAGGCAATTAACCAATGAAAAAACAAAACAAAACAAAACATTTTCCCTGCTGATATTATAGTGGTGGCTAGAGGATATCAGTAAAGTCTTATGATTAATATTAATATATATCCCCTATATTCAATGCTTCTAAAGCCAACCGTTAAATAGCTGGCTAACCGAAATTGCAAATCATACAAAGATTATCTGAGAAGTAAAAATCTATTCTACCAAAGAACTAGTAAGATTGTAAAAATGTTAAAATGTAAAAATTGTACTGCCTACATTACATTAATAGTGTAACTTTTATCAAATCAATAGCCAACTAGCAAAAAATAAAATAAGTTAATGCTACAAAATCCATTATAAGACATTAGCACTATAATTTAATATACATTCACTTACTACCTATTAATTTTTCTTTCTACATGATAAAGGAATTTCAATGACTGCTTCTAGAATGAAATCTTCCTAGAAAGTGTTTCTCATTAATAAAAAGAAAGAAAACTATTAAATAAGTAAGTTCACATAGTTTAATAAAAAATTCAATAGCTAGAATTACTTAAAGTTAATGAGTTGCAAAATGTATTCAATAGTACTCTATATACTTTTGCTTATAATTCTGTAGTCTTTACTACTTACAAAGCTAGTAGGTTTATAGTAACCTTAAGTTTTGAGAACTGAAAGAGGGACTTGGAAAGGAAATTTTGTTCTGTTCAGATAATGAGAATTAACTTAGAGATATGCTCATAATTCAGTCGATGATTCAGTTTTCTTTAGTTATTAAACCTTCACTTTTTTACAAAGGAAAGAAAATGCCTTTCCTTCACATATCAACCAAATAGAAAATGTCTAATTAAATAAAGTTAAATATAAGTCAGACATCATTTCTATATGAGAATATAACATATACCAAAACTGTAAGGGAAACACAAGATTTCAAATAACGTTTGAGTAGGAATAATAGAGCATTTGCACTCGATAACTAAACTGATAAAACATTATGAGAGAAAAGAAACCATATTCTTAAAGTGTTTTGTCTCTGTCCCTGATAGCATATAAGTTGTTCTCTCATTACACAAAAGTGTTTACTACATCAATGAATGACTCTTCATCAAAAACAGTAGCCAAAACTGTCTATGCCTATAAGTTCAAAACATCCTTCCAAATTCTCTCAGTTCTTCTCTGGACAATCCTAAACAAAAAGCTCTCACTTTGTTAGAGAAATGGCTGTAAATGATTTCTACAAATTTTCAATTACACTTCACTACCAACACTTTGGAGGAAAAACTTTCACGTTAAAAAAAAAAAAAAAGCAACACTGCAATTCTACTGATGGATTAGCTTTGTACCAAAACAATATAAAATTATTTCATTTTTTTACTGTGAAGAGTCCTTTGGAAGTGACGTGTTTCCATCTTTTTTTAAAATCCAACAACAACAACAAATCCAGTCATAAACCTGACAAGTCAAAACAATAACCAGAAAAGCCTAACATTTCTTACCTGATACAGGTAAGCACCAGCTCCCAAATGCCACCTTGGGATAGTTCAGACTAGTAAGCAGACTCATGTTTTATGATACTGGAATGAACAGGAATAAATCTCTGTTGTTCTTTCTTTAGCAAAATCTATAACGGCAGCTACACCACAATGTGAGAGGACCCCACAGACCTAACAAATTCAAGGCTGTTGCTAGAGAAATAGGGGGAAAACATAAAAAGAAGACTTACTGCTTGTCATGTGACTTGGTGAGGCATGCTGTCCATTGGGTGTGCTTGAGGTGAGGTCAATTGCCATATTGGAGTGCTCCCTTTCAGGTGAAAGCTCATTGTCACCTGCTTTCACAAAATAAAATCTTTTGGTCTCTGTTCATTGTCACATAAAATCTAATTACCAACTTTGTCTCATGCAGTGGCACGAATAGCCTTGAAATTGTAATGTAATATGTTTTTCCTTAAAAGAAACGGTAAGGCAATATAATTTAGAAATATATAGTAAATGAATGAAATGACAAAAAGCAACAACCAGCCCACACACACACACAAAAAGACAAAATTTCACTATCACAATAATCGTAACTGTAACGTAAGAGGAATTGGGACGAGTTGATTTCTAAAGTATTCTTTAGTTTAAAAAACTAAATTTCTTTTAAAACCTAATTTAATCATTGAACATACAGTATTTATAATGAGCATTTTCTAAAATGCTGGCTATCAGAAAGTTGGATGTTTGAAAGGAGAGTTGGCTAAAAACATGTCAACTTGTTTGTTTTTAACCAAACAAGTTGAGAATTTAGAAGCTAATTCTCTTTCAGAATATGAGTCCGATAACATAGGCTATACAATGCAATAAATATTTAGTACACGCCATATTAGTAGACATATATGTAACCTGACCAATTGTAAACTTAGGTAAAGTAATCAACCAGGAAAGTGTGGATCTGCTAAGCTCTACTGTTTTCCATATTATCTTTAATATAGTAAGTCTATTTCTATTTCACTGTATGCTGCTATTTTACCAAACTCACTTTAAGGGTGAAGTTGTGAACAGATAGAAAATGAGAGCATAGAATCCGTGATAAAGACTTAAAATTGAGGAGTTCAAGTACAGGTAACACAGGAGCATAACTTTATTAGCAATAAAGAAAATTAATGGGAATGAATACTTACACGTTATATAGCCATCGATAGCCTCTGTTTCCATAGTCAAAGTGCAGTGCTGCAATACAAGAGATTAGACCCTTAACACAATGATTCCTTTCAGTTCTGCCCTGAAATGCTTAACTTATTTGAAGCTCCAAGCAGTTAGCCCATGTTGCTGCTGCTGCAACCTGTGCCCAGGAAACATACTACAGTGTACTGTATGTGCTCATTTGCAAGTCACTGAACTCTTTCTGCAAATGATCTGATTCCTGCTGGAGATAGGATAGGAAAGATAAGTGTGCTGTGAGATGGGCTGTAGCAAGAAAGGAATGACTCTCTTCATCAGAATTTACTTGGTTCAAAGAAGAAGAAAAAACAACGACAAAAAACTAGGGGGCCACATCTCCAACGTGCCAGCTTTACCCCTCACTACTTCCCACAATCGCACTGCAGTTTGAGGACTCCCCTAGTATACAGATAGCTCTATTCACAATTGTTGCAAGTTGGTTCATCATGTTCTAAGGGGGGGGGGGGGGGGGGGAGGACAAACAAACATAAGAAAACAAAACAAAAACTTCGTGCCCAAGTGTGTCTCTAAGATTTCTGCAGCCGTTACCCAACTCCTGAACTTGTATTGGCGTTTGAGCCTAACCCCAAGTTCTGGGCGAGCACCTGTTCGATGTAACCTTACTTTCCTGCCAGACCAGGGTTGGATACAAATGCCAAGCTTACTTAATACAGTCCGATTTTGAAAATTTCATAAACTTTTTGCTGTTGGGAAGGGAATCGCTTTTTTTAAAGTTTGGGAAATTATTCTCATGCACCCATGACGCAAAACAAGAACTTAATTCTCAGAAACAAAAGTTGTATGAGATGACACCCCCTGGCTTTGATTTCACATAATGAAAAGATCGATAAGCTAACTGTATTCTTTGAAAGACAAAGTTTAAAGAATTGACATGTCCTGAGGAGATTTTTTTACTTATTTTTTCCCCCTTTGGCCCTGGTCCTTTTTGCCTTTAGTTTCAAAACTCTCACTGCACCAGCAGCTAAATTATTCACAATGAGCCATTTCTGTATTGATCGCCAAGTATATTTAGCCCTGGCTCCTGGAATTTCTCCATTACTTACTGGAAAACAGGCAGCTTCACTTGTCTCCAAAACCACTTCCCTTCTCCCTCCCCTCCCCTTCTTCACCACCACCCTCCCTACCCACCCCCACCGCCCCCAAAAAACACACACACAAAACTTTTCTTTCTTTATGGAATAATCAGATCAAATTCCCAACTCAGCCACTACATAGCACTTAAATTTCAACCTGCTGTACTGTTATCAAATTCTTTCAAATTATGATTACATAAGGCGTTAAAGAAAGGCATCCGTAAAGTTTAAAAGGGGAGCAGTTTCTTCAGCTATTTTACAAATGAGTTTATCTCTTTAAAAATGTGCACATTTAAACACACACACACATATTAAAAAAAGAAAGAAACGTCAGGGAGAAGCGAAAGAAGTCTGCCCCATCAATGAAATGGTTATTAACCCTCAGAGAAGGAAAGCCAGCAAAAGAAAAGGAGAAAGAGAAACGAAATGTACATACAAAAGGAATTGTCCCTTGATTAAAAAAGATTCATCACCATTTCCAGCTCTGTCGGGAGATCTCAGCTTCTTCTAACCCCTCCAAGAGGAGGTGACAATGTCGGGCTGAAGATACACGGAGAGGGAGAGAAAGAAGTTTTCTGTGTTCCCCCCTTCTCTCTTCCCCTCCCTGGCCCCCTCCAAGCCAAGCCCCCTGCAGAGTTCAAGGCGAGGAGGAAGGAAAAGCACTTCACAGGTGGGTCATTCCGAGCCCAAATCCAGCAAACAGATCGGCTGATAAACAAAACCAAGAAATGAGAGAGAAGGAACACCCCCCTTCTCCTCCTCCTCCTCCTCCTCCTCCACCTCCTCCTCCTCCTCCTCCTTCCCCTCCCCCTCGTCCCTTTGGGATGGTCTAGTAGGAAAAGTCACTCAGGAATGGCACCACGTACTTTCAGGAAAGAGGAAAAAAAAGAGAGAGAGAGAGAGAGAGAGAGAGAGAGAGAGAGAGAGAGAAAGAGAGAGAGAGAGGTCAGTCAGTGCCACAGCAATGCGATTAACAAGAAGAGAAAAAACTTGATCCACCGGTTCTTTAAGAATCGACCAAAAGCTAAGACAAGAAAACTGAAAGAAAAGGTGGGGGGGTTAGAGGGGAGGGACAGTCAGGCAGAACCCAGCGAGGAACCTAGGTCCTAGGCCAACTTCCCAAGACTGTGTTTTTGGCAAATGGAGAAAGAAAGAAATCTTAATTCCATCTCTTTCGCCCATCCTGGATGGAACCTGTCAAAGTGATTTAACTGCTGCCTTTTTGCATGTGTCATACCTGTCTTGTTTTGTTTTGTTTGTTTGTTTGTTTTTATTAAATTCCAACAGGATCTGGCTATTACCTTCTCTCTGGACAGCTGCAATCTATGCCAAGCTACCCGATCTTTCTTGGAATTCAAGTTAAAACAAAGCCAAACAAGTCCAAATCCATGACAGCTAGAGAGATGAGAACTGATTAATCGATGAACATCCCAGAAACAGATCTCAAGGAGGGGACGACACGTGAAGGCAGAGGACACCGTCGCCAGCCCGGTTCCCTGGGCGCCCTTTACCGACATTAGGACCCTACTCATCCCCACCAGCCATCGCTCCCGGAGAAAAACACCCACATTACCATCCTCCTCCTCCTCCCTGCTTAACAGCAACAAGTCATTTGATCGCATTACCGTGCAAAACGAGGTGCCAGATAATTACACTCAACTTTGAAAACGCTCCCCGCCCCCCGACCTTTGCAAATCCAGACACACACACACACATTTATCTCGACAACCTCGGAACCAGAAGACAAATAAAACAAGAGCTGCTCTTCCCCACGCCACAGCCAAACGGAGATTTACCTCAGCAGCGCATGCAGTACCACACTCCCATCACCCTTTGTGTGTGTTTACTGTCAGTGTGTCCTCTCTCGGGCTTTCTGTCCTGTGCCTAACGTGTGTTTGTGCACTGCGGCGGGTGGTGGGAACTAAGGCGGTGGAGCCGTAGCTAAGGGTAATCCTGTTTTTACTTCCTCCATCTTCAGCGAGGAGCAGGGTTAGCCCGGGACAGCTGGTCAAACCCCGAGAAACCGATCCGCCGCCGCCGGAGCACATCTCCCCCGCCGGCCGGCCGGGCTCGCGCAGACGCCCGCGGGCGGAGGGCGGGCTGGCTGGCGGCGGCGGCGGCGGCGGCGGCGGCGGCGGGCAGGGGGCGCGGGCCGGCGGGCGGCCGTGCGTGCGCGCGCGCGTGCGTGCGTGTGTGCGGGCCGGCGAGGGCGCGCGCGCGCGTGGGGGAGGGTGGGAGTGAGCGCGCGCGCGCGGGGGCCGGGGAGGGCGCGAGGGCGCGGGTCTGCGCGCCGGGCCGCTCGGCGCGCTCGGCAATCGATTACAGGACAAGTGCGGCCCCGGCGGCGCGGCGGCGCGCGCACTGCCTCGCGCGCCCCCCCCGGCCCCCAACCCCCGCGCGCGCCCGGGCTCGTCTCTCCACGCACCCCCGCACCCCCTCCCCCGGCGGACCCCGCCCCCCCCCTCCCAAGGGCCACCAGGTAACCAGCGTTCCTAGAGTCCCACCGCGACCCCGACCCACTCATTCTACCCGTCCCCCCGCCCCCCGGTCATCATAAATCTCACGTTTTCTGCCGGCCGGGAAGGAAGGATCGCCGGGGAGAGCGGAGGCTCATTTCGGCCGCGTGAAGTTTTCTTTCCAAATGGGAGCCGTGGCGAGGCCGGGCCACGGGAGCGGCGGCGATCCCGGCGCCCGGCGCGGAGCTCGGGGCTGGCCGTCCTGGCCCGAGTCGGGCGGTGCGCGTGGACCCACCCACTTGGGCTTCGCAATAAACTCCGCGGCGCGAGCCCGGTGAACGGCACCGACGGACCGGGGCGCGGACGGGGATGCGGGGGTCCTCGGGAGCGGAGGGGAAGGGAAAGTCGGGTCTGAGATGCCGCTCAGCGCTTACTATTTTGGAAGTGCTTCCCGGGGCAAGTTTTAAAATTAGAGCGTTTGCTGGCGTCTTCTTCCCCGGGCGGCTGCCACATCCACCCCAGTCCCAGGGAAGCGTGAGGGTCCAGAAAGTTGCTAGAGCCCAGTGCTGCCCATCAGTAGCCACCATTCGTTATCGCACAGCTTTTTAAAATTGATTTGGGAACAACTGAAATAGATCAAGTTAAATGTGTGCTCTTGCTACACATAGTAGCATTTGGCTTTTTTTTTTTTTTTCCTTGACCACATTTGCAAAAAGAGGGAATAGAGACTTCTGTAATGAAAGGGAAAAGGAAAATGAAAGGACCTGAAAATACTGAACTGTGGAGTCTGGGTGGCTTAAATTTGAAAAAACACACGGAATTAGTAGGACTACCCAACAGCGTTTCTGAGAAACCATGTCACAGGTTGTGAGGAAAATCAATGCTGAAAGAGGAGGCGCGGGCACCGAGCTCCTCCTTCCAAGAATCCCAGAAATAGTTGCTGAGTTGCTTTTTTTTTTTTTTTTTTTCTGCTGAGGATAGAAAATGACACATTGAAAATAAAATCATTAACTATTAACTATATCTTAAGCACTACTCTATGTCTGGGAAATTTTGGATAATGTCTTTTCCTTTAGATTTTGTGATGGAGGAATTCATTCACGTTGATGCACACTATGCAATGGATACCGTGTATAACTTGTCTAATACTAAATTTACATTTAATAATGAATTACTTTTTAAAGGTTTATTAGACAAGTGTAACCAGTAGGCTGGTTACTGAATTAGGAAAAATTATAGTTGGTGCCATACTGAAAACAAGATGAACCAATATTCATTGGAGAGCAAATCATTTGGGCTCAGGCTACCAATGACTTTAGTAGGACAATTTTAAGAGAAATTGCAGTTCTGATGAGTTATATGTTGTTGTTTTTTTTAACCTGTCAATTAGGTAAATAAAAGTAATTTTCTTGATGACATATTTTAGGAAAGACAACAGAATTCCACAAATCATTCTAATCATCCCAATAGATAGCAAATATTTTAACCTTAAATTATCTTAGAAAAGTGGAATGTTGATTCCCAGTATATAAATGGTAGCATAACTTCTCTAAGTTGCCATAAATCCCTCCTAAAAACTCAGCCTAAGTGTTTAAGTATCTGCAAAGTTATGGAGGTCCTTAGGAAAGATGACTTAAAACTGAAAATGAAATGTCTGGCTAGTTTAAGCATTTTAATTCTTTAATAGAAGAGGAACCTATATGAAGTTTTAAGG
The DNA here is from genome assembly GCF_028538775.1 of Myotis yumanensis. NCBI lineage: Eukaryota > Metazoa > Chordata > Mammalia > Chiroptera > Vespertilionidae > Myotis > Myotis yumanensis. Next base: position 17,803,498 of record NW_027223759.1, read on the forward strand.
AATTATCCTAAAGTTACTCAGAGTTACCACAGTTGATAAAGTCCTTGCCCCCTGGCTGATTAGAGCTTAATTTAGCTCCCTTGAAAGACTATCCTTTTCAGGAGTTGCTTTCTTTGACTTCCTAATCACCAGAGGCACACTCTCTCCCTCTAGTGGCTAAGCATTCAGACATTTTACATTTGGTGACTCTGTCTCCCCAGGAATTGGGGGTGGGGTTTGGGGGGAGGGTCTATTAGCTCCCAGATTTTAGGATGGTAAATGATCACTTGTGAGAATTAGACCATTTGTGGAAACTTGCTCCTCTTTTTAACATCCTATGTTCCTTTCTAATTTGCAGATCCTGGCATATCCAGTGTATCCCAAAGAAGTCAAGTTTATGTTTACATAGTACAGCTATGGGTTCTGTTTCATCCTCTGCAGTTGAATAGTCCTGGCTCTGAGACTCAGGGTTCCATTTGCGGGAAGGAACCTTTTATAAACTGCAGTAATTCACTTTGTTCACAGTTTTTCTCAACAGTATTTTTATGGTGGTTAGAAAGCATATTTTCACTTTTTACCCTAACTACACTGCACACATTTTTAAAGTACAGGTATAGTTAGCCTGTGCATAAAAATGCACTACCAGGGAAGTACAATACCATCCTATTCGCCCATTGTATCCAGTTGGATAGTTCAATTTTCACTTTGGGGATGGGGGTGAGGAGGTGGGGAGAAAACATACCTGACCCCCACCTCACTTCACACAGCGGGTTCTTCCTGATCCTGTCAGCCCCATTCCGCTGAAACCATGCCTTCCCAGCTCCAACTCATATAGGAGTGCCTTGCACATCTCCTTCACTATACAATTTGTAAATATTTTATTCACTATAATGTCATCTTTTTAAGGGCAGGGATTATGTATATCCTGCTAGCAACTGTTTTCTTAGAACTAGCAAAATGTTTGGCCTGAGTTGTTACTCAAAAAACATTTGCTGAATGGATGAATATAGAGCTAATCACATACCTAGTTCCCATGTGTTAAACTGTTTTCAAGGGGCAAAATGCATAGATAGCGAAGATACATTCTTATCCCATCAATAATGTGGTCACTGGACAGTGTGGCTCAGTTGGTGATTGTCCAGGACATCAAAAGGTTGCTGGTTCAATTCCTGGTCAGGGTACATACCTGGGTTGCAGCTCAATCCTGGTAGGGGGCATGCAGGAAGTAGTTTCGCTCTCATATCGATGTTTCTCCCTCTCCCTTCCTCTCTTCCCCTAAAAATGAATAAAAAATATTTTTAAAAAAGGAACTTGTTCAAATCTTAGATCCTAAATCATGTTATAAATACAGTATACTTAGCTCTGGCTTATGGTTCATGTGAAGAATGTGATATAAATTGGTAGATATAAAACTTACAAGTATAAATAGTAAAAGTGATTAAAACTGTGTATCAAATATAATTTGGTCAAGTACATCTGTGTCCCCTCTGTTTCGTAAATAAATTATTTCATGTTAATACCTGATTACTCATGAACGAGGTTGACCATCAAGAAATGCAGCAGATGTAATTCTATAACCACTAAGTGCAATTAGCAAAACAAAAATTTTTAAAGGTAGTGTAGCTAAAAGGGACATTATGGAGTATTACTTTTGTTTTCTTTGGATGGTTTATTTTATCTGTTTTGTATTTAAAAGCCCGAGTACCCTTTAAAGGAATTTGGATAAAAGTGCATTTTTCTTTGTTCAAGGAATTAACTCTGTTTTTAAAGTTTGGGTTTTGTTTTTAGCAGAGGGTAGGAGGGTGCAATTCGAAACATTACAGTATTTTGCTAATATTAAGGGGAAAATTTGGAAATTGATTATATATTGAAGTTTTCTTTAGATGGTTCTATTGTTCTAGCTATAGGAACATAGTCATTCAGAGTAGGTGCCCTAAAATAACTTGAATCCCTGGAAAAGTTGAGATCAGCACAGGCACAATGCTTTAAAACTGATAACGTGTTTTATTTTTGTCAGGTGGTGGTGATCTTCGCTTTGAAGTGGTGTTCTCTTAAGTGAGATGTGGAACAATGGGCTCACTTTCTCCTGTCGACCTAGATCGGCACTGTGAAGAAGCAAGGAAGCCCGAATGGGAAACATAGTTACAGAGAAAACATTCGAAGATGCCACATCCAGTTCATAAGTAAAGCATATTAATACCTCACAACTTTGCCTTCCTGATACATTTTACCGTCTGGGGTCTGTCTGGGTGGCATGCGAGCTGTACCTGGTAAGGGTCTTCTCTTTCTCTCCATCTTGAACAATGGTTTCTTTTAGCAGCCCTGAAGAATGTCACTTTGCAATTCGAGATAAGGCTCTTGTACCTAGAAAAAGTAACATTATGACTTAAATTCACACTTTGATAGGATAATATCAGATTTCTTCTGGAGAACACGTTTTGGTATTGATGTAGAACAGATGATAGGCTATCTCTATCACAAATGAGAATTATAAGTTGTGGGAGTTAAACTTAGACCAAGAGGGTGAAGACTAGAGAGGTTTCTGAATAAAAAGGAAAGCACACACTTTTAAAGATGTCACTAAAAGCTGCCATAGTTGCTTTAAAATGTAGATGTAAAAAAAATAAAAAAATAAAATGTAGATGTAGTTCAGCATTTGAGGAAATGAGTTCCATTAATTGCAGAAATGAAAGAACTTTGAGCTGGGTCAAGTGCAGACAGTTGATGCTCACAAAACAACCCTAAAAGGCATTGGGAAGAACATTCTTAGAAACCCTAAAATCATTAAATGCAAAAAACAAAAGAGTAATAAGGTTATTGAAACCTCCAAGAAAGTGTTAGTACAAGGGAAGAAAAAAGCTAACAGTAAAAAGAGAATACACTGGAGTGTGTTAATTTAGATCCAATATAATAACACTCACGAGAAAAAGAAGGAAACCCAAAAATGGTTATTTGACTTTGGAATTGGGAGGTGAAAATAGGGCAGACTAGCCTAAAAAATCTGTAATGCCGACGGTTGGACTTTGCTGGAGATATCCATAGTCTAAAGCCAGGTGAGGGCTAGTTGCATCTCAAGGAGAATACTTAGGATATAAGCTAGTGCCAGTAGGAGTATGATCCTATATTTTTTTTAATCCCGTGAAAAACTCATGGAATTACATGTCCAGTGTTTGTAAGAAGCCTCGATTCTTTGTAAACCGAAGTCCTTTCACAGTACAGCAGAGTCTGATCACATGTTTAAACAATTCTGTATAGACTGAGAAAAATAGAAGGAAGCATTACAAACAGAAAGCAGCAACCTAGGGAATTAGAAGCTACACAGGGATAGAAATGGAGAGCCATTTCCTGCTTGACAACTCTGAGAGGGGGCCTGCGGTGGGGCAGAGGGGGACGAATGAAAGAAAGGTCATTTACAGGTAGTGAAGTCAAATGTCACCTCCTCCAATTCTCATGACTTGTGGTTTAGAGAAAGGTTAGCTTAATATAGAGACTAGTGTGGCATTCTGAACTGTCTTAAGACAAGATGTGTGAATATGATATAACACCATCAGTATCTCTCCCCCTAGCAGTTATGTTCAAAAAGGTACATAAAACACACACACACACACACAAAAAAAAACTTAACATCATGGTGAGGTACTAGACACCTGGGAAAGTCCCACTTGGTAGACTAAGGCTATCATCAAAAGTCCTATAAACTATATTCCAGAAATGGCTTCATTGGAATATTATTTTTGAAACATACCATTATGGAGAAATAAATCCTTTGCAGTATCTATACTGCTTTAGATTGATGATATAACTGATTTCAGCAAGTCAGAGCATCAGTGGACTTGGAAAGCCGTATATATCATCATCATTATAGGGACTTATTTTATGCCAGGTGTCATGACAAGCACGTTTCATACATTACCTCTTTTAGCCCTCACAATTATTTTTAAGAGGTAATATTAACACCATTTTCACATAAAAAAAATTGAAGCTTGGAGATATTAATATCTTTTTTATTATTTTATTTTTTCTTTATTGATTAAGGTATTACATATGTGTGGAGATATTATTATCTTGCCCAAGGTCTCACAATGTCAGAGCTGGACTCAAAGGCATGTGTTACGTTCTAGAAAGCCCATAAAATCGCCACCATGTTATGCTGTCTCCTTAATAGCCAAATATATTTGTTAATCATATGAACCCGTTACTGTAGTTAACTCCAGCACTTTGATTAACAACCTGGTGGGTAACATACTAATATTAAACCACTTGAAAGGAAAACTGAATGTCCACAGTCTTCTAGAAGGTTCATCGACTGTATTATCAACACAGAACTCTACCAAATCCAGTGCCTGTCTGTGTGTGGAACATGACCTATTTGACGTTTAATGCTTTAACACCAGATATTCATCTGTACCTTCTATGATCTCGTCCATCAAGTGAGTGACATGAGAGAACCACTGAGAATTAAATGATAACCGTCCTATAAAGAACTGAGTAATCATTAATGGTGACAAAGAAATCTAGACAAGAACTTAAATTGAAATTCTGGATACCCAAACATAATTGCACATTTTGTTCGAAGGGGATCATGTCTGATTCATTGCTCTCAGACACAGGTGCATCACACTTCTCCCTTTTGTAAACTTCATCTATATGTCATTCAAAGAATGAATTACTGACTTTCTGTGGTGAACATTGTGATTAAATGGTATTCTTAAGTGACATTTTGGATTTCAAGAAACAGAATTTTTTCTAGTGGAGAGTAGCTCTCAGTTGTAGTGAAGGTCAATGTGTACATTTTTCTAGGATCTATTAAGTGCAGCCTGGGCTGTTAGGGCTTTTCTCTCCGTTTTAATCTACAAATACAGTGAATACTGAAGTAGAGAAGTAAAACTGTACTATTATAGTTTTTTTTCTCTCCCAGTTTAGATAGATATGGAAGTTACATATTTATTCTCTCATGGCAGTTTTTTTCTCTAGAAACAAAAATAAGTAATATTTTTATTTGATACCAGAAATACTATTTATGAAATTGATCAATGGCTTTGGGGGAACTTTGCTTTAGAACATTTGAATAGCCTTCCCCAAGAGAGAAGAGCTTCCCCAGAGATTAGGAAATAGTCAACAGATAAAATGAACATGGGAACTGGTGTACTTATAATATTAAAAAATAATATCCCGATATTATGTTAGAGAGTGAATGCTGAACAGAAGACCAGTTAGGTATTTAAGCAGTCATCTTTCTCCCTAATCTAACATAGATGAGGGAGGGCACCTCTCTCCCAAGTCTTTAGGATTATTGCTTTGAGAGGTCCCTCGTGATGTGGAGGTGGCCTGGCACCATTAGACAGTCTGTCATGCATACAACCCCTTGATGGACTCAAATCCAACAGGAGCAACTTTGTGAGAGTTTTACTTCCCATGTTATTTTCCTATATGGAGAGAATATACTTGAAAATTATGTTTCTTTATAAATGAAAGGTGTTTGGGGGTTTTGTACAGCTATTTCCTATCAGTTTAGACATTTTTCCTTGTCCTTGAAAGAATAATAATGGATCTGTGAACTTGAGTTTCTTTCCAAGAGTGGGGAGCACCCGGCCCGAGAGCCATATATGGCCCAGGAAATCATTGGTCTGGCCCTGCCAAGGCATTAGGGATGAGTTAATGAAATGTTTGACCAAATATAGCAGGCTAATTTTTAAGTAGATAATTTTGTATGACCCGCAAATGATATTATAAATATCACTGGCAGAAAAAAAGGTTCCCCACCCTTGCACCCCACAAGGCTAAAGGCCAGGATCTGGACAGTGAAGCTCACTAAGGTCATGCCATTCTGTGTATGACCCTTGTCATCTGGCCAGACTTCTCTTTTGACTCTGGAGAGTATCATGAACTCATTCTTTTGTTCTTTAGAACTTCAGTGACTCATTCAACCTCAACCAAGCTAGCCTGCTTAAGGAGATTCATTGGGACAGCAGTACTTTTCAGATAGGCTGTCTAAGGGAGACATTCAGAGATCTGAGGGAAAACCAGGAGGTCTAAGGAGGAGAAGAGATTAACAGCAACAAATACTGCCTGTAGAGATAGCATAAAACCAATTAGAGTTGTTGAGGAGAGAATAAGAAGTGAGGAAGTAAAGATTGTATATACAGACACTAATTTCAATTTTATCTATACTAATAAAAGGGTAATATGCTAATTAGACCAAATAGACCGGCTATCTTCTGGACATCTTTCCGGATAAAGCCACGGTGGCGGGGGCCGAGGCAGAGGTGGTTAGGGGCAATCAGGCCAGCAGGGAAGAACGATTACAGGCGGTCAGGCAGGCAGAGTCAGTTAGGAGCGATCAGGCAGGCAGGCAGAGGCGGTTAGGGGCAATCAGGCAGGCAGGCAGAGTGGTTAGGGGTGATCAGGCAGGCAGGCAGGTGAGCGGTTAGGAGCCAGCAGTCCCGGATTGCAAGAGGGATGTCCGACTGCCAGTTTAGGCCCGATCCTGCCTAAACTGGCAGTCGGACATCCCCAGAGGTGTCCCTGATTGGAGAGGGTGCAGGCTAGGCTGAGGGACCCTGCCATATACCCCCCCCCCCTTGCAGGAATTTTATGCACTGGGCCTCTAGTTTAGCTATGAAAGGAAAGGCAGAAGCTAGAAGCTGGAGGAGGGTATGGGGGTGGGGGCTTGAGGGAATTTTTGTTTCTAAGTAAAATTTTAGCCTGTTCTAATGCTGATAAGAAGGTGTCAAGAGCAAGTAAAATATTGAGGATGGAAGAAAGTTGGTCCCTGAGGGGACAAAAAGATCTAGAGCACAAGTGAAATAACTATGTTCAGATAGGAGAGGAGGTACCTCTTGTACTAAGGAGAAGCAAGAAAGGATGGGTACAAATGCAAGTACTTGACATGATGGGAAATTGAGGAGGGTTTGAAGAAGGTGTCAGTGTTATTTCTGAGAGTAAAGGGGAAAATGACTGCATCGAACATTTAAGAAGAGTGAATAAACCTGGCTGGCGTGGCTCAGTACTTGAATGTCGACCTAAGAACCAGGAGGTCACGGTTCGATTCCTGGTCAGGGAACATACCTGGGTTGAGGGCTCAATTCCCAATAGAGCACCTGCAGGGAACAGCTGACCAATGATTCTCTCTCATCAATGATGCTTCTATCTCTCCTTTCTTCTCCCTTCCTCTCTGAAATCAATAATTATTTTATTATTTTTTAAAATATATTTTATTGATTTTTACAGAGAGGAAGGGAGAAGGATAGAGAGTTAGAAACATCGATGAGAGAGAAACATCAATCAGCTGCCTCCTGCACACTCCCCACTGGGGATGTGCCCGCAACCAAGGTACATCCTCTTGACTGGAATCGAACCTGGGACCCTTGAGTCCGCAGGCTGATCTGATGCTCTATCCACTGAGCCAAACCGGTTAGGGCAATAATTTGTTCTTTTAAAAAAGAAGAGCAAATAAGCTTGAAATAGTTGCTATGAAGAAATGTGGAAGAATCTAAAAGAAAAATATTGAAATGTTGATGGGCAGAATAGAAATACCAGTTGAGGCTGGTGACCAGATATAATCCATCAATATTCTCAATACTATAACTGAATTCACAGTCCAGCTTTAGTCTTGGAAAACATGAAAGGATTGGTCCAATATAGAAAGTGGGGAGCTGGAAGATGCGGATCAAAGTTTAGTTTAATTAAAGGAATTAAATTTCAGTAATGGGCAATTGAGTAAGCTACACAGAGGATAGGGTACTGACGGATGGATACCGATGGATGGGAAAAAGTAGAGGGCTATGGAGGCCTTGGATCACAGTCAGGTTGAATAACTTGTCTAAGAAGGAATACTGAATGAGAGATATGAACATATAGAGGACTGTGAGAAAAAAAACTTGATATTTCTGATGGAGTACAAGATGCCAGGATCCAGAATAGAGGGCAGGAAATCATGGCTTCTAGGAGTAGGTTAATCAGGAGATTATCTTGTGTCTTGGAAAATAGAGGAAAATACTGAACTAGTTGCTGAAGCCTTTGAAGAATGATTCCCTAGCAAACTGATAAATAATAGCTAGGAGGAAGGGTAGTAACAGGTAGCAGGAAACAAGAAGCATCAGAGGAGCTTCATACAAAAGTGTAAATCTTGTGAAAAAATGGTTTGGGATTGTAAGGGTGATGCTGACCCCATTTTCTCACCTGCGCTAGGTGAATCATAGGAAAACAAGTTGCCTTCACCTGTGAGGACTATAAGTAGGGTGACCGTATCATCAGATTTGCCAATAACAACCCTGCCTGACATAATTATTATTTATTTTTATTTACTTGTTTGTGTGTGTGTGTGGGTGGTTTTTTTTTTTGCTGCAGAAAGCTTTATTGTTTCATTTGGTCCAATGCATGAAGAGGGCTTCAGTTTGGTTAAAAGAATGGCTAGTAGTTTCAGGGAGAGGCTCAGGTAAAAGCCAGACACCAGGGGATGCAGAGGGGCCTCTCAAAGGCTTCTGACCTCCAAAGGCTCCTAGTCGAGCTTGAGGGTGAGCCTTTCGAAGAGATACTCGCCCAGCCCAGCCTGGGGGCCGCCCAGCCTGCGGATGCTTGTCAGGTGTTGCCCATCTTCTTGATGAGTTTCACCTCCTCACCCCGGAAGTGGTTCTTCAGGAAGTCACGGAGCTGAGGGTCTGTGTGGGTAGAACCCAGGTCAGGCAGCTCCAAAAAGGCCTGGTTCAGGCTCCTCTCCAAGGCCAGGGCGGCCTCCATGGCAGCTTCCATGGCATCCTGAGATTTGCCCACTCAGCTTGGGGAGGCTTCAGCACGTCCTGGAGAGAATGCGGCCACCGCACTGGTTTTGCATCTTTAACAGACGCTCAGTGCCCTCCCGCTTCTTCTCCACCACCACTCAGAAGAAGTAGCCCACGTCCTGAAGAGTCACACCGTCAAGGTTGAAATAGAAGCCCAGAGAGAGGTAGGTGTGGGAGCCCGCAGATGCAGGTTGGCTAGGTGGAATAATTCTGGGGAATTTGGGAGCTCATGGTTGCTCCGCAATAAAGAGTTAAGGTAGGAAAAAAAAACAACCCAAAAACCCGTATGTTGGCTGGTCCTGGAGATGGTTCTGAAGGTGGTGACTGGATAAGATGCTGTAGAGTGTCTGGAGCAGGGGTCCTCAAACTTCTTAAACAGGGGGCCAGTTCACTGTCCCTCAGACCCTTGGAGGGCCGGACTATAGTTTAAAAAAAAACTATGAACAAATTCCTATGCACACTGCACATATCTTATTTTGAAGTAAAAAAACAAAACGGGAACAAATACAATATTTGTATTTGCATGTGGCCCGCGGGCCATAGTTTGAGGACCCCTGGTCTGGAGACTGGAAGAAGGAGCATCTCGGGGTCTATTCTATCCAAACACTGTTGAAGCAAGAGACAGTCCAGGACCGCCGAGGGCACTGCCCTGACATAAGTATGAATAGTACCCCCATTTACTCTTAAAAGTGTTCTGGTTTCTTTAAGTTATACGTTCACCCCACTTTAAAGGGGAGTGGCCTCAAGGAAGAGCTCTTTAATTAGGAAATGTTTTTGTTTGTTTGTTTTTAAGCGAGAGGATACAGGATGCATTTGCTTGCTCATTTGTTTTACCTGAGAGAGGAATTTCAAGGACTATCATAAGAAAGGTTTGGGGAGAGATGGAGCAGTGGGATACTGGATAAGTGGAGAGGAGACAGCAAGCAATGTTTGAATTGAGAGTATGGAAGAGCCCTGGCCAGTTTTGCTCAGTAGATAGAGTGTTGGCTCATGGACTGACGGGTCTTGGGTTCCATTTCTGTCAAGGGTACCTTGGTTGTAAGCTCAATTCCCGGGCAGAAGTCAACCAATCCATGTATCTCTATCACAAAAATGTTTCTCTCTCTGTCTCTTCCCCTCCCTTCCACTCTCTCTAAAAATCAATGGACAAATATCCTTGGGTGAAGATTAACCAAAAAAAAAAAAAAAAAAAAAAAAAATTTGTGAGTGACTTCACCTGGAGCTCCAGTCTGTGATTTCAATCTTTCTGTCAAACTTGCTGCCTCCTTTAATCAGGAAACAGATGGACAGTCATGACTTCAGAGGTCAAAAATGCCTATTATTATTTATATCTTTACACTGTAGCCAGAGAATGCAGCAGTTGCTGTATTACAAGGTAAAAGATTCAAGGGTCCAGTTCCTGCAGATCCGTTGCCATAAAATGGCTCCTAACTGGGGTGATAGGCTCCTGACACTTTCTTCCCCTTCACTTAGGTTTTGAGTGCTCTTTCTTCCGAACTTTGGCAGATTTGGCTTTCTCTCTGCCAACTCAACTCTAGTACTTCCTTCAAAATCAGGGTAAGAAAACAAGGCAGCCTCAGCGTCTGGGTCATATGAAGACTGGTTTATTCATGGAAGTCACTAGCTATTGCCAAGCATTGTACACTGAGAGCTGTTGAGTAAAGGAAGAGTGAAGTCAGATGATAATTCCCAAAAGCAAATAGAAATTGACAACCTTGCTAAGAGCAAAATACTCTTATGTCTCTAGTCATGGCCATAGGCTAAAATGCACCTTCAGAGACCAATATAACATGCAGCCATATTGGAACTGATGATTCTTTTTTTTTAAAAAAAGAAATAATCCCACTTCCATTAAACATAGAAATTCTCATTACAGCATCTTCATAGGAGACCTTTATGTCAATGAAGTCATTTGTATTTAAGTCTGCAAATATATACTGCAGTACAACTGAGACATAAAGTTTACTGATGTAGTTTATGGAAATATAAATAAAGCCATTTTCCAGAGCTATGGACATTCATCTATCGTCATGACAAATAAATGTATAAGTTAAAATGAGTGGTTTTCAGTCACGTTCTAAAAATATTCAATCCTACTTACAAATAGATTGTTCGTAGGGATCCTGAAAGTAGTAAGCTTGCAGCATCAATTAAACATATGAATCATTTATTTTAAAATCTATACACAATTTTTCAGAATGACTTCATGATAAGAAATCACCTTCACTGCCTAAAACAGTGGTTCAAAAACTTCTTTTTTGTACCTAAGCTCTCCACATATTTAATATACTCCTATTTAGTTACATATTTCATTGCCTAAAAACCTTCTAAGCTGGACTCACTCATCTGTTCCTAGATTCCCACTCCATCCTAGGGAATATCGGAGTGTTGGGAGTGTGGTAGCAGTTTGAAAACTATTCTGTAGAACAGTGTTTTTCAAATGTCAGGTTGTAATTCATCAGCAGACTATATATATAGTGTGTCATAACCATTATTTTTAAAAAATGAAATAGAATGGAATATAGTATGTCACATATAAAAGGGATAAATAGAAAGGTAAACTTTGATTTCACAGATACACATATCTACTGGGTCACACATAAAATGTGAGCATTGACCTATGAACCAAGAGGTCATGGTTGGATTCTTGGTCAGGGCTTGATCCCCAGGTGGGCCATGCAGGAGGCAGCCAATCAATGATTCTCTCTCATCATTGATATTTCTATCTCTCTTTTCCTTCCCCTCTTTGAAATAAAAATTAAATTAAATTACTGTAAATTAAAGGTTGAAAGCCACTATTTAAGAAAATAGATAAACCTGGCTGGTGTGGCCCAGTGGTTCAGCATCGACCCATGAACCAAGAGGTCACTGGTTCAATTCCAGGTCAAGGTGCAGGCTTGGATTGTGGGCTTAATCCCCAATAGGGGGCATGCAGGAGGCAGCCAACCTATGATATTTCTCTCTCATTGATGTTTCTATCTCTCTAATCCTCTCCCTGCCCCTCTCTCTAAAAAGTCAATAAAAGCATTTTTTTTTAAAATGAATATACAAATTGAGGTGAATCACTTCACTGAAATATTATATAGCAGTTATATATTACTACATAAGTCAACATGGACAAACTTAAAAATATCTATGTTGGGTGAAATAAGCCAATTGTAACACGATTCTTACATTTATTGTTAAAAACATTGAAAACAATAACAATATTATGTATTATTTACATACATATGTATATGTAGTAAAGGTATAATAAAATGGAAAAGAAAGATACCTCTTTCAGAATAGCCCTAACCTCTGGAATGAGAGGGAGAAGGATGAAATGTACCTGCAATGCTTGATTTCTTAATAATCATCAACAAAACAACAAGAAAGCCCACTGCATGGGAGAACACGCCTGTTATCTCCAATAAGGATTTAAACTCCAAAATTTACAGGGAAATCATACAACTTAACAAAAGGAAGATAAACAATCCAATTAAAAAATGGGCAAAGTACCTAAATAGACACTTTTGGAAAGAGTACATACAAAAGGCCAAGAGACATATGAAAACATGTTCAAAGTCACTAATCATCCAAGAGATGCAAATCAAAACGAAAATGAGGTACCATCTCACACCTGGCAGAATGACTACCATCAACAAATCAACAAATGACAAGTGCTGGAGAGAATGCAGAGAAAAAGGAACCCTCTTGCACTGCTGGTGGAAATGCAGACTGGTTCAACCACTGTGGAAAACAGTATGGAGTTTCCTCAAAAAATTACAAATGGAACTCCTATTTGACCCAGTAATCCCACTTCTAGGAATATATCCAAAGAAATCAGAAACACCAGTTAGAAAGGACATATACACCCCTATGTTCATAGCGGCCCAATTTACAATAGCTAAGATTTGGAAACAGCCTAAGAGCATATCAGCAGGTGAGTGGATTAAAAACTGTGGCACATCTACACAATGGAATACTATGCTGCTGTAAAAAAGAAGGAACTCTTAGCATTTGCAACAGCATGGCTGGACCTGCTAAGTGAAATGAGTCGGTTGGAGAAAGATAAATATCACATGATCTCACCCATCTGTGGAATATAATGAACAACATAAAGTGATCAACAAAAATAGAGCCAGAAGCATCGAACAGACCATCCAACCTAAGAGGGAAGGCAAGGGAAGGGTGTGTGGGTAAGAGATCAACCAAAGGACTTGTATGCATGCATATGAACATAACCAATGGACACAAACAGTAGGGGGGTGAGGGAATGTGCTGGGGGGTGGGAGCCACCTGGGAGAGGTCAATGGGGGGTGGGGGGTGGAGATTTATGTAATACTTTAAACAATAAAGAATTTAAGTAAAAAATAAAACAAAAAATTATAGAAGTCATGCATCTGTGATTCTGATTTACTCTGATTGATCCACCTCATTTTTCTGGTTCTTATTTCTTCATATATGAAACTAGAGGCCTGGTGCACAAAATTCATTCCTGGGTGTGGTCCCTAGACCTGGATGGAGATCAAAGTGCTAGCCTCTGGCATGGAAGGGCAGGTCCCAGCTGACCCCCGGACCCCCCCGTGCACCCGCATCTGCCTGAGTTACTGTGCCCAAGTCCCCACGCGGAGAAGTGGTGAGCACAGCAGGACTCCGTGGGCCTGGGCACAGCATGGGCCTCTGGGCCACCCAGTGGCGCTGAACAGAAGCCGGGCAGGCAGTGTGCTCTCTCCTGGCCAGCCTCGCAGATAGGCTCCTGCTCGAACCCATGGGAACCTGACCCGCGCCTGCAGTCCCAGGAGCTGCGGCCCAGCTCACCTGGAAGAGGCCGGGCTGGTGTGGGGTGGGCTCCTTGCGGGCACCTGAGCGCAGGGGCTTCCTGGGTACATGAGCCCTGGCATCCTGGGGGAGGGTAGCAGGAGGAGTGAGAGCGAGCTCAGCAGACACGCCGCATTCTCACGGCACCTCCTTCCCTGTCACCCCCCTGCCCAGGTAGCTGGCAAGTGGTCACAGCCCCCTGCCCCGGGCACTAGGAGGTTGGTCACCAGCACCCATCCCCAGTTCCCTGTACCAGCACGGGGCCCGGCCACAATCGGGCGATCAGGGCCTGCTGGCCACTGGTCGCAGTCTGCAGAGCTATCGGTTGGGGCGCTCCCCCTGCCCAGCTCCCTCAGTGCCTGGGAGCCAGGCGGCAGCCCCACCCCCCGCAGCCACTGCTGCTTGCTGTCTGTGGGGCAATTGGGCCCCCCACTCGCACCCACCTAGACCTGGTGCCGCCTGCTCACCTGCTCCACCATCCCCCTGTGGTCCCACTCTTGTCAGGGCCCATTGGGTTCAGCAGCACCTCCACCGCAGCCTGCTGCCAGTGCAGCACTGCTGATGCCCGCCATGTTCCACGCTGCCCCCTGGTGGTCAACACACATCATAGTGAGCGGTCGCACTCCCAGTCAAAGGACCGCCCAAGGGGACAATTTGCATATTAGGCTTTTATTATGTAGGATAAAAGGATAATATCAGAGAGTGATCAGTGTCTTTTTACTAGTAGAAGGAGGGGTGAAATTGTGTAATGAAGATGTATTTTAATCATATAATACTCAACCCATAAAATTTAAAGGATTTCTTTTTTAAAATATATTTTTATTGATTTCAGAAAGGAAGGGAAAGGAAGAGAGAGATAGAAACATCAATGATGAGAGAGAATCATTGATCGGCTGCCTCCTGCACACCCCCTACTGTGGACGGAGCCCGCAACCTGGGCATGTGCCCTTGACTGGAATCAAACCCGGGACCCTTGAGTCTGCAGGCCAGCACTCTATCCACTGAGCCAAACTGGCCAGGACTTTAAATGATTTCTTAATGTTAACTAGTTCCTTGGTGGTAGAAGTCAGACTAGATAGCAGCAAGTCATCTAGAATCACAGTCTTTTATTCTCTACCATTTAACTCTGCTTTTGATGAAAGATAGAAGGACATGGCATCATTTTATCTCTAATGATAACATAACAAGGTCACCATTATCATCATGTTCACTATATAAAGTGGGCCTAGTAAACAATGGTTCTGCTAATGCCACTGAAGGAAAGAATGAACCCTTTGAAAAGGCCAAATTTAGTTAAATTGTGCATGTTTTTATTGTTAAATATTAAAAGAAGTTAAGACCACTGGTTTCAGGTGACCTTCCAATTGAGTTTAGCCATGCCTTATCTTAAATGATTGATAGTAGCCATGTCTGGTTTCCTGTAGTTCTTTTATTTATAAATTGGAAAACAGGCTGGTGTTCTCTTCAAAACTGATTTGTGGTTACTGTTAGAAGTTGGTTATTGGTACTTCCTAAAAGCGTTTGCAGTCCCAGCAAATTCAGAGAACAATAAGGTGAAAAACTACGTGTAACATACGAGAGGCCAAGAAACAAAGGAGAAAGAGAAAACATCAAGAAATTCTGCTTATGAAAAAGCCACACTTGAACACATGCTCAGTTCTGAACTCACAACCACCTGGCAGAAGACTAAGTGAGCTAGTTGTCTAGGGAGCCTGCAAAACCATCAGCCCAAACACAGACACAACATTTCCCAGTCAGAGCTCCAGGAGGAATTTGCCACAGGTCATATTGAGAGAAGTGTCCTTGTTCCCCTGGTGACTAAAAGCCTTCAGTCCAGAAGGCCAGTGGGTCAAATCCCAATTATACCACTTAATTGTTACTTCACAGTTGGGCAAATCTGTTACTCTCTCAGTTTCCTCACCTGTTAAATGAATAGAGTAATAATAGAATTTACCTCACAAGGTTTTTTTAATTAAATAAAGATTAAATGAGTTAATATTTGTAACTGATCAAATCAAGGCTGAGAACAGCTCTGTATCTGGTTAGGGTTATACTGTGTTTCTTTAATAAATTTAGCAACCAAATATCCTGAAAAGCAGTTTTGCAAAGGACATTCTTAAATTAATGTGATTGTAGTTGTACAGTTAGTTATCGTAGTGTCATAAAAGCAGACCATTGGCCCTACCTGGTTTGGTTCAGTGGATAGAGCGTTGGCCTGTCGACTGAAGGGCCCTGGGTTCGATTCCAGTGCAGGGCACATGCCTGGGTTGCAGACTCGATCCTCAGTGGGGTGGGGGGCATGCAGGAGGCAGCCGATCAGTGGTTCTCTCATCATTGATGTTTCTCTCTCTCCCTTCCTCTCTGAAATATATATATATATATATATATATATATATATATATATATTAAAAAGCAGACTATTGCATCATACCTAATTTTTCTTTTTATTCCTTTTCTAATTTTTAAAATATTTCCCCATTTTTAAAAAAGAAATACATATTCTCTCCTACATGGATTGGATACCCATTCCTCATGCTTGCTCTTCAAAATGTTATCCTCCTAATACAATAGGTCAGATTTAGATTTTTTATACAGATAGCCAACTGTAAGTTACAGCATCTGTGTCACTGACAAGAAAAACCTTACATAGCAACAAAGGTAAATTAACCGTCTGTCATGTAGGGGTGCAAGGTGTATAGTAATTTGCAAACTGAGATATCTCTCCCAGTATTTGTTTGTTCACCCTCATTGCGAGTCCTTAAAATAAAAAAAATTGATTTAAACATTTTTAATGAAAGTTAAAAAAAACCCACCTAATTATAAACAGAAACCTTTGTATATAAAAAGACATTTTCTTTCACCGTTATAAGTAGCTTTAGTTCTGTTGATTCATTAAACCATGTTTTATGATATTTGTACCCCTGAACTATGTTGTACCAAGTATTATAAATGCATACTTTGTAAATCCACTTAGGTTAACTTAGTATATACTATCTACATGTTTTTATTTAGCTCACAATACAATATATGTTTTCATGTGTCTTAACTCCCTTATAATCTTTGAGCAATTTTAAAGAAAGACTGGGTCATTATTTTTTATAAGGTTCTTATTTCTTAACACAGTGACTTATGCAGATTTAGTATTATCTCTGCTAATAAAAATTATTGTACAGATGGAATCCTTCATCAATAAAGTAGTGCAAAATATTCCAATGCTGTGTAGTCATTCATTCATTAAAAAGCCCATTAATGCATTTCCCTTTCTCTTTTTTAATTTTCAAATATCTATGCTATTTTTTATTTAGGTCTTCACAATTTATCTAAATCAACTAAACTATTATTGTCTTTTTCACTTATTAAACAAACATTTGGTTTCTCCTAAATCTTTTTTAAAGTGTTTCTGTTTTTAGACCTCTTTTTTAGAAGTTATATTATCATAGTATTTCAGTTCTCACTATACAATTCAAACATTTGGTGTCCATTTAGAGTACTATATTCATATTATATACTTAAAAAAAAAAGTTAGTTTGAGGAGAGAGTGGGGGGAAGTGGAGGAAAGTATAAGGGGGATAAATACTGATGGAAGGGGTAGTGAACACACAATCCAGTGTACAGATGATGTGTTGTGGAGTTGTGCACCTGAATCCTATATAATTTTGTTAACCAGTGTCACCCCAATAAGTTCAATAAAAAGGGGGAGAAAGAATTTGACATTAGAAACAACCCATCTGGGCTCCAGCCTGGAATTCTTTTTTAAAAAGAAAATTTTAAATAGGATAACAAAGGAGCAGAATGAGACAAAGGATTGTCCAGATGCTCCCATAAATCACTAGTCCCCTCATTGTTCATTTCCAAGGACTGCGGTGGTCTAACTTATGTAATCTTTTGCCCCAAGAACTTTTCATCAGGTAAACTGAATTCTTCCACCCTCCAAAAAAAAAAAAGTGTATAACTTCAATGTGATCACAGAACTAAAACTAAGGTTAAAGTCTATGTTTCAAAAACACATGTTATTTAATTTCAAATTTTTTTAACTCAGGTTAGAGAACTTAGTGAACTTTTAATTTTTATTCCTTATTTGTTTTTCTTTTATGTAATTCTAGCATTTTGCACTTCTCAATGATACTAATGAATTCAATTTTTATTTTAATAAAAATAAATTTTCAATTTGGACATCAAATTGAAAGTAAAATTAAATGTATATGCTACTACTTAATAGTAATGCAGAATTCTAGCCCAATGTATCTTACCCTTATTTTTATGTTTTCATTTAAAATATTGTTCAATAAAATCTACTATTGATTTCTTTAGAAATTGTCAGAATTGTTAGTTTATCTCCTTTCCACTCAGTTCATTTAGCTATATAAGATTTCTAAATTTTTATTGACAAACTAGAGGCCCAGTGCAAGGATTTGTAAACCAGTGGGGTCCCTCAGCCTGGTCTGCGCCCTCTCGCAATCCGGGACCCCTCAGGGGATGTTGGACTGTCAGTTTCAGCCCCATCCCTGCAGGCTGAGCCAAGGGACCCCACTGGTGCATGAATCCATGCACCGGGCCTCTAGTATGCATATAAGATCTTTGGTTAATCTCTTCCCATTCTCTCCCCTTCCCCCTTCCCTCTGAGATTCATCAGTCTGTTCCATGTTTCCATGCCAGTGTGTTGAGCGTCTACCTCCTGGTGGTCAGTGTGCATCATAGGTATTGTTTGAACGGTCAAATGGTCAGATGGTCACTTAGGCTTTTATATATATAGATGTATGTTACAAATTAGATGGAGGTTTCTTTTTTGTTTTGTTTTGTTTTTCTGCAGGGAGTGAGAATTTTATTATAATTAATTTTATTATTTAACTTTAATAAATTCTAAGAAATATTTGAGGTTTTGGTGGGTGATATTTGAGAATCTGAAGACTTACCTTAGGAGGGTATCATCAAATAAGCATCAAAGTATAGGATTAAGTTTAAAGTGATGTAGGAGGCGCTGTAATATATTTTGATACAACCCATTCGTTTGATATATTGTTTATCCTGTCTATGCATTTCAGAAGATCAGAGTCATAAACTTTGACTATCCTCTTTAAAAATCTCCAATAATTGTAGTAAAATTAATTGTGGTGTGAAATAATAAAATTGTAAAAAGAAATATTGTAGCTTGCAGATTATTAATTGTTACTGAGCTTTTGATTCTTTACTAAAAGTTGATATGTTGCTACCCGTCTCCATGGACAGAATAATGTGTTTTCAAAAAATTATCCAATGCATCTTATAATAAAAGCCAAAAGATCTTTTCAATGGAATTAATAAATTATTGCTTAGATTTACTTTTAACAAAGCAATTTTATCAAGCTTTATCTAGCTCAGTACAATAACAACAATGGAAGGAAAATCAGAATCTCTCTCATTACCTGCTTCTGTAATTGGGCATGCATAAAGTATGCTTGGAGCCTTTGAAAGGAGAGATTGTGCAACCTGAATACTAATTTTGTGAGTACTGTAATTTCACGTCTGCTAGCCATGTTCAAGCTGGTTGTGCTTTGAGGAGCAGCTGAGTCTTTATGGAAAACGTTGTAAAACATTCTATTTAGAAGCAATTCTTTTTTTTTTTTTTTTTTTTACAATATGTGCTCAGGGTATTTTTCTTCTTTTGTGTTTTATTTTGAGAACATTTGTATGAAAACAAGTTCATTGTTTCTTACAAGCACATCTGCTCCTGCTTCTTGTAGATGATGAGAAGTCATCATCCTCTGTGACATCATAATCATTTCCATGGCAACCAGTTTGGCTTACTTTTCTTGAAACTATAATAGAAAGTTATAGAATGTCAGCAGCGGCAAAGTGTTTTTCTCAAAACAGACACATAATAACTTCCCAGTTTTCTGCACCCACTGTGTGTGGCCTGTTCATTTCAAAGCCCGAAATTTTTAGCCTAATGCATTTAAGTCCCTTAAAATTCATGAGACCATCAATTCCAATTACCCACAATTTAGAGAAAGGATAGAATTCTTGAGGACACAAATTCTGAGTGACCAACCTTATGCCCTGTCACATAGCTTGCCTAGTGTTAAGTTGAATGAGGGAAGAAATATATGAGGCCTTGGTGTTTTATGTTTTACAGTAAATGATGATATAGATTTGAATAACAGCTGAAAGGATCTTGAAGCCCTTTACTTGAAATGATTTTATGAACAGGCACTACATTTGCTCAGCCACTTCAATGCTGTCACAACTGTGATGAAATGTGGCTATGAGAGACCTCAGAACACAATCATTTGGATGGTGAGCCAGGGCTGCTAAAGAGAACTGGAACTTGAGACAGACTTGGTGGCATGTTCTACTACATCAATATTTGTCAAAATTATGAAGTTTTAGTCACAACAACCAAACGGCCCATAAAGAAATATTTATTGAATACTTGCTATGCATCACATATTGGGGGTTGTGTGTGATAGAAGGTAGTACACACACAATCCCTGACCTCCCAAGTCCTTCCTTGATATTAATGCCTCATTATTGGTATCACTGTTTACTTCAGCACTAAAATATTTTATTTAAATCACTTCCCTTGTGCTTAAAGTTTTATTTTTTTATTATTTGTTTTAAAATATATTTTATTGATTTTTTACAGAGAGGAAGGGAGAGGGATAGAGAGTTAGAAACATCGATGAGAGAGAATCAGTCAGCTGCCTCGAGTTCCGCCCCCCCCCCCCGCCCCCCCGGGGATGTGTCTGCAACCAAGGTACATGCCCTTGACTGGAATCGAACCTGGAACCCTTTAGTCTGCAAGCCAATGCTCTATCCACTGAGCCAAACCAGTCAGGGCTATTTTAATTTTAAAGATGTGCATGTTTGTCCTAGCTGGTTTGGCTCAGTGGATAGAGCATCAGCCTGCAGGCTGAAGGGTCCTGGGTTTGAGTCCCATCAAGGGCACACGTCCAGGTTGCGGGCTCGATCCCCAGTAGGGGGCATGCAGGAGGCAGCCAATCAATGATTCTCTTTCATCATTGATGTTTCTATCTCTCTTTTCCTTTCCCTTCCTCTCTGAGATCAATAAACACACACACACACATACACACACACGTGTGTATGTGTGTATGTGTGTTTTAATGTGCATGTTTGGCCCAGCAGGAGTGGCTCAGTTGGTTGAGTGTCCTGTGGGCCGAAAGGTCACCTATTCCACACTTCACTCCCAGCCACATGTCCCACCAACTTTAAAACTATAGTTATTTAACATAAACATCCATGATTAGCCTTATTCCCAAGTTTTGTAATCAACCCGTGGGCTCCCTGGAACCAGTGATTGCCACCAACAAAATCTTCACATCCCTGAATTGTGCCATATGTCTGTCCAGTCTCTAAGATCAGCTGACATCCTTAACTTGATTTGTCTTGTTGCCACTTAAGTCCCCATGATGATAAATCCCTGAATTAAAAGTAGCTTACTATGAGGCTAGCAGTTTCTTCTATTTGTAAAAGGCTAACATTTGTAATAAACAAGCCCAAATATCACATTAGAAGTTTGTGTGTTGTTCAAAACATTTGGTGAGACCCAGGACCTCTCTGAACTTGCTCAGCCATCCCTTTGGGAGACTGGAGTCTTCTGCTGGCTTTACAGCATTTGCCTGGCAGGCCAGGGAAGGAAGAGAGGGGGGATCATGGGAGAAGATTTTACTGTCCAGGCACAGAACTGCTGTACATCCTTCTGCCCACATTCCCCTGGACAGGACTCAGTCAGATGGCATACCAAACTAAGAGGATAGTCTTGTCTTTTCTTTTTTTTTTCTGTGAAGGAAGAAATAACAGGCTTTGGTGAGTACAATAATGTATCCTTTTATTCACCCAAAACTCCGTTTCACTCTTTTTCCCCCAACAAAGGCCTTATTCATCCTCTCTCCAACTGAGATCACCCAAGGCCCCATCCCTGTCACAGAATGGAGCTCCAAGTCCAGGATCTCCAGGCTCCTGTCTGCTGTGGCCCTCTCACGTCCAGGTAGGACTGGCCTCACGGGTGTGTGACCTGTGTAGTTGCACAGGTTCCCACACTCACATGGGGCCCTGCAATTGGTTCAATGCTCTGTGCTCACCGTCATGAAATGACTAATCATTTGAGCTTTAAACTTGTGTTTTGGAAGTGAAGAACAATGGGATAATGGAGCATACACATGAGCAGAGCAGATATGTGCAATATGTGTGTACTCCATCCCTTCATACAGTATTTGTATTGAAATATGAACATAGAACCTAGTTGATTTGTGATGCTTGGGAAGTTAGCAAAACTCGGTGTGAGTACAGGTACGCACGTTACGTCTATGGTTGAGTAAGCAGGGCACTGACAGCCCTGAGAGGTCATACTTTCCATTTGGAACAAAAATTTGCTTCAAACACAGAAAGAAGGAAATGGTCTTTTAAGAAACACAAAAGACCAGGAAACTTTATTATACCCTTTTTTACGGTGGACTCGACGTACATCATTTTGTGGTTATGTCACCATCTCCCATTTATATATATATATAAAAGTTCCATCATTTCGATGTATGTACATATGTGCTTTATGTTTTTTATTATTTATTTACCACAAGTAAAGGTCAGGAATTGTTATCTTTCTTTTCATTTATTTTTACTGTTCACTTCATTACTGCTGTGTATGGGCTCCATGTGAGTGACGTAGGTGCTTATGTAGGTGGGTTCCGACTTACGGCGAAAATTGCATTACGTTGAGTTACATCGCACCGTAGGAACGGATCTCCGACGTCACCGGAGGACCTACTGTATACTGAAATGATGTCATAGTTGGAAAGGGAAAGATAGAGCAACCATAGTTCCTTCTTTCATTCCTTCTTTCATTCCTTCCTTAGTCATCTGTAAGCCAAAGGTAGAGAGTATTTAAAGGATGTGCACACATCGAGAAGCAAAATAAAAACAGTCAAATTAGTTGTATGTCACATTTCCACTGTTTTGGTAACAACAAATGATGTTCAAGTCACAAAGCAAGAATTTTGTAATTTCAGCAACTCCACATTTGAGTTCAGTGCTGTTGTATTTCATTTAAAACTGGCAATGAACAGTAAAAACATGCATAGTAAGATTAAATATTTATTTGGAGTGACATTAAGTAGCAAATATAAAATGCCATGATAAGTCAAACATACTGTAAAAGAAAGGCCAATGCTTGATATTTTAGTGTCTTTACTGGCACATTTTCCCTACTTACTGAACAAGGGGCCCCCCATTTTGCATTGGTCCCCACAAATTATGCAGCCTTCCCTGGGTCCCGTGCTCTATGTCCTTTCCCCAGCATTACTGCAATAAAAGCTTCCAGTCAAAAGAGGGAAGGATGAAATACACAGCCAATTAGCCATAGAAATTGTTAAATCTTTCTGGGAAGACACAGTGAAGGGTGACTACCCAAGATGTAGACAGTTTCTTGTTCTGTCTCTGATTCTTCTTTCTGTGGTTCTTGGCTCCTCTCTCTGAATTTCTTCCTTCACCATGATCCTCCCTAGAAATATAGAATGATTGTTGAGGAATAGTCTCTCTTTGTGGACTGTGCAGCATCCATATCTTCCTGACCAAGGGTAGTTATAAGCCGCCACCTGCCCCCCCACCCCCCCCCCCACCGCCCCCTTTTAAGCCCTGGCTTATGGTTTCTTTGGCACTACTATTTCTTTTAAACTTTTTTTTTTTTTTAAATAAGTTCCTGATCTATTTACTTTCAGTCAGTTCCATGTGCCAAGGTGTTTTTTTCTGTTTTGTTTTGTTTTTGTCTGTTTTTTATGGTTATTAAACTTGCCTTATTCTTTGTTTCCTGGTCCCCATGTTTTCCCTTCAGTTTAATGGCAGGTACCTTGAGGCAATATGAAACAGTATGTTAAGGTGGAAAAGTACCTCCCCTAATCTGATATTTACTGAAGGGCTGAGTTGTTTGAGAAATATCACTGGCCCTTTTGTCATTCAGGTCCCAAAGCTATCATCTTTTCAACCATGAGAGGCCCTTGATCCTTGAACTTCCTCGTTTTTGCTTGAAAAGCTTCCCAAAATTATCTGAGTGTGTCTTTCTTGCTCAAGTGTGGCCAGCACACTATTGCACTGACACTTCCAATTACTTCCCCTAGACCCGTGGTCAGCAAACTGTGGCTTGGGAGCCACTTGCGGCTCTTTGGCCCCTTGACTGTGGCTCTTCCTAAGCCTTAGGAGTACCCTAATTAAGTTAATAACAATGTACCTACCTATATAGTTTAAGTTTAAACAATTTGGCTCTCAAAAGAAATTTCAATCATTGTACTCTTGATATTTGGCTCTGTTGACTAATTATGAGTTTGCTGACCACTGCCCTAGATCTACAGACTCGGTAGATATGTGGTCTGCCTTGCAGATTCTCCCAGGGCAGCTTTACTGAAAATTCACTGAGGAACAGAAGAACTCTCCAGACGGCCAACTGCTATATTGTATTTTCACCTTCTGCTGAAAATACACTTATTTCAGGGTTTTGTTACAACTGCAGCACATGTGAAAGTATCAACTTCTGTACTTATCAAGGTAGGATAAGTAAACACTGAAATCTAAGTGCCTTAATATACTAAGACTTACTTTTATTTTCATAATATATTACTGGGGGCTTATGGTGAGTGACATACCATGCAGTGATTAAGAGAACCAGCTAGGTTCCTTCCATCTTTATTTTGCATTACCAAAACTTATATTTTTAAAGTCTTGGTTTAAATTTTTTAATGTATTTTTATTGATTTCAGAGAGGAAGGGAGAAGGAGACAGAGATAGAAACACCAATGACGAGAGAGAATCATTGATTGTCTGCCTCCTACACACCCCACACTGGGGACTGAGTCTGCAACACAGGCATATGCCCTGATCAGGAATCGAACCATGACCTCCTGGATCATAGGTCTAAGCTCAACCACTGAGCCACACCAGCTGGGCTTGGTTTAAATTTTTTATTGAAGCAATTAAAAGTTCTGTTTAGAAGTTCAGTTTATTTTAATACTTGCATTTAGTAGTTGTCACTATTTGAAAAAGAGCCCTCACAACCAGAGGTAGAATCAAATGAAAGAAATGTTTATTTGCCTGCACTAAAAAAATCCTGAGCCCTGGCATTGCCCCATGCATCAAAAGGTTGCTGGTTCTATTCCCAGTCAGAGCACATGCCCAGGTTGTGGGCTTGATCCCCAGTAGGGAGCCTGCAAGAGGAAGCAGATCAATGTTTCACTCTCACATTGATGTTTCTCTCTCTCCCTCTCCCTTCCTCTCTCTCTATAAATCAATTTTAAAATATTTAAAAAATAATAGTGATACTGAATTTTCAATCCTGTTTACAAATTTACACAAAAATGTAGTTAAAATTTTGTTTTTTTGTAAATTTTAATTTCCTTGTTCCCGGATACCAATTAGTAGTTCTTTCAAAGCAATAAATAATTTGACTATTTCATTTTTGACAAATGCACTTCAAACCCACTGAAATAATCTTAAGCATGTCAGAAAATTATGCTTTTAATTTTTCTAGATATCAATATATGAGAGTTAATTTTATAGATGACAGTTACTGCCCCGCCTGTGTAGCTCAGTCCCTGTATGGCTAAGGTTGCAGGTTTGATCCCCTCAGGGCACATACAAGAATCAACCAATTAGCATATTTACCCAGTTGAGGCATTGCTAGATTGGATAAGACTGACAGCATTGGGTTGAATGGTAGAGAGACCAAGCATTTGACTAGGAAAGTCCCTTTTCATAGAGGCAAAGTATGAAAAAACAATGTGCCCTTCTACCATAAAGATTCTTAACAAATAGTCAAATAGTTCTGGTGAGGATGCCAGGGTTAACTGATATATTAAATATCAGTGCATTTTAATGTATTTCTTTTTAGATTATATATATGTTAGAGGCCCGGTGCACGAATTCATGCATGGGTGGGGTCCCTTGGCCTGGCCTGCAGGAGGTGGGGTGGGGGAGGGGCCACAGGAGGTTGGCTGTGGGAGAACACCAGGGGGCAACTCCTGCATTGATAGTCTGCCACCTGGTGGTCAGTGCATATCATGCAGCCGGTCGTTTGGTTGACCAGTCCTAATGGTTGCTTAGGCTTTTATATATATATATACATACATACATATACACAAGTTCTAATGCTTTGTTACTTTAAACCTGAGATATTTTCTTCTAGAACCCTTTTGACTCTATTGGGCTAAAAAAATGTTCACTATTGGACCACTATTAGACTGATGGACCTAGCTAGCATGGATAGTCCTAGTTCCCAGTAAACATCCTGGCCAAAGGCAGGAAGCATTTCATAACTTGTGCTTAGTTTTCCCAAAATGATGTTGACTGTCATCAAGGTGTACCAGAATCAGCTTAGCCCAGTCCCCTCCCAGCCAAACTTCAGGCCCATCTTCCACTGACCATGTTCTCTGGGCCTTTGTAGATAGCTCAGCATCCACTTGTCACCACTGCTAAGCTCTAAGCTGAGTGGTAGTGACAGTATGTCAGCCTTATAGTTATATATGAAGTCCAATACATTATGTCAGTGCACTTAGGTCTTTCCTTTATGTGGAATGAAGGTTAGAATGACTTTTATTTATTTTATATCTGTTTAACTCTCAGCAAAACAGGCAACTGATTTTAAAAAGATATAGAAGGAACATTTTACAATGTAGTTTATACAATGAATAGGAGTTTATGTTTATATCCAATGGCTTCATCATAAAGAGATCTGAAGTAAAAGGAAGACTAAATTGAGAACCCAAATGACATCTACATGCTCTTTCACCTATATATTTTTTGGCCTATAAACCATTTTAAAAATAACTTTCATATTAGAATAGTTTTAGATTTATGGAAAAATAGTTGTAAAGCTAGTATGAGTGGATTTAGAATTTGCACTCAGTTGTGAACCCATTTTTATTTTATTTTTTTAAAAATATATTTTATTGATTTTTTACAGAGAGGAAGGGAGAGGGATAGAGAGTTAGAAACATCGATGAGGGAGAAACATCGATCAGCTGCCTCCTGCACACTTCCTACTGGGTTTGTGCCCGCAACCAAGATACATGCCCTTGACCGGAATCAAACCTGGGACCCTTGAGTCCGCAGGCCGACGCTTTATCCACTGAGCCAAACCGGTTAGGGCTATGAACCCATTTTTAAAATATTGTGTTTGTTTATTTGGTTGGATCAGTTTGCCTTTCATTTTTTAAAATTATGTGCACTTAATGTTACTTTAACAGCTCAGGGCCAATAATTCCAAGATTTGAGTAAAACAGAGCTACATTTCAGAAACTTAGTTAAGAATTCTGCTTAATTAGAATAACAATTCAGAGCTATGGCCTCTGGCCATCTTAACTAGATTTAAGAGTTTAAAACTGTCCCTCTGGGGAAATATTCTAGGAGCTGATAAACACTCAGCTTCATTTAAGGTACAGCTTGTCATCAATATACCCCAGAGACTGACAATGTCTATTTATTTTTTAATGAGTGTGAACCTGGAGTCTACTGGAGTTCCTTGTCAGCCCCAGAAGAAGAAAGGCTAGGTAAGCCATCAGTTTTTTGATAAGTCTGAAGTAGCTTAGGAGCTTTCTGCCCCAAAACCCAAAGAAGAGAATAAATGGACTCAAAATGAGGGAGTGTGACCACCCCTTTGCCACTCAAACGGATGCCATTGTAATTATCTAGTTATTAATAATAGAAAAGGAATGAAGGGAGGCCAAACATTATAGACATACCACTTGGGCATATTCACCAGGAAGCTGCAATTTCACACTCCCCAGGGAACCACTGGCCCATTCCCCACAGATCACTGAGCTTCAACAAAGGAGAGGTAGATGCAGGCCCACTGAAGTTGGGGTAAGTAAGGAAGATAGTTGCCTGTCAATCTAGCTTGGGGAACTATGGATTGGCCAGAATGAGTGTGCCACTGCAAGCCCACTAAAATCTTTAAAACATGCAATACCTGAGTATTTAGTTGGGGTCACAAACCTCTTTTCCTTAGATTGTCAAATTAAAAAAATGACAATGGGCAACACAATAATAGCTGTCTGGTGTGACTGAATCAAAATTTATATATATATATATATAATTTCAGTAATTAGTTTATGTGTGCCATGACATGAAAAAGGTTGAAAAATCACTGCCTTAGAGAGTGAGTAAATTTGTGTAAATATAGAAGTATAAATTGCCTACTTCTTCCGATAGGAAAGAGAGTGAACAAGATTAAAAGGTACTAATAGAGTTCTGGAGAAATGGCGGAGGCTTAGACGGACGTGTTGGTCCTTCGTCCCGGAGCAGATAGGGGCAAGCAGCTGAAACGGGTAACAACCAGCCCGATCAAGCTGGGGAGGTTCAGCTGAGAGACAGTCTGCAGCCAGGAAAGACAGAGAACTCCTGAAAAATGCGGATGGTTAGAGATTGAGGCTGAAACTTCCCCCTGGGCGCCAGCACAGCGGCGAGACCACGCCATCTTGGGAAGCGGTTACCTACCGGCATCCAGAGATCGGCTACTAACCCAGCGGCTACTAACCCGGAGGCGGCGACTTGCGGGCGGCGCGACTGCGGGAGCCCAGAGGAGGCCTGCGCCCCTCCACGGAGGGGCGGACACTCCTGGGCGGCCAGCAGAGGCACAGCGACCACGCCATCTTGGGAAACAGAGCTGCTTGAGACTAGGATCCTGGCCTCAGCACCACCCAGTCTGATCTCAGACGCATACCAGGACCCTGCAGCCACTGGGGACAGAGACCTGTGACCACAGCTACAGACCTGCAGACACGGAAAGTTCGGAGATCCCTGCTGCAGATCCGTGAGTAGCAGAGCCCATCCCCAGTTCCCCCAGGATCGCGGGCAGTGCCAGAGTAACTAACTGATAGACCTACCCCTTGCCGGGGCCTCAGCGCTGCAGAAACTTTGGCCTGAAAGTGCGCGAGCACCTTAGAACTGATCCTATGCGCACTTCGGGCTTCAGAGCCCTGGGCTGGGAGCAAAAACGCGCACAGCACCAGGAACTAATCCTGTGCGCACTGCTGGCATCAGAGCCCTGGGCTGGGAGCAAAAACGCGCACAGCACCAGGAACTAATCCTGTGCGCACTGCTGGCATCAGAGCCCTGGGCTGGGAGCAAAAACACGCACAGCACCAGGAACTAATCCTGTGCGCACTGCTGGCATCAGAGCCCTGGGCTGGGAGCAAAAACGCGCACAGCACCAGGAACTAATCCTGTGCGCACTGCTGGCATCAGAGCCCTGGGCTGGGAGCAAAAACGCGCACAGCACCAGGAACTAATCCTGCGCGCACTGCTGGCATCAGAGCCCTGGGCTGGGAGCAATCGCGCGAACGGGAGTTTGTCCGCCTAGCACAGGCCCAGAAACCCCGTTTCTCAGGGCAGGAGGCAGCACCAAGCACCAGTGACTTGACTGTGTTTCTTATCACCTGCGCCTGAGATCCTGATTTCCTGTGCATTCATACTAAGAGCCAGTGAATCCAATTCCTGGTGCAAGGGCACACAGGGACCCTGATTCTCAAGGTGAGGTTGCGCGAAGCAACAGAGACTCTGATACTGAACTCTTGGGGAACTCTGACTCCTGGCGCAAGCTAGGGGGCTCTGCTCTGGTGCTAAACACGTGTCAGGGGGGCCTCTATTTCAGCACAGTGCAGGCAGGGTCCCTAATTCTAAGGGCACGCGCGAGGCCACATTGAGTGTTGGCAACACTGACACAGAGCGAGCCTGGTTCCCACCAACCAACAACAACCACACATCTTAGTGTCAGAGCTCTTCAGTGACACTAGGGTGGTGGGAGCCTCCCACTGCGCACGGCCCAGGCCCACGCAACTCAACCTTTGAACCATCAGGAGATAATCAGAATGAAGAGACGACACAATACCCAGAGGAAAGACAATGAAGAATCACCAAGAAAGGAAATTAATGAAGCTGAAGCGTGCAACATGACAGAAAAAGAATTCAGAATGATGGTTGTACAATTCATTCACCGGATGGATGAGAAAATCAACAACCTATGCAAGAATCAGGAAGAAATGAAAAGTGATATAGCTACAATCAAAAACACCATGGAAAGTTTCAACAGCAGACTAGAAGAAGCAGAAGACCGAATTAGTGAGTTAGAAGATAAGGCAGAGAAACAAGCTCAATCTGAACAGCAACTGGAGAAAAGAATTAAAAAACAGGAGGAGAGCCTAAGGGAGCTTCAGGACAACATGAAACGAAGTAACATACGCATAATAGGGCTGCAAGAAGGACAAGAAGAGCAGCAAGGATTAGAAAATCTATTTGAAGAAATAATGACAGAAAACTTCCCAGATATGGGGAAGAAAAAAGTTACACAAATACAGAGAGTCCCAGGCAAGATGAACCCCAAAAGACCGACACCAAGACACGTCATAATAACGATGGCAAATGTACAAGACAAAGAGAGAATCTTAAAGGCTGCAAGAGAGAAACAGAGAGTTACCTACAAAGGGTCCCCCATCAGATTATCAAACGATTTCTCAACAGAAACACATCAGGCCAGAAAAGAATGGACAGAAATCTACAAAGTGATGCAAAGCAAAGGACTGAATCCAAGAATACTCTATCCAGCAAGGCTATCATTCAAAATTGAAGGGGAAATAAGAAGCTTCACAGACAAAAAAAGGCTAAGGGAGTTCATCACCACCAAGCCAGCAATGCAAGAAATGCTAAAGGGACTGGTGTAAAAAGAAGAAATAAAAAGCCCAGAAAGAAAGCAGCCACAAAAAAATAGAAATGGCTACAAACAAGTAACTTTCAATAATAACTTTAAATGTAAATGGACTAAATGGTCCAATCAAAAGATATCGAGTGGCTGAATGGATAAAAAAACATGACCCATACATTTGCTGTCTACAAGAGACCCACCTCATTAGAAGGGACTCACACAGACTGAAAGTGAAGGGATGGAAAAATATCTTTCAGGCAAATGGAAATGAAAAAAAAGCTGGGGTAGCAATACTTATATCCGACAAAATAGACCTCAAAGTGAAGGCCATAACCAGAGATAAGGAAGGCCACTTCATAATACTAAAGGGATCAATACAACAAGAGGATATAACCCTGATAAACATATATGCACCCAATGCAGGAGCACCCACATACATAAGAAAACTCCTGGAAGGTATCAGGGGAGAGATCGACAACAATACAATCATAGTAGGGGACTTTAATACACCACTAACATCACTGGATAAATCCGCTAGACAAAAACTCAGCAAAGAAACAGCAATCCTAAATGACTCACTAGATCAGATGGACTTAATTGACATCTTCAGAACACTTCACCCCACAGCTGCGGAATATACATTCCTCTCAGGTGCTCATGGGACATATTCAAAAATAGACCACATATTGGGTCACAAGCAAAGTCTCCACAAATTCAAGAAGATTGAAATCATAAAAAGCATCTTCTCAGACCACGATGGCATAATGTTAGAAATAAACTACAATAAAAACAACCCAAAATACTCAAACACTTGGAAGCTGAATAGCATGTTATTAAATATTGATTGGGTTACCGATGACATCAAAGAAGAAATTAAAAACATCCTGGACACTAATGACAATGAAAACACAACAATCCAAAACCTCTGGGACACAATGAAAGCAGTCCTGAGAGGGAAGTTTATAGCTCTACAGGCCTACCTCAAAAAACAAGAAAAAATGGTAGTTAATCATCTAACTCTACAACTCAAAGAATTAGAAAGAGAGCAACAAGAAAAGCCCAGAGTGAGCAGAAGGAAGGAGATAATAAAGATTAGAGCAGAAATCAATGAAATAGAGACCAAAAAAACAATACAGAAAATCAATGAAACCAAGAGCTGGTTCTTTGAAAGGATAAACAAGATTGACAAACCCCTAGCCAGGCTCACCAAGAAGCAAAGAGAGAGGTCCCAAATAAACCAAATCAGAAATGATAGAGGCGAAATAACAACAGACCCCAAAGAAATACAAATGATTGTTAAACAATACTACGGACAACTCTACTCCAACAAACTAGACAACCTGGAGGAAATGGACAAATTCCTAGAAAAATACAACATTCCAAAACTCAATCAGGAAGAATCTAAAAATCTCAATAGGCCAATAACGATGGAAGAAATTGAAGCAGTCATCAAAAAGCTTCCAGCAAACAAAAGCCCAGGACCAGACGGCTTCTCAGGGGAGTTTTACCAAACTTTTAAGGAAGAACTGAAACCTATCCTCCTCAGATTACTACAAAAAGTCCAAGAGGATGGAACACTTCCAAACACATTTTATGAAGCTAGCATCACCCTAATACCAAAACCAGGTAAAGACAACACAATGAAAGAGAATTACAGGCCAATATCCCTCATGAACATAGACGCCAAAATCCTCAACAAAATCTTAGCAAATCGGATCCAGCAGTACATCAGAAGGATCATACACCATGACCAAGTAGGATTTATCCCAGGGATGCAAGGATGGTACAACATCCGTAAATCAATAAACATGATACATCACATAAACAAATTGAAAGAAAAAAACCACATGGTCATATCAATTGATGCAGAAAAAGCATTTGACAAAATCCAACACCCATTTTTGATAAAAACTCTCAGCAAGGTGGGAATAGAAGGATCATACCTCAACATAATAAAAGCCATATATGACAGGCCCACAGCCAACATCATACTCAATGGACAAAAACTAACACCATTTCCCCTAAGAACAGGAACAAGACAGGGATGTCCACTCTCTCCACTCCTGTTCAACATAGTCCTGGAAGTATTAGCCATTGCAATTAGACAAGAAGAAGAAATAAAAGGCATCCAAATTGGAAAAGAGGAAGTAAAACTGTCCTTATTTGCAGATGACATGATATTATACATACAGAACCCTAGAGACTCCATCAAAAAACTACTAGACTTAATACATGAATTTGGCAATGTAGCAGGATACAAAATTAACCCCAAGAAATCCGAGGCATTTCTATATACCAATAGTGAACTTTCAGAAAGAGAGATTATAAAAACAATCCCATTTACCATCGCACCCCAAAAATTAAGATACCTAGGAATAAACTTAACTAAAGAGGTAAAAGACCTCTACTCAGAAAACTATAGGACGTTGAAAAAAGAGATAGAGGAAGACATAAACAGATGGAAGAACATACCATGTTCTTGGATTGGTAGAATCAACATCATTAAAATGTCCATATTACCCAAAGCAATCTATACATTCAACGCACTTCCCATTAAAATACCAATGGCCTTCTTCAAGGATCTAGAACGAACTCTCCAAAAATTCATCTGGAATAAAAAAAGACCCCGAATAGCTGCAGCGATCCTGAGAAAAAACAAAGTAGGTGGGATCTCAATGCCAGATATCAAGCTGTATTACAAAGCCACTGTTCTCAAAACTGCCTGGTACTGGCACAAGAACAGACATATAGATCAGTGGAATAGAATAGAGAGTCCAGAAATTAGCCCGAACCAATATGCTCAATTAATTTTTGACAAAGGAGGCATGAACATACAATGGAGCCAAGATAGTCTCTTCAATAAATGGTGTTGGGAAAATTGGACAGATATATGCAAGAAAATGAAACTAGAGCACCAACTTACACCATACACAAGAATAAACTCAAAATGGATAAAGGACTTAAATGTACGACAGGAAACCATAAAAATTCTAGAAGAATACAAAGGCAGCAAAATCTCAGACATATGCCAAAACAATTTCTTCACTGATACAGCTCCTAGGGCAGTTGAAACTAAAGAGAAACTGAACAAATGGGACTACATCAAAATAAAAAGCTTCTGCACAGCAAAAGAAACCATCAACAAAACAACAAGAAAACCCACCTCGTGGGAAAACATATTTGCCAACGTCATATCTGATAAGGGCTTAATCTCCAAAATTTATAGGGAACTCATACAACTTAACAAAAAGAAGATAAACAATCCAATCAAAAAATGGGCCAAGGATCTAAATAGACACCTTTCAAAAGAGGACATTCAGAAAGCCAAGAGACATATGAAAACATGCTCAAAGTCACTAATCATCCGAGAGATGCAAATCAAAACAACAATGAGGTACCATCTCACACCTGTCAGAATGGCCATCATCAACAAATCAACAAACGACAAGTGCTGGAGAGGATGTGGAGAAAAAGGAACACTTGTGCACTGCTGGTGGGAATGCAGACTGGTGCAGCCACTATGGAAGGCAGTATGGAGGTTCCTCAAAAAATTGGAAATGGAACTCCCATTTGACCCTGTGATCCCACTTCTAGGAATATATCCCAAGAAACCAGAAACACCAATCAGAAAGGATATATGCACCCCGATGTTCATAGCAGCACAATTCACCATAGCTAAGATCTGGAAACAGCCTAAGTGCCCATCAGTCGATGAATGGATTAGAAAGCTGTGGTACATCTACACGATGGAATACTATGCTGCTGTAAAAAAGAAGGAATTCTTACCATTTGCAACAGCACGGATGGAACTGGAGAGCATTATGCTAAGTGAAATAAGCCAGTCAATGAAGGAAAAATACCACATGATCTCACTCATTCATGGATAATAAAGACCATTACAAACTTTTGAACAATAATAGATACAGAGGCAGAGCTGCCTCAAACTGATTGTCAAACTGCAGTGGGAAGGCCAGGGAGGGTTGGGGGGGAGGAGGGAGGGGATTAAGAGATGAACCGAAGGACTGTTATGCATCCATATAACCATAACTAATGGACATAAGACACTGGGGGGTAAGGGAGGGCAGGGGTCTGTCAAGGGCGGGGGGGAAAAAAGGACACTTATGTAATACACTTTGTAATACTTTTAGCGAAAAATAAAAAAAAAAAATTGAGAAAAACCTGCAAAAAAAAAAAAAAAAAAAAGGTACTAATAATCACTGATGTATCTGTGGGGTAACAAACCAGTTTAACTAGAATATATAATTTGAATTGGGCAACACTGAGAGAGAAACTGAAAATTAGAAATATGTAAGGCAAGTCTTGAAGGTCCAGCCAAATCTTAACCCTTGTGGGACAGGGAAGGGAGCTGGGACTTAGAAGGTTGTAGCAAGAAGGGCCTACTAGATTACAAGGGACCAAATTTATTTACAAATGATCATGTGCTTCTGATGGGAATTTCCCTAAGCAACACTCATTAACAGATACATTTGACTGTGTTTTTGAAAATACTCATAAATTTCTCTAACATCTCCACATTTTTACTTTTCTGTCCAGAATAGAATTGAGAGTACAAGAACTCATTCATTTATTTACATCACACTCAATTGTCTTTTATTTGAACTACAGGGATCTATTCAATATTATTAACCTCAAACCAATAAACTTTGCAATCTGGTTTAACCAACCCAAACTCTTATGTCAATTTTTATGCACAGCATTGTATCCATGTTTATCAGATATACATGACATTAAAGTCCATTTACGGAAAATATCAAAATACGAATTCATGCTATCTTTTTTGTATTTTAAATAGAAAAAGATGTTTCATGTATTTTAACATAAACTATTAAAAGTAAAAATTATACTAGATGATCATTATCCTTTAAGAGCAAAATTATAATCAGAAATACCTATAGACCAATAAATACATTGATCAGGTGTGAGAAATGATAGGACCCTTGAAATTTATGGCAGCAAGAGGGATGTATAGGCACATGAACTAAGATGGTGCGCTGTGAACCCTGTAAGTGACTTCAGTGCAAAGAGACGAGGCATTCAGGAACACTTTGGAGAATGCCTGGCCGTGTTCCCTCCCAGTCATCGGTCTGCCAGCTGAGCCAATCTCTAGAGGTGTTCTCACCAGGAAGTGGAAATAAGCCCATTATTTGTAAGAGATTAAATATTGATCATAATTTTATATTTATTTCATATTAAAATCTATATGTAAGTGCTTCATTATTGAGTTCACCTTCTGTATGATTGTTCAATTCAAAAACTAACACAAAAGAGTTTGCTTCTACTGCCATCATAAAAAATATTACTACTGAATCACAAAATGATGGAGATAACATTCTGTGTCATTTTGGGCAGAGGTTTAGCTGTCATCAGAAAATAATGATATGTGAATGGTCCACACGATGAAATACTAGAGGGAAAATAATGGAAATGAGCCTGGGGGCCATGGTGAGGCAGCCAGAGTTCCTGGCTCTGCCACGGAACAAACAAAACTCAAACCCCCGGTGCCTCAGTTTCCTCATTTGTAAAATAGCAATAAAAACAACAACAACAATAATAAAAGTAATAAAATCTACTTAAAGAGTTTTGTGCAGGTTCAATTAGTTGACACATGGATAGGACTTAAAAGGCTTCCAAGTATATATTAATCGCTCAACAAATGAGCTGTGACTAAACAAGACATATTTATAAAAGTAATCTCAGCTTTTATTCTGAGTTTCTTAATTATGTAAAATGATACTGAAAATGGTGTTTATAATTGTTAAGAGCCCAATCTCAGAGATCTTGCAATAGTATTCTGAAACAATCATTGAGAATTAGCTGATTTTGCTATTAGAATTACTACTTTATTGCCAGAAAACCCAATTAAAGTTTCCTCATTCTCCTCCATATGTTGCTAAGGAGAAATCTCCAGAGGTTTCAGAGTATTGCAAAATTTTGCAAGTAAACAATGAGTGTAGTAGGAACATTGTGTTAGAATGAGTAGATAGGCTGTTAGCCTTGGTATGATATTTCATTTCTCTTTATTTCCTCTGTCATTTCTCTACTAGACATTTCCCAGCACCTTGCTAAACATTATTGCTTATTTATCATATACCATATTTAATACCATGCATGACATTGTATTGATCAACCCATTATGTCTTTCCAGCTGGTCCATTTACCCTGTTCTGATGGTTTTACACATATTTTTTGAATGATGGTGTAATTTGATTCAAAGTCTCCTGGTACTTTCTATTTCTTGAGAACATATTAAGCACTTCAGTAAGCTGTTTTGCCCAGTAAGTTCTCTCTGGAAAAATAGTAGGTTTTGCCTTTATCCACTGATTACTCTTTCTTTTCATTTGCGAACTTTTCTTCCTTTGTCTGCCTTTTACATGTTTTTCTTCATGTTTATGTTGTACATTCTCTTCAAATACTAATCTTTATGGTCTTCGATGATCTCTTCTTCAGTAGCTCCAATTATAATCTATATAGTAAAAGACTCCAAAATCTAAACTACTAGGCTAGTCCTATCAGTGAACTTATGATAATTCCTTATGAATGTCCTACAAAAATTAAACTTAGCATGGCTACACTGAATTAATTACCCCCTAAACAAACCTATTGCAGAAAATGATGTAAACATATAAATTATCCTTAGCTTTTCACTTCACTGAATTCTCATAGCTAATCAGTCACCAGGGCCCAATGAATCCATCTTATAAAAACTGTCTAATTAGTCCTTTTCTCTCCATCCCTATTGCCACTACCCTATTCCAGGCCACCAGCTTAGATTATTGCAAATCTTCCCAATGGTTTTCTTCCACCCCAAATATTCTTTGGGAATGCTGTCAGGTAATCTGCCTTATGTGTAAATCTAATGATGTCATCCTTCCATTTTAAACCTTTCAATAACTTTTTGAATATAATTAAAATTATTTGACTCCTAAGGCCCTTCGTGACCTGACACATATAGGAGTCAAGCTGTTTAATGGTAAAAGCATAAGCTTCGAGCCCTGGCCGGTGGTTAAGTGGTTAGAGCATCGGCCCACACACCTAAGGGTGATTTTGATTCCTGGTCAAGAGCACCTACCTGGGTTGGAGGTTCACCTTGGCCCCAGTTGGTGTGCATGCAGAATGCAACCAATTGATGTGTCTCTCTCACATTGATGTTTCTCTCTCTCTTTCTCCCTCTTCCTTCTTCCCACTCCATCTAAAAAAACAATAGAAAAATATCCTCAAGTGAGGATTGACAAACAAAACAAGCAAACAAAAAAAAAAAAGCTTAAGCTTTGAGATTATATGCCTGGATTGGGATTTCAACTATTCTTTTATCCATCCTTCCATCCATCCATCCATTATTGAGAAATCACCATGTGACTAGTACAGTTCTTGCCTCTGTGAATACAGCAGTGAAGAAATCAGGCAAAGCCAGTGAAAGGGTGAGATCTCGGACCTGCAGACGTGCGGCCCCCAGCCCTTCCCCGCGTTCTCGGTGGAGGGGCAGGGACTGCGCCCTCCATCTTACCCTGTGTCCTCCATTTGGGGGCAGCCACGTGCTTGGCAAGGAGCTTCTTCCCGGAAGTCTAAGCCTCTGCTAGCCACACCCAGGAACAAGACACCGACTTGCGCCTGGCCAATCAGCAGGGCCCACAGTCCTTTCTCCTCCCCTTACTCCAACCCCCCTATAAAACCCCTCTCCACACAGAGTTCTCTCTCTCTGCTTCCTGCTGCTGTGTCGGCGAGGTGGGGGAGCCGAGCTAGCTCGAATACAGACTCTTATGCTTTTGCATCGGACATGGCTGGCTCCCTGGTGTGGTTTCTTGGGGATCCTGAAATCTGGGCATAACAGCCAGCCCATCTAGAGCTTTCACTCTAGAGGCATAAATAAATAATTAACAAGAGAAGGAGTAGTGTAGTGTTGGAGTGCTCCAGAGCAGTGGTTGTGATGAGATTGATGCACATATTTAGTGGCATTCAGAAATGAAAGAAAGGAGGCACATCTCCAAGGTAGAGGAGCATTGAACACAGACAGTCATGTGCCTCTTAACACCACCACCACATTCCGAAAAATGTTTTGTTAAGCAATTTTGCCATTGTGCAAATATCATAGAGTGCATTTACACAAACCTAGATGATGTAGGCGGTATAGCCTACTACATACCATGGCTAAATGATAGCCCATTGCTCCTGAGCTACAAGTCTTTATAGCATGTCACTATGCAAACAACATAAGATTAAGCCAAACACAAGAAAAAAATGATACACAAGAGAAATCAATGGGTGGTAAATATGAGCTATATGGAGCATCATTGTGAATAATATACTGTCTTACAGCAAACATCTATAATAATAAAAGTGTAATATGCTAATTAGACCAGACAGCCGAATGACCTTCTGGACATCCTTCCAGACAAAACCGCTGTGGCGGGGGCTGAGGCAGAGGCGGTTAGGGGTGATCAGGCAGGCAGGCGAGAGGTTAGAGGCCATCCGGCAGGCAGGCGAGTGGTTAGGGGTGATCAGGCAGGCAGGCAGGCAGGCAGGTGAGTGGTTAGGAGTCAGCGGTCCCAGACTGTAAGAGGGATGTCTGACGAGAGGGATGTCTGACTGCCAGTTTAGGCCCAATCCCATAGGGCAGTCAGACATCCCCCGAGGGGTCCTGGATTGTGAAAGGGTGCAGGCTGGGCTGAGGGAACACCCCCCATGCACGAATTTCATGCACCTGGCCTCTAGTTTTTTATAAGTAAAAAGAGTACATTATAAGATAAAAATAAAATGTAGTGTAATAGATACATAAACCAGTAATATAGTTGTTTATTATCATTACCAAGTATTATATCCTATACATAATTGTATGTGCTATACTTTTATATTACTGGCACACAATTGGTTTCTTTATACCAGCATCACTGCAAACATGTGGATAATGCATTTCTTTATGACATTATGTGTCACAATATTACAGCTATGCCATCAGAAGGTGATAGGACTTTTTCAGCCCCATTGTAACATTATGGGACCACTGTGCTGTATGCAGTTCATTTTTTAAAAATATTTTATTGATTTTCTTACAGAGAGGAGGGGAGAGGGATAGAGAGCTAGAGACATTGATGAGAGAGAAACATCGATCAGCCGCCTCCTACACACCTCCCACTGGGGATGTGCCCACAACCAAGGTACATGCCCTTTACCGGAATCGAACCTGGGACCTTTCAGTCTGCAGGCTGACGCTTTATCCACAGAGCCAAACCGGTTAGGGCTATGCAGTTCATTTTGACTGAAACATTATGTGGTACATGGCTGTAGACCTTTTTTCCCAACTAAGATTATCTTGAGGTTAAATGTCTTGGGGGCACTTTAAATTTTATTTATTTTAGTGGCTGCATGGAAAAGAGACTATGAGAAGGAAATGAGAATGGAAGCAAGAAAATGGTTAAGGAACAATTTGCAGTTGTCCAGGACACTGACAATTAGAGTGTGATGATGGGCATTAGGAGTGGTCTGGCTCTGAACATATTTCTAAAGTAAAGCCCACAGGACACAATGGGTTGGATTTAAGGCTAGGAAAGGAGAGAAAAGCATCACGGATTACTTAATGGTTTTGACTTGAGAAACTACAAGTAGTGGAGCCATTCACTGAGATGGCAAAGAATAAGAAAGATCTTATTTCAGAGGGGGAAAATCAAGGATAAAGAATTTGTTAAGGTACCTGGTACACGTCCAAGTGGAGATGTTAAATAGGCAGCTGGACATGACAAGGTGGAGTTCAGGTGACTAGTTTGGACTGGAATATAACACTGGCTGTCATTTGCATATTTGGTTTTAAAGCCATGGCACTGAATGAGGTTATGGGGGAATGAGTGTGTATCAGCAGTGTGCTAAGAAATGTTTAATGAATGCTTCTGAATGAAAAAGAAAGTGTCTATCAGCAGGTTAGTCTGCCCCTTTAGACAGGACTTGCTCTCTAATTTGCCACAGTTCCCACTACCACTTGGCTATGCCTATGTACTTATATAAGCCCTATTCATTCTTCTACATTTTCTGTCTGGACTTTTTGACACTGGAGTTTTTGTTAAAAAGGGATAGTCCTTTTTCCTGGGTCCTTTTTTTGTTGTTGTTGTTTATTTACTCCATGATTTACCTGCTATTTGTCTTTAATGTCACATTGGTGGTGAAATCATGTCATTAGTCCCAGCTTCCTTAGATCCAGACCCGTGTCAGCTGTGGTAGAAAAAGGACAAGTTAGAAATGTTACACTCTCTAAGTATGTTTTTCAATGCATGTGAAGGTTATTTTTCATTGCCTTGAAATTCAGGAGTTATGTTTTCAAGAGAAATTACCAGGCTGCCTTGTATAAATAATATACATGTTTTGGGTTATCTTCTTGGGGAGGACAATAATGATTTATAAGGAATATCAGTACATTAATTTTGATAAGTTCTCAAAGTTGAGACCAATAGGTTGAAAGAGATATCTAAAAATCCTTTTCAAAATATGGTAAAGGAGACTCATTTTACCTTAAATTTTTAAGTAAAGCAATAATTTCAGATATAATAAAAAGAGCCACAAAGGTAATTTATTATGGAAATGATTCAGTGTAGAAAACTTCTATTCCAAATTGTCATAAACTGGATTTGTCAGTAGGTGAATGAAAGGATCACAGGGTTACAATCGGATGCTAAGCACTGCCTGAATTAATTGCTCTCTTACTGAGGGCATAAGGTTAGCTTTCAGCCATAGGCCATAATTTTTTTAAGTGATTTTTTCTTGTCTGGACGATGTATAACTACAAAGCAATGGAAAATACTTCACATTAAAACCAGAATCATTACTCTATATCAAATAGAGACCATAATTTTCTCTTTTTACATTTTTATCCCTCTGTTTTGTTCTCTCTGCTCCACCTACTTTTCCTTTCATGGATTGACATGTATTGTAATATTTTTCTTTTTCCTGCAGAGCACAGATATAATTTCCCATGTGGCACTCAATATCTCTAAGACCTAGATGTTCCCTGAGAGGTATGGTACTATTTTGAGATAAGTTGTAGCATAAAACTGCATTAGCTACCTCATTTGTGAAAATCACACAATTCCCAGATATGTGGTAAGCAATTGCTGGTAGAAACACAATCCTAATGGTTTTCATAATTGATGTTTTCAAAACCAGAAATAATTCTGACTATGTTGCATCTCCTTTTAGGACTTCGGTGGTTAGAAAGAATTCTGTTTTATGAGTTTTAGTAGTTTGATATTTAGACATTTTTACTGCTACATTTTTATAGCAGAACAACTTACGTTTATTTTCTTGGACTAGTTTGTGAAACACTAGTGAACATACATGTGTTTGTGTGTCTGTATATTTCTGGGTTTTTTTGTTTATTTTTTAATCCTCACCTAAGGATATTTTTCCATTTATTTTTAGAGTGGAAGGGAGGGGAAGAGACACAAAGAGAGAATCATCAATGTGAGAAAGACACATCAA
This sequence comes from Myotis yumanensis, assembly GCF_028538775.1. Taxonomy (NCBI): domain Eukaryota; kingdom Metazoa; phylum Chordata; class Mammalia; order Chiroptera; family Vespertilionidae; genus Myotis; species Myotis yumanensis. The sequence continues at coordinate 17,845,213 of NW_027223759.1, forward strand.
TTGGCTGCCTCCTGCACGTGCCCCAACCAGGGCTGGGGCTTGAGCTTGCAACTTAGGTACATGCTCTTGACTGGAATTGAACTCAGGACCCTTCAGTCCATTGGCCGATGCTCTATCCACTGAGCCAAAGTGGCTAGGGCAATATTTCTACTATTATTAGTAAACACCAGGAATTTATTTTTATTTATTTATTTATTTTTGTGGCAGATCAGCCCACATAGAGTAGGAGAATTTTTGTAGCCAATACTTTACAACACCTTTAAAAGAAGACATCATTGCCCTAACTGGTTTGACTCAATGGATAGAGCGTCAGCCTGTGGACTCAAGGGTCCCAGGTTCGATTCCAGTCAAGGGCATGTACCTTGGTTGCAGGCACATACCCAGTAGGGAGTGTGCAGGAGGCAGTTGATCGATGTTTCTCTCTCATCGATGTTTCTAACTCTCTATCCCTCTCCCTTCCTCTCTGTAAGAAATCAGTAAAATATATATTTTTAAAAAGACATCATTACACCATTCTATTTACATTTTTCAATAAAATGTAAGATTCAACAAGGGTTCTCCCAGTTAATTTTAAAATTATTTTTCTCCCACTTGAGAATAACCTTTGGAATTAAACTTTCTGCTGTGCTTATTGATCTACACATTAATTATAAACTGCTTGACCTTAATCAATTTCTCTTCTATCTATTAGTCCAAATTCATGCTTAGTTTTTAAATAACTTAAGGAACATGATCTGATTCATGCAAAACTTCCATCGACATTTACTGGAGTTAGTGAAATTTTGTCAGACATCCAGAATCTAATTCGTCGCTACATCCCAGAATACAAGCTACAAACGAGAAACTGGTGAACTTTGTGCCATAGAGCAGGTTAATGTTCTTTTAATGTTTTTCCTGGTCTCAATGGGATTTTTTGATAAATACATAACATTTATAATGACATTTAGGTTCCTGGTAGATAAGGATTAATTTATAATATACATATATACCTATACTTAATGATTGTATTATATAAAATATTAACATTACCGTTTATTATCATCATTATTGTTATTTTTTAGCATTCGTTCCTAGGCACTCTAGTTAAATGGAGTCTGGGTACAGAAACAATTAATTCTTGATGGTTCATTCCTAAAATATTTAGGCATAATTTTAATGATGATACTGGGTAGCTGAGACCTGTTCTTCATGTAGATGGAAATGAATTAAAGATGACCTCAAGGAGGATGAATCAAAAGGAAGTTAACGATTCTACGATGATTGTTGGCATAAGAGCACCCATTCCACCCCACTCCAAAAAGGACCTCTGTGACCAAAGTAAAGCAACCACAGGGGGAAGGTGGAGTGGGAAGCGGGGTGGGGAATCCTTATTTTGGAAATGATAGCAAACACAGACCACAGAAGTCAAAGAATTACTTCCGAACAGAATGGAGTTTAGAAGCCAATGGGAGGAAGATGCCATTTCTTAAGAGAATATAGCGGTCTTATGGGAAATGGAGGAAAGTCTGTCCAGCCCTGCTAGCATTTGAGGGACCCAGATGGGAGCTGCCGGCCACTCTGAGGAAGGATGGGGACTGAGAGCTCTTTCCCACCACAGCTCCACAGCATTCCTAGGCCAGGCTGGCATTCCTGGAATGTAAAGCAGCATCCAGCTCCTCCTCGCTTTGTTTCTCTGATCTGGCTTCTTGAAAGTCTCCTGAGTTCCCTCAGATGAAGGAGGGGATCTCCCTCATAGGAAGGGGTAGGTCTCAGATGGAGAGGGACAGGAATAAAGGGACCAGTGGAAGTGGTGACGTATTGATCACGGGGCAAAACAACTAAAAAAAAAAAAAAAAAGAGGAAGCAGTGTAAACTACAGAAAACTGAAACTAAGATGCCAGAAAAAAGCTTGCTGTACAGTCACTTACCCAGTTCCAATCCTGAACCACTGATTACTAGGTGCGTGCTATTGAGCAAGTTTCTTATCCTTTGTGTGCCTCAGTTTCCTCATCTAGCATATGAAGATAATATAATAAACACCCTACATGTAAGGATAACATATCATTTATATAAAGTGTCTATAACAGTACCTAGCACATATTAAATGTCCCATAAATGCTGATTTCTTGTATGGAATAATTTAATACATTTAGTTTAAAGTATTACATTAAATATTGCTATTATTAAATGAAAATGGGCTAAAATAATTCTTTATTTAAAAGATGAACCTTCAAATTAGGTTGAAAACAGTCTCTGGGGCCCTGCCAATATGGCTCAGTGGTTGAGCTTTGACCTATGAACCACGAGGTCATGATTCAATTCCCGATTAGGGCACATGCCCCGGTTGTGGCCTCGATCCCCAGTGTGGGGCGTGCAGGAAGCAGCCGAATGATGATTCTCTCTCATCATTGATGTTTCTATCTCTCTCTCCTTTCCTCTCTGAAATCAATAAAAATATATTTGAAAAATAAGAAATCAGTTTCTGGGGTGTTTAAAAGAGAGACAACTAAAACAAGTGACTCAAAGTGAAAAGTGAAAGGACAGTAGGACAGAGAAGCTCATTGCTGTCACCCAGGCTCATTCGCTCTGTGGAATAGTGTCCCAACCACAGGATAAAGGCCATACTCCTCATCTCATCTCTTGACTTTACCCGCCCTCCTCCGACCCGCCCTCCTCTCCTCCGCCCTTCCACTACAGGTCTGGCTAGTGGCCTGTGCTTTGTGTTCTGGCTGAAAGACTATGGACGGGATCAGATTCATTTTTTTTTTTTAATTTATTTTTTTACAGAGAAGAAGGGAGAGGGATAGAAAGTTAGAAACATCGATGAGAGAGAAACATCGATTCAGCTGCCTCCTGCACACCCCCTACTGGGGATGTGCCCGCAACCAAGGTACATGCCCTTGCCTGGAATTGAACCTGGGACCCTTCGGTCTGCAGGCCAATGCTCTATCCACTGAGCCAAACCGATTAGGGCCAGATTCATTTCTTAAATTGGGGAGATTAGAGTTGAGTGGAAGGGTACTGATGGAGTCCATTGGTAAACCTTTGTGCCTTGAACGAAGTAGGGAGGGAAAGGGGCACAGAAAAGGCCTTGTGTCTTCCTGGGAAAGGCAGGATAGTGTGTCCCTGCTGCAGAAAGTGGTGGCTGTCCCTGCTTCCGGCCCTGAGACCACCAAGTGATGCCTCAGAGTTAGTTCCCTGTCGCCCTGTTTCTTTGGCTATGGTTGGCTCCTGACAGGGAATAATGTCATCCTGGAGAAAGAGCGAGCTGGGGATTTTTGGCACCTAGGCCTCCCTGAGTCACTTGCCAGTGCTGGTCCCCTCCCAGGTGTGATGAGAGTTCCTTTTATCCATCTATCCTGTGACCAAAGCTTGGAATGCAGGAGGGGCTTTTGGAAGTAAGTGAAGGCAGATTAAGGAAGAAAGGCCCTTCACTGTGACTTCTAACTGTGTTTTCTTCAGGGCCCTGAGGCTTAAGCCTTTATTTCTAGAAGAATGGGGAGAGGAGGAGCTAGTTCCATTTGTTGCTAAGCAACGGAAGCTTTGCCAGCCCTGTTCTCAGGTCACGTTTGCAGCTATTGAGAATCAGTGACAAGGTGATGTAGCAGTGCAGGGAGAAGCCTCTCATTTCTAAATTTCTGGCTCTGTATTTTGTTCTCAGAACAAAATGGATTGAAAGCCTATCAAAGTTTTTCTTAATGGTATTTTAAGAAATAAGCCAGTCCCCAGGAGGAGGGATATATTTCAGACTCAAACCAACACAACAAGGCATCTTATCTTCTCATGCAAAGTGCGGGCCCAGGACAAAGACTACCAAGACTAAACTTAACAAGAAATATATACAATCTGTATGAAGAAAAAAAGACAAACCAATCAACCAAATGAAGGGCATGAAAGGATGTCAGGATGACTGAAGAGACATTGTATGTTTGTGTTGGGAAGACGGGTATTATAAAGGTGTGGGTTTTCTATAAATGTATTTGTAAATATAACAGAGAGTTCCCTCTTTTGTGACATGACGACATAATCCTCATGTATTTGGAAAACTACATACGTGGGGATGTTTAGAAACATTCTGAGAAAGAAGAGTAATGAGTAGGAATTTACCAAAAATATATACCAAACCATATTGTTAAGGTGTGACAATTGAAACAGTGTAATACTGTGTGTGATACCAGCACAGAAATAAACAGGCAGATCAATGGAAGAGATCAGAGTCCAGGAACAGATACAAGTGGGAATTTAGCAAACACTGTAGGTGACATTTCAAATCAGTGTATTGAATGGATTTTCAACAATTATATTTTGGAACAAATGGCTTAGCATTTGCAAAAATGTAAAGTTGAGATTCTACCTCCTATTTGCACCAAAATAAATCCTAATTTTATTTTGAGGTGTAAAATTAGAGATTTAATTGAAAAAAACACACATCATAAATTATGAGAAGAAAATTTGGATTAATAATTTTATAAACACATGGTGGGGAAGTTTATTCGTTGGTTTAAGCTACAGTAACAGAACACCACAGACTGCGGGGCTTAAACTACAGACATTTATTTCTCACCGTACTGGAGGCTGGAAATCCAAAAGCAAGTTGTCAGCAGGGTTTGTTCCTTTGGAGGCTTGTTGGCTTGCAGATGGCCCCCTTCTCCCTGTGTCCTCAAAACTCACATGTTGAAACCCTGACTCCCAGTGTGACCAGATTTGAAGGCAAGATCTTTAAAGAGATATTTAAGTTGAGGACATGAGGGTGGGGTTCTTATCCAATCTGATTCGTGTCCTTCTAAGAAGAGAGACGCCAGAAATGTGTGTGCACAGAGAAAGGCATGTGAGGAAACAACAGGAAATACTTTCTAAGTTTTATCTCAAAGGCAGATAAGAATCATTAATTTCACTAGAAAAATAATAATAAAAATCTCATTTTTCATTGATTTGATTTGTTTTTGAAAATTGGTAAGTCCCAGGACCAGTGAGAGTATGGGAATGTAGATACTCTACAACTAGGAGCCCACAGTGTTGACGGTAGGATAATGTGATATAAATACAGAGCAGGGCAATTTGGCAATTTGCAACATATTAAAAGAACATGTATGCTTCTCCATATCTTAGACTTTATCTTAAAGACTTCATCCCAAGAAGTATTGGCCCCAAGGGTTCCCAGAAACCTCCAGTCCGATGGTTGAGTAAAAATGTATGTGCAGGAATATATGAATGCTTCAGGTAATGAAAACAGAGAACAAATTTGATGTTAGTAAATAGGGAATTGGGTGAACCAATTAAGATACCAGTCATACAATGGCATACTCTTCTGTCATTGACATATGTAGTGGATCAGTTGTCTGGATGTGGACCTGTACTCTCTATGCAATGCAAAGTGGGGAAAAAAAAGCAGTTTATAGTATGTTTCCATTTGTGTAAAAAAATATAAATGGTAGTACATATGATGAAAAGTGGCAAATAGTCTGAATTGTTTACACTGGAGGCAATGACACATTTCAAGGGCAGGTCTTATATCACCTGGAAAGACACCAGCCTCAGGGTGCATCTTACATCACCTTGAAAGAGGGCAGCCTCAGGTGAGCTCCTTGCAGTTTCTCCATGCAAGGGAAGTGTCCTCTGTTTTGGCAAAGAGATTGTTTCAGCAAAATGGTGAGTTCAGGAGAATGTGAGGATCAGTGATTCTCAAGCATTTATTTCCATCCAAATGGTCTCATTTCAGTTCTCAGGTACAATTCTTTGCCTACATGGGCCCTGACTCTGATATGGAAGATATGCCCAGGCACTACCTCATAATCCCATGTAAGCTCTGCCACCCTTACATTTGTATCTTGAGCCTGACATTCAGCCACCTGGACCCTGTAGCTGGAGGAGATGAGATTGTCCATCAAAGCAGCTGAATTTCAGTTTGTGAGCATTGAGACTTCATTTTATTTTTTTTAAGGTTTCCAACACAGTTAACAAAAGGTAGTTTATACCACAATCCTTATAATTATAATTATAATAATTATAGTTGCCCTTATCCCATTCAGATGTCTTACTTCTTCTACTTTTACCTCAATCAACCAAAGGAGGAACCCTTGTAATTGTGATGCCATTGCATAACAGGGTTGTTGTTTTTTTTTACTGTGTGTGTGTGTGTGTGTGTGTGTGTGTGTCTGTCCTCATTAATGTCTGAGTAATCCAGCTCCAAGTTCCCATTTTGAGGATATGATTTCTAAGATTATTCCCAATACCATCTTTCTTGATTTATTCCCCAGAAAGCATAACCTAAAACAAAGGCTAATGTATATGTGCTTTACTTGGAGAAGCTTGGTGAAGGGAAGCAAAGGAAAAAAGAAAAGAGAAAAGAAAAGAAGAGAAAAGAGAAAAGAGGAAAGAAAAGAGAAAAAAGAAAAGAAAAGAAAAGAAAGGAAAGGAAAGAAAAGAAAAGAAAAGAAGAGAAGAGAAGAGAAAAGAAAAGAAAAGAAAAGAAAAGAAAAGAAAAGAAAAGAAAAGAAAAGAAAAGAAAAGAAAAGAAAAGAAAAAAGAAAAGAAAAAAGAAAAGGAAAGGAGAAAAATCACTAGGGACAGCTGGTTGCTAAATCCTGTAGGGCCATCTGGGAAACCTTATAAAATGTTTATCAGATCTGTTCATCGTACGGGAGAAGGATGATAAGCATATATTCCCAATTTTAATTTCTATTGGTTAAAACTTCATCCAAGGAAGTGTGGGCCCCAAGGGGTTCCCAGAAATCTCCTGCCTTAGAGCCAATGAAGAATCCCTGGAGTGGGAGGTGAGACTCATCACAGGTACCTGAGGCAAATGCTATCTGCTCACACCTGTGTGAAGCTGGCCAGAGCCTGTGTAGCATTGACTGCCACAGAAGTGTCTGGAATAAAGACAGGTCAGAATGAAATGATCTAAAGTAGTGTGCAAGAGGTGTCCAACACTATAGCCAGGACATTCATCATATCATTAAAGAAGCTAAAGCAATATAAATTTTCAGATTTGTTAAATAAATGGTGGTATGGACATTTAATGAAACACTGAGTCCCTAACAGAAAACACAATAATAGTAGTATACTAGTATGTGATAATGTGGAAATATTCACAATAAACTTTAAATGGGAAAATCTGGTTATATTAACAATACATATGACCTGATTTAATAAAATAAATTGTTTTATCTAATTTTCTCATTTTGGGGAATGACTAAGATTTACAAACTTTTGTGGTACACAAAATTTGTGCACTTGGGGGGTCCCTCAGCCTTCTTGCAGTCCAGGAGCCATCAGTCAGACATCCTTAGCACTGCCGCAGAGGTGGGAGAGGCTCCTGCCACTGCCGCTGTGCTCACCGGCCATAAGCCCAACTTCTGGCTGAGTGGCACTCCCTTTGTGGGATCGGGCCAAAACTGGCTCTCTGACATCCCCCGAGGGGTCCCGGATTTCAAGAAGGCTCAGGCCAGGCCGAGGGACCCCACCAGTGCACGATTGGGACTGGGGAGAGATGCCAGAGGTTGGACACCCGGGTGGGTAGGGACTGCAGGAGGGCTCCAGGGTGTGTCTGGCCCCTCTTGCTCAGTCCTGATTGGCCTGACCCCAGCAGCAAATTAACCTACAGGTCGGAACATCTGCCCCTTGGTGGTCAGTGCATGTCATAGCGAGCAGTTGAGCAGCCTTAGCATATCATTAGCATATTATGCTTTGATTGGTTGATCGGCCGACCAGTCAACCGGACACTTAACATATTAAGCTTTTATTATTTAGGATATCTTTTTTTTTTCCCTTTAAAAGTAAATTTTTATTTTTAGACCTGAATGAAGCAGCTTAGCTGTTGGGGTCCAGCCCCAGCAGGTCCAGGGGTTTTCAAAGGTGTGGACGGAGTAGGCGAAGAAGGAATGACACGGAGGCAGCATTCAGGTGATCATCATAGTTGGGTTCCTCTGCCAGGTTCTGTCGCCAGGTTCTCCAGGTCTTGCCAGGTTCAGTCGCCAGGTTCTCTAGCCAGGTTCTCCAGCCAGGTTCTATCCAGGTTCTCTAGCCATGTTCTCTTGCTAGGTTCTCCAGCCAGGTTCTCCAGCCAGGTTCTCCAGGTTCTCCAGCCAGGTTCGGTCACCAGGTTATGCCTAGGTTCTCCAGCCAAGTTCTGTCCAGGATCTCCAGCCAGGTTCTGTAGCCAGGTTCTGACCAGGATCTTTTGCCATGTTATCTCGCTAGGTTCTGTCTCTAGGTTCTGTCTATATAGGATATCTTGCTATATATCCTGTGGGATCTACTCAAGCTATAGTAGGTCTTACTTCCTCCTTATAAATTATTTCTAACTTCCTACAAATAGAGAATTTTAATAATAATAACAATAATAATAATTTTTCTTCTCTTCTATTTCTCCCCATTCTTCTGTTCTTTGCCATAGATATTGCAACTGCAGGATAGAGGATATTTAATTAATGTTTCTTTTGGACAAAAGTTTCCTTTTCTGAAATTTCAGTTACTTTACCTATAATATTATTCAGCTTGGGTCGACAAAACAAAATATCATAGTCTGAGTGGACTAAACAATAGGAATTTATTTCTCACAATTCTGGAGGCTGGGAAGTCCAAGATTAAATTAGATTTGCCATTCAATTAGATTCCCTAGGCAGGGCTCTCTTCCTGGCTTGCAGATGGACACTTTCTTGCTGTGTCCTCCAATGGTAGAGAGAGATTGAGGAAGCAAGCTCTCTGGTGTCTCCTTATAAGGCCACTAGTCCTAAACCTAATTACCTCTCAAAGGCCCCATCTCCAAATGTCATCACATCAATATATAAATTTGGGGGAGAGAGAGTTCATTCCATAGCACCTATTACAATTGATTTTATAGAATCATAGACTCTTAGACTGCAATGGAATTTAGAGGGAACTCAAATCAAACTTTTACTCAAAAGTAGGAATCCTGGCTATAACATTTCTGAGAAATGAGATGGTACTTTATATTTTATTTATTAGTCCTTAGGCTAATAAATAGAAAGATTAATAGCCCAGGAGATTCTTTTCAAATGGAATATTTGTCCCTTAGATTGAGAATAATCCTGAAGAAAAATCATTTTAAAATCTTTTCAAAATATATATTTTTATTGATTTCAGAGAAGAAGGGAGAGGGAGGGAGAGATAGAAACATCAATGATAAGAGAGAATCATTGATTGAGTGGCTGCCTCCTGCATGTCCCCCACTGGGGATCGAGTCCACAACCTGGGCATGTGCCCTGACCGGGAATCGAACCGTGACCTTCTGGTTCATAGGTTGATGCTTAACCACTGAGCCATGCTGGCCAGGCTTATTTTAAAACCTTAATACTAAATATAATATTGAGCACTTACATTGTTCTCACAATGTACCGTGCACAGTTCCAAGCACTTTTCAAATGTCAACACACTTAATCCTCACCATCACCCTGTAATATAAATGCTAGTAGTATCCTCATCTTACAGATGAAGAAACTGAGGCACATAATGTTTAAATAACTTGTCCAAGGTCACATGGTGTATAAGTGGTGGAACTGGGATTTTAAATCTAGCCACCTGGCTCCCGAGTCTGTACTCTCGAACGTTATATAAAGAAAATTATTTCCAAAGCTTCCACTGTTATTTCCTTCCATCTCATTTCCCATTGCTCCTTTATTTTTCATAAGGTTTCTCTGATCTCGAGGCCAAATGAGATTCCAAAAATAACAATTTTAATTTTCAAATCGAGGGCATGATTTGTAAATGGACCAAGTTATTTTTGTGAACCCTACATAAAATTCAGGAGCAGAACTTCGGGAAGGAACTTCCAGATGGCAGTAAATCTTCACAGTTCAGTAATTAAGCCTTTTGAGAATGTAACTCGGTTATGGAGCCACCGCCTGATTAACTGTACAATATCAATTATATCAAATGGTGCTACTTTAATTCTGTCAAAATTTAGAGAAACCTGACATGCTGACACGAGACTCTGTGAAGTGTGATAATGAGCTGCCAAGTGTCATAAAGTGCCATGGGAGGGGGAAACACCCTTGCTTTCAGACTCAAGATTTTTTCCCCTTTATTCCTTTTAGAGCGTGCTTTATTAAACAGCATGGACATCCAGGTACCTACACTTCTCCTGTTTGAAATGAACAGCCTAATCTTTTTTAGTTTTCTGAATGAAGTTTAAGTGATATAAGACAATCTTATAGAAGAAAATACATATAACATTTCTTTTTGGCTCAGAATAATTATCTATCTAGAAAATTAGAGCCTTAAACCTTTATTGGCCAGTTCCTGTGAGAAATGGTTCTCAGAAAGTTAACTTGAACTTTCCAAAAGTGAAAAGTTTGACTTGCCTAATTTTATAGTGGCAGACACTTGTCTGGTCATTAAGGACAAATCCAGCCTGTTTAAATAGCAAAGCTGGAGTTGTTAAGTGACAGTCTCTTTCACCAAAGTTTGGCGTTCTTTAAAAGAAAGGTATGCCCTTTCACACAAAAAAATAGAAGAGAAATTATTAGAGAAATACAATATCATCCAATGGAAGAGCTTAAGGTTTCAGCAATAAAGTAATGTGTAGTTAAAAAGCACAAGCCACTCAGTTGTGATTTTCCCATCATTATTTTAATGCAATGTTCAAATATTTAAATTTTCTCCTTGTGTCCTGAAGTAGACAAAAGAAGCTCTTCAATATGACTCGGAGAGATGGCCTTAACGAGCACTCTACCATGGAAAATTCAGTCCCTTTCATGTAGGTGGTGATCATCTCTTTCTGAACAACTACCATATATGCACTTCTTAACCTCCTTTTTGCCTTCACTTACAGTTAATTTCTGGATATTTCCATTCAGAAATACCAGCACCCCAAATCCTACATTTAACTGAAATGTCTAAAACCCAATCCATCAGATTGTCCACCCCTTCCCAACTGGTTGTCTCCCTCTCGTTCCTTTAGTCAGGAGAATCATCATTTTCCAAGTTGCCCAAAGTTGAAACATCACAGTCTTCTTTATTTCTTCTTGTCTTACCCCACTCTTGGTATCCTACAGATTTGTAATCTATTTATTGAAACTTTTGAATTCAATAGGATTCAAACCTAAAGAAAGGTGTTATTTTTTTTGAATCGCTGTTTTCAACCAGTCAAAACTTGCCATCGCTTAATGACATTTGGAGAAGATTCCAGTCTCCTAGAGCTCCCTACCATCAGCGGTTAGGTCTCTCCTCTTTCAGAACTCTTCATCTCCTGTGGTTATCTTTCTGCCACTCTCTGCTGATCATCTCCTCACCTGGCAGCCTTTCTCCTTAGGTACCAGCAAGATGGATTGAACCTTTCATTTGTGGTTCTTGGCTCACAAGAAACATAGGCAGCCCTGCAAGGACAAATGGTAGAGTACTTGGATGATGCATTACCTTCCTGTCTTTGTCCTGTTATCATTTTCCAAGTATATATTTTTCTTGGCTCTGATAGGCTCAGGCTAAAACAAAAAAATCTGTTGGCTGAACTGGATGATGTTACTCTTCACTACTGGCAGGCACTTTTAATTTTTTATGAGTGATTTTCTTGAAGTTCTTCTCTTGTTGGTTTTTGGTAAGGAGTGCACCCTCCCATCCCACTGTCTTCTTCCATCTATGGTGGGTCAGGGGCTGGGCGGGGGGTGGGGGTGGGGGTGGGGGGTATATAGTAAATAAAAATCACAGCACTTCATATCTCCTGTGTATTCTGTTTATGTAGTCAGTAAGGCAGGGTACAGCAGAGATAATAGCTGTATATTAGGTAATTGTACCTACTTATATTTGACACCTCAAGATCTCATCATATTCCTAGAAATCAGGAAGTCTCTTAGAGCGATGGCACTTACCAATTTCCCTGGCCTACATGGGTCGGATTTTACAGATCTATTCAAAGATGCTAGTGGCCCCTTCTCATGCATTTCTCAATATTTTAGAGAAAAGAGCATACTCTGAGCCCTCCTGTGAGACATGATAAAAAGGATATATATGATATATACAGTTTGACATTTCCATCTTCCTAAGCTTTTGGATTATTTCCTCTACATTATGCAAGGAAAATTCTGGACTCATACCTTCATCAGCCATCATCCGCCACTGAATTCACGTTTCAGTTAAGCAAACAAACATAGATTCAGGTACAGGAGCTTCCACATTGAACTCAAAATTTTTGACGAACACATCATATTGATAACTTTCCTCTGATCCAAAGTCTATTCCATCAACTTGATCTAATATTGATAACATTCACATTCTTCAGAAATTTGTCTTTAACCACTAGCAAAATCTCACAGTTCATTAGGTATGGTCAGATTTTATACATTAGGTATATTTGGATTTACTCTGGTTATAGCTATGGAATCAGTGAAGTGTTTTGGAGGGTATTTAGAAGGGTAAGCTTTACTTTGCAAGGTAACTATGTTAGTGAAGTTGGTTGTACAGAGTCCTTATGTGAGGAAATGATTGTCTTCTCAGATACTTCTGCTGGCAAGAGAGGTTCAGGGGGATTTGTCAGCTCCATGTTTTTATACTTGTCAGAGTACACTTAGATGTGCTCATTCCTTGTTTTAATGTCCATTAATTTCCAATCAAATTCTAAGTTTCATACAAAAGGTTTGGCAAGGCTGTGAATCCAAGTTATTCTATATAATAAAAGGCTAATATGCAAATTGACCGAATGGCGGAATGACTAGTCGCTATGATGCACACTGACCACCAGGGGACAGATGCTCAACACAGGAGCTTCCCCCTGGTGGTCAGTGTATTCCCACAGGGGGTCGCCACTCAGCCAGAAGCTGGGCTCATGGCTGGCGAGCGCAGCAGTGGTGGTGGGAGCCTCTTCCACCTCCGTGGCAGTGCTAAGGATGTCCAACTGTGGGGAGCGGGCCTAAGCCGTCAGTCGGACATCCCCCGAGGGCTCCCAGACTGTGAGAGGGTGCAGGTCTGGCTGAGGGACCCCATTGAGTGCACGAATATCATGCATCGGTCCTCTAGTATTTTAATATGTTACAATACTCAGTTGTTGAGTCTAAATCCCAGCCATTTCTGCTCTATACCTAGCTAATTGTAGAGAGCACCTGGGAAGGTACATTGGTATTTCTTTAATTATTGTCAGCTGAAGCCAGTGGCATTGGCAAAGCCACTTCCTGGAAAACACACTTTGCCAAAAGGCAGGAGTGTTGTCAGCTTGACCTTAACCCCAGGTGCCAGGGGGTGGGTTTTGTTATTTAAATCCAGCCAAGCACCAGGAATGAATACGACTTGGGCTCATCCAATAATGCAAATAATCTCCTTTGTCTTGACTTTTAGTAAAACTTCCTGTTTTTTGCTGTATAAAATAAATGCGCTGTATTGGCTTGGGGTCACTGTCTCTGTACCTGTCCTGGTCAGAGGACAGTGGTCCCACCTGGCCCCAGCTTTTTTCTTCCATCTCTGTGTCTGTCTCTTTCATTTTCTCAATCCCCAGCTGCCCCTACTCAGGAACCGGACTGCTCTCTAGTCACGCTGGACACGGAGAAGAGAGACACATTTACAGCTAAGTTATCATTCAATACACATTTCTAAACAAAGACAATGAATGTTTAATATTTGAGGACCTTGCTGAGAGAACCATGTACTAAGATATCAATTGTTAACTACTAGTAAGTATGAAAGAATAAAATGCAAGGAACAATGTTGGGCGAATAAATTGGTACATACTTAAGCAAATCAGATTAAATACTGAGTATTAAAGAGAGACTAATTTGAGGGCCTTTCAAAGTAAAGAAGAGATAAAATATTAGGTGTGACAGGTTTTATGATTATTCAACAAATATTCACTTACTACTCTCCATCCTCCATATGCATGAGAGGAATATACTTCTCCACAAAATTGATGTTGGCCTTAGACTTGAAACTTTTTAAAAAATATATTTTTATTGATTTCAGAGAAGAATGGAGAGGGAGAGAAAGATAGAAACATCAATGATGAGAGGGAATCACCCATCGGCTGTCTCCTGCACGCCCCCCCACTGGGGATGGAGCCTGAAACCCGGGTATGTGCTCTTGACTAGAATCAAACCCGAGACTCTTCAGTCCACAGGCCAACGCTCTATCCACTGAGACAAACCAGATAGGGTGAAACTTCTTTTGGTCAATGAAATGCTAACAGTCGTAATGACAAAAAAGGCTTGAAATGTGCATCCCTCTTACTCTTGTTCTCCTGCTTTTTGCAATGACAAGAGTTTGCTTTCAGGTAGTCACAGGTTCAAGGAAGATGAGAGACACCTGGAGCAGATATGGATCCACTGCCCAGTGTGGACCTAGGGTCCAGTCCAGCCTAGCTCAGCCAGACCCAGATGACCCAGACACTTGAGTGAGAAATAGTTTCTTATTGTTGAGGATTCCTGGGATTTAGTAGATGTCAATTAAGCAGCAATACCTGATACATTAGATACTAACAGATATGTTAGATGTAATAGCAGGGAAAATTGAATTTAAACTATTCTTAGTTCCTTGCATTATTTGGGAGAAGAGGTATTGGCTTACATATTTCAAATTATTACTGTTTTTTTTTTTAAATGTGATATATGGATATACAAAATTCAAAATGTATGAAGGTTATTCAGTGAAAAGTATTTTCTTTCCTCAGTTATTTCACATATGCCTATTTCTTCTTTCCAGAGTCAACCACTGTTACCAGTTTCTTGGGTATGCTTCCAGAGATATTTTGTACATGTTCATTTATTTGCCTAACTGTGTATGCAAAAATAGCAACATGTCATAAACAGACGTAACTATCCCTTGTATTTTCTTATTAAACTGCATAGTTGGGGATTGTTCTGTGTCAGTACACATAGGAATGACTTTTTTGAATGCCTATTTTTAAAAAACAATCTTTAGTATAACCTATTGCTTAAAGTAAATAATTATTTAATTAGTTCCCTTTATATAGTGATTACCTTTAATTTTTGTTAATCAAGATAGTGTGTTATATAGTAAGAATGATCGCTAAAAGTGTAAAAATGAACACATAGATTTCTAAATTAGTGAAGAAAACAAGGGAGGAAAGAAAAATTATCTTCCCATTAGAAGGAAGAAACAGTGGCAAAAATATTTTTTTTAAAAAGCATGGTAAAGGCAAAGTTCAAATAATATGGTAGAAACAATCCAAATACTCCAGAGACCATGAGCACAATTTACTTATATTATTAGTAAGACTAGTTAAAATACAAAGATTTTCAAACAAAGTTTATACATTGCACAGCACATTCACTTAAAACATGATTGAATGTATAAAGATAGAAGAAGAAATGTCCCAAAATAATTACCAAAAATAATCTGGCACAAGTATTAATACAATAAAAAAACAGACCTTAAGAAAATAATTATTAGTATTAATAGAGTTTGTATTTAATCATAAAACTTCAATTCACCAGAAAGATAAAACATTTCTGAGACTGTAGCATATAAGATGTCTCAAATATATAAAGCAAATGCACAGAATAATAAGACATTTTTAAATCCATCATATTTGAATAATTTAACACCTTGCTCAAAAGTTAATAAATTCAAACTAAGCAAAAAGTGGTAATGGTTTTAATAACACATTTACGACTCAATTTATTGGTCAATATAGACCTTCAAAACAGATAGAATATACATTCTTTCCAATAGGATATGAATTATTTATAAAAAATAAACCATATATTAGGCTCAGAGAAAGCCTCTATAAAATATATAAATTTATAAAATAGATAAGGAAAGAAAGCTCCTAGTCCTATCTTGGAAAACCAGGAGACTAAATTCAAAATAATTGTGAGTCAAAAAATAAATAATAATGTAAACTCTGAGTTTAGAACTGGCTATCAGTAAATGCATTATAGTACAAATTTGTGGGACACAGTTACAGAAGTTCTTAGACTTTTTAAACTTTACATATATCTAAGGGAAAACAAGAAAGATAAAAAATAATGAGGTAAACATTGAACTTAGGGAGTTAGAATAAGAACAACAGAATCAAAGCAAGAAAGTAGAAAATAATAAGCAAATGCAGAGATTAGTAAAATAAAATATAAACAAAGAAGATCAATAAAATAAAAACTAGTTAAGACTGACAGAATTTTTCAAGAACAAAAAGAGATGGTACAAATGACCTATATTAGGAAGGAAAATGGATACATAACTACAATAAATTAATGATGTATATTTCTTGGTCTACATAAGGTACAGTTGAAAAATAATCTTTTGTCTTATACTAGATTCTTCTATGCTGTTCATTTGATTCATGCTTGGTTTGAAGCTATGAAGAACTATCAGATTCTTTTTAAACAGCACTGTATCAGTGGCCCTGACAAACAACCACAGAGGGTTTTTTGCATGCACACATTAGTGCTGATTTCTGCTATAGCTTCAAATACAACTTTAATGTAGTATAGCTGTGTGGGATTCTGTAATGGCTTAGGGACAATTGTGAGAGGATTGATTTTCCTGTGTGTGTGTGCAGCAGGTCCTACTTATCCTTTGGGGTCTATATAATCTTTCATGATTCCATTTTTCTAGTGTTGAAAGACTAATGCATTGACAGCCATTCTCAGATAATTTTTTTGCTTTCAATCTTTTTCTCCATTTACCAAAGACTTATCTTGAAGAATTTCATAGTTGGAAAGAAAACAATAAACTAAGTTGTTTAAGACTCAAATTATATTTTAATGGAATTATAGGCATCAAACATAGCAAAATGGGCAAAGTATTTTATTTTTATTTTTTAAATTCTTTATTGTTTAAAATATCAGGTGTACCAGTTAATAATGCAGATTTCATAATCGAAGAAAACACGATAATTTCAAGAGAAACATCAAAAGTGCTTTATTCAAAGTAATGTCCATTGCTAGCTACACATTTCCCCCATCTTTCAGGTAATTTGTGGATACCGTCCCAGTAGAACTTTTCTTGCTTTGAGGCAAACCATTCAGAGACCCAATTTTCCACTTCTTCATACATTTTGAAGTGCTGCTCATAAAGTGCATGTGCCATCAATTGGAACAAGTGGTAATCTGAACGAGCAAGGTGTGGTGAATACCGCGGGTGGGTTAATATGTCCCAGGCAAGGTCTTAACGTGTCTTTAACTGGTTTTGAAATGTGTGATGGTGTGTTATCATGAAGCAAAATTACTTTGCCATGTCTTCTGGAACATTCTGGACGCTTCATGATCAAAGCATGGTTCAGATTGATTATTTGTTGTCAGTGGCGATCAGTATTAACTGTTTCACTTGGTTTGAGAAGCTCATAAAACACCACACCTTCCTGATCCCATCAAACGCAGAACATTGTCTTCTTTCTGAAGCGATTTGGCCTTGCAGTTGATGTTGATGGTTAACCTGGATCAACCCATGACTTTGTGTATTTGGGATTCTCAAAATAAATCCACTTTTCATTGCCAGTCACAATTTGATTCAAAAAAGACTTTCTTTCCTGCCGCTGAAACAACATTTTACTGGTGACTTTTCGGTTTTCTGTTTGTCTTTGGTTCAGCTGATGTGGCACCCATTTTCCTTTCTTTAAAAATCTTTCCTGCCGAAACCGGTTTGGCTCAGTGGATAGAGCGTCGGCCTGCAGACTGAAAGATCCCAGGTTTGATTCTGGTCAAGGGCATGTACCTGGGTTGTGGGAACATCCCCAGTAGGAGATGTGCAGGAGGCAGCTAATCGATGTTTCTAACTCTCTATCTCTCTCCCTTCCTCTCTGTAAAAAATCAATAAAATATATTTTAAAAAAATCTTTCCTATATCTTATAAACCATCGGAAATTGCTGAGCAATGTTTAATCTTTCTGCAAGTTGTTTTTCAGTTTGACATGCAACTTCATCCAATAATGCTTGTAATTGTTGGTCTTCAAACTTTTTCGGTTGACCTGGATGTTCTTTGTCTTTCACATCGGAAGCATCACTTTTAAAGTGTTTAAACCAGCGTTCACAAGTATCTTGAGATGGAGCATGTTTGCCATAAGCTTCCCAAAGTGTACAATAACTTTCAGCAGCACTTTTCTTTAAAATAAAGTAATGAATTAAAACTTCCCACAAATGCTCTTTTTTGGCACAAAATTCGACATTTTTAAGCATAAAAATATCTATGTTGTTAACACCTTCAGCAAATTTGACATATGAAGTTTTGAAGCTTGCTGTTAATACAGCAAAATAGCATAGATACCAAATCATATATATATCAACATATGTATAACTCCATCTATTGAAAAAAATCCGCATTATTAACCGGTACACCTGCTATTACATATGTCTCCTTTTCCCCCCATTGACCTTTCCCTGGTCACTCCCACCCCCCAGCACATGCCCTCACTCCCCTACTGTCTATGTTCATGGGTTATGCATACAAGTCCTTTGGTTGATCTCTCACCCTCCCACCACCTGCCAATGGAGTTGGACGGTCTGTTTGATGCTTCTATGTCTCTGGATCTATTTCAGTTCATCAGTTTATGTTCATTATATTCCACAAATGAATGAGATCATGTGATATTTATCTTTCTCTGACTGGCTTATTTCACTTAGCATCATGCTCTCCAGGTCCATCCATGCTGCTGCAAATGGCCAGAGTTCCTTCTTTTTTACAGCAGCATAGTATTCTATTGTGTAAATGTACCATAGTTTTGTGATTTTTTTAGATTCCATGCAATCCCCATTAACATACCAATGGCATATTTTAAAGACCTAAAACAAACTAACTCTCCAAAAATTCGTATGAAATAAAAAAAGACCCCGAATAGCTGCAGTAATCCTGAGAAAGAACAAAGTTGGAGGGATCACAACACCAGATATCAAGCTATATTACAAAGCCACTGTTCTCAGAACTGCCTTATACTGGTACAATAACAGACATAGAGACCAAGGAACAGAACAGAGGACCCAGAAGTTGACCCAAACCATTATGCTCAATTAATATTTGACAAAGGAGGCAAGAGCATGCAATGGAGTCAAGACAGTCTCTTCAATGGTATTGGGACAGATACATGGAAAAAAAATGAAACTAGACCACCAACTTACACCATTCACAGAAATAAGCTCAGAATGGATAAAGGACTTAAACCTAAGACAGGAAACCATAAAAATCTTAGAGGAATCCATAGGCAGCAAAATATCAGACATACTGTATGTCTTAGCAATATCTCTACCAATACAGCTCTTATGGCAATGGAAACTAAGGAGAAAATAAAAAATGGGACTACATCAAAATAAAAAGCTTCTGCACAGCAAAATAAACCATTAACAAAATAACAAGAGGGCCCACTGCATGGGAGAACATATTTGCCAATGTTATATCCAATAAGGATTTAATCTCCAAAATTTATAGGGGACTCATACAACTTAACAAAAGGAAGATAAACAATCCAATCAAAAAATGGCAAAGGACCTAAATAGATCCCTT
The DNA here is from genome assembly GCF_028538775.1 of Myotis yumanensis. Classification (NCBI taxonomy): domain Eukaryota; kingdom Metazoa; phylum Chordata; class Mammalia; order Chiroptera; family Vespertilionidae; genus Myotis; species Myotis yumanensis. Next base: position 17,864,584 of record NW_027223759.1, read on the forward strand.
TTGAAAGAGGACATACACGAGGCCAAGAGACATACGAAAACATGCTCAAAGTCACCAATCATCCAAAAGATGCAAATCAAAATGACAATGAGGTACCATCTCACACCTGTCAGAATGGCTATCATCAACAAATCAGCAAACGACAAGTGCTGGTGAGGATGTGGAGAAAAGGGAACCCTCATGCACTGCTGGTGGGAATGCAGACTGGTGCAGCCACTATGGAAAACAGTATGGAGTTTCCTCAAAAAATTAAAAATGGAACTTGACCCAGGAATCTCATTTCTAGAAATATATGTCAAGAAACTAGAAACACCAATCAGAAAGGATATATGCACCCCTATGTTCATAGCAGCACAATTTATAATAGCTAAGATTTGGAAACAGCTTAAATGCCTATCAGCAGATGGGCAAAGTATTTTCAAATGTATTAGTGTTTGAGGTACTTGGAAACATCATGAATGTTGTTTTCACTTGAGGCTGGCCTTGCAAAACTGATATCATGAAGTTCTAAGTTAGTGTTTCTAACTCACCCCAGTTCAGATTTTTTTTTTACTTATAAATACATAGAATTTGTTCCTGGAAGAAATTATAGATAAATGAGTATAATTTTACCTACTAGTATATAACTAAAAAAAATTAACAAGTTTAGTCCATGTGAAAAATCAAAGCCAGCTCCCTTTGGATAACCTTTTGGCTGGCTGGCTAATGCAGAAAAAGGAACAGACAGAACCAGTTTGAGCAAGTCCAACTTCTAAGTGAGTCACCAGAAGCTACAATGCTAATCTTATTGTTTTTACATACCTGATTGTTTTTCATTCAGGTTTCCTCCAGGGTCAAATAGAGTTTCAGCATTCCAAGAAGAAAGATGGAACTACCTTCTTGTTGTAGAACATTTTGTCTTTATGTCACAAATGTTGATGCATATATTCAACCAACTGCTATTTCCTGGCAAGGATGTTTCAAGTTGATCTTTTCTATTTACATTTCACATGAAGAAAGGAGTATTGTCCCATGAGAAATCTATTTCTTCGCTAGTGTAGGTTCCATATCTGACCATTTGGCCAACTCTGAAAGTAAAGAACAAGACTATATATGAAGCAATTTTTGTGTGGTAATCTATCAAAAATTTCATTAGGAGTCCATGACAGAACTGAAATTAGAACTTGAGAATCTACATATGAAATATTCCATAGCTTGAGGATCAGATCCCCTACTTTTTTCTAATCTATAATACATTGCTACTTCTTCTGTGTTAACTAAGGAGTCTTATCAATATACTAGAGGCACATTGCATGGATTAGGTGGGGGGTGTCCCTCAGCCTGGCCTGCGCCCTCTCGCAATCTGGGATTCCTTGGGGATGTCCGACTGCCAGTTTAGGCCCAATCCCCGCAGGCAGGGGATGCACCTGTTGCCACCATTTGCTAGTACTGCTGTGGCATAGGGAGAAGCTCCCTGACACCATGGCAGCTGCGTTCACCAGCCATGAGCCCAACTTCTGGCTGAATGGTGCTCCCCTTGTGGGAGCACACTGACCATCAGGCTGCAGCTACTGCATTGAGTGTCTGCCCCCTGGTGGTCAGTGCACATCATAGCAACTGGTCGACCAGTCATTCCAGTCGTTCTGGTTGTTCAGTTGTAATGGTAGCTTAGGCTTTTATATATATACTAGAGGCCCGATGCACGAAAATTCGTGCAAGAGTAGGCCTTCCTTCCCCCAACTGCTGGCACCCCTGGGCTTTCCTCATCTGGCTGCCGGCAGGCACCCGGGACCTGGGCTGGCTTCCTATGGCCCCAGCTTGGTCAGGAAGGACATCCAGAATGATGTCCAGAAGATGTCCGGTCTAACTAGCATATTACCTTTTTATTATTATAGATAGATAAGTATATAAAGTAGAAGAAGAATATATTTTTCTGGTTGCAGGTAACTTTTTCAAGTATTTAATATGTCCCATCCCCTAAAAATACACCATCTCCTTATACAACCATTATCATCATCTACATGTTACAGATGAGGAAAAGGAGGTTTAAAGAGGTGTGAGAGTAGGACTTCCAGAATGATAAGAACTCTCCCTTTGGCAAAAAATTAACTGGTAAAAATTAAGAAAAGCACTCATGAAAGACTTGGGAAATTGTTCTAAGAGCATACAGCAAATGGGAAAGCATTCATTCAATACAATCTACCATATCTCTGTAAAAACAATGAGAGTCTGTAGCATTTGAACCATGACTCACTCCATTATTCCCTTGGTGTTGTGTAAACTCATTTCCAGTGTGTGCATCTAAGAGGTAGTGCCCTGGATCCCCAGCTTCCTGCCTGAGGCTCCAATATCTTCCTGTGAAGAGTAGGTTATCATAAGTTCTTATTTTCTCAAGATCCATGGTATAGAAGTGGGCATGGAGGAGAGGATTTCCTTACTCATTCAACCACCATTTGTAAGGAAGAAGCTCTGCCCCATCACAAGAAACCAAATATTGAAGCTCTGATTGTAACCCTCAGCATTGTTCTTATGTATCACTGATAATCAGGTTTGAAATTCCATGTTGAGAAGGTCAACTCAAGAAGACTGGGGCAGCTATCCCTTGCCCCCATGACTACTTGTAGAATGGAAGTATCAGTCTGGAAAAGCACATCCCCACCCTAGCTCTGTGTAGTGGCACATGGGTTTCTCCCAGGGCATAAAGCAGGCACAGGGAGGAAGGCATAAGCCACTTTTCCTGAGAGGATTGATCTTTATTTGGAACAGAGAGTGGAGAACTTCCTACCTAAGAGTGTTGTCAACAGAGACCTTGGTGGAGATCAATCAAGAGGGGGCTGGTAGCTCTAATACAAGCAAAATTGCAAAGTAGTCAGAAGTTTAATAGACAGAACAGTGAAAGAGACAGCTAAGAAAAGCCCTTCTAGGAACCTTTCTAGGAGTTAGAAAGGTTGTGCATATAAAGTAGGTTGCACGTAGGCATGAATAATCAGTCTCAATTGCTTGTGCATTGGGACTCTAGTATATATATAAAATGGCCTCTTTCTTCCTTCATTGATTACTTCTATTTTTTTTCCGTTTTCTCTATTTTTTAATGTAACTGCCAATAACCTGCTTCACCATGTATCATGGCAGCAGATAACTGTTTTTTAGATTCACAGATCCAAAGACAGAGAGGAATTTTGCCCCCAAATGTACTATACCCATCATCTTAATCATACCTGGTTTAGATGATGACATTTGAGGTGGTATTTAGATGACATTTTGTTGTAATGGGTTGGCCTTTTGGGGACTTTGGAATGGAGTAAATGTATTTTGCATATGGAATTTACATGAATCTTTGGGGGTCAGATAGGAGACTGTGGTAAACTGAATCATGGCCCCTACAAAGATGTCCACATCCTAATCCCTAGAAACTGCCACTGTTACCTTATATGATAATCATGACTTTGCAGATGTGAATAACTTAAAGATAGTCTGATGAGAAGGGAATCCTGGATTACCCAGGTGGATTCAATGTAATCATAAGGGTCCTCTTAAGAAGGGTTGGTAATATTATTATGCTTAAAATCCTTTTTTTCTTGAAATATTAATGTAATGTTATTATATTTAAGATCATTTTTCTTGAAATACAAAAAAGTGCTATGAACATTAAAATAATCAATGGAAAAAATATCCTTGGGTGAGAATGAACAAAAACAAAACAAAACAAAAAAAATAAAATATCTTGCAGAAGCCTCTTGAAACTTTTTTCTTGCATCTTCCTCCATCCTGCTGCTTGGAAGGGGAGGTGATGGGTGCTGCGAAAGCAGCCCTCTTCTGCTGTGGAGGTGGTATGAGACGGGGCCCTTGATGACAAGGACCATGCTATTTGTTGACTGCCAGGTGATGCCGATGCAGTTGGTCTAGGCGCCATCTTTTGAGAATCACTATTACTTTTTTTTTGTTATATCAGCTGCATCAAATCGTAACTGATGTTGTTAGGAAATTCTGGTAACTTGAGAAAACATATCTCATATAAAGGCATATTCATTTTTAAAAAATATATATATTGATTGATTTTAGAGTTAAAGGAAGAGGGAGAGAGAGATAGAAATGTCAATGATGAGAGAGAATCATTGACTGGCTGCCTCCTGCTCACCCCACACTGGGATGGAGCCTGCAACCCGGGCATCTGCCCTGACCGGGAATCGAACTGTGACCTCCTGATTCATAGGTCAACGCTCCACCACTGGGCCATGCCAGCCAGGCAGAAGGCATATTCATATTTGAGTTTTTATGACCTGGAGCTGACCAATAATGCACATCTACTGGCCTCACACTGAGCTGTGGGACAGAGTGGAAAGAACTGCAACCTAGGCCCATAGAAAGCACTCTCCTGTTAGCAATTGACGCCAGAAATAAAGGAAGACAGTAGATGCATTAATAAATTAATAAAGAATAAAGGTAGTTATCAGCAAAATCATTTTACTAGTAGACAGTCACCAGTGTGGAGATTGGAGCAGTCAGCCCCTGCACCACCCAAACTTGCTTGGTCTTTTTTAGATTCCCATGCATGTTGGCTCCATGTATATTTTTACTCTTAAATTGTAAGCACCATGTCTCTGTTGGAGGGTTTGCCACATGCTGCAAGACCTCGCTTTGCTCCATTTTATTAGAAGTACTTGGGATTTTACATCTCCTAGGCACAGCTCTTAGCCAGTGATTGACAGGTGCAAGGGTATATGTATTTCACCTATCTTGTCTTGGTCAGGATGAAGTAGAATCATCACCTACTCTTGTGGGACAAAGCCAGTTACCCTTCATAAGATTGCTTGGTAACACATCCCTCCTTACTCTCCTTACCTTCCTAGTACCATTTCTCTACTCTTGTAGTGTTTTCCCCGGCCCCCTGGGAAAACTTAGTATTAATTATATTCACAAGAATCCTCGCTTCAGGGTCTGTTTACAGGGAACCCAACTTAAGACAGAGATAATAGAATTTTAATTTTCTCCCAGAAAGCAGTGAGAGAATAAAGGGAAGATCAGTCATCTTCTATCTTCTTGAATTTGAGCTTTCTCTAGTGACGTGTCTCAGATATCTAGACGTTCTTGGGAAGAAAATCAACTCATTTCATACATCAAGATTCATTTAGAAAGTAGAAAATGTGTGTCTCGACTTCAGGAGAGAGGTTGGGCCCAGAGATATATTAAATTAAAACAGCAGGGTTGTCAATTCCTAATGCATGAGTAAGGCTGATTTACTTTTCTATGAACTACTTGTCCATCTTCTCCTAATTTTAAAAGTCAGTACAGCTGTGAGTTTCATTAAATGTTTATGATCCAATTATAGGCTATATTTTTAGCCTTAATAAAAGGAAGTTGATAAAGCTTCACCCTGTCGTTTCAGAGGAAGAGTAAAAAAATCTACCAAGTGAGTCTATAATATGTCACCATAAATCTTCTATTTCCCAAGCCTTTGTCTCTCTCGGACTTCAAAGATAAATGACTATTACTAGAATTAATATCTCTTAAATATATCATGATTCTTCAACATTATTAGCCAAAAAGCTGTTATAAAAACTTCACTAAAATCGAATTTGATTTTCTTTCTATGAACTATAAGGGGGACTGTGATTTTTTAGTATAGTACCTGTAGTGGAAATGTCTTCCATAATAAATCAGCAGGTTTTCTTAGAGGAACAAAAATGTTTTACAAGCAAGAAAGAAAATTACCAAAGATAGTGGCAAAATTACTTTTTTTTTTTTTATCTTTTGAAAACCATGACCATTTAAATAATTTAGCTAGAAGAGGTTAGTATCACTTTCAGTCCCCAGCCTTGCTTTCAAGTGGTATGAGCTTGGTAGCAAAACAATACAACTTAATTGAGCAGGGAGAGCTTTAAAGAGACATCTCCAAAATATTTGAAGTACTCCTACACTCCCACTAGATGCCAAAGATAATTTTAGTGTAAGTTTCTTTGTACTGTTTTGAGTTAGAAACCTAATTTCTCTAGAAATGTGTGTCTCTGTAAATAAAAGCCCCTGTGACAGTTTCTATGGAACTAGTTGCTAACACTAACATTATTAAGGCTGTTTTGGATTGGGAGGAAAGACACTACAAACTGCTTCTGTCATTTGGGGCTGAGGAAGAAAAAAATTGGAGCATGGCAAAAAAGGAAAGAAAGTATTTGAAGTGTTGCCCTAGCCGGTTTTGTCTCAGTGCATAGAGAGTCAGCCTGTGGACTGAAGGGTCCTGGGTTCAATTCTGGTGAAGGGCAAGTCCCTCGGTGGCAGGCTCCCAGGGCCTGGCCAGGGGCATGCGGGAGGCAACCAATTGATGTGTCTCTCTCACATCAGTGTTTCTCTCTGTTTCTCCCTCTCCATTTCACTCCCCCCGCCCCCAAAAAAAATATCCTCCAGTGAGGATTAAAAATAAATAAATAAATAAATAAATAAATAAATAAATAAATAAATTGTTAGTTACACTTGAAAATTCTGTTTTTCAATGAAAAACATTTCTATAATGTGTTAATGATGACAGTGTCTAAAAAGTAAGTATTTTATAGTACTATTTTCTATGTCCACTCCAATGATATGTTGACTTCTGGAATCATGAGATTTTTTAAAATTTTAAAATGTAGATGATGCTTTGGATACATAGGCAAAGATTTATAATATTGGCCCACAGTAAGTTTCAGGAATTTGCTTCTTTTTTTTCCGGGTATTTACTAATGGAGGTAAAATAGGAAAAACAATGAAAGAATGTTCTCCTCACCTATGTCCCTTAGGAATTTGGGGATTTTCATGTTTTCCCTGCGCTTTCCCACTATGCAAGCTTGTCTCTCACGTGGGAGTCGCTGCTGTGGAAAAGCTTACACCCAAGTAGAAAGCCCTGCAAACTGTTTACCAACCTCCCCTGACTTCATGTCATTTTTACTCTTCATGGTTTCCCTCCTGTTCTTTAACTTTTTCTATTTACTTCGGAAACTTCCTCAAATTTATTTTCCCATGAAATTGAGGTGTGAATACATAAATAAAGCTAAAATGAATGATACATGAATTCTGTGCAACAATTAATATAATTTCATTCTTAGAGATGAGAAAGTTTTTAGAACAGAGAGACAATGGACTTGCCTTAAGTTATTAGCATTTTTCCTTAGCTGCACATTTGGCCTAAAACTCAAGCATTTCAGATTCTTGACCCAATATTCCTTTCAGCGGGACCCCAGCTCATCTGAGGACATCTGTGAAGCTGGGTTGTTTGTAATGACCATAACACTACCTTTATTTTAAAAACTATTTTTTTTATTAAAAATACTATTTGCATTCTGAAACATATTCCTTTCCAAGTTTGAAACCATAGGTCTTAAAACTAGGTGATGGACTTTTGGTCAGCAAACAGTCTCTTATTTAGGAAAGATAAGCCCCTCATGGAACAGGAGAATAAGTGTGAATCCCACCATACACAGTAGCTAAAAGGAGGAGACACTTGTTAGAGTGGCTGAATACCATTTATAAAACAAAACAAGCCCTAGCTGGTTTAGCTCAGTGGATAGAGCCTCAGCCTACAGACTGAAGGGTCCCGAGTTTGATTCCAGTCAAGGGAACATGTCCAGGTTGTGGGCTTGATCCCCAGTAGGGAGCGTGCAGGAGGCAGCTGATCAATGATTCTCTCTCATCATTGATGTCTCTCTCTCTCTCTCTCTCTCTCTCTCTCTCTCCCTCTCTCTCTCTCTCTCTCTCTCTTTCTCCCCCCTTCTTCTCTGAAATCAATAAAAGTATATTTAAAAAAACACAAAAAAACTAAACAAGAAAACACAAAAAAGCAACCAGGGGGAAAATGCTAAAAGCAAACTTCTTTATGCCAATATAATTACTTTTCCTTTATATCATTGTCAAACCATACCTCAAGCCCATTTGCAAACTTTTATTCTCATTAATGAAGCACCTAATAGGCAATGGAATTTAGTTTCCACATACATGTGTGCTTTATTTTTAATATGAAGATCAGATGCATGAAAGAAAAAGAGTTCGGTTATAATTATAACTATATCATGTTTTGAAACTTCAGTTTTTTTCCTCACAATTTTTAATTTTCTCAAACTTCCTGAATATCCAATTTGACCTATTCATGCAGATTTTTATCATAAAGTTGTAGATTTTGAAAATGTTTCTTCATAATTCTCTGTTTCTTTTTTAAGTCAGTGCTTATATTTAAAACCAGAATTTTTTTAAATAAAGTGTGTCAGTAAATAACAGTTACGCCAAAATAATGAATTAAACAACCACAGGTAACTGGTGTATACTCTGATCAAATATGGTCTTACCTGAATGAGAGAAGAAATCTGTTATATTTCCAAGGAGGGAAAAGAAAAACTAATAGAGAAAAAGGTGGCTGAATGATTTTCCACTCAATAGCTATTTGCCTGTTGTTGAGATTATTTTTAGAACCAGTGTTCTATTTTTATTATTCTCCTTTTGCCTATGTTTGGTATTTTTAGAAAGTTTTCTTCATCAGATATGCTACAGAATTTTTTTGTGTATATTTTTTACATGCATTTTTTCAGAATATGTGTTGCCTAATTAAAATAGAAGTTTTTATGTCATAAACCTTTTACCCATCCAGAATTTATCTATGGCTATATATAAGAATATAATTGAATAACTGTATCTTTAGAAACTCAAAATGCAAAATGATAGAAGGGTATATTTTAAATTTACTACCCAATAAATGGGGGAGATGTTGGAAAATAATAGTTAATATAAATATATTTAGAGCTAATTGTCATTTTAAGTATTTATCACTTACTATAAACATTACTTTGGAAAAAATTTAAGGAACTAGCTGTTTAACTATAGGCCGGTCACTTGGCATTTTCAAATGTCATTTTTTTTCAAAGGTAATATGAGGTATTAAACTAGATAAATTACAAAGTCTCTTTCAACCTTACAAATGACATATTTTTCAACATTCTCACTTGAAAAATATTTAAGATAAATAATAGGAATATAGGGATATGCTCTTCTCTGTATGTCCCAAGTCTAATATACTTTTGAAAAGGGTACATTATACTAATCTGGTCAGGCTTCTGTATGTTTTTTTAAGCCTTTATTGTTGAGAGTATTACATATGTCTTCTTTCCCCCAACATTAACCTCTTCTAGCCAGTCCCTCCCCCGCCCCCCCGCCCCAGGTCTTCACCACCCTATTGTATGTTTCTTTTTGTTTGTTTGTTTTTCTGCTATGTATAATATAGATAATTGAAAGAGTTGCTGAAAGACATGAGTAATCAATAAAATGAAACAGAGGTTGTAACAGAAGGAAGTGAATATGACCTGAAAGGTTAGGAAAGAAGGAGTTCAATATTGGGGTATACTGTGAAAGGATATGATAATCTCTGGTTCAAAAGAAATGACTGTTATTAAGAAAGGTAGAGAAGAGCTGTATGCTAAAAATATATATTCCTTCATTAAACTCTACAGAATTATGGAGTGCATTTGTGTGAAGCTAAAAGGTTCATAAATTTAGACACAAAATTAGGCAGTGTATCATACCAGACTGAACTTACAAGTTGGATTGTCTGGGCTCCTTCCCTAAATATGTCCCTTATAGCTGGGGACCATGGAAAATTTATTTAATTTCTCTGTACTTCAAATTCCTCACCTGTAGAATGTGGATGATCGTAATATTTACCTCATACGGTTGCTATGAGGACTAAATGAGATTCAACATTTTCAGGCATAAAGGAGGTGCTCCATCAATATTAACTATTATCACTGTAGATGTGTACTAGAGAGGATATGACTGAGAAAGTGAATAGATTAAATTCACCTTGTGCAAATGGCAAAGCTAGACTTCAAGTACACATTCAATTGAAAATTTCATTTCTCAAAAGCAGAGCTTTTGATAAATTTTTGTCTTATCTCTCTGATAGTTTTATCCAGTAAAATATGAAGAAAGTTATTAGGGAAATTGGTACTAGTGACTTGACCTCTGCATTTGCATATGGGAGGCATAAAAAAAAAACAACACAAAGTATTGAAAAGAATAAGAGTAATTTCTGACAGGATCAGATTTTAAATCAGCAAAACACAAGAAGAAAGGCCACATGCTTAAATATTATGGTGATACTGTCAGGATAATGTTAGAGATGCTAAAGTCTAAAATGAACTGTGATATATAAAAATATGTTAAGGTTAACAAAAATTTTAAAGTATGTAAGGGATTTTCAGGTTAGCAGAATTAGTAAGCAAGATAGACAGTTTAGGGCCGTGGTTGGCAAACTGCAGCTCGCGAGCCACATGTGGCTCTTTGGCCCCTTGAGTGTGGCTCTTCCTAAGCCTTAGGAGTACCCTAATTAAGTTAATAACAGTGTACCTACCTATATAGTTTAAGTTTAAAAAATTTGGCTCTCAAAAGAAATTTCAATCATTGTACTGTTGATATTTGGCTCTGTTGACTAACGAGTTTGCCAACCACTGGTGTAGGACAAAAGTAGGCTTACAGTTGTGAATATGCAAAACACAGAGTTCATTCTTGTATTATTATTTATTACCTAGAGGCCTGGTGCACAAATTCGTGCATGAGTGGGGTCTGGCTAGGCCGCCCTGATGGGGGCCCATCGGGCGGGGCTGGCAGGGGGGGAGAGGCTGAGGATGGTTGGCCGGCTGACCCCGCCCCGAATCAGGGTGTTCTGGTCATTCCACTGTTCTGGTCGCTGGGATTTTATATATGTATATTATTGTATTATTTTCCATATGAACAATGGTCAACCTACTTTTGCCCAACCCTGTATAGTCTATGGCAAAAGGCTATTAATGAGCAAAGCTTGAACCTGCTAGTGTAGGAGCTGATCAAGCCCAGTTGTTATTTGGTAAGAAAGAGATCAAGCCTCTGATTCCCTCCATTTGAGATTCCAAGTTGCTGAACTTTGTTGGGATGAGCTGAGATAGCCTTGACCTAGGTTTGTACATATGAGGGCACTTGCTCCCTAAGATAAAGTCAGCATGCGGAGTGGGAAGAAATAGGAGTCAGGCTGCTGGGCTGACCCCCATGCCAGGTCAGATGGGTGAATTAAAAAGGAGATTCTGAATCCATAAGGAGTCAACCTGAGGAGAAGGCTATGTAAGGCAATCCAACCAGCCTGAACACTGGCAACCCTGACTGAGGGTAATGATGAGAAAGTGTTGTGATAGTCAGGTTTCAGAAATGATAATGGGAAGAAATAGCATTTAACATTGTCAGGCCTGGTAAGGTTTCAGCAGGCCAGGGGAAAATGCTCTCATACTAGCCATATGGAAGCAACTGCAAGCACGGCTTCTACTAGACAGATTTCACACTAACACTAGGTCTCGATTTGTTGGCCTTACCAGGATCATAGCTCCATGTTGAGCGCAGTTACCATCAAGAGGGGGCTATGATTCCTCCGACTTTAAGGGGGCAGGTATGATGTCTAGCTTGAGTGTTGAGAGCATAAAATCAAGTAGACACTCTGAATATAAATAAGCATGGGGAGATTCTATCAGGAGAGGAGAACATAGGGTCAACTTTCTATTACTTGGGTAGAGGTAGCCTGGAGCAATTCTTCTGAAACTATGTTGAAGGACCATTTCCACCCCTAACTCCATTTGGACAGATACCTTTGTAAAATAACAAGGATGACTTACTTAAGATGATATTTTAAATAAGACACATAATATAAAGTACTATTTTTTAATTATTTTATCTGACAAACAAAATTAGAATACAATAAATGTCACACATATAACATTGGGGAAATAATTACAAATTATATAGCTTGTTCATTGTGTAGGTATTCACAGGTTATTAATATACTTACATACTTAACTAGAGCACTGAACGATATCTTAGCCAGTACTTTTCATCCTTGGCATGCGTGGTACATATTGAAAATTTCAATATATATACAATACTGTGGAGTAATCAGATGAGATTACTTAGGCCACTGTAGGCTCCCTGGCCATCCCAGGACAGATACACCTCTAAGCCTAGGGAAAAAATGAGGCTAAGCTCATGTACTCACCAAATAATATACTGAAAGAGAGCTTCTCTAGCTCCCTTTTCATGAGTATACATACAGGAAAGAGTACTTGGCTGCAATCTGTATTCACAAATGTTCTCACTGACTGTGACCAACTAATTGCAGATAACATCGGAAGCCTCGAAACAAATCTTGTTTTATATAAGTGGCTGGAAACTTGGGGTTAATATGGCAAACTCTCTCATAAAGAACCTGCACTATGATAACGCTCATTTGCCACATATAGCCCAACCAGGAGCCCAGTTTTTAATATTGAAATTCTTTTATTGTATTAAAACACACTATTCTTAATATATTACCCTTCACGTTAAAAAGAGTTAACACTAAATTTCATTTATGCAAGATTTTTATTTTACATTTAGTTTAATGAGCAGTATCAAATTTTATGGTCACTGTTTTTCAATTTCCAAGACTCAGAGGACATTGGTGATGTGCTGATTTGACATAAAGAGCACATCGCAGCAAATGGTGTGATCAGGGGTGGAACTGTCGAAGGCTATCTTCCCACAGCAAAGGTCCTGTCAGGTCCTAAGAAATCAAGATCTTCCTTTATCCCCTTCCATGACCCGGTCTAGATGATGCCTATCCACATGACAAAAGAAGCCAAGGCTTTAAAACGCTGGGAATGGGGAGTAATAAAGCAGGTTTATAGATGCCATCCGTGAAGCAGAGTGACGGGTCTGAAATCACACAGCCTAGTGGGAAGCAGCAGAGGGGAAGGCGTGCGAGTGTGCACTCCGTGGCCAAAAGGTCTGGATCTGAGTTCTGGCCTCACCACTGACTGTCTGCTATTCATTAAATGGAGAAGTTATCTGTAATGATGGCATTTTTCTTCATATTGTCATTCTGAGAATTAAGTAAATTGCACACTTAGAGCCTGTATAATCATAAGTGCTTGATAAGTGTTAGGTCATTTGAACAACTCCAAGATAATGCAGGTCTAAAGAAAATGTGCAGAAAAATCTTTTATTTAAATATTATGTTTATTAATATTTTTGAGGAAATGTGGTTGACCAAGGGCTATTCTGTGATTGCTGCCTGCTGCTATTTTTTTAAATTTTTTTTGAGTAAGAAAAAAATATTTCTCCATTAACCTCAAGCCATATTATGCAAACTGGGTTTCAAATTACTCAGCCAGAGTGCCTGCTATTATTAATAACAAAAAGCTCCTGGGCCCAGCAGTGTGAGGTCTTCCACAGGTTTCAACGTTAGCCTTTCTGGAGGAGCAGGACTGGTGTTTACTGGGCACTTGTCATGTGCCATGAGAAAAACTTCCCAATATCCCAGGAATGTGTGTAGATAACTGGAGTTTTCATTTGGCAAATTGGGGAGCCTCGGTTTCTTTACTTAGAAACGGGGCATAATACCTATCTTGTAGGGTTACTGTGACCATTAAGTAGAAAAATGCATGATACCTACTTAAAAGAGAAGATTTCAAACACACGTAAGCCTATCTCATGCAGATTTTTATTCCGTTCTAGGGTTACACAGATGCTCTTTTCTGCTACTCTCCTTGCTGAAAACTGTGTCCTTTTAAAGAGTGTGGGTAAGAATCATATTGTGTGTGAAAATCAAAGAGGCACTGGTCTAAAAATATGTAACCTGGATTCTATTCCTGGCCTAGCTACAGAGTCCTGTTAACTTATTAATATGTGATTGCCTCAATTTCTTATACATATACATTGAGAATTAACTCCTTCTCCCCCACTGACAGGAATTTTGGAATGATGGATTGAGCATCCGTAAAACACGAGTTCTCTTGAGGAAAGCAATATGCATATACAGGGCTTATACTATTAGGTGACATGTGCTTCTGTTAAAAGAGTGCTTTGGTGGCAAAGAGGGGTTTTATCTATATGCTTATAAATAGGAAACTGTGTTTATTTGATTGGACTTCATTTCTTTGATAAAAGTTTGAGTTTTTATATAAAAAGTTTCTGATATTTGACTTCACAAAATTAAAAATGGTCGCTTCAACAAAAAGAAACTTAGCAAATATCCCCTTTACGATAGTGACCTTATGCCAGGGTAGGCATGCTTTCAAGTAACATATGTAAGAGCACAAATTCAGTTGATCGTTGCACTCAATTTATTCATTGCAGGTAAATGATCTTAATTCTCAATTTTGGATTGAAAAAATGGAGTATATACTTTTTAAAGTTACTTTTCCACCAGATCCCTTTTCTTTCTTTTTATGATCCCAGATTTCTCTACAAATAGTTTATAATCAGGGCATGATAGTCACCTAAGGAGACAAATACAAGCATACACGTAATATGCATATGCATGTTAGGACTTTACCTCAAGAAATTGGGATGCAGTCTGGGCTGCCCTGGGATCTATAAATTTAAACTGAGTCTGAAATGTGTCCTCAATTCTACTGCAATGAGGGCTTTAGAGACCTTTTTATCTGAGGGGGTTTAGCTTTGCCCCACCCTGGCAGCCTTATCTGTAGAGAACATTCTGTTGATTTCCCAGAAAAAAAAATTTTTTTTTAATATTGATTTCAGAGAGGAAGGGAAAGGGAGAGAGGGAGGTAGAAATATCAATGATGAGAGAGAATCATTGTTTAGCTGCCTCCTGCACGCTCCCTACTGAGGATCGAGCCCACAACCCAGGCATGTGCTGTTGACCGGAATCGAACCTGGGACCCTTCAGTCCACAGGCCGACACTCAATCCATTGAGCCAAACCAGCTAGGGCATTTCCCCAAAATTTTGTTTTCCAATCTTCTATGTGTTTTTTCTAGAGCCAGAAGTAAGGGTTTGGAAGAGAATGAACAGAACATCTTGACTTATGGAGCCCAGCACCAAGTCCACCTGCATGTCAGCTAGATCTGCTTTTTGTGCTCTCTTGTCTTACCTTCATTTCTCACAGAATTTCCCCAGATGAGTGAACCATCCACACTGAGGAAGCACCAGCACTTAGGGTTCCCTGTTAGAACCCGAGAGCATTCCATCATAGCTCAGCAGAATGTTAAAAAACATGTTTATTGTATGTAGTTCTTGGACTTTGACATTTTCTGATTTGCTATGATTATACTGCTCCTTACAAGTAGTGTAGTATCCACTTCAGAGGGCTGTTGTGTGGCATATAGACATGAATGAGCAAAGCACTTTAGAATCTGGAAAGTGACACAAATGTTGAATCTAACTTAAAAATCACCTTCCCAAATGCAGTGAACCATAGGATGCTAACCTGGAAGACACTTTATTATGTGCATTTACTTAAACTCCACCTTTCAGAAAAAGTTGAGGTAGTTTTCTTAGAGAACATGGTTCACCTTCATTAGAAATTATTCAAAGTAATCAAAAAAAGAAAAAGTTTACAAATAATTACCAAAGCACTACATTGTAATTTTACAACAAAAAAGGCGAGCAATGCAGTAATTGAAAAAGTAAAAAGAATCATTCCTACTCGGCCTTGCACCCATGTTCCAGAGGCAAAAACAATTAATATGTTGATGTTCATTATTCTGGGATTTTATTTATACACTAGAGGCCTGGTGCATGAAATTCATACATGGGTAGGGTCTCTAGGCCTGGCCGGCGATCAGGGCCCATCGGGGCCTTCCAGGCTGCTGGCCGGGGCCTCCCTTCATTCTGTGCTGCCCCCTGGTGGTCAGCACACATTGTAATGAGCAATCGAACTCCCAATCTCCCGGTCGAATTCCCGAGGGGGCACTTTGGATATTAGCCTTTTATATATACAGATAGCATCAATATCTCTCCCCCTGCCCCAACCAGAAGTTTATTTTTCTTTGTGCAAAAATGATTCCTTTTTACATATGAAAAATGTTCTCAACAAATGTTTTAAGGCAAGTCTAAGTCAGATGCCTGTAGATCAAGTATACAATGTGCTGGAGATAATTTTTTGACTCTGAGGATATCAGGAGGGAAAAGCTGTCCCTACTCAATTTTTCTAAGTGTCAGGGACATGTACACCTGTTTTCATGTCTTTGAATCTTTGTGTCTCCTCCGGGGATAGAGGTTTCACTCAGGGGATTTCTGGTTGGGGGAAGAGGGTCCACCACAGCCTCACTCTAAGTGATTATTATCACACCGTAAGTTTCCACTGTGGCTGCTGGGTGCAGGCTGTGAGCACATTTGAAGTCAGCAGGGGACCGTTAGAAACCTCCCCTTTGCTGAGAGGAGCTGTAGAAACCTCTGCTTCTCTGAAGCCTACTTGCAACCTGCGGTTGGTCGCTTCTCTTTTTTCATGCCAAGCTGTTTTAAACTGTCTTCTATCCCACAGAGCAAAAACATACCCAACAAAAAAACAGCACAAACAATCCCCATGAGTGTTTTTGAATTTTCCTCTGCTAATCTCATTGCTAATGGTATGAGGTCTTGCCAGGAGCCATTTGCGGTTTGCACACACTAAATAACATAACATTCACACACTTAAAAACAATTAATATCAAACATCAAATCAAAGTCTAGTTGATGCAGGACCTAGACTCATTGGCTTTCCTACCTGTCTTATGGAAAAAGTATTTCATCATCTTTATAGGTTGCTGATTGCTATAAAAGGAGGCATATTTAGTAACCTGTAGAATTTACAGGGTGCTGTACTTAATAATGACATAATTGCATAAATTGCACACTGTGAAGTTTGCATATTAGATTATCAGCAAAAGATTATCCCTTTTAAAATAAAAAGTGCTCTCCAGTAGGTAGTGGAAAGTGATGCAAGTCTACATCCCCTTATCTGTGTTTGTCCTTAGCTGGCAGTGAACTTAGCAGCACTTAAATTCCTGTTTGGTATGAATTGAAATGATGTCCTTGGTTGAGAGCATTGCTTTTTCTACCAAATGGAACTTAGGTAGAATTATCATTTATAGTAGGAATTTCAGGAAAAAAACAAGAGTCACATAAATCAAAAGGCTGCTTCAACCATTATCCTCAAACCACCCAGGAGGTTTAATCTGCAATTAAGAAAAGTAAACTCTCATTGAATGCAGAACATGGTACATAAATCTACATCATAACAGTTCTCATTCCTCTTCTCAAGTAGTTAAAAAACAAATGGTGGAGACAAATTAAATTCACCATTAACTGACTACTGAAACAATAGTATGTCATAGTGATGAGGTATGTCTGGAGGCTATTTGTTTATATATTTCTTGTCCTATTAATCTATATATATAAAAGCCTAAGCAACCATTAAGACCAGTCAACCACTTGACTGGTCAACTGGTCACTTTGATGCACACTGACCACCAAATGCTCAATGCAGGAACTGCCCCCTGGTGGTCAGTGCACTCCCACAGCCAACCTCCCCTAGCCAGCCAACCTCCTGCAGTCCCTCTGGCTGGGCTGGGCAATATGGCCCCAATTGGCCTCAATTGCCATCCAGGCCGAGGGACACCACCTGTGCATGAATTCGTGCACTGGGCCTCTAGTAAATTGTAATATTTTTGCAAGGGACTCGCAGCCCTGGCTGCCTTGTGGCCCCATGGCCCTGCCCACTGGTCCTTTGGGAAGGTTGTTCTGAAGGTCGTTCTGCCCTCAGGTCTAATTAGCATATTAGCTCTTTATTATATAGGATAAAATACAGACCATAAAAAACTATTGAGATAAGAAAGTAATAGTATAATTTTATCAGTTTCATTGACTCAAGAAAACCAGATCATTAGTTAAATAAATAAAAAAAATACCACAACATTAGTTTGAAAGAAAATTATATAAAAAAAATAATTTTTTCAATTTATTGGTCATTGATGCTGCCATTTAATTTTGTCTTTGGCATTTGTACTTAAAAGCATTGACTTCATTACTTGCTGCACTAACTTGACTATGGGGGTTTCAAATTTCATTATCATTTTAATGTGATTTGGGACCAAGTATTTAGCTTTCTGAGCTTTGTTGTCTTCCCTGTGAAATGGACACAATTATTTCTACCTCATTGCTTGCTTTGAGAATAAGGAAGGCTTCTGGGCGGGAGAGGAAAGGTCCTTCCCAAGGGAAAGCAGTCTCTGTCTCCACACTGGTCTCTATCTGCAAGGAGGAAGGACAGTGCTCTGACTGGTCTGGACTTTTCTTTAAATTCATTCTTGATACTCTTGGTTCTTATGCTTTAAGTGCTCTTTCTTTCTCTTCTCTTCTCAGACTGCTGTAACTCTTATGCCCTGGCCCTTTGGGTTCCTGGGAGCTCAGACCTCCAGTGAGTTATAAAAAGGGAAGTTCAGATGCAAAAATAGGAGTCAAGTCTTCATGGGTCTGCGGTGCCACATTTCTGTGCTCAGGGGTGCTTAGAGGCAGGCAGCAGTGCGTGGGGATAGAGAGGTCTCCACACGAGTTGGCTGCTCCTCACCGTTTCTCAATTTATTCCATACACACTGTACTTAGGAGGAATTCCTTCAGGAAGTGTTCAGTTAGCTGCTGGAGCTTCTTAATTTTCTGTGTGTTGAGAAATGATCTTGTTTGTTGTGTTTCCATGGATATCTCATTGGGAAATGTTCATTGGAAAGGCTGGGGAAACTGAATCACATATGGTTAATTAACTGCCAGAATGACCACAAAGTCTCTTGAATTGAATTACAAATATTTTCTATACAAGTATCACATGCTTACTGTAGAAAATTTAGAAGACAAAGAGACGATTAAAAGTCATGAATACATTCTCACCATTTTATATGGCTGTTGTTAAAATATTCTTATATTAACTTTTAGAATATGTGGTTTATAGGCCAATAGATGATATACCTGTATTAATATTATCTGTTACTATCACATATAATATAATAGTATCTATAATATATTCATTATGTCATGGAATAAAAAATATAAAAACTGTTTTATAACTTGCTTTTTAATTTAACATTATATAGAAACATTTCTATGTCAATAAATGTATTTTTACAACAACATTTCTAGTTATTGTAAGATATTCCAATTTCCCATTGTTTTTGTTTTTCCTTACCATATCATATATTTTTCACTGAATTTATTATTGATGCTACCATTTGATTCAGCAATTATAATTAAAGTTTTAAAGTATAGAGTTATTCTTCTTAAATCTGAAGTCTATCCAATAAATAGCATCTCATTTTCAGTATCACTATTAATACTTTGCCCAGTGGCTTTTTTCTTAGTGGTATAAATATTTGCCTGTCCAATTTAAGAAAAGTGTAGGGTTCAGTCATTTTGTCAGCTTGGATCTGCATGTTTCTCTCTCTCTCTCCATTTGCAGCTAATCCACTCTGACCTATGGAATCCTGGCCTGAGCGTCTCAAGTCATGTTTGTTTTGTGTTCAACCGGAAGAGACATCAAAATGATAGATTACATATGAATCCTTAAATATACAACAGAATGAAGAGAAAACATGAAGTTTCTTAAAATTATCTTTTTCACAGATAATTGTTAACATATTTATAATTAGATAGGAAGGTTTTTTCTGGTTCATGCTGTTTTGAATATTAATATATATTTCTGTCTCAAATCTCTTGCATTATAGTTTTTTACTTAGTCTTTAAGATGAAACTAAGTAGATTTCTCACACAATGAGTGATATTAAAACAGTGCTTCTTGTAGCAATTTGAGATACCCAAAGAAAGGGCTCTATGTCCATGGAATGTCTGATCTTGATTTATTCTCATTCTGTTC
The DNA here is from genome assembly GCF_028538775.1 of Myotis yumanensis. Taxonomy (NCBI): domain Eukaryota; kingdom Metazoa; phylum Chordata; class Mammalia; order Chiroptera; family Vespertilionidae; genus Myotis; species Myotis yumanensis. Next base: position 17,884,210 of record NW_027223759.1, read on the forward strand.
AGTTCACTTCGCTCATGGCTCAGGGAACCACAGAGAATGAATTTCCTGAAATGGTAACTTTGGCTTTCAAGAAATCACTTTGCGTCAAATCATTCATTATTCTGAGACAACTTCTGGTCTTATTCTGCTATTCGCTAGTCCTATTGAGTGATCCAACTCCCAGTTTATATCACTAGGGACAATTCTGAGTAACTAACCACAAAATGGGTAGAGTAAGTGGGTCTTTTGTTTTTGGAATAAGCAAATGCTTTCAGAACCTACATTCAGATTAGAGGGAGGAATGTTAACTTGAGGAAAATATAGCTAGTATCACTTTGTGGGTCAATTAGGTTTCTTTTTCACATGGGGAAGATAGCACCATTCTATGTTCTTTTTTTTTTTTTAATGAAGGAGTGTAAGAGGAAAGAGGGTTTCATTTGGACATGTTCGATAATAGAGTTGAGGACCACATGACCCTCCCAGCTCTGTGTTTATGTATCTAAGGGTGAAAATAGATCAATAAATGCACAAATGCCTTTTGTTTCTTTAATCCGATTTTACTGATGAAGAGACCTTTAAGTGAGTTGTAATTCCTCTCACATGCTAATAAGTATACTGTAATATTCTCTTTTTAATAGGGGTTGGGGGGAAATAGTGCCTCACTTAAACCTGTGCTATGAGAGGCTCTGAAATGAGCCAAACAGCTGTGGAGATATTTCTGCACCTCTGTGATGAAGAAGTAATCTAGTTTGATGGATGTCTTTATTTCTATCTTAATCACAGCATGCAAGATTAGCAATACATGTGTTTCATCAGTTAATTACTCAGAAAACATACACAATACAGGGTTTTACTTCAATTAATTACTTTGAATTTCAATGATTTAGGAGAGACCACACCAAAAATATCTGTTAGAGTTCTTAGGCAGATCTAATGAATGTTAAAGGAACTTTATGTAACAGCCTCCTAGGGGTCTAGATTTTCAGCTATCATAGTGAAAAATTTGAAAATATAAACATATAAAACAATAAATCAGGTAATTGGATGACCTAATATCCTGTCTTTAGCTATAGTCATTACCTGAGGGTTCACAGAGCAGTGAAAAACTATTAGATTAACTGGGCCGTGGTTATAGGAAAAAGAGAAAATGTATGTGTTCTTACTCATACATTGATCCACCACTTATGACCCTAAAGATAAATTTTATTAATGACTATTCTGTTGTACTGGTCTTGGAAAAGTTTATAGATTTAAGACAAGGTTATTTTCTCACTTTTATTCTATGTGCTAAAATGTCATGTTCAAAACAAAGCCTGATTACTTGGAACCATGGAAATAAACAATTAGAGTTCTTTTATAGTTAGAAACTAGGAATAATCCTTTGACTGACTTTGGGATATACGAAAATCTTCAAAATTGAGAAATAATAGTAATAATAATAATAACAATAATAATAGAATGTGAACTATAAAGAAATAGGCTAAAAGTAGAATAAAGGGCAGTTTAAGCCTCAGGCTCATTTAAGAGTGCCAAAGGCTGGTAGCTAATAAGTGTACCCTGGAGAGAAGATAGAGCTCTAACATGGAACTTACAGAAACATGAAACCAAAAGTAACATAATCAGGTGAAAAGTAAAAATTCATTAGAATTAATGGTTGCTGGGCCAAGTAAAAATGTCATGGGAAAGGCAATTGAAAGGGTTTGTCAAATGAGGCAAAATCTGTTAAATTAAAAAATATTGTGTCTGGGACACTATTAATGTACTATAACAATTAAAATTGAGAATCATGCAAATATGTTACTAAAAATTTCCATGGGCAGCATTATAGAGTTCTCTATGAAAGAAGGAAGAGCACATTTTAAATCTATTTTGTTTAAAAGCATATTTCAATTTTTAGAAGTGTCTGATTGACTGAACTGGGAGGAACTCACTAACAGTGCTACATAGAAGTTGGTATCAACTTACCCCTCTTTAAGCTCTGGGTATTTCAAAGATGCGATATATATATTTTAAAGGGTAATATGCTAATTAGACCAGACGTCTTCCGGACGTCATTCTGGATGTCCTTCCTGACCAAGCCGAGGCTGGAGGGAAGCCAGACCTGGTCCCGGATGCCTGCCAGTGGCTGGAGAAGGGAAGCCCGAGTCCTGGGTGTCAGAGGGAAGCTGGTGCCGGCACCTGGGGGAAGGAAGGCCTATTCTTGCCCGAATTTTCATGCATCGGGCCTCTAAAAAAAATTTTATATATATATATATATATATATCCTCAGCACCAAATCTCAATGGACTTAGCTTAATTTCTGCACTTTGATAGAAAATGTATCTTAATTCCATTTATAGCCTACCTTAAGGGAAAAAGTATTTATACAACAGAGTAATTGTCACAGGAATTTGAAATGTGGAAAACATTGTCAAAAAATTGCTTTCCTAGTTCCACTTTGACTTCTTTGCTAAATGAGCATTTAAAAGCTATTTAGAAAGAAAGGAAAGCAGAGCAAGCAAAACAAAACAAAAATCTAGAAGCCCCAACAGCCTTCAAAAACTCTACTGAAAAAAATTCTATTAACAGTAAACAGGGAAAACACCAATTTGTTTCACAGGTTAAGTTTACAATATAACACAGTTCAAGAGCCAGTTCTAAAAAAAACTGAGCAGATGAAAATACTTTATGAATTGCTGGTGTTTTCTGGAGAAAGAATAGTACCGTTGAAAGAACAGTTGCTTTCTGACTTTTGTTGAAAAATCTAAATTCCAACATAGTTGTTGGATGAAACTATACAATCCAAATCTCCTCTTATTGACAATGGAATTTGGCTTTGGGTAAATGACTACATTACTCATCTGTTAGTTATTCTTTGAACAAAAGCAGTTTTGTTGCTCAACCTAGAAGCTGAACAGATAAACGTCTAACACCCTTTGCACTGAGACTTGGGGTGGTGCCAAAGCCATCTCCAAAGTTCGAGAGTTAGTGCCATAATATAAAAGGGTCTGCATGTAAGATTTATTCCATTCCATGTCCATGAGCTGAAAATATACAAATAATTACTTCTCCTGAGATAACTTAATTTTAAACTTTCCTACCGTTACCAAACTGGAAAGTCCAATTTTTCTAAAAGCAAGATGTCGTGTGCCCTACTGACACAAGAAGAAATTAGAAATAACTCACATTATAAAAATAGCAACCATTCCTGAATATTGTGGAATGAGATATAGTGCAGTGGATCACTTTTATCCCCAAATTATAATGAACCATCTAGATAACAAAAACGAAAGTTTGTTTTAGTGTACAGGTACACTGGTTAATAAATGAAAGACACAGTTGTAGACACTAAGTCCCCATAAAGGGACAAAGACAAGGTGAATTTCCCGTACTGTGTAGTTTGAAACCAGGCACATGTTGAAAACTTATTTTTGTATCAGAGCAATGATAGAGACTACGGTCCTTGGTTTTGATTTTAAAATAAGTATATATAAAAAGTGGAATAAAAGAAAAAGATTATTGTTTAGTTGTTGGTTCCATTTTATATGACTTACTGTTAATATCTAATTTGTAAAAAATACTGAGTGTATAAAATAAATGTTTGAAACTAAAACTACCTCTCTTTTGAGAGAGCATTGTTTAACTCATTACCTTTCTTTTTGACATTTCTATTCTAAAACATAGTTATTTTTGTAAATCTCCTGCTCATATATACTGCATAGAATTTGAAGATATGCTTCAAGACACCAAAAAAGAGTTATAATTAGAGAAATTTTTGTTAGTTAAAAATCAATAAGCATTTAAAAGTGAAATACCTATCTATCTATATCTATATCTATATCTATATCATATCTATCTATATATGTATATATATACATATATACATAATATGTTTATATATAAGCCCCCATTTGCCCAAGGAAGATTAGAAATAATATGAATTTTTACCTTCAATCTGTTTTCACCTTATTTTTGTCTAAAGATTTATTGAATAATAGTGGATATTACTTAAATATTTTTTGAATTTGTAAAATTATTTGTTTCACATCTATATATATATATAAAAAGCCTAAATGACCATCAGACCATTCCACAGTCTGACCATTTGACTGGTAGCTATGATGCACACTGACCAGCAGGGGCCAGATGCTCAATGCACAGACATGGAAACATGGAACAGACTGATGAATCTCAGAGGGAAGGGGGCAAAGGGCTGGAAGTGATTAACCAAAGATCTTATATGCATACTAGATGCCCGGTGCACGGATTTGTGCACCAGTGGGGTCCCTGGGCCTGACCTGTGGGGATCGGGCTGAAACCAGCAGCCTGACATCTTCCGAAGGATCCTGGATTATGAGAGGGTGCAGGCCAAGCCAAGGGACCCCATTGGTGCACGAATTCATGCACCAGGCCTCTAGTATTTAAAATAATGCTCAGTGTTCAAAAATGATTTCATTTATTTTCAGATATGACAGATTAATTTTGGAAAATATCATGCCTTTATTTTAAAACCATTATGCCAGTGTAGTTTAGTCTACCTAGCACTTATTTTTAGATTTAAATAACAGCAGCTATTGAATGTCCAACTTTTGGATATCTCCAGAATAGAAAGGAAAGAAACTTAGTTAAAACTAAATAATGTAAAATTGACACAGTAAGTTGTCTACTTTATTTTTTCAATACCTCTCTGCAACTAGTGATAATTTCCCAGGATAACTTAGGTCCAGGATAGCAAGTTCAAATTCCTAGAAGCCAGGCATGTAAGTTCCTTCTAGAGTTGCTGGGTTGGTAGTAGATTTGAAATGAGATGTTGGCATACTCTCAGTCTTCATTTAAAAAAACAAACAAAAATTGTGCTCATCAAACAAAACAATTTACCTCCCTAATATTTTAGTCTGAGTGACTGAATTAAAATGAATACAGAACATTTTTTTCTAGTGGCCTCTGAGAAGGCAGCACCAGCATGACCTGATTAGTTAGTTATTGCAAATTCAAGTTCACACTAGGAAATTCTAATTATGTGGACCCAGAGATTCATATTTTTATGCACAGACTAGTGTATATTTCTAAGAATTTATCGATACAACTACACAAATGACCAAAAAGCGTATGCACATTTTGAAAATAATCAAGTCATCAGAAATGATAGTGACTGACTGAAGAAGTAGTGTTTGTTGAAATGAGAGGTACCAAATGGGAGACAGTCCTGATGCTTTGATATTGGCTTACTACACACATTCCTACCTATGACATTGGTTGTATGTGAACTTCTGCTTTTGTAAAATGTAGGTGCGGTATGTAACAGAGACCAAGGGGAGGAAGTAATTTGAGGAAGATTAACCCAATTGAATTCTCAATGGTCAGTGCTGAAATTTGTTTTTGTTCTTCCCTTCAGTGTATTCCCACTCCTTTAAATAAAGCTTCCTAGAAGAGATAATGGCTATAAATATTGATACTTAACCAAGAAGCAGAAGTTGACTTAACTAAGGGAACGTAGACCTCACTGTGCCATGATTTCAGGACTGCCTGAAGTTGTCTAAACTACACTTGTTTTCTTCATCTGCTACTGTTCATGACAATCATATAAGGTAAAGAGAAGGTTCTATGAATCCATGCATTGGATTCATCTTTCTCACTTTTTTTCCATCCTGATCTGTTTGCCTTGCTGCAGTATTGTCTTTGTTTGTCACCCGCAGACCGCCATCCGTGACTAGCCCCTGTTATTTCATGTGAGTGTTATGTCAACACCTGTAGTGTTGTCACAGACTGGTTTCTGAGTGGGTCCCTGCACACCTAAGTAAGACCGGCTTGCGTATGAAGGCCTGGCAGCAGATGGAGCCCAGGGAAATGAAACTATCTCAAAATTAGGAGGCTTTTGGCAAGAATCTTTTACCAAAAGTCTAGACAACCTAGGAGTCAATGAGAAAAAAGGTAGTTAAGGGCATGGGGATTTAGAAGAAAGTCTTAAATATTGGAAAATGTTGGGGGAATAAGTCTGCATTTCAGTTCTAGAGCAATCATGATCCTAAATAAGAACCATGGCAGAAGCACTACCAGCAAAGAAAAACCAAGAATACCCTCCCAGGAGCGGGAACAATGATGTCTAGTCTTGAGTTCTAAGGTTCTTAGCGTCTTAAGCCAAGAAACTACTATTTAGGAGCTGGGTTTAAGAACAGATTGAGATTTGATTCTGAGCTGATGATTTGGATTCTTAAAATCTTCCTGTCTAGCATAAAAGATTTGTTCCAAAATCAGATACCGAGGCTCTTTCTGCCATACCAGAAATGCAGATAGAAATGTTTAATTGGTTTTGACATAGTCACTTGTCCCTGTTATTTCATTACTATAAAGAGTATTAATAATTAGAGTCAGATTATTGAGATATAAAACAAAGCTAGTCAGAAACACATCTAGTAAATATATACACTAATTTGTCTTGAATTTTCAGAAAGCCTTGAATTGATTGATGTTTTCTGATTATTATTTATACATCTTTCTGAGTTGATTATAGATTCATTATAGATTTTTAACAATCACAAGATTTTCATATTGGAAAGTTACATTATAAATAAATTACTGTGCAATACATACTATATCCTGATTTTTATATCAGAAAATTACATTATAAGTAAATTACTGTATAATACATACTATTATCTTACTGATAATTTTTCCTTCACTTTCATTCGCTAAACATGGCATTAAAGAAATTTCTTGAGATATTATTTTATCATGCTTTGTTCTTTCCTGGGCCAATAGTGCCCTAATTACAAAATTTTGAATTAAAAGTTTACAGACTTTTAATACATATAAATTTCTGTATGACTTGAAAATTTAACCATTAATTCAAAGCTCTTAATATTTTACCAGTCATAATTGTATTTATAAATCTATGTTCAGTTTTTGCCTTATAACCTTTAAAGTTACCATAGAGCTCTCTTTTCATATATGAAATCATCATTCCACCTCCATTTTACAGAATTGATATAAAAGGAACAAATGTTATTTATATTAACCAAAACATAAAAAACAACAACTATTATTTAAAAATTTAGCAGATGAAGGTACTTTGGAGACAAATTGCTATATCACAGCACAGTGGCCTTAGCTATCTCCGGGTTTTGTCTGTTTTTAAACAGAATTGATTGTTTTTTAACAGCAGAATCATTGAGCTTTCTGACCTCCATGGACTCGGGACATTGATATTACAGTTTCACTTTACTTACGGAATCACACTGAAGAATGAATGGGCATTAACCTGAGCTAGAGACTACGCTCTGCCATCAGGGTGCCTGGGAAGCTGTGGGTTGGGGAATGAGAGGAGAATGGGCCCAGGCAGGAGAGGTTTCTGAGACAATTTCTGCCCCTGAGAATATAAATCCCAGCAATCCACAGTGACAGGAGATGCTTATGTATTCATTTTTACCAACCAGAAAAGAAATAAAAAGTAAAAATAAAAAAGTCATGTTCAGAGATTGGGAAGAGTAGTTGGAAGAGTTGGAAAGAGGAGGAGAAAATGTTATGTGAGAATATTTATAACAAGTGAAGTCTACACTGGCTACTGAAAACGTGATTCAAGAAACAGCAGCATGGACACCAACGGGGACTCCTTAGAAATGCAGACTCTTGAAGCAGGGTTTGCACGTCAACACTATCTCCGGGTGGGTGGTGTGCACCTTTATGTTTGAGATTAAAGTTAGGGGAGCCTTGCTTTTCACTTTAAAATGAAAATATATATATACATTCAAACATTATCAAAATTGCTTACAAGTGTTTTTGTTACAGTTTGAATTGTACATTTTAAAACTATGGGGAAGTGTTAGAGATCCTACCAAAATTTGCTTCTGACTTCTTGTTCTCTCTCAATTTTCTTCTCATGAAGTATTGAATGATCAAGGTATTTATAAAGTACACTTGGTCAAAAGATCCCATTAAGTCTTCTAATATAGTATTAACATATTTTAATGGATTAAAATGAAGTATGAGCTTGCTTTTCAAACTATAATTGCGTTCCTTCCCAGTTTTTGTTGTTGTTGTTGCTGTTGGTTGGAGAATTTTTCTTTATGTGAATATAAAGCATCAAGGTTGCTTTACAACTGCCACCTCGCCTCCACAGTTTACTGCATTATGGTGCCACGCCCCTTATTTTGTTTTGTTTTAAGTTGCTCATTACCCAGCCTAACCTAATTACTTATTAGTCTGGACTTAAAATGCCTTTTAATGATACTCAAAAAATTCAAATCCACCACCAAAGTAAAGTTTTGACATAGAAACTGCTGTTAAAAAAACACGCTACCAGCATACAAAGCAGTTTCCAAAGACAGTTTCTAGAAAATATTTTTAGCAAGGGCAGTATCAAGTGGGGTAAATGTCAATTTCCCCAGGTGTCTGCTTTCAACTTTACATTCTGACATGTATACAATTCTGGTACATTTGCTAAAATATTCATTTCATTGTCTTGAAAATATGTCAAATAGCTAAAGAAAGAAAAATGGTAAAATTCAAATTGTGCCTTTTTTCCTTATTTATGGATGAAAACTTAAGTCACAGGTAGAAACAGGGTAAAGCAGTTCACTATAAAAATGATAGAAGGTTCTAGGTCAAGTTGGCTATTGGAAATAAAGGCACTATCATGTTTCATCAAATATTAGGATTCTGTGCCAAGGGTTTTCATTATACACAGGGTACAAAGTACTTTATAAATCATCATATCTGCTGACATTCAATTATTTTCAGTCTTATTAATATGAACTGCAGAGTGTTTTTAGGTGTCTACTGGCAGTAAAACCAGCCTTTTCATTAAAAAAGCTTGGCACTCAGACATGGCCCGAAAGTTCACAAAATACCTTTAAGCATCCAAGGATTAAATGCTAATCATTTTTAGATGTTTCAAACTACAGACTAAATACCAAAGAACTTTAAAAAGAAACACCTGTCCATACGCCTAGGGCCTGATTAAAATAGAAAGGCAGAACGGGTGCAACTCAGGAAGTGATTTTCCCAAGAAAATGTAGTCCGTCCACGTCTATTTCTATATGCTCTCTATGTATTTTATACAATAATACATTCTTATGAATGGATGTGATGCATTTATAAAGTTATCGCAAAGTCCCCAGAAGAGGAAACACCTATTGTTTATGTAATTCCAGATTAATGGCCCCTGTGCCGAACAGGGAGTGTTGAATGACAAGACTCACCATTTTATATCATGCCCACACTACCAGGTAATGTGGATTCATCTTTTCCCTCCATTTTATGCGTTCTCTTCCAAATGAAGAATCCTTATGCTTACCTTTTAGATAAAAGGTTTAAAACATTGGCTATTTTTAAGTCACTTATTAAACTATAGATTCCTGGACACAAGTGTTCTCATTTAATGTTCTGTGGGATACCCAGAGAGGGTATTATTATTTGGTGGTGGTTGTTGCTATCATTATTCTCTAGTAATTCAAATATGGAATAATATGAGAACCACTCTTAGGCCATGGCTGTTGGGAGTTGAGAGCCTCTATAATTTTGCAAGTAGAAGAGTGGAGAGGTATTCTTTGAAGATGTTCTTAAAGCTACAAGAAATTTTATGAATATTTATATGAACTGCACATTCTTTTGTGATTTATTTGCCTATGTATTTTGTAATATATATATATATATATATGTTATATGGATATATATACTTGGATGCATGTTATACCCCCTATTTACTTAGAAGTAAATATTTTATTTGAATTTGGGTTAAAATCATCTGTTCAAAGCAAGCCACTTCAAACTTTAAAAGTATTCTCTCAGGTATGGAAGTACCTTGATGAGAAATGTTTATCCATGACCACAAGGGGGTGCTAATGATCTGTGAATGTAAACTGTAATTCAGAATTAAATTGGTATTTATATATACAGGTTGAAATCATTTGCTGTTAGCAAATTTTCCTTTTCTTGGAAATAAATGTATGATTTATAGTGAAGAAACATAAACTGCTTTCTAGAACGTATATATAAATTCTGCCTGTCCACAGTGTAGTAAGAGGTTCTCTTCCTTTGGTAGAATGTTAATTACATTTTCTATTTAAAATGCTAAACTATTGTTATAGTACAGAATTGTTAAATATATTACAAAGAGACATATAAGAATATTTTCAACATCTAATTTTATAGAGATTTCTAATGTCTTACTTATTTTCCATGAAAATAACATAGTTTTATAAAAATAAAAAGTATTTTTTGACTATGAGAAGGTTTAATTCATTTGTTTCCTAACCTGTGAAACTCTGAATTAAAAGGTGCTCAAACTTTACAAATGTTAAAATAAGTTTTTTGGTCATTGTAAGAATTTGAGGAGATAAAATAGTTAATAAGTTTCTAAAACTTAACTTTGTAATAAAAGAACATTCTAAAATATAAACAGATAAATCATTTTTGAAATTTACTTCAATATATATTATGAATGCCTTGTTTTGAGGCAGAAAGTGCTGGAATATCATAAATTTAAAAATGTGAATTTTAGTCAATTAAAAAAAAAGAGGCAGTATAGTAAATTTAAAAGCATTACTCTAGTGGAGATTATGAAAATTATAATCCCCGCTCCCATCTGGCCCTCCTCCCCAGCACCATCCTGCTAGGTCTCAGGATTAAACATCTTCCCATCTCGGAAGACTCAAAGCTTCCACCTTTTTGAACAGTAGCATTTTCACGTAGCACAGTGAGCTTGTAAGGCAAGCCTGAGTTTTGTCTTCCAAACAGAAGATATTTGACTTTTTTGTCCAATGTGGCTATGAGTGAAGCTGAGGGGAGATTTGAACTAAACCACAGAAACATATTTTTAGTATCCCCCAAACAGTTTGCTTACTCTATAATGACTTTCTAGCCCTTTTGTCCCCCAGTGGTCCAGCAGGCTGTATCAGATTTAGTTTCTCACAAGTATGTTGAACTTGGTGTTGAAGCCCTTCAAAGACCTCTCAGAGCCTTTTATTTCATACTTTCTCTATGGTAACCTTGGCCTCCACTCCTACTTTTCCATTTTTCACCCTGTGCAAAAGTAAGTGCATTGCTATTCATGAGGAGTGAGGCTGGGTTGGCTCTGAGGCTGGTCTGTGCTTCAGAAAGTTAAAAATAGTTAAAAGTCTTCAGAGATGAGACCCAAGGTAGTTATCATCATTGTCATTGAAATCAGGATTTTCCTGTTGCTGAGATTCTATGACTATTGTAGAAATAGCTGCATGGATTTAGGTCACTGCTGTCCGGACTGTTAACTTGAGCTCTGGACTCCTGTGCCCTGGTCTCACCACCAGCATCCTGAGCCATGGATGTTACATGATGAGTTATCTAGATGCCATTCTCTTTACTGTTGAGACCTCTGGCCGATGTTTCGACCTCACTGTCTGCCATGTAGATGGATCCTATGGATTCTGATTCTTGCATAAGCTTTTGACTGGAATCAATCCTTTGGATGTCGGTACTTCCCAGACCACTTCATACCTGACCTTGACCACCCAATCTTGAACTGATGTGACTTCCCCAGGGCCCACACGACACTGATACCTATCTAGTTAACTCGTTGTTCCTTGTCTTGCAATGTGGCTGCTGCATCTTTCTCAGGCCAGGCTACATCACAAAGGCAATGGGCTCATTCTCCTATGTTCCTACTTCCTACACCCACAATCCCTTTTTCTACTTCATCATTTATTGAGACCCTACCTCTAAAGACCCCATCCTTTTCCACCGTCAAAACCTCTAGTGTCACTGGGATCTTTGCCAGAAAACAGAATTTTCTTCTGTCTCATTATAGAGGTTTCCTTACTCTTCTTATGCTGGCTGTTTCTTTGTTGCCCAGTTTTTAGGCAGATCTTTCCTTCATTGCTTTCTGGAGCTGACAGGCTTACCTTAGCATCAACCCTGGGACAAATTATTAATGTAACAAGAGTTGGGCAGAATCTGTTATTTGAGATAAGCCTGCCGCCTGCATTTGATTTTATTGAAATTGGATTTGTTTTAAACAAGTTGACAGCTGCGCATATGCTCACAATCAGTGAATGCACCCAAATTAAGTTAAATTTATAGTGAATGAAAACCAACTGGACAGGAAAAAAAACAGGAGGGCATCTAGTTTCTTTTGTGCTTCATGACAGATACATGTGGCCACAGAAGATAATATGAAGGATCAAAAATGTAAATAGGAACATGAGAAAGAAATGAAGCTGTTAACCTAGCACATTAATTCAAGTTCACTGCTTGAAACTGATTGAATTGAACCAAAGTGAAACAGAAGTTAGAGCCCTAGCCAGGGCAGTATTGAGGAAAGCCATAGAGATGAATTTTAGTCTTTAATACTCCAGCACTCCTGAGCAATGCTTCAACCTGGGGTTAGAGAGTCAGAATGAAATAAAGAAAGGAAATGAACTTCAGGGACCCCTGTGCAAGTAAAAACTGGTCTGAATTTGTGGAAATGGATGGAGAGACTTTATACCTCCTGGAATACCCAAGTGAAACATACCCTCAGGTAGCAGAAGCAGGGCTTTCTCCTGTGTGTCAGCAACATTCCTTTGTACTATAGCTTACATCTCCCATTCATCTCCAGGTTTTCTACACCATAATAAGGGAGTTTATTTACTTTAAGAATGACACCTTATAGTGTGTACATTGGCTCATTACTGACAGGGGACTTGAATAACTAAGGGGCATAGCCTTGTCCTATAGGCGAGAGGTAAGATGTGGCAATGGTTAAATTAATACCAGCAAGTTGCATGTGATGGGAAGAGGTTCCCATCCTTTATCACAGCCCAGTACATACCTGGCAATTACCCTGCATCTACAAAAATATGGCAGAGTATTCTTTATTACAAATTTTTAAAACAAGCTTAAAGATACCAACTAATTTTCTCACTCCTTTGCCAATTGTAGCACTTATGATGTCAAAAGGCTCCACAAGAATAGTGCACGGCTTTACGTCACATTGTAGATACATAAAAACGTATTTGTTGTCCCATTTGTTAATTTTCTCCTTAGATTCCATTGTCCTAGAAGCTGTATCAGTAAAGCGATTGCTACGACATATGTCTGATATTTTGCTGCCTATGGATTCTTCTAAGATTTTTATGGTTTCCCGTCTTACCTTTAAGTCCTTTATCCGATTTGAGTTTATTTTTGAGGATGGTGTAAGTTGGTGGTCTAGTTTCATTTTTTTGCATGTATCTGTCCAATTTTCCCAATACCACTTATTGAAGAGACTGTCTTGACTCCATTGCATGCTCTTGCCTCCTTTGTCAAATGCTAATTGAGCATAATGGCTTGGATCGATTTCTGGGTTCTCTGTTCTGTTCCCTTGGTCTATATGTCTGTTCTTGTGCCAGTATAAGGTAGTTTTGAGAAGAGTGGCTTTGTTATATAGCTTGATATCTGATATTGTGATCCCTCCGACTTTGTTCTTCTTTCTCAAGATTGCTGCAACTATTCGGGGTCTTTTTTTATTCCAGAGGAATTTTTAGAGAGTTTTTTCTAGGTCTTTGAAATATGTATTTGTTATTTTAATGTGGATTGCATTGAATCTATAGATTGCTTTGGGTAATATGAATATGGAGAGGTCAATGGGGGAAAAGGAGACCCATATAATACTTTAAACAATAAAGATTTTTTTTTAAAAAAAGTTATTTGTTGACTAAAGCCTATGGTTTTCTTCCAGGCCTGGTTAATTTTGCCATTGTCTAGGTCATCCTTAATGACTAATGTAACAAATGTAATTAGTCTATAGCCTTTCAGTTAAAATTCCATGTATGTGGTTTATTTATTTATTTATTTATTTTTTGCAGGGACTTTAAAATTTATCTCTCCTACAGGATAGCTAATATATAAAGTACATTAAGGATTCCCAATTACCATTTAAAACTCATTGGCAATGTGTAGCAGCAGTACAGTAAAGTTATAAACACATTGATGTTTCCTTTACTATCTTGCTGTGTGTACTTTTCTCCAAAAACAAATTCTCCAAATTTAACAAGAAAAATTTTATTGCTAATTAGATTTAGAAAATAATCTGGAAACTAATGAGGAAGAAGCGAATTCAAGAAGATGGGCAATTTGTTTCAAAGTATCCATGAAATCTTTATTGCAACCATATAAGGTATATTTTCAATTTGTTTTTCTATGTTTGTAGAAATAGTACTTTAAATAATATACATGTACATACAAAGATAACTGGTGAGAAAAAGCATAGAATGGACTTCTTATCCATGTGCAAAAAGTGTCTCCAATTCCTGTACATTTTAGAGAATTTATACTTATTATCCCACAATTTAGGTTTTTATCATAAAATTTGGCGTTGACATGTCATTTTTATGATGCTGCACTTTACCAGCAGATGGCACTATTGTCATTTTCCGAAGAGCTGTGTCCCCTGGCACAAACTCATTTAAGAACAACCATCCAAGAATCAGTCTTAAAAGTCATTATTAATTTCAACTGACATCAAAGTGTCATTGTTTTGCCATTCTCTGTTTTAAAAGCACGGAATTTCCCTCATACCTTTGCTATTAACTAACTGCTGCATGTGGGTAGCCTGCAATTCTTTTATGTGTAATGATTTTCCTTTAAATGATTCCAGTGCTTTGGCTGGCTTCACAGAACAAAGCCTTACAGAAATAATGCTAAGGAAAAATCTCTTTCTTCATGATAAGAATAATAATAGTCCTTCTTCACCTTTGATATTTATTATCCCTTTCCATTGTATTTCAACAGCATTCAATAGCATTACAATTATACATGTAAAGGTTAGAAGAATATCTGTTTTTATATTTTCTTAAAAAATGCTGAAATTACCTCCTATAAGCTCTTTTGTCAATCCAAAATCCATTTACTGCTACTTTTTATCCAAAACAAATAAAACAGTAATAGCAACAACCACAGAACTTAGTTCACTGCTTTTCCCTGCAAAGGTTGTGCTGTTTCTATTGTCCAGTTTAATACCAAGTCAGCCATTAGTGACTAATGAATGGATTAGTAGGTTGAAAAGGTGGGCATGATTGACAGGCACAAATGGATTTCTAAGCATTTCTCTAAAAGTCCTTGCTAATGTTCCTTTCATAGGAGCAGTTAAGCATGTCAATCTCTTCTTGCAAAGTTTTGGTTTTGCTCCAATCAAAAAGATAGGATGGCCAGCCTAGGATTCTCATTTTACTTTAATCATGGATATCTAGCTTGCCTTCCTAGGATTTTCATGGTTGAATTGATGGTGTGAAATAATGTATTGATAAAAGGATAATTTGGAGACAACTCCACTGAGATTATCTGCTTTTGTTTGATTTGCTATTGAGCTTCCCTCTAACTCAGGAAAGTGATGCACCACTATGATATTTGGGGCCGTGTATATGTGTGTAATTTTCTTCTAGATACGTGGATGTCTTTCTTCTGCTACAAAGACATATTTTGTTCTAAGTAATTTGGTATTAAGAGGGCACCCTGTGTTTCCCCTATTTGTTATATATCTCATCTACTATGAGAGCCAAGAAAGAAAGCTAACTTTTACTTTTGAATATCTGATTTGACAATCTCATATTTAAACAGAAATGGTACATACAAAGATGGAACGTGTGCTAGGAATATTCAAGGAGATGGGAGATTGCATTTTGTTTAGTTGCCTAATACATGCAACTCTACTATCCCATAGGTATGGCCTCATCAGGACCAAATTAGTACTGTTATTCTTTATGTTTAGGATTGGAATTAGATGCTAAATAGCCTGCTGCAGGTGCTGGATGCCTCAGTCTTATTAATAAATGGAGCTATTTGAGACAAAAATCATCTCTAATTTCTATGTCCCTTTGGTTCCATTAAATCAGGTTCAAGGCTTTGCTCCCTTTGTTTGCGTCAGAATCCATTAAGATGTGGCTTCTCTCTCCTTGGATGTGTTAGATGCTACGTTACATGTAAAACAGGAAAAGTCTATGTGCTCCTTGGAGTCAAGGAATTTTCTTATTTCTTTTTCTGCCCCAGTATGATGCCTTATACAAGCTAGTATATTGCTTTGCAAATATTTATTACATTCTTTAACAGGACAGCTGGCTCTCTGATAAGCCTGGCAATTTACTCTCCAAAGTTTAATCTACCTGGGGCTACCCACACCTGCCTGTCTTCTAAGCAGTGTATCGATTCTCTCTTGTACCCTCTCTAGGGACCAAGAAGGTCCTGAAAAACAAAAACAAAACACAAAACAGTGTATTCTGTTCTAATTAATTTATGTGGCTTTCTTTAAAGAAAATATCTGGAGACTTTTGTTTTGGGGTTGCACTTACTTTTAAATTTGAGACTTCATCAAGACAATACAAAAGGTTAGTTGAGAAATACTGAAACCATATATGTATAGTACAGTGTATGCTTTTTCACAAGGTATAAACCCACATGTGCAATCATATACTAAACTTAGAAAATGTGATCTAGTTATGTCCAGGCAATTTTATTTATTTCTCTCAGGCTTTGGAGGTTTAAACTCAGTTAAACTCAGGATATACCTCTCTCCCTCTTTCGCTCTGAATTTGAGTTTAAATCATTACCCAGCATCCTTGACCTTTACCTGCTGGGTGCCGTGAGCACTCCCTCCAGTCATGACAATCAAGCATGTCTCCAGACACTGCCAAATGTCCCTTTGGAGGCGAAATTTCCCACCTCCCATTAGGAACTACTGTATAGGTTTGTAAAATGTCTCGGCTATATGATGCTATTCCAGAATTACTTCTATTTTTCATTCAGGACTCCAAAGCTCTGTGTGAAGGCTTACAATATGTTTAGGGCCAGATTCCAGTGTGGTAGGGCTTGGAGTTTGTATCAGTTTGGACTTCCTCTCTAAGGTAAGGAATACGGCGCTTTATGAAAATAAAACTAAGCATAAAAGTTAATAATTATTGCCCTAACCGGTTTGGCTCAGTGGATAGAGCCTCAGCCTGCGGACTCAAGGGTCCCAGGTGCGATTCTGGTCAAGGGCATGTACCTTAGTGGTTGGCACATCCCCAGTAGGGAGTGTGCAGGAGGCAGCTGATTGATGTTTCTCTCTCATCGATGTTTCTAACTCTATCCCTCTCCTTTCCTCTCTAAAAAATCAATAAAATATGTTAAAAAATAATTATTTTTAGTGAGAAAGAATTATAAGAAAGTGTGCATTTTTAAAAACTGACAAATACCACAAATATTACAAAATCCAGGACAAATTATATATATATATTAGCTAGTTTATAACACTCATTTTGGACTACATGTTTGGCTATCTATTCTTTGATAACCTCTTCCTAGGATGAGCAAAAACATTATTTTTTATAGAGGGAATAGATCATTTAGGTTTTTCCTACCATTAGTACTTTGACATTTGTTTGTTATTAGTGATATTTAAGAAGTGTTTATTTCAGCCTCACAAATTGTTATACCTGTGATCCAATATATTGCAATGAATAAAAAGTATGATTTTATACACAGATATATTTTCTGCTTTCAGTATGGCTTCAGGTTGGAGTCCTGTTGAAGAATTCTGGTGAATTCTACTTCAGTGATTGCCATCAGAAAAAAAAAGATAAAGTGGGAGGAGTGTTGAATAATTATTAACAATAATCACTGTGGCATTATTGAGTTTATTCAGAATAGGAGGACATCTCTTTTTTTTTTAATATTTTATTGATTTTTTTACAGAGAGGAAGGGAGAGGAACAGAGAGTTAGAAACATCGATGAGAGAAATATCGATCAGCTGCCCCTGCACACCCCCTACTGGGGATGTGCCCACAACCAAGGTACATGCCCTTGACCGGAATCGAACCTGGGACCTTTCAGTCCCCAGGCCGACGCTCTATCCACTGAGCCAAACCGGTTATGGCGACATTTCTGTTTTGAAGTGTTCACCATGAGACGTGAACCCTTTGCTCACAACTTGACAGGTCTGATTACTGAAAGAATCTTCCACAGACTAGATTCTTGATCCACTCATTTCAATAGTTTTTCTTCTACTCCACACATCCTTTCAGTTCTTGGTATCATAGGACACATGCAGCTAGGCATACAATTTTCTCCTTTCACATTACTGCCATGATCCTGGGTAAGTCAACAAGGGACACGTTGGGCACAGTACACCAGGAATGCTAGCAAAAACATTATTATACACAGAAGTGGCCTGTGAACCACATAAACACAACCCACTTTACCCAACTAAATTTATTCTCAACTCACTTTGCCTTCAGCAGGATCCCCAAAATGTCAGCGGCCACCTCATTACCCCCTTAATCAAAATGTGTATCACAGGGAGGGCATTAGAGTAGAAAAAAGCAGATGTCTTCATTGATGGTAGTTAAAACATCTTATTTTTTTGTACATTTTTCAAAACAACTAACTCCTCAAAAATACATTCCTATGGCCTCTCCCAGAGCCTTAGAAGTGACATGCAAATGAGGGGCCCTGAAACATTATAACTTCACTAGAAGCCAAGTGCAAAAAAATTCATGCATGGGGTGGGTGGTCCCTCAGCCCGGCCTGCACCCTCTTGCAATCTGGGACCCCTTGGAGGATGTCCAACTGCCAGTTTAGGCCCCATCCCTGGGATTGGGCCTAAACCTGCAGGGGATTGGGCCTAACCCGGCAGTTGGACATCCCTCTCGCAATCTGGGACCGCTGGCTCCTAACTGCTAGCCTGCCTGCCTGCCTGATTGCCCCTAACCACTCTGCCTGCCTGTCTGATCTCCCCTAATTGCTCACCTGCCTGCCTGATTGCCCCTAATTGCTCACCTGCCTACCTGATCGTCCCTAACCACTTGCCTGCCTGCCTGATGCCCCTAATTGCTCACCTGCCTGCCCAATCACCCCTAACCGCTTGCCTGCCTGCCTGATTGCCTGTAATTGCTTGCCTGCCTGCCTGATCGCTCCTAACTACTCGCCTGCCTGCCTGCCTGCCTGATGCCCCTAACTGCTCACCAGCCTGCCTGATCACTCCTAACCACCTCTGCCTTGGCCCTGCCACCGCGGTTTCGTCTGGAAGGTTGTTCAGCTGTCTAGTCTAATTAGCATATCATGCTTTTATTATTATAGATTAGAAACATATTTTCATCATAGCTGCCGCTGTAGGATCGAAGGTAGGGGAGATGGAGGAGGGGAGAAGACTGAGGCAGGAGATTTATATTGGTTCACAGGAAACAGAGAATAAGGAGTTCAGATCTTGAAATAATACTTCCTCCCTCCAACTCAACACAGAGAAAAACGTATTTTGTAACATTTATGATACACGGTGCATTCCCACTGGATTAAGATCACTCTTGATTTGATCTGTTCTAGAATTTCTTACAAATGGAATCAGACAGTATACATGTTTTTATAACTGGTGATTTTAGCTCAGCATAATGTGTTTGAGATCCATCATGTTGTTGCAGATCTATCAATTATTTCTTCTCTTCAAAGCTGAATCGTATTTCACTGAATGTTGGGCTAAGATTTGTTTATACATTCATTTTTTGATGGACATTTGGGTCATTTCTAGTTTCTGGGCAGTATAAGTAAAACTGCTATGAACGTTTGTATATAAGTCCTTATGTGACTGTGTGTTCCAATTGCACTGGGGTAAGTATCTAAATTGGATCATAAGTCAAGCATATCTTTAAGAAAATATCATGAGCAAGTTACTTAATTTCTCTATACCTCGGCTTCCCCAGTTCCTGTAAATGGAGATGGTACTGTCTGTTTTCTGTAAAAGTGTGATAAATCTAATCCATACAGATGTTTAGCACCATTTTTGGTACATGTACTGAGCAGTACATGAAACGATCAAAGTTTTTACTAGATAAGGATGTTCTCTAGGACAGATGAAAATTGAGGCTCCAGCCATTAGGGTTGTAGGGTTGCTTCCTAGATGGAAAGAAAAATGAAGTTGTTTGGAGCTCATTGGTAGGGTTCTTATCCCTGTACCAGCACTTGGTTGCTTGGTATCCTTAGGAAAGTTCGGAACCTCTCTGTGCACAGCTCCCTCATATGTAAAATTAGACAAAATTCTGTAGTACTAGTAGTATTGGTACTCCTCTTATTATTATTATTTCCATATTATATTCAGATTTTAAAGGAAATTCCTTATGTTAGGAAAGCATATTGTTCAAACAGATTTTGTGTGGTTTGATATCAAAACAGAAGAGGGTAAACTGCATTTGGTAATTGACTTGCACGGGAAAGGATTTTTATAATCACAAGTGACCATCTCTCTTTGTTTTCCCTTGAAGATGCTGGAGAATGCATTTGCCTGTAACCTACAGCTTTCATGGTATCACTCCATCAAAGCCCTCCCTCAAGGAGATTTTTCTATTTTTACAACCTGGCCGGTGTTTATGGGAATAAGTTGATAGAGCTCCTCCGCCTCCCCCCCCCCCCCCCTTTTGCTGCTCTGTGAGATTTATGCGATTTAGGATTTTGTTGTGAGGTTCCTGACAGATGGGGGAGGATATGGAATTGTAATGGCACTCTCAGACCTGAAACAGTGTGAAGCCGTGATGCACCTAGAGTTGTTATAGTCGAATATCTGTAGCACATAAAACACCAAAAGCTTGAATTCTGCCTTACCTGATAATGGCCTGCCTGAATATAGGTTCCTGTGGTATTGGAAGAAGGTGGACTGACAGAGAGTAACTAAAGAGCTACTATCATATGTAAAAGGGGGACTTGCTTAGATAAACTTTCATGAAAAATCATTTCTGTCAGCACGAATAGAGACATTATGTAAACTGATCCCAGGAGGCTATTGGGGATTAGAAGGTCAGTAAAATATCCCTCACTTTTACAAGTCATAGTGTCTCTGTCTTCATTTTGTGTCTTGATGTTACAAATTTCACTTTTCTATTCTGTGAATAAGATAAAATAAAATACTTAAAACTGATTTTAGTGAAACATGATTAGTAATAACCTTATAATTATTTAACTATGAACATGCAATAATAAAACTGCTTTCTTCATTTTGCCTGTCAAATTATAAAAATATTCTCACTTTGATTGGTGCCTAGGTTTTAAAGATTCAAGGGAAACCTGTCTTCAGTGAATGTCATTGAGAAATGTGTTCTCTGGCTTCGGGATTCTCAGAGACTGGAGAATAAAGGTAATCAATTCATTCATTCATTCATTCATTCATTCACCAAATACTTATTGAAGATCTACCAACTGGTAAGTACTATTTTGGGCACTGGAACAATAGAGATGAAAAAATAAAGTCACTTCTTGGTGAAAATAGGCACTAAACCAATATGAAAACAAAAAGAAAATACCAGGTAAGATGTTTGTCTCTGGAGTAATAGATTTCCAGGAGGAGGATATAGCAGCACAAAGACTTTAAGCCAGAATGAGATGGCTTTGTCCAAGGAACAGGAAGAAGATCATTTTGGCTGGATCAAACGAATGATAGGGTGAGTGGACAACTTTCCCAGCATACCCACAAACCACCACCAAAGAAACAGCTCTCACTTGGAGTATATGGGGTGAGTTGAGGGGAGAGGTCAAAAAAAGTTAGATTGTGGAAGTGGCAAGAATAGTATACCAAGAACTACCTTGTATATGTAATATAGTTATTCTAACTACTTTCTAATCCTTCCTCTCTGCTATGATCTGAATGTTTATGTCCTCGAAAGTGCATATGTTGAAATCCTAACCTCCAAAGGTAATGATATTAGTAGGTGGGCCTTTGGGGAGTGCTTAAATTATGAGAGTAGAATTCTCATGAATGGGAGTAATGCCTTATAAGAGAGACCCCAGGGAGTTGCCCCTTCCACCATGTGACCTCTTTTCCCTTACATTGTCAAATAAAAATATGACAACAGTCAACACAACAATAGCCGTCCAGTGTGAATGAATCAAAATTATACCTATTTTCTTGTCAGATTGGCAAAAAATACAGTATATTTTTTGGTGTGCCACAGAATTCTAGTAATTAGCTTATGTGTGCCATGAGATGAAAAAGGTTGAAAATTGCTACTCTACATATGAGCAAATACATACTCTAGAGCAATGCTATATGTAGGCATATTAATAGCATGTAGATAGGAGAGAGGAGTTTACTTACAAAGGAGAAAACCACATAATTATTCAAAGCAGTTATAAAGTACAAAATCTAGAGATATTTAAAATGGGTCAAACAGTTGTACATACCTTTGCTTTACGGAGTGAAATAGCAGATGTTCATAATAATGGTACTCCATCATCTGGAAGCCAACTTAGAGTTTCAGCAAAATTACTTAATGATTCAGAAAAATGTGCAATAGTTTTTAGAAACATAAACATACTAGAATTTTGCTTTTTAAGATTTAAGAATAAATCTTATATGCCTGTAAAATCTGACCACCCCAAATGACAACTTATTCAGAGTTCTGGATAGCTGGGATTTTGCAATACTTGGCTTTTTGAAATGTTACCTAATGTTTCCTGGTTTGCTATCTCTAAGTTTCACCTCAAATTTTATTGATTCAAGATTGTATTTATAATATATATATTCCTTTGATATTTTATAACTATTTTCACATAAACAGGGATTAAACTTTGTCATTTATTTCTGCTACCATTTTTATTTCTACCCTCTTCTTTTCCCTTCAAAACTCATTTCAAATGTATCAGAAGGATTTTACATGTGATTCACTGAGCAAAGGTTACCTCTAAATAAAAAAATGTTACACTTTTGATTTAATCTTTTTGCTGTGGAAGTAAATTCAATTGAGAGAGATTTTTTTCTTCTAAATAAAAAAACTTTCATTTCTTATAAGTGAGATATAGATAGATTACACTTTGTGCTTCAGTTGTAATGATTTTATAACTTTAGCTGCAAATAGTTTAGTCTCTTTGGAGGGAGGTCACATAAGAAGATAATTTTCAAGTCAGGCGTTGTCCACTTTTGAGATTTTTATCAACTTAACTGTGATCTTTAATATGTAAAATAACGAGGGTGTTTATGCAACTTATCAGAAGCTTTTAAAGAATGAGTATTCAACCTAGCCAATTTGGCTCAGTGGATAGAGCCTTGGCCTCTGGACTGAAGGGTCTCGGGTTCAAGTCCAGTCAAGGGCATATACTTTGGTTCCGTCTGCAGGCTCTGTTTCTGGTCAAGGCCCATGCAGGAGGCGACCAATCCATGTGTTTCTCTCACATAGATATTTCTCTCCTCTGTCTTTCCCTCTCTCTTCCACTCTCTAAAAATCAATGGAAAAATATCTAGAGCTGAGGATTAAGAAAAAAAAAAAAGAGTAAATATTCAATTTTTTTACAGCTTAACTTAGCACCAAGAAGATGGATATAGGAATGGATGAAAGAATAAGTAAATAATAAATTCATACTCTCAAACAGATGATAGTTGACCTGACCTAATGCTGATTTATTTTTTCTTACTTCAATTAACAATTGAAAATTAAGTTTGAGCAAATATTTTTTGAATTCTCTACAATTCAATTTTTGAAAGATTAATAACCTTATAAGCCCCAGTTCTACAAGTATATAAGTATATTGTTAAATTAGTTTGAGAGCAAATATATTTTAAAATATGTAAAACAGCATATTAACCTTCTACAAAATCAATTACTAATGCCCATTTTTGATGGCGTCATACTATACCTTTTTCCTTACATAAGTATATTTGTCCTTTTTTATATCAAATATTGTGTATACACATTTATTTAAATTCAAGTGAAGTTGAAATAATTCTGTTTTTAGAATTTGACTATCAGAAAGATAGATAGATACTTCTTGTGATCTTAGAAAATTAAGACCATGAATTGACCACTTACAACATTATCATTCACATTTCTAATTTAGTGATAAGATAATTAAGTGTTTTCACATTTGATGAAGGCCAATCGTGTTAGCTTAGGAAGCTAGTTATCAATAAAGGAAGGAAGCAAATGGAACCAGGCAGTAAGTCTAATAAACTAGGGAGCTGAATCAGACGCTAAGTCTGATTTACTAGGAAGCTATAGCATTCCCAGGCTTCCCAGGGGGCTGCCACATTTTCCACAGAAGGAATTGAATATCAGAGCAATCCCCAAGTGGGTAAGAAGAATCACCCTGCAGTACAACCCACAGGGGACGACAACAGGGGATTATCAGGGCAGGAGTGGGGAAAATTCCTTTGTTAGGTGCATATACAGTAGAAACCAATGGGGAGGTAAATTGAAGCAGCCCAACCTTGGAGCATGCGCAAGAGGAGCCAAAATAGCAACATAAAGGGGTGAAGCCTAACCAGGGAGAAGGATTGGATTGCATAAGGAAGCACAAGCTTGGATTACAGAAGGGGGTTGTTTACAAGCCTGGGAAAATCCAGGACGTAGTTTGAATAGTTCGAAAGAAAGCCTGCTCATTCCAAAAACAAAGAAAATACATGGAGGATTATCAGAAATCTCCAGAGCAGTTGCTAGAGCCTGCCTGCCCTCTACACCCCTGAGGGCATAATATTTTCCTTCACCCCAGTAAATCTTGCCACTATGTTTAAACTTCTCCCACGTGTGTGCCCTTTGAAATTTCTTTCTTGCAACACTGCAAGAACCCATTTCCACCAGCACCAACAGAAGTCTGTAGGAAGAGAAGGTAGTATGCAATAATTAAACCTGAATCAATTCATATCTTAATTTATTAAATCCTTTATTTGAATGTGCCATGTTTCGTTATTAGTTATTTGGTGTTTTATAGTGCAATATACCAAGAGGAAGCAATCAATGCAGATCTATTGATCAAAAATGAGTTAGAAAAGAACAAAAAACTAAATAGAGTTTCACCTGAAAATAGTTTTTAGCGGACACTGATTAAACTCAGTAACTATTTAAGTTAAATGAAATGAAATCGTACTGATCACTTCACAAGACAAAAATGAAGAAATTTAAATCAAGGAATTCTTTATATCTAGGAGTTGTTATATGTAAAATATTTTCTCAAAAGCAAGCATCTAATCTCTGTAAAAGGGACATAGTAAATGATTTGTCAGACTTTTATATATGTTTGAAATATTTCATGATATAAAAATATAATTGAAAGACAAAATCTCAATGTGCTTTTGTAGGAAAAGGGGACTTGTTTAAAATAATATTAATTGCCTAAAATGAGCTAGAAATAAAAAAGGAAAAGGAAAAAGGACTTAATTGTTGGAGATATCAGGACATCAACAACAAAAATACACTAAGCACAAATCAATATGGTATTGGTACAGAAGCAGACAAACAAGCTACAGGTATACAGTATTTCATAAATGTTATTAAAATGAGAATCTACACTAATAAAAGAGAAACATGGTAATTAGCGTACGACCGCTACCCTTTTCATTGGCTATCAGTGAGTATATGCAAATTAACTGTCAGCCAAGATGGCGGCCAGGCAACTGAGAACAGGATGCTTGGTTGCCCCAGCGATAGAGGAAACCAAGGTTCCCGCCTACAGGTGCTGGGCTCTGAGCTTCTGAAGCAACAGCTCCAAAAGATACAATGTTTCAATTATAGAAGCTAAAAGATGGCGGTTAATCTGCATACTCAGGCTGCAAGCGGTAGAGCGAAGCCAAACAGCCCTGAAGCCACAGAGCAGAGAGGCCTCACTGCCCAGGGATTAGCGGACCCGAGAGGCCTCCCGGCCGCCTGGATCAGCGGAGCCTAGAGGCCTCCCGGTCTGGGGATCAGCGGAGCCGAAAGGCCTCCTGGCACGGGGATCAGCGGAGCCCAGAGGCCTCCCGGCCCCGGAATCAGCGGGGCTGAGAGGCCTCCCGGCCCCGGATCAGCGGAGCTGAGAGGCCTCCCGGCCCCGGGATCAGCGGAGCCGAGAGTCCTCCCGGCCGCCTGGATCAGCGGAGCCCAGAGGCCTCCTGGCCCCAGAATCAGCGGGGCTGAGAGGCCTCCCGGCCCCGGATCAGTGGAGCCGAGAGGCCTCCCGGCCGCCTGGATCAGTGAAGCCTGATGGAAGCCCTGTGTGTTTATGCACCCTGGGGGTTCAGAGGTCCTGTCCTAGGCAGAGGCCTATGGTGAAATTTTCGACTCTGAGAAGCAGTCTTCGGGCTGGAAGGCGGCTCCTCTGACCTCAGTGCTGGAGAAGACCATTAAGCAGAAAACTAAAGAAACCGATTTTACATCATTTCCCAGGTGTAGAACAGTTGGCATGTAACCCCTGACCAGTGCCCAGCCTCTCCTCTGTCAGTCTATCTCACTCTTAGGTACCATGTTCTTTGTTCTGTCTTAACTGCAACTCATTTTTAAACTAGATTGCTTTTAAAAGAAGACTAAATAAAGTTTCCCTTAAGTTATTTAGATGGTGCTGGGTCTGCTGGGGCTACTGGGGGCTTGATAGAAGACACAAACATGCAACGGGGGGCCTGTACCCAGCAGTCCCAAGGCCCGCCACCTTGGTGCTGGGGCTGCTGGGGCCCTGATCAAAGACCCGCAGCCCCAAGCCCCGCCATCAAGGTGCTGGGGCTGCTGGGGGTATCAGAGACACAAACCCGCAGGCCCGGCACCCAGCAGACCCAAGGCCTTCGTGGCAGCACGAAGGAGCAGCAAGCCAAGAGGTAGGAAGCAGCAAGCAGGTGGGCAGTAACAAGGGAGGGGTCCCAGACTGCAAGAGGGCACATGCTGGGCTAAGGGACCCCCCACCCATCCCCAGTGCACAAATTTCGTGCACCGGGCCTCTAGTTGAATATATAAAATGATATATTTGATGGGAATGGATAATTTTTTTAAAGTTCTGCTTTAATGGCTATCCATCTGGAAGAAATAAAATTGGAATCTATTTTATCCCCTACATAAAAATAAACTCCAGATGAATTAACTATCTATATATATCAAAGTCTGTGTGACTGAACAACCGGTCGCCAGCCAGGCTGAGGGACCCCACCTGTGCACGAATTCGTGCACCTGGCCTCTAGTTTAAATATCAAAAAAGGAAATAGAAGAACATTGAAAGTTTTTAAAATTTAGAAGTGTGCTTATAATATATATAATTTTGGAAAAATATTCTTTTTTTTTTTTTAAATCCTCACTGAGGATATTTTCCCACTTGCTGGGGTCCAGCCCCAGCGGTCCAGGGGTTCCCAAAGGTGTGGACGGAGTCGGCGAAGAATGTTTTACACGGAGACAGCGTTCAGAACTCTCTAGCTTTCCTCAGTCTCCGTGGATCTTCCCTGTGCCTGGCTGAGGCCACAGAGAGAGATCCCAAGGCAAGCTGAGCCTTTATTTTATAGTGAGAGGTAAACAAGGTAGTGGTTTCCATAGTTACACAGTTCTTGTGAGTTTCACTTGTTTTGGCCACTTCCTGCACCTTCCTCAGCCCATTAGCTTCCCAGATAAGATCTAGAGAGCCTCTTAAGGTCAAGCCTAATTATGCTGAGAGGACTGTGCCCTCTAAGCTGGGAATTGTTTGTGACTTTGCCCACAGGTCAGTCCGAGGCTTAACCCTATATCAGTTCCCCACATCTCACCCTTCTTTTATTTTTTAAGCTACCATAATAACGGTAAAATTTAAGCATCAAACTTAAGCATCAAGAACAAAACTCTGGCTATTAAAACAATAACAAAACCAATGCAAAACACAAAACATTTTAAAACTTATGCATAGCATTTCAAGAACAAAAAATGTTTTAAGTCCCAATTTCAACATCCAACAGTTCTGAGTCCAAGTTTCAATGTCCAACAGTTCCTGATGTCTACATGTCAGCAATGATAGTTCATTTCTGGATGGTGGACAAATGGTGGCAATGCAGGTCGGACCCTCTCTGGTTTGATCCTGGGCAACCTGCAGCGACACACAGCTGCTGACTGCTAGCATGGCAAAGTGTCGTCAGCGTCCTCCATCTCTGGATTGTTTTTCCTCTTGTCTTCATGGCTGGAGCATTCCTGATAATTCCTCTCTGTTGTAGGAATCCACATGGTCTTGAAGTTGTTTTCTGAAAATATACAAACATATTCTCGACCGAAGGTTAATAAAGGGAATTTTACTTGGGGTCCTTTTTATATTTGCCCAAATGATTTTCCTTTGGCTTATTTTGACACCATGTGTGTTTTCCTGGGTGTCTTGCTGTTAGCATTATAAATGAAAAAAATTTTCTAGATGTGATTTAGTTACAGGATATTTTTCCTTACATGGTATTTTTCCACTATCTCCCCTTTTTTTATTTAGTCTAGATAACTTTAAATTTTAATTTTCTTTGCACAAAAATATGACTGTTTTATGTTCATTGCATGTTAAGCAATTCTTCCATGAAATGAAAAATTTGGTTAATACTTCTTGAGCCAATTTTAATTAATCTGAAAACTTGACTGCTATTTTACTGACAAATTTAATATTCTAGCAATAATCTTAATTTACACTGTAAATATTAATTGAAAGGATCACTTTATGTCCTTGAGGAGGCTCAAGCATTCCTGTTTGTTAGGCTAGATTTAAATATAGGGTCTGTTAACTAAGCCTTCGTTTTTCTGGATACCATTTTCAGCTGGACCAACTCTCTTCTGTTATTTGATTCCTGATCTGGGCTGGGCATGGGAAGCAAGAAGCAGCCATGGGGACAGGAGACATTCCTCAGAAGGGGCGAGTGTTCAAGCCCCTGCACAATTGGGGGGGTGAGGATCTGTGCCCCACCTTGTTGACCCCCAAGTTCTCTCCTACTGGCCCCTCTGTGACTGTGCCTGTCTTAGGTTGTTCCTCCCTGAGGAATCTTACCCGTCTTTGACTAACCAGCCATGCTCCGGGGCCAAGCAGGGTGATGTGAGGTTCAGTTCTGTCTCCTTGGTAGTCTATGTCCCTCTGGCCTCCATGCCCAGCAACTGCCTTTGGATCCCCTCGCCTGCTGGCGGGGCCCCGGCATTGATCATGGGGAACCCAGGTTTCTTCTCCAGAGAGGGCCCAGCTTACGCCATTGGGCAAGAGACAGATCCATGGTACCAGCTTTTCATGATCCCAGCTTGAACGGAGAGCTCAGATAACAGCTGTAGACAATTGGAATCCTCTTGGCAAAAAAAGGTCAAGAGAGGTCAATATAGAATGCTTAAGTGCCTTCCCAGGAGGGAATAAATCCCCTCAATGTCCTTAAAACATTCAAAGAATTAATTTGTAAGTTTGTTTGGGATAAATGCACAATATACTGTTGTAAAGCATCAAAAATTAAGAATAAAACTTGTAGAATAATACCATGTAAGAATATTCTTTCTCTAGGTCATGACAACTTAATTTTAAACTGGCTGTCTCAAGGTTTGGAATGAGGAACCTACTTAGCAAAAACAAAAAAGCAATTTACAGAAGCAGAGACAGCATGCTATCCAAATTACAGTTTTGAGTAAACACATTATCTAGAGTCCTTGGGTAACCTAGGTTAAACTTAGGCATGTTATCTAAATTTACAGTTTTGGGTCTCCAGAACACTGAGTTGACATGCTAACTGGAGCCCTCTGACGTTGGAATAGCTGTGCTGTCCTCCCCAGGTAAAGGAAAAATGTGCCTTCTAAGACCAGTATGAAAGTTATAGTTTTTACCTGAATTAATTGTTACCATACTTCACTTTACCGTGCCCCAGGTGGTCTCTGGGCTGTTGGTTGTCTGGTTTGTCTTCCTCTTGCTGGGTTATACTTGGAGAACTTCAATTTAAAAAGAAATCTTTTTCTTTTACAAAAAGTAACCTATAGGGTTACTTCCTGGATGTTGACTGATAGTGCCGCAAGGCCATGTATTACAAGTCAAAGTCATGAAACAATTATGGTGACTGTACTTTCAGATTTGGTATTTTAACAGCAAATCATTAGATTATCCTATAAATATTAGTGGAAGATATTTCAAAATTTTAAAATTTCTCCTTTTTATTAAATTTAAAATAATATTTTTAAACAGCATTCCCTTTCGGCTTATTTGCATATACAGAGGGACCATGGGAAGCCTTCAGTAACTTTTTTAGAAGAATTTTACTATACTTGGATTCAGTTGTTTACAAAGATACTGGCTTCTTATAGTAGGTACTTTTATTTATAAAGTTAGTAAATTTAGTAAAGTTTTATGTCTGATTCACGAGGTGCAAATGCTGCCCCACCTCCAGCCTAATTTAAAATGCAGCGGCGAGGAGCTTTTGTTATTTTAAATTACATCTTAAAATTCTGCTGCTGTATTTTAAGAAATATCAAACAAAATAACTTGTTTTGCCCTTTCTTAGAAGCAAAAACTTAAAATATATTTATTAATTTATATTTGATAAAGCTTTCCATGTGATTTCAAGTATATTAAATTGGCTTTATTAAAAAATCATTTAAGAAGAGAGTATAAACTTTTGAAAACATTTCAGGGCCCGTGAAATGTCTCAAAGTCATTCCTTGGTTATAGTTTTGAAATCTAACTTGAAAGACCATCAAATATATATGTATATATATGATTTAAAGATTATATACTTTTTATAATTATTAAGAGATATCAATTAAATTTAAACTGATCTTTGTATTTAAAAATTTTGGTTGGGATTACAGAATTTATCCTCTTTTTTCAATTAGACAAATGTTGAAATTTTACTATAATTATATGATTTCTCCCAATTTATCTAACCAGAACTTTAAACTCTTAGCTGGCAAGTTAAATATTTAGCATTTCTCAATCAGTAACATTTTTAAGAACAAACTTCAAAAATACGAGACATAATCAATAGATTTAATTCTGTCCTCTAGATTTTTCGTGAGGGAAATTTAGATTAATATTTTAGCATTTTGTTATTTCAGAATATGTAATTCAATTTAGCAAACTCCCAAAGCCTTGGGCTGCCATTGACTGGAAACAGGTAACCATTAAAATGCAGATTAGTTACATTCTTTCTACCAAGGATGGGAAACTGGGAAGCAAGCCTCTCTTTAGAAGTTTCCACTGGTAGGAAATTTTTGGCCTACCTGCTTGTCTGTTGGGGGGAGGGAGGCTAGCCCTTCCTCCATCAGAAATTGCCTTGGGCATACATACTCCTCTGTATTCACAACCTCCCACTTCAACCCCAAAAGCCGCAGCTTCACATTTCTTCCTTGAATTGGCTCCACCCCTGAGCCTCAGCACCTCAAAACAAAACCCCAATTTCGAGCCAAATTGTTAGTTTTACCTTTTGTGTCAAGAGCTAACTTTGATATGTTAAAAACTAAGTAAAATCCACTTACTCAATCCAAAACAGGCATTAAAAAGAAAAACCCCAAATGCTCTCTTGTATCCATTTTAAGAGTAGGATTGGTGCTTTCTGCTATTACCTGAGTCCTGATCTATCACCCCAGGGAGAGCTTGCCAATCCTGCACTTTCCCGGGGTGGAAAGGCTGCAGTGGGGTTAAGGATAAGGCTCCTTGGGCCTACCTTCTCCCATGCCTCTACATTTACCTTTCTGGCACCTTTCCATCCTCAGAAAAGCATGGACATGTTAAAAGATCAATACGGAGTCTTTTTTCTTCTAGACTCAGTATGGCACATCTTCTCATTCTAAAGATCAATACAGAGTCTTCTTTCTTCTAGACTCAGTATGGCACATCTTCTCATTCTAAAGATCAATACAGAGTCTTCTTTCTTCTAGACTCAGTATGGCACATCTTCTCAATCTAAGTTCTGTACTATCCACCCACTTTACCCTACTTATCCTCTATAGGGGGCTCTGCATCATCCTAAGGTGGAGTCCTATCCGTCCAGAGTGCGGAGGGGGGGGGGGGGGGGGGGCTTACCTAGGGGAATCCTATTCCAAGGGTTCCCAAAGGTGTGGACAGAGTTGGTGAAAACTATCCACCCTCTTCCTATGGTGGAGTCCTATCCGTCCCCAGTGCAGGGGCCTTACCTAGGGGAATCCTGTTCGGCCTGTCCGGGCGCCATATGCTGGGGTCCAACCCCATGGGATCCAGGGGTTCCCAAAGGTGTGGACGGAGTCGGTGAAGAATGATTTACACGGAGACAGCGTTCAGAACTCTCTAGCTTTCCTTAGTCTCCGTGGATCTTCCTGTGCCTGGCTGAGGCCACAGAGAGAGATCCCAAGGCAAGCTGAGCCTTTATTTTATAGTGAGAGGTAAACAAGGTAGTGGTTTCCATAGTTACACAGTTCTTGTGAGTTTCACTTGTTTTGGCCACTTCCTGCACCTCCCTCAGCCCATTACCTTCCCAGATAAGATCTAGAGAGCCTCATAAAGTCAAGCCTAATTATGCTAAGAGGACAGTGCCCTCTAAGCTGGGAATTGTTTGTGACTTTGCCCACAGGTCAGTCCGAGGCTTAACCCTATATCAGTTCCCCACACCCACTGATTTTTAGGGAAAGTGGAAGAGAGAGGGAAAGACAGAGAGAAACATTGATGTGAGAGAAACACATCCATTTGTTACCTACTGCAGGAGCCCTGACCAGGGCCTGGGCTGGGGAGGCACCTGCAACCAAGGTACATGTGAACCAGGGATCTTCTGGTCCACAGGCTGAAGCTCTATCCACTGAGCAAAACTGGCTAGGGCTGGCAAACTATTATTAATCAAGACTGTAAAGCCAGAAAACATTCAAGAAAATGTTGCCATAATTTACTATAGGAAAATTGAATTTTTAAAATTTCAAACTATAATATAAAAGATGTCAATAACAAAATGATAAACGTAGACAAATATTTGTGACAAAATTGATATGCTAAGGCCTTCCTTCCCCTCCCCTCCCCTTCCCTCCTCTCTTCTTCCCTTCCTCTCCCCTCCCTCCCCCTTCCCTTCTCTTTTTTTTCCCTTTATGCTTGTTTTCTTCTTCCTTCTTTATTTCTAGTGGTGTAGATAATTGTGGACATGCTAAAAACATCAGAGATGTGGATTTTCAAGTGGTTGATACTAAAAAAAGAAAGGAAGAAAATATAGCTGCAATTTTGAAAATGATAATTTCTACTACAGTCAATTACCACTACTTATATGAATTCTGAAAATTTAAAACTGGCTACACTTAGGTTTTGAAATAAAATAAGGTAGTTAGTTTTAAAAAATGCATCAGCAAATGAACAACCATAACTTCTGAAAATTGAATAGTATTTTACTATATTTTTGCATGAATATTCTCTGCTTTGAAACTACAAATGTAAAGAATAAATTCATTGTAAGATTACTTTCTGGTTTTTCTTTTAAAATTAATTTCACTTTTATAAAAATGGAACATTTAGTTATGAAGGAAATAAAATCTTTGTCCTTTGTGATTGTTATTTCATTCTGCCTGTCTCCATTGGTTTTCTTTATTTACCTCTTTTAGGAATATATTCAAAGGAAAACTAGATAGATTGTTGTTCATTCATCAAAATGTTAAGGCACTTTCTTTTTTTCCACTTCAAGGAAATTTGTAAAATAATTTTAAAAAGAAAAAAAACACTATAGGATGGAAGGACTATAGAAAAGCATTAAAATTCAAACCTCCAGCCCTAGCTGGTTTGGCTCAGTGGATAAGAGGAATTGGCCTGTGAACTGAAGGGTTTGGTACTGGTCAAGGGCACATGACCAGGTTTCTGGTCAAGGGCACATGACCGGGTTTCCAGCTCAGTCCCTAGTAGGAGATGTGTAGGAGGCAGCCAATCAATGATTTTATCTCATCATTGATGTTTCTCTCTCTCTCTCTCTCTCTCTCTCTCTCTCTCTCTGAAATCAATAAACATATATTAAATACAACAACAATAAAACATCTCAAACCTCCAGTATGATGTGGAGTTTCTGTTTTTTCTTAGTAAGGCTTTCACACCACTTTTTTTAAAAAATATATTTTATTGATTTTTTACAGAGAGGAAGGGAGAGAGAGAGAGAGAGTTAGAAACATCGATGAGAGAGAAACATCGATCAGCTGCCTCCTGCACATCTCCTACTGGGGATGTGCCCACAACCAAGGTACATGCCCTTGACCGGAATCGAACCTGGGACCTTTCAGTCCACAAGCCGACGCTCTATCCACTGAGCCAAACCGGTTTCAGCTTTCACACCACTTTTTAAATTACACCAGCAATTAACAAATAAGAAAATTCGATGGAAAAAGATTATTTTTAAATTAATCTCTAGTAAAGACATACTAGTTTTAAGATACTAGCAATCACCACAAAAGACCACATTTCATTTTTTTAATCTGAAGGTTAAATCTGTTTATATTTTATTGGTTCTGTTAATATTTAAGATTATTGTTTTTATTTTATGGCTTTAAATACTTACCCATCCATTGTAGAGATCTACAGGTTTACAATATACAATAGTAAAGATGCTTCTAATTTGAATTTTGAAATTCACTGCTGTTTAGGTTCCTGTGACGTGTTCAAATTGTAGTTGAACTATACACATCTTTGGTGACATCCAAATTTAAATTCCACGAAATAGACATGAAATTGGGAACTCCGAATTTGAACTGTGGTAATTTGAAACCCTTAGAGAACCAGTCTTCTAGAATTAAAAATGTTTTTGGAGGAGTGCAGCAGTGATACATTTTTGAGTTACAAGACTTTTTATTTTATTTTTTTAGCTTATTTGACAAGAATCATTTCCACCTCTTCTCTACCTTAAGCAGTGGATACTTGACATCAGAAAATAAGTATGCCTCTATTAACATTTTCCCCCCTTTGAGTGCGGTATATTTCTAAAAGTATTTGAGTTTTGTCTTAAAAATGTCCTTATATATGTAAGTTCCTTACAAATATAACGTCCAATTTTGATCAGCATGTCACTTACAATTTTTATTGAAAAGATGTTATATACCGGACATTATAATAATGCTAAGTGCTTTTTACATATTTCATTTACTCTTTATATTTCAGTAAGGTGGGTATTAAAGTCTCAGTTTTAGAGAAGAGGAAAGTAAGGCCCAGAGAGCTGAAGTTCATTAAGGTCACACAAAGAGCCAGGATGTAAACCTATCTGTAGAACATGATCTACTACAGCTAAAAATTAGAGACACTGTAACAAACAAAAGAAAAAAAATCAAAGTAAACATTAACTGTTCAGAGAAATTCTTGTCCATGATTTCTACATGCTCCTACATGCCTTTGCTGGTTTCCTCCTGCTCCTACATGCCTTTGCTGGTTTCCTCCTGCTCCTACATGCCTTTGCTGGTTTCCTCCTGCTCCTACATGCCTTTGCTGGTTTCCTCCTGCTCCTACATGCCTTTGCTGGTTTCCTCCTGCTCCTACATGCCTTTGCTGGTTTCCTCCTGCTCCTACATGCCTTTGCTGGTTTCCTCCTGCTCCTACATGCCTTTGCTGGTTTCCTCCTGCTCCTACATGCCTTTGCTGGTTTCCTCCTGCTCCTACATGCCTTTGCTGGTTTCCTCCTGCTCCTACATGCCTTTGCTGGTTTCCTCCTGCTCCTACATGCCTTTGCTGGTTTCCTTATGCTCCTTCCTGCCTTTGCTGGTTTCCTCATGTGCCTACATGCCTTTGCTGGTTTCCTCATGCTCAGACATGCCTTTGCTGAAGTGCCTCTGCTTACCTAGGCCATTTCTCAGTCTTGTGTTTACAGGAAACCACCTTGAAGGATGGGGTAGTGCCCCTGCTTTGAACAATGAGCAGGCTTTCTATGAAAGCAGTGGATTCCCCAATTTCAGAGTTCTCTTCCTGTATTTTCAGCCTCTTATAATTGTTCCTTGCATTTAATGAGCACTCTGAGTTTGTTTGATATGAGGCATAAAGGACAAAGAGTAGGTTATTAAAAAAAATACCAGGAATGAATTCTCCAAATACTATGTCTGTGACCCTTGATTATTTAAAATAAAACAATTAACTTCAATAGAAACATTTTTAGTGTCTGCAATGTGCCTGGTGCGTGTTAATTCTTTTTGTTGTTTTACCCCTTCCAAGAACGCTTTAGATGAATAATCACTTTTTTATCAAGAAATGTAGAATAAAAAAGAATCTTCAAAGAAAAGGACCCAGCAGATGCTTGCTTCTGATATATATGCAATATAAATCTGCAGGAGATCCCGTCATAGCAAAGGACTGCACATGATTGGGCAAACACCACTTATTATACATTATGTTAGAGCCATTTGTACCTCATAATTCTTATGAAAGTGGCTTTACCTTGACAAGAAACAACGCTCCAAATACTAGTCCAAGTTCCAGTGTACTAAATCAAAGTCAAGACAGATGTCCAGATAAATGTTTTAAAGGAGCACAAGAATGAATTCAACTAAGTCAAGCACCCCATTTCTTTGTTGCTAACCGTCTGAGGATGGTAGTTTCCCCAGGGTCAGTCTCTCAATCATG
Organism: Myotis yumanensis; assembly: GCF_028538775.1. Taxonomy (NCBI): domain Eukaryota; kingdom Metazoa; phylum Chordata; class Mammalia; order Chiroptera; family Vespertilionidae; genus Myotis; species Myotis yumanensis. The sequence continues at coordinate 17,920,319 of NW_027223759.1, forward strand.
ATTTCTAGCCGCCTCCTCCCTCCCCCCCCTTCCCTACCCTCACCGCCCCACCACCCCACCGCCCCAGGCAGTGAGAATCTTCCTTTTCCCTGGAGATAATGGGACTCTCTACACATACCTAAAATCCGGAGACTGATGATGGATATGTAAGATTCAAGAGAAAGGCAATTTAGGGAAGAAATAAAGTAAGAAATGTTAAGGTCAAACCTAAAGAAAACCAAGCTGCCCCCGTAAGAAAATGTGTGTAATCCAAGCCCACTGCTTTGGCCTCGGAACGCTCAGAGTAACTAGGCAACGACGTTGCCGTGGTAACCCGGGACGCTCAGAGGGCACCAAGGAGTGTCGCTGGGCAGCCCTTCCGTGTCCGGAGCTGGCCTGGTGGGAGGGGTGATGGAGTGTCAGGCTCTCGCGACAGCTGCGTGGGGTCGTTGGCAGGCATCATCGACGACGTTGCTCCTAGGAACGCGGTGCACAGGCGGGGGGCACGGCCCAGAGCGCCCCGATGGCTGCTCAGCAAGGGGTGCCCACCTCGCCCCTGCGGGCTCTGGAAGAAGCTTTGGGCATGGGCTCGGCGGCTGGCGGGGATGCCTCGGACATGGCAGAGGGGACCTACTACCTGGAGCGTATCCTTCCCATATGGGCGCGGCCCCAGGCACCGGCTGCAGTAACGGGTATTAGGGGCCAGGGCCCTAGCTCTCCACTGGGGGGCGTCCTGGAGGCTTAGGGCGCCGATTCTACCCAGTTGGAGCTCAAGCTGGCTTTTCTGCCACCGAAACCCCCTTATATAGTTATCAGAGTAAACTTTGGATCAAAGTTTTGTGTGAAGGTGGAACAGCAAATTGATCCAACCCTCGTTTGGGCTCAGTGTTTCCCCCAAGCTTTCAGAATTCCACAAGGAATTGGTCAAGGAAGTTTGGAGACTTAGGGAATCCTCTGTCTTTGGGCTTTTAAGGAACCGAAGCTCAGAGTGTCCCACCTGTACCCAATGCTTAAAAAGATTTATTTTGATAGCATCAACTTCCTGGATAGTTTCAATTTTGGCTTTTTAATAATAAATACATTTGTTTTTTTTCTTCTTTAGCAACTAAATAATATCCTGGTGAGCTGACAGGGCTCAGAGGTGTTGGGAGAAAGCCAGAAAGTGATGAGCAATTATCAAAAGAAATAGCAAAAAAATGAATAGCCATTTGTGGATAATTAAGTTAACTATTTCTTGTGTAAAACTTTTGAGCTCCTTTCAATCCCTGGTGGGTTATGGGTGGCAACAGATCGATGTCTCTCTCTCTCTCTCTCTCTCTCTTTCTTTCTCTCTCTGTTTCAAATCAGTAAAACATATCCTAAGATGAGGATTAAAATACTGCACAATCTTTTCAGCTCTCCTCGAGGCATATAGATTAATTGTACTGATGGGAGGTTTCATGAGAAAAAAGATATCTATTCCTTTCTTCCGGCAGGTAAAACAGAGATGGTTTATCTATTTTATTCTCAAAGATATCAAGGAAACTCCCAAATCTACCTATTATGTATGTATGTATGTATATATATTTGTCCCACTATAGTCACTCCAGCTCTAATTCAAGACATCAGAGACCCAGCAATGGTTCTCTGAAGCTCAATGGTTGTGAGCTTTGGCAAACTGGTTAACCTGTCCGACTCAGACTCAGTACACATCCCTGCTGCGGGGACTCTTAGGAACTTGGTTGAAAAGATCAAAGGAAGTATGCAGCATTCTACTGGAGGCAAACATAATCTTTCCAGGCGTATAAGTTTCAAGAGTTTAGAAATTGATTTGAATGGAATATGTGGGTGTTTTAGTGTCTTAAATGAAGTTTTATATTCTGTTTTTATAGCTCTGTCAAGCTTTTTAAAAGTAATAGTCATTTTTTAATAAAAAAACAAGTCAACTTTTTTTTTTCAGAGCAATCTACATCAAGTATAAAGTTACCCAGTATCTTTGCTAGTGAATAGTAATCAGGCTCTTACCATTTTTGTCTGCATTGAAATGATTTCTGTAACACATAGTTAATTGTTATCATAAGACAAATGTGAGGTAACTTTTTATGACATTTTTGTGAAATAAATGGTGGGACTCCAAGATAGCACAATTTTCAGCAACGAAATCTGTGTTCACTTAATTGACAGGGGGATCACTGAGTCACAACTGCCAGCATGTAGCATTTTGCACAAAACCTATCAAGATTTCTCTTGATAATCACACTTGCAAATACAAGCAACTCCAAGTTTTCATAATTTCATTATCTAGTTTGGGAATTACCTAGGCCCTTTGCTTTCCTTTCATCTCTCTTTGCTTGACTGACTACTGTTTTGGCTTTCAACCAAAGAGTAGTCAGGGGATAACAAAGCTAAACATTTAACCAGTCAATTTTTCTACATTCAGTGCAATGTTCAGGTAAGGTTTAGACATGGGGGAGATTTAACTCTTAGGTTTGAGGATTACTTCTGAATGCCAAGTATCCCAGTATCCCTGGGCTCTCCTAACGTGCATAATTAAGAGTTGACTGTATAATGTTATTTGACATTGTTTCTTAAGGCAATTATGATAGTTGCTGAAGTGAGACTTTCTTGGGTTTAAAGTCTTTAGCTCTCAGGTAATTTAATTGAGCTATTGCAGTGGATAAATAAAAGTTATAATAAGCACAAATGAACCAGAAATCTGATGTTCTCTACTTTGCACGTACACTTTATCACTTCTAATCTATGGCATCTAGTGCTGGACTTTATTTATGACTGAACAGATGCTCCTAGAACACTAGTCAACAAGCTATCAATATTGAGCAAGTCTTTGAAAGGTGTTGACTCAAATTCTCCAGGAAATTAGCTTTTTCTTTGCTTTTAAACATTTACACATGAAGAACATGTACGCATTAATGTGGCCCAAACCAGAAACAGCCAGGATCCATCATGGGGAGAATGGCTTCATCAAAAAGTCCCCACATTCTTTACAACAGGGTAGAGAATGTATTAAAAAAAAAAATATTTCTTACCTCTGCAACACCCCTCCTTTGTAACCTCCTAGCTATAATAGTGACACCTGTTTCTCTTCTGAAGCACTTCACAATATCATTGCTTTTATGTTTTAAACTTTCAAAAGATGAGATACAAATATACATGACATAGTCCTTATTTAGCTATCACCAGAGCTTTAAGAAATGTGGTCATGGAGTGCATAGGTCCTTTGGAGAACTCTTTTTTTTTTTTTTTTTAATATATTTCATTGATTTTCTACAGAGAGGAAGGGAGAGAGATAGAGAGTTAGAAACATCGATGAGAGAGAAACATCGACCAGCTGCCTCCTGCACATCTCCCACTGGAGATGTGCCCGCAACCCAGGTACATGCCCTTGACCGGAATCAAACCTGGGACCTCTCAGTCCGCAGGCCGACGCTCTATCCACTGAGCCAAACCGGTTTCGGCATTTGGAGAACTCTTCATAAAAAAATGTATTTGCAGCATTGTGGAATATAAGGCTAGATTTTAACTAAGTGATCTGTAAAGGACCACGTCGATATCTCCAGAATTTGCAAAGAAGGTTGGTTGTCTTTTCTCTTTTTTTCCCCTTGATTTTTCCATCATCATTTATCTCTCACATACCCTTTTCCACTTCTCTCTCCCTCCTCCCAGAATCACCACACTATTGTCTAGGTCTATGAGTTTTTTCTTTCATTTTTTCTTTTTTTGCTCAATACCCCCTCTCCCTTGCTCCCCCCCATAACCCCCGAGCTATCAGCCTGCTCTCTATGAGTTTTTCTCTATTTCGCTTGTTAGTTCATTTTGTTTACCCTTTGGGGTGGCACGGATAGACCTGGAGAGCATTGTGCTAAGTGAAACAAGCCAGTCAGAGAACAAGGACCATATGATTTCACTTATATGTGGAATTTAATGCAGGTTGATTGTCTTTTGCAAATGAACCCTCTATTAGAAATCAATACAACTTGGGTGAGGTTTTCAGTTGCAGTAGTTCCCACGGGCTGCCTATCAATGTGTGGCTGGGGACATTTGGGAAAGCCTGATTCCAGTTGGGAGATGCCGGCAGGAATGAATTGTACTAAGAAAGCTAAGGCTTAATTGATTTTGTTGCTACCTGTCTAGAGAAAGACCTTGTTCAAGGAATGGAATACATGACTCTAGGAAAGGGAGGCCCACAGAATGTCATTTTTATTATCTGCCCCCTTTGTGGTGATTCTCTGCTCCCCAACTAGCCTTTGATTATTATATCATCTTTCTAGGCATTCTAACACTAAGAACTTGGCCCATGAGACTGTGGATATAAATAAGTTTACTGGCTACTGAAAATGTGTCCTCTGGTCCCTACAGCAATCTCTAAACAGCAGTTTCTGAGGATTGAGTGAGTTAAGCCAGTTCTTCGAGGCAGCTCCAAACTTAACTGTGTGTGAAAATGCAAAATTAAGGATTCCAGACCCTGAAATACGGTGATCACACTAAATCGATACTCATCTAAGATGGACGCTTGTCTTTTTAAGTGACATGCCTAGCCAGTCTTTCATTACAATAGTGTAATGTTCACTGATAACTTTGTTTAATTAAAATTGAACTTTTGTCATTTAAAAATATTTTATTCTTCTTAACATTTTAAAATTTCTTCCCTCTGTTACGTTACTTCTCTGGAATGTTTATAGTACTAAATGAAAATATACTGTAAAATCCTCAATATTATCATTATGTACTCAAGTTGAGTATTTCTTATTATCATTGCAATACTGAATTTGCACACGGTACTTAGTGGCGCCCTACATACAGTCAAATAAAAAGGACAGAGAATCTGAATGTAGAATCTAGACCAGGAGGCATGTTACTAAGCCCAGAGTGCTGAATTTTACAGGCAGGAAAGTCATAGGCTATTTGGAGAGAAAAGAAATGTGTTTTGTTCTGTGTCCTCTAGTTGAAGCAAACTTTAATGTGCATATGAATCACAGATATGGATCTTTAAGTGAAGGTTTTAATTCAGTAAGTCCAGGTCAGGGCTGAGACTTAGCATTGCTAACAAGCTCGCAGGAGCTACTGGTAAGAACTGTAATAGGAGTAGCAAGGCTGTATGCAAACATCTTAACCTTTTACCCTTATATTTTCAGACAGACATACACTATGTTGATATCTTTGTGTATCTACTGGCTTACAAATTGGAAAGCTTACACCGCCACCCACTGTGTAAGTCTTATATGAGTCTTATATGTAGAAAGAGGTATTTTCCAGTTGCAGCAGCTGTCCAGGGCAAGGGTGGCCAATACATTTCCATTCTGGGCAATGCAACTGAAATGGTAGTGGCTTCCTGGTATGTGTGTTAATAAGAATTCTGAGGCCTAATGAAGACTCGGTGGGAAAGACTGCAGGAAGCAAACATGGGGCAAAGTGGTAGCCAGCATGCCAGTTATTTCCCATCTTTGGTTTACATTATTCAGCTAACTTGCTTTATTTAAACTGGAATTCCTAAGGAAGGGAACGTAACTATGATGTTTGCTATTTATAGCACTTTTCTTTGATTTCAGTTTAGTAAGTAAAATGTTGATTATGGAGGATCCAACCTAGATTTTCGATTGCCTTTGTGTACATTGGCTCTGCAGTGATGGCAAAGATTACAAAGCAATTTCTGCCTATAGCAGCTTTGGGAAATCATGGAAAATATAATTAGCTATATGTTTCACTCCAGTTCTTTATGGAGATGCGGTTGCTGGCAGTGATCACGACCTATAAATGTGGTCATGGGAGAGACGAGTGTGTGAGCAATGCCGTATGCTGCTTGTATCTGTGGTCCTTTTGCAGAACCTTATTTGTGACAGCGTCATAACAAGTGGCATCTCAAGCTCTGCTCCACTCGACCAGCTGAGATACTTCTCAGGCTTCCTGCTGTTGTGTCTCCTGTAGGTCTGGGATGGGTGCCCGGCTCCCTGGCAGTTTCAGTGTGGGTGCCTGTTGTCCGTTTTCTGATAATATCTAGATGGTCAGGATCTAGTGAAGATTCTGTTTAGTGCAAAAAGTGCCCATTAGTTCACCTGTGTTGACCAAGTACCAGGGAGCTGAGTCATGCTATGCAAACTCACAAATACTATTACATTCCTGCCAGGGCAAGGGGAGATGTGGAGAAGTGGGACCCTGGTCTGAGTCCAGGCTATGACTCTAGGACACAGAACCTGGCTTGGAAGTAGGCGGTGTGAGAGACTGTGGCTGCAGACCGGGCAGCAAAGGGGAGCCACAGACGGTAGCCTCGGCAAGAGCAGACTAGCAAACCAGGCCCAGGATAAGTGTCAAGTTAAGCTCAAACAAGCCGAAAGGCAAAAACCAGATCTGAGGGGAACAGGCTGGAAAAAGTGAATTTTAGAACTGGAGTTCAGTGATGTTCTTTGAAGAAATACTAGGTAGATAAAGGGAAGGGAGCTTTGTAAGGGCCCAGAGTCAGCCTGGCATTAATAAACTGATTTTAAGCCAGATGCCAGCTTATTATTCTACAGTGGGGGGGGGGGGGGGGGGGGGGGGGACGGGGAATTGCATGAGAATTTTGACCAGCTTAATTGTAGGGACATTTCCTGGAGAATAGGCTCACCTAGGAGATTCGATTACTGTGGTTCTACTTTTACTGGGAAACTTTCTCATCTGTGAAGGTTTTATCTTTCAGACAATTCTGATGGATTGTCTATTTCCACTCTGGCAATTCTGCCTCTAAAGTAGTGCTTCCCATACGTGGTATTCTGTCAGATTCTGCTTTACGCTGTCTTTCTGGCATCCCGAGGGCCAAGGGGATCCGTATCTGTACAACCTACAGTGTCCTCTTCATGAGAATCTGGGAGTGTAATTTATTCATGCTTTGCAACCAGAAACTGCTGTACATCTACTGAGAAATTCATCTGTTTTCATTGGATGGATATTGAATTGGTATCTAATCATATCCTCCTTTTCACCCTGACTGCTGGGAAGCTTATAGTCAACCCTGTGGCCTACATTTCACAAAATTATGAGACCCATGGCATGTACTGCATCTTTACTTTTATTTCTGCTTATTTCCCTTTTTCTCAAATTTCCATATGCACTTATTTTTATATTTTGCAATGTATGCATATTTGTAAACTGTCACAGAATCATTTTGGGATTCGTTCATGCATTTGTCCATGTGTTGCTAGCCAGCTAGTCAGATAGACAGATGCATGCCAACATACATGCCAACGCACATTTATTTCTCAGTAACACTGCAACATCACATTTCAACTGAGTTGCTTCTGGGAAGATTTTCTGTTCAAGTCATATTGTGGATACTAAAAATATCAATCAAAGAGGATACCAGTTCCTATTTTGGGTTTTTGTCCTTTTCCTGATCTTTTGTCTCATTAATCTCTTGGCCTTGGTTAATTTAATTTTGGGGTCTTTAGACCTTTCGTACTTCTCCCTTCTCTAAGGAATTCACATTGAGCTATTTAAATGATTTGATTTAGCTGTCTGTACTATTTTTTAAGAGTTTGGAAAACAACTAGATTTGAGTTTATTATCTAGGATATTAGCAAAAATTGCACATTCCTATTGTGTCACTATAGAGATACTATGGCTTAGTTGAAAATTCTTGACATTTATATACAAGAAACATGTCTTTGTCACTCAAAACTATGTGATTTTGGGAAAATCTATTAATCTGTTTGATTCACTTTTTGTGTGTTTTTTTCAATTTGATTCAGTTTCTTTTCTTCTCTTTTCTTTTTTTTTTTTTTTGAAGATGAGTGTATCTGTGCCATTCAGTCTCACAAGGTTGTTATGAGAATAAATATGATTATTTTTCATGTAATAGTAGTTTTTACGCTCTGCAAAATGATAGCTATTTTTTCTTAGTCTCCTTTGATTGTGTGGAAACAGAATATTTTACTAATGATTAAAATCCGTTGGTTATATTATTTTCAGGATAGAGTATACAGGTGTTGTTAGATATTTCCAAAGCTTTTAGAACAAATCACGCTTTCCCTCCACATATTGCTATGTTTTGCAACCTTTGCTTTCACCTTCCTTCCTCACAATAATTTGTTAGCAGTTGTTTTATTTGAAATTATCAAGTCTATCCAGATAATTATAGAGTATTTGCTTTTTTGTGGAATTTTTTATGGTATGAACAGTGATGAAGGACAGCATTGCTTTTCAGGAGACTTAATGACAGGGGAATGCTTACAAAATCAATTTTTAGTAGTTGTCTCTCAGAAGAGAGCATGCTTTTTCCATAAAAGTGAAGCTGACTCTTATTTTTTGCAACAGCATAGATAGACCTAGAGATTATTATGCTGAGTGAAATAAGCCAGTCCTAGAAAGACAAAAATGAATGATCTCACTTGTATGTGGCATCTAATGAACAAAATAAAAGGATGAACAAGATAGAAACAGAGGCATGGATACATTGAATGTTTTGATCATTGTCAGAGAGAAGGAGGGTATGGACAAAAGATGAAGGAATTAGCCAAAGAACATATATTCAAAACCTATAGACACTAATAAAAGAGAAACATGGTAATTAGCGTATGACTGCTACCCTTCCCATTGGCTAATCAGCATATCCTTATGCAAATTAACTGTCAGCCAAGATGGCAGCCGGCAGCCATGCACTGAAGTGAACAGGGAGGCTTGCTTGCTCCAGTGATGGCGGACTCCAACGTTCCCCGCCTGCCACTGCCGGCCTCTCAGCTGCAATTCTAAGCAACTATGTTGCCAATATAGAAGCTAAACAAAACCCCAGAAACCAGCTTTCAGTCAGCCAGGCTGCAGCCAGCTGGTCTGCAACATTGTATCAAATACAGAAGGAAAAACAAAGGCCAGAAACCGGCTTTCAGCAGCCGAGGCCTCAGAGCTAAAGCTGGCCCAGAATAAAAAAGAAAAAAGAAAAAAAGGAGCGGTTGGGAGCTTCAGTCACTCGCCAGCTGGAAAACGGCCCTCAGCCCCTCAGCCAGCCTCGCCAGGCACCCTAGTGGGGACCCCAACCCTGATCCAGGACACCCTTCAGGGCAAACCAGCCGGCCCCCACCCATTGCACCAGGCCTCTATTCTATATAGTAAAAGGGTAATATGCCACCCGGCACCGGGATCAGCATGACAGGGGGTAGCGCCCAAACCCCCTGATCGCCCTGTGGCTCTGTGTGTGACAGGGGGTGGGGCCACAACCTCTCCATCCGCCCTGCTCTGTTTGTGACAGGGAAAGGCACCCCAACCCCCTGATCAGCCCTGCTCTGTGCCTGATAGGGGGGAGCTCCCCAAACCCCTGATCACCCTGTGGCTCTGTGTGTGACATGGTGCAGCGCCCTAACCCCCTGATTGGCCCTGCTCTGTGTGTGACAGGGTGCAGCGCCCCAAGCCCCTGATCGGCCCTGCTCTGTGGGTGATAGAGGGCGGCGCCCCAACCTCCCCCACCCCCACGGGCCCTGCTCTGTGTGTGACGGGGTAGAGCCATAACCTCCCCATTGGCCCTGCCCTGAGTGTGACAGGGTGCAGCGCCCCAACCCCCTGATCCACCCTGCTCTGTGTGTGACAGGGGGCGGTGCCCCAACTCCCCTATCGGCCCTACTCTGTGAGTGAAAGGGGGGAGCTCCTCAACCCCCTGATCGGCCCCCGCTCTGTGCGTGACAGGGGGAAGCTCCTCAACCCCCTGATCGGCCCTGCTCTGTGTGTGACAGAGTATGGAGCCCCAACCCCCCTGATGGGCCCTGCTCTGTGCGTGACAGGGGGTGGTGCTGCAACTTCCCTATCGACCCTGCCTTGAGTGTGACAGAGGGCGGTGCCCCACCCCCCAATTGGCTCTACCCCGAGCTTGACTAGGGGTGGCATCGCAACCTCCCGATCCGCCCTGCTCTGTGCATGACAGGGGACAACGCCCCAACTCCCCAATCGGCCCTGCTCTGAGCCCAACCAGGGGCTGCACCTAGGGATTGGGCCTGCCCTCTGCCACCCGGGAGCAGGCCTAAGCCAGCAGGTCATTATCTCCTGAGGGGTCCCAGACTGAGAGAGGGCACAGGATGGGCTGAGGGACCCCCTTCCCTTCCCCCTCCCCCAAGTGCACAAATTTTTGTGCACCGGGCCTCTAGTAGACACAGACAACAGTGTAGTGATGGCCAGAGGGAAGGGGGTGGGAGAGAATTAGGTGGAGGGGGCAAAGGTGGGGAAATAATGTCAACAATAAAAATAAAGAAAGGCTGACTTCCTGTATCTGATATTCAGGAAATTTTATCTCATTAAGTGAAAGTGTGTCAGATAAATATAAATTTAGAAGGAGGAAGATTTAGAAAGCTTTCATCCATTTATCTTAACATATGGGGGAAGTGGGCCATGGGAGACTTACGAGAATTTTTCCACAGGTACTCATCTCTTTCCAGAACATGGACAATAATAACGAACACAGTATGTAACCTTTACTGTAAGCCATGCACTGTTCTAAGTGATTTACATATGTTAATTCCTTACTGCCCTTGAAACCCTATAAGGTAATATAGTAGCCAGCCTGCAAAACGATGCCCAGTGAGTCCCACCTGCTGGTGTAAATGAGCTTGTATAGTGTCCTCATACTGAATAGGGCTGACCTGGGTAACCAATTGGATGTTGAATATATGATATTGTAGCTGTTCATAAAAGAAATTGTTGCTTCCACTTTGTTTTCTTGGATTGCTTATTCTGGAGGTAGCTAGGCTCCACATCCTAAGGAGATTTAAGAAGCCCGTGGAGAGATCCACATGGGGAGATCTGAGTCCTCCAGACAACAATATCAGTGAACCTTCAGGAAATAGATCCTATTCCCTCAGTTTAACCTTCATGCGACTACAACCCTGGCTGCCACCTCAACTGAGACCTCATGAATGACCCCAAATAAAAATCTTTCAGCTAAGCCACTACTGAATTCTTGATCACAGAAAACATAAGATAATGGATGCTTATTGTGTTATGTTTTTTTTTTAAGCCCAAAGTTTTTGGGAGTTTGTTATACTGCAATAAGTTTTTAAAAAAATACTGATTTTGGTACCTAGAACTGAGGTTCTAACTTAAGAAAGACCTGAAAATATCAGAGTGGCTTTGCCAAAGAACATTGGGCACATTTGGAAGTACTTTAAGTAGGATGTTAGTGAAAGGTAAGTACTTCACTCTTGGTACTCAATAAGGGTGAATTTCAGGTCAGGAGATGGACTGCAGATATGCAACTTTCTTTTTGGTGTGTGGTTGCTTAGCCTACTTTGAATTACTTATTTTTTAAACTGAATTACTTTTCACCATATTTTTGGGAGAGACACTCATATTTGACTGTAAAATACAGCCCTTTGACAGGTACCTGGGTCCTGAGGGTTGGTTATAACTGAAATTGTTTATGTGTCTTTTCAAATAATAAGGCAAATACTAAAGAGTTATTGCTTATGATGAGGCTGAGTAGCAAGAATGTAATACAAAAAAGAAAAAAGAATGTATTACCTATCTTTAGAGGTTTAGAACTATGTGGAAAATAATTGGCAAAAGCCTCAAGTATTTCCATACACAGAAAACCCATACAAAGCAACAGGAGAGGTAGTATTGCATAGTGAAGCTCCTGGGGCAGTGGTTCTTAACCTTCTGGCCCTTTAAATACAGTTCCTCATGTTGTGACCCAACCATAAAATTATTTTCGTCGCTATTTCATAACTGTAATGTTGCTACTGTTATGAATCGTAGTGTAAATATCTGATATGCAGGATAGTCTTAGAGGACCCCTGTGAAAGGGTTGTTTGACCGCCAAAGGGGTCGCGACCCACAGGTTGAGAACCGCTGTCCTGGGGCTTATTCCCAGTTTGTTAGGGCCTCGCTGTGCAGTATGTGCCTTTGAGCCTGGTCTGTAAAATGGAGATACTGCTGGTTCCAGCTTCATACATAGAATGAGGATGAAATGAGTTAATACAGGTAAAACCCTTAGGACAATATCCAGCCTCTATTAAATACTATGTTGTCAGTTCTTATTACAAACAACATAAGTTGTTATATGCACCTTCAGCTAACTCTTGGAAGACAGAATAACAGAGACAATTTCTTATAACCAGCAGCGAAATGAAAACTAGGCTAATCTCATCTTTGATTTTCATAACCATTACTGTGCATTAAAGTGTTTAATACCTTTTAAACTTGGCATAACTAACTCTGTACATTTGAAGAGAAAAGTAAACAAAATAACTGTAGAAGTTTTCATTTATAATTAGACTAACTTATAATTGTAAAAGTGTTCCAGCAATGTTGTTAGAATTTTAATTAGAATCATTTCTGATATTTTAATGCTTATTTCTTGATAATTTATGAACTATTGAATTATAATTACTATATAGTTTATATTTCTTTGAAAGGTACCCTGCCTTTCCTGAGAAGAGGATTTAATTTTAAAATTGAGAAGTATATATAAGAAAAAAGTGGAGATTTAAATAACTTTCATTGATGAAAATTTTGATCTACCACTTCAAGGACAAATCAGTTTTAAATGTAATCATTTTATTCCATATATTTTGAGATTAAAACTTGACAAAATATTCAGAGGTCACCATAACTGAACCGTCTGAAGATGATTACGAATATGAAGAGGTAATTATTTATTTTAATCTCTATTGTTGAGATTATTACAGATGTCCCTCTTTTTTGCTCCCTATTGCCCCCCTCTACCAGGTTCTCGCCCCACCTCAGGCCTTCGCCACCCTATTGTCTATGTCCATAGGTAATGTGTATACGCATATAAAATCTTTGTTTAATCTCTTCTCAGCACCCCCCCCCCCCCTTTCTTCTGAGAATCAGCAGTATGTTCCATTTCCATGCCTCTGATTCTATTTTATTCACCAGTTTATTCTGTTCATTAGATTTCTTATTTGTTTATTTTGATTTTTAGATTCAATTATTGATAGGCATGTATTTGTTGCCATTTTGTTGTTCATATTTTTGATCTTTTTTTTTCTTCTTAAAGAATACCCTTCAACATTTCATATAATGTTTGGTGGTGATGAACAACTTTAGCTTTTTCTTGTCTGTGAAGCTCTTTATCTAATCTTTAATTCTAAATGATAAGCTTTGCTGGGTAGATTAATCTTGGTTGTAAGTTCTTGCTATTCATCACTTTGAATATTTCTTGCCACCCCCTTCTGGCCTGCATAGTTTCTGTTGAGAAATCAGCTTACAGTCATATGGGCACTCCCTTATAGATAACCAACTGCTTTTCTCTTGCTGCTTTTAAGATTTTCACTTTGTGTTTAGCCCTTGGCATTTTAATTATGATGTACCTTGATGTGGTCCTCTTTGGGGTTACTCTTGTTTGGGACTCTCTGTGCTTCCTAAACTTGTAAGTCTATTTCTTTCACCAGGTAGGGGACGTTTTCTGTCATTATTTCTTCAAATAGGTTTTCATTATCTGGTGCTCTCTCTTCTTCTGGCACCCCCATAATATGAATGTTGGTGTACTTGAAGTTGTCCCAGAGGCTCCTTACACTATATTCATATGTTTGAATTCTTTATTCTTTTTGCTCTTCTGGTTGGGTATTTTTTGCTTCCTCATATTTCAAATAGTTGATTTGATTCTCAGAATCCTCTCCTCTACTGTTGAATCCCTACATATTATGCTTTTTTTAGTCAGATGTCCACTCTGGTCCTTTTCCATTTTTTGGAGGTTTCTAGAAGATTCTTGAGTAACTCTATAACCATGGTTTTGAACTCTATATCCAGTAATTTGCTTTCTTCCATTTCTGACATGTTTCTTTGTCTCTGCATTTTGGCTGATTTGCTGTGTTTGTTTCCAGTTATTGGGCAGAGCTGCTATTTCTCCTTGAGTTGGTAGAGTGGCCTTGTGTAGGAGGTATTCTATAGGACCCAGTGGCTCAGCCTCCCCAGTCACCTGAGCTGGGAGCTCTAGGTGCACCCCTTTTTAGGCTGTGATCACAATCTTGTTGTAGTTGAGCCTTGATTGCTGTTGGTGTCACTGGGAGGAATTGACTTCTAGGCCAATTGGCTGTGAGGCCCAGCTGCAACTACAGTGGGAGAGCTGCTGTGCAGGAGATAACCTTATTGAGCAGGACTTGCTTCAGTGGGGCATTGGTGCTCACTGAGGCTGTTCCTTGAGAGTGTATCTTATGGATGTGTAGAGTTGTAATCTGGTATGGTCTGACACTGACCACTGGGTACACTGGCTCTCGGGTCTCCAGGGAGGTTGCAAAGTCAGCCACTGCCTGGGGCCTCCCAGCAGTAGCTTCAGTGAGATCTGCAGATTCCTCCTCTTTGTATTGAGTTTGGAAGTGCCCAGACAAGGCCCAGCTGTGAAGCAAGGCAGGCTGGTGCTGGTGCTGGGTCTTGGGGGCCTTTTATTGATAGGTTTGGGGCTCCCTGACACACCTGCAGCTTGTTTGAGCAAGGACAGGCCATTAATATGCAAAAGCTGCTATACAGCTTGTGTGGGGTTGTAAATTGGATGAGGACAGGGTCTTAGGGAATCACCAGGCAGAGCAAACAGAATGGTTACCAGTCAGCCTTTCCACTGGGAAGGTCTCAGTATAGGAACAATCATCTCTGTCTGGGAGAAAGCTGCCCCCAAGTTCCTGCCCATATGCCAGACAATCCAATTTCTCCTTGTGTGTGTCTGTTTCCCCCACAACCTCACCCCTGGTGCTGGAGCTCAGAGGAAGCAGGACCTTGTAAGTTCAGTTCATGGTACCAGCCTTTTAAGAGGAACAGCTGGGTCTCTAGCAGCCTCTATGTCACTGCGCACCAATCTGAACTCGTTTTTACAACCTGTAGTTCTTACTGCCCCTAGGGACTTCTTTTCCCAGCTCTGGGACCTCTTGCTCCTCATAGTGGCCTCTGCAGAGATGAATTCCCTCCCAATTAAAAAAGTGGCACCAGCCCATTTTGTGCCTCCACACCTTCTACCAGTCTCAGTGTGCTTTGATCTTTACTTCCATAGTTGTAGGAATTCCATTTAGCCAGCTTTCCAGTAGTTCAGGATGATAGTTGTTTTGTATTTTAGTTGTAATTTTGATGTGGTTATGGGATGCAGTGAGTACATGCATTTACCTACACTGCCATCTTCAAATTCAGTCATTTTTTTATTTTTTTTTTAGTACTCTGTAAATTTATTATGGATGTTCTTGAGATATATTTATTTATTCTTAAGAGTTTCTAGTTTAAAAAATATACATATATTTTTTATTTATTTTAGAGAGGAAGGGAGAGGGAGAGAAATAGAATCATCAATGATGAGAGAGAATCATTGATCAGCTGCCTCCTACATGCTCCCTACTGGGGATAGAGCCCACAACCTGGGCATGTGCCCTGACTGAGAATGGAACCCTAACCTCCTGGTTCATAGGTCGACACTCTATCACTGAGCCGTGCTGGCTTGGCAAGAGTTGTTCGTTTTTCAGCCATATCAGCTGGTTAAGACTAAGGCATGAAAATTCTCATTAAAAAATTTAGATTGGTTAAAACATCTGGCCATTTGTATTTTCTTATTAATTGTCCTTCAGAGTCAACTCCTTATCACCTACCTTCTGGATCCATACTACAGAATGTCTTCTCTGTATAATAGGCATTTACTATAATCCTGTCTGCTCTTGGCTGAGTTTCCCAAATTTCGACCACCTAGCTGGAGTGCAGACCCTATGCTTCCTTCCAACTTAACTCTACTTCTATCTAATGTGCTTACTGTCTAAAACCTTTCCTTTAATTCACTGCTCCAGCGGGACCTATCATTATTTCTGGGACTTGGAGGATAGAGACTCTCCTATGATGCAGAAGCTGTGAATGAAACTGTGTGGGTGCAGGCCTAGCAATTTCTGGCCTGGGCAAGCAGGAGACAGGACAAACACAGAACACAGGCTTGTTATTACTGCTGGTATAATGGAGATTATATTGATATATACCACATGAAAGTACTGAATGAGTTAAATAATAGTAAAGGCCTTAAAACTGTGATGAGCACATAAGAAGCATGCAATACGTGTTAACTATCATTAATATCATTCTTAGATTTGATTACATTCTTCCAATAGCTTAACATTCAGGCAGTAAATTTTATTTTATTTTTTTAATTGCTTTTGCCAGATCCTTGGTTTAATCTCCAATTAAACAGGCAGAGTTCTGAGGGATAGTGTCATTTATTTCAGTCATGCAAGAGTGACCATGTTGTGGAAAATGATAAACCAAAGAAGAGTACACATGACTACTTATCTAAAGTGAAGGTTTGATGGCAGAGAAATAGAGGTGAAAAAGACATAACAGGTGCTAGGGCTGCATTTAATAAGTGAAATAGAGGTGTGTGGTTGCTAGTAGTAGTTAAGAAAGAGTAATGTACATCTACACAATGGAATACTATGCTGCGGTAAAAAGAAGGAATCTTGCCATTTGCAACAGCATGGATGGAACTGGAGAGCATTATTCTAAGTAAAATAAGCCAGTCAGAGAAAGATAAATACCACATGATCTCACTCATTTGTGGAATATAGTGAACAACATAGGCTGATGAACAGGGACAGATTCAGAGACAGAGAAGCAGCGATCAGACTGTCAAACCTCAGAGGGAAAGTATGGGAGGGTGGGGATTAGGGGGAGAGATCAACCAAAGGGCTTGTATGCATGCATACAAGCCCAACCAATGGACACAGACAACAGGGAGATGGGAGCATGAGGTGGGGGGGGGGGGGTCGTATTATGGGGGCTGATATCACATATGTAATACCTTAATCTATAAATAAATTAAAGATTGGGGAAAAAAGAAAGAGTAATGAGGGAGAAAAATCTGGGATGAAGAGAGAATGGTGGCAGTTAGATGGCCTAACATTTCTTTCAGCACAATTGTTAGTCTGTATTTGTCATTATAGATTAATGCAGTTGCTCATAAGCTAATATTGAGTTTATTAGAAGTGACATTGAGTGATGTTTAAAAGAAAATCAGAAAGCTTCCTGCTTGATATTTATTCATTTGTCATAGATCTTCAAAATTACATGATGTCTTACATAAAATATATTTCTTTGATCCTTTGTTTTATGAGGAAAAAATCAGTTCTGAAATGAAATAATGTATTATCTTGCTAACTCTTCCTATCCTCCTTTTTCTCCATGATTTAGATACCAGATGACAATTTTAGCATTCCAGAGGGTGAAGAGGATCTGGCAAAAGCAATTCAGATGGTTCAAGAACAGGATACAGATACTCAAATTTTGGTGAGTTTGAACATAACCATAACCTACAGTTTACCAGTGATAAATTTCTGTGTGAAGTTTTGCAAGTTGTTTACATTTCAAGTACTTCACTTATTAAATGCAGCCCTAGCACCTGTTATGTCTTTTTCACCTCTATTTCTCTGCCATCAAACCTTCACTTTAGATAAGTAGTCATGTGTACTCTTCTTTGGTTTATCATTTTCCACAACGTGGTCACTCTTGCATGACTGAAATAAATGACACTATCCCTCAGAACTCTGCCTGTTTAATTGGAGATTAAACCAAGGATTTGAAACATTTATGTACAGAATTTGATACTGTATGAAGATTCTACAATCCGCTTTATAAGCATTCTATGTCTTTGCCTCTCCCCACCCCCCTATTGAAATATTTAGCTCATAGGGAATGCCCAATATATTATGATATTTTTTCCTTGTGAGGCCTATGAACTAATACCATTAAAGAATATGGTGGAGAATGCTTTATGATTGTAATACCACCAGCTAAAAGTAAATACAATGATGGCATTCCTATAAAATTAAAAAAAATCATTTAAAAGTTCATAACAATTTAATGATGATAACAAAATATTTTAAAGTGCTTAATATTTCATACCAACACTAATTAAGAAGGATGAATTTTAAAAATGTTGTAACTTTGTTTGATAAAGAAATGTGAAGGAAATTGTGATATTCTCATTTAGTTACAGATTTGACTTCCTCAGTGCAAAATAGTGTGTGATAGACTTCACTCCATATTCTGCCTGTGTCAGTCTTTTCATATTTTGTAGACTTTTTCTGTCTAGAAATCCAGTAACTCCTTTATAAAATATCTGTCTGTTAAAGAAACAAAACAATACAAAACAAAAAACCTCAAGAAGAGGAGTTCTTGAATCTGGAACTGATTATATTCTGTTATGAATGAAAGACTCTAGCTCATAGTAAACTGCATTTTCTAATGCATCCTATAGATATAGTTTCCCTTCTATTTAGACACAAAGCGAAGTCTCAATGCAATAATTTACAGGAATAGTTTTAAAATACAGCATTTTGAATGATGAGCAGTTTACCCACTGCTCATCATCTTCCCTCTTGCTTTACGTCATTAAGTAAAGAAGGATTTAAAAAATACACTAAGTATTACTCATTCATTTTATTACTTGGTAAGTAAGGTAGATATGTCTAACATAGTGCTTGGTGCATAGGAGGAACTAAATGAATGGCAGTTGAGTAAGTGAATGGATAGAGTCATAGAATGAAAATATTATGACCCAAATTATAATTGCTTCTTTGTATCTGGTGTCATGCTGGAATCTGTTTGTAAATCCAAAGATAAATCCAAGGAAGACAATGGGGTAGCTGTCATATCTACTGTACCAAATATCAGTAATTCTTTTCATCAATTTTTCAGAATTTTTTTTTAATCACAACCTTGCAAGAATTAACTTTCTAGATTTCTGGCATATTTATAGCTGGTTGACTCTCATTTAAGTTCTATATACTTTTTTTTTCTTTTTTTTAGTTCTTTGGGGGAATGATGCTATGCAGAAAATTTACAAACATTGCCCTTTAGCTTTGAAAATTAAATATAGGTTCTTTTTATGATAAGCATATCAATTATGTATTCTATTTTTTTAAATATATTTTTATTGATTTCAGAGAGTAAGGGAGAGGGAGAGAGAGATAGAAATATCAATGGTGAGAGAGATTCATTAATCGGCTGCCTCATCACGCCCCCTACTGGGGATCACCTGCAACCCAGGCATATGCCTCTGACCGGAATTGAACCTGGGACCCTTCCTTCTGCAGGCTGATGCTCTATCTACTAAGCCAAACCAGCAAGGGCTAATTTGTTTTTTATTTCTATAGTATTTTATCTTCAAAAACTAGATTTGAATTGTGCCATGGGCTTTCTGTTTCAAAGAATATTTATTGCTTATTAACCCAACTTCTTTTTGTTATGATTTTATTACATCTGTTTAGAAATAAGATATATATTCTTCTATATTAGAGGATGCAATAGTCTCTATTCAATGAGAACTTTTAAAATGTTCATTAATGATTGCAAGTGAAAGATCATGGTTTTGGGAAAGTTAAATATAATTAAATAGTTGGAAATAGTTTAAAAATAATTGAAATAGTTGAAATAATTGAAAGTTTAGGTGTTTGCAAATTTGTTCTCTCAAAGGTCATACAGTCAATATTTTAGGTTTTGAGGGCTGTATCATCTATCCCAACAAAAAAAGTTGAAAAATTGCACAAACTAGTAAATAAATCAATGCCATTAATAAAAGATTTGATGTTTTCAAAATAATTAATTACACATTTAAATTTTAGGAGCAGAAAACAGTTCTTCCTTCAAAGCATGTAGTACCTGAAGTAATAGAAGACTTTCTCTGCAATTTCCTGATCAAAATGGGAATGACCAGAACTCTTGATTGTTTTCAATCTGAATGGTAAACAATAATGTAGATAAAGAGTTATTAAAAATGCTAACATTTAACATGTGCACTTTAACCTTTTTATAAGACTGAAGTCACTCAGTGTACACAAAATGGATGAAATGGATGGAAACCTTTCCCATCCCCACTGCTGACACCACAACATACAAACACACATACACACACACACACACACACACCCAAGCACCCTCACTCAACACATATATGCACATAATCAGAATATCATCTTTCTGAAATAAAAATATTAGGTGATTTTTAAACATCTAGAAAATGGAATATTTATTTTCTGGAGTTATATAATATAATACAAAGCTATTTTATGAAATACTTTCCCTAATATTTTCTGCATAATTAGTAAGGGTTTTATTTCCTGCATTAAGAATTCCTACTAACAGTACTACTTTGCTTATTTTACTTACTAGAGTCCTGGTGCATGAAAATTCATGCACTCGGGGGAGTCCCTCAACCTGGCCTGCATCTCACAGTCCGGGATCCCTCGGGGGATGTCCACCTGCCGGCTTAGGCCTGCTCCCCGGGGGATCGAGCCTAAGCTGGCAGTCAGACATTGCTCTGGCAGCCTGGGAGCCCTCAGGGGATGTCCAACTGATGGCTTAGGCCTGCTTTCCACAGTTGGACATCCTTAGTGTTGCCGTGGAGGCAGGAGAGGCTCTTGCCATGCCACTGCCAATGTGCTCACAGCCATCAGACTGGCTTGTGGCTGAGCAGAGCTCCCCATGTGGGAGTGCACTGACCATCAGGGGGCAGCTCCTATGTTGAGTGTCTGCCCCCTGTTAGTCAGTTAGTGTCATAGTGACTGGTAGTTCCTAGTCGTTCTGCTGTTAGGGTCAATTTGCATATTACCCTTTTATTATATAGGCTAGTGTGATGGCCTGCCTTTCTCTACTCACACAAATGATCAATTCCTTTTTTAAAATATATTTTATTGAATTTTTACAGAGAGGAAGGGAGAGGGATAGAGAGTTAGAAACATCGATGAGAGAGAAACATCGATCAGCTGCCTCCTGCACACCCCCCACTGGGGATGTGCCTGCAACCAAGGTACATGCCCTTGACTGGAATCAAACCTGGGACCTTTCAGTCCGCAGGCTGACACTCTATCCACTGAGCCAAACCGGATAGGGCGATCGATTAATTTTCTGTAAGTTTTCCTTCATTTACAAAGTAAGTGGGAACATTTTCAAATGATGCCTAAAGACCAGATTCTTTTTGTCATAATTGAATTTTAATAACTTATTGGTTGTAAACTTTAGCAGGCATGCTGTCTTTGTGCCTTTGCTGCAGCAGGAATGTCACCAGACATGTTTTCTGTGTCCTATTATATATATACTAGAGGCCCGGTGCACAAAAATTTGTGCACTTGGGGGAGTCCCTCAGCTAGGCCTATGCCCTCTTGCAGTCTGGGACCCCTCAGAGGATGTCCACCTGCTGGCTTAGGCCCAATCCCTGGGGGATCGGGCCCAAGTTGGCAGTCAGACATCCCTCTGGCAGCCCGGCAGCCCTCGAAGGATGTCCACTTGCCAGGAGAGAGCAAGCCTAAGCTGCAGTTGGACATCCTTAATGCTGCCGAGGAGGCAGGAGAGGCTCCCACCACCACCGCTGTACTGGCAGCCGTCAGCCTGGCTTGTGGCTGAGCAGAGCTCCCCCTGTGGGAGTACACTGACCACCAGGGGGCAGCTTCTGCATCGAGTGTCTGCCCCCTGGTGGTCAGTGTGTGTCATAGTGACCAGTCATTCCCAGTGGTTCTGCTGTTAGGGTCAATTTGCATATTATCCTTTTATTATATAGAATAGAGGCCTGGTGCATGGGTGGGGACCGGCTGGTTTGCCCTGAAGGGTGTCCCAGATCAGATTGGGGGTCCCGCTGGGGTGTCTGGCCATCCTGGGTGAGGGGCTGATGGCTGTTTGCAGGCTGGCCACACCCCCTTTAGGGTGGGGGGTCCCCATTGGGGTGCCTGGCCAGTTTGGGTGAGGGGCTGAGGGCTGTTTTCAGGCTGCCCAAGCCCCCCTGGTGATGGAAGCTCCCAGCCTCTCCTTTTTTTCTTTTTTTTAATTCTGGGATTTATTTACCTTCTATAATTGAAACTTTGTAGCCTTGAGAGGAGCTCAGAGCTGGCCAGGGCGGGCGGGAGGGAAGCCTCTTGCTCACTCCAGCTCTGTGGACACGGCTGGCTGAAAGCAGGGATCTGGGGTTTATTTACCTTCTATAATTGAAACCTTGTTTCTTTGAGTGGAGCTCAGAGCCAGGCACGGCAAGCGGGAAGCTTGGCTTCCTCCATCATTGGGGCAACCAAGCCTCCAGCTTGCTCCAGCTCCGTGGCTGCCGGCCGCCATCTTGGTTGGGTTAATTTGCATATAGTCTCTCTGATTTGCTGGTGGGCGTGGCATAAGGCATAGCGAAGGTACGGTCAATTTGCATGTTTGTCTTTTATTAGTGTAGATGATTTCAAAGAGGAAAGGAGAGGGAGAGAAAGATAGAAACATCAATGATGAGAGAGAACCATTGATGGGCTGCTTCCTGAAAGCCCCCTACTGGGGATTGAGCCCGCAACCCAGGCATGTACCCTTGAGAGGAATTGAACCAGGGACCCTCAGTCAGCAGGCCAATACTCTATCCACTGAGCCAAACCAGTGGGGCACAATGTCCTATTCTTTAACAAAATATTATTAAGTAATCAGATATGAAATTTTGGTCTTTAAAAGCCATTGCATATTATAGAAAGAGGGAACAATATACTATGTTAAGATGTTTATAATGTTTTTTAGTTAATCCTAGTTTTAAATATAGGGGTAATTTGTAATTTCTACTAATCCAACTGTAGTGTAATTTTTATTTTCTGTTCGTTTTTTGGTTCTCATCTACTTGGTCCATACACATAGAAGAAATTAGTTTTTTTTTAAAAAAAAAAACAAATATATATATATATATATATAGAGAGAGAGAGAGAGAGAGAGAGAGTGTTCAGAGAGGAAGGGAGAGGGAGAGGAATAGAAACATCCATGATGAGAGAGAATTATTGATTGGCTACTTGCAACCCAGGCACGTGCCCTGACCAGGAATTGAATCATGGATGCTCAACCACTGAGCCACGCTGGC
This sequence comes from Myotis yumanensis, assembly GCF_028538775.1. Classification (NCBI taxonomy): domain Eukaryota; kingdom Metazoa; phylum Chordata; class Mammalia; order Chiroptera; family Vespertilionidae; genus Myotis; species Myotis yumanensis. Next base: position 17,943,081 of record NW_027223759.1, read on the forward strand.
CAGGTGGTTTTCTTATTTTAAATTGCACATCTAATGTTAATGCATTAAACGAGGAGAACCATTTTTTATTATTATAATTCAGGGAAAAGAGCAAGTTTGATGGAAGAAAATAATACTGTTCCTATTAAATCTGGAAATCATGTGAATGTTTTTTATAAAAATGTCCCTAAAATAATTACAAATGTATTAGAAATATATTTTTGTATAAGTAGACAGATGGTTAATATGCGGTACTAATGAAATTAAAGATTAATGTGGTTCAATTACCTTCTCTTCTTCTGAGAATAGGACATGTGGTGCTTACATGTTTGGCCAGTCTAAAGTGTGACATGATCCCCTTGGAGACATGTGGAACCAAGTATACTCTTAACAATTAGGTGTTTGCCATATTGTCCTTTGAGATTTAGCAGTTTGAATTGAGATGAAATGTCAGGAAAGTGCAATTGTGCTCGGAATTTTAGAACCCCAAGTAAGCATACCATTTAGCATAATATACAATCAGAAAGAAAAATTTTTTTTAAATATCATATTATTTGGGTCTAGTAGTACTGTCGTTCTAATAATTTTATCCTTATCCCTGGTGGCCAGTTTGTAATGAGATTGCACATCGTTTGTACTAAGATTATACTGAATTGGATATTTTTATTTCACATGTAACATTTTGACATTGACCAGAAACCTTTACGTATTCTGCATAATAGGATTATAGGAATGTTAAATAATTACTTCTATCATTCTTATTATGGAGAAAAACATATATCATTGCCAGGAATTCTTGAATCTTACAAAGAGTTGCAACCAAGGTTTTTCCATTGTTAGTTTGTAAAAACAGACAAACAGAAATATTCAAAATAAAAACAAACAAATACCTGGGTACTGAAATTTGATTTGTGTCCTTCCAATTCTCAAACAGTAATTGAAATAATTTTTTTAACTTGGGGTCCACAAACTAAGACCCTTGAGCCAACTCTAGCTCACCTTTTGTTTTCATAAAGAAGATTTTATTGGAACAAAAGTCATCACAAAAGAAAAAATGATGCTTACTCTTATTGCACTGTTTATATATTCACTGAAATTCTAGCATATTAGTATCCATTTGTGGCAGGGGGTCTTAAGGTCTTTTGGTATATACACAGATCTTATGAAAGCCTATGCACTTTCTCCACGAAATATATGTATTTACTCAATTTGTATAGAACTACAGTTAGTTTATCGACCTTAATGTAAATTTATTGGCAGTAATTACTTGGCAATTCTATTGGTAGTACATTGTATTTCTAGTTCCTAATACTTATATATGAATAGTTTTCAGTTTTAATCTTAGGGAAGTGACTAAGGAGGAAGGATTAAAGAAGACTAGGATATTTCTTTAAAATACACACACAGCCCAGCCAGTGTGGCTTAGTGGTTGAGCATTGACCCATGAACCAAGAGGTCACAGTTCTATTCTAGGTCAGAGCATATGCTGGATTTCAGGCTGGATCTTCATGGGTAGGTGGGTAGAGAGGGTTGGGTGGACTGAGGTAGGGATGGGGGTAGGAAGGCATGCAGGAGGCAACTGATGGATCGATGGTTCTCTCTCATCATTGATATTTCTCTCTCTTTCTCTCTCTCTCCCCATTCCTCTCTCTGAAATAAATTAATTTTTTTTTTAAATTAAAATAAAATACACACACGGAACCAAAAATCTTCTGTAGGAATATGCAGATTTTACTGTGAAATTTCCAGTTGTAGATTATAATTATACTAGTTTTAGTGAGTTTAAAGTCAACCGGTATTTTTACATGATGCTATAAATTTTCCTTGGTAAAGTAACTTTTGAATGTCTTAGATATAGTTGTTGTAATATGTGTTATGTTTGACTTTTACTCATTTTACCACATCTTAATTTATTTACATAGTGTTTATTTTAGAGGATTCTATATCACCTTTTTTTTTTTCTTACTGAAGTAATTTTTTAGTGATTTCTTTCTGCATTAAATAAAGGAAGTTGCCGAAACCAATTTTATGCTCAGAAAAACTTTATGGTCCAATACTTCAATCAATCCTTATGCCTTTTCTTCTGAGATAAGTATACATCACATCTGAAATATGGATAAAAAGTGAATTTATGATTAAATGGTTATCAATTTGCTGTTTTAGAAATCATGGCAAATATTACTTACTATTGACTCAATTATCTTAACCTTTCTCTTGCTGTTTTTTTTTTTTAAATTTCAGGTAACATATGACTATTAATGTGTAATAATAATAAAGTTAAGATTTGTAATATGAAAATACTGATAATTAAACATTTTAAAACGAATGCTCTGCCCATTCATAGCAAGCTTTTTAAAGATGCATTTACTAATAACTTTATTACTTGAAATGTTTTTATTACTGTTTTTTATTTAGCTTTATTAATTTCTACATATAATGATTAAAATTGTAATTATTTACAAATCTATAAATGATTTTCTGATGTTTCTCCTTATTTCATTGTGGAAATAGAAGTGCCACGACCCCTGCCTCCCTCTCTCCCAACCTGCTGCCCCTGTGCTCAGGCATTCCCTTCCACCTGACACCTAAGGCCTCCTCTCCCTCCTGGACTGAGCTCCTCTGGCTCATTCAAGGACATTGCTCCTCCAATTGACCCCTCTCTTTACTGCACTTTTAGCTTTTCCCCCTTTCTGCTAGATCATTCCCATAAGCATACAGATGTGCAATAACGTGTGTCATGTATTTTAAAAAAGAGAAATAAAAACATTCCCTGAACTCCACATCCTCTTCTAGGTTCATCTTGATTTCTTGGCTCCGCTTTATAGCATGTATCCCTGGAAGAGCTTGGTGCCACTCCTCCTTTCCAACTCTCTCATACCTGCTCTAGTTTCACCTTCATCTCCATGACTCTCCTGAAACCATTTTCGGTGACTTCACTTTGCCAGATTGAGCAATTGATCCTCAGTATTCCTCTTATTCACCCTCTTTGTGTCATTCATTTCTTCCTTGCAGCACTGTATTCACTTGATTCCTGAGCCACAACTCTCATATTCTCCCATTACTTCACGGCTTATTCTCTTGTTTAGTCTCTATGTAGTAGTATTTCCTTTTCTTCCCATTCTTAAACAGTCCTAGGACTTCTTCACTTCTCTACATTCACTCCCTAGCTGGCCTCATCCAGTCTTGTGACTTTAAATAGTATCTATTCACTGATGATTCCCAAAGTTAAAGTACATGTCCTGACATTTTTCCTGAACTCTGGACATGTATATCCAGTATTCTTCTTCACTTGATTTTCCAGAAGACATATTGCATTTAACATGACTAAGAACAATTCCTTGATTTCTTTAATCATCCAGTTCCTATGGCATTTGTCCCTGTATCAGTAAATGGCTATCTGTTGCTCACCCAGAAACCTTGGAATCAGCCTTGACTTCTCTTTCTAACCACCCCCTGACAGCTGATCTTTAAGAAAATCCTGTTGGCTCCACCTTTACAGCATGTCCAGAGGGGCCCATTTTTCCTAATCTCCTCTGCTACCAACTTTGTTCACGCCACCGTTCTCTCTCTCTCTCGGACTATGGTAGCAGGCTCTGAGCTAGTCTCTCTGATTCGACTTTTGCTCCTCCAGACTTAGTTTAGTGAAACTAGAGCAGGTGTGAGAGAGCGTCTCCCATCTTTGAAAGCCTACCCGTGGCTTCAGTCTGATTCAGAGTAAAATCGCATTCCTTTTTCTGGCTCCCTGCTCTCTCCTTGACCCATCTCTTACATGAGATAACTCTCCATAGACTGGCTTTTTTCTCTTTATTGTACATGCCAAGCACTTCCCTGTCTCAGAGCCTTTACCATTCTTTCTGTCAGCCAAGAATACTCTCCCACATATCCACATGGCTTAGTCCAGTGATGGCAAACCTTTTGAGCTCGGCGTGTCAGCATTTTGAAAAACCCTAACTTAACTCTGGTGCCGTGTCACATATAGAAATTTTTTGATATTTGCAACCATAGTAAAACAAAGACTTATATTTTTGATATTTATTTTATATAGTTAAATGCCATTTAACAAAGAAAAATCAACCAAAAAAATGAGTTCGCGTGTCACCTCTGACACGCGTGTCATAGGTTCGCCATCACTGGTTAGTCTCTCATTTCCTTCAGTTCTCTGCTCAAATAGCTCTTTGTCAGTCATAGTGATATTCTCTCTGGCCATCCTATATAAAATATGTCAACACCACCACCACCCTCCAATTCAGTCTCTCTTTCCCTGTTACCCTGCTTATTTTACTTTATATAGAACATATCACCATCCACACTAGAATGGAAACTTCATTAGACAGAGCATTGAACCATTTTGTTCATTTTACCAGTGTCGACATTAGTGCATGAAACATAGGAGATATTCAGTTATATTTTATGCACCATGATGATATTTGAACCCAGCAATTTATTATTTATTAATTAAAAATATATTATGAATGTTGACATTTTAATTTATAAAGTAATATTACAAATAATTTCTATAAACTTTCCCCCAGAATTAATGTTTTGAATGGTACATAAATTTAGCAGTTTAGTTGAAAGAAACAACTTAAATCCTTTTTTTTTCTTTCATTTTATCCTAGGTATGAATTGATACAGAAGGGAGTAACCAAACTGAAAGAAGTTGGGGATGTTCCAGATGTCTATACCCAGAATATGGTTTTAGAAAATGAAAACAGAAATTTGAAGAAAGACTTGAAGCACTGGAAACAGGCAGCTGAGTATGTTAATTTTTAAATACTCCCCCCCCCCCCATTTTATTTTGGACTAAATAAAAGTAAAGAGTTGAATGAGGCTAATATGTGGACAGCAGTTAATGTACCAGACCTTTAATTCTGGAAAACTGAATTATATTTAAGTTCTAGTTTGAAAGAATGTGAAAGCTGTCACTAGCACATTAATTGAACATATGACCAGAATGCTCACAACTGCAACTCATCAACAAGGGTAGAATGCAGGGGGCTGTGTAGGAGGTGGTTAATTTGTTATATAAAATTCACTTCCTTTTGTATTTTGATAATCTTTTCATGGTTTGTCAAATTTTACCCTGTGAGGATAAGCTGATTTCTGAAAAAAATCATCAAATTATAGGAAACACAGAGGAAGGAAGAAACTAGTACATTTCTGATAGAGGGATTTTAGCATTCGAAAATTCTCCAAAGGAAACTTATTTAGCAATTTTATAGCATGATTTATACAGAGAGGAAACACTTAACAGTGAAACCTCTCCACATCTTTCTTTTTTTCTAAAACTAATGGAAGCCATGCAATTTTAGGTGAACAAATTTAGATAAACAGTGTTATTCTGATAAAGACAAATATGTAAATGTGTTGACCTGTGTGACTCCCCTCTAAGACAATGTTAGATGGAAAATCAATGCTTAGATATGGAATAGAGACAGATCAAACATTGCTCATTAATGTTTATTAACATAATAAAAGAGGCTTCCTTTGTTAAAGAATCATATTAAAACAAAAAAAAAATAGATACACAAAATATCATAGAATGTACTATTTGGCATTTTACATTTTAGACAAGTGTATGATGACCCACAGAATAATATGTTACTAGAACCAGCATTCTATCTATTCTCAGTTCCATTTCTCAGAAGTGATTTACGCTGTTGGCTCTGACACTCACTGTGACTTTGTATAGACACCGAATGGAGGCACTGGGAATTTGACCAGTAGTTTTTTTCAGAGTGCTGCCTGGTGTACTGTTTCAGTTCCTGAAGCCTTTGAATTATTGCTTGAGTTTGCTAATTTTCTTTTGAATGGAGCCTCTTTGTACAATGAATTTTGCCCCAGTAACATTAAATAATCCTTGTTGATTATTGGTTGTTTATATGGTGAAAGTTGTTAACTAATATTTTATTTATTATAATTAACACCATATACACTATTAGCAGTGAAATGACTAACTCAATGTTGGAAAACCATGATTAAAACAGATATTACTCAAGTTAAATCTGTTTCTAGTTTATATTTATGAAAAGATTACTAAAATGTACTCAATTTACTAATATATAGTTTTAGTTTCAATAACTTATGATTATCTCTCAAATGTATCTTATTTGATATAATTAAACTTGAATAAATTAGAAAAAAGAAAATACTTATTTGCTCTAATCTACCTGACATAGAAGAGTTGAAGGAAAGATGATTGACCCTTAATAGATGCCTAATTATATCACTGAATGAATATTAAGCACATTGTCTTTTCACAGGGCATTTTGATGAAGTATGTCCCTGTCGCCTAATTCTATTGGCGACATTCTCAGAAACTGGAGAATGAACTTTTGTTTAAAAATTTCATAAATTATATCTGTTATGCTCCAAATTTTCTCTAAATTGTAATGTTCCATCACACATGTTTTTTTTAATTTGACTTATGAGGACATTTTTTCCAATAGGAATCAGTGATAAACATGGGATTCACTTCATGTAATTTACCCTAAAGTTTTTTCTCTTAGGATTAAGGCTATTTTTTAAAGCAAGATAAGTATAGATATTAAATACTTTTCTAATGATAAATAATATTTGATATGCAGAAGTATCAGGTTACATATAGATTATATATTGTCTTGATTATACTGTTAGTATTTAATGATATATTGAGAAAAATAAGAGAGATCAGAAAGCTATCTATATATATAAATGCCTAAGCCACTGGCCAACCAGCTGGTAGCTATGATGTACACTGACCACCAGGGGGCAGACGCTAAATGCAGGAGCTGCTGAACAACAGCAACTTTGCAGAGTGCCCTCTCGCACTCTGGGATCCCTTGGGGGATGTCCGGCTGCCAGTTTTGGCCCGATCACTGCTGGGCAGGCCGAGGGACCCCACTGGTGCATGAATCTGTGCACCGGGCCTCTAGTAGGCTTACCTAGGGGAGAGTTGCCTTGAAAAGAGTACTGAACTTAAAGTTCAAACACCTCACTCCTAATATTCTGCTACTTATTAACTCAGCTTTCTTATTGTTAAACTGGGAGTAATTATACATAATATTATTAACTCCTAGGGAGTGCTGTGATAATTAAAGAGGCAATCTAGATTAAAGAGTTGTAAATCACAGAGTGCTTTGAAAATGTCAGCTATTATTATCAATATCTCTAAAGGCTGTCATCCCTAGTAGATTTTTTTTAGTCTTCACGTTAACATTTTTTAAAATTCAGCAGTGATGAAGCATGAAGGAAGAAATGAAAAGGGAAAATATTTCACTTTAAAATATAATTTGTATTGCTATAATTAAAAATGAAATTATCTTTCTGGTGTAAGCAATGCCAATTTTAGAACAGAGGTTTTCCTATTCTTGCGTCAAATGTAGATTATATTCTAAAATTTAAAATTTGGTGTATGTTGTATCTGTATATATGGTGAAAGATGTTAATTAGACTTATTGTGGTGATGATTTTGAAATCTCTGTATATAAAAGCCTAAGTGACCATTTGACCATCCAACCATTTGACCATTCGACTGGTAGCTATGATGCGCACTGACCACCAGGGATCAAATGCTCAACACATAGGCATGAAAACATGGAACAGACTGATGAATCTCAGAGGAAAGGGGGAGAGGGGAAGGTGGGAAGAGATTAACCAAAGATCTTATAAGTATACTAGAGGCCTGGTGCATGGATTCATGCCCCGGTGGGGTCCCTTGGCCTGGCCTATGGGGATTGGGCCAAAACTGGCAGTCTGAGATCCCCTGAGGTGTTCTGGATTGTGAGAGGGTGCAGGCCAGGCCGAGGGAAAATTGTTACGTTGTACACCTGGAAATAATGAAATGTCATATGTCAGTTATAACTTGATTTAAAAAGTTTGGGAAATAACTTCTGGAAATTTTCCTATTAGATGTTTTTAAGGGAAAATGTATTACTAAAAATATTTATAGTTACATTATAGGTAAAATATATTATGTACTGGGTACTAGAGAGGAATTTTATATATATATATATATATATATATATATATATATATATATATATATAGTAGTTTGGCATTCTTTTTTAGAAAAGGATAATATCACTGTACTTTTTATGTGGAAATGTAGATCAATTATAATTTTAAATGCAGGGGTCTAGAACTTAAGTGACCTGCCACATATTAGTAGAGGACTGTTGGTTGAATAAAGACTAGAAAGCATCACTAGAGTTATAAAATCTTTCATAGTTAAGACACTATTTACAAACCTTGTTTTATTTGGTGGTTGACATTCCACAATATTAACCTCAGTTTGAGACCCATAAAAATTTTAAGAGTCTTATTAATTAGGCAATTGTTTGCTTGATGTTGTCTCTTATCTTGACTAGCATTTTCTCATTCTCATAATGTAGATATTGTAAATTCTCAATTTTCTGATTTACTCCTAAAAACATCAATTGTACTTAGAATAATTTTCAATTATTATTTTAAATTTACCTTTACTGTTGAAAGTATTATACATGTGCCCTTTTTTTCTCATTGACCCCTCTCCACCTTGCACCTACCAGTCCCCCTGCCCCCAGGCCCTCACCACACTGTTGTCTGAATGCACTCATATGTAGAATCTAATGAACAAAATAAACTGATGAACAAAATGGATCCAGAGACATAGAAGCATGGAACAGATGACAAATCTCAGAGGGAAGGTGGAGCATAGGGGTGAGTGGGGAGAGATTAATCAAGGAACTTATATGCATATATGCATAACCCATGGACAAAGACAATTGCATTTGTACTTTGACAGCCTTTAGTCTGGCTTTCAACCCTCCTACTCTACTATTCTTTACTCCTCTCCTCCGTCAGCTTCTGTGACAACATCCTGTTCTGCCTCTCCTTCCCCATGGACCGGCTTCTTTTTCTCTTCTTACCACCACACAATTTTCACTCTGAGGCTATGCTGTCCAATAAAATAGCCACTAGTACAGATGGATGTTAACAGATATACCATGTATCAGGTGGTGGTAAGTGTTGTGAAGAACAATAGCATGGGAAAAGGGACAGAAATAAGCGGGGTGCTGTTTTAGATAGGCTGGTGAGAAAAGTCCTCTCAGATATTTGAAGATACTGAGAGAGAGGCCACGTGTGAACTTGGGAAAAGGGAATTCCAGACAGAGGGAAAAGGAAGTACAAGTACAGAGGGAAAAGGTGGGGATAGCTTGGCTTGTTAGTACGAAGACCATAGTGACTGGGACAAAGGGTAAGTGGTAGAGGCCTTTTAAAGAATTTCCTCTTTCCTCTGAGTGGAATGTGAGCTAATGGATAGTTTTGAGAAGCTGGCTCTTGTGTGGAAAATAGACTGATGGAGGGACATGATGGAAACATGGATAACATTATTATACTAGAGGCCCAATGCATGAAGATTCGTGCAAGAATAGGCCTTCCTTCCTCTGGCTGCCGGTACCACCTTCGCTCTGGCTGGAGACTCCTTCTCACGCTGCCCAGAGGCCTGGAGCAGCTGGGGCAGTGCAGAATGCCTGCATCGTCGACATGGAGCCTGCATATACAAATTAACCCACCATCTTTGTTGGGTTAATTTGCATACCCACTCCTGATTGGCTGGTGGGCATCAAGAAGGTATAGTCAATTTGCATCTTTTTCTTTTATTAGTGTAGATCCTGCATAACTGCCTTACAGATTAATTTAGCTGGTCACAATACAATAATAATGAAGAATGCTACTATCAAACTCTGTATTACTAGTCTCCCTCAAACTTGGGTTTAGAATAGATATCAATACAGGATCAGGTGTTGTGGATAGAGCAACACAAATACATGGTGCTCTGTCACTCTTTAGATATGAGAATATAATTTTTACTCACTTTTTTCATATGTAAGTGGTGTAATCTTATTCTTGAAGGAATAATTTTAAAGTGTTTAACACAATGGTAAATACCCAATAAATGTTAAGTATAATTAAATTGCAAATAATTTTGAGGAAAAATTAAGTACTTTACCAAGGGGCCCTAATTTCGCTAACAAAATTCACTTCTATAAAAAGTCAAAGAGTGCCCAGCTTTTCCAAAGACCCAAACTGCAATGACTTTCAGAAAAAAAATAACCACTGTGGAAATAAAGATAATACTAAGGCCCCCCAAATTTTATACTTTTGTGTTTAAGTAATTGTTTGTTAACTTAAGGAAGTATTTTTTCTAGACATGGGTATACCCTTATCTTTTTTTGGATAAGAATATAATGAAAGTTTTCCTCTAATCTGGTTGAGTTCCATTTTGTCTGTTCAAAAATTATCCCAATATTGATTTTAATGGGTTAAATTAATTCATTTATAACCAACTCAAGACATTGAAATAATTGGTAATCATATAGTATTGTTCTCAGAAGACGCATTGACTTAAGTTTGCACATGAAGGCTTGCTTTGATTAGTGCAGGTAAATAAGAAAATGTTTATATGCTTCCCTTTGCCAAATTATTATAAAAAAATACTCCAGTAAACATATTGTTAAATGGTTACTCCAGAATACATAGTTAAAACTATTTGGCTAATAAAATTATTTTACTGGAGAATTCACTTAATACTACGCTGCTGTAAAAAGGAAGGGACTCCTACCATTTTGCAACAGCATGGATGGACCTGGAGAGCATTATGCTAAGCGAAATAAGTCACTCAGAGAGAGATAAATATCACATGATCTCACTCATATGTGGAATGTATTGACCAACATAAGCTGATGAACAAAAACAGAAACAGAGACAGAGAAGCATATATCAGACCATCAAACCTCAGAGGGAAGGTAGGAGAGGGTGGCGGTAAGGGGTGAGATCAACCAAAGGACTTGTATGCATGCACATAGGCATGACCAATGGACACAGACACCAGGAGGGTGAGGGCATGAGTGGGAGGGTGGGGAGGCAAGAGGGGGGATAAGGACACATATGTAATACTTTAATCAATAAAGAAAATAAAAAACAAAAAAATAAAAAAATAGAGTACACTATTAAATCACATTCACATGTGGAAATGTAGAGTTTTGAGAACAAGGTTTTTATAGCAGGATACAAATATGAGTATCTTCATATTTTATACTTTAACACTAGATTTTGATATGCTGGTTTGCTGAAATGGGGACATTACTAGTAAATGATCATTCTGCCATCTCCTTAAGAGAAGAAGCATGTAAAAGTGTGTTGTTTATGATACACAAATCTAAGCAGAATGTTTCACTGAATAACTCTTACTTCATTATACTCAAAATAGAATCTCTATGTTTGCTTTCTGTCTTAATAAAAGTTTATTTTTAACACAAACATGCTCCGCTAATATAATTAGAAAATACTTCATAGTTTAAAATATTAATTGCTTATAGGTATTTTATGAATATTTTTAGTACTACTTTTATTTTCCTTTTTTAAGCAGATGGGCCACAGGAAGGTCATAATAGGAAAAGCATCACCATGAAATGAATTTAAATTGTTTTACTGAGTTGACTTCATTTGTGCAAGCAGAAAGCAAGTCACAGAAAACCAATTTAATGGTCAGAAAAACTTTAAGGTCTAATACTTCAATCAATTCCTATGCTTTCTTTTCTTGGATGAGTACAAATAGGCCTTTAAATGTGTATTTAAAAAGTGAGTTGGTGCAATACTGCACATTGGTGGTTCTGCTTAGGAAACTTTGCAGCATTATTTTCTGCATAAAGGGTGGGGCAAAAGTAGCTTTACGGTTGTGAGTATGCGAAACAGTTTATTCTTGTATTATTAGTTATTAATTATTATATTATTTTAAAGCAAATGGCTGTAAACCTACTTTTGCCTTACCATGTATTTTTTAACCTATTATGACTTTACACTTCAGATAAGATCAATAAAATGTAAGTTTATTTACTTAATGTATCTACTTATTGAAAGTAAGGCAGACTTAGTAGATGTAAAATAGTTGTTCACAAAAGTTTAAATTCTTTTAGAAGATACGTTTATAATGATCATGAATTTTGATATTTTTGGTCAAGTAAAGGAAATTTACCTACTAGGCATGCCCCTTATTTTAGGTAGCTAAATCTAGTTGTGAGAGGACTTGAATATATCTTTTCTACTATATTCAATAGTAATAGTAATATGATGATGATCACAGTAACATTCACTGAGTATTTTCTATGTGCCAGACAGAACATAAGCCACTTTACATGCTTTCTTCTAAATGATCGAGAATTCAGGTGTTGTCCTTGTGTTTGCACAATTAATGTCAACTTAGCCACTTGCCTTTTCCAATCACTGTACTTAATTGAGCTCTCTCCTCCTCTTCATGCCGACTCCTTAGCCACGTGGTGGTGGCAAAGAGGTTCTCTCTTTTTTGGTCCATCTTCATTCACACACACAGAGGGTTAAAACCTGGAAAGAAGAAATTGTTCACCTAATCAATGGCATATTCCTCAGATGATTTTTTAAGACAATATATAGATAGATAGATAGATAGATAGATAGATATAGATATAGATATATTTTATTGATTTTTTTACAGAGAGGAAGGGAGAGGGATAGAAAGTTAGAAACATCGATGAGAGAGAAACATCGATCAGCTGCCTCCTGCACACCCCCTACTGGGGATGTGCCCGAAACCAAGGTACATGCCCTTGATTGGAATCGAACCTGGGACCCTTCAGTCCACAGACCGACACTCTATCCACTGAGCCAATCCAATTAGGGCAAGACTAAATATTTTAATTGATATGTTGTAGCACTTTGAAGATATGGACATGGAAATGAAATGGAGGATAGATGGAGGAAGTGAACCATGAGTACTGTGACACATTGTTTATTTATATGCAATAAACATTACATAATGGTAGTAACATAAAAATTGATGCAGGTCATCCTCCCTAAAAAGAGGAAGGTTAGGGGAATTTAAAAGAAGTAAATTTGGAAGAATAGACAGGACCCTGGGACCTTATGCCACAGGCGACTTGATCAAGCAGCCTGGAAACCTAACGTCTTCCCACTTCTTTGGCAGCATCCCGGTCACTGCTCGTCAGTGATTACTCCGACAAAGCTCCTAAAGCAGAAATCTATTTGTGTGCCTTTCTTTTCTGTGAATCAGTGTTTTGAAATACTGGGATCCAGAGAAGCAGATTATTCCTTTCTGATCACCTTGTGAGATGTCAGCAATCTAATTCAGCTTATCTCTTTCCAGAACATGAGAGTTTTGGTGCAGTAGCACTTTGAACTTAACTAAGACTGTTAGACAACTACTTTTTTCATTCCAAATTATATTTTACATTTTTATATTGAAACTAACATTATGGGGGTGGGTGAAATATTTCCATTAATTTTTCACATACAGCTTGGGCTTAAAATTAATATTTTTGCTGTATACCAGGAATTTGCAGAATATACATCTACTTGAAGAATGCTTCTATACTACAGGACTGAATTTGAAGACCTTTCTCAACAAATTAGCAATAATTTTAGTAAAATGATCTGCAGGTGGTGTGTATTTCTCATATGCATTACCGGAAAAAAATCTTGTTTTTTCAGAATTAATATGCTTTCTTTTTCACAATTATCAGAACTAGCTAACACAGTGCATCCTCTTTTAACTATGTATTTAAACAAGTTCAGAAGTTTTACATTTTGTAAAGTCATTACCTTGTAATTATTTTGGATTATTCTGTTTTACATATATTTCAATTTTATAAACAAATTCTTTTGGGGAATAGATGGATTACAAGTTATTTTGGCAGCGTATCTTTCATCTTACTTTACTTCAATAAAATGTGAATGAATGCTGTTTATGAAAGTACAGGTTTTGGCCCATTCATCCCCCATCTCAATATACAGTATGTTGGTTGGGATTCTTCAATGAGAATTATAATGGAATCTTTGTTTTTCAATGTTCTTTTGAATTGCTCAATAGTGGATTTTAACTGACAACTAAATAACTTTTGTAGAAAGGAGCTAGCAAAGATGTTTAAAGTTATTATTATTTTTCAGCAAGGCTAGAGAAGATCTGCTGAAAACTCAGAAAGAACGTGATTTTCATCGAATGCATCACAAGCGAGTAATTCAAGAAAAAAACAAATTAATTAATGAGCTCAAAGGGTAAGCTGCTAATATTTGTTGGCATATTTCTTAAAGAGGTATTTAATTAGTGTTAAGCAGCTTGGTTATGGCAGAAGGTTTCAGGTAAAGTTATTTATTCAACATTTATTTAGCATCTACTGTGTGCCAAATACTAGACTATACACCTGATGGTCAAAGATGAGCAAGTTTAGGCTCCTGCTGTCACACCCTCTGCTCTCTGCCAGGACAGCTCAGGCATTTCCACTTGGCTGAGGGTTGGCTATCACTTTTTCTAAGTTTCTAAGAGCTACTTCAGGAGTGATTTCACCTCCTTTGTTGGCGTTCTTGCTCTAATACTTGTCAAATTCCATGTCTTAAAGAAACTGGTTCAAGGTCAATGAATTATTATTTAACCAGTCCTAGTTTACAGCTTTTTTTTATCAAGTCCCTCAAAGTTCAATCTTTGGGGCACTCCTCTGGTTCCTATAAGTATATGCTTAGTAATTCTTCGAGCAATTGGGTGTATAGTATCTTTCTTCTCTTGGCAGTCAGGAGAGGAGGAAAGAGGAGTAATTCAAGAGGAGAAATCTCTTCATCACATCTTTTACCTTGTGATGAAGAGATTTCTGAAGCAGTGTTTTCTAGGGAAAGGAGGCCACCTCTGCAAGTCCATAGGGCCTGGGGAAGGGGGGTGACAGACGAACATCCTCTGGGCCATCCTGAGTACTAGAGAAAAAGAGGTAATTTCCTATTGATAAAATAGTCAATTCATCAGGAAAGCAGAGCATGCATGAATCTAATAAAAAAGTTTCAAAATATATGGAGCAAAACCTGATAAAACAGAAAGGAAATATAAATATTTTCACATTTACAGTTGGAGATTTTCACACTAATCTTTTAGCAATTAGTAGAAAAATAGGCAAAAATTCTCTAAGTCTATAGAACCAGACAAGTTAATTGAGCATAATTGACCTTTCTTGAATTCTACTTTGGATTTTTCAAGTACACATGGAATGTTCACCAAAATAGGTCACATGCTGAGCCATAAAATAACTCTGTCTATTAATTGATGCCATGCAAAATATGTTCTCTGATTAAACAAAATTAAATTAAAAATTGAAGACACAAAGCTCTGTGGAAAATTCCCAGTTACCTGAAAATTTAGTAGCATACTTCTGAATAAGATGGGAGTCAAAGAAGGAAATAAGAAAATATTTTGAATTGACTTTGGAAACGTAGCATTTTAAAATTTGTGGAATGATGCCAAAGCAGTGCTTAAAGTGAAATTGATAACTTTAAATGCTTATATTAGAAAAGAAGAAAATTTTAAACCAGCAATCTAATCTTGCAACTTAGAAGTTCAAAAAACCAAATTAAATAGAAAGAAAGAAAAATAAAAGAAATAATAAAAATAAAACATGTAACCAATAAACTTGTAATGGGACAAATATAAGAAAAATCAACAAGTTCATATATTGGTTGTTGTGTTGAGTGGAAGGAGCCAGTTTCAAAAGAGAACATATTCTAAGGTGTTCCAAATATATGAAATTCTAGAATCTCCTGAGATGTTAAAATACTCTATATTTTAGTAACAAGGTGGACTACCTAGACATGCATAGCTATGAAAACTCTAAACTGAAACAGTTCAGATCTGTATATTTTACTCCATGTAAATTATAATTCAATAAAAAAGTAAAGTATTTTAAAAGCAACCTATATAATAAAAGCCTAGGTGGCATCGCACAATGTATGGCTGCTGCGACGTGGTCACAAGATGGCCACCATGACATCATCACAAGATGGCTGCACCACATCATCACAAGATGACCATTACAAAATGGCCACCCCTATGTCATCACAAGATGGCCACCACAAGATGGTCACCACAAAATGGCTGGCAGGGGAGGGCAGTTGTGGGTGATTAGGCTGGCAGGGGAGGGCAGTTGGGGACAAGATCAGGCCAGCAGGGGAGATCAGGCAATTTGGTGCTTCCAGGCCACAGGGAAGAGCAGTTAGGGGTGGCCAGGCCTGCGGGGCAGGGCAGTTGGGGGCAATTGGGCCAGCAGGGCAGGGCATTTGGGGGTGATCAAGCTGGCAGGGAATCAGTTAGGCATCAATCAGGTCAGCAGGGGATTGGTTAGGGGGCAATCAGGCAGGCAGGCAAGTGGTTAGGAGCCAGCAGTCCCAGATTGTGAGAGGGATGTCCGACTGCCCGTTTAGGCCCAATAAACCGACAGTTGGACATCTCCCGAGGGGTCCCAGATTGGAGAGGGTGCAGGACAGGCTGAGGGACACCACCCCCCACCCATGCATGAATTTTGTGTACCGGGCCTCTAGTTTTCAAATAAAACAGGTTTATATCATAAGCTGAGTTAATTATTTTTTTCTGTGAGATAACATATTTTATACTTAATTTCCTTAATATGAGGTTAATCAAACTTGTTATCAAGACCATCCTTTATTTGATGTGAATGACACACTTTCTGTTTAATCACCTATTGTTTATAACCATTGTCTTTCTGAAAATTGTTCCTGAATTAAAGGAACACAATTTTTCTCTCTGTCAGTGAATAGCAGTAATTTTCTGAGTGTGTATTTGAATGATGATAATGTGACTTCCCATTTCCCAGCCAGGTGGCAGGGAAGTTGTAGGTTGTATAATTCTGCTTGCACTTCTTGGCTCTATTATGTTGACCTTTATATGGTTATTCATTTTTTTATTTCAATGCAAAGGAAACTTTTAGATGTTAAATAGAAATCACTGATTTAACTGAATTATCCTTTAAGGTGCCCTTTATTTTTCATAGGATGAAGTTACATTATGCATCTTATGAACCAACTATAAGAGTGTTACTTGACAAGCACCACACTTTATTGAGGCAGAAAATGCTCACCTCCATGGAAAGAGACAGAGCTGTTGAACAGGTAAAAAGACTGTCAAAAGTACCCCAGAATGATTTTTATCCATGTATTTTTTATGACAAAATTAGAAGGAATGGTTTTATGTCTGAGATAAATACAAAAAGTATCCCTCAATTGTCATATTAGAAAAAAGATTCATTTGGAAACATTCAGAAAAAATATTTTATCAATTTTAAACCTGTAAGGGTTTTTATTAAATTAAATATTATTGAATTAAAGCAAAATTTTACAGGAAATTATTAAAGTATAATTAGAGAAAAAACTCGAAGTATAAAATAAATGTTCATCTATAATAATAAAAGCATAATATGCTAATTAGGCCAGATGTCCTTCTGAACGACCTTCTGTGTGACTTTCAGGACAAAGCTGGGGATGTGAGGGAAGCCCAGGTCCCGGGTGCTATAAGGAAGCCAGTGCTGGCAGCCAGGGGAAGGAAGGCCTACTCTTGCATGAATTTTTTGCATTGGGCCTCTAGTAATCTACAATAATAAAAGACAAACATGCAAACTGACCGTACCTTTGCTACGCCTTAAGCCATGCCCACCAACCAATCAGAGCGACTATATGCAAATTAACCCAACCAAGATGGCGGCCAGCAGCCCCGGAACTGAAACGAGCAGGAGGCTTGGTTGCCCCAATGATGGAGGAAGCCAAGCTTCCCGGCCGGCTGCTGCCTCCTCTCAAGGCAACAAAGTTTCAATTATAGAAGGTAAATAAACCCCAGATACCTGCTTCCATTCGCCATGGCCACAGAGCTGAGCGAATAAAAAAAACAACAAAAGAGGAAAGGTTGGGAGCTTTGGTCGCCAGGGGGCTTGGTCAGTCTGCAAACAGCCATCAACCCCTCACCCAGGCTGGCCAGGCACCCCAGTGAGGACCCCTACCCTGAAGGGGGTGTGGGCAGCCTGAAAACAGCCCTCAGCCCCTCACCTAGGCTGGCCCGGCACCCCAGCAGGACCCCCCCACCCTGATCCAGGACACCCTTCACGGCAAACCAGTCAGCCTCCACCCGTGCACCAGGCCTCTATTCTATATAATAAAAGGGTAATATGCAAATTGACCCTAACAGCAGAACCACTGGGAATTACTGGTCACTATGACACACACTGATCACCAGTGGGCGATGTTCAATGCAGGAGCTGCCTCCTTGTGGTCTGTGTGCTCCCACAGGGGGAGCTCTGCTCAGCCACAAGCCAGGCTGCCAGCTGCCAGCACAGCGGTGGTGGCGGGAGCCTCTCCTGACTCCTCAGCAGCGCTAAGGATGTCCGACTGCAGCTTAGGTCTGCTCCCTGCTGGCAAGTGGACATCTCCCGAGGGCTGCTGGGCTGCCAGAGGGTTGTCTGACTGCCAGCTTGGGCCTAATCCCCCGGGGAGCAGGCTTAAGCCAGCAGGTGGACATCCTTTGAGGAGTCCCAGACTGCAAGAGAGCATAGGCTGGGCTGAGAGACCACCCCCCGCCCCCCCAGTGCACAAATTTTTGTGTACCGGGCCTCTAGTTATATAAATAAATGGAAAAATAAAAGGGAGAAGAAAATATCTCCTCAAAGAAGAATTCTAAGTAACAAATGTGTAATTCTGTACATAACTAAACATATGGAGTTTTGTGTTGGTGTAATCATATTCAATGAGGGATGAGATACTTTTTTATCTTTTTAAGGTTGACTTTTTAATTTAAGTCTATTTTTCAGGAAATATAGGGAATTGGTATGCCACCAAACTAACAAATAGTCTTAATTATAATATATTTAATAAAGCAAGGAATCTCTATGGGTGGAAAATTAGCTAAGAGTTTTACAAATAATAACAGTCTCTTCATATTTTATTCCCCAACTAATACCTACCTCATGTTTTATGAACATAAATATTAATTAAGTTGTTGTGAAGCAATTTCAACAGAGGGAAGTGTCTCTTAAAGTAGAAATCTGAATATTGATTATTATTCAGAGTGTGGGATGAGTATTCTTAATTCAGGAAACTATGCTGTAAAATTAATGTTTCAGCCTTAGCTAGGTGGCTCAGTTGATTGGAACATCATCCCATACACCAAAAGGTTGGGGGCTGATTTTAGGTCAGGGAACGTACCTAGGTTGTGGGTTTGATCCCTGGTCATGTATATATGGGAGGCAACCAATTGATGTTTCTCTCTCTCTCTCTGCCCCTTCCTTTCTTTAAAAAAATCAACAAAAACATATCCTTAGGTGAGGATTAAAAATAAAAATAAAAAAGGTGTTTCAAATGCTTAACTATAATAGGTACTTAATATTTGCCTGTGGAATTTAATTTAAACTCAGTAATATATTTATCTTTTGTTTCCATTTATTTTTAAAATTTTTAAATACATAAGACTTAATTCAAGAGAGATTAATAATTTTTTTATATTTTACAATCAATACTTAAACATTGCACTTTTAAACTTTTTTTTGCATCAGTTTATAACCCCATATTTTTGGATTATTATTTTTTTTTTAGCTCTCTGATTATCAACTATCATCAAAGCCTATGGAACCAGTGCCTAGTTTCCAAGCTACTAAAACTAGAGGTAAAATTATAATGTGATAAAACTATATTTTAATATTGGTTGGTGATTTCACAACCTTACCATAGCTCAAAATCCTAGAGATCTTTATAAGTGAATCAATCCTATGGTAACTATTTTACAAATTAAAATGTTAATGAAAAGACCAAAAGGAAGTATTGATGTGAATCCATATAAGTTAATTTTAGAGAAAAATATGAGTAAACCAAATGGGAGGATTTCTGGGTATGACAGAGTATCTGGTACCAGACTAGTCTTCTCCCCAAAATAACTCTAAAACTAGACTATATATATATGAGGTAAGTATGTTTAACCATTGGAAAATAGCACAAGTCACAGAAGGCAAATGATAGAAGGAAAACGTATAAGTCGAGCTCCATCATCAACATGACTTTGTGCCTGGGGAATTTTTCAAATAAGCTCCATGGAGATGGAGGTCAAGAAAGGTATGGCAGGTCTTCAGGAACTGAAAAGGCGAGTTGTGATAGCAACTAAAACACATCGGAAAGGGCACCAGATAAGAGAGTGCTGCAATGAGCAGTGGTCCCGTTTGTGAAGGAGTTTACTACAAATCCTTAGTTGATGGCTGAACTACACATGCAAGACTAACTGAGACTTATTCAAAGAGGAGACCAGAGATTCTAGAGGTCAAGCAGTAATGGGAGACGGGGTTCTAGCCACGCTTGGATGGAGAGACTTCTTTCACACCCTGTAACCTGGGATTAACATTCAGCATCCTGTAGCCACCCTCTAAAATAAAAAACAAAGTTTACACCAAGTTCTTAGAAGAAATAGACTAGAATTTGAATCTTGCCAAGTTAGAGAACCTTGGGCAATATTTGGCGCTTTCCATGGATCTACTATACAAAGTGTAAAATCAAGCCTCGAAATTCAAGGGGACCAAAAAATTAAACTGTGTGCCAGAAAAAAAAAAATCAATACCAGAGGAAGACAGTTGTTCAGATTATTTATGACCTCTCACATATATTTCTCCCTATTTAATTAAAATGTTCCAGTTACATTGTAGAAACATGAAAATGTGAGCAACAATCAAGAAAAAGAGCAATAAATGGAAACCTACACTGATACAGCTCAGGTGTTAGATTTAGCAAATACAAATATTAAAGAGGCTATTTATTTATTTTTTAAAAAATATATTTTATTGATTTTTTACAGAGAGGAAGGGAGAAGAATAGAGAGTTAAAAACATCGATAACCGGAATTAAACCTGAGACCTTTCAGTCTGCAGGCCAAAGCTCTATCCACTGAGCCAAATTGTTTAGGGCTAAAGAGGCTATTTAGAACATGGTCAAGGATTTACAGGAAAAGATGACATCAATAAGTGAAGAGATAGTGAATCTTGGCAGACAAATGGAAACAAAAAAAAAAGGAAATAGAAATTCTAGTACTGAAAAAGACAGTTAACTACAAAGAAAATTTTATACTTATCAACAGATTGCAGATTACTGAAATGCCAGTGAATTTTAAGAGATCAATAAAAATAATCTGTTCTAAAGAAATAGGAAAAACATAAATAAAATTTATCTATTTAACATATATGTAATTAGATTCCCAAAGGAGAAAAGAATGAGAATGGGGCATCAGAATATTTAAACAAAAGATTTAAACAAGAGAGAAAAGACATGTATAATAATAAAAGCATAATATGCTAATTAGACTGGACGATCTTCTGGATGAAGCTGGGGCTGTGAGGGCTGAGGCAAACCGCCATGTGGCTGTGAGGGCCGAGCCCCTTGCACAAATTTTGTGCATCAGGCCTCTCATCCTATATAATAAAGAGGTAATATACAAATTGACCCTCATGCCCTCGCACAAGATGGCCACCCCCATGTGGTCAAAGATGGCTGCCACAAGATGGCTGGCAGGGGAGGGTAGTTGTGGGTGATCAGGCCAGCAGGGGAGGGCAATTAGGGGCGACCAGGCTGACAGGGGAGGGCAGTTAGGGGTGACCAGGCCTGCAGGGGAGGGCAATTGGGGGAGATCAGGCCGCCAGGGGAGCAGTTAGGCATCGATCATGCTGGCAGGGGAGTGGTTAGGGGGCAATCAGGCAGGCAGGCAGGTGAACAATTGGGATACAGCAGTCCCAGATTGTGAGAGGGATGTCTGGCAGTCGCATATCCCCCGAGGGGTCCCAGATTGGAGAGGGTGCAGGCTGGGCTGAGGGACACCCCCTGTCTCAGTGCACGAATTTCATTCACCGGACCTCTAGTATTCCATAAAGGAAAACAATAATACAAATAAAGGCTGATTTCACTTGAGAAACAGTGATAGCTAGGAACAATGAAATGACATCTTTAAAAAGTGGCAAAATTTTGTCCTACTTGGTTTGGCTAAGTGGATAGAGCATTGGGCTGTGGACCTAAGGGTCCCAGTCCCATCAAAGGCATGTACCTTGGTTGCAGGCTTCCCATCACCCTGTATGAGGCAACCAATTGATATGTTCCTCTCTGTCTTTCCCTTTCTCTTCCATTCTCTAAAAATCAATGGGAAAATATCCTTGGGTGAGGATTTAAAATAAATAAATAAAATAAAATGTGACAAGATTTTAATTCAGAATTTTCTATACAACAACAACAAAAAAATATTCTTCTAATATTAGGGTGAAGAGTAGACATTTTAATATAAATGAAAGCTGAGAGATTTTGTTGCAAGCCATTTTGAAATACAGTAAATACTAAAGGATTTTCTTTGGGCTGAAAGAAAAAAATGCCAGAAGGAAAGTCAGATCTACAGAATTGAATATTGAGATTTAGAAATGCTAAATTATGGTTAACAAATATTAAGTTTTTCTCTTCTTAATTTTCATAAAAGAAAATGACTGATAAAATTAGGTAATATTTATTAGGCTTGTAAAAGATAAAATAACTTTTGGGGTGGTGCAAAAGTTCATCTTGAGTTGGGTTGTGGTTATATGCCTACTTCTCTTTGATAAAACTTTTCCAACTCTATACTTTAAAAATATGCATTTCATTGTATGTCAACTATACTTCAATGAAGTTGATTTAAAAAAGAATGATGGGAAACTCTAATAATAGAAAGACGTTGAAATGGTGAATTTTTTTAATAAACATAACTTCCTGTTATTTCCAGATGACTATTCATTATATTCTCTAATTTATTGAAGCTTAAAAGAAATATGTAGCATTATTATATTTGAAATGTTTTACTTATCCTTGGTTCAGTAGTTTCTTTCCTAAGATTTTATGTTAAAGCAATATCAGTTATGTTCAGTGATGCCTAAAGAGACTACTATACACACGGATGTTTATTGCAGTCATATCTATAGTAACAAAACAATACCAGCTATCTTAACCTTTAACCACAAGTGAATGTTTAAATATAGTTGGTCATACAATACTAGAAAGTCTTTAAAAATCATGCATAAGAAAATGCTCATGTATTATGTTAATATAATGTTAAGAAATAAAAAACATTGATATAGTATGAGGGCATGTCTTAAATATAAGTACAGAAAAATGGTTGGATGGTGCACAAAAATGTTTACATAATATTCTTTGTGTGATTATTTTCTACATTTTTTGCTTACTGCATTTAAATATGTATGCCAATTTAAATCAATTTTGTGTTTTATATGTAGATCACTTTTAAGTATATAATTAGATATAAATATGAAAGATTAGTATGAAACTATTATCATCTTAGGAACTTTAACTCTCAAAAATTCTGAAAAAAGAATAATAAAAATGGCTTAAAGGTTGAGGCACTTATTGCACTTGATTGGTGCTAATCTCTAAGTCTATATTCTGCTCTAATAGTTTATGATTTTACGTGTTTAATCTTGACATCTTTATTAAAATATACTAATGTTTACAGATAACTCCTTTAAGAAATTATCTCTTGATATTTAATTTAATTAAAAAAATGGAACACATTTCATGTTTTACTAAGCTGACATTTATAAGTTATTTGGAAGATCAAGTTTGTAATTATATTTTGATCTGTGATATTTTGAAGTAGCTTTTGATCAAAGGGAATAAGTTCCTATCCAACATGAAGAAATACATTCTTTTGGTTGAATATTTCTAATTACCTGAATAAAATTAACTTCTTAAATCCTTTACTGAATAATTTTTTTGGACCTTGCAAACATGCACTCTGGTTTTAGACATGGGACTTGCAATAACTTTGCAATAACTTCCTCAGCTTCTGGTGTCAGCATTTGACTGTGTGATATCAGTATCTATCATTACTCTGATTGCCTGATCCACTTGGAACCTTGCTTAGCTAGGGATTATAATTGGAAAAGATGTCGGATTTATTGGTTAAGTGGTTGTTCCTCATTTAAAGCCTGCTGGCCTTCACAATAATTTTCATATATTTAACACCCTCCCTTTTGTTTCACTCATTTTAGTTTACTTTTTTTTTTTGTAATCCTCACCAGAGGGAATGTTTTTATTGATTTTAGACAGAGAGGAAAGGAGAGAGAGAGAGAGAGAGAGAGAGAGAGAGAGAGAGAGAGACCGAGACCTGAAGTCTGGGCATGTGCCCTGACTCTGATGGGTAATGGAACCCGATACCTTTCAGTGCCACAACATCCAGTGTTTAGTTTAATTTTTAAGATATTTTATCAATTTGTTTTCTTTCTGTCATCTATCCATTTACTTTGGGAAATATAAGTTCTTCAGATTAAAACTGAATTCACTCTATAGTTAGGGAACAATTAATTGTCATTTATGCTGAACTTTGGGGAAAAGACAAGTGAATTTTTATTTAATTCAAATTTAGGGAATAAGACAAATATTAGACTCATTTGGAGTAAAATTATCAAAGAATTTTAAACATGCCATGATATTGGATTAATCAAAGTAGGATGCTAATGTTATTATTTATTTGAAATCAGCTTCTTGTTTAGAAATACAGGGGGAAACTGTATCTATTTAGACATGGTATATATGGAAAGATATGAAAAGAGTTTTTTCCTATCACTTTTGTTTTTCCCTCAGATGATTCCATTAGGAATATTCTTTATGTCCAAGATTGTGGAGACCAATTTTACAACTATATTGGAATATTGTCCTATTTTATTTATTTTTTGTTTATTATCAGTTTTCTCAACATCTAGAAGCATACTAGTAGAGAATAGTATTTTATTAATACATTATTCTTTTTTAAATCGCTTATTTATTATTTAGTTCCATTTGTGAAATTTTGTTGTTGCTTACCATACTCTCCTTTGACCCTCTTCAACTTTGTTTATAAGCACATGAAACTTCATGATAACAGGAATTTGGATATAATGTAATTGGAGATTGGCTCCTATGCTCTCTAGCTGGCTTGCAATGCCATTTTATTAGCCTTGCAGGAATGCCATCCTGCATTTTTGGTAAATGAATTTGAGACTTCACTTATGACATTTTGGTATGGTTTCAATATTATTAGTTTAAAAAAATGTATCATGACTTTGGCTTTCATATTTTTTGTTATATTTCTTACAGAAAAACAGCATGTATATTAATGACAAATGTGTTATCTTGTAGCTATTCCTGGCCATGAAAAGGAATTTGTACCAGAAGGTCGTACTCAGAGAGGTCTTCGTGAAGCTAGGGAACAATACAAAAGTAAAATCAGGGTGAAAGATAATAGAAAGGTATGATATTTATTTTTGTCTCATTAATTTACACTTGACCCTCAGATCTTCAGGTCCACCAACTCATAGGGTATCATTATTTTACTGGAAAAGGAGTTTAGAGCTTATGTACTCTGAGCCCCTTGGTGTAGGGATAGAAAATGAATGCCCTCTAACATTATGTAACTAGTTAATTGAGGGACACACACTGCTTAGTGGCGAGGATGGCTCAGTGAACCACTCTGCCATATATTCCAACTTAAGCACAACCATGTCTACTCATCTGCTCATTTTTTCTGCTTAAAATTACCTCTCTCCAAAAAAATAAATCCTAGATCATTCCTTATTTATTTTTTCACTAGAGGCCCAGTGCATGAAATTCGTGCACTTGGTGGTGGTCCCTCAGCCCAGCCTGTGCCCTGTTGCTGTCCAGGAGCCCTTGGGGGATGTCCAACTGGTGGCTTAGGCCCACTCCACGTGGGGAGTGACCTAAGCCAGCAGTTGGACATCCTTAGTGCTGCCATGGAGGCGGGGAGGCTCCCGCCAATGCCACTGCACTTGCCATCCATGAGCCTGGCTTCTGGCTGAGTGGCGCTTCCCCTGTGGGGACCACCAGGAGGCAGCTCCTGCATTGAATGTCTGCCCCCTGGGGGTCAGTTTGCGTTGAAGCAACTGGTCATTCTGCCGTGAGGCCGAAACTGGCTCTCTAACATCCCCTGAGGGGTCCCGGATTGTGAGAGGGCACAGGCCAGGCCAAGGGACCCCACCAGTGCATGATCAGGGCCAGAGAGAAATGCAGGAGGTTGGCCAGCTGGGAAGGGACCTCGGGAGGGCTCCAGGGCATGTCTGGCCAGTCTTGCTTAGTCCCTAACAGCCGGACCCCAGCAGCAAGCTCACCTACTAGTCAGAGCATCTGCCCCCTGGTGGTCAGTGCATGTTATAGCAACTGGTTGACCAGTTGACTGTCTTCCCCCTGGTGATCAGTGCATGTTATAGTGAGCAGTTGAGTGGTCTTAGCATATCATCAGCATATTACGCTTTGATTGGTTGGACGGCTGACTGGACAACCAGACACTTAGCATATTAGGCTTTTATTATATAGGATATTATGTCTTCAAATTTTCTTAGTCTTCTTTAAAAGTAGAATGGAAATAATTATATCCCATTTAAGAATATTCTTATAGTCCAGCCAGTGTAGCTCATGGTTAAGTGTCGACCTGTGAACCAGGAGGTCACAGTTTGATTCAGGCTCAGGGCGCATGCCCAGGTTGTGGGCTCAGTCCCAGGTAGGGAGCATGCTGAAGACAGCCAATCAATGATTCTCTATTTTCCTCTCCCTTCCTCTCTCTGAAATCAATAATGAAACAACACATCCATATTAAAAAGAATCTCCTTATAATGAGTGCCTTTGCCTTGTAATCAGGCTGATAGTTAAAATCTTCTGTAATGATTACAGAAAAATTGATATTAAAAATGTCTGGTCAAAGAGATAAAAAATGAGGAAGAAAGAAAACCCTATGAGGGGTTTTAGTTTCTTCTTATGAAAATTGCATAAAAATCTAACTGAGGTAATGAATTTTTTTCATAAAGTAGTTTTCTTTGAGTTCTAAAATATCTGGCATTCATTTAAAAATGAATACATTTACATTATAATATATTTTAGCAATATTTCTATAAAAACAACAAATTGTTATGAATTCAAATACTTTAATAAATCATTTACTTAGCTAATATCAATAACATTTCCCCCCTCAATGGTATGCATTGGAATTCAGTATTGTATGTAATATCTGTTGTTTTTTTTGTTTTGTTGTTGTTGCTGTTAATCCTCACCCGAGGATATTTTACCATTGATTATTAGAGAGAATATAAGAGAGAGAGAAAGACAGAGAGAAACATTTTTGTGAAAGAAACACATCAACTGGTTGCCTCCAGGATGAGCCCTGACCAGGGCCAGGGCCAGGGAGGAGCCTGCAACCAAGGTACGTGCCCTTGACCAGAATCAAACCTAGGACTCTTTGGTCAGCAGGCCAATGCTCTATCCACTAAGCCAAACTGGCTACGGCTATATAATATCTGAATAAAATGCAGACTAAATGCTTTTGGGTTACGCTAAGGCTTTGACAATCTTTTTTGGTGATATTCATTTTAGTATTTTACTAAAATACTAAATCACTAATCACTGTTGTTACTATTAACTTATGGATTACCCTTTATTGTTGCTACTAATTTATGGTGTCTTTGGTAGATCTTTGGAAGCTTCCAGCTTCCCGATGCCAACAACTTCCCATCAGGGCAGACCTTCCCTTGTTGCCTCCATAAGCTTTCCCCCTCCTCCACCTGCCTTTAATTTGAGTCTCAGCCAAATGCAAGCAGTGCTGTTGGGATGACGGTTGCTGTCAATAAGTAGTGCTTGTTCTTGTTTGGGTAATTTTTGTTTATCTCCACAGAGGTTAGTAGTTCAGGTAGCAAATAGTGCACTCAGAACAATAAAGATAATGGCGGTGAGGATTTAGGTGTGATGACAGGGATTGTCATCAGGAGCACTTTCATCTCCTAATGGCATCTGCATTCTTTGAGGTGGTAAATCATACTTAGAAATGATTTCTTGATTCATTTCCTAAGTGCTGTGGCTTGTAAGTCTTTTCAATGTGCCAGTGTATTAAAGAGAAGCAGAATAGAAGAATTCCATATAGATTTGAATAGTTTTAAACAGTAATATTTATGTGTAGAATTTATTTTTCATTGTGAAGGGATAAAAGAATCATACAGCATCCACTGTAATTCAAACCTGTTGTTTACTGACTCATTAAATGTGTAGCTTACAATCACAATTCTTATACATTTAAATTTTTATGTTAAAAATCTTCCATTCACCTAGTGTCCAGACCTACATACTCAGTGATTTTGCAAGAAAAGAGAAAATGCACCACCATTGAAAGTATTTCAAGAAACTGGGAAGAAAATTAAGAAAGATGAGGGATTACTAACTTGTTCCTTCCATCCTTTTACTGCCTGATTTAGTTCTTTTTTTAAAAAAATATATATTTATTGATTTCAGAGAGGAAGAGAGAGGGAGAGAGAGAAACATCAGTGATGAGAGAAAATCATTGATTGGCTGCCTCCTGCATGCCCCCTACTGGGGATCAAGCCTGCAACCTGGGTACGTGTCCTTGACTGGAATGGAGCCCTGGACCCTTCAGTCCGCACGCCGACACTCTATCCACTGAGCCAAACCTGCTAGGGCCTGAATTAATTTTAAATATATTTTTGGTTGGCAGGAGCTTATTTGACTCAGTGGATAGAGCATTGGCCTTAAGACTAAAGGGTACTGGGTTTGATTCTAGTCAAGGCATGTACTAGTATCTAGGTTGCAGGCTCAATCCCCAGCCCTGGTCACGGTGCATGTGGGAGGCAACCAATGGATGTGTCTCTCTCACATTGGTGTTTCTTCCTCTCTGTCTCTCTCCTTCCCTTCCAGTCCCTCTAAAAAATTAATGGAAAAATATCCTCAGGTGAGGATTAATAAAAATAAAGTTAGAAAATGTTTTTTTTTGGTTGGAGTACAAACATGTTTTTTTAAATGAAAACATCCTACCCAGATGAATATACTCCCACATGTAAACATATTTATATTCTTATTATATATTTCTGCTGAGAAACATGTTTTAAAGAATTGTAACGATATTATCAAGAAAACATAGATATTTCTTCTCCAAATTGATACTAACAGAGGATATGTTGGGAAGGATAAACATTGCAATATATACGATAAAGTTTTCAAAATATTTTATAACCAATTTTCAAATGTTGTTAAAATACCTTGGAATAAATATTTTGGGAAATAGTCACATTATTTTATACTTAAATTAAATATTAACATCTTATTATAGGAACAATTAAAAAGCTTATACACGCCGAAACCGGTTTGGCTCAGTGGATAGAGCGTCGGCCTGCGGACTGAGGGGTCCCGGGTTTGATTCCGGTCAAGGGCATGTACCTGGGTTGCGGGCACATCCCCAGTGGGAGATGTGCAGGAGGCAGCTGATCGATGTTTCTCTCTCATCGATGTTTCTAACTCTCTATCTCTCTCCCTTCCTCTCTGTAAAAAATCAATAAAATATATTTTTTAAAAAATAAAAAAATAAAAAGCTTATACAAACTAAAATTTTTAGATTACTTACCCAGGCAACAGGGGTTTAGTAATAGTTATTCAGAAATTATTTTAAGAAAAAAATTACCTAAAGTTCAGGTGTTTAGATTTTAACTTCAATTACTAATTTAAGTTACATTATTTTTAATCAATTAGTTTTATGTTTATTAATCAATGTTATCTAAAAATATACATGTATCTTTTGTTAAGTGAGCAAAAGAATATTATTTTTTAGCCTTAATGTAGAACTGTCATAACTTCTAGTATCCTTGCATACATTAACTGTCATAACCCTTTTCCTTCAGCATAGCATCTATTAACATACTGTAGCATGAACTTCGGTAGGAGTTGTTTAAGAGTATGAGTTGCTTTGAAGCCTAATCTGTACTTGAAACTCTCATCTACCACTTATTTTATTACTTTTACAAAACTGAGAAAATCCTAAACTTATATGCTTCCAACTCTATAAACTGGGGAGAATATTATGTGAGTTAAAGGATTTTTGTCACGATTTAATGATATATGTAATATGCCTAGCATACTACCTATTTATAATTGATACTTATGAAATGATAGTGTTTCTATAGAAGAGATTATTTACCTGAAGATAAGTAATACTTAGTTGTTAATGCTATTTCATTCTTTTGTGTGAAATATAATATAGGTAACACTGGATAGAAGTTCATTAGACTTCTAGTCATTCCTTGTAACCATTTTTGGGTTATTTTATTATACATCAGATGACTTGAATAATTAGGTAATGGCTTTCTGTGATTGTAGGTATGGTTTTCCTAATTTAGATTACATACAACCAGAGATATGGAAATTAGAGCATTATGGTGGCGAATTTGCCATGCTAATATTTGCACATTTCCTCTTATATGTTAGAACGTCATTAGGTTCATAAAAATTGTAAACTCCTCTCAACTTCTTTAGGGGCTTTTCTATATTTTGATTCACTTAATGAAAATTTTAAATATTATTTAATATATTTATTATGACAGTTACTAGTGATTATATAGATTACAGTTTAAATATAATGAAAATATGAAGAAAAACAGTTTCTTCAGCTCTGATATGACAGTGTATAGCATCATGATGTGCTATGCCACCCTGGTTATGATAATGGCATATTTCAAGAGCAGTTCAATGCTCTTACATGCTGATGCTTTGCATTTATTAGATGGAATTTAGCTGCATTTTGTATAGTGTTATTGAATATTGCCATGTAGTTATTATTATTTTCTTGCCTAAAGTATCTCTGTGAGTTTGGCATCATCCCAAGATTTGGTCGACAGTTTGCCAGTAATTGTGAATATTACATTAGGATGTTAAATCATTCTATTTATCAGACATAAAGTTGCTAAAATGGAAATTAGTTTTGAATGTTTTAAAGTTTAGAAATATGGAAGGTATTAAAAACTCTATAACCATGTGCAAATGGGAATTTTAATGCATATAATTTTATAATAATGTTGAGTGTCTTCAACAGTTGAAATAATTTATTAAAAATCCCTAAGGAGATATATTAATCAAAATATTTATTCATAAAATCCTGCCATGTTAAATACATAAGGATTAGCCAACTTGTTTATAAATCTGTTCTGAGCAGAAAATCAAATAAATGGAAATATATTATTGCACTAAATATATTCTGCTTACATGAAAACAAGCAAATATGAATCAGAATAAGAGCAATTAAGAAATGCTAATTATTCTCAGGTTTTTTACTCTACTATTTATTTTTAATTATGCCTAAGCATAGATTATTTAGAAAATACAAAAATGAGATTACAATAAAAATGCTCAGGATTTTGAAAACCTCAGTCAGTACAATATCTACATTATATTTCAGAATAACACTTTATGGAACATTATGGATTTGTGCATTGAATGTACAATAATTTAAAAAGAAAATATTTTCTAGTAATATTTAATTTAAATGTATTATGTGCATATTTGAGTATAATATATAAATTACATTAATTATATATTACGTATTGATAACAAATGAACAAATATATATGTAGTCTTCTGCAGTTTGCTTTTTTCATTTGGTGTTTTGTTTCTAAGATTATTCCATGTTACTTATATAGCTTATTTGAAAATATTTATTTTTTATATTTTATTAATGATGCACACTAAGGTTGTTTCCAAAGTCTTAATTTAATAAACAGTGCTGCCATGAATATTCTTGTACATCATTAGGTGCACATATGCAAGATTTTCTGAAGTATACTAATCTAGGAGTGGAGTTGTTGGCTCATTGGGGATGAGGATTTTACTAGATAGTGTCAAATGCTTTTCCAAATTAGTTGAATGAATATGTTTACAAATCCACAGTTTTTATTACTTTAAACCAGTGGTCGGCAAACTCATTAGTCAACAGAGCCAAATATCAACAGTTCTTCTTCAAAATAGACTCGCCCAGGCCGAAAACTGACTTCTGCGCATGGACCACGAAGTTTCAATCGCACTGTACGTGTGCCCGCACCTGGTATTTTGTGGAAGAGCCACACTCAAGGGGCCAAAGAACCGCATGTGGCTCGCGAGCTGCAGTTTGCCGACCACAGCTTTAAACCATTTCCAGAACTTGGTATTACCAGGGTTCTTGATTTTTGCCAATCTAATGAGTAAAATGTTGCTATTGGGTCTTAATTTTCATGTTTCTGATTAATAATTAAATTAAACATGTTCTCTTTTGTTTATAAGCAATTTATATGTTAGGTCATAAATTTTGCTCATTTTTTCCATTAGGTTATTGATCTTTTATCTGCAGTGCATTTTAGAAACTAATTTTTGATCAGTTAAATTAATAGTAGATATCTTGCCCCAGATGGTGACTTATGTTTTCTATTTTTATAGTATCTTTTATTGAATAGAAGTTCTTCATTTTGTCACATTTTACAACTAAAATATAATTTTTATTTTTTTAAAAGTAACTCAAAAACTTTTTTCATTGTAATGTGGTTGAGTTTGTCAATAATTTCTTATATGGTAAAATGTACTGATGCTTGAGATTCTATCCTATGTTTGTCTTTTATCAAGTTAGTGTTAATTTTTAAAATCATAAATGAATGGATCATTTTATATTTAAGTGTTAAGATTTTGTTTTATCATGAATTAATATTGAATTCTTTGCTTTGAGATGGTTTTCTCCATTAATATTTTAATGTGGTAAATGGCATAATAGATTTTTGAATGTAAAAATTTTCTTCCATTATTGGGCTAAAATGACCTTATTCATGTGTTACCTGATTTATATATCACTGGATCTAATTCAATGTTATTTTCTGACAATGGTTACTTCTATTTTATGAAGAAATTTGGCATTTAGTTTCCTTTTTTAGTAACTGTCTTTTTATAATTTTGGTATCATTGAATGTGTTGGAGACTATTCCCCTCTTTGTCTCTGCTTTGAAAGAGTTTTTATGTTGTGTAAGACCTATTCCAAAATGTGTGGTTGAAATCTTAAAACTAATAGGAGCTGTTATGCATTTATGGGAAGATTTTATTCTATTGAGGCGGATCTTTAAATATAATTGAACTATACAGGTTATTTTTTCTTCAATCAATTTTTGTTATTAATGAAAATATTTACATGAATATGACAATTGTATCTTAAGTTTCAAATTTATCATAAAGGTATTTGCCATATTTTTATCTTTTAAATTTCTAATAGATGCATAGTTATATATTTTTTTATTTTTTATAATATCAATTTCTCTCCCTCCCTTTTTAGAGTTACCCCACACACCACCTCTTCCAATCCACTTATCTGTCTTCCTGGAGATATATGAATTTATTGGTATTTTTGAAGGTATAAGATATGGGCTTTATGATTCTCTATTATATGCCTATTTTTTCTTTACTTACACATAATATTTTAAATTTTGTTCAGTTTTACGTATTTTAAGATTTCCATTGTTATTTATTCTTTGACCCATGCTTTATTTAGAGAGAATTTTTAGTTGTATATGTGCATGGGTTTGGAGTTACCTTTTTTGGCTGTTATATATTTCTGTTTTGAAATAAATCATAGAGCACATCGTCTGTATGAAATAAAAAATGTTGGGAGTTGCTATGGCAGAGATTTTCTTCCTGCTCTTAAAGCTGATGAACAAATGATAGTTGCATTTATTGTAATCCCTATGAACAATACTGCTTCCTCAGTTAATACAAGCTAAAATAAATTATACATTCATCTTATCAAACATTAAACAACAGTTAAAGCAATATACATTGGTTTACAATTTTCCTTCGTACTGTATCTCAGTTGCCTTGTTGCCTAGCATGTGACATATTTCCCACTGGTATTTGTAATGCATGTCAAAGTGGCAGTGATGTTTATTGCTTTCTCTTGGAACTTAATGTTCATGGTTAGAAAAAACCCTGGATAAATGATGCATTTGATCTGATGATGAAGGATAAGAGCAGTGATATGTACTGTTTGGAATAATCCATCACAAGACACTGTCAGATAATCCCTAGAGTGTGTGCTCATGCTTTCTATGCCTTATTTTTCTTCAGAGACGGATATTACCCATTTTTGAGATGACAAAAAGAGAGCAGAGGAAAATGGGTTGCCATATGAAGCAAAAATAAGTGCATTATCACTCACAAAATGTGTTATTGTAAACTGGTAGGCACATACACACATTTTTATTTTAAAAGAAAAAGGCCAAGAAGGGATTTTACAATTTACACAGCAATGAAAATGTGACTATAGGAATCATGTGAGTTTCTTTAATACTCTTGAAGAAATTAAATGTTTCCCAGGGTAATTCTGTGCAATCATATATTGGATTATTCTTTGTTACATAAGGTTCTCATTCTTTTAATAACCTAGTGCCCTTATAGAGTTTCTAGAAACATTAGATATCTGGTATAGAATGACTTCTAGGTTAATTTTCAAAACTTTTTGTTAGCTTAACTTTTTTTTTTAACAAAAGGAATCATGCTTTTCCATTGGTAATTAAAAAAAATGAAACAATACCTGTAAGCATGCATATTTACACACACATATTCAGAAACACCAGGCTGTTTATTTGGTACATGGGTAGGAAAATCAGAAATGGTACCAGATATCACCGAGTCACTTTCCAATTATGCAATTTTTAATTTCTGTCCCCAAGATACAAGATTTCTATAGGCTGTGCATTTTGCTCTTTGGCTGAGATGGAGTTAATGGTTCCTAGATCAAAGCTGGGCCTCGGTACCATCTGTACCAACCTGGTACAAGCCTGAGGGGGGTCATGATCTCAGAGCCTCAGCCTCCAGAGGTCGATACAACTTCTACAGCAGCAGCCTGTCTATGTTGTCAGCTCAAATTTTCTACGCACTTCCCCTTCCCTGACCCAGCTCTTATCTGTTCGAGGGGGAGCTGTCTTCTAACCAGTTCTTCTTTCACCTAGATGTTGATTCAAACACTAGAGGTAGTCTATATAATTTCTTAGTACATTAATTAACTAGTGAATTTTAAAAATCCAAAATCTTATTTTACATGCTGATATAGAATTTTACTATCTTAAATGTGGTGCTATTCAATCTCCAATTAAAGGAAACAGGGTTCCATGGAGAAATATTTGATGCTTTAGCTGGAGCGGGGAGCATATGTAATGAGCCTGGAATATGTTATAATGTCAGAAAGCAAAAGACAAAAAGATGTGGGCATACCAAAAGGACACAGATCATAGGTGTTAATCTGAAGAAGCTACAAATGACCAAAGCTGTGACAATTTGAGCAAAATAACATCTTACTGTATTGTAACTCCAAATATAAAATATATAGACACGAGTCAATACTGATATAAACAAATATAAACAAATGATTAAGTAAAAGAGAAGGGAAAGATATTCATTATAGAAGGATTCCAAAATAAGAACATTTTCCATGTCATTCAATGCTGTTCCACAATATCATTTTTAGTAATTAGTACACCATTATTTGTGTGTAGCATAATTTATTTGGAACATACATTTTGATGTTTATGTTCTTTTTTTCTCTCCTTAATATAGTAATTATTAGCCACTTAAATCCTTGCATATGTATCTTTAGTCAGTAACCAATTTCTGAGTAAGGGTTTTGTGGTTGTAGCAGCAGAAACTTTGGCAACTTAGTAAACATATAACAGTTAATTGGGAGGCAATAAGAAAATTCACACAAATAAAGAAAAATTTAAGCTTTGGGTCTTAGAAAGGAGAGAAACCGCAGTGTTTTACTCTCGGGATGGATAAGTTGTGTTGTTTCTGTCTTTAGGTCAATTGGCTCAATGTTAACATTGTTGGTAGCTTATCTTGGGTTATCCTTTGGAAGTCAAGGTGCCATGGATGAGTCCAACCAAGACGGCACACTAATACAGAAATAATCCCTCCAAGCACAATATAACTAAACTACTGAAACCAGAATAAGGGGAAATGGATTTGCATTGCAAAAATGAAGGCCTTTGCTTCATTACCATAGCATAGCCTCCTCTAAGTGGATTTAAAAAATATATATATGTATATATTTTTAATTGATTTCAGAGAGGAAGGGAGAGGAAGAGAGAGATAGAAACATCAATGATAAGAGAGAATCATCAAATGGCTGCGTCCTGCATGCCCCACACTGGTGATGGAGCCCACAACCTGGGCAAGTACACTGACTGGAAATGGAACCATGATGGCCTAGTTCACAGGTCTATGCTCAACCACTGAGCCACACCAGCTGGGTCTAAGTGGAATTTTTATGTGCAGCAGTACATTGCAAATTTTACCTGAGGAAAAGGCATACCAGTTATAATTCTAACCATATGATTTCACTCATACATGGGATATAAAACTAAAGGAACAAATGAATAGACAAGAAAAACAAAAACTGACAGAGGCAGACAAAAGTATGATGGAAGATGATTTGACTTTGGGTGGTGAGCACATAATGCAATATACAGATCATGTATCATAGAAATGTACACTTGAAACCTGTACGATCTTATTAACAATGTCACCCCAAGAAAATTAACTAAAAAAAGAAAGTTAAGTTAGAACTGGCGTATATGCATCCTACTTTATTTATTTTTAAAATATATTTTATTGATTTTTTGCAGAGAGGAAGGGAGAGGGATAGAGAGCCAGAAATATTGATGAGAAACATTGATCAGCTGCCTCCTGCACAACCCCCACTGGGGATGTGCTTGCAATTAAGGTACATGTCCTTGACTGGAATCAAACCTGGGACCCTTTAGTCTGTAGGCTGATGCTTTATCCACTGAGCCAAACCAGTCAGGGATGCATCCTACTTTAAAAGGCCACACTGATTGGGATCTTTCTTTTGAGACCATGTTTCTTGAATGAATAGCCATTTTTTCTAATATAAATGGAATTAAAGACTGAATTTCAAATGATTCCTGATTGATTTGTGTCTCCAAAGCAATGGAAGCAAGGACAGTATTGGTACTCTCCAGAGATAATTGCTGTATTAAATTATATGAATATATTTCATGGCATCTCAACTCTAGATGTTAAAACTGAACATCCTATCTGCTTTATAATGATTGTTTAGGAAAGATTGCTCTGGCAAATGGCTATCATTAAAATATACAGTGAAAATTTAATTTCCTTTGCTGAATATAAAATTCGCCTAAGAAATAGTGCATCTTATTTTCTACATAGTGATTTTGAGGGAAATAGTACTGAATGGAGAATAAAATGCCTTGTCTCTTATTATGTAGTTAAATCAAACGAATAACCAAATGCTGACATAGAAAAGCAATGGGATAAAATGTATTGAAGAATAACGATTATTTCATTTAGTTATTTGGGCATTTTTCATTCACATGGAGCTCAATTACATCTCATTGCACCAATTGTTCAGGACAGAAAACAAATCTAAACTCACTTGACTGCATCAAATTGTCTATTTTAATGTGTTCTGCCAAACAAGAAGGTCATCCAGTGTATTTTGGGCCATAGCTGGCAGTCTTTGAGATGTGTATCTAGGCTCTCTTTATAATGCTAGTACTTGTCACTATCTGTGTAATCTGGGACAAGTAATTTAACCTTGGTCTTTTTAAACCAGCTCACCTTTCACTTAGTTACCCTCTCTCCTTTTTCATCAAAGGCAGGTATGCCTTTTATTCCCTATATCCTTTATATCTTATAATTCCTATGTGCTGATGAACTTAGATGTCTGAGAACTAACTTAGTCATTCTCAAAATTACAGTCAGATGTAGCTGAAAGTACATAGATTCATAAGTTCTGGGTTTTAGTCTAGACTCTGGTTTCTCAAAATTGAGAGCATGAGGAATGTCTGTGGCTGGTGGAAGCAGTCAGTGGGTAGGGAGGGAGATGACACTAAGATCCTCACTTTCTTCCAAAAGCAATCACATTTATTTCTAACCTATATGCCAAGCAATATAAATATTGGACATTTAGAAAAATGTGGAGTGCTGTAGATTTCTGATGCTGTAATGTATATATATATATATATATATATATATATATATATATATGAATTGCAAATCTTGCACGAATTTTGGGACACCCTATATATATATACTAGAGGCCCATTGCATGAAGATTTGCACAATAGGCCTTCCTTCCCCTGGCTGCCAGCACTGGTTTTCCTCCAGCACCCGGACCCAGGCCTTTGGTCCGGCCGCAGCAAGGCTTGGCTTCTCCGCTCCGGCTGCAGCGGAGAAGCCAAGCCTCTTCAGCCTTTGCTGGGGCCGGAGCCTTCAGTCTTCGCTCTGTGCCTGTATATGCAAATTAACCCACCATCTTTGTTGGGTTAATTTGCATACTCATCCTGATTGGCTGGTGGGCGTAGCGGAGTGAGACCAATTTACACATTTCTCTTTTATTAGTGTAGATATATAATATTTACAGATAAAATTCATTTTAATATAATTGTACTATTGAGTAATTTTACTTTTATAATGCTATTCAACTTAATGTCTTATCCAGTCAAATGGCTTATAAGTTATCTGTGGCTCAGAAATACTGATTGTATTGCATTGTGTATTGTATTTTTTCATGTTACCCACAACTAGCAAATCTTTATCTGAAATTCGATTTCTTTCCTAATACCATTTAATTCCAATTTAAATACCATTCAGTTCCTTTCCTTTTATGAGAACCTTTGCATTACCCATCATTAGTGACAGCCCTGGGTTAAACCTTTTACATTTCTTAGTTTGCAGGCTTTAATGCTTAAAACAGAGCCTAATACTATGCAAAAATGAAAACTCTCTTAGTTTAAACATCTTGATGAAAGATGTATATGGTTTAGAGTCACAGTACCCATGCCTTGTCTCTTACTAACTTTTGGACCTTGCGCAAATTAATTTCTCTGACTTTTAATTTTATCACCTATAAAATCAAGATTACAATACCCCCTTTAAATAACTTTTATTAGAGAAAAAACATAAAAGGTCTGCATATAATTTAGTCAGGTGTTATTATTAATAAGAATCTTTCTATATTTTTAATTAATTCTTAAAATATATATTTTAATCTTTATTGTTGAAATTATTACAGACATCCCTCTTTTTTACCCCCATTACCCCACTCCATCCGGTTCCTGCCTCACCCTAGGCCTTTGCCACCCTATTGTCTGTGTCCACGGGTAATGCATATATGATCATTGTTTAATCTCTTCCCAATACCCCACCCTCTTCTCTCTGAGAATCATCAGTCTATTCCATTTCCATGCCTCTGATTCTATTTTATTCACCAGTTTATTCTGTTCATTAGATTTATTATTTGTTTATTTTGATTTTTAAATTCAATTGTTGCTAGGTATATATTTGTTGCCATTTTGTTGTTGTTGTTGTTGTTGTTGTTGTTCTTCTTCTTCTTCTTCTTCTTCTTCTTCTTCTTCTTCTTCTTCCTCTTCTTAAAGTATACCCTCAACATTTCATATAATACTGGTTTGGTGGTGATGAACTCTTTTAGCTTTTACTTGTCTGTGAAGCTCTTTATCTGACCTTCAATTCTAAATGATAGCTTTGCTGGGTAGAACAATCTTGGTTGTAGGTACTTGCTATTCATCACTTTGAATATTTCTTCCCACTCCCTTCTGGCCTGCATAGTTTCTGTTGAGAAATCAGCTGATAGTCATGTGGGCATTCCCTTGTAGAAAACCAACTGCTTTTCTCTTGCTGCTTTTAAGATTCTCTCTTTGTGTTTATCCCTTGGAATATTAATTATGATGTGTCTTGGTGTGGTCCTCTTTGGGTTCCTCTTGTTTCGGACTCTTTGTGCTTCCTGGACTTGTAAGTCTATTTCTTTTACAAGGTAGTGGAAGTTTTCTGTCATTTCTTCAAATAGGTTTTCATTATCTGGCGCTCTCTCTTCTTCTGGCACCCCCATAATGTAAATGTTGGTACGTTTGAAGTTGTCCCAGAGGCTCCTTATGCTATCTTCAGATTTTTTAATTCTTTTTGCTCTTCTGGTTGGGTGTTTTTTGCTTCCTCATATTTCAAATCATTAATTTGATTCTCAGAATCCTCTACTGTTGAATCCCTGTATATTATTCTTTATTAAATAACTGTGTGCTTAAATTCTGACTGGTCCTTATCCATTTTTTTCAGAGGTTCCTAGGAGATTCTTGAGTAACCTTATAACTGGTTTTGAACACTATATCCAGTAGTTTGCTTTCTTGCATTTCTTTCACTTGTGATATGTTTCTTTGTCTCAGCATTTTGGTTGATTCGCTGTGTTTGTTTCTAAGTATTGGGAAGAGCTGCTATGTCCCCTTGAGTTGGTAAAGTGGCCTTGTGTAGTGGGTGTCCTATAGCTCCCAGTGGCTCAAACTCCCTAGTCACCTGGGATGGTAGCTGGTAGTTGAGACTTGATTGCTGTTGGTGTCACTGGAAGGAATTGACCTCCAGGCTAATTGGCTATGAGGACCAGTTGCGACTAAAGTGGCAGAGCAGCTATGCAGGAGACACCCCTATGGAGCAGGACTTGCTTCAGTAGGGCATTGGTTTTATGGCTGTATTTACTTCCTGTTTCCTTTGGACATGAGCACAAGCATTATTCCTCAGGAAAAACTTTCCAGGTTCTTTGTGATTCTGTACCTTAGAGAACCTAGACCCTGGTTTCTTTTCTCCTTAGAACGTTATCTTAGTTTATATTTCTACATTTATTAGTACCACTTGTGATTAATGTCTCTTCAAATATTGTTCCTTCACCACTTTTTCTCTATTCCTACTTAGGACTCCAATTTATGATTTTGTAGGTATTTTCCCCTTTTATTACCTTATGTATTATCTTTTATTACCTTATGTCATTCACACACACACACACACACACACACACGACTATGATTCCCTAGAACTTGAGATTAGTTGGTCTGTATTCTAGAACAAGCCTAATTATTGTTTCATAATAAGTCCATATCAGGGACTATATATATATATATAGATATACTCTCCCTATGTCAGTCAGGTTGTTTATTTTGGATCAGTCTTCCAGTTCAGAAATGAACATCTGTGACTGATTTTTTCCATTATCTCCATTCCCTGTGGGTAAGTTTCTAATGTTCATCATTTTGCTTGGGTTTTGGTGACATCTTGAATTTCATATGCTTGTTTTTATTTGTTTTATCTTTGATTTTGAGTACTAATGTTTCTTTTAAAAATTAGAAGTCTAACTTGAGGCCTAAGAGTGATAATATCTTCTTTCAAAGGGGGTTTATGCTGACATTCTGGAGGCAGCTGTACTATAAGTACCATCACCTATCTACTGCATATCACTTTATCCCATTCATGATTTAGATGACTCTAACTTTAGCTTTGGAAAGTCAAGTCTACTTCTATTTCACTCACATTTCCCAGATTCTCAGTCCAAGCCCGGCGTATGTACCAGAACTCACCCTTTGCCTGGGCACTGAGCTCTAATTCCACTCCTCCTTGTTTCAGTTTTGTAGCCGCCCCTTTCAGAATTGTGTCTGACAGCTGCCAAAGCTTCAGGAGAAAATGAGCTCCAAGTCAGGCTTACCTCCCTGTGTGGCCCCCTGCTCTTGGGCCATGGCTCCATTATTATCCACTATAGTGTTAATTTCTTTGATACTTTCAAACACATTTTAAAAAGATATATTTGACCATATTTTCCAGGTGGTTTTAGCTGGAGGGTTGTTTCACATAATCTCATTCATCAGTACTGAAGTCTCTTCTGCTTTGAGGAGAAATATTTATAAGCTTAAATTCTTATGTATGTGTAGGATGTACCACCATTGAATAATTTAAGATAGTATGTTTTTGTTGAAATGTATATTTTAAATCACATGTTTGCCCAGAAACTTCAGTGCCTCTATTGTTTTAAAAGTTCAATTGTTTTTTCTGGTGTTCCTGCTCCTTCGTGGTCTTCTGCCACTCATCTTCCCAGCCTTACCTTCTCATGCCCTCTGTTTATTCGTTTTCACTTGCATTCACAACTCTGTGTGCCTCTAAAAATACCTGCATTATCAGGTTTTGATTTTCCCAAAGTCCACATTCTTTTTTTTAGATTAATGCATGTTATTTGCTTCTCTTTTTTTTCAAATGCCATTTTCTATCCACAAGACTGTGATTCTCTAGAGCTTGAGATTAATTGATCTATATTGCTAGAACAAGCCTAATTATTGTGTCATGATAGTTCCATATCTGGAACCCTGCTCTTTCCCAGTTGTCTCACTCTGCTGAAAATTATCTGGCTGTCGATAAATGTGCTTTACTCCCTTGTATGTGCCCACTAATGTTGCAGGGTCACTAAAACTGGAATTAAGCAAACTTTTTCAAGTGATTAAGTTCATTTTGACAAGAAGACCAATGTTTAAAATCACTGAAACAGAGGTTATCTCAAATTATTGTTGCATAATCTTTGGTTTTGTTATGAACACATAGTAAATTTGGCATATATGTACATAACTAGAAGTTAAAAGATAAAATTTGAATCATAATCTCTGAAAGGCTTTACTAAAATATAAATGTATAATGGCTTAGGAAAACATATTTGCATAATGTTACCATTAGTCATTGTAAATCAGTAGATGCATTTTTAGAGTCACTAAATCTTTAACACTCATTATCATTCCATAGTGCAAAATTGAGTAGTGCTTCCTGCCAGTCGCATGTAGGATTTACCTCCTCATGACTGAATTAGGGAAATGAAATTCCTAGGTAAGTCTATGCACAACAGTATAAATTATAGTTACTTTTATACCATTTCTGCCTCAGATGAATATATTGACTCTGTTCCATGAATAACATATGGACAACACAGCGACATTTGAGAAGCCCATTTGTTTACTAACTAGGCATTTATAGAGTGTCTATTATGTATAAGATGCTATGCTAGAGAGACAAAAGTGAATAATATGCTATATTTGTCTTCTACTATCTAATAGTGGAAGGGGAGGACTATGTATTGACAATTCTGATATTCTGTAATATATACAGTTTTCATTAATAATGGTGGCTCAACAAAAGATGTAATGTGACATGGCTTTATATTTAGGAAGCAGTGGGAGATGAAGTTAAAGAGAGAGCCTGGGGTCATTCCCATGGCTGGTCTTGTATCATAGGAGTTTAAACTTTACCCTGTTGACAGTAGGGAGTCATTTAATGGT
Source organism: Myotis yumanensis (assembly GCF_028538775.1). NCBI lineage: Eukaryota > Metazoa > Chordata > Mammalia > Chiroptera > Vespertilionidae > Myotis > Myotis yumanensis. Next base: position 17,985,902 of record NW_027223759.1, read on the forward strand.
GTTACATAGAAGAATGACACATGATTAGATATGTCTTTTAGTAATGTGGGAGATTCCTTAAGCAAGGAGACATGTTGAAGTCTATAGCAACCTTTTGTGGGAAATGATAGAAACCTATACTAAGATAGGAACAAGAATATACATAGGGAACAATGAATTTAAAAAAATATGGTTCAACAAATACTATGATGCCAAATTTCAGGCTTGCAAGTAAAAAGTAGTGCCATTAATCAAGATCATTATTTCAAAAAGTGAAACTTATTTGGGTGAAAGAAAAATATTCTCTGTTAGACAGGGAATATCTTCCATATCCCTGTATTCCCAGGCATCTAGCATACCACTTGCATATTACTACGTTATTATGAATGAATTAATATAAATCATGCGATTATTCTGTAAATTTATATTTATTTCCACTTTGTGAATGGGGGGGGAGGAAGCTGAGATTAATTGTTACTATCCATTTATTTTTCTTAATTCTCTTAGGAAACTTCAATTAAACCAATAGTTTCAAATAATCCCAACTAAAAATCTTTAGCAAGTTATAAATCAAGGGTAGGGATAGAAAGTTGATAATCTAGAACTGTGTTTTGTTTGACCCTCCTACTGTTGACATTTCTCAAGATTAAATAATTATTCTATAAGTTTATCAACATTTATAATCCATTATAATTCACCTAAAATGCATTCTTCTCCTTTCTTTTTTTGAACGACACTGAACTCCTTTTTGTTGGAGCATGCCATGTTTCCTCCCTCCTCTGGGTCTGTGATCTATAAGCTACTTGTGGGCCAGAATGTCTGTTTTTGTTTGCTTGCTGGTGTATCAGGCAGTTGGTATAGTACATGGGAAATTAATATTATCAATAGATATTTGTTGAATGACTCAATGAAAAGTCCCAATATTTGGCTCCTTTAAAAAAAAAGTGCTATCTTGCCTGGCCAGTGTTGCTCAGTTGTTGAGCACCATGAACCAGGAAGTCATGGTTTGATTCCTGGTCAGAGCACATGCCCAGGTTGTGGGCAGTGTGGGGTATACAGGAGATAGCCAATGATTCTCTCTCATCATTGATGTTTCTGTCTTTCTCCCTTCTTCTCTGAAATAAATAAAAAATATAAAAAAGAACTACCTTTTACATTCACCCTATATTCTTTCCATTGATTGGAATTTAGTGTCAACTGCAATTTAAGCAAGATGCAGATGGATTCCTCAGCCTCTGCAGTCATCACCACCCGAGTTGTCTTCACAGTACTAGGCACGTGCATTGGAATTAACCTTCATATTTCTGCTTTTATTTTTCTTATAGAAAAGTTCATTATCTATCATGTTCATGTCTTTACCTAAAGGAAGACTATGGGATCAAGAAGGAGCACAAAAGTTATATGTTTACTAAAAAAAAGGAGATAAGCTTATTTCTATGTATCTATGAAGTATGCATTTTATCTATATATTAACTATATAAAATTTATATCTGTCAGTGCCCACCTAATTAACTCATTCCAATTATCTTCCTGATACCTCACTTTTGAATGTCTGACCCTGCTCTACATAGTCACAATTGCATCCTTCTTTAAAACTCAAAGGTAAGAAGGATCATTGAAGCATGTATTAACAAAAAGAAGAGGAATATTACAGAAGATGATATTAATAGCATGTAACTTGAGTCACCCACAGAAGAAGTTAGTTATTTTGCTGTGGAGCCTCATGACATTTTAAGTCACCAAGCCACGAGCAGATCATGCTCATAAATGACCATCGACAGTGAAACTTCAGGTAGCTAAGATGGGATCACTTTAGGCATAGGCTTGCATTTCTCTTTGGACACACAAAGCAAACAGATGCCAGGGCAGAAGAATTAGGTATATCGCCTTAGACACTGATGCAAATGTTATCCTTGCTACAACACAGTTTTGTATTGTCATTGAGGAATGGAAGCAGATAAAACCAGTGAGGAGAGATAGCAATAATTATCCATACTTTGGCCCTGGCCCACTTAGCTCAGTGGTTAGAGTGTTGGCCCACAGACTGAAGGCTCATGGGTTTGTTCCCAGTGAAGGGCATGTACCTTGGTTGCAGGCTCAATCCCCGGCCTCTGTCAGGGGCCGTGTAGGACATAACCAATTGATGTGTCTCTCTCACATTAATGTTTCTCTTTCTCTCTCTTCCCCTCCCTTCCACTCTCTCTAAAAGTCAAGGGCAAAATATCCTTGGGTAAGGATTAACCAAACCCCCCCCCCCAACAAAACACCAATAATTATTCGTACTTTCTAAGCACAAAACTAATCAGAAAATCCTTGACATTTCCTGAGTAATGCCATAACTCAAATAGATAAAAGTAGGAATTGCTGATTTAGTAAATATGCTGAAAACAAGGCGCCTAGCTACAAAAGCTGCTCCATTATTGACTCTTGAATTAAGCATTGTGTGGTGCTGCTTCAGTAGCTGACACTGACAGGAATGGTCTCTGGTTTCATCATTATGGTGCAATTTTCTGACCCTTCATATACTTTCTGCTACCTGTCTCTTCATTTCATTCACCCTCTCCCTGAATATTTTTGAGGTTGCAACACTTTTATGTGATTGTAATAGTGTGAACAAAAGTTATGATTTATTGTATAGCATTATTTTACACCATGTACAGTGATGTAATTGATGTAATTGATATAATATATAATTGATACTTTTTAGATATTTGCATTATTTCATAATCAACTTTATCTATACTTAAAATTGGATGACTTAATTTTTATTAAATTATGCTGATTAATTTAACAGTATTAAACTCAGGATAAGATAGCTGAGCTAAGTGTTGCGATTTCAATTACAAAAATGCATGCTTATTCTTAATTTTGGAAGCCCGCCAACTAGAGAATATATTAAGCAGGGAGTGCAACTAGACAAGTCATCAATTCAGCAATTTCTAGCTGGCCAGATATATCTTCAGGCAAATTTAACCTTTGTAAGACTTATTCTTGGTCTCTACTTCATAGAGTTCACATTGTTGTTTATTTTAAGTGAAAAATCATTGTGTGAGAGATATAATCCAAATATCATTGAAATTTCTATACCTATCAATTTTAGTTTATGTGCTGCTAAGTGAGGATACTTAATAAAGACTTAGAAAGCATTCATTTTCAAATAAGCTGCTAGTGGAGAATTGCCTTACTTTATAAACCTAGATTGTTTTTCACTGGCAAATGTCCAATTCATTGACTTTTGTTATGTTTCAATTAATTGCTTACATTTTTGTGTCAAATAGAATTTAAAAAGATAACCATTTTCTTCCAATAGTGAACTGACCTGCTTTAAAACCATTGGGAAAATAAGCAGCTATTTGTTAATAGCTATGCATAAGCAATAACTGGATACTGTATGAGTGACCCCATGACCTCCTTGAACCTTGCTTGGATTTTATTAGCATTTAGTCTCCTGGGCATTATGGGAGCCACTAGAGGATGACTTCCAGGGAAATTGAAGGCTACGCAACCCAGCTGTGCTTGAAACTGCAGAAATGAATACAAAATAAAATAAAATGCATACAGAGTTACTATTAGTATTCTGACACTTTCTTCTGGTTTCATATAGATATATAGATGGATAGATAGATATAGATATAGATATAGATATAGATATAGATAGATATAGATATAGATGATAAACTGTACATGCATTCTCTATATTATATGGATACTTTACTGTATCTGTACTTCTTTGTGAATATAAGTCATAGCTAAATAGCATCTCATTACCTGGATGCATGGTGTTCTATAATTCAGTTAATCATTTTTATTGGAATTTAGGTGTTTGAAGTACTTTACTATCTATAATAATAAAAACATAATATGCTAATTAGACCTGACAGCTGAACAACCTTCCTGACGTCCTTCCAGATGAAGCTGCCATGGCAGGGGCTGAGGTAGAGGCGGTTAGGGGCAAACAGGCAGGCGAGCAGTTAGGGGCAATGAGGCAGGCAGGCAAGTGGTTAGGGGTGATCACGCAGGCAGGCAGAGTGGTTAGGGGCGATGAGGCAGGCAGGTGAGCGGTTAGGAGCCAGCAGTGCCAGATTGTGAGAGGGATGTCTGACTGACATTTTAGGCCCGATCCCACAGGGATCCCTGCGGGATTGGGCCTAAACCAGCAGTCAGACATCCCCTGAGGGGTCCCGGATTGCGAAAGGGTGCAGGCTGGGCTGAGGGATTCCTCTCCCCCATGCACAAATTTTGTGCACCAGGCCTCTAGTAATAAATAACGGTCCATAGATATACATGCATCCAAGCAAATTGGTCTGAATATTTTCTTAGAACACATTTTTAGAAATAGACTTATTGATAGAAGGTATTTAGTCATTTTTTAATGTTTGGTACATATACCCAAATTATTTATCAAATTTCAGATCAATTTGTATTACCAGTTGCAGTGTGTGAGAGTACCTATATCAGTGCCTCTCAACAATTTTGTCATTTAAAAATATAGTTACCAATTTTCAAAAGAATAATATGTATTTTGTTATTTTAATTTGTATTCATTAATTATTAGTAATATTATATTTTTATGTATTTACTGACTACTTTATGAGTTACTTATAGATCCATAATCTCAGTGTCTTTTCTTCTAAAGAGTTAATTTTTTGTGATTTATTTTAAAAATATCTTTATATGTAAATATATTATTACTTTAACATCAACATTTTCTGGGTATTTTTTCTTTTATTTCATTTTGTCAGTTTAAAAAATATTTACCTAATATTATGCTTAGAAATGGCTTCCATATTTCAAGGTCATATAAATATTTACTTATATTTGCTTTTTAGCTCTTTTCTGATATTCTTTTTTTTTAAATAGAACTCTAACTCATCTGTAATTAATTTGGGAGTAGGATAAGATGCAGTAGTCTACCTTTTCTTCTCAAACAGTTAAACCAATTTTCACAACTTTTATTGAATAATTCATATTGAGACTTCTGGAGTCTTTAGTCATAAAAAATGTGGACTTAGCCTGGCTGGTGTGGCTCAGTGGTTGAGTGTTGATCTATGAATCAGGGGGTCATGGTTCCCGGTCAGGGCACATGCCAGAGTTGCGGGCTTGATCCCCAGTGTGGGGCATGCAGGAGGCAGCCGATCAATTCATTCTCATAATTGATGTCTCTCTCTCTCTCTCCTTCTCTCTTCCTCTCTGAAATCAATAAAAATATATTTTAAAAAAATGTAGACTTACACCTCTAAGGAAGCCAGCAACATGCGATCACACAGGAGACAGACATATGTTAACAATCTTCTAAGGGAAGTTATACACTTACTCTTCATTCCCTATGTTTTTAAGTCAAGCACATTTTTTATGTCTGCTCTATTGGTTAATGGAACAAGTAAGCAGGTTAGTCTAGAAATACACTCTAAATATATAATGAACTAGAGGATTTCCAAGTGATAGTTTATTGAGTGTACATTTTATTTTGTTTGTATGCTTTAGCCTACTTTGATATGGGTCAAAGAATGACTCAGTGATAACTCTAGAATGCATTAAAACTACTTTGCTTGATATACTCATATAAGAGTAGAAACTTTAAAGAGTAATTAGATACTCTAGGTGTATTATATCAAAAAATTCTTAAATGCATGTGGAAACAGCATTTTTCAAGTGTAATTCTTCTCAAGGCAACAAAGGTCACAGTAATGCAAATAAATGTAAAGGTCAAGAAACTGAACAAATACATAAGGAAGGAAGGAAGACTTTCCGGACTCACTCACATTTTCATACTTAGACTGTGAATATCAGTTAGCTCAATCAAGTCTTGCTGATAATGTCAGCTGCCAGTCATTCCCTGGTAGTGATGCATGAAGTTCATCAGCAGGCAATGGACCACTGGAGCGATGAGTGAAATAATGAGGGCATAGGAGCCAGAACAAAACTCCTCTATTTCTGTTCATTTCCTCTTCACAGGAGAATTTAAGACAAGAAGAGAAAAACCACATTAAAATTTGTTTTAATGTAGTTATCTAATTCAGTATCTAAAAAATTCATCTGTTAGCCTTATACTTTTAAAAATTAATGTAAATGACCAATGATTAATCATTATTTTACAACTGTATAGGCCAGTAAAACCAGTATTAGCTGCTGCAAGAATAAAGCCCCCAAATCCCAAGTGCTTTTGCAGCAAAAGTTCCTTCTTCACTTGGTGGAGGTGTGACTCCTCTGTGCGGCTCTCTTCTATGTAGTGACTCAGGGATATGGGCAGCCACTCTAGCTGTGCCGTCAGGACACAGTTCTTTACAGTCACTATGGTGGAGGAAGAGCAATGGTGAACAGTGTTGGGATGTTTAAGGTTAGTAAGTGGCTTACATCATTTCTATTCAGATCCTGCTTTTAGAACCTAATCCCTTTAACTCAATTTAACTGCAAGAAAGATTAGGAAATGTAGAAGAGGTCCCAATAGTCTCTGTGACACCTAACAGAGATTGTCATTTAAATCTAGGCTTTTACCTGTATCATATCTAGTTAAGCCATGGTTTAAAAACACTAGGTGCAAATTGACAGCATTTAATATGTTCAGGGCTAATTTCCTTACATACATTACTTTATTTGAAAACTTAAGTAAAATAATGCATACATTTGGTAAACTATTAAGAGATAAGGGAAGGTATAATATAAAAAGTAATTAATTCTCTTCCCTTTGGTCAGATAATTTTCTACATCCATTGGTGACCACTCTTAACATTTGCTCTCTTTTTCTATATCAGTGCCTCACCCTCACAAATTATTACTTAATTGGTCAGAGTTACAAAACACTGACCTATCACAGCATATTACTGAGAGCTTAGCTTTGTTCTCCAATTGTACCTTGTCAATACAAAGAAATGGTAATGATTATGTAGTTTGAAAGAATTGTTTACCATTTATTTTTCTTCCTCTATTCACTATGCATTCCCTTATTTATTTGTAACATATTGATCTCACTGATCCTGCCTGCCATTTCTTGGCTCTGTCTCCTGGAATGTTTCAGTTTATAGGCTGGGTGATTTTATAAGAGGTTTTATGTTTTGCCTCTGTAAGTACATCTGTGTTTAGATAGGATTACTGTTAGTAAGCCTTTGCTGATCTTGTAAATTATCTTTTAAATAGTTGTTCAGTTATCATTATATTTTCCTACATTTTTATTTCTGACACTAAATAGATTGTAGTTGATTAGGTTTTATTAAACCTAGTTGATTAGACTTTATTAAATGTATTATTGTATAAGTTTTATATAATGATTGGTTTAATAGTGCTTGTAGAAATTGCTGTAGGTAATACGCTTATGGTTCTAGATATTTCCATGGAGTCAAAAATTGTATAAGACTGGATTCTGAGCCTCCTTTCTATATTTTCCAACATCATTATTTAGCCTCCCTCCATTTCCAACCCAAGCTACATTATTAAGTGAAGTATGATCACAACAATAGAAAAATGGGCAAAAGGCACATATATGCAATTCAGAAAAATGAAGTACAAAAAGAAACAAGAAATACAAAAATAGTTTAACCTAATTAGTTAATTTAAGAAACATAAATGAATACAGTTTTATATATGAACTAGCAACAATTTTTCCATAGAATTCTTACCTTAAAGATGTGATTTTAGTTGATTATTTTTATTGTCTATACTGTTCTCATGCTAGTATGCAAACAGGTTAATAATGTGAAAATGCAGTGATATGATGCTAAATGAAAACTGGAGGGTGGATCATAGAGCATGATCTCAATTCTGTAAAAATTGACAAAAGAGGCAGATAAATTATTAAGCAAAAGTGTTATTAGTAATTACATCTGGATGGAAAGTACAAGGTTGCTTTTAATTTTCTTCTTGGTAGTGTCATGAAATGCATGAAATTTCTATATGAATATTTATTATATATGTTAATCTGAAAAATACTTATAAACTTTTCTAGCTCTGAGCATATATTAAAGGATCTAATGCAATCTCTATGAGGGCAAGTGATTTTATCTGCTTGGTTCATTGGAGGATTCCCAATGCCTAGAGTAATGGTCCGATAAAGTACCACTTTTAAATATTTTTTCAATAAATAAATGAGTGCACAAAGGAATGATATGCCTCTCTCTCTAAAGGCAATTTTAAGCCTTAAATGTAAGAGAATTGAGTATTTTCTTTTCCTGTAGAGATGAGCAATTAACTTATCCTTCATTAAGTGTTAATTAAGTGCCTATTTATAGTACGCCTTCTTAACACTGAGGAGAGATTATCTTTGATCTCCAGTTAGAGTTTGCTTTATGGAGAGGGAGTTGACCAATACATAGCACACGTGGATTCTAATGAATGTGAGACTTGAAATAATTGTGACAGAAACCTTTTACCTTCAGTAAGTGCCTTTAAGTTAACCCTGTGTCCTCAGATTTAAGAGAAGAGAATCATGATTTGTCAATTAGAAAATGGTATTATTTTGTTACTCAATGAAAGTGTTTTTAGTTTACCACTTATAGAGTACAAATGGAATATAAGAATAATCACAGATTTTTCTAACATTCTATTGGGAATGGAAACTTACTGAAAAAGGATGATTGAATACTATAAGACAACACTATATTGTGCTTCTTGGAATTCAATACAGGAATGTTTTAAAACAATTTTTATGACATAGCATTCAGTTTAGACTTATGCAAATAGATATGTGTCTTTAAAAATGTATCTGTTTTGCATAGTTTCTCAAAGCTAAAAGAGGAAATGAAGGACTTAAGGTAAATCCTGAGGGAATATATTGGTAATGTTATGTTGTAATTTAATATTAAATAAGACAATATTAATGTGTACAGTGATATGGTTATTTTACACCTAACTCTTGCTTTATTTTTTCTCTAGGATTCAGAATTTCCCACAGATATGCAACCAAGTCCAGACCTGTGTTTGCCTACAGGAAATGATTCTCCTGCAAAATTCGACTACCAGCTGAGTACCATATTTAGACTGCATGATCTTCCAGTGAGCTGGTAGGATTCTTGACGTTTTATTAACGCCTTTGAGACTTTATTGTCATGTTGAAATTGTGGTGCTCTTGTAGCCGTTTTTGGTTGAAGCAATTGGCTCTAAGCCTGTTTCCAGAATGAGTATCATAATAGTGAAAGAATCTGCTTTTAGCTGTTGCAAAAGCCTTAAGACTAACTGGGTTAGGCATTTGGTGGTGAACCAACTTAAGTGCTCTACTGTGAGCATTTATTGTAGAGATTGCAGTTATGGCTTAAATTAAGGCACAAGTTGTTTCTAGAGAGGTTTGTAGGATTTACTATGAAGGTAGGATCTCAGCAACTATGTAATTCATTTGTTAATTTTACTTAAAATTTTGCCTATATATATATTTTATCATTAACAAATCATTTGTTTTATTTGTTTTAAAGACCTTAGTTTTGTGAGCCATAGTCACAGTCATTTAAAGACAATACTTGGTATTTATTTAAAATGATGTTATTTTATGCCCTAGCTGGGTTGGCTCAGTGGCTAGAGCGTTGGACTGTGGACTTAAGCATCCTGGTTTAGATTCAGGTCAAGGGCACATGCCCAGGTTGAGGGATCGATCCCCAGTAGGGGATGTGCAGGAGACAGCTGATCAATAATTTTCTCTCATCATTGATGTTTCTATCTCTCTCTCCCTCTTCCTTCCACTCTGAAGTCAATAAAAAATCATTTAAAAAATTTTATGAATCTGCATATTTATATTCATACAAAACATTTTAAATTTTGAAAAATATCTTATGATTATTTAGCGTTTTGAGAAAAATGTTTCTGTGGAGAATCTATAAATACACATTCTATCATATAGTTCTGTGGCACATTAAAATATCAGTGGTCAGCTTTTGTAGATTATCTTGGATATATGATTTTGATTATGGTTTAGGTAAGTAATATTACTTTCTTGAATTTGTTCATATAATCCCAAATTTATGTCATCAATCTTCAAGAAATGTAAGATTTGTATTTGTACAAAAATGTATGGCAAACATTATTAATTGCTTCTGTTATGCTTAATTGAGGACAAGTGTCTCAGAATAGGATGTAAACATACTGTAATACCTTACATACATTTACCTGTGGTATTTTTGTTTTTCATTTACAAAGTTTCCTCTGCTCTTGATGGCTATGTGTAATCTACTCTCTAAACACTGTTTGATTTTTCCATATAGCAAGAATATTGTCTATGGTACCTTACTTCAGAGCATGGCAGATATGACCTTATCTGCCACAGTCAACACCAGTAAGTTAATGAATTGAAAAGTTCTGTTAGTAAAGAGAGCCATAAAGATGGATGCCTTCACACCTTTGTATTCTATTTCGACTTATCAGTATATTTGCATTCCCGTGCCAGTCTTTTGATATAAGGCCATGGACTTTTCTTTAAGTAAATGTTGATGGGAATTCCACATCATATTTCTTGCACAAACTATACCAGTAGCATGACCTAAAATTTCAATTTTGTGGCTTCTTTAATCCGAAGCAGAAACTTTAGTCACTCAGCAGATGATCTTCCTACCTTTCCATGGCATTACTTTAATTTTCACTAACAGCAATTTTCCTTGTTGCAATCATATTTCATCACCTTGACTAGTCTTAAATTACAATGCAATATCAAGCACATCTGGCTTATAGGAGACTTAGGAACAAGCTCCTTTGACTCCTTGTAGTCCTGGACCTTGGCTAGAGGGAGGAGCCTGTGTGGTCTAGTTGGCTGTCCTCTGAGAGCTCTGAGCAGTTGTGGTGCAGTGAGCACAGCTAGTGTATTTTACTGACAGAATGAAAAAGTTTGGCCAATCCAACAATTAAGTGAAGGAAAAAGCTTGTATTAAATGACAATGTGGAGAAGAGAAAGAAGGAAACATGTAACTCTTGGTCAGCGACAAAATCTGGATTTTAGATTAATTCATTGTTAGCCTTTGGAAATACAGTTGCTCTGATAACTACTACTGCAACCCATGCAATAATTTATCTGCCACATCTTCACTAGTTAGCCCATTAGGAGAGAAGGCTCTGGTATTATGAGTTAGGCAGTAACAAAACCCTTTTACTCTGCTCTGAAACTAGTCTTGTCAGTCATTTGCCACTTTTGTGCCTGCCACCGTGGTCACTTACCTGTCAGATCTCATTTTCTTCGCCTTTCAGCTGCAGTCAGCACAAAAACTGCAGTCAGCCACTTCTGTTTTCCTAACTGACCCATTATTTGGAGGGTCCTGTCTTCCTGCTGACTCCCAGACTGCCCTGCCGGGTCTTCAGAGGGGTGCTCACTCCTCTTCTGCAATGCCTCTGGTTGATACATTGCCCTGAGCTCAGCTCACAGCTTTAGCTCACATTCTACAGTTTCTCAAGTAGCCTCTTCCGTTCTCAGGCTTTAAATAGGTTCCATATGATGCTCATTCCCGTGGTGGTAACACTACCATTGACATTTCTCTGAGCTTGAACATCCACTAGGCTTCTCTAAATTGTTATGTCAGAAATAACACTTCTTTTCTTCTCCCAAAACCAGCTCTTCTAATCTTCCTCATTTTGGCAAAAAGAAAATGTGAACTTACATGCCTTTATTAGAATTAAAAGCCTAGGTGTCATTATGATTTCTTATTCTTTCACTCCACAATTCCCATTAAATCTACCAGTAGGTCTGACAGGCTCTTGCTCTAGAATATATTCACTTTATTTTTTTTCACTTATCTTTGTATTACTATGGTCATCTCTCATACAATTACAAAAGTCTACTAATTCCCCCTCCCATGCCCCACAGTAATTCACTAACTTCACAATAACTAAATGGATGCTTTGATAATAGAAATCAGATTGTAAGATTTCCTGCTTTAAGTACAATAATGTCTTTCCCTTGTTTAAAATAGAATTCAATTTTTTGCTGCTGCCTACCTCTCTGTGTTGGCCACATGCTCTTCTGTCCTCCCTTGCCCAGTATCTGTGTTTGCTGCCCAGAAAGTAGTTAGGTTTGTGCTAGTATTATTCCATGTACTTCCACAGAAACAGATACCAGGATTTTTTAAAAAGTGGCTAAGTAGCTTTTAATGCCAAAATAATGGACATTATTGAAATGTAAGTTTTTACCATAGGTGAATGTAAAAACTTACTGTTTGGGTTGTAAATTCTGTGTTTTCAATAAACCAATAGTTATATTTTAAAACGTGAGTTTTAAAATTAGATATTTAATTCTTTTTATATAATTTATAAAATTTAATTTGTATTTAATAATACATATTTATTTACTTATTTATAATATATTTTTATTGATTTTAGCAAGGAAGGGAGAGAGCGAGAGAGATAGAAACATTCATGATGAGAGAGAATCATTGATTGGCTACCTCCTGCATACCCCCGACTGGGGATCAAGCCTGCAACCCTGCATGTGACCTTGACCGGAATCAAACACAGGACCCTCAGTCCACAGGCCAACACTCTATCCACTGAGCCAAACCGGCTAGGGCTACAATGCATATTTATAATAAGCTTAATTATATTGTAATTTTTATGGTGTTTATGTCCCCCAAACAAATATGCAGCTATGAGCAAAGTGTATGTTTAAGTTTTGAATTATCGAAGGTAAAGAACTTAGTTTCTTGAAGCTTTGAGAAAATTATCTTTAGGAGGAAAATTGTTGGTAAATGTTTCCCTCCACATCCTGCCTGGTTCAGGGTTCAGGACCTGGAAGCGGAGCCGCACACAAATGAAAGAGAAAAGACACGAGATAATTTGGAAATATTGGGGGACCAGGCGGGTAAGTCCAACTCAGGAGGAAGGACTTCCACTGGTGCTCAGGCCTCACCAAGCTTTTATTGATCTAGGATACACCCATAGCATAGCCCTTAGGCAGGTGACCTCTGGCAACAGGCAGACTAGCCCATCAGCAAGGATTTACATAATAATAGATGGGGAAGTTGCTTCAGCTACCACTGTCTGGACAAACAGAGGTGGCGCCCAGCTCCTACCTTTGCTAGGGCTTCAAAGGTACCCAGCCTTGGCGGGGAGGGGGGGGTCTCTGTCTAGGCTTATCAGCTAGTGAAGACAATAGGTGGTCTTCCACAGATAATAATTACATGCAGATAAAAATATTAATAATCATTACTTATCAGTAGTGGACAGAATAATTTAAAACCTTTTCTATAATATAAAGATATTACTTTTATTTTGTAATTTACTATCTGCTGGTTTGGTAGTTTTCTATCAAAGTACTAACGTATTCAGTTAGCTTTCATTAATTATTGATAATATTTATGTCATTAACTTTTAAAAAGGAAGAGGTACATGAATTTACAGTAAGCATAAACATACACAGTGTTTTAATGACCTTTTTATCTTTTTTTGTATTCCATGACTAAGTAGATCATTTACTTAGGAGAGTAAATCTTTAATATATTTCAGATTGTCTTTAGTGCCCTTGCATGTATCTGTCTTCAGCTTTGAATTAAGTTTGTTTAGACTTTTTGGATTTTTAAACAGCTGTCATCTTCTAGGTGTTCTGATTTGTTTTTTTTGTTTTTTTTTTTGGTCAACTTACAGCTAAAATTATGGAAAGGTCTTTTCATTGGTCACAGATGATGCACAAAACATTTTCAATTCCCGTATTTCATAGACTCAGAGAGAGACCTATAGTTGCCCTTCTGGGTTATAATGTTTTTTCATTCTATTTTAATTATCTAGATCCATAGTAATAACCACAATGACCTACAAGAAGGCATCATTGAACATATTAAAATTATATATAGCAGTTACTTGTATTGCCAACAATGCATAATAATCCCACCTATTAAGTAAGGCTGGTAAAAATGAAACTGTACTTCTAAGGACATAGTTTCAATTTTTGAAAACACACACACACAAGTCATTCTGTTTTTGCATAAAACTTTTCTGGAGTATATTATTATGATAAGGCAAGTCAAATTTCCCTGGAATGACAATGCAGTAATAATATTCCACTAAGCATAGAAGCCATCTCTCACTCTACCTTGTTGCTTAGCTACTTACTGGTTTGTCCTGTTACCTGCTGTGTAATAGAAGGAGAGATGAAAGTTAAAGGCACAGGGTCATCTTTATAATACAGAATGTTAGTGAGGATGGTTTAAGACAGGTACCACTTTTCTCTTTAAAAATTTGTTTAGTATTTCAGACAACAGTATACTCACACATGTACTTGTAATTCACTTTCCATACTTAGAGGTAGAAAGACTTGTGAAGTACTAGTAATCCGTGGTTCTAGCAATTTCTGCCATTACCTGGTGGGGTGCCTCACCTAAACTTGCCAAGACCTTGTCTTTAGCACATGGTAAAGTTGATGCACATGGAATGGTATCACATAATTTACGTTTTTTTCCTGCTGTTCACAATTATCTGGTTAATGGGTTGTGAACATCAGTGGTTGTACCAATAGGTTTAGATCTTAAACCAATTTTGGCATTTTTTTATATGGCCATGACTAGGATGACATTGTTATGTTAATTTTATATTATTACATTTTTATATCAATACTGTTTTATAATCTAAGAGTAAGTAATAAAAATTTTTATTAGACTTATGAACCTGACATACATAACAATATTTATGCTCTGAACTTTAATTTAAAACTACTGACATTATCACAAAGTGATAATCATTAACTCTGAGTATCTCATAAAATAGGGCATTTTAACCTGCATGTCTTGTGAGCATCTCAAACTTAGCACATCTCAAAACCAATTAATTACCTCTTTCCATCATCCCTTCCACATTCCACCCTCCCCTTCTTCTTTTTCCCATTTTGTTAGTGTAATTATCATGCATATAGTGACTTAAGATGATCTGTGGATCCTAAATCCTTCTTATCACTTACTATCACATTTAGCCAATCACTTAACTCTGTATTCTACATTCAATTTGATTTGTATAGCCATTCATTTCTGTCAAAGTCCATCATCTGTCATTTAGGCTTCCCCAACAACTCCCTACTGGTCTCTCTCTCTGCCTCCAGTTTCTCCAAATCAAATTTATCCTCTCGACTACCATTATAGTAATCTTTCTAGAATGATTGATCTTATTTTTGCTTTAAAATCTTTAATTATATATTAAGCCTTCAAGATACACCAAACCTCCTTTCTGTTCTCTTGGTACTAGATATAATAAATACCACGATATACATTAGATAGGGACACATAAAACATTTATTTATGTGTCAATGTCTTTCAACCCTTCAACAGGATCTTGAGGGCATATATCATGTTTTATTATGAATAACCCCTGACATATAGGAGGTGCCTAGTATATGCTGATGGAATGAGTGCATAAATTGAGTGAAAATATTGTGTGCAGTTATAGTTCTATAGCCATCTTTTAAAAATATATTGTTCACTTGTAAGTACCTGAAGCCACCCTGTTCTTTAATTTGTCCATTGATTTCTTTGAGTATAGTCTGTTATTTAATTTTCCTGCTCACAGTTATAACCATAAGTAGCATACTCTGTGAAAATAGGGTAACTATAAACCCAACTTTCAGAATAGCTAAAGTTACATCTGGCTTGCACCCAAGACCCAGTTCTCTCTTGGCAACCAGTATTTGCCTTGACTTCCAAGGTTTCTGGCTCTCACTTGTCTGTATCCTTAACAGTCAGTTTCCCATTCCACAGGTACTTTCTCTTTTCAATTCCTACGTATACGATTTTTTAAAAAGCATTCCTTAGACTGTCACTGGATTCCTGACTTTTGCTTTCTCTCATGCATTTGGCCTCCTTGATTTGTTTTTTAATTCTTACAGCGGAGTAACTTTTAACTCTGACTTTTGTTACTGAGAACCTGGGCTTTTGCATAGTATCTCCTAGATCTACTTATGTCTTACTTGCCCAACCCAATTTTCTTAGCAACTATATTTCAGATTATTGTCCATTTGAGGAGTGAAGATATACCTGACAAATCTAAAGAATGCTTTTACGGAGACTACCAATTTCAATAACAAATTTAAATTTCCAATATATTGCCTATTCTGGAATGGATCCATGAATTTAGGACTATTCAATTGGTAAAGAAAATATGAGAAAGAAAATTAGGCATTCAGGAACTCTGATAGATGAATGTCATGGATATGGGTCAGAGGTTGGTAAAATATAGTAAACATCTTATCTTCATTTTTCCTATTAGATGACCATTGAGGAGTAAGTGCATTGATTTGATCAAGGTCAAGAACATGATTAGACCACTTTGCTAAAACTTATTCCAATTTATTGAGGGAAATGATAAAGGAAAAAGATGGACATCTCGATGATGAGACGGGGCAAGGTCTGGGAGGGTCCCTAATGCAGGAGCATCTGTCCTTGTGGATATTGTGCACCTTGAGAGCGCATGAGTTAGGCAACGGGTGAAGTCATTTCAGTGTTGATTCCTTCAAAAAGGAGAGGGTTTGGGTTTTGTTCTTTGGCTGCCTTCTCTCTGTGCATCACCATCTAATTGTTATAATCCTTCCTTTTAGTTTTTTTCATTTGACATATAAAAAATGTCATGTTGACATTACTGTAAAATGTTCTGAAAGGCACCATTTTGGAAGAATGTTTGACAATGAAGCAACCATTGCTCCTTGCCCTTCCTCTCCTTCAGATCTAATTCAGCCATAATGACACATAAACATGCTGAGATGAGACTGCTTTTCTCTTTTTGTAGGAGCCTCATGAAAAGGCTGAGAACCCATATCTGGAAGCCATAGGAATGGTGCAGGGACAGCTCAGAGGCAAGGGCTCCCACTTCCCTTGTTTGGAGGAGATTTTCTAGTAGCTTGGTGCTACTCTTAAAATAAATCATAAAATAAGAATACTTTTGTGACAAGGAATAAAGGGACATTTTAAAATACAGGTGAATTAGTAAAAACTAGAAGTGTAAGAGTTTTAAAAAATAAACTGGTAATAGAAACATAAAACATCTTTAAATTCTGATCAAGGAAAACTTTTAACAAATGAAGTTGAAACACATTTAAGAAATGAGAATATCAAATACTTAAAAGAAGAATCCAGAAAATAGAAAATTTAAACAAGAAGGTTCAAAATAAGAATGGAATTTAGTGTGAAAATAAGGACAGAGGTGATACCTCTGGGTACCTTATAAACAAAAATATTTGCTAGAAAAGAAAAAGAAGACCAGGTGGAAATAGGGAGATTAAAAAGAAAAGATGAAGTGGACCAGTTGAAATTGGGAAAAAAGAAATAATTTAAAGCAATCAGCCCAAATTAACGCAATTGGAAAGACAAAAAGAAAAAAAAAGGTAAGTTGTTATTGGATGATAAAGTTGTATATTCTGTAAAAATGTAAGACAATAAGGTAGAAAACAGGGAGTATATAAAAACTCCAAGATATAGGTGAATATTGGATTCTGGCTAAATGCCCCTATGGAGATGTTCAAGATATACTTGTGTTTAAGAGCCTTTGAGCAAATCGCATTTTCTTTCACCCTGACCTGTGTCTACCTATCATTGAGACATAGACTTGCTCTTGTTGACCCTCTGGACATGATATTAAAGTGACTATACATTACTTCTTATCTAAATTCCTCCTTTGCCTTTTTCACATATGGCCCCATTGTTCTCCCTGCAAGGTCACTCAAACTATTGGTGATTGAAAACTCTCCCCCATCTTACCTCCTGCTGTTATATCAGCTCTCTCTGCACTTGGGCTCATTTTGCAACTTTCCTGATGGTCATTATAGAGACTATTCATCACCTGGGCCCATGCTGAGATCACATCTGCTACCAGTGTAAGTTGGGATATTTTATTTTGAGTATGACAACACAAATTGGTTAAAAAGTGAAAGGGAATTACTGGATCAATTAACTGAAAAGATCATAACTGGGAGTATCTTCAGATCCAGCTTGATTCACTGTTTAATAATATTTACCCAGCACTTGATTTCACTGTTTTTATGTTATGTCATTTGTATAAGCATTGTCCTAAGGCTCCAATCTCTCCTTTCCTGGTAGCAAAGTGATAGAGACAGTTTTAGATTTCATATTCTTTCACAGAGCCATCCAGGGATGTAGAGGGGTTCTCCTTCCATAGCCCTCAAAAGAAGAGAAAAGTTCTCTGTCCTGCAAGTTTAGGCAAATGCCTCCCAGTGTTTCATTGACTGACTGCATTGTGTCTTCTCAGAGTTGTAAACTGTGACCTTGGACAGTGACTGCTGTCTTGACATAAAATCATGAGACTTATCCTGGAGGTGAGATGGTATCACTTGACATGGTTGGTCGTAGAGAGGGGTAGCTCCTTTAAAAACAAAAACAAAAATGAACAACAACAACAAAAACTTGTTTTTTGTTTCCAGAGGGAAAAGGAATGGATGCTAAATACGTGTCAACCTTACTATGCAGGTTTCTGTCTCTGCCTGATAGACAGTCAGTCCCAACCACTCCCTGTTCCCTGAGTTGGAGTACATTGCCACCTGTTCCAACTAGTGTCTCTGGGTGTTTGCTCTGTTGTTTGTTTTGAAGGTTCTGTTTATATATCATTGTGTAGTAAAAAGAAAATTACTACAGGTATCAGGCTGTTGGCCATTTATTTGACAACACTTATCCAATGCACTTGGACATTGGGCTATGCCCTGAACAGATCAAGCAAAATAAAATACTTTTCAGGATAGTTGTAAGAATTGAATGAAATGATCTACATAATAGTACATGGCATGATGCTGCAGCATAGTATGTGTTAAGCTGATGCTAGTCTTTCATTTCTGCCTATTTGCTATCTCCATCCCCTTCCTTTGACCTGGTCTTCTGTTCTCTTGCTAGTCCTTCTCTCATCAAAGTAGTGACCTGAGACAGGGCCTCTAGTGCCTAGGAATATATCTTTAAAGCTTTGTGCCTACAAGTAGCACCTGTAAGTATTGCTATACCCGTTGACACTCAACTTTGATTTCTGGTGCATAAATTTTGCAGAGCTATGTGTGGGATAATTGAGAAACATATATGTCATGTAGAAACTGTTTAATACAATGGTTTATGCCTCTCTAGCTATAATTAATATGTAATGTTACTTATATTCCTAATAATTGAATATATTTCTAATACATAAGTTCATTTTATTGAAACCAAAGATTAAAATATTTGCTTTATCATTTAGTGATGTTAAATTTCTATTCAAATAATTCTGTTTTAACCAGTTAACTGCCACGGTATTTTGAATTTAATTAAAAAAGTTCTGCCGCTTGCGTCTATAGACACTTATGGTGTACAAATGATTAAAATAATTTCTCAGTGATGATAATAGAAATTTAACTTTAATTATGAAAGTCTTGAAAAATTACTTTTGATTATTAAAATATAAAATATGTTAAATGCTGTATTGGGAATAGGTATGTGTGAGTATAAAGACTAATATAAAGGCTCAACTTTTTTTCCAATTCCTACCCATTGCTCAAGGTTAATACTAAGTGTCATGACCTCAGGGAGAGCTTCACAGATCCACAAGGAAATAATCCACATTATTCCCTTTACAGCACTGTTTCTTTTATTCATAGCTTAAACCTGGAAGCTCAAGTTATTTTTAACAATTTGTCTCTTTCACACAAAGCAGTCCTGTTAGGTATTCAGATGTTTACACATTCAGATGTTGACTTACATTCAGAATGACTGAATAGAACATTTTTAGATGATGTTATTAGCTTTTTATATCAACTAAACAAAGGAAGACAGCTCAGGTAGGGTCTGGATTTCTTGAGCAGGAATGAATTTCAAATGCCACCAGTTTTGAAATATCAATGAAAAAGATAACATGGTTTGAAGGCCAGTTTGGGAGAAAATACCATTGTTTCCAGATTTGGAAAATATATATAGTTAATTAAATCACATAGTATCTTCTTGAACTGTAATTCTGCATTTTTGGCAGTAGTGTTTTGAAGTAAATTGGTTATAAAAGCAAAATTTTATTTAAGAAAATAAATGTTAGAGTTTCCTACTGCATAATTATTATTTATTTTATGTTTCTTTCTTTAACCCCAAAGCACATTGGAAAGGATTGTTGCTGCTTAGAAAGGGCCTTTGTATCCTCATTAGTTTTTTTTTCTATAAATTTTATCCTTGATATAACAAAGCCTTTCTAGTATTATATTTAAAACTTCCTACCAAGATTATTCTGGTGGTATTTCTTACCTTTCAAACCTACAGTATTGTATTTCCTTTAGGGTCTCATGTTCACTCCACTCTTATCCTTAACAGATATAAAGTAGTAACTTAGTAACTTAGGGTTATGTAAAACAAAGGAACTAATCTATAAATAATGAAATATAAAATTACATTTTTCTAAACTCTTAATTTTTATTAAAGTAGTTGTAGTCACAATTCTTTGATTCTAAGCTGTGTTTTGTTTATGAAGCCAGCAAGACATTATAGACACATAATATTTCCCCCTTTGGAAAAAAAATGAAATAAAATATCACATTCTTGTTAAAGATAAGTGCAGAGTATATTAGCTTGATAAGGTAAAGCAGCAAAAATCATGGTTATTAATATATAAACACCATACTTAGAGTCTGTTATTGCAGTGATGAAGCAATAACAGACTCTAAGTATGGTGTATAGAAATGTAAATAAAGAAGAAGATAAATAATGCAAACTAGACTTTTAGACAATGTGGTATATACATTTCTGGGTTCTACTCAAAATATGTAGTATGTGGTACAACATAAAATTAGAAAGAGGGAGAGATAAAGAAAGGGAGGAGAGACTTAAAACAAGGTAAGTTGTCAAATCATATTGAGGTACAAGTTGTTCTCTGCACTCAGGCTTCAGAGCTCTAAACCTGTCAGGTCCCATGAGAGAATTGCTTCATGTTTAATTACTGAAAAAAAAAAGATAGGGGATTGGGAGTTGTTGATTAGTGTCACCTGGCATGAAATTTATCGGTATAAATTGGCATTTTAATCTGTAGTGCCAGCAATTCTGGTGAAAGGAAGAGGTGCCCTAGGACATGAGCGCAGGAGGGTGGGGCTTGGTGCATATGCCAAGGGAACCAGCCCAGTGTTGTGCAGGCTGGTTGACTCCAGCCTGTTATCTCTAGCTGTTTTCACGTCAAGGATTTTCCAAAAGCAAGTATCTTCCATCATATGTCATTCTCTCCTGCTGAACAAAGCACAAGACATATTCTGGGAGTTCCTGTGTTTGGTGGGACGTGTAAGCTTTTACTCTCCATTGCCTATAAAGGGACTGCCAGCACACATACCTCGTCTTTGTGACTACCTCTGCATTGCCCACCAAGACTTGAAGTAGCCCCATCCTGCCACTGATAATTCCCACTATACTCTGCTTTCTTCCCTTCCATCTGTATTGCTTGCATCAGCATGAGTAGTTCTCTGAGGCCCTCAGATTCTTCTGGACCTGCTGAGGTTGGTTAATGGAGGCCGGTTATGATGTCTTCAGTTAATTATTTTTAAAGCTATGCCAGGTTTAATGGCATCTATTTCTTGATTCTCTTGTGTACTCTCATTTCTCTGTTTGTGTGTGTGTATATGTGGAGGGGTTAGTTTTATTATCTAACTTCTGACCTTTTGCTCTTGCTGTTTTGTACATTCTCTATGCTTCTCTATGCTCTGTACTTGCAAAGATTCACTACAAAGCAAACAAGGTCATGCATTAAGCCTAACTCATTCTCTACTTTCTGTGGATGTCTCACTTTGAGGATAGGGAGCAATGAGCTCTCCAGAAGTTTCTTTTATATCTCTGCTTCCAATACTCTATTCTTATACATGTCCTTAGGCAATTTCAGTTTTAGGGACGTATACAATAAAAGCTTATTTCTCACTCAAACCTGCTCAGTGGAGATTTTCCTATTTGGATAGTTTTCCTGAGCATCTGTTCTCCATGTGGTGACTCAGGGAATCTCAGGAATTTAGGATCTTTCTATTTTTGTAACACTGGCATCTTCAATGCATGACCTTTAAGGTTCTAAGAAGGGCAAAAAGAGGATGGATTATCCCTTTTGGGTTTTATGGTCAGTCCTGGGAGTGTTACACACCACCAGAATGTGTGCTAAGGTTAGTAAGCACATAGCTGGATCTCTGTCATATCATCTTTCTGTTTAATACTCTGCCTGGTTCTCTTCATGTGTGTGACCACAGCAGCAAATGTATGTCCAGTAGAAAAGAGAAAGAAAGCCTTTCTTCTAACCATCGGCTGTAAGTCGTTCTTACAGCTTTGGTCACAACACAAAGCCAATTGCTATATGGAGCGTTGGATGCCTGCACAAATCAGGATTTCATAAGGGAAGGAAGAGGCCATGAATAGGTGACAGGCAGGTCCACTGTGAGTATCATAGACAGCCAGGGCAGAATGGTATCACAAAATCCGAGAGAGAAGAGAGTTTGGAATAGATGGAATGGCCAATATTTTGCAGTTCAGTAAGAGTAGGATTTTAAAGAGGCTGATTTTGGAAATTAGATAGGCCTTAGTAAATTCACTATAAGTAGTCCCCCCAAATTTATGGGTTTATTTCTTACATTACAGTTTACTGAGGAATTTATGGTTGCTGAAGAAATGTGCTCACAGTATTCATTCATGATGCTGCCTTCCTTGACTTGACTTTCTTTCCTAAATGAATATTTTAGTGAAAGTTTAGGCGCAATACAGTGAACAGTGAACTGTAAAGATAATATAAAAATATTATGATACTTACAGTTCACTTCATTAAAAAGTCAGTTCTGTTCATATTTAACATAATATCAATATATTATTTGTAATTTTTAACTTTAAAAAATTTTATAGGTCTAAAATAAAATATAATTTATAAAATTGAAGTTACTTATGATACTGCAGATACAAGCTATGCTAATTACTCTAATAACCTAGATAATTAATTACTATGCATTCCTAAAATGGAATGCTATTAAGTTATTTTACTATGATGAATGTAATCATTTTGATAACATAAGTAATCTACACATTTTTCTAGACTAATCACAGATGCTGACCTAAAACTGTTTTATTGTGATGAATTATATTAGTTTACTTATTATAAGCATCAAGTGTCTTAAAG
This sequence comes from Myotis yumanensis, assembly GCF_028538775.1. Taxonomy (NCBI): domain Eukaryota; kingdom Metazoa; phylum Chordata; class Mammalia; order Chiroptera; family Vespertilionidae; genus Myotis; species Myotis yumanensis. Next base: position 18,008,888 of record NW_027223759.1, read on the forward strand.
GCTCTTAATAATCATATTCAAATTTCATCACTTAGAAGTAAGTTTATTTTTTATTCAAAATTACATATCTAAGATTATTTATTTTCTAAAAGACAGATAACTTGTATATAATCATGAAACGAAATAAGTAAATATTCAAACTTTTAAATAAACAATTTATATTTGTAAAAAATCATGCTTTCTTTTTTTTTTTTTAACCCTCACCTGAGGATATTTTTCCATAACATTTTTAGAAAGAGTGGAAAAGAAATATCATTGTGAGAGAAACACATCGATTGGTTGCCTCCTGCATGAGCCATGCCTGGGCGGAGCCTACAACTGAGGTACATGCCCTTGACCGGAATCAAACCCAGGACCCTTTGTTCCACAGGCCAACACTTTATCCACTGAGCCAAACCAGCTAGGGCTCATGGTAGCTACGTAAAAGTTACATGTTCCTGATTTCTTACTTGGACTCAATAGCCTCCTACTAATTTCTCCTAACTTCAGTTCATCTTCCAAAGTCACTTGATTCTTCTTTTTTTATTGTTTTATTTATTTATTTTTGTCTTTTTTCTTTATTGATAAAGGTATTACATATGTGTCCTTATCCCCTCATTGCCCCCCACCCTCCCACTCATGCCCTCACCCCCCCCCCCCCCCTTGTGTCTGTGTCCATTGGTTAGGCTTATATGCATGCATATAAGTCCTTTGGTTGATCTCTCCCCTTACCCCCACCCTCCCCTACCTTCCCTCTGAGGTTTGACAGTCTAATGGATGCTTCTCTGTCTTTGGATCTATTTTTGTTGATCAGTTTATGCTGGAAGCCGATCCACCCTGGCTGCTTGAGGCAGTCTGTGCAGGGATGTTTCAAATAACCTTGAAATGGAGATGAGAAATGCCCTAGCCTTTGGAATGGAATGGATGGGATTAAGATCAAATAGGATAAATGCAGATGTAAGAGGACTAGAGGGGAGGAACCTGGCTAGGAAAAGAAAGGTTGTTTCCCCAGGTGAGGATTTTTATCATTTTTATCAGTAAACCCTTTAACTGAGTGTCAGAGGGGTGGTTGGTCGCTTTGATCTTTGCTTGGAGTGACCTCCTTCAGGTACTTCCTTGTAGCTTAGTGGAACAATAGAGTAACATTTGAATGGAGATGGGAAGCCCCCTGGCCTTTTGTACAGTATGGACAGGGTTGGGACCAAATAGTATATATACAGATGTTAAATGACAATAAAGAGAGGTACCTGGCTAAGAGGAACCTGGCTATGATGATCACCTGAACACTGCCTCCATTCATTTTTCGCCGACTCTGTCCACACCTTGGGGAACCCCTGGACCCGCTGGGGCTGGACCCCAGCAAGTTTATGTTGTTCATTATATTCCACAAATGAGTGAGATCATGTGATATTTATCTTTCTCTGACTGGCTTATTTTGCTTAGCATAATGCTCTCCATTTCCATCTGTGCTGCTGCAAATGGTAAGAATTCCCTCTTTTTTACTGCAGCATAGTATTCCATTGTGTAGATGTACCACCGTTTTTTAATCCACTCATCTGCTGATGGACACTTAGGCTGTTTCCAAATCTTAGCTATGGTGAATTGTGCTGCTATGAACATAGGGATGCATATATCCTTTCTGATTGGTGTTTCTGGTTTCTTGGGATATATTCCTAGAAGTGGAATCACTGGGTCAAATGGGAGTTCCATTTTTAGTTTTTTGAGGAAACTCCAAACTGTTCTCCACAGTGGCTGCATCAGTCTGCATTCCCACCAGCAGTGCACTAGGGTTCCTTTTTCTCTGCATCCTTGCTAGCACTTGTCCTTTGTTGATTTGTTGATGATAGCCATTCTGACAGGTGTGAGATGGTACCGCATTGTCATTTTGATTTGCATCTCTCAGATGATTAGTGACTTTGAGCATGTTTTCATGTCTTCTTTCAAAACAGGGAAACCCACCATATAACATCCCCATTTTTTAACATCACATTGATGGCTTCCTGTTACGGTAGGATGAAAATTAAATTCCTCTATACTTTAAACCCTAGTTTCAAGTTCTGTTGCTCTCAAATGCAGTGATTCCTGAACTTGCTTGTACAACTGCTATGCCCCTGACAAAACAACAATGCGAGCAAAAAATATTCCTGAAATATTAACTGAATATTTTTATCATAGCAATTCCTTTCCCCTGTTGCCTTTATCCCAGTTGAAGTAGTTTGATTTTGTACTTCTGTCTCGGGGAGGAAATATAACAGAAAAGGTAGAGCGAAAGAAAAAAAATAGAATCTTTCTTACTTAGGAGAGCTTGGGCTCTTAGGGGAACAGAAAGCATATTAGAAACAGAATGAGTTAAGAGTAGGACCACCCTTTCCCTTTACGTCCAGGTCAATTTGTGGGGTCCAAGAATACAAGATATCTGGCCCCTGTTTCCTAAGTACAGCCCCAGGGATATGACAAGACCCCAGAAAAGAAATTGCTGCATGACGTGTCTAGACAGATAGCAGAGTTTTAGCCCTCCTCCATGGAGTAGGATTTGCCAAATGATCCCTGTGTTACCAGGAATGGAACAGAAGTAGCAGAAAGAGAGCTACTGAACCAAAACAGGCCACAGGACAGAACCAAGTTTTCCTTGAGACTTTTTGTGAACTATTAATGAATTGTTTTAGTGATGCCAATAAAGCCTGAGATATTTAGGCTCTTATAGTCTCTTCACCAGTATTAATATAAAATGGGAAGCCCTAAGAAATTAGGCTCAAAGGAGAAATTCAATGAGGACAGAAAAAGATAAAGTAGCTACATTTCTTGTGCACATGAAATTATACTCTGAAACTCACATCAGCTGTGGAAATTTATGCCTAGTTCTTTGTGTGTATTTAAGTAATGGTATAATAAAAATAATAAATTCACCTCTAAGGTCCAATCATTTTTTTCCTTTATTAGGTGCCCATACATTTTACTAATGTTTGATAACAAAATGAAACCTAAGATCTTTTCTAACATTTCCTTTTTTTCTTCTTGGCAAATGAACTGATGTTAATGCTTTTTTTTTTACTTTTAAAGGAAATGATCTACATTTCTTACTTTCTCTGTAAGGAATGGCTCTAGGTTAAAGATTGCTTTATAATTATTCATATGTCTTTAAATCATGGATTTATACACTCATTTACACATTGATTCTAGAATATCTATTTAGCTATTAGTATGTACAAGGTATTATTACAGATGATGGGATTACAGAAATAAATATAGTCCCTGTCCTCAAAATGGAGTGACATAGTCATAAAAACAATAAAACAATCATAGTCAGGGACCACCTACAGCAAACTGTGGGATAGTATGGAATGTCATAAAAGTTCAATTTTGAGTTGGCCTTTGAGCATACCTGTTTGAAAAAACATATATATTAGGTGGGAAAATTTTCTCAAGAACATAATTTGGTAGCTTTTTCATTAAATGCAAAATTTCAATGCAATGGATATTCATATTAATGAATTTATTTAATGTATTATGATATACTATCACTTTTTGTATTAGAAACATTTCTGAAATGTTGACTATAAAGCTTGTAACTTTATACCAACTCATCCCCTTACATTTTCTTATTGACTTAACATTTTGTCCTTCAGCTATGTTTAAGAATTTTGTCATTTACTCCTAGGAACAATATCTCTCCACCACCACAGGATGTCTTTGTATTTAATTCTCCTGTAGAATCCATGCAAGAAAAGAGAATGAAAACAAACATTTTTGTAGTATAGTATTTGTTTTGGATTGAATTGTGTCCCTGAAAAGCTATGTTGAAGTCCTAATTTCTGGTACCTGTGAATGTGATCATATTTGGAAATAAGGTCTTTATAGATGTAATTAAATTAAAGTCATACTAGATTAGGATGGGCCTAATCCAATATGACTGGTGTCCTTATAATAAGAGAAGACACACACACACACACACACACTCACACACATACACACATATGGGCACACACAACACCACATGAAAGTGGAGGCAGACATTGGCATTATGTTGCCACAAGTCAGGGGATGACAAGGATTGAGGGCCACCACCAGAAGTTAGGAAGGAGCCATGGGACAGTTTCTTCTCTTTCACAACCTCCAAAAGGAGTGTGCCTTGTGCAGCTTGATTTCAGACTCCCAGCCTCCAGAACTGAGAGAGAATAAATTTCTGTTCTAAGTCACCCACTTTGTGCTACTTTATTATAACAGCCCTGTAAGACTAATGCTGTGTTAATTCCCATTGACTTTCTCATAGACTTCTTGGAAACAAAATTACCCAGCCCCCCAAGAAAAAAAAGCAAAAAGAAAAAACAAAGCAATCCACAAGTTTTGTTTTTCTTACTCATTGTAATGACTTGTGGTTATTCTGTATAACTTCTCAAGTCAATGACTGTCATAGCACAGTTGTCTGGAAGCAGTCACTCAGAGTTTTGGTCATGCTTATTAAGGATCAGCAGCCAGGGGCTGGCAGTGCCATCTGCTGGACAGCATGTGTGGGCAGGTGCTCCACCCTCATTTCTCCTTTTTGGGGTCTTCTCTGACCCTCTATTCTGTATGTGGATTTAACCAGATGCGTTAAGGGAATCCTGAACTTGTGCCTATGGATTCTTTGGACCCCACTGTCAGGATCCATGTTCCAGGAAGGTGGGCTGGTCAGTGAATTTCTCCTATTTACTGGTATGGCAATTTTTCCACAGAGTCACACAGAATTGGGCGGCCAGAATGACTCTGGCATGCTAACTTGGGGTGATTTCCCACTCATATTGAATATAGAATAATTCAGGGATCTGGGTGTAGGCTCTTTCCATCTATGTGTCTACTTTCCCCTGTCCGCCTTCTGAGTTGCAGTCCTAATTCCAATCTGTAGCATCCAGGGACAGTAATTCACCTCTTCTTAGACTTAGAAGCATGTTTCAGGCAGTTTTTCAGAATGGCAGAGCCTATGTCCTCTGAAGGCTTTTGAGACTAGTGTTGTACAAAACCAATGGCCATTAGCCTTTTTTTTTGTCCAATGCATATGGCAGTATACACCTCTGAGTCAGACTTAAGCCTGATAAGAGACAGACATGCCTTGTGTGAGTGGGACTACTCATGGGTCCCTTGCCTATACTCCCTGCTGCTGGTGGTGTGTAGACAGCCAGGGTCAACATAGAAAGAGATGCTAATCTAGAGCTGCACTGATTATGGCCTAAAGATTTTAATAGCAGTCATGTTTGAAAATACATCTTGCATTTATATTATTTCCATGTGTAACGTGTTGTTTTACATGTATGCGGTACCATTCCAAATGTTAAGGTTGACAAGACCACAAAATAAATTCTTGTTCATGCTATTCTACATGCTCTGGATAAAAGACTTGCATTTGTGGTCAACATCTGTGAGGCATAGCAGCATCCCTGTAGAGTGTCATTGACAGCTAGTATTCATGATGAATGATGCAGTGTCAAGAGCAATAATGTGAGCATCATATAGTAAATGGAATCAGAGAACTGCAGAGCCAAGAGTATCTGCAGTGTTCGATATAAACAAATTCTAAAGAGCAATGGCACTGTGAGTAGTCATTGCATAGCCATCTTTCTCCTGTGACTGGATGAAGGAGATTAGGCACTAATGGCACATTGGAGAGCTAAGGACCAAGCGATGTTTCCAGAATCTGAGCAGAAAGAGATGAAGACTGGACACTGTGAAGAATAGTAAACAAATACAGAAATACTTGTGTATTCTTCATTCTAAATATTTGTTCATAACTCATTGTACTTCCCCTGAGACAATATATTCTACATAAAATTGTTCATATAGACAGGAACCTCAAAAGAAGTATTTGCCCAGGTTGCATATCCCCAGGGTAGTCGTGTCAATCACTGTAGAAGGGAGGGATGAGGGGAGTGAGATTGGGCCCTGGGAAAAGTTAAAACCTCAGTGAACCCATTGGGATTATGCCTCTCATCTGACTGAAATAGTCTTGCCTTTAAGCCACTGATTCTCTCAGTCATGGCCCCTGTAGGATCTGATCTTGGGCAAGGTGGCCCTCTGAGAGGAGGCAGACCCTGAAGAAGCCGATAGTTGGGGACCATCTCCTGTGCACACTCCCCAGTGCTGGACATCCTTTGAAATAGGGATCTGGGGGCACATTTTGTGTCTACCACAATTATAATGGCAGGTTCAAATTTTATAAAGGTTTATAAATGAAGTCTGAATATGTTCTAAAATGCTTAAAACTAATAAACCCAAAACAAATACTATAATGAATATGCTTTCAAAATTATGAAGAGGCAGAGAAGCAAAGTTTATTAGCGATTTAGTGCCTATTAATAGCTCATCATTAAATTAAAAATACTTTGTCAAAAAATTGATTTCCAAATCACCAATTAATTTGAAATTAATGTTCTAATTTTCAAGTGTCTAATTTTCTATATCATTTCTTCCCCACCCCTGGGCTTTAAAGTGTTTTCTTAAATATTTAAGGTGTTATAACTATTTTTAACTTGCTATAAAGTTTATAAATAGCCAGGTCATTCATGTACTTGTTTTTTTTTTAATGAACAGAATATTCCAATTATAAAAATCATAAAATAACATTTCTGTGCTCTGATGCTCCCCACATCAAATTCTCATTTCTAATATCAAGCACTTTTACCCATTTACCCCCACATTTCTAAATAAGTTCCTTTTAACATTGATTTTTTTAAGTTTAAACTTTGTTTATTCATTTTTTTATACAGACCCACCTTACCTAAGTAATCACATACTTCTTTTTCCTCCACTCTCCCACCTACTTTCCTTCCCTTTGCCTGCCTACCGATTTGTAAATCTGTCATAATTTTTCATTTATTCAGTATTCCGTCATATCCATATGACTGTGGACACTCTGTTTTCAGCTAAACCAAGTAGCAATAATTTATTTGTGCGATCATTTTCCTCCTGGAGACAGACATCACCCCTGCAGCTCTGTTCTCCTACTCCCGTCTGACCTCTTGCTTTCTGGGTTGGCTGTCATCTCAGAGCCTCCTTTAGGCGGCATGCTAGGAAATGCCTTGCCGCTCTGTACTAAGTCCAGTTTTCTGGACACCATGACACCATATTTTGCTCTCCCTTCATTTATTCCCTCATTTTGGTGCTGTCCACTGTAGGAGAGAAAACCTTTCCCTCTAAGCCCCAAGGGTTGATAGCGGCTCTATGAAATAAACTGAAAATAGGCAGGTTAACGTGAGAAATGGTACACAAATGTATTCATTTTTAATACTGTGTGCACGAGGACATCACTGGGAAAAAGAAAAAGAATACCCCCCCTCCAAAAAAAAAAAAGCAGTGAGCTTTGAGAGCTTATACATGGCCTCAGTATGAGAGGGGTAGGGGGAATGTAGGCCCCTGTGGAGAGTCAGTGATTTTTTAAAAAGATGAATGGGTCCTTAGAAGGATAGGTGGGCTGGGTGAGGGGTATTGAGCGTTTGAGACAAAGTTTGTCTGGGTAGGGGGCTGACTTCTAGTCTCCTCTGCTGTGGTGAGTCCAACTGAGATGAAACTCCTGGGCAGGGGATTTATGACCTTAGAGTTCCTTTGGGAGGATCTGTCTGTAGGCAGATAAGGGGAATTCAGAGAAAGCCTCTCCTTGCCGCTTTTTAGTGCCTTCAGCTGAAAATAATCCTGTGACAAAGAGGTGTGTTTTAAGAGGGCATGCACTGCCACCTCCACCGTGGATTTATGAGAATGTAGGCAAAGAAGAAGGTTTTGCGAACTTGAAATTCTGAGAATGTCTTTATTCTTTATACCTAGATCAAAAATGACTTTTCCTCACAATATTGAAGTATTACTACCACTGTGTCTTGAAGCTTAAGGGTGTGTATGGGGCTTGTCAAATAAGATCTCATCCTAAGAGTGGGACCCGCAGAAGTTCGGAATCTGCAGTGCTTTCTCTAGGCTGGTTTGTGTTTTCTAGAAAAGGAGCGCCCAGTGTCCTGCTTCAGCTAAAGGGCAGAAGATGACAAAGTTGTCTCATTATCCAAAATTTAATTTCAGTTCATCCCTCTGTTGTCAGTGTCTTCCTGCCTCAGCTGTGCCTGGTATCCTGGAGGCCATACCCCCTGTGACTCAATGTCTTCAGGGGTAAATGTTTTGCATAGGCTGGGGAGGGAGGTCAGGGAGTCTGTTGTTGTTGGTATAAAGTTTTAACACCTCTGTCAATTTCTGTATCCAGCTTTTCTCAGGGCCTGCATTTCCCATGTGCTCAGGGTCCGGGAGAAAGAACTGGCTTGCTTCTTGTGCTCGATACCCCTGCAGCTGTTGGCTTTCCGCCTTCTCTGGACTGTTAGCTAGATTTACATGCTTATGCTTTGCAGTTTCCAAAATTCATCTTCTCTCCACTGCTATTGCTCTTTTATGTTTTCTATGACTTTGTGCGATTTAAAAAAATCTATTTCCTACTGTCGTTTTAGTTGAGTTTTAAGGAAAGAAGTTAAACATGAACAGTCAATGTGTCATTTAAATTGCAACTTCTGCTCAATGATTTCAAGTGACATTTCTGCCTTTTTGTCTCACTACTAAAATATTTCTCTTCCTGAAATTGCAGATATCAATAATAGTACTAAAGTTCTGATCATATATGGTAGAGTGAATGCTTTTCTATCATTTTCTATTCTAAAGGCAATCCTAAAACGAAATGAGATGCCCCAAAACCATACACACAGAAAGTAAGACACCAATTTGAATGAAAGTGAAATCAGCCACAACTCCCAGAATACTGTGAAGAATATCGTAGGAAATAATATAAGAAAAATGTAATGAATTGTGAAAGTAAGAGTGCTAAGAACATATACATTTTAAAATTTACTGCACTATGCAGAATTTTTCAAAAGGGAACTCATTGTAAAAATAAAAGTCAAACTATAAGCAGCAAAATGTATCATAATGTCTGTTGAAATAAATTCAGGTATAAATGGGTGAGAGGTCTGAAAAATGTTAGTAAAAATAAATGAAACTGATTAGACAATGAAAGAAGACTCATGATATAAATATCAAATGAGGTGGGTATTGATAGATTGTGGGCTTTCAAAATATAACAAAATATATGCAGCCTGTATGCCATTTTAATTCTTAACAAACCCATATTTTTAATTGGCTAACCATCATCTTAATCTTCTTCATAGTCAAAGGGTATTCTAGATTGCCTGTGGGTAATTTTCAGTGGGAGTGAAATTCCAATATTATGAAAGAAATTTAGAGAAAGATAAGATTTATTTTTTAGAAATGTTAATACTTAGAAAACTCATTGTTTGGAGGGAAAGGTGAGATTTGGGTCACATTTGTTGTTTCAAATAAAACTTTAAGGTATTTTAAAATATCATTTAATTTTTGGAGTGGGAAACATGTTTTGATTTTACAAAAATAACCAGTATTAACTTTTTAATGTATATATGTATACAGTGGTGGGCAAAAGTAGGTTAATAATAATAAATAATACAATATTAATTAATAATAATGCAAGAATAAACTCTATGCTGTGTATACTCAACTGTAAACCTACTTTGCCCCCTAGGTATATAATTTATACTATAGCATATAGGTTATTTTTGTATACATAAATATAACAAAGTGTGTGATTTTTTTTCATTTAATTGCATTCTCGATACAGAAAACTTCTACTTTTATTTTTTATCCAGAAATGTTTGAAATCTCATATTCTCCAAAGTTTATTCTTTTGTTCTCAAATTTTATGGGTTTGTTTCTTTTTCCCCCTGCAAATATATAATATGAATATGAACTGAAACTTACAATGAAAGCTTCAACATCATTGGGCCTATTTGGAATTTAACATCAGTAACCCACCTTAATTTAATCTTTGGGTGCTAACCACATTATATCTTGTACCTATATATAGTTATGTGGGTTTTGTTTTTTAATATATTTTTTATTGATTTCAGAGAGGAAGGGAGAGGGGGAGAGAGAGAGAGAGAGAGAGAGAGAGAGGAGAGACATCTATGATGAGAGAGAATCATTGATTGGCTGCCTCCTGCAACCCAGGCTTATGCCCTGACCAGGAATGGAACCATAACCTCCTGGTTTCTAGGTCGACACTCAACCACTGAGTCATGCTGGCTGGGCTATAGTTATGTTTTCTTGATTTTCATATGAGCTGTAGTCAAGTATTGAGTGATACCATAAGGTTTTATTTAGGAAAACATCAATATCAAGAAACTTTTTTTTCTCAAAAAGTATACCAATTTGTCAAATTCTTGTTCCAAATTCTGCTCTTTAAGATTATAAGCATAATATTTGAATTTTGGAGTACATTTAGAAGATCCCTTCAGTTGGAAGAACAAAACAAAATCTTATAAATTATTACAATGTTGAGTTTCTAGATGTCATTTGTATTTTGATCACAATAAAAATATAAATTTGATTTCCTTAATGCTTTCTTAGCTCAAATAATCTTTGAAAACATTTATAGTTATATTATTTTAGCCTGAAACATAAGGATTATTTCTTTAATTCTCTACTTTAATTATTATGTATTCTTATACCAAAAATAATTAGATTTGGGGATGGTCTTGAGGTCCCAAGGAAATTGACATTATATAAATGAATTCAATTTATTGACTAAGAGTTTCACATTAATTGGCTCAATTGAATGTCTAAAACTTGAATGAATACTATTTCATACTAAGCTATATTTTATTTTCTATGTATTTTATTTTTTCTATGTATTTTAAACCAGACAAAACAACTCTTACTCTACCATCTTTGAACCATTCATAGTTATTTAATTGGTAAGTTATTCAAAGATTAACCCTGTATTTTAATCATATTAAGTAATATATGTAAGACAAATATATTCATATTTTTCCATAAATTATAGAACTAATACAACTGGATCAGAATATAAATATTATTTGCCTCATTTTTCCATGTATACTATTATGAATGTAATTATTCATAGAAATTTGTTTTTCTATGTCATATAATAAATTCCCATACTCATGAGTGTACCTTTACTGTATGTGTACATAATAGTATAGATGAAAATTAACATATATATGCATGAATATAAGTAAACTATAGTCACCTATGTTTCATATGTACACAAAACATAATTCACATATGGGTGTAGGTGATGTGTACACATTCTGTATGTACACATAGATGTGTATTTTCAAGGTCAAGCTTAAGCAGAATACTTCAGACCTCCCCTCCTCCCAGCCTTATGCCTCTGCAGATCGCATTCACTTTTATTGAGTGGTTAGGGTTAGGCTGACACTTTTCAGGCAGAAAGGCAGAGCATTTATCTTCACTGACAATTTGGGAGTATTTTCCTTGGGTTTCAAGACACTTGCTCTAACACAACTCTCATTCTATTCTATTAGGAAGCACCAGCAACATGTGGCATGTTCTTACTGATTTTGCATGTAATGAACCAATATACACCGCAGACTGATTATAATACATATTAAAACATGCATGGACTTTTTTTTAAATTTAAAAATAAAATGTGGATTATTTTGCATACATTTTAAAGGAAGAAACATTTTTTTCTGATATAAATGTAATATGTTTTTTTATTAGAAACTATAAAAATATGAGAAAATACCAAGAAGAAATGATATCTATAATCTAATATAATTGTTATTGATATGTTATTTATGTCTTTTACCATAGTTATGCTGGAACATGCATTATATAATTGTGGGTATATTTGGAATCATGTAGTTTATATCGATGGCTTCTTTTACTTAATTATAAATGGCATTTTATATGTCATTAAGATATACTAAACAGCTTGATAGCTCGGTTTTTAATGGATGCATGCTATTCCTTCGATACATTTTAACATGTGATCACCCTCTATTGTTGGATATTTATGTTATTTTTCATTTTTCTATTATAAAAGCCATTTATACATTTTCATGCACATAAGCAATAGTTAGGGCTTTTATTTTGTGTGCATCATCTAAGTATGCATTTAACACACTTTCCATATCTCGGTATGTATTTTTTACTGATATAGAAGAGTCCTTTTTTTTCTATTTTAGAAGAATCCACTTGTCTCCTAGGAATTTACCTCAAATAATTTAAAATATATGCACACAAAAGACTTGTATAAAAATGTCATTATAACACTCAACATAATAACAATCTACTGGAAGCAATTTAAATTTACAACAAAAAAATAATGGATTAAAAATGTGGTGTACTTATAAAATTCTCAACATTAAAATAATGAACTACAGATTCACACCTAAACATAGAAGAATCCTAAAGCCATGCTAATTAAAGGAGGCAAAACAACTTTCTTATAACTGCTTTCCATATGTTCGAGAACCTAAAAGTTTAAGCATGTGAAGGTAGAGACAAAGAGCATGCAAATAAGACAAATGCAACTTCTGGTGGTGACAATTATAATCTCTAAAATGAAAAATCTCTTTCTTTCCATTTTTGCTTTTTATATTCACCCAACTTTCTTGTACTTTCTTTGAAGTTTCAATTCCATATTGAAATACCACCTGAAATATATCTTTGGTATAAAGTAGGATCTAGTTTCTTTTTCTATATTATTAAGTAATATTCAGAATATTAATTATATTGTTTATCACTTTATCATTTATTTGAAATGCTAGCTTTTACCACTTATTAGTGCAAGTATGTATTAGTGTCAGGTTGTTTTCTCTTATATCTCTAGTTGGCAGAGCCACCTTTATTCAGGACATTTTTCTGTATTGTATCTTGATTTTAGACTGGGTTTAATATCATATACTCATTGTACTTATACTTGTTATGTTTCTTGATGTTACAAGGAAGAGACTGCCAGCATCATAATATCTGTCTACTGCCCTGACATTTAGTTTGGTAATATTTGTGCGAATAACTCAGGAAAGCTGCTTCATTGCATAGTTTATGTACCTGGCAACAGATTTTCTTTAGCTCATTCTTACATCCAACTATTTCTTCTTCAATTCAAGAAGTGGGCTTTATTCACTCATTCTTTTATTCTTTTATTTTTTGGTGTGAATTAGTTCGATACTGGTAATGGTAATATCAAAAAGGTACTCTGGCCTGGCTAGAGTGGCTCAGTTGGTTGAGTGTAGTCCTGGGCACCAAAAGGTTGATGGTTTGATTCCCAGTCAGGACACATATCTGGGTTGTGGTTTCATTCTGAGGTTGGGACACATATGGAAGACAACCAATCGATGTTTCTTTCTTCTCTCTCTCTCTCTCTCTCTCTCTCTCTCATCTCTCTCTCCCTTCCCCTCCCCCCCTCTCTCCCTTCCTCTCTCTAAGTACCCTCAGTTGAGGATTAAAAAAGAAAAAATATACTATTTTTAGTTTTCAAGATTTTTGTCTGCCAGATTAGGCTAATAACCATGAAATAAATGCATAAAACAACATTTAATTTCAATTAAAAGTGAGTGAAAAATCTTCTTCCAAATTGAATTCTTCTTTCCCAGAAATGGTTATCTTACAACTAGAGGCCCGGTGCACAAAAAGTTGTGCACTAGGGGGATGGTCCCTCAGCCTGGCCTGTGCCCTCTCGCAGTCTGAGACCCCTCAGGGGATGACCACCTGCTGGCTTCGGCTGGCTCTCCAGGGGATTGGGCCTAAGATGGCAGTCAGACATCCCTCTAGCAGCCCGGGAGCCCTCGGGGGATGTCCACTTGCCAGCAGGGAGCAGGCCTAAGCTACAGTCAGACATCCTTAGCACTGCTGAGGAGGCGGGAGAGGGTCCCACCACCACCACTGTACTGGCAGCCATCAGCCTGTCTTGTGGCTGAGCAGAGCTCCCCCTGTGGGAGCACACTGACCACCAGGGGGAAGCTCCTGCATTGAGAGTCTGTCCCCTGGTGGTCAGTGTGTGTCATAGTGACTAGTCATTCCCAGTCGTTCTGCTGTTAGGGTCAGTTTGCATATTACCCTTTTATTATATAGGATGACTCTGTTGTCCTGCAACATGGTCCCAATTGTGCCCTTCATATAGCATATATTTCCTGGTAATATATGTGGATAATACATTTTTCTGCTTATCAGAGTTATTCCTGTTTCAAATTCCTTTCACCATTTCAATTAAGATTAGGTAGCATGTAATTGGCATCTTATATAAAATGTATTATATGTATTCTTCAGAAATCAGGGTACATTTTAATGAAAATCTTCCTGTGTCCCAGGAATTAGTATACTTTATGACTTTTTATGAGTAGCTCCTTCTATATTTTAAAAGACTAAAATATTTTTCATAATATTCCATTTCCTAATATAAAAAATGGGCCAATTCATAGATAACCCGGATAAAGTCAGTCATTGTGTATGGCTACTGAGGGAATATATTAATAATCATTTTTAATGAAGAAAATTTCTGAATCAAAGGATTCTAGACAATATACAGATGATATATGGTTATCATCATAATTAGCTGATTAACATTAATAATTGGAAGAGAGCAAAGGGGAGGCCAGACTTTATAGGCATGGTGATCTGGCAGCTTCACCAGGATGCTATAGCTCCATGCTCCCCAGGGAACCCCCAGTCCACTTCCTGCAGATCAGTGGGGGAAAGGACCAAACTAAGAAATAGGTACATGTGCAGTCAAGTTGGGGTGACAAAAGGTGGGGGTGGTTGCCTGTTAGTCTAGCCTGGGGAGCAATGCATTAGCTAGGGAGTAGCCCCAGTTTGAAAAATGCAAAATCTTGGAAAGTTAAAATCCCCAGACAGAGTTCCCTCTTTCTCTCTTTTTTTAAATATATTTTATTGATTTTTTTTTACAGAGAGGAAGGAAGAGGGATAGAGAGATAGAAACATCAATGAGAGAGAAACATTGATCAGCTACCTCCTGCTCACCCCCTACCTGGGATGTGCCTGCAACCAAGGTACATGCCCTTGACCGGAATCAAACCTGGGACCCTTCAGTCCGCAGGCCAATGCTCTATCCACTGAGCCAAACCAGTTATGGCAAGTTCCCTCTCTCTTGCTTGCCCTTATTCCTCTCCCTCTCGTTTTCTCCATGACCTGCACTGGCCCGTGCACGCTGCTGTTCCCTCTCCATGGGCCTGCTTAAGGCCATGTGGCCCCACGTGCAGTGGACTGCAGCTGGAACACAAGCTAAGCTGGCCTGATGCTGGACTGGACTGTGAAAATATGGAGCAGAAACTCTGGACAGTGGCTTTAGTCCCAGCTCTGCTGAAGACAAAAGGGGATGTTTTCCTTGGTGTGACAGAGGGAGATGGGAAGGAAGTAAAGGAAGTAAAGAAGGAAAGAATCAAGATTAGAGCAGAAATAAATGACATAGAGGATTAGAAACAATACCAAAAGAAAAAAAATCAATGAACCTAAGAGCTGGTCCTTTGAAAAGATAAACAAAACTGATAAATAGTTAGCCAGACTCATCAAGGAACAGGGAGGGTGAGCGGTCGTCCAAGTCCTTGGGGTTGACCAATCTTTCCAGTTGCTGGGGGTTATCCAGTTGTCCAAGTTTTTTCAAGGCTACTATTGAAAAAAGGAGGAATGAACTGTATTGAGAGTCTCAATTTTCTAGCTTTACTATAGCAGGAGTGTGGTCCAGGTCCAGTCTCCTCGCCAGGTGCCTCCAGAGGCCGTCCCCAGAGGGCTGTGCCCAGCTGCTTGGCTCGGCCCCTTCCTGCTCTTGACCAGGGGAATGGGGGCGCGCTCAGGCCCAGGCTCCCCAGCACCAGCGGCCTGGGTCCCCCTCAGTGGCTACTGCTAGGCGAGGGCAGCTGGGGCAGCTTGGGGACCTGCAGGACCATCTTGGCACAGTCATACCCTCAGGCTGTGCATGTTGGGAAGGCCTCCTAGGTGCCTCACAGTGGAGGGTGGCCTGTCCCTCCCTGGGACCTGGAGGCCAGGAGAGCTGCAAGGCCAGGAAGAGGCGTCTGACTCCACCGCCACTGCCATCACTCAGGTTAGAAGGCTATTTTACATAGGCTCAAGGAAGTCTCTTCCTGATACTTAACACTTCCTTTTCTGGGAAAAAAAAAAAAAAAATTCTTAACACAAGGATGGCATCAATCCTTAAAACAATTCACTTGAAAATAAAAGTGAGCCTTGTAATGGTTAGTCGGGGTTATAATTACCTTTTATGAAGTATATCTCTGTTTTCCCTGCCTTTGGAGAATTGGAAAAATAAAGCTGTTTAATGACTGTGTGGTTCAAATACCCTTTGGGCATCTAAGTTGCTATTGAAAAAAGATGTATAATGCAGTTATATTCCTTTGTTTATGGAGCTAGAGGAGAGAAAGAAAGGAACCCGAGGCTGATAGAAATAGATTGCATCTCACTTATGGAGCATAGATTAAAATAACAAATTTGATTGTGATGTCCCTTCAGAATTCAAACTAAATATCATTTACTTTTTCTATTTAAGTATAGCCTCAGGGTTTTAAAAATCATCAGAAGATAACCTAATATATCATTGATATAGTTTCTTCCTCTTACCGTATCATTGACAAATATCATGTTAGCAATATCACCTTTTATATTGTTGAAATAATAAAATAGAAAAAGGCTTTCAAAATGCATTTTTCCCCCCGGTAAAATAGTCCTGGAATATTCTTTATTACCTTGCTTTGTTTTATTGAAAGAAAAACAATTTCAAATACTTTCCTGTGCATTGCTTTAAAAATGATGATTTATTTTTTCTTTGCTATAATTTTTTTTGTGATTGAAAGATGGGAAGACGTAGTAGAGGGCAATACATGTATCTAGTCCATCATCTTGAACCAGAAATTTCGGAAATATTTGAGCATATTTTAACTTTTTAAGGCACAAAATTCTGTGAAGTAACAATATATGGGTGAGACATTTTAAATGAAATTAATGGTAAATCACTGTGGTGACAAATTTGTAATACATACCTGTGTATTAGAAAAGTAGCTCATTATGTGACATCCATCACCAGCTCCTAATATTCAGTGAACACATCTCACATGTCACGACCTGCTTTGATTATATTTATTAACTTCATTCATATACACAACAATCTTGTGAGTTTTATATCACTATTAACTTCATGTTACAGACTTGGGAAATGAACCTAGAACCACTACATTTGTCCAATGTGAAACAGCTACTAAATGACAGAGCCCGGAGTCAGTCCTGTAATCCAGCCCCTGAGGCTGCAAACTTACATTAATACTGTGATAAAAATATTTACACAAAAATAAAAGTATACGTGGAAATCAAAAATAACCTACTCATTGTTGATGGTCATTAGTATAAAAACCTTTATTTTTAATAGATTTAGTAATAATTTTTTGAGAAGCGTTGTTCAAATATGATGTGTCAGTGTTACTTTACTGTACATGGCAAGAACCTTAGACCTAAATCTACTCCCAGTGCTATCACACACTAGTTCTGCAACCAGTAACAATTTATTTACTTTCTCTGCTCTTCAGTTTTCTTCTGTTGCATGTTTATTTCATTCTTCATAAAATATGTATTAAGTGCACTTTCCAGGCTCTATTCTAGGAATGCAGGAGACAGCAATGAACAGAAGACAAAGTTATATTTTTCAGGGAATTTATATTCCGGTGGGAAAAGTAGTCCATGAGTAAATAAAACTCAATATGGACTTCTATTTCCAGCAATGAAACTGACTTGTTTCTGAACAATTCTTCTTTTTAGAACTAGGAACCTGGGCAAAATATAAAATATCTGTTCAATGTCATGGGAGAGCTACCCAAGTAGCAAGATTTGCAGAAGTCACAATCATGGAGCGACGGGAAACCTAAATAGTTGAAAGTAGCAGTAGAAGCTGTTTGACCCCTTGCAGATTTCAATTCCAAAGCAGCTGAGAGGCCGAGTAGCAGAGCAGGAACAGGCCAGGGTTCTCAGCAATTAAAAGTTGGAAAGAATTAGAGCCTACATACTGGCAAGCTCCCTTAGAGCCCCCTGGCTTTCAGTTGAGAACTTTAAGGGCTACAGCCAAGGAGTAAGACTCAACCAGTAATAGCCAAGGGTCGAAACCAGAAGTTCTCAACCTGTGGGTCGCGACCCCTTTGGGGGTCGAACGACCCTTTCACAGGGGTCGCCTAAGACCATCGGAAAACACATATATAATTACATATTGTTTTTGTGATTAATCACTATGCTTTAATTATGTTCAATTTGTAACAATGAAATTGGGGGTCACCACAACATGAGGAACTGTATTAAAGGGTCGCAGCATTAAGAAGGTTGAGAACCACTGGCTGACGACCAGTTTGCATCAGTGTAGAGCTGGAAGATCATGTGTCCCTAGCCCAATTGAATGCCAGAGTAAAGGATAACATATCAATGGTTCTAAGCAATAAAGTTTTGGTAAAATAGAGAGTAGTGGAGGAAAATGCTAGTCCTGCTGAGGGCGTGTTGAATTAAATTATTATGGGTCCATATTGAATTGGGAAGGAATGAAAGCAAGAAAGGGTTCAGACTGGGAGAATAGGAATGGCTTTAAAATAGGAAATCATACTCTGGTTTCTCTTCAGATCTTATAAATCTTTCGCCTTTTAAAATAGGAAATCACGGAAACTGGATACAGAACATTGTGATCAGAAAGTTAATTTTCCCAATTGAACAGTTTAAGGACCGAACGGCGGCAAACTTAAATTTGGCAAAATAGTTGCTGAGGTGAAGAAGATAATTGAACAAAAGGAAACCAAGAAACTGCCTATAACGAGATAGTCGGAGGAATGATCCAATTTGAAGGGTACAGTTGTGTGAAGTGCTGGTAGGAATTAAGAGGAAGTCAGTGACTCTCTAACTCAGAAATATTTGAAAAGTTAAGTAATTTGCATTTTTCTAAGGCTATTTCAACTTTAACAGGAGAAACATTCAGAAGGAAAAAAAAATTATTCTTTGACTAAGGATCATTTTATTTCTCTTCTTATCAGTATTTTTATTCCTCAACCTTAATTTAAGAAAAAAATAGGCATAATTTGAGGAAGTTTAGGAAAAGTATTGAGAGAAGAAAACCTGCATTTTCATAACTATTATTTTATTATAAATATAAATAAATTGCTATTTTTCACAGTAATTTTTGACAATGGAATAATGACCTAAACTCACTGTGTAACATCTGGTATGCCTTCTGTAGGCTAAAAATCAATTGGAATTTTTAATTATTTTTGTGTAACATCTGCATAACAATTTGATTCAAAGCCAAATTAAATATTCTTTCTGGTGATGGTGTAGAAAGATGCCTTCATGGCTTAAGAAAATGCCTTTTCCTAGAGTGCATAATTTTAAAACATTTGGCTTGTCTTTCTTGATTTGGTTATCAGATTTAATTCATGTACTTAATAGTATACTTGCTTTATCTTACTGGATTGTAAGGACCAATATCATAATTTATTGTTTAATTTTCTAAATATTTTAACTGTACCACTTAAATTTCTTATCAAACTATTTTTCAGAGTTGGCAAATAGTTTAAAATAATTCCCATATAAGTAATTGATGATGATATGATTTTCATCTTTCTGGCTTGTCTTGAGTCATTGCTAGTGCTGTTTAAATCTTCTGATTAGGAGAGTCAGATGTGAATAGAAATATAATGGAGTGACCAAAATCTCTGGAAACAAAGTTGGAGGCTCTTTTCTAATCAACATAGATTCTAATCAACTCAAATGTCAGTTTTTAATCCTGGATTAATTATAATAATCTGTGACAATCATTTTTACTGCTCTGTGATAATTTCTTACATTCCTGTTTTTCAATACGATGATATTATGTTAAAAGTAAATGCAAATAAAACTCTTCCACCCAAACTGACAATACTCTGTAGATGACTGGTGCATGCTATTGACCTTTATTGCTTATATTCTAATTATACTTGATTTGGTAAATTGTAGCCACTTCTCAATGCTGAAAGCCCAGCCATTACTTTGTACTGGTATAAAATTATCTTCAAATGTTGAACTATCTGTTCCTTGTTGTTCTAACTGTTTTGGAGATCTCTTTCTCAAGTATATTTTGTAGGTCATGTATCTGTGGTCTGTGATTTCTTCTTTTTCTCCTTTTTTTCTTTTAGAAATTTTAGTGCTCTTAATTTTGTCATAAATTTGTAGGCACTTTTGTTTAGGTGGTACAAAAACTGTGCTGATTTCCAAAGCATTTATAGAGACTTTGAATAAATAGGTGATTTTGATAATAAGATGAACATATTCAAGGAATATATGAAAACTTTAAAGTTTGGGTAATCTTCACCAGTGTGTAGCAAACTTTGCAGTCATTCTTGTCACCTGGGCATTGTATTAAAAAGTCAGGTTTAGTTTTAGTAGGAATGAATTGGGCTCTAATAAACTCTCAGGTGATGCCTGTGCTGCTGGTTCTTGGACTATAATTTGAGAAATAAGGATATAAATAACTTCTCACTTTTATATGTTTGATTATTTTTTCACCATGTAAAACTTTGAATATTAAGTGAGAATATTAATTTTCTCTAAATAATACACTGTTATTCTATCCTTTCACCATAAAACTGTTTAGAAAAAACAGCCTAATCTTGTTTATCCAGGGTTTGTTTTTTTTTATCAACCCTTCTGGGTCCACTTACAATCAAATTTATGCCAAGTTTACTTTCATGACTATTCTCTCAATATTCTGTATCAACCCACTCATCTCCAAACCCAAGATTATTTATGCTCATTGCTTAGAGAAAATTAGGGGGTAGAGGGCAAAGCCATGGTTTCAAGGAGACCAGGAGCAGTCTACATCAGAGTAATTGTGACTAGAGAATCAGACATTGGTACTTAAAGAGCTGAACATGGTGTTTGGGAAGGGAGGAAACCCATGTGCCAAGATGGATATCATGGGCTGAACACCTGCAGCTACACATGACTATGTTCTTGTGCCACTAGACAGTGTCAAACCATTCTAGAAGCATTCACACTAATACCTCACTCTTACTTGTGAGGATTACCCTATACGTATTTCACACGTATATATCACGCATACGCTTCATGGCATTATAAACTGTAGCAGGTCAGGTTTATTTTTCCCTTGGTCAATTGTGAAGCATTGGACAAGTTATGATGTACAGCACAGGCGAGCATCTAATCAATATCTCTTCATATGCACATACAAACATGCACAAATATAAATAATGGCCTAAACCAGTTTCTGCAGTTCGCCTTCCCATTTGAACACTGAAGTCAATGTATGGTTAATCTCCATGGCCATTATCCATTCTCCCCATTAATCCTCCTCCTCATTAGTCCTAAAATTCTTTTGCATTGAAAAAGGGCCTAACCTTTGTAGCCCTTTTCTTTCTTCTCCCATAACTGAATACCCCATGAACTATCATCCATCAACACTATGCTACTAGTTTCTCTAAAATCCTTGAGTTATAACTGCTTATCTGTGAAATGAGTAAGAAGCGACTGGCTAGAAGCCAAGTAATACCCATATTCCAGATTGGATGCATTAATTTAAGTATCAAGATATTACCTGTGAGTTTGTATTCTCAAATAGCCCATAGTAATTCTCATAGTTTATAGGATTTTCTGCGGAGTATAATTATCTTGATACCTTGAAAATAAGCTTGAAAGGATAAAATTGTAGTTTAATATTGTTATAAATTAACGGGCACTTATTAAATTATTTTATATTTCTTGACTTTTTTATCCATTAAAGATGCATAGCATCCTTATTTCAATTGCTGATTAAATTTTCACAAGTCTGACATTGAACATGATCAATTATAGCTTCAAAAGGAAGCTTCTTTATATAATGATTTTATGTCTGATTTTTTTCCAGTAACTTTCACGGTAAGCACAAGCTGTTTAATAAAATGTTGACACATTGTTGGTCTATGAATTCTCATGCCAATTTCCAATTGCTGGATTTCAAAATAACTGCATATTATATTTTTATTCATTCAATTTTTCATCAAATGAATTGTTCAGAAATTCTTATCAATGTTATGGTTTATTTTCATTAGTACACCATAAATAGATATAGCTCAGTTACTTTGGGTGATCCTCTACACTTTATGAGGTTTAGAGTCATCTACACCACACTCATTTTTCACAAATAATAGCTGCCTGTCCTTGTTAATCATTTATTAATCTTGGTGTTTTTTCCCTCCCAAATCCTCCTTGCATTGTAAAATGAAATTTCTGATAATGAGCATATACCAGAGACCCATAAAACAACACAGTTGATTCCTGTGTTTTTCATACTACATTTTTATTTCCTTTTACATTTTATTAAGAATTTCATTTTTTCAAAGTTAAGAAAATACAAGATACAATTTTTCTCTTTCTTGCCCTTAGTTAAGTATAATCATAAACACAAAATTAATATATGCTATAAAGAGTATATTTCAGTAAGAGGTCCGAATTATATGTTTCTTATGGAAAAGAAAGGGGATTTTTAAATTAAAAATGAAATCTTCCTTGGCAACATAAGCCCAGATGGCTAGAAGTATGTCGTCGATCTAAATACGCTGCCTGACTCGAGCATCATTATAAGCTCAAAATCTTAACCGAGCATATTTTAATCAACTTCATTTTATTCAAGGGTCTCTGGTTCTAAGAAACAGAAATCCACTCAAAGTAGATTAAATATTGGCCGAAACCAGTTTGGCTCAGTGGATAGAGCGTCAGCCTGCGGACTGAGAGGTCCCGGGTTCGATTCCGGTCAAGGGCATGTACCTGGGTTGCGGGCATATCCCCGGTAGGGGATGTGCAAGAGGCAGCTGATGGATGTTTCTCACTCATCAATGTTTCTAACTCTCTCTATCTCTCTCCCTTCCTCTCTGTGAAAAATCAATAAAATATATTTAAAAAAATTAGATTAAATATTGAAAGAAACACAAGTGTTGTGGAAATGAAGTATAGCAGAGCATTGTGGAGGCAGGTGCTGAGAAATTGAGGAGAGAGATGATGACTCTAATTCTTGCTCTCTCCCTGGGGCCTCCAGCTCTCTGCTTCATCCTTCCTTCTATATATTTGCTCCTGTCTCCTCGAAGAAAAAGGGGATTCTTCTGCTTACATTAGATATCTTTTCTCTGCAACAACTAAAACTGTTACATAATCTTGATTATCATAACACAACTCTGTATGGTCGAATCCACCTCTACTCCAATCAACTATGATAGGAAAAGAGGCAATACATATGATTCAAACAGCCAAAGAACAATTCATACAAAAGAGGCTGCTTGCAAACAAGTTTCCCAAACATGACCACTACTGTAATCTGCTATTTGATATACATATGTCATAGCAGTATAATAGGTATCTATATATATAAAAGCCTAAGCGACCGTTATGACCGGTCAACCAAATGACTGGTCGACTGGTCGCTATGATGTGCACTGACCACCAGGGGGAAGATGCTCAATACAGGAGCTGCCCCCTGGTGGTCATTGCATTCCCACAGTGGGAGTGCTGCTCAGCCAGAAACTGGGCTCATGGCTGGTGAGCGCAGCTGCAGTGGCGGGAGCCTCTACTGCCTCAGCAGCAGCGCTACCAAGTGGCAGCGGTGGTGGCAGGTGCAGTGAGGTCAAGATGAGCAGGAGCAGCACAGGGCCCAGCCCTGGCTCAGGCTCCTCCCCGCCGCCTGCGACTTCAGCACAGCTACATCATTGGGGGAGGTCGGACTTCCGGTTTTGGCTCAAAATCGGCAGTCCCACCTCCCCCAAGGTGTCCAGGATTGCGAGAGGGTGCAGGCCACACTGAGGGATCCCACCCGTTCATGAATCCATGCACCAGGCCTCTAATTTATAAATGATGTTCTCTTTAATGAAAAGAGCATAGAATCTTAAAGACCTTGTATAATTTCAATGTTGATGATTTAAATCTTAGAAATGATAGCATTATCAGTAAAGGAAATTATTTCAAGTGTGGCAAATACTTTATAAATTAATACCAAGTGACAAAATTTAAGGTGCTGTTTTAGTTTGGGCTTCTATAACAAAATACCATGGACTGGGTAGCTTATAAATATAATAAATTTACTTTTCGGTTCTGGAGGCTGGAAGTCTGAGATCAGGGTGCTAGCATGGGTGGTCACATTCTGTAAAGTTGACAGTTGTAGACAGTCAACTTTTTATTGTATCTTCATATAACAGAGAACAGAAAGAGGGAAAAAGCTGTCTACTGACATTTATAAGGGCACTAATCCTATTCAGGAGGGCTTACCCCCATGACTTCATTAATCTTATTTATTTCCCAAGGTATCACATTAGATATCAGGGTTTCAACATATTAATTTTGGGGGACACAAGCATTCAGTCCATAATTGGTACTGAGCTATCTATATTTAGCCCCTGAAATTATATCAGCTAAATAAAAATAATTATGTATAATGTTAGTTTATTTTTTTTTTTATATTTTACACTAGAGGCCTGATGCACAAAATTCATGCATGGGAGAGGTCCCTCAGCCCGGCCTGCACCCTCTCGCAATCTGGGACCCCTCAGGAGATGTCTAATTGCTGGTTTAGGCCCTTTGGGATCAGGCCTAAACTGGCAGTCAGACATCCCTCTCACAATCCAGGACTGCTGGCTCCTACCCACTCACCTGCCTGCCTGATTGCCCCTAACCACTCGCCTGCCTGCCTGATCACCCTTAACCACTCTGCCTGCCTGCCTGATTTCCCCTAACCGCCTCTGCCTCACCCCCACTGCCGTGCCTTTGTCGGAAAGGACGTCCGGAATGATGTCTGGAAGGTCGTTTGGCTGTCCAGTCTAATTAGCATATTACACTTTTATTATTATAGATATCCCTTATGAAGTTTAAAAAATAAATATTTAAAAGTTATAAAATTATCCAAACATCTTTAAAATTATATATAGTAAATTCTTATTTTATGATATTACAAATAAAACCTAGGGTTTCATATACCATTTTAGGGAAAAATGCCACTTTAATGAAATAAGAGTTTCTCTTATTTCCAGAAAATAAAGATTTTACTAGTTTTAATTTATGAATTGGAGACAACAGAAAAACATTTTATCTGTTGATATTTTTATAGAGATCTTAATTTTTGGAAATTATATATAAATAAATATGTATATATATAAATTTTCCCCCCTTGAAAACTTGTTGTTTTTTTTCATAGATGAACAGAGTTCCATCTCATATCTTTAATATGTACTATTAATACAGCTCAGGAAAAATTAACAATAGTTGTCTAGGTAACTTGTGTGTTGTATTATAAAAATCAAATTTTAGCCGAAACCGGTTTGGCTCAGTGGATAGAGCGTCGGCCTGCGGACTGAAAGGTCCCAGGTTCGATTCCGGTCAAGGGCATGTACCTGGGTTGCGGGCACATCCCCGGTAGGAGATGTGCAGGAGGCAGCTGATCGATGTCTTTCTCATCGATGTTTCTAACTCTCTATCTCTCTCCCTTCCTCTCTGTAAAAAATCAATAAAATATATTTTAAAAAAAATCAAATTTTAACTACTTCTCAGTGTAAATACAATTTTAAGAATCAGCATTATTTTAACATTAAAGTTAAAACAACTGAATCACTGTTCTTTTGCACAAATTTTAGAGTACTAGCTTCAAAGTGTTCTTACTGCACATCTTGAGTTAGCTATTTGCCATTGTACTTCTTTCTTCTACAATACCTTCTCTAGATCATTTTCATCTGAGCAAATTTTGGGTTTAGTTTATAGAACCAATTCATTTTTTTTATTACTGTTGTTCCATAAGAAGACATTATTTGGTTCTTTCAGGAACTCTTACAAATCTGAGAGGGCCATTGCAGAGCTCAGGGTTCTATTCCTAGTCAGGCACCCGGAGGCTTGTACTTGCACCCCTCAGGTCTCCACATCTTGGTAGCAAGTTATTTTCTCTTCTGTCAAATAACAATAGTGATTTCTGATCCATAGTTGGATTTGTTTTATTAATTAAAAAAAGAAAGCCTATCTAAATAGTGGTTATTCTCATTAATTTGCATTTAATCAGGAACAAATGTACTCTTCTTGATATATTATGCTGAAAAAGCAAAATAACAATTATTATTAAAATAATCTTTTCATATAGATATCTCGATAAAGGAGTAATTTTGTTGTGTTTTCCATTAAAAGTGATCTTTCTTTACTGTTCTTTCTTATGATCAATTTCCATATGCATTTAATTTATTTACTGTATTAAGTTGA
The DNA here is from genome assembly GCF_028538775.1 of Myotis yumanensis. Taxonomy (NCBI): domain Eukaryota; kingdom Metazoa; phylum Chordata; class Mammalia; order Chiroptera; family Vespertilionidae; genus Myotis; species Myotis yumanensis. The sequence goes on from NW_027223759.1 coordinate 18,034,967, forward strand.
ATGTACTTGAATTGATCAAATATATAATTTTATGTGCAACTTTTTAATAACATGTTTATATTGTTAGTCATAGTAGTAAAATTAGAGTTAAAGTAATTGATTTTCATTCCCCTGGCTCTTCTTATCAACAGCTTTTTATCTGTGACCTAATATTAATTGACATGTGGTCATGTATGCTATCAAGATAAAAAGCACAGTTGTGCTGCTGCTGATTGTACATAAATATCAGAAGACTGATGTGGTATACCTGGGTATCATCATATATCTCATTACATAATTCCCTGAAAAGGTGTACCTAAGATTTAATTACAATTTATGTTGCCAGATTATTTCTCAAAAGAATGGGGTGATTCATAAACAAACCAACAAAGGATAGAGAGTGTATTTTTCAAACTCCTTGCCAACATTCATGTTATTGTTCTTTCTAACTTCATCCACTTAGAATGAAAAAGTTGTTCATCGCTGTTTTAACTTGCATTTCCTCTGCTAACAGTCAGATAGACCATCTTTTGACAAGTGTATTGATGATGTGCATTTCCTCTTCTGTGAAAGTCCTATTTGTATTGTTGCTTTTTTATTAGTTTGCTGTTTATAAATTTATAGGTACTCCTTGCCAATCCTTGCATATTTATATGCAGAGGCTTTGCAACTATATCACCCTATTTAAAACTATTTCACTCTTGAAATACTTTTGAAGAAAGAATAGCTACTCTGTAGACCACGGTACCTTTAATACTACTCAGAACCTTGTCTAAGTGTTTCCACTTTATATTTAGATGACTTTTCACCATGTATTGTATCCTACCTATAATATTTTTAACATCACAACAGATGATATTGCTTGCTTTCATGGGGAGCGCTTAGTAACAGCCAAGTGTGGTAAGGAGAAAAAAAAAGTTCTTTTTTTAAATTTTTATTGTTCAGATTATTACAGTTCCTCTTTTTTCCCCCCATAGCTCCCCTCCACCCAGTTCCCACCCCACCCTCTGCCCTTACCCCTCCACTGTCCTCATCCATAGGTGTACAATTTTTGTCCAGTCTCTTCCCGCACCCACCACCCTTTCCCCCCTCTAGAATTGTCAGTCCGCTCCCTTTCTATGCCCCTGATTCTATTATATTCACCAGTTTATTCTGTTCATCAGATTTTTCATTCACTTGATTTTTAGATTCACTTATTGATAGATATGTATTTGTTGTTCATAATTTTTATCTTTACCTTTTTCTTCTTCTTCCTCTTCTTAAAGAATACCTTTCAGCATTTCATATAATACTGGTTTGGTGGTGATGAACTCCTTTAGCTTTTTCTTATCTGTAAAGCTCTTTATCTGACCTCCAATTCTGAATGATAGCTTTATTTTTAACAAGTAGCCCCAAATTCTTTTTAAATTTAATTTAATTTTATTGTTGACAGTATTACAGGTGTCCCAGAATTTTCCCACCCTTCCCCTCTCTCCTCCCAGCCCCTGCCCCACCCCCAGGCTTCACCACACTATTGTCTGTGTCCATGGGTTATGCATATATGGCCCAAATTCTTTGTATACAAGAGCCTTCTCTAACTGGAAGATGCCCGAGTGCACAACTGTCGTCATAAAACATGAGGCCCTGAGGTCATGGAAAGGGACAGGGAAACAGCTGAAACTGTGCTGTGTCAGAGGTGACAGGGACCTGGGATCAGGATAAAACTAAGAGAGATGTAGAAAACAGGGCTCTATAAAAACAGGAGGTTTTGATACTCAGTTTTAAGTTGTTCTCTGTGCTAGAGAAACCTGTTTTAGAAAGGGCACTGAGTGCATGGGTTGGCATACTGCTCAGTGTAGTGAACCAAATTCAGCTGCAGGACTTCATTGGTGATTTCTGATGATCAGTGAAAGTGTTATTATTTGTTTTGTGGAAGAGTAGGAACTTAGCTTACTTACTCTCTTGGTTCAATCTATTTACATTTTGGTAAAAGAGAACACTCTTCTGCAATAAGTACAATGTTCCTTTTTATTTAGAAGTTCTTCGTTTAGGCACCGATGATTAATTACATACATAGCTGGAAAGTCACTTTCTGGAAGCAATACTATCAATGTTATAACCCTTTTTTTAAAAAAAGATGATATGAAACTATAACTCGAATGAAAAACTGGAAGAGGCACATTAACATTTATTGAATGTTATTTCATTTTTTTATTTAATGGCAAATTGATAGCTCCTGTCATTTTAGCAAATTAGGCAATTGTTTCTATATCTTATTTCTGTTGTTTCAAATATGAGTACTGTAAATGCAACATAAAGTAGAGTGTGTTTAAAAGAAAAAACTAATATGCTATGTTGACAAGTAAATTAAATGGACTGTTCTATTTCGGATTTTTTCCCCTCAATAATACATTTTCCTGGGGCAGGATTTGGGGGGAGGCAAAACAATATTTGTTTTTCCCAGATGGAATTAAACACATATTGACTTATCAGTGCATAAACAGTCTATATCAACTTTTGAAAAGAATTAGTTACACTGAATTCAAAACACAAGTATATGGTACACTATTCAATATTTTCTCAGATGTTTGATACTGGTTGGCAAATTGTCTTTAAATATTCATTACAATTGCTCTTGGAAATACCAGTTGTGGTATAGTATTTTTCCAAATTCCTGTTAACCATTTAGGTCTTCCTTAGCAGTAATAGAAAGTAGAAAACCATGTTTCATCCCCCCCCCCCCCCCCCCCCCGCCTCAAATGCTTATGTAATGCTTTATACATTCCTTAATCTTTATGGAAGACCTAATATAAAGGGATTATGTGTGAGACAAATAACAAGAGTAGATATGGAGGGTTTTCAGATAATTGAGGTTAAAAAACATACCATTCAGTAACTAAATATTAAAACCATTCAGTAACTACATATTAAAACAATTATACCTTGCCTTTTGTAAAGAAAGAAATGAGTCTCTTAAAAGTTTTTATCCCCAAATTTGGTTCTCATTATGATTTCTTGATTACTTCTTTAAAGGATTCAAGTAGACAATGAAAGGAGAAATAATGTTGGAAAATCTGTATTTCTCTGTTTTGTTTTTTTAATCCTCACCTGAGGATATTTTTTCATTGATTTTTAGAGCGAGTGGAAGGGAAGGAGAGAGACACACAGAAAGAGAAACATCAATGAGAGAGAGAGAGACATATAAATTGGATGCCTTTGCACATGCTTTGAGCAGGGCCAGGGATTGAGCCTGCAATGAGGTACATGCCCTTGACCTGAATCGAACCTGGAACCCTTCACTCCGCAGGCCAATGCTCTTTCCACTGAGCCAAACTGGCTAGGGCTCTCTGATATTTTTAAAGCAACTTGAGATGTTTTGCAGAAACTGTTAGTGAAGATATTAAAAATAATTGGGGTTTCAAAGGACAGCAAGAGACAACAAACAAGATGACTGCAGACTCTTCCACCCACCATTTGGCTAAAGTAAAAAGCACCTGCTAATCAAACATTTTGTAAAAAATCATGGGCTAATCTAATTGTAGAAATGTAAACTTTAATAAGACATAAGACAGTGTGACAGCCAAATTCCAATGCTCTCAGTCACCCAGCCGAGTGCCTAGTCTTTGATCATAGAGTATTGGCTAAATCTATCTGAATTGTTTTTATCCTGCTAGTTACCTACTCGTTATTGGAGTTTGTGTGTGATAAGCATGTGATGCCAACTTCTGGGAAATGTAGTTGGGTTTTACTGACCTTGGAGCCTTCCAACTGCAATGGAAATTACTGTGACTTGAATACAAAATGGGCAAGCACTGGTGAGGTTCCAGAAGGAAATTGAGGTTGGGGGTCAGAGTTGCCCAGGATAATTAATATTATCATGGAAAAAAAATCACAGATTTATTTTGTAGTATTTTCTATCCAAGAGAAAGTATCATAAACTAGATAGAAAAGAAAGGGAAAAAAAGGAGCAAAGAACAAAAGAAAGAAAATGAGAAGGAAAAAAATACCAGATGTGTGGTGGGCAGGCCTTTGAAGGGAGGATTGGGAAAAGGATACTGTAAATGTAGGTGATCTCTTCTTGGAAGAAGGAACTTAGCCATTTCAGTAACTCATTCATCAGCATTGTTCACTGATGTCTTTCAGGATTTATTGGCAGCTAAGAATGCATTTTAATAGTAATGAATCCAAAAAGCATGTGTTTTGGTGTCTTGGAGGAAGTATGACTAAAAGGAGATCTTCTTTTTTCTTTTTAAAAATTAATAGTAGCCTTTAAAGGACTCTTAAAATAAAATATCCTGACTTTTTTCATGAATTATGAAAGATTTTTTCAGAAGAATCAGGACTTGTTTGAAAACAACTAAATATAGTCATATATTTATTGCCAAACATATTCATTTTATCCATGCAACTTATAGCAAGTTTTTTCCCCCTTTAATTTCACTCTTTCTAAAATATAGCAATGTTTTCTCTTCTTGGAGAGGTAAAATACAGGCTGTGTCAAATAAAGAAATTAATTTGTAAACATTTATATTTGCATAAGTTTAATCTTAACATATAATTATTAGAAGTGACAAAACTGCCAGAACTGGTTTGAGTTATAACTCTTGTTCATCACAAGGAAGTAGTAGCAAACAAGATTAAAAGGGACTGCTTTTGAAACACTTATTCCTTGCCCCCTTCTGTTTTTGTTCAAAGGAAAGCATTTAAGCAAAATCTCCATAACATGTTATGATGTATATAGTGGTGAATGCATTGAAGTATACAATACATTCCGATTCCTCTTTTTTAGGGTTTACATAGAAAGAAATAGTACATACAGCTCAAATGATTATTAACTATAACAGTCCGTTATTTGAAATGTTTCAAGACAGTTTTTGTAGACTTTTGGCTAATAATTGAAATAAAATGTTACATTTTAAACAGTCAACATATGATTACAGTCATGCGCACAGAGTAAAACATAATACAATGCTTTACTCACATGTTTGTGGCAATGCTGGTATAAACAAATCTATGCTGCCAGTTGTATAAAAGCATAACACATATATTTGCAGAAGTAGTGCCTAAATTTGTACTTCTTGAATTACAATTCCTTTGATCCTAAATTTAGCTTTTTGATTATTGCTTTCTAGATTTTTACATTGGTGGTGGTGCCCTACAGGTCTAACATATTGTAAATCTTAATAGGAATGTACAAAGAGCAAGTATTTTTATTTTATACTTGTAAAACATGGAGTTTTTAAAAAGGAAATAGATTGGTTTCAGTTATATTTCAAAATCCATTAGTATATAGGCAGTCCTTCAGCTTTGTTCTGTATGTACACTTATAACTCTGATACATGGCTGAGCAAATTATTTATATTGCAATGTTTATTTTAAAAAATTGGTACATATAATTTAAACCCTTCCATTGTTTGGGGCATTTCACCCTCTAGGATTCATTATAGCTTGTCTTTCATTACTTTCACTCTAGGGAAGTGGCAAAAGTTTGCTTTGGAGATAAAAATGTGACCTAGTTATGTGATTTGTCAAAAATTTAAACTATTGGTGCTAAATCAATTTATAACATTTGATCATATAAATGGCCCTAATACCATGTAGAACATTTTAAATGACATGTTTATCAAAAGATGTTTCTGATGAAAACTTAGTTAACCAGACTATCCTATAGCTATTCTGTACACATCACTTTAAACAACAAATACAACATTATGTTACTTTAACTAAGCAATTTAAACTAGTTTTTATATTTAATTAGGATTTTTATAGCTATTCTGTTTGTACTTCTAGCATTGTATAGAGAGTTCTAAACTATGAACTAAAGACAAAATCTTATAGAAAATGGAATAATTATTGATATTAGGAATAATTTTATGTTGCCTCATTTAATAAATTCAATAGTTTTATAGAGTTTTAAAACTTTTTAAGACTCTGCATTTATTGAAGTCCACTATGTGCTAAGTGTCATGCCAGCTTCTAAGTATTCCGGCATTAAAGGCTTTGTTCTTGGCCTCCAGGAGTTCTTAGTAAGAGAAGAAACTAATAACTTAATACAATTAAAATTCTCAGTATTAAATGCTATAAATGCAAGTAACAAGGAAGGAATTCCTAAGTGAGCCTAAGAGTAGAGTTAATCAGGGAAAGTATTTTGAGGGGATGAGCATTGAATTGATTAACTTATTCCAGGACTTGGAGGTGAGTTTAGTGGTAGAAAGAAAGTGAATGACGATGAAGGGAAGCAAAAAAAAGGGGGTCATGTTTTTGAAAGACCGAGAAATGTAAGAAAATCATATGGATGTAGAGTGAACTACAAGAGACTGAATATGTTGAAACAACATGTAGTTGAAAAAAGATCTGTAAGAAATCAAATATTGTTAGAATGAAAGGTAAATGTAAGAGAAGAGATTAAAGTGGTAGAAAGAGGCCAAATCACAATTAATGCTGTATGCTACCCATAAAAAGAAGTTTAAAGTTTATTTTATAGTTAACTTAGCGTCATTGATGGATTTTAAGCAAAGGGATGACATGCATTTTAAAGAAGAGGACTAGAAATTGTTAATTTGGAGGCAGAGAGACAAGATGTAATAGAAATTGTACTGAGAAGGAATGATATTCTTCACCAAGGTGACTTCTTTGGGATGGAAGAGCCCAAAGCAACATAAAAGGATTTGGGAAGCAAAATCTAGATTGAATGCTCACAGTGAAAAAGAGGGAGGAGTTTTTGTGTCTACCTTGGTTCAGCGAATGGATGGTAGTATCATTCCTTAAAATTAGGAGCACAAGAAGACTGGATGGTGGGGGTGGGGAATACAGATAATGAGTTTAATACATGAAAAGTGAAGATTACAAATAGAAAATTGGATATACATATAAAGCTCAAGAAAATTGTTTGTGCTTTAAATGTGTAAACTTGAGAGTTACCTGGTATTCTTCCCGTGGATTTATATCATTAGATAAATATGGAAAAGTATGTTCCTCTGGAATATTAAAGTTATCTACTCATTGTAAAATTATTTTTTTTATTTAAGCAATACATTATATATCAAAGGCACATGAATAATTTAAAATACTTTCATTTAGCTCATTTCCTCCTTTTTATCTCTATTAATAGGACATTTATATGTTGTCTATTACTTATCAGTCAAGAAGACACATTCTTACATGCTTGTATTAACAGGAAATTGAATGTGCACCATTACAATGAAGGCCTATACTAATTTTATATAATAATGACTTACACTTTTGGAAAACTTTAAAATTATTTTTAAGCAAAGCAGTAGCCACCTCATATATTTGTGATTTTTTTCCCCTTTGACAAAAGCACAACATAATGACATTGTGCTAAAATTTCCTATTCACTTTGAGAAAATACAATTTAATAGTGAGGTATCAGAAAGTACAATCAATTCATACAGCAAGCTTCTCACATAGTAGAAAATTACTAGTTTAGAAAAATATTTTCAAATTTAAATGATAACCTATCAACTTTCTTGAAATAGAAAACCTTATTGCTGATAATAATTTTTCCAAATATTATTAATTAGGTTTGTAGATAAATAAACAAAAATATAGTAGATTGTTTACTAGATCCAGAAATACTATTTTGTGAAAAAAAAAGAAAGAATAACATAGAATTCTTACTTGATTGTGGTCATGTATAAAGCTTCCTCAATTCTGCTGGGCTAATATAGATTATCCAAATTCTTCAAAATAGCATAAAATTCTATCACAATGTGGGTGAGCAAGAGAAATGTCTCTGCAATATGACTTTATATACCCTCATAAATATATCCTCATATTGGAACTATTTTGTCTACACTTTACTTTGCTGAATCTCTAGGTCTTTTATTGGTAAGCAAATGAAAAGAACTAATTTTTCAAGTCAGTTAAACATTTCTAAATTTAAATTTTTCTGTCAAAATTGACTCCTAATTCTTTCAATATTGCACCTTGTAAATTGCTCCAGATTTCATAAAACCAATTGGAGCAGATGGGACTGTAGCTGTACTGCAGTAAGCCACGTTTCTTTAGTCATATCTGCGCTGGGCCCACTTCCCATCTTTCCTTCCCCAAATCATCATTGGGTCAAATGGCAGTTCCATGTTTAATTTTTTGAGGAAATTCCATACCGTTTTCCATAATGGCTGCACCAGTCTGCATTCCCACCAGCAGTGTACTAGGGTTTCCTTTTCTTCACATCCTCACCAGTACTTTTCATTTGTTGATGGTGGCCATTCCGACAGGTGTGAGGTGGTAACTTGCTGTTGTTTAAATTTGCATCTCTCTGATGATCAGTGACTTGAGCATTTTTTCATGTCTATTTTTTCAGGCCTTCTGTATGTCCACTTCGGAGAAGTGTCTTTTTAGGTCCTTTGCCCATTTTTTAAATTGTATTGTTTGCCTTCCTTTTGTTAAGTTGTTCCTTATATATTTTGGAAGTTAACCCCTTATCAGATGTATTATTGGCAAATATGTTGTCCCATATAGTGGATTCCCTTTTCATTTTGATGATAGTCTCCTTTGCGGTGCAGAAGCTTTTTAATTTGATGCAGTCCCATTTGTTTATTTTTTCCCTTCCCCTAGGCAATATATCTGTGAATATTCTGCTACTTAAGATATTTGGCTGCCTACATTTTCTTCTAGGATTTTTATGGTTTCATGACTTACATTTAAGTCTTTCATTCATTTTGAGTTTATTCTTTTTTTTTTTTTTTTAAATATATTTTATTGATTTTTTGCAGAGAGGAAGGGAGAGAGACAGAGAGCCAGAAACATCGATGAGAGAGAAACATCGACCAGCCGCCTCCTGCACATCTCCCACTGGGGACGTGCCGGCAACCCAGGTACATGCCCTTGACCGGAATCGAACCCGGGACCCCTCAGTCCCCAGGCCGACGCTCTATCCACTGAGCCAAACCGGTTTCGGCAATTTTGAGTTTATTCTTGTGTATGGTGTAAGTTGGTGGTCTAGTTTCTTTTTTTTTTTTGCATGTACCTGTCCAATTTTTCCAACACCATTTATTGAAGAGACTGTCTTGATTCCATTGTATGTTCTTGCCTCCAGTGTCAAATATTAATTGAACATAATATGCCAGTACCAGGCTGTTTTGATTTTACAGTAGCTTTGTAGTATAACTTGATATCTGGTATTCTGATCCCTCTAACTTTGTTCTTCTTTCTGAAGATTGCTGTGACTATTCAGGGTCTTTTTTGGTCTATATAAAATTTTGGAGTGTTTGTTATAGACTGTTAAATATGCCACTGATATTTTCCCTTGCCATTCTTTTTCAGATCTGCAGTTATGAAACTTTGAAAGTAATAATTTTCCTATCCTACTTGCTGTTCCTCAACCAACCTGATAGTCAAAAAAAGACACATTAACATGTAAAAGGTCACAGCATTCACTATTAAATAACATGCTAGAAAATGGCTGGTTTCCTACAAAGGCTATAATACCTCGATTTCAACAGTTTTTACATATAATGGTAGCAAATTTTTGTTTCACAGTCTGGTCATCTTATTTTCCAGGCTATAGGAAGCACTAAAATATGTTACTTATGCTGTATTACATTCTGGAATACATGTTTTAAAACCAATTCATTATCTTCTTATGTTACGGAAAACCTATTTAATCTGGCCTTTAAAAAATATCATTTTGAAAATTTTTAGTCATTCATAATTCTTGGAACACTTCTGCAAAACTCTAATTTCTGTATTTGCCAATGTCAATTAGTAGTATCTTTTCGCAGTGTGTGTAAAAGGAAGAAAATGCCTCTGATATAGGAAGGCAGTGAGGCTCAAATTTAGGAAAGATATTCCAATATATATTATAAACTTGAATAGCTCGATTATTATAGTTTAAATCTATTACATTTTAAATGATCACCACAGCTAAAGTTCATGGACCCATATCTCTCATTTATGTTTGAAATTTGATTTATATTAAAAAGTAATGCAAATTAAAAGCTTTTACCACTACAAAGTTAGGATTTAAATGTATGAAAACAATTTAAAAGGTCCTCTAATTCTAGATATGTGAAAATAAGACTATGCTTGACTTTGGGTTGAGAAATGTAACCACATGAAATCTATAGAATGGTAATCACACACATAAACATATACATAATCATAAAAATGGCTCTACCTAATTTACTCATATTTGAAATGCATATCTTTTTTATTTGAATTCATGTAGTATTTTATCTGTTATTCAGCCTGATAGTTTAGCTTTCTATTAGCAAAAAATTAAAGGATTTATAATTACATATGCTAATATTTATTCTGAAGTATATGCTTAAAAAGTTAGAACTTGATAAAAGCTACAGTCAATAGGTCAAACTATTGGTTGAAAAATGCAGATACATTTAACAAATGAAATGTCTATGTCCTTGTCCTACCCCTTGATGTTCAATACCCTGTGAAGCATCTGTCAATCGTAACAATCAGGGTAATAGGATAGATGACTCCTTCGTCTCTTTTAACTTAAAGTTCTATTGAGAACTATGGTAAGTCCCTCTTCTCAACAAGGATCTTCAGTTGCAGATAAGAACTGTTCTGCACTAGGGAGTAAGCTCAGAGTTTGAATGGCGCTAATGAAGCTCCTTGCTGTGCAACACAGAGCCAGCAATTTCAGGAGGCTGATGCAAAAGAATCTCTAAAGTGGAATAACCACTTCATCAAGCTGAATGACTAGTCCTATAGCAGGTAGCACTCAGAGACCCTTTCTGCCTCTTCTTCTGTTTTAGGGCAGCTCTTCTGACAGACAAGTAGAATATATGGTAATGTATTTGAATAATTGTAACACTACATCAATCTCCTCTTTAATAGATATCACCCTCACCCCACACCACCACCATGTTTGTCTGAGTTTACTTTTTTCCTACTTTTATCTGATTAGGGAAAACAGCGGAAATCCATTTTTTTTCCCTACTTGAACAAAAGCACCCAATGTATCTATTTCTCATTCAAAGATTAGCCAATCTCTTTTCCTAGAAGCTACCTTGGAAGTAAACAAACAAACAAACACTCAAACACTCAAAAACCTGGTGTAGTACAATTGTAGCTCTGCTTCGTGGTATGCATTTCTTGTTTTCACATGTGACTTGTATTCCCTCAGATCTAACACTGAGTTTCCCCGAAGGCCCATCCATGTCTTACTTGGCACCTGACCAGATGCTGCATACTAAGGTGCTGTATTAACCTTGGTCTAACTTATGGAATGATAATCACAACTTTGACCATCTGGAAAATGTGTTTTTCCTTCTCCATTTATTTCCCATTCCTTCATGTATGTCTTGTTTGTGCTTATGAGCTTTTAATATGACAATATACTTTTAAGGATATTTCTACTTGCAAAATTTTAGATTACTTCAGGCTCTCAATACATGTTATTGCAATTAATCATTTTACCCTTATTTCTAACTCCTTCTGTCTTGGAAGCAGGGCTTTGGAAGATATATATCTGAGACCTGGTAGGGTTGAACACATAAGAGACAGTCAACAGATGTTGATCTGAACTTTTCATTCTATTTAAACCTTAATCTTAAATATATATGCTGTTTAAAATATATTGTCAAGTGTTTTTAAAGTACTTTTTTAATGACTGAATAACCTAAGGATTATAATAATCTTGGAATTTACTTTGTTTTATAATATACATACCATATCTATCTACATATCTATTTATTTATCTATCATCTTTCTACCTATCCATATCTAATTTAGCCCATGGTTTTAGAGGGTTTCTTTGATGTTCAACAGTCAATGTTTGACATACTATAAATGTAACTGTAGTGATAATAAGAATAATAGATGAGTTTCCTGGGGGGAGAGAAATCATACATAAATTTTAGGTCATAATCTAGTAGGATGATATAATTTAACTTTTGAAGCATGCAAATTATAGGCTGCTAATCCATCAAAACTACAAATAACAAACTAAAAAAAAAAAAAAATTCACATTCTCACCTTTGAATTCCTCTTTCCTCCAACATAATGGTCATGCAATTAGTTACAACTCATTGGGATTTTGTGGTGAAAAATTTAACATAATGTGGTTACTTTCATTATTAATATCATTGTTTTCTTGTCAAACTTAATAACAATTGGAGTTATCCTGCTGGAAAAAGTTAGACAAAGACAGATAGGTAACTCTTTATTGTCAATTAGTTTAAGAAAAAAATGCAGCTTTTATTCTAGCATATTTATCAAACTTGACACATTTTACACTTTCTAGGATTACATTAAAATGTTTTATGTGGATAAGTGTCAGAACTTTAAGTAATTTAAGTTTAAGGTAGTTATGGAGCTAATGGTTTTAGAATTTTCTTGTTATAGTGCATAAAGATCTTTGTACCACCCATAAAGACATATGACACCAGAGTAGAAATATGTATTTCTAGACACTGAATAAATTATATTGCTACTTTAAGAAGCATACTGTACTTTCAATTCCAACTAAGCCAGCAAATATTAGAATTTAAAAAGTCTGAGGTTTGTTTGACTATATCCCCTGAAAATATTAATCAACTAATCTTTGTAGGTAAATGTCAAGAGTAACTATTGTGTGAATTAGATGGTAATTTTTATTAAAGTTGAATGTATTCTATAAGTTATTACAGTTATTATCAATGATATATTAAAATGTACTCTGATCAACATTGTGTACTACATCAGTGTGCTTTTGTGCTTTATTAATTACCTGCTGAAAGTTAATGTTCATCATGTGTCTCCTCAAGAAATATCATTTTGCTATTCGATGCCAAATCACAAAAGCTAAATTGCCGGCAGAATCTTTGTATTACTCCTTATTTTAGAAAATTCAAAGATCAAACTGATAATATATCAGATAAATAGAATAATACATTTTAATTTAACAAGCAGAAGGCCAGTCGCATGTTTCTATCGGGAATAAAAACCCCTTGATTGAAAGCCAACGGAGGTTGTAAGCTTTTGGGTAATGGTGCAGAACGTTTATATTCTGATTTCAACCCTGAATAATTGTGTAGCATCCTTATCTCTCTTAAAATGTGATTTATTTTAAAATATTGGTTTCTTAGGACATTTAACAGTTAACTTTTATTAAAATAACATGTTAGCTGTTCATTTAAGGGTTGGTTGAACCCTTCATTTCAGAACATATTCACTTTTGAGTACACACCCTGAACTCCTCTAAAATCTGAGGCCTCTCTCTCACCTACATTTCAGATGATACTGACATAGAAGAATGGGATTAAGCAAATTTTCTAAGAAAAACAACCAGAGTACAAAATTTTAAATTTGGGTGCTCATTTACTTATTTTTGACACTGGAGATAATATGGTAAATTATGGTAAGGAGTCTAAGATCTACCCAATTATACTAATGGATAGTATAGTATCGGAAGCTAAAGAAAAAGAGATTTATGAAAGTCAAAGGCATGAAAGAGAGTGAGCTCTCAGATTGTATATATCAGTTATGAAGAAAACACAGCTGGCTATCATAGTTAATGTTATTAGACCTTGGAAATGAAGTGCACTTTCATAAACCTGATTCCATAGTCCCCAAGCAAACTTCCGATTACTTGACACTCCTCCCCTTCTAGTTTCTTTCCTCGTGGAGACAGTGTCTCATCAGCTAAACAGTGGTTAGCCGATCACTTCCCTGCTTATGAAAGGCCTGGAGGTTACAAAACATTTTGCTGAGACTTGTCAAAATAAAATGGCCAGAATGCAAATATAAGCTACTACATTTCAAGATATTAAACACTGACTTTTAAAAAACAGGCACAAAGAGAAAAACTGGTATGAGAATCTGCTCAGTAAGTGATGCTAGGGTTTTCCAAATTAAAGTTAGCAATTCATTAAAGCCTACATACTGTAGAAGAGTTTGGTGTTTAATATATATTTTATTGATTTTTTTTTTTTTTTACAGAGAGGAAGGGAGAGGAATAGAGAGTTAGAAACATCGATGAGAGAGAAACATCGATCAGCTGCCTCCTGCACATTCCCCACTGGGGATGTGCCTGCAACCAAGGTACATGCCCTTGACCGGAATCGAACCTGGGACCCTTGAGTCTGCAGGCCAACGCTCTATCCATTGAGACAAACCAGTCAGGGCGAGTTTGGTGTTTAAACTCTGATTTATTGTGAAAGCTATTCATTTATTTATTCATCCATTTATATATTTCTTTATTTGTTAACTCAGTACTTAATTACTGCCTGCATTTTTGATCAAGGCACTTTGCCAGTCATTGAAGATACAGAGTTAGTTACATATTCCAGGTGTCGGCTCTCATGGAGCTTATAATCTACCTCCTACATATGTAACATAGATGAGTATATGTTTTTATGACTTTCTCTCCATTCTTAGTTTATGTGGTAGCCAGAGTTCTACAAATATCAGACTTGTGTTTAAGAACTTTTTTCCCACACAATTGTTAAATATATACTGAATCACATGTACTAAAACCACATAAGCAGTAATTTCTAAATTTTAGAAGTTAGCATTTTAATTAAAAATTTAAATTTGATCTTAATATTTGAGAGATTCTTTTTTTCCCCTAAAATTTACTTCCGTGTCACTTTTGGTTAATTACCATATATATAGTAACTAAAGTTCATGAGCTTTTTTTCTCCAAAATCTTGTATTTAAGAAACAGAATATATTACTACACACTGTGCAAATTATTTTCATTAAATAGTGTCCAGGTACTAGAATTAGTAACAATATTTTATGTATATGTTGAATGGTTATAAATGTCTTTTGAGGTAGTCAAATTAATCTTTATTAATAATGTATCAAGCAATATGGTATTGGTTACAGAGGCAAAACTGCCAGATGCCAGCATCACTGGGATGTAAAATTCAGAATACTCAGCATTGATGATCACTGGAAGAATTCCAGATGATTGAAGACTGTGAAAACATTTGACTTCTGAGACTTAAATGAAGTGTTATAAGAATGATCTGAATTAATCTCATGAATTGCTTCTTCTATGTTCTATATTGTAATTTTAGTTCAAAGGAAACATTTTAGACCAGGGGTGGGCAAACTTTTTGACTCGAGGGCCACAATGGGTTCTTAAATTGGACAGGAGGGCCGGAACAAAAGCATGGATGGAGTGTTTGTGTGAACTAATATAAATTCAAAGTAAACATCATTACATAAAAGGCTACGGTCTTTTTTTTTTTTTAGTTTTATTCATTTCAAATGGGCTGGATCCGGCCCTTGGGCCGTAGTTTGCCCACAGCTGTTTTAGATTAACGTTCATCAAGATCTCAACTGCAATAAGAAAATTAGAATTGTGCGTACTCTTTTTTTGTAGGGGGCATATAGGCATGTTTCTGTTATGGGTTCTAAAGAAGAAATATAGCAACATTTTGGTATGAGTTATCATGTTACATAAATTTTGGTGGGAAAACAAACTCTGTGGACAATCTAGTTATTTTTTGCCTTTGAGGATGAAAAGTTGACCTTTAGAAAACATTAGCTTTATGTCATCAAAATTGAGCAAATATGTATTGGGAAAGGTTATGTCTCTTCAGTGTCATTTTGTTATATCATCAAATGCTCATGATCTGTTTATTTGTTCTTTATGAATAGTCATAATTAAAAATACATTTTTTAAAACCTAGTTTACTTGTAACAATGTGAAAATATAAATAGCCTGATGTTTACTGAGTAAAGGAGGAACAATTATCAAGGAAGTATTTCTGGAGGGCTGAGTGAGAATTTTATGCTGTTTTTTTTACCTACTTTCTTAAATATCAACTATCTTGTATAATAAAATGCTAATATGCAAATTGTCCCCTCAAGAGTTTGACTGGGAGTTTGACCACTCACTATGACATGCGCTGACCACCAGGGGGAAGCACAGACCATGGAGGGCGTTGGCGATGGGGTGCTGGCAGCAGGCAGCAGTGGAGGCGCTGCTGGCCCTGATGGGCCCCAACGAGAGTGGGACCGCAGTGGGATGGTGGAGCAGGTGAGCAGGTGGCGCCAGGCCAAGGTGGGTTCAAGTGGGGGCCAATCACCCCACTGATTGCCCCCAAGACTGCGACCAGCAGTGGTGGGGGGAGTGGGGCTGATGCCCAGCTCCCAGGCACTGAGGGAGCTGGGTGGGTGCCCGCTCTGATAGATTGTTCAACAGGCTGGATGATGGAGCAGGTGAGGGGACGGTGCAAGGCCAGGGTGCGGGGCTGTGAGGCTGGGAGCACTAGCTGGGGCCCAATCCCCGCAGGCCAGCCCGAGGGACCCCACCCATGCACAAATTCGTGCACCGGGCCTCTAGTAGATAAGATAATTCCAAATTATAACCAGGCTTATTGAAATAAATTATTAGCCAGAAGTTCACTGGTAAATTTTGTTTCTCTTTATATTTTTTCTTTTAATTTAATTTGATTGTGTATAAAACATTGGGAAAATTGAATTATCATAGTTTCCCCCATCTCTCTATGCAGATAGGATAGATACATAGATCTGCAAGCTGCAGACAGAAAGCAATAGCATAGTTTCAGGCTGAGCCTGAAGGGCTAAGAAGCAGGAGAGCCTACAGCATGAATTCCAATGTGAGTGTAAACTGAAGGCAGGAATATAATGCCCTGTCCCAGCTCCAGACAGTCAGGGAGAGAGAGTAAATTCTTCCTTACACAGGCTTTTGTTCTGATCGGGCATTGACCAGATTAGATGAAGCCTGCCCATGCCCAGATAGGCAATCAGCTTTACTCAGTTACCAGTTCAGATGTTTGTCTCATCCAGAAATGTCCTCACAGAAACCATGTTTAACCCAATATCTGGGCACCCTGTAACCCAGTCAAGTTGACACATAAAATTAACCATCACAAGTCACACACACACACACACACACACACACACACACACACACACTATGCAGTTTGGAAATGCAATATTCTAGTTTATTGTTCTTCTGTGAGGACTAGAGAATCTTGAGGATTATCCACGTTCTCAGTTATAAATGCTCTGTACCTTCTCTTGACTCTTCCTTTTTCCTGTGTCTCAGAACTATCAAGGTTAGAGTTAATTTTGCCGTATTGCCAAGGCAGCTTGGGAACTTCTGGGTAAGCTCTGAGGATGCGTTCCTTGTCTATTTGCTTAACAAATATTTATTGAGTTCTTCAATTCCCAGGCACTGTGGCAGGACAGGATCTGCCTCATCTGGCTAAGTCAGTGGTTCTCAACCTTCCGGCCCTTTAAATACAGTTCCTCATGTTGTGACCCAACCATAAAGTTATTTTCGTTGCCACTTCATAACTGTAATGTTGGTACTGTTATGAATTGTAATGTAAATATCAATTTATGCAGGATGTATTTAGGCGACCCCTGTGAAAGGGTTGTTCGACCCCCAAAGGGGTCGCGGCCCACAGGTTGAGAACCGCTGCAGTCGATCTGAAGCAGAGTGGACGTGACTTACTTTACATTCTTTTTAATTCACCCTTTGATGCGTAGCCGGTTGCAGATATCTTGCCTTTTCTGTCATCAGTCCTCTGGAGGCATCAGAGGGTGAAAACCCATCACACGAGGCATTACTGTCCTTGGCAACTCGATGCCCGTTTCTCAGAATCAGGGTATGCAGTCTGTTTGTCTGCTTGATCACAAAGGCTTGGACTAGTCCCATGTAGGTCATTACATAAATTTGGCATTTATGTTTGCAAAGGTTTACTGTTCACCTATGAAACTCCCTTATTGTGCTTTCAAAAGACATTTGGGGGCATTAATATATGAAGATTTATTAATATAGCAATCTCAGAGTGTAATTTATGCTTATAGCAGAGAACTTATGATGGAAATTATGTTTGAAAACACCAGTACGGGAATTATTGGCAGTGTGTTCCATAACATTTTGCCCAATGGTAGAGTAGAGGATGAGGGAGGGAATCAGTCTTTCCTTTGAACTTCTTTTTGCTAAGGACTATGCTAAGTTCTTTTATAAATTTATATCAATTTTTAAAATAATCCATCAACATTGGTCTTATTAGAACCATTTTACTGGTGAATAACCTCAGAGTCTCTGAGTAATAAATGATTTCCTCGAGATCAAGTTGATAGACTTAATCTGCAAATATGTATTAGACACCTACTATGGGCAGTTATTCTCGTGAGATGATGCAGACAGTAAACATAGTTGCAATCCAGGTGATTTTCCAGGTGAGAAAAACCCACCAATGAAAATACCAAAATTGTTATTAGGAGTAAATAGTGTATTTGGATTTTGGAGGTTTTGCTCATTGAAACTATGTATTTAAAACAAAACACACTTTATTTTGCAAGTGTAAACATGATACTCTACTAACAAATAAAATCTTACAGTTTAAGTAAATGATTTATTTTATTATTTTTTAACATTACAAAATATTAGTTCAAATTTTGTATATAGCTGCAGCTATGCATTAAAGAGTACAGAATTAGAATAGAGCTGTAAGTAATAAACCACATACTGCATTATTTGGCTTACAAAATGGTTGTTACTGTGTGCAGTTATCACAATAACTATGAACTTAGGGTATTTCCCCCTTATCCATGTTTTCACTTTCTATAATTTTGGTTACCCATGGTCAACCTCAGTCTAAAAATACTAAATGGAAAATTCCAGAACTAAATAATTCCTAAGTTAAGTTGTGTGCTGTTCTAAGTAGTGTATGAAATCTCCCACCATCCTGCTCTGTTCGGCCCAGAACGTGAATCATCCCTTTGTCCGAGGTATCCATGCTCTATACACTGCTTGCCCCTCAGTCAGTTAGTAGCCATCGTGGTTATCAGATTGACTGTGGCAGTATCACAGTGCTGTGTTCAACTAACCCTCGTTTTATAGGGGGAAAAACATTAAATATAGTGTTTGGTACTATCCGTGGTTTCAGGCAGTACCATGGAATATATTGCTAACAGGTAAGGGTGGGGTGGGCGGGACACTATAATCCCTTTTGCCTGTGAGGAAACCTGAGATCAACCTGGTTAATGGATACTCAGACACACAAGTAGTTAAGTGGCAGAATGAGGATTCAAATCCACTTCCTCGAGTGCTATTTTCAGAGCTCTTTTCAAGACCCCCAGAGAGTATGTATACTCACTTCCTGCTCTGTGTAGGGAAAGAAATGTCCTCCAGCAAATTGTTCTGTCTACTTTAATTTAATAATGAAGCAGAGTATAGTATAAATTAATGTGCTGGCACAGTTAACTATTTCTTACTTACTTTTCTTTCCCTATGGAATATGCTACTCCACAGGAGCCTTTTTAAATGGGAACATCCCATTAACTTCCTTACACAGAGGTGGGGAGACACAAACATAGCAGTGAATATAGCCCTCAGGCACCTTGAAAGGATGCCACTTCAAACATAACAGAGCAGTAATCACACAAGGCGGGTGGCAGAGGGGGAAACTAGAAGATAGGGTTGCTTACTTTTTCTCCAAATGTGATCTGCTTAGCCCAGGCCAGCATTCTCAGTGGTTAGCGTGGGGGCCTGTGCACCAGAGGATCTCTGGTTGGATTTCCAGTCAAGGGCACATACCTGGGTAGCAGGTCTGATCCCCACCCCGGTTGGGGTGCATGTGGGAGGCAACCAATCAATGTGTCTCTGTCATATTGATGTTTCCCTTTCTCTCTCTCTCTCTCTCTCTCTCTCTCTCTCTTTCTTTCTCCCCATCCCCCTCCTTTCCACTCTCTAAAATCAATGGAAAAAAATAGCCTGACTCCTTGTGTGAGGATTAAAAAAAAATCTGATCTGCTTCAAACTTATTCAACATGCAGATTCCTGAGTCCCAGCCCAAACTACTGAATCTGAGTCTCACATCAGGGTTTCAAATGTGCCATTTGGTGGGGGGAGGTGCCAAATTAATTTACTTAAAGGAATGGTACAAATGTGCCATTTTTAAAAGCTCCCTGGGTGATTTTTTTTTTTCATTCGGGCACATGAAACATCAGGACTCTGAGGACCTAGTTCATACTGACTCAGTATACTCTCATTAGGGTACTTTGTCTGCACTAGCATACTCTTGATAAATTTAACAAACTGGAATTGACTGAGAGCTCTCAACATTTAATTGAGGCAGAAGCAGCATTGGGAACAGGAAGGTACCCAGTTGATCTTTGGGGTGTAGGAAAAACAAACTGCAACACGAACAATTTGTCCAGGACAGTGCAGCTCAAACTGGATGGACATCTATCGGTTTTGGTGTCTTTGCCTCCCAGGTGTTGCACCGGTCAGGACTAGCCCGCGGGCCTATGGGCAGCTGGGCCTTAGCAGCACAGGCTGGGTCCAATGGGGAAAAAATTCCAGGATGGAATCTGGACACCATTAGGAAAAGGAACTAATGCTGAGCAGTTCAAACACAACTGCACTTCCTACAGCACATAGGAGTCTAGTGTCGTCATTGATGAAGCCCAAAATTTGCATCCTTCAGGAAACCCTAATAAGATCTAGCCTGGAAGAGGCTTCCATTTGTTGGAACAGCATACATTCTCATGGCATCAAGTAACAATGAGTGCCGAAGCTTTAAAAGACCCCGGTCCAGCCTACCTCAGCCCTTTGTGGCCTTTGAGTCACATGCTTTCCCTCATGCTCACCTAATGAGTTCCCTACCTCACCGCCAGAGAGCCTGTCAAGTTTTCAGCTGTAACCCCCAAGTTTGGTTAATTCAATAATGTTTTGTTATAAAAAGATAGCAGAGATAAATCACTTTGTCTATGGCGCAGCGCCCACTTTAGTTAGTTATTGATTGAAGTTTAATGATTCATATATCTGTAGCCTGTCTGCCGTTAGGTTTCCATTGCCCGCCCTCTGCCTTAACACTCCCTCTGCCTAGAGCACTCCTCCAGATCGTCACATTTTGGGCTCCGTGTTATTAGTATTTCAGCTCAAATGAAATCTTCTCAAGGTGCCCTTTTCCGATGATTAAATCTCCATAATCGTCCTCCCCCTGGCCCACCCTCTGCTTTCCACCCTGCCCTCACTGCCTGATCACTCCCTAGTTTATCACCATGTTTCCTTCTTAGCACTTTTCATTATTTGAGATCATTTATTGGTGCATTGGTTTCCTTGTCTGAAATATGTTAGCGTATTAATCCCCCGTCCCCTCCACTCACACGCTCTAAGTGTCCATCTTCTTCGCCTTGGTGTGCGCAAGACTCACTTATTTACAGTAGAAGTTAAAGAATTTATATTTTGTATGGAATACATATGGACCTCATAATGCCGTTCTCCTTTGCAGGGAGATTGAAGGCCCTTCTTTTCCATCCTATCTTTAACCACTTCTCACCATTCACCTCAAGTCTTAAACAAACCACTGTGCATAGAGTTTGCTGAATATGCTATATATGCTCTTCCATTCTCCATGAGGATTTCTGTTTCCTTTGACTCCTCCAAAATGATAAAGGAGGAAGGGAGGGAGGGAAGGCAGGAGAAGAGATAGAGGTAGAAATAAAGAGGGAGAGATGGTCACAGGATGGACTTGGTTGTTAGACCTTTAAACACCCAATTATCTCTTTGTCTCTTTCGTTAATTTTTAGTTTTTGCTAAGTTTCTTCTCCAGATTTTCTTCTCTTTCCTTGGTAGGTAAGACTTCAACTGTGTCTTGTACAAATCAATAATTTAAACACAATTAATCTAAAAAAATAAATAATTATTCATTTAGAAACTAATTCTAAATGATAGTTGGCTCACATTAACAAAGTTAAGCATCTTATTTTAAAGTGAGCATTTTTTTCTAAATATAATCACTTTAAAATAACTAAAATTTACCTTTAAACTATGAGTGGAAAATTATTACCACTTTAAAGCAAGATGTAAGTTAGTTTTACCACAGTTCAAGAGTGTTTAAATTTTAGTCAATGATTAGTAAAGATGCAAGGTGCTAGACCTAAAATATTATAAACTGGGTTAATTAGAGTATATTTACACTTTTATTGATATAATTATACTAGAGGCCCATTGCATGAAATTCATGCACGGGAAGGTGCGGGGGAGGGTCCCTCAGCCTGGCTTGCACCCTCGGGGGATGTCCGACTGCCAGTTTAGGCGATTGGGCCTAAATTGGCAGTTAGACATCCCTCTTGCAATTTGAGACACTGCATGTACCAGTGACCATACTTTTCATACAGGTGAAAGGCATCTTGCTGTTGTATGGGCAGCTACAATTTTTTACCCTGATTATAAAAAGTAGTACATAACATGATCCTTCTGAGGCAGTAGTACCATTTTCCCCATCTTATGGGTGGAAAAACTGAAACAGAGAGAAATTAAGTAATTGGCTTTGTCACACAGTTATAAGTGTCAGAATCAGGGTTGACCACAAAATGTTCAAGCCAGAGTCCATGCATGTCATCGCTGCATTATCCTATTTTTTCAGTGTTAGAATAGCCTTGCCAGGTTTTAATTTTTAAATCTAAGAGACTATTCCCAATATATAAGGGAAGGTCCATAGGCCTGGCCGGCAGTCAGGGCTGATCTGTGGGGCGACTGGTGGGAGGAGTGATGAGGGGGCCCCCGTTGGCTCCCGCCTTGGCTGGCGGCCTTGTGCTGCCTGCTCACTGGCCTCACACCCCACTGCTGCTGCTGGTCACCTCCCTCTCGGGGGGCAGAGGGGGAGGCGCTGCAGACGCTCAATGCAGGAGCTGCCCCAGACCAGGGACAGCTCCTGCGTTGAATGTCTGCCCCCTGGTGGTCAGTGTACCTCATAGTGATTGGTTGTTCTGCTGGTCATTCAGCCGTTCAGTTGATTTGCATATTAGTATTTTATTATATATGATATAAAACTATACAAAGATATGCAGTATTAAATGTATATGTAAAAGTTATTCAAATAAATATATATTTAATTGAATATTATTTTATTTTATTCTTGCTTACATTAAACAATACCATTAGACCTACAGATAAATTCCAGTGTTATGAAATTCAAACACAGCAGGACTTTTACATTCAAATGCACTGGTCCTCCTTAAGAGACTCTGAAAGCCCATTTATAATTATTTGAACAACTGAAAAATGCCACTCTATTGATTTATGCCAAGTTTGATTAATCTTTCTTAAAAATTAAAAGCTAGTTTTATTATTTACCTTTAGTTTAATAAGGGGATCTAGAAGGCTTGTTTGGACAACTTTATTGAAATATAATTTGATATATAGTTAGGATTCTGATAGCAAGAAGGAAAGAACTTAGATTTCATTATTTAATTTTGAAAATTGAATAAATAATAAATATTTAAATTGGTCTTCATTTGTCGGTCAATGAATTGTGGCCATGAGTGACCATGATTTTCCATGGAGATACTATGAAGATTTTACTAAAATTTATGCTATAGTTATTTTATGATTCTATGCATTTGTAGAATGTGGTAGAAAGATCAACGAGCATAGTTGAAGTAGGTTACGTTTTTTCAGATTTCTGTTAGGAACATAATATTTAAACTCAATTTATCAAATTTACAAGATAATCTCATCAAATTTTAATTATTACATTTTTGTATAATTAGTGCTTTTCTTAGAGAATAACATAAAGGACATATCATTTATTTTCCATGTATATTAATGTGAAATTCTTGGACATGAAACAATTAGTGTAGAAATTTCACACTTCAATTCATGCAATTGGCATCTTATAGTGAAAATAGAATACTGTGACATTTTGTACCATTTTAAAGAAATGTACATATTAAAATTATAGTAATTGCTTTAATCAGGAAAAATAAGGTTGATGGCATTTTGAGCTAATTAGGAGTCAGAAAATAACCAAATGTGTATATTTGATTTATAAGGTACACTAGAGTTTAATAATTAGTAGTCTAATATTTGAAAAAGAGCTTTATTTTTATATTTAAGTCACTCAAGTTACAGAAAAACACTATACAATCATAACCCATTAGAGTTTACTATCTATTTGGGTAACTGCACTACCCACTGATAAGATCAATAACAATGCAAGCAATACTTCATAAGTAAGGCAAATATCTACACTAATAAAAGAGAAACATGGTAATTGGCGTACGACCGCTACCCTTTTCATTGGCTAATCAGTGAGTATATGCAAATTAACTGTTAGCCAAGATGGCGGCCGGCAGCCAAGCACTGAAGCGAGCATGAGGCTTGCTTGCTGTGGACTCCAACGTTCCCCACCTCACTTGCCGGCCTCTCAGCTGCAAGTCTAAGCAACTATGTACTATTTTGCAAATAAGAAGCTAAACAAAAGCCCAGAAACCAGCCAGACTGAAGTCCAGCCAGACCGAAATATTGTATCGATGTTTTCAGCAGCGAGGCCTCAGAGCTAATGCTGGCCCAGAATAAAAAAGAAAAAAGAAAAAAAGGAGCGGTTGGGAGCTTCAGTCACCTGCCAGCCAGAAAACGGCCCTCAGCCCCTCAGCCAGCCTGGCCAGGCACCCTAGTGGGGACCCCAACCCTGATCCAGGACACCCTTCAGGGCAAACCAGCCAGCCCCTAACCATGCACCAGGCCTCTATCCTATATAGTAAAAGGGTAATATGCCTCCCGGCACCGGGATCAGCATGACAGGGGGCAGCACCCAAACCCCCTGATCGCTCTGCGGCTCTGTGTGTGACAGGGGGCGGGGCCACAACCTCCCTATCCTCCCTGCTCTGTTCATGACAGGGGAAGGCACCCCAACCCCCTGATCAGCCCTGCTCTGTGCCTGATAGGGGGGAGCTCCCCAACCCCCTGATCGGCCCTGCTCTGTGTGTGACAGGGTGTGGTGCCCCAACGCCCCCCCCCCCCCCCACGGGCCCTGCTCTGTGCCTGATAGGGGAGACCTCCCCAATCCCCTGATTGCCCTGCGGCTCTGTGTGTGACAGGGGGGAGCTCCCCAACCCCCTGATCGGCCCTGCTCTGTGTGTGACAGGGTGCGGCGCCCCAACCCCCCGCACCCCCCCCATGGGCCCTGCTCTGTGTGTGACAGGGCGGCGCCCCAACCCCCTGATCGGCCCTGCTCTGTGGGTGATAGAGGGTGGCGCCCCAACCCCCCTCCACGGGCCTTGCTTTGTGTGTGACGGGGTAGAGCCATAATCTCCCCATTGGCCCTGCCCTGAGTGTGACAGGGGGCAGTGCCCCAACCCCCTGATCCGCCCTGCTCTGTGTGTGACAGGGGGTGGTGCCCCAACTCCCCTATTGGCCCTACTCTGTGAGTGACAGGGGGGAGCTCCCCAACTCCCTGATCAACCCTGCTCTGTGTGTGACATGGTATGGAGCCCCAACCCCCCTGATGGGCCCTGCTTTGTGCATGACAGGGGGTGGCACCGCAACCTCCCCATCAACCCTGCCTTGAGTGTGACAGGGGGCGGTGCCCCAACCCCCCAATCAGCCCTACCCTGAGTGTGACTGAGGGTGGCATCACAACCTCCCGATCCTCCCTGCTCTGTGCATGATAGGAGGCGGCGCCCCAATTCCCCAATCGGCCCTGCTCTGAGCCTGACCAGGGGCTGCACCTAGGGATTGGGCATGCCCTCTGCCACCCAGGAGCAGGCCTAAGCCAGCAGGTCGTTATCTCCCGAGAGGTCCCAGACTGCGAGAGGGCACAGGCCGGGCTGGGGGACCCCCCTCCCCCTCCGAGTGCACAAATTTTTGTGCACCGGGCCTCTAGTTTTATATAAATGTCAATCTATTTTTAGAAAGGAATGGTGTGTTAATAGAAGAGGCTAATGTTAGTTTGACTATGGTGAAAACCTGCATGATAGATGGAAGATTTTTAATGGCCATAGAAAATTGTTCAATATCAGGAGGTAGAATATTGATGGATGAGACTTTCAAGAAACAGTAGATAGAGGGAGATAGAAGAGGTACTAGAAACAGTCCAGGAGACAGAGAGGATGTGAATATGACCAAAGAGAATTACTTGTGTACAGTAAGTGAGATATATTTTAAAGGCAGATTAGAATATATCATAGGGAATTAGTATTGTAACTAGAGGCCCAGCGCGCAAAATTTGTGCAAGCATGTGGTTCCTAGGCCTGGCCTGCAATCAGGGCCATCTTCCCCGGCTCTCCGGAACCAGCCCTGACCCCTGTTGCCATCCACTCCTGATTCCCCATTTGCCATCGGACAATCGGAGCCTACTGGCTGGAGAAAGGGATTGAGAGGTGGTCAGTGCGCCTCATAGTGACTGGTTGAGTGGTGGTTCTGGTCATTCTGCCATTAGGGTCAATTTGCATATTACCCTTTTATTATATAGGATAGAGGCCTGGTGGATGGGTGGGAGCTGGCTGGCCTGCCCTGGTTAGGGCCCCAGATCGGGGTGGGGGGGTCCCCACTGGGGGACGGGGCTGGCAGGGCAAGGGGCCACGGTTGTTCTGGTCTATGGTCGTTCTACTCATTCTGCTATTTTGGTCGCTGGGCTTTTATTATATAGGATTATATACTTTAGCAAAGGTAGGTCATTTAAAGTTTTTTAAATCTTTGAAAGATATTTTGGAGAGAACAATTGGATATGTTCATTTTCAAAGTGTGTCCACAGATGGACCTTCTCATAACATTATCTGGGGAGTTGCTAAAAAATGCATAATCAAGGTCCCTAAATCTCAATCTTTTGATTCAGTAAGTCTTGAAGGATCCAGGATTCTGCATTTTTTATCAATATCTTCTCCTACCTCTTATTTCACAATGAAATCCCAGAGCCACTGCAGTGGTGACAAGAGCCAGTGGAGCTCTACTTTAGGGGTGCTGGAGCCCTAGTCTCATGTCCCTCCCCACGGTTTATCTTCATTGTGGAGCATCTCAAATATTCTAAGTTAACAATACACCTGAACAATTGTGAATGTCTCCTAACCTGTGTTCAGAGCCTAGGCCCTCAAAGAACATTATATAATTGTCACCATATTAATCAGGACTTTTGGTTGCATGAAATAGAATCATGGGATATATAGACTCAGCAATTCCATTTCTCTAACTATAGAATATATTTTATATTTTTTGGTAAACAAGTTAGGAATTTCACCTGGGCTTTTGTTTTCAGGGTTTTTTTTGTTTGTTTGTTTGTTTATGGATAGGTCCAAAATTACATTTAAGAAAAGAAATGTAACTCCATATTTTTT
Source organism: Myotis yumanensis (assembly GCF_028538775.1). Taxonomy (NCBI): domain Eukaryota; kingdom Metazoa; phylum Chordata; class Mammalia; order Chiroptera; family Vespertilionidae; genus Myotis; species Myotis yumanensis. The sequence goes on from NW_027223759.1 coordinate 18,061,952, forward strand.
TAACTATTTTTTAAAATATATTTTATTGATTTTTTACAGAGAGGAAGGGAGAGGGACAGAGAGTCAGAAACATCAATGAGCGAGAAACATCGATCAGCTGCTTCCTGCACACCCCCTACTGGGGATGTGCCCGCAACCAGGGTACATGCCCTTGACCAGAATTGAACCTGGGACCTTTCAGTCCCCAGGCCGACGCTCTATCCACTGAGCCAAACTGGTTAGGGCTCCATATTTTTTAACTATTGATGCATCAATTTGAATTATTAGTATAAGGTCATGTGTAAATTAGGCACACATGGAATGTGAGTGACAAGTAATTAAGGCCTCAATTTGTAATTCAAGAATCTGTAATTGTTTCTCCTTTTTTATTTGCCCTTTGTAAAATCAAATTGGTGATCCTTGGTATATACCCAAAGAGGCTGAATACTTATGTCCACACAAAAGCCTACACATGGATGTTTATTCATAATTGCCAAAACATGGAAGAATCCAGCATGTCCTTCAGGGTGTTAATGGATTAATAAACTGTGGTCTATCCAGACACTGTAATATAATTCAGCACTAAAAACAAAACAAAACAAAACAAACAAACAAACAAAAAACAGTGGTCAAGCCATAAAAAGACATGGAAGAACCTTAAATGTATTTGGCTAAGTGAAAGAAGCCAATCTGAAAATGCTACATACTGTGTGATTTCAACTTTATGGCATTCTAGAAAGGGCAAATCTATGGAGACAGTAAAAGGATCAGTGGTTGCTAGGGCTTGTCGAAGGACAGATAACCAAAGAAGATGTTTAGGGCAATGAAAACACTCTTTGTGTTACAACAATGGATATATGTCATTATACATTTGCCTAAATCCACAGAATGTACACCGTTAAGAGTGAACTGTAATGGTGATTATGATGGGTTATTATAGGTTTATCAATAGTAACAAATGTACCACTCTAATCGGAGTGGTGTGTTGATAATGGGGAAGGCTGTGCATGTGAGGGGCACAGAATATATGGGAAATCTCTGTATGCCTCTTAATTTTAATGTGAACCTAAATCTGCTCTAAAAAATAGTCTTAGGAAAAAAAACACGATGTCTTCCATTAGTTCAGTGTTGATATTTAATATTCAAAGAGACTGAACCCTCTGACTGATGAGTGTTGGGCTGTCATGAGAGTTGCCACATGAAGTTAAATGCTGACTTTGTTTTCTCTGTGCATTGATTGTTCATGTGAAATCAATTTCTAGCGCTGCTGATGCATAAGATAAAAACCTATCTGAACTCTTTGTACTCACAATACTTCTGATACCAAACATGTGAAGATTTCCCCCACGTTCCCACCCCCCCCCCCCCTCCCGCCACACACACACACACATGAGTTTTTACACTCTCTGGGCACCACTGATTGGCCTATAATTCAATTCAGTTCTGGCACCATCCAGAGTTAGCACAGATCCCCACAGGTTAAAGGCTCGGTCTCATAAGACAACCCCCACTTCAGATGCCACTTACAAGTCCCATGCTGCCCCCTAGAGTTCTGGCCAGGCTATAAATTCAGGAGGTTCCTACAACCCCCTCTTCAGGTTTCCTGATTTGCTAGAGCAACTCACAGAACTCATGGACAGTGCTTGACCCACTATTACTTATTGTTGTGGTTTATTGTAAAGAATAACTGGAAGAGATACACAGGTGTAGTTTGGGGGGAGGAGTATGATCTTCCAAACTCTTTTCAGGCTTGCCACCCTCCCACAGCCTTGATGTGTTCATGAGCCCAGACCCTCTCCAAACCACATTGTTTAGAGGTTTTTATCTTGTTTCGTTATGTAGCCATAATTAACCATTAGTCAGTGTCGATTAATCCCATCTCCAGCCCGCCTCCCCTCTGCAGAGATCAGGTGTGGAGCTGAAAGTTCCAATCTTCTGATCATGCCTTGGTCTTTCTGGTGACCAGCCCCTATCTAGGGGCCCCGAGTAACCTCATCAGCATGCAAAGGACATTCAGTATTCTGGAGATTTCCTGGAGATTTAGGAGCAGTGTGCCAGCAAGCTGGGACAAAGACCAAATATATATTTCTTATTGTATCACAACCCACCACTTATCTTTCCTTTAAAAACGTGAAACAATTGCTGGTTTATGGTGTGTATAAAACTTTTTCACTATGCTGTCACTAAATTGAAGGTAACATTTTATGGTTTAGCCTCACCTGTGAATTCTAGCTTCTGTTGTAATAGAGAAAATAAAGATAGACAAGTAACATATTAGAGGACTCTGAAAATATTCATGAAGCATCTACCTTTAGGCTTATGTGAAGTAGGCAAGGATTTCTTATTAGTATTCTACTTTTATATGATGTACCTGTTTTATATTGTGCTCTTTTGTTCCATTGTCTAAATCTAAAGAAATGGTAGCTTTCTACCTAGCAATTAAACTAGTCTCTGGTTTTTTTATTGAGAATGTGCATTTATTTGATGTACTTTGATAAATAATTTAAATGGATGAAAAGGCAAACTGTTCTAGTAATAAATTTTTAACCAGAAGTAGGTTAGGTACTTTGAAAAGCTATAGTAATGCATACAAACCATATTGGTTAATATTTAAAACTGACATAAAAATCATAAAAGATGTGTTAATCATAATCCAAGACATACCAGAGTAAACATCCATCAATCTACCCCCCCTTTTCAACCTTAACTGCCTCAATATTCAAGTTCTGTAACAAAAGATATATTCTCATGTGACTCTTAGACATTGATTGGTCTATTACCAGTAGAAAGGTATCCTTCCTTCATGATACATACTGAACAGTGTAATAAACTAATAAAATTGAAAGGCACTTAATTAGATTAATTATGAAACTTAATTAGTAAATTATGACATAACATATTTATGCCAATTTAAGGAAATGCTTTTTCTGTGAATCTTTGATTTTTTAAAAAAATATCTGAAAACCTTATAGAAGTTAAAATAGAGGAAACATATCTGCATTCTGAGTTTTGATTATCAGTATTCTAAATGACAAATCCTTGTGCTTGAACAAATTATATTATGTTAATTTTTTCCTTTAAAGGGAGAATATCAATGGTGGAAGAATAATTCTGGCTATTTATCATCATATTTGAAAAAGTAGAATAACAATAAAGCCCATTTAGGAGACACATTAATCTCCCTTGTGACTCCAGAAGCAAGCTGAATTTTAATAAGCATCTTCAGAAATTATTTGAAGCAGATCTCCTCTCTTCTCTAAGCATATGTCTCTAACATTCTTTTAGAAAGTTAAGACATTTAGACTAGTGATAAAATAGAAAAGTTTGGAGGGAGTTTCCTTCCTGGAGCCTTGGAAAGAAATATCAGTAGGGGGCTAATCAATTACTGTGATACAAAATCACCTCTTCCTTTAGCACAGTGTCTGACTGCTAAGTGTCAGGGCTGGGATTTGAACCCTGCTCTGTCTGAATCAAGTCCCCACACCCATGACCACAATATCTTAAGAAGGTATTTTGTTGAGCCAGATAATCAGAGTTCAAGCCCCAACTCTATACTTACCAGCTACACTTAATCCCCATGTCTCAGTTTTTCAGCTCTAAGTGGAAGTGATAGTAATAGCAATAGTACTTACCTCGTAAGTTTGTTATGAGGATTAAATGAATTCATACATTTAAAGCTCTCAGAATGATTGATGGAACATAATAAGTGCCCAAGTCATTTAACAAGTAGACAAAAATAGTTACCTAGGGGTATGTTTGTCATCAATCTTAAGAGTGTTTTCTGGAAATTTATATTGATCATGGTTACATATTCCATTCCTTTTTAAAAATGAACTTATTACCACTTGAGTGCAAGTTCAAGTAATGGGATTTTTGGGGGGTACTTTTTGCCATTTGAGAAACTAGTAAGTATAAGTTTCCGATTCAGAAACGAGTTTGTCTTTGTAGTTCTCAACAGAGGCCAAATTTCTTCCACTTTGAGTCTTGGTGCGTAATGTTGCCTGGCTAATAATATTCTGCCTGGATTTTCATAGCGTCAGCTCCATCTCATCATTCAGGTTTCATCTCCATGGCACCTCTTCTGCGCGTAGCCTTTCCTGACATCCAATCTAATATTTTACTACCACCACAGCAACCCTATCTCACCATTCACTACACCACTGCTGTATATTATTTATTCTATCATTTACTCTAAATGTCATTCTCAGTTATTATAAATGAATGTCTAAAAATAATTGTTTATTATCTAACTTCCCTGCTTGAATGTAAGCTACTTGAGGGCAGAGATCAAGCCCTGGGTAGGCCGTGTATTGCTCATCTTACCTCCAATTCAGCAACTCTTGATGGTGCTTTTCATGGTCTTCTAGGTACAAGTTAGAAACATGTACTCTTCTGTTCCTTACTACTTACCGAAAACATGGTTATGTGGAAAATACATTTTTGGAGGTCTCTGATCATTTATAGCTCTATCTCTTCTTCTAGGTATTCTTTGTTTTATTCCAAATTTTTACCAGCCATCACCAACCTGGGTATCTGGCATCATTCTACTACTTATAAAATGGTAGAATTGCTTTTAGTAGAACTGTGTTTCCACAGTGTGTCCTAGCCCACACTGAGAAGTGTTATAAGAAACAGACTTATAAAACTTACCATTATTATTTCAGATGCCGTGCAATTGAGGATTTGACTGTGTCCTCATTATATGTAGTTTAAGAAACAGAAACAACTTTAAGTAGTTAAGACAGAAGAGAAGCACCTTCGTCAGTTTGTCTCAGTGGATAAAGCGTTGGCCTGCAGACTGAAAGGTCCTGGGTTCGATTCCTGTAAAGGGCACATACCTTGGTTGCAAACTTGATCCCCAGTCCTGGTTGAGGCGCATGTGGGAGGCAACCAATCGATGTGTCTCTCTCACATCAATGTTTCTCTTTTTCTGTCTCTCCCCCTCCTTTCCACTCTCTCTAAAAATCAATGGCAAACTATCCTTGGGTGAGGATTAACAACAACAACAAAACAAATAAAGAAAATAGAAGAGAAGGAATTTAAATGCAGGCCAGTTATATGGGTGATGGAAACACTGAGAGAACAAATGACACAGTGAGGAAAATGAGAAAATAGTGACAGACTGGCTACCGCTGCTAGGCTGCAGGGACAAAGTGAATAGGTGATGTTCCTGAATCCAGAGGGTGAGCATTTCTGGAAGGAGGAAGCTGTATCTGTGAAATAAGATGCAGAGTCATGGGCATGCAGGCAACACAGCAGCTTTTAGGGACTTGAGATTAGAAGCTGGGAAAGAAATATCCTGGCTGCTCTTTTTCTGTCTCCCTCCAATCTCCAGCCAGCATTTGCCATTGGCTGAAACCAGCTGCAGGCTGAAACCAGCTGGAGGAAAGTGACTTTCATATCCTGTAGCACTGAGCAGAGGAGGAGGGGAGTGAGGAATAGATCTAAAGGCAACCTGGCTCAAGATGGGCATACCACTCCATGAGGAATCATCATTCAAATTGTACTCAGTCTTCAGGATGGGAAATAGGTGTCGCCCTTCATGACAATTGAGTTGTTTATATATAATAGGCACTAAAATATGCTACCCATCATGATTCTCTCCATGTGTTGGTTTCTAAAGAACATAAAGAAAGTCATATTTTGGCTCCCTTTTGGCATAGTGCATAAGAGTCTTCAGGAATATATTTTGATTCCTAAACTTATTCCCAGATTTATTCCCTGAATGTTGTCAATCACTAGGCTAGGTACTGCAGCTACAACTGAGGGTAAGTAACACATATAGTGCTTGTTGGCAATGGCTCTGAGAAAGAGGCTACTGTGGTTCTTGGCGCTAACCAATCTAACCAATTCGCCCACTCCCTTTATAGGTAAGGCTGTTGAAGGGACAAGGTGAGCAATCGTGACATACTGAGTTTCTCTTAGAAGTCTGGGTTTCTGACTCCAAAACTTACACTCTTTTATTTCTGCTGACATTTTAATATTCCTTTCTAATTTTGCTGTAGTCCTTAGCTTATGTATTATTTCCTTTGAGAAAGTTATTGCCCAATAATACCTGTCACAGCACTTAGAATGCTAGAGTAGGACATTCACCTTACTCTTTCTCTTAGATACATTGAGGGTAGAAGCATTATTATTTATATCTTTACTTTCAACACCTACCATAGTGTTTAACACATACAACATGCCCAATAGACACACTTTAAAAGATCAATGAATAAGGAAATGGATGAATAAATAAAATTAGTATCTGGCTAAGTCAGTCCAGTTCCCTTTTTGATGAGGTAAATAATATTTGATATTTTTACTGGTGGCATTTATTTAAATATAGATATTACCAAAATTCAAAATCACCCAAACCACCAGGAGAAAAGTAATGTCACTCAAAACAACAACAACAACAAAAAAAACAAATCACACCAAACTGAATTCAATTAAGATTAGTTATGGGATATAAAACTTGCAAATCACACAAGTTAAAAAATGGAAGCTGAAAATTACAAGTAAAACACAAGTTGTGCTGATCTACAAGTCATACTGGTATGCAAAATAAATGCCTGCTATGCATTGTGCTACCATCAGTCATTAGGCACTTATATTGTTTAACAAATTTTCTAAATCGGGCATGTACTTCTTTGATGAAATTGTACACTTCTTTGGATAATGACCATATAGATGGGCAATAAGACTCTCCTTAAGAGTCTAATATAAAGATGATAAAGAGACTAAACCCCTCAATGCATAAAAATTGCAAAAGACCAGCTGTATTTTTAGGTGCACAGAAGAGTCATTAATAGGCGGAATTTGCTTTGTGCTTTACTAGACTCCTGGGAGGAATCTGGAGTCCCATTTAGTTCATGGTGCTATTTGTTACACTGCTAACATTTGGATCCTGACCTCATAATAGAAAGCTGCAAACCTAGATGCTGAGAAAACGTGACCTCATGACAGAGCCATAACTATTCATAAATTTGGGAAAAGTTGGCTGTGATAACACTGAGAGATGAAAATTCAAACTAGTATGAAAAGAGCACCGTCTTCTTCACTGGCTGTTTTAGTAATTCGGGACATGGCAATATGCATGAGGCAGTGCTAGGGCCAATATACTTTGTTCTTTTTGGATAGAATTGTGAAAAGTACTACACTTTTTAAAATGCTGTAAGTTTCCACTGGTGACATTCCTGATTAGAGGGAAAGAGAACTACAGCTTTGAGTGTTGGTGATTTAAGCAATAAGGAAAGAACTGTGTCAATGATGGTGAGAAGTTCTTGTGCTGGTTTGTGGTATGATAGCTGCAACAGAGAGGCTGACCTCAATGTAAAGATAGGCTATGCTGTGTCTGAGGTTTGAGGTACTTTTACTATGGGTAAATTTACTATATGGAATGTTCTGTTGACACACTATTTATTTGTATGTCTGATAGCTCATTCATTTTGTCAATTTATTTATTACTTTCAACAGTCAATTACTGAGTTCCTGGACACTAGTAATAAGGTGACATGATGCTCCAAGAATTCATGGTGTGGTAAAAGGATCAACTAATAATACAAGTAGAAATTGCTAACAGACTGGATAAAACTGCTTTGAGAAGAGAAAGCAGGAATGATTAGTTTTGTGTAGGAAATTTGAGAAGTCAAAGGAAGAGTCTTTATTAGAGACTAGAGGCTCAATGCATGAAATTTGTGCAAGCGTGGGCCTTCTTTCCCCCGGCTACGGGCACCAGCTTCCCTCTGGCACCCGGGACCCGGGCTTCCCTCCGGCCACCAGCAGGCACCCAGGACCCAGGCTTCCCTCTGGCTGCCAGCAGGCACCCACAACCTGGGCTCCCCTCACAGCCCTGGCTTCATCTGGAAGGTCGTCAGGAAGGACGTCTGGTCTAATTAGCATATTACACTTTTATTATTATAGATGATTCTACTTGAGCAGAGGCTTCCATATGAGTAGCATTCCTCCAATTATTGAAAGAAGAAAGCCCTGTAGGCAAAAATAAATATTACTCTGTGGTTTAAAACAATAATTAGTATTTATTTCAGAGTCAGATACTAAGCAACTACCTGTGAGACCACCGAGTCATGTAGGCTAATATTAATCTCCTCTTGCTCCATTGCAACCACCTCCCCAGCCATGTGAAAGATGATCCTCAGTCACACATGATCTGTATCATTTGCCAATCCTTTAATAGTGTGGCTCCTTCTTACATGTTGTGTCACATTAGTTCTGTACTGGGTTGTACTAAATTATAAGTTTCTGTGCTATCTTTCCTACCGCGTGTTTTCCTCACTGTCTGGTACATGGTAGTTGGCTGAGTAAAATAATCTGGCTGTAAATTCATAGAAAGTGTGGAATCTAGGAATCAGAATACAGAAATTAGTATAACATTTGTTTCTTTATCTATGGTACTTTGGTCTAAAAGGAAAAAAAAGAGCTTAATAGTTATATTTACTTAGTATTTGATACAATCTTATGATTATAAAAAAAATAGATTCTATTGCAAGATTGTCTAAATTTAAAATTGTTTTTATCAATGTCATCTTGAACTAAATGGGAAAACTATACTTCCTTAGAAAATACAGAGCTTATATTGGCATTAAAGATATATGCATTTTTTAATGCCTCTCTATCTATATTTTGGTTTGAAAGAAACAAAATTATTTCAATAATGTCAATTATGACATTTAATTATTTTGTAAGTAGATTAACCCATTTCACATTTACAACATTGTATTAAGAAAGGAGGAAAATACAGGTGTGTATATTTTAATTTCTAGATTATGATTTCTTGAATAGAGAGTAGCTATATTTTTTTGGTACATGTATTTTCTGTGAAAGAATCTCATAAAATGTTCTATTACTTTTAGTAGTTATTAATTATAGGGATAAAATTATATTAGCACAAAACATTTTATATTTGCTCAGAACTTTAATGTTAAATAATAATGTTGATAGTTATCAATTAAAATTCCTGATTTTAATTGAAATTATTTTAAAGTTTTGTTGTTTAAAATGAGATTTTGTAGATTATGGTAACTAATATCCATCATGTTTAAGTTATTTTTGCTATTTTTATTTTTATAATGTTTATGTGAGGAATGCATCTGTTAACTAGTGTTAATATTTTCTTGAGTGTTTAATTTTTTGTTTGACTTTTACCCCTTCTGTGGGAAGCCTGTGAATTTTTCTTTGTTTTAAATTTTTGTTTGATTTTGGTAACACTTGGACTTCAGGAATTTGGTAAGGGTATACCTAATGTTAATTTTTTCTCATTCTTTGTACCTTCATTGCTGATCATTTCTATCTAGAAACTTCATTCTTTTCAAACAAGTGAAAATTTCTTTCTTGTTTAATTATTGCCTTTCCTGCAACAATTCTTCTTTCTTCTAAAATTCAGTTTAGTTTTTCTGGGTTTAACCCTTGAGCCTCATATTTTTGTCCTTATGATATTAATCTCTTAGTGTCTTGGCTATATGTTTTCAGCTATTTCCTCCATTTAATATTCCAGGAAACTAATTGGTCATGATCGTTATTCAATTCTTTTTCTGAACCTTTTAGCTTCTGATTATTATTATTATTTTTAGTTCCAAAAAACAGTTCTCTTTTGTATGGAACTCTTTCTCTCTAATGGAGATTCCAAAGTGGTTATGAACAATGATAAAAAAAAGATAAGATTTAACTTCTTATTCCATACACAAAGACTAGCTCTAGATAGTCTTAGGAATGAAATGTCAAGTAACATTTAAAACTTTCCATAGAGTTTTAAAGGTAATTGTCTTTTTAAAAAATATATTTTTATTGATTTCAGAGAGGAAGGGAAAGAGAGAGATATAGAAACATCAATGATGAGAGAGAATCATTGATAGGCTGCCTCCTGCACGCCCCATACTGAGGGTTGAGCCCACACCCTGGGCATGTGCCCTGACTAGAATAGAACTGTGACCTTCTGGTCTATAGGTTGATGCTCAACCACTGAGCCACACTGGCTGGACTAGGTGAATTGTCTTTTAAAACTTGGGAGGGTGTAAGAATTTCCTAAATAAGACATGAAAACAACTAAAAAATAAAATATTGGCAAATTTGATTACATTGGTTTTAGTAACTTAAAAGACACTTTAATCAAGTTAAAGATAAATTACAGACTTAGAAAAAGCATTTCATTACACACAACCAACAAGGTATTATCAAATATATAAATAAATCCTACAACTCAATGAAAACGCACAAATAATCTAATTTTAAAATGGGAATAAATCATGAATGAATGCCACTTTACAATAAACATATGGAGAAAATTTTGGACTCCATAATGATCAGAGAATTATATACTATACCATAATGAGCCTATTTTACATTCATTTGATTGGGGGAAAAATAAAAAGCTCAATTATACCAAGTGATTAAGAAGATGTGAGTCCTCGGGGTCTCATACATTGTTTCTCTAAATATAAATTGGTATAAATGGTTTGGAAAGCATTTTGGTATAGTTTTTCTTACCAAGTGTAGTTTTTCTTACCTAATAATGAAGTAATTCGGGCTATAAATTCAGGAGAAAATCTTTCTTGTGTACACTGATGACATGTACAAGGATGTTCAGAGCAGCTGTCTTCACAATAGCAAATATGTGGAAGCAAATCAAATGCTTCCGCAGCAGGAGGGTGGCTGAATGTAGTGGAATAGACTGTTTTAAAGCAGCAAAATAAATAAACTACGATGGCTTGATGGTTAATTTCATGTGTCAATTTGACTGGGCTAAAGGATGCCCAGATAGCTAGTAAAACATTATTTCTGGACTTACTGTGAGAGATTATCATTGAATCAGTAGACATAGTAAAGAAGATTGCCTTAACCTATGCAGGTGGGCATCGTCCAATCCATTAAGAACTAAAATAGAACAAAAAGGTAGAAGAAGGGCAAATTTATCTCTCTGCCTGAGCTGGAACATCAATTCCTGCCCTCAGACATCAGTGCTCCTAGTTCTTAGGTCGTCAGAATGAGACAGGGATTTACACCATCCCTATTCTCAGGCCTTTGGACTTGGACTGGGATTTACACCATCAGACCCCTGGTTCTCAGGCCTTCATACTCAGACTGAATTGCATCACCAGCTCTTCTGGTTCTCCAGCTTATAGAAGACAGATTGTGGGACCCCCATGGCCTCCATAATTGCATGACCCAATTTCTATTTTTAAAAATCTCCTCTTATGATTATTGGTTCTGTTCTCTGGAGGACCCTCACTAATACAGATAGTATACAATAGTTTGCATGAATCCTATCAGTATCAGTGTGTGACTACACACTGATACTTATGATTGATCTGATTCTGTATACCATGGTGTAGAACAAAAAGTTGCTATTGTTTACTTCAATGTTATTCTTCTAGAGATCAGTTTCTTCTCATTTGTTTTGAGCCCTTGTTAGGAGTATGCTATTACTTTGTCCATTTACTTAGGACTCAAGTAGAGCTGCTGGTGTACCTTTATGGTGGTGATCCCTACAATGGTGAATAGTTCATTTGCTCTGTTCCTTTGGGTCTTTGATTTAGCAACAGGCAAATTGGAAGTTTCTTGTTGAGGCCCCAAAGGAAAGCATCTTGGCTCAAGGGAAAGTCTCCTTATAGTCATATAGAGAACCTTGCAGCTCCTCTTCAAGCTCTGAAGTTCAGCCAGACTAGACACACTAATATGACATATGACACACTTCCCCAACTCTGAGCATCTCTGTAGACAAAGCTCTTGCCAGGATCTGTCTCGTCCATTCTAAACCATGAGGCTCTGTCTGTCCTGAGGGGGTCAAATCATGCCCCAAGTATCAGGGATGAAGGCTCAGCTGTCTCCTCTAATTTATTCTTCCCTTCTGGCCATAGCAGCTTAGCTCAGAAGAGGTAGACTTGTTGGACTTGAGAGTAAAGGGGAGCCAGGAGATTAACAAAATTACTTTCTCTGAAATAGATACTATTTGAAAAGATTCCTTTAACTACAGTTTTCGTTTTCATAGGATTGCCATCTCAAAATTTTAGAAATTTTCTATTTTCCCATCTACTTATCTATCTATATGTTCATTCATTCATTCATTTGTTAATAGTATTTATTCTCCTTCACTTGCTAGTATTGAATATTTTTCAATTCAAACTTTGCAAAATAAAAGAAAGAAAAAGCTCCAGTAATAGCAAGAAAAGTTTTAACATTTACAGTTGGCAGAGCAGATTTAAGAATAATCAAAGTTTTTGAATGACTACAAAGGGTGTTAATTAAGTAGCAGGTGTTTTATCACCCATGTCTATTTGAAAAAAACTGCAGCACAGATGTAGCTATCTATAGTTTGTATAACAAAACTCTATATTCACTGGGTTCCATCTGCCACACTAACCTCAAACCACACTTAGTACCAGCTAATTAACACCTTGATTAAGCTATACACCACCTGCAGCTTCAGCAATGTAATGAACTCACTAACTTTTATATAAAAACTCATTGTAATACTTAGATTAAAATAGCATAGTGAAAATGGGAAAATAATTAACATATCAGTCTTAGCATGCTCATAAACACACACACACACACACACACACACACACACGTACATTACTTGTCTCATCTCTACTTCTCTCTTTATTTCTCCATTCCCTCAGAAATGAGATATTTAGTTGAAGTTCTTCCAGGCTCATCAAGCAATGAACTGCAAGTAGAAAAGAACATTTTTGTATTCCCTCAAATCAAATTTGAAAAATCCCAGGCAAGTCATTTGATTTGCCTTGCTCAGGTCACATGCTGTTCTGAACAGGATTGGGTATCCAGGTTGACCCAATGTAGATGAGCTGTCTCATCCTCTTGCCACAGAAACAAGAACCATTGGGGAGGAGCAAGGGACCAAATTATTTCTGGTTGGAAAAGTAACCTAAATGAACCAATGAACCCTATAGGACAATTGATGCACGTGTGTATTGTTAGATGTACAGTGTAAATTCTGTCTCATTTTTCTTATAAAACCTTCATTTCTCATTTATAAATTGTGAAGCAGATTTTATTTTTATATTGGGGGAAGGACAGTGATTGTCCACCACAGAAAACTAAGATATCAGTTAAAATATTTTTTAGTAGAAAAATGACATTTTGATTAGTCATGGTACCTTACCTGGTAGCGACTTGCAGGATTTATTGGAAGGGAGAGAGATGGAAAAATAAGAGACTATTATGATCATCCAGATGTAATGATATAAAGGGAGGAGAGTTAGAATTGAAGAATTGACCTGTGTTTCCAGAGGAAGGTTCACAATGAGGGCGTAGGTGGGTGGTGATGAGTCCATTCTGTCTCGTGACTGCAATAGTTGTGAATGAATTTTTTCTCAACTGATCATGATAAATCATTGTCCATTAGGATTAAAGAGTCAGGTAGAATGCTAGAAGATAGGAAATGCAAGAACAGCAAAATAAATTAGAGTAAAAATAGGTTTGATTTTGCACAGTTCATTTTATTAAGAAGCTCATTGCAAAGTTAGTGACTCAGGGCTACAAAAAGGGATTCATCCAGTTATTCAGGACTCATCATCAGAAGGCATTTTTAATAAAAGGGCCCAGAAACTGTTATGACCTTAAGTATTATCATTTCATACTGATATTTCTATAAAAAGAAAGAAAACGAAGTTCCTGAATTTCATTATATTCTACTCTCAAGAGGAAGACAGGCAGTTTTGAATTTAATTTATTTCATGTCTACTAAAACTTATTTAAAAGTCCTTTAATTGTCCTGAAATAGTGTATGGATAAATATAAAAGCCTATAAATAGTCTCTGAAGTGTAATGAAATGAAGGATTTGTAGCAGGGATTTGACTATATGTAATTTGTGGGGCTGATTAATTAATCTCTGTAAGCCTGTTTCTTAGTATCTGATGCTGGAACTTAAATTTTAAGGGAAGGCATTTGGGAAAGGAATATGGATGTAATGTGAGAGGGTGCAAAGGCAAGACGCAGCCCACAGGCAGGAGCTGGGACCCATGAGGATGGACTGGGCATGTGTTGGTTCTCATTGCTTCCAGAGTTCATGATGCAGATGTCCTGTAAGAGAAGCTGGCGCCCTCCAGGTCAAATCTAAACACACACCTGGCCCAGGTGCTGGAGGCGGATCCAAGGGAGGGTGGAGCAGCATTTTGCCTGGCTGCTACCTTTGCCACAGAGATGAGCAGGCAGATTGATGACCATGCGGATGACCTACAGAAGCACCCATTGAACCTGTCCTGATATACCTCTTTTGGCCCACCCTCATTGAAAATATACAGAGAAGGGGATTCTGGCAAACAGTTCAACTTGGTTCACTTGACATATTTTACTGCCACTGCAGTTCACAGTTTCCAACCTACAAGCTCTACACGTAGTTTTAAGCCTTAGTTAATCTACAAGTAAACAAAGTCATGCTTTTGTCTAATGTGAAAATATGACACAAATAATTCCTGCCTTATAACTGAACATATGCTCATTCCTTCCTCCCAATGGTCTGAAAAATTTCATTTTTTAAATTTTTTTCTTCTTTTAGCTGATTTATACTCTCCCTTTGATATTCTATAACTTAAATATATATATATATATATATACATATACATATATATATAATATTTCAGCACTGTATGTGAGATAACAGGGCAATGGGAAGAAACACTACTTGTTTTATACACACACACACTCACACATATACATACTTATATGCACATGCACTACATTCATTCACATCAAAATAAAGAAAAACTCAGCAATTATAGCTTTTCAGATAATTTTTGCAGTTGGTGTAGAAGGTTGCATATGTGTGTGAGTGTGTGCACATGCATGTGTACATGAATACACACACACACACACACACACACACACACACTTGGTTGCAAGGATTTGAACATATGCAGTTACTGAAGTTGCTTACAACAAGTCTCCGTGAGCCTGTTGATATTGCTCCTGATCCTGAGGCTTGAAGTCTGTAGGGTAGGCAGTCAGGAAGAAAAAGAAGAAGGATGGAAAGTGAGAGAAAACCAGAAGCTAAAACCCACAAGCCTGAGCTGAACCAATGAGGACAAACTGGAGCACGTGTCAGTTCTCATGCTCCTGACCTTGATGATATGAGTGTCCTGCAGGAGAAACAGGTACTTCCTTCTCAAAGATGAGCACAAAACCTGAGAAGGAAGATCCAGGGGAAGGCAGAAAAGGCAGAGGCCCAGATGCTGCTCCATGCCAATCAGTTGAGGCAGCAGATATGTGAGAACCTGTGTGAGCTACAGAAGTGGGCCTCTTGACTCTGCCCAACCTCCTTCAGAGAATAAGAAACAACATGGCTACTGCTATGCCTCTTCCCTCTAAATCTCATGCAAAAATGTCTCTTATGGTTCACTCTGATCTGAAGCACACAGGAAGGGAATTTCAGGAAATGTAGTTTAGCCTAGTTAATCTGTTCATATCAGAAAAAATAAGTAATAGATAATGCTTAAAATTAAATTTAAATTAGACCTTATCTGTGAAAGTCTGGACTTTCTGTTTCTTCTGATCTTGAATCACTGAAATGTAATTTCTCTCCAACTCCTTCTTTATCATTTCAGTGAAATCTCCACCTACTTGACATGATAGAATTATTTCTTTTCAAGTCTTTAAAATATTCTGGTGATCTATACAGTGTCTTTTTATTTTTACCAATGATAAAGCAGAGTTTGTTAGGTTAATATTTTCCATTTCTATATTATGTTTCATTCGGGTTAATAAATTAATTGATTCTATAACATGATAAGTACAAGTACACTACTGAGTATGTTATATAACTAGTTGGGTTTGTAAACATACAAAACAATGTTTTTTTAAAACAACATTGTAAAATCCTAACACTGTTGAATTTTCTTTAAAAGGTGCAAAGTCCATTGTCATACATCAAAGATTCACAAGTCAGGGAGAGGTGGCCTTGATGAAGTTACTGAATTTCTCAGTTTCATTGTCTGTAAAATGGGGGATACAGTAATATTCTCTTTATAGGGGGTTAAATAGGCTACCACAGTGCTCATTGAGCATTAATTATATTACTATTTTACAATGATATTGTGTATTTGACTCCGTATATGATAGCTTTTAAAATATTTTTAATAATTAGAAAATTACAATAATCACAATTATTTGAAGTAAATTACAAAAGCTGCCCTCTTTGATTTTTATGAGTTCATGCAAGTGTTGGGTACTTTTAGCAACTTTCAAAGTTCTTTCAGCAGCGTGTTTCTACAGAATTCTTAGTTTCAGGGTCTTGAAGTCTCTGTTTTGGAAACATCGTTAGTTAAGGAAGACAATGATCACAGAAAATTTGTAATCCTAAATCTTTCTTAAATCAAAGTTCCCCTTGCTACTACTTTAGTAACATAATCTAATCTTTGTAAAGAAAGAATCTTTGTAATCATACTAACTCCTCTTTAAATTTTCAGAAGGAGAAAGAATCAGAGGAAGAGTTAGTAGAAGTTTCAGTATTGTATTGATGAAGGTCAAGAATGAGTCTTTTCACCCAGCTGGTGTGGCTTAGTGGTTGAGTGTTGATCTATGCACCAGGAGGTCAGGGTTTGAGTCCCAGTCAGGGTACATGCCTGATTGGGGCTCCATCCTCAGGAAAGGGGACATGCAGGAGGCAGCTCATCAATGATTCTGATCATTGATGTTTCTATCACCCTCTCCCTCTCCCTTCCTTTCTGAAATCAATAAAAAAATATATATTTTTTTAAAGAATGAGTCTTTATACCTGGAATATCTCCCATGATTAAAAAGATGTGGTATACTGTGTGAATTAGCTACTCAAAATCCATTCACAATTCTTTTATTCTTTGTCTTTCATTATTTTACAGAGAGAAAAGCTTAAATTACTAATTTTCCAGAGTTCCTTACATTCAGGCTTACTCATACAACATGGTTCTGGTCCTAAGGCAGGGTTTTCTTCTGGATTAAAAAGACGCCAATTCACCAGGAAAATCTTTTGCCTTTCCTGCTTTCCCAGTTATAAAATCTTATAAAACTACTTCTTCATTCTTATCCTGAGCCCCCTCCTCTCTCTGGCCCACACACTGCTACTTTCACTTGCTCATAATACACCCAGAGCATGCTTCTCAATAATCCCCTCCTAATGGTGTCAGTTTACTAGTTTCTTCCTCATGAAGCAGCATCCCTTCTTCCCAAACTCCTCCAGGCCAGGCCAGGCTCCTCCTTTCATGTATTTCCGTGTAGCCCTCATCACACTCATCTGTCTGTGATGAGAGTATCTGGCTTCAAGCCACAAGCAGCAGGCACATCTGTCTTGTTTATCCCGATGCCATAAAGAGCCAGCATTTAATGAGCCAGACTGTGGGACAAGCACCACTGTACTTTTACTAACTTGTGCTTGGTCATTGTAATCTCCTATTTTACAGATAAGGCCACTGAGGTGGTGAAAGTTAAGTAGTAGGTGAGTGGCAGAGCTGGATCTAATGCAGGTAGCTGGCTCCAGAGCCTCTGTGCTTAACCAGGATATTCTGCTGCCTCTCTAGAAATGTGCTCCAGAGGGAGGAGAGCTGGATGCTTTGTGTGGAAAGCAACACGAAGAGCCTTTCTGTTGTGCAATAAGGGCACATTTTCAATGTTTAAGATATTATCGTACTCTATTCTGATTTAGCTGTATGAAGGCAGGGGCCCAGTAATCTTAAGAAATATATATCCCAACTGATGAACTGATAGAATGGGTTCACTGATAAACCTTTGGATGGCAAACATTGTCTTAATGAATATGAACAGATTTTGTGTTTAAAATTCTGTAATTACAAAGTTAAGGTATTCATATGATCAACATTTTAACATATAGAACCCTCCTTTAAAACATCCCAATGTCTGGAGTTATTATTTTTATTTTCTGATTTGCTCTGTATGATATAACTAAACATGATACTGTGAGTGACTAATCAAGGCTCCAAGGAAGTGATTTCTGATTCACAAAACAACCTGCTGGGCGTTTTGTACACAGTTAAGCACAGTAAACAATGCCATCTCAAAATGAGGCAGATGGATTTTCTCCTACTTTAGCAACGTTACAGTTTATTTTTTATCCATTGTGTATATATTGCACTTATTGAAGTGCTGTTAATTGTATTAAGCTTTATGAATAAGCAAAATTGAACAAAACTAATTGTTTAATAATGTGTTTAGTGTATGCATTCATGCATGCACGTAAGTATGTATACATGTGTGTAGGTCAGCATCTTATAGATGTGTGTATGTATTTAAGTAGTATTAGTCCATGATGCTGCTAGATCTCTGGTCGGTGATTCACCATTGTGTTTGTGTAGTATTTATACACCACTTTATATTTTAAATATATGTCTGGTGTGCATAAAGGTTACCTGATTATGAAAATAAAAGTTGGGTAATCTTTGTGTACTGTGCCTTGATAGACTTTAAATGAAAGTCTTCATACATGCTTATAAACATTTCCCTTGGTTGTCAATGATATTGTAGATTGCTTTCTCACTGAATAGAATTTTTTTCAGAGTGGATTAAAACTGAAAAGAAAAATCTGTATATATGTATGTATGTATATTTATATTATAATAATTATTGTAATGTATATCATTTAGTTAAGATAAACATTTAATCTGATAATCAGATTGTATTCAATTATCTGTCTTTCTTTAGAATAAATATAATTATATAAATAAACTCATTGGGCTTCTCTATCATATCTCAATTTATTCTGTTTCACATAGATGGATCAATTTTTTATGTGCCTTAATATGTGAAAATAGAATATTTTGACTTGCTTCTTTTTGTTTAAAAATGGATTTTGAAATCCTAATGACTAACGTAAGCTTAAAGTTATACTGTCACCTTATTCCAAACATATCCTTCATTATTCAATTTCATCCTTTCTTTAAAAGGTCATTTTAAAAAGCAATGACATTTTAATGACAATGCAATTATTTTTCCTTGAAGGATAATGCTAATTAATTGAAATCTTTAAAATATTTTAGTTCGTGTTATTTATTTTTAGTTGTCAGTGAATAAAACATAGACGATAATTTCTGAATTAATCCACATTGCAATGATCCAGGAGAACTTTGTTTTCATGTAAGGATATGTACCTTTTTTTTTCTCCTCCTCCTCCAAGACCTGCTATTGTTACACCAACATAATGTTTAGATTATTATGTACTAATCGAGCTTATTTTCCCAGGATTTGTAATTAATATCTAATATGTGTGTATGAAATTATTGTTGCCTAGCTGCTGTTTCAGTCTGTAACTTGCTATAACAATAAACCTTATTCAAAACCTTCTGTAGCAGAGACACGAGTCTAGGTGCTAAGGTTCAATGGTGTTCACATCAAATAGTCTCTTTCCTCACTAACCTTACAGAATTGGTGGGGCACGGGTGGGAAGATAGAGGCCACTCGTTACAAGATTAAATAAAGAACTGAGCTCTGAAGCATGAGTAGCAGTTAACAGTTTGAGGATGGGGTTAGTATTTCCCAAATGAAAGGACTAGCTTGTGAAAGACCTGAAAGACCACGTGGAGAGTAAGCCCAGACTATTCTAGGAACTGAATTAAAGCCATTATGGAAAAAAGTCAAAGACCGAGAGGCCAGGGGTGAGAGATGAAGCTAGAGTGCTTGGCAAAGGCCACACTATGAAGTTTCAAATGCACTCTATTAAGGATTTGGGTTGCTATCTCAAGAGCAAAAGAAAGCCAGTAATGTTAGCAGTGCAATTAAAAACTTTAAGTATCTAATAGGAATTTAATAATTGCAGATATGCATACCTATCTGTCAAATACTAAATAAGGAGGCTTCATTTGAAGTATGAAGACAATGCTTATATCAAATACTAAATAAGGAGGCTTCATTGAAGTATGAAGACAATGCTTATATCAAATACTAAATAAGGAGGCTTCATTTGAAGTATGAAGACAATGCTTAGGGCAAATTAATTAATAATGTATATGTTCTTTTCATGGGATTCAATAATATTCCTTTTCTTGAGGATTTTATAGTTTAGTTTAGTTGGGTAAACCATATGCAAATAAACCTTATTTAATATCATCATATTTTAAATATTAAAAATTAATTGTGACAGATTATTAGTTGCTGAATTATCTAAAAAGGGTTTATAAAATAATATAATTGAATATTTTAAGGG
This sequence comes from Myotis yumanensis, assembly GCF_028538775.1. NCBI lineage: Eukaryota > Metazoa > Chordata > Mammalia > Chiroptera > Vespertilionidae > Myotis > Myotis yumanensis. The sequence goes on from NW_027223759.1 coordinate 18,082,081, forward strand.
GTTATATAACCTACGTTGTAGATGGGTCCAAGAATGAATAAGACAAGATGATTCTGGGAAGATGGTGGAATAGGAAGCACCAGGAATCTGTCTCCGCATTTAGACAAGAATTGCTCTGCAGAAACTGTCTGATGTAACTATTTGGAATTATAGTCTATTGAAGTCTTGCAACTTCCAGGGGAAGTCTTGAAAGATAAATTGTAGTTAATTTTGGTCAATTTCAGCTCTTAGCATTGTAGTGGCTATCCATCCCTGACTCCCCAGCCCATGGCAGACAGTGGTGCATAAATTACTTTTATAATGGATTAAAAAAAAAAAAAAGGATATTTTACACTGAGCTCTTAATCCCTCCTGGGTACTATGACTCTGGCTCTTGTAATTTTTTTTATCAACTATGGTCTTAAATTCTTATACATTGTCTAAATTTAGCTGTATAAGAATATATAAAAATTTTGTTAATGTGATAGCATTCAGCATTTTCAAATAATTTAACCATTAAGTGATTTTTAAAGATAGTAACCAAATTAAGTCAATTAAATTTATGCATTTTATATATTCAATTAGCTAACATTTTAACGAGATTAAGCCTTTTTATCATTTTAAACCTAGTGAAACAGTTGCTCTCAAACACGCTTAGATATATAGATGGTCATTGCTTTTCTAGAAAGCAATTTGATAATGTATGTACCAAGGATATAAAAACATCCATCCCATTTTACCCAGTCATTACATTCTGACAATATTTTACAAGAAACAGTAAACCATTCCTATAATGATTTATTCATCAAAATGTTTTATGAATTATTTTCATTTCTTAAAATCTAACACTAACCTAAACATCTAAAATTACAGAGTTGGATAAGAGAATAATACATTTAATGGGCTATCATTCAAGCCATAAAAATAGTGTGTACAAAGACTTTAATGGCATTAGAAGAGTTTCATGGTGTTATATTAATTGAAAAAAGTAGGAAATTAAACTCTATCCATGGTACATAGAGTGTATCAGTTTTCTACTGCTCCTAAACAATATGAATTTATTGTCTTACATTTCTAGAAGTCACAAGTCTAAAGTCAACCTCAGTGGGCTAATAGAGTCAAGGTGTGGCAGAGTCAGTTCCTTCTGGGGGCTCTAAAGGAGAATCTGCTTCCTGGCCATTCAGCCTGTGGAGCCTGCCCTAATTCCTTCACTCATGGCCCCTCATCACATGGCCGCTTCTCCCTCTTCTGCATTAGCACATCGGTATCACTGACTCTTCAGCCACAGTTTTATAGGACCCCTGTCATTCCATCAGGCTCACCCAGTTAATTCAGGATTATCTCATGTCAAGATTCTTAATTTAATTGCATTTGCAAGTGGATTTTGCCATGTAGGGTAACATACTTATAGGTTCTTGGAATTATAATGTGGACATATTTGTGGGGGGTGGGGATTTAATTCTACCCACCACACATAGGATGGCCATATTTATCACTGAAACCGGGATACTTTCTTTTTTTAAAATTTAATTCCAAAATATTTTTATTTATTTAATGTTGACAGTATTACAGTTTCCCCCATTTTCTTTCCCTTTGTCCCTCTCCACTCAGCTGCCACCCTACCCCATACTCTTGATAATGAAAGAGGGCACTATTTTTTAAAAATATATTTTATTGATTTTTTACAGAGAGGAAAGGAGAGGGATAGAGAGTTAGAAACATTGATGATGAGAGAAAAACATCAACCAGCTGCCTCCTGCACACTCCCTACTTGAGATGTGCCCGCAACCAAGGTACATGCCCTTGACCGGAATTGAACCCGGGACCTTTCAGTCCGCAGGCCGACGCCCTATCCACTGAGCCAAACCGGTTACAGCAAAAGAGGGCGCTATTAATAATTACTTCAGGGCAACAGAGGTAAACAGGAGCTATTCTTGAAAAATCTAGGTAGGTGCTCACTTAAGTATACAACTGGAATGATAAGAAATGACAAGCTGTCTAAATTCAATTGAAAGGGACCTGTTTTTGTTATCTTGGGAAAATTTAATACTTTCTCTCATTCCTTTATAGTTTATTATAATTGAGCATATTTAATTAAAATTCGATTTTTAAAAAGTATATGTTATCCATACTTGGGTAATATTTTATGTTTGAGTATTGATATGGATGCTTTTTAAAAATTTATATGCTATTGGTCTTAGAGACACAAGGACAAACAACAAATTATATTAAAATAATTCAGGAACTCATCCATGCATGCAATAATTATGATTGTGAGCACCCAAGAAAAATTAGTGTGTAATGTCTTAATTAAAGTTGGGCAACACAGTTTTATTTACAGATTGAATTCTATTAAATCTTCAGAGTGGTATATTTTTATTTTACCCTGATGTAATTAATATTTAGTATAGCTCTTTCGGTAGCACATTGCATTATTAATGCACATTTTGTGAGAAATATAATAGTATGTAAAAAAAAAAACTCTCTTTGGAAGATAGCCCATAAATTTTGTTATTATATTAAAATGCAAATTTTGCCTCTGGCTTAACAATTTAAAATACTTATGTGTTGCAGTTTTGCTTGTTTAGAGGTATTAGCTGAGAAAAAACTATTAAAATCTGTTGATTTTTTGCATGAGGATCTGTTTTCACATTTTTAAACCAGAGTTGGGAATCTTTCCCAGTGGCATTCTTAACTCATAGATATGATGTGAGTGTTGTGTTTACTTTAGTCCTGCTCTTGTTTTCTTTAGAAAAACTGTGATTTGTATTAGTAGCATATTACCGAAGCTACATGGCTATTAAAGTTTGAGCCTTAGGACAGAAGAGTAAAAATTTCAAACTTTTATTATTGTTCTTGTCAAAAGATGTTGTTTTTTTGGCTGTGGTATTCCCTCTAAGGCAGCCTCCAAGAAAAACACCATTTATCTTAGTTTAGCTATGAGAAGTCCACAGGGGTCCTTTCTTCATCTTTAATAATAAGCTTTCAAAAATATTCATAAATAGAAAGCTATCTTTAAGCACAAACTCTGTAATGTGTGGTAACACCAAATAGATCTTCTGCTGAGCCTTTTTATTAACAAAAATGATGGAGAAAATAAAAACTCCCCAAACTTTTTATTCCTTAATGCTAAAATAGGACGATATGAATCCTCTATCAGTCTTGATGTTTCTTGGATTGGGAGTGAAACACCTCTGAGTTTAAGGTGAGGTTTTCTGTGGGGATGAAAAGAAAGCAGATTGCCTAACTCTAGGTAGTAGCTTATTCACAAAGTATTGTTCCCCATGCAAACACCACTGCTCCCTGTCTCCCTTGCTTGCTCTCATTCATTCTCACTTCCTGCATTAGAAACGGTGTCTCTCAGTGACTGTTCCTGAGCGCCACTAGAGAACACCAGCCTTTATGTAGCTACACCTGAATGTGCACTGCTTCCTCTGGGATAATTAGATTTATAAATTGGACATGGCACTCTTCTACTTTTCATTTGGCGAACATGTTTTATCTAATTCCTAAAATACATCTGAAAATGATTGTGGCATAGGTAATCATGTATTGCATAAAATAATTTCATTATTGTTAAGTACTTTTTAAAAACTAATACTAGTAATTAGTTTCATGTCACAAAATTAATGCTTCTCATAAACTCTTGTATTACACTTATAATATAGAATTTGAGGAGAGGTTTATATTATTTTAAATAACATATTTGTGATTTTTGTCTCAAAGGATAATTTTCCAATAATTTTTAGCCCTTTCAAAATCAAAGTTGTTCTCCTTATGTTTAAATATTTAGTATGCCTTATGCATCCTAGGAAATATGAGAGACTTTTTTACCTACTGATAATACACACATTAATATTCCAAGCTAATGCTCTAACTACTGCAGACCATTCAGTTGATCACCCTATGCATACAAATACAAAACTCTCTTGTGTGTTACTTCTAGTTTTTAAATATGTTTATAATATTTTGGAATGTTGGGGTTAATTTTGGAATGTTTCAAATCAGCAAACAAAATAAAGTTCATTAGAAAATTAAAACAATTGGAATTTCAGGACAGAAAGATAAGTGATTCTCACATGATACACTCAAGGTCAGAATTATTTTTCCAGTTATTTTTAAAATCCTCCCCAACAAATCAGGAGCCACCACATGGTTACTACAAAGTGTCTTTATTTGTAGAAACAACTATGAAAATGATTCACTGCTGTCATTCATGCTCAATTCCTAGATTATTTTCAAATTAAAAGAGGCCCCAAATTATATAAAATAATGTTAAGGGGGTGTATGGAATAGTCTTCATTTTGAAGACTATTTAATATACTAAAACATATGACTGCTATATTAAAACAAAACTTTTACTAATATTGTTTAATATATAACTAAAAATATTTGTAAGTATCAGGAACCATACGTATTAATAGTCTGCAAGGAGCCAAGATTTCTCAAAAGTCTCTTGGGAAGAAGCACATCACGGGGGTGTAGGTTTTAACAGTCGCCAAGACAGCCCTTGGAGCTGCAGCTTTCACCACTCTGGCCCCTTCCACATCTGCTGCCTCCCATTGCTTGCCGTCCCCTCCAGGCCTCTTCTCTTTTTTCCCATCCTTTCCTCTATGTAATGAGGGATTCTGGAAGCTGAGCAGTCCCATCACCTGCCGTCTGTAGGCTGCAGACTCAGGAAAGCTGGTCCTGCAATTCAGACCGAGAACCTGAGAACCAGGGGAGCTGCTGGGTTAAGTCTCAGTCTGAGGGTGGGAAACTGAGGTCCTAGCTCAGGCACTCAAACAAAAGAAGCACATTCTCCCTCCTCGTGTTTTTTGTTCTGTTCAGCCCTCAGTGGATTTAGATGCTGTCCATGAACATTGGGGAAGGCAAAGTGCTTTGCTGACTCTACTGATTCAAATGCTAATCTTGTCCAGGAGCACCCTCACAGACACTCCCCAAACTAATGTTTAGACCAAATATCTGGACACCCAGTGATCAGTCAAGTGGACACATAAAAGTAACCATCATAACCTCTAAGTTTGGGGGGCCTTGAGTTAGGCGCCCCACTCTTATTTTACTCAGATATGGCCCTGGTGATGCAGGAATGCCAGATTTAGAGCTGTGAGCAGGGCCCATGCATTTAGACAGCTATGAGCTAAAGATGAGCACCCATTGTCTCTAGGACATTATCAATGTCACTGATGGGGAAATTGAAGCCTAAGAGGAATCATATGGCAAATGAGCATAAATTCAAGACTAGAGCCCAGTTTTGATTAGACTAATTGCTAATCAAAAATTATCATCATTTATTCAAAAATATGTATTGAAGATCAGTAGCACATAAGATATTATTGACTAAAGTGATTTAGACATAAAGGGTGTTTTCCTTTATGAAGCTAATATATAAAATAGATCCCAGAAATGTGGAGAGTCAATTAAAGGACTGTAGGAAGGAATGGCATATTAGAAAGTTGTGATAAAGTGTTCAAGATCAATTTCTAAATCTGCCAAATTACTTAGACTATTTCTCAAATGAAAAACTAGTTTTTCTTTGTGGTTTTCCTTTCTCTTCCCAGAGCCCATTAATATCATGCTTGGTCTAGAATTTTCCTGCCCAATCCTAACAGAATTTAAATGTATTTGTTCCTAACTGAACAAATACTTCTCTCATCTCTCTCCCACTTTTAAAAATAACTTTTAACATTACCATTTGACAGTTAACTCTTCCTAAGTTCGGATGTTTTTCCTTATAATCTATAGCACTGTGTTTATTTTTATTATATTTTTACTGTAGGCAGGGAGACTGGTATTACTAATTTTAATTTTCTGGTTCATGTCAACATGTCACTATTTGACTTAAGTATTATCATATAATGGAAATCCAAGTGTCTATTAAGAAGTGACTGGAAAGCCCTAGTCGGTTTGGGTTGGTGGAATCCTGGGTTCGATTCAGGTCAAGGGCACATACCTCTGTTGCAGGTTCCCCAGCCCTGGTCGGGGTGTGTACAGGAGGCAACCAATCGATGTGACTCACTTACATTGATATTTCTCTCTGTCTCTCCTTCTCCCTTCCACTCTCTCTAAAAATCAATGGAAAAATATCATCAAGTGAGGATTAACAACAACAAAAGTGACTGGAAAAATAAATTGTGATACTTCCAGTGGTGAAACATACACAGTTTGAAGAAGAAAGATGCACCCATATTAACATGTCTTACAATATTATTCTGTGGGGGGGAAAGCACATTACAGAAGGGGGTATACAATTTAACAAAACTATGTTCATACACAGAGTACCACATACATTTATTTTACAATAACAGAGAAGGTCTTAAAAATTATGCAAACTAGTGCCAACAGTCTTTCCTATCAGGAAGTGCAATAGTTACTTTATACATTTCCTTATATTTTGAAATTTTGTAATAAGCTTCAATTAATATTATAATAAAACTAGAGGCCCGGTGCATGAAATTAGTGCATTGGGGGGAAGGGTTCCTCAGCCTGGCCTGTGTCCTCTTGAAACCTGGGAGACCTTGGGGGATGTCTGACTGATGGCTTAGGCCCACTCCCCGTGGAATAGGCCTAAGCCGTCAGTCGGACATCCTTAGCGCTGCCATGGAGGCAGGAAAGGCTCCCGCCACCACCGCTGTGCTAACCAGCCCAACTTCTAGGCTTCTGGCTGAGCTGCACTCCCTCTGTGGGAGTGCACTGACCACCAGGGGGAAGCTCCTGTGTTGAGCGTCTGCCCTTTGGTGGTCAGTGCGCATCACAGTGACCAGTCATTCAATTGGTCAATTTGAATATTAGCCTTCTATTATAAAGGATTAATTTATTACAAAAGAACAAAATAAGGAAAAAAAAGTTGAAAACTTTTCTTATCTGTAACTTTAAAAGCAATACTCATTCCACCCCTAGTTTTTTAATTGTGAAAATGAAAAAAGTCTCATATTATATTGCATTCTATATAAAATGTTAACAGTTCAAATATCTAATAGTTGCAAGCATCACTCATAAATAGATATATATTTTTAATTATTTTATTATCTTCGCTTTGTGTTTTAATGTGTCTAAAGTTTGTCATATTAATTAATTGAGACATATATATTACTTATCTTTCCCCGGGAATTGTTATAAATTTTACACAGATTTAATTTACTATACGCATATCAGTTGACTAGAGGGGCAAATTAAATAATAATAACAATAATAATAACTCTAACAGTCAAAATGACAAGCTATTATTACTTTGTAGTTATATTACTTTATAGTTTGAAATTTTATCCAGTTCTCTAAGACAACATACTTATTTCTTTTGTGATTAGATTTTGGAGCAAATAAGATGTGATATTTTTATTTTAAGACTTTGTAATCTAAAATTGCCGAGGCTTCACAAATCTTGCTGCTCGTAGCCTTTTATCTAGATTCTTCAGAATGACAGTCTCTCTTATTTCAAGCTGGAAATTCTCCCTTGTTTAAGGCTGCAAGTCCCTTTGTTGTCTAGCCTTCGTCCACTATCACTTCTTTCTTGCTTTTCTCTCCTGACCTCCAGCTGCCTGTCCACAGCTCCCAGAGCCACTCTGGGAAGATGCTATTTCTGCCCACGCTGCTGTCTTTTAAGTTCCCAAAGCTGCGAAACAAAAGGATTGTAAATGGGCAATATTTCCTTCTGGTTTTATCTCACCAGAGCCCTACTGTTCCTAACAGAGGAATGGGTGAGGACACCCCACTCTTCAATTCTTCAACCCAGACCCATCGCAGGCACGGGTCCTTTTCCTACAGCCACCTCTAGTAGGGCTTAGAAAAGGTCTGGGCAGAGGCTGTCATAAGAAATGCACTCCTTTCTGCTGTTTATTTTTCGTTCTTGCTTCCTGTCCTGGGTCCCTGCTTATAGGCATACACCAAACATCCTCCTCAGTCCTCCTTAATGAAGGACACCAGCACTGAATACAAAGCAGCTCTTAAAAATGCATATTTCCCGCACAGATCTAAGAATCAATTAAAGCTTAGCCTGAAGTTCTATGACATGAAACAGATGTATAAGTTTGCTTAACATTATTTATACACTATCATCTTTAGATGAAACATTCTTTACTTACAATTTTGTTTGTTTGTTTTGCTTTTTCTCAGATTTTGAATTGCTGTTTCCAAGAGCCAGATAATTGAAAATTTCTATTCTTTTTCAGTCTTGCAAATCCGGTACTCCAAAAAGTAGTTCCAGCCAAATAAGCAGTACAATTTGATTTAAAATTACACTGCTGGTCCTGATGCTAAAAACAATTATAATATTGCCTTACCTTCTTTTTTTACACTTAGCAGAAAGCATGGAAACTATACATACATTTAAAATGCTAAGCATCTATGGATAATATTTTCTCCACTTTCTAAATCTTTTTAATAATTGTACTTCACAATTCACTGTTGTTCCAGTTGTTAGAGTATCCAGTTAGTTAGAAAATTAACAAAAGAGGAGGGGGCAAGTGGAACAGCCCCCTCCAGGGGCATCGTTTTTATTTTATTTTATTTTATTTTTTGTTTTTCTGGATTAATGGGTGAGGGAGAAAATTGTGAGGGAGGATTTTTTTTTATTAAGTGAATGCTCAAGAGAAGGCAAATGACAAAGCTAAACTATGAAATATGTGCAGTAGGAGCCAAAATAGCAACCATGAAAAGGGGAGAAGATTAGACTGGGGAAGTCTGGGGAAAAGATCTGGTAGGGGAAGGGCACAATCACCCCCAAAAATCCAGGGAGGAGATTGGCTGGGGGAGGGCACAGGCACAAGCCTGGGAGAAGCCAGGAAGGAGATTGGATAATTTGAAAGAAAGCTTACTCTTTCCCAAACCCAAGAAAATTTAAAGAAATCCGACCAAGAACCGGGCACAATCCCTGCTTGGACCACACCCATGCCCTTCCTTCTCTCAGGCACATATGTTTTTGCCTTCCTTTCTCCTAAACTCTAAGGGTATCCATGAGACTTGTGACCAAGGGAGCAGTGAGCATCAGCAGAGGACTCTCCTTTTGCTTCTGTAACTTCCTTTCCTGAGTCCATGAAGCTGCTACCCTGTAGCCTGCCTGCTCCCTTCCTCCCAAGTGTGCACTCTCTACACTCTAATACATCTGCCACTATCTCTTAAAACTCCTTCTATATGAGTGTCCCTGAAATTCTTTCTGTTGACACTGCTGAAGAATCTATTTCCTCTGATTTATGTGTTTGCCATTTTATCTATGATAAAAACATTGATAAAGTTACCTTGGTAGGCGTATCCATTAATTTTATGGTTGCATAATACTAAGGACTAAATTTTTTAAATAAATGTGATAAGGATATTATTTTAGAGACATGCAGACTCTAAAAATGCCTGTATTTTAAAATTTTTTATTTGTTTTTCAACAAGTAGGTGAAATACTAAGGATAGGATGCCTGGAATGGGAGTCTAGGCATTAGGTCTCTCAGAAAGCCCCTGTGGTCTTCATATACATTTATAACATGTTTTAATCACCTCCTATTCACCCTGACGATGAGAAAGGGATCTTCACTAGGTTTATGGGAATGACCAAATGCAGGACACCTACCAGACACTACAGGTGAGCTCTGCAGATTATCACATATGCTCCTGCCAGGTGGGTGGGAGAGAGTGAGGACACAGTTCCCGCTCTGGGCCACATGGCGGTTGAGTTCAGGAACACAATGAACGAGTCGGGGCTGGGGAAGGCAGGCTTTGTAGTATTGAGGGTAAGGCTACCCTTGATTCCCAAGCTGGCCATTAGGCCATTCAAGGCCTTCCCAGTTTCACCAGACATCAAGGCAGCACATAGTATCAGGCCTGAGTTTCAGACCTTCCATGTTGTCTTTCGTTTATGAGGAAAAAATGTAATGTCTGGTAGTTTTAAAACTATGTTTAATTATAAAGGCAAAACAAAGACTCTTATGGAAATCCCGACCCAGAATTAAGAGAAGACATCAGGAACCAAATCTGTGGCTGTGTGTTGAAGGATGGTCTCTCTTTCCCCCTTTCCTGGGTGATCTATTCAACTATGCATTTCTGGTTCTGGTTCTATATACTAACTCTTCTACTACCAGTTATCTTGGATGCTTCTCACAGGAGTCACTCTCCTCAGCCTCAGTGGTACTTGACTTTCTAGCTCTGATACTTGCTGACAATTGGCAACCTCTTTCTGTGCTTATGGTTCAATTTCCCAAGACAAAATATAATTATCTTAGACTTTTGCATTTTCGGAAAGGCATTAACACCAGGCCAAATTATATGCTTATGGCAATATTATGAATAAGCTACTTCTGAGAAAGACATCCACTCTTACTGTACTTAACTTAGCTGATGTAGGTGTGGGGATATATGCCAATACTGAGGGCATAGACTTCCTCCCAAGGAAAGGTGTAGGAAGCAAGACCTTCTGAAATGTACACAGCAAAATACCTCAGGCTATCAAATCAGTGCTCCTGAGCAGTTTTCTCTTTCTGAAAGTAAAATCATTATTTCTCAGCTACCAAGTCAAATTAGTGAATTAGTCTGTCTTTTATGTTCTTTCTTCTGCCCACTTCCCCACCTTCTTTAGTTTTGATGCATGAAATATGTTGCTTTTTTTCTTTCTTGTTTCTCTCTTACTTTGAAATATACAGTCATTATCTTTTCCGTCATGGTAAGTTGGTTAAAGCCATTCTCTGACACCTCCAGACTCTCTCCCTGCCAGCCACTCCTATACCCAGCCCAACTGGTTCTGATGAAACGCCAATTTCAATAAGTTACTTTACATATCCCCTTATCCCTCTGAAAATGTCCTCAAAGCAATGCCTTGAATTCATTTCTGTGTTTTTATGTATCTGCCCTGATTCTTGACAAAAGGGGATTGTGTCTATAGGGAATTTTACATCTATATAAAATACTGGTGATACTGGGTAGGAGATTAAGATTTTTTTTAAAGTGATAACATATTCTTATCTTTTATTTTATTAGTCTATTTCCCAAGTCAGATTATAACCCTTTAGAGCAGTGGTTATCAACCTGTGGGTCGCGAACCCTTTGGGAGTCAAACAACCTTTTCACAGGGGTCGCCTAAGACCATTGGAAAACACATATATAATTACATATTGTTTTTGTGATTAATCACTATGCTTTAATTATGTTCAATTTGTAACAATGAAAATACATCCTGCATATCAGATATTTACATTATGTTTCATAACAGTAGCAAAATTACAGTTATGAAGTAGCAACGAAAATAATTTTATGGTTGGGCATCACTACAACATGAGGAACTGTATTAGAGGGTCGTGGCATTAGGAAGGTTGAGAACCACTGCTTTAGAAGATACTAATTAAGTTTAATGGGTTTTGCTACTCCAGTACCCATTTAATAATATATAATTTGATAGTGGTGATATTGTTAATTTAATTATGCTTTGAAAGAATTCATAGTGAGTTGTTTGTATTGTTTACTTGATTCAACTTCTTATTAGAAATTAAGTATGGCTATTGTATCTTCTCTAATGGGATCACAGAGTAGAAAAATAGCTTGGCTTAAATATGGCTGTGTAAGTGCATAAAAAAATTTCATCCGGACCCTATTCCAACAACATTGGATTGATAGCTGGTAAAAGGTGTCAGAATTGCTTGTCATATTGAGACTAAGGAGTACAAAAAGGCTTGTAAAAGTTTCAAGTTCTCCTGTCAATACTGGCATTTCACTAAAGATTAATTAAGCCACATTTGCTTGTTAGTAAATATCAAAATATCAATCAGTTTTATCAAAAAATATGACTTGCATGTTATATTGTATGTGTGCATATTCATGGTAAAGAAATGAGATATTGTGTCTTTTTTTAGTTTATACCCTTGGCATGCAAAGGAATGTCAAATATTTTTAATTAAAATTGGATCAGAGCACACATACAGCCAAGACTAATTTTAGTATTTTCCATAATTAGAAAAATAGGGGATGATATCTCTTTTCTTTGAAGACCGTTCTAGAATTGATTTTATACTTAACTTTTATATGTATTCACACATTAGAACAAAATTAATTTCCTTTATACAGTGAAAACAGATCACTTTGCATGTCCAACTTAGTACAATGTAAGAGAATAAAAAATTTGTTAAAGTTTCTCTGAATTAATTAACCAGGTCCTCATGACTCTTCTCTCTCATACAGCAATAATAAGAATACCCATGTGTGCCAATCACAGAGTGTCCTCTGCTGCTCTCTCATTTCCAGTACTGCCCTACAGTAGCTGGCCACCTTGGCCTCTTTAGACTCCTAGCTCTGTCTACTACTGGAAGGATTACTTATACTTTCTTTACATAGCTCATGTTCTCCTTTAAACCTCTTCCAATCTGTCATTCACTCTCTCTGGAATTCTTATCAAGTCACCAATAACCATCATTTTATTAAATCTAGTAGTTGATTTTTGCTCTAAATGATATGGCCCCCTTAATATTTGACCTCATTTGTTACTAATATCCCCCTCAGTCACTCCACTACATCTATTTTTAATTCTTCAAACACAGTAGGCATGATTCCCTTAGACTCTAAGGCTTAGAGCATGCATACTGACTGTTCCCTCGGCTTAAACTGGTCTTTCTTCTGACATCTGCCTGCCTAACTTACTCCCCTTTTCTAAGACTTCTCAGTAGGCCTGATTACCCTGCTTAAAATTGCAACAGCAAGCCCTAGCTGGTTTGGCTCACTGGATAGAGCATCGGCCTAGGGACTGAAGAGTCCCGGGTTCGATTTCAGTCAAGGGCATGTACCTTGGTTGCAGGCACATCCCCAGTAGAGGGTGTGCAGGAGGCAACTGATTGATGCTTCTCTCTCATCGATGTTTCTAATGCTCTATCCCTCTACCTTCCTCTCTGTAAAAAATCAATATAATATATTTTAAAAAATTGCCACAGCTTACTTTTATAGCCATGCTCTAAAGATGAGCCTCAATGTAGCCCTGCCCCTTGAGTATGAGCTGGTCTGTGACTTATTTGTAACCAATAGGATGTATCAGATGTGACAGATCTGGAACTCCTAAAGCTGAGTCTGATGAAGTTTTGTAGCTTCTTTCTTAGTTTCTTGAAATATTATCGTTCAGGATGATCACTGAAAGCACACTCTCTCTCAGAGCCCAGCCTCCATACTGTGATGCCAAGTCACATGGAAAGGCCACTTGTAGGCACTTTGGTCAATAACCTTAACTGAGCTTCAACTGCTGGCCATGTGAGTGAGTCATCTTGGATCTACAGCCCCAACTAAAACCCTGGCTCATACCTTTCTGCAAGCATATGAGAAACCCAAGTGGGAACAACTAGCAGAGCCCCATTAAAGCACAGTACTATAGAAAATAACAGTACGTTGTTTTAAGCCACTAAGTTTTAGAATAGTTTATAATTAAGGGTAACTAGAAGTCCACTTTTCCCTGTTTAATTTCAAATGCCTTGCTCTACTTTCTTTTTTTACCCTGAGCCTTTATTTTTATTTAACAGTAGTGAGCCGGTGCACAAATTCGTGCACATTGAAAGGAAATTAGTTAGAAGGTGGCCGGTAGGGCAGGACTGGGCGAGAGGGGCCAGACATGTCTTGGAGCCAACCTCCAGTGGTCCCTCCCCTGTGTCTGCAAAGTGAGCAGGGCCCTCCAGCAGGTGGGGTCCCTTGGTCTGGCCTGCAGGTATTGGGCCAAAATCAGCTCTCCAACATCCCCTGAGGGGTCCCGGAATGCGAGAGGGCACTTTGCAAAGATTCTGTCATATAGGGTATGGAACGCAAACGCAAGTGTGCAGTAAATCAGATTTGCCGCCAACAGTGCCCCAGCAAAAACATAACCCACAGCCAAAAGTGGAATGGTGTGGCCCCAGGAGGAATCGGGCTCCCTCCTCTCTGGTTTCAGGGTGTGTCATCTGAGAACTGCTGCTGCCAAGTCACTGCAGCTCAGCAGCTCCTGCGTTGAGTGTCCACCCCCTGGTGGTCAGTGCACATCATAGCGACTGGTTGGAAGGTAGGAGGGACACTTAGCATATTGGCCTTTTATATATACAGATACTGTATGATTTACTAATTTATTATGTTCAGTATTTATTTTTTGTCTGGCTGTTTGAAACCAGGTTAAACATGCTGCTGCATTTTTCTTCATCACTTTTTCAGTCATACCTGCATTGTCCTTTCTTTTAGTTTGACTTTTCTGCTACTCTCACACTCGTATTTTTCTGTTTTCTTTGTCATTCTCCTCCTCTTTTTTCTTCACCAATAAATTTGGAAGTCTCAACAATTCTCATGTAAGACATCTTCCTCACTGCCAGGTTCTTCTTAGTTTTCATATTTGTTATTTATTTTATCATTATTATTTTCAGTAAAGAGGGGAAGAAGGGCACCCTTAACTGAGGACATTCCTGGAAAATAAGTTTCCTTGAAATAATTTCGTGACAGACCACCTGGCAAACACTAATGTGTGCTAGTGGGAGGTCTCTTATCTATGGACTGCTGCAGCAGATGTCTCGGTGCTTTTGGAAAACAAACCTACAATCTATAGACTTATGTGGCATGGCTGCCAAGAAATATCATGTACATTATGTCACACTCTTAGTATAAACTGGAAATGTTTCAGGCCAAACAGCTCCCTTTGATTAAAACAGGTAACCATACACATATGTCTCAAGGTGTCATTTATTAATCTGGGCCAGTGTATCCTCATGATAAAAAACACCTGAGAAATTGCGTTAATAATTCTGGATATTTCCCTCCTTTGTATATACCATTCAATTATAGGTATCCTTAAAATCATTGGTAAAGCTTGATGCTGGCTAAGTCTTATTTGTGAGACTTATTGGACAACTAAAACCTTTGTGTTTTATCAATAAACTAGAGTCACAGTGTACGAATTCATGTGTCAGTGGGGTCCCTGTGGGATCAGACCAAAACTGGCTCTCCAACATTTCCCAAGGAGTCCTGGATTGTGAGAGAGCGCAGGCCAGGCCAAGTGACCCCACCTATGCATGATTGAAGCCGGGGAGGGATGTGGGAGGTTGGCCAGCTGGGAAGGGACCTTGGGAGGGCTCCAAGGCATGTCTAGCCCATCTCACTCAGTCCTGATTGGCCAGACCCCAGCAGCAAGCTAACCTACTGGTCAGAGCATCTACCCCCTGGTGGTCAGTGCACATCATAGCGAGTGGTTGAGCAGCCTTAGCATATCATTAGCATATTATGCTTTAATTTGTTGAGTGGTCGACTGGACGACTGGACACTTAGCATATTAGGCTTTTATTACATGGTATCTAATGGCATTTCAGATGATTGAAGTTGATAGAAATCTACCTAGATATCTGAGTCAACACTAGGCTATGTTCTCAACAGAGTTATCTGTAATTATTACAGTTTCCTTCAGGGCAATGTGTTATCACATGTAATTCAGTGAAGAAACATGTACATATGAATAAAATGTAATAAGCCATCAATATCTACAACTCTGGGTCTGCATAATGTAAGAGCAAACAGCAGTCTAACCCAGTGATGGCGAACCTATGACATGCGTGTCAGAGGTGACACACGAACTCTTTTTTTTGGTTGATTTGGTTGATTTTTCTTTGTTAAATGGCATTTAAATATATAAAATAAATATCAAAAATATAAGTCTTTGTTTTACTATGGTTGCAAATATCAAAAAATTTCTATATGTGACACGGAACCAGAGTTAAGTTAGGGTTTTTCAAAATGCTGACACACCAAGCTCAAAAGTTTCGCCATCACTGGTCTAACCACTGATTTGATATCATGGAGCCTCAAGAATTTTTGACGGTTCAAAAAATAAATAATTTATTCATTTAGCATCTATTTAAAATTATGGAAATATACGTATTTCTTCACTGAATTACATATGAACCAAATTTACAAATGGGAAATAATGTTAGCTCATTTTCAAATATTCCATCTTTTTTTGAAATTTGTAGCCTAAACTATATAGATATTATTTATAAGAAGTAGAAATATAGCATGCCATATCTGTGTCTTTTTTTGTTTGTTTTTGCTGCTACAATGAATATTACATATTTCTTGAGTATGCTATTTTCCAGACAAATGTGTACTCCATCATATTGTAATTAGAACCATAACATTTCCCTGGAATGTTGCTTACATCTTAATAAAAGGATAATCATGCTACAGAGCTTTATATTTGGGACCTTACATTTTCTTCTCAGTGATTCTTTCACTTTGTAGAAGCAATTTTCATTCTTTTGTGTTTTTAGTGTATCATGTACCAAATGAAAAATAAAGATATTCTTGGAGAATGAGACGAAATGTTGCCTGTTGATAAGAAGCCTCTCTTCTCCACTTCTTTTCTATATATTTTTAAAATCTTCATTTCCTTTTATTAAGTGTTCCTTGTATATTTCTTCACATTGCTTCTCTTTCTTCCCCTCTTCAAAGATGATCTATGTGTGGAGAGGATTACAGTCTCTAGGGACTTGGGAACCTAAAAAGCCATGTGGGTTCAAGAAAAGTGGAGTCAATATCAATTGCAGTGTAATAAAATAATAGTCCACCTTTGTATAGTCCTTTTCACTTTTCAAATTTATGTTATCATATAATGATGTTTCTAATATACAAATATCATCATCCATAGCACACAGAAGCTGAGCTCCCAACCTGTTCTCATTTATTAAATTATAAGGGAAAGCAATCTGACAAAATTAAAATCTCAAAATGAATTTTTTTTGGCTATTCCTTATAAGGGACTATTTTCTTACTTGATATAAATCAAGATGATTTAAGATTGACCCTAAATAAACCAGCTCCTCATGAAAGTGAAGCCCAACAGCAGTGCCGGCACCTAAACCCACTGCAGTGGGCTTTTCCCTGGGTTTTGTCTTCTGTGTTATTGTTCCCCTCTATGCTCTGCCCTTCCCTGGAAGGATTAGAGCTGTCCACAGGGTTAACTCAGGCGCACACATGCGATGTGCTTTAGTCACTGAAATGTGGATAGAAATGAAGGATGGTACTTCCTGGAAGAAGCTTTAAGAGTTAGCACACTCTTTGCCGTTTTCTCTTTTTCCCTTCTCTTATGACAGATATATTTGACATGGCAAAACTGCAGCCAACCAGAAATGGACTTATATGATGAGTAAGAAACATACCTTTGTGTTTGATACTGAAGCACAACCTAGACTGGCTTGACTGATGGGGTTCCTTAAAATTATTAGGGACTTGACTATCCTGTTCTCTAATATTGCTATCCCTTTTTTACATATATTCTGGCTGAACTGTGATCAAGACACTTGATTCTCCATTCCTAAGAGAGCACTATTTAAAAGACTACTGTCCCACCCAGCCAGAATGGCTTAGTAGTTGAGCCTTGACCTATGAACCAGGAGGTCATGATTTGATTCCTGGACAGGACACGTGCTCAGATTGTGGGCTTGACCCCCGGTGGGAGGTATGCAGGAGGCAGCAGATCAGTGATTCTCCCTCATCATTGAAGTTTCTATCTCTTTCTTTCTCTCCCTCTCTGACATCAATAAAAAATATATAACAAAAATAAAAGACTACTGTTCCTTAAATATGAATAGAAGGCATCAATCACAGTGGGGGTGCTTTGTAAGTTTGTAAAAAAAAAAAAACAACAACAACAACATTAAGCAAGCTCCCAATAAAACCATTTTTTAAAAAAATCTAGGATTTATGCAAATCTCATAAACTTTGGCAGTCAGGGAAAACAGATATTTGCCATAAAGAGCAGTGACTTGAATCTATCTCAAGCAATTCAGATTAATTGCAGGGAAAGTAAAGAAACATGTTTCACTTTACTCTTTTGTGCCTTGGCAAATTGTGTTGCATTATGCTACAGACCCGGCAGAGTAAAGTGTGTCATTTTGGAAATTGCTGCCGAGTGTGGGTATTGCGAACGACCACAGCAGAGATTTCCAAAGTCACTGCAGTGCTGAGGTGGCGGGGTCACCAGGTGTTAGCACTTCCAGGGCTCTTTGTCAGGCTGCTGAATAGCTGACATCGATTTCAGGAGACAGAGAAGTGCTGCACTCTATTTTCACTTGGCAAAGCTTTGGGAGTTAACGGTCGAGTGAATAAAACTTCTACTAACTTACTTGTACTTCAAGAGCTCCATGATGTTTCTTGGAGTGTTGAATTAATTGGGAAGGCTAAAATAATTGATTTTAAGTTTGTACTTATTATCATTCTAAAAATTTTCCGGGAAAAAAATCCATATTTTAGTTAAAAATATCAGTAAGTGAAAGTGGAGCAATGTAGATGAATGTGATACAAAATTTGTACCCCAGTTGGCACTATTACATTCTGTCTGAAATACTGAAATAGTCTTCATTTTGCCATTCTGAAGTCTTTCCATCATGGACTGGTGACTTGATTCTGCATTCCACAGTATCTTGACTTTCTTACATATCTATCACACTTATTTTGTATGATTACTGTTTCCTATTGTGCCGGGGTTCTTGTCCCAGCATCAAGAAGGGTTCAGGAATCTGGAAAAGGAGCTGCGCGTAGATGACATAGGAATCCAGAGACTAATAAAGAATCCGGAGACGAGGTATAATTTTGGAAGGCATTGGGGGTCAGAGGACCTTCAGCTAAAGGAACTGAAGACTCCCTCCTTGTCTAGGACCCTTGCTTTTATTAACACAATTTGTCCTAAGGCAATATGGAGATAATACACCTCAAAGGGTAAGGTTTCAAAGGGTACAGAAGCATTGTCAGTTTGGGGAATAGCCTATGGCTGTTCAGGTGTTTGGCCAGTAGGAGGCAATAACATGTAGATTAAGATGCCCTTTAACTGTCTGGCAGCCACAATCAGTTTCCTATTCAGGTTTGGAGAAATGCCTTTAGCCATTTCCAACAGGTGACTACATGTGTGACTCAACCCTGTTGAGTCCCCAAGTTTCTCTTGAAATTATGACATGCTGGAATTGGTGTATGGCACTATTGTATATGCATTAGTAGTCTTTGAGATCTATGAAGGAAGGGGTATTGCATATTTTGTTCATCATTCTGCCTCATTGCCCATTCTGTACTTAAAATGTAGAAATATTTGTTGAATGAATGAATGATTATACAAATGAATGTAAGATTATCTTGACTCTCAGTAAGTGGCATTTAATTTACTTTTGTTTTTCTAGGAAAATGGGTAAGATCTAATAGCTAAATTCACCTAATCATAATTTTTATTTAACTTATCTCTCTTAATAAACATTAAAAGATGGAAAAGAAAACTCTAATGCCAAATATCAAGACTAGGATTTTGTTTACTATAGGGTAACTGGTAATCTGTTCATTCTAAAAATACATATCCTATATTTTTCTTTCAATGATCAGTGACAAATTAATGAAAATGATTTTATCTTTCAAAGTTATAGATCAATACTTTGACATTTGAGAATCAGTAAAAATCACTTAAGATTTTCTACCAAATTGAAAAATTGATTTCTCAAAGTTGTGAAATTATAATGCTGTGGTTAAAATAGACTGAGTCAAGTTTTTCATATTTTTATTTAAAATTCCAGTTTTAAAGGTGAACAAAACATTTTTAGCAAAATATGATATTATTATTTAGTTGTACAAAAAATCACTTAAAGACATTTCTATGAATTTATACTGTTTTTATTAAATATGTCCCTCCCCCCCAAACATGTCACTAAATGTAATCAAATAATTATTCACAGTAAGATATCTACTCCACATTGCACTTATAGAAATGATAGTACTTAGGAAGTAGTAAAGTTTCAGTCAATGTTTTCTTTTTTTAAGTGTTGGAAAATCTATTTCTCCTCAAAGTGAGGGAAGCAGGAAAGGGGATAATTTATGTCTCACCTTACTAATTGGGATCTCCAAGTAAGTAAGCTCTTTGTATAGGTTGATATGACGTCTATAAATACTACCTTACTGCACAGAACCTGGCTGCCTAGTTTCTTGTCTTGATTAGATGGATGTTTCTGGTATTAATGCCTTTGGGCTCACATTTATAATTTCACTGTCCCATAGATAAACTTATGGGGTTGACACTTTAATACAAGGTCCCCAAACTGGAATAGTTACCTTGATTTTTATCAGTGCAGCACTTATGCAGAGCAAAAATTAGTGCATTATTTGATAACCAGTGTATTATAATCTGTGACCCTTTATATATTGACATTATTTATACCACGCAGCCTGCATTTTTTAAAATTGTTCTTGATCATTTGTTGTTTGAGACATAGATATAACAAATATAATGAAAATAGGAAGTGTGAGGCTCTGTCTATGAAACTTATATAAGGTCTGTTTATAGGAGGAATAGATGATTTGCTTCCAGATTTGAGGGTATATGGACATATTTTTGAAAAGTCATGTGTATCTTATGAAATTAAAAAAATAAAATGAATCCAATATTTTGAGTTATAGTTTGACTCATCAAAGTTTTAGACTTTGTGTCATGGACCATGATCAAAGTTTCAATTGGTTAAACAGGAGTTCATTTTACTCTCACCAACATAACAAAAATACAAAGAAATCAAGATGCTAGGAGGAAAAAAAAATACTATTGGTAGCTTATATTACAAACTTAATCTCTGTCATTTCAAGTAAAAAGGTAGAATTTTATTAACCAATAAAGAAAAATTGTACAAAATATGAAGAACATAGTTCTACTTACATACCTGAATCTTCATTCTTCAACTCCTTCTAAAATGTCAAAGAAAGCTGACACATAATTTCTTTAAAGAATGACAACATATATAAGATTTTATAAATTTTAAGGGCATTTATTGGAATATGGTAGTTTAATGGTAGCCTAACTCCAAATGTTTAATTCAATGAATGCATTTTATTTTGAAAATAAAATTTACTATACTTTGTGTATATTAATTTGTTGTTGAAACTACCACTGTGTTAGTGCAACTTATGGTACACACAAACTTAGAATTTACAGTAGATGACATAAGTATTTAGGAAAATTACAGAATTAAATTTAATTCATAAGCAATTACTTTATATTTTTTGCTTAGTTTTTTTTTTATCCAAGCCTAAGATCTCTAGCACCTGAATGCAAATATATGCATATATGTATTATGTAATAATGTAACATTTGTCACAAAACTTACAGTTCAGTATTCAAAAATGTCCTTTGGGAAGTGAATCACATTATATGGATATGTTATGTTGATGTGTATTTGTGAGGACACTGGCAAATTGCTTTTGCAATTTTCATTATGAAATTCATGCATGCATATATAAAGCAACATTTAACAGTAAACAGAAAAGTGAAAATTCATTTCAGTTAACCTAGCAAAATAATTATTAACATCCTATATCAGAAGTCCTCAAACTTTTTAAACAGGGGGCCAGTTCACTGTCCCTCAGACATTCCACACATGCGCATTGCGGGTCGGGGAGGAGTCGGCTGCTAAGCAGGACAGGCAGCGGCGGCAAAAACACCCGGCGGGCCGGATAAATGTTTTCGGCGGGCCGCATGTGGTCCGAGGGCCGTAGTTTGAGGACGCCTGTCCTATATAATGAAAGCCTAATATGCTAAGTGCCCAACTGTTTGTTCAACCATTCGGCCAGTTGCTATGATGCACACTGACAACAAGGGGACAGACACTCTGACTGGTAGGTTAGCTTGCTGCTGGGGTCCGGCTGATCGAGACTGGGCGAGATGGGCTGGACATGCGCTGGAGCCCTCCCGTGATCCCTCCCCGGGCCCGATCTTGCATCTGTGGGGTCCCTCGGCCTGGCCTGCGCCCTCTCACAATCTGGGACCCCTCGGGGGATATCTGCAGGCCAGGCTGAGGGACCCCACCAGTGCACAAGTATATGCACCGGGCCTCTAGTTTAAATATAATTATAATACCTTTCTATGTTTATATACATTTTTGCATAAACTCATAATTTTTGTTTTACATTTTGCTTTTTTGTTTTACTTACTCCTCTAGACATCTAACACCATCTGTATCATCTAACAGCATGCCTAATACTTATTAGATTTTTTTAATAAATGTAGTAAGTTGAATATATAAAATATACCCAGATGCCAGAAGAATGCATATTTATGCATTCACATAATAGGTATAAGGATTTTCACAATTTCAGACACACTATTCTTGGCCTCATTTACCTAAATAACATTCTCAAGAGTATAACTTTATTTATGTAGACCACAATGTGAGGGTGTCTCCTAGAGATATGCAATACCATGCCCATGTATGTTTATTTATGTGTTTTATATATATATATGTATATATATGTATATGTGTGTGCGTGTGTGTAAATAATACATATATATGTATATATGTATATATGTAAATATATATGTAATATATATATGTAAATAATACATACATACACACACATACAGGCATAAATATAAAATGCTTAGCAGCCCTATGACTGTAGATAGTAGTGAGGAAGCATCCTTACATTCCTAATTATCTATTCCAGAATTGTAAAAAGTGACCAGAAAAAATGATTCTAGTATCTTCCACCCTCCACACTTCATAGGAAAAGGCTGAGAATTCATGTGAGTTTGAGGTTCAGAAGAGAGGATTTCTTTGGGAGAAGTCAGTCCTGTGCATTTTCCATCTAGATAAGGAGAAAGTCTCTTCTCCTTTTCTGCCGTGTCAAGTGAGCTTATGTCCAGGAAAACCATTCTGAAACTTGGCTTGAGTCCCCTGAAATTGGAGGGATATCAAAGCTGCTTTGTGATTTACTAAAAAATAAATAAAATAAAATAAAATAAAATAAAATAAAATAAAATAAAATAAAATAAAAGTGTCTTAAAGCAAGAGAATAGCTAGCTTCTTTGTTTAACTGATAGTAAGGCAGGGGTATATTGGCATAGTCATGCAGAGATGATAAAAGCATGTGAGAGGTTATAGTTTTTGATTGGATGTCGATGCTACTACCCAAGAGAGATTACTGTGAGAAGTCTTGAAAGGGGCTTTGTCCCAGACGGCCTTCTGAAGGTATACAGTGACCATAGCAAAAGGAGGCTGAAAGCAGAGGACTAAGGGGCATTATAAGTCACCCACATGGGGAGGATTTACAGTCTTAGGAATAACAAGTGGTGGTCACCAGTGGGAGACTCTCTGAAGAAGGTACAGGTACCCCAAAGAAGGAAAATAAAACTAGATGTTGGACCAGCCACTACAGAGGATGGCAGTGACTTAATTCAACTGTTCCAGTTGTTGGAGCTTTACTCTGCTCTTCATTACGTCTCCATCCCATCTGTGGAGTAAGAGGCAGGATGGAGTAAAAAATCAAGGTAGAAATAAGCCACGGCTTCCTGCCTTGGCCACTTCAATCAATCCAAGCTGAAAGAAAAAAGATTGAAAGTGGATGACATGTCTTGTTTTTATGCTAGACTAGGCTAGACTAGACATGGTGTGTTTAATATTTTCATACCATGTAGTAACTTGAAAAGGCAATGAAACTTGATCAAAATTTCTTCCATTACAGGAAAAATTTGGTTTAAAGTGGAAATTGATAAAAGTAGTCATGTTATTCTTGTACTTTATCCAACCATGTTCACATTAGTAACTGGTCACAAAAAGCAATGATAACGAAGTATCACAAGTTCTATAATATGGGAAATAAAGGATGTTATGGGAGGATAGGAAGAGCTGTGCTTCCTGAACTACTGTACTAGCAAGTGTTCCATGATGGTAGATGTGAAGAGAGATGATCTTGGATACATGGCCAATCCTACTTAAGGTATTGACTATAGAGGACAGGGTCTTCAATCTGTGGGTGGAAATACAGAAAGCAGGGGTTGAGTGGGGTCAAAAAACTAAAAGAAAACCTATTTCCTGTGCTTCAGAGTATGCAGTGGAATGTTTTCAATGTCCTCAACTTTCTCTGAAGAATTCACAAAAGCCTCCCATGACGGGGAAGAAGGCTTTAAGAACCTGTCAGATTCAGCAAGTCCTGAGCCATCTTACAGTAATTCCAGCCAAATAAGACCTTTCATTCTCTTGCCATGTCTCCTTTCTCCTTCTGATCCTAGAGGGGAGATAGAAATAGAAGCTAGCAATGATAGGGCAGGGCAGGAAAAGATTGCACCATTGAACAAAATTTGAAGCCTAGATTAATCACATGGGGCAGGGCATTCATAAGTTCTGAGTCGATTTGTGTTACTGACTTCAAAATTACAGCTTCCCGTTCCTTAGTAATAGGACTAAGACATATAGTCCCTATTATGTGCCAAACATGGTTCTAAGAGCTTTTACTTCTATTAACTCTTAATTTTCAGAACAACTCCAGGATGTATGAATCGATATTTTGCATTTTATAGGGGATAAGATTGAGGCCCAGTTAAATGACTCCCAAGGTTACAATTTGTAATTTAAACCCCACACAGTGTAGGGTTTAAACTGGGCAGTCTGGTTCCAGAGTGCATGATCCTAACCACTACTTTATATGCTAAAAGTAATGATAAATGTCATGGATCGGCTCTATTTTTCATCAAGTACCAGATATAGGAAACCCATCCTCCATTAAGCACGTTTGAATAGAGAGGGAAACAATAACAAAGTTGCTTCTACAATAGTCCCCCCCCTCATCCACAGCTTCATTTTTGCAGTTTCAGTTACCCACAGTCAACTGTGGTCAGAAAATGTTAAATGGAAAATTCCAGAAATAAACAAACCACAAGTTTTAACTTGCATTCTACTCTGAGAAGTGTGATGAAATCTCATGCCCTTCCTCTTTGTCAACCAATCATCCCTTTGTCCAGGGTACCCCACACTCTACAGGCCACCTGCCTGTTAATCATTTAGCAGCCGTCTCTGATATCAGATGGACTGTCACAGTATGCAGTGCTTGTGTTCAAGTAATCTTTATTTTACCTGATAATGTCTCATTCACTCCACTTCATCTCATCATCTAGGCATCTCATTACCTCATATCATCACAAGAAGAAGGGTGAGTGCAGTACAATAAGCTCTTTTGAGAGAGAGAGACCACATTCATATAACTTTTATTACACTTCAGTGTTATCATTGTTCTATTTCCTTATTAGGTAGTGTTGTTACTCTCTTACAGTGCCTGATGTATAAATTAAGCCTATGTAGGAAAAAAAAAATAGTACATATAGGTTTCAGCACTATTTACAGTTTCAGGCATCCACCGAGAGTCCTGAAAAACATCCCTCATGGATACGGGGAGGGGCGACTGTACAGCTTTAATCCCTTGTTCAGTGTACTGCTTGCTTACATGTCCTTCAGCTATTAAAAGGTACAGAAGAGTTTTAAAATGGGTTTTCCTGTGGGATATGCTTTTTGGTATTATCACTATGACTTCTTTGTAGATTTGTTTCCAGAGGCATAAGAGTGGAGGAAACCTTGTAGGTTAGAAAGATTATTTTGAGATGATTGTTGCCTAAACTAGGTAAGGGGAATGAGTAGAAGAGGATATATGTATGAGATAGAATAGAAAGATTGATTGGATGTGGAAGTAAGAAAAAACTATGTGCCATTTACTTTTTTGTGTGAAACTGACAGAATATATCATAGAGTGAGGATTAAATTAGATAACTCATGACAAACACTTGTTTCCATGTATTGTAAATGGCTATGAATGTTTGCTGAAGAGGGGATAGCTTGGGTTCTAGCTCCTTGTGTATAAAGAAAGCTATGTAAACCCTCTATACCTCCTCTGCCTTATCTATAAAGCACCAGTATCTTCCCTACTTATGGTATATAGAGGGGCTTGTATGAAAGGATTTGTTAACAAAATTTGTAAAGAGATTAGCACAGTTTCTGGTACACAAAAGTTCTCAATTAATGCTACCTATCTTTTACTAAATCATTTTTTCCCATCTACTTGAATTAGTGAAACAGATCCTTTTAAAAAAATATTTTGATTGGTGTCAGAGAGGAAGGGAGAGAGAGAGAAACATCAGTGATGAGCGAGGAATCATAGATTGGCTGCCTCCTGCACGCTCCCTACTGAGGAACGAGCCTGCAACCTGGGCATGTGCCCTGACTGGGAATCAAACCATGACCTCCTCCTGGTGCATAGGTTGACACTCAACCACTGAGCCACTCTGGCAGGGCAGTGATATGGCTCTTTTGAGTAATTTCTACAGATCACTAAAGACACATGGTTGCTCTCAGAAGGAGCTGATATTTCATAAAGATAGTTCATTGCTCTTACATAAATAGTGAAGATCCTTTTTGATCTTGTTATTTACTTGCAAACCTACTCTGTTTTGGCATGATACAAGCACAGAGAGTACTGGGATGTTATCCTCTCCACATACATCATAGATGAGACAAGTCGGTCAGAGGGAAAATAATTGCAAGCCAACTACAAAGTGCAGTTTTGTGTCAAGTAGGTGATAAAGACATGACAAGGGTTAAAATTTTCCTCATCTATTCATTTAAAGCCTCTGACAAAGCTGTCGCTTTTTTATATTTAATTTTCCACATTCACACATGTTCTCTAATTTGGTTTTCTTTTATATTTCCCTTTATGGTAAATGTGCTGAAGTCAAATAAACTTTTTTAGTTCTATTTCATTTTTATGGCAAATGCATTGCATTTTGAGACATACTTATTGTAAACAAAACTTTAATTTTTCTAATTATATAAAGACTTAAGATGTAATAAAATATTCACTTTGTTTTAAGACACTGCTAAATATGTCAAAATGGTGACAGAAAAGTGATTTATAGGTTTATATGTAGCTCCATCATGTCATGGATTGAAATGTTAATTAGCTGATATACCAGGCAATTTGGGGTGTCAGTGAATAATATACAGGAGTGTAGGCTGTAAACAAATCAAACAGTTCCAAGTTGAAGTGTGCTTACATCCAGAAGCAAATGCAAAGGTTGGATTCAAGGGAAAATTATGGGGGAGAAAGAGAGCAGCAAAGATGCTTTCTTTAACCAAGATAGAGAATAAGAATCTTCCCCAAACAGGAAGGTGAGGTCTAAAATTGCTATTGTTTTGGCATCCTATCTAATAAAAGAGAAACATGATAATTAGCGTACAACTGCTACCCTTCCCATTGGCTAATCAGGGTGATATGCAAATTAACTGCCAGCCAAGATGGCGTCCAGCAGCCAGGCAGCTGGAAGCGAACATGAGGCTTGCTTGCTTCAGTGACGGAGGACTCCAACGTTCCCCACCTGCCTTGCCGGCCTCTGAACTGGCAGTTTGAAACATTATAACAAATATAGAAGCTAAACAAAACTCCAGAAACCAGCTTTCAGCCAGCCAGGATCTCAGAGCTGGAGATGATACAGTCTTTTGATTATAGAACCGAAACAAACCAGATACCTGCTTTCAGCAGCAGAGGCCTTGGCCCAGAATAAAAAAAAAAAAGAAAAAAAGGAGCGATTGGGAGCTTCAGTCACCCACCAGCCTGAAAACAGCCCTCAGCCCCTCACCCAGACTGGCCAGGCACCCCAGTGGGGACCCCCCACCCTGAAGGGTGTGTGACCAGCTGCAAACAGCCATCATCCCCTCATCCAGGCTGGCCAGGCACCCCAGTGGGGACCCCCACCCTGATCCAGGACACCCTTCAGGGCAAACCAGCCAGCCCCTACCCATGCACCAGGCTTCTATCCTATATAGTAAAAGGGTAATATGCCTCTCAGCACCGGGATCAGAGGAGCTGAGAGGCCTCCTGGCACCGGGATCAGTGTGACAGGGGGCAGCGACCAAACCCCCTGATCGCCCTGCGGCTCTGTGTGTGACAGGGGGCGGGGCCACAACCTCCCTATCCTCCCTGCTCTGTTTGTGACAGGGGAAGGTGCCCCAATCCCCTGATCAGCCCTGCTCTGTGCCTGATAGGGGGGTGCTCCCCAACCCCCTGATCGCCCTACGGCTCTGTGTGTGACAGGGTAGAGCCATAACCTCCCCATCGGCCCTGCCCTGAGTGTGAGAGTGGCGGCGCCCCAACCCCCTGATCGGCCCTGTTCTGTGGGTTATAGAGGGCGGCGCCCCAAACCCCTGATCCGCCCTGCTCTGTGTGTGACAGGGGGCGGTGCCCCAACTCCCCTATCGGCCCTACTCTGTGCATTATGGGGGGAGCTCCCCAATCCCCTGATCGACCCTGCTCTGTGCATGACAGGGTACGGAGCCCCAACCCCCCTGATGGGCCCTGCTCTGTGCATGACAGGGGGCAGCGCCCCCAATCCCCTGATCGGCCCTGCTCTGTGCGTGACAGGGGGTGGCGCCGCAACCTCCCCATCGACCCTGCCTTGAGTGTGACAGGGGGCGGCTCCCCAACTCCCCAATCGGCCCTGCTCTGAGCCCGACCAGGGGCTGCACCTAGGGATTGGGCCTGCCCTCTGCCACCCGGGAGCAGGCCTAAGCCAGCAGGTTGTTATCTCCCAAGGGGTCCCAGACTGTGAGAGGGCACAGGCCGGGCTGAGGGACCCCCCCCCCCCACTACCCTCCGAGTGCACAAATTTTTGTGCACCGGGCCTCTAGTTATTTATAATCATTTACCAACTGGCATTTGAAGGTAAATCAGTTCGTCTCTTATTTGTAATTCTTTTGAGGATAATTTAACTTATTTTTCTTAGTCTATCATTTCTAATTTCTTCAATGTTAACTCTGTACAGTTTAAGTCACATTTTGCTACACTTTACCTTGTCATCAGTATAATGATAAAAATTCTATTTGTAGAACCTAGAGTGGTAAACACAGCCAGAATCAAAGTGTATTGACAGGTGAAAATATGTTCTTTGATCTCAGTGGGACCAAGAGAAATATAGTCCCACAGCCCTGAGTTCCAGCGCTCTCACATTCTAAGCCTTTGAAGTTTTTCTTTTCTTAACTCTGCAGCCTTTGATTCATAGTTTGAATGTTACTTTTTTAAAGGTAGAATTGGTTGATATGGTTAGAGTTGAAAGGATGGGGGTGTTATTTAATAAATATAGATTAATAAAGATAATTAGTTATTTAATTGTTTCTATAAGGCTGAATACAAAGGCCATGGAGAGTTCTGTCTGTCCTGCCACTCTTCACATACTCTTACTATATAGAGCAGCATTTTTCAAACTTCTATGCACAAAACAACCATCTGATAATCTCCATAAAATGCAGATTCTGCATAGTAGGTCTGGAGACCTTAAATTCTGTTTTTTTAATGTGATTCCAGGTGGTTCTCGGGGGCCACACATTGAACTGTAAGGATAAATAGGGCAAAGGGAAGGTCAGGATATCCTAAATATTTTACTTTAATACTTTTGCTGTGTTAGACATCTTAACATCCATTACCTGCCATTAACCCCCTAAATAGCTCTAGGAAGTAAGTGATATTATTCCTAAAATGTGGGAAAATAAACAGACAGACACAGACATAGCAAACCAGACAAACAAATGGATCTCTCTGCTCAGTAAGATAAGCGTCATGAAATTACCTAACTTCTGAAGGTCTGGGTTTCCATTTTGGGAAGATAAAAAGGCCAACCTCACAGGGCTACTGGAAGCGTTTGAAATGTATGCAAAACCTGACCCAAGTAATACCATACCAAGTTATCTATTGTTATTATTTTAACTCTAATTTTAGCAGTATATTTTGCCAGTCAACTAAGAAGAAAACTGAAGTGCTTATATTTCATATGTAGTGTTGGCCATTAAGAGAAGATATAATTTGAATTATTGATGTAATTGACAAATATGTACTTGGTTAAGGTACTTAATCATATAAGTATGATTTAAATAATGAATCTGGGTAATAACCATTCATCGCAAATTATGAATGTACTGAACTTCTTGTCATTTTCATTAGTCAGCGCTGAGGCATACTGAGTGTGTATTTTTTTCTCAGCATGGGAAAGTACAAGTCAAGTAGTGAACCCTAGAATGCCAATCATTGAGTAATTTCAAGGTTGCTAATTAGCATCATGTTGAAGTGGTAAGATTATCAGGACATAATGCATTCATTTATGTTAATGACTACTTATTTTATCTTATACAAGAATTACACATTTCCCCTAGAAGCAAAAATAATTAAAGAACCAGCCAAAAGTTTTTAATAAAGTGTTTATGCATGTAAATGTGTGATTAACTTATAATCATATTACAATCTTTTATTTCAAAGGAAATTATCTAATAAAATGAAAAAAGTCCACATTGTTTATAAAAGGAAACTGTTTTCTTTCTAAATGTAACTGACATTTTAGTAACCGAAATGGGAATAACCATAGAAGTATAGGAAATACTCCTCTGCCCTCAAGGAGAAAAAGAAAAGTCACAGACAAATAATTAGAAACTAACTATAGTCTAAATTTTGTGAAAATAACTCCATATAAGTAGGAATTGGGCGGGGGGGGGGGGGCAGGATAAAAGGGAGTGATTGTAGAAGTGATTGGAGACAGGCTCAGATTTGAATGATAACATGCAAGTGGGTGGTGTGTAGAAGTGAAAACCTATGACTTAGGAGATAGCATCTCTTTTTCTTTTTTTGGAAAAGCATGGGACTGAGGATCAGAAGGCCTAAAGTTAAAGTTGGTACTAGTTTGAGCAAGTGACTGTACATGTCTTGAACCACATTTTCTCATTTGTGAAATGAGAAATTTATTAAAGATATTTTCCTAACTACTCCAACGTTCTTCAATTCTAAATTCCAATGCCTGGCTACCCAGGACAGGAAACAGAAGGGCCTGTGCAGGCCACCATGCCACGAGCTCATAGGAAATAAACTTTTGCACAGCATGGCCAAACCTAGTGCTTGAGACAGAATCACTACCAGCTGCTGAGAATGGCAATGTGAGAAGATAGCTCAAAAGAGGTGAGCTATGATGTTACTTTGGACAAGGGAGCCTGCGGATATCAAAAGACAGAGCATTCAAATACATGACAATACTGAAGGAGCTATGGGAGCAACATGCACACTGACTCGGATTGTCAGGTGAGAATCATGTGTCATGCACACTCAGGCAGATGAGCAGGGCTCTGTATAGAAGTATTAGAACTTTACAGGAAACCTTAGGTGTCCAGAGTTCAGTCCAGGAAACTCAACATATGTCAGTACTAATGAGGCAATGAGCATAAACTAAGGACTTAAGTAAAAGCCTGAGTTAGAGAAATGTAGGTATCCAGGCATGGAACCAATGGCCATGATTCAGTACTAATCTACTAAAAACCTGGTGACGCTTAGCATAATACTCTCCAGGTCTTGTACTGGGAGTGGAGAGTTTTCAAATTAAAGAACTCAGCTGACTCTTTTGGGAAGGGATCACCCATTTGATGGGATTTTCAAAAGAGTTCCTGGTCTTTTTCGTTTCTCTTCTTTTAAGAACACACTAGTGGCCCGGTGCACGGATTCAGGCTCATTGAAAGGAAATTAATTAGAAGAAATATTTTAATATTGCTGTTTGCCATTTCTCTATAATAGAAGTATCAGAGATGAAAGAAAATTAGTAAAATGTATATGAAAATAATATATAAATTGATGAATAAACAACTTGATATAAAAACAACAAAAACATGATATAAAAACAACATTGTTAAAAACAATGACTGATAAATTGATTAAAGTTATTCTAATGTCTCCCTGTATACTACATTAAGTGTGAAAACACTTTCAGAGTGCTTGACTAATTTCCCTTGTGAGGAAGTATTTACAACTTTAACTTCAACGTCACACACTCTACGAACTAGAGAAAGCAACATATAACTGACCATGTCCAAAAACGGGTTCAGGTAGGAATATTCCTACTCTGTCTAGAGTTTGTGCTTGTGATTTATTAATAGTCATCACAAATGCTGGCATCACAGGAAACTGTCTTCGAATTAATTTAAATGGAGGCCAGTTTCAGATGGGAGAAATCAATTTTGGAATCAGAACAACCTCTCCTTCTGCAGATCCTGTTAATACTTCAGCTTTGATTCTGTTAAATTGCAATCTTTTGATAATAAATCTAGTACCATTACAAATACCCCATTTAAAATGACAGATTGAAACACGTGTGTATGATTGGCACCAGCAAGAGCTTTATATATATTGTGCATGTGCGAGTCAATGTTTATTTTTAAATTGCCAGTGCATGTCATATGTACTGGCTGGTCGGTCAGTTGGATGGTCAGACAGACATACCATCAGTCATTTAGCCTTTTATATAAATAGATAGTGACTTATCTGATTGGTAAATTAAGCTCCTTTCTGGCTTTTAATTTTATAATCTTTCTGGACTACTCTCCCTCATCCAACCAGGACCCAGCCCCTGCATGGATGGATGGCCTGTGGCTGTCCAGGTTAGCCATTCAGTGGGATTTAGATACCAACTCCAATGTCAGGTATTAGGAAGTCCTACATCTGCATATCAAAGTCATCCTCTCTGTCATACTCCTGTCCATGTCTCATTTGCTTTCAAAATCTGAGAGAAAAATGGGTGCTATTGTACCTAAACTAGCACAAAGAATCAGATTTTTAGATTAGATGCATACAGACAACTTACCTAGTGTTAAATTTTACCAATAGTTTCAAGAATACAAGCAACAAGAAACATGGACAGAAAAGGAGAAGCCTTTGCTGTATCAGATATGCATTCCAACCAGAGTAATAGGTGATGTTTTTAGAAAGGGTTTCAAACCACCTCGTGTAGCAGGGATTTTTAGATTTCGAATCACCTGTATTTATACGCAGATTGTTATAGGGCTTATGTGACATTTTAAAGGGAGCTGTACTTCAAAAATCCACAGATTCTAGCTTTATCTAAACAAACCAAAGCGGGGACATCCTGCTAAAAGCGTTCTATAGATAAGAACGCCATTAAAGTCATTAATTTATTTACCCAGAAGTTATTTATCAGTATGTTTACAAGAAGGACAATCCAGGTTTTAACCCTAGGCTTGTTTCTTAATAATGAGAGAGAGAGGGAGGGAGAAAGAGAGAGAGAGAGAGAGAGAGAGAGAGAGAGAGAACACAGCCACTGTTTTAACATCTTCTTTTCTAAGCCTAAACCCACTAAATTCCCAAGACTGAGGTAGGGAATGTAGGAATGGGAATAGATATAGTGCACTTCTGGCATTAAGCCAAATAACTATTATTGCTTGTTATTAGTAGAAGTATTATAAGAAAACTATTGTCATGGGAAGGAGAGCCTCACCCTACCATATAGAAGAGTTTAAGAGTGTGTACATTCCTAAATTCCTAGATTGATCAGTCAAATGCAGGAGATGGTGAGTTTGAGCATTTCAATAATAACAATAACAATGGCAATAACAATAATAATGGGGAGCAAGAAGTAAAACCCAAAGGTATTTTTATTGATTTCAGAGAGGAAGGGAAAGGGAGAGAGAGAAACATCAATGATGAGAGAGAACCATTGATTGGCTGCCTCCTGCATGCCCCACACTGGGGATTGAGCCCACACCCGGGCATGTGCCCTGACCGGGAATCGAACCATGACCTACTGGTTCACAGGTCGACGCTGAACCACTGAGCCATGCCGGCCTAGCCCAAAGGTATTTTTTAAAATTACAGAAACTGGTATCTTTTATATTAAGAATAGAACAAATGTAAGAGCACAAGGTTTACCTACAGTTTCCAGTGAAAGAGGTAAAACTGAAAGTGGTAAAATTAAAATAAAGAGCATATTTGCAGGATAGTTCAAAGTCATGGGAAAAAAAAGGGATAACCTGAATTTAATTGATGAGTGAGAAGATATGACAATCATCCAAAAGAAGTAAGCCAAATGTATTAGAAAAAAAGCTGGATTAGGGAATATATGAAAATTAGTTAGAAAAATCCAATATTTGATTCACTCAGCAAATATGCATTGGACATAATACTGTGCTATTTTGAGGCATGAATGTATGAATATGAATAAAACAGTTAAAAAACAAACACACATCTCTGCCCTT
Organism: Myotis yumanensis; assembly: GCF_028538775.1. NCBI lineage: Eukaryota > Metazoa > Chordata > Mammalia > Chiroptera > Vespertilionidae > Myotis > Myotis yumanensis. The sequence continues at coordinate 18,115,860 of NW_027223759.1, forward strand.
CATTATTCAATTCCTGGGCCCCTCACCCATCTAGATCTAATCTCTTACCATCCCTGTCTGACCTCAGTGATACAGCCATATTCTGAATTTGATTATCCTAGAATATATCTCCATCCTCAACCCTCACCAAGAGAGATCATGTCAGCCAATACCTCTTCTTTAACACTTTTACCCTCTATAGCTCATGTGTTGGTGCTCTGCCCACATTTTCTCTCTTACCTATCCAGTGCATACCAGTCTGATTTCCAACTGCCAATACTGTAGGCAAAGAAATCCCCCAGGGGCTTCCTTGCACTGGTGATGGGGCAATAAGACCTGCTGGGAGCAACCCTAAATCAGTGCTGGCAGCAGGCAGTGTACAAATACTTTACTTCCCTTACCCCTGAGGTTAGATATCTCTGAGGAGTGTCTCCTATATGATAAGGTTCTCCACTGGGGTTTAAGATCCAGTCCCACAGAGGTATCTGCCTTACTAAGTACTCTCATGACCCACCTTTTCATTCTTGTCTTAGAATTCCTATAGGCAAGGATAACTGTACACACCCTTTCCTATCCAAAATATCATTTACTGAAAATGTTTAGCTGTGGGAATACAGTTAGAGTTGCCCATTTTCCTTTAAAAAGAAAGAGCTAAGAATTTAAGCTGCTGAAAAGCCATCAATTATTGGGCGATGTGACAATGGATTGAGATCTTGGCAGTTTCTAATAGAAATGTGCCCCTATGGGCATCACACTACCCTGGTTACTAATTGGCATTTGGCGTTCACTTTGAAAGTTTCAGGAGTTAGAATAACAGCAGCAGCGATATCAAGGAGGTCAATAAGACTTGGTCTGACTCTGGTCAGGTCCAAATGAGTAGTGAAACTATTTGGTTTTTCGGTGTGATCACACTCATGTGGGTCATGTTAAGACATCCAGTTAAAACGTCAGGTGCTGCTGGAAGAGCTGATGAATCTGACATAGATAGAGCTTTCTACAAGGAAATAAGGTGCATGAATGTCAGAGGCAAAGGTCAGATTGTTTTTTCTTGTTGTTAATTAATCCTCACCCAAGGATATTTTTCCATTGACTTTTAGAGAGAGTGGAAAGGAGGGGGACAGACACAGAGAGAGCAGCATTGATATCAGAGAGACACATCCATTGGTTGCCTCCCCCAAGGCCCCCAATCAGGGTCAGGGATCTAGCCTGCAACTGAGGTATGTGCCCTTGACTGTAATTAAACCTAGGACTCTTCACTCTATGGGCCAACACTATGCACTGAGCCAAAATAACTAGGGCCATACTGTTTTATTCTAACTCATGTCATTCAATTTAAGGATTATCCAAAGGTATTTAAGGATGTATGCATGTTCTTGACATCTTGCTCTGCAAGTTTAATTTTAAGTGAATAATCAAGATATAATTTTATCTTTGGAAAAGTTTATGGACATTTTTTATGCATTCAATCTTGATATCAATCATGATCTTTATGGTTGCTATGACTTTAACATTATCAAATCACTATCCTAAACTTTTTAGGACATAATGGACACACTAATATTTAATATAAGTTTGCTTGCCAGACATGTCTAGAGGAAATACGTTAATAGATTTTATATTGTGCAGAAATGTTAGTTTTCTAGCCAATTTCATTCACCTGGTTCATTCAATCAGTCATTTATGCTGGGCACTAGAAATTGAGTAGTGACAGAAATACCTACCTTCATGGATATTAATTCTGGAGGAGAAACTGCAGTTAAAACAAAATTAAAACAGTAATATACATGGACACAAGTGCTATGGAGAAAAATATACAAATCAAGGGAGTGTGACAGGACATGGTAAAGTGGGCTTTGGGGTCTTGAACAGAATCCTATATAATAAAGAGGAAATATGCAAATTGACCATCATGCCCTCACACAAGATGGCCACCACCATGTGGTCACAAGATGGACGCCGCAAGAGAGGGCAGTTGGGGTGACCAGCTGGCAAGGGAGGGCAGTTGGGGGTGACCAGGCCTGCAGGGGAGGGCAGTTGGGGGCGACCAGGCTGGCAACTTTTTAAGTTATCAGAACATTTAACCGATACCAACTTTTGAACTTCTCATTTCTTATTCTCTTGTGTAAACTTTCTTCTTAGCTTTAGTAAACATAGGCTGAGAAGTTATTTTCAATTTCTGTCCGAATGTCATTTTGGTTTAACTCCATCTTGATTTATCGAAGTGATTGCTTCTGATCTTTTAAAAATTTTAGTTTCTGCTTCTGTCTCTTCTTTGCTATCATTATCATTCATGGACTTCCTTGAGTGATCCTCTCTATTATAGTTTTAAGTAAGTCTGTTCTTTCTAATCATTCTCCATCAAATCTAGCATTCAAATAAATCAGATTTGCCTTATATTACAAGATCATCTGAATTGCACTGTTTATGATTTATTTGCCTATAAATTTATTACTTTCCAGAATTTCATAATTCAACATTTTGTAGAGCTATTAGAGTTAGGTATAACGTATTGGATTATTGAAAAAAGTTGTCCAGAAGATAAATAAAATATGTAAAGATGATGACTGATATAATTGTAAAAGATTTTCACATTCTTTCAAATATAATTTCTATAAAGAGATGAAATAATTTAAATTTAATTAGGTTTAAAATAGTGTTTAAATTAATATTCTTAGAATGAGAAAAATCTAATGTTTGGAATTACACTATAATATTGTAAAATTAAAGGCATGGGACATACATCATAACCTTAGTTCTTATCTCAACATAAAGATCCCTTAAAACATTGATCTTAAAGCTTTAAAGTTTTATCATTACTTTCTGGTATTAGTTTACTATTATTTACTATTATTATTTTTTATTATTTTCACACAGTTAAAATTTTACTCTATGAAAACTATCTATATATATAAAAGTCCAGTGACCCTTACGGCAGAACGACCAGAACGACTGGTGGCTATGATGTGCACTGACCACCAGGGGGCAGATGCTCAACACAGGAGCTGCCCCCTGGTGGTCAGTGTGCTCCCACAGTGAAAGCAGCCGCTCAGAGGGCGGGTCCATAGCCTCTGGGTTGGCTGGGATGAGCGGTGCACCCACAGCAGGCGAGTGATCCCGCAGGCCATGTCCCCCACGAGTACATGAATCCATGCACTGGGCTTCTAGTGGTAGTTATAATGCCACACACCAGTGATTTCCAGGTCTTCATTTTCTGGGAAAATGATGGGATTATGCTTTTGTCCCCATTATTGGGGATTAGGGGTATAAAATAGGTTAGCCAGTGAATTTTGAGCAGAATTTGCATATGTTGCTTCTGGTCAGATTTCACTGGCAATGAAAAATTCTCTAGAGTTCATTTTCCCTCTGACACCACAGCTAGCATTGTTAACCTAATGGCTGCTATGTCAACATTGCTCTTGATGCATATAGAGGGCCATCAAGAAACAAACCTTTGTTGATTTTGGTCATCACTGTGATTTGGAATTGTTTGTTGCTGCAACACCAATTATATTCTGTTCATGATAGGAAAGCCAGTTCTTGGTTGATTTGAATATTTACCATTTGCTGATCTAATTAGTCCCAGTAGCAATTTATGCCAAATGAAACATGAAGAATTCTGATTTCAAATTATTGATTTTTTTAGCTGTAATCTCAGTGGGAAAAGGTGGTTTGATTAATTTATCCCCTATGACTGATTCTCTGACAAGTTAATTTTACAGCTTCTTATTTTGTAATGTAGATTACATTGCTTTCATACATTTCAGAATTATAATGTGTCTTCTGCATACCAATATTTCATTTGCAGACTAAATGTTGGTTGGATAAATTAATGACTACACACCTGTTGCTTTATTTTTTTTGCTCTTTATTAGCTAAGTGACATTTGTTTTTTAGTTTAATTGTATAGATATCCACAAGTTTATCAGGAATTCTCTATTAACAAATCTCTCATTGATTCATGTGTGAGACTCCCAGGCGTGTATTTTTTAAGTGAATATATTCTGTAATATTATTCATAGAAAAATTTATTTGACACCATGTTACAGTGTGTACTCATTTGCTATTTCTGTATATTCTTTAAAACATTAAATATAACTGAAATTTATATTAATATATTTGAATTTCAAATGCATTTGGAAGATCTTGCTTTTTAGGGCAACATTATTATGAATTCTTATGGAGAGCCAATATTTATTTTATGTATATTAATAATTAAGATTTTACATAATAACTTTACTTAGAGTGAAAAATCAGCATCATATTTACCCTAGAATTAAACTTAGAATTGGCATTAAATGCATTATATTGTTAAATCAGAGTTGTAGCTATAAGATAATTAATAATTACAAAATATTTCCAATAATTTCTCCTGATAAGAGCTAAGAGTGGTAAAATAATGTAATCTTTATTTTGAGGTTTAAACATTGGATTCCAGGAATATAAAATCTAAGGTAGAGGCTATATTAGTTGAGTGAAGTTTCTGTAACAAAGTAGCTATAAAAGAAGATTAATATCTTATGAAGTTTGAAGGCTCTGTCCTAGAAAAAGAAACAAAACTGAAAGGAACAGCTCACTGCCAAAAAGAGGCAGCCGAAGGCTGTGAATAGTGCCACGTTTCTTTCCAAGAAGTCGATTATAGTTCTTTTGGAAAACATTTTGATATAAGAACTCGCCTTCAATATTTGTGACTCTGCCATCATACTGACTAAAACGATAAAATGGGAAGTAATAAGCACAAGGGGAAAACCCATATCAGGCTGGAGTGATATGCCACAGAGAACCTATTGACTCTTTACAATAAATTCATAACAGAAACTCAATAACCTCCCTAATGAGAAAGCTGCCATTAAGGTAGTAAGCCAAAACAAAGAAGGACTGTTGGCTGAATACCAAAGAGTGTGGAATAAGAGGTGGGACTTAATGGTAAGAATGGGCTGTGGTCTAAACAAGGACCAATCACTTGCAACCCATTTTACTAGGTTGCATTTACAACACTCTAATCCTAACCACCATTTGCTAAGGCAATAGAAAACATTAAAAAAAAAATTGAGACAGAAGTACCTACTCTCTAAATATTCTAAAAAAGTTTCTCAAAAGTGTACCATCCCATAGTATGAGGTTAACAAGGTTGGAAAAGTTTAGATGTATAACAGCAGGTATTGAGTGCTAAGCCATTTAAAAATTGATTTAATACCCCATAATATAGCAATTAAAATAAGGTAAAATATAATAAATTAAGGAGAAAGCTTATTCTCTTTAAGGCTTTTCCCCACTTAAAATATTTTTGTCTGATATTAATATTGTTACACTAGCTGTCTTTGGCTTTATATTTACATGGTATGTCATTTCTCATTCTTTTTTACAATATATCTGTATAATTATGTTTTAGAACTCTTTTGTAAGTGTCTTAGAGTTTGGGTTTTTAAATTTAGTCCTTAACTTACTTTTCTTAAATTGGAGCATTAAATCAATTTACATTTCATGTACTACTAATGTGTTCAGGTTTAAATCTGCCATCTGGTTTTATCTTGCTATTTATTTTATATGTTTAATATTTGTTTTACTCTCCTTTCTTTGCTCTGTATGTATTATAAAAGTATTTTAAATCACATTTCCTTCCTCAAAAGTTTAGGACTTGTAAGAGGTTTACTACTTTTTTGGGGGGATTATTCTAGAGAGTACGTTTTATACACTTAAAATACTTAAAGTCTGGTGTTAAAATATTTTAGCTTCATTTGCATCCCTTCTGACACATTATAATTCCTACACATTTTAATGTCATGTTATTTTTAGGATAACTCACAAGACATTATTATGGCTTTATCCAATTAATACTGCTTACGTTTACTCATGTATTTGCCACACCCACTGACAACCTCATATAAATTGCAGATACCTCTGCATATACACTCTTGCTCCTCTTATTTTGGTCTAGTTGTTAATTTTGTAATAGTTACCAATTTCTAACATGCCACATAATTGTCTTTTTAGAAAATTACTGTATTATTTATTGTATCTCTTCTCCCAACTAAAATGTAAGTTGTAAATTCAGTGGTTTTGTCACTTGTGTTCGTGAATTTGCTCTCCAAGCACCTGGAACAGTTCCTGCCCCATAGAGTAAGCACAGATTAGGTATGTGAGTAAATAATTAATTTATTCCTACATCTCTTATGCTCCATCACGCCATCAGTAGCCTCTGTCCTAAGTACACCTGTAGCAGTCCCCTATGTAAAGGTTTGTGGCTAGCCTTTCTGATTTTTTTAAACTTTTATCCTGAGAATGTATTTAGAGAGTATAGAATTTGTTATTTTACATTAAAAAATAACATCTGGTTTCCACCTCAGTTGTTGATCAGTCAGCTCTCAGTCTGTAGCCCTCCTTTGTGGTAACCTGTATCTTTCCTCTGACTACTATAAGAACTTTTCACATTTGATACTCTGAATTCCCATCATGCTGTTTTTTGTATGGATTTCTTTTTATTTATCTTTCTTTTTGGGTTCTTTAGATGTATTGAATCCATGAATTTCTTTCATCAGTTCTGGAAATTTCTCTGCCATAGTCTCTTCAAATACTGTTCCCTCTCGCTGTTACATTTTTTCTTCTAGGCTTATTATAAACTTTAATTAGCGATGTTTGCCTTCCCTCTGGCTTTCATGTTTCTTTTCTCTGCCTCTGCTAACTCTTATTCCTGTTGGTTCTCTTGACAGTGCCTGGCTTCTCACATGCTTAGTCATGTTTTACTGTGAGCTGCTCTTTCTCCTTAAAAAATTATTTGTGAGAATATTTGAGGCTAAGAATCCTGTATAATAAAAGGGTAATATGCAAATTGACCTTAACAGTGGAATGACCATTCGCTATGACGCTCACTGACCACCAGAGAGAAGACATTCAATGCAGGAGCTGCCCCCTGGTGGTCAGTGCACTCCCACAAGGGGAGCTCCACTCAGCCACAAGCTGGGCTGATGGCTGAGAGTGCAGCAGTGGTGGTGGGGAGCGGGCCTAAGCTACAGTCAGACATCCCCCAAGGACTCCCAGGCTGCCAGAGGGATGTCTGATGGCCAGCTTAGGCCTGATCCCATGGGGAGCGGGCCTAAGCCAGTAGGTGGACATCCTCCGAGGTGTCCCAGACTCTTCGAGAGGACTCAGGCCAGGCTGAGGGAACCCCCCCACACCTGAATGCATGAATTTTCATGCACTGGGCCTCTAGTTTCTACATATATAAAAACCTAAGTGACCATTACAACCAGACTAGCAGAACAACCGGTCGACCAATTGCTATGATGCACACTGTCCACCAGCGGGAAGACACTCAAATAAGCGTTTCAGGGCAGCTCGCCCCTTGGTGGTCAGTGCGCTCCCACAGCCAACCTCCCAGTTGGCTGGCCCTCCAATAGGCCTCAATCACCAGCCAGGCTGAGAGACCCCACCCATGCACAAATTCATGCACCAGGCCTCTAGTGAATATATAATCCTTCAGAGAATTGCTTTTGCTACCTCTCTGAAAGAAGTTTATGCTAAAGACATGGCTCCATGTCTTTTTTTGTCTGCTCAGTTGATGTGAAATTTGATTGCACATCTTTGCTAGTGATAATTCAGGGATCTCTTTCTTATCAGCTTTTCTCTGTGCCAAGGCATCTTTTCTCGGCCTCCGGGGCTGTAGTGAAGTGGGGGTGAACTTAGTTCTGGGTCACCTGAGCCATCTGAGGATACAGATTTATAGTTGAGAATTTGATTTTCCACTCTGGTTGGAAACGGAGCTTTGCTTTCTTTCTCTCTTTCCACTCTAGCTCATTCCCTAACCCACTGCACAGGAAGCCAGTGATAATAAAAGCTTGAGTTCCCCAAGTTTGAAAAATATTGTGGAAAAAGTGAGTTGTAATGCTTTACTAATTACTCTGGTTTCTGTCTTTGCTTTTGTTAGGTTTTGTGAGATATGTATACATGCAAATACAAATAATATATCGTCATCATCATATTAAATATTTTTCAGCTAGAGATTCCCTCTGACAACTTAATCAGCCACAACATCTCTGTTTTACTGCTCTCTAGAAATAATTTCAAAGCAATGGGGAATGTTAGGGATTGTTCATTGAAAAAAAATATCAGAAAATTGCTTAGTGTTCAGAGGTGTGGCCGAAGAAGGGAGAGGGAAGACACAGTTATGTGATCTGAATCTAGTTCATTTTCACACTATGACTAGACACACTTTTTACTATATTTATTAATATTTTTGGTGACTTAAAATAAAATTTTGGTACTCATAAGCTTTCAGACACAACTTCATGCTTACTTGTAAAACAATTTTGCCCATTTAAAAAAAATTATGGTCCTTTCTGGATTTTGTGGATAGCATGAAATAAATAGATCTTTCTCTAAAGATCAATTACAAATTAACCTATACTTAAAAAAACTGTTTTTAAAATATGTTTTTATTGATTTTAGGGAGAGAGAGGAAGGGAAATGGATAGAGAGATGCAAGCATCAATCAGCTGTCTCCCAATCTCCCCTCAAAACCTGAGCATGTGCCCTGAGCAGGAATCAAACCATGACCTGGTTCATGGGTCAGATGCTCAACCAATGAGAAGCACCAACCAGGATCACTTATACTTACAAAAACACAAAAAACTGTTTATGGTTTCACTTTGTTAGCCTGTATTTTGTAATTAATTAGGAGTTTATTTTTTGTAGATTCACTTTTTTTTTTCCTTACAAAGAGTTAGCCATTTGTACAAAGCAATTTTAAAATGCAAATATTTTGTTACTCTTGGAATTCTGCCCATACCATGTTAATTTGGCTTATTTATCGACTGTATATCTCTATATTATGTAACTACTAGAGGCCTGATGCACAAAATTCATGCAGGAGTAGGCCTTCCTTCCCCCGGTTGCTGGCACTGGTTTGCCTCTCACACCCGGGATCCAGGCTTCCCTCCCACACCCGGGACCTGGGCATCCCTCTGGCCACTGGCACCTGGGACCCGGGCTTCCCTCCAGCCACTGCCAGGTACCTAAGACCCGGGCTTCCCTCGCAGCCCTGGCTTCATCCGGAAGGTCGTCCGGAAGGACATCTGGTCTAATAAGAATAGTACACTTTTATTATTACAGATAACCTCCCCATTATTAAATATTCTAATTTTACACATTTAAATTATAAATATTTTTTAAAATGAATCTTATCCTTATTTTTTACAATTATTACATTTACAAATAGCTTTTGATTACAACTCAATTTTCACTTAATTATGGGTATATCTTCAGTGCATAGTGATTTATACAAATGCCATATTATAAGAATGTCTTATAATAAACAACTTTAAAAGAAGATATCCATTTGATCAAGAGGAAAATTAATTTTACCTAATATATTAGAATAGGATAATAAGAGAAGTTATTTGAAATGGTAAACAAGCAAGTCTATATACCTTAAATGTGAAAGTCAAAGTTTGTGATATTATTTCTTTAGTTTATGTATTCATTTATGTAGAGCCAATAAGTTTGATCTCTTTATGTCTTGATTTCTCATACAATTGATTCCTGCTCTGATTGTAACATCAGGGTCATAGATCTTGCTCAGCTGAAATGAACCAATCAACATTAAATTGATACAGTTGCTCATAAATATCCTGCTTTGACCTGTGAACATTGGACTTGGGGAAACAAGTTACTGAATTTTGAGCCCTGGTAATTTCCCTTATGCACATATAGGCTTTGCACAAAATATGTGTTTCTTACTGCACTTTATCCATCTCAAGTTGTGGGTTTCTAAAATTATTGAGAACAATACTATCTCTAAGCTCTCTTATTAATTTTATTTGATATTCTAAATTCTTACCACAGTAAAACACTATTATTCAGAAGTACACTATCTTTGAAATGGCTGGACTTTGAACTTGCACTCTATATAAAACTCAATCTTATATAGCAACTAACTTATGCAAGTTGGCAAATTATTGTTAGCAATTAGCAATTAATTCTTTAAAGTTGTTTTAATTGTTTTATATCATTAAAACATTTATCAAATCAATTCTTATTTTTTCTTCTTTCAGTACCCATCATAAATTTACAACATGGTGTATAAATATTGGGTTACAACAAAATGACCTAGGAGGTCTACATGTTTACTGAGAATATTTCATAAATATACTTAAAAAAAGAGAACATATCAGTAAATGAAAAAGTACTTTCTGGTGCATGTTTCAGAAGCACTTTTATTCAAGGCTTTTTAATGAATAGAACTCAAGTGAACATCAGCTTAGACTCTTTCATTTAAAACAAATGGGTTTTACTTTCCTTGGGAACATAATAGTCTTTAGAATAATCTATAGAAAGAACAGCTATCAGGAGGAGGTGAGGGTGAGATGTATGAAGGGAGTAACAAACAAAAAGACTCATGGACACAGACAACAGTATGGTGGTTGTCTGAGGGAAGGGGTGAAGGAGGAGGTAGAAGAGGGTAAAGGGAAGATAAATGCTGATAGAAGATTTGGCTTTGAGTGGTGGGCGCTCCGCTCAGGGGACAGGGTTGAAATGTTTTCTGTGTGCAGACCAGCACAGTCCATTAGGATAAGGAAATTGAAAATAGTCAAGTGATGGTCTGGTGTGCATCATCCTGATCCTGGTCATCCTGGTTGTAGGTTATCCTGGTTTTATAGTCGAAAGTCAGGAAATCTCCTGGAACTGGGATGACTGAAGGTTGAAGTCTGTTATCTTCTAAAGTTCCTTCCTAGGATTCTTATAGAAACATGCCTTTTGTTTATAAGCTGCGTATTAGTCAGAGTCAGCATTTAAAGGAACAATGTCAAAAGAATGGTGGGGAGGGTTACAATTTCCCACTGTTATAGAACCAGTATATATTTTTAACAATACAATATTTTAAATTTCATTTACTTATTTCAGTTGTATTTTATGACAGAAACATGTTCATATCTATAATAATAAAAGTGTGATATGCTTATTAGACTGGACAGCTGAACGGCCTTCCGGATGTCATTCCAGACATCCTTCTGGACAAAGTCGTAGCGGTGGAGGCTGAGGCAGAGGCGGTTAGGGGTGATCAGGCAGTTAGGCATAGGGTTTAAGGGCAATCAGGCAGGCAGGCAGGCAAGTGGTTAGGAGCCAGTGGTCCTGGATTGTGAGAGGGATGGCCGACCATCAGTTTAGATCTGATCCCACAGGAATACCCGCGGGATCAGGCCTACACCAGCAGTTGGACATCCCATGAGGGGTCCCGGATCCTGAGAGGGTGCAGGCCTGGCTGAGAGACCCTCCTTCTTGTGTGCACGAATTTTGTGCACCAGGCCTCTAGTAGTAATATAAATAAAAAAAAATATAGATGATCCTTTAACAAAAGGATCCTATAGCTAGAGACAATCACTTTTAAATATTTCAAGGTTTTGTTCTTTTGATGGTTACTTCATTCTCTGAAAAATGTAAGAATTGCAGCCATCTTGATTTGCTCATATCACACATGATTTATTGATTTCTGCTATGTTATATTTATACTCTGTCCTATCTCTTCTCCCCATAACCTGCCAATATAGTTGTATCACCATTTTATTTCATTATTGATTACATTTGAAACTTACATATTTCTATACTTTTTATTTCCTATCCATAAACTCTAGAAATAATATTTGACTCTCCTCTTTGTAACATAAGGATATCACTTCTATGCTCATCATTTATCAGCCCAGTTCTTCCTGACCTCTTTCTCCTCTATCATTTCTACCTCCCTACAGTTTTTTCTGTAGTAATATATATATATATATACTCAGCAACCATTACGGCAGAATGACTGGAACAACCAGAACGACCGGTCGACCAGTTGCTATGGTGCACACTGACCACCAGGGGGTAGACATTCAATGCAGGAGCTGCCCTGTGGTGGTCAGTGCATTCCCACAGGGGGCGTGCCTCTCAGCCAGAAGCCGAGCTGATGGCTGGCGAGTGCAGCTGCACTGACAGGAGCCTCTTCCAACTCCTGATTGTGAGAGGGAGCTGGCCGGGCTGAGGGACCACCCTGTGCACGAATTTCGTGTTCCTGGCCTGTAGTAAGTATAATAATTATAGTAAATAGCACATTTTATTTCTCCTAAAAACTTCTATTGAACTTTAAAGTGTTTTAAGATTTTTTTAAACATACAGAGGTTTAATAATGAAGGTTATTTTCCTTCTATCAGATTGTTCATAATTTTGTTAGTTCTTCCCATGGTCATTTAATGCCTGATCTTTAAAATCAGAATTTCTATTTAAATCTGTTCTTATAATGAAATTCCTCTATCACTTTGGTTTATTTGCTGTTCTTTTAATCTTTTCCTCTGCTTTGTATTTTGTGAAGCACTAGGAACTACACAGTATACTACATGTAACTAATTATATTTGGCATAAAAAGTAGGCAAATGCTTTATTTTGGGTTTCCAAATCCTAGGAGGTCACCGCTTTGTTAACTTATTTAGTTTGCAGTAGAATAACTTCAGGGAAAGATACACAGACTCCTTGCTCCCTTTCCCGGCCCAAAATTGAAAGTTTACAAGCCATTATTTTTTCAAAGTACTTTACTGTTTACTTGCTCATTGGCCAATTCTATGCTAACTCACAAAGTTATATTTTTTCCATCTTACATCATTTAGCTTAGTATTCTCTCTCTCACAAATGCATAAGGCAATTTGACACCTTGATATCTCACCAGAACTTTCATCATTCCTCCAGATTATTTATGACCATACATATTTCACAGGCAGAATTAATATGTCCATGAATTATAAACATATTAGTATAACAAATATTAGAGTATAAATTCAGATAAAGAATATCAGTTTCTTATAGTATTAGCATACTGAAGTCCTAGTAGTTTCAGGTATGAAAGGGACAGAAAATGGAGCAGATGGATCCAGACTCAGGTACTTCCCATTGCTCTGGAACAAGTTCTGTAGGAGTGGCGGTAATTCAGATGACAATGTTCAATGTGGATGTAATGTGGCAACAGGTGTCTCTAGGGCAAGTCAGGATACTGTGGATGGAGTGGTGCCACCATTGTCATTGTAGATGGTGTGGATGCTTTGCGCTTGGCTAGAAACATTAAGATGCCATGGTCTTATGGAGAAAGGGATGTCTAGATATAGTCAGGCTTTCAGGAACCAGGGAAATGTTTCACCTTTTAAAGGGAGATAGACGTCAATTAAGAGACAAAAGTATTATTCTAGTTGCACATTCTAGAAGCCATGACATAGGTAAGAAAAGACTGCAGCTCACTGAACACAGAGGTATCTTGGGAGTTTATATGTCCTACTGTTTATCAAAATGTGACTTATCATGATATGCTGGAGTTCTAGTTAAAAATTCAGATCCCTAGTTCTATTCCAGTTGTTAAGACTGAGATGGGATTCAGTAATCTGTATTAAACTCCCTGGAAGTTCCTCATGAATCTTAAAATTTGGGAACACATCTCCAAGCAAACAAGATATTGAGCTTATGACAGGGCAATAAATTCTAGGCATTTTGTTTTATCTGCTCATTCCCCTGGGCCCAGGGGTTGAGGCCAGTCCTCCTGATCCATAGTCAGTTGTGTGGTATGAGCAGAGTGAAGACTGGGCCTCTGGTTTGAAAGCACTTATACCAGCTGTGGAGGGGACCTGGAACAGGATAGGGCTGAGAAGGGATTATGCATCTTTGTTTTCTATAGTAGTTGAATCTATAATAAAAGCATAATATGCTAATTAGACCAGACAGCCAAACGACCTTCTGGACATCCTTCCAGACGACCGTATGGATGACCACGTTATGACACCCACTGGCACCAGGCCAGCCAAGACGGGTGTGATGCAATTGGTTGGGGGCCCAGCCATTGCCCCATGATCACCCTGTAGAGGGAGGCCCAGGCCACCGACCAGCGGGCTGCGGTGGATGGGCAGGGCCTCCCTCTGCAGGGTGCAATCAATTGCCCCAAAGAGGGAGGCCCAGGCTACCCTGCAGTGGTGCTATGATCGGTGGACAGGGCCTCCCTCTGCGGGGGCCATCCATTGTGGAGCCCTGGCCGGGTGGACAGGGCCTACCTCTTTGGGGTGATTGATCATGGGCTCCCAGACTATGAGAGGGCACAGGTCAGGCTGAGGGACTCCCCCCATCAGTGTACTTTGCCTCTAGTATATAAATAAAATCTGAAAAGATTTTAGCTCCACCATATTCCACTTTGTTTTCCATAACAAGTACTTAAAAAATATATTAATGGGTGTAGCTTCATAATCAGCATAAAACAATGTATGTATGAACATAGTAAACACATTACAGGTTTTTCTTTTTAAAAAATATTTTTATTGATTTCAGAGAGGAAGGGAAAGGGAGAAAAAGAGAAGAACATCAATGATGAAAGAGAAACATTGACTGGCTGCCTACTGCACACCCACTACTGGGGTCTGAGCCAGCAACCCAGGCCCATGTGCCCGACCAGGAATCAAACCGTAACCACTTGGTTCATAGGTCAATGCTCAACCACTGAGCCATGCCAGCCAGGCCATATTACAGTTTTTGAGGTCTAACTTCCCTTTGTAAACTATGTGGACATGAAAACCCATTTTATCATTAATAACTATGCGAGCTAAGCTAGTCTTCAATTACTCAAAAATAAGTCTTCAATGGAATGTTGAAGTAAAATAAAGCAAGGTTTCACAGCTCGATGACTAGTTTATTTTCATTCACCTGATGAATGAAAGAAAGCATGCCAGTTGGATTAAAATCATCTGGAGTGTGCTCAGCTGCATTAAACTGGAGAGGCTTAGGAGATGTTAAGAAGTGTGATTTTGATTTCACCTGCAGACTTTTTGAAGGCAACTCATTATAAGAAACAGTTGATAGTGATGTCATGCTGGTGGCACTTGAGCTTTCTGCTGGAGGTTGTAATCCAGTCTCTGCAAACCTGTAATCACTATTTCCAAACGAATGTGAGGCTTTCATTATTGAATCTGGATGTCTAAAAGGTACTGAAGAAAAACACACAAAACAGCCATCGTAATGAAATATTCAAAACAATTTTTGTTTCAGTAGTATTAAATGTTGATCTTTCTATTGATATCATGACATGTTATAAGAACATTTAATATGATTGGCAGTTTGTTTTGTTTTTTTTGACATTTTTGTTATTATTTTTATAGTTACCAAATATGTTAGTCTTTCAAATAGAAAAATGTTTTATTCCATTATTATGAATATATACATCATAGCTTGATTATGAAGTTAAAGATAGTAGCATTTTTAAATTAAGACTTAAATATTTATATCTAGCTATTCAGGGAAGTATTTTAAATAGTTTTATAATAATGGTACTTTGCATAAAAATGTGGAAATCACAGGTATTTGTATAATGGAGTATAAAAATATATTTTTGTTTGTTAATTTTGAAAATAATCCTGATAGAGTCATCATTTCTATTCTGGAATATATAGATAATATAAGTGATCCAATAAACATGTAAGCAGTCCAAATACAATTTTGCACAAGAAAGTATATTATAAATACTACCATTTTTTGGTGAAAGACAATGAAACCTTTCTTTTTTCTTATCATTTCATCTTACTGTTTTTAGGAACTCTCCTATCCATGGGAAATAGATTAGTGAAGAAGATAAAGGGTATTCTGATGGGGGGAATAGAAAGTAAACAAGTCAACAACAATTCCAGGCTGATATGATGATGATGATTCAGATGACAGTTGTTCCAGAGGCAATAATGATGGTGGACTTTCACAGATGTTGCAAAGATATGTCCAATGGCACTGTGTGTGGTATGCAACAAATAGGAATCTATAATAACTGAATCTAAATGTTAAGGCTGTGAATTCATTTCTCTCTTCACAGTCTCAAGTGGATCTCTGATACCCCGAAAGACTCACAACTATTGCTTTTAGGTGTCAGATAAATATTTGTTAAATATCTTGTGAGTTAATGAAGTCAATCCATAAGATGAGGACTTGGAAAAAGGCTGGCTTTATTAATGAGGAGGTAGTAACAGATTCTAAAATATTGACAATAGTGTCTGTCCCCCCTTTACCTCATTTCTCCATCTGTTTGCCAATTAGGGATTTTTATTTTCTTTTACAGTTCTTGAGATAGAACAAGTGATTGCCTGGAATACTCTCTTTTTTACTTTGTTTTGTCACCTCACACTACTTTGCATTGTTTATATCAGTGTGTGTAACACTGGGCTCATTCAGGGAAAGAAAGAAAAGAATGAATTCAAGTTGTCAGTTATTGGATATGAGGATAATCTGCAAAGGAAAATAAATTGACAGTAAGCTATAATGTAGCCTTAGATTTACATTTTGCAACCTACTAGATGATAAACTATATTCCAAATATTGTTTTCAAACCCTCTGAAAAATAGAAAAACTAGCCATGAAATAACATCTAGGAACTTTTTTATTTATGTAGCTAAATTGTTGCACTTTTAGGGTTGGCCTCTCTGAATTCAGTTCCTCTGTTATTACCTTGAGTAAAAGCAAAATATTTAAAACTGATGAGAGTAAATTGGATTACCCCCCCCCAAAAAAAGCCAGCATCTCTCAAAAGGGACAATTATAAAATTATGAAATATAGAATTATAAATAACATTTAATAATCATAAACATTACATAACATAGTTAATATTTTAATAAATGTATTGCCATCTGAAACATTTCTTTATAACTTTTACATCCTAATATTTCATTTCTAAAAGAAGACTCATTCTGAGAAGAATAAGTATTTTAAGAAAAAACATCTGGGAGAACATCATGAAAGTTACAAATACTCGGGCAGAGGTCACTGCTCCCTCATTGTGTGAAACGTCCCTTTCTTACCATTTCCAGGCCTTTTCTTTTACTGTCATTGAATCAGATGGAAGGCAAACAACAAACAAGCCAACAACATACACAAATATAAAAGCAAAACAGAAATGTCAGTGACTTTTTATCAGGTTGAGAAGAACGGAGGTAGAAAAAGTAGGCAGACTTCAGTAGAGAATCCCGAAATACATGTGAGAGTAGGCCTTTCTTCCACAGGCTGCTGGCACCGGCTTCCCTCTGGCACCCGGGACCCAGGTTTCCCTCGCAGCCCGGGCTTCGTCAGAAGGTCGTCTGGAAGGACATCCGGTCTAATTAGCATATTACACTTTTACTATTATAGATATATAAATTCTTTACTTGGCTGTGCCTTCTCAGATTTCTCCTGTACACAGGCATTCCTCATTTTACTGCACTTCACTTTATTGCACTTCACAGGTGTTGCATTTTTTCTAAATTGAAGGCCCAACCCTCCTCCAATACAAAGAGTACAACTTGCTCATTGCAGTACTGCTTTATTGTGGCGATCTGGAACCAAACCTGCGATGTCTCTGAGGTATGCCTGTACACTCAATTTTTCTCCCCTCCTCCAAAAGTCTTACCTAAAAAACATAAGCCTCCTGGAAATTAAGACTTTAACAGAGAGCCCTGGTGCCTGCAGTTAATTCAGAAGGAGTGCTTTGCTTCTAACTTTGAAGGGCTGGCGGAGTTCTGTTTTTGGTGGCGACGAAGGTCTGATGTGCTAGATGTTGATGCTTTTGTAGTTGGAGCTGTTATGGAGAGAGAAGAAATGTGAATAAGGAGCTCTATAGATAATTTTAGGGCAGAGGGCTCAGGGAAAGAGAGAGAACAGGAAATGGGGGCAGGTTGTTCAGTAAATATAAACAAACCAAAGTCAGACAAGAGTGAATATAACATTTGCCTGGAACTGACCTGGGACTGAAGTACTTCTGCTCCAGGTGCTGGGAACTCAGTCCAGTGGCCTTAAAACTTACATTTCCGCTGCCGTAAGGATTGATTTTGTGTGTGGAATTCTGTGTTCAGGGCACTGAAAAGCAAACTGACTTCCACATGGACTTGACACTAAGCTCCATATTGTGTGATTCCATTTACACGGAATGTCCAGAATAGGTCAATTCACAGTCTAGGAAGTAGTTTGGTGGGTGGCAGTGGTAGTGTGTGGGTTGTGTTTGGGGTTGGGGCAGCAATGGCCTGGGGAATGAGGAAGGACTACTGATACCATGAGTTTCTTTTTTTGGGTGAAAAAATGTTCTATCAGTTGATAATTTGGTGGTGATAGTAACAGCCTTGTGAATACACTAACAACTGCATACATTTTAAGTGCTGCACTTACGTAAGATGTGTATCACTAAAAAGAAACTGAGTCACCGGCAGGGAGCTCTGTGCAGTGATCTCTGTCAGTAGCTCAGCGGAGCTGGAGAGAGAGCTGGGCTGTCAGGGTCAGGTCATTAAAGCAATACACCAAAATGAAAGTGCTAAGCCTTTAACCCAGTGGTTCTCAACCTTGGCTGCACATTAGAATCACCTGGGGATCTTTTTAAAATCCTGATTTCTGGGCCTCATCCTCCGGAAGTTCTGTTTCTTTGTTACTAATGTTGTGGTCCCACCCCATAACAAAGGAACAGAATTTCCGGAGGATGAGGCCCAGAAATCAGGATTTTAAAAAGATTCCCAGGTGATTCTAATGTGCAGCCAAGGTTGAGAACCACTGCTTTAACCACTTAGTGTGATGCTATAAGCAAGAGGTTAAACCAGAGAAAGTACTAACTCCCCCTGTTCCATCTGCCCCATGGTTGAAGGTGCGGTAGATCAGTGCAAACTTGGGGTGTCATCTCACTATTGAAGGAGCCCCAAACAAAAGGCTTCAGCAATTTTATGGACCTTGGGATGGGGTTGTGGAGGCAAGGGGAAGGGCTAGGAATGGAAAAGTTAAAGTACAGGGTACTAAGTCAGTTGGGGAAAAGTGTCTTCAAGCTTCCCGTCCTCACTCCCCCCCTCCCCTTCCACCCAGTAAGGAGAACTCAGCAGAGATGCTTGAAGACCTCAGACTAAGATTCAGATCAAGAGACCTAGGACTGAAGATACCTGGCTAGGGATGGTAACATGAAAAAACATCCTGAATCCTAGACGGCAGCTGTCTTCAAGACTTTCCATGCACTAACTGTGTACCAAGTCGGGTGTGGGGAGGGCAACTCTCTTCTCCGAGGGCTCCCAGGTAAAGCTTAGTAATTCCCCGGGAAGTCACACATAGGTTTTTAACTCAGAGCCAGACTTCTTAATCTCTATCACAGTTGTTCTGTGGACACAGCCAGACCTATTTTTATTATCCCTTACAGAGTTTGCATTACAATGATAAGTAGTAGGTTGGTGTCCCATTCTACTTAAGAAGAAAGGAAAACTCTTCATTATCTTCTTGGTGTTAAATTAATTCATACATTGTTGGGCTTTGCTTTACCAATAATTTAATTTGTTTGAACATGCATTATATGTTCTGTAATCATATAATTAAGTGAAATTTAATACAAACCTATACAATGCACTAAAGGGTTACGTAATGAATGGTCTCCTCTTTAGAAAAAGAAAAAAATGGTGGTTAAGATATGTGTGTTAGAAAGACATTGTACAAAGTTCAGATAAAAGAAAGATTTTATGAATCTTTCAGGTAACTTAAGGGAGAACTTTTAGTATGAAAATATAGATATTTGCTTACTTTTTCCGTTGGAACAACTAAAATTAATGTAGATCAAATTAATGCAGTATATATTGAGCAATTTACTATGAGCATGGCAGTAAGATGGCTAAGAGATAAAGTAGTAAAGAAATAAACACAACGTCTACCTTCTGCAAACTTACACACTAGCAGGGGCTGTATGCAAATAGGCAATTACTATGTAGTGTACTAGTAATAAATGCTCTGATAAGGGAAATATAGTTTTTTAAAGGGCTGCATTGAAATAGCCCTTAGGGAAGTTTTTCAAGGGTGGGGAGTTGGGTTGGCTTCTAAGGAATAGATACCTGATAAAGTATGATCTTATCCCCAACCTAAATAATGAAAATAGAAAAGAAAGCAATAAAAAGGGAAGAGTATTGAGTAAAAAGGAAAGAACAGGTGCCAACACCCACAAATTAAGGTGTCTCCTGAACCTGATTGGAGTGCAGTGTGGCTGAGCATGTAGCATTAGGTACGACACTAGTGAGAGCAGAAGCCGAAAAAAGAGGTGAGGATTGAATAAGGAAGACTTTCTAAAACAGATTAGAGAGAACAATCGAATGTCACTAAGCAGGGCGATGACATAATCAGATTTACAGTGTCTTCCTGATGTCAATGCCAAGAATGGATTAGAAATGAGCAAAAGCAAAGACAGAAAAGTTATTTTGAAAGCTCTGGAATTAATCCAGGAAATACAATGATGTTCTAATTTAGAATAATAGCCTTGTCAATAGAGAATTATATGTGGTGCAAAAATATTTAGGATTTAAGATGTATAGGTGCTAGTGATTGGATATGAGAAAGATATGGGAAATAATTGAAATTTCTAGTTTGGACAAGTGGGTGGACAGAGGCATAATTTACTCAAAAGGGAACAAAGCAAGAATAGGTTTGGGAAGATAATAATAAAACTTAGGTGTGTTGAATCTGTAATATCTATGACCAATCCAAGTAGAAATACCCCGTAACCAATTATGTATGTGTTGGATGTATGGCTCATTGAAGAGATCTGCATTGTGGGTGTAGATTTAGAAATCACCCATCTATTAATGCTAAAAGATGTACAGCAGTGGGTATGGTTATGCATCAGATAGGAATGCCCAGAGCAACCAAATGAACAGAAACATTAACAAAAGCAAATGCAGAGGAGGCAATAAAATAGAGAGTAAGAAAAAGTCAGAGAGGTAAGAGGAAAACCAGAAAATTGATGTCATGAAATCCAAGGAAAGAGATAGCTATGAGAAGAAACTAGTCAACGATATTATAAACAGGTTAGAGGAAGAAACCAATTTGCTTAGCCTCAAGGTCATTGTTGCTTTAGCAAGAACACCTTCAGTAAAATAATTTGACTAAATCCAAACATCAGTGAACTGAAGAAGCAGTGAATAAAGTCAGCTCTTCAAAAGTTAAATAGTGAAAGTTTGGGGGATATGCTTGTCAATTTTGCACAGCCAATTCTATCTACAGGAATTTCGCCACCTTTTCATTTCAGTGGGCTGTGCAGTGTTTTTCTACTCTAGTGAAGGCTTCCATAGAAGCTGAAAGTGTCAGATTCTAACTTCGTTTGCAGTAGGATGTGACCAGGATGTAGGATGAAATAGACTTTTAATTGATAGCTACTGACAGAACAAAGCAGGGCCAAGGAGTATCTTTCTGGCAGTGCTATTGGTAACAGCATATCAGATGACGGGGGGCGGGGAGGGTGCCAGAGTGAGTAGTGGAAGCTGTGGCACCCTTCTCAGTACCTGTGGCAGAGAATTTGAAAATTGTGGAGGCATAATGACAAAAGATTTTTTTGTGCCGTGCCAGCAGAGCCAAGGGTTGGGGGAACCTGAAGGGGGGTGGTGAAGGATTAAAGAAAAGACAGACAAAGAGAATATAGCTGGGGCTCAGTGGATCTCCTGTGCCTGGATGAGGCCACAGAGAAGGACCCAGCCAGCAAGCTAAGGCTTTATTTTATAGCCAGAGGTAAACAAGGTAGTGGTCACCATAGTTACAATGTTCTTGTGAGTTTCACTTGTTTTGGCAGCACTTGCTGCATCTCCCACAGCCCATTAGCTACCCAGGAAGGATCTAGGGAGAGCTATCAGGTTAAGCTTAATTATGCTAAGAGGTCTCTGCCCTCTAAGCTGGGACTTGTTTGTGGCTCTGCCACAGGTCAATCCAAGGCTTAACTCTAGAGCCACCCCCTACATTTTTTTTCTCCTTTTCCTCCATTTTCAGTTTGCAAGGAAAGTAAGAAAAAAATTAGAACCCTGGAAGAAATAGGAATTTTTTTTAAACATAAAATTTAAAATCTAGAGAAATATATATTTTTAAATCTGAAAACCCCCAAGGAAAGGAGATCTCATAACAAATTCATTCTCTTTCCAACATTCAATAGCCCTCAGGATCTGAGCATTGTTCTTCATATGTGATTTACAAATGTTCCAAATAACATAATTAACACAAACTTTGTGAAAACATAAGTATTTCAAAATGAAATCTTTCTAAAATAGTGAAAACCAGGTAAATTTGGAGTTGTGGAAGATTCAGAAAAAGAGCAAAACAAAAGCAACTGATTTAATTATAAAATGACATCAAAATTAACTAGTAAAACTTTGTGGGTGGGGAGAGATTAACCAAAGAATTTGTATGCACATGTGCATAACCCATGAACGCAGACAATAGTGTGGTGAAGGCCAGAAGGGGGTGAGGGATGGAGAAGGTCAATGGGGTAAAAATTGGACACCTGTAATATTTTCAACAATTAAGATAAATTAAAAAATAAAAGAAGAACAAAATCATAATAAAACAAATTCAAGTTCAAGAGAACCAAACAGGAAAAATAACTAGTAAAACATCATATTTAGTTCTTTTGCTTCACAATTGAGAACATTATACTGTTTTCCTTTTTTATTTATATCATTTGAAAAATATTTCTTGAAAACAGCACTACTTTTCCTACTAAAATACAACTTTTCTAGCACTGTGCTAACTCCAAATAGTGCCACAGTTCTCCAGCAAGTGGCCAGTTTTTAAGCATAATTTAATTGCATTCCAACTGTGCCTAATTCAATTGCACTCCACGTTTTCTAAAACCAGTCCCATTGCACTCTGAAATGTCATCTTCCCAAGAGTGAAGCATAAGGATCCTTGAAATCTTGAAATCAGGCATTTTAGTTTTGCTCTTGAGATTATTGTACATTTTCTGGCAAAGGGGCATGCTACAGTCTGTCTGGCTACGCCAAACCACTTTATACATTAACTGTATAATCCAGTCATAAATGAGTGTGAGAGAAAATCTCAATAAATAGGATGATTGTTATACTATTTGCTATTAAAGTTTTGTACTCTTACATATCCTGATATTGGATGAGAATTATATAAATATGTGTATTATCACCTGCGTGATCACTATCATTTCCAGAGGGTGCTTAAAGACTTGAATCAGAATCTATATTTTTTTCTTATAGTATGTAATCAGCTACAGTTAAAATAGTAACATCATTGCTAGACATTTTTTTTGAACATTTACTATTTTGAGAAGTAATACATGGAATCCTGACAGTGAAAATAGACTAAAAAGAAATAACTTTAGATATGCACTACAGTCAAATTATCTTTGATTTTTTTAATGATAGAAGCAAAAATCTTTATACCATTCACTTCCCACGGACAGTATGCAGTGTGTTTATTACCCATTATCTCAGCCTTAGTCCCTAGTTCTTACATCTGTGTTATATCTTTATCCCATGACTGACTCCACCCTAGGTTTTATCATACTCTTTAATACCCAACCCTCTGATCATGGGCCAAGAGCTTTCCGACTCTGATTAGTATGCATTTTCTTTTTTCCCTCAATATATTTATCTTTTCCTACCTTCTTTTTGGTCCTTATCCGAATATTATGGTTCATCACTTCAACCAGCCTCTGCCTCTATTCTTAGTCTCTGGCCCCATTGGTCCAGCTGCATCAACTTAGCTGTCTACCCATAAATTATGAAACTGGAAATGAGAGAATAAATATTAACTAATGGTCTCCAGTGTCATGTTTACAGTGTTTCTCAGCAAGCCTTTTTTTAATCCTCTTAGTCATCTCCCTCTTCTCTGTCCAATAATATTAAAATTTGTCTGCTTTCATAACTAATTACACAGTCACCATATATCATTTTACTCACATTCATCAATTTACCTACTTCTTCCCAAATAAGAAAAATCACCTTGAATAAATATAATCAACTTACCACCAGACCTGCATGGATACCTCCATCTATTTCAACTCTTCCATCTTTCCTTATTTGGAAAGTTGATGAAGTGCTATTTTTCCTACATAATGTTTCTCAAGGATCTTGCCATTTTCTCAAGAGCCTTGCTCCATCTTTTTTTTTTCTTTGTAAAGTTATATTTCTATCTTCTCTTGCTCCTCGAGGTCTTTTATTGACTTCTTAAATATGTTTACATTTCTTCCATATTAAAAGGCAATAATACCCAACTAAACTAAATCTTCCCTCAGCTCTACATTTCACATTCAGGTTTGTATCATTTATATGACTTAAGCTTCGAATTATAGTAACCCTGACTTAAAATAGACTAAACACTAAGAAAAGTTTAGCTTACCTAAGAAAATTTCCAGTCAATCAGGATTTCAGTTTCATTCTTCTGTAGTTTGTTCAGTTCTGCCCACCTTTACATGTTGGCTTTGTTCTTCCTGGTCAAAAGATGGTAGCCATTGCAATTAAGGCAACATAGTATAATTTGTTATACTATGAGAGAAGAAGAAATATCTCCTTCAACTATGCAATAAAAATTATCCCCTGAATGGATCATCTGCCTTATGCCTGGATAACTGAACCAATCATTTTTTGTCAAGAGGAATAGGTTTGCCATCATTGGCTTAGTCTAGTCAGGTTCCTTGTGGAGAGCTCAGAATAAGGTATTAATGACTATGTAATAGAAGTAGAGATATTTTACTTTAAAAAGGGGGGGGTGCTTTTGTGTGTTTTTCCCCAACAAGAAGGAAAGGGTGGTGTTGCATAAGCCACCAATGGTGTCTATTGCACAAAGAAATAAGAGAATACAGTGAACCCAAATGCAGAAAAGTGATTGTACAGAAAGTGCAAATCCAGGATCCTATGAATATTCAAATAAAATTCTAATTATTCTAATTTAATGCTTGAAACGGCATTCTGGAAATGCTGGCTCCTGTTCTTTTACTCACTTTCTCTGAGGAACTTTGCCTGGGGTGACTTTGGGTTACGATCCTGAGAGTGAATGATGAACCTCCTGCCCTTTGAGAATAATGTCTTGATTGGGACTTGCTTTGGCTGCCTTTCAACCAGTCCTGGGGCCTTTCCCCAACCAGCCCTCAACTTAAAAGGGACTTTTGATGAGAAGATCTTTTACCTTTGTCTCATGGTATCCCTACCACATCCAAATTATCCTGCCCTTAGGATAATATCCTTTCAACTGTCTTTAGTCTTTCTGATTCCAAACTCTGACCTTTATAACATGTATGCACTTCTTCAGTATTTAGTGTCCTCTCATGCAATTGTATCTTTTTCTTCTACTACCCATGTTTATTTCTAGACCTAAGATTTATTCAGCCACATGGAATCTGATGTTGGGTTCAAATCGGGCCTTCCTAAATCTGCTCCTTTGCCAAAGCTGACCCAAACTATTTTCTTGTTCTTTGGAAATAACTATTGAGGTTGGTTTTCAGAACTGGAAGAAATTATTTACCTCTTTGTACTTTTGCAGAGCAGAATAGTTTATCATTCTTTTCCTTTCTAACTCACATTCTCAAGGCTGAGATCTCAATTTGGTTTCCTTAAAGATGAATATATTCTTTTCTCTCAGAGAGGCTGTCTAACAAATACCTAACCATTTATACTTAGGCAATTTTAGAAACGAAAACATAAGATAACAATCACAATCACACACCGGATGATAAAAGGTAGTTTGTTTACAGTCTTTGCCTCCCAGTACGTATTACTAGTGGGCATACCTCATTACACTAGGCCCTTTTGCTCTAGTCTGGAGGGTAATCTCAGAACACTGTCATTCTAAAAAGCCCAGAAAAATAATGTAGACTTCTGCAGAAATGCCTCTTGAGGAGGTGGCAACAAGAGTGACATCGTATGTAATAACTTAATCAATAAGGAGAAGAAAAAAGAGTGACATTGTATGTATTGTGTAACACCCAGCAAAACTTAAAGACCCTTCTTGGGTATGTCTTCCCTTTGATTCTTTCATTCTCGGAAAGTCCTTTATACTGAGTTGACATTTCCCTTCTTTGTGACTGCCTCTTTCTAAAGCAAAGCAACATGTTAGTCTTTGTTTAAGACTTCTCCCTCCTGGGGAGAACTATTGAGGACTTACCTATTTTGTCCATGTCACTCATTGAGAAAATAATTTGCTTCTGATAAATGCCATTAATCAGTATAAGACATTCCTTTACTTTAATAAAAATAAAAATAAATAGAAGCAAAAACTTGATGCTCCCAGCCTTAAACTATCTTCTTCCCATTTCTATAATCTAGAGTTTTCATTCTCCTAACTCTTCCCCTGCCCATGCTATCCCATGGAAGAAACAAATACAAACCATCTTACCTTATAACTGACTGAAACATCCCAACATGACTTCTGTTCACAGAGGCATTAAAATCCATACAGAAGCAATATTTTACACTCAGGGGAAGAATCTTTAATTTTGGAGTTTCCGGCATTTGGGGAAGGCTTCTCTGAGTGGGTAAAATTTCCAGCACTTCTGAAATCGTATCATGTGTTCAATTTTCTATTTGCAGTTTGCTCATGAGGAAAATTATTCTTGAATTTGTTTATTGAAGAGCTTTTCCTCCTGTGATTGACTTTTGTAGGATCAAGGTCAAAATAGACCAAAGAATAATAAAGTTTAGAAAAAAATTAGATTACAGTTTAAAATATCCAAAATCTTTTTGGTAAATAATTCCACAGTGAATTTTATAAGTAGAGTGAAAAAAAGAGCTAACAGGGGAATGCTTTCCATAACAATAACTACCTCCTCTGTGTTTCACCTCTTCAGAGGCTAATAAGACTGTCAAATTGATGGAAAGCTTCCTGCTTTACTAAATTATAGAACCTCGATTTACATTAGTGTAATGTGTGCCAAAAATGAAATACTATCTTATTTCAGTCTGTGTATTTATTTTATTACTTGTAGTTGATTTTCCTAGTACTCTAAGCTATAATAGTCCTTTATAGGTTATTGTTTTGTTTTTGTTTTTGGACAGAGGGAGGGAGGGAGCATGGTAAAATGGGAGGGGAGGGAGAGAAGGAGGGATGGAGGGAGGGAGAAAGGAAGGGAGGGTGGTAATATGAGAAGAAGGGAAGGAGGGAGGAAGAGAGAGAGGGAGGAAGGTAGAGAAAAATCAAAGAAACTGTGAACATTAGTGTTCTTCCTCCCATCATGTTACATGACAATAAAATAGGATGCTTTTTAACCTTCCCCTAATTTGGTTTGAGTTTTCCCTCTTTTGGTTTCTCTCTGTTTGCGATGTAATAGTGGTTATCTTGACGAAAACATTAATGCTGAACACTAATACAGAGACCCTAAAGAGGTTTCTTCTTATCTTACCTCCCATATAATCTCATTTGGATCTGTTGTGTAAATTTTGATAATATAAAACAAATCTGAGTAATAATAAAATTTACTGGGCATGGCAAAGTAGAGATGTGGAGAGACCTTATTCAAAAGAGAGGCTATCATTTAAGAACATAGAAAAATGTTATCAAACGGAAACTGAGCATTTTATATAGTGAAGTTTGGTGCCTAATGGCAAAGTATCTAAGAGGAATTACACTGTTCTAAATATTACAACTCAAAATGATTACATTACTAACTCTAAAAGAACTCTTTGTATTATGCTGATCTGTAATCCTTGTAAAAAAAGAAATTTTAGCCCTGGCTGGTTTGGCTCAGTGGATAGAGTGTTGACCTGTGGACTGAAGGGTCCTGGGTTTGATTTCAGTCAAGGGCACATGCCCAGGTTATGGGTGTACAGGAGGTAGCCGATTGGTGATTCTCTCTCATCATGGATGTTTCTATGTCTCTCTCTTTCTCCTTCCTCTCTGAAATTTGTATTATTTTATATATATATATATATATACCTTCATCAATAAAAATACACCAAAGTTAGGTAAAAATAAAGATAGAAATTATGAATATCTATATTGGTTGTAATATAGACCTTTTGAAAGCCTCACACCACTAAGAAATAATTAGAATAGATTAATTTATTTTATAGATGAGGAAACTGAAGCTTAGGGGTGATTCAAGGATAGAAGTAAGTTTGAGAGAACTAGCAGAGGACATTGAGGCTAATTCTCACTATAACATACTCCCCCCCCCCCTCACCCCCCGGGGATGCTCTTGTAGTAAGAATTAAATTCTTTTATGATAAAGGAGCTTTTCATTTTATCATTTAATATTGCCCTGTCTCTGCCATGAAAGACAGAGTGATAACCACTGTCGGAGGTCCGCAGTAGAATATGTGGTCCTGGCTCTCAGAGAAACTCCAATTCAACGTAAAGGGAAGAGAAGCAAAATCCTAAAGTTCTTACCCCTCCTTTTTACTGGAAGCTTGGGCCTCCAATTTGAAAAAAAAATTTTTTTAAATATTTAAGAGCTAATTTTCCCACTTTAATGCTCCCCTAGAATTCTGTGTATAATGCTATTCATGGTTTCCACATGTATTGTAGTTATGTGTAATTATATTTCACAATTATTTTTAATAATATCTTGGGGCTTGTTGAGTATGAAGATGAGTTTCTACTCATCCTGATTTTATAAGGTCAAGCCCAGTGCTTGGCATACAGTAAGTGCTCAGTAGGTGCATGGGTTTATTTTATGTTTATTATTAGAAAGGTACACACACCTTTATAAAATTTAAGCCATATATAAGTGTATAATGTAAAAGTATAATCTAAAAAAGGCTAAAATATTTATAAATTGATACTAAAACAGATGAGGCTTATTTACAAGTAAAATTAATTACATATATTTTTTTGAGTAAAAGATGAAACTTTTCCATCTCTTATATCTACATCTATTGCCCTGTACTAACCATGCTTAGCATTGTGATTCAGAAACCTCTAGACATTTTTTACGTGTAGAAATGTGATTCTGAATTATAAATTAAATTCATAAATTAAATACATAAAGTGTTTTAAAAATATAAAATGACCCTTTAAAATATAGAAACTTCATGTGATTAATTACTTGATATTATTTATATTAAACTATTTTACTACCTTTTGTAAAAAGAAAACAGTTGGATTTTATGATGACCTTGAAACTTTGAAGTTGTATAAATTATTAATAGCATTTTGTATGTCACACCAGGAATATTCATTTCAGGTTAACATTTTAATTTATCAGGACAAAAAGGTTGAATATTAGTTTTTCTCATCAATCATTATTATACCAGAGGACCGGCTTGTGCCCTCTCCCAGTCGGAACCCCTCAGGGGATGTCTGCTGCCAGCTTAGGCCTGATCCCCCTGGAATCGGGCCTAAACCGGCAGGCAGACATCCCTCTCACAGCCCAGGGCTCTCGTAGCCCAGGACCCCTCAATCCTTACTGCCTGCCTGCAGCAGAGGCGGGAGAGGCTTCTGCCACCATGCTGCACTTGCCAGCTGTGAGCTTGGCTTCTGGATGAGCAGCACTCCCCCTGTGGGAGGACACTGACCACCAGGGAGCAGCTCCTGCATTGAGCGTCTGCCCCCTGGTGGTCAGTATGCATCATAGCGACCACCATTAGGTTGATTTGCATATTAGCCTTTTATTATATAGGATTTTTACTTACATTGTAATATTATTGGTCAAACTCTAAGTCTAATAAAAGCTGACTTATTTCTGTTTGTTAGGTTCTAAGCCAGCAATTTAACAGGTATTTCTACTTCTCAGTTCTCATTTAGTAACTGTCAGTAATAATTCTCGATCCCCTGAGTAGATATCGGGATAGGACATATTTAATAAATGAATATTAAGAACTTTACACTGTTTCCCATTGTGTAAAAGTGTTTTTCTTTACAGACATCAGTTCACATATCTTTCCTAGTTTCCTTTACTATTGTTTTACTGATGCTTAACTGTCTATTGTCTTGATTGCTGATGTAATATTTGCACTTTTTTGCTGACTTAAAGCTGGAAAGGATATATGCTCTTTAGACTCCATACTACCGAGTGCAGCTTCTCAGTGTTATAGAGTTGGAGTAGTGGCCTATAATCTAAAGGTTGTGTGGAAATTATAAAATGTTCCAGTGAGAAATAAAATAAATAAAAAGAATAAATGATTTATGATTGAACTAAATAGATTTTTAGCTTGATAGATTGAACTAAATAGATTATTTAAATCAGAATTTTCTATATCCTAAAACAAGTTATAGATAATCAGTTCTATAACAGATTACTATGAAATAGAATTATGCTTGGTATGTATAAACATTATGTAGCCTCAGATAGAGGAAAATTTACTAGGCCAACAATATATCAAAAATAAAATATGGCAGAAAAGCTCTGTGAATCATAATGGACTCGAAGCTTAATATGTCTCCAATAACATGGTTCAACATAGATTAATGGGAAATATACTATAAGAGAATATGTTTTATCATTAAAATTTATTTGATTTAGGCCCTAATTATCTCAGTGTGCATTAATCTAATGGTATATAAACTTGGAATAATATAAATTTAAATTTAGTGAGGGATTTGAAATTTGAAATGGTTAAGATAGTTAAAATAATTGTGATTAATCTCACGTGTAAAGGGAATATATAAATTGATATTAAAACAGATGAGTCTTATTTACAAGTAAAATTGATTGCTATATTTTTTGGGTGAACAATCTCAGGAAAGTTACATAATTAATATATGAAATGTGACATTTGTAATGTGCAATATGAGTACTACTAGATAAATTAGAAAGTTTTTAAAAAGTATTAAAGCTTCCATACTCTTTTCATAAAAAAGATGATGATGATTAGTGATAATATGAACGATTCCTGTATGCTACCACAAATATTAAATAGAAATAAATCAAGAGCTATTATTTACTGAATTTTCATCTCATTTTAGGACATTTCAGTATATTATTTTCTTTTAGTCTTTGGGTTGCAGAGTATGTGAGGAGCTCAATGAAATATAGCAGAACTATAACATGGGACTCAAGGGAAACGTGGGGGTGACCTTGGAGATAGGAAGGCTGTACATTTTGGACAGCCATGTATGTCATGTGTCCTTTATTCTATGGGCAGTGGGAAAACTTTGAGGGCTATAAGCAGTCAAATTATATTATAGGATAAAAATATGATTACATGTACCAAAATAACATATATAGATTTATTTCATTTTTATATTGGAAAACTTCTTAAAGTTTTAGCATACCTCATGTTAATGAGCTTGTAAATAAAGAAACTTATTTTTAAAAATATATATTTTATTGATTTTTTACAGAGAGGAAGGGAGAGGGGCAGAGAGTTAGAAACATGGATCAGCTGCCTCCTGCTGCCTCCTGCACACTCCTTACTGGGGATGTGCCCGCAATCAAGGTACATGCCCTTGACTAGAATAGAACCTGGGACCCTTCAGACCACAGGCCGACACTCTATCCACTGAGCCAAACCAGTTAGGGCAAAACTTACTGTTTTTAGCAGTACAAATTGATGCTAT
This sequence comes from Myotis yumanensis, assembly GCF_028538775.1. NCBI lineage: Eukaryota > Metazoa > Chordata > Mammalia > Chiroptera > Vespertilionidae > Myotis > Myotis yumanensis. The sequence continues at coordinate 18,147,070 of NW_027223759.1, forward strand.
CATCTTAGGATGGTGATACTGTGTTATAAAATTGAACAATCACCTACCCTTTAACTCCAAAACACAACAACTAGAATTTACACTATAGATTCTCCTCACATAAGTTCATATAAATTTGAGGATATCCATATAACCTAGAAGATCATGTCACTACTTAAGAAAGAATGACCTATCATATGAACAAATAATTATAAAGAATCATAACAGCTAGTGTTGTTGATATCAAAATTGGAACCCATATACATTGCTGGATTAAATCATTATTATATTTCTGCAGGGTAATTTGACCTTTCAGAAAGATTTAAGACAGACTTAGAAATGTAACTTTCAGTTACCTATCCTAAGGAATGTATTGGATTGATATTCAAAGATTTAAATACAAATGTGCTAACATAATATTATTTATTATTATATTAGCTTTATAGATTATTAATCAGTTCTATAATAATTAATATTATTAATTATTCTAAAATAATTATATTAATAATTAATAATTTAGTTTAGTGAAAAACTAAAAAAAGACAGTTAAATGAACTATGATAGAATAAACAGTTGAATTTTATGTAGTCATTAATAATAAATATTTATAGAATAAAAGGAAAGTAATAACACTTTGTAAAAAGGGAAAAAAGTTACAGAATCATGTCTATACATATCCCATATAAAATAGATATATACATATGCATTGAAAACATATATATATAAAATAATAAAAGCATAATATGCTAATTAGACCAGATAGCTAAACAACCTTCCAGATGTCATTCCGATAACCTTTCAGAGGAAGCCATGGAGACAGGGGCCGAGGCAGAGGCAATTAGGGGCGATCAGGCAGGCAGGCAAGCAGTTAGGGGCAATCAGGCAGGCAGGCAGGCAGGCAGGCGGTTAGGGGCAATCAGGCAGGCAGGCAGAGTAATTAGGGATAATGAGGCAGGCAGGCAGGCAGGCAGGCAGGCGAGTGGTTAGGAGCCAGTGGTTCCCGATTGCGAGGGATGTCCAACTGCCAGTGGGATCGAGCCTAAACCAGCAGTCAGACATCCCCTGAGGGGTCCCAGATTGTGAGAGGGTGCAGGCCAGGCTGAGGACACTCCCCCCCCCCCCCCCCACCATGCACAAATTTTGTGTAATGGGCCTCCAGTATGGTATATAAAGAAATATATTTTGAAAAAAAAATATATATATGAAAACTTATACCAAGTTCTATAGTAATAAATGCATGATAATGGGATTTTAGGTGTTTTGTTTTTTGTTCTTGTGGTGATGTTTATCTCTACTTCCTAATTTTTCTACAATGATTAATTAATGAAAAACACTAAAGATATGTTTCATATGAATTCTGGACCTCATCCCCAACCTCCGTAAAGCCTATGTCCTTTTAGGACTCTCATAAATTGTTCACCTAGAGGAGTTACCTGGTATTTTATAGTCTAAGGAGGGCCTCAGAATAGACCGGATCACTGGGGTCCTTGGTATCAATATTTGCATAAATTTGAATTAATCCATTTGTTCAGAAATTGTTTCATACATTACCAAGAATATATTAGATTATCCGTAAGTGCTTAAAGAATTAGAGAAGCTTCTAAACCAATTTCTCAGCTCTTGTTACTGGTTTGCGTGCTCGCTTTGCAGATGTGACAGACTGACAGTATTCTTGTGTGGCTTTCTCATGGGGCTATGTTGCATGTGACTCTAGCAAGTGGCATAACTCTGTCCAGGATGACTTGGCTCAGTGGATAGAGGTCAGCCTGTGGACCAAAGGGTCACGGGTCCTATTCTGGTCAAGGGCACATACTTTGCTTTGTTGCAGGCTCCTCCCTGGCCCAGTTCCTGGTCGGGGCTCCTGCAGGAGGCAACCAATTTCCATTTGTCTTTCCCCCTCTCTTCCAATCTCTCTAAAAAATCAATGGAAAAATATCCTCTGATGAGGATAAAAACATAAAACACTGTAACAACAATAACAAAAAAAACTTGCATGCAACATTAAAATTTATTTTAAAAATTTAAAAATAATTTGAAGTGTGACAGGTTTATATTTATCAGCCCCATAGGTCATCAAACCCTTTTGCTACTTAATGGATTTTCATTTTGCTCTGGATGTTCGTGTATGTAACCTGTATCTCCCAGCTGCCTAAAGGATATATAAAAAAGTTGTCTTTATATTCCAAATTACATCAAATCCTTGATCACCATGCCAGGTATCAATATTATTGATTTTCTAGATGAATACATTGTTATTGATACTCACAATAGCTCTGAAATCATTTCTCAACTTCCATAGGTAGAGTTTTTTCTTTTATATAATTCTAAGTAATATAATTCCTTCTCTCCTCTTTTAGTATCATGTTTGCTTTATAAAGATAGATGAATAACAGAAGTCTGAATATTTTTCCTGTTTGTTCTGTCACTGAAAGAAAAATATTGGTGTGCTTAAAGATAACCAATTGAATGCTAATACTTTGGAAGAGCCATTTTAATCATTATGATTGTAGTTGGAGCACTTTGAAATGCATGTAATGGAATTTAAAAATAGATTAAAATTAATTCAATAAATGCACTCACTCATTTGATTACTTTGTAGTTGGAAATAAAACCATTCTTTCTGTAGGCTGTGGTATTTCATTTTGGGCTAATCACTGAATAAGATGAATTCAGTTTTTGACATTTAGTGTATTGATGTTTTATCAAGCATTTTAATAAATTTGACTTCAGTGACTTATAGGGTTTCTCATTGAGATTTTCTTACAATTATCTTACAATTATATTAATCAATAATAGTAACTACGCAGTGCTATGCTTGTTTAATTAGTGAAACCAGGGTGCTAAGAATTATCATTGTCTCTGTGATAAGGTATGTATGGACATTGTCTGGCAGCTCTCCTGATAAATACACATGAGAGACTATTGGTATTTTGTTTGAGAAACTGTTTGCAGAATTTAAATTTGTTGGTCATTCTGTTTTTGTTTCACTAGCATCTTAAGAAAGATACACCATTTGAGTTAAGCTGCATTCAACATTTGACAGGTCTGCTCAGTGATAGCCTTATTTATTCACTAGGTGTAATGAGTCCTGTTGTTTCAAACGGACTTTCCCTGATCTTCTCATGTTACCACTGTATTATACCGTAGGCTCTAAGATGCTTGAAATTCCAAGATTAATTTTTCTACAAAACTGAACCTATCATGTCTACCTATCCACTTTTAACCCCCAAATATAGTCATCTATTTTGCCTTGATGTTAAAAATAATGTGAATCTTTTGTGTTCCCTGTATTTGAAAATGACATTTTAATCATCCAATTCATTTTGGATCAAAACCTTGATGTTAGTTTCACTCTTCACTTTTCTTGATCTCTCTTAGCCAAACATATTAAAAGCTGCCCTCCAAAGATGACCTTTATACCCTTTCTCCTCTCATGTGTTCTGTCCTTTCCATCCACTTGTTACTGCCTTTCAATATCATTTAATTTGATTATTGCACTTACCTTCTAATCCCATGACACCATTCACGCCCTTCTTCTTTCTCAGTATAGTACTTTTTCCTTATGGCCAAAATGACTCTTAAAATTATGTATTTAAGTATTTTAATTTAATTTTTAAACACCATTGATGACTCATCACTGCCTGTAAAACATGATGCTTTTTTTTTTGGTAATCAAGACTCAACTACAGTTCCCCAAACTATCTTTTGAGCTCTGTAACTCACTTCTATATTTTCCAACTTGCCAACTCTCACTTCTCAATATTTTTTATGTTGGGTTTAACCCCAGTGGATCATTTACCATTTTCTGAACATTTCCTTTTTAAGGCACTCTCCTCACCTAAATGTTCTCCATAACTTAATCATCATAATCAACTGCATAGTTGTGTTTTTTTTTAAATTTTAATACTATCTTTTACCATGAAAGTTTTGTGGGTTATTTCTGAAATGTTAGTCAATTTTTATGTCTTCTATACTCATGTTTTTGTTAATTTATTCAAAATATTAATGTTCTTGAATATATAGTATTTGTATAATTCTGTTTTATATTATGGGTAAAAAACTCCTTACAGTATGCAATGCATACATAACTAGTTGTGTGTGTATATGTGCTCATGCATGCATAAGGTGTGTGTGCGTGTGTGTGTGTGTGTGTGTGTGTGTGCGCGCGTGCCTGTTTCACATTTGGTCATGGTCCAATTCTGGCTTCTCCACATCAGTTGATTTTGCACACAAGATGTCTTAACTTTCTTCTGCTGTTCTGACCTTCACTCATCATCCAGCAGCTGCCTTAGTTTTTTGCTTTAATCTTTCACTACTCAGCTAATTTAGAAATACTATTTTAGATGAAAAGAGCATATAAGTATCCACTGAGGAATCCCTGGTGGTTTAATTATCACTGATTTTTTTAGAAGCAATTTGAAATGGTCTACAATTGTGGTTAAGTTAGCAATAAGTTTTAAGTGGTGTGGACATGGCAATGTGTTAAAAAATTAAACAAGCCTTTTCAGACTTAGAGTGGATTTGAATACCAACTTTCTCTCACAGCAAAGCTAATATAGGAGTCCTTATAGTCAGGGCTTCTTTACAAATCCAAACCTTTATTGAGTGTGGGTGTGTTTGTTTGTGTTTAATCTTATGAGGGAAAAATAAAAGTCTCTTTGGGAAAAACCGTAGTTTGCAAACAACATAAATCCTTTCTGTATACCCTTCATTTTTGAATCATGAAACATATTCAGTAAAAGTGGCCAGCAAATACTATCAGTGATCTTTAATACATCTCCTGTTTGTTTATACAAAGGAAACAGATTTGAGGAATAAACTGGTACACTGAGTTCAGCTACTGAGTAGATAACCATAATTTTTATGGAAGACTATTTGACAACAGCTTAAGGGATACACAAAATAAGAGCATTAAACCATATAAAAGGATTAGACTGGTGTTCTCTCCGTAATGGGGTGAGTTGCATAAATCTGGAATCTGAATGGGAGAAGAAATGTGTGCATCTTAATCTCATACACAAGAAAAACATGTTCATTCTTAAGTATGCATTCAATATTTTAAATAATACATATGTTTTTCTAACATCCATATGGATTTTCTAAGCTCTGTTATTCTGAAATGTAAGCCAAGCATGGTAAGACAAGTCCTTATCATTTAATGGAAGGGATTAGGCAAAGTATAAACATGTTTTACTAGTAAGCCACATTTCCCCAAGTTTGTTGTATGGCATAAAAGTCCTACAAGGTGTTTAATGAAAAAAGAAGTGTTTGTGAATAAATGTTTTAAAAATATTGTGCATATTATGTTATTCTGTGTTGAAGTCAGGTCGCTCATTAGCATGACAAAGACTGAGCATTTTGCAACACATGGGAAGCCAACTTCCCTCAAAATTATTTCAGCACAAGATACTTTCCAAGCCAAACATTTTTTCCCCCTCTCAAACCACCATATTAATATTCATTAAGACATGTGCTCTGGCATACTGTTTTAAAATGTTATCAATTAAAAAATTTGAAGCAAGATTTTCTTTGCAATACCCCAGAGTGTTGAGTGCATGAGATGGAACTTTAGAGAAACCCCAGGCTGCTGCTGGATGGAAGCGTTAGTTGCACTAACTATGGTCTATTCCATCTGACCTCGCAGAACTCGCCTTTGAGCCTCCCTCTGTGTGCTACCTTGAGGATTGCCTACAGAAATTTATTTTATCAGCATTAAAGTGCTATAAAAGGCCCTGTGCTTTCCAACTTAATTTTGTCTCAGACTATCTGGCAACCACAATTTTTCAAGTCAGTTAGGTTTCACTTGCAACGGAAATGACTGTTTCAAACATGTTGCACTCCCCTCGGGTCTCGGAGGACACCCCTCCAGCTGTGTTGCTCATTAAATGACTTTGCTTCTTACTTCTCAGTGGAAATGTAAATCTTATGGGAGGTCCTCTGCATGGTTCTGAAACTTACCTGCTTCTTGCCAGTGCTTTCCCACTTATTAAAATAGTGGTGTTGGCCTAGCGGGTTTGTCTCAGTGGATAGAACATCAGCCTGCTGCGTGAAAGGTCCCTGGTTCGATTCTGGTCAAGGGCATGTACCTTGGTTGCAGGCTTGATCCCCAGTCCTGGTCTGGGCTCAGGTGGGAGGCAACCAATGGATGTGTCTCTATCTCCCCCTTCCTATACTCTCTCTAAAAAATCAATGGAAAAACATCCTTGGGTGAGGATTAACAACAAGAAAATAGTAGTGTACTTTTCTTACAGGATGTCTGAACCCAACCCTCTCCAGCATTCTCAGAGCTCCAAACAAATTTTCCTTCTTTATCTCATATTTTTATTGAGTTTGTCTCCTTTAGATTTTTCACATCAATATTTAAAAACAGGTTTTGTTCCTATCAAAGCAAGAAGACAGCACCAAAAACTTACAAAACAAAAAAACAGCAAAACATGCAAACCTTTATTCTATACTAGAGGTCCGGTGTACATAATTTGTGCACTGGGGTGTGGGGGGGATCCCTCTCGAAGTCCGGGATGCCTCAGGGGATGTCCGCCTGCTGGCTTAGGCCCGATCCCCCCCTAAGCTGGCAGTCGGACATCCCTCTCGCAATCCGGGATCCCTTGCTTCTTACTGCCCGCCAGCTCACTCCTTACCACTTGGTTCACTGCTCTTTAATGGCAGGCTCCTTACCTCTCAACTTGCAGCTCCTTAGCACTGCCATGGAGGTGGGAGAGGCTTCCACCACTGCCGATGCGTTTGTCAGCCATGAGGCCGGCTTCTGGCTGAGCGGCTGCTCCCCCTGTGGGAGTGCACTGACCACCAGGGGGCAGCTCCTGCATTGAATATCTGCCCCTGGTGGTCAGTGTGCATCATAGCAACCGGTTGTTCTGATCATTCCACCATAATGGTCACTTAGGCTGTTATATAGATACTATAGGCCCGGTGCACGAATTCATGCACCGGCGGGGTCCCTTGGGGTGACCTGCAAGGATCGGGCCTCAGCTCACAACTTCAAGCTTACAGCCCAAGCTCGCACCCCCAGCCTCACAACCCCGAAGCCCCACCTGACACCCCACCTTGGCCTGATGCCACCCGCTCACCTGCTCCACCATAATGCCTGTGGGAGGATCAATTAGGGTCAGGCCCCCCCGCCTGGCTCCCTCAGCCCTGTCCCCCCCACCGCCACCACTGGTAGCTGTCTGCAGGACAATTGGCAGGGCAGCTGCCTTGGCCTGGCACCGCCTGCTCACCTGCTCCACCTTCCTGCCACACTCCTGCTCTCGCTGGTGCCCACCTGGGCCGGCAGTGCCTCCACTGCCGCCTGCTGTCAGCGCCACTTTGCCAATGCCTACCATGTTCTGTGCCGCCCCCTGGTGGTCAGCATATATCATAGTGAGTGGTCGAACTCCCAGTCAAACTCCTGGTTGAATGACTGCCCAAGGTGACAATTTGCATATTAGGCTTTTATTATATAGGATACCCTTCAGCAATCATCATCACTTTCCTCCCATCTGGAGTCAAATTTTTTGAAAGAATTGTCTATACTTGCTACCTTCTCGTTCCTCTGCGTAAATAAGTCATCAATCTTGTTCCTGTACATAGTATTTACTCTGAAATTTGCTTTCAAATAGTAGCCACTAGGAGTTTGTGTCTAACAACTTTACTATTCTTTAAGAAATACTTCAAGAGAACTGATTTAAAATTTCTAAGTTTCTCTGATGTATATGACTTATGGTTTACCTACATATATGATTACTATACTCACTGATAATTGAAAAAAGAATTCTATAAAACATATTAAGTAGATAAAACAAGTTTTTATTTCCAAGATCAGAAATAAAGAGACAAGATAATGTTCCTATTGTCTTTTTAAAATGCTAGTTTCTTCTCCCTCAATCCATTTGAATATCCCAGAAGTCATAAAGTATCTTGTCTATCATGTATCTCTTCTCTACCTAAATTTTTTATGGATGAGCCATAAATAAGTGAGATATTTCTCAGTGGATTAGGAATATGTATTACTCCTCAAATGGCTTAGGTTGATTTATTTTTTTAATAAGTAACACCTTTGAATTTAACCAAGGCTTTTGTTTATAACATCATCCATTAAATTCTTAGCCCTCCTGATCATATCTAAATTTAAGAATTTTTTTAACCTTTTAAAAAGTATAATAAAGATTTCTCAGTATATCAGTGAGGTTTGTTTAAAAGGCTAGGGTGTTTTGAATTAAGGTTCAAATTTTATCCTTAACTGCTCATTTTATTCCTATTTAGAACACTCTTAAAATAAGTGAATTACTTTGATAATTTTCCTATTATATTCTAAAATGACTCACTGAATTTGAAATGAAAATTATTTTAATAACAGTGACAGGAAAGTTAATATAACTTCCTTGCTGGAAGTTTGTTTCATATGAGCTCATTTAGACAGTGAAAATGTATTGGATATAACTAATCCACATTCGGTAGTTTTGGTATATAAATGGGAACTCAAATCATAATGGTAGACCAATTTTTATAAGCAGTATTTTAAAACAAAGTATCTAGGTTCTCTACAAATAGAAAGGGCTAGTAAAAATAGAATATTGGTTTCCTGCATGTTCTTTTTCCTAGTCTTTTGCTATTTGCTTAGTCTTTTACCATTCCCTTATGTTGATTATATCATTTTCTCTTAAACTTTTCTTTCCAAAATGCTTATCTCTAAGAATAGTTGTTGAGATAGAGATGATAAACTTGTTTGGCTGGTCGCATAAAGAGCAAATTATGATTTGGAGAATATATCTGATATCTCACAAGTTAAATGGGTAAATTTTATTTAGTACTTTTTAAAGTATTTTCTCATTTAATCCAGATAGCATCCATTTGAAACAAACAATAAGATTATGCCATGAATTTTGCAAATGAAGAAACAAATTTAGACTTGTGAACTAAATAACACCTACAATTACACTTGATAAGGGACTTAGAACACAAATCCGTCTTTGATTTCCTGAAATTACTCAATGACATATCTTGAAATCTTTAGATTATCCAAAATTAATTTAGTCTTTAGGATATTAATTTCCTTTATTTTATTTGGTCATAGTTAAAATTCCCTTACAGTATCTGAGCAGCAGCAAGTGATGGTGCTGTTGTGATAATATGAGCCAATAAGAATAAAAACCAGTGCATTTTTTAAAAAAGGAGTGAGCCTTACTTACATATGTTATCTTAAATAATTGAGAGTTGATTCTAAAAGTCTATAAAGGTTCTGTCCAATGTGGTGATTGTGAGATAAATGTTGTAAATATTGCAAGTAATGAGAATTTATATTTATCTATGATTAAGGAATTATATTGGCAAATTTTGGAAATGACTTTTGTAATATGTTTGTACTCTTAGATTAATGTTAGTACTAAGTTAATAAAATTCTATTATAATTGATTGATACATAAAATTAACAGCACTAGTCATTTCAATACATTTATGTTTTACATCAGAAGAGTACCTTACGTCCTCATGTTTCAACCTTCTTACATTTACTATTAATAACTTCTACCCCATACAATGTCTGCCATCAGAATGTAAATTAATCCTTTTGTTAAAAATTATGGACCGTTTTCTATTTGCTCATATATTTGAAATTCTGTACTGAACATTGGTTTTTACGAAAAAAAATTGTCATACAGCTAGTGTGGTTCAGTGTTTGAGCATCAGCCTATGAACCAGGAGGTCACGGTTCAATTCCTGCTCAGGGCACACGCCTGGGTTTTGGCTCCAACCCAAGTAGGGGATGTGCAGGAGGCAGCTAATCAATGATTCTCTCTCATTGATGTTCCTCTCTCTGTAATTATAACTATTTTGTAGGACATGATATATGTTAAGGAAACATTTAGTGCATTATTCACATCCTCCAAAATATGGTTAAAATGTTTATTAGAAATCTTTCTTTGAATTTTTAACATTTTGACTTCTTCATTGAAATTTTATGGTAATTCAATTTTTATTAAATTTGCTTATTTTAATTTTACAATATAATAATGTATAGTAAATCCACAGAATTGTACAACCATCAACACAATCTAATTTTAGGATATAGCCATCATTACCAAAAAAATGTCTATAATCATCATCAGTCGATCTTTCTCACCTCCATGTCTAGGAAACACAAAACTGATTTCTGCCTCTATATATTTGTCCATTCTAGACATTTTATATAAAATTGCAGGGTTTTCAAAAGCAGGTTTACAGTTCTGAGTTCAAAAAACAGTTTATTCTTTTATTATTTATTAATTATTTTATTATTTAGTTGTATTACAGCTGCAAACATACTTTTGCTAACCCCTGTAGAGTCATGTAAGTTCTTTTCTGTCTGGCTTATTTCATGAAGCATTATGTTTTTCAATATTCATTCATGCCATAACATTTAAAAGTACTTCATTGCTTTTTATGATGGAATAATATTCATATATATGTATATGCATGGCACATTTTTATCCATTTACTTGTTGATGAATAATTGGGCTTTTATGACTTTTTGGCTATTGTGAATAAAGCTTCTATGAGCATTCCTCTATAGTTCTTTGTGTAGGCATCTGTTTTAATTTCTCCCTGCTAGATACCTAGGTGTAGAGGTGCTGAGTTACATGATAATTTTTATGTTCAATATTTTGAGAAACTGGAAAGCTGTTTCCAAAGTGCCTACACCATTTTGCATTTCTACCAGTAATGTTTGAGTGTTCCAATTTCTCCCATCACCATCATCACTTATTTTCTGTCTTTTGGTTATATTCTAGTGAATGTGAAATCATATTTGATTATAGTCTTTATTTGCATTTCTCTAATGATTAATACTCTTAAGAAGTTTTTTTTTTGTTCTTCTATTACATATTGGCCATTTTTATATGTTCTTTGGAGAAATATCTACTCAAGTTCTTGGTTCAGTTTTGAAATTAACTCTTTATTTTTTAATATATCTTTATTATTGAAAGAATTACAGATATTTCCCTTTTTCCCAATTGACCATGTTTTGTTTTTTAATATATATTATGGATAAAAATTCCTCATCAGATATAAGACTTGCAAATACTTTCACCCATTATGTGGTATCCTAAGGAACATAAAAAATTTTAATTTTTATGTTCAATTTATCAATTTTTTAATTACTTGTACTTTTGGTACAATCTAAGAAATAACTAATTAACCCATGATTCTGAAAACTTATCCTATGTTTTATTTTAAGAGTTGTATAGTTTTAACTCTTAAAATTAGGTGTGTGATCCATTACAAGTTAATTTTAATGTATGATCTAGTGATCAACATTCACATTTTTGCCTATGGATGTCTATAGCATTTGTTTAAAATTATTTCCCATTTAATTTTCCAGGCATCTTTGTTAAAAACCAATGACCATAAATGTAAGGGATTATTTCTGGGTTCTCGATTATACTACCTTTAGACAGATCACACAGCCTCTGATAGTTTCTTCACATGCATACACTGATACACAATCTTCTGTAAACTTTGATTTCAGAGAGGAAGGGAGATGGAAAGAGAGATAGAAACATCCATGATGGGAGAGAATAATCATTGATTTTCTGCCTCCTGCATGCCCCACACTGGGGATTGAACCTGCAACCTGGTATGTGTCCTGACCAGGAATTGCACCCTGAACTCCTGGTTCATAGGTCAATGCTCAACCACTGAGCCTCGCCGGCTGGACATCTTCTGTAAACTTTAGTGGGGACCCATTATATAGCTTTTATTTCTTCTACTGAACCAGAAGTCAGAAAACCCTTCCTTAAAAGGCCAGGTAGAAAATATTATAAACTTATGGCCCCATAGCAGGGGTGGGCAAACTTTTTGACTCGAGGGCCACAATGGGTTCTTAAACTGGACCGGAGGGCTGGAGCAAAAGCATGGATGGAGTGTTTGTGTGAACTAATATAAATTCAAAGTAAACATCATTACATAAAAGGGTATGGTCTTTTTTTTTTTTTTTTTTTAGTTTTATTCATCTCAAACAGGCCGGATCCGGCCCGCGGGCCGTAGTTTGCCCACGGCTGCCCTACAGCCTATGATGCATCTACTCACTCTGATGCTGTAGCACAAACATACTCACTGACAATATATAAAAGAGTGAGTGTGCCTGGTCCAATAAAGAATTATTACTACAACAAGAAGCCGGCCCATGATTCAGGGTTTTCTGACCCCTTTACTACTACTATGGGTACTTAAACTTTTATGGAATTAATGAAAATGTTCCTCATATCCCACACAACTTCTGCTTTACCTCTTTTAGAAGCTCTTTAGTTCTTCCATAGCTCTCTTAAATTATGATGTGGACAGAATACTTTGGTATGTCTAACGTATAGTGAGACTATTGACTTCTTTCTCCTGGATAGCCATTATTCTTTTTAATGCAACCTTACTTTTTATGTAGCAATATTGCAGTTTTGCCTTATGCCATTTATATAATTACCTAATTTCCTAATTATTTTTGATCAGTAAATTTTTTTGAATCATGCTTTTCTCGTATTTTTGTGTACTTTCCATTTATCCTTTCCTATGTCATCATAGTCACTTCATCCCACAGGATTGCAGTTTTAAACAAGATCTCTTGACTTTTTTCTCAAACTAGAATTAAATTACAAAGATTTTTTAGGTGGTGAGACCCCAATCCTGCTTGAACTGGCCCCATAGACCACGTAACACAGTACGGTCAGCTCTGCCACTGTTTGTCTATGCTTTCTACCAAGTAACATAAGATCTGCAACACAAGAAGACATTTTAGTAAATTCAAAAAGCAAGGAACCCCTAGAATTTTAACATTATATTTCTAACTCTAGTTTTCCACAGACTCCATATTTTTGGGATTTTCATATGCCAACATTATCATTTGTAGCGTAGAAACAATAAAGCCAACTGTTGTGAATGCTAAATCAGGCACTTAAGATGTGGTGACTTATGAGCAAAACTTCTTAAACACAGAATACTCCATCAAGGGGCGGAAGGGTCAAAACTCCCCAGCTGGTAAATTGAATGTGTATGGATTAAAGTAAGTAGGCAATACTTATATGTGTGTCTTTAGCTATGGCCTGGCATACTTTGCAATAATTACTGTCAAGGCAACCATAAAAGAATATCGAACTATAAAAAAGAGGAATAAGGAAGAATCTATGCTTGGTTTTCTTTTCTTTCCTTTCCTTCCTTTTTCTTTCCTTTTCTTTCTTTTCTTGTTCTTTTTTTTGTAAAGTAATGACTTGCTATAATTTCTAATTTATGATTCTAGGATTCAGCTGTTGTCAAGATGAAAATGCATTTCTTGGCAATACAAATTTGAAAGCTGTCAATAAATTCTGTCATTTATTCCCATTGTTTTCATCATGCACTGAAATAAGAAGTACAAAGCCATATTTAGAAGAATGACAGATTATCCAGCCATATGCTATATTAACTCTATAGTCAAATATATGTTTTGCAGAACCCAAGGTATACAGTCGTCTTTTTCCAAACTACATTTTGAGTTGCAAAACTTTTCACCCTATCTAAACAACCTTATTACAAGCCAATAAGACAGAAAAACTAAAGTTTTATATCCCAAAGAGAGTATAGAAAATAAGGCCAGTTATCAGATACCAGGAGAAAATAGGAATTGAAAGTAGAGCAAGATGGTTGGAATAGAGGATCTGAGATAGAACCTTGAGAACTGCCCACCTCAGACTCATTTTTTCATAGCACTAGTATCTGAATTTAGGAGGAAATTTGGGAAAAGATGAAAGTATTCTCATCTTGGGAATAATTGAGGAGCTTATGATAATTGTAAGAACCAAATATTTAATATGAATAAAATTTCACTTACTTGAAGGATTTGATTTTGCTTATCAGAATGAAATATTTTATAAATTCCAAGTCAAATTGCTATAAATTCCATGCAAAATATAGGCATTTATTTAAACATTGTGTCCTGTGTAGCAAATTACCTCTAATATTTTCAAGTTATCAATATACACACAATGATTGAAAATAACATGAGAAAAGATCATATTTTTTGGCTTGCATTGTTCTCATACTGTAAGGAAAAGCTTGAGTTATCTCCCTACTCCTCTTTCCATAAAGTTGCTTTTATCTTGCAATGATTTTGAGGAAATGGACTTGTTGAAGAGAGGTGATAAAGGAGGAATGATTTAGATCTTGGCATACCTCTGATTGGCTTCCAGTAATGAGTAGACACAGATCAGGAGAGTAAGAGGTCAATCAGACAAAAGGCGGAGTGCAAAGGTATTGGACACTCATCAACCTTCACAACCATTTGCCTATGAGCAGCCCTCATCTGAGCTATATAATTTCTAAGAAACCAAAATTTTTACTAAAAATATACTTCTACATGATTTAGGTCATCTTACATATATGAGCTTGGACTTCATCTATTATCATGTTTTGATTGTATAATTCAGTAGTTTTCCAAGATAGCCAACTATTATATTTTTCCAGTGTGAAAAAGAACAGTTTCTTTTGAGAAAAGTTAAAACAAGAACCTGCCTTAATTTTGGAGACAAAGACAGTGATGAATACTTTTAATAATGGGTAAAAGAACTAACATCTGATTCTCTAAGAGGAATACTCTTAAGAACACTAATGATTTTACAAAAATAGCAAAGGTGTTAAGAGGAATAAAGTATATAAGCTGCCTGTAATTATTCAGAGTTTAATTTGTATGCTTCTCATTTGGTGAATTATTCAGACTATCTATTTCTCTCTCTCTCTTCTCTCTCTTATCTTTCACTGCTTATCACTTCCAGAAAAAGTGAACTAAAAATGAAGAAACAGAAGGAAACCCTCAAATCATAGCTATTTCCATTTTCTCTCCACTATTCAGAATAATTGTTTTAGAATTGCAAATTTTTAAAAGCTAGTACAACAGAAACTGAAATTACTCTACAAAATGAAAGAGTTCTGGGCAGCTATTTTATAAGAATTGGCATTCTTTTGCCTCAAATGGATTATACTTCTGTGTACTAATACATAGGAATCTTTTTTCTGCATTAAATATATGTCTATAAAGTAGATATAGATGTGTAATATGCGTATAAGTAGAAACAAATAAATAGAAAATTTTAGTAAGCTCGATAATTCCAGAAAAAGTAGGTACCCTACAAGTAAGAAAATAGATCACAATTACTCATCACCTATAATAATAACTACGTAGAAATAAGGTCTCTTGGACTATGAAAAAATTATATATTGGAAAACAATTATTGATCTCAGGCAGAATACCTTTCCCATCTCCTGGGAGTCAATAATTTAAGATGATCCTACTATAATATAATGAGATAGTAATAAGTGAGCCTGTGACAAGATACCTTATGACAAAGATTTGATGGTCTTGTGTGCTAAGGGACAAGGTACTGAGGTGAGAGAGGAGCAGAGATAGGTTTTTAACTTTGAATTGTATTATAAGCCACTTTCACTGTTCAGTCTCCTCCAAGGGACTGCACGTAGACTCAAGAGGCAAGGCCCCAAGAGAGAGGAAACCCCTTAAAAAATTCCAGATGTCTCAACTGAGAGCCTGAGATGCTATCTCCAATTC
The DNA here is from genome assembly GCF_028538775.1 of Myotis yumanensis. Lineage (NCBI taxonomy): Eukaryota > Metazoa > Chordata > Mammalia > Chiroptera > Vespertilionidae > Myotis > Myotis yumanensis. The sequence goes on from NW_027223759.1 coordinate 18,162,602, forward strand.
TTCCTCCCAGCACTGCATCACTTACTAAAAATCTGTCCTGTTTTTCAGTGTCTCTCCCTAACTTCTTAACTTCTAACCCTCGGCATCTTAGAATCAGAAAATTCCTTAAGGGGAAACCATTGCCAAATATTGAGCTCACATCGCTATGCCTGTCTTTTTCCAGAATCTCCACCTCTTAATTTTTGGTTTCTTTGGCTGCCCTGGACTCCAATTTACATACATATTTATTGATTACCTATTATAGTATGGAGCTAGGAACTAAGGTAAAACTGAATGCAAAAACAGATGTGGTCTTTGCCCATGTACAATTTAAAATCTATTGAATGACTAAGATGTATCACATTAATTACACAATCACCGGTAAACCTGAAATTGGGTTGAGTGGAAGGAAATACAAGGTTCTACAAAACCATATATGGGGTGAATTTACTGAGGTCAGGAGATGATACTTTATTTCTGATTGAGAGAAGATAAGAAACAGTTAAGAGAGATGGAGAGTGAAGAGCATTCCTGGAAGACTGAGCACAGAGGTAAAAGTCCTCTGCATCACAGAGAGAATCAGAGCTGAAAAGACGGATCTGCCTGGATGAGAGAGCTTTGGGGACTATGACTTGTGAAAAGACCAAATATGCTGCTGGAGGCCAATTCATGTGGTGCCTTTTAAAAAAGACAAGCTAAGCAGCTTTATTTTTATTCTCAGAGCAATGAGGGGTCATTGAAAGATTTTAAGCAAGGGAATAGCACAATGGTAAGTGCTTACTGGAAATATTAGCTGACTGCACGGTAGCTAATGGCCTGTACTTCATTAAATATTATAATACCAATTTTACTGTTGAAGAGAATAAAATTCACAAAGATTAGCAGACATACTCATGGCCTTAGAACTAATAAGTGATGGCGTTGGGACTGAAAGACTGGTGCTCCTCCCTGTAACGCAAGTTGCCTTACGTGAAAGGGAAAAGGCACACATAGAAAGGACTTCAAGGTGAACCCCCGGGGTCTGGTTTAGTCGTCAGATGACACACAGGGATGAGAGATCCATCCACTGCCTTAGCTGCATCCCACAAATTTCAGTGCACAGTGTTTCCGTTACCTTTCAGTTCTAAATATTTTCTAAAATCCATTAGGAATTATATTTTGACTCATAGGTGATTAAGAAGAGTATTTTTAAACTTTTAAACATGAAGTTTAACAATTACCTCTTAAATTGTTCAATGAAATTGTGCTGTGGCTGGATTATATGCTGTATATAATGTGGGTTATTTGAAGTATCTTAAGCCTGGCTTGACAGACCCCTGAGTGTTCCATTCCACGTATGCTGAAGACTGTGTGTGTTGTTTCCTGTGTTCACTAGGTCAAACTTGCGAACTCTCTCATTCAAACCTTCCATGTCCATCTGACTGTGTCTGCCTGGTGTATCAGTTCTTAAGATATGTTAAACGTGTCCCACTTTTGTTGTGAATTGTTGATTTCTCCTTATGGTTGTGGCAGTTTTTGAAGCTATGTTATTGGAGCATATGTTAGAACTGTCCTATCTTCCTGGTCAACTGAACTCCTTTTCAATCTGTGCTGATATTCTTTGTCATTAACAATGCTTTTTATCTTAAAGTCTACTTTGTCTAATAATACAGCCACATCAACTTTCTTTTCATCACAATCTCTATCTCTGGAGTTTAGTCAAAATAAATTTATTAATATTTTATTGAAATGTAATTCACATATCATAAAATTAATCTGAGTTTTGTCCATTTGCACTCATTTTGATTACCTATATTTTCAAATTAGAAGAAAAAAAAAAAAGAAAGTCCAGGGGTGTAGACATTGATGTTATGACCCGTGAGAAATAGTTGAAGGAACCAGGTATGTTTATCCTAAAGGAGAAAATGTTGGTATTTGGAGCATGTCAACTGTCTTCAAATATTGCAGACTATGAATTTATTCTGCTGGACTCCAGAGAGCTAACCAAGGCCAATGTGGGTAATATGCAGGGAATACATTTGAATTCTCCAGATTCTCTAGGGATGGGTGTTGTCACAACAGCAGTGGAGTTTTCTTGTTATTGAAAGTATCTAAGCAGAGTTGGATAACTACATGTTAATGATATTGTAGGAAACATCCTTTGGGTAGATAAATGAACCTTGCAATGTCTGACAGTTCTTCCTATTCTTTAATTTTGTGACTCTCTGATATAAAATTACATGTAACACTTCCAATTTATTAAATGATAAAAGAACCCAAGCATAAAAATGCAGTAAAGTACCGATCATGCAAATAAACTTGCTTATAGTTTAAACTATTTTTTTAAACTTTAAAATATCCTTTTATAACAATGGTTATAATGCCTTAGGTGAAGTGAGAAGCAGGATTCTAGGTAGTGTGGCAAGTTAGAAATGCCAGGTTATATGATAAAACATCAATCCCCTTGAAAGCTTTCTTGAGAAATATTGATCATTAATAAAAAAAAACTATTTAGACATGCTAGAAATTGCTGTATATATAAAATGAACGGAGAATTATTATCAGGCTTTATGTCTAACTTGATTGTTGATATAAAATTGATGGTTCTGTTGTTAGCATGAGGCATTATTAATGTGCTCAGCTTGCAGCTAGCAGTGTTCCAAACAACTGCAGAGAGCATCGTCCTATTAAAAACAAAGACAAAGCTGTAAATGTAACTTCTTAAGTAAAGGATGATACCTGCAATCTGGCAGATACATTTATGATTGCTCAATGAGGCCTGTTTTATAGCCTTGCTACCAATAATTAATATACCTTTTACTTTTGCCACCAGATGGCAGGAGAAGGCATTACTTACATAAGAGTTTGCAGTTAAAGTGCTTTAATATTGTTTACATAATTAGATTGCTGGGATCGGTGCATAACTGAGTTTAACTTTAAGTATTCTGATCTTAATTTAAGATGCCTGGGTTGCAGAACTAGCTAAGAGCACTATGCAATATCTGACCTGGTATTAGAAATGGGGAGGTGACAGTATTTCAAAGTTGCAGACAGAGTTTTGTTTGGCAGAGGGACAATCCTGATCTGGAGCAGTGACTAGGACCCTGGTGAAGCGAGGACTGGTGTGAGGAGAGTGGAACAACTATTTGGTTCTCCTTTTGGGCTTGGCTTATGTTGAATGTGGACAGCAAGGAGCTAGACCATTCTGGAAACCTTTTTTTTTTCATACTTATTTTATTAGACATGAAAAGTAAGCAATAGCTAACATATACATTTTAAGAATAAAGGAAACATGCATCAATATTCAATTTTTACAGTTCTGCTTATTTATAAACAAAAACTCCTTTCCTAGTTTAATAGTATAAACCTTAAAGATTGTCACTCAATATACCTCTTGGAAATGCAAAATATCTTTTATCCGCTAATGACGATAATTAAGGTCTACATTTGCTAAAAGACCAGCGATTAGGTTCCATGATAAACATGCCACAGTGACCATTAGCTTTGACGAGGGTTTGCTTCCAGTTTATACTCTCGCATAAAACCCTTCCATACCATGTGTGTGCACACGTGTAGGTGTGAGTGCTGTTTGCACATGATACGGTCATGACAGCGAGAGAGTGTTGGACTCTTGGGACCCTGAGGAGGACCAATGGTCTGTTTGACGAGCGGGCAGTTTTCCTCTTTTTATGTTTCTCCTCTCCATTCCCTCCCATCCTCCTCTTCTACTCCTGCACACTTCACTGCCAACAGGCCAGGGGATGAGACGCAACATGCTAAAGAGGACAGCCCGGAGGAGAGCAAGGGGCAGGTGACCAGATGGCCTGCCGAGGGGGGAGGCAGCTTCTCCAGCTATGGCATTAGGCAGGCAGGTGGTGGGAACCGAGATGATTTTACACTGATCATGTGTCCATTTTCTTTACCAGCCTGACATGAAATCAGCTGTGACTATCACATGACCACTGAGGGATAGCTTTAACACGGTAGGCCTTGGGGAAAGTGAAGCAGTAAGAGGCCAATCCTGGAAACTACACGGTGGCTGGACAACATGGGTTGACTCGACCGCAGGTTCCTTACTGGAGGCAACCAGAGAGTATAGAAATCGACACTACATCTGCTTATGTTAGGGGAAGATCAACAAGAACTATGAAGTAGGAATAACAGCAGGCGTCAGCAGCACAGTGAAGGAAAAGACATGGTGGAGGTTAAGGGTCACAGAAATGAGAGAAACTAGAGTCCTTAGTCCTGAGGGACTAAGTTCCTGGAACAAATGCCCAGTAACTTGAGGGGAAGCCCCTCTGGTTGAACTGCAAGGTTGTAAGGCAAGTGTTACACAGAGTTGCCTGTGCCAATGAAACCAACGGGACTGTTGGACTCTGGCCTGAGAGAGAAGGCTGCACCTGGGAGCTAAGAGACTCAGATCTAGGTGGTGGACAAAAACAAGGACAGGAAATGTAGTAGGTTGCATGACCAGGGGATCTCCAAAGAAGAACTGCATTTGAGAGCAAAAGTGATTCTTTTAGCTACTGAATAATAACCTGGTAGCAGAAGGGGGTTTGTTTTCAGGGAGGGATGCAGGGCAGTGCAGAGAAATGGTTCTGGGAGGAAGAGACTGATATTTTTATTTCAGAACATACTATGAGGTTTTTGTTTTATCTCCTCACATCCATAATATTAGCTATCCAAACGTTTCTACTGCTACTTAAATTAGTAGAGAACTTTTGGTTCATTCATTCATTCATTCATTCACTCATGTATTCACACAGCAGATATTTATTGTTTTACCCTTTCATTATCTGTAACCAGGCAAGTACTATCTATTTAGGAAACTGGGGCGAGTAACATAAAACATATGTTGCCTCTCTGTTTTGCAACATTCTTTCTTATGGTATCAATTTTTATGAATTCCAAGTTACATGAAAGAGGGTCATGAGATTTATTTGTTTACTAAACAAGACTGGGTTTTCAAAAGATTTAAATGACTTTCAATTTATAGTTTCAAATTTGGTAAGCAAACACAAAAATAAAAATATCAGAAGCTTTAAAAATTGACCTCATTTAATGATTTAAAATTTATTTTCACAAGTTCTGATTCACCTTAAAAATTGAAATTGTAGTGGGAAGGTGTGAATTTGTCAAAACTCACCAAAGTATACATAGGTAAGTTTTACCTAAAGAATTTGATTTTTAAAGTAATCCCTCGAGGCAAAAATGTTCAATTTTGGGAATTTTATGCAGGCAAGGCAGATTTTCACAAAAAGTGAAACAAGAATGAGTTATCTAGTCCCTAACTGGTACCAAAGACCAAAAAGCATCCCTTTTGAGAACCCTGCCCTTCTCTTCTTTATACAACTGCCTTCAGGCATAATTGAGTTTATGTGAATGAATGTGTATAGTCATCTTTCTGTGTATTTATGCTCTCAAAAATGCTAGTTATGTTTTAGTAAAGTTGTTTTTTAATGAATGTGAACTTCTTCATAAAATTGAGTTCTAAGATGTGCAGAAACATTGGATAACATATTCTTTTTTTATGCTTGGAGTTTTTATTAAAGCAAACCCTACAGTAGAATAGTATTTGAACTATCAATAAGGTAGTTTTGCATGTCTATTTTCTGGGAAACTCTATTTAGTGTATAACATGAAAAACTTTTGCTTGGAAGTTCAAAAGACCTCCCTGATAAACCTCATTGGTGCTGAGCCCTAATGTGGAACTAGTTACTAGCCAATATTTTATTATATATCCATTTGTTTCTTTTTTAAAAACATATTTTATTGATTTTTTTTACAGAGAGGAAGGGAGAGGGATAGAGAGTTAGAAACATTGATGATGAGAGAGAAACATCAATCAGCTGCCTCCTGCACACTCCCCACTGGGGATGTGCCCGCAACCAAGGTACACGCCCTTGACAGGAATCGAACCTGGGACCCTTGAGTCCACAGGCCGACACTCTATCCACTGAGCCAAACTGGTTAGGGCTATCCATTTGTTTCTTTATTGTCTGTTTTTCTTCTCTGAAGGTAGGTGGATAGTACTTCTTGTTTATCCTTGTATTCTCAGTTATTGGCAGGTATTCAATTAATGTTTCCAATATGAACAAATAAATGATTGAATTAACAAGCCATCTTTTTGAAACTAATTTTGAAAATAGACACTGATCTATTTATGTTTTTACTTATTCTTTGTTGCTTTTTGGATATATATATATATATATATATATATATATATATTAGTTTTTGTTTTAAGAAAACATTTTTATGACATCAACGTTTACAAATTCCTTTGGTGAAGGACCCCAGAGATATAAATTCGCATCTGGGTGATTTTTTGGCAGGTTTCTTAAGAATGGATGCTTGAAAAATCCTCATTTTAATTTCCATAGTTACTTGAAAAAAGGTGTAATTTTGTTTACTGAGTATAAGTATGAGAAACTTTCTGAGGATAATATATTATTTAGATTATTTTATTTTTCTAATCTTTTAATGACTAAGAGAAGTATAACAAAGTCCCCTAAGTATTATATATATGGTATCCTATCAGATTTATATATATTTATGACTATATCATCATTATGGATTGTATCTTTTATCAATATTAAATCAGTATCAAATGACCCTTGTTAACAAATTCTATTTTCTTAATGTAATTGCTAATTGCATAAAATTAGCACTAATAACCTTACTTTATTTTGTTCACTTTTCTTCTTTTTTAATATGTTTTTATTGACTTTACAGAGAGAGGAAGGGAGAAGGAGTAAGAGATAGAAACACTGATGAGAGAGAAACATCAATATATATCAGCTGCCTTCTTTATACTACCGCCTGCCAGGAATGGAGCCTGGATCATGGGCCTCTGCCCTGACTAGGAATTGAATTGGTGACCTCCTGGTGCATGGGTCAGTGCTCCACCACTGAGCCACACCAGCCGATCTATTTTGTTCAGTTTCATATGTATAATGTTTTTATTTATATTTTATCCTATCTAATAAAAGGATAATATGCAAATTAACCATCACTCCATCACAAAGATGGCGGTGCCCAGTTCTCTCAGCCCCAGTGGAGTCTCCCAGTCCTGGGGGGCGGCCACTGAGAGTGGACAGCGTGAGCGGCCTGGTAGAATGCTTGGGGGGATGTCCAACTAGGATCGGGCCTAAACCAGCAGTTGGACACCCCTCTCACAAACCTGGACCACTGGCTCCTAATCGCTCACCTGCCTGCCTGCCTGCCTGCCTGGTCGCCCCTAACTGCCCCCCCCTGCTGGCATGATTGCCCCTAACTGTCCCCCCTGCCAGCCTGATCACCCCCAACTACCCCCCCCTGACGGCCTGGTTGCCCCCAACTGCCTCCCACTGATGGCCTGGTCACCCCTTAGTGCCAGCCTGGTCACCCTTTACTGTCCCCTCTGCTGGCCTGGTCGCCCCTCATGCCCCCCCGCGCTGGTCTGGTTGCCCCACATAGTCTTCTGTTCAGTCATTTGGTCGTCCCTCAGTAACCCCCTTGCTGGCCTGGCCACCCCATGCAGCCTGCTTGTTCAGTTGTTTGGTTGTCCCTCACTAACCCCCCTGCCAGCCTGGTCATAGGCAGCCATCTTGTGAGGGCATGAGGGTTAATTTGCATATTACCTCTTTATTATATAGGATACAAAGTATTGACTTCAGTTTCTAACTTTGGCTTTTTGAAGTGTTTTCTTGCCTTTTATTTTTTTCTCTAGCAAATTGGAATCTTATAGCTTCTTTCTAATTCTACTGGGAATTACCTTTAAAGCTGTAAAACATTATTGGACCTATGTTTTCTCATCAAGTACAAAATGATACAGTTTTAAATTTCAACTGTTTATTTTAAAAGGTATTAGACATGAATTGCTATTAGTGAATTGCTCTTTTATCAGCAAATTCTTATTTATTGTAAAATGTGCATACTTATTTTCAAAAATTATATTTTAATTTTTGTAGTTCAATTTAGATTCATATTTACAGCAATTACTTAACTTTGTCCTATTGATTTTATACAGTACTCATTATAATCTATTTTACTTCTTTCAAGGCTCAGTTAAAATCCCCCAAACCTGACTTCTTAATTTTGATTCACATTTTGTTGACTGCCAAATATTTTTCAATATTTCTTTTCTATATGTTTATTATAAATGCTCTGCTTTCTGAGATGCTGAGTAACTTAGACTGTCTTCATCTGACCTTTATATGTGCATGATATTTGGCATAATAAGAGTCTGATTTCTCATTCTTTCTCAAAATTCTTTAGCTGTTACTTCATTTCATTCAAATTTATTGTTGAAAAATGAAACATGACTTCTTGTCTTTTATTACAACTGGTATTTTCCCCTGCCATTTTTTTTTAGATTTTTGATTTAACTTTGTTTTGTTTAAAAAATATTTTCAGAGAATTCCTTTGTTACTTTTCTGTTGAATTACATACATCCTATTAGCCAACATGTGAACTTCTTGTAGTTTATTTTCATTGTCTTTGTTTGTGGTGGTACTTTTTGTTGTGTTTGTATTTATTTATTTGCTTGTTTGCTTTCAGCTCAAAAAAATTTTCTTAATTTGTGTCTTTGATTTTTATTTTACTTCACTTATACATTTCTTCTAAGGAACTTGTAGCCCTTGAGTCTGATAAGCCCACCCCTCCATTTTCTTGAACTTTCTCTGCATTCTAGGAGTATGTATGCATCAACATGCCATGCCACAGGTTTGGTATTATTAAGAATAGCTAACATTTATTCTTTTAAAATTTTACCGCTATTAAATCTTCTTAATAATTTTATATTGAAGATATTTTTATTATTTTCCCATTGTATAGATGTATAAATGCAGAAGCATGAACTGGTTTTGTAATTTGCCCGATACCACCTAACTAGTAAGAGTTGAAATAGTCTTGCTCCAAAGTCCGTACTCTTAGCAACTAGGCTAATTTACCTCTGAAGTGCAGATTTGGCTTTTATCTATTTATGATGCAAAGTATAATTCTGCTATTAAAGTTGTATGTATGTTTTATATAATCATTTTTTGTCTAAGTTCTCTCTGAATTTCAATCTGGATTATTATGCTGCCTTATTTTCCCCCCATCTTGATGTATTTTCTCTTCATGGCATTTTAATTCTTCTTCCTTGAGATTACATCTTTAACACCTTTGTAAAACCTAAATATTACTTTAATTCCTATAATTTAGTATTCCCCTCTGTCCCCAAAAAATATCCTTTCTAAAATCAACTACTGTGTCCTTTCTGTGTAGTATTTCTGAGAGATCTTAGGCTGTTGTTCCTGTTATTGCAATTGGTGTTTTTCCTTTATTTTCTAAAGGTGAGAAATCCACCTGACTATTTTCTAACATGCAGAGTATTAACTAAATTCTATAGCTCCCTATGCCTAGGTAGAATCTGATTTTCACACTAATTATTGGTGGGCAGGTGTGTGTGTGTGTGTAAACAGCTCCTGGACCTGAGTTGTTGAGATATCCTTTAATATGTCTCCTGGACGAAGATCCCATATTTGGATCTTCTATGGCTTGTTTCTGAGAAATTTAAACCACAATAAAAACTACAGACTTTTTCTGGCTCTCCCAATCTAAAGGTCCTTACTTCTGTATACATCTCCTTGCAATAAACCTACTACAGGTATTTTCATTTTCTCCCCCTTGTAGTAAGGCAGACTTATTACTCAATGCATCTGAACTAATGTATAAAATACTTATCCGACATAATAAAGAGGTAATATGCAAAATGACCCTCACTCCATCATGCCGTCACAAGATGGCTATGCCCACAGCGAAGGCAGGGTTCCCCTAACACAAGATTGCTGCACCAACAGCAGGGGCAGGGTTCCTGTAATGAGCCATAATGATCCATCAGCACAGACCTGAGGCTGCGTGGTGCCAGGCTGGGGTGGGGGACCTGAGGCTGTGCCCCCCACCTGGTGGGGCTTGATGGGGGTGGGGCCAGCTGGGTCTGGATCTTGCCCAGTGGGGGTGGGGCTGGCCAGGTCTGGGTCTTGTGTGAGTTCGAGGTGCACACGGATGCAGAGGGATTTGACTCTGGGTCCCGCGGTGTGCCCCGGACTCTGACAGGAGGAAGATTTTCATATAAATTTTACTAATTTTCTTTCATCTCTGACACTTTTATTATAGAGAACAGGCAAATAGCAATATTAAAATATTTCCTCTAATTAGTTCCCTTTTAATGTGCATGAATTTTGTGCACTGGGCCACTAGTCCTATATAATAAAAGGCTAATATGCAAATTGACCAAATGGCAGAATGACCAGTTGCTATGATATGCGCTGACCACAAAGGGCAGATGCTCAACACAGGATCTGTCCCCCGTGGTCAGTGCGCTCCCACAGGGGGAGCACTGCTCAGCCAGAAGCTAGGCTCATGGCTGGCGAGCACAGTGGCAGTGGAGGGAACCTCTCTCCCTCCTCTGTGGCAGTGCTAAGGATGCCCAACTGATGGGCTTAGGCTTGCCCCCCATTGGGCTCCCAAACTGCGAGAGGGCACGGGCTGGGCTGAAGCACCCCCTGAGTGCACGAGTTTCATGCATCAGGCCTCCAGTATTTATATAAAGAAGTCATCATATTATATTTACCTTGAGAAACTATATTTTTTCTATGAAGGATCACTGGTAGGTTTTACAGTTTGTTTATATTCCTGTATCTGATTTAGGGGGCAGATGGTTGGGTAGTTTGCAGTATGGTTCCAGCTTCTTTTGGGCCTAGGTTTTCTCACTGGATACTGTTTCACATTGCAAAGCACATTTGAACACCCACCCCCACCTCCAACCCAGACTTTCCTGGTCTCTGGTTATAGGTCATTTTTAGATTTACAGTAGAATATTTTGGGCAATTTATTTTTCTCTGATTTTATAGACTAAAATTTAGTGAGAGCTTTAGAAAACCAAGCTCAAAGAAATTTTACCTGGATACAAAAATAAAGCTTAGAAATATTAAATAGCTTGTAGGTTCTAGTGTCAGTCAGTGTCAGAACCCAGAAATGTCTGGCCTAGTGACATGTTGTATCCACCCTTTTTTGTTGCCATGGTTATTTTTCCATTTATTTTCTGAAAAAAATTTTTTTTCTGAGTGAAAAACAAAGATCCAAATAAATCACATAGAACTCTATTTTATAACCCAATAAAGTTAAACCATAGCCCCACACAACCAGCTTGTCTCATAATTGTTTGTTTTGAGTGGAATGGATCTTAGAGAGCCCTATGAACTACTCAAACCATTGTTTTCTATTCTAAATATCATTATAAAATTTAATCCTCAAACATGTTTTCTAGAATCTATGCTAACAAATTTATGGTCTCTTCTTGTTGGGTATCCTACCTTTTATATATTTATAGCACACTGCAGTATTTTCCCTTTTTTTCAGAATTTTGATTGCATAATGAGATATATTAAAATGGGAGATCTATTCCCTAAAATTTTAACCTCTGTACCTTATACAATGTACTAATTTGGTATGTCAATATTTAATATTCTCAATGGAAAAACACTGCACAATTTGAATTATAGCAACATCAACCAGGTGAGTTTACCCATTTGTACTTTATTTTAATATCAGAAGGTTATGATTTCTCATTTGAAGCAGAGTAAGAATAGATGGGTGGAGGTGTTGATGGCATTTGGGCAGATTCCATTATTTGTGGTTTAAATAAAGCAAAGGTGAACCCATAATAGTTTTTACTTCATGCTTTGAAAATAACTGTTTATGTATTTTGATATATAGATTAATTTATGAGGACCAAAATCAATGGAAATTGGGTTACTAAAATGATAACAGTATCTGTTAGTTATCTGAGACCAAAAACATCTAAAAGCTTAAGTGGATACAGTGAATTAGTAAAACTAATTTTATTCCTAGGAGCAAATGCAAACTCTAACTGAAGGTGTTTTCCTTTTTCTGTGTCTGAGAGAATAAAAACAGTTGTGAAGCTATGAGGTATTATAATTGCTCCTTGCATTCTCTTCTTATAGAAGCATACCCAAGGAATATATTAGCCAAAGGCAAAAGTAATTTTTCCAAAAATTTCTTAACAAAACATGAGAAGTATAGTTTAATGGAAATCCTTGGTCTGTCTAAATTAGAAAAGTATTACCAAATTTTTAATATATTTTAATTGAATTTGACAATTAGAATAGAGAATATAAAACATTGCTATCATTATTTTGCATTTATATTGGTGTTATATTGCTTCAGAATTACTCTCTTATTAGTCCTTTATGATGGCAAAGAGCTATCCAACTGCTCTTTTTGGAATTTCTCAATGCCTTCCAGCAACTCTGTTTTTTACTCTCAGACTTTGTCTAAATATTAATATTTTTATTTCCCCAACAGTGCCTTCTCCCTGTGAAATGAGGTTGATATTAGCTCCCCTAGTTATATATTTATTTTCTTTGGATCAGCCTCTCGATCTCCCTGATCCTTTATTTTTTGATACTTTATCAGAGACTCTTCATTTTACATCTTGCTCTTGTTGCCACCATCAGTTCCTTGATTTTGTCATCTTGTCAATTCTTAGTGGCTTCCCTCCTTTGTGAATTCCCTATTATAGGAATGTATCATGAAACATATGTATGTGCTCATGCAATGTTCTTTCCTATCCACCCGCAGGATCACATTGTAGATAATAGTTTAATGTTGTATTAGGGAGCAAAGCTAGAGAAGATTTGGGTGTATTTACTATAGAGGCCTTAGATTAATAATTAAAAAAATAGTTTTTATGTTCTAACACAGGCAAAAACAAACATCATTTATAAATGACAACTTCTATGCTCTTAACTAAATGAGAATTAAAAATGAATCCAAATTATGCCAAATTATATCTGTTTTATGCAAGGGTCACTTTTAAACATGCGAAAGTCACTTCTACCTCTCAGCATGTTTTATAGATTTTTTAAAAATATACTTTTCCATACAGTGCAGGTATAATGTTGCTATTTGCAGCTAATGACATTGGGTTACTTTCATGACGATGTTTAAATCACCAGCATTTTAATTTTAATTTTTGCTGAAGGTAAAAAAGAATATAGTGGTAGGCAGAATAATGTCCCCTCAAAGATTCCCATGTCCTTATCACCAGAACTTGGGATTGTTACTTTATCCAGCAAAAGGGATTTTGCAGATGTGATGAAGGATCTTGAGATTGGGAGATTATTCTGGATTTTCCGAGTGAGCCCCATATAAGAGAAAGAAGGCAGCAAGAAAGTCTGCAGAGATATAATGATGAACAGCAAGTGTCAGAGTCACTGCAGTGCTGGCCTTGAAGGTGGAGGAAGGGACCGGGAGTCATGGAGTATGGGTGGCTCTGAAGCTGGAAAAGGCAAGGAAATAGAATCTCTCCTGGATCCTCCAGAAGGAACCAGTCCTTGCAACGTTTTGATTTTAGCCCAGTCAAACCCATTTCAAACTTCTGACCTCCAGAACCATAAGATAACAGTTGTGTTGTTTTTTAAGTCACTGGGTTTGTGGCAATGTATTACAACAGCAATCTACACCAGTGGTTCCCAAACTTATTTGGCCTACCACCCCCTTTCCAGAAAAAATATTACTCAGCCCCTGGAAATTAATTTTTTTTAAATTTTAATAGCAGTTACTCATCGCCCCCAAATGCACCTGTGGCCATCACCACCCCCTGGATCACTGCAGCGCCCACCAGGGGGCGGTAGAGCCCACTTTAGGAATCACTGATCTACACTAATAAAAGAGAAGCATGCAAATTGGTGTCACTCCGCTACGCCCACCAGCCAATCAGAATGAGTATGCAAATTAACCCAGCAAATATAGAGGTTACTTTGCATACACAGCTGCAGACTGAAGACTGAAGAGACTTGGCTTCTCTTCTGCAGCCAGAGCGAAGGCCTGAGTCCTGGGTGCCAGAGGAAAACCGGTGCTGGCAGCCAGGGGAAGGAAGGCCTATTGCACGAATCTCTTTGTGCAGTGGGCCTCTAGTAGGAAATAACAGCTATCTACAAACCTGGAATGATTTCTGTAGTCTTAGCACCCACCAGTGGTTGGTTGTGAGCAGTTTGTGTTTCTCTGAAAAGAGCGCTGTCCATGGGCCCTGAGGGAGCAGCTCTCAAAGGCCATTTCCTTACCTGATAGTTCCTTACTTGTCTGTATGGAGGCGGTAGAAATGTGGATATTGAGTATCCAACCATTCTGGGTGTGGAAGTTAGTAATTTTTAAAAATATAACAAGGACACAAGTATGTACCCATTGATGTGTTTTGTTGACAAGTGTGTGGTCTGCATAGGGCATAGTTTTGAACTTGAACAAATGTTTCGCCAACATATTACCAAAGTTTATAACTTTCTAACCTAGAATTCTTGGGGTCTTTAACATTTGTCTTCTTTGCTCAAGCAGTTGCACATTTTAGGTTTCAACACTACAGCAAGGCAGTTTCAGGTGCCAATTTGAATATCAGGGTGTGTTTAGCTGACAGGAGGCAAAATGACTAACATTCATTTAAAACACATAGGAATGTTTTATTTTATTATGTTTGAAGGGAGAGGGAGAGAGAGATAGAAGCATTAATGATGAGAGAGAATCATTGATCAGTTGCTTCCTGCACTCTCCACACTGGGGATCCAGCCCACAACCCAGGCATGTGCCCTGACTAGAATCAACTGTAACCTCTTCGTTCACAGATTGATGCTCAATCACCAAGCAACACTGGTTGGGCCATTGGGATGTTTTAATCTCATGCAGTGCAAGGCTGCCAGACTATTTTAACAAAACCATTATGCAGTCTGATCCCTTTTCCTTCCTTTTCCTGCTCTGTTATCTTTAGTCTGTTGTTTTGATCCTCCTGGTTATAAAATGCATTGCTGCATTGTCAGGCATCACATCCGTTACAAGTAGGAAAATAAAAGTCAGAGGGCAAAAAGCTTCATCCTCGTCCCTGTTTTATATATAGGAAAGATTGTCCCTACCGAGAACTTCAGCCCATTGCTCCATGAGCCGCAGGACTCTCACATGGCTACTGTGACTATCCAAATAGTATAGGAAAGTGTTTTAGCTTTCTAAGATCTATAGTAAAGGGAGAGAGAGAGAGGGAGAGAGAGAGAGAGATATGACATGTGAATGATTACAGGAGCCAATCCTCAGAGACTGCAAAGTACAAATTTTAATAAGTGATATCTGCAAGATGGATTGGTTAAATCTACTCTTCAACTGCCATCCTATGTAAAATGCTGAGCTTCTGGGAGCTTCTGTAGAAGACATGAAGAATAGTCACCAGATCTATTATTTATTAGTTGAGTCTTTTGATATTCTTCTTTAATTCAAAATGAAAATATGTGCCATGTGGAATTTTAATGATTATTAATGTATTATTTTTCATTCCATATATATAATATATATATGACAAATCACTTTTTCATGATCTTTTTTTCCATTCATAGAAAAGTATTGGATTCACAAATAATTTCTAAGAAAATGTATAATGTCTCAGTAGAGTTTTCTTTACCAAGATCTAGATATAAAATAGTTTAAAATAAATGGTCCTTACACTTAGCAGTCTGATCAAGTTGCAAAATTCTAAAACATTTTGCCGGTTCTCTCACATATAGTACCTAGCCAAAACCAACAATTCTGAAATGAGATCTTTTTTTATTATGTGTTGCAAGTTTCCTTAAAAGAGAACATATTTCACAATCTCAAATGTAACATTATTGTTGCACAGCAGTAAAGTTGATGTGTACAGTATGTGGCCTGCATCCAACCGCATCATCCATCAAGAAATTCGGGGGTTGATTATACTACAGTACAGTCCTACAGTGGAAAATTACCCACTTTTTCATGAGACACCATTTAAAACAACATTTTTGAAATAAAATTTGTGACTTCCTGCTAACAGCTATAGAAAGGAGATGAGGAGGGGGAGACAAAGGGGAAGGCCCCTTTTATAATGGAAAGGAAGAGGGAGACAGAAAAAGTAGGAGAAAAGCATTTAAATTGGCAATGTCTCTAAAGAGAAAGCCACATGCTCAGCCAGCTTTCCGTATCCCAGCTCTGTAATGACTCTTAGGTTCCGAGGCTTTCCAATCAGCCATTTATGAAAGGGTGCATAGTTTTGTCGTTTTAAATTTGGATAACCTGCACACTTGGAAAGTAGAAATGCAGACTAAAATGTTGATAGGGAATTTAGTAGAGAAGGAATTTGTGTCTTTAATCACTCAACTTTTATAATAACCATGTTTAGGTAGATAGCTATTACTCAGTGAAGAAAAGAACTGAAGCAATTACTTTGACAATTAGACAAAACCATCCAGAGAGGATTTTATCCAGTGTAGTTAGCCGAGCACTAGATAAGTGGCCTGCTACTCAAATCGAAATAGAAACCTTCTTGGTGTTGTTTTTCCATCTGTGAAAACTCTTGCATTGGTTTTGCTTTTGAGAAGAAGTCACTTAAAAGATGTGGCTCAGTGGTTGAGCATCGACCTATGAACCAGGAGATCACGGTTCGATTCCTGGGCAGGGCACATGCCTGAGTTTTGGCTTAATACCCAATGTGTGGTGTGCAGGAGGCAGCCGATCAGTGATTCTCCTCATCATTGATCTTTCTATCTCTCTCTCCCTCTTCCTTTCTCTCTGAAATCAATAAAAATATATATATTTTAAAAAGATGAATGAGAAGTAGAACAGTGATTGTTCAAGTTTGGAATATTATCTAGAATCTTAGAAAGTTTGGTCAGTGTTCACTAATTTGGGAATGTAAACTAATCAATTTAAAGCAGAATGACATAAATTTCACAAATGTCTACAATAAACACTTTAGAGTACAAATCGGGAAGAGGAAAACCAATAAGAGGAAAGCAAGAACGTCTTCTTGGAAGAGGTAATCTTTGAGATGGGTTTTCTAAGTCTCAAATAGAGCGAGAATGGTCAGTGGGAAGAGGGATACAGTAATGTATTTTATGGAAGAACAAGTTATCACTAGTTATCAGAAGCAAAATAATAAGATTGAAAAGTACACTGTATATATTACTAGCATGTTTGTAGATAGGAGAGTAATGTGGTTCAGTGGAAGAATAATGGAAGCCAAGACCAGAAACTGTAATAAGTCATTACAAAGGAATAAAGATGTGCTGAGACACAAGCACATGGTAGGTCCTGAAATGTTTCTCAGTCTGAAAAAAATACCCTTTGCTAATGTCTCAAATAGACTTTGCAGGTCTGGTGAAGTTCATTTATTGCCAACTAATTTTCCTAGGTATATTAGTATAACATTTCTATTAATTCCAACAATGAAAGAGATTTTTCTCATTATTGTGCTTTCTTCTATTTATTGATTGCCCTAAGAAAGGGGAGAGAGAGAGAGAGAGAGAGAGAGAGCGAGAGAGAGATGCTTTTTTCTTGTCCCAGCCCAGCCCAAAATTGCTTGAGTTGACAATTGTGGATAAGAAGAGAGGATAAGAGCAATGGATGAGTGAAGACAAGCTTAGGTTGGCAAGATTGTTTCTTTACTATTGATGGGAAGCTGATTAGGCACAGGAGCATTTTAGATCTTTGGCCTACTTAATGGCTTGTCTATTTGCCTGATATATTAATGCCATGTTTTTCTTGAAGAAAACTCTTTTTTAATATAATGAGTAAAAAGATCACTTTCATGGAAATAGACTTAAAATTTGAAAATCACTTAAGTATACTAATAATTTGAATAACTTAACATTATTCTTTTAATGCTTATAATTTGGGCTTAATTGTGTTTTTAAGGTTTCATTACTTTTCAGGTTCAAAGTATAGTTACATTTTTACATTAATGAAATATAATGCAGCTTATTTGATAATTGAGGACTTCTTTTTTAAATATAGAGAATACTATTTCTTGTAGACTGTAATTATAGCTATATTCATTGTGTCCAATTAAACACGCATTATTAGACCTTCAAAGCCTATAATAAATTCTGCATTTTACTATTTTGGGGCTTTTGCTTAATGGCCCCAAATATTTATATAACCAAAATCTAAGTTATACTTATAAGAAAAAAAAAAACTTCTCTCAACCTCTGCATTCTTTAAGATACACATTTTTTTGCATAGTGGAAGAAACAGAATATTTTAATGGCAAAAATGGGATGCAATCTTATTAGTAAATGATTTTAAACTTATAATGAGCATTTATGTTCATGTTTATAGTCTTGTAAAATAGGTGTATATTATATAACCTTTTGTTAAATCTAATGAAATGTGAAAGCATCATAATACCCCATATAATATCTGAATTAAGAATTCTGGATATTGACTAATTTTATTCTAAAGATTATGCATGTATTTTTTTCCTGAATTTACAAAGTTTTAGGATCTTTTGAAGCATAGTTATTTTATATGGAGAAACATCTACTGGATTAGTAATACAAACAAGGGACTAAGAATTTAGTAATATTATTATTGTGGTATATATATTGCACATATATTTTGTATAATTTGAAAGTAGTTTATTTTTCTTGGTAATAGCTTCAGAACTCAGGGTAGTTTATGTGTCTTTTTTTTGGTTTTACTCGTGATTCATTTAATAATAAAAAGTAAAATGCCTATATGTTTTACCAAAATAAATTATAAATAAATATAATTTGTATCTGAGCATATTTTTACTTTTTAAATTAATTAATTTATTTATTTTTGTATATAAGCATTTGATTCTGTTTCATATATCTTGAAACTTAGATAACTTTACTAAGAAGTGGATTGTTGAAAATAGGAGATGAGTATGTTAGATATAGTGCATTGCTTGTCAAAGATTTATTTTGTTAATATGTAAAACTAAATACTGTGGATCATCAGTGCCTTGAAAAATTGTTTTTTGTGTAGTGTGGTAATCTTCTGCATATGAATTGCCATTGAATAGGTAGACTTTTCCTTGGTGTTAACATGTTAGTTTTCTATATCTCAAGAGAAAACTGAAAGGCAAAACTGATTTTCTGAAAAGAAAAAAAAAAGAAATTCTTAAGAGACTTGAGGTTTATTAGAGATGATTATATAGACTAACATCACTGCTCTTGACCATTGTCATGTTAAAACCAGTGATTTTTTATGATTAGCTGTGACAAAGATAGAGAAATGATATATGATTGTTGTGAGAAGAGGAAGTAGAAAACCAACAATTCTGTATTACAGCAGGTGGGAAAGTACTGATCAGTAGTTTGGATTGTTTATAGTCTTTGCCTATAACCTAACTTAGAAGAAAATCCATAGAGATAGTCCTTTGAGTAGTTTGGTATGAAGAAAGTGTTCATCAATCACTTCTTTCCTTTAGAGTCTATATTTCCAGTGAGTATTAAAAGACATATTAGAAAACATGAGGAGATAACCACTTGGGTTTTCTTCCTTCCCACATTAACACTATATATAAAATAACACTGTTGCATAAGTTTGAAGGATTTGGATATTAAGGACATTTTTAAGAGATGTTTTATACCCAATTATGTGGTTTAAAATTAGAAAAAACAATTTCATGAGAAATTAAATTTTTTCAGGTTGATTTATAAGTGTGGACATAACTTCAAAAATAATAACCAGCATTTAATTGAGCTTATATCTGACAGGTGCTTTCCCAAGTGCTTGCTATGTAATTTAATTTCTACTTAACATCCCAGCACTCTTGTTCTACAAATGAGGGAACGATGTACAGATAGGTAACCGGTTTCAAAGTGTGGAGACATTATTTTAAAGTCTTAAGAAAATTATGAAAGGAAAAGCCATCTCAAGAAAGCTTATTGTTTATAAGCAATTTCTAAGAAAATTCTATTATTAGAGTTTAATGTTGTATATTGTTTAATGAAGCTAGTCATTAAGAACTACAATCCATGGTTACTAATCCATGCACTTGACCTGTATCAGTCAGGCTACCAGCAAACTGTAAAGTACAGGGAATATTAGGAGCTACCTCAAACTACTAGGAACAAATTCAAAATTCCCCAAGATTATATAAACAATGTTACTTTAGTTTTCCAAATGCTAGTGTTTGCCTTTTTCTCAAGATTTGGAATTCAGAGATAATTCTGCCTATTACTAAATATCAATTATGTTAAAAAGAACTGTCAAACTTAAAATAATAATTAGAATAGTTACATTTTGCTGCATATTAGACATTACACTAAGCACTGTTTATGAGTTATCTCATTTAATCTCTATTTTACACAATAGAAAACTGAGGCTTAGGTAACTTTTCCAGGTGACAGGTCCAGGGTATATAAACCACAGAATCTGTAGGGTAACAATATAGAGCTCCATTGCTTAAATTTTTGCTGAGGTTCTTTTAGCATCTCTATCTCTATCTCTATCTCTATCTCTATCTCTATCTCTATCTCTATCTCTATCTATCTCTATCTCTCTTTCTCTCTCTCTCTCTCTCTCTTTCTCTCTCTCTCTCTCTCTCTCTCTATCTCTATCTCTATCTCTCCCATCTATCTGTATATACACATATACACACAGATACATACACACACATACCTACCCAAATATATACATATATATATAGCAAATGTATATAGCAAACGTGTGTGTGTGTGTATCATGACATCCAAAATCCTTTCTAGTTTTGTCAAACTAATAGCATATTTATGCTATTATAAATAATAGCAAATAATAACAAAATAATTTCCTGTTGGCAAAAAATGTTCTAGAATAAGAATTATTTTTATTAATACACTTGCAACTTTGTGTTCATAATTGTCAGTGCTTCAGTTTACCCAAGATGAACTACAGAGGCATTTTCCCTGATTATCTGCCCACATCATTCTTTGTTCCCAAACAGTTTGAACATTGCTTCAGCGCACTAGCAATATTGATAAAGATGTGGGTGAGGGCCCAGGGGGAGCAGCTGATCTGTTGCATAAGAGGGTGGAAAGATACCAAGTAAAGTTAAAATAAAATAAATGAAGTCATTCAACCAGATGAAATGCTACAGGTCACTGAAACCTTATATTGAGAAGACATAAAACAGTACACAAGCACGCAGAACCATAGACTCTTGTGCATTCTTATCCCTACATAAGTGAAGTAAAGCAAGGACAGCAAGGCTCAGGGGAGTTTAAACAAGCAGGTTTAAGAGGTTGATAAACACTGCAGCAAATACCACCTCTCCTGGGTGCCCTTGCAGTGGGATTCCCTCTCCTTGGTAAGGACAACAAAATGTTAAAACCTGAGCCTCTCTCTCTCTCTCTCTCTCTCTCTCTCTCTCTCTCTCTCTCTCAAGAGTGACTGGAGGCAGAGCCATATAGTATAGGGGAAGCCTTGAGAAATTTCCAGAGGGGTCTGTGCTGCAGATGTTAAATGCTGCAATATAGGAAAGTAATTTGAGTTATTTATAAAAAAAAGGGCTGATTAAGCTGTGTACTTGCAAGTATCGGTACTGGTGCATATCTTTTATTTCTCCCACTGAATTTCACAGAACTCAGGGTTATTTAGATCAAATATATGCAGTCACTCCCATTATGATTGTAATATTGGGCTGGGTGCAAACAAGCCCCAGTGTACCTGAGACTGTAGCAGGTTGCTGCTTGGATTGCTCTCTTTGCCCCCTTTTCTTACCCCAAGTGGATAGTTGGGAATAAAACAGTGAGTCAGTACCAACCTCTTTATTTTTGCTTTTTTTCACATGGAGTAGAAGAAGGAAGATGTCAACAACATTTACAATGCAGAGGGATGTGCATGGGAATAAACAATGGATGAGAAATATTTTATTGCATGGCAAATAATCAGAACCCATTTATGTCTGGTCCTTGCTTTTCTTAAGCTGTCATTGTTTGGATCCATTTCTTTTTATAGTCTTTCCTTATGTACCATCATCTTAATTCTTTATCAGTTTCACCTTGGCCCAATTGACCACAAATTCTACCCCTTAAACTTACATGTCTCATTGTATTTATCACTTGGTGTGTGTACAACTGATGTCCAACTCTGACTTCAACCTGTTTTTCTAAATAGCTTTATTGAGATGTTTTTATAATCTTGGTTCTTACCCCTGTGCCCTTCCTCCTACTCAATTTCCTCTCCCCTGTTCACCGGAGACTTACTGGGGTCCCAGTTGTAGCCCTCCAGCTTCTCTCTGGAATCACCAGCAAAATACAGTGAATGCCAAACTCAAAGATTAGTTCGCTTTTCTAGTCCCCGTCAGTCCTACCATATAACATATGCTACAAATCAGGCATGATGATGTGAACTCATTCTATCTTAGCACATTTTAATATATAAATTGAGACTCAAAATGATTTATCTAACATGATAATTCCAATATACATCTCTTAAATTCCAAAACTTACTCTTTAGAAAAGGCTGAATTTATAATTAATTTTGGCTTTCTAATTTATCAAGTAGGTACCAAAAATAGTTGTCAGAAGTTAAACATCATCACAATCATCCCATTGGCTTTGTGGTTTCTCTTAAATTGGGCCAAGTTTAGGACAGGATTCTGTACTTTACTTCAACATGGAAACTGACCTCAAATCCATGTCTTAAGTAGTGACACTTTCAGTTATCCCTAGATTATATGTTGGTTATATCTCTAAATATCCTCCTGGAAAGAGATGTTAATGATAGAGCTCTTATGAGGAGGAAGTTTGACTTCAGCTTAAAAAAGCATCTACCCTTTGTCACTAATATACTAAGGATATGTGAAATGGAAAAATATATATTCATAACTATACAGAATTCTTGTAGATTGCTGAAACATGAAATAACCAAATAAACTTTATTATTGAAATGGGTTTCTTAAGAACATAAATGTGTAATGTAACTTTCCAAACTCATTAAACCAGAAAGAACTACAGCAATTTCATACCATGAAGCTCAATCTGTATAAAATGATGTAGCATAAAATGTTCAGTTGCTAGGATAGCAGGAAAGTTCCAGGAGGTATTTTCACAAATCTCACTGTAGTTAACCTGTTTTGTTGATCTTCCTCATCCCATTTACCAAAATAATGGGGCCTGCCTTACCCAATCTTTGGAGTTTATAATTTCATTTAGTTGAATCTGTGTATCTTGGAATGGTCTTTAACATATTAGAAAGTTCAACAACTTTATTTCTCAGTTTTTATTTTAAATTTACTAAATAAAACAGGAATGAAGTAAAGAATACAGGATAAATGATATCACAATGGTTTTTTTATGTAAGGAAACAAAACATAATAAAGTCAAATGACTTTTGCTCAAGGCCACTGGTCCCCCGTTGTTAAGAATTGTCATTTGAAAAATAATTGGGAAATTGCCTGACTTGTGCACTAACCAAAGTGTAAGTTCCCACTACACCATAAAACAAAGATGTATAGATGAGGTGATGGTGCATTCTGAAAGATTATTAGGCTGTATATTGCATATATGTTAACTTTCCATCAAGGACATTTGAATTGAGTTTTGGGAGAAAATCTCTACATTTATATGTGTATTTAAGGAATTGTTTTATGAAAATACAAATCTACAAATTTCAGTTGAGCATCTACACTAATTTATTGAAGAGGTAACAAAAAATGGTATTACCCTTATTTGTAAATAGTTGATTTAATTAACATTAGCTAAAATTTGACTTTATCCAACCTGAAGACTTTCCCTAGAGAATTGATTGTCTTTGGAATTAAGCTTAAATGTTTAAATGTATAAATTTATACCACCTAATTCAAGAATAAATCATAGATTTTTTGGGAAGTTTGTGAATCTGCTTCTTTACATGGGGTGAGAAAGGCCAAATAATTTATATCTTGTTACAAAGGATTAGGGTTGAGTCCTTAAACTGATAATATGGGTAATTGTGATGATATTGCATAGTGTGTGTGAATTTGCTCTTTGATAAATGGCCTTTTGCTGCACAATATCTATTATCTAAGTCACTTCTAGAGGCCTCTCCCACGGAAGAGCCAGAACAGGGATCCAGTATTGGCTGCCTCCTTCAGTGCTGATGACTGGGATTAGCACTGCCAGCCCCATAGAAAGGCAGGTAGTGGGGTAGCTCAACCCACTCCAAGGTTGAAAGAACACAGTTTGACAAGAAAAGTAAAAAGGAAATGTTAAGGTTATTGGGGGGAAAAAGGGAGACATATGTAATATTTTCAACAGTTCATAATTTAAATTTAAAAAAGGGAGATGTTAGCCTTTATGACTACACTCCTGAGCATCCTATATAATACAGAGCTAATATACTAATTAGACCGGATGGCAGAACAACCTTTCGAAACGACCTTCCGGAATGACCTTCTGGAATGACCTGGAGGGTGGGGCCGCGGGGCCTTGAGGCAGCTGGGCTGAGAGGGCCTGCGCTTGCACGAATTTTATGCATTGGGTCTCTAGTTATTAATAAATCCCACGAAGGAGTGAAACTATCCCATCTACTCAGTGAAAAATGAAAGGAAGTTGCTACTTTCCAGATCTGGGCAATATAATTTACACTTAACTTGGAACAAAATCTACAATATCCCAGTTTTTAAACTTAAAGTAACAGGAAAGTATTAAAACTTCAAATTTTCATATTTTTCTTAGCTGGCTTCTGAAAATGAATGAACCTGATATCTTATTTCGACAGATTTCTAATTATTAAATTTTGTGCACACGTTTGTTTTATGACTTTTATTCCATTTTTGCTTTGCCACTTTTTTTTTATTGTTGGTACTATTATAGATGGCCTCCATATTCCACCCTTTGCCCATCTCCACCTAGTTCCTTCCCCTTGCCCTCTGGAACTTCACACTATTGCTGATGTCCATCAGCTATGCATATATGTTCTTGACTAATCTCTGCACCTTTTTTATTCAGTCCCCACACCCCCCTCTCCTGTCAGATAAGTCAGTCTGTTCTGTATATCCATGCCACTGGTCCTATTTTGTTCATCATTAAAAGCACACTTAATTATTTAATGTTCTTTATTGGTGAGAACAACTGTGAGTTGACTCTTCCTGTAGGTAATAGTGTAAGTGTTAATATACTAAAGTGACACTGGTCATACCTAATGAGGAGCTATATGTTAAATTGATCTAAGACATTATTCTGTGTCCTAGTTTCTTCTCTTGCTTCCCATTTTCTCATTTCCACAGAGCACCTAGAGGGATCTTTTAAATAATTAGCAATCATATAACATTCTCCTATGTAAAACCATTCAATGATCGTAGGATAAATTTCCATCTTTTTTTCTCAGCTGATGAGGTCCTACATGATCTGGTGCTTGGTTTTCTATTGCTCCTCATTCATCCTTAATACAGTCCTCCTCTCTTCAGTTTCCCTGGCCTTTCTTCTGTCCCTTGAATACACCAACTCCTTTCAGCCATGCAGTCACCTGTGTTTGACTACCCGTCCTTAAATCCTCCTAAGATACTTCTTCTTTCTTGCCATTCTGATGTCAATGAGAATGTCACATCTTCAGCAAGGTCTCCCGTTACCACCTCATTGACTATAACTTTCTTCCCCCAGTCATTGTCATGCCACTTTACGTTTCTCAGATAGCTGGGTTAGTGTGTTTATTTTAATGTTGCTGTCTCCCCCCCCCCCCACCCCCGGCCAGATTCATATGTGAGCTTCCTGAGAGGGATGCCTCTATCTGTTTTGAAGGTTCTTAATAGATACTTTTTGAAATAAGAAAAAAAAAGTTGCATGTTAACAAATGCTTTGTAAATCATGATTCATATCTAAATATAAGGTGCAATTATTAGCTGAGCAACAATTGATAAGTCTTGTCTATATTTGCCCTGGTAAGCTGTATGTAGACATATGTCACGTGTGAGTGTGTGCTGTCATTTAGAGTAGATATGTGGCCAACAAATATTCATGGGGTACATATTTTGATACTTATATATTTTCAAACCACCATGCAACTTCTATGCTGGAAATAATTAGAGCCTGTGAACCAAAGTGAAGGAAACATTCACAATGAAATTGAAAACAGGGATGTCTAATTAGCCGTTCTTGTGACAATCTTTTTTTGGATTAATTTTCTTCTCTTTGAAAAGTCTAATGGTGGTGCTTATGTCACCGACTTTACTGATAATTAATAGTGTTCTTCATACACCTACACATATTCTCTCCAAAATATCCTTGTGTAATGCCACTACTGGAAAGAACAATTCAATTAGAGAGGAGAGCTTTTGGAGTACATATCAGATGGTCTATTGTAGGGAATGTGCCCTATTACAAAAGAGAGCGAATCTCTGCTAGAACATAATATTTTATGTAACAGGCCGGGTACATTGTTTAACAAAACATTTTATGGATATTTCATCAGGACACGGCTTGGTTAAAGAGCAGGGCTAGCATTTACCCACGTTTTCCTTTTGTGAATCCTTAAGACGGTTCCTGTACTATTTCCACCCTAGTCACAAGCTTATTAACTTGGGAATGAGGTGACAGGGCCTTTGTCTTTGAATCCTGTAATTATAATTAATAGTAAGTTAAAGGGAAGCAGAAAGCTTATATTCAAAGTTTAAAGTGAAGTGACTCTGGCACTTAGGGCAGGTGCCAGGAAGATATTTAAAAAGAGCTCATTATTCTTATTAATTAGGGCTTCGGGAAGACATCTCAGAGAATGCAAGTCATTCTGTGGTGACAAGAGGGACACTTCTTTGTGGACAGAGCCCAAGGAGAGACTGTGCTGTCTTCATTTCAGCATGCCCAGGCCCTACCTTAGCAGAGGCCTTCCTCCTGGCCCACAACTGCTTGGTGCCAGTTGTATACCTGAAAACAGGGAAAGGAGTCAGTGTGTGTACACTGTCCACTGTTTCTCTGAATGCATTCCTGAAAACTGTGTCATCAGAAAAATTCCACCAAACTTTTGTGTTCATTTGTGAAAGTATTATATCTGAGAGGAGATTTAACTTCAAATCAAACCCAGCAATGTCCAGGGATTATCCAAACCCACCTGGGAACATCATTTCTCTCTAAATATCCATAATTGTCAGTGTTAAACTTACTTCCCATGATTATAGAAGTTAACCACCAGATTTCAATGAAGCACAATGATGTTGATTAATGATATTAGCTAAACTTTTTTGGAGAGCTGACCATGTTCAGATATTGTTCCAACCACTTTACATAGATTAACTTATGTTATCCTCACAACTTCCCTATGGATCAGTTTTATCATTCCATCCTTTTCACAAATAAGGAAACTGAGGCTGAGAGGTTGTACAATATAATCAGCTAATAAGTATAAGGGAAGCTAGTATTCAAATCTAGGCAGCCTGGCCTCAGATGATAATGTTCATTGAGCTGTCACTACATGGCCAACCCTGTTCTAGTCCTTTATGTGTTAACGTATTTAAATCTCAGAACACACCTATGAGAGCAATGCTATATCCTTCCTATTTTTCAGAAGAGGAGCCTGAGGCAAAGGCTGGTGAAATAACTTATCCAAGGATGCCTGCAAGTAAACACTGGAGCAAGAGTTCAAACATATCTTAGTGTGAAGCCCACAGCCTTAAACACTAGTATACTCCATGCCATGCAAGTGATTTGGAACAGGCTCAAAAGCCAAATTTGGCCCATTATCTGGATTTATAAATAAATTTGTGTTGGAGCACAACTTCTTTCATTCATTTATATGTTATCCATTGCTACTTTCATGCTACAATGGCAGATTTGAGTAGTTACAACAGAGACCATATGACCCATAAATTACTATCTGGCCCTTTACAGAAAAAGTTTGCCAACCTCTGCTTTAGAACATATGTACTTTTTCTCAATTATCTTTGATCCATCCATCCACCACTCTAAACCTAGCCAGTGCCTAACTAATAGAAAATAAGTGACAATAGTTATAACCTTTCATACATCCTTAGAAAATGACAGGAAAAAGGTCAAATTTTTAGAAACTTCAAGTTGCATCTCAATAAATCCCCGAGACAGAAATAAGACAACATTTGAGTTGGCATTTGTTCCTGTGTCAGCCAAAAAAGGAGAAAAAAAAAAGCAGCTGAGACTCTGAGCTCACTCTACAGAGAGACATGGACTCTGGGCACAGTCCACTCAAATTCGTGTCCTCGCCCTGCCACTTCCTGGCTTTGTGACCTTGAGCTGATCGCTTAACCGCTACGTGCTTCAGTTCCACCATCTGCAAAGTGAGGATACCCATAGACCTAATTCACAGGGTTGTCATGATCATTAAACGGGTTAATGTATGCAATTTTAGGATAAGAACTGACTCCCATGGAGTGGTAGTTATTTCTCTTTTCTTCAGGTTCTTTGAAAGACTGATGCAGAGATAAATAGAATGACAAAAGTTGAGGCCTCAGTATACTAGGAAAATTATCAGTGCTTATTAAATACTAGAGGCCCAATGCATGAAATTCGTGCAAAAGTAGGCTTTCCTTCCCCTGGCTGCTGGCACTGGCTTCCCTCTGGCACCGGGGACCGGGCTTCCCTCGCAGCCCCGGCATGTTCCAGAAGGATGACCGGAAGGGCATCCAGGCTAATTAGCATAATACGCTTTTATTATTATAGATTCTCTTACATTTATTGTTTACAGGACATTCTATAAAAGGTGATTAAAAAGGCAATGCTCTCTGACAACTTGAAGTATAATACAAGGCTCATAATTTTAGCAGAAGAGAACAAATTAAATACCTTATCAAGTTCAAAATGCAGTACATCAGCCTTATGTAGACAGGGATGTAGGAGGTGTGCTGTCACCTGGTTTCTCCTACAACACCAGAGCATTTAACCTGTCAAGGGCAGGGTCCTCTAACCCTTTAATGACTGTTATGCCGCATGGTACCCAGCTCCAATATATACCCTGACAATTCCTAGATGGTTTCTGTAACACAGGATTTAATGTGTAAATGACTTGAGCATTTATGGGAATTATAAAAATTATTTTCAATCTCTATAATAATTATTATTGATGTTTATAATGCACATATAAATAATAAACTATGAAATATTGACATGAAGTAGAAGTAGCTAAAATCATGACCCTTGAAATCAAACTGCCCTGAATTCAAAGTTAGCAGTCTATCCATTACCAAATGCAAACTTGAGCAATTTACACATCTCATTAAATCACAAAACTAATAGTGCCAAAATCATTCACTCAGATATATATTTTTAAATACATTTTTATCGATTCCAGAGAGGAAAGGAGAGGGAGGGAAAAACATCAATGATGAGAGAGAATCATTGATCAGCAGCCTCCTACATGCCCCTTACTGGGGATCGAGCCCACAATCTGGGCATGTGCCCTGACTGAGAATCGAACCTTAAACTCCTGGTTCATAGGTCAGTGCTCAACTACTGAGCCATGTCATTTGGGCTCAGTCTATCTGAAAAGCACTTGCTGAATAGCTATGTGCCAGCATAGTTGGAGTTGATATATATAGCAAACAAAGCAGCCATACACCCCGCCCTCATGAGCTTTAATTCCACTTGTGAAAATTAAAAGCATTTAGTATAAGTTCTGGTGCACATTAACTTTTCAAATAATATTGGATATCATTACCATTAATTGATGATGATGGAGGAGGAAGTCTTCAGACACCAGTACCTCATTATGGAGTTGATAACAACACTAAACTTCTGAATACAGGGAATAGTGCCAGTCCATGTGTCTGTTCTCCATCTTGATCATCTCCCCCCAGAGTGATCTGAGTTGGGAGTTCTTTGGTGGGGATCTGGATCACCATGACCCAGTCTCTGCTGATGCTCTTGGTTAGTGACCAAATCAATAACAAGTGTTTATGGGTTGATGGATGTGAAACATGTGAAGCACTAAGTTCCTTCTGATATATGCTGGAAATATTTCTGTTCACTTACAGAACATTTCATGAGTGAAGTAAGATACATTCTTCGCAGAATAGAATATCAGCATTTGACCGAAATTTGTACAGAACAATTAGAAAATGAGAGATAATTTTTTAAAAAAGAGTCCATGTTAAAAAATGAATATATGAACAAAAACATGAGAGTGGGATCAGTCTGTGTAAAGTTGAAGTAGGAGTAGATAGAGGAGGCCCCAAAGCAGAAGAGATAAGAATCTGGAAACCACTTCCAAAACTGATGAGGCACCAATGATTTGTGTTTATTTATATTTTTCCTTAACTCCTACAAATAGCTCCCCTCACAAAAGTCATTTGAGAAACTTATCTTTCAAAGTTCGTAAAGACATCAATGATTTAGTTATCTTCACTTAAAGAGGGTAATTTATCATCTAGTCGAGTGTGCATGTGTCTGCCAGGAAAGCTGTGAGCCAACATACATCATACTCATAGCTTCAAGGATTTGGTCTGCCTTCTTATGTGTATTTGAATATAGAATTCATTTCAGCCTGACATTTTTTACCTCTCATCATATTTTTCTTCTAATTAAGTTCTATAAATGTATCCTCTACCCAGTTTGAGCTGTAATAAATTCCTTTCCTAAATTGGCCTTCTGAAAATCACAAACCAACATTATGATGAATTGCAAAATGAAAAATTTCCCTTCCACTGTGTTTATTTTGAGGAGGGAAGTACTGGAGAAAAATGAAACAGTGCTCCACTAAAAAGAAGGCCCTGCGCATAGTGGTTACATGCCTGTGATTTGAATGTTTGCAACACTGGTTGACCCTAGCAGATTTCTAAAACTGTAGAGGTCTAGTGCAAGAAAATGAATTTTCAGTTTAAAATTTACAGGTCAAATGGAAGGGATCCATAATGAGAAAAGTTTTAATCTCATGTTATCCCTGGAACTACCCATGTAGGTATAGACTGATTATATATATATATATATATATATATATATATATATATATATATATATATATACTTTTTTTCCCCCTAAAGTCTATATTGAAGAAGAAAGGGACAAGGCCATTCAGAGAATGCACTGTGGGAGAAATTAATGGGTAATTTTTATTTTTAAGCCATTGTTTCATTTCACTATGTAGTCAAGCAAAAACATTATGTCTTAGATTTGAGAGGGCTATGTTGAAATTGAACAATTTGTTGCTATTATTTAGGCTGGTATTTAAATAGGTGCTTAACATTGGGCACATTTGTTCCATTACATTGTAAGGCATAGATGAAACTCTATATAAATAAGATTAGAGCATGGCCATAGATGAAATATCAGGCATTAACCTTGTAGACTCTTGATTTTGGAATGGTTTAGCTCCAATATTTGAATAGCCAGAGTGATCATAGCCTGGTTCAAATAATTCTGCTTAATGTGTTAAGTGATAATTTCACATACTTCTTTCTCATTTCCCCCTATGCCTTTATAGAGTGGGGAATTGCCTGATGCATCCTGAATTCATTACTGTAATTTGTGTACTGTGCATTGACTGAAACCAGTTTAAGTGGCATATTAGCACAGAATTTGAGCTCCTTCTCTTTGTGTAGATAGTAGGCCATGAAGTTAATGTTTCATTTATAGCATTTATTAAAGGACTATGATGGTGGTTATGATTTATGATCTTTTCCTGGATAATGCCTGGTTTAAGATATCCTATAATCTGCAAAGAATTTTGATTTTCTTAATAATTACCATGGCTACAGGTCCAACTATCCTAACACTGAGTTATCATTGGCATCACTTTTTCTTACTAACCCCCCCCCCAAAACCAGAATTATTGTTTTAAAATTAGAATTAGACATGAGCAATTACCTAAACCAAGCATTTCATTTGACACATAAGGAATCTGAGATCCAGTGAAGTTAATTAGGTTGATGGCAATCAGAAAGTGATTAGTGTTAGAGTTGTAGCCAGGAGGTAGACACTGGCTCCTCTGAGCTCCAGACCAGCACCCTAGGAACTGTCCTGCCTTGCTGAAGTGGAATAGCCACTGCCATTTCCTCTGTTCACAGTGTGAAAGCATTGCTCTTATCGCCCCCTAACTCTCTCCTCTGTCTGACTGCAGCATCGTGATGCACCCCAGCAAGGACATGCTAATCTCCTGCAGCGAGGACCGCCTCTGGAAGGCAGTGGGGCTTCCCAAAGGCAATGTGCTTCTTACAGGAACCGGCCACACCGACTGGCTTTCCAACTGCTGCTTCCATCCCAGGTCAGTTCACACAGTCCCGGAACCAGCCGAATCTCTCCCAGGAATGCACTTGGCTGTTCTGTTTCTTCACTCTCCTGGCTTTTTAAATTGAAAGATGAATAATAGACTAAAACTGTACATGTTTCATATGTACAACTTGATGAGTTTGGAGATAGGGTATATATCCTTAAAACCATTACCACAGTCTATCCTATCAATATTTCTATCATCTCGGAAAGTTTGCTGCTACCCACTTTATTTATTATTATTGTTATCATCACTGGAACACTTAACATAAGATCTACCTCCTTAGCAAATTTTTAAGCACACAAGATAATAGATCTCTAAGACTTACCTTGTATAAATGAAACTTTGTACTTCAGTGATTTTGATGGCACTTTTTTTTCTCTGCAACCTTACAACCTGAATTTAGAAAAGCGTAGATACGTGCTCCTTTGGCTTTCATTATATTGACTTTATAGATTGATTGCTTTTGATATTTGGTACCTGTAAAACTTAGTCACATGCTGATACATTTAACAGAGTACAGAGCTTCCCAGAAGAAGCATTATTGATGCTTCTTGTACTCACAAGCTCTGACAAGACACATGGCTTTCTAGAAAATAATGCATGCTAGTGTTTACTTTGCCTCAGTTTATCATGCAGGTTTTTCTTTTAGAAATAAGTTATCTACCAAAAAGGATCAGAAGATAGTGATCAATTTGTTAAAAATTAAATGGCAATCAAAATATTAAAGAGATTAAAGTTGAACTGAAAGCATTGAGTTCTGTAGTTTTCAGAATTCATTGAATTTTTGAACTGCAAAGGCCAAGGACACAGAAGGAAAGATATTGTTAAACACATAGACACATTAAAAAGCTCTGCCCACAGGTGTTTGTAGGACAGTCTTGCATCTGGCTCTTTCTAACACCGTATTATTCTTGGAGACTCATAGGTTTGGTGCAATTTCTAAACCATTCCATTGGGAAATTTTGTTCTTAGGAGGATTCTTATTGATGTATTTTCATAAAACTCAATTTTTTTTTTAATCTTGGTATGATCCAATATAATAAAGTGGTACCCTAGCTGGTTTGGCTCAATGGATAGAGTATCAGCCTGCGGACTGAAGGGTCCCAGGTTTGATTCAGGTCAAGGGCACATGACCAGGTTGTGGGCTCAATCCCCAGTAGGGGGGCGTGCAGGAGGCAGCCTATCAATGATTCTCTCATCAATGATGTTTCTTTCTCTCTTCTTCTCTCTTCCTCTCTGATATCAATAAAAAAAATATTTTAAAAAAATAATAAAATGGTATTACGCAAATCGACCAAAAGGTGGAACGACTGGTTGCTATGATGCGCACTGACCACCAGGGGCAGATGCTCAATGCAGGTGCTGCCTCCTGGTGGTCAGTACGCTCCCACAGGAGGAGCGAAGCACAGCCACAAGCCAGGCTGATGGCTGGTGAGTTCAGGATCCCGCCTCCCAGGAGATGCTAAGATGTCATACATCCCCTGATGGCTCCCAGACTGCAAAAGGGTGCAGGCTAGGCTGAGGGACCTCCCCCGCTCCCCCCAACTCCAGTGCACGAATGTCATGGACTGGGCCTCTAGTTGTTAATACAATTAGATAGAAAGAAACTGAGTTAATGAGAGGAGTAAACGTTTTTTTTTTTTAATTTTTGAAAATTTTCTCAAAGTCTAATTTATCTTTAGCGCTAGATGTTTGAACTTAAGTTGTGAGCATGTGTGCATTCTGTACCTGTTAGGAACATGAAGCCCATCTTGTAAGCCGAGACAACCCAATTAGAAGTGTAACCTATCACTTACGGAGCTACTGGGCACAGTAGTCAGATTTCCATAAAGCCCAGTTACCATGACAGCCAGTGACTCAGATATTGTCTCATTAGTTCTTGACCAGCACAGGTTCTTTTAATAGATTTTCCCATTTTCCCACTCAATTACTGAAATTAAAATGAGGTGAAATACACCATTATTCACTCATAATATGAATTTACGTTCAGTACTTTCTTTGGCAAAATTGTAGTAAAATGCAGCTACACTGTTTGCTTTTTTCTAGTGCACGAGATAAAAATAATGGGAGAAAATACATTTAACCAAAAGTGTTTTTAAGTGAGTGATATTTAATAGCAAATATTCTTTGGTAGGATTAATTAAAAGAAATACATTATTGTCAAAATAACAGTAAAAATATTTTTTTTTAAATAGAGATTGATTTGTTTTATTTTTCAATTAGAGTTTACATTCATTATTATTTTGTTTCAGTTTCAGTTGTTCAATTTAGTGGTTAGACAATCATATGTTTTACAAAGTGATCCCCCCAGTATTTCCAGTATACACCTGACATCATAAAGAGTTATTATAATATTATAGACATATTCCCTATGCTGTACTTTACATCCCTATGACTAATTTTTAATCCCTTCACCTTTTTCACCTAACCCTCTCCCATCTGGCAACCATCAATCTGATATCAATTCTGAGTTTATAAATCAGATCTCTTTGTATAATGAATGCTTAATATATGCAAATCAACACTGAAGATCATATATGTGTAACATATATAAAATACATGCACATAACATGTATTTATATGATGCTTATGTCCTAAAGGTTGTTGAAATTCATGCTTTCCAAAACTTATATTTGTGTCATTTGATTTTTATTTTGGCTTAAGTAATTTAGTAAAAAACAGTTTCTTTTTGAAGATGACATTTTTTCCTATTTCTCTACATGCTTTACCTATAATTTAAAAATAAAACAAAATAAATTTGATTCTAATATGATACTTTCATATGTAGTTGTTTCTCCAGTTAAGGAATGCCATGATAGTCTCACTGAGAGCCCATCTTTGTGATCTGCTGGATTCTGCTCCCCGGGAAGAGGCCCAGAATAGACACACTATACGTACTGACATCTGCCTAATTGCTGTGCCCTTCACAATGAAAAATAAATGTGTACATTTTATTCTTATTTATTTTTTATTGTTGGCACTATTACAGATGTCCCTCATTTCCCCCCTCTCTAGCCACCTCCATCCACCTCTCCTGTCCCCTGCCTCTGACCATTATTTTCTGTAACTTCCAATTATATGTATTCTAGATTACTACAAAGTTTAAGCCACTGTTTCTCCTGCAACAATGATATAAACCAGACTTCTTTTGGGGGTCAGTCCTACTTGATATGACAGTGGTTCAGCTTGACTGACCCAAATCAGTCTTCATTGCCCTGTTTCCCTTGCCCTACCAGACATCTTCAGGACATAATCAACAAATACAACACTCATAGTGATATTAATGTTGGGCAAAAGAGACCGTCAGGTAAAAACTAACCTGAATCACCTGAGGATTCAGACAATATGATGTTGAAATATATAGAATGAAAGATCTTATAAATATGTACAAGAAGATGCTGACAATGCCATTGTCATCAAAGATTTCAAAGTATCTTTCTCAGTTTTTAATCTGTCAAGAAAATTACAGTGGAATTAGAGGGATTAATAAACTAGTAAGCTCTTTAATAATATATATCTTGGATATTGTACTTTATGAAGAGAGAATACAAATTATTTTAAATCATTCATTGTTAGATTTTTTAAATGTATAAATCTTACATCAAAAATTTAGCATAAGTGAGTTCTTCAGAATAGCAATTACATAAACCAATATTTGCAAACAAGATTCATAAAAAAGGAAATAACATATCAATTACTAAAATATAATAAAATCTGAATTATCAAAAAGCAAATAAGTGAATATTGGCGAAAGAAGAACTATAAATAGATGTTACTTAGTTGGTAAACAACCACAACCACAATACTTATCAAACTTGAGATGTAAACAAAGCTATATTCAGAGTAAAATTCATAGTTTTAAATGCTGTGTAGTTAAGCAAAAAATAAAAAATAAGTGAATTATGAATTTATATTGAAAAGTAAAACTGGTCAATGAATACAAAAAAGCAAAAGAATGAATAAATAAATTAGTATGAAAATATATTAATCCAAATTTTTTTTCTGAGAGAAAAAATAATAAAACAAGGAAGTACAATAAAATAAGTAGATACCTCAAAAATTTCTCGAGAAATAAAATTGAGCAGCATAAATATAATCCTTAGAAATTTGAAATGAGTTAAAGCCACATATGCAGATACTAAAAAATATATATGTTGGAATTTTTTATAAAATAAAACATTTCTATAAAAACGAACATTCCCAATAATGAATCAAGATGAAGCATAAACCCTGAACAGATAAACATTGGGAAAAACTGAGTTTTTGAACTTCTACTTGCATTTCCATCTTGAGCAGGTTTATGACTGAGTTTTGAAAATCTTATTTTTAAAAAATCAGTTAATTTATTTTTTAAAATATGTTTTTTATTGATCTGAGAGAGAGAGAGAGAGGAAGGAAGATGGGAGAAAGAAACATGGATTGTCTGCCTCCTGCACACACCCGACTGGGGATTGAGCCTGTAATGCGGGTATGTGCTGTGACTGGGAATTGAACTTATGACCTCTCAGTTCATGGGACAATACTCAACCAACTGAGTCACACCGGCCAGGGCAATTTTTAGGTTTACTGAATGTTTGTTGGAAAATGAAAATGAAAAAGAAATTTTAGTTCCAAACTCAGCAAATGTAATACACCAACCAGAGCTCTGCTGTAGTCTCTTTTCACAATTATAGATGTAAAGTGTTTAAAAGAATGTAGAAAATATAACTTAGTTGTATGTTTAAAGGCAATTTACAATGATCAAGTAAAATTTGTATTTGAAAAGCATGGGATACATAAGGGATCTAATTATGAAGATATCATATTATAAACTATACTAGAGGCCCAGTGCATGGATTCGTGCACCAGTGAGGTCCCGGGGCCTGGCCTGCACCCTCTCACAATCTGGGGCCCCTCGAGGGATGTTGGAGAGCCAGTTTCGGCCCAATCTGCACAGGCCAGGCAGAGGGACCCACCGGTACATGAAAATATGCACCGGGCCTCTAGTATGCATATAAGATCTTTGGTTAATCTCTTTCCACTTTCCCTCTTCCCACTTCCCTCTGAGATTCATAGTCTGTTCCATGTTTCCATGCCTATGGTTTCCACTCTTACATTGAGCATCTGTCCCCTGGTGGTCACTGTGCGTCATAGCTACCAGACAGTTGGCCGGTTGCTTAGGCTTTTATATATATAGGTTAATAGGTAGACATTGCAGGTTACTTTAAGATGGGGTTGTTAAGCCCCATGTTTTGATGTTGACAAGAAGAATGGATTTTGGTAGAACTGGGAATTAAGAAGATCTGGCAGATATATGTATAATTGGGATGCCATGGAGTTAGATGGGTCAAAAGAGATATGCATGTTTACTGATTTGTATATAACTTTGTAGATTCCTTAGTAGGATTTGTGTATCAAGACACTTTTTAGTAACATGGGTAACCCAATCACTGTAGACCTGCTGTTATGGAATATTTACCACTAGAGGGAGCTCAAACATTGGTAAGGTAAAGCAACCTGTGCCTTGGCATTTACATGGTACACTGATGAACTAGCTGTTGAAAATTATTCATTAGTCACTGAATGTGATGAATGAGTGGAGCAATGCAGAAGGTGTGCATTGGCACTAACTTTGCACTGTTAAAAGAGCAAAATGTATGCACTAAACAGTGCAAGGAACGGTACCTAAATAGCTAACACATGGAGTCAGAGTTTCAGGTTCCCTTGTTAGAATCCTAGCTTTATCTTTGCTAGTCCTGTCAGTTTTCTCATCTATGAAATGGGTATAATAATGATGATACCTACTTTGCAGATCAATTGTGAAGGCTAAATGCTACAATATATGAAAAACACAAATGTTACTTATTTCCTGGCACATATATGCTCAATAAATGTTACCTACTATTATTTTATTCATTCATAGGAATTTTGAGAACTTAGAGATAGCTCAAAAATTTCTATACAACTGGTAATCTTAAATACAATAGGCTAGGAAGGGAAAGAATGCATTTCAAGTCTGGGTTACACCAAGCTTCATTAGAAGAGTACTATCCATGAAACATTAATTGGTAACATCATGTCTCCAGTTCTTAGCAAGATAAACATGGAAACAGTTATAAACTGAAAAAGAAATATAATTACCGTGAAATTACATATGTTATCTATCTGTTCATAGCCTGTAAAAACATGTTTCTTTAAAAGTTATAGCAATTAACTCTTTGTATTTCATTTTTACAGAAGAAATAATTCTGCACATTTCATTTATATATTATTTAGAATATGTTTTCGAAGGAAAATGTAAAACATTTTGGCCAGAAACACTAAAAATACTTTTTAAAATAGTTTTTTTTCTATAGTTTTAGTGTTGGAAGAATATAAAACATAATGATTGACCTACTTTGTGTCCAAGGCATGTTTTATTATTGGTTAGTCTATTTAGACTAGTAGTGTATCAGTCTCCAGTTTAATTTTAATAGATCAATAAAATGCTCACTACACTAACGTAATAATATGTTATTTGGTCTTTACCTATACCAATATATTTGGTCTTTACCTATGCCAATAATATATTATTTTGTCTTTACCTTTTACTATACTGCTCAATAACAGTAGCATGGTTTTGAATGTAAATACAATGTCCATTTTTCTGATGCTTAGAATTGCACTTTCTTCTGTGTGACTAGAGCTTATTATGTGAAACAGCATGTATCTTCCCAAATATCTCTATGAAATAAAAGAAGTTGGAAAGAAGTTGGGATTAGTGGTTTAAACAATTTTACAGTGCTGCATTTTTTCTCTGAGTTCACTGCCTGAGGCAGAAGTAGAGCTAACGGCATCCTGTTAAACATATAAATCATCTTTTATACACAGATTTATGAATTGTGAATAAATGGACCCCTCACAAATCCCCCATATCTCTCTTTCCTGTATGAGCTACCTATTCATGTATTTCTATAGTTCCCAAAACTATAGTATGAAAGCTCCTTGACAAGAATATCATTTAATTGTTTTAAAAGAACATCTTTTTATTTGCTACAAACATAGTCAGGAGTTCACATTTCAAAGCATAATGAAGAGATTGATGAACTGTTTCCCTAAGATTGTGGTGTCCTGCTGCTTCCTGAGTTTTAGAGGTAGATACTTTCATAATCTGAAAATCTCAGTAGGTTATTACTAGGGTAATGTTTAGATATACCTGTTAAATAATAATATTCTACTTTATATTTTTGAAAAGGTGTGTGTTGTGCTTCTGTTCTTAATATAGTCAGTCACTTTTAGGTGAAGGGGCTGAGAATGGAAAGTAACAGCATGGTTCTTTAAACACATTTCCTGTCTGATTGTAAAAGTAATACATTATCACCATAGAGAAAAGTGTTAGGAAAATATTTTACATCGTCTCACAGCTCAGGGAAAACTTGGAGACATTGCCCAAGGGCCCTCCTCAGGCAAATGGCAGGATTGGTTATACATCAGAAGCACCCTCTAAAGTCAGGATTCTTTTCAAGTGTGGATATGAAAAAGGAGCAGCTCTGTCATTTTGTAGAACCTCTGAGTACCTCAGCTGCTCATTGTAAAATGGAAACAACCTACTTCATAAGGTTTTCATGACAACTGCATGAGAAAAATCTATGTAAAACATTAGCAGCCATAGGCTCAGTGTAACCAGTTGCTAAGAGTAGCACTGTTGGTATTTTTCTGCAGAAGGTAGCCTAGATATGGTTAGCTCTAAAACCAATATTGTCTCTAGATCTATTGGCCTAGCATGAAAAAACAATTCTGAGTACACTTAAACATACTATAAGTGTGTTAATGGTAGGGTCTGTGTCTTACTCATCTTTGTGTTCTTGGGACAGAGCCGATCAATTGGAACATTATAGAGAAACAGTAAATAGTTCCTTAATTAAAATAAACAGAATTGAAGATGCTGGACCAGGAGTGTGGCCACTTCCTCTCATACTCTTGGTAGGTATGATATGATCATGAAAGGAATTCTAGAGACAAAATAGGCAGGTTTAGGGAATAAAGAGGGTCCATGGGGGAGGAATGCATATGTGAAGGATAGATATATCTCTGGCTGAGCAATTAAAGCAATTATAAAAGCAGCCCTGATCTGAGCAGCTTAGAGGGCCATAAGGGGTAATAAAAGATCTCCAGCCAGGACAACTGAGAGAGAGCCATAAAAGAGATCAAAAGAAACTCCAACCTGAACATATAAGATGGATATGTGAAGGATAGAGAAATGTCATAGGATAAGGGGAGAGGAAGGCATACATTCACAGAGGATAAAGAAAAGTCACAGAGTACCAGGAATAAGGAAACATACTTTCACAGAGGATAGAAAAATGCCAACAGATGCCAGAAAGAGGGAAACATATTTTCACAGGATATAGAGGAATGTTGCAAGATAAGAGAGCGAGAAAAAAGGGGGCATCATGTGGATTTTGGATTTTGAAACAAAAGAATGGCCAATTAGGAGAGCACAGGGTCTCCTAATTTGCCATCTTTTTGGAATGGGGAAGGGTTCCAATTAGAAGGGAGCATGAAGAGACAAAGAGCTACAGACTTTATAAAATTGAGACAAAGGGACAACCAGAAAGATTTTCAGATTTTAGATGTTTGGATTTGGATATTTTTCCAAGTAGAGATAGAGCATTTTTTTTCCCATTTTGGGGCCCCTCCCCAGGTGGTCCCTTTGGGAATCCCACTGCCCAGATGGAGTTTGTATATGCTTCCAGTAAACTTCCACGTTTTTTATTAAAGAAGCCTTTTTGTCCATAATTTATTCTTCATCTTCATTGGACAAGGACCCATGAGAAGAATTCTGTACCCGAACTCCATGTTTCAATTATAGAGATACTAGAGGCCCAGGGCACGGATTCATGCACCAGTGGGGTTCCTCGGCCTGGCCTGCACCCTCTCACAATCCAGGACCCCTCGGGGGATGTTGGACTGCCGGGTTTGGCCCAATCCCCACAGCCAGGCTGAGGGACCTCACCAGTACACAAATCCATGCACTGGGCCTCTAGTATGCATATAAGATCTTTGGTTAATCTCTTCCCACCCTCCCCCCTTTCCTCTGAGATGCATCAGTCTGTTTTATGTTTCTATGCCTGTGTGTTAAGTGTCTGCCCCCTGGTGCTCAGTGTGCATCATAGCTACCATTCGAATGGTCAAAAAGTTGAAAAATTGAATAGTCGCTTAGGCTTAGATAAATAGATAGATAGATAGATAGATACTGTACTCACATATGTACACATACATACATACACATAATTTGCTATTACTGAGATCACTTTACCAAAGGAACTCAAACCTAGTGGAAGTCTTTCATTTGGCATACAACTCCTAAAACATAAAATCCTCTCTGAATAATATTTTAATAAGAATAAATTTTGGTCATAAGGAGAAGCACTACCAGACTGGCAGAATAAGGACCTTCAAAAATCTCTCCTTAAAAGCAAATATTGCTAAAATCAACTGTTTCCGAAGTCTAAACCTTAACCAACAGCCTGCATCAATCCAAAGAGCATTTATTCAAGAAAACTGCTGAAACTGAGTAAGAAGTGAAGTTGTCTCATTCCCAGCTCCCCTTCCCAACTCTGCAGTAGCCTTATAAACCAACTTTCTCACAGTCACAGTCATTGTGCAGACCGGTATCATGGAGTAGAGAGCACAGGTTTGAAGATCCTGCAAAGCCCCATTCTCAGAGAGATGGGACTATTTGAACTTTCTGGAAACTGGAAAATTCCCATTTGCAAGGCTTGTTTTTATTTGACCCATGTCAGGTCTTATTCTGTCAAAATACACTATGTGCTAGAACATTTGTAGCGAACAATTAAGAACAAGTGTTTAAAATTACAACTGCCTGTGGCAGCAATGGCAGTTGAGCAAACAAAAGGTTGGCCAAACTTCTTAAACAGAAAAGCTTAAAAAATAAATGTCCCTAGGGGATTTTAAAATACTAAGTCAAATGCATTTGGGGAGCTGTGTGAATAGCCAAGAAAGAACAGAGGGAGTCTAATCTCTCACCTTTCGCTGACCTTGAGAAATCCTGCAAGTAGAGAGTAAAGGCTGAGGCAGAGTTGTAAGCTTCCAGGGTATTGAAAATGTGCCCCATTATGCACACAGAGCCACTTGCCACAGACCTGAAGATTTACTGGGTCAAGGCATTTAATCCTTACCTGTCTGATTTTAAGTTGACCACTGAGCTAAACAAGCAGATTTCCGTGGCCATACACAACAAAGAACAACGACTTTATTGCATTACTTTAAAACAATTACTAAAAAAAACACCCAACAACAAACAGCAGCAACAACAAACCTTGGAGAGGAGGAAATCTGATTTCCAGAGTTTCCACATAATATATATTTTTTAAATGTTAGGTATTCAACAATTGCAAAATATAGGAACCATGAAAAGAAGCGGGGCAATGTGCAGAACCT
This sequence comes from Myotis yumanensis, assembly GCF_028538775.1. Taxonomy (NCBI): domain Eukaryota; kingdom Metazoa; phylum Chordata; class Mammalia; order Chiroptera; family Vespertilionidae; genus Myotis; species Myotis yumanensis. Next base: position 18,204,956 of record NW_027223759.1, read on the forward strand.
GCAAATATGTTTGTTTGTTTGTTTGTTTGTTTGTTTATTTATTTAGTATCTAATTATTTGGCTAAAACCTCTAGAACAATGTTCAATGGATATAGCAAGGACAGACGTTCTGAAGGGGGAAATGTTAAGCATGATGATAGCTGTGAGTTTTTTGTAGATGCTTTTATCAGGTTCAGGAAGTTCACTTCTAGTCCCAATTTGAGTGTGTTTATCATGAGAAGATGTTGAATATTGGTAAATGTTGCAACTATTAAAATGATCATGCAATTTTAATTCTTTATTCTATCAATATGGTGATTTATGTTTGCATTTCTGGCATAAAGACTAGGTGGTCATGGCATATAACCCTTTTAATATGTTTTCTAGTATTTTGTTGAGGATATTTGCATCTATCTTAATAAGGGATATAGGTCCATAGTTTTTGTTGTTGTTGTTATGTCTTTGTCTTATTTTGGAATCAGAGCAATACTGGCTTCACAGGGTGAATCTGGAAATGTTCCTTTTCTTATGTTTTTGGGAAGATTTTTGTGAGGGGTTAGTGCTAATTCTTCTATAAAGATTTAGCAAAATTAATCAGTGAAGAAATGAATATTTGTGAACTATACCCCCAAAAGAGATATTCAGTTTAATCTCTATAGTAAGAACTAAAAACTAAAATAAAAATATATCTAATATTCTACTTTAATTTTGTACCAGATCATGCCCCCTTTCATATAAGAATGCCCATTCTTGCCAACTCTGAGGTTTAGTGTTGTGTGTGTATTTTTTTGAAATCTTGGATGTGTGATGAGTATGGCACTGACATTTAAAGCTACAATTGATAGTTAAGCTGATCTTTTCTTATATATTAGCTATTTGCATTTCTCCTTTGTGAATAGCTCACTTAACATATTCTATTTTTAAAGTTTTATTTATTTCTAAGAACCTTTTACTTGTTAAATATAATCATTTTATATTATGTTATACTAGAGGCCCAGTGCATGAAATTCGTGCATGGGGGGTCCCCTCAGCACAGCCTACACCCTCTCCAATCTGGGACCCCTTGGGGGATGTCTGACTGCTGGTTTAGGCCCAATCCCTCTCACAATCCTGGACCACTGGCCCCCTGCTGGCCTGGTCGCCCCCAACTGCCCCCATCTGCCAGCCTGGTCCCTATAACTGCCACCCCGTGGGCCTGGTTGCCCCACGCAGCCTGCTGTTCAGTTGTTTGGTCGTCCCTCACTAACCCCCCTGCCAGCCTGGTCATAGACAGCCATCTTGTGAGGGCATGAGCATTAATTTGCATATTACCTCTTTATGATATAGGATAAAAAAATCTCCTAGCCTTACTATCAAATAAATTTTTATGTTTTATTTGTTTGATAAATATCTTTCCTTATGATTTTTGTAGCTGTTATTCTGTTTGATATTAAATATTTCCAAAAGTTTATATAGTATTATCTAATATATAATCATTATTATTGTTTTTTTTTGGGTCCTAATATAAATAAATGACTTTAGCCTCATCATTTTTTTTTATGTTTCAGTATTTTTATTTTTTTAAATATATTTTTATCAATTTCAAAGAGGAAGGGAGAGGGAGAGATAGAAACATCAATGATTTGAATCATTGATTGGCTGCCTCCTGCACACCCCCTACTATGGATTGAGCCTGCAATCTGGGCATATGCTCTGACGGGGAACTGAACCAGTAGCCTCTTGGTTCCTGGTTCGATGCTCAACCACTGAGCCACACCCAGCTGGGTTGGCTCAGTATTTTTAAAATTTCACTATTCAATTTACTTTATTCTGAATGTAACAAAGGAATATAACTATTTTTATTTCCATTAAATGCAATATTATATTTTGGTTTGAATTAAACTTCCTTTTTCTTTTTTATCTTTATTGTAAAGATTTATTCAGATGTTTAAATAACTTTATGGTTAGTTGGTGATATTTAACACTGGCATTTTTATACCATTATTTTCCTCTTCTTGAGTTTTTTTTCTTTCTTTTTCTTCAAGCATGGATCCATAATATTTCTTCATTCATGGTTGATAACACAATTTTCTCATTTTTTGAATAAAAATATTGAATCTAAACTTTGTATTTAATTCAAGGCATTTTTATTCATATTATTTTAATAATTCATTTTCTGGATTCATCTTTTTGTTCTCTCTTTCTGCATTACTCTTGACATATATTTGATTTCCCAAATCTATAATATATTTATAACAACCTCATCTAATTCATCTCTTAATCCTCTCTCAGGGGCAAAGTTAAAAAATAAATAAAATTTTGTTTTACTAATTAACATTTATAAAATAACTTATTTATGTTTATAGCTCCCCAGCAGATTTTACTTTGATAATCATGTTTTTATTGCTACTTGAAAGGGAGCTGTATTTATTATTCTTTTAATTGTCTGTAAACATTTGAACACCACATATGTTTCCAAAGTTGGGATTACTCTTGCAATTCCCCTGGAAAGCTGGGAATCAGCATCCTCTCCCCTCTTCTTTCTCCAGGTTCCCAATTCATAGCCATGTCTGCCATCTGCCACAGCCAGTGTTGGGCCCAAAGAGCTCTAATTGCACCCGTAAAAAATAGCTGATTTCACTTCCTTAGGCTGTCATTATATGCAGTCCTGCTGTTCTACCAGAGATCAAGATTTCATTCCAATTGGAGTTATTGCATGGCAGGCAAATATTGTTCCCACTTACACAACATATTTAGGTCATGCATTCATATTCAACAGATTTGACAGAACACAATAGTTCATGTGTACATTTTTCTTTCAACCTGGGATTTGAGAGTGAGACAGCTTGGAAGGGATGCTCTTGGTGCAGCCGGTCCCCGAGACTTTAGCTGGCTGCTGGCACATGTTCGGGACCTGAGACACTCTGCTTACCTGGCCAAACCGAGGAGCTGCCCATGGCCTTCCTTTTATAACAAACTTCTGGATGGGTGAGCCACAGTGGTACTTGTTGAATTAGCACAGAACATTTGGACGCACATATAACTTGCACTTTCAAGTTAACAAAATTCATATTCAACATATACCAAAATTATTCATAGTTTCAAATGCCTCCTCTGAGTGGGGTTCCATCTTTATAACCCCTCTCCCCATCTCATATTTTTCCTACCTCACTTTTACTGTCACTTCATACATGCCAAGTTGTTTGATGCTGAGTTACCTTGAACCTTTTGGAAATATGATTCATCACTTTTCTAATTTTTCTCGCCTTCTTTTGTTAGTGAATAGACTTCAAAGAGAGCTATTTTCTCTGATGCTTTGAAATTGTCCCCTTCTTCTGAATCTTAGCGTCATTTCAAAGATCTTATGGTTTAAGTAAAAAAACAAGATGAAGAAGAAATAGTGCAATTGGAAAGCAGCCTGAGTGTGCTGACTTCCCACTTATTTTATATGCCCTTCAAAAAGAAGCCCCAAGGCTTCCCGAATCCTCTGATACTTTCCGTCTTTTACCTGAAAAGAAGGCCTGCTTCTGAGGTTTTATGACCCATTCAAATCCAGAAGGATCTCCCCCTGGGTATTCTGCCTATATTTTAGATATGTGTTCCAGAAAAGCACCCCTTGTTGCTATGACCCTTGTGTATTATGACAACTCATCTCATAAATTCCCCTCCCTTCTCTAAGGAGGTATTAGTGGGGTTTCCAGGCTCTTTTATTCTGAACACTTCTTAGTGCTGCTGTTCTTTTATGGAAGGGAAACTGCAAATAAGACTTCTGTGCATTCTTACAACCAATTGAGTGTGCAGTATATTTAGCAGGCATTCCTTAAAATCATTGGCATTTAATGACATGTTTTCTAATTTTCAGGCCTAGAGCATGTTCCTTGTTTTCATCTTTTCCTGGTCATTCTTATAACTCTGGATAGAGGAAGTTAGAAGCCTAGGCCCAGGTCATCATCTTACTCAGAAGCCCATATTTGTTTTTAATAGATGATTATAATTGACCTTTCAGGTCATTTTTATTTTTGAGGATTTATATAAGCAAATTTTGCCCTAAGCCTATTTCTGTAGGCAAGAAGTTTCTCAGGTCAAATAGATGCTGTCAAAATAATGACTCTAGGAACTGTTAAATGTCATGAGGAACTAACATTTTGCCTCTAGTTAAACCAAAAATCATTCAACTGTATCTAAGCTCCAAAGAAATATTAGCCTGTATGACCTAACCTTGCTGATTGATGGCCTGATTAAATTCCAGAGTTACTTGGCAAGTTACTGCAGTTTTTAGGAAATTTTATTGCTTCACAAATATCAGTAGAGCTCACAGTTCTCATCTTGGAAAGGCATTGTAATATATGCAAAAGCATTCTAATTGAGAGGATGCAACACCTTGAAAGACAACACCAACCCCTCAGGTCAAGAATTGTCATTCTGCACCATGTGCTTTGATGTAAATGTATGAGGGGGGCCAAATCCATTGGGCAATCTAGCTCATGGCATGGCTATTTTATGTATTTTCAACTCTCTTCAAAGAATATCGAATGCTTAGCCAATCAGAGAGAGATAAATACAGTGACAGCAGCAAGTTTTCATACTTAACTATTGTTATGGATACATAGCCAGGTAAGCAATATAAAAGTATTAATAATATATTACATATACCATTGTTTTAATTTCATTAACATCCTTGTCAGAGAGGATCTAACATTTTTCTTGTATAAAATTCAGTTACAGATGAAAAACAATGACAAAAGCTAGATCTCATCATAAATTAGGGAGGATCAATTAGAAGAAAGTGAAGCTTATTGAGGTAGAACAATCGTGTAGATCATTGCAAGGGTGCCCTAAAAAAATGAGGAAGCCCTTCTTAAATCTGGATTCTTCATGGGAATTAAACCCTAGAAAAATTATTTGAGTGAACACTTTTTCAGTTCTCCAATTCTGAATGTATAGGGTATATTTAATGTATTACATTCAGTGGGTACACTAGAACACTAGGATTTTTTTTTCAAGAGCCCTGATTGAGAAAGTCCATTCAAGGCCTGGTGATCGATGACAGAAGAAAACAATGATTTATAAAGATATATAAGGGATATATTCAATAGGAATAGCTCTCCTATTAAAATTGGGAAAGAGTGAGAATTTAATATGGTCCCAGAATTTTAACTTGGAAAACTGGATTTCTGCGATGAAGGAATCTAGGTAAAGGAATACATTTGTGGAAAATTTCATAACTTTGTTTTGTCTCCCTTGAATTTGGAATGTCTGTGGGCGATTCAGGTAAAGATATTTAGTAAATGAATCTGGATCTCAGAAGAGAGATTGGAGCTAGTGTATGAGTTTTCTAAAGCCACAATAATGTTGCATAATAAACCACCTCAAATATTTTTAGCTTAATATAAGAATTATTTATTCAACTCATAATTTTATGGATTAGCAGTAAAAATTGGGCTTGTCTGGGATAATCATCTGGTCTCAGCTGGGCTTCCATACATCTGTTTTCAGGCAAAGTCAGCCGAAGAGCTGAGCTTCTGGTGGTGTCAGCTGGTATGCTTTCAAAATCTTCCACATGTCTCATGCTCTGCATGCTTCTCGCATCCCTCCCACAGGGAAGGCTGGGTGTGTTCTCTCAGAGAGGCTCAGGCACACAGACAAGCCAGCCCAACTGTGCAAGAGAACCAACAGAAGTGTGCACTTTCTCTTGACCACCAGGCTTGAACCGGAAAAACATAATCTCCTTCTCATTCTATTGGCCAAATCCCAGAGTGAGAGAGGGTTACAACCACACAATGACAGGGTCAAGGGCTTGGATACAGGAAGAAGGGGAGAATTGAAATTAGTTTTGCATTCTATTATTTCATATGGATGGGATGACCATGCATCCAGAAAAGTCTCAGGTTATCTCTGTTACCCTTATAGAACTATTAATAACAGCCCTTTCTTACTGTAAAAGTTGTTCCAATTTGAGTGATAAATTATACAAGAGCCCTACATTTAGGAGGGTTTGATTAGGAATCAATGACCTTATGGAAACAGAATTTATGAAGGAGGTGCCAGTCAGCAGGAGCTGAGCTGAGACAGAATGGATATGAGGAAGCCAGGAGCGGAGAGATGCATAAAGGAGGTTAAATGACAAGGTTAACACCACCAAGAAGTGAAGTAAAATATGGAACAAATTTGTCTATTTCACTTGACAACTAGAAATATTTGATGAACATAGTGAGAGGTTTCAGAAAAGTGGTTACAGTGAATTAAAAGTTGACTCTAGTTCTTGCTCTCGCACTGATTTAACACTGAAACGTTTTACTATATTTATGGGTCTTAGATTTAAAACAAAAAGGACTGGGCTCTGAGAATTGAGGTCCTTCAGGTGCTAACAACACTCTGTGGATTTGAATACTAAAGACCAAATGTACAAGAGCCAAGGCCTATAGCTTATATTTCTTTCCTTTTCATCATTTTTAGCACTAAAGGAAAATGATCAGATGTGTATTCATTAGGAGTTATTCTAATTTTATTTTATTATGTCTGTAAATTCCATTTTGTCTGTGTATGTGACGTTGTTGATTGACACACAACTCAATAAGACCTACTGTAGTTACATTAAATATTTACCAGAACATTATTTGAGACATCTGGAAATCTGTGATATCTCAGCCTGAACTGAAGCCTATTGCACATATTAAACAAGACACTTTTAAAGCTTGTCAAGTTCCGTTTGACAATTGTCCTAACTTGATGAAGCAAATAAGAAAATACCAACTGCTCCAGTAGAGAGTTTACCTTAAAAAGCTTTATGGATTTGATATTGTGTAAAAGTTTCCAACTATAAGTAGGTACAGTCTTAATGGCAGTAAATGACATTGAAATCTTTAACTAACAAAACCCTCATTTGAAATTAGGAACATAGCTTTGGTAATTTGAAGTTTCAAGGATAACTAATTGACTAACACATAAAAGGACAAAAAGTCTGACTAGTATTGACTTTGCAACAAACAAGAAAAAACTGGAAAAGATGAAACCCACAATTGTCATGCAGTTGAATCCTTCTCTTGGCTATTGCTTAACTTTACAAACTTATTTTGTCTGAGCTTTTACCTTGATGCATCCAATAGCTTTGGCCAAATATCCCAAGGTCAAATGCATCATAAACATTCTGCAAGGTATGTCTGGCAGAGATAAATCAATAACAAAGTATTAGATTTGATTAAAATATTTACTTTTTTCTGTTACCCTTCCACTTCCTATGCTAAATAGCCCTTTCCCTTACTACCTGATCTTTGTTATTGGCTGGCCTCATTTCTTGTCAGAATGCCATATGCCTCAGAACTAATTTCTGTTTTTCCATAATTTCAATATTGGAGTTCATGCTCTGATGTGAGGCCATGTGTCACTCAACTTGTTAACAGACTTCAAAGAAATAAATAAACTCATTTATACAAATTATTTTTATTCCAACAACTTCATAAATTCCAACAACTTCATAATTTGTACAGAAAAGAAAACATGCTTAGCAAGATAATTCTGCTAAATTTTGCTCTTCTCAACTGTCTTTTCAATTATTTTGCTTATTAGAGATGTTTGGATATCATAGAAAATTCCAGAAAACTGGTTATGATATTTATCTAGCTCCTCAGGGCCTTTACCTCAGGGTCTTTCTGCTTAGAATATTCTTCAAACTCTCCCCTGCCCTTCTCCTTTATATAATTAACTCTTGATGTGTCTCCAGGGCGAAGTGTTTTAGTCAATTTGGTTATTATATAACCAATTATCCTAGATTAGGTAGCTCAAACAACAAACCCATATTTCTTACTGTTCTAGAGGCTTGGAAGTCCCAGGTTATGGAACTGATAGATGGGGTGTGTGGTGAGGTGGTTTGCAGGTGGCTGTTTTTTCATTGTATCCTCATGGCAGAGAGCAGAGAAGCAGGAATGTTTTCAGTGTCCTCCTTTTTAAAAGCACTAAGCTCATCAAGGGGGCTCCACCTTCATGTACTGGTTACCTTCCAAAGGCCTCATCTCAAATACGTCCATTCACTTTAGGGATTATGATTTCAACACATGAATTTGTGGAGGGGTTAGGAGGAGACACAAACATTCAGTCTATAGCACTGAGCTTTCAGAGGCACTTTATTTATTTATTTTTATTGATTAAGGTATTACAAATGTGTGGTTATCCCCCCATTGAATCCTGCCCTCACCCTCACCCTCTGTTGTCTGCGTCCATTGGTTATGCTTATATGCATGCATACAACTGTCTTGGTTAATCTCTTCCCCTTACCCCCACCCTTCCCTACCTTCTCTCTGAGGCACTTTTAAAAGCATCTTTCCCTGATTCTTCAAGACTAGGAAAATTTCCCAGATGTACTTTTACACCTACCATCTTCTTACCAGCATTCATCACAGAAAAGATTGTTTTTTTTTGAGAATAACTGTTCTCTTGACTGGATTGAGAATTCTGGATTGAGAACTCTGGGAACAGTAGTGTTTATTTCTGTATTCTCAACAGTGTGTGGCACTGAAAAATATTTGGCATCATGCTAAGGCTCTACTTGATATTTTAAAACTTTGTGATCTCATTGATGGATTATGGCTTAAACTGCCTTACTTTTCTGCCTGCCTCTCTCAAGTCCATGTTCAGAACTGACTGAGTTGTCATTCTCAAAACACATTTTATCACATTATGTTCCAGTGCAACCACTCTATAACCATGATATTTATGATATTCAAGACCTTTCATAACATATGTATATTTTTTCAGAGATAAATCAGATCTATTACTATCATCATGGACTAAGAATCTGAAATCCCCAAATGGAAGCCAATATTCTCAAGTGACAGACTATAATACTTTAGCATATTGTTAGTTTTTTTCTCTATATTGTGATATTCTTGAGAGAAAGGAAAGCTGGTATCCTATTTATATTGCACTTTTGATGGCTAACACAGTAAATTGAATTGATACCCTCTGATGAACTCTGTACTTTGAAGGACCAGCATGACTATTTAAAGGCACATATAAATATTTCTTTTAATATTCAGATATTATGTAAGGCTTAAAAATCTCTTATTGCAATACATCCCATACTTGAGAATTTCCACTCTTAATATATAAACAGAATTATCTTGTTAAAGAAAAACACCACCAACTGGGCTAAAACTAATCCTTTTGGACTAAATCTTAGGGATTTTAACTTAAATAAATCAATTAGTTTGAATGTGCTGATGGAGACTTAGGAAAGGTTTTTCTATAAAGTGATTAATGTAAGACAGTATGAATAAAACAATTATATCAAGTTTATTGTAACTTGTCTGGAAAAAGTGTATGTGAGCAGAGAAAAAAGTCTTTTTCATGGAAATAGTGGGAACAAATGTAAGAATTGTCTGGAAGCTGTATATAATAAGGATGATTGCTTCCACATGTTATATATTAAAACAACCTAACACTTTTTGTGTAATTTCATGATCAACGAATGATATTTTAACCATACATTGGTTTCCATTTCAGACTCTTAAGGTTCGGTAAGCAAAGGTAAGGATTTGAGTATTCCACTAGCGAACTACCAGCTATGTTTCTTACTAAGAATTGCCATTGTCTTGTGAATTTGTTTAGAATGAATAATCCTTTTCTGCCTTTTCTATCTTTGGTCCACCATAATGTCTTCCCCGCCCAAAGTCTAACAAAGGGATGCTTCACTGAGAAGCTGTTGAGAAGCCTATCAGACTCTCTCTCACTTTACATATTTTCCTTTTCAGTAGACACCACAAATCCATGCTTGTGAGAGTTAGCATGTGCCTGAACTTAAAATCTTTAAACCTTTAAGTTAACTATCCAATTTTAATATTTAACTTTTTAAGCATCCATTTTTCTGTCTTACATAAATTTTCTGATCAATTGATACCAAGCTGGAAGAAAGGTTCTTTGACTTATCTTGAGGTGTATGTCTCTGAACCATGAGTAAAATATGGGGATTCTCCAGTCAGTTAAGCTGTGGGAAAGGCAAACTTCTTTGAGAAGAACATCTTGTGCTTCCCCAAGTCCTACCATTTTGTGTATCTGTCCACAACATCTTCCACTAGGTAAACTCAGGATAACCTATGACTTTTATTTTTCATGGCAGTTGTTTAAGAACACTTTTATTTTCTGTCAAAGCTCCTGTTGAGAATGCTGTTTTTGAACAAACTCTTCTCCATGTATTTAGATGTCTTCAAGCCAGTTATTTACATTTTAGTATTGCAATTAGGTATTTATTTCTGTGATATTAATGGAAATATATTTTCTGTTGTCTTAGGTATTATATTTACTAGTATACTATTGATTTGGTCTTCAGTTACATGATAGAGTTTTCAGATACTTAGGACTATCCTCAATTTGGCCATTTATGTATGCTTTTGAGAGCTGTTAAGTGATTGGCACAATAGAAAAATTAAATTAGATTTAAAATAGTTCTAAAGTTTCACTCAACTGAGGCTATTCTTTGATGACTGACTGTGCAAGAGAATTGTCTTAATCTTAGTTTTTAGACATATAAATATTTGATGCCTATTTTATATTATGCATAGTATATATTTTATAATTTTTTACTCATAGTTCTTATTTAAAACATATTCACAATAAATATAAATTAAATAATGAATATATGAATGCATCTATGTATATATAAATTATTATTAGCTTTTTTGCTAAATTATGCAAAGAGAAGTTTTGCACTGAATTTTATATTAGGGAAATAGTTTCTTTCAGGCAAAAATTTTAAGATGGATTCAAATAAACTATAATATCTAAAAATTAAATAAATTATATTTAAAGAAAGGCCATGGTTGAGAGTCAGGCAAGAGAGAGAATTGCTGAGACTATAGCCAATTCATTCCTGATGATTCTGGTGAGAGGCTAGCTAGTTAAGATTATGAAATCAGATTTGGAGGAAAATATTTTCTTCCCTAACTCTTACAAAAGGAAAATATATTCTTGAATGTACAGAACAAAATTGAAACCACTTCATTTTATTAAAATACTATTTATATGAATGACCTATGATTAAATATACTATATTTCTGCTTTAACATTAATTCTTTACTAAAATTAAAGCACCATAAAATATTTACAAAGAACTAGTAAGGTGTTTAAAGAAGACCATACCTTAACTGTAATTTTCATTATAATTTTTCCAAGCTATGTTTCCAATTCTTGAACAATTTTTCAGTTTAATTACAATGTCAAGACATTGAACTGTGCAAAGATAAACCATTTGCTGCCAAAATATAAATTAAAATTACCTCTAAAAATAAATGAAACATTTTAACTTTATGTATATAGCAACAACTTAAAAAACCTCTGTATAGAACATATCATTATAAAAGATACCTAATCTCCCAGGTAAACTATTTACTCTGCATTTTATCACTCTGAAGAAACCTCAGAAGAATTATTCAGGTGTGTAGTTATTATATTAAACTACCAAGGAAAACTTGTATTTATGGTTATGTTATTTCCTTGAGCAGTGAAATAGATATTTTTCCCACTAAGTATCTTTCAGGGTGAGGAAGAGTAGTGCTGTGAATAAATGTTGTCTCATAAAACATAACTTTTTGGGGGAACATTTAACATCTACTTAGGTGAAGTACTCCCCAATCCTGAAAGTTTGAGAAAAATAATGATATAGAAACCCTTTCATGGCAAACTTCTAATCTGTGAAATATCTAGACTTTGTACCCAAAGATAAAATTTCATGCTTATAAAGTATTTCATATCATCTGAATATAAAAGCATTAAAACTCCCTACACTATTATTTGAAAAAGGAATTTGTCATGGAGTCATGTTATAGTGTGATAGGTAGTATATGCAGATGAAATTATTGTAATATGCTGTGAGATCATTAAGTAATTTTCTTTGTAATTATCTTCCTGAAAGTAGTGTAATTTGAGTTCAAGTTCAGCAGACCAACATCAGCCATAAATTAACATGCTTCAAGCCACTTAAGCAGTTTTAAGCCTTATAAATATTGGCAAGTGTAGTGAGAGGGACACTTTTTAGAAAATCTCTAAGCTAATGACTTCAATGGCATTGTTAAATATTCATAGGGAAACCCTGAATACAGAAATGTGAATTTTTATTTTATCTTTACCTGAGGATATGTGTGTGTGTGTTTAAAATTATTTTAAAGAGAGAGAAAGGGAGAGAGAGAAACATTGATGTGAGAGAGGAACATGCGTGGGGTGCCTCCTGTAGGCACCCTGATTGTTGAGCAAACCCACAGCATAGGTGTGGGCCCTGAATGGGAATCAAACCCACTAAACTTTTAGTGTATGGGATGATGCTCCAACCAACTGAGCACCTGGCCAGGCCCAGAAATGTAAATTTAAAGGAGAAACTACCACATTAAATATAAAGATCAAATTAGTAAATGATTTTCTTCTTTCAGTAATCATATTATATTTCTCAATGACCTCGATTATTTATTTGCACAAGGAAATGAGTAAATATGCTGAAGCTACGATTAGTTATTAGAAAATAGTCTATTATAAAACAGAAATCTCAATAGTAATGAAATTGGAAGCATTTCCATTGTTCTCTTTCCAACTTTCAATATCTTCGCAAAATATGCAACAGTTTAATCAAGAATAATAATTTAAAATGAGACTTATTTGTTACTTTGGCAGACAGAAAAGATTGTTTTATTTATATTTCTTTAATTATTTCCTTGACCGTTATTTTGTGTGTAGACAAGTTACATTTTCTCCTTTGTTAATTACCTGTTTAATCATTTTTCATGTGGAATTATTTTCAATTTGAATTAACCATATATAATTCAAATGTTTCTTTTTCTGAAGTTTAATATTTTGTTTTACTTGTCTATTTTTTCCTTTGTTTAACTTTTAGCATATTGAACTTTGGTGTTTGTAGTAATAATACTTTGGGGGAAGATTGAGGCGATTTTTTTTCTGTGAACATATAGTTCAGAAAGTCATTCTTCTCACCTATAAGTTGGTTAATATTTATATTTCTTCTAATTTACCAGTGCTTATTGTTTTTTTTCCAATGCTTATTCTTTTACAGCAGTTTTAAGTTAAGTTTATAATATTGAGATAGGTGTACAGAGATTTAAGTTTTCAATATTGAGATAGGGGTATGGAGATTTAAGTTTACAATATTGAGGTAGGTGTACAGAGATTTTTAATATACCCTGGGCCCCCCACACATACATACCCTTTCCCAGATCTCCGTCACTAGAATGGTACTCTTTTTTTTACTAATATTGTTCCAAGTTCACTTAGAACTTTCACAAGTCTGTATAAAGTAGTTCTCTTCACTATACTTTTTTGGTCTTGTTTAAGCTTTCTACAACAACTCTTAGTTTCCAAGAAGAAGCTGCTAAGAAAGTAATCCATTCTATATTTAGTCATTGGCTACAAGACATGAAATATGTATCCTGCCTCTATTGACCTTGAATATTTTGTCAAATCAATTCTCATAAGACTTGAACTTTGAATCACACCTGTATATTTTGGTTACCATACACACCTGAAAGGCAGAGTAGTATACATTGAAAAATTCTAAAATTCAATATTTTTTCTGAGTCAGGTCAGGGGTTGGAAGAAGGCAGAGAAGCAGCAGCATAGTTTGGGGTGGCTTTCTTCTGGAAGAATGGCATGTCTTACACTTTACAATTGAGCTTGGACAGATTTATTAGCTAAGTGAAAAAGACAAGTGTTACACTGAAACTTAGACTTGAGAATCATTTACCAAAATCTGAGAATAGCTGTGTTTATACAAAGCATAGATCTCAAAATAATTGGGTTCAAAATTAAGTACAAGCCTATACTAGAAAATGCATTTTAAAAGGTAGGCCAACCTGATGTGTCTTTCCGTAAAGTATCAAAAAAAGGAAGAGAACATACCATTACTTTTCTAGTAAAGAACATTCCTGGAAGAAAGAACAGCAAGTGCAAAGGCTGCTGAAGCAAGAGTGGAGAGGCTGGGGGTGGGGTGGTGTGGAGAGAATGGTAATGAGATAGGTAGTAGGGAAGATCATGTAGGGCCTTTTTTCATCATAAGGATTTTAGTTTTTACTCTGGGAGCTGAGAAACCACTGGAGGGTTTTGAGCAGAGGAGCAGCATGAACAAGATCTTTTAAGGTTCTGTATTTGAAAAATAAAGATTGTGGAAGGACCAGGGTAGAAGCAGTTAGGAAGTTACTGACGAAATTCAGTGAGAACATTGTGATTGATAGTTCATTATAAATTCAAATATTCCTATTGAGTAAATAGGCACAGAGAGAGGAGACTACAATCTAATGGGAGTAATGATTCTATTCCACTATTTATGAAAATATGGATATAATCAACTCCATATTAAAACTGAACTAGAGCCCTAGCCGGTTTGGCTCTGTGGATAGAGTGTTGACCTGTGTACTGAACGATCCTGGTTTGATTCCAGTCAAGGCATATGCCCAGGTTGGGGGCTCAATCCCCAGTAGGGGGTGTGCAGGAAGCAGCCAATCATTGATTCTCATCATTGATGTTTCTATCTCTCTCACTCTTCTTCATTCCTCTCTGAAATCAATAAAAAACAAATTACAAAATAAAAATAGAAAAAAATTAAACTAGAGATCAAAAGATAATATTTAAAAAAAATAATCTTAAATCTGAGCAGTACCTAGAATTAAATAATTCTCTTATTTGACCTTTAAAACATCACTATAAGTTATATTAAGCAGAACTTATCCCTATTTTCAAATAAGGACAATGGAATTCAGAGATGTTATATGTAAGTAATAAATGGTCTGTCTGAGCTAACGTGGGCTGCCTAACAGGAGAATGATAGGGCAAACAAGTTCTCTTGCTGCTATGCTTTCCCCTTGCTGTTCCCTGACCCTGGAGGTTTTCAGTCTCCACTCTATACTCTCTCATGAGACACTAGCATATTTCTTTAAAAACAAGTGAGTGGAGTCCATCTGGAACCCATAATGTATTTAGTTCTCAAAACTGAAGTCATTTTCAAAAAATATCAATGATTTGCAAAATGTGAAATAAAGCAATTACAGTATATATGAAGTATTTCTAAATATAATGATACATATTGCTTACTGTTTGCAAAGTATAAATTGCTTGACCCTAACAACTTTGACATGATTTATTTGTAGGTTGTTCATAAGCTGCAAAAATCATGTTAATAGAAATAACATTTTTTATAAAAATGAATATAATTCTCAAACAAAAAAATATAAAGAGAATAACACTACACTTTTGTAAAATCACATTAATATCTCGCTTAATAGATTGCCATTTGAGGGACCGTTTTTTTTTTTTTCCAGCCTTACAGAGATTTATTTATTTTATAAGTTTCTTCAAAGAACCAGTTTGGTCTTTATTGATCTCCCATTGTATTATTTCAATATGTATATATTCTAAACTTAGAGTCCCATGTTTAGCAGAGAAATATTGAGGCTGTATTTTTTTTTTTCATTATAGAGAGGTTAAAAAACTAATTTGCCTTCAAAATACTATTTGG
Organism: Myotis yumanensis; assembly: GCF_028538775.1. NCBI lineage: Eukaryota > Metazoa > Chordata > Mammalia > Chiroptera > Vespertilionidae > Myotis > Myotis yumanensis. Next base: position 18,220,416 of record NW_027223759.1, read on the forward strand.
ATTTTATTTCATAGTTTTGATAAGTTGTTTTCATTCAGTTCTAATTATTTGCAAATATTCAGTAATATTTTTTTGATACGTAGCTTATTTAAAACTGTGTTTAAAAATTAACAGATGTATAAATTTTAAAAATATATAATTATGTTATTTATTTATGCCAATGGAATCATGATGAGAAAATAGAATTTTTATAACAATTATGTTAAATTTTTTAAGATTTGCTTTATGGCTTATATTGTCTGATTTTATAAATGGTCCACATATGCTCGAGAAAATGTGTAGTCACTAGTTATTTGGTGAAAAATTTTTTATGTGCCCTTTTCTTAAATTTTCTATTTTCCACAAATTATCAACCTCTAATTCTCTGAGTGTTGCATCTAGCCTTTTATGCCACTCTGTTTTTATATTTTGATTAGGAAAATGTATTTTTTATTTAATCATCCCTATTTCTTACCTTATGCACTGCTATGACCTGAATGTCTATGCCCCGCCCCACCAAATGCAAATGTTGAAGCCATAACCCCTATGTGATGGCATAAGGAGGTGAAATCTTTGAGAGATAATTACATTTAGATGAAGTCATCAGGATGGAGCTCCATGATGAGATTCATGCCCCTATAAAAACAAAAAGAGACACCACAGCTTCCTTTCTGCCACATGAGGATAAGAAAGAATACAGATACCTGCAAGCTCGGAAGATAGCCCTTACTACTAACCAAATTTTCCTTTTCTGACACCTTGATCTTGTATTATTATTTATGATTGCATTTTTTTTTCATACAAATAACTGTAAACCTACTTTTGCCCCACCCTCTATGTACAAATAACAGTTATAAAGCAAAAGGCAGGTTTTAATTTCTATCTATTAGTAAAGGACTGCCTGAAATATAACAATTTTTTCAACTCTGCTAATTTGAAAAATAAAATAGATATACTTTTTTATAACTTTAACTAGTGGCCCAGTGCACAAAATTTGTGTACGGGGGGCGGGGGGGGGTTCCCTCAGCCCAGCCTGCACCTTCTGCAATCAGGGACCCATTGGGGGATGTGCAACTGCCAGTTTAAGCACGATCCTAAAGGCATTCAGACATCCTTCTCATAATCTAGGACCACTGGCTCGTAACGGCTCACCTGCCTGCCTGCCTGATTGCCCCTAACCCCTCTGCCTGCCTGCCTGATCACCCTAACCTCTCTGCCTGCCTGCCTGATCACCCCTAATTGCCCTCCCCTGCTGGCCTGATCTCACCCCCAACGGCCCTCCCCAACAGCCTGATCTCACCTCTAACTGCCATCCCCTGCTGGCCCGAACATGCCTAACAGCCTCTGCCTTGGCCTCCCACCAACATGGCTTTGTCTGGAAGGAAGTCGAACGTTTGGAAGATGGCCAGTCAACCCGGTCTAATTAGCTTATTACCCTTTTATTAGTATAGATAGATTATAGAGGATAGGATTGCTTAAATGGGGGCTGGGGAGCCTTTTTCAGCAGGAGGAGATGCTCTTGGCAGACAAAAACACATAACCCCTATATCTGGACTGATAGCCAGCCATATGCACTATACTACCAAACTGGTCATGAAAAAATTGAACCACTTTCTTACACCTTACACCAAACAGCTGTTGCCCTTAAAACCCCTCCTCAGCCCCCACCTTAGCTTCTGCCTTGCAGTTCACCCAGTTTCTGATTGGTCATTAGTTTCTGATTGGTTGGTTTCTATGCCAAACAGCATCTCCGGGCCTATCTCTGGGCCTGATCAGAGAGGCAGGCTGATTAGCAGCCCCCTCAGAGGCCCCGAGAGAAACAGAGGTTCGGGCTTCTAGCGAAGCCCAGAATGAAAGAGAGAGGCAACGGCTGATCAACAGCTGCCATGGGGGCTGCGGATCAGACCCTGTCTCTCTCTCTTTGGGCCTCTCTCTGGGCCTAATCCACAGCCCCCTTGGCAATCAGTGCTGGGTCACTGCGCCCAAAGAGAGAGACAGCGCAGCGACCCAGCACTGATTGCCATGAGGCTGCAGATCAGACCCTGCCTCTTTCGCTAGGCCTCTCTCTGGGACAGATCCGCAGTCCCCTCAGCAGTCAGTGCTGCTGGGTGTGACCCAGCACTGACTTCCAGTGTTCGGTCGAGCCTTCAGTCGTTGTGGATGCTCTTTATATATATAGATAAGAACTTCTTCACTATAATTCAACTTTTCCTGCAGCAGCTTTATTAAGCTCTCCCTCTCCAATGGTTGTTTCTCTTCTATAAATAAAAATTAAATTAAGCATAAAAATAGCACCCCTTATCCTCTCCTCCAAAAAAGCGAGCAAGCAAAACACTTGTCTTGATGTTGCCATTTTGTCTCTTAGCAATAGCAGGCGTATTTTCTTCACTGTCAGCATAAGTTCATTGATATATTCTCTCAAATATTTATTCTGGAAACATTTACTTAACACTTCAATTGGTCAGTCATAATGCTTGATACTGTAGAAACAGGGAGAGGAAACAAAATTCGTCATTAAAAACACAAGAAAGGAGCCCTAGATGGTTTGGCTCAGTGGATAGAGCATCAGCCTGTGGACCAAAGAGTTCTGGGTTTGATTCCGTTAAGGCTCTTCCAGGTCCAGGCACTGATTGGGATGTATGCAGGAGGCAACCAATCAATGTGTTTCTCTCACATTGATGTTTCTCTCTGTCTTTCCCTCCCTCTTCCACTCTCTCTAAACATTTAATGGAAAAATATCCTCAGTTGAGGATTAACAACAACAACAACAAAAAAGCACAAGGAAGGAGAAAAAATAAGCATTTTATTATATTCACTAGAGGCCTGTTGCACAAAATTCATGCACTGGGGGTGGGGGTCCCTTAGCCTGGCCTGCGCCCTCTCACAGTCCAGGAGCCCCATGATCAATTGCCCTGCAGAAGGAGACCCCACCCACTTGCCACAGCGCCGTCCTCTTTGGGGTGATCATGGAGACCCCCAATTGATCGCCCCACCAGCCAGTGTCCTGGGCCTCCCTCTGCAGGGTGATCATGGAGTGATGGCCCGGCCCCTGACCAATCACATCGCACTCACCTTGGCTGGCCTGGTGCCAGTGGATGTCATAGCGTGGTAGTCCAGTGGGTCATTCCATTTTTTTGGCTGTTCATTTGATTTGCATATTATGCTTTTATTATGATAGATTGACAGAGATATTATTAAGAGAACATAAGGGTGAGGGAGTAAGTGATCAACCAAAAGACTTGTATGCATGAATATTAGCATAACCAATGGACAGGGGGGAGGGTGTGTGAGGGCATATGCTGGGGGTTGGGAGTGACCAGGGAGAGATTACTGGGGGAAAAAGGGGACTTATGTAATACATTAAACAATAAAGAGAGGACTCTTTAAATTTAAAAAAGAAAAAAGAAAAAATCAGAGTGTCTAGTCTAGCTCAGATACTAACCAGTTATTTTCTTGAGCAAGTAACTTCATGTCTCTGAGCCTTAAAAATAAATTACTTATAAAATAATAAATTGAAATTAATGGCCTCTGAATTTCCTTTCAGCTTAAGAAGTTCATTAAGCAGTAGTATTTCTACGATATCCACTAAAAGTTGACCTCAGGTCACTGATGGCAAATGCACAACATTTTATGTATGACAACCATCTGTCCTAGTTTGACCAAGACTGTGTTAGTTTACTCCTGTTGTTCTCATGTAAACACTTTCACTGTCAAAATTATTCTGGTTTTAAATATAAACTGTAAAAGTAAACTTATACACGTAGAAAACTTATACATGTAGAAAAGTAAACTTATACATGTAGAAAAGGTAATGCTGGGTCAAGCTGATATATTTATAAAGCAAGTAGAGTAGTGATAATAGTAACAACAATGAAAAAAAAAAAGAGAGAACATATAGAAATATAATGCAATGCAGGGCAATGTGGAGATGATGATGGAATAGAAATCTTCTTGCAGTCGATATTTTACCAAAAAACAAAAACAAAACTACTGACAACCACTTATTTCTTAAATTAGATTGTGTTCACCACTTGAAAGTCACAGTTTTGAGGCAGTAAAGACTTGGTGGGGTAAGGGTTGGGTGGAGCGGGAGTAAAGTATGGGGAAATGGGAGACATCTGTAATACTGTCAATAATAAAAAGCATATTTTAAAAAAAGAAAGTCACAGCTTTTTATTTTTTTTATTTTCACATTTACTAATGATCTAAATGGGAAATTCAATGATTCATTCTTAACTACCCAACACTTCAAATCTTGCATCTCTCAAGATCTAGCTCAAATGTCCCTCATTCCTGATTCACTTGTTGTTTCATTATCCAAACTCTACTCCTGGAGTATTTAATTAATGCAAGCATAAGCAATACTGACCTACTGGTTTGTATATTGTTTTTGAAATTATCCTTAGCCTGTGTCTACACTTTCATCATTCTGAGGCTACCTCATCCACAGAGCCTAACACATAGCCCTGAACCTAATGCATACTAAAAAAAATGCTGATCTACTGAATTAATTTAGAAGCTTATAGAAGAATTAATCTACAAAGTGTGTGACACCAGTTTTATCTACTTGAATTACTAAATAATATAAGTAAGCATCTAATTGTGTAAACTTACTAAGAATTAGGCATTTAGACATGCCATTATAAGTAAAATTAAAATATACACACACACAAGTTACTCACAGAATACAAACATTCATAAAAATAGATTAGATTTTTTTAACAAATTACCTTTTTTTCCATTTTGTAAATAGTGGCAACATGTTGGCTACATCAAGTGGTGACACTACAGTTAAATTATGGAACATGACTAGCGGCAATTGCACTTTGACCTTTGAAGGCCACAAACATGCAGTATGGTCCTGCACATGGCATTCCTGTGGTGACTTTGTGGCTTCATCTTCATTGGATACTACCAGCAAAATCTGGGATGTTAATAGGTAAGAAGTACTTTAAACATCATTCATCCTCTACGTTGATAAATATGCATCGGTAATGTTGTGTGTGTGTGTGTGTGCATGTGTGTGTGTGTGTGTGTGTGTGTGTGTGTGTGTTTTCCCTCAATACTACCACTGTGAAGCATTTTTTTTACAACTGTTAGTTCACAAATTTGTAGAGAGCTACTTAAAAGTTTTGTGAAATCCATTTCTAATTCCATTAGTCTTTGTGGATATAATGAGTCCTTTCCAAATATAGGTATCAAGATCAAGCCTATCTATTACATTAGAATTGCTTCATTGGAAAGCTGTTTGTTTTAAGCAAGATAGAAACAAATATTCATTTCAAACAGGTTGTTAATTCTCCCTTTTCACAGGATTATTATCTCTGTATTATCAAACTAACAATTTAATAGACATAAATATGACAGAAATAATTACATGTTTTAGCTTAATTTTAATATACTATTTTCCCAAATTAAATGCTTCTGGCTATTTACAAATTATAAGAACTAATACAATTAATTGTATGCAAAGTCCTATATAATATCATATGAATATAGAAACTTTTCATTTTGCTTTTAATTCAAGACAGACATATCTATTATGTTTACAGTGTCAAAATACATGTGCTTTGTGTATATTTGGATGAGTATTACTTTCTGTTAGGTATACAAATTGGATATAAAGAGCTACTCTCAAATATCATAATGGCCTCAGTTAACTAAAGAATTATAAATCACTAGTGGCCCGGTGCATGAAATTTGTGCGGGGGGGGGGGGGGGGTTTCCCTCACCCAGCCTGCACCCTCTCCAATCGGGGACCCCTTGGAGGATGTCCAACTGCTGGTTTAGGCCAGATACCACAGGGCCCCTAAGCCCTCTGCCTGCTGGCCTGATCTTGGCCCAAACTGACCTCTCCTGCTGGCCTGATCTCGTCCCTAAATGCTCTCCCCTGCCAGCCTGGTTGCCCCTCAACTTCCCTCCCCTGCTGGCCTGATCTCACCCCAACTGCCTTCCCCTGTTGGCCTGATCACCCCTAACTGCCTCTGCCTTGGCCCCCACCACCATGGCTTTGTCCAGAAGGAAGTAGGATGTCTGGAAGATTGCTGGTCGAACCAGTCTAATTAGCATATTGCCCTTTTATTAGTATAGATAGATTATATAGGATAGGATTGCTTAAATGGGGTGGGGGAAAGGCTTTTTCAGCAGGAGGAAATGCTCTTGGCAAACAAAAACACATAATCCCTATATCTGGACTGATAGCCAGCCATATGCACTATACAGCCCAACTGGTCATTAAAAAAATTGAACCACTTTCTTACACCTTACACCAAACAGTTGTTGCCCTTAAAACCCCTTCTCAGCCCCCACCTTAGGTTCTGCCTTGCAGTTCACCCAGATTAGGTTCTGATTGGTCGGTTTCTATGCCTGTCAGCCTCAAAAGCTCCGCTCCTAGGCAGCCATTGGCTCTTCGCACTTCACCCAGATTTGGTTCTGATTGTTCAGTTTCTATGCCAGTCAGTGTCTCTGAGCCTATCTCTGTCTGGGCCTAATCAGAGAGGCAGGGCTGATCAGCAGCCCCCAAAGCCGCTGGAGAGGCCCGGAGAGAAAGAGAGGTGCGGCTGATGGTGAAGCCACAGAGGCTGCTTTTGTCTCCAGGCTTCTCTCTGGGCCTGATTCACAGCCCCCTCAGCAGTCAGTGCTGGGTCGCCACACCCACAGCGGGGCAGTCAGTGCGGGGTCACCGGGGTGACCCAGAACTGACTACAGGACTGACTTCTGGTCATCCATTCAGTTGTTTTTGATGTTATGGACCCTGGCTCTTTATATATATAGATTAGTCAAGTTCCTGATCACTTTAATTATTGAACAATGTCCAGATTCTAAATATGTCATAAGGACTCCTAAAAATTTAGGTGAACAGTTGTCACTGAGCCACTGTGGTTTATTTTGAAGAGAAAAATTGACTAATTTAAAGATGGACACTGTTGCTTTGAGGTCATTTGTAAAACCTTGAACAAACTTTCTCCATTCTTCCTTGAGTCATGGGTAACATATTTAGAGGAAGGTCAGGTAAGGTACTTGCAAAAGGTCAACAGATTTTCTGGGAGGATTCATTGAAAGTGTGGGCTCTTTCCTGTGGGTAAATTGATTATCTCCTGATGTCATGTGCCAGGTTTTATGCTAATCTTTATCAGCACCACTATCACCCTTCTGTATTGGTTTTAGTGATGCTGAGTATTGGAAATTTGCAAACCACATTTTTGCTTTGCCCAGCTGACTTGCTGTTAGGCTTTAGCAATACTTGTAGAAGATAGCAAGGCCGGAGGAAGAAGAGGGGACTAGCTTCTTCCTGTCTCCTTTCTGTGGGCTCCCTGGGAGCATCAGTCGAGCAGCACTTCACCTCAGCAACAGCAGGGCCTTCTCATCACATCAGCTGAATCCAATTGGAAGTTTTCCCAACGCCTGCACCAGCGGGTGCATCATGCCATCATCAAAGACATTAGTCTCAGCAACTAGGTGCCCTCTTTCCAGAGGTCTGTGTTTCCTGCTCTGCATGGCTCCTCCTCTGAGTTGTAGAACACCAATATCAGCAGAAAAGTAGGGGCCCCACGCAGAGGGCTGAGTTTTAGCTCTGCAGGCACCCCTTTCCAAGGTTCTAAGTTGCAGTAATTCTACCCTATTCCCTTGGTTCACTCAGTCCTACAGATAGTAGCTCCTTTCTGCAGTTGCTTTTTCCAGGATACCTTAATGTTTTCTTTTTCTCTTTTGAGTTACCTAGTTAACAACTTTATATAGTTAACAATCCCATGTAGTAAATCCTTACTGTTAAAATGATGGGTGCAAGTTTTATATCCTGACTAGACCTGGACAGGTACAGGGCATTCATTAATGGATAAATAGCATAAGCCACCTGTGTTATAAGATATAGATTAGGAATGTTGGAATATACTATATGAGGAAACATGGCTATGAATAATTAATTTTAGACTTAAAATAGTGACAATGTGAGGTATGTTTTAATTTTAAAAAGAGTACCATTTGGTTATCTGAATAATCAATCATGTAAATGCTAACTTTATGTTTCCAATTATGTGACCAGATTTATAAATATTTTCTATAATAGATTATTGGAATTTTTTAAAACTACTTCATTGAGGTATGATTGACATACAAGAAGCTGTAAATATTTAATGTAGACAAATTGATGAGTTTGGAGTTAAGTATACACTCATGAAATCATCACTAATTTATGCCATAAATAGACCCATCACCTTCAAAAATATATCCCTGCTCTCTTTATCTAGTCTCTTAGCAAATTTTTAAACATTCAATATAGTACTGTTAACTATAGGTACCATGTTGTACAGTATATATCTATAGGACTTAGTCGTCTTATATAACTGAAAATTTAATACTATTATCTAATTTTAATATTTATCACCTTTGACTTAGATGAGGAGCCTAATAGAAGTCATGTCCCATTCTAAAATATATCTTCAAATGTGCTTTAACTATGGTTAAAGATGGATTCCTAATAGACTCATCCCTTTTTAGAATCACATCAAAGACTTTGACTTGACAGCTTTACTCCATGACCCTGATATCTAAATGCTTTCTTCCAAATGATACTCAGTAGAGATTGATATAATACATGGACATTTCTCCTGATTGATGCCAAAAATCCTTTACATTTCAAAATTCCCATCAATGTTAAGAGCTCATTTTCATCATCAAAGACAAAAAAACTTATATTAATTTTGAAGCTGAGGGACTAGACAAATTTTAACAAATAATGGAGTAATTGATTATTTATATAGTGACTATTGATATATCTTTCACAGCTAATATCAAAGCACTAAACTGTATTCTGATTACACATGGATCAATGCTGTGTAGATATATTTAAAACTAGTGTCTGATTTTTAAATTTCATAGGTTAATGGAGCCAGACTTAAGGGGAGAGGTTATTTGCCTTGGTGAGATTTTGGTAGTAGAAGCTGTTCTGTTCTGTTCTGGGTCATATACTCTAATCCTGATGCCACATGGTTCTTAACAAGACAAATTATATTGATAGACTGTGCTGTTCACCAAAGTAGGGCAAGTTTAAACTATATTATTCTCTTTCACACTCTTCCCTACCCTTAGAACCCCTGGCCCTAGCCCTTCAACTGTTCCTGAATTGGGCATTATCTACCAAGATCATCTCATTAGCTCCTTACCAGAAAGTTGGATAACTGGTAATTATAATTCATGTAAAAAATCCAGATGAAGAGCCACTTTTGCTAAATTCTAATAAGAAAAATATCTGTGTCACCCTTAGACTGGATGATCAGCACTCCACAAGTTTTCTACAAATAATTAACAGTAGCACTTTGATGATCTTAATGATCATTTATATAAAATGGAAATTTATTTATATGTGTTCCAATTTGTAATCACTGATTTCTGCATACACACACACACACACACACACACACACACACACTTTTGTATCCTAAAGTAGAGAGTGCTTGGCAAATGGCAGTTTTGTTGCATGAATGATAAAAAAAAAGAATAAATCAACACATACATAGAACAAAATGTTCTCCTTGGTCCCACCCACATTCAAACTATAATTTAATTGTTGTCTTGTTCTACATGACTCTATAAAGTGATGAAAACAGGATAGGAAAATCAGAAAATATATCAGCAGACTATAAAAATAATTTGGGTTTCTCTAAATTATAAGATTATGAGTAAGTATTCATGAAATGAATTACAAGTGTCTGGCTATATTACAGACATTAGAAAATTCTAATATTCCATTACTGCCCTCAGTGAGATTACAAGTAATTTTAAAATGTAGCACTTTTGAAGCAGAGAATATGCATTGTATTTGAAATTTATAATATCAGGTAGGGTGTTCTGGTTTACTTCTGGCTGTTTTTCTTCCAAGGTAGCTGGATACTTAGCTGAGTAGCTATTCTACAGCATTATAATGATATTTGGAAGGCAGCCCATGTGCCTGCTTTATAGCTTGAGAGGAAGGGAGTAGAGCCGAAGTTACTGAGTGTAGCTGCCCCCACTGCACTTAACAAGATACTACAGAGAGAAGAACTAAGTTGGTTGTGTAGTAAGGATGGAAGGAAAAATAGAGTTTTGTAAAATTCAACAGCTTCTGGACCTCCAACAGTGGAAGATAAATCTGTTGCCCTTATATCCAAATGTATTGTTTCAGATGACTCAAGATTAAGTTGAGAGAGAAAAATGAAGCAGGTTTAGAAACTTTGTTTTGAACAGTAATTTGTGATTACTGCTGCACTGCATTGACTGTAAGCAAATGTATCAGAAGCCTACCCAATTTTTGAGAGAATTATATTGACAAAGAAATCATGAATCTGTGCCTAATATCCCCATGACTCTTTAAACGGTAAAACCATCCTCAGGGCCCTGAACTCACATCCAAAGAAGTGGACTCGTAGTGTTTTACAATCAGTGGAAGCACAAACCACAGCACCCACATCAGATGTGGCCATAGCTGTGGAATAAGCCTAGAGGCCACAGAGAACAATGGACAAAGGATCTCCTCTTAGGGAGAGAGCCATGATCCAATCAAAGCATGTTTTCAGTGCTGTGGCCAAGTTCCTCGTGATCCTGCCCAGAGTTCTATATTATGTGTTTTCCATTTTTCTATTTTCTGTACTGGAGTGTGTATTGCAGTTATTCTGTCTTTGCTTCCCTGTTTTGCATTGTGCTGGTGATGGTGGAGGAGGCAGAAGATCTGGCTTTTATTTTTTTGGTCACCAGAACACAAGTGACACCTCTGACCCCATTGGAGGAGATTGTGTGTCAACAGAGATCAAGGACTGTGAAATCCGTGCAGCAAATGAGTGGGACCTGTGTTGTCTCCTTTTGGGGGGACGGAGGGGTCAGTGACTACCCTGCAAGTGGAAGGAAGAATGGCACAGATATTTGGTGAGCAAAAGGCCAAGCTATGGCAGGTATCATTAGCTGTTTGCCAGAATCTCCTTCTTCCATGTTAGTGGGGCACTTGGCTGCCTATTTAAATGGTACTTTTCAGCCTTTCTTTCAGTTGTGTAGTTATGTCAGTACGTTCTCTACAATAGAATATTAGTTGAATGATATATGCCATTTCTACATTCTTCCCCCCATGTGTTGGGATGGAATATCAATGGCAATGGCCAGAGTCCTCTTAGAAGCCAGTTATGGACAATGACAGAGCGATCCTTAGCCTGCTTAAAGTAAAGCCACTCCCGCCCCTTAGTCCTTATCTCCAGTTAGGTGATGTTTTCCCCTCATGACATATTAATAAGTCAACAAAGACAAGCCCTGCAATATTCTCAAAATTATTTGGATAAGGTAATAACAGTCTGTGCTGATAGTGGTTGGCTCTACAGTTCCCTGTAATTTTATTTTTCCTTTCCCCTTCCCCTTTTCCTTGGACTTTGCTTGCTATCCTGTTGGAACTATGAGTTCCTACTTGCCAGTAATAACGCAAGTTGGCTTATATTCAAGGTAATGCCTATAAAAGAGCTGTAAATTATAGGAAAATATGCAACTATAGTATACTAGAGTCCTGGTGCACAAAAATTTGTGCACTTGGGGGGGTCCTTCAGCCCAGCCTGTGCCCTCTTGCAGTCTGGGACCCCTCGGGGGATGTCCACCTGCTGACTTAGGCCCACTCCCCGGGGTATCAGGCCTAAGCTGGCAGTCAGACATCCCTCTGGCAGCCCAGGAGCCCTCGGGGGATGTCACTTGCCAGCGGGGAGCAGACCTAAGCTGCAGTCGGACATCCTTAGCGCTGCTGAGGAGGCGGAGGAGGCTCCTGCCATCACTGCTGTGCTGGCAGCCATCAGCCTGGCTTGTGGCCGAGCGGAGCTCCCCCTGTGGGAGCACACTGACCACAAGGGGGCAGCTCCTGCATTAACCATCACTCCATGATACCCACTGGGTATAGTCATTCCCAGTGGTTCTGGGTTGTGATTACTGCTGCACTGCATTGACTGTAAGCAAATGTATCAGAAGCCTACTGGGACTAGTCATTCCCAATGGTTCTGCTGTTAGGGTCATTCCCAGTGGTTCTGCTGTTAGGGTCAATTTGCATATTACCCTTTTATTATATAGGATAGAGGCCTGGTGCATGGGTAGGGGCCGGCTGGTTTGCCCTGAAGGGTGTCCCGGATCAGGGTGGGGGTCCCGCTGGGGTAACTAGCCAGCCTGGGTAAGGGGCTGAGGGCCGTTTTCAGGCTGGGTTACCCCCTTCAGGGTAGGGGTCCCCACTGGGGTGCCTGGCCAGCCTGGGTGAGGGGCTGATGGTTGTTTGCAGGCTGGCTAAGCCCCCCAGTGGGGACCCTCACCCCATGGGGGTGTGGCCAGTCTGGGTGAGGGGCTGCTGGCTGTTTTCAGGCTGGCCATGCACCCCAGTGACCCAAGCTCCCAGCCTCTCCTTTTGGGCTGAAAGCAGGTAACTGGGATTTATTTGTCTTCTATATTTGAAACTTTGTAGCCTTGAGCAGAGCCCAGGGCTGGCCAGGGCAGGTGGGAAGCTTGGCTTCCTCCATTCCTGGGGCCGACCCACGCCTCCTGCTTGCTCCAGCTCCGTGGCCGCTGCCATCTTAGTTGGATTAGTTTGCATACTTGCTCCTGATTGGCTGGTGGGTGTGGCTTGTGGGTATAGTGGAGTGATGGTTAATTAGCATGTTTCTCTTTTATTAGTGTAGATTATTTTTCCATTGGTGGGAATCTGATTTAATAATTATTTCATTTAAATAATAAAAAGCACTGAGGTTCTCAGGTTTATAGTAGCTTGACCATATTTACTGATGAGACTTAGTTTTGCTGATTATAGTCAAGCTGATGGAATACAAATAGTGCCTTCCATGTGGGTGCACTAACAAGTTTTTACATTTATTGATAAATCCAATAAATATACATTTGGTACTTACTCTGTTTTGTACATTGTTTTAATCACTAAGCTATGGCAGTGAACAAAATAGAAAACAAAACAAAATCCTGCCTTCTTGTAGATAGCATTCTATTGGGAGTCAGAAAAAAAAACCAAATGAAAAACAATTATATATACAGTATTTAGGGATAATACTTTTTATAGAAAAAATATGGAAGTCAGAAAAGAATGGCGAACAATGGGAAGAATTGCAGTAATAAACTAGATGGTCAGGGAAACTCTTAGTATAAAGACATTTGGATAACCTGTAGTAGGTATGACAACAAGCCAAGAAAGTGTCTAGAAGACATTCCAAGCTCTTCTGGATATTAACTCTCTCATGGTGGTAGCAGGATTTATGTGACTTAGAAACAGCAAGGCAGCAGTGTGACTGGAGTAGAATGAGCAGATGAGTGAATGGTAGAGGTAAGGCAATTAGTCACATTGGTTATAACACGGCCTCATAGCACATATGAGTGACTTTGATCTCGATGAGATGGGAAACCACTGGAGGGTTTTGGACAGTAGAGCCACATAGTATGTTTTACATTTTAGCAGACTGACCCCGGTTACCTTGTTGAGATTAGACTGTGGCAGAAAAGGAATGGGGCATAAGGTTAAAGACAAAAAGACCAGCTGGGAAGCTATTGCAATAATCCAGACAAATTACAGTGAAGGTTTGAGGCATAATGGGAACAGTAAAGGTGATAAAATTTGTTTTTATTCTGGATAGATTTGGAAGATAAAGCCAATAGGAATTGATGACATATTTGTTGGTTGTGAAAAAGAGAAAAAACAAAAACAAAAATATGTTACATTTTGAGACACCTGAAAAGCAAAGATTTATTCTCTTAATACTGAACACTAAGGTAAACCTTATGAAAGGCTTTCCCAACCAGATTCATCAACTGGAATTCCAGAACAGCTGTGGCAAGGAGGAATGCCTTCACATGGTTCATCTAACATGTCATTTCCATTAGAGATTGGAATGTTCCTTCCTACCCAACAGCATTGCTTTCTTTATAATTTAATAATTCATTTTCCAATCATAATCCCTGGGCTGAGATGAAGTAAATAGGAGGCTATAAATAATGGGAACAGTTAAAATTTAGAAAAAAAAAGTGAAATATTAAGATACCTTTATGATGAGTTTTCTTCTCAATAAAATGTACTATAAAATTAGTTGGGGCAAATAATGGACTCTAAAATGGAAGGATTATTTTTTTCTTTATTATAAAATTAGTAATAATAAGAGAGCACCAAATAAGTTATAAAAATGGAGCTTAGTATTTATTATAGGAAGTGTTTCATTAATAATACATTTCATGTTCTTTATGATTCATTTACAAAGTTGGATGTTTTATAAATGAAGAACATATTGTACAATATTAATGGTTTTAAAACATAATGTAAGAAGTATGAAGACCCCAGGGCATAGAATATTGTACATTAATACCTGTCTTCTGAAGACCCCCCCGTTTGCCTTTTTATACTTGAAAAGGCACCCACAGTATATATTAACAGCTGCTGAAGCTGTTCTTGAAACATAATTATGTTACATTAAAAGGAATGGAATACTGAAATTGACCTCTTGTGATCAATTTATCCTGTTCTAAGAATAATAAATCAATTCTTACCTCTTCTTGGATTTTCATTTATACTCAAGTTAATAGTTCCCCTTTGAAATATAGACTTTACTGGTAAGTTATACCTAAGTATTATTGAACTTAAATATATGAATAAGCCCAAAAAGTGAATACCATCTTTTCCCCCAAATAGTGCATAACTAATAAGTACTATTCAAGAAGTGCCTGTTTTAGGGAAAAAAATATATGTTAAAGCAAAGTTTAGATTTCTTTTTTTTTCATTAAGTTTAATTTTATTCCAGACTTTAGATGGAATTCCACTTCTAAATCCAAGAGGTTAGAAGGCCAGAGCTAGATCCTATGCTGGCTGATCTTTGTGAAAAAAATTAATTAGGATGCCAGTGTGAAAATGACCACTTTGCTATAGCCTGATTTTAGCTAGAATATAATTAACTAGAGGCCTGATGCATGACATTGGTGCAAGAGTAGGCCTTCCTTCCCCCCACTGCCAGCACCAGCTTCCCTCTGGCACCTGGGACCCGGGCTTCCCTCGCAGCCCCAGCTTTGTCCGGAAGGTTGTCTGGAATGACATCTGGTCTAATTAGCATATTATGCTTTTATTATTATAGATGGTTTGGTGGTGATGAACTCTTTTAGCTTTTTCTTGCCTGAGATGCTCTTTGTCCTTCAACTCTAAATGATAGCTGTGCTGGGTGGAATAATCTTGGTTGTAGATCCTTGCTTCTAAGTTTAAATTTCATCTAGCAAGTTATGCCATGATTAAAAAATTGGGAAGCTCAAAACCAATATGGCTTTGTGTGTTAAACTGTATATTATAAATAATTGGGATGAGTATTGATGGAGTTAAAGATAGTCCAATAAGACTTAATATAGGTATTTTATAACATGTTGTAATATTACTCTATTATCACCAATTAAGCAAGCACTTTCACATATAAAAATTGCAGCATCCTGTTTCCACTCCACTAAGAATCTGGTCAATAGATGTCTTAGTCCTCCTTATTGCTAATAGTTAAAAGGATTTAATATGTTTCTTCATTAATATATGTTAAAATGATATACAAGTATAATACAGATAAGGCAAAAACTAAAATGTATCATGTATTTTTATATTTAAGCTTTAATCATAAATTTGTGTGCATAGGTGTATATACTAAAATGGTTATGTATATACATATCCTATATAATAAAAAGCTAATATGCTAATTAGACCAAACAGCAGAATTATTGTCTGGATGACCTTCTGGACGACCTTCCGTACGAAGCCGGGGCTGCGAGGGGCTGCTAGGGCCGGCCAGGGCTGCAAGGGGCTGCGAGGGCTGAGCCCCTTGCACGAATTTTGTGCATCGGGCCTCTAGTGTTAGTATAAATGCAGTGAATTTAAATATTCAACTCCAATTTTAGAGTGCATAAATATTTTACTACCTCAAGTATGATAAACATCATTTAATCAAGTGATATTTTATTTATTAATTATCCTTTATATATGACTCCAAAACCCAACTTGTAGTAAACTATTTATTTGAAACAGCAAAAATTGTCCAGCCAGTGTGGATCAATGGTTGTCAACCCATGAACCAAGAAGTCACTGGTTTGATTCCTGGTTAGGGCACATGCCTGGTTGTGGGATTGATATTCCCAGTCGGGGGTGTGCAAGAGGCAGTGGATCAGTGTTTCTATCTCTCTATCCTTCTCCCTTCATCTCTCTCTAAATCAGTAAAAACATATTTTTTTTTAAAAAAACAGCAAAAACGGTTAGCATGCCCCTGAAAAATTATTTTGGAATTACTGAAATGGTTTTCATATAAAGAAAATTCTAAGCCTTTATTAGTTATTTAAAGGAATTGAATATCTAAGTACATCATATCAAAATAAAATGTAAGCTAGTTTATATAAAAATAGCAAGCAATAAAGTTTTAGGTGGAATAAACTACTTTTATATAAAATCATGTTATTAGATACAAAATACATCCTATTTAGATAATAAAGGAGAATTTGTTCCATTCAATAAACCACCAGGAATAAAAATTTTCATAGAAATTTTAAATATTAATTCATACTGTCTGAAAGAAGTGTGTGCACAATCCTAACATGTACCAGTAAGAGCAGAACTTAATGTGCCCTGAGTAGAAAATGAAGCAGACTATCTTCAGTCAAGGAATACGGAATGATCGATCCATAGGTCTGGCCTTTGGTTGCCTTAGCCTAGAATAACCTGCAGGAAGCAAGACTCTAGCAGGATTTCACCTTCTAGAAAAGTCATGCCTTCTAATTTGGCCTGTAATCTCTTGCATTATTTACTAGGTTTGACCACAGGTTTACTAAATATTGCTTTTTACTGAGAAATTTATTATTCAAGTCTTCAATATTTACCAACTACATACCTCGCCAGCCACTCCTTTTAAATTATATAAAATACAAATTTTATTAAGTACCCAAACCACTCACTTAAGGTAGTTTAATGCACTTTCCACATAAAGAGTGAACCTTCCTGTGATGCTTCTATTTCAGTTTGGTCTGGGGTTATCATGTCAGGGTTGTTGTTTTTTTAGTAAGAAAGAATATGATGAAACTTAGAATAATGTACATTGGCATGAAGCAATCTAAAATGCTATTCAGTAGGTATAATTAGAAATAATTATTCTAAGATGTGTTGTATGCCTCCCTGCTTATGTTTAAATTGTCTACCACTGGCTAGTAAAATGCATACCTAAATTATGTGTTGTCTAAGTGTACAGACAGATTCAGAGGGACCTCAAAATTGTTTTTTCTTACTTAAACTAAGTAATGCAGACATTTAAATATTATTCCTGAAGACGTAGAATCAGTTAATTATAGTTATTTTATGTATTACTGTCTGAATACATGTCCAACTGAAATTTCTTAGCCATAAATTTAAGATTTACAGTTGTTGTTGGAAATTCATGGTGATTATGTAAATGTGCATTTTAAAAGGTGAAATGTTTTAGCCTAGAAACACAAAACATATGTTTATATGAAAGCTATAACTACTGTACAAGAAAGTGGGTAGTTGATTATTTTTCTTATCTTTGCCCAGATTTTTGACAAGTTTATAAAAGCACTTTTTAGAAGCTATCAGTCAGTATCTCCAGAATAAATGTAACTTTACTATTTTACACACATAAATTAATATATTATAGGTATATGCAAAACTCTAATAATAAATTTTAAGTCTTTACCCAAAGATACTGCCTATATGAATTATAAGTCCCTTACACAAATAACCTTTACTAATAAATATATGTTAATTACCTATGCAGTCGTCCCTACTCCTTGCTCTCATTTCCTTCTACTTATGTCTAAGCAGGTGATGATATCTTAGTCTTAAGACTTTTTATGATATATCCAACAATAAATTAACTCTTAATTATCTGAATTATCATGGCTCTTATTGCCTATGTTCATGTTCTACCTACAAACCCTGTCCCCAAAGTGGGACTGATTGTTTACCATCCTTTAAGAGGCCATGTGTTAATAAGGCTAACAGCTGTTGTGTTTATTTGGCTCACCACAGTAAAGCCAGTCATTATATTCTAGATATTGTCTACATATCCACCAATCAGAATTGGTCTCTCACACCTCTGATATCCTTCCCACTGAATGCACTAGAATTCAATGCTGGTCATCAGCTAAATATTCCACATCCTCAATCTCTTCAATATACTCTTTTATCTTCTTATTAACTACCAGCCCTTGAGGAAATTGAGACCCTTTTCTAATGGAGCCTGCGGCTTCCTCCTCTTAATTCTTCCCCGAATATTTGCAATCCACAGTGAATACTGAGCGTGTAGACCCCGTCCTTGAGGTGCATATATACAATTTATTTTTGAGTTTTGTGCACATCTATAATATATTACTCCTTAATGATCACACTCTGTCCCCAACCCTAACATTTGTCAACCACTGATCTGTACTTCATCACTATAATTGTCAATTCAGTTTTTAAATCAATTGAATCCTACAATATGTGATAATCTGTGATTCGCTTGTTTTTATTATGCAAAATGTCCTTGAGCCCTAGTTGGTTTGGCTCAGTGGATAGAGCATGGGCCTGAGGACTGAAGAGTCCCGGGTTCGATTCCAGTCAAGAGCTTATACATTGGTTACAGGTTCCCCAGCCCTGGTCAGGGTACATGCAGTAGGCAACCAATCGATGTGTCTCTCTCACATCGATGTTTCTCTCTGTCTCTCCCTCTCCCTTCCACTCTCTCTAAAAATCAATGGGAAAATATCCTTGGTTAAGGATTAACAACAATAACAACAAAATACCCTATGTAGCCTCTAATAGTTAACTAATATCATGTTATCTCATGTTCTGTCTCACATTTTCACTTCGAATTTATGCTTAAATCTTTACCCTTCTAGGAAGTAAAATTAATTTTATATTTCATATATATTTCTATTAGAGTTGTTCCATAGATGGCAAATAGTTAAATTTCTCTCCCACAACTCCTCTCTCTCTTTAGAAAGATGATATCCTGCAGTGTCTGAAGTTGAATAAATGGTTCCTTGTAACTTCTCATTCATTGTCTTCTGCAGTAGGGTCTGTCTGGCCTTGTCTTCACATAGCCATACTGAATGTGAACTAAAGGAAGCTGAGCACCTGTTGAGATTTTCTTTAGATGGTTTACTACATTACAAGATAAGGTGATGAGAGAAAACAAAATAGGTGAAAATAGTGTACACACACTATATCTTGTTATTAACCTGGAGCTAGATCACCACTCAACTATCACACTTATTTTTTATTTTTACTCCTCCAACACTGGATAACTGGATTCTCTGATGAATTAAAAGCATTTTGCCAGAATGATCACCATTTCTTACTTTTAAATATATATTTGTTTGCACTATGAGTACTATATGATCTTTGGTACTCAGCCTTTCTCCTAAAGGCAACTAACTTTTAACTGGAGCATTGAAAAAATACTATCACTGAATATTTAACTCCAATTATTATTTACCATGTCTACATGTGCCTGTTTTTGTCTTTTTTAATCCTTACTGGAGGATATCTTTTGTTTTGTTTTTACTGATTTTCAGAGAGAGAGAGAGAGAGAGTGAGAGAGAGAGAGAGAGAGAGAGAGAGAGAGACATTGATGTGAGAGAGAAACATCATTTAACTCCTATACACACCCCGAATGGGGCTCCAACCTGCAACCTAGACATGTGTTCTGACTGGGAATCGAACCCGCAACTTTTCGGTGTACAGGGGATTCTCCAACCAACTGGAGCCGCCTGGCTGGGGCCTGTTACTTTGATTGTATAGTCAAGTGTATGAAAGCAGGTTTGAGTCTGACAAAATTAAATAAACACAAACACTATCTACAGGTTATTCTCTAAAATTAATATGAATGCTAATTATGATGATTTCTTTTTCTCTGCCACTTTAGCAAATCTTTGCTGTATAACTCCACTTCACCAAGTACAAGCCTTACATGTGAGAACAAAATGTAGCCTTTATTCAGATGACACAAAATATATAATGTTGGATCAGAAGTAACCGAAGCCTCTTTCACTGCATATATCTGTAGTTAGGTGACATGAACTGACACATATTTCTTATTCATGAGTTCTACTGCACCAGAAGGAGGATTCACCTGAATCTTAAAACTGTTATCAACCCTTAATATATTCTGGCTCAGAATTAAATAAGCTGATCTATTGTACCAAAGAAAATTTTAGTGCAATGGCTGCTTCACACATCAGTGCTTCTCATTTGGATTCCAGTTCCTGTGGCCTGTGACAATCTTTGCAAATGATCTCTATTCCCTTTCCTCTTCTAAAAATTAAGATAAAAAATGACATTTTGAAAACAAAAACCTCACACTATCCAGTGACTTTTTTTTCTTCTTATGGTCATTTTTTGTCCTAATATGTATGTGGATGAAAGAGGGATGGGTACACATGCACATATATACTCATCTCAGTGGTAAGCCCTTCCCCTTCGTCTTTGGTCTATTGTAGTTTAATATGACCCAGGTCACATAGCTCTTGAACAATGGCCTCTCCTGTTCAAAAGGTCTTCAGAGCATTGTACTAATGTCAGTAGCTTCCAAATTGCCTCTAAAAACTCTTAAGATATTTTAAACACATTATCGAGGATGTATCTCTTTTGCTTTAGAAATAAGTCGTTTCCCATTTCCCCTTTGACATAGTTTCCCTTATAATATATTTGGCATAATTTGATTAATATTTAATCTCAGAAATACTTTTAGTTTGATAACCAAGGTTTTTAAATTATAGTCCTCATATTCAAACATACGCAGTATATTCAAACATACTGGTACATGGTAACGGGACTCAAATTCTGCTGTTCAAAATTCAAGAATTCATAATTTAGGGATGACACATAAACTCTCAATAAGTGAGAAGATTGAACATTTCAGGAAATATAAAATCTACTTTCCTTTACTTTAAAAAAACCTGTAGTATTTAAAATTTGGCTACTAAGATGGCATAAAATAAATATTTTAATAGAAATGTTAATTAAATTCAATTGAATTTAAAATTAATCTAATTAGCAGAAATATAGAGTGTTTATGAATTAAAGATCACAATAATAACATGTTCCTTTAAGGTAGAGAAATGCTCAAAATCAACATAGCAGCAGAGCAAGCCCACCATGATTTCTCCAGTTCCTAATGTCAGTAGTTATACAACATACAAAAGATATAAGTACATAAACACAGTAAATATAAATAAGAAGCAAAGACATGCTTGACCCAAGCTTGATTTCCACTCTTAATTTATTTATTGATATTATACTTCCAGAAAATAATTAAACCACTGTTTTTAGGGAAAAAAATATGACAGAAGAGTAGAAATTAAAGTTGAAAGAAATAGATGATAAACATTGTGGAGTAAAAAATGGAAGCAGGAATATACCAAAATGCACATTATAATATACCAAAATGCTTGCCATAATAACTCCCTTCCTAACTCTGAGTAACACTCAGCTTTAAGCTTTCACATAGCCATGCAAAGGAAACTGCATTTGTATAAGTGGAAATATTTGAGATCCAATCAATCTAAGTATTAAGGAAAAAATACACAATTGTATTAGTAGTAGTAGTAAGGAAGAATTTTCATCAGCGAATGCAGACAGGTGCATGAAACGATGTTTTCAACAGTACTGGATATATGCTGCCACATAGCTGAAACTTGAAGTGTACATCCCATAAAATGAGAAGTAATAGAGGATCTACCCATGAGCTCTTTGTAATTTGGTAAAGCAAAATTTACTTTAAGAATTATCAGGCAAAATAAGACATAAGAAAAATGACACTGCCCTGGCTGGGTAGCTCAGTTGGTTAGAGCATCATCATCCCAATGTGGCAAGGTTGTGGATTTGATCCCTGGTCAGGGCACATACAAGAATCAACCAATGAATGCATCGATAAATAGAACAACAAATCAATGTTTCTCTCTTTCTCTCTCTCCCTTTCTTTCTCTCTAAAATCAAAAAATAAAAAAGTATTTTTTAAATTCTCCTTTAAAAAAAGAAAAATGACAAAAAGAATCCCATAATGGAAAGCAGTAGAGTAGAAATTGACACATTATGTATTAAATATATAATATGATGAGCATATAAAAATGATTCTAAAGTTACTATCATCAGAATAGGAGCTTAGAAAATTAGTGAGTGTTTGGGAAAAATTCTCAAGTTTAAATCCTAATTTTCCTGTATAAACCAAAAATGTCAATAAACTAAAGAGCTAAAATTATAAAATAAAATATCACTGTGTGATATATACAGGGGTGGGCAAAATAGATTTACAGTTGTGAGTACATGAAGCACAGTATTTATTATTTATTAATTACTGTACTATTTTTTAAATGAGCAACTGTAAACCTACTTTTAACAACCCCTGTATAACAAAACATTAATTTACTTTACAATAAGAAAAGTGCCCCAATATCAGATTAGGTGTTAAAGCAGAAATACACGGCATGATCCTTTCAAAAATATTAATATAAACATAGCTGAGACTAAGAGAAAGAAATAATATTCTTCAGCATACCAAGATGTTACAAATACTTTTTTCAGAGCTGTGTGATTAAGGGTGATTCTGTTTTCTCTAACACATCTGCATATTTTCAAGACTTCTATGATATACATTTATTGAGTTAATAATTAGGAAAAAGCATTATTAAAATAATAATGGAAAAAAATGCCTTTCTTAGACCCTAGACAATGTTTGAATGAATTTCATCGCATGCTTCTTGGCTGTTTTCTTGATTGTTTTTCCTGTCTCTGACCACCTTTGTTTTCTCTGTCTTGATATCTTGTCTTGATTGATATGGCATGTGACCTGCTATAGCCACCTCTGCTCCTGTGCTCACCAAGGGGAGCAGGAGGGGGAGATGAAATTCACATCCCAGCAGTTATTTCCGTGGCTCCCTTCTGGGTCCTCGTTGTGTACAGGCCACATGGAGCTCTGGGAGATTCCTTCAGAGCTCACCTTTTGAGCTGGAGGTTAAACTACACTCAGCAGGAGGTTCTGTTTCAACTTTGTATAGTTTAGTTCAATCCAGTTCTACTTTCTTTGCCTATAAATTCAAGTAGTTGTCACTGTTCTTGTGATTTTTACATTGGAACCTGTTATATCATCCAACATACCTAATGTAGCTATTCTCTTTTACACTCCTCTAAAAGATCATAAAAATGTACTAGATCCTACCACTTTATGTGGAACTCATAGAACACGACAGTCATCAAATCTATGTATCTCACCTTTGGTATTCATTAGGAAATTGGTTTCCTCTCACTTTGCATTTTACCCAATAAAACCCCTTAAGTCCAGCAAAGCCAAATCTCAAAGGTAAATAAAAAGATTAAAGGAAAGAGAGAATAAAATACATTAAAATTATGGATTAAATTATTTATAAGATTTTTAAATATTCAGATTTACCACAGCTATGTTGGTTGGGGGGGAGGGGGGGGGAGACTGTCTTGATTTGTGATCCTAAGATCAATTTTAAATGTAGACTTTAATATAGAAAAATGTAAAAACATAGTAAGATACTTAAACTTTTGTGAAAAGAACAAAAATGTAAATTTTACTCTAATTTCTGCTATGATTACTAAAAGTAAAGATAATTATAAATTAAATTGTCATACTTTATGTTGGTTATAGTTAGCATTTTAATTTTAAGTAAACTTTATATTATAAAAGTACTAGAGGCATGGTGCACAAAATTTGTGCACTGGGCGGGGGGGGGGGGGGGGGGTGTCCCTCAGCCCAGCCTGCACCCTCTCCAATCTGAGACTCCTCAGGGGATGTCCAACTGCCAGTTTAGGCCCGATCCCAGGGCCCTCCCAACTGCCCTCCCTCCCCTGCAGGCCTGGTTTCCCCTAACTGCCCTCCCCTGCTGGCCTGGTCACCCCAATTGCCTTCTCTTGCCGGCCCGGTCGCCCCAACTGCCCTCTCCTGCTGGCCCGGTCATCCCCAACTGCCCTCCCACCCCTGCAGGCCTGGTTGCCCCCAACTTTCCTCCCCTGCTGGCCTGGTTGCCCCTAACTGCCCTCCCCTGAAGGCCTGGTCGCCCCTAACTACCCTCCCCTGCCAGCCATCTTGTGACCACATGGGGGGTAGCCATCTTTTGACCACATGGGGCGGCCATCTTGTGCAAGGGCATGATGGTCAATTTGCATATTACCTCTTTATTATATAGGACTAGAGGCCCAGTGCACAAAAATTTGTGCACTCGGGGGGGATAGGGGGTCCCTCAGCCAGGCCTGTGCCCTCTCGCAGTCTGGGACCCCTCGGGAGATAATGACCTGCTGGCTTAGTCCTGCTCCTGGGTGGCAGAGGGCAGGCCCAATCCCTAGGTGCAGCCCCTGGTTGGGCTCAGAGCAGGGCCGATTGGGGAGTTGGGGCACCGCCCCCTGTCATGCACAGAGCAGGGCGGATCGAGAGGTTGCG
This sequence comes from Myotis yumanensis, assembly GCF_028538775.1. Lineage (NCBI taxonomy): Eukaryota > Metazoa > Chordata > Mammalia > Chiroptera > Vespertilionidae > Myotis > Myotis yumanensis. The sequence continues at coordinate 18,244,838 of NW_027223759.1, forward strand.
ATGCCACCCTCAGTCATGCTCAGGGTAGGGCCGATTGGGGGGTTGGGGCACCGCACCCTGTCACACTCAAGGCAGGGTCGATAGGGAGGTTGAGGCACCACCCCCTGTCACGCACAGAGCAGGGCCGATCAGGGGGTTAGGGCGCTGCCCCCTGTCACACACAAAGAAGGGCCCATCAGGGGGGTTGGGGCTCCGTACCCTGTCATGCACAGAGCAGGGCCGATCAGGGGGTTGAGGAGCTCCCCCCTGTCACTCACAGAGCAGGGTGTATCCGGGGGTTGGGGCACCACCCTCTATCACCCACAGAGCAGGGCCGATCAGGGGGTTGTGGCCCCGCCCCCTGTCACACACAGAGCCGCAGGGTGATCAGGGGGTTTGGTCGCTGCCCCCTGTCATGCTGATCCCGGTGCCGGGAGGCCTCGCTGCTCCGCTGATTCCAGTGCTGGGAGGCATATTACCCTTTTACTATGTAGGATAGAGGCCTGGTGCACGGGTGGGGGCCGGCTGGTTTGCCCTGAAGGGTGTCCTGGATCAGGGTGGGCATCCCCACTGGGGAACCTGGCCAGCCTGGATGAGAGGATGATGGCTGTTTGCAGCTGGTCACACCCCCTTCAGGGTGGGGGTCCCCACTGGGGTGCCTGGCCAGCTTGGATGAGGGGATGATGGCTGTTTGCAGCTGGTCACACCCCTTTCAGGGTGGGGGTCCCCACTGGGGTGCCTGGCCAGTCTGGGTGAGGGGCTGAGGGCCATTTTCAGGCTGGCGGGTGACTGAAGCTCCCAACCTGTCCTTTTTTTTTTTTTTTTTTTTTTATTCTGGGCCAGCTTTAGCTCTGAGGCTTGGCTCCAGCTCTGAGGCCTCAGCTGCTGAAAGCAGGTATCTGGTTTGTTTGGGTTCTATAATTGTAACACTGTTGCGGTCCTGCTCACTCCAGCTCTGAGATCCTGGCTGGCTGAAAGCAGGTTCTGCGTTTGTTCTATAATTGAAACAATATTGTGGTCCTGCTGGCTGAAGCCCGGCAGGCTGAAAGCAGGTTTCTGGGTTTATTTAGCTTCTATATTTGTAACAATGTTTCTTAAACTGCAAGCTCAGAGGCCGGCAAGGCAGGCGGGGAACGATGGCTTTCTCCATCACTGAAGCAAGCAAGCCTCCTGTTCGCTTCAAGCTGCCTGGCTGCCGGCTGCCATCTTGGTTGGCAGTTAATTTGCATATCACCCTGATTAGCCAATGGGAAGGGTAGCAGAGGTATGGCTAATTACCATGTTTCTCTATTATTAGATAGGATAGTGTTTTATGGACTTTATGCACATTTTATTATTTGCTGAGTCTGAATAATCATTGTGTATACTACATGTAGGCCAATTTTATAGTACTTGAAAGATGATAGCATTACTTTAAATGATAATAGGGGTTTACAATGGTTGTGCCTCCTTTTATGGCATATCTGATTGATTGATTTAATGGCCAACTATTAATACACTAGTGACCTGGTGCATGGATTCGTTCACATAGAAAGGAAATTAATTAGAAGGTGGCCGGTGGGGTGGGACTGGTGAGATGGGCCAGACACGCCCTGGAGCCAACCTCCCACCTTCCCTCCCAGCATCTGCAGAGAGAGCAGGGTCCCTCTGGCAGGTGGGGTCCCTCCACCTGGCCTGCAGTGATCAGAAACTGGCTCTCCGACATCCCCTGAGGGGTCCCAGGGTACTCTGCAAAATTGCTGTTGTACAGGGTGTGGAACACAAATGCAAGTGTGCAATAAACCAGATTTGGGGCCGACAGTGCCCCAGCAACAACATAAACCATGATAGAAGGTGGAATCACGCAGCCCCACGAGGAATTGGGCTCCCTCTTCTCTGGTTTCAGGTGTATCACCTGAGAACTGCCGCTGCCAAGTCACTGCAGCTCAGCAGCTCCTGCGTTAAGTGTCTGCTCCCTGGTGGCCAGTGTGTGTCATAGTGACCAGTCGGACAGTCAGACATTTAGCATATTAGCCTTTTATATGTATAGATTTCAATGTGTAAGGTTAGTACACTTCTATGGTGTCCAACATATATGAAGGTGTCCACACAGCTGCCTCAATCTACTAATTTATCTATAATTTCAAAATATCAACCACTTTTTTTTAAGCCCATATTTTTCGGCTTCTGCTGATAGAATAGAAAATTTACAGAGCTTAGATTCAGAACTGGATTAAAATCTTATATCCTTGGGCAATGATTTAACTAACCTTTATTTCTTTTCTCTTCTCTGAGTTATATAAAACTATAAATTTGAAAGTCATGGTCTTTGATTTAAATCTGGCCTCATCCAGTATTACTAGATGTTTGACATTGGACATGTTTCTTGATTTCTATGAACATTAGATCTGTTTTGTGAAATGGGAATTGTAGTATCTCTTGCCTTAAGAGAAACAAATGAAATAATAAATATAAAAGTGTTCTGCAAATTGCAGAGCTTCATTCCAAGTTTCGAATGTAGCACCTCTCTATTTACTACCTATTTTTAGGCTGAGTTCACTTTCCCTGAAAGGGGGAAAATACAAGTCCCATTCACTCAGAGTCAGATAATATGCAGACGTGCAAATTACAGGAGGCTTGCAGAGGAACAGCTCTCTAAATAAGCATGGGAGACTTCACTGAAGTGGCGGCATTTGAAGTGGGGTTTGAAAAGTGAAGAAAGCCTGGCCAGCATGGCTCAGTGGTTGAGCATGAACCTATGAACCAGGAGGTCATGGTTCTATTCCCAGTCAGAGAACATGCTGGGGTTGATTCTCTCTCATCATTGATGTTTCTATCTCTCTCTGCTTCTCCCTTCCTCTCTGAAATCAAGTCTCTCTCTCTCTCTCTCTCTCTCTCTCTCTCTCTCTCTCTCTATATATATATATATATATATATGTTTTGTTTTTTTAAGTGAAGGAAAAAAGCTCCAGAAAGAGGAAAAAGCATGATCTCTGAACAGGACCAAGAACTCCCTATGTCATGAGTGGTGTGAAGTGTAGGCTAGAGCGCCAATATAGGATATGGAAGGAAATGTGGTGGGAGCTGAGGTTTGCAAAGCGTTTTGACACAAGACGGCAAAGAGTCATAGAGGCCAAGCTACGACCTCCTCGTTGGTTCAGTGTGGAGCCATCAGGATTCTTTAATGATTCTTTATGCGGATTATGGCCAAGTGATTCCTATGCCTTATACGTTTTTTTACTTAAAACGCTAGGTAGTTAATTCCCAAGACCTGAAACCCTGAACTCAAGGGACACAGTTTAATGAACTGAGTGTGGATAAAATTTGGAAGAAACAAGTCACAACCAATCTGCTTATAATTATTAAACAGTAAAACAAAAATGGCACAGTAGTCAAATGTTGACAGTCAGGTAATGCTCAGTGTGATACACTACTGATGAAAGTGGCTGGGTGACCTCTCTGCTCATAGGATCTGCAGGCCTCGTGCTTTAGGAAAAGTGTATCCTGGCCCCAGAGATATTTGATAGATGCCCTTCTTCCAAGTATACACATGAACCCAGACAGTTTCTATAGTATGTGCAGGCGTATGTTTATCAGACATATTAAATGCTTGGAAATATGTGTGCTGAGTGAATACATGGTAGCTAGTACATTTACCCATTAACTTGACATAATTATCCCTTTTGCTCATAACACTGACAGAACTGGCCTAATTTCCATTAAGCATGACTACAGTTTTCCTACACTAATCATATTAATGCCATACTTGTTTTGATACCCAAGAAAGTAATTAGGTTGTTTTGATGACAGTGAATATAATATGTTTATTAACAAATTGATATGTTTCATTTCAATTAAATGTAATCAACAGACAATAACCCTAGTCATCTAGCTAACAATTAAAATAAGCATTATTTTCCCGAAGCATATTTAGTTTATTATTTGAAAGCAGTTTTAATAAATTTCCAAAGATTAATTAGAAAATTTTAAGAAGAAAGAAGATTGTTGATATTCTAAATCCATTAAGAACGCCTTTGCCATCATAACAATTGCACCATTAGTGAAAATTCCTTATCACTAATTGGATTAAGTACTTTCTTTACCTTCACATCAAAATAATATTTTAAGACTCTTTTTAAAAATACTGATGATTTATGAAATACTTATATATTTGAAACTGAATTATCCAAGTCCTTAGAAATTATATCTGCCATCATCTGCTTATTAATTATTACATGTTATTTGAATGTAAAATTAATGCACTGTAGTTGTTATTACATATATACAGTAAGCATATATAATGACATTGCCATGCTAATTATTTTTAAGTGTACAACTTGCAGTACAAATTATGAGGTTGTACAACCATCACCAGAATCTTTTTCACAATTTTTCACATACCTAGCAAAACGGTACCTCTAACTGTTAAAGCATAGAATTACTATATGATCCAGCAATTCCACTTCTGGATATATATTCAAAAGACTTGAAAGCAGGGACTCAGAGTGTATACCAGTGTACATTCATATGCTTAACTTTTTGAGGAACCTCTGAACTGTTTTCCACAATGCCCATATTATTTTACTCACCACCAACAAAGTGCAAGGGTTCCATTTTTTTTTCACATCCTTACTATCATGTGTAATGTTCTTTTTTTTTTTTTTTTTTTAAATTATACCCAATCTAGCTTATATATCTCCTGGTTTTGATTTTCATTTCTCCTAATGATGTTATTGATTTTGTGTGTGTTTATTGAAGAAATATCTATGTAAGACCTTTTCCCATTTTTAAATTGGATTATTTGTCTTTTTGTTGTTGCATTGTAAACATTCTTAACAAATTTGGCCTTTAGGGTAGCCCCCAGGTAGGTTAGAACAGACAAACACAATCATGTGTTTATAAGGCCTGCTCTGCTCTGCTCCCTTCAGGACTAGGGACTGTGGTCGCACACGAGAAACCTGGGCCTCCAGCCTCAGAACCACAACCGAGGCTGGGTGGGTTTGGACAAGAGCATGTAAGAATTCTACAACTTTTTCTTACCATTTTTAAGTTGCCTTTTTCTTGATTCAGCATTCACTTAGCTGCTGTATTCCTTTGACTAATATAGGGTTCTGAAAAGTTGGTTCTGACAGTTTCTGCTTGCTTTTCAGGGTTTTTGTGAAGAGACAGGCCTTTGAGCTGCCTGTTCTACCATTTTGCTGACATCACACTCTTGTACTATAGTTTTATATTCTAATGAGTCAGTGGAATTAATAAGTAACCTGAGAATTATAAGACAGGCACAGTATCAAGTACTGTAGGAGACATACAGGTGAAAGACTGGCCCTCAAGGAATGTGGAGACTCGTGACAAGCATATAAATTTCTGTTAAACAAGGTACTTTATGACCTGCTATAAACCAAAGGAGTTGGGAAAGGATTAATAATGATAACTTTTAAGGTGGATTTTGGGGGTTATGTAAGATGTTTATAGTTGGAGAAAATGGTTCAGCTGGGACAGCGTAAGTATAGTATAAGGACTGAGAAATGAAACAGAAGATACCTGTTGTATAAGTATGAAGGCTACACGTAGAGATTTAATGGAAGATAGAGACAAATGATAATTACTTCTATATTCAGAAGACAAAGAAAATAAAAACTTCTAAGCAAAGAAATGCATTGATTAAAGCTACTGCTTTTGAAGTTCAGTTTGGCTGTGTTGTGCAGAATGAATGAGAACACAAAAGTATGTATGGATTTGAGATGGGCATATTTTTCTGAGTAGCTGAATCCTTATATTTTATCTATGAGTAATTAAAAATTACATCTGTTTTGAAAAATTTTAATAAATTAGTAGCTTAAAACCCACCATATTTTATAAAACAGATGAAAGCCATTTTCTAGAGCTTATTATCCATACATCACACACTTTTCATTTACATCTAACACACTACAAATTATAGTATTTTGGGTCCTATTTAGATATATCTGGTATTTTCTATTTAAAAAATTTCAAAATATTTTAAATTTTGTATCTAGTCTGTCAGTGGCTAAAAGTTATCTATTCTTCCTGCAAACATTTCTAAAACTGTTTGCCATCTTAGTAATTAATCAAAGTTAAGAATTCTATTACATAGATCTATGCCAATTAACAACACACTTTACTTATCCCATTACTTCTAATTTCTTTTGAATGCCCTGCCATGTTTTATCTACATTAGATACTTAATAAATGTTGTTTCAGGCAATAAGATAGTGAACAACTTTGTTTAAAAATATTCCCCATAGTTATAATAAAAATAACTTTCTGTGCTTTAGTTCTTTAATATTAATTAATCCAAACTACTCTCTAAACCATGCTAGCACCAATCCTTCACGCTCTAGAGTACAACTACAATGACAAAAATACTAAGTATCTCTTCCATGACCAGCGATTTATTGTTACTATTTTTTTTTTTTGCTTGTATTCTGTGGCTGTCTCCCATCTACATTAGTTTGTTGTAATACCTAATGAAGATGAAAATAGATTAATCTGGCCCAGAATAAACTGAAAGGAAAAATAATTTCCATGAAGGATATATAGAGAATCATTAAGGTTCACCTTAGCCGTTTTATTTAAAGTAGTAGAATGCACGTTCACTGTTGTACATTATCCATAGTTAATGCAACCGAAATGTCCTCTACAGAATGACACTTAGACCTGAAGGGAGATAACAATTATCGCTGTGTAAAAACAACATATCAGAACCTTATCTGTGGAACATCAGAATTACATGTGAGTTACTTCTAATCCAAGATAGTAATCAGGCCTGTGAATTTTACTCTCTGCTTAAAATTTATCATTACAATGTCAAAGGAAGAGAAAATATATATCCCCAGCAAAAACTAGGAAAGTGCATCATCCAAATGCTAGAAACATGAGGGACTTTAGTAAAAGGCAGCCCAGAGTGGAAGAAAAACAACTAAATGCATGGATAGGTACATATATATGCATATGTACATACATAAAGATGTCAAATATCTAAAATGGCGTACTATATATCAAAGCCTGCTTCGTGTCCTTTAAACGTGGATGACTAGACAGCACAGTTCACCATAACTCTCCAGCTCCACTGGTTTCCATACTTCCTCTTGTCTCATAGAATAGTTCCACAGTAACCCTGTTACGCTTGCACACTGCTGTATCTCTCAAATCTGGCCCATCACTCAGTATACGGGGAAGCACCCAGGGGATCACCCAAGTTCAAGCACCTTCTGCTTTGATTATCAGTGTCAGATATTTAAAGCTATGCTCCATCAGGCCACTGGTGTTTTGAGGTGCGTCCTTAGGTATAGTTTTGGTGAAGCAAATAGGAGGGGAAAGGAGCTGAATTTCCTACCATGGTTTCAAACCTTCCTGAGATGACCACCTGCTCCATCTCTGACCTCATCTGCTCCCTCTCCACATTTCTCACTCCTGTCCAGAAGCCACTGGCCTTTTTGCTGCTCCTTCAAATACCTATGCCTCAGAGGCCTTACTCCATCTAGAAATCACCATCTCAATATCCACGTGGCTTATCCCCTCACTTCATTTAAACCTCTGCTCCTGGTCATCTCATTAGAGAGGACCTCCCTGAGTACCTACCTCAATAGAACCTTACACCACTCTTATGTTTCATTGTTGAACTTACCACTTGCTTATTGTCTCACATAAACAAGAATTAAAGCTTTCTGAGAAAAGTTTATCAGAATTATACTATGTCCTACTGTTCAGAATATAGTATAGAAAATAGGAGGTCTTTGAAAAATAGTTGTTGGATGAACAAATGAAGACGTGAATCCCTCACATCCTTATCAATGAGTTTTTCTTTCGTGTTTTGCAGTTGAGAAAAATGGGCTTTTAAGTACACTGCCTTTTGTAATAATGTCACCAGAGGAAGACCCGGACAGAGGCTGGTCTGCCTCAGCATAGTCTGGAAATAGGATTCCTTTGTGGTGTTGCAGGAAAGGCACAGGAGTACTTTAAGTGATAGTGGCAAGATTTAGTAGAGTGGAAAGAGAGTGTGTGCCCTCAGAGAGGTAGAGAGTGGGCAGGCTATCATAGTGGCTTCTTTGAGGTCCTTGCCATACCTCCACATGTTTTCTTGTGTTCAGAAAAGAGCAGCCTTTCTTTCAAACTACCAGTCTCTTCCCTGGCTCTTCCTGAGGTGTACTTGTTTGCTCCCCACCTAGTCCATTTCCCAGATATTCCAAGGTTTCGTGCCCTTATCGTCCCAGATTTCTCCAGGCTAGTCGCCCCCACCCCCTGCCTTTATGATGCCATCTTGGCTTCTACTGCGCATGCACTCAATGAAAGGAATTCCCCTCCGAGTTTTCTCCCTCCCTTGGTGAATCCAGCAGAATGGTGCCAGTTATCCACCCCCATTCCCCAATGTGGCTATAAAACTATGGCAGTTACTTCCCCGGCTGACTGTGAAACTGCTGTTTCCCCACTCAGTCAGGCGTAAATATGTCTGGCCCCCTTCTCTTTCATAACTGCCTATTGTAACAATAAGGTCTCTATGTTTGAAAACAGTCTGATTTATTAAAACCTGTGACACTTGAAGTGTGTTTTATGATGCTACTAAAAATAATTCTAGAAATTATTAAATAATCTTAAAAATAAAATTAAAATAGTTTATAAAACTCCCCTTGTGTATAAAGATTGCCAAGTCAATTTGGCAAAGATAAACCTTTATTTGTAGGATCTGTTTAGTTTGATAACAATTTATATTATTCTGCAAGAAGGTTCATGTAAACCTGAGTCTTGCATTGTAAGTCACTTTCTCGAAATAAAATTCCACCATGCAGCTATGCATAAAATAAAAGCACCAGAAAGTGGACAGAATCTGCAGGTTGGGATGATGCAGAGTTCTGGCTAGATGCCATCTGAGACAGTAGCCCTCTAGGGTGTGTGAGCAAAGAGGTAGTAAATATAAAGGGGCAAAGTACCCAAACAGACTACCCAGTACTCCCATGAGTAGAAAATCATTCTACTAATCAATTCTAATATGTGAAGGAGAATAGAGAGATGGACAGGGAAATGGCAGAGACTGCTGAGGCCAGGCCATATTGTCACATCTTCAAGAGATTATGACTTAAGGAAAGAGTAGAGTTACACAGCTATGACCCTCCAACACACAGTGGCCTACATAACAGTGAATTTGCTATACTTAAGTTCATGAATGCTGATAAAGCACATCAGTAACTTCTCTCCCTGTATGGAGGAATGGGGAAAAAGAGTTACCTTTCTTCACTGAAAGAAATGTGGGCACAGTATGTTAATAAATTATAACAATACAAGGCAGAAAGTAGGAAGCTCTAAAAGAAAATAATGAGGATTAATAGTCTTAGGGGAATATAGAAAAAAGGACCTTACGTTTCCAGGGTGGTAAGGGAAGACTTCACAGAGAAGGTGGGACTAGAGGTAGGCCTGAAGGTTGGATAGAATTTGGGTTGCCCAGGAGCTGGAAAGACATTCTAAAGGGAGCAAATTGTATGAGCTCTGGAGCAGAAATATGCAAAGAGCTGATTAGTAGATAAAGCTAGCTGGATTATGCTGTTCTCACTATTTTAGGTTTATTTATCTGACATGTTTTATTATTAATTTATTTTGACCATAAATGACTCAATTCTATCTTGAATATTGCCAAGAAAGATACTTATTTAATGTACATTTAAATATAATGCTTTTAAGAGGCCATATTTTAAATGTGTTTATTGTTATACCTTAGCTTGGAAGTGTAGTGAAATCTATGGGAAAGAAAGCTATAATATATGTTAGGTAAAGAATGAAATTAAAATTTTATAAAGTGCCTATTTTTAAACCTATAAAACACTAGAGTGGCCACAAAAGGAACACAATGATTTGTTAGAATGCTTCAAAGAAATAATTCACACAGTTGGAGAGAAACCTTGCATCCAAACAGCTATTTTCATATTGTTCTTAAATTAAAAAATGCTCACGTTCTCATATTTCTTTAGAACATAGAACAGGTTTTAAACCATGCCTTATTACAACTTAATTGGAAAAAAAGAAATTTGGCTGTGTATATAACTGTAGCAGTTTAATAAAACATAATATAAACTTTTGTCTTTTTTAATAATGCCAGTTAAATGAAAATAATTTCTAGTCAAGTTTTCTGCCCCTAGCTTTTAACAAACAAACAAACAAACAAAGTTACAAAAATATTTAAAACATTTTAAGATGTTAAGGTAACAAAACAAAATATACAATGTATTTTTTAAATTAATCCTGAGATCTGATCATATTTATCTTACAAAAATCCCAATGGGAGGAAATAGAACATAAAAAATTCCTTTGTTCAAGGTTATGATAATCATGGTAAATTGGTCATGTATTATAATCCTTCCTTCCTTTTTACTTCTCTCCCTCCCACTCCCTTCTTTCCTTCCTTCCTTCCTTTTTTTCTTCCTTTTTTCCTTCCCTCTTTCCTTCCTTCCTCCCTCCCTCCCTCCCTCCCTCCTTCCCTTCCCTTCCTCCCTCCTTCCCTCCCTCCCTCCCTCCTTCCCTTCCTTCCTTCCTTCCTTCCTTCCTTCCTTCCTTCCTTCCTTCCTTCCTTCCTTCCTTCCTTCTTTTCTTCCTTCCTTTTTTCTTCTTTCCTTTTTTTCTTTCTTCTCCTACCATATGCTAGACATTGCAGCTTTATATTGACTCCCTTAGCCTGATTCTGAACCGCAGCCTTATTTCTACTCAGGCACTGATACTTTCAAACTTCTAGCCACTCTACTGCTTGCGTACTTCATCTTTAACTGAATTGAATCTGTATTAGGACTTCAGATGCTCACCAACCTATAGGACAGAGAGAGGCTAAATTTTGGATATAGTACTGTATTTAATTGTTCACGCTATGTTTCAGTCTTATCCTAATTTTCTAATAAATCAAGTTAACTTCAAAACAAATATGTTATAACAAGATATTACAACAAGATAGGTTGTAACTTCTACTTTTGAAAGTCCAGTATATCTCTGTTCATATCCCCATCTTTGGTTCTCTGGCTTCTGTCTGGACAATTCTAGTTTCACCCACTTGACTGATATTCAATTTCTCGATTAAGCATATATTTGACACCATGAAGAAGGAAAAATATTGAACTCTGCTCATACTTTTTAAAAATATGTACATTCTTTAAACACAAAGTCCCTAAATCCTAATAAATTATGTGAACAATACACAAGCAAGGAAGACTGTACTATTGCTACAAGAGAGGAATTATGTCTATTTTAGGCAGATCATAAAAAGTTTTCTAGGATGAGGAGAACACTTTTACTTACATACATTTTATAGTCAAGAAGTAGCCAACTGAAATGGGAGAAGGAAGGAATTGTAAACCTAGGTGGTTGAGGTGATTGTTTAAGATACAAATAGATCATTCATTGGATAAGTGCTTAAACTTTTCCAAATGTGTGTGCTAACACATTTATATAAACCAAGGTCCTCCACACAAATACATGCTATAAGTACTTGATTGAACAAATAGAAAATCAGTAAAAATATATAAGATTTGAACATTATCAACCATACTTATCTAATTATAGGGTATTCTACACAATTACAGCAGAATATACATTATTTTTCAACACACATGGAACATCACCAAGATAGGCTATATGCTGGGCCCTAAAAAAAGATCAATAAATTTTAAGTGATTTAAATCATACAGAGTGTTTCCTGTACAAAAGTGAATTAAATTAGAAATCAATAATGGAAAGATATCTGGAATGACTCCAAATATTTTGAAATTTTAAAAAAACACATTGTAAATAACTCAAAGGTCAAAGAAGAAATAACAAGGAAATTAGAAACAATCTGATCAGATAAAAGCATAGCATATTAAAATTGGCAGGATAAAGTTTAACAAGGTTGAAGAATACAAGGTTAATGAACAATAACAATCTTATTTCCTCTATGCACTAAATTACACATTGTACCACAATTTATTTTAAAAAGCAACTATACATGATAGTTCCAAAAATGGAAATATTTAGGGATTAATTTTAAAATATAATTTAAAAAAATATTTTAGTATGCTAAAAGTATACTAAAATAATAATAATAATAATAATAATAATAATGAAAAGCTCAGGCCCTTGCTGGTTTGGTTTAGTGGATAGAGAATCAGCCTGCAGACTAAAGGATCCTGGGTTCAAGTCCTGTCAAGGGCAGATGCCAGGATTGCAGGCTTGATTCCCAGTAAAGGGCGTGTAGGAGGCAGCCTACCAATGATTATCTCTCATCATTGATGTTTCTATCTCTCTCTCCCTCTCCCTTCCTCCCTGAAATCAATAAAAATATATTTAAAGAAAGAAAAGAGAAATATCTCAGAAGACCTCAATAAATGAGAGCATATTTTTATGGTCTAGACTGCAGTGGTCGGCAAACTCATTAGTCAACAGAGCCAAATATCAACAGTACAACGATTGAAATTTCTTTTGAGAGCCAAATGTTTTAAACTTAAACTATATAGGTAGGTACATTGTTATTAACTTAATTAGGGTACTCCTAAGGCTTAGGAAGAGCCACACTCAAGGGGCCAGAGAGCTGCATGTGGCTTGCGAACCGCAGTTTGCCGACCACGGGTCTAGAGGACTCAATATAGGAAAGATGTCAATTCTCCATAAATTGACATGCAAATGTAATGCAATGTCTATTAAAAAAAGATATAATTTTTAAAAATATAAATAATTCAATTGTGTAAAGTGCAGTCCTATTATTGCAATTATTGAAATAGCCAGGACAAGGTTTTACAGCTTAAATGCTAGTAATTGCAGGAGTTCAATGCTGGATTCAAATTTGTGCTGAGTCCAGGGATGATCCTGGATTCTATAATGAGCCAAAGCTACTAGAAGAGTGAGAAAGATTCTCCATTTAGGGCTTGTTCTGTGGGCCCAGTCCTCTATTGATTGGGCCAGGGGAAACTGAGGACATAGTAACCCTCTATTTATCCTCTCATTTCCCTGGAGTTTCCTACTGTTGACTTGGTTATCTTCACCCTTTTCTCTATATCCTCTCAGGCCACCATACTTTATCCAACCCATTTTCAAGAAGCAAATGCCAATTACATTATATCCACATTTGCATCATCACATGATGTGTTCTTGTGTGTGTGTTTCATTTTAAATTATTGACTCTTTAGTTTTTAAAGCTCTAATACATTTCTTTGAGCATGCCCTTAATGGAAATACCTACTCCACATGACCCAACTAATTCTCGTGTGTTTATAGCTGTTCACAGCCAAGAAGAATCATACTTGGATCACTATAGCCAAATAAGCTGTGACTTCTGATAGAAATCACTTCTGATGGTAATAATCAAACTAATATCATGTTAATGGACAGATAAGGGATCTTAATGATATTGATTAATATTTAGCCAGACTTTTACAATTTTCAAATTTCTCTGACCTTTAAAAAAAATTATACTGATTATTCATAAATGTAGAGTGTATATGTGATTGACCTGTAGTCATGTGTGGCTATATTGGTTCATAATCACAATCCCCAAGTCTAGTAAGTACTCTTCCTATAAAACCTTTAGGAAGTGAAGTGTTATTAAACATTCATGTAGGCACTGTATTGTGTTAGCAACTTAAAACAAAACCTTAGATTTTAGAAGAACCACTTATTTTGTATAGTTTTTCTTTGATTCCAGTGGTTAATAAGTGACTTTGTGCCTTATTTCAAAAATGGTTCAATGTAGTGTGATCTTTATGTTTACTAGAAAAGTGTCAGGTCTAAACTGAATACTTCCCCATTTACATTTCTATATCTTCATCTCTTGTTTTGTCATAGGGGTAATTAGAAATATATAGGGTTCCACATTGAAGATTATATAAAAATAGTATACCTAGAAATTTGATTTATTTTTTATTAGAGTTGTTTTATTTTGGTAAAATACACAAGACAAAGTTTGCCATCTTAATCATTTTAAATGCACCATTCAATGGCATTAAGTACATGTTGTTGTGCAACCATCCCCATCATCCATCTCTAGAATTTTCCTGTCACCCCAAATCCTGTGTCCCCATTTCTCCTCCCCCAGCTTGTAGCAACCCCCATTCTTTCTGTCTCTATGTATTTGAATAGTCTATGTACCTAATGTAAGTGGAATCATAAATAGATTTTTGAATCTTTTTCAAATATTTTAGTTTGAAAGAATTTTAGGTTTAGAAATGTGATTTATATTTACATTGTACTAGTATATAATTGTATCTGAGTATGGGTGATAAATTGTCTTTAGTCAAAATATTATGCTGTGGGCAAAGAGTATATTAGAAGCTCAAAGGTTAATCATATCTTGCATCTACCCATTAACAATTTGTCTGATAAGACACTCAAAAATATAATCTGTATGGAATTTAAAAACAGCTGTGGAATTTTGTCAGATGACCAAATTTCTTCATAATGAAATAGCAAAAGTAAAACATTAGAGGGTTGGCAGCAGGTGGAGAGTTTTCCCAGCTTCTTTCTTCTCTAAATCATCTTGCTCCCACCTTTCTTTGGTTTGACATATCCACCTAACTCCAGATAGTCCCCATATCCTGGGCCTCCAGAGCCTGCTCATCTGTCTTATGCTACTCTGCCAACTTCTCCTGGCTCTCCAACTACTGGAGGGAACTAGGATATTCATGAGTCACATGCCCAACTGCATCCAATTTGTATGTTAGATGGACTTATAGGAGAGCAATAATAAATACAAAACTGGCTTTCCTGGAACCTTCAATGGATGGGTTTCAAAGTGTTATTTGGGGGCAGTGCATTGATTGGTAATAATAAATAGCAAAATCAGTATAATCATTAAGTCAGTGACTCACCAGGGTAGTCTACTACTTCCAAAGTAATTTGATAATTCAGAAAGTGTTTTCTATGGCTTCAATGATGCATGGGTGCTACTGGAATGAAGTGGTCGGGGCGAGGCATGGCATGCATCTAGCTGAGTAGAAGCAGTCCTGTACCATGAAGACATTTTTTTGTGTACTACATGACTTCCAAATGCCCCAATGTATATTCTTGAAGTTGAAAGAAAATCATGTTGGTAATTCTTTTTAAGTTTTATTATTAGCCAAAACTCAACTCCATAACACAAATAAACACAAAGCAATCCTAAGCTTTAGTTACATACTATTCTTTAGGAATGCAAATACTTTGTAAATTTTTATCACAACTTTACCAATACTTGTTCACCATTGCAGAAAATTACCTCAGTGGCAGTAAGACCACTCGAATTTGCATCTCCAATGCAACAGACCTTAACAATTTGCATTTATAGCATCACCACCTTGATGATTCTATCATATAGCTGGGAGCCTCTGGTTCCATTACTATGTCTACTAGTGTTGGACCTGAGCATTTATATTTTGAAAATGATATTTTGTTATAAATTACTGAATTTATATTGCTCTTTATAGTATAGTTAGGTCAATATATTGATTTTTATGTTATTATTTTCTATTAAGTTTATTTTAATATAGTAGATAGAGCTTTATATGTTTCTTTTTCAGAGGGACCATTAGAGTTCATAGAATTAAGAATTACTGCGTGAAGTAATTAAGCAGACTAGTACCAATGCAAAAATTGCATAAGTCTCTTAGCTGAGCATATGAAGTGCTAATTATATAATCCTGAAAAAAAGATTCGCCGGGAATTATTGACACACTTGCACGTTTTGATTGACATTTCCATCGTGTATAAGTGATGCCATATACAAATGATAAAGCAAAGTCATGTAAAAGTTGGCCTTATAATGCAGATGTCTAATGGGCATATGAGTCATCCTTATCAACTTTCAGCCCTGCTGACCAGTCGGGTAATGAAAATGGATGGCACCTGAATGAGAAAACAATTATGTGACTATCTGAAGGAGGGTGGCCATACCCAAAGGATAAACGAAATACTTCAAGCAAAACTAACAGCAGCATAATGAGCTAAGAAGTGACAGGCACGAGCACAAGCAGCTCATGTTGGCTTGAAGCAAGCAGAGTCAGAGCTGCTTCACTGCCTCATTTAAACAGAGGAGTATGCTCAGCATGAAGCGAAGAGACAGCTTACAGAGAATGACGCCCTGCAGGTAACAGCTGCTCCTAACGCAAAGGACAGAATACACAGACGGCATATTTATTTATTTTTGCAATTTGTGAGGGAGCATTGCCTGACAGGAGTCAGTCCTTTCAACCCCACTCTTATGAACAGGAAGCCTCAAGGTCAATAGCCCCATCACACAGTGCAGGAGATATTGCCTTATTTATATGACTGAGTGGAATAGCTGAAGTCATTTGAACAGGAATATTGAGACTGTGTCATCAGTATAAAAATAAGTAATGTGCTGATTCTGGTTTCTTAAGAAAAATGGACATTCAAAACTAAGCGCCCTAAAGCATAATTTTAATGGCTCTTCCCTAGAGCCGTATGCTGTATTCAATTTCTGTTCTGGAAATTGTATCCATATTGAGTCCAGTTCCAGGTCCAGGCCAGAAAACAAAGGAAATCCAACTTTAACTGTTGCTTTTTAAGAAAGATATGCTTAATAGGAAAACAATGTTTTCTCACATATAATCTAGGCTTTGCTTAAGAAAAATATAGAAACCAAAGATAAAATATAGTAACCAAAAAAATATATGTCTGTCTTTATTGAAATGCTGGTAGTTTTACATTCTTGACATGAATAATTGAGTATGTCTTATGTGCAACTTCCAAGGGATAAAATAGAGGTCATAAAATGGAAAGACATGATAGGAAATATTTATAACCTCATAAAATAAACTAGCATTTTAATATCTTAATCTGGTCATTTTACTGTGCTTGTATATGGGTCCTCACTACAAATTCTGTCCCTGATTTGAACACATCACATATGAGAGATAAAAAGCACATGGCGGGTGGGGGATACAAATGCCATTCTCTTCATGAGCCTTATCTTTAGGTTGGTAACAATCTATCAACATGAGCAAGGTAACAATATATCCTGATAATAATAGGTAAGCAGATCCTGCAGAACTTTTCTAACAATATATTCAGAACCTAACAAATCAGTTTGTGAAGCAAAAACAGCAGGTGGAAGTTAAGAAAAGTTAGTTCAATATGATGCTATAAAGAAAAGCATGTGTGTCTTTTTTCAAACTTGGTTTAATATATATATTTTTACAGGTGGTAGTTTTATTTAAAGCATTAATTAGTTCAGTGTTTGTGTGTTTTATGGGAAGGAGGGCTGAGTAGCCATCCTGGCAGCAGTCAAATGCAGTGAGCCCTAATATATAATTCACTGTAATAATGGTGAGGAGCACACATTAGGTGACATATTTCAATGGACTGGTAAACGAATGCCCAGGAAAAGAGAGAATGTCAGTTTCAATAGAAAAGGTAGAGGTCATTGAGTAAATATAGTGGAGGCATGAAAGCGGATGCTTAAAATATTCATTAAAATTTGCAATATCAAATTATTCCTAAGTTAGTTAATCCTTTCTGAAAAACAGAATGATCAAAGTTTTATTCACTAGTTACAGATAAAAAATGAGATCCTTTTAGAAGTCAGCTCTTATAATCCAGCTATTACGTACATATTTCAAAGAGAGCAAACAATTTTCCTTAAGTTGTTTAGAAAACTAAGGTGCGGGTAGAAAATAATTACTTGTATTACTATTAAAGTGTTTGCTTCTATTCAGTGAATCTGAGACAGATATTGGTGGCTGCTTTGAAAAGCAACCTCTATTTTAAAGTTTGCTCTCCACTTTACAGTTACAAAATAAAGGAGATAAAAAGGATGTACTTTGTTTAAAGACATCAATGGATCAAAATTATTTTCAAAATCAAGAACAGATGCAAACAGAGACAATTGACTTAGTCATACAATTTAATGGTATTACAAGGTCCTTTGTGACCACAGATATCTATTTTGCTATCAGCTTACTATCTTATTTGTGTGTGTTTTTTTCTGGTATGGAGTAATATTCCTACAATTAGAATGATTTTTTCTCAGAAGAAGAATCAATAAATAGCTTTATTATGGTTTTTACATAGTATTTATGATGAAATTCAGATGTTAACTATTAAAAATATTCTCTGGTGGAACAGACCCAAGAGAAAAAGGCAGGTGGACACTAGATTAAAGGAAGTCGTCTTGTGCATCCTTCTGATTTTATTAGCAGTAGGATGAATTTATTAAATTAGCTAGATGCTAACCAAAGCTTGACCTGAGAATTATGAAGTGGAAAAGCTACTACGTGTAAATATGTTTTAGAAACAACAGCCAAAGCCCTTAGGGAACTGATGAGTAGCATGGACTACTGTCAGGTCGGTCCACCTGGAAGAGAGCCCGGGAGGCCTCCAGGAAGCCGGGGGGAGTCAGGGAAAGCAGATCCAGGGCTTGAGAGGACGGTGGAGGTGCTCCTGCTGTAGCGTAGAAAAGACTGACTCCACCTCTCCTAACGTCTTTCTCTCCCTGCCATAAATAATATCCATGGACTCACTCTAATTATGTGATGCATATACTAGTATAACCCCTGATTATGAATCCCTGCCTACAAATCAGGCATGGGAGAAATATTTTATTTCCCTGTTTTCTAGAAATCAAGATCATTTGAACTTGTGTCTCTTTCTCAGAAGCCTAGCTGGAAATTATAACTTAGGCATTATCCGTGCATCCATTCCCTAGAACTGTGCAGATGACCTAGGACCTCATTCACCACTGGAAATCAGGACACCCCTAGTCATGTTGTCAACATACTTCTCAGTGTCCCAGCTTCATGGGGATGTCAGTCATTTTGGTGTCATGCCTAGAGGGTTTTTGGACAAAGGGTGAGCCTTGGACCTGGGAAGCAACCCCTCACATGAACCAGGTGGCCTTTCCCTTTGAGATCTGGTCCCCTTCTCCAGGCACTGCAGTGAGTGATACACCATTCCTTCTCACAAAGCCTGACAAGCATCCATACCCCTTTTTTCCCTCTTCAAGGAAATCCCTCTCACTCTTTTTCCTCATCCTTAAAAGCTTTCCAGCAGCTTTCCATCCTTCAAAGATGACTTGCTTGAGGTGAGAGTTTAACCAAAGATGAGAAATACCTTTGCTTCTGTGTAGTTTCTGCTGTCTGTCCATCCAACATCCAGATGCAAGGATTTACAAAGTCTCTCTCCCTCTTCAACTAAGGGATTGGGGGAAAACAGGAGGAAAATAATGCGTATTAATGTTTCAACAGATTATGCTGTCATAGAGAAATAATCTCGCACATTGACATCAACCAAGCTCACTGTGATAAAGAAATTCATTCCAAAATACAAATTTAAAATAAATACCTCGCAGCTAAATTATGACAAGGAATCTGGAATGTATAGTCACTGTATTCAGTATAGAGATATTGAGTAAAAGCAGGTGTAAAGCCATTGTCTCCCTAACTGAAATGATAGTAAAGTAATGAGGAAGCTCTTCCAATGCTATTACTAAACTGTCTGCCCTTTCTGTTTTTGTCTTTTTAAATGTTTTTATGTATTTTATATTCTTGCTTGGTGGGGATAAAGCCCTTGGGTCTGGAGAGAAGGAGGACAAATATGAGAGTTGGACTGATTGAGAAAAAAGACATGTATTTAAATTGTTTACCATTTCCAGGATTTCCATTTCCAGGGAGGGCATTCATAAAGAAATGCATCCTGGCTTAGGAAGTTCGAGCTGGGTTTCATTGTATTTCTTCTAGAGTTCCACGTAACCGCTGCCAGTGATCTCCATCGTTCATTCTTGCCTTCGGTTGTTATAGAATTTATTAAAGAGTAAGAAGAAAAAGAAATAGGAAGACACTCCAGGGACAGACAGATGAGAGTGTACACACAGTTCCATACAATTTTTCTTTAGATGTTAAAAATAACTCTATCAGAAGTGTTGCTATAAACTTTGTTTTTTTTCCAACTCAGAAGGGTGTTAGATGTAGATAGCAGATAGAGACAGTGGGGGACTAAGACCATTCTGTGTCAAGTTATTCTGGACAGCTGATGGCAGCAACCAAGGGGTAATTAGGTTGCAAGGAGCATTGTATACTAGATGTGCTATGACAACACTGAAGGTCCCCTGGTAGGCTTCAAATGTTTCCCAACATTTCCCTGCCAATGGTTTTGTTCTCATTCAAATATTTAAAAATGCTCATTGTTACTCACATTCCAAAGTAATACACTGGAAAAATGGGACCACCAGTTGATACCAGTTAGAAGGATGACATAGGATTTATCAATTTAATACTCTTAATAAAGTCTTGTTCCTATGGATACGCTTGTGAATTAAGACAAGAAGTTTAAGCTAATGAGATTCCACTTTTAGATGAGGAAAAATAAACTGGTAGTTTCTACAGTTTCTTCAGGGGGAATTAGTTCTTGGAACATTTGTGTTAGCCATATAATTATTTCTTTTTTTAAGCTAATTAAAATCCACATATGGCTCAGTTAAGTTTATTTTAAAACAATATATTCATTATTTTAAAATGAAATCCAAAGGGAAGGAGATTGGATTGAGGGTTAAGTATTGGGAAGTAATGGTGCCTTCATGGAGTATATAACTCTAAGCAGGACAGAAGGGTGTGAGAGGGCACAAGCACAAAAACAATCAAGCTAATTTCACCCAGTGATTGGTGATCTGAAGGAAACAAATGGGGTGATGTGGCAGATGGGTGTTGTGGGTCCGTTCAGTTTTTAACCTCTTTACGGTCAGAAGACACCAATCTTCTTCTTCTTTTTTTTTTTAGTGTTTTATTGATATTAGAGAGAGGAAGGGAGAGGGAGAGAGAGGGAGAGAAAAACATTCATGTGAGAGAGAACCATCAGTTAGTTGCTTCCCATATGCACCACAACCAGGGACTGAACCCACAACTTGGGCATGTGTCCTGACCAGGAATCAAACCGGAGACCAGGAGACCTTTTTGTGTGCAAGACAATGCTCAACCAACTGAGCCACACTGGTCAGGACAAGAAACCCCAGCTTTGAATAAAATTCTGAGCATGCGGGAAACCCATATTAAAATCTCCTCCCCGCCCCCGCAACATTCCAGACCCTGGATATCTCAGGATATTCCCCCCTCATTTCGGCCCTGCTTCCTCTCCTTTCTGCTGTGCTTGCTGGGCTCCCTACTCTCCTAGAGTCCAGCTATGGTGGCTTGAGATCTTGCCCCTTTTCATCAACCTTTTTCCCGATCCTGGCTTCTGACTAATCTTTCTTTCAAAGTCTTGACATGGAAAGGAAAAGAAATAAGATTCAAATGTATCAATGTGGCTACTTTTGACCATATTATATTAAAATACCTTGTAAAAAGAAAATTGAATGGAAGATCTCAGAAGTGTTTTTTGGATGTACTAAATGTTACATCTATTGATCAACTTCCCATTAACAATGAAGTTGCTTACAATGATCTTTAAAGCTACTTCATCTCCTATTTTGTTTAAAGCTTTGTTTGCAAGAAAAAAAAATTTCAAAACAACTCTGTTGATTTGTTTGTATGCAAAAAACAAGACATTAAAAAGATGGTTGATAGGTTTGAATTATAGAATTTTTAGAATCCAAAGTTCTTTAGAAACTCATCTAACTACTGGACAAAAAAAAAAAAAAAAAAAAAGCAGCAGCGTGTGATTGAAGCATGTGAGCGTTCACTTTCTCATTCGGTCTGAGGTTCAGGCACATGAAGGATTGCCTTCCATGGTTCCACATCATAAGACACAGGTTCTAAAGCATAAGTAACCATTTCGTTTAGTCTATTAACTTCAGACACCTAGACCATGAGTCAATGTGACAATCTCACTTCTAGCCCTTTCTGTCCTTCAGGAAAAAGAATACTTTGAATTTGTTTGGTAGGTTCAAGCTGATGCTCAGAATGTAAAGGAAGAGTCAGGGAATTGCTAAGGAAATAGTTTGGTACTGCGTTCTTAAGAACCGAGGCACTGACATTTATTCTCACCATATCAAATGTGCTGGATTATAAAATATGTAAACATCAAAACAACACAAAATAAATAAAATAAAGGATGCAAAGGAAACACTTGTTATACATGGAAGGTGTGATCAAGTGATAAGTGGGATTTTTAAAGAAATCTTTAATAAATTTGAAATATAAAGAAATTCTGGCTGAACTAAAGATATTGGGATTAGGCAGTGGAATACTCATAAACTACTCTCAGAAAAACAAAACCCTGATGTGTGGCACTTGTCAGTTTCCATGGTTTGAGTCTCCCATCATGACAAATTTCAAATTCCCTGGTGAGGTCACTAAATGTGGAACTAGGGAGAGATGTGTACCATTGTCTTGTGAACAGTACAAATTGACTACAATGTATGTACCACTATGCCAGACCTGATAACATTTATTTTACCTAAACTTAAAAGTGCTTCTAATTCATAAAATTTGATCTGTCTGGCCTATGCAAGGATAGGCTAAAAGAAATTAATTTTTTGATTATGCTTCACCTCAAGCACTGAACTATTTCAATAGTAACTATTTCTTAAATCAACTTTCTATAAAATATATGTAGTATTGTTCTGCCTGCGGAGCATAATTTCATCAATGGCTGGTGATCCAAGGTCCTCAGTTGGCATTATACTATGCAGTGCAATGAGGAAGATAGTGTAGATAGTGGATAAAAGTTCATGGTCTTAAGCCAACTATTTGGGGGAGGGATGGTACCTCCATCACTAACTACCTGTGTAATACTGAGCTAGTTACCAGGATTCTGTATATCAAGATTTTCTTATCTTTAAACTGTAAAACTTATCAGTGCAGTTGGTTCTTGTAATTTAAGGTAGTCAGCTATATTCTATAAAGTCACAGCAAACACTGAATTGGTGAATATGAAATCCTCGTTTCTAAGAGAAACACAGGGTTAGTTTCCTGCAGGATGGTTCATCAAGCAATCAATATATGAGCTTGTTTTGTGTGTGTTTCTGTTTAAAGGCACCTTGTTTACTATATATTGTTGCTGCATTAATCTTGAACTCTTAGTCAACAGTGCTATATAGCTCATGCATGAACAAAGCTTATTTAACCCACGTATTTTCTCCATAAGTCACATCATGGCCTTCTTGCTCTTAGGAACACTGGATAACACTACACTTGAAGGCCATTTTGAACAGCAAATTACTATGAAAAGTGTGAAAACAGTGGCACTAAAGCGACACAAAGGACCCCTTGTATATATAGTATGAGACTTGAAATAAGAAGGCAGAGCTTTGCCTAGTTTGACCTCAGCAGGGAATGTGCACATCATGTGACTAATTTTTTGCCATTCTGTGCATGCCCACATCTGGGAATGTCTGCAAAAGCATTGATTGGGGGTTATAAATGGCGTTTAGCAAGTGGGCAACTCACAGGGGCAACTGCACTTCAGGGTGTTAATATATGTAAATTAGAACAGTAAGCACTCAATAGATGCTTACTGTTAAATGTAGGAACTGTGTAGTAAAAAGAGTTATTTCCTTTTGCCTTTACTAATTTTCCTCAGGTTGCCATTCCAATATTTGGTCTTTTTATTTTATTTTTTCCATTTCCCAGTTTACTGCCATTTGCATAAGCATCCACTGTTATCAACTTGCACAGCAGGGCAGCCTCTTAACCACTCCCTGCACCCACACCCTTAACAAAAACAATTCAGTTGACTGTCCAACAAGTCTGAGTGAGGACTTAGTACTCTGAGTGCTCAGCTCTATTACAGTTATTTTATTAATTCACCTTTGCTTTTATTCCCAACCTCCTGGCTGCATTTCAGGTATTTGAGTTCACCAGGAACATGCCCTTTACATTTGTGAAGTGTTATTGCCATTTCGAAGTAATGCTCAGACTGTATGTTTATGGTTTAGGGTTTTGGACAAGAACTTTCCTTGTCCAGGAACTGTGACCTTTTCATGATCTTTCCTCCATGAGGTACTCAAAACACATCACAGATTATTATTTCATGATAGATTATAGAGAACTTGAAGGTAGAGTTTGTGGCAGACTCCCTGGTAGATTTTATTTAAATATCACTTCCTTCACTAACTGTTCAACTGAATTCCATAGTAACAGAAAAGAAATTATTGCCCGGTGAAGGTTTTTATTTGTGGTAATACAGGGCAAACAAAAGGCTCTCATTATTAACATGTTGTTGACTTCTGAAGTCAAAATTTGGATGTCACCTGAAGAGGTTGCCTTGCTGAGATAAGCAATCTGGTGGGTTTTAGAATATATATATATATATATATATATATATATATATATATATATACTTTAATAAACAATCCAGAGACGGGAGGGATCCCTCACTGAACTTGAATGTTATGAATTGCAATATGAGGATTTAAATAGGTTTCACTTATGTTTATTTTATATAGTATTTCATAAAGATAAACCCCATGAAATATTTTATCATTGTATGTTGGCTCAATTATATAAATACTATTTAAAATCCAGGTCTTACTAAGGGTTAATAAGATAATGAATTCCAGTTCATTTTTTTTCAAAATAAGGATAGATATTTTGGGCCCTTTTCTTCATATTTACTTAAACATATATTGCTGCCGCCTTTTGTAAATGTTCCATAATTCCATTAACCACATTTTATTGATCTCTAAATTCATACAAGCCTTACATTTAAAGGTACGGTTTCATATTCAATATTATACTGTTGACAAACACACCAAAAAATAAAATAAAACCTTTAAAATTGAATGCCTCACAAAGGAGAAATGATGAAGTCTTATGAGTTAACATATGTATGGGAAATGCATTTTAAATGAAAATGTAACTGCTCTAGAAGAATAGATAGCTTTGTTTTACAGCGAGTGGAAAGTTCAGAAAAATATCCATCATTCGGTTACTAGAATAATAAATTAAATCAAGGGGGCAGGGAAAGAAAATAGAGGAGACAAAGGGAAATAAAAAAAAGGCAGGAGGTAAGTGAAGAATGAGCTATTGCTTGTGAACTAACTTCTGCCTACAAAAATGATAGGAAACCAGCAGACAGGGCAACAGAGAGAAAATTGCATCAAGCTTCAGTGTTTATGTTTTTGATGGAAATGTACAAATCACTTCCATTTCTTACGGTGCTGTCATGCTCCATCACTTTAGTCCATTTTCACCTTGCAAAGGAATTCTGAGTAGGACTTCCTTCTCTGGCAGCTAATTAATCTCTCACAAGCCTGCTCTTGCAACTCCTCTGCCTGGAATGCCCCCACCTTTAGCCAGTGACTCTGGAGCCGATTTCTTTCCCCCTTGAGCAGTTCTTTCTTCCCTTAAGCTATAAGAAAACCCATCCTTTCCTTTTCATTTGGGAAGCTATGTGAACTTTAATGTATAATTGAGAAATTGCTTCATCTACCGCACCACCTTAAATGAATAATCACTCCAAAATAATTGAATTAGGTTTTAATGATAACAGACAAACCCCGAATATAAATTGTGAATGTGCACCCTTTTTTTTTTCCCTTCTCAGTAGTGCATATAATACATAAGGACAGACATTACTTAGATTGTGTATTTCCTGTGTATTTGTGTTTCTTAGGTCTTTATTGTGATGACAGAAGTATACTCATAACGCTGTTGCATTTTCCTTTAAAAATATTACCAAATTTTGAAAATAGAATACTTAGTTTAATGGCTAATTCTTTATGTAAAAAAAATTAAAGTAAATGCATAATTCTTTATATGTTGAAATGCTCCAATTAAAAATAATAAAAATCCTATTTAGTTTTATTCTATTTAATAAATATGGCCTTTTCATAAATTGCTACTAATCAACCACTTCCAAAGTGCATTGCTTGATTTTGTCACAGATGGAACTTTTATTTCAGTAATTGCTCATAGGAGGTTAGAAATATGAACCATACTTTAATATTTTTCTGATGCTGTTCACATATATCTTTCTTTTTATTGCAATAATCTGTATTGCTTTATATTATCTTGCTTGACTTTGTTAAATTTTTATGAAATTTTGTCTATCTTTGTGTTTTCTTTTTATTTCCTTTTAATTAAACATAAAACACCTCCCAGCAGCTATATATTTCATGCCTTGAGAAAACAGAAGACATATATGTCAATGGAATAGCTATTCCAAATATTAAAGATTCTCTTTCTCTTTGTGAACATGTATGTAACTTGACCCATGTGTGTATGAAAAACATACTTGACAAGAATAGGATTACTATAAATATTCAGTTATTCATATATATATGTGTCACATTTTCAACCTCTTCACATGTGTAGTGTTACTAACTACTGGGGTCCATTTGCCTGTATGTGTCAAAGCCAAATAAGATGGGAACAGGAGTTTTCAGCAAAGAAAGTAGAAGTTTATTAGTTGAGGAAATGGCACCACACCCAGAGTCAAAAGTGAGCTAATGTTCAAAGATCTGGCTCCCCAGTGGCTTCTAAGGGATGGGTTTATATAGGGGAACAATCATTATTCATGGTGACTAAGGGAGTTAGGGTCATAGTCACGGTTGTGGTCTCTACTGATTGGTCAGCACTAGGGTAGGGGGTAGTTGATCAGTGCACCTGGCCCTGATGTCAGCCATGGTGTTACTTCATCTGATTTCACAAAGATGTGGTTAGTGGGGTCATTTTGGATCTGAAATAGAACTGAGGCCTAAATGTCATCTCTAGTTTTATTAGAACTCTGTCTCTATGGTCAAGGCTTTGTCATTGTCCCGAGAGCTTAATAACTAAGGGAGTTATGTGCAGGGACAAAGAGGCAGGCGAATCAGGGTGCTAGATGAGGCCAGTTTGAATCAAAAGGAAGGAAAAGATAAAAGGTCATATTTAAGAAATGAAATTTCTGAGCAATTACAGTATCAATTATTTAAAAATTATATGCTAAATATTGTTAAATGCAAATTGTAGGGAGTCTGTGTTAGCTGGTCTTTCCATGAAAGGTAGTAAATTCTGTTTTAGCAATCAGTTAAATTTTAGGTGAGTTATTTTTGCCCTAAAGCTTCGTTTTATTCTTTGGTCAGAAAAGCTTATTTGAGTTTTGAACTTAATTCATGAATTTGACTCTTGCTTCTAGGGTGGAATCTTTCCGCAGTCCCAACTGAAAGTGTGAGGTACTCAGTAAGTTCTCTCCACTCTGCTTGGCGTTAAAGTCCAATGTCTTCCAGCAGTGCCTGGTCCCTGGCAGTTCTCACCTACAGAGAGCAAATCTCTTCTAGGCTCCTGGAACCTTCTGTAGAAATGCCCTCTAGACCTTGGCTGATGATTCATAATAAATCCTCACACAAATACTGCCATTCCCAGTGCAGCCTCTTTTGCTCAAGTTCCCTACCCTGCAAATTCAGGCATTCAGCAACCAGTCTGTACTCACTGCCCATGGGGCTCAGTGAGACTTTAGTTCTAATGGGGTTCCTTCCATCACTGCAGCTGATAGGGGGAAGTGCTTCCAAGCAGAAAACACAGAGGCCATGGCACTCATGTTGTTTTTCCCTTCGTTAAGGGATTTCCAAACTGCACTGTGTTTAGTTCAATGCCAGCAACAGTTGCCTTATACAATATGTGTAATTTTATAGTTGTTTATGGTGAGAGGAGAAGTACATTACGGGTTACTCTATTGTGATTAGAAATGTAAATCCTAATGAGACATTCCTATTGTTAGATAATGGAGATAAAGAAGATTCCATAGGTGAGGCAGATGGAGAGTGGTAGGGGATCAGGAGCATTTACAATGAAAATACAGGCTGTCATGAAGGTATTACAACAGCTACATCTATACTTTAAAATATAAAATTGGAAGAGAGATGCACTTCAGGGAACAAGTCAGTAACATACTTGGTGATATGTCTTTGTGGAAGACAATAAATATGGTGAGAAATTAGTGATAACCTAAGTTCATTTCCCTTCTTTTGCCATTCATCTTTAGAAGATAGCTGTCATAATAAAAGGAACCAGAACTTATGAAGAATTTCAAAAATTGAAAAATAAATGAATATAAACCCAATTCTACGGAAGGACATACAGTGCATCAGAAATGAGCTAATTAAAGTTATCAATAATTCAGGCAAAAAGTATTATACATGGAATATATTCCTAGAAATGGGATTACTGGGTCAAATGGGAGTTCCATTTTTAGTTTTTTGAGAAAACTCCCTACTATTTTCCACAGTGGCTGCACTAGTCTGCATTCCCACCAGCAGTCCACGAGGGTTCGTTTTTCTCCACATCCTTGTCAGCACTTGTCGTTTGTCAAATTGTTGATGATAGCCATTCTGACAGGTGTGAGATGATATCTCATTGTCGTCTTGTTTTCCACCTCTCAAATGATTAGTGACTTTGAGTATGTTTTCATGTGTCTCTGGGCCTTCTGTATGTCCACTTTTGAAAAGTCTATTTAAGTCCTTAAGGTGGGGGGCGGGGCATAAAAGATCAACCAAAGGATTTGTATGCATGCATATAAGCATAACCAATGGACACAGACACTAGTGGGGTGAGGTCATGTGCTGGGGAGTGGGGTTGCCTGGGAGAGGCCAATGGGGGGGGGGAAAGGAGATATATGTAATACTACATGTAATACTTTAAACAATAAAGAATTTTTTAAAAAAGTATTATCCTGATCAGAGCTTAACTAATGGGTCATCATAT
This sequence comes from Myotis yumanensis, assembly GCF_028538775.1. Lineage (NCBI taxonomy): Eukaryota > Metazoa > Chordata > Mammalia > Chiroptera > Vespertilionidae > Myotis > Myotis yumanensis. Next base: position 18,273,367 of record NW_027223759.1, read on the forward strand.
TAAAAATGTACTTATATTGACTCATCTGTTCACAGTATTATTAGTTACCTTATATCCACTCTTTGTCAATTTTTGAAATGGGTTTATAAATAAAGTTCATTAAAAGCAATCAAACATTACAAATGAAGAGTAATAGACAGTGCTGTGTATATACCCTCTTTCAGTAAGAACAGCCCTTTCATAAAATGGGGGCGGAGAGGCAAAACTGCAGTTGTCTTTTCTTTTCAGTTATTTCTAACAGTTTAGATCAGTGGGCCTCAAACGGTAGCCTGAATCAGAATTACATAGAGAGCTTCTTAAAACAGGTCTCTGGGCCTCAATCCCAGAGGATGAGTCTGGAGAATTTGCATTTTGATATCTTCCCAAGAAATGCTGATGCTGTCGGCCTGTGTAAAACCCTTTGAAAGCCATTGGTTTAGATTCTCATCCCTGAAGGCAAATTATAATCACCAAGAGGGGACATTACTTCACACTAATACTGAGGCTCCATCTCAGACCAATTGAAATAGAATATGTGGGCCTCGAGGCTAAGTATGGGCTACAAGTATCCCAGGCGATTCTAATGCACAGTTAAAGTTGAGGGGGAAAGAAACAAAAAAGACTTAAAGCAGCTTATCTGTTCTTAACATGCTAGTGGACTGTTTTCTTTTCCCAGCATATTCATTTATGATATGGGAACAATTTCTATGTAGTCATTCATGATAAGGAATAAATTAGATAGTATAAAGATGGCTTCAGCAAGTGACTTTTTAAATTAAAGACAATTTAAATTTATTCAGTTTCATGCTACTAATTTATAAAGTGCTTAGAATGTAAGGTAGTTTTAGAATTAAAACAAATATTGTTCTTGCCCTAACTGGTTTGGCTCAGTGGATAGAGCATTGTCCTACAGACTGAAAGGTCCCAGGTTTGATTCTGGTCAAGAGCAGGTGCCTTGGTTGTGGGCACATCCCCAGTGGGAGGTGTACAGGAGGCAGCTGATCAATGTTTCTCTCTCATTGATGTTTCTAATTATCTCTCTCCCTTCCTCTCTGTAAAAAATCAATAAAATATATTTTTTAAAAATGTTGTTGTTGTACATTTTGCCATTTAAACTACTTTATACCTTAGATATTTAAACTGTTTTATCAACATTGTTCTATACAATTAGACAGCATAAGGAACACATAGGTGCTAACTCCAATTTTAACTCTTAATTTCTCTCTCTACAGCGAAAGATGCCGATATACTTTGTATGGACATACAGACTCCGTCAACAGCATTGAGTTCTTTCCTTGCTCCAACACGCTTCTCACAGCTTCTGCAGATAAGTCCCTGTCTCTATGGGATGCAAGGACGGTAAGAAAATTGTCAAGTTTTTCCCAGTTTTATTAAACCCAGTGACTCTTAGTCACTCTTCGGGGTAATGAATACAACTTACAAAGTCATTGTGCAAGGGCAGGTTGTAAGTTTCTATTTAAAAGCTCCTGTTGATGTACTCTTATCTGTCCTGCCTCTGAAATGTAAGGGCTATAAAAATAATTTCATTACTTCATTAAACATTATTTCAATTATTTATTGAAATAGAAATGCTGCTGGTGCCGCCCATGTGAAAGGAAAACATAGAGTGCCTCTCCTTAAGTGTAATTAAATAGGGAAGGAAGAAAAAGATTATGAGGTATGTGTTAAAATAAAAGAATATACAAGGTACAGCAGAAAAGCAAGCAGGAGGACCCTCATCTGCTTGGAAGAGTGTGGATGGCTTCCAAGAGTAGGCTGTGCTTTCCTGAGCTGAGATTTGGCGGGTCAGTAGAATATATCAGGTAATTTTGAGAAAGGTAGATTGCAGGAAAGAGCAGCACATGTACAAAGCCATGAAGGGGGATGCTACAATAGTGTATTGTGGGAGTAATAATATGTTTGGCTAGAACTTAAGGAAGAAGAAAGAAATGTCAGGCAAGGGTATACAGATGGGCAAATACAGGGTCATGAGTAGCTGAGTGAGGTGTTATACTGCTGTGCGGGGTAACAGAATCAGATTTGCCTTTTAGAAAGATTGATAGTAGGATGAGGGAATCAGTGTCATTGTGGAGGCTAGTACAACAGGCTAGAGGCAGATGAGCATTTGAACTAGGAGATTGTGAAAACAAATGAGTGGATTAAATATAAAGGATTTAACTTCAGAATTTGAAGTGATTGTAACTGGAGATTATAGGAGGAGGGGGGATTTAGGGCAGGGCAAATAATTATCCCAGGTTTTCTAGGACTGAGGGGTTTCCTGGGCCATGGGATTTTCAGTGCTAAAACTGGACAGTCCTGGGTTACTGTGGCTTGGAGAGACATTTAGATGTGAAGAAATGGATATGAAATGTGGGGACTACATTTTCAAATAGTTTGGCTGTGAAGATGAAGAGGAGAAAAGATTGTAGCTCTAGGGTCAGATAAAGGCTCCTCCTTTGTTCAGATATAAGACAACATGCTTATTTGATTAGAGGGGAAAGTAGGGGGATAGAAAGAAGGTGAAAATGCAGGAAAGAGGAGAGATAATAGAGATGCTTATTGAACACAGATTTTAGTAATTTGAGGTATGCCAAGATATGCAAAACAGGAGGATCTCCATATTCATTCTTAGCAACATTTAATGAAAATAATGAAGAAAACCAAAACTCCAGGAGACCATAGGAAAAAGAAAGAGATATCCACAGTATCTGGTTCCTAGGTTAGTAAGAAAATGCAACTATGAATTCCCCCATTTGTCTTCCCTTATACAACATAGGATTGACATCAATAAGGGAGTATGATGATGTCATACAGATGGTGTGAACAGGGACCCAAGTTCAGTCCAAGGGGCTCTGTTTAGTGCTCTAAGGCAAATGTATTCAGGATGAACAGAGAACAAGAAGTCCTTAGGTAGAGCTGCAAGTGCCTTAGACACCAACTTCACCTGTTGCAGAGCTTTAGACTTCTGAGGAGGCAGGAGTCAAGAGCACACTGTGGATACTGACTAAAGAATAAAATCACAGTGATTTGTTGTGGGGTACAAAGATCCCACAGCCTTTTAAAAATAGCTTAGACCCTGATGCAGTAGCATTCACTTCTGCTAATGGAGCATCAATGGAAAAGCAAGATTTTAGATGCATTTAGTCCAAACACTTAGATGTGAAGTGCATATAAAAGCAATTGGTAAGGGAAAACTCATAGGGAAAATATTCATTTAGCAGTGACCTAAATTTTATGTTCATTTTCTCTTAATTTCAGTTTTTTTTCTTTCCTGTCTCTCAAAGTGCTTTAACGGAGTGTTCTCAGAAAGTGTGTCTCTTATGTACTTTCTCTCATGTACAAAACTAAAGCACTAATACTTGGAAGTACGTACAACTGTCCTTATTATGAGAACTTGCTTCTCATAAATCTGCCTTAAGTGCATGGAGTTTTTTATTGACGCTGACCTTCCTACCTAGTGCTGGGAGCTCTCTATGTACTGTTTTTATGTCCCACAGTAGCTCTGAGACAGGCAAAAAGAGGGACTCAGCCAGCACAGGGCCATTAGCATAGAGGAGCATATGAATATTGAAGAGGTGCATGGAAAGATTGTGAATCCAAAGAACATTAGTTTAATCAATATTAATATATACTTTAACTGGTTTAATCACAAATTAAATATATAATGTTAAAATTATTTTTGTAATTTTATTTTTAGTATGCATAGTAGATTTATATTTATTAATACTAAGAAAATTTTCTAAAATATTTTGGTATAAATAAAATATTATAAATAATGGTAAATGTATCAATAATTAGAAATAAAGTCCATGTAATATGTTTATTTTCTGAAAATGTTTTCAAACGTGATGGATATATATATATATATATTTAAATTGGCAGCTGTAATATAGATTTAGTATATAAAACAAAGGGAAAGTCACCCTGTTTAGTATATTGATAATTAGACAAGGCAGGGTGTTAAATAAAATAATCATATACAAATTTACAAATAACATGTGAAAACAACTCTAGAATTAAACAGACTCATTTCACTAAAGTTGCATTTGGCACTACTAGTGATTTTATTTTAGATGTACCTCAGTATTTAAAACACAAAACAGAAAATCTTGACATAACCAGATTTTTTTTTATATTTTATTGATTTTTTACAGGGAGGAAGGGAGAGAGATAGAGAGTTAGAAACATCGATGAGAGAGAAACATCAATCAGCTGCCTCCTGCACATCTCCCACTGGGGATGTGTCCGCAACCCAGGTACATGCCCTTGACCGGAATCGAACCTGGGACCTCTCAGTCCGCAGGCCGATGCTCTATCCACTGAGCCAAACCGGTTTAGGCAACATAACCAGATTTTTAAAAATTCATTTTGTACACATGGTTTTAAAAATGTACATGTTCTATGTTGTTTACATAATATAGAATTATTAGCTGTTAGTATCTCAATGGTTCATGAAGGAGTTAAATGTGAATTAAATGTTATAGTTGCATATTATGACATATTGAAAAGGGTAACCAGGATAGCTATAGTTTCTTCTATGATATAATAAAAAATGCACAACATACTGATGTTATTTGACTTGTAACATCAACTGAACCCATAGTATGCCAATCTTTTTTTATAACTTTAAGATTATGTTAATTACTTGGAAAATTGTAAACTTTCAGGTTATACTAAAATCTGAACCTAGCAGGAGATGAATGACTTTCTTCTCTTCTTAGTAAAGCAAGAACAGTACATGTTGTCACCTTAATGGGATCAATTAGTATTGAGACATCCTCTAAAATATTTTTGATGAAACATGAAAATGACCAGTGGATTATATTCCTATAAATTAGTTTTAAGCTTCTTTCTCCCACTCCCAAACATATACTAGTCTTAAATCATTAACCTAATCTAACAGCTTCTTGTCAAAAATGATGAATGTGCCAACCTCTAAGTCAGTCTCTGAGTCAGCTGTACAGATCAGCTCTGGGTTTTGTGGGAGATGAGGAGAGGGATATAAATTTCTATAATTACAAAAGAGAGGCTATTAAATAGCTTGCAGTTTGGAAACCCATGAAATTACTCAGCTTAGCAGGACTACATGAGGTACTTATCCTCAAAGTTATGAAACAGTAAGATTATTTCATTATTAAAATTGAAATATAAGATTTATTATTGCCAGATATGATGCATAATATAGTATTTAATGAAAACTTATGATGCCCCCCCCCAGAAAGCAACATGAAAAATCCCAATATACATCTGTGATTTGAAAGCCAATTTAAAATAAATGCAATGTAATTTTTAGTCATTCATAAGTCCAGTGAGAATATCAAGGCTTTTGAGATATATATATGGTAAGGATGTGCTCAGAGTGCAGTAAAGCATAGACTAGAACAGCCGTGGGCAAACTACGGCCCGCGGGCCAGATCCGGCCCATTTAAAATGAATAAAACTAAAAAAAAAAAAAAGACCGTAGCCTTTTATGTAATGATGTTTACTTTGAATTTATATTAGTTCACACAAGCACTCCATCCATGCTTTTGTTCCGGCCCTCCGGTCCAGTTTAAGAACCCATTGTGGCCCTCGAGTCAAAAAGTTTGCCCACCCCTGGACTAGAATGAGTAATACACCTGTGAGCTGTTCAGAGCTGGGTTGGCAATGGTCAGAGTTGCTGACATCTATTCTCTTGCTATGAATCAGACACAGAGTTCATGTCCTGGACTGCCTTTGGTGGCCATGCTTTGCTCCCTAGACTAACTGTTCTTGTTCAACATATGGCGTTTTCCTGACTTAACTTTAACCAAAAGATTCAGTAACTGATCACTCTGAGTTTCTATAAAGCAGAACTAAGAACTCACCAAAAAAGTTAAACTCTTGAATCCTGTCTGGTACCTAATCCATTGTCCACTCCATACTTCTGCCTGCACCCTACATAGGCCTGTTGGTTTCCTGAGATGGGAATCTGGTGAACTCTCAGAGGAGTCTGGCATGATTCATATGCCAGAAGATGGAAACAAGGTCAGAGCTTGCACCTTTTCTCTCTGGGTTTTAATCCTCAGCCACATTCAAGTTAGTAATACTTATTGACGATCTTGGTGGCAGGCAACATTCTGGCTTCTGCATTGTTGACTGTAACAGAGTCCCTGCCCTCAATGAACACATAGTCTACTAAGAAGCAAGCATAGAGATAAATTATTTTAAAATGTTGTAGTAATCGCGATATACTTAGTGTAACTATAGTTTTGGCATTTTGTGCCAAAGCCTACTATTCCAAGAGGTAATTTTCTGATTAAGACTTATTTAATACCTACACTTTACTTATACCATCCATTAATCATTACTGGAATTACTATTATTATCTATATTAGGAATTGGAAAAACAAAGATTAATAGAGTGAACTAAGTTGCCCAAGGTTAGCCGACTGGCTGGTAGCAAAGTCAGGAAGCAGGCTCAATTCTATGTTGTTATATTATGGCCTCCAGTTTTTTGTTGCTTCTCACTGAAAAATTAGAAGTATTGAAATGATATTTCAGTGAAGAAAAAAAAGATGATTCAATGTGCTTATATTTTCAAAAGTACTGTTTTAACACGATAATTAAATGCTTCACAAGTCAGATCTTCGCTTGTGTTTAGGAACCATCAAAGTTACCAATGGTCCCTTGCAAAGATAGAGAACCCTAAAGAGAAAAAGAACATCATGGTCTATAGCTATCAGTTAGATTCCGGATTGTCAAATTTACCCACCAATGATGCAAAGGAATTTTGTTAAAAGTTTGCTAGGTATTTCTCTTATTTTATGTCAACCAATTGGTCTTATAAACCAATCAGAAGTAGTTTTAAAATATTTTCAAAGTAGAAAATTCTGTTCCTACATTTAAAAAAAGAATTTTATTCCAAAGTTTTTACAGGTGATTGCCCTCGTAGATGTGGCAGAGGAAAGACTTTCAAACAAATGTTCTATAGAGCAAGTTTTTTTAAAAATGGTTCCTTTTTTTGTTCAGTTAAAATGTTACCTTTACTTTGATGGAATGATTAATTGTCATATTATTTTCAAAAATATCTGCTTACAGCACATGGTTGACAAATATTTGTCATTACATAAAATGTCAGCAAATTAGAATAACATGTTTTGTGGAGAAAAAGCATAACTCATCTTTAAGGCCAACTTTAAAAGACTATTTCGCTGAAATACAGTGTGAAATTCGGTGAAACATTTTCTTGGTTATTCCCTGACTCATTACAAAAGATTCTGAATGTTATAAACTGCATAGGACTAGTTTGCAATAAAATTAACCAGCTTAAAAATATTCAAAGTGCTCCAAATTGCAATAATTCATTGCAGTACTCAAAGAAAGCCTCATTACATTGTCATCCACATATTGGGATACAGCTGGCTTTGGAGATCTTGCTCCAATGACCTTCATATTGCACAAATCCTCCGCAAAAGCTTCCTGCTCCCACACTCAATAAATGTCAGCTAGCATCAGTTTTAAACAAGTATTCCCTAACTATGTGAAATTAACCACTATTTTGCAAAGATCTTTTTTTTTTAAGGTTTTTTCTTTACTATTTTATCTACCAACATACTGTACTCCCTTCAACTGTTAAATTTACTTCTTAAAGTCTTATTTCACCTTTTCGAAACAACTCCCCATTTTTTCCACTCTGGATTAGATGTCCCAAGAGGCAAACAAAGAAAACTTTGTACCACATGGAATTAGCGATTTTTTAAAAATAAAATACTTAAAATATTGAACTTGACAAGTGAAACTCTTTTTTTTTTTTTCAAAAAAAGATAAGTCTTACACATTTTCTGGTTCTTTATGTAATAACTAATAGCTTCAATAATGTGATACAAGCCGATATGTTCGAAAAATAAATGTATTTAATTGCTTCTATGGAATCCTAGGCTTACATCGTATGTTACGTTGTATTTATGTCAGAGATTATAGCGCAGTAATAGTGCACAGTCTATTGCCTGCATTCAAACCCTAATTCTGCTGCTTATGAGCAGTGTGGCCTTGGCATTCATTGTCTAAAATCTCTGTGTTTCAATTTCTTCATTTGTAAAATGTGAATAGTAGTAGTCATTTCATAAGGGTACAATTTGACTGAATGATTAATCATGTAAAATGCTGAAAAGATTGACTGATACATATAAGAACTGAATATATTTTAGACATTCTTCTAGCAGCTGTCACAACCTATTAGAGTTGTTTTCCTACTAATATTTGCTTACCATGAAATTCTGAGCTTTCTTTTCTGATTTCAAAATGATTGCATAATAGGTTCTCAAATAGATATAGAAGAAAGGGAGGGAGGGAAGAAGGATAAGATAGATGGGGGGGACCACCAATCAGATTTTTTTTGTTTTTTATACAGAAGTCTTTTATCTGAAAAATCCAGGTTTTTATAAATTAAATATTTTAATACAATAAAATGATCAAATATTAAATCAATTTAGTATAAATATTCATAGTATTGTTATTTAACGAATAAAATGCATTTCTTTACATATCTTATACACTACATAAAATTTTTGCTTGATGAATCTAGCCAAGGGTTTGTCAGTTTTGAATGTAATCTTTTAAAAAATCCAGCTGTTTGTTGTATTAATTTACAAAGTCATTTTGTTCGGTATTTCATTCAGTTCTGCTCTATTTTTATTATTTCCTTTTCCTGCTGACTTTAGGCTGCTTTTGTTCTTCTTTTTCTAGTTTTTAAGATGTAAAGGCATTTACTTTATTTGAGATTTTTCTTGTTTCATGAGATAGGCCTATAATGATATAAACTTCCCTCTTATTACGGTTTCTTGTGTGATTCTAACTGAAACATGCAGATAGGTTAATTTTATTAAATTATTGAAATTTTTAAGGGATGCAAATAATTCCTTCATAATCATGTATTTCATTTAAGTTTAAAAATGTAGTTTTTTAAACTTTACAATAAAGATGTAAAGTTGTGTTTGGAAGAGGGCATAAGAATAAGAAAAATTTCTAACCAGGGTTTAGTATAACTTAAACATTTTTTAAAAAATATAGATTTTTATTGATTTTAGAGAGGAAGAAAGAGAAATAGAAACAACAATGATAAGAGAGAATCATTGACTGGCTTCCTCTTGCATGTCCCCTACCAGGGATCAGGCTGAAACCTGGGCATGTGCCCTGACCGAGAATCAAACTGTGACTTCCTCATTCATAGGTCAATGCTCAACCACTGAGCAACACCAGCCGGGCAACTTAAACACTTTTGACAACACTTCACTTTTGTCATAGTTAAGACACCCATTTACCCTGTCTTTTATATTGAATTGTACAGATTGAAGTGCATTTTAGGACTGGAGGGAACAAACTAAAAGAAAATACTGGGCCCTGACCGGTTTGGCTCAGTGGATAAAGCATCAGCCTGTGGACTCAAGGGTCCCGGGTTCGATTCTAGTCAAGGGCATGTGCCTTGGTTGCGGGCACATCCCCAGTGGGGAGTGTGCAGGAGGCAGTGATGTTTCTAGCTCTCTGTATCTCTCCCTTCCTCTCTGTAAAAAATCAATAAAATATATTTTTTAAAAAAGAAAATACTGGGGTGAAAATTTTTCTTTTGAATAAAAATAACATGGGCTAAATCTTCTCAAAAACTTTCCTCATATGCTTACCCAATTTGTATTTCCTTGTTGAAATGGGTTATTTGTACCAATTTTAGAATATTTGTGTTATTAGGAAAGAAATCATAATCTAAGGTATTAAGTGTAGATATAATAGATACAGACAGCTCAGTTCCTCTTATGTTCTTTAATACTAGCTTTAATAAGAATAGCTCATATGTATTCTTTCAGGCATTTTAGAACATTATTATACTTAATTATCACCCATAGAATTTCAAGTTAATGAATATTTTCACCACATTATAGAAAATATATATTTTTCACCAACACATCTCTGAAGATCAGAGATATTGAATAACATTTTTAAAAGTCTACAGCTGTAAGTGGCAGTCTTGAGACTATAACCTTGATTCTTCTAGCCTCAAAGTCCATGTGCCTTTACTGCTACATGCTATCTCTATTTTAACATTTCATTAAATTAAATGTAATGTTCAAAAGGCATTTATAGGCATCTGTCTATGACACTGAGTTTGATACTATTTCAAATAAAATAAAAATCTTCTAAATCAAGTTCAACTTCCTCACCTTGCCTCATTTATCACAATGTATTTTAGAGAAAAGATTAATGTATGGTTAAACATAACTATTTAGTTTAACATTTATGGATATCACCTTTTTTTATGCAATAGGACCTAGGTCTGGTCTCTTGGAAAAAATAAACTTTTGGAACTATTGGAATGAACATGGTATAGTATTATTGTGTAAGAATATTGAGGGTACTTACCATAGAATGCATTTAACCCAAAGGAAACCCCAGTGCATTGCCTTCAGGCCTTTCTGCCCTGAGTATAGTGTAGAGAATATATAGACTTTGAAATCAGACAGAATGGAGTTTAAATACAGGTTTTGTGACTTCCTGATTGTGTGTAATAAGGCATGAGATTTAATACCTGTGAAGTTCAGCATTCTCTTTTTAAATAGAAATAATAATAATTAAATCACAGTGTTAGCACTGGGAGTATGTATTTGGAAGTTAAATTCCCCTAATTGGTAGCTGAGAATACTGCTGGCGAGTCTGTTGGGGATTTGTAGCTCTGTTTCTTTGGTTGATGGGTTAAATGATATGTAATATGAAAAATTCCATTATGGATTGCTTCACCCAGTGTTGCTATCACTTTAAAGGACTCAGTGACTGTTATCCATTGCATCAATGCACGCTTATTTGACCTATTTTCCTTATAGTCTCCTAATTTTATTTGCTCATAGTCTCCTAATTGCTTGTAGTCTCCTGTACATTCAAACAATTAATGCTTCAATAGTGATTACTTGGCTCTACTTCAAGATCATCTTTACTTTGAATCCATTGTAGCACTACATGTTAATTATAATTTTTAGGTACCACTGATGAAACTAGAAATTAAGTGCAACATTTTTGACAAGTATTTCTGGTATCCTATGGTGGGTTTTATCAGTGCAAGATAACAGGCCACCTCTTATTATATAGATCCCCAGTACCAGAAAATTATTAACTAATTAAAGTGTATTTCTAATGAATAACCATAAGTGCTCTATACATAAAATGGTGTTTTTTAACCATTAATTATGCTCAAACCTTCCATTCACTAAAGGAAATATCAAAAGATAAGGCAAGCCTTCTTGTGTACACTTTCTTCATGACATAACAGGTCCCCTGAATTTTAAATTAATGGAAGTAAAATCAGACATAGTCTGTGGCAGTTTTGCATTCTATATTTTTAAAGGCAAACATTTCAAATTGAGTCGTAGAACAAACTAAGTTTATAAGGAAATGGCCATTCATTGTTTATGTGACTGCCAAGCACCTAAGAAACATTCTCATTCTGGAAAAACCAACAATGTACACATGAAACAGGGTCCGAGGCTTTTTGTTTGCCTGTTTTTTGTTAAGTTTGTTGGTTTTTTTCGTTGGTTTCCAGGAAGATAGCACACAGCCACATCCACACAGAACTGTGAATTTGGGGGTAGTAATGCAAAGACAGAGGATCAGGTAGCACATTATTTGTAGTTAAAGTATTGTTGAGCCGAAATTTACCAAAGGCAGTGTCCCAACCAGACTCTTTCTAGCAGGAGTTTGACACTATTTAGTTCCCATTGGTTCTTGTCTCTTTTTTTTTGGGGGGGGGGGGGGTGTAGTTGGCAAATATATTATTATAGAGGCATTCTTGTTTCATTATCAGAGGATACATTGTGATCTATTATACATATAGGTGAATCACTGTTTGCTTGCACAGTCTCTTGCTAATGGATATTTGGATTGTTTCTTGTGTATTTGCTACTCTAAACCACATTGCAAAAAACATCCGTGCAGCTGCATTTTTAACACCTATCAACTCATTTCATTGAGATACACTTAGAGGCTGTTTAATCTATATTTTAACAAAGCATTTAAATCATATTGACAAAGGCTTTATAAAAGGTTAACCATAGGCACTACCTTGAGCAATACAGGTGTATTTGCTTTTCCACAGTCTTATCACTTTTATTTTAGCCTTAGGGTAAAGTTATCTTAATGTTTTAATAGGTAACTATTAAGGTTTTGAAGTGTTTTATATATTCGGTAAGCATATTTTTGACATGCAAACTATAATTAATAATTTTTTATGTAATTTGTAATTGATATTTAAGTTATTTGACATAATTTGGACAATTTTTTAAACTTTAGCTTGGCTTTGGTTTCAAACTAGTTGAATATTATTTTATTTTTTCTCTCTTTGTCCGGGGAAATCAGTACTTCCTGAAGTTTATTGTGATTCTCCTAATGGTACAATTCATGACTGTCTTCTTTCAGTTCATTCATTGTCAATGGTGTGCTGTTTTCCTGCTTTCTTCCCAATTGTTTTCTGCAATTTCAGCACCTGCCCAGGGTTGGATGATGGCGTGAGACTAGGGAGGTGAGCTCACTATTGTACCCAAGTTGCTCCTTTTCAGTTCTCAGTTTCCACCAAACCATCATGCCTTTGCCATATTTTCTCTGAGGTTTGCCATTCTGATGGGAGGAAAATTGTGGAACATAGGACAGCATAAGAAGCCTAGAGCACCAGGGAGCAGAGCAGTGTGCTTTATATTTTGCCTCAGCTCATGAGGCACACTGCTGTCAATGTCTTAGTTCATCGAGGCCATAGGACTCAGGGTCAGTGGGTGGATGGTGGTGGGTGTAGGTAGTATCTTCTCTGCCTCTTCACAATCAATCACTATTCCATGCAGCAGAGCTATACTATAGCCCGGCATGTGCTATAAAGCCTGGAAAGGATTTTCAGTTCAGCACAATTAAGAGCCAGGTTGTTCACTAGTACTTTCCAATGTGTTTGCATGCTTTCGTCTCCTCCTGTACCTTTGTGGACACTACATATATCCTGATGATCCAGTCTCAATTTTACATCAAGTGCCTTAAACCAAGATTTTAAATTTAATGTGTATTTTATCAAACTTAAATATGCTGAATTAATGTTATTTAATATTGTTAAATAAGAATACTCTATATCTCTGATACTGTGATATTAAAATCACTTGATCTAACTAATTTAACTATCCCTATATGACTGTGAAATAAGTTTTGTTTTTTAGAAAGTGTGTGTGTGTATATATATACATATACATATATGTGTGTATCTATATCTATATGTATATCTATATCTATATTGATAGAGGCAAATCTTTACTATTTCGTGTAACTTAAATATTTTTGAAAATATACTTTTATTGACTTTCCAAATAATCATTATTAATACGTGTGTTCTCTTTATTCCTATTGGCATGGCTGGTATTTTAGTGCCATAGTTATTTCGATCAATTTCTACACAGATTTCTATCAATGGCTTATACCTTTCAAGTAAATTTAATTCTTTAAGTGTTCAGTGACTAGCTTTGTGTTCAGAGATGATGCATATAAACCGGGACTATGGCAGATGCGTTGATACCTTGCCCCATAACCCTGAATGGCCTTTTGGCTTTACTCTGCCCTTCTTCGTCCTTATGCCTCCCACTTTGTTCAGCATTACAGAAACAAAGGAGCTTCAAAAGCTATAAAGCTCTTTATGCTCCCCTACCAAGTGCACTGTGGGCGTAAGCACATATTTTACAAATGGCGAATCTGGTACTACTTCCGTAATTAATCATTTCTTGTCAATAGTCACAAACACAGCCATGAAATGCAGAATGAATAATAGGGCGCTGAAAATGTCTGAGCATACTGAGGAGATATAATGATCACTTGTATCTGTAACAGAGAAGCGGGAATACAGCTGCTTGGAGCTTGGGCCAGTTTGGAGGGAAAAGGGAGACTTTGCCAGAGGACTCTGTGTTTCTACCATCCAGGGGAGAGCTGGGGAGAATATAAAGTGCCGCCGTCATCTGGAAGGCGCCATTAGAGTCACAGTGTGACCGAATTCCAGGGAAATCACATGCTGTAAGCCCTCGGTAAAGATCAGATCCAAGAGTATAAGGAAATGAAGAATTTATAAAAGCAAAAATGAAATAAAGCCCCTAATTCTATATTTATGTTTTATGTTAATGTCCTTAAGGAGTATAACAAGGGTTGCTGGTTTGAAAAAGCTGAGATAGAAGGACTTTGGATAAGTAAATAGTCAAGGTCCTTTATTTTACCTCTACCGGCATAATCTTAGTCCCAGGGACAGAAACACCCATGATGCAGGGCACATTTGTGATCAGAGGAATCAGAAAGATACCACTTGTTTAGAGATCTGAGAAACTGTTAACAGAGAGTATGTTCTTGTGCCACAAACACATTTTCAGATAAATCAAGCAGCAGAGAAAGGCAGGAAGTGGGAATTCAAGTCAGAGTCCCTGCATCATTTTCCTGCTGTGATAGGAAAAGTGAAATGCTTTTAATCACAACAGTGTGAACCAAATTAAGGTATTATTATGTAACAACTAATGAACTTGTCTAATGGATGGGAACACAGCAAATGCACGATCATGCGCTTTCCCGATGATTGATGCTAAATAGGTTAATTTCCCAAAATTAACATTTACGGGGTTTCAGTACTCTGATGGGCGTGTAGGTATGGGCCAGAGGAAATGAGGCAAGTATAAATAAAGTGTAGTTTTTTTCTTTGAGCGATTTACAGGTTAGTGATTGAAAAAAATATGTAAAGTATTATTTCAGTACAATGTGAAAAGTCCTCCATAGAGTTAGATGCAAAGGAGTGACATCATCGATTTATGTTCTCCAAGAACTACCCTGCCTCTCAGTTAAGAATAGACTGAAAAGAGGCAGGGAGACCACAATCCAGGCAGAAGGCTTCGGTGGAACAAATGGGTAGCAGTGGAGGTGACAAAACATTGATAAAAAAAATATGTTTTACTTGTTTATCTATTTGTTCATATATTCAGTCATTCATTTATTTAGACAAAGGTTCCGTCTTACTGAAAAATTGTAACAATAATACAATATACACTTACCAAGGTCCTCAAAGTGTTACATTTTTTACTGTATTTGCTTTCTTTCCTCTTTCTGTATATGCACATACATATATATTTTTCCAAAATATTTCAGAGTAAATTGTAGGCATATTTCTCAATCTAAAAATAGTTCATTGTGTAATGTCTAAGAACAAATGCATGCTCTTAAACAGCCACAGAAAAAAATTACTCAGGTCAGTCAATTGGCATTGTCACAATGATAATCTACAGACCTTGTTCAAATTTGTCCAACTGTCCCAATAATATAAAATCGAGGATCATATGTTCCATTCAGTTGTTTCTTTTTAAAAAATTTATTTTTCAATTAAGACATTTAACATTATTTTGTATTAGTTTCAGGTGTCCAGCATAGAGGTTGGATAACTTTATAAAGGGACCCCTCTGCTATTTCAAGTACCCACTTGGCTCCATACATAGTTATTACAACATTGTTGACTATCCAGGGTGTCCCCCCAAAATGTATGCACACTTTACAGCTGATAGCTCAATTGATGTTTCTTTCTTTTCAGATTTAAACCATTGGGATTAATAATTATTCAAAGCGTGTATACATTTTTAGGGGACACCCTATATTTCCTCTGCTATACTTCATCCAAATGATCATTTTGTAACTACCAATTTGTACTTCTTAATCCATTCAGTTCCTTTAGTTCCTTTTAATCTGGAAAAATTCTTCAGTCCTTTGTGTTTCATTATATAGAAGCATACAGGCCAGTTATTTATAGACTGTCCCTCAATTTGGGTTTTTCTGATGTTTGCCCTTAATTAGATTCAGCTTAGACAACTTTACCAGAAGTGATGATCTTTTCTGGGAATTATATCAGGAGACACATGTTGTTGATCTATCACTCATTACCGGTGATGTTAATTGGATCACTTGTTTTTGGAAGACTCTGCTAAGTCTTTGCACTATCGAGCTGAATATTTCACTTTAATTAATAAATATCTTGTTACTTTGAGACTATTAAATATCTCGTGTCTTCTCAAAACTTCACCTAGTCCTTTTAGCATCCATTGATCATTGTCACTTTTATTATCATTGCTCTTGTCTGGGGTGAACTTATAATCCCATCATTTCTTCTTCATTTATTAGTTTGATTTCTACTGAAAGGAAGAGCTTTCTCTTCTCCCTCATTTTTTATTTATATCAAAATGTATTAATGTATTTTTATTTTATTCAATCAGTTATAATCCATTATGCCATTATTTTAATATAGGGTGTCCCAAAATTCATGCAAGATTTGAATTTTGCGTGAGCATTAACAACAACAACAAAAAATAAATAAAAGCCTAATTTTACTTGGTTTATTGAATCAGGTTCTAATATCTGTTGCCCTTTAATTTCAATCCCTTCAATTTGGTAAGCATTACCAAGTACAAATTATGGCCTAGGAGCAGGGAAAATGAAGACCAATGAAGACCACGGCTTTGTGTATGTGCCAGCAAAGCCATGGAGGCCATTTACCTGATGTGCTATTCCATACATAACCCTATACTATATACTTTATGAATCAATAAAAAATTACAATTTTTAATTATAAACCTGTGTTTTCTATCAAAATTACTTCTTGTGTGAATTTTGGGACACTCTATACATGTCTCCATAATTCTCTGAAAGATTTTCTCACTTCTAGCATGAGGTGTTTCAGACTCATCTTGTATTTTCCTTGTCCTAACACTGAAATCAGCCATTTCGCCAGAAGCCCTGGTTCCTTTTAATGGAGAATGTTATTAGAGGTCCAGATCTGGGTTCTATATGTTCTCATCAGTGCAGGGAAGTCATTGCTTCTACATCTTCTTGGTAAACACAGCTAGAAACATATCAAGATAAATACATTCACACATACACACACCTCTATAGCTATCTAAACAGCTAACTAGCTATATTAAAACTATGGGTTTACACTATCTCTAATTCCAATCAAATGACAGAATTCATTTTATTTTCTTCCTTTCCAGACTTAAAACTTTCCTCTGCCAAAGACAATAACAGTCCCCTTACCTTCAATATATTTACTTATATATTTAATCTAATAATGTACAGAAAGTAGTTTCAGTATTACTCAGGTTCCTAAGAAAGGAAGTCTACTACTGAGCATTTAACATTTGTTTAGAGTTTTTTTTTCTTTAGTCTGAAGGCATATAGTCCAACTACTACTGTGTTGAACTGTTATTTGGGTAAGATTTCTACTATCTCCCCATTAGTTAATGTTATTTATTCAAATGTCACTTGTCTGAAATATGTTTTATATATCTAGATTTTAATCAGATAATTTAATTAATTCATTTAAATATATTATTTTATTTTGTTTGGTAAAGTGTTTAAGTGTAGACTTTCCTTCAATCACTGCTTTGTGTCCTACAAATTCTGACATACATCAGACATATATTCTGATACACGCATATACATATGTTTTCATTTTTATTCTTTCTAAATGTTCTTGAATTTTATTTTCTACTTCCACATTCACTCAGGAATTATTTAATAAAATATATTTGATTTGTTATTTACAGTCAAAATTACTTTTTGGATTTAATAATTTATAAGTTTTTATGTTAGAACTGTAATTATCTATCTAATAATAGGGTAATATGCAAATTGGTTGGGATGTCATCACAGTAATGACCAATCAGCAGGCTGCGTGCACAGCAGGTGGGCGGGGACTTACAGCATCGGGAATGCAATGGCCGCTGCTCTTTGCCTAGGACCAGCCTGGGGCTCAGGCAAGCTGCTGATGGCCATTGCTGCTTGCCCAGGACCAGCCCGGAGCTCAGGCAATCCCCCGATGGCCGCTGCCACTGCGATGGCCCGAGGCTCAGGCAATGAGGGCCGGGTGAGGCTCAGGCAAGTCGCAGTGGCTGCAAAGGCCGAGGGTCAGGCAGCCTCACGCCTGATAGTGGCAGCAGCAGAGGCATGATGGAGTCATTGTCTTCCCCTGATTGCTGGGTTGCCTCCTGCAGAGGGAGGCCAGAGGCAGCAGCAGGGAGAGGGTTATGGGGATGGTGCCTTTCCGTGATCAGCCAGTTGCCTCCAGGAAAGGGAGGCCAGACTGCGGCTTAGGCCAGACTAAGCCGTCAGGAGGACATCCCTTGAGGGCTCCTGGACTGTGAGAAGGGGCAGGCTGGGCTGAGGGACCCCTCCTCTAGTGCACAAATTTCATGCACTGGGCCTCTATTCCTATATAATAAAAGGCTAATATGCAAATAGACTGAACAATGGAACAACCGGAGCAACTGAACAACTGGTTGTTCTGATGTGCACTGACCACCAGGGGGTGTGCACGGAACGTGGTGGGCATCGGCCGTGGCAGGATGGTGGAGTAGGTAAGCAGGGGTGCCAGACCAAGGTGGGGCACTGGTTGCTGTCATTGGGGTGAGCCTCTGGAGGTTACTGAAAATTCTTTGCTCCCACGTGCCACGGTCCCACCCGGTGCTTGCACCTGCTGCCAGCGCTGGCCCCACTCGCACCCACTGCTGGTGCCTGGCGCTGGCCCCAATCGCTCAATGCCATTAGTGGGTGTGAGCAGTGGCTGCCGGCCCCAATTGCCCCTCAGGGCTTCTCCACCTCCCCCTGCCCCTGAGGGGAGATTGGGACCAGCAGCCACCTTTCACACCCACTGCTGGCGATGGCCCCGCTCACAGCCGCTGTTGGTGCCTGACACTGGTCCCAATCATTCGGTGTCATCAGTCGGTGTGAGTGGCGACTGCTGGCCCTGATCACCCCTGAGGGCTTCTCCACCTCCCCTTGCTCCTGAGGGACGACTGGGGCTCCCGAGGGGCTGCTGGCACCAGCCCCAATTGCTTCATGCCTTCAGCGGGAGTGAGTTGGACTCGTGCTGTCAGTGTGTGGGGGTAGTGGTGGGAGCAGGGCTGCTGGCAGACAGGTGACCAGGGGCCGTGGTGGGAGGGGCCGGGAGGGGGTGCAGAGGTTAGGCCGAGAGCCACCCCTGTGCCTACAGCAGCCTTGTGGCCCACAGTTCCTTTCAAGGTGCATGAATTCATGCACTGGGCCCCTAGTAATATTTATAATTATAAAACATTTTGTGACTTAATATATGATTAAATGTAATGATTGTTCCTTCAGTGATTGAAACGATATATTCATTATCATCAAAGTATATAAAAATACATTTGTCTGTCTATCTGCTTGATATATATATATATATATATATATATATACATTATATTATATCTACCTTATTGATTAGTTTTTAGGACTTCTATATAGTATCTTTATGTCCACTTCATTTATCCCATACTAATTTTAATGTATTAAAATTTCCTATAATTAATGTCTCTCTCTGTCTCTACATCTCTTGTAGTTTTTGCTTATAGAGGTGTTGGCTATGTTATCTTATGCATGGATATTCACAATTTTTATATCTTTATTGGGAAGTGATATTTCTAGCATTAAAAGCAATAATTCTTTGCCACATTTAATGTCCCTTACTTTGAAGTTTATTTTTATCTATTTATTTCTTTAGAACAATAAACACCTTTATGAGCTGCGATAGAAATGAGGATTTAATTTGCCTTTCCGGGCCTTGATTTCCTCAGGTAGAACTGCTCCTTGCCCTGTGGCGCATTGGCTGCCTATCTGCTTGGCAGCATTGGCCCTGGTCTTGGAGCTATGCACACAAGAAGCTCGCCCTGCTGGAACTGCTCCTGGGGAAGACTGCAGAGTTTGGCATGCTTTTTTTTCCTCTCTTCTGAATTTTCCTTGATCACTTCATGTTTAAAATCTCTTCCTCCTCAGGAATCAGCTTGGCTCCCTTCTTGTTTTCCTGGGGCAGTGCCTAGAGGGACCCCCACTGCTGTAGGGTCTTGGTGCAGAGCAGTTTGTTGTTGGATGCATTGTAGACAGCATCAGTAATCCTGGTTTTGTGTGTACAACACTCAGAGCCCCAGGAGAAATTTCTCACATCCAACCTCAAGGCAAGGTACATCTTGCTGCCTCCGCACACATGGGGACTGTATGTATGGGACAGGAACCAATCAGTGTTGGCAGCGAGGCATCCAGCTCTCGTGGTGGGACTTCCTCCCCCCCCATCCTGGTTTTGCAGCACTTGTGCCAGCTGTCCGGAGAGATGCCCATGGCTCAGCAGCCGTGGAAAGAACTGAGGTTTATTTTGTTGGATATCAGCGTTGCCTGATATGTCTTTGCCCGTCTCTGTATAGTTTATTTTTAAATACATTTTTATTGAATTCAGAGAAGAAGGGCGAGGGAGAGAGAGACAGAAATATCAATGATGAGAATCATCGATTGGCTTGCCTCCTGCACGTCCCCCACTGCGGGTCAAGCCCGCAACCCGGGCATGTGCCCTCACCTGGAATTGAACTGTGACCTCCTCATTCATAGGTCAGCACTCAACAACTGAGCCACGCCAGCTGTGTTCTTCATCATAGTTTCTGAATCATTTGTAAGTGTGTGTCTCAAATATATTTGAGTTTTGCTATGTCAGTCAAATCGAAAATCATTTTCGTTTACCAGAGAGTTAAACCATTCATTCATATTATTGATAAGTGTGAAAGGTTTGATTGCAACTCTCATTTTGTGTAATAATTACCATATATTATGCTATATTGGGATTTATTTTTCTGTATGAAAAATAGTGGAGTTTGGCTCTTTTTTTAAAATTTCTTTTGGTGTTTAGGAAAGACTGGTTTTGTTCTATGTGCTAATTTTGAAATATTTATTTTTTAATTTATTTATTTCCTTAATTTCTTTTTATAGCATGTTACTTTGTTGTTTGTAGCTTTGAATGAAGTACTTTTAGTTCTAACCTATCACCTACAAAAAAAACTTCCCTTTTTCCTCTCCCTTCTCCTCTCATTTTTAGTTGCATTATTTCTACTTTGTAGACCATACACATTATGTACACATTATGTACCTAATATCACAAAATACATTCCACCCTTTACCTCGTCTTTTTTTGAGTCTTAAATCTACAATTAAGTATATTAAAAAGTCACTATCAGTTTTATTGCTGAAATTTCTCAATTCATCTCTTGGTTGGGTTCTGTGAGCACTTAAAACTGTTTTACAATAGAATTGATCCTTGAATTACCATGTAGCCAACTATGAAATCCTTGGTTAAATTTTCTATCCTTGAATTATTTTTAAATGCTGCTTCACTGATATGTTATTTTGTATGTAGTTTCTTAGGAATCTAATACCAATTAATTATCTTACCTCATTATCTATCTATATACTGGAGTCTATATATTCTTCATTATACTATTTTTTTCCTCCAGTTGTCCATTCAATATCTAATATTTTATTAAAAATCAGGAAAATATAAAAAAAATTAAGGCACATCAAATTGCTAGAAGGAAGTAATTAAAGCAGCTCATCTATAATCCATTAACTCCTGTGTTAGTCCATTTGTTTGCTATAATAAAGGCTGGATAGCTTATAAACAACAGGAATTTACTTCCCACTGTCTGGAGACCGAAAGATCAAGGTCAGGGTGCAGGCACTGTTGGTACAGGCCCTGCTCCAGCTTTCAGGCTTCTGGATCCTTGGGTGGGTGAGGACAGTGACTAGGGAGCACTGTGGGATCTCTTTTAAGAACACTGATCCCATTCATGAGGGTTCCACCCTCCAGACCTAATAACCCCCCGAAGGCCCCATCTAAATAATACCATCACTTTTGGAAGTTAGGATGTCAACATGAATCGGAGAGGGACACAGACATTCAGGCCATAGCATTCCCTTCATGGGGTTAAGTGGCCCTAGGAAAAAGAATATAGGCAGGCAACCTAATCCTGTCTTCCTGTTAACTGGATATTTGGGTATAAAAACTATTGGTATTTTCTAGGAAAGAGAGAATTTACCTATAAAATGCACCTCACAGGATATTCTAGCTAAGGGGAAACTCTAGAATCCAGCATCTATAACAGTGATTCTCAACCTTGGCTGCACATTAGAATCTCCTGGGAATCTTTTTCAAATCCTGATTTCTGGGCCTCATCCTCCGGAAATTCTGTTTCTTTGTTATGGGGTGAGGCCACAACATTAGTAACAAAGAAACAGAATTTCTGGAAGACGAAGCCCAGAAATCAGGATTTTAAAAAGATTCCCAGGTGATTCTAAAGTGCAGCCAAGGTTGAGAACCACTGATCTATAAGGTACAGCTCCCTGGAAAATGTGATATCAGCTATACAAGTGTTGGAGGTATTAAATATAGGTGTTTCATAATTTAAATGTTTCCACTGCACAAGGTTACCCCAAGATTGTTGCTCAGAGACCTCATTCACAATTCTTGGCCAGAAGTGTGTGTCTAATATGGAAAGATAGGATCTGGGGAGCTATCTTTGTTATGCCAGACCCTTCTCTCTCCTTTGAGTTTTTTGATATATCTAGAAAACTTCACACTAGGAAAGATCTCTGATTTTTATAAGTCTAATTAGGAAACATACTCTTTTATGTTAACTTACTACCCTCAAGAGATTTGTTTTCTATTAACAGGTATAGATTTTAAAACCTTTTTTTCACTCACTGCATTAACAGAGTGAAGATGGGCTACATTTTATCATCACTACCCTCTAAAAAGGTAATTGTGGAAGGTCCTTTGAATGCTGAGCACTTTGATGAACTTGGTTAGGTAGATTAGGAAAATAACCTTAGGAGGGTTGCATTGTTTTCCATATCAGAAAGAAATGCATGTTAGAAAAAACCTAGATTGCCTTCAAGAGATTAGTGACAGGAATATGGATGTTGAAGGTGATTCTGATGAAGTCTCAGACAAAAATGAAAAAAAATGTATTTGCAAACTGAAGGAAAGTTAATCCTTATAAAGTAGCAAAGACCTTGGGTGAATTGTGTTCTAGTGTTTTGTGAAAAATTAGCAAGTGATGAACTTGGATATGTAGCTGAGGAGATATCTAAGCAAAGTGTTAAGAGTGTAGTCTAGATTTCTCTATGCTGCTTATAGTAAAATTTGAGAGAAAATAGATAAATTAAAGGAATTGAAGAAGAAACCAGAACTTGAAGATTTAGAAAATTCTAAGCCTATCCATATTGCAAAAAACAAGAAAGTATGTGAGAGAACTTGAAGGGTAGGCCTGGAAGATCACATCACAAGGAGATCATGGGTGTGAGTCATGTGTCTAATCAGCCATCTCAGCAGAAGCCAGAAATAGAGATGGGTTATACCAGCAGAAACACTGCTGGCTTTGACTAAAGGGGAAAGAGATGGGACAAAATGAAAAAAAAAAAAAAAAGCCTGTTGGACATATGGGATTCCACATGATGGGACACTAGAACTATCTGGCTGTGAACATATATTATCTATAATAATAAAAGCATAATATGCTAATTAGACCGAATGTCCTTCCAGACATCCTTCCTTCCAGACAAAGCCACAGTGGGCAGGGGCTGTAGCAGAGGTGGCAGAGGCCCCTGGCTGTGGCGGCAGCGGGCAGGGGCTGGGGCCAAGGCCCTTGCATGAATTTTGTGCATTGGGCCTCTAGTCTTCCAATAAAATGGAAGAATGGCCCAAAAGTGCTATTTCTTCCTCAGTTCCAAAGGATGGGGTTACCTCCTTAGTTATTACTACATTAATGTCTTAATTTGTCTAGTTATACATAGTCTAATTGATACCCATCTTTTCTTTATATTGTGGGCCAAAGGGATTTTCCAAACTGTACTATGATCTGTATATTCATACTTCCTTCCAATCCCATCCCCTCCACTCTAAGAACCATTACTTGGTCTTAGGAAAAATCAAAATCTCTTAATATTACTTATATCACCTCAAATGACCTGGCATCCACCTACCTCCCCAAGCTCATTTTATATCATCCTCTTCCTCTATCTCTCTGGCTCAGTCCAACTGATTTTCCCATAGTCCTCATACTCACCAGGTACTCTGCAAGGCCATTGCATATGTTGTTCTCTCTTCTTATAATGATCTTCCTATCTTTCTTTTCCTAGTTCATACCTACTAATCCTTTAGTTCTCAGCACTAAAATAATTTCCTTAGAAAAGTCTGAGTATGTGAAATTTCACTGTTATGGTCACTCATAGAACTGCAAATTCTTCTTCACGTAGTACTATAAGCCACACAAATAGAGGGAACGAGTTTATGTGCACATTTGTATCTTTACAGATGGGCACTTAACTCTGAGTAGAAATCTAATAAATACTTTTGAATAAATCTATGAATGAATGAATGAATGAATGAATGAATTTTATATCTCAAAGAGAATCTTGCTTTGGATTGTTCATAACTATCTGCTTTAATTCTATCTAGCTTTGTTTAATAATAATTTTTAAAACCCGTATAAACATTGTTATGAGTGAATTGGTTAATTTTTACTATTTTATACTCAAAACTAGAGGCCCGGTGCATGAATTTGTGCACAGGTGGGGGGCTGATGGGAACCAATCGAGGCTGGAGGCGAGGAGGGGACACAGGTGGTTGGCCAGCTGGCCCCACCCCTGATCGGGGTGGGGGGGTCTGATTGAGAGTGGGGCTGGACAGGGGGAGGGGCCACAAGAGGTTGGGGGTGCCAATCATGCCCAGATCAGGCTGGTTGGCTGCCACAGTGCGTGTCATAGTGACCGGTCGTTCCGGTCATCTCACTGTTCAGTCCCTGGGCTTTTATATATATAGATAAATCTATAAAAACACACACGTATTTATCTAGAATAAAGCAATTAATGTAAAAGACATTTCTTGAAAATGGTAAGAGGCACCATCAACTCTTGATACTCACTCAAAATTTGATAGTGTGCACTGCTAAACATCTTTCCCTGTTCCTCCCTTCTTTTTCCTCTCTCTGTCATCAGATCATTTCTTCTCCTAAATTATGCAACTAAATTATTTCTTTAAAAATTATTATGGGCTTTGAAAAAAAAATTAGCCTACAAAGGAGATTATAGCATGTAAGCCAAACCATGACAGTCACTGGTAGAACACTATTATTCATTTTTACTCTAAAACATTATTGTTAAGTACTCAGAGCACAGAAAGGTGAGCCATTCCAGAGAATTGGGGTTGCTGGTTTCTCTGAGGACTAGTTATGACTGTACTTGTTGAAACATACAATCACAGCTGTGTCTTACCCTTTAATATCGATGACACAATGGCTTGTTATGTTTTAATTTAGCTCTAAGAATATCTCTGGCATTTAGCATTCCTTTTCCCGTGGCCTCCACTCAGAAGGTCCCCTTTCAAGGACGGTGTGCAATACTATTTTGCTAATGCTAGTGTTTTATATGCCAGTCTCTTAGTCAGCTCATTGTGTGTGTTTTTTTCCTCTCTGAAAATATTTTATAGCGAAGGAATAATATCGCAAAAAGAAAAGACATTTATCAAGTGAAAGTAGAAAAAAGAAGACCAAGAACTGCCAAGAAAAGCTTTTATTCCTTGTAAGGAATAGTGCAGAAACACATTCTGAGAATGACGAAATGGCCAGATTTGAAGGGTTCTAACACCCTGTAGAGGCGAAAGTTGTATCAAGTTCATTTGCTTTTTATTTGTTCTTTTCTCCCTCATATCATTCCCTTCAGAGTTTGTATTTTCTCCTCCCTTATGGGTGCAGACTCATTTTGCTTCTCTCAATGATGTGCACTATAGCCACTGTAACATTCTAATTAGGCCCTTTCCAGTTGTATGTAGTACAGTGTAAAAATCTCAAGATAGCCCTAACTGGTTTGGCTCAGTGGCTAGAGCGTCGGCCTGCAGACTGAAGGGTCCCAGGTTCGATTCCGGTCAAGGGCATGTACCTTGGTTGCAGGCACATCCCAAGTGGGGCGTGTGCAGGAGGCAGCTGATCAATGTTTCTCTCTCATTGATGTTTCTGACTCTCTATCCCTCTCCCTTCCTCTCTGTAAAAAAAATAAATAAAATGAAATATATTTTTTAAAAAAATCAAGATAGAACTTTTCTTGCACCCATAGAGTAGACAACACACGATGGGGAAGTTCAGACAGATGCAGTTTAGCAGAGTCAGCAGGAATGCTCACATCCCCGTGAGGGATCTGCCTTCTGGAGTCTGACAGATGACACTCCTCAGGCCATGAGCCTTGAGGGCTAATGCACATTACTATCACTTTCCTTGGTAATCTGTTCTCAAGCTCCAAGCAGCTGCATATCATAGGGTTTTATTCTATGTCATTAGCTGTACTTGATACATTTTGCCCAAGAGGCAGACTTAGTTTTAACATATTCATATTTACTTAATGCATAATAGATTTTCCCTTTGTCCTATATGGCATCTTGATGTTGGATGGCATATACTTGTATACTGTTTTCAAACATGTGAATATGCTACATGAGCTCTATTCATGTCAATTGAAACAACAGTTTTCAAGTATTCGATTGTGAAATTATTTTATTGGTAGAACAGTTTTACATGGAGTAGAAAGCGAATTTAGAAAGCTCCTTAAAATATAAACATTAGCATCATTCTCTACCTAGTACCTCCTGTAGTCTTTCCTAAGTGCTTGATTAATTACATTCAAATAAATTGTCCAACTTGCTAGACCGGACAGGGAGCTTGGTGACCAGGGTCAACCACTAGGTGACCTTCTTTGAAGCAGAAGTGGACCCTCTACAAGTCTATGACCTTTGTGGTGGTCACACTGCTTTCACCTTTTTCTGGTTTAACTCACAGTGTGGCAGAGAATGATGGAGATACTTTGCCCCGGGGCATGACTAATTCATTTCCACATGATTCATACCTAGTAAACTCTGCTTTACCTGCATCAGCCACAGACTCCAGTGCAGATTGCTCTGTTGCTCACAATTTATCTGGAGTCAAGGTCTAGTGCATTTCTTCCAGACTTAGTTTTGGAGTATTTCCTCTTTGCATCATCCTATATAATAAAAGTCCAGTGACCATAACGGCATAACGACCAGAACAAACCACTCGACCAGTCGCTGTGAGGTGAATTGACCACCTCTTGGTCCCTCCTTCCCGGCCCACAGGCTCTGATTGCCAGATGGTGAATGGGGGTTGGGTTGTGGCGGGGCAGAACTGGGGACTGGCAAGTGGGCAGAAGATTGCCCTGATCACAGGCTAGCCTAGAGACCCTACCCACGCATGATTTCATATATAATATGAAATCTAGTATATAATAACAAGAGTATGAATTCAATTCAGAAGAAGTTTTAATTTTTAAATAGTAAACTAAAATATCTTCTCTGCCAATTTTAAATTGTATTTTGCTGATACCAAATCTCCAGGCAAGGCTTTTATTTATTTCTTGCACTACCCCTCTCCTTAGAGCACAGTTCCATTAAAACAAACACAGCCCTAGCCAGGTTTCTCAGTGGTTAATGCTTTGGCCCTAGGATGAAGGATTCCAGCTTCAATTCTGGTCAAGGGCAAATACCTCAGTTGCAGGCTAGATCTCTGCCCTGGTCAGCAGACAACCAATCTATCTTTCTCTCACATTGATCTCTCTCTCTCTCTCTCTCTCTCTCTCTCTCTTCCTCTCTCTCTTTCTCTCTCTGTGTTTCCCCCTCCCTCATTCTGTCGAAAAATCAATAGAAAAAATATCTTAGCATGAGGATCAACAACAACAAACACAAAACCCCCACACAAGGATACACAAATACAAATTAGCTATTTAAAAAAAAAGAATAAAAAGGGGAAATGTTATAACTTCACTGATTTCCTATAATTCAAGCATGGGTAGGGATACTGCAGTAAATATGAAAGACAGCTATTCCATTTGAACCAGGGATTAGAATTTAATCCCATCTGAACTAAAATTAAATTTAGTTTTAATTTATACCAGGAGGAATTTGCCATTCTTATTAAATCTTCTTAACTAGACCACAACAAAGCAAAATGAAAAGTAGATATTCTAAAAATATCTCTGATTAATGCTGCTTTAAAGCAAAGATGTGTTGAAGATGAGAATAAGTAAGACCATGTGTTCAGTACTTATTACATGTCAGACCCTTTGAAGCAGGAGTGGGTCTTCTAGAAGCATTTCAACCTCTATGTAATCACACTGCTCTTGACTTTCTCTTCACATGAGCCGGGCCATTGCAGAGAAGCACAAAAGGGAAACCTTATCCCTGGAACATAACCAGCTTACATCTAGATCATTCACTCCTGGAAAATTGACTTGGGGCACCAGTCACAGACCCCAGTGCTGGTTGAAGTATTGCTCACAAATTATCAGGAGTCAAGGTCCAAGCTGATGCAGGTTTGCTCATGCAGTGGTCACAACAGCAAGGGCGATGTAACAGACAGGTGGGGATGTAACCACCAACCTCACAGTTAGGAAAAGGCAAGCTTAGATGAGACTCTCAGGCTATCAATGCCAAAGTGTGTGTTTTTCCTCTCATTCCACACTGTGTACCTAGGTGAGGTTTAGAAATCCTTTTTAAACTTTGAGTTGTATTAATATATGTCACTAGAGATAACATTGAATGTTTTATTTTGTTTAAGGTGCTTTGTGGAGCTCAAAGGTTAATAGGAAAACAATGAAATGGCTTATCTTTCCTTCCCCCCTTTTTATTCTAAAACCCTTTATCTCCTTGTTGCTAAATACAAGCTAGTAATTAGAAAATCCATAGAGAAGTCTTAGTTCAAGGGTATATATATATATATATATATCCTATTTTTAAGGTGTCTCATAGAACTCAACCATGGACAGACAAAAGTGCTGGTGAAGACCTGACGGGGCAAGGGGAGGGTGCAGGGTGGAAGGGGTTGGGTCGACTTGGGAAATAAAAGGGGACATCTGTAATACTTTCAGCAAAAAAAAGATAGATTTTTAAAAAGAGAAAAAATATGAAAATGGCAAATTTCTTTTGCAAAGCTTAATATATTTTTGAGGTCTAATGGACTCAATTAATTAATTAACTGACGAATGAGTAACTAAAGCCATAGTTATGGGAACTGAAGAATCTTAGTGTACTATTTCTGTAATTTTTAGCTGGACATGATCTGCTTTGATGAGTTAACCCTGGACCCCTCACAAAGAATCTTTGTCTCTAATTCAATATGTATTTGTGTGCCTCTTGCTTACATATAGCTAAGTATATTATTTCAGTTGAAGAGAGTTTTTGTTGTCGCTAATTTAAGGTGATTAAAATGGTTTTCACTGGCAGTAATTTTGCAATTATAATTACAATGTTTATTATCATGAAGAATTTAATATAAAGACATGGCAATTAGCAGTGTTCTATTGGGGAAGGCTGAAAATAATTTGTCCTAATCTGGAGATTTTCTGAGATCCATAATATGCGTACACTAATCCCTTCACCCCAACAATACCACTGTAGGAAGTAACTCTAGAGACTTATAAAGGTTAAAGAGATATTCACAGCACCAGAGCACATAGAGGAAACCTAAATTCTGCAGCCATTTAGTAGGATTATCTCCCAATTAAATCACGGCAGCACAAAATTAGATATACTGGTATAAAATCACTTCATTGCACGTATCCTTCAACTAGAGTTTATATATTTTCAAAGTGCTAGGAACAACTCCCCAAATTTCTCTTCTTGTATTCTACTATATTTGAAACCCTCTGAGAATTTCTAATTATGTATTGGTGATTTCCATTTTGATGGGTATTTTAGGTATAGAACTTTAAAAACATCACTCCAATTAAATAATTCTACTGAATGAGTGGGCTTACTTTATCCATTAGCCCTCCTGTATTACTAAATGGATTACTCTTCTTAATTAACTTGGCACTTCTCAGTATATAAAGAAGCAAACAATAATGATTTTTTAAAAATATTTGATTTTCAAGGCTTTATTTCTCTTTCTCAATTTTAACTTGCCAAAAATGAAACAAATGTCTATGGAAAGGTAATTACTTTTCTCCTTCTTTAACTTATTTTTAATTAACTTTTAATCTATGCAGTGACTCAGGGAGCATCTTTTCACATTAAAGTTATCTAAAATATAGGAGACAGATTTTAAATGATTTGGATAAACATCTGCCTAGCACAGAGGCTTAAAATTACAAAATTAGGGAATGGGTGGCTGAGTGCCCATTGTGGCTGCCAGTAAAAGAAAGATTTTGCTTCATTTTAAAAATATTTTGCTTATAAACAAACCAACTTAATAAATGCCTTCTAATCATACATACTTGTTTTGGAGCATATTTCTAGGTTTACCCTACATAAAATTCTTTTAAAAACCTTTTGGACGGGATAATGCAAGAAAGACAACTATACAATCATTTATGAAAAAAACATGTTTTAATAGAGAAAAATCAATACATTGAAAAGTTTAACTATGAAGTAAAGCACTATTTTTTAGTTGGAGTGCATTCTGTCTACAGTAATTTAAAATAATCAGTTCAATGATATGATTCCTGGTTGGTGTTCAGATAATTACTGTACTTATGCCTAGTAATTTTCCTCTATTAAATGGATTACAGAGTGGCAAGTAAAGACAGAAAGCTTTGACACTGAACACCTCCTTTACTATATGTGTGTAATTTGTCTTCTAATAACGAAAAGAACATGACAATAAATTCCATATATACAAAATAGAAACCATCCTACGTTCTTTATGCATGCCCACTTAACCGAAATGTCTTAAATGCTTTTGCACAAGGTATACATGATAGAAACCCATGCATGTACACACACAGGGAGAGAAAAGATGAAGAGCTAGAGAGGTACAAGCATTTATCTTGCTTTTGTTTCCAAATCCAATTGAAGAAAAAGAATAAAAACAAATAAACAACACATGAATATATTTATGGAAATATTGAGAAGAGTAGATGGGGATATCACAGATCAGATATTTCTACAAACATCTTTTATCTCTGAATCTGTCCTCCACTTTTTTTTCTTTCCCTAATGATTTTCACTGTCTTGCATATTTCCTCTCCATTCCAAGTTATTTTTTACACTTGATCTTATCATTACAGATATAGTTTTGAGCTACATCTGGCCTTTAACTTTCTTCGACTCCTTATCAGTTTTGCTTGGGGGGAGGGGAATATTTATAGAATTTTGGCTCTCTTGGCATTTCTCTGGTTGTTAATATCATTTAAGTATATATATATATATTTTTTCTTTTCCTGTGTTTCCTTGTATGTGTTCTTAGCCTTCATACACATGGGGATATTAATGGGTGTTGAGCCATGGCATACTTTCCATGTGGAGGTTGGAAGAAATGGCAGACACAATCATTTTTGCTCTTGGAGTTACGTTGAGTTATTGGTCAAATGGGTTGTTCTCTCAAAGTATGAAAGGATAGCTTCCTAATTCTCCTTTTATCTGGATATAAGTAAAGGCCCTCTATCAGTCACAGGAGCTTGTGACAATGGTTTCCTCCAAGTCTAAGAGAGTGACTAGGATCAGGCAAACCTTCAAAAGACCACATATAGCCCCTGCACACCCTTGTCAGGGGAATTTGTAAGCTTTTAATTGATTCTTCTTGAGGGGATTTTTTTCCCCCACTCTCCACCCCCAGAATACCATGAGGTCTCCAGGATCCCTGGTTTATATGCCCCCACTTCTCAATTCCTCCAGGCAGAAGTGGGAGGGATAGGAGGTCATGGATGAGAGCTGGAGTTTCCATTCTTTATTTTGAAAAGAAGGAGACAAAATACTGTTAAATGTGAAAAATGTGATTGAATACCTCTAACACCCAAAAGAATAAACTGAAATGCTTTTTGAAAATAATAAGAGAATTCGATAAGATGACAGGTTACTACATGTCCAAAAATCAAACAGAAAAATATAACAAAAGAAAAAGTACCATTTACTTTTACAACAAAACCATGAAACTCTTGGAGTGGAATCATTAAGCAATATTTATAACAATAAAACAATAAAATTGTCTTGAGGAACATAAGAGACTTGCATTAAAAGAGAGGCCATCTTTTTCCTGGATTGAGATATTTAGTATTGTAAAGAGGTCAGATCTCCCCAAATATCTCTATGAAATCGGAAAAACTGTTCAAAATTCCAACAGGATTCATTTTCTCGGGGGTATGGGGCAAAGAGTTAGAATGGTGTTATGCAAAATAAATCTCTTGTATTGGATATATTCTATATGAGAAGAGTCAGAAAAAGTCCAAATACAAAACAAACTGTAAAGCTATGACAATTAAAATGTGATATAGGTAAAGGGACACATGACAGAAACACCAGTTTTTAGGAAACTGGTCATCAGGCAATGAAAGAGTTTGATTCCTAAGTGATGGGAATCAAATGAGGGGAGCCTACCAGGAGCACCGGTGTCACTAATGTATTCACCTTAGTGAAACCAACAACTTCTGATTATCTGTAAAAGAAATAGTTCTAAAATTACACAGGAATTTTAATTAAAATCTATTGTAAGTCACTTACATGAAACTGATATGTGTGACGCTGTATCACATCACTTAGAACAACTAGAACATAGTAGGTACACAATAATTTTAAACGAATGGAGTCAGGGAGAATTTGTCATTCTAAATCTTAATAATGAAGAAAAATAACTTATAAGGAAGAAAGGAAAGAAACAGATGACATGGAGAACTTGTTAGCATTTAAGGATAAATGGAATTAAAATTTACTAGACTGTAATCAGGTAGAAACAACTGATAAAGAGAAAGCAGGAAAGTGCCCAAATATTCCATGTATGCTTATTTGAGGTGTCACTGCATAGAGATATATTTTTGAATATGTAGATAATAATACAGCTCTGTTGACTAAAATATTAGATCACCTAAGTTTATGAAACTAGTGGAAATATTTATTTCTTCAGGTGATTTTATACCTCTTAAAATATTGAAGGCCCACTTAAAATATGAAACATTCTCTACAGGCTTCTATGAGTTACTGATTCTTCTCCATTAAGTCAGGAGACTTTGCCTTTGAAATATCCCCTTGGCCTAGGGAAGCAAACCAATAAGGCTTCACTTTCTCTTTGACCCACTCCTCCCTCCAAACCTTTTGCCCACTTTCAAAATATCATGTCACGTTGGATTCTATGTACATAATAATACTCTAGTTCACCTCACCTTCTTAATTTTTCCCCCCCACACTTTTATTCTTTGTACCACTTCACTAGTGCAGATCATCATCTGCTGCTGAAATAATGAAATCACCTTGGAAATATTCTCCTTGTGCTAGAAGTCCTCTTTACTGACCTCCCTCCCCCACTTCCCAGTGTCTCCAGATTTGTCTTCCTAGAACTAGGATTTGTTCTTAAGTCTTGTTAATTCTTGTAGTTTATTTTTCCCTTTGTCATTAAAATCATTGAGCATCAAGGCTCAGAAAACATGCCGTCTTTTTCAGGATGCTTTCTTTCCCTAGCCTCTCCCATTTCACTCCCCACTTATAATTAATCACTCCCATCCATCTTCATTCATACCTCTATTTGCTGCATATTCACTCCCCATCCTATATAATAAAGAGGTGATATGCAAATTGACCTTCACTCCAACACACAAGATGGCCACCACAAGATGGCTGACAGGGGAGGGCAGTTAGGGGGAACCAGGCCTTTAGAGGAAGACAGTTGGGGGTGAACAGGCCTGCAGGGGAGGGCAGTTGGGGGCAACCAGGCCAGCAGTGGAGGGCAGTTAGGGGTGACCAGGCTGGCAGGGGAGGGCAGTTGGGGGCAACCAGGCCAGCAGTGGAGGGCAGTTAGGGGTGACCAGGCTGGCAGGGGATGGCAGTTGGGGGTGACCAGTCCTGCAGGGGAGGACAGTTGGGGGGATCAGGCCTGCAGGGGAGGGCAGTTAGGGGCGACCAGGCTGGCAGGGGAGCAGTTAGGTGTTGATCAGGCTGGCAGGGGAGTGGTTAGGGGGTGACCAGGCTGGCAGACAGAAGTGGTTAGGGGCAATCAGGCAGGCAGGCAGGTGAACAGTTGGGAGTCAGCAGTCCTGGATTGTAAGAGGGATGTCCGACTGCCAGTTTAGGGCAATTGGACATCCCTTGAGGGGTCCCAAATTGGAGAGGGTGCAGGCTGGGCTGAGGGACACCCCCCCGCCCCATGCATGAATTTCGTGCACCGGGCCTCTAGTCGTTATTATAGCTGTCATCATGTATTTCCTCATTGAGCTTGAGTTCTTTATGGACAAGTGCAATGGATTAAGTTTTTTCTCCTCTAGCACCTATGATAGCACAATATTTACAGAAAAAAAAAATCCAGTATAATAAATATACGTTGTTTACTGTCATATCAAATAAAGAAAAAACTACAAGAAAATATTTTTAAATCTGCAGAATAAAGATAGCACAAGGGAAAGGCATAATCTCTATATTATAGAAATGGCACAGGATAAAACTTGTATTGATAACTGGGTAAATTTAGATGGATGTCTTATTGGAAATGAGAAATAGAAAAGCTGAAAGGAAAATAAATCAAAATTATTCTTTGATTTCAAGTTTTCAAGGAAAAAATGTTTTCAGGTACTAAGTTTATCTGTGTTGGGAAGGAGTGGTTTTGTAATTTCCAGAACTGTCATCCTTTGTTACAATGTTGTCCTTCACCTATTATGATCTCTGGGGTTTTCAGCAGATCACACACCAGCAGCTTTGGACACAATGGCAAGTCTTGAGCTCAGGAAGGCTTGGTAATGAATTCCCTGCTTCCAGGTGGTGCTGTTCGGCTCCATTCACATGAACTTTTCAGTGCTCTCTGTGAAGAAAGCCTCCAGATAGTGCAGAGGAGGAAGAGCAATAAGACCAGTGATTACACATCAATCACTTTTATTGCTGCCAGAGCGGGTAGCAGAACACAGATGATAGACAAAGCACTGGTTTTGTTCAATAATTGAGTTGTTTCTTACGGGAGGAAAGGAAGCCTTTTCAATATTCCACTCTTTTAGAAAATATGTATATTGTTTCAAACATTAAGTGGCACACAATAGAAATGAAAGTTTTAATAGTGGATCTTGTGAACATTGGCTGCGATAAGGCAGATTTGATTAGATTTGGGAGAGGATCAGTTCTGCAGGCATAGAGCCAAAAATAAATCTATGAAACCTATACACATGAAAAAGAAAGGCGCACATTTCCTAAATTAGGGGTGATTCAGGTAAGGCACTCCTATTGAGTACATGCATTCAAAACGTGGGCAAAGATAAGAAAAAGGAATTTTGTGCACATAGATCTGTGTATATGTTTCTTTCTGAAAAAAATCACACTAAAGTTATGACAGTACTATCATAATGATATAAAAGTCAAATATCTATTTGGATTTGAGTAGAACAGAGGCTCTTCACAATGGACTTTTGTTAAAATACCTTTTTATACTATTCGTTGTTTTAAATAAATGCCATTTTGGTGGGGTTTTTTTTATGGGCCCCTACTTTTTCCCTAGTTCTCTGACATCATTACCACCAAATGTAAACTCACATTAACTATAAGTACAACAAAGAAATAGTATAAAACATTCTTTAGTGACCAGAAGAATTTACCTGGAGAAGAGGATGCAAGACTATAAAAAGAATGTGATCATTTTGTAAATAGAATCCAAATTAAATAGTTTAATTCTCATCTTTGGGGGGGAAAGTGATGTGAGAATATTTCATCTGTGTAGGAGCCCTGCAATGTAACAGAAAATGTCCTTCAGCACAAGACGGAATTTATTCTGACAACCATCATTGGCTTCTATGACATTAGAGCTAGTCCTTTAATTTCCTGAGGCTTCCGGTCATATTATTCAAAACAGAAACAATGACACAGAGTTTTAGCAGGAGAACATGAAAATATTGGGATGACAAACAACGTGTGACTATATTTAGTTGCTCAATGTGCCAGTTTTGTTATTTTCCTGAAAAGATCCACTCCCAAAAGGAAATTATAGAAAATGAGCACTATTGGTGTACACTGTGCTATTAGATATTTTCACACAAACCATTATGCTTAACTCTCAGAAAGAGCATATTTAACCCAACATAGAGCCTTTATTTGTTCTAATAAAACCCTAATTTGCCCAACTTCTATCAGTAACCATGGTTTCCACATAGAACTCATGGAAGTGGCCATGGTTTTTATTTCCTAATAAGACTCACTGTGGCACAAGATCTGATTCAGAGCTTTCCTAGGTATACGAAAAGGACAAATAAAAATGTGAAAGACAAATGTCTAAACTATCCCTTGGTAACTAAGTGGTTGATCATAAATTGGAGTGTCTATGCAAATGAAGTAAATGATTAAAAACTCCAAGAACAGTATGGACTAGGTGGTTGATGACTGGCAATTATAAAAGCTGCATTTTTAATATGCATACATCTAAGGAGCCAGTAAAAATTAGCTCCCAGACTAATGGACTTGCCTTTGTTCCGAGGCAGAATTTTAATGAGAGCATTATTTATAACAGAGGGCCCAAGAATCAGGGTATTCTTGCTCAGTCTCATTTTTTTACTCCCTGACACCTTATCCATTAAACTATGAACTTCTTTCCAGAAGAATAATACTTTATGTGCAAGGAAGGAAAGGTCAAAATTGCATCGGAATTTAGTCACGGTATATATACTCTAAAGATGTGCCACTTAGGAGAAAAGAAATTATAAAGCCTGTTTCTAAATACCCAAGTAGTAAGTGCTGTATATATATACATATAGCACATTGATTAAATTACATTCCATGTAGTTTTGTTCTCATTGATTAAATTACAATCTATGTAGTTGTGCTCTTGATGTACAGAAATTGTTATTCTTCCACAAATTTTCTATGTGATGAGATTATTTTCTACATAAAATGACTAGTAATAAAAATCCTTAATACGAGTATATTATTTAGCTGTTGGATTCTTTCAGACAATTGCAAGTGTTGCGTTTTTCTTTTGACACACCATTTTATAACATTTTTGGTTGAATGATTCTAGAAAGGGAGAAGAAAGGAGAGAGAGAGAAACTTCCAATTATTTATGCATTTATTGGTTGCTTCCTGTATGTGCCCGGCCCAGGGATCTAACCCACAACCTTGGTGTATTGGGACAGTGCTCTAACCTACTGAGCTACCCCAACTGGGCTGACACACCATTTATTATTGGCAGACTTTAGTATAAGCATCACAGAATTATTCAGTGCTCTTAAGGTTAGATTCCCCCTTTCCAGTCTTAGGATTTTAATCAGAGCTACCTCTGGTCTTGCTTCCATGACCCCATCCCACATAGCTGTGACTAAGCAAGGAAAGTTTGGCAGACAGCATCCCGGAAGATTTTATTGGCTGTGTGACATCCCACCCTAAATTATGAGTCAGACAAAAGCCAAGTCCAAAGATGAGTCAGAAGAGTGGTTTGCTCAGAACCACAAATGACTTTGAACAGAAATTCACCAGGCACTTTTTATCCCTTCACCCTCACCCAGCACTAACCTAAAATCATACGACCAAGAGACAGGGATAGAGGAAGCATTATCAGGGGGAATATGGTAAATTGGCTCTCATTTGTCCAAGTGTGTCCCCTTGTATTTTCTTTTTTTTTAAGCACTTAAGCATTTTATTAACTCTGTATCTATACAGCCTAATAAAGAGGGAATATGCTAATTGAGCCTCACATCATTGCAAAGATGGCAGCGCCCACAGCCAATAAAGAAGAAATATGCTAATTGACTTCCATGCCCTCAAAGATGGCAGCACCCACTGCCACAAGATGGCCGGCAGGGCAGGGCAGTTTGGAGGACCAGGCATGCAGGGGAGGGCAGTTAGGGGTGACCAGGCTGACAGGAGAAGGCAGTTAGGGGTGACCAAGACTTCAGGGGAGGGAAGTTGGGAGGGACCAGGCCTGCAGGGAGGGTAGTTTGGGGAAATCGGGCCTGCAGGGAAGGGTAATTAGGGGCGACTGGGCCTGCAGAGGAGGGCAGTTGAGGGTGACCAGGCCGGCAAGGGAGGGCAGTTGGGGGTGATCAGGCTGGCAGGCAGAAGCAGTTAGGGACAATCAGGCAGGCAGGCAGGCGAGTGGTTGGGAGCCAACAGTCCCAGATTGTGAGAGGGATGTCCGACTGCCTGTTTAGGCCACAGGAATTGGGCCTAAACTGGCAGTCAGACATCCCCCGAGGGGTCCCAGATAGGAGAGGGTACAGGCTGGCCTGAGGGACATTCCCCCCCCCCCCCCAGTGCACAAATTTCATGCACCGGGCCTCTTAGTATATATATAAAAGCCTAAGCAACCTTCTGACCATTTGACTGTCCAACTGGTAGCTATGACATTCAATGACCACCAGAGGGCAGATGCTCAATGCAGGAGCTGCCAAGCTGCGGTGACTTGGTAGCTGCGGTTCTCATGTGACGCACCTGAAATCAGAGAGGAGGGAGCCCAATTCCAGGGTGCATCACCCAAGAACTACCCTCTTGCAATCCATGACCCCTTGAGGGATGTTGGAGAACTGGTTTCAGCCCGATCCCTGCAGGCCAGGCTGAGGGACCCCATCAGTGTACAAATCCGTGCACCAGGCCTCTAGTATACTCATAAATATGGAAGAATTTGGGCTTTCTAAGAAATCTCAGGTGTTATTAAAATTCTCAGTATTGTAGGTCCCTCTCTAATCAGCAACATCAGTCAACAGGCAAATACCCGAGACAGCCTAGATCCTTTATATTGACCACAGCACAACATCCTGGCTGCACTGGGAATCTCTGTTTAATAAGCTATATTGCTAGCATTGCTTAGTAACATTGGATTGTGCATACAGTTAAGTTCTCATGTATGTTTTGGCAATATTTTTAATTGCCTGTTGTTGTTTTTTTCCTTTGCCACTTTCTTATTGGATTTTGTTTTGGATTGATTTAAAAGAATTTTTCATATATTAAGACTATTAATTCTTTC
Organism: Myotis yumanensis; assembly: GCF_028538775.1. Classification (NCBI taxonomy): domain Eukaryota; kingdom Metazoa; phylum Chordata; class Mammalia; order Chiroptera; family Vespertilionidae; genus Myotis; species Myotis yumanensis. Next base: position 18,312,123 of record NW_027223759.1, read on the forward strand.
CTTTCTGTAAATATTTTCTTGCTTATCATTTGCCTTTTAATTGTTATATTCTTAAAGCATAGGTGGTTTGTTCTGTATGATTACATATATCCATATTTTTCTTAAATTTTTTCCATATTTTTATATTTAAAAATGCTATTCCTACTCTGATATTGGACAAATATTTACATTTATTTTTCTATAATTCTGGTTTGTTTGTTTTTTAAACAAATGCAATTAATTTGGTACATTACTTGCCAAATACTTAACAAACTATCCAAAGACTATTTATCAAATAAAATTATTTCTCTACTTCTTTGACAGTAATATAGCATATATTTATATATTACAAATGTGTATAACATATGATATATTCCCTACTGCTATGTAAGCAATTTATAATATGCTTCTATATTATAAATAAGTAAATCTTATTTATAACCTAATAAATAACTAATATACACTATATATGAATCTATCACTAGGCTTTTTAGTCTGCTCGAGTGATTAATTTTTACTTCATATCAGGAAATGTTCTATTCTCAGAATACAGAATACTATAGACTTTATCAGACAATACATATTCAGTTTTTTCATTTGTCTTTTTAACATTAATTGAGCTGGTAATATAGCCTGTCTATTTTAATATATTAATATAATGATGCAACATTATTGATAGGATTACTAATATTTAACTGGTTTTGCTTTTCTAAAATAAATTCTACCTGGTTATGGTTTTATTATATTAACATATTACTGATATTCTTTGGGTTTCTGCATATATAGTATAATTGAGAATGTTCAATAGTTTTCTTTTTGACCTGTTATTGCCCAGGGTTTTATAAGTTTTTTCTTCTTGATTCATGAAATGAATTGGAAAATATAGTAGGAAAACTTTTAAAAATATGGCTATGTCAATGAAGACATTTGGTGCTTTCCTTTCATCTGCCCTCGGAATCTACAGAAATAATCGAAGAATTATAAAGATAGGGAAAAACTAAAAGTGTGCACCAGTGCTGGAAACTAGGAAAGGAGGCTATCCACATAGCAGATAATATTGAACAATTTCTGCTGTATGCAGTGCATATGGGAGCAAATGAAATAATTTTATGATCGATATCTCACAACTCTATGTATATCTCAAAACTCTATGTATCAAGAGAATAGTGTGATATCTCAGGAAGAAAGCTAAAAAAGAAATGTCTAGGCAGATCGCTAATAAAAACTCCTTGTTTGAATGTTTGAGGCCTGAAAGCAAGAAGACAGCTGTAGATAGATGACATTTGAAATTTCTATCACCACTGCAATCATGTAGCTATGCCTGGAACATTAAATAGATTGTATTAGAGCAAAGCTTTCCAACAGCTGAACTTGTCCTGGGTGTGATATGAAAAACTATAAAAAATGCAAAAAATATAGTAAATTATGTAAGGAATGTGGAGGATAAGCTGGAGATGATCATTGGTATTGCAGGCGAGAAAGGAAATACAATGAAAACAACCAAAGGAAAACCATTTGCCTAGATAACTAACCATGGAAACCTAAGACATCGAACCCCAACAGGAAGCTGGGAGAGGTTCGAGGATGTCTCCAGGTTACTGCACTTGTTACATGAGAGATGGAACTGCCAGTCAGTTGTTCCTATTTCCCTTTCACTGCCATGATGGGTTATAAATATTCCCTTAAATATATCCAATTTTGTTTGTTGATTATATCTAAGATTTTTTTTTTGTAAGTGAATGGTACCTTTCCCTCATTTTCAGCTCCCTTTTTTATATGTAAGATGAAGAACCTAATTGCTGGCTTTGCTCATCATATCCTTTTACTCACACTGTATATTTAAGGCAAAAACACTGTCATTTAGTTAAAATTCAACGCATTGGCTCAAAGAGATAAGATAATTAATTAATATTAAAATACTTTAGGTTTTAAAAGTTAGGGATAATTTTTTTCTTTGGTTTAACTGTCAATTTATCCTAAATATGAGCAAATTTTTTTTGGAACAAATTCTTAACCACAGAAGTTGCAAATTGAGTTTTTAGACAAGTAGTATACTAGTATATAAGAAGCTGCTTTTTAATTTCTGTTGTACTTTTCTAAACATAAATGCATTACCTTTAACATTTCTCATTTTCCAGGTATCACACCTCCTTAAAGTGGCAAGCACAAAATTTGCACCTTGTACTTGAAATAATTAAATGTCCCTTGAAATACTTTGACTGACATTTTTCTAAATTATAACAAAGTGAAGACCAAAATTTGTCATCTTGTATTAAAAAAATAGAAATACCTCATGAAGGATATGAAGAAAGTTGTTGCTATTTCTGATCTGTTTATCTAATGCTAAAAAACAATATTTCATTGTCTCAAAGTCTTGAATGCCATTAACTGGAAGATATAACCTTGTTAAACCCATCACAACCTCAATACAATGATAACAGTTCCACTCCCCTTGCAAGCAAATCCTGAATATACTTTGTTAGGATTTTTTTCCTTCAGTTACATACCATTTAATACTGACATTAAGGAGAGACTAGGGAATTTGTTTACCGAAATCTGCTATTGAACAAAATTGCCTTAAATTTAATAATATTGGTAACTGAAGATAGAAATGTAGGTGTTTGATAGAAATTTAAGTGACTGAAATGAAAGTGTTTAAAGATAGACATTGAAGATATTTTAAAATGGAACCAAAGATGATTTTGTAAAACTGGTCATGCTCAGAAAAAGTAAAAGAAAATGTATTTTAATTAGGAAGCCAAGGAATTTAATTTTTTAAATTCAAGCAATGCATTTCAACAATAAGAGTGAGGGAAATCCAATTTTTAAGTAATAACTAAATTTGGATTTAATTCCTATAGCATTTTAATATTTATATTTCTAATGTAGTCATCTTAGTATATGCAACCATTCACCATATATGTGAATATAAACACAAGAAAATATTTGGTCGTTCTTACTTTACAAATTACAATGATAATTATTGCCCTTTTATATATTTTACAAAAGTGGCGGAATTTAAGGTCAATATGCAAAAATAAACATTAGTCTATAAACTTGCAACAAATTATTATAAAATTAAACTTACAGTAAGCTATCCCTAAAGTAGCATTAAAATCAAACCAAGTACCTAGCTACTAATTTAATGAAGAATGTGAATGTTCTATACACTAAAGGTTACAATATATTGGAAGAAATTTTAAAAGAACTAAATATAAATAGGAATATATGATTTACATGCGTTGAGAGAACTCAATATCATAAAGATGTCGATTCTTCCTAAATTGATTCATAAACTCAGTGCAATAGCAATAAAATAAATTCATTGGTTTCTTTTATGGAAAGAGAAGCTGATTCTAAAATTCATATGGAAATTCAAAAAGTCAAAGGGCACAAACATTCAGTTATATGATGAATAATTTCTGGGGATCTAATGTACAACATGATGACTATATTTAGTAACACTGTATTTATTCTTGAATTTGCAAAGAGAGTTGGTCTTAGCATTATCACCAAAAAAAGTAACTGTGAGCTGATGGATGTGTTAATTAGCTTGTTTGTGATAATCATATCACAGTGTATATGTATATCAAACCATTACATTGTACACCTTAAATATACCCAGTTTTGTTTGTTGATTAGATCTCAATAAACTGGGAAAATAAGTGACACTGGAATACATTAGGAGAAAGGCTATTGTTATAAGTGTTGCAAGCCAAAATTTACATCTGTATAGAAAATAATAATTATTACTGCAAACTTATATAATACACAGATATTAATTCCAGACAAATTATAAACCTAAAATGAAATGTAAGGCTATATATTTTCTAGAAGATAAAAAAAGATATTCTAATTATCTTTGACTTCTAGCAAGTTGAAGACTTGTTAAACAGACCACAAAATGGTCTATTGCTATTAAAATAATAAATTGATAAATTGAATGTTATATAAATCATGAAGTTCTGTTCATTTAAAACACCATTATAAAAAAAAAGACAACCAGAGTGTGAGAGAATATTTGAAAAGAAAAAACCATAGGATACAGAAAAATAAAGTATTCCTATAAATCATAAGAAGACAATTTCCAATTGAAAAAAGAAAACAAGAGATTTGAAGAGGACATTTACAAAAGAAGGTATTCAGAGAGCTAATAAATATGTTTAAAGTTATTTAACATCTTTCGTCATCAGGAAATGCAAAGTAATAACACGAGTTACATACTGCTGGGCAACCAATTCAATGACTAAAACTAAGAAGATAGAAAATACCAACTGTTGACAAGAATGTAGACTAAATGGGGAACATATTCATATAGCATTATTTGTAATAACCATAACCTAAAATAACTTCTAATGTCCATGCACAATAGAGTCTATAAATAAATAGGGTAGCTTCATACACTGCAATATCATAAAACAATGAAAAATAATGGACTACTGCTATATACAACATGGATGAATCTTATATGCATACATTTAAACATAAAAGAGTACGTAAGTCCATTTATGTAAAATTTCAAACAAAAAAATACTACTATGTATTGATCAAAATCAAAATAGTAGTTACATTGCAAGGAGATAGTGATTGGGAAGGGCGTGAAGAAGGCTTCTAGGTGCCAGAAATGATCTCTTAGTTTACCTGTGTGTTTTCACTTTGGCATTAAACTTGTCAATTTAAACACTTATGACTCAGCACTTAGATGTATGCATGTTATATACGTCAATAAAAATGTACTTTAGCAACATAAAATAGAAAAATTTTGTGCGTAGAAAGAAATTGCAGAAAAATAAAACACACATTCTTATGACAGAAGCAGAATTCAAATGCAGACCCACTATTTAGGTCCAAAACAAGGAAACACAAACACGATGACAACTAAGTGAAACTGATTTATTTTTATCTCAATATACATTATCATAACTCTTTATTTCTTTATGTGTTGTGCTTAAAGAAAAATACATTCTGATGTCTTCAGTAAGAAAGAACAGATTGTAAATTCAAAGACTGTGCTTGAGTTTAGACTTGTCAAAAGTAATTGTTAATTTTCTTAAGTAAAGATGTGCCTTGATTACAACTGATTAGCCAAAGGACATTTCTTTCCGTCAGATTTCTTTATAGGGAATAAAAAAGCTATGAAAATAAGCATATGTCTATATTTGGATGTAAATTTTTATATATTTAAATATGTATTTTATATAGGAGAGTATATATTTAAAACAGTCACACAAAAATATATATTCAACCTTAAATGAATGGAAAAGACTGGTATAGATCATCTAACAATCATATTCATTTCTATTTGAATTTAGAATGTTTTACATGATTCTTAAGGCATACTTATTACCTTGATTAGAGTTTGTTTTGCCTGATATTAAAATTAGTCTGCACTACTTGAAGACACAACACCTGATTTTGCAGATTTATATCTTTATGACAGAAAAAAGCTATGTGGGGATTAAGTATTTTATACTAATATTCATCCAAAAATATCAGCAACATACTGGTAAATGACAATTTGCTGTAAATTAAAATCAATCACTAAAATAAGGACATGCCTGAAGTTAAATGCAATTAAGAAATTAGTATAAAGTGCAAATTAGGATATCTTAATTAATTTTAATCCTTTTTAAGTTTATTCGTGTGTGTGTGTGTGTGTGTGTGTGCACGCGCGCACGTGTGTATGCACGCGCGAGCACATGTGTGTAGAGAAGAGAGTATGCTATTAAAAAAAGATCAAGGCTTCAGATTCTGGCAAACAAGTGTTCAAATTCTATGTCTGTTACTTTTAAGTTGTGTTACCAAGTTACTAGTCCTCCAGTTCTTGCAATAGCATATGCTTTGGACTAGAGTTGTTTAGGTGTAATGGGACCATGTAGCTGTGCTATAATCAATAGCAAGTTGAACTTGGAGAGATATGGGCATAGGAAGTTATGAGCGTGAGCCAAGGCCCCTCGGATGAGGGAGTGTTATGGGAAAAGAGGAGAGGCTAGAATCTAGAAACCTAATGACATTGATGGGAGGCCAAGATGATATTTCTCCTGGGTCTTATAATGTGATGGTATGGATATCCCATTCATACCATTTGCTTCCACATATAAATAAACAGAAAGAAACGTTGAGCAAACAGAGAAACATTATTTAATAAAAAGAAGTCACAAAGTCTCTGGTACCTGAAGTCTGGGTACCTAAAGGCAAGCAGAGCACTGTGCTTTGGGAAGGACTGGAACCAGGAATAGGAAGCCTTCAGCGATCCTAGAGCATGATCTCTCACCCCTGCCTCTGCTTCTACCTTTTATTTTCAATTTTCAATTACAGTTTACATTCAATATCATTTTGTATTAGTTTCAGGTGTACAGCATAGTGGTTAGACAATCATATATATATTTATTTATTTATCTACTTTTATTTCTTGATTTGAGAGAGGGAGAGAGAGAGAGCAAGGAAGAGAGAAAGAGAAACATCAATTTGCTGTTCCACTTATTCACACATTCACTGGTTGCCCTTGTATGTGTCCTGACTGGGGATCAAACCTGTAACCTTGGCACATTGGGAAGATGCTCCAACCAACTGATGAACCCTGCCAGGGCCACAATCATATCCTTTATAAAGTGTTCCCCCAATATGTCCAGTACCTACCTGGCACCACGCATAGTTACTACAACATTACTGACTGTATTCCCTATGCTGTCCTCTACACCCCTGTGACTGTTCTGTAACTGCCAATTTGTACTTCCTAATCCTTTCACTTTTTCACCACCCCCCTAATTTCTTCTTTTTTTCTTCTTCTACACACAGCCTTTATTTGTCCCTGTGAACATGTGTTGAAAGAAGTTTATACCACAGTATCTGGGTTTTATCTTTCACTCATCCGAGAAGCCAAGTTAACATGAAAGTAAAATTTAAGTCCTTATTCTGAGTTTTGGAAAAGGGGTATTATTTCAGACATAAATCTTACGCAGTTTCCCTGATGGCCCCAGCACCACCAGCCAGACTGCGCTCCTGTGCCAGAGCCATTAATCACTTGTCTTAGGAGAGCTGAGCCCTCCCTCTTCTTGGCTGCCCCACGCGGGCGGGCTCAGGAGCCCTGTGCCAAGAATTCTGGCTCCCCTGGCCACTTTCAGTCTTCAATGGAAAACCACAGTGGAGGGCGTGAATCAGGCATCTGGCACGGTTCCCATCGTTCCGAGAGGATGCTCTTCTGAAGTGTAGGGGACCTTGATTTCCAAGAAGCAACCTTTAGCTGAATCCCACTTTCTCCTGCCTCCCATGAATTATTCAGAGCCATGGTTTTTCCTGTGTCCTGCCCTCAGGAACCCTGTATGCCAAGGGGTACAGCTGCGGGGCAGCCTGCTGGTTGCTGGTGTGCAGTGGCCGGTGCAGTAAGGCCTCATTCTACCTGTCCCTGCCTCACTTCTCTCTTTCTCACCTTAGCTGCCTGGGGTTGGCACCTTCCAAATAGAGCATTAGCACGTTAATCCTGGCTTCGGGCTTCAGTTTCTAGGGAACTCAGACTAAGAGAGGCAGCTGATTGCTTAGATGTGCTCCAGTAACCTCCTGATTCTATCTCCATGGGGAAGAAAGGCAGAGTCCTCCCAACATGTCTAATAGGGACCCATCCCTGGGATTCTGTGGCTCAGATGGTCCAGGGAGCTTGATTCCCAAGAAGAAAGAACCACTGTTGTCAAGTCAGACACCCCCAAATATATCTGACAAAAATTAAAAGTGTGGTCATTGAAGGTTATCCTGTTACTTATTACTCCCCTGTGCGTCTGGTCATTGCAAATGTCTTCAGTTTACATTTTCCCCTTTTTAAACAGTTAAATAAACCTGATCTGATGAGGCGTTACTTTAAATATGGTATAATTCTGTGAAAAATTAATATTATTGGGAAATTTATTATAACTGAAATTTTTGTAGATTGAGGAAGTGACATATATATTTATATGGATATTTCATGTAATTATTTTCAGTGTACTTTTAATATACACAGAATTACTTTCAGATGGAATTATATACCCTTACCAAAATAATTTTTTGCAAAGCATATCTTTTGGATTTCCAGGAACCGGGCAATCACTGGTTCAGCTGAGTGGGCTGAGGTAGGTAGGGAGGACACTGGCATGCTCTTCCTACCATAGAAAAGGCAGCAGCAACCAGTGAGAACATGGGTCAGGGACTGACTGCCAGTCTTTGTGTGACCCGGGGTGTCCGTGTTTAGATCTTTCAGGGCCCCTCAAGTCTTTGCTTTTCCATCGTTTCTTATAGGCCCTACGACAGGTCTAGGCATAGTCGAGAGTAAAGATAGTCATAACAAGATAGAAAGCAATATTTTAAAAAGCAAAAAAATAGCCCTAGCTGGCTTGGCTCAGTGGATAGAGCATCAGCCTGTGGACAGAAGGGTCCCAGGTTCAATTCTGGTCAAGGTCATATACCTTGGTTGCAGGCTCCTCCCCAACCCGAGCCCAGGTCTGGGTGCATGCAGGAGGCAAGCAATCAATGTGTTTCTCTCACATTGCTGTTTCTCTCTGTCTTTCCCTCTCTCTTCCACTCTCTCTAAAAAATTAATGGAAAAATATCCTTGGGTGAGGATTAAAAAAACAAAGAAATAAAAAATAAAAAAATGAATCTTTCAATCACTGAGAAAATAATAAATAAATCACTAACTTTTCTTCATGTCACCTCACCATCAGAAGGCTCTAGTAACGTCTGTTCTTTCCTTTTAATGTTCTAACTAAACTGTATGCAGCAGGCAACATACAGAAAGCCATGGCAGGGCTATAAATATTAACCAAATTATATATCACTGCCCTTGGCAACAATCATCTTGTAGGGAAATCATTTTGTTTAAATAATGTCTTGCATTCTGGATTCATTAAATATATATATTTCAGAGAGAAAGAGATAGGGAGAGAGATAAAAACAGTAATGATGAGAGAGAATCATTGATCGGCTAACTCCTGCATGTCCCCTGCGGGGGATCAAACCAGCAGCCCAGGCATGTGCCCTGACTGGGAATTGAACCCTGACCTCCTGGTTCATAGGCCGACACCCTACCACTGAGCCAGGCCACCTGGGCTCATAGCAATTCTTAAATGAACAAGTTAAAAAAGTTATAATTCCACAGAAAGTATTAATGCAAAAACTTAATCATTGTGTTTAAATTATCAATAAAAGTCAAGCAATACTTAGAATATGGCCAATCCCTGTTGAAAAGGAATATTAGGGCAAATATTAGGGCTAAGTTTTCTATTAACTAGATGAAAGCTAATATGGGGTCTTATGTAAATCACAGGCTTTTGTTACCTACTTTATTAATTGCCTTCTTTTAGCAGCCAGATGTCAGTCTCAATAGAATCTAGGAGCTGGAAACCAGAAGGAAGGGTGCCTTTCAGCCCCAACCAGAAAGCCTGGTCTTTTGCTCTAGTTTTAGATGAGAAAAGAGAGTTTAGAAAAGCAAACTAATTCTTGGTTCAAGCAATCATTTAGGTCTCTAAATTGAAGCAAACTAGTGTAGTTTTAGGAAGATGGACTTTATAAGAAGTCAAATTGGATTTGGAATTTATTTTTTGTCATCCCTTGCTGTGTATATGTGGGCAATCTACTTAACCTCTTGGTGTCCCTGGTTTTTTGTTTTGTTTTGTTTTTCATGCTTAAAAGGCTGATAATATCTACGACATGATTTTTTACAAGATCAAATATATCGCTTAAGATATTACACATATAGGGGCACCTGGCACACGGTAAACAAAAATGAGACCAAGGATTTATTGAAACAGAATTATCTAGAGACTTGGAGCATTAAAACCACCGACAGAACAGACTGAAGAAGCTCAGAAGGAAGCGGGGAAGAGAGAGGAAGAGATTAACCAAAGATCTTATATGCATATATGCATTACCTATGGGTACAAACTAGTAAGGGATCCCAGCCCCAGAATTTTCTCCATAAGTTCTACAGAACTAGCTACATAAAAACTTTAAAATATTTATGGATAACAGAGGAACATTGTTATGCTCATCCTCTTTATAAATCAAACTCTGCAAGACACAATTTCTTCAGGCCAAAATCCTGCAGCCAAAAACCAACACAACCCTCACAAAGGGTAAATTCCATGCAAAGATGGAGGTGGAAAGTGGAAACCAAGAAATGTTCAAGATTGCCACCCATTACCATAAGCTGAGAGGGTGGCAACAAACAGATTCTTCCTCAAGGCCAGCAGAGAATACCAACACTCTCAACACCTTGATTTCAGATTTCTTGCCTCCAGGACTTTGAGCAAGTAAATTTCTATTGGTTTAAGCCACCTAGTTTGTGGTCCTTCATTAATGGCAACCCTAGGTAAATAATTCACCATCCTTACCCCAGTGCCTACAGGATTCTCAGCCTACCACTCACATTTACTTTATATCTCCACATTTTTTTAGTGTATTTTCTCTCCCACTAATTTCATTTTCTTATATTTATGAGACCGCATTAAAGAAAGAAAGGATGTGAGAAGGGGGTGGGGCAAGTGTGACCATCTCAGCCTAAAATCACCAGAGATCAAGAAACTGTACCACCATGGAAACGCTCTTCTCACCGTTTCCCTCTGGTTCCACATCAGGTTTCTCAAGCTCTGGGCCCTGTTTTATTTGTTCTTCACTCTTAGCTTCAAAATCCTGGCTCAGTTCTTCAACTCTGGCTCTGATCCTTGGCCTTCCTCCCGGCTCTTCTTGCCCCTTGCTCTTGGCTTTGATGCCCCTGAAGTGTCCTGCAGTTGGACCTGGTAAAACTTTCAACTGGCCCTTCATTTTGGGCTCTTGCTACTTGAATTTTTTCAGTTCTTCCTTGTCTCTCCCTGAGACTACTTTTAAGAATATAACTATTGCCCTAACTGGTTTGGCTCAAGTGGATAGAGCCTCGGCCTGCAGACAGAAGGGTCCCAGGTTCGATTCTGGTCAAGGGCATGTACCTTGGTTGTGGGCACATTGCCAGTAGGGGGTGTGCAGGAGGCAGCTGATTGATGTTTCTCTCTCATCGATGTTTTTAACTCTCTATCCCTCTCCCTTCCTCTCTGTAAAAAGTCAATAAAATATATATTTTTTAAAAAGAATATAACCATCTCCACACCTAAGAGGTTCACTTGACCTTTTTTATCTACAAATAAATTTCACTTCATCAAGGTTTCATTAAATGAAGTGTGTCTGTACCCTGAAGACACCAGGCATTTTACACCCCCCTCTACTACTTTCTTCCTTCTCCATGTCTCCTGACTTTGGGGGCCCTGATGGGTGGACTCTTCCCACTGCCATTTTCAGGCTGCGGTTCCACTCTCTCTACTCAGTCATCTCTCCTACTTTTTCCCTCTTCTCTTTGCTCTCCTTCTGCCCTTTGCTCTTTCTTGGCCTGTCTTTTGTCTTCAGGACACCATCCCACTCTTATCACTGTCTTCAATACCTGTTTTATCCTATTCTTCCTTCCTTTATTGCCTGATGTAATGGTTCTTAGCCTGGATTATACATTAGAACCACATGAGAAGCTTAAAAAAAAACTGATTCCCCAACAGCTTCCCCCCAGAGATCCTAATTTCATTGAAGAGGGCCCAAGCATCATGTTTCTTAAATTTGCTTCCTAGGTAATTCAACTGTTCACCCACAGTTGAAAACCACTGGCTCAGAAGTTTCAACATCTGATTCTAAGCACTGTCACTTTGTTTCTTCTACCCCATCACTCAGACATGCCTTACAACGCATCATAACTTGAAAAAACTCTATCATCTATCAACTTAGTCCCAAAACTTCTACATTGAACTAATTACAACCATTTTCTTGCCGTTTCCACTTCCAGTGAAAAAACTCTCAATTCTTATTATGACCCTATATCAGTGATGGCGAACCTTTTGAGCTCGGTGTGTCAGCATTTTGAAAAACCCTAACTTAACTGGTGCCGTGTCACATCTAGACATTTTTTGATATTTGCAACCATAGTAAAACAAAGACTTATTTTTTTGATATTTATTTTATATATTTAAATGCCATTTAACAAAGAAAAATCAACCAAAAAAGAGTCGTGTGTCACCTCTGACACTAGTGTCATAGGTTCGCCATCACTGCCCTATATTGTTCCTTGACTTTTTTTCCAATTTATCAAATCTAATGACATTACTTTTAAGTCTACACAACCAGAAATGTGGTCCGCCATTTCAATAGTACTACCATCTGTTGGCAAGAAATGCTTTTTCTGCATTCATCACTTTTCCACAGAGGGGAGGGAACTTCTGTTTCCTAGGAGGAAAACATTGAGGGAATACTTGAGGTCTTTTCCACAGAGCCCCTTTCAGACAACCCCCCAAAGGAGGATATGGTTCAGAAGCATCTCTTTGGTAAGCATGGATGCAGAACCTGTGCATGAATAGCTCAGTATCTTTATCGCTCTACTGAGCTAAGGTTGCTGATATTCCTTCTCTGCCAAGTATTCAGTTCAGTTTTGTAGCTCCTCCTATGATTATGTGAATATGTTTGATTCAGTGAAGGAAATACTTAAATATGTGTTTCTAATCTATATTCAATAATTCAGCTACAACAGGAACAAAACTTGTGTTCTGATCCCTGTAAATAGTCGGAACTAATTAAACTCATTTTATTTTTCTTTTGTTGAGGAGCTAATCTGGGAACTCATACAATAGGATTTGTGTCCCTTAACCACTTTGTTTCTGTGCATTTACATAAATGCACAAAATCATACTTATTGGCTCCACTATAATTCCTTACTTCAGAACTCAGCCAGACCCTCATTGATGTATTTTTTTTAATTTACCTTTTTAATTACAGTTTACAGTTGTATAGTATAGTGGTTAGATAACCATATACTTTAAAGAGTGCTCCCCCTGATATTTCCAGTAACCACTTGGCATCATACATAGTTAATACAATATTATTGACCATGTTCCCTATGCTGTACTTTACCTCCCTGTGACTATTCAGTAACCACCACTTTGTACTTCTTAATCCTTTCACCTTTTTCACCCAGTCCCCCAACCCCCTCCCCCCTGGCAACCATCAGTTTGTTCTCTGTGTCCATGAGTCTGCTTTAATTTTGTTTATTATATTCTTTAGATTCCACGAATAAGTGAAATCATATGGTATTTGCCTTTCTATGACTGACTTATTTCACTAAACGTAACACCCTCTAGGTCCATCCATGCTGTTGCAAATTGTAATATTTTATTTTTTATGGCTGAGTAATATTTCATTATATATACATACCACCACTTTTTTATCCACTCGACTACTGATGGGCACTTGGATTGCTTCCATATCTTGGCTATTGTAAATAACACTTCAGTGAACACAATGTTTCAAATTAGTGTTTGTGGTATTTATTTTTTCACATATATACCCAGAAGTGGAATCACTGGGTCAAAAGGCAGTTCCATTTTTAATTTTTGGAGAAATCTTCATACTGTTTTCCACAGTGGCTGCATTAATATTCATTCCTACCACCAGTGCACAAAGGTTCTCTATTCTCCGCATCCTTGCTAGCACTTGTTTGTTGATTTATTGATGATAGCCATTCTGACAGGTGTGATGGTACATTATTTTTAATTCCTTGTATGTTGTTACTGTTTAACTCTTTTCTCACAACTATTTCTATCTTCTATATCATACTGAAGCTCTAATAATAAATCCAGACACTCCCAAATTTTATTCAGAGAATAAACTCATAAAGTTCTGAGAAGACCATGCAGCGGTAACAGACTTCCCTTTCCTCCTCTTTACTTTAAAATTTATCTCAATCCATATTTTCTTCCTTTGTGCTTCTCAACACTCTCAAAGCCTCACCTCTGTGAAACATTCCATAAAACCCTCCCATTTGTTTACATCTTTAATTGCTTCCCTCTCCAATTTGTTTCTCTCTGCTTGAGCTCTACCAAGAGGCCCATGGCTGAAAACAGAGTCCTCAACCAAGTTACTCCTGGCTTTTTGGTTTCCTCCCTTCAGCACATAATCCTTGAAAGAATCTCCTAGATTTGCTGACTCTACTTTTTTATTTCTTTCCCTTATCTTACAACACTATCTAACCCTCCCTTATAGCAGCAGAAATACCTTATTTATAATTCATCAATAAAATAATAAACATCATATTGACAATGTGTTTTTATTTATTTATTTATTTCTCACATTGTCCCTCTGCTCTCTTTCCCTTTTTCCCATCCATCCAGGTCCTAGGCTTCAGCTCCTTTATGTAGGTAATAATATGAAGTTGCTATCACTTACCCCACTTCATAGTCATATTTACACTTATTCACATGGGCCTGGACTCAACAGGTATTTACCCCAATTTCTCAGGTTACTGTTTATTTCAGTAAATTACAACTTTATTTCCTAATGACTCAGACTCAAAGTAGCAATGTCATTTTATACATTTTATTTATCAATTTCTCCATTATTCATTATGAACCTGCTCCTTGCGGAGGATAAAATCCATGTCCTGAAGATTAAAAGGAGAATAAAACAATATCTCTTCTCAGTGATTAGTGCTGCTCTAGAGGTACCACTAACCGGCTGTCTTAACACAGTCACAATTCATGTTGTGTGGGGGAGTCGGAAGGAATGCTTCGAATGAGGTGGGTAGTTCAGTTCAGTCTTCAATAAAAATCGGACATTAAAAAGTAAAGACACTTCCAAGAGGAGCTACTAGGACAGCATTTATAAAGTCAATGATGTGTAAAGCCATATGCAATTTGCTTTGACTAGAGTATAAAATTCTAAGAAAAGGGAAGGACAAAGGGAAAGGAGTCTGAAGAGTTACCGTGAAGGTCTCCATGTGCTGGTCTACTGAACCTGTGACCGAATTTGTTTTTAGGGCAATTGTCCTCCAATATCATGGAGTGGGAAACATAGTCATCTTTGGTTTTATTTCTACAGTTTCCCAAGCATTCATCATTTGTTAAATCTTATGAGTGTGCTCTTTACGTTGCCTTTTGCATCTTTCCCTACTGTCTACATCCCACTGCCCCACCCTGGTTCACAGGCTCAGGTCCCTTCCCTTGGATGTCCAGACTACTGGCCTCTGACTCCAGCCTCTGCTTTTACTATAAGATGGGACTGGATGAGATTTTTAAAGAGAACAGTTCTAATCATGTCATTCACAGTCATAGACATTTTAGGAAATCCCACTACCACCACATTGGGTGCAGTTTCTTCATCACGACATTTAAGGCTTCCCCCTCTGACCTATCTGTTTAATTATCAGCTTATGTGAAGTGCACACATTCAGTGTCCCAGCCATGCAGCCCTGTGGCCTGACATCTCTACATGACAAAAGCTTTCTCTCCCCATGCCTTTGCTCTGTGCTGCTTTTACCTTGAACACCATCTTCCCCTCTCTGAAATTCTGTTCATCCTTTAAAATATATCTTAAAATACACCTTTTTTCTTTATTTTTATTGTTGACTCTATTACAGATGTCCCCGTCCCCCCTTTGCCTACCTCCACCCAGCCCCCTTCTTTGAAGATCAAAATTTTAAATTATTCTGAACATTTGTGATTGTCTCCTTTTGTTTTTATGACATATTAGCTATGCAGTAGCAGAACTGATACCACAGAAAACTGAATCAATATGTAAAAGACAACTTTAAATACCTTTTACAGGCTCCCATCACACACCGCTGTGCTCGCCAGCCATTAGCCCGGCTTCTGGCTGAGTGGTGCTCCCCCTGTGGGAGTACACTGACCACTAGGGGGCAGCACCTGCATTGAGCGTCTGCCCCCTGTGGTTAGTGCACATCATAGTGACTGGTCGTTCTGTCTTTCAGTCAATTTGCATATTAGGGCTTTATTATATAGGATTGAATGGAGAGGTTATTGGAAAGTGACAAAGAGACCTTAGCAATAGGTGCCAATGAAATTTGACAACCAAAAAATTAGTCCACTATTAACTAGGAGGAGGGAAACATAAGAAAAGAAGCCTAATTTTCATATATTGCTTTAACTAGGCAGTGACAATTATGAACATAATCTTAATAATATAAACATAGAGTGTTAATGTAACTATAAATGTTATATTAAAAGCATGGGGTGAGGGGAAATGGGATGCTTTTTTAAGATAGTTTAAAAATTATCCATAATAAACAGAAAATCAAAAATAGCATCTAATATGTATGCATCTGTTAATAGTGGTTTAAAATTCCATTCAGGGATATGGAGGTGAATACTAAGATTATGTAAAATAAAACAACAAAAGAAATTCCAACTTGGTTATCTCTAGGGAGTGAAATCACTAAAGACTGATCAGGTGACTGCTGTTTTTCAGCATTATAATCATTCTTTGGTATCTGTAATGATAAAAGCGTAATAGGCTATTTAAACCAGACATCCTTCTGGACAACCTTCTGGACGAAGCCAGGGCTGCAAGGGAAGCCAGGGTCCCCAGTGGCAAAGGGAATCCAGTGCCAGCAGCTGGGGGAAGGAAGGCCTACTCTTGCATGAATTTTGTGTATTGGGCCTCTAGTTATAAAGAAAATCCAAAATGCTTAAATGACTTTAAAAGCATTGTTAGAAGTTTTTAAACTTTGATCATATATTTGGCAATAAAAGAACTTATAAATAATTTAACATTAATTTAAAAATTAGAATATGTATTTGGGTCAGGGGTAGAAGACTGGCCTTCAAAATGTTTGTGGGATAAAATTAATAAATTTGATCAATAGGGCATTTTTACATTATGTATTAATGTAAAATATGTATTAGGAACCTATAATTTCTGCTATAATAACTTCTATTCTTAGAATTTATTTTCAAGAAATAGTCAAGATTATATATAAACATTTTATCATTTGCCTTGTTTGTGGTTTCTTTTGCCATTGAAAATATTTTCTTTTTACGTTTGGGTAATTAGCCTATTCACCTTTTATACTTATGCAAATTAATAAGCTGCTTCTTATAATTACTACCTCTAGGATAATTTAGGGTTCTCTTTTAACTGTTTTTAGCTACCTGGTTCACAAATTTACACTTACAGCATTTTCCTCTTAAATTATCTTTTGGAATAAATGCTCTGCTTTCTAACTCCTGCCTTTAGATTGATATAAAAAGGATACATCCTATGTTATATGTGTTCTTTGTATTTTTCCCACAATTGAAATATTATATTATGTTTCAATCTAAATATTACATATTTAGATATAGATGTGGCTATGGCTCTATATAGATATAGATATAAATATCTCCTTTCAGAAACCTTGAAAAAAAGAACCTTTTTTCTACTAGAAAAAAAATTTTTTTATTAAAAGTAACAGTAAATCCTCCAAGTGCCCATCAGTAATTGAGTGGATAAAAAAAGCCGTGGTACAGTTACACAATAGAATACTATGCAGCTATGAAAAAGAAGGAACTCTAACCCTTTGTGACAGCATGGATGAACATGGATATTATTATGCTAAGTGATGTAAGGCAGTAAGAGAAAGATAAATGCCATATGATTTCACTTACATGTGGAATATAATGAGTAAAATAAACTGATGAACAAAATAGAACCAGAGGCATGGAACTCTGGAACAGACTGAGGAATGTCAAAGGCGGGGGGGGGGGGGGGGGGGGCGGGATGGGTGCGACTGGATAAAAAAAGGTGAAGAGATTAGCCAAGGAACATATATGCATAGCCCAGGTCACAGACAGCTGTGTGGTGAAAGCCAGGGGAGAGGGGGTGGGGCTGGGATGATGTGGGGACATCTGTAGAGTCAATAATAAAAAATAAATTTTAAGACATCAATAAAGTAAATCTAATTTAAACGCGCACACACACACACACACACACAGTAAATCCTTAAGCAGGCAATCAAATCTTGGTAACTTGAATTGTGGGGTACAATGGTGAGACAATTAGATAGATAACACAAGGAAATTTGTGGAAATGTACAATCTATTTGCTCTGAGATCTTATTTGTTTTTTTCTCTTGGCCTTATCAGGAAAGAGCTAGTGAAACTGACTCAGAATTGTAATAGTTGTGTTTCCCTCTGACCCTTACACTATATTTCCTTGGCATTGTTTCCAATAACTGTGTTTCTTGTAAATGCCTCACTTAATGTCTTCCACATGAATTACATGAGGCTGGTGGCTTTACAGCAAGAGGTTTGTTTTGTTAATGTGGGGAAATTTTGAAATTGTGTACAGGAAAGGCACTTCTCCAGAAGGCGTTATGGTTCATTATATGCTGCCCGCTCCACCCGGGCTCTGCATTCTATTAATTACTATGTTGGACATATTGTGACAAAATGCTTGTCTTCATTGAAGGAAATTCCCAAAGGGGTTGCAACTTTGGTGAAATTGAATTAAGTAAATGTAATTTAAATGAAGGTGCTTGAAAAAAACTATATAGTAACATTTTAGTCAGTTTTAATGCTCCTGGGAGTATTTTTAAAACCCTTCTTTCTAAACGGGATCTTTCTAAGATCCTATGCAAAAGCTTTTACTCCTCCTGAAAAAAGCTTGTTTCTTCAGCAATTCACCCTAAAACAAAGCAATCAGAAATACCATGTGCTGAAAAAATTCACAGCAGAGATTTTGTAGAGGCAAGGCAAACTAACATTAATAAATGAAGCTCATTAGGCTCGATTTGCATATTTAACTCATCTTAATTACACATGGATTCAGCAAATATTTTAAAAGCTGCAATCAATCTTTCACAGACATGGTTAGTTATTTGTATGAAATAAAATAAAAAAACAGGAGGCTTGTTAATTATTATGTTTTCAGTTTATATGCCAGTGGGATTATTTCAGTAATAGTAATAGAGTATATATTTTTTAACAACATATAAACCTGTTAGGTTACAATTCTTTGATTTCACAAAGTTATTTCTAAAAAGATTTGCAAAAGCTAAATGTTAAATTATTATATTAGATATTGGACACTGTTCAATTAAAAAAGGATCTTCATAAAATTCTTTGGCGTTAATATTTAAACTTGCTAACTAAGGTAGTATCTGTAATGGAAATGAGCTACAGATAGCTGGTAATGAGAATGCCTTTCTCACAGCTGATATAAGCTTTTATTCTGCTCACCCTTGAACATGGTTTGCTTTCATTTCTTTAAGAGTATTTTTAACCCAGCTTGCATGGCTCAGTGGTTGAGTGTTGACCTGTGAACCAGGAGGTCACAGTTCAATTCCCAGTCAGGGCACATTCCCAGGTTGTAGGCTTGATTCCCAGTAGAGGGTGTGCAGGATGCAGGTGATCAATGATTCTCTCTCATCATTGATGTTTCTATCTCTCTCTCCCTCTCCCTTCCTCTCTGAAATATATATATATAATCTTTTAATTGATTAGAAAATAAGAAGTAAAATGCATATGGCACAATTGCACAATATAATTCTCTTTAATAAATTTAATTTAGAGAATTTTTAAAGAAGTTTTTAAAATAAGCAATTATTTTAAGTTTATACTATAAGCAGTTATTTTCTAGGAATATGCAAAGGAATAATACTCTGGGGAGACATTGCCTCTGTATTGCAGTGTGAGGGGCTTGCAGGACGAATGCGGAGGGAGGTACAGAGGTGCTGTTCACAGGAAAAGCAGTGCATGTGCACAACTGTATTCTGTGCAACTGCCAGATGGGTGTGAAATTCGATGATTGGGACTCCACTTCCTAGTGTCTCTCCTTGAGGATTCTTTCATAAAATTAAAAATTCTGAGAGGTTCACACATTTTCCTGAATTGCCTTGAAAAGGCAGAAGTTACATGTTAAAAAAAAAAGTTGATAAAGAGCAAACTTAGGAACCTTACTTAATAACTTTCCTAGGAAAGGCCTAAAAGTGTGTATGTGTGTGTGTGTGTGTGTGTGTGTGTTACTACTTCAAAAATAATTATAAAATACCTCTCATGAGCCAGCTCATCTCTGCAGCTATATTTATGAAGTGATGAAGGTAATAGAAGTCATCCCGGTATCACAGAGCTTGCAACCTGCATATTATTACTAATAACTAACATTTACTGAGCACTTGCTATGTCCCAGGGAGCAATCTAAGCACTTTATGTGAATTACTTAAATCCTCATGATGATGCCATCATGTAGGTTATTCCTATTTTACAGATGATAAAATGGAGGCTCACAGTGTTCCAAGGACAAAGCAAAGCCCAAGTTCAAATTCAAGCAGTATTAGTCTGGACCCTGTGCTCTTAGTTTGTCTAATTAAATATACACCCAGATATGACATAAAAATGAACTTTTCATTCTGAGATTGCATATTAACTCAAAGGATATTAATGTAATATATGTAAACTTTATATATATATATATATATATAATGCAATGAATACTATAAGATAATGTCACAGTTTAACTCTTCCAACTAGCTAATGCCCCCATGGCTATTGCACTCTAGGATATGTTATGAGTAGTGGAATAAATGTCTCTCCAGCCCTTTGTTATGGGCTGAATTGTGTCCTCTCGATTTATATGTTGAAGACCTAACCCCCATGCCCTCAGAATGTGACTATATTTGGAAACAGGGTCTTTAAGGAGGTAATTAAGGTTAAAAGATGCCCTTGGGATGGACCCTAATCCAATCTGACTGATGTCCATGTAAGAAGAGATGAGGACACAGATACACAGAGAGGGAAAACCATGTGAAGACACAGGAAGAAGATGGCCTACACACCAAGGAGAGGCCTCAGAATGAAACCAACCCTGTCAACATCTTGATCTTAGACTTTTAGCCTCCAGAATAGTGAGAAAATGAATTTTTGTTGTCTGAGCCACACTGTCTGTGATACTCCGTTATGGCAGCCATAACTAACACACCCTTCACCCTCTCTGTGGTATCAAAAGATGAAACCACCACTCAATATTTGAAACAAACAAAAATCCCTGAGTTCATCATATATTTAAGTGAGTAAGAGTTTTACTAGTCAGTGTTGTACTCATTGAGCAATTGCTGATCACATCTTCAGTTTTGGGGAAGAGTTTACTTTGGATTGTGTATGTTATAGAGGTTAGGTCAGGCTTAGAGGAGTAGTTGTGTTGGTTATTGAGACTTGAATTTTGTCTCTTACAGAAGTGGAATAAGGTTAATATCAGACATAGAAACATGTTCCCTTTATTGACTCTTTGGCCAATTGGCATGCTTTCAAATCCTAAGTCTGATACTGTTTGGCTTTTCAAGTAGTGTTCACTGACATTAGTTGTCATTGATTAATTATATAGGTTTAAAATAAGTTCTGGTTATTTACTCATAAGCAGGGCTATGGAAGTGTTACTAATTGATTGGACAAGTTAGAACTAGTTCTAGTGTTTGCTAACATAGCTATAGAACAATGAATATTTTCCAGGGAGTGTGGTTATTTTTGATTCTCAGTGGCCAACAAAAATTAAAATGTAGGACAAATAATAGAAAAGAAGATGACTAATGAATATATAAATGGTATTATATTTTACTTGTGTAAGCAACATGCTAATTACTTTTCACAAAGTTCTCCAACTCTAATTAAGAATTTAAAATATTACCAATTTCATATGGTAGAAATTAAAAGAGTTACAGTATTTGAAGTACATAGCATAGTATTTATACATGAGAAATATTACCAATACATTTCCAATGAGCTGAGTTCCAAATGCTATAATTTTACTACAGTATCACATTTTTCACCATCACAATATACTACCTCTCAAAAAATTCACAAATAGCATGCTTTAATTTATGCAAGCACTGAGGTGGATAAAATGACACAGTAAGGAAAATTGAATGTATGTGCACATACTGTACTACAAAATTAACAAAAGATACTAATTACAGTAGTTGCATTTAAGGATGACCTGCAGTGAGAGACTAACTTTTCATTGCATAATCTCCTGTAATATTTTGGGTTTTCTTTTTTCAAATATATCCTTGTATTTTCTCCAAAAAAAATGTAGTTACTAAAAAAATAAAAAATAAAAAAAATGTGGGGATCTTTTTTTATATATATATTTTATTGATTTTTTACAGAGAGGAAGGGAGAGGGTCAGAGAGTTAGAAACATCGATGAGAGAGAAACATCAGTCAGCTGCATCCTGCATAACCCTAACTGGGGATATGCCCACGACCAAGCTACATGCCCTTGACCGGAATCAAACCTGGGACCCTTCAGTCCGCAGGCTGACACTCTATCCACGAGCCAAACTGGTCAGGGCTGTGGAGATCTTTTTACTGAGAAGGGCATAAAGAAATTTTTGGAGTGATAGAAATGTTCTATATCTTAATCTGAATGGCAGCTACACAGATAATACATAGATAAAAATTCATTAAGCTAAGTCCCCAAGGCGTGTGCATTTTACTGTAAGTTATATGTCACTAAGGAACTTTAACACATCAAAAATAATTTTTTTAGATAGCTTTGTAAACAACAACAACAACAAAAACAAGCCTGAGTTAGGAAGGCTCACTTTATATTTTGAAATCTGTTAAACTTTTTCAAAGGTTATTTAATCCATTGGTAAATAAGTCATTATAGTGAAAATGAAGTTTGTGAACATCAGCTCTTTGATGATTTTGATGATGTTATGTCTGGTTACTTGTTTTATGATTATTTATGATTTTATATTTCATGATTATTTAATCATTCTATATTAGACTTGTTAAGAATTTTTAAACTTTTGTCTTGAGTATTAGGCTTCTGACATGTACTATTTCAATATTTTTCAGCTTTCCACATTGCAATATAGATAATAGAAAAGCTTTTAATATTTGAGGAGACAATATTAATCTTCCCACATAGGGTTTATGTCAGTCAGGATAAGCTAGGGCAGTGGTTGGCAAACTGCGGCTTGGCAAACCGCGGCTCGTGAGCCACATGCGGCTCTTTGGCTCCTTGAGTGTGGCTCTTCCACAAAATACCGGCTCTTCCACAAAATACCGACTTCTGTGCATAGGCCACGATGTTTCAATCACACTGTATGTGCACGCCCGCACGTGGTATTTTGTGAAAGAGCCACTCTCAAGGGGCCAAAGAGCCACATGTGGCTCACGAGCCGTGGTTTGCCATCCACGGATGGGCTGCGTTATAGTAGCATATAACCTCCAAATCACAGTAGCATTTACATCTTGCTTATGGTCTGTATCCTCTTTAGGTTGGAAGAGAGAGCTCTGCTAGTCATACTCACCTAGGATCCAGGATGATCTAGCAGCCACCTTGAATGCTTCTGTTTTTTGCCAAAGAGCAAGGATATTTTTGAGTATTGCACCTCTAATTAATAGAAAGGTGGGGTTGCAAAGAGCATGAGAGAGGCATTACATGTTATTTCCACTCACAACTCCTTGGCCAGAACAAGTTATGTTTAGTTTTTTACTCAACAACTGTTGATGAGATACTACTAGAGCTGCCTTGGGCCTTGGGGATGATAGAGTGGTAAGCATGTTTCTCTTGTGGGGCTTAATTCTAGTGAAAGGAAACTAACAATAAATCAGAAAATAAATTCATTGAGTAAATTTATATGCTAAAGAGTGACATGAAGCCCTAACCGGTTTGGCTCAGTAGATATAGCGTCGGCCTGCAGACTTAAGGGTCCCAGGTTTGAATCCAGTCAAGGGTATGTACCTTGGTTGCAAGCACATACCCCCAGGCAGCTGATGGATGTTTCTAACTCTCTATCCTTTTCCCTTCCTCTCTGTAAAAAATCAATAAAATATATTTTTAAAAAAAGTGACATGAAAGAAACAAAACAGGGTGACCTATTTGTTGGGTATCAATACCTGTTGAAACCACTAAGCCCTAGATTCTCAGGGGTTTGACCCAGTAGAAGCTTAGTTCCCATTCATGGAATGTACAGTCAGACGGTGCTAATTGGTGGCTTTTCTCTTTGTGGTGGTTCAGAAACTCAGGTTTGTTCCAGGGCCCCTCCACCTGCAGCTGAAAATGGGCAAAAATTGTGTGGGATATTTTAAGGGCCAAGACCATATGGGACTTATTTCATAATTGCCCATATTTCACTGGGCAGTGCTCAGTCCCCTGGCCACACCTGATCTCAAGTCTGGCTGAGTGTTCAAGAAGAAAAGAAAAGGGTTTTCATTAAAGTTTCTGATACTATAATGAGAGGATATAAGAAAAGGGGCAGGAATACTAGATTTCAGATGTCAGTGAAAACTATGTGTTTTAGTTGAAAGCAGAATGAGAAGGACAAGGACATGTTTACAGCTACAAAAAAAACATATGAAGTAGAGAAAAAGGAAGTGTAAAGGCAGAGACATGCTAGGCCTGTTAGAAGAAGAGGGGGGCCAGTGTTATGTTTTGATGTTTATACTAGAGGCCCGGTGCATGAAATTAGTGCACAGGGCAGGGAGGGTGGTCCCCTCAGCCCAGCCTGCACACTCTCAAATCCGGGACCCCTTGAAGGATGTCCGACTGCCGGTTTAGGCCCGATCCCCAGGATCGGGCCTAAACCGGCAGTCGGACATCCCTCTCACAATCCAGGACTGCTGGCTCCTAACTGCTCACCTGCCTGCCTGCTTGATTGCTCCTAACTGACCCCCCTGCCAGCCTGATCACACCTAACTGCCTCTGCCGGCCAATCTGATCACCCCTAACTGCCCCCCTGCCAGCCTGGTTGCCCCAACTGCCCCCCAGCCTGGTCACCCCTAACTGACCCCCACCAGCATGGTTGCCCTTACTGGCCCCCCTGCCAGCCTGGTTGTCCCCAACTGCCCCCCTCTTCGGGCCTGGTCACCACTAACTGCCCCCCCTGCTGGCCTAGTTGCCCCCAACTGCCTCCCTGCTGGGCTGGTCACTCCCAACTGCCCCCCCCCCCCCCCCCGCTAGCCTGGTTGCCCCCAACTTCCCGCCCTCACCAGCCTGGTTGCCCTTCACTGCCCCCTCTGTTGGCCTGGTCACCCCTCACTGCCCCCCTGCTAGCCTGTTTGCCCCCAACTGCCCCCCCTTCTGGCCTGGTTGCCCCCGAAAGCTCCCCCCCCGCCCCCCCCCCGCCGGCCTGGTTGCCCACTCAGCCTGTTCGGTCATCCATTCAGTTGTTTCGGATGTGACGGCCCCTGGCTCTTTATATATATAGATTTACTAATTTGTTTATCTTGACAAGAAACAGGAGATTGCTGGATCAGAGTTCAGACCATGCATTTACTCACCGAGCAGTGTATGTTAATTTGCCTAATTTCTCAAGGGGAGAAGCAGTAAGAGCGAGGTGCACCCTGCAGGTACAGTGGAATTATGTCCCATGAAAGGAAACCACCAAATTATGACATTAGAGCTTATCTGTTTCTGAGAGAGAGAGAGAGAGAGAGAGAGAGAGAGAGAGAGAGAGAGATTGAGACAGAGTCATTTGTTTTAAAATATAAATAAACCCCCTCTAGGGGGAGGAAGGGAAGGCTTCTAGTCTTGTAACTCTTAGAATGTAAACAAAAAACACAAATTCCTCAGGGAGAGGTGCCCCTAAATCTCTCCAAATTTCTCTATCTTTAAGGTTGCTATTAATCTTTGCTCAGAAAGCATTGACCATGTAGACAAATGAAGATATTCTGGAACACTGCACATGAGAAGCGAGAATGGTAAAGGGTGAGGTCAGATAGCCAGGCAGGAGACCAACAGTACAGAGCCTTTGGAGCTAAGTAAAGAGTTTAGAATTTATTCTGAGTACAATGGTAATTGTTTGGATGGCTGTAAGCTGGATCTTGGCATGATCTGATTCACGTTTCATTGATTAGTCTGGTGGCCGTGAGAGAAATGGATGAGGTTTGGGGTGAGAGGAGGAGCAAGTAGATCGATAAGGATGCTCCTGCTGTCATCATGCACTGGAGTGGTAATGATGGAGAGTGACAGAAGTGAGCACAGCAGGGCTGCATGTTTCAGGAAGAGCTGTATACTGGATGAGGAGTCGGCTGGAGGTGAGGAAAGAAGGAGAGGTATTCTAATTCTCAGGTCTTTGATTGCCTAGGTTGTTTGTTTGAACAACTGTGATGCCATTTCCTCACAGGGAATGATTTGGCAAGGATCAAGTAGGCAACTGGGAAGTAGTGAGTTAAAAAGTCTGCTTTAGCATATTATGTCTGACAGGCTGTATCAGACAGGTCCCCAGCAGGGAGCAGATGACTGGGAAAACTCCAGTTGAATATTATAGAAATGTGAACAGGGTAAAGGGACCAAACACAGCACTCAACGGCTAGCAACCATGGGAAGCCAGCACTACCTCTGGGTCTGAAGGGGCAGGAGAAGAAGAGCATTATTGGACACACATGGGCTGTAGCCATGGGAGAGGACCTCACAACAGGAGCTGTGGAATTAGGAAGAAGACAGGGTCACTGACAAGATCACAGCTGAACAAGTAGTTTTTTATCTGTCCCCTCTTTCTGCTTGTCAACATCCTGCTGGTGCTTTCCTCTGGCGGAGTCCAATCAGCCCAAGTGCCCAAGGTGATGGGGTTAGTAGACAGAAGGCACGAAGCAGGGCAGTGTCACGTGGGGAATGACTGAGGGACAAACAGAAGAAACAGCACTGATGCCTCTGAGACTCCTTCCTTTCAAGCGGCAGGTAGACAGCTAAGGGCAGAGATGTTGATTTGGAAGTTATCAGCATTTTCAATGGTGGCGAGCTAATATTTGTCAAGCTCTTACTTTATCTAAGCACTCTACTGAGATAATGTTCACATGCATTATCTCATTTAATTTTCAAAACAAAACCATAGGTTAAATATTACCCCATTGGACACGGGTAGTGGTATTTAACATTTGGGTTTGTTTCGAGAATTAGTGAGGAAACTGAAGCACAATGGAGTGAAGAAATTTGTTTAAAGTACATGGCTATTAAGAAGCGGTTCCAAGAATTAAGGCCCAGATGTTTCGATCCCCAGGGCCAATGATAGAAACTATTATGTGATCTTTGCACACAGGTTCTCTGGAGCAATGACGTGTTAGGTCACATGATTTTTTTTAATACAACTCTTCCCTATTTTTCACCGCTTTGAAATAAAACAATTCTGACAAGATTTCATCAAAGAAGTTATTCTAAGCTTTAGTGTCCCGGTTTGGGTATTGCTTTTGATTAAGGTTATGTGCAGGCGAGCATATTAGTAACCCACATATTCCCTCTACCACCAAAAGAGCACATTCACTTTTATCTTGGGAACAAAGCTGGAGAGAAAAAGCTTTTTTAACTTTTCTTAATTCATGAAACATTTATCTTCTAGTCAGGTTTTGTTATAGCAGCACAAATGTGGTCCGTCAGCATTTCCATTATTTCCTCATATTTCCAGGGCTTTTCAAGAGTGCCTTAGAGATTCCATTCCGAATTAAAACTTGGCCTTCAGGATTTGCGTCAGAAAACTCCATTTTCCTTACTAATTAATCAAATAGTGTAGAGGCTTGCAATTTAGAAGAGGGCCAAATTTAAAATTTTCATTAATGCAAAAAATATTTTGAGGCAAATTTGCTAATTGAAATATATCTTTAAATATTAACACTTACTCTACAAGCATAATGTTATATGACTATATGATACTAGTTCTAAAAAAAAACCATAAAGTTCCTAAAATAATAATATATGAAAGCTAATCATAACAATTTATACTTCACCTTTTTGTCTTTGCAATAATTTATTTCCACTTGAGGAATTTGGATGCTTTGAAGTTCTCAGCATTATTAATGTTATAACAGTTATCAAGACACTGAAGCAGGATGACATGGGCAGGGGCCATTCTGAGAGAGTGCCAAAGTGTTCAATATATTTTTATGAAATTTAAATTCATATGGGTAATTTTGCAGTCTGTGCAAAGGGATTGATAGAATGTCTCAACTCTGTAAAAATATCTGAAATTTAATTATTTTAAAGCAATGGTGAGTGCTGTTTAGAGCCTAGTAGTTAAAGCCTTTCCCACTTTGCCTAATTCCAAATATTCCATGAATGTCAGATAACAATGAGAGGCATGATGGTGACCACTATCTTTAATATCTCTTTTTTGTAGTCTTTCCTGTAATATATCTACTAGTCTCACATGGCAGAGGACTAAGTAAATACAAGGTAGACAGAGAGTCATGAAGCCTTTTGAGCAAACCTACTCTTCTGACTGACTTCTCTCTAGCCACATTGGCTCCTTGCTGTTCTAGAAACACACCAGGTGAACTCTTAGTTGGAGACATTCGCTCTAGCCTTTCCTTCTTTCTGAAATGCTTTCTCCACATGTCTGCTTGGTTAACTCCCTACTGATTTTAGACCTTCAAACCTTACATTCTGAGTGTGGTCAAACCACATTGCTCTACTTGATAATTTGATTTTCCCTTTGCCCTTCAATCCCCAAACTCATGATACCCCTTCCCTTGCACAACTTTCCTTATTTTTATAATATTTATCTTCTGACATACTATATACCTCTTAAAAATATTAATTCCCTCCCTTTCCCCCCAAAAGGTCAATGGGGACAAGGTTCTTTGTTTTATTCATTGATATATCCCAGTGGTCGGCAAACTGTGGCTCACGAGCCACATGCAGCTCTTTGGCCCCTTGAGTGTGGCTCTTCCACAAAATACCACGTGCGGGCACACATGTACAGTGCGATTGAAACTTCGTGGCCCATGCACAGAAGTCGGTTTTCGGCCTGGGCGAGTCTATTTTGAAGAAGTGGCATTAGAAGAAGTGGGGGGTGTTGGTCAGTCGGGTGACAGGAGATGAGGCACAGGCTGGCGGCGGGATACCCAGTGCGGGGGAGGTACATTGTTTTGAGGTAGTTCGCTGAGGTTGACCCCTTCCAACTCTCCCATCCACACTCATCTATCTGAAACAAGTATACAAGACGAGTGTGGATGGGAGAGTTTGAAGGGGTCGACCTCAGCGAACGTACCTCAATCAGATTGAGGACGTTTTTAGCAAAGGCCAGCTTAGGAGTACCCTAATTAAGTTAATAACAATGTACCTACCTATATAGTTTAAGTTTAAAAAATTTGGCTCTCAAAATAAATTTCAATTGTTGTACTGTTGATATTTGGCTCTGTTGAGTAATGAGTTTGCTGACCACTGATATATACTAAGTATCTTGAATTTTCCCTGATGTGTTAATTGCTGAAAAATAACTTTTTGAATTAATATTATATTATTAGATTAAATCTTAATTTCATAACATAATAAAAAAAATGTATCGTCAATATTCCAGGTATATCATTTTCTGGTTCTTCTATAGAATTTGGATTATTTCCCTCAGGTAGTTAAGAATGCCCTTTGAACATTGGTGTAAAAGTGAAGCCATCCCTCTCCCATTGAAATCCCCTTTGTAATATGTTATGGGTCAATTTTCCTGGAATAATTTAAACTGAAGCTTGGACATTTTTGTAGTTAATTGTAGCTTTGTTTAGAAAACATGATCTGAATGGGTACATGTGAAGTATGGCTTTCACAAGACAAATGTTTATTTTGTATTAAAAATGCTACTGTGCATGTGTTATAACATTTTTATACTTGTGATGATCACAATGCCAAACTTTGAAAATTCTGAAATAAAAAAAAAATGATCCTATAGCTAAAAGCAAAAGGACTCCACACCTCCAGCAGTGGTAGAAATCATGGGCTTCACTATTCAGCCCCATGGCGTGAAAACTGTACTAATGGCATAATGGTGCCATTTGGTGAGATTTCACCACCAGTTCAAGGGTGTAAAAGCAAGGACACAAGAATTCCAGTGTAGATACCAGCCCTGGTGGCACACTCATCAGCACAGCACTGATTCTGAATGGTAGCTGATATCGAAAGCTAACATTTTCTATCATGAGACTCTATTACTTTTATTATTGGACTAAAACATTGCTTGAAAACAAATACAAATAAGTATCCTTCGAGTTATTTTTACACATTGAATGGAATTTATTTGACTTTATTTCTGCTTTGTCTTCCTAGGGTAAATGTGAGCAGTCACTTTATGGTCACATGCATTCCATCAATGATGCCACCTTCACTCCTAAGGTGAGTTCAGTTCTCCCAATAATTTTTTTTAACTCTTCATATATACAAATTCATTTCAATAAAACAAAATCCCAGGTGTAAATGTAGGTTAACAGGGTCAGTAGGAGAACACATTTGGGAATTAATTATGACAATGGAAAAAACATGTAGGTAGTATAGGTTTGCAGAAGTTTAGGACACAAAAACATACAATTATAGTTGTAGGAGCAATGAGGAACTCACCTATTGAACTTGACTCTAATGGGGTACATTTTTGAAAGCTTCTTTTCTAATTTTGGTGTCAAGAAAGTGTGATATAGACATGTAAATATTAGTGCAGAATCATAAGATAACAAAAATACTTGAAAGGCAACCCAAGAATAAACACCGTCAAAGAAACAGGGACTTCCTTCTGTTTAGAACACAGCAACCTTGAATGGACAACTGGACAGCTTTTCAATTCTTCATTGAAAGATTTTAAATATTTCTCTTTTCAAATAAACTGATGGCATCCCAAATATGTTTATCTGAAGCTTGAGATATTTACATATCAGGATGATTTTTCCAATGATGAAAATTGTTAAAACATTGCTTTGCTTTGCTGAGCTAATTGCAGTTATCTTTAAAAGGGTTCAAATAGTAATCATGGAAGGATGATTTAAGTTTGTTTCTTCTCAGATGGAAGTGATTTGACAAGATAGATGACCTCTCAAGTCCTTTCAAACTCTATGATTTAATTATATCTAACATTCTAATTTGTCTCCAAGTTCCCAATAGAATGTGAATCTTAATTCCATATCCCTCTTCCAATTAGCTAAAAAAGAAATCTGATAGATTGCCCACATCTAATTTCAAAATGACCGCATTGTCAAAATTCTGTTACTATTGTGCTGTTATTATTCTTTTAGAAAGAGGAAAAATGCAAATTAAAATTTTTTTCTACTAAAAGAAGGCTGTTTGCTCCACCTGAATTATGCCGATGTCACTGTCAACCCTAGAATGTTAATAATGAGCTCAACTACAATTATATTTCAAGAAAGGAATTTCCATTTGATTGACTTTGTTGAGCCAACATATTATGGATTAGTTCTAGATACCAAGCAAAATTTTATTTCTAGCATATTACAAAGCCATTTAAGCAACATGGGCCCATATAATGTGGATATTTATGCCAAAATTCTATTAAGTGGCTTGCAACTTTATGTACCCTAGGAAAATTGAATGGAAGCTAAAGTGAAGTAAACTAATATTTTGTAAGTTACACATTTTATATGGTAAGCAATATTGTAGCTGAAAGAGACACACCATTTAACATACTAAATAGTAAAATTTAATAAATATGGAAATAGCTAAGTCAGATTTATTGAATCAGCAATCAAGGGAGACACACATTAATTATACATATTTCAAAGCCAAAATGATGAATATGAGGTCCAGTGTCCAGTGTCACAGTGGCTAACCTAGTTTTGTTTACTCACTTTGTTCACACTGAAATGCCTGTCACTACACAGTTCCAAATCAACATGCCAGGACTTCACTGAATTGTTCCATCAATTTATTTCTTCTTTGCTACAGATATTTAATAACTAATTAAGGAAATAATATTTTATGATGATAACTGACGCTCCTAAGTGAAGTTTACACTCACTATGCCAACTGATTTGAAAGCTGTTTTGTTGCACACACCTGCTGAGAAATTCTCAAGAGATCAGGAGATAGTAGTTACTGAAAGAGAAAAAAGACTTTTAGGGATTTCTCAAGGACATGGCATTGTGACACATTTCACTTTCAAACAAACTATCAGACAAAGGTGTGATAATAAATGCATTATAAGGTACATATATAGCAGGCAGCAATCTGAATTACCTAGTATTAAACTTACTAATCGTTTGATGCCTTTGGGATATGCAATTAGGTTACCTTCGTTAAAAAAATGTATTCGGCTATTTATATAAGCACAATTTTAGGAAAATTCTACAATTTTAGATTTGTAAGCAGAAACTACAAATGTAAAATTCAGTGTTACCTAGCTAGCAACCAAGAATCACAGAAACAAATACATAATATACAATATGTATGTATGGTCCTGAAAAGCTATATAAATTCAATTTTTATTTTATATAGTGTTAGGGCTCTGGTGTCTTTATTTCTTAACGATATTTCTAATGGAAGAAGATATTTATGTAAAAACCTCTTTTTAAAGTAACCTGTTCATGTCTGTCCATGGGCTATGCATATATGCATAAAAAATCATTGGTTAATCTTTTCCTGCTCCCTCAACCCTTTCCCTCTGAAATACATCAGTCTGTTGTATGCTTCACTATCTCTGGATCTTTTTTGTTCCTCAGTTTATTTTGATCATTAGATACCACATATAAGTGAGATCATGTGATACTTGTCTTTCTCTGACTGGCTTATTTCATATAGCATAATACTCTCCATTAATGAAAAAACAGAAGCCATCAGAGAATAAATTTCATATCTTCCTACTACTATGTTAAGTAAGAAATGATGTAGTTATACTTCACTGGAGCAAAAATGGGTATAAGCTTCAGTAGGAGTATTTTTTCATTTTTACATTTAGAATATACAATTTAATAACTAGGCAGTTAAGAGCTTTACATTTGATCTGAGATAGGTTAATTGCTTTTTCTAAGTTGGTTGAATATGGACATAAATGAGTTAACTCATTTTATATTTCCTTTAAATCACAGACAAACAAGTACCTGCAATTAATTGCCTACCTAGAAAAGTTATCTTCACAGCATTTTAGGAAAGGAAACTCAATTTCTGATTTTTTAAAATTGTGTTTGTTATTCCATCTCAAACAGAAAGTACTTAGCATCTCTCTCTGGTCCCTTTATATAAAGCAATGCAAGTAACATTTAGGTGATGCAGCTATTGATCCTCTGAAGGGCAAATGATGTCAGGCAGCACTTATACACCAAAAACATTTCAATTTTGTTTATTTCTTCAGCAGTCCAACTTGATGTCAACTACCATTTAGCCTGGCCAATATTGATATTTCATGTCAGTTATTATTCATTATTGCAACTAGATATTGCATAAGTCAAAACTTTTAGATATGTGATAAAAAAACACACCAAAGCAGGTTCTATTTGAGGAAATTGGAAACAACAACAGAATAAAAAGGTAAGGGACTTGTAACGTGCTAATTTTATTTTATAACATATTTGAATTATTTCAATGTTCCTACATATCTAAAAATCAATTGTATGTCTTTTAAACTAATCTCATGCTGCAATATCCTTTAATTAATCATTTATGAAATAATCTTGCCTTAACATAATAAAATAATTGGATTGAAAAATTAAAGTAAAAGAATTTGTACAAACAGAAAATACAAATTGGTTAGAAATTACTTTTAGATATAATAAATTGATAGAGGTTTTTACCCTTTATTTCTACTTTGTTTTGTTAGAATTTTAAAATGTAAATAACAAAGAATAGTACATTTAAGATTATATCACCTGCCCCCAAAGTTTAACTTTTAGAAATTTATACAGTTGGATAAAGATTAATTCAAGCATGTGTAATTTTCTTGATGGTTCCATGAAAATTAGAAGTATCATGATGATGTCATATATCTTCATACTTCCTCTTTTACTATAAAACTAATCACTTGTTTTTCTATATGTACATCTTTGGAATGACAGTATTTTGGGCGTATATGAAAAATTCAGCATGGCTTTTAACTTAGCATCTCTTTACTGAGCACTTGCCATGTCTCAAGTACAGCTCTAAATACTGAGGGTGCAGCAATGCGCAATACCAACTCCTATCCTTATGGACTTTATATTTTGGTAAGAACCAAAGAAAATAATTAAACAAATGAATAGTCTCAAGAATAATAAATGTTATCTGACCAGAATAAATTCAGGTGAAAAGAGTAATGAGGTGAGAGTTGGGGCTTATAATAGAATGGTCAGGGAGGGACTCTGAGAGAATGCCATTCAAGAAAACCCTGCAGTGATTTATTTTAAAATACTTTTTTATTGATTTCAGAGAGGAAGGGAGAGGGAGGGAGAGAGATAGAAACATCAATAATGAGAGAGAACCATCAATCAGCTGCCTCCTTCAAGCCCCCTACTGGGGTTTGAGCCCACAACCCGGGCATGTACCCTTGACCGGAATCAAACCCGGGACCCTTCAGTCTGCAAACCAACACTCTATCCACTGAGCCAAACCAGCTAGGGCCCCTGCAGTGATCTTAAGGAAAAATTCAAATAGAGGCAGTAGCAAAGACCAAGTTCCTGAGGTGGTAGAAGTGTGGTGTGATGGAGTCACAGAACACAGGGAGAAAGCTAGGATTAGATTAAGCAGGTTAGATATTTTACCTGTAAGAGATCACTATTAACCTAAATTGTTACTGGTTAAAATGTGGGATGTTTGAAGCCATGTTAGCATAATCCCAAGCATTATCTTTGGCTTCAAAAATGTTTATATGTGAAAAGAAAATGTCCCACTATTGGCAACATAATAGATCCTTTGGCTGAGTAACACCTTTTTTTCCCCCATAGCTGTTGGCATAATTCTTGGTTCAGAGGTAATCAATAAATAGTCATTGATTAGGAAATATCAAAAATTCACTGTAGGTCAGAACTCAAGGGGCATTTAAAAGAGTACATAGTTAAGACAACATTTGCTGGGACAGGAATACATTTATTTTATGCTATTGATCTTAAAATATTATTTCCGAATTTAATACACTTTGCTGACTTCCCATGTTTATTCTGAGCATAGTACTGCCAAAAATAGTTCAAAATATATTTATTACTTTTATAAAAATATGATATCACTGCTCAGAACATTTGGCCTTTTAAGCAAGTGGTCTTCCAATACAACTGTCTCATTTAAACAGTTTTCCAAGGACAAAAAATGCTCTAAATAATATCACAATATCAATATAAAATTATACATTTTTCTCTAGTCATGGTTAATTATAGTCAGTCTAAACTTGCATGGGATTGAAAATGTTTGAAATACTACAGGTATAACAGCCTGAGTTTTAAAAGAGATTCTTTTACTTATAATGTCTAATGTACCATCCATTATCTCTGAATCACATAATTAGAGCACAAAGAATTGTCACACCAATTTACTCAAAAGCATAATTACAAGATAACTTGATTACCCCCGTTAATGTAATTTTCCCCACTTAATTGCGTGTTCGTGGGTGAATGTGACCCTGTGAATCATACTTCAAGAAGTGACTGCTGGCTAACATGAACACCACCGGGCAGAGCGGAGGAATCTGCCCCCCTCCTCAGAAATGCCGTTTGTGGACTCAGCGTGGCCCTACAGGGAAGATGCTTTCAGAGTCCCCTCTCCCCACACATGGTCTGGAAGTTCCGCTGGCAGACTTCACAATGGCCTTCGGGCCCAGCATGTCCATCACCACCATGCTCTGCCTCTCACCCCACCTCAGTTCAGCGGCTGTTATTAAAAAATCGCAAGTTTTCCAACTAAGGAAATATAAGCTGCTATGTTTAGATTGCATTCGGAGACCACATTTTATTCTATTTTTCCTAAAGTATTCAAGTGTAAATGCTCATTTGCAAATACTTCTTGACTTGTACTTGGTTGTTTGGGAAGCAAAAGATCCCTTTGTTTCTAACATATGCTGGTTGCATCTACATTTTGTTCCACCTCAACTAAAGAAAATTAAGACCACAAAGACAGGGCTTAATCTTGGAATTGAACAAAGGAGTTCAAAATTCCTCTCTTCTTAGGCTGAGATAGAATGTTTTCTTTAAAATAGTTGTTTTTCAGTTTACATACTCAAATATAAAATTACGAAAGAAACCAAATCATTAAATTATAGATGACTTCCCTATTATGATGGCTTTTGCCTATCTAGAAATAGTAAAACTAGACTGTGCCTTTGTGGGCTTGTAAATTTTCTTTCTCCATTCTGTGGATAAAGTTTCTTATCTTCAAGAAAATATTATTTAGTGAAAAAAATAGTTTCTAAAAAATTCTGTGCCAGCAGAAGCACAGCCTAAAGCAATAGTTCAAAGACTATGAATTTTAGTGAAATATATATAGCTTAACCTCTCTGACCTATTTTTATGAGTCAAACTATAGATCTTTAGAATATGTTATCTAATCACATCCATATAGCTACAGCCAAATATAGCTTATCATCATAAACTTGAACCTTAGTAATTTAAACATTATGATAATACAAACCAATGCATAAATTATCCTTTTTATGTATATAGAACTGCCTTGATTTTATGCAACTGCACTTATGTACTTATTAAAAGAAAATAAATTTATTACAGTGTATCCCAGCAATGTTATTACAGTACACACTATATTAATCAATAATAATTGGCCATTTTAAAGGAGACTTCTGCCAAATAGAGTAATCCTTAGGTTGCTATCATAATAAATAAAACAGATTTAACAGAATTTGTGTGGATCTACATATAATATATTCTGCAATGATTAAGGAGCAGAAGGACAAATGGGAAAAGGGACTGCAATGAAGTCATTAAGGTGCTGTTGCTATCTTTGCTAGATGGTTTGTTTTATTTCACAGTGAAGAGGTAAAATACATATATTTTTTAAAGCTCTAGCTAAGCACTTTAGAAATGATTATTTTGAAATTACTGGAAATATGAATTTGTACCCTGTTCCTAGTAAGCACTTTAGGAACTTTAGAAATGATTATTTTGAAATTACTGGAAATATGTATTTGTACCCTATTCTTAGTAAGTACTCTATAAATATTTGTGGGACTGATGTAGGTAAATAAAAAAAAAGAATTATAACTTTTTCCAACCAGGAAAGGAACAGATCTGACTACATATTTTGGGGTGTGTACCTATGTAAGAGACTCACGTGGACATTCAGGCTTCTGGTCACTGTGAGAAGACTAGTACTTCTCTAATTTGCATGCCCTGCCTTGCCCTCTTCATTGCTCTGGGAATATAAAAGGACTGCTTTTCTCCCCTGAAAAAGAACAACAGATTAATGAATTTAAGTGCCTATATCATTAAAATTGTCATCCCTGGTATACTACTAAAAGTGCAGTAGCAATTGCATCTAGCTTTCACTCTCTAGGAGGTCCTGTGATCTCCAGTTTTTTAATGTAAATTAATGCAAAAGCTGCTCCAACAGAATCACATACTATTCACTTCAAACTCCAAACAGAATCTTCTATTACTTGATTTGGTCAATGGGAAGAGCAGAGAAGCAGTGAGCTGAGCTAAAAGTTAACAAACAGAATAGTGGCTCCACCAGGGATGAAGGGTTTGGGGGAAGAAAGCTCTCTATGTATTGAAGAGGAGATTTCACCTACATCTATTTTATTCTTATCTATGTACAAAAAAGCCTAAGTGACTGAACGGCCAGTTGACTGGTTGCTATGATGTGCACTGACCACCAGGGACAGATGCTCAACGCACAGGATCGGGCTCCCTCCTGTCTTGGTCGGGCCTGCAAGGATCGGGGCAAAACCAGCTCTCCAACATCCCCCGAGTGGTCCCAGATTGTGAGAGGTTACAGGCCAGGCCTAGGACCCCACTGGTGCACTGGGCCTCTAGTGTATAAATTTTTATAAAATGTAGTTGCAGGGCAATACATTTCATTTCACTTAGGAGATTTATAAATTACTTTGAAAAAGATGACTCTATCACTCATTAAGGTCTAGGATCACGTCTTATCCTTTTCTGTCCTGCATCTTTCCTGTCCTCTCTCCCTCTCTCCCCCTCCTCACACTCCATCACCTGGTGCTAGGCCACTCTAACAGGGAATGCTTGTCTGGTCAATAGTTAATGAATGACAAATGATTTTATCAGAGTCCTTTAAAAAAGAAGTGTCATCACCTGTTTTTGTTTGTTTGTTTTTTGTTAATCCTCACTCAAGGATATTTTTCCATTGATTTTTAGAGAGAGTGGAAGGGAAAGGGAGAGACAGAAACATTGATGTGAGAGAGACACATGGATTGGTTGCCTCCTGTATGTGCCCTGGACCAGGGCCGGGGATCGGGCCTGCTTGTTCAATTTGTTCTTTGCTAATACATATTTGTTGATGTTTTGTTAAAGTACTAGTAGTTCTTTCAGGGTGTTCTGCCTTTATAACAGAATATGCACTTTAAGCGCCTAAGTACTATTTCCTTGGATTCCATTCCCCAAAGCATCTAAGTCAAAACATGCAAAATATTTTCCTCCTTAAGAGCTTAAAAGCTTGGGCACTTAATTCAGATTGACTGGGTTTGAATCTTGGGTCTGTTTTACTAACACGATGACTTTGGGCAAGTTTCATACCATTGCAAGTCTTTTTTTCTCATCTGAATAATAGGGCCATATAATCTAACCTTAAAGATGAAGGATGAAATGAGATAATAAATATAAATCCCTTTGAACAAGTTATTGTGATTATGTAGTGAAGTGTTGTATATTGTCGATGATAAGTAATTATTTTTGACATGTCAAGCTTCCATATACCTGGGACATGATTGGTGATACAAATCATTAATGCCTATTAGATTGACAATAGCATAGGAAAGAATTATGTACTGACCTCAGCAACCTCATCTACATCTTTCCAATGCTTTATATTCCCTTCTTCTTTAGCCTTAAACTTGAGCATTCCCAAATTTTATTTTCTATTTCCATTCTAATTCCATATTTCTTTGCCTTATTTGTGCCATTAGGGTACTGAGGAAATGGTGTAATGAGCTAATCCTTAACACTGCACAGGCCTGTCCTAAGAGACACACTAATGTATCAGTATACTAAAAATGTTTGAAATACTAATTTTTCTGCTAATGAGCCTAAACATTTTACTATAGTTATACCTTAATACCAAGTTGCAGGTCATTACCTTCACATATTGAAAGCAGCTGATGTTTTAGGGCTTAATGTTTCTGCCATTTGCTTGATGAACCCTCTTTCTTGCCCATTTTACATAGCAGAATTTTAAGTTATAAAATTAATACTTGACAGGTATTGTGTATGTTGTTTTGATTTCATTATTTATTTATTTAAAATGTTTTTTTCTGATGATAGCAATTAATATGTGCTAACTCCATTAAATTTGAATTTTAAAAATGCTAAAAGGAACAAATAAAATAAAAATGATTTATCCTACCACCTAAAGATAATCATTTCTGATTTGGTTCCCACCACTCTGATTTTCAACATATGCTTATGTGTGTATCAGACAGTATAAACAATTGTGTTTGCTGCTTCCTCCATTGAACTGCATATGTACGTTTTCCCATGTATTAACAATTTTTGGAAATGCCATTATAATAGTTAAGATAATAATGTTTTTATTTATTTTTTATTATATTTTTATTGATTTCAGAGAGGAAGGGAGAGGGAAAGAGAGATATTTACATTGAATCATTGATCAGCTGCCTTCTGCATGCCCCACACTAGAGATCTGTCCTGCAACCTGGGCATGTACCCTGACTCGGAATCAAACCATGACCTCTTGGTTCATAGATGGACACTCAACCACTGAGCCATGCTGGTCAGACTAAAATCATAGTTTTGTTATGTACTATTACGGTTTTAAATATGTATGTTTTTATGCATGCATGTCTATTTATCTAGGCATCCACTGAAAATAATTTTCTTACATTTCTACTACTTCATCTTATAAATAATATTGTGAGAACCATCTTTTTGGCAAGTATTGATCTGAGTTATTGACTTACTGAAAATGTATCCTAATGGGGAAATATATTCAATATATGTAAACATTTGTGATATATTGTGGTATATTTTTCAAGAAATAGATTATTATTGTTAAATCTCAGACTCTGAAGTCAACCAGACCTATGCTTGAATTCTCTCCACAATTCATTCTCTCTGGGTACTTTTAGGAAACTCACTTGACCTCTTTAAACCTCATTTTTCTCATCTGTAAAATGGGATTATTGCATCTAATAAAATATCTCTAGAAAAGATCTTCTTTGAAGTCTATCTTTCTTCATTTAGGTTTAGCACATAACTATAGCTAGCCATTGTTTTTCTTTTCTAAACAAGTTTTAGATAAATAATTTGTTTTTCGCCAGGTGGTCCCTCTCCCACATCTCTCCTCTCCACCTCTAGATCCCCAAAACTCCCACTATGCTGTTCAGATGAGCAATATTCTAGTATCTTCTAGTGCCCTATGGAAAGAGATTTATTGGCAGAAGGGCTTCCTTTTTGCATGAGAGAGGAAGAGGGATGTTGGGTCTTGAGGATATTCCAAGTTTTTGGTTCTGTATTCTCTATATTGTCTAGCTCTTGATTTCTTTCTAAGTGATTCAGAACTATCAGGGTTAGAACTAATATTTACTCCAAGAATGTTATGGAAGGACTTGGACTAAAGTAAAACTAGGTAAGTTCCATTGAGGCATTCATCATCTATTGGTTTCACCAATATGTGTTGAGGTCTACACTGCCATAGGCACTGCCTCTGCCTCATTGGCTAATTGGAAGTGCAGCTAAGTTGTTCCTTCACTACCAATTATCTCTTGGTTATCAAATATGAACACAAACTTATTTCTATCACTTAATAAGTTGTTGTATTTAATTTACCTACTGTATACTTTGCCATGGCTCCTAACTATCTTGGGAAATAGAAAAATCTGGCTAAGTGGTATTATTCAAAATGGTCTAAAATAATATCTATTCTTTATTAACAAGCATTTAGCACAGCACTTGATTCATTTAAAACACTTAATAAGTAATATTATCAGATAGTTTAACATTGGTCATTTGACAACAGTAAAAGGAAAATGTAAAAATGTTAAAAGTATTTAAATACTTATTTTCACACCAAGAGTGATTGAAATATTTATAGGTGTATTTCCTCAAATTGTAATATTCAGTGGTATATAGCACACTTTAAGATTATCTTTAGTTTATAGCACCCAGAAAAGAAAAGTCAATCAATTCCATAACCTGTCTTTGGTGTAAGCTGCTTCTAAATTAAATATATTCAGTTCTCTGAATTGAAGGAAAATTTTTTGTTTCCTTCTGAAAGGTGTTTTAAAAAGCCCTTATATCTGGAAATATTTTTTCTAATTTCTAACATTAATATTTCTGATGACCCTGAGAACTTTGCTTCTGGAAATTAAATTCACTGATTCTTCACAATTCTTACAATACATGTTTACATATCTGAAAACATTCCAAGTTCTCCATGTTCCTTTTAAGTCATAAAAAAGATTAAACATCCCCTTTATGAAATTGGGGACAAGGTTGCTGTATTGCTTCACTTGTGATTACAGTCATAGAATTTTAAAACTAATGGCATTTGTTGCATTTCTGATATGTTTAGGGAAAAGCAGAGTCCACTTGGACTGTAACATAACACATTTTTGAGAAAAAGAATAGAAATCAAGGAGTAAATGAGAAAAAAATTATGTGAGCTAATTAAAAATGGTAAGAAGGAGAATTGTACAATAGTCAAGTTATTTAACATTTTAGAATATTTAGGAAGAAAATGAATATACTTTTTATTTAACATTAAAAAAGTAAGCTGAAGCTGAAAGAGATACTGTATATATTGCATGGCAAACAGTATAATGGCATCATAAACATTATTTATAGGCCCGATGTGGCCAATACTTATATTTAATTGCCGAGTAGAGAGAATTTAAATGGCAGGATGATGAGAGTGAGCATATATTATGAATTGCTGGAGAACGGAAACCCCTCTTACTCATCACTATATCCTGGTCCCTGACAGAAAGTAGATGATCAATAAACATCTGAGAGGCCAGCATGAGGAGTGAATAAACCTTCAGCTTGGACCTAGTGCATCCATGCTGGTGCTTCTATATTGGGAAAATACCCATTCCTGTTTCCATAACAATTGAATGCATTCACCCTTCCTTTTGTTTTCATCTCCTTTATCCAATTACCTTCATCCTTATCCTAATACATATAACCCCAAAGCCCCACATATGTCTAGTAATTTTGTCTAAATGACCACAGCAGAGACTGTTTCCTTGCCATCAGTTGCGTCTGGCCCTAGTGATTCTACCTTCAGTGATTAAAAACTCTTCTTTTGTTGCATTTGTTTACTATCTCTGCTTTTTCACTCCACTTGAGATATAAAGTATTAGTACTAACTAATTACAACGTATAAAGTACGATGCCCCCCTTTTAGTACAATGTTTTCATGTATATAGTTTTCATGTGTAGATCACATATATGACACAGGGCATGGCAAAAGTAGTTTTACAATTGTGAGTACATGAAACACAGATTTTATTCTTGTGTTATTTATTAATATTGTATTATTTCCATACAAATAACTGTAAATCTATTTTTTAACCCCACCCAACATGATATGTGTATCTGTACATGAACTATATGGGTGTGTGTATTTTTGTTTTACTATATCTTCTGATATAATTAAATCAGCCAAAATAAATGATTTCCTATAAAATAATATTCCAAAATGTATTATGTAATTTTATATAGTGCTTACATTACTATTTTATAGCAACATTATGTTTCAGACAAAGGTATAATGAGTAACTTTTAGTTTAGAGCAATGTATTCTTGTGGATTTAATAAAATTATAACACTTATCTTGTGTGTGTGTGAGTTACTACATATTATATATATATGTAAATGCACTTCTTTTTTTAATATTCTTTAAAGGGTCACATGATAGCATCCTGCGATTCCTGTGGGGTCACAAAACTATGGGACTTTCGGAAACTCTTACCAATTGTGTCCATTGATGTAGGTCCAAGTCCTGGCAATGAGGTGAACTTTGATTCATCAGGTAGGATTTTGTTTACTTGTGACCAGTCTAACCACTGTTTCCCCTTTGTTTCCTCCTATGTGCATTTCTGTTCTTACTGTTATCTTAGAATATATTACATTATATCTCATTACATTTTGTATCATATGTCATATTATGAAAACATCTTTATCTTATATGAGAAGGAAGAAAAATAGAGGAGGTAAGTGAGTGTAAATGTATATAACACAAGTTCCTGGCAGCACCACTAAAACCTTGGAGCCTGTATCCCTTAAAGTCACCATCCAAGGTAAGTACATTGCTCTTTCTGAAGGCAAAATGACTGAGAGTAAAGAAGAACAAAAGGTTGTCAAGATAAAATGGAAATATTTTCATGGGGCAATTTAAATTTGCCAAATTACCTCAGATTCTTTAGATTTTACAGTTTATTTGTAATATATCTATATTCATTTATTGTTGCAATTATATGCTCTGTGTAATTATTTGATTGTGTTTATCCTTGCTAATGATAAATAGTGTGACAACTGATATGAACCCCACAATAATTCCAGTCGTCTGTTTAGAAGGTTAAAATTGCAGTTACATCTTTATTTTTAATTATAGCCTGTTCTAAGTAAAAATATATATATATTATTGGATAATATTACTTTTCTTTGCTAGTGTGATACGTGTTTTAAATTTTGAGAATTTTTTAAAATCTTTGATAGTAATTTGTGGTAGATAGACCAAGTTATAGTGATAACTATTTTATTAATTTCTTTATTGATTAATTATTACATATGTGTCCTTATCCCCCCATTTCCCCCCCATCCACACCACTCATGCCCTCACACCCTGTTGTCTGTGTCCATTGGTTAGGCTTATATGCATGCATACAAGTCCTTTGATTGATCTTTTCCCCTTACCCCCACCCGCCCCTACCTTCCCTCTAAGGTTTGATGGTCTGATCAATGTTTCTTTGTCTCTGGATCTGTTTTTGTTCATCAGTTTATGTTCATTATATTCCATAAATGAGATCATATGGTATTTATCTTTCTCTGACTGGCTTATTTCACTTAGCATAATGCTCTCTAGTTCTATCCATGCTGTTGCAAATGGTAAGAACTCCCTTTTTACTGCAGCATAGTATTCCATTGTATAGTTGTACCACAGTTTTCTAGTCCACTCATCTGCTGATGGGCACTTAGGCTAGTTCCAAACCTTAGCTATGGTGAATTGTGCTGCTATGAACATATATTCTTTCTGATTGGTATTTCTAGTTTCTTGGGATATATTCCTAGAAGTGGGATCACTAGGTCAAATGGGAGTTCCATTTTCAGTTTTTTGAGGAAACTCCATACTGTTCTCCACAGTGGCTGCACCAGTCTGCATTCCCACCAGCAGTGCACGAGGGTTCCTTTTTCTCTGCATCCTCGCCAGAGATAACTA
The DNA here is from genome assembly GCF_028538775.1 of Myotis yumanensis. NCBI lineage: Eukaryota > Metazoa > Chordata > Mammalia > Chiroptera > Vespertilionidae > Myotis > Myotis yumanensis. Next base: position 18,356,162 of record NW_027223759.1, read on the forward strand.
TTTTAGATGAAGAAATATATATATAATGTTTCATTTAAAAATAGTCCATATTAATCTGTATTTCAGAAAGTTTGTAGTAATTATAGAGACATATGACAATTGTGTGTTTTGTGACACTGGTTTCATGATATTCCCATCACACAGCTGAGATTTAGAATACAGTAAGTTTGCCTTCTTAACAATCTTTAAGTTGTGTTCCTGTTACAGATTAGTATATGAACCATGCTAATAAGAATGGCTTCTTTAAAAATGTTTTAGACATTAAGACAATTATGGTCCACTAGAGTTCAAACATATTTTTTAAAATTCTGTACAGAATAATAAAAGATCCCCAACTCTGAGAATTTAATTTTACAGTGTGACAGCCTATTGATTTAAATTTATACTTTCAATAGACAAATTTTACCTTGACATCATAGTGCTAAAGGAGTTTTTATTTGGTTTTCACAAACATTTCACATCTTTAAATACCTTTGTATTATTTAGCATCTAAGTATTTATGTTCTTGAATTTTGAACCCTGAAATTTCAAAACTTTTAATTATACTTTATAATAATATAAATTAAAGGTATTTTGAAATGCTGTGCAACTAATAATAGATATATATTTTACTGTCATTATTAAAAATGTTGCCACTTGCTTTTTACTGTTTTTGTCATACAGCCTGAAATTTCTTCTCTATAACTTGGTCAGGCAAACTTGATTTTAAATAAATATAATACCAATCTTATTATCATACGACAATATCAACTTAAAGTCTTTAGAAAAACAAACCTATTTTTTCTCTCCATGACTGTTGTATTCTTGATAATTCACTAATATTAAAGTATGAGGATCATGGGCAGAACAATAAGAAACTTAAAAGTCAAAGAGTTTAAACCAGGGACCCTGTTAATGAAACCACTTCATCAGTTTGAGGACATAAATTTATCTTTTAAATTAAATTTCTTGGGGTAACAGTAGTTAAACCTATTATATAGGTTTTAAGTGTACAAATCTGTGATACATGATGTGTATGTTGCATTGTGTGCCCACCACACAAAGTAAAATCATCTTCCATCACCAATATTTGGCCCTGTTTACCCTTTACTTCCCCTCCACCCCTTTCCCTCTGTTGTCTGTGTCTATGAGTTTCAGTTTTATATCCCACAAATGAGTGAAATCATATGTTTATTGGCTTTTTTCTGACTTACTTATTGCACTTAACATAATATTGTCCAGGCTCATCCATGTTATCACAAATGGCAGTATTTCATCTTTTCTTATGTCTGAGTAGTATTTCATTATATATACTATGTATCACATCTTTTTTATCCAATCATCTATTGAAGTATACTTTGGTTGTTTCCATGCCTTGGTTACTGGGAACATAAGTGCAGGACTACATAATCAAAACATTGAAAGCTAGAAGGCATATAATTTCAACTTGACCTTCCCAACCCTTTGACCATTTCTTTAAGAAACATAATATAATTAACATTAATTCTGTTTGAAAAATTAATGCCATGAGCCTTTTTCTCATTTAATAATGAGAAATTTGTGCTTCTGTCATAGATATTTAAATGGAAGAGATTTTAAGAGGTTGAAATATATCAAAGGTTGAAGGAACGAAGGAGAGCAAATGCAAGCTCTAATGAGGGCTTGAACAGAGACCTGAAAATCACAGTCAAACACCAGAAATTATGTTCATATTAAGGAAGTAAAGAAGTACAAGTCAAGAGCAGAGCAAAATCAGAATAAGGATAGGGGCACATAAATCTCTTCTAATCTGCATTTATTCAGGAAAAGATTATTTGAAAGATAGTACAACAAAATTATACCAAAAATATTTGGACTATGAGGATAAAATCATATCTAATTTAATAAGCTCAAAATGCACTTCTATTTGACATACTTTTATTCACAATTTTTTATAAATGCAGGAAGAATTGACACTTGAGAATAGTTAACATTTACTGAGGGCTCCCATTAGTTGTGTCAACTCATGTTTCCAGGTTGAAATTCTGACAGAGTTAAATTGTGCTGTTATATACATCTAGGACATTCTTTGTTATTTCTCATAGTGTATCATTTTTAAAAAGTATCTTTGATAAAAATATTTGAAAACCAGTGATATAGTAAAAGAATATATATTATAATTCCAAGCCTTGGGTCTTCAGCGTCTCTTAGACTGTAAGCAGATTATTTAATCTCTATGAACTAAGATTCTCCATGGAGGAGATCATGTTTTATAGTGTTCTGATGTGTTTCAAAGGGATAATGTATATCCTATAATGTGGAATTACTAGTACAATCACCTTCCATGTTATTGCTAGCTAGGGAGGGATCTGAGAAAGTCATTCCAATCATTTCATGGATGAGAAAAATGTGTGTATATTTTGTTGTACAAATAAGATGCCTAAGGTTGTGTGAGAGTGTAGGAAGTTTCTAATGAAACTATAAAACACTAATGAATAGCTATTAAAAACAAGGGTCAAACCTCATGTTCATGTAATGGTAAGAATAATTTAAATGGTTAACGGAGAGGTAAGGTTGTATATAACAGTACATATACAATATATTAAAATCAAAAGGTTTAAAGACATATGAATCACTGTCTAGAGTTTAGCTTTTCTGTTACTATAAGAAATCTGCTTCTCACACATTTAAAAGTGGAGTTGCAAATGGCATAGCATTATTTACATAATGTTATATTTGCAAATACATTGCTTGTGACAAACAGATTATCAGTGTTTACAGATATATACATATATTAGTATATATTTATAACTTGTATATTTGTAAAAGGATAAGTGTTCCTTTCTCATTCAACAGAGAGCCTCCTGGTAATATAATGCTACACATTTCTGCAAATACTCACTATCTAAACAATATCTCTCACTTGGAATACTCAAATGCCATATGTTTTATCATTCAACGATTTATTACAATTTCAGAAAATGTTAAATGGAATTGTGTGAAGTAATAAAAATGAACTGTGAGAATTTATACTTACACTTCTACATTTCTCACTGCCTCATGTTTATGTAGTTTAGCAGCACACGCATTTGTCTCCTCTGTCAAAGATAATTTCGGCACGTTTGCAAAGTCACATCCCTAGACAATGCAGAAGCTAAAGTTTGAGCCAGATGAGGAATTTCAGTGGAAAGCTTATTAGTATCAGATCATCAAAAGGGGCAAGGTTTCCTACTATTTGAGAAAAACCTAAATATTCTCTACAAGCAAAACCACAATCAAAATTGTAAAATGGGGGAGGGGTGACCCCATTGGAAAATATGAAAAGTATATGCCCCCTCCATGATTTTTCAAAATATAGTAACCAGTATCTGCTAAGATAAGGCCAGGGAAAAATCTGTCTGGAATTAAAAGGAAACTTCCCCAGAGCTCACACAAGCCTAGGAATGGTTTTTATCCCTACCAACCAGAGTGAAACAAATCTTGCCATTCAAAAGGACAGTAGGTAGAGAAAAGATTGCCAAACTCTAGCCCATGGGCCAGCTTGACCTGTGTTCAGGTAGAGTTTTAATGGAACACAGCCACACCCACTCATTTGCATATTGTCTAAGCCTGGTTTCACACCACAGCAGCAGAACTGGGTATTTGCAGCAGAGACCATATGGCCTGTGAAGCCTAAAATACTTAACATCTGACTCTACAGGAAAAACATTGTGGAAGTGGAGTGTTACCTCAGTAGTGAGGCAACCTCAGCCCACGCTCTGGACCTAGTCCCCTTCACTAATGTCCAAGGAGCTACCTAATTGGCTCATGTGAAAACCCATTTAATCTTCCCTCCAGCTCAGGGAGATGGTTAGTTATTCCCCTTTTCACAGAGGAGGAAACTGGGACAAAAAGTCAACAGCAAGCACAGTGACACCTGGCTGATCAGACGTGATGTCAGAGTTCAAAGCCATCTAAGTGCAGAGACCAGAATTTAAACATGTTATTCTGCCTCTCATTTTACTAATAGTATTCAGTTTTATATTGATTTATGGTCTATTAGAAGTGATTCATTTTCTGTGAATATTGAAATAATCCCATTAATGACCACTTGACAGTGTTTGACTCAGTGCTGACTAAAGACACAGAATCCTGTCACTAGTTGGCAATTTGTTGTCTCTGGAAGAAGAAAAGAGAATATCACTACTATTATCTGCCAGGTTTGTGATGTGTCTTATGCGCAAGGGGGTATTCTAAATGCTTGTGTGTTCCTAATGGGATTTGAGACTCCAACCCTACACCTCAGTATGAATTATGTGAGCACCTGCAGGGCCCTTATTTCTGCCATTTCTTTTAAGTCCCAGCCTGATTAGAAACTGAAATAAGAATAAAAGGAAGCAAGCTAACGTCTTTTATCATCTAAGGCAGATGGCAGAGCCAATCTAAGTTTCTCCTCCTAAAAGCCAGTCCTTTCTACCACATCAATTTCCTGAGAAAGAAAGACACAAGGAGAGAGGCTAAAATATAAGGGGAAAGGTGACCCCGATGACCCAGCTCAATTATATATAGTCCCTTTATTTCTCCCTCCTTTTGAGTGGCTCTATTGTGTATGCAAAATCGTTTTGTCCTCGAGTAGAATATGGGCCTCTCCGGCACTGGAGAAAGGAACTGGAAAACTAAAGGAAATCAGATTATGGATCTGATCTCCCTTGTAGACCCCAGCCTATGACTAATACCTGGAATGAAGTAAATTATACTCTAGAAGCTGGGCAAGGTGCTTTCCCTTTTATCATCACAGAACTATGAGTTTTGTTCCATTTCTCCCATTCTAAAGAGTTTGGAGAGCTTTAGTTACACATGTATATTAATGAATACACACATTTGTAGTCTTTGAAAGCCTGAGTTGCATTTCATTTAATCTTTAGCTCTAGAAAATTGTAAAAGGAAAAATTATAGCAATTTACAGGGATTGTTTTATACCTATCTTTAAAAACAAACAAACAAAAAAACAGCTATACTTTTACTAGTAGATTTGGTTTTGTCATGCTAAGCCCTGTGTTAGAGGCAATTTTATTTACCTGATGGAAAGTTTGAAAAATAATATTATACTGATAGTAGGGACACCTTGAAAACTTTAAAGGCATATCAACCAAAGATATATTAATTCAGGGATACTATTCGCAGTTGTATAAAGTATTATGACTATAAGCCAGTTTTGATTGTTTACTGTTCATTCTGAATGGTTGTTGACAATGCAATATCAGTTGTTAAGTATTTAGACTATTATCCTAGCAATGGATCATCAATTCTGAGAACTGAAATGTATTTGGATTGAGTAAATTATGACAGATTACGATAAATAAGTTACTGACTTCTAAAAAGAGTAAAATGTATACATGTTACAAAGCCTGTTTCTTTCAGATAGCGTGGTGAAGGCCTGGAACAGGGTGCGGGTGTGGGCTAGAATGGGTTAATGGGGGGAAAAAGTGGACATCTCTCACACTTTCAACAATAAAGATAAATTTACAAAAGAAATGTTATATACTTAAACTAATGACATCATTATACAAACTACAAAGCCTCCCTTTTGGAATTGCCTTTACAGTTTTAAAAGTAATCATTTAATATCCCCAATACTCACAAATATCTTTTCTGAGTCTGGATTGAATTTGTAGAGACATCTACAAATTATTCACATTTTATGAGTCAGCAAAGGACATCAATCACAAAGTGAGGCTCTAAAGAATAAATATTGTTGTTCATTTATGATTTGTAACATGAAATTGAGCAGGACACTTAATCTCTTTGGACCTCAACTCTATCATCTCTAAAATGAGAGGCATGGCCTGGCCGGCATGGCTCAGGGATTGAGTGTCGACCTATGAACCAGGAGGTCATGATCTGATTTCCGGTCAGGGCACATGCCGGAGTTTCAGGTTTGATCCACAGTCTGGGAAGTGCAGGAGGTAGCCAATAAAGGATTCTCTTTCATCATTGATGTTTCTCTCTCTCTCACTCTCTCCCTTCCTCTCCAAAATCAATAAAAGAAGAAGAAGGAGAATTAAAGACTTAAATGTAAGACCTAAAACCATAGAAACCTTAGAAGAAAACATAGACAGTAAAATCTGGAACATTTCTTGTAGCAATATTTTTTTCTAATTTATCTTCTAGGGTAAGGTAACAAAAGAAAAAGTAAACAAATGGGACTACATCAAACTAAATTTTTGCACAGCAAACTGTCAACAAAATGAAAAGACATTTAAAAAATTGAGTCTCAAATATAAATGACATCTGTATTGCTCAACAATACCAATTTTTTCAATATATTTTATTGATTTCAGAGAGGAAGAGAGAGGGAAAGGGAGATAGAAACATCAGTGCTGAGAGAGAATCATTGATCAGCTGCATTCTGCATTCCCTAGACTGGGGATCGAACCTGCAACCCAGGCATGTGCCCTGATCTGGAATCAAACCATGACCTCCAGGTTCATAGGTTGATGCTTAACCACTGAGCCACTGGGCAAATACCAGTTTTTATTCTTGCACAACTAGCAATACATTCAGTCCCTGTTTCAACAGGAGTCTTGACAAAAAAAAAAAGCATAAACTCCTTCATTTTAGTAAGTCAATGACTCAATCAAACTCTTCTTATAAGGACTATATGAGATAGTAAGGATGTGACCCATTCTGGTTAAATCAGAGCAGGAAATAACTTATTAACCTTCCAAATTATAGCCTTGTGCAGACTCAATCAACTACTGCAGCTGCAATTACCTGGATTCTACAAAAAAGTCACAATTGTGCTATCAATTCCTCAATTTTGTGTAGTATTTTTTCAAGTGTAGTTTTCATTGTTGCTTAGCTCTCTAATGTAGCTGTACTACATATTTGTAACATTGTGGGCATAGATGACAAAAGGTGCTTGAAAATATTTTCACATGCAAATAAAATATTTCCTTGGAAGTCCATTACAAAGTCTATATTCATAATTATATACAAACAATTTCAATCTAGAAGATGCCCAAACAATAACAAATTCTAAATGAATGCCATAATATTTGATGAAGATTTATTTTATATAGTATTAATGTAATGAAGACTTTTAAATATATTTACAGTAGTTATATGCATATAATAGTTTACAAATGCCAAATCATTTTACAACACTTTAAAAAGATTTGTATCTCTATACCAAGTGTGAAAAATAAATTTCATAACTAGCTATATCTTCATATCACCTACGCAATAAAATATTTGAATGCATATAATTAGCTATGCCTATATGTTTGCAGATATAATAAAAATTACATGTACATGTTAGCATAGCTCACTTTGAAATATGACAATGACATTTTGTGCCTATAGTATTCTAAAAAATGCATTTGTATAAAGAAATAAGACAATCAGACCTTTGAGTTTTTCTGAGGTACATAAAATTATTGTATTAAAAAGAATGTATTATTTTAACTTAATAGCACATAATAGTTTATTAGATTTAAAATTAATATGGTTAAAATTTGCAGTCCACACATACTTCATAGCCCAAAGTCAAGTAGCCCAAGCATTTGTCTTCTTTTTAATAGACTGTATATACAAAATTAAATAGATAATCATCCTTAATCTGCCAAGCTGATACTTTTAAATAGGATAATCCTTTAAGGGAAATTGTAGTTCAAATGATGTGCAAATAGCATGGCGCTGCGGAAGACGAAGCCTGCACAGTGGGTACTTGTGATAACTTGCAGTTATACTTATCTAAAATTAAATTTCAAGCAATATTCGAATATGATTTACTAAGGATGCTTGAGCTCAGAGTATCTTTTCACACTTGTAAATAAGAAGAGTATAAGTAAAAATAGTTTAAAATCATCTTCATACAGCATCCCTTACCATGTACTCCCCTACCCCACCCCCCAAAACTTGAAAGAAATAGTGTGGTATTTGTATTATGAAAATCAATACTCTGTAAATGTTTTAAATGATTAGTTTGATAAACACCTCTAAATAATAGATAAGCATTTCATGCCATGCCTTCTATCCAAGAATTTTATCATTCTCTCTTTTGTATTTTGATTAGTCTAATGGTGGAAATTTTGTTAATTCGGTTGACATGTATTTAGTATAAGATACTATCTTCCAGGTACTGTTCCAAATTCTGGGGCTTAGTGATTTGAATTAGATAAAACTTTATTGACAAACCAAATTGAAGCAATAGACATGAATCTGAAGGTAATAACTGTGAAAACTGTAAATTAAATTGTTCTGCATGTAATATGCTCTGTATGCCATCACAGCATAATTTATATTAGACTAAGCCAGCAAATAAAAAACAAGTTGACAACTATGTAGAACCCTCCTCCCCCACCCACTGTATCCAGGGCAAGAATGGAAGCAGAGAGAATAGTGAGGCTGTCCATGCTACGACCCAGAATTAAAGAGCTTGGACTACAGCAACGACATACCTAGAGTAGGCTTTCAGAGACCCTTATGTGGGGTACACTGTCTGCAGAGAATTTAAAATAATAATAAAACCATCCTGAAGAAGGTCTGCTTTTTATTACACCATAATTTCACCAATTTTAAACGGTGATTAAATACTTATCCCCAAAGGCAAATGCTTCAATTGCCCCTCTCCACCCTTTTTATTCCAGTGGACATAAGTGACAACTGAGAAACTGTTAAAATGCCATCATATATTTGAAGGCAGTCAGCATAATTTGTTGATCAATGGGATCTAATCTGTGAAAAATGCAATCTCAAGCATATTTTCTGCAGCATTCATATGAAATAGGACACTGATACATCCTTTACTCTATACCATGTAATATGTATATAATAAACTTTACATATGGTCTAAGATTTTTTAGTAGATTATATACTTCATTGGTTTTTCTTTCAATTAATTTGCCAGTTCTATGCTATAGAATTTGTGTTTCTCTGTCATATGTTTTAATGCCAGGTAAATTAAGTTCCATTTAATTAATATTCTTTTTTACAAGAGTTCTTGATTATTCTTGTTTATTGATTAATGTATTGGTTAAGATGCTTTTGGCTACAAGTGTCAGGAACCCCAACTTGGACTGACAATAAGGAACTTTTAAGTCTCTCATAAGAGAAAGTCCACAGGTAGGGCCAGCTTTGGATTTGGTGGGTTCAGCAAATCTAAGATATTTTCAAGGAGTCAAGCTCTTTCTTTTCCCCTGTTCTGCCATCCTTAGTGTTGGCACCGAGGTGGTCCTGGCATCTCCACAGATATTAATGCAAGAAGACAAGATCTGGGGAAGGGATGAGACTATCTTCCTGTGGCTCTCAGAAGAGGGACAACTGCCTCTGCAAGTCCCCTAGTAGACTGCCCTCATGTCCTTTGGGCCAGAATTGAGGCCCAAGAGAGGGGAAGGATCACTTTTATATCCTGCAGTGATGTCAGCTTCCCCATGGGTATGTGTATGCCTGTGTTTGGTGAGGGAAGGAATGTAGAATAGAAGGAAGGCAAGGAGAAAGAAAAAGGAACTGGGCAGTCAAGGAAGACCTAACTACTAGAGCAACATAAAAGAACTCAGGAGTAAGAGAGAATCCACTCAGGAAATTGTTTTGTGGGAGACTAGAGGAACATTGCTTTGGATAGGAAAGAGAAAACCAAAGCATCAAAAAAAATTTTTTTGAACTAAAGCAGTTACTTTAGAACTTTATTATGAGGACAACCCACAATAGGAAATTCATTTTCTATCACTATCCTAAAACACAATTTTATACATTAGGAGTGTGGCGTGTGTGTGTGTGTGTGTGTGTGTGTGTGTGTGTGTGTATAATGTCTATGATAATTTATATATATATATATGATATCTATGATAATTTATAGTATATAATATATACCATGTATTAGATATAAATATACACATTTTTAGTCTAAGGAAATAAATTGTAAAGTGTTGAGCTTAGAAGTGAGTTGGCAAATGTTTATTTTAACTTTCTTTTGAGAACTTGTGTCTCAAAGGCAGGCAGTATTTTGCATTTTGGTCATTTTTCTTTTTTAGAGATAATGAGGGTGGGGACTCTACGACTGCAGGCAATCGCTTTGAGCTCTGAGCACTTTGAAGAGATTAGCCCCATTGATATTCTCTTCATTTTTTGGAGAGAAATGCTGCCTTCCCCAGGGTATAAGAAGATGGACAGCTATTGAATACAAACTGCTTTTGTCTAGCCGATAGTATGGTATTAAGTATTCTCTTCTCGAAGACATATATGCAATAAGAAAGTTCTGTAAGATGGTCGGGAGCCTCATTACACTGACTTGTTCATTTTGTCTGAACCTGCAAAGTTAAATTTGGTATCATTTGCCTAGAAAATATCCTTTCAGGGGTTATAAACTGGATTGTATTGTTATTAACCCAGTCAACTTGGTGATGAAAAAGTTAATTATCTTGGGGATAAAAAGGGGGGAAAGGCATGATTTCTGCCAGCAATGCAATGAAAAATATACAGATGAACTATTTGGAAGTCCGCATACACAATAGGACTTTACTGGACAGTGACCTATCTCTCCTGTGAGTTCAATCAAAGATGTCTTCTTTTGATTTACAAATGTTACATTTTGCTGGAATTCAGATAAAGCCATATAAATAATAGATTTTGTGCCAGGTGATTTCACATGCATTATGTTGTTCTTTCAGAAAGGTTCAATTAGCAAAAACATCAATTCAAATGACTTTCTGTCACTAAAAAGAGGTCTCTGTGGGAGAGGGACACATGTACATAAGAATACAACAAATATATATTTACATATATATTTAATTCCAATGCTGCAGTTCTATCCCGTGTCTGGCTTCAATACAGGAGCTTCATCCACTGATTAGCTTGCTCTTTCAAGCAATCAGTTAGACACTGAAACCTTTTGAAGGTCAGTGTATCCTTCCCTTTCTGAAAGCATCCTTTTAAATTTAACAGTTTAGCATGTTTCTAAACACGCTTTGTGTTCCCTTGCTCTGTTATACGTACATTAAAAGAAATATTACTTTTATTCAGAGAAGGTAATAAAAACCTGTCATTTAGCCCTGCACAGTTTGGCTCAGTGGATAAAGCATCAGCCTGTAGACTGGAGGATCCCAGGTTCGATTCCAGTCAAGGGCAAATGCCCAGATTGGAGGCTTGATCCCCAGTAGGGGACATGTAGGAGGTAACCGATCAATGTTTCTCTCTCCTCATTGATGTTTCTATCTACCTGAGATCAAATAAAAATATATTTGGAACAAAATTTAAAAAAACCCTGTGATTTAGGAAACAAGGTTATCATCAAATGAGTCTTTTATTTATGCAATTCTGACTGTTTTCAGGATATCACAAGTATTGATTCATTGCAGGTCAATTGGATGTGTGAAATAGAAGTGGCATGCTATTAGCTTATGATTATACACTGTGGTTTGAAACAATGAACTTGATGACTTGACATGTTGCTGTACCTCTTTGGCCAGTGCGTTTGAGATAATTTACCTAGGAAAGGACCTGCGATATAATTTTATACATTTCTTCAGAGCGTTAGAAATTAAAAACTCCTGCCATCTGCATCTCTACATCACAATTCCAGTCCTAATATCCTAATCAGAGATCCTGGGCGTGCACCATGGGGCACTGAGACAGAGTGACAGGGATGGGTGTGGGATTTCCTAAAAGATTGCTAGGTCAGAAAATTGCTATTCTGCCTTTATCTCCAAGAGCACCCCAAGGGATCCCAATATTCTGTGACTCCTTAGCCCTTGACACTAGAGTCAATGAGATTTTTCCAAGATCAATACAACTTTCAAGGTAATACGATAAAGTAAGAAAATTCTAATCTGTAAGTCTAGTCACTTTTGCTTAGGGCCACTGCCTTAGTTATGTTAGACCTTAACTATGATGGTAAAAACTTTGGAGACCAAATTTTGACTCCTTAATATTGAGCTAGATTGTTTACAGGTGCTTAGAATGTTAAAGTGCTCCTTTTTCAGTGTGCTTTTCTCTAACTTACAAAATGTGTTTCGTGTTTAGTTGCATTTTGCTGAGTTATTTGCAATCCCCTTGTAAATGATAGAAATAATAGTGATTTCAATACATATTTTTGATTGATAACTACAAAGAAAATGTTTATTGAGAGCCATTAATCCTAGTCATTAGCAGTCACTGGGAATTTTTTCCTGAGCTTTTCAGATTATTTTTGAAAAGCACCCATTAAACTCATTTAAAGTTTAAATTTGAGCATATAATTCAACAATTTTGCCTGGCTTTTACAGGAGAATTTTGGCTCTTTGCACTAGTCAAGTGTACCAGTACATTCGCTCTACTCCTATGTTGTAAAAGATTTTATCTTGTTTCATAGATTTAGTGGGTCCACAAATAGCTAGTGGAAGAATCAGGTTTGAAAATATTGATCTGTAACTGATATCAGTGTATAAAGTGTTAACTGAAATTCTTAAGAACAATAAATAAATATTGCATATTGTAAGTGAAAAATAATTAATGTTAAAAAATTGAGTTTTTGTTACCTGCACGTATTAAATCAATCCAAAAATGCTAACTCCTCACTCACTTCAGTCCAGTGTGCGGAGCGCTTTCCTCCGTCAGCTATGGCCCGGGGTGACAAAGGCCCTTTCATTTTCAGCACCGTTCCAAAGGTCACTCTGGATGTCAGCATCTAGCAGTAGGCAAGAGAAGGAAAGAAAAAACAGAAAGCCTGCCCCTTCTCTACCTTTGCACAGATGTACAAATAAGCCTTTTCTACTACCAGGCCAGTTGCGATAGACAGTTATCCCTTAAACATGAATACAGGTTGGAAAATTACAGGATAGACCTGTGGAAAATTGTAAGAATTACAATGAAAAAGTTCTCCAAACAGATCTTAATATGCCCTGCCTGTCAGTTCATTCTACCCTGTAGTTGTCATTTTCCAAGTAGGCTACTGAGTTGTCTTTGAAAGGTTTATTTTAGCAAATGCCTGTTCCATCTACACACAAAGAAAAGGAAATAACCCTATAATTGTGTGGATTTTTTAAAAAAGTAATCTAACAAAAAGGTTCTTCTTTTCCTTTGATTCCAAAGAATGTACAGTTGTACCTTCTCTTCCTTTGGGAGCTCAATAAGACAATCTTCCTCTGAGTCTTTCAAGTATCTCATATAACAATAGAAGTGCAGTAATGGTCAATTTTTTTTAAAGCTTCCTGGGCTTGCTTGCTCTCCCAAGAGAGACTCAGTGGATTTACTGTGTATTGTGTGTTTATACATATGTGGTTTTTTTTTAAATAGTTCTTTAAACAATATATACTTTTCTTTTTTTTTTCTCTCTCTTTATTGATTAAGGTATTACATATGTGTCCTTACCCCCAGTCCCCCCCACCACTCATGCCCTCACCCCCCTAGTGAATGTGTCCATTGGTTAGGCTTATAAACATGCATACAAGTCCTTTGGTTGATCTCTCCCCCTTACCCCACCCTCCCCTACCTTCCCTCTGAGTTTTGACAGTCTGATCTGTGCTTCTCTGTCTCTGGATCTGTTTTTGTTCATCAGCTTATGTTGTTAATTATATTCCATAAATGAGTGAGATCATGTAATATTTATTTTTCTCTGATTGGCTTATTTCGCTTAGCATAAGGCTCTTCAGTTCCACCCATGCCATTGCAAATGGTAAGAATTCCTTTTTTTTTTTTTTAACCACAGCGTAGTATTCCATTGTGTAGATGTACCACAGTTTTTTTAATCCATGCATCTGCTGATGGCCACTTAGGCTGTTCCCAAATCTTAGCTATGGTAAATTGTGCTGCTATGAACCTAGGGCTGCATATATCCTTTCTGATTGGTGTTTCTAGTTTCTTGCGATATATTCCTAGAAGTGGGATCACTGGGTCAAATGGGAGTTCTATTTTTAGTTTTTAATCAACATCATTAAAATGTCCATACCTAAAGCAATCTATAGATTCAATTCACTTCCCATTAAAATACCAACGGCACATTTCATAGACCTAGAACGAACTCCCCAAAAATTCATCTGGAATAAAAAAAAGACCCCAAATAGCTGCAGCAATCCCAAGAAAGAAGAACAAAGTAGAAGGGATCTCAATACCAGATATCAAGCTGTATTACAAAGCCACTTTTCTCAAAACTGCCTGGTACTGGCACAAGAACAGACATACAGATCAATGGAATAGAATAGAGAACCCAGAAATCAACCCAAACCACTATGCTCAATTAATATTTGACAAAGGAGGGAAGAACATACAATGAACTCAAGACAGTCTCTTCAATAAATGGTGTTGGGAAAATAGGACAGATACATGCAAAAAAAAAAAAAATGAAACTAGACCACCAACTTGCACTATATACTTTTCTTTGAAGTTACAGTGGTTTTTCTAGACATTAGTAGCAAATATATGGGGCTAGAATTTTATTCCAGGTTATTTTTAATTTATATTTTTGCAATATTTCTTATTTATTTATAATTAGTGCTAAACCCTAACTCCAGGAATGCTCAAAATATGGAACATTTATTAGAAAATTAATTAAGGTCTAATTTTAAGGATAATGTTGGTAATACCACTCTGTTAATGACAACTCTCAGTATGTATTATACTAATTAAAAAAGGAAAAGCATCTTTCTTGCCAAGAAATATGAAGTTATGGTTCTGTTGGTCATATACACCTTATATTTTTTAAGCTCAAAAACCCTGATGTTTTTTACTTCTTTTTCATAGCATATGGACTATCACCCAGTGCTATTTGGCTTGAGAAATGCTGCAACATGTTCCCCCTAGAATTGTCTTTAAAAAGACTGGCCTGACCATGCAGTTCCCTTCTTCAAAACCCTTGGTGGGAGCTTCTGTTCAGCCAGCCATTTCTGTAGCACCCTCAGGAGTCTCCATCTTTGCTCTGTAGATTTGTCTTCTTTTCTGAGTGGAAAATCCTGATTTGTTCTCTAATTCTATATTCAAATAGCACTTTTTCTAATATCACTCTCTCACTTCTACTCAACTCCATTCCCTGGAGCAGAATAAATTCCTTTCTCTTCTATGCTCTTATTGCACTTTGAACGGATCTCTATTATTTATCAAACTGCATTAGCATTAATTTGTGTTTCACCTGCCGACTCCCTTGCAGGATTGAATTCCTGGTGACAGGCATGCTTGTTCACCCTGTTTCTCATCGTTGCCACTGTGCCTCATATTGGCCTACTGTGGGTGCCCAGTAAAGGTCTATGGGATTATGTTGGAGTTAATTTTATGCTGAAATAGATAAGGTTAAAGCAGAAAGAATTCTGGAGCTATTTTTGGCCTGAGACATTTGCATATAATAATTAAGCTTACATATAGTAATTACATTATAAAGTTTATAATCAGAATGGTAAAATCTAACACATGAGGACACTGATCCTTCAATTTCAGAACTTCTCATTTAGCCCTGACTGGTTTGGCTCAGTGGGTAGAGCGTTGGCCTGCGGACTCAAGGGTCCCAGGTTCGATTCCGGTCAAAGGCATGTACCATGGTTGCGGGCACATCCCCAGTAGGGGGTGTGCAGGAGGCAGCTGATTGATGTTTCTCTCTCATCGATGTTTCTAACTCTCTATCCCTCTCCCTTCCTCTCTGTAAGAAATCAATAAAATATATTTAAAAAAAAAAACATTTCTCACTTAGCCTTCCCTTAAAGAGAAATGGAAGTTTTTGGATTTGAGAAAGCCAGATTATTGAAAACACAGTAAGATTTATTTCAAAGACCTTTTATTAAAAAAAAGTAATTGCATTTGCTTTCCAGTTTGTGTTGATGTGTTTAAAGCATGAATAAATATTAATATTGTGCTTTATTGGGTATTGATAATACTTCTACTAGGGTCAAATTATCATTATAATGAAGTTTCACAATAATTAATTAAAACCACGAACTTCTTCCTATAAACAGAAATGTAATATGACTTAATAATTTTCTAGTTGTAGAGTATTCAAAATATATTTTAAGTGATAAACATAGGATATAGATATGTGTATGTATATCCCAATTTTGTGAAATATCCATCATAATATATATAAAGAACATATATCTCATATATATATATATACCTTAATATATATATATACCTTAATATATATATATATATATATATATATATATATATATGCATATGCACACATATAGAAGAAACTGGGAAGAAATATAGCAGGTTATCTTTTCTAAATTTCCTATAATGGTCATTTTAATTTGCATTACCCAGAATTCTTATTTAAAATCTTATTAAATCTAACATAATTAAATGTACTTAGGATATTTTTGGAATAAAAAGTTCTTGTTTAACTGAATTATCTTTCTTTAGACAGGAGATGCTGGGTTTCTGAAAACACTGTGGTATATTTTTATAATATACTAATCTAGGAAATTGGAATGTAGGAGTCTTGAGGTTGCTACATTACATAGTTTGTAAAGTAATGAAAGTGATGGTAATCACTGAAGAAAACTGCACATATAAAATTGGAAACAGATGCTAATACACAGGTGGTTGAACAAAAAATAATACAGCCCTGGTTCAGCAGTCTTGTGCTGAAGGAACATCTGGATGTGTGCTGTATCCCTAAGCTAGAACTAGCTAACAAGAAATAAAATCAGGGACTTTCTTCAGTAAATAGAGTTGAGTCAAGAAGTGAATTTTAAGGTGATCTTTAAGTCTGTAATTCTTTTGAATGCCTGTAAGTTAACGAAGCTGATTCATATGAACCATGCCTAAAGATATGTTGCTAACAAATGTCTCATAGATATGTCACATGTGTGCATACAACTAAGTTTGTTTTATAGCACATAGTCTTTTAAATATTCAAGTAATGTCAGCTTTATTAAATATGAGCATGCATATTATAAAAGCACCAGAGACTGAAGTACCTATATTGCCTACAGTTGGTGAGTAATGCAGGGGGACATTAAGAATTTACCCAGCAGCCTGCACTTCTTTATGTTTTGTACACATATTGAGGGAAGAATAAAACAGATTTGACATTTCTGCATATTAAATATTATTTAGGAGATTTGTCCAGAGCAGAATGAGAATTTTTGTTTCAGTCCTCTTTTCATATGAGGCCAGAGTTGTCCACAGTGAGTCAACGAGCAATGGCTGCAACATCTCAGTATAAAAGAACAGTTGACCATAAAAATTACCTAGAATTTGGAGTTGGTATGTAGTCCCATTATACTGCTAGGAATAGCACTCAGAGTTCAGGTACTTCCAAAATAAATTTTAACTAGCTTAGATTTTAATGCCCTTCCAATTTAATTACCAACAAATTTTGACTAAGAAGTCAACATTCATCCTCCTTCTAAATGAATAAAAATTTCTTGTTTAACTGAATTATCTTTCTTTAGACAGGAGATGCTGGGTTTCTGAATACACTGTGGTATATTTTTATAATACACTAATCTAGGAAATTGGAATGTAGGAGTCTTGAGGTTGCAGTTAATTCAGTAAGAACAGTGTAACATTCAGGCAACCAAATGTACTGCATAGCATCCTATGTAATAAAAGGCTAATATGCAAATTGACCAAACAGCAGAACAACCAGTTGCTATGATGTGCACTGACCACCAGAGGGCAGATGCTCAACGCAGGAGCTGCCTCCTGGTAGTCAGTGTGCCCCACAGGAGAGCGCCGCTCAGCCAGAAGCTGGGCTCATGGCTGGCGAGCACAGCAGTGGTGGCAGGAGCCTCCCCATCCTCCATATCAGGCAGACATCCCCTGAGGGGTCCCGGACTGTGAGAGGGCGCAGGCCGGACTGAGGGACCACCCCCATTCCCCCAGTGCACCAATGTCGTGCACTGGGCCTCTAGTTATAGAATAATCACAAAACTAAAGAAAAATGTCTATGCAAATTTTGAATGGTGTCTTTGTAGAGTAAGCTCTAATGATGTCTTATGATTAGATTTTTCCTGTACCTAAAGAAATTTTCTGGAATAAGTAAAAACTCGGGCTCAATGTGAAAGTTCTAATATTAGACTTATACAAATGATCTTTGACCTTTGCTTAGTCTATAACTCAAGTCAAACCTACCTGGGGCCACTTTTGACTTGGAATGAATTTTGCATTTAAAAAGCTGTGTTCCCTCCATCATCCATGATTTTTTTTTTATCAGTTTTATTAATGGTACAAGTATTCTGTGCTATCCAAAAGTAAAGAAGACTTCTAGATAACTTTACTTGCTTAGTTTATGTTTTACAACTAAGTTTAGAAATAATTTTACAAAACATGACAAATATTGTTTGAAAGGCATTAAATTAGCAATAGTCAGAATATAGATTAACAGGGAACATCTGGGAAGGAGGAAAAGCAATAAATTTGAGCAGATATAACAAAGGACTATCTAAAATGAGAAATGTGATTTTGTATATTAAATTTATGTCCTTTTAACACATCTCTCTCCTTAATACTAAGCTGACAGAAGCATGTCAGCCTAACATGACATAATGAGCAGAGAGAAGGGAAGTCACACTCCTTGGCTAAATGTAATGGTACAAAATACGTAGAAACCTCTGCTTTGACATGGTAGAATGTGTCAGGTGCTTTTTTTTTAGCAAGTTGATCCTGAGGGGTGTTAACATCACTCTTTGTTTTATAAGCAGACTTTTTTCTCTTTTCCTGATTGATGGCTGCCAGTCCTAATCTATGAGCACAGGGATGGAGCATGATGGAGGAGCGTGTACAACTGCTCCCCTCATGGACTTCTCTGTAGAAGGCACACAGATTGCCTGAGCATGGCTCTAGCTCACATGCTTTTTAATCTTCCCTCCCTTCATTTTATCTACCTTCTTTACACACCTAGGTTTAAATGTTACCAAACAAAAGTCTTACAATTCTCTACCATTGTTCCTTTCATAAGATGTAAAAATTGTATATTTTCATCCAGGCAAAGCACCCAGTAGTCAAGCTGATGGCTTTAGTTTTGAGTCAATATATAAACAGTAAGAAATGTCTAAAAGATGGTTCCGACATAGTCAAGGTTGTGATGGACAGCTTCTCTAGCTGTTGTGCCTCTTGCACCACAGTGACTTGAAGTAATTTTCAGATGGCCCCTAAAATCTCAGCTACATGCTATTAAATTCCACCCACCACCAACACACACTCCTCACACACACACAAAGGCATTGAGAACAGGAAATGTAACAATGATTTAAAACCCTATGTTATCTAAAAAGTTTTGCGGTCTTTAATCTTCTATATATTTTTCACTAGATTGCTCATGGAGTAAAAGGAACTGACAGTTTATCTCTTTCTCTTTTGTACCTTTCGCTGAAAAAAAAAATAACAAAAGAAGAAGGAAAATTGAACTTAAAAATCTAGACATAGTTTACACTAGATCACAAGCTCTATAGTTATCAGGGGTTTTCTCTCTTGATTATTTTTATTTTTTAGTATATAGGTGACCCATTTTCTCATTTTAAAAGTAAACATACCAATGAGTCTAGTAGGATATTGACATTCACAAATATGGTTTATACCTTTTTAAGGAGTGTAATCTAAAATAGATGTGAATAATTAACAGATAGACTGATGTGCATTATACAACCAAGATTAAAAAATAATAGCCTGTCTTGCAATTATTTCTTCTGTTCAATGCAAGTGCTACAAGATTGAAAATGTACATTAGGTCTATGTATTTCCTGATGAGGATGAAAAGGGCTATTTTTTTCAATCTTTTTATAGCTACTGCATAATTATGTAAGCTATAGGGTACAGATTTATAAGATATACAGGTATCAATGTGATGTAGTGGCCTCAAGACTGAATCAAATGCTACAGTCAATTTTGAAATTTTCCTATTTACTTGGCATTTTAGCCATTTTAGGGAACATATCTATACTAATAAAAGAGTAATATGCTAATTAGACAAGACATCTTCCAGACAAAGCCACAGTTGCGGGGACCAAGGCAGAGGCGGTTAAAGGCAATTAGGCCGGCAGGGGAGCAGTTAGGGGCAATCAGGCAGGCAGGCAGAGTGGTTAGGGGCATCAAGCAGGCATGCAGAGTGGTTAGGGGTGATCAGGCAGGTAGGCAGGTGAGCGGTTAGGAGCCAGCGGTCCTGGATTACAAGAGGGATGTCCGACTGCCGGTAGGGGTTCTGGATTGGAGAGGGTCCAGGCCAGGCTGAGGGACACCCCCTCCCGTGCATGAATTTCATGCACCGGGTCTCTAGTCTCTTTATAAGGTGCCAGGATCCTGTCAATTTATTGGCTTAATACCACATTCATTGACCAGATCATTTCCAAACTTCCCTACAAAAATTTGGAAATTTAATAAAATATATATTTTGAAAATTGTTATTTTGTCACTGTGGCCATTGGCTGTATACTTCTTATATCCCAGATTATCAGGAACTCTATAAGGAATCATAGCAATGAAGTGATTCGTATACAGTTAATATTCAAATACTTGTTGCAGAAATAAATTATTCTAACTTTTAGGTATTTTCCTAATAGAGCCAATTAGTGGAATCTTCAGTATCATTATTCTTTCTTTTTCAAAAACGCTATTTGGGGTTTCTAGATGGCCCATCCCTGTTTGAATTGCTGCCTGTTTCTCTCACTTTGAAAATGTAAATATCTACTATATATTTTCTAATTGGATTTCTCTGAGCTTAGGTTTAATCATAAGTAGATCCATTTTTATCTCCATATGTTGCCTACATTTTCTTCTTGAGATTACTATGAACTATTTTCAGAAATAGATTCACTCAAGAACAAATAGTAGACTATCTGGTGAAGAGAAGTGTGAAACAATAGGAGTTATTTTTCTCTAGTTGCAGGAATTCTGAAGACAAATACTTCTTAGGGTTGGTAGAAGCTCAATGTTGACAGGGCACACATTTCTACGGGCCTCACAGCCTTTCTCTTTGCCACGTAGGAAAGTAAAGCTTTTCCCTTTTTCCCCTCCTAGGTTCTTTAACTGATCCTATAATTAATTAATAACAAATTAATTAATAGGAGAAAAGCCAATTAAGTAATACATATGTGAGCCCATAAAAATATGAAACTCAAAGAAGTTACCAAAGCAGGTAGCAAAAGTTGGTGGGTTAATTTGCATACTCACTCCTGATTGGCTGGTGGGTATTGTAAAGGTATGGTCAATTTGCATATTTCTCTGTTATTAGTGTAGATAATATGCTAAAGTGCCATATTTTGCTCCCATTCAGCTGAAAGGTGGCTGCTGCAGCTCTAGGCTTGCTCAGGTAACAGAGAGGAGGGCAAAGGGGAGATGAGAGCAGCTTCTTTCCTTCAATAAAGAAAGCAGCGCCCTGCCTGCCTAGTTCAGTGGTTGAGCGTTGACCTATGAATCAGGAGGTCATGGTTCCAATCCAGGTCAGGGCACATGCCTGGGTTGCGGGCTCGATACCCAGTAGGGGGCATGCAGGAGGCAGCTGATCATTGGTTCTCATCATTGATATTTCTATCTCTCTCTCCCTCTCCCTTCCTCTCTGAAATTAATAAAAATATTTTCAAATAAATACTAAATAAAAAATAAAGAAAGCAGAAAACCTAACAGACTTCTGTTTATTCTTCATTGCCTGGAGCCTTGTTACACAGCAAGCCCTTGCTGAAAGGAAAGCAGAGAAAGGGCTGAGGGGATAGTTCAGCCTTAACTCTCCCAATGTTTCTGCTCCAAACCTGCCCTGGCTACTTGGATTCTCTCCATCCAGGTAGTCAGAGGTAATAGTATCAGCTGTCAATGTTGAACTTTCTTTTAGTTCTAAGGGGTAGAGCCTTCTTTTTATTTCCCCAAAATGTGCTTTCATGAAGCTGAAAGGTTTCATCACCCCTTCATGGGTAGAATATGCCACTTGAGGTTATAAAGAAACTCTCACAAGTGGCCAAATTATGTTTAAACCACATGAGAAGTACATCTCTTCAAATACTTGAGGGTTTCAACAGAAAAACTGTCACATTATCTCAATAGGGCATAGCCCATTCCTATTCTGGTGTGTCATTTACTATATATTTATTTATTGAACAAATTCTTAAATGCTTATTTTTAATTTCTTATATGGACCAGAAACAGAAATGAGCATATCAGCACCAGTTTTTCAACTACATGTCATCTAAAATAAATGTGCTTGTACATTAGTCCTTCCTTATCCATGGGGGATACTTCCAAGGCCTCCCATTGATTTCTGAGACTTTGGATAGTACTGAATCCTATATAAACTACGTCCTTTCCTGTACATATACACCTCTGATAAAGTTTAACCTATGAATTAGGCACAGTGAGAAATTAACAACAATAATAACACAGAACAAGTATAATAATACTAGAGGCCCAACGCATGAAATTCGTGAGTGGGTATGGTCCCTAGGCCTGTCCTGTGATCAGGGCCATCTTCCCCAGCTGCCTGCAGCTGGCCCCACCCTCCACCATGACCCACCCCCATTCCCTGTTCGCCATTGGGTGATCGGAGCCTGCTTGTGGCGGGGGAGGAACTGAGAGAGGTTGGCTGTTCCGCCTGCTCACCAGCCCCGCCCCAGCCGCAGGTAACCCTCTGTGTGTGGGGTGACTGGTGGAGTGGGGCCTTGGCGTGATGCCCCCTGCATCCCCCACCACCCATCCCTGGTTCCCCCGTTGCCATCAGGTGATCAGAGCCTGCCAGCTGGGGAAAGAGACTGAGAGGTAGTCAGTGGCCTCATAGTGACTGGTCAAGTGGTTGTTCTGGTCATTCCGTTATTAGGGTCAATTTGCATATAGGATACTTTAATTAAAGGTATATGAATGTGGCATTATTAGTAAAATAATTGTTACTTGAACTCAAGCTAAGCTACAGCATGAGACACTGTGCAATTGATCTGATCCCCCAGCAAGCTGCTAAATGACTAAGGGGTGAGTGGCATATACATCATGAAAACACCAGGAAAAGGGATGGCTCACATCCAAGACAGGACAAAGCTGGATTGCACCTCATACTACTCAAAACTGCGTGCAACTTCAAATATCTGAATTATTTATTTCTGGAATTTTCCATTTAATGTTTTCAGACTGCATTTGATTTCAAGTAGCTGAAACCACAGATAAGGGAGGACTACTATTCTGATATTTTGCTCCCTACTTTACTTTCACATGTGCTAAATATATCTCAGTTTCTTTCATCTAGATAACAAAATGGGTGATTCCTGGTATACCATCCTATATAATAAAAGCCTAATATGCAAATTGTCCCCTCAACCAGGAGTTCAACCATGAGTTCAACTGCTCGCTATGATGTGTGCTGACCACCAGGGAGTGGCGAGGAACACAGCGGGCATCAGCGGGTGGCAGTGGAGGCGCTGCCAACCCCATGGGCCCGGACAAGAGCAGGATCACAATGGGATGGTGGAGCAGGTCAGTGGGTGGAGCCAGGACAAGGTGGGTGTGAGCAGGGGTCCAATGCCCCACAGACAGCAACCAAAATAGGCATAATGATTTCAAATCTTTAAAAGAAATGTGGTCTTTGCTTTAGCATTTAGAATATTGCTATGTATATAAAATGAAAGGCAGCTAGAACTTTTAGGATCACATTGCTTATTAACATCAATAATTAGTTATGCTCAACCAACAGCAGTGGCACGGAAGGGGTGCGGGGCCACCACCTGGCTCCCAGGCACTGAGGGAGCCAGGCAAGAGGCCTGGTCCTGACCCATCGCCCCACAGATGGTGACCAGTGGCTGGCAGGCCCTGATTGCCCGATCACGGCCAAGCCCCAGGCTGGGATGGGGAACTAAGGGTGGGTGGCGGCAATCAACCTCCTCGGCGCCTAGGTGGGGGGCTGCGATCTCTTACTGGCTACCTTGAGGCGAGAGTGACGGGGATGGAGGTGTGGTGAGAATGCAGGCGTCCACCTCGCTCTCACTTCCCCTGCTTCTCTCCCCGGAGATGCCAGGGCTCATGCCAGGGAAGCCATCAGGCCTAAACCAGCAGTCGGACATCCCCCAAGGGGTCCCGGACTGCAAAAGGGCACAGGCTGGACTGAGGGATCCCCCCTCCCCACACCCAGTGCATGAATTTCGTGTACCAAGCCTCTAGTCTGATATAAAAGTTACCTAGGCTTTTTTATGTCACATAAATATAAAGTTGTTTGAAACCTTTTCAAGCTTTATTACTAATGCTAACAGCCACTCATTTAAAAATATTCACTCTATAATTGCTAATCTTCACTAGTTTACTGTGAGGAGAGTTGGGATAGCTCGGCTAACCCATAACAGTTAATGTTTGGACTTCTTTTGCCTTTCATAACAGCAAAAATGTAAGCATTTCTTTTCACCCCACCATGTTCCCCAGAACTTCAGTATATTATAAGGCCAGCAATTGGTTGACTATCACCTGTACATTTCTTAAGGGTGAATTTGCAACCAGTTTTCAAGCCAAAAACAAAAGGGCATAATTTGATAAAAATCTTATTGCCTGATAGCTCACAGGTATCTGTCAGCAGTTTTGGTTTCTTTAAAGGGCAGCACATGGCTGACTGATCTCATAGTTGGATTTATATGTGTAAGTAATGCCATATAATTCAACAAATCAGTTTTATCACTGAAAACCCCAAGCTTTCAAATTTTTGTTTTTTAGTCATTGAGTTCTTAGGGATATAGGCTACTGTAAAATGAATTTTAATTCCATTAGAGAGCCTGCAATAAAATTTAAGTAACTTAATGACAAAATAGGCATAATGATTTCAAATCTTCAAAAGAAATGTGGTTTTTGCTTTAGCATTTAGAATATTGCTATGTATATAAAATAAAAGGCAGCTAGGACTTTTAGGATCACATTGCTTATTAACATCAATAATTAGCTATGCTCATTAACATCAAAAACTAACATGCATACTGATTGACAATTAAGGTAGATTTACATACACAAAAATGTACGTGCAGAAGTTGAAAAATGCTTCAAAAAGTGCTCATTTTCGAGGCAACACTGCTTTCTAAGCACATTCCACTGTAATCCAGCATGTACAGATAGGTCAAGGAAGCAACCTTCTGAGCTGGGGCTGCCTTTCTTATAAGGTTATTATGTGCATAAAATGAGGTGCTTTATGTAAATTAGTGAGCACAAGTCCTGCCACATTATATGCACCCAACAACTTCTGGGAATTGGAGAGAAGCTTATTTCTTAGTTACTGGATGGAAATACTTTGTGTTTAGAAATGAGAATACTAATTTGGAGCAAAATAACAAAAAGAACAAAACATACTAGCATAAACAGATATACCTGTATTAAAGGTCTTCAAATTAATCCCTACCTAATACAGGAAGTTTACCGAATGGTGATGATTTTAATTGCATATGGAGGCAAGAAGTAGACAATTCGCTAAGAGGTATATCCTTAAACATTAAACAGATATATATATATACAAAGCACCTGTATTATTTTATTCTAAAGAATGCAGAGCTGTACATAAACTGGATTGGTTTGAGAAGTTTTCCCAGAGCAGGAAAACTTCAAACTAGTGGAAACCTGAATATGTGCCTATGTAACCCAGGATGGAGAGGCAAGGACCGAATGGGGAAGATGCAGTTACATGGGAATCAGGGAACAGAGGAACCTGACCAGTGCATGGAGAGAAGCCTTACAACACACATAACACCATCACCTCTTGATCTCTTCCTTCTGTTTCTTCCTTCATATCCACTTTCACAATCTGTAATTATATGTTCCCTATTTATTTAATTTACAATTTCTCTCCCCACCCCCCCCACCCCGGCCCCCACACAACAGTGGAAATTCTATTAAGTCAGAGTCCTCATCTGTCTTCTTCAGCACTCATTCCGATATACCTAGCACTGTACCAGGCATGAAATAACAGCCACTATCTTAAAAATAAACATTAATAAACTAATGAATATGAGCTGAGAATTAAAGTCTTAATTCTTTTACGTGGATGGCATTGTCAGGTGTTCAGCACAGAGCCCCATGCCTCCTTCACCCCACCACATTGTCCTTCACTATAGAACTGTTCTTAGCATGCTCTTGCTGCCATAGCTCAGTAAAGCCAGAGTGTAAAGTATTAGATTCTTACTTTTCAAGTTTAAATTCATGTTCAAAGGGTAATAAAGAACGATTTGTGAGAAACAAATTATTTGGGCGTTTTCCCTCTTCTAAGCTAAATACATAATTCATGGGCTAGGGTGGAGGGGAAAGTTAAAGAAAGAGAGGCTACTGGGGGTAAGACCAATAGGAAGTGGTGATGATTAAATGATTTAGTTGATGCTGGTACTAAGTATATGGCAAGGAATTAAGGTATTTTCAGATGCATCAGTAGATATTACCATGGAGGAATGAGAGTGCCCTAGAACCACACAGTTTCCATTCCTCCCATATTCATAACCTTAGGTAAATGCTCTGGGCCATGTGGAAGAGAAGGGGTGGATGGAAGAAATTAATACTAAACTGACTAGTGTATTATGGATTGTTAAAATAAAGTCCTCCCATATGGGGAAGAGCTCAATACAGAAACTTAGGCAATATGCTAATAGTTTCAAATGAGGAGCCAATGGAAATATTTCAAAGTTTACTTGTTCAAGAAGAACTCTATATAATAGCCATAAAATATTTATATTTTAAATATATGTGCATTCATCAATAAATGTCCCCCTTCCCACACATACCAAGTTTCATTATATTTATGCTTTAATCCATAAAAATCTGTTGTTTTAAATGTCTCTCAATTATTCTTTGACCTCGATCAAGCTGCTTAGCAGGTGAGAGGTGTCATGTTGTAAGTTATCTATCAGTATTTTATACCGGCATGTTAGTGTTTTAAATCACTACAAAATCTTGGCAACCCGATTTTATCATTTCTTCTGATTATGAAAAATAAACACTTATCCATCCACCCATCATTTTTTCAACAAATATTTATCACTTTTATCAGAAAGCAAGAGCTTTTCCAGAAAATGTCAGCCATGTAAGTTTACCTCTCATTGTTCAGACATGACCAATGTGCCTTTCCTAGCAGCACGGGAACTGGGAAAGAGGGTCTTTCATGCTCTAAAGGAGAAGGTGGCATGAAATAGGAGGGTTGGGACTGTCATGTTAGGCAATGTCTGCCATCATAAAAAATGCAAAGAACCTCAGGTTGAGATAAATCTGCCTAACTAAATATTAGCTTTCTATTTCTTTGTACTTAC
The DNA here is from genome assembly GCF_028538775.1 of Myotis yumanensis. Classification (NCBI taxonomy): domain Eukaryota; kingdom Metazoa; phylum Chordata; class Mammalia; order Chiroptera; family Vespertilionidae; genus Myotis; species Myotis yumanensis. The sequence goes on from NW_027223759.1 coordinate 18,383,233, forward strand.
TCTTCTGACTTCATATTTCTTAGCCTCCCCATTTTCCACCTAGACAGGGGGAAAATGTAAAGAGGAAATAAAATGAGGAGAATGATATGGTTTCCAAGCTGTTGTACAAAATTTGGAAAGCTAGAGAATAAAAGTTTGCAATTGAAATTTGAGAGATGCTGCCAATAAAGCATTAATTAAGTATATTTGAAAGTATAATGAAGATCTATAGGGAGACTTATTTTGGTCCCATGTAATCTTTCAGAAGCATTGTGTATTCAGTCATTCAGCACTTGCTTAGAAAGCATGCACTGTTTGTCCAGGACTACATGACAAAGGACGTGTCCCCTGTGCTTGGTCTTTGTTTAGGTACAACCATAATGCAACGTCTGAAAATTAAGTCTAGATGCAGTGGTTTTAATTGTCTGTGATTCTTCAAATCATAAATTAAAACAATTGAAATTCCATATTTTAGAATGAAAGGGGCTCATTAAACTAGATGTATGGATTTTATTTTCTTCATATTTCAAAAACTAAACATTCTTTGGTATCTAATCCACATAGAATATTTCTTCATATTCACAAAATGCAAACTCTTTGTGAATGTAATTGCTCAGTCTTCAGAGGCAAGAAAGCTTTACTTCTAAGCTTCTCCTTAGCCTTATGTATACCTGCTATGGTCCTGAATACTGATTTTAGGAATATGGAACTCCTGTTAGTTAACACTATCCAAATGTGAAAATCTGTTAATGCAGTTAACTCCAGACTTCTTAAATAACATCTGTCTTTGTAACCTATCTTTTGCTCATATCAGAGTCATAACATAATTCCCTGGCAATCACTCATTGACTCAAATGTGGGATTCCTCATCTCTGTGCTTCATTTATAGCAGGTTGTGAAAGTCTGATTTAGGAGAAAATGTGTAGTATTTTATACTCAGCAACATCATTTAACCGGGATAGAGCTCAACTTTTTCACACAAAAAAATGGCCTTTTCTCTTTTAGTCATATAAATTTTTACTTTCAAGACTAACAAGTCAATTCATATAATTACCTTCTATTGCTTAAATGTGTGCAGAACTTCTCACAGAATCTCCTGACTCCTCTAAGCTTTTGGCTGGGGAATGACAGACTCACAGCTATTCTGCTTGTTAGATTAACATGAGAAAACAGAATTTGCATCAGGCCACCAGGCCTTTACTCATCAAATCAGCAAATGGAACTAATGTGGAATAATAATGGGAAAGCTGGCTTTTGAGAACAGAAGACTAAAAGGGATTTTTATAAAACATGCATTTCACATTTAAAAAAATCACAAAAGCCATTAAACACTGACTGCATCTTATTTTTCATGTCAGCTAAGGTTATCATTGTCTCTTCTAGGACATTCATGATTTTCATGCTACAAGTAATGTTGCTGAGATTTTTTTTTTGTTAACTGTTTTAAGTGCCCATCATGTAAGCAGTCTTCCTTGTCTTTGGATAAAATCTTATACTATACTGTGCATTTTGCACATTTTAAAACATGGGCTTAAAATGAAGAATTTTTAAGCCTACAATAAAATGTGATTCTACTCTAAAAGACTATCACAAAACCAGCAAATATTAAATATAATTTATACCTATTGAGTGTATCAACACCTTTTTACATTTTTCTCGATGATATTTTGGTAGAGTGATTGGAAATACTGCAGGGAAGAGAGAGGTTTTTAAAAAGGTCTTTTTTTTAAAAAATCAACTTAATACAGTTAGCTCCTTTACATGTAAATTAACTTATGTGACTATTAAAAGTAGACTTGTATCCTTCTCTTTCTATCAAAAACTGAACAAACATGGTTTATCTTTTAAATTCCCAAAACTACCAACACTCTAAAAACTGGTTAATGCCACTTAAATTTTTAGGAAATGTTGATTATATAGTTGGAAATAGTAAAATGATTAGGAATTTTAGTTGAGTAAACCAGTCTTCAGAATGACTATTATAAACTAAAATTATCTTCCAGTTCCCTGTTTCATGCATATAGCTATATGTTGTCAGATACTGATATTTTCAAAACACTCATACTATAATGTCACTTGAGTTTCTCTGTGTTTGTCTGAGTACAGACACTCTGGTACTCCTCTTGGACTAAATGGTAGGTAACAAAAGTTAAAAGGAATATGAATGGGCCCTGGCTGGTGTGGCTTAGTTGGTTGAAGTGTCATCCATATACTGGCATCAGTGGTTCTGATTCCTGGTTAGGGCACATACTTAGGTTGCGGGTTTGATCTCCAGAAGGGACACGTACAGAAGGCAATAATCGGTGTTCTCTTTCACATTGATGTTTCTCTATCTCTCTCCTTTCCCCTCTCTCTAAAATCAATAAGCACATCCTCAGGTGAGGATTTAAAGAAATAAAAGGGAAAATGAGTGGGACCTTTGCAGACTTCCTCTCTTCCTTACTTGCCAGATTGCACTGTTGGCTTTGGCGTTTATCTAAGAGATGGTTTGAAAGTTTCAGGTCAGAGTTTTCCCTCATGTATGCCTGGAAAGATTAGGCATCTCACATAAAGTTGATGCCAAATATTATTTTATAAAATTAAATGGCCACAAAGGATGTTATCTCCAACATTTTGTGTATGAAATAAGTGCTATAAATATATATTTTCAAAAGTTTATAGCTTCAGATTTAAATTAATGAATTTATGATGTATGGTAGAAGGCCAAGTCCTTAATATCAAACCAATCAGCCAAATCAGATGTGCTCCATTATCAATGCAAATAAAAATATTAACACACGTTCTCAAAATGGCCATTTTTTGAAATTCGAGAGAGACAAAAGGATAAAATAGTAGACTGATAGATAGAAAGGCAGATAGACAGGTGCATAGATAAGAAAAAGGTGGCCTAACAGAATCCTGGGAACTTGCCCTGATTTGGTGGGAAGAAGGCACGGCCACCTCTGTCTATTGGCAACGTTCTCTTTGCTTCCCCTGTAAGACTCTTCTATTAGGAGACGTGCATTTTCTAACGGCCCCTTGGGTTAGCGCATCTGACTTGGTTATACCCAGGGTTCTGTGAACCAGAATGATGTGAACCAATTTTAAGAAAGAGTTCCTGTATAAATTGAGATAATAGAAAATGGTTATCATATAGCTCTGTGGTCATGTACCCAGAGGACATTCTTTGTGGCTCCCACGGGTACCTCACACCAATTTGCTCCTGAGTAACTTTGCAATCTGGTAAAGCACTCTATTTGCTATTCCACAAGGAGAAATGAAGATTTGTTTCTTCTATTAAGGATGGTTCTGCCATCCGCAGGGGCAAAAAGCAAGGAGAAAATAGTCTTTCGTTTGCACAGTTGTTGTTGTTTTTTTTTTACCTATAATTTAGTGGCACTTGTGTGATCCTTTATATCTTTTATCTTTTACTTTTCCAAAGAGCAAGGTCTAATATTTTATGCCATTTTGGATGGTTTTGTTTTCCTTAAGCATTTTTTCTATTATATTTCTCTGGTTAATAAGGACCCATCAGTAAGTGAAATGCTCCTTTGGTCAGATTGTACCTATATAAAATTGTTGTCCCTTTGCCAAAATGTATTTACAAAAATAAGTACTGAAAGTGCAGGAAGCCTTTGTTTTATATCAGATTCCTCTAGAAGAGTTTATCCCTTGAGACAGGAATTCTTACGCAAGGGAGTGCTATTAGGAGCAACTCGCAGTGCAGTGAGAGAAGAGAATAGAGAGCAGGGAGCAGGCAGCAGCCAGGCATGAGGAGGTTTCTGCTCCAGTCTAGCATCAGCCTCCCACGGGGGGAGCTCTGGGAGTTGTCCCACCTTGAGGCAAAAATCGCCCAGCTTTGTGGCCCTGTATCAATCGGTGAGTGGCTGCAGAGGGCCACCTGGGGGTAGAGAGCGAAGCATAATTTCACAGGCATTTCCAGGCAATATGACATTTAGCAAAAGATGATTTTTTAAAAAAGAAAACTGCTCCTATGAGTATGTAGCAGCCAACACTCCCAGCAGCTGGGGGATGGATGCATCACTGGCTTCAGAAAGGGACCTGGCTGAAGCCCCAACAGTCTGCTGGGCCAGTCAAATATTCCTGTGTAATTAAAATGTTAAGAGCTTTCATTAAAACTCATTACCATGCAATCCAAAATAATCTCTCTGCTGTGTGTGGTGGGGAGGGATGGATATCAATGGGTTGATCTGGTAAAGCTCAGGATACTACTGCCAAGGTTTCAGGCTGAGCAGTTCAGTTAAAAAATAAAGTTCTCCGGCAGTAATAGATTTGTTATGATTCACTTGTCCCGTGACTGAGCAGTTCCTTAGCTCTTCTGAATCCGGTTCATACTCGCTGCAGTCACAATCATAACACCTACCTGTGGGCTATTGTGAGAACATGTGTGCAGGGTGTCTCTAATATGAGCAGAGGGAGAGCCTCACTACATAGTGGCCCCTTTCATACACAGAGTGCAGGTCATTGCATCGTCCTCCATTTCTCCATTTAATGACCTCAGGAGCTTCCTCTGAAAACCAGCAATATACCAAGTGAGAACGCGTTGCTGTGTCAGTACAAATGGCATCTTACCTAGAATGGGGATCATTTCTATACAAAAGTTTTATATTTTTATTTTAAATTTCTCAGACACTACTGAGGTGAATAAAGTAATGTGCCATTCTAACGCATCGTTGCATCAGCAAAATTGTGGTTGGCATTTGAGAGAGATTTCTAAAGAAAGTCACTCTTTATATAGTACTCAAATATTATAGTCAGCAAATGGGAATCACAACTTGGGCAGGCAAGATATTTACGATGGTCACTGACACATTTCAAAGCAGTGTGTTAGTATATAACCCATAGGTATGGATGGGCTTTTGTTTTTTTCTACTGGTCACCACTAGATGGTGATATATGAAATGTCCCCTTCAGACTTGTTTAAAGATAAAAGTAATTAATGCCTTAGATTTCAAAAATCAGCTATAGGCAAATCTATCTACGGTATCTGGATCACAAGTAGTCACAAAGCACATGCACTGATACGCATAGGTTCACAAATATATTACTAGAGTACTTACTAGATAGCCTACCTTACTCTCTTTCAGAGACCCTATACTCTTACTTTGCAAACGATCATAGTAAGTTTTGGATATTTAATGTCTAAAACTATAGGTACATTAGAAGCAGGAAAATGAGATAGAGGAAGGGGACCAACAATAAACCTACATACTATTTTCAAGTTGATATTTAACTGCCCAAGAGACATAATTCTTCAAATGCGTGTACATTTTACCAGCACAGATACATCTATGCACATTATCACTTTACATCTTTATAATACTCTATATAAATAGGATTTTCTGGTCAAGTAAATGTTCTCATTTCATATTAGGAGAATTACCTCACATATTTTTTACTTTTGCAAAGTCACAAAGTTAGTTAACGACAATCATTTCAGATCAGTATATTAGAAACACAGACTGCGTGCTTATCATATTGCTAGATTTTAACAAAGAAGACATTTTAGCCCTGCTTTGGAATCCATTTGCTAAAGGGGGGGAAATCTACACATTTACTATGAGGACTGAAATGCATGACCATATATTTTAGACCATACATGTTTACTCACCCAGCATCTCCATGTAGAAGACACTGTACTAGACAGTGGGAATTGAGTGGTGAATAAAGCTAACATGCCCTGCCCCTCCCAAAACTTACAGCCTAATGTAGCAGGCAGACATAAGGCAAGTAGATACAAAAATAATTGTAACAAATTTTGATTGCCATGAAATAAAAGGACAGAAAACAGAAGAGAATAATTGGTACAGCCTACCTGGATGGGCTCTTAAAGAAATAACATTTGAGATGTGACCTAAAATATGAGGAAGAATAAGCCAGCTGCACAGGTAACTTATGTTCCTGGCACAATGAATGACTTGGAAGGCCCTGAGGGCAGCAAATGCATTGCAAGTTTTGAGGAGTCAGAAACGAAGTGTGAGAAGAGCAGAGTGGCCAGTGTTGGATGCTGACATGGAAAGATGAAAATATAAATAGAGACAGATGCCACATTAAAGAGTTTGAATTGTATTCCACGTTCAAATAAAGCTTGATAGATTTCAAGCAGAGGAAAGTATTATAATCTAATTTATTTTAATTTTTTAGATTGCTCACCCAACTGTATAGGAAAAGAATTGGAGGGGGTTAAAGAGTGAAATAGAGAGACCCCATTGGGGCTACTATAGAATAGTGCAGTGTAAGTAAAGAGGAGGGAATAATTCATATTGGAACAAAATTTGGAGGTAAAACTGACAGAATGTGGTGATGGTTTGTAGCTAGGAATGTGGGATGGGAGTGAGTAAGGAAGGTGACTTGACATGGAGGTTTCTGTCTTGCCCCAGTCACTAAGCCGTGTGCTGTGCCAGCACCAAGGTGAAGAAGATTAGGGGAATGCAGAAGACAGATTCAAGAGATAAATCATTTGTTCACTTTCATGTTGTAAATGTTTCCCCCCACGTCCCGCGTGGTTCAGGGTTCAGGATCTGGAAGAGGAGGCACACACAAATGAAAGAGAAGAGACAAGAGATAATTTGGAAATACTGGGGGGCCAGGCGGGTAAGTCCAACTCAAGGGGAAGGACTGCCAACGATTTGGGATACACCCATAGCCTTTAGGCAGGCAAGTTCCAGTAACACACAGACTATCTCATCAATAAGGATTTACATGACTATCTGGTGGGGAAGTTGCTTCAGCTACCATTGTCTGGACTAACAATGGGTGCACAGCTCTGACCTTTGCTAGGGCTTCAAGGGTCACCAGCCTTCCCGGTTCTCTGTCCATACCTCTCTGCTAGTGAAGACAATAGGTGGTTTCCCACACATTCACACTTGAGAAGTTTGAGATTCTTATGAGCACACATGAAGATCCAAGTAGAAAAGTAGCTAGGTATGTCTAAAATTTGATGGGAGTTTCAAGCAGCAGTTATGAATTTGAAGTCACCAACATTAAAATTTTATTCAAAGCCAAGCAAATAAATAGTATCTTCTAGGATAGCAGGAAGATAGATGGAAATGAACAAAAATGCCCAGGAGTCAGGCTGAAGAACATCAATACCTCACGGTCTTTCTGCTATGGCAACTGCTTTCCTATTAAAATTTTCAAAATAAGTGTAAAATGTTACCAGGGCCAGAATCACCCCTGTTCAGTGATAAGGATGCTATTGGGCTCTGAAAGAAAGATTTTCGTTGTTTTTCAGATGTTAACTCCATATTGAATGTCATAAGCCAGCATTATACTCCCAGGGAAGGTACAGATATAGGATAGAGGGAAGAAACTGTGTCAGAGAGAGAAACAATGACATGCCACTGTACTCTTTCTTCCCCTCTGTCCTGCACACCCCACCACCCTTTCCTCCCATGAAACCTTGATATCTTATCATCGTTAGCATCAGGACTTGAGCATGAAAGGATTTGACATCTTGATGCCATTTTTCTACCACATTTAATTAAGCTTCATGATGGTTTGGAGACCACTTAAGTAGGATAAAAAGGAAAACTGTTTTAAGATCATGAGACACAAATCTATTCCTAGGTAACTATTTAATAGCTATGGAAATGCAGAATAGAGACAAATATCATTGCCAAATTCAAAATTGTAGAGTACTAAAATATCACCTAGTCCCACAGAGTTCTAATTTTAACTGAAGGGTCCCTACAAACCAAGACAAATGCAGAAGGTGCTTGGAAATTGTATAGCAAGTCTTTGGAGAAGAAAGATGAAAATACAAAACCAATTTATAATGCCTATTACATTATTAGAAGTTGAATAAAAACAAAACACATCATATTCAAAGTGGGTAAAGGCCTTACTTAATTGAATTTAATATTTAAGTATCAAAACCAGACACTAATTTGGGCTTCAGTTAAAGATAATGTAAGAGAGAGCTGAAGGATAGTATAATGCAGTAAATCATATAGCACAACATAATCCATCAAAACCACAGAGCCTACAATTTTCTTCCTTTATATTACATTGAAAAATGACTTCAGAGTATATGCTTATAAGGATAAGTGATGAGAAATCTAAGTTGAGGGAAAAACGAGGATACTCGCTTTATATGGTAATGTATAATTCTAACAGCTACAATTAATAATAGGTAAAGGCTTAAATGGCCCGGGGATATATAGTTAACAGGAGACAGGTACACCTGTCAATATGAAGCTCTGGAACATTACTCAGATAAAGCTGAGGCAATTAACTTGACAGCATTCCACTGAATTTCAGAGCACAAATAAATGCTATAGAAAGAATGCAGGTCAGAAATTGACTTACAATATTAGAGTTCTGACACATATTTCAATTAATTATTATTCAATCATAGCTTAGAAATCAATGGATAAATCTGAACATGCAATTTATATGGACAAAATGAATGGAATAATCCTTATTGAATTTGTATTCATATTTTGAGGTTAATATTATATTAAAAGGCTGTTAACCCTATTTAGAAATTACAAAACTTCTGAGTCAATAAAGTTCAATTTAAATAAAGCATCATTCTCTTGGACACATTCTACAATGTGATCAATAGTAAATCCCCATAGTGAATAATTCCAAATCTCCTACATTTTTACTAAAAATGTTAACATATTATAATTGCAAATAAAATGTCATTGGCATTATTGATAAAATGGTTCTAGGTAATCCAAATAACATAATTCACAATTTTTTTTTCAGATTTCTGTATCATCAGAGTTCTGCTTCTTTTATTTATTCTTTAGTGCTTTTTATTTACATTCATGTGACAGCTATGTGAGACAATACCAGTTTTTGTGTGTGACAATCATCTGATTTTTTAGGTTTTTCTTCTGTAGATTTAACCCATTAATTCATAAAGTATTTATGAAAACATGGAAGACCACAATTTAAAAAATTAAATTATTTTAATATTATGAAATAAATATTATCACATTTATAAAATATTTGGACCACACTTGCTATTGAGTTTTACCTGGTCATTGGTTGAAAATGGTGAAGGTTTTAATATTCTATGATTCCATGTGTAAATCATGTGTAATATAAAATATGATTCACTTTAATTTTATTTCTAATTTGATAACAAATTGACTTATTATTTAATTACTTAAAATGTAGACAATAAAACAATTACACAAGTGAAAATCTAGACATATATGATAGTTAAGTTTTTTAAAATAAAAAATCAATTTCTAATTCACTCAAATCTTTTATTTGGAAAATATAATATATTTGTATTGTTTTACTTTGAATCATAAGTGAAACAAAAATTAAACTGACTGAAAAAGTTAATTAGGTATTTCTTTATACAGGCATGAGCTGCTTAATGACAGGGATACATTCTGAGAAATGTCAGTAGGTGGTTTCATCTCTGTGCCAAGGTCACAGAGTGTAATTACACAAATCTGGATGGCGTAGCCTGGTACATACCCAGGCTCATTACACATCATACAGGGCCACGTCGTCTATGCTGTCCATAAGTACTCACAATGTCATTATGGGGTGCATGGATGTCATTCTTTGAAAGATCTCACAAGAATATACATTTATAAAAATTATAATACAAAAACAAAGGTTTTTTTCAGGGTGTTTGTGAAAGTGGAATCAAACCTGAGATTTCTAAAACACATATAAAATGTGGATCCACAATTAACATTATTTGACTTGTAATGCCAGTCATTTCCTCCGTCAGCCCATTAGCATTTTAAAATCATGTACTGTCAAAATCCACATAACATAAATTTACTGTGTTAATCATTTCAAGTGTACAATTCAGTGATGTTAAGTACGTTTATACTGTTGTGCAACAATCATCATCCATCTCAAAGTTTTTATCATGAAAAACGGAAACTTTATACTCAGAAAACAGTAACTGTCCTCTCCTCTCTTCCCTCATTTCTGGGAGCCACCATTCTACTTTCTATCTCTCCGAGTTTGACTACTCTAGGTAGTTTATGTAAATGGAATCATACACTATTTACCTTTTGTGATTGGTTTATTTCACTTAGCATAATGTCCTTAAGTTTCATCCGTGTTATAGCATACAGTATATATATCTCCCACGTTCAAAGACTGTTAAATCGCGTTGTTTACCCATATCTTCAGGAAAAATATCACTTCTACTGTAGTGGTAAACAACCCACTTCCCTATTTATAATGGTCTGGCCCTCTAGCAACTTCAGCGTGAAATTATAGCTAATTTGCCTACAAACGTCAGGTGGTTATAATAATCTGGCCACTCAGTGGGTAACAAAATTGTCTTCATTTTAAAAGTCAAACAACATGGCATTGTATGTGCATATCATATTTTGCTTACCCATTCATCTGTCCAGGGACAATTGGGTTGCTTCCACATTTTGGCCATTGTAAATAATGTTGCTATGAGTGTGCATATGCAAATATCTCGTTGAGACCTTGCTTTTAATTATTTGGGGTATATACTCAAAAGTGGTCTTGCTGGATCGTATCATAATTCTATTTTTAATTTTTTAGAGTGGCTGTACCATTTTAACTTTACATTCCTACCAAAAATGCACAGGTTTTCAATTTCTCCCTATCCTTGCCAACATTTGCTACTTTATTTCTATTTTTTATACTAATCATCCTAATGAGTGTGAAGTGGTATTTCATTCATGTTTTGTCAGATACCTTCTTTGGAGAAATGTCTATTCAAGTCCTTTGCTTTTTTGGGGGAGGGGGTGTTATACCAATAAAAGCCGTCATTTAGAAAGATGTTTAAATTTTTCTTAGGACTAAAAGATGGTAACTTTACAGTTGCTTTAGGATATTTCCATACATAGAAGACAAAATTATTTTGGAAATAGAGATGGAAAAGGAAAGATATTTGAAAAACATGGCAGTGATGCTAAAGAATTTTTAGGAATGTAAATGACTAACATTTAATTTCAGAGGTGAAAAATCTCAGAAAGAGAAGCCTGAAGCACCAATGTTCTGTAGAGGCAAAGAGTGGGAACCATATGCACCAGTGGAAATGTGAACTAGTTTTTAAAAGGACATTTTAGTTTACTCAAAACATAAAAGTTAGGTTTGTGCTAATCTTGTCTACACCATTAAGAACCAAGAGACAGGATGGCATCTAGGATACACACATATGTTCAAAGCACCAACATCCAGACATATTCAAGTAGAAAAGCAAAGAGAACAAATGTTCTTTCTGATTTTTCTCTTTGTATCACCACAGAAACCATCACAGATATGTGTTGTTGTTCCTGCTAAGCTTTTAAATAATATTAAAGTATATGACTGTGAGAAACAGATCTAAGAGAACTTCCTTCTCTTTGGGTACTAAAAACATCTTCCTAAAGTTCTATTTTTTGAAATCTCCCACCAGGTAAACTCTGTGCAGAAATTCAAAATTGAGATTTTTAGATATATCAATTTAAATTATTCTCTTTTATATTGTCAAAATAAAAAGATTTACTCAAACTAAATGAAAAACCCATTATTTTTATGTATATATGAGATTTATTACTGATGATAAAGATAACTAAATCATGATGAAAGTAATTTTTAATGGTGTATTTTATTTAATTTTCTGGTTCTAGTATATTTTTAGAGTTCTTTTAACAGTGCAAGTTGATAACATATTACTTTGGATGCCTAATCCTATCTAATAAAAGACAAAAAGGGTAATTGACCATACCTTTGCTATGCTTCCCATTGGCTAATCAGGGCTATATGCAAATTAACTGCCAACTAAGATGGCGGCCAGCAGCCACGCAGCTGAAGCGAGCAGGAGGCTTACTTGCTCCAGTGGTAGAGGAAGCCAAGGTTCTTCGCCTGCCACGGCCCGGCTCTGAGCTCTGAAAGCAACAAAGTTTCAATTATAAAAGCTAAACAAACCCCAGATACCTGCTTTCAGCAGGCCGTGGCCACAGAGCTGGAGCTCGGCTCTCAGCTCCAGTGATGGCAACAAAGTTTCCATTATAGAAGGTAAATAAATCCCAGAATAAAAAAAAAATAAAGAAGAAGAAAAAACGGAGAGTCTGGGAGCTTCAGTCACCGGCCAGCCTGAAAACGGCCCTCAGCCCCTCACCCAGACTGGCCAGGCACACCAGTGGGGACCCCCCACCCTAAAGGGGGTGTGGCCAGTCTGAAAACAGCCATCAGCCCCTCATCCAGGCTGGCCAGGCACCCCAGTGGGGACCCCAACCCTGAAGGTGGTGTGACCAGCTGCAAACAGCCATCAGCTCATCACCCAGGCTGGCCAGGCACCCAAGCAGGACCCCCACCCTGATCCAGGACACCGTTCAGGGCAAACCAGCCGGCCCCCACCTGTGCACCAGGCCTCTATCCTATATAGTAAAAGGGTAATAAGCAAACTGACCCTAACAGCAGAACCACTGGGAATAACTGGTCACTATGACACACACTGACCACCAGAGGGCAGACGCTCAATGCAGGAGCTGCCCTCTGGTGGTCAGTGCGCTCTGACAAGGGGAGCTCTGCTCAGCCACAAGCCAGGCTGATGGCTGCCAGTACAGCAGTGGTGGCGGGAGCCTCTCCTGCCTCCTCAGCAGTGCTAAGGATGTCCGACTGCAGCTTAGGTCTGCTCCCTGCTGGCAAGTGGACATCCCTGGAGGGCTGCCGGGCTGCCAGAGGGATGTCTGATTGTCATCTTAGGCCCAATCCCCTGGGAGCGGGCCTAAGCCAGCAGGTGGTCATCCCCCGAGGTGTCCCAGACTGGAAAGGGCACAGGCCGTTTTGAGGGACACCCCCCTCCGAGTGCACAAATTTTTGTGCACCAGGTCTCTATTTTTTTTTAATAAATGTGAAGGATAAAAACCATAGGATTCTGACAAATATAATGATCTCATCTTTGTATCATATTTATAAATTTCATATTTTAAGTGTAATTTTTATTGATAAAATGCTTATTTAAACTGTATACTTAGTACAGAAGCACCTGTTGCACATCAACTTGACTATATCAAAAACATTTTTGGAAGCACATTATTCCTAAAGGACAGTTTTGTTTTAATTGAGGACACAAAACATACAGCCATTTAATCACATGTTATCCCTACAAATAAAAACAATACATCAAAATATGCACAATACGTTCTAATCCAGCCATGGGCAAACTACGGCCCGCGGGCCAGATCCGGCCCATTTGAAATGAATAAAACTAAAAAAAAAAAAAAGACCGTACCCTTTTATGTAATGATGTTTACTTTGAATTTATATTAGTTCACACAAACACTCCATCCATGCTTTTGTTCCGGCCCTCCGGTCCAGTTTAAGAACTCATTGTGGCCCTCGAGTCAAAAAGTTTGCCCACCCCTGTCTAATCTTTGATGGGACATTGAGAGATTGACCTAAAAATGAATTTTAGAAAATATATAAGGGTCTAAGTCATGGAAACCATTGGCAAAGGTTTGATGCAGTCTCACTGAAGTTGATCCCCAAAATAGAATGTGAGAGTCTTGAAGAGGAAGCTCCTTTAGGGCTGCTGGAAAAATTAAACCTCGTGAAAACTCAGTTCTACCCTGTATCAGTATCCTCTACACACAAGCATTCTGAATAGCTGGCTCTTAACCTGTGACATTTGAGGATTAGACTAGTTTTATTTGCCCTTGTTCTTCAAAATTGAAGAATATTTGTTTCTAAACCTGCTGATAAAAAAAAACACCCTTAATTGCTTCTCAGTCTCATCAGAAAAATATGACTTTTCTTGAAATGATTCTTATTAACTTCTGTGACTTTGGAACTTTAGCCTGTCTAGATGGAAGAGTTATTCTGCTTCTTGGATTATTCTGTAGCATGATGTACCCACAGGCCAAAACATTACCTTCAAATCAGAAACTTGTAAAGGGTGTTATTTTGTCTATTTCTGGTCACAGTGGGTGCTAGAATTCTGATTACAAATATCAGATAGCATCCATTCTAGTCATTCAGTGACTAGAATGCCTGTTCTTAAACCATTTCTGAGCATTTCCTTTACTAATAAAGTTGATAGTTCTCTCTACTTGATTATGTATTCACTGAAGATATACACTAATTTTGAATTCCAAGTTTCAACATTTTCTCATTAAAAAATGGGTTATATACCTTCATCAGTGGGGCTGATCAATTTATATGTTCCTAGTTGCTCTTATCAAATACAAGCTCTCAAAGGAGGATTTTATTTTTATTGGAGATACTAGTTTTTTTTTTTCAATAAACATGCTCAAAGTAAGGCTTTTAAGTGCTGAGTCTGTTAAAACTATTTCAGTTGAAGGCTTTATTTTGCATAATAGAACTCTAAAAATATTGGTTATAATTAGAATAATATAATAGTTAAGAACATTGGTTCTGGAGCCGAAAAGCCTAAATCTGAATTCAACTACTTTGCTTATTAGCTGGCTGAATGGCTATGTGACCATGGACAAGATAACTTTCCTGTGACTCAGTTTCTTATTTTATAAATTGGGTATTATAATAGTACCTACTTCATAAGTTAGTAGCTAGGAAGAAATACAAGTGATTACAACCTTGTCTGGCACATAGTAAATGTTCTGTAAGTCAATATTATGTTTTTATGGTTATAGGATAATGTTATTTATTTCCTGAATCCAACTGCTTTGTTTTTCTTGTTATTATCATTTGGGTTTTTTTGTTTGTTTGTTTTGTTTTGTTTTGTTTTTCTATTTCCTGGCTGCTGCAATGCTTACATAGATCTTTCTTTTTCCAAAAGCTATGGTAAAATTTTAAATCGTTTTAGTTGAGATTATCCTTTTCTATGTAGAATCCAGACTCAAAATAGATCTACGTGCTGTATATGGTCCTGTGTAGCCACTCTGTAACTGAGCTTGTTGCTCTTTCACCTGTTCATGCCAAATTCCTGAAAATGTACATTTCTCAGGAGCTGTTCAAAAATCTGGGAAAACTATGCAAACAACAAACCCACTTGTGAAATAAGCCACAGGGAGATCTCCACTCCTCTCTTTTTGTTCAACAACTTGAAAGAATAGAATGGGCCATAGAACGAGATGTCTTTGCAGCTAGTTGAGTTAGACTTATCACAATCATAGAGAATCCTGACCCTTGATTCCAGGTATTGTTACCAATCTGATCAGTGCCCTCAGTTGGTTCATTACTGGTACTAATGCCCATAATAATGATGTCTTCACTTTCACCAGAAACGTTAGCACTTCCACCTTGTAGTATGAAAGCCTAATTGTCTTTCTCTGTCTGACTTATTCACTTTACATAATACCCTCTAGCTCCATCCATGCTGTTTCAAATGGTAAGATTGTATTCTCTTTATGGCTAAGTAATAGTCCATTGTGTAGATGTACCACACTCTTTTATCCACTCATCTATTGAGGGGCACTTGGGTTGGAGAAGCTTACAGTTCTTAAGTTCACAAAGGACCCCTATTGCACTTGTCCATTTCTCCGGCCTCAGAGGAAATATCTTTCCTCAGACTTTTGAACAGTCTCTTCCTATTAAGTCTGGATTTGTTTTTTTGTTTTTATTTGATAGTGGAATTACTGTGGGGGAAATAAACCAACAACATAAAAATGAATGGATAAAGGTAAAATCCTGTCAAAGCAACCTGCTTCCTTTTTAACTGTTTATTGTGTGGCTGCAATGATAACATTGTCACTTTCCTCCTGGTCCCATGTGACACTGTTCTATCTGCTACATTCTACTTCTCTGTCAGCCATAATTATAAATTTAATTTGTCAATATTATCAAAGAGCTCTGACCGCTAACTTTATTTTGTGTTAAATATCACCTTTGACATGACTCAGTCTAGAACCTAATCCATTCAGACTTTTTCCTGGCTTACTTCCCAACAAGACCTGACCCTATTTCTGCAATTTTGAGGCAATGAGTTCATTTTGAAAGGTCTAATTGGTTCTAATTACAAAGGTCTTCCCGGATGCAAACAGTTGTGTGTAAAGTCTTGCAGATTAGAGTTGCAAATTCATAGCTGATGAAAATGAAATTAGCTTAATTTTAGTTTAACTTGGTTGAATAATGAGAGAAGGTTGGTGGTATTCAGGTGATAGTACTAATTATAAGATAGAAGTGATTGAACTTGATACAAAAGACCAAAGTAGTGATATACGTGATTGTGATGGGGACATAATAAAACTGTTCCTAAACAGTTTTAAATCGACAGTAGGTTCAATGGAGGTAGGAAGAAATGGGAAAGCAGGAAAAATGAACCCAAAAATAAAACTGAGGAAATAATGCAACTGAGAGGTGATCAGGATTCTGATTTATAGGGATGCTGTGAAAGAGAAGCATGTTAGGAATAGATATAAAGACCACAAGCTCTGTTTTTTATGTGTGAAGTTTCAGATATTGGCAAAATACACAAACAGTACAATTATATAGTGAACGAAACCATGCTGGAGCTATAATTTGGGAGACATTTGAGTTCTGCCATTTAAATGTTTTGAAAAAGTCCTATGATTATTAAAAATAAATTTTAAAACACAATATATCTTTGCAGTACAAATTTTAGCATTTTCTCATTTTCATAAAATACATTAATTTAATTCTTAAGTGATTTTACAATTTTATGTTAACTGTAAGATTTAGACAGGCTCATTTACCACTAAATGTTTTGAGCATTTAAGTATAGTTAACATTTGAAAACCTTAAAAACATTTAGTGCAGTTTTGAAATTATTATTCCAATGGTTGGAGTTATTGTGATAAAGAGATATGGACTAACAAATACAAACTTCATCAGACATTAAAGTCCATTTTTTTCCAATGAGGAACAATGATTTATAAGAGCCAAGTGGCAGAATTAATGCAACCTCATATTTTAATAAAAGTGTTACAAAGTTTTAGTTATTAAAAATTCAGAAAGGTTAACATTTTAGATACAAAAAGACCGAAGCACCAATCGATTTAATGGGAGATAAAGAGTAAAGCATGCAATGCTCAGGCGTTAAAAATCCAATTACTCGTATTACTTGCTCTGCATACATTAGGCCTTCATATTTCCGTGCTATCCCATGCCTCACTTGTCCTGCTGCCTCTTATCAAAACTCCTGTTTGCATTTTAATTGACTTGGGGACAAGCAAAGGAAAAAGAAAAAAGAATTTGTAAAATTAAAGAAAGGTTCTGCATATTAGAAAGCATATGTGACCGCCCCCCCACCCATCTGACTTTATTATGCCAATGTTTTAAATACCATTGTGTTCCCTAACAGGCTGTTTTTAAACTATCTCTTCCAAACCTAAATATATTTTATGAAAGTTTATGTCACCATTCTTAAGAGCATCTAATACATACAGGAACCTTATTAGACTTACTTGAATCAACTCCCACTAGGCTATACACACTTTCCACATGGTAAAAGAATAGGCCATGGGTTCGTTTTACAATTATTTAATGTCCATATACCTTAGTTTTCAAATCTGGAAATGGGCACGCCTAAACGAAGGACCCTGTTGGCTCTCTGTAAGCTGATTCGTGGTGTTTTGTTATGACTTCTGAAGTGGTTTTGAAGCTGCTTTTGGGAAGTGGTTCTCAAACTTTTTGATCTTAAAATCAGTCTTAAAAATTATAGAGAATCTTAAAGACCTTTTGTGTATTTAGATTATGTCTTTTAATGATCTCTTTTACGTTAACATTTAAATGTATGCATACTTTTAAAAATAGCTATTTATTAATTTATTTAAAATAATTATAATAAACTCCATTCTAACAGAAATATTTTACAAAAGTCTGTATTTTCAAAATAAATAAATAAATAAATAAATAAATAGAGAGGATTAGCCTTGCTTTATAGTTTTCACCTCCATGATGTCTAGCATAAGAGATCTAGATTCTAATATCTTCTTTTGCAATCAATCTTTTGTGACATATCATTTTGGTTGAGGCATAGAAAGAAAAGCAGGTCTCACACAGTTCTGTGGTTGGAAAAGAGAAGACTTTAAGGTCTTGGGGACCCCCAGGAATCTAGAAACCACACTGAGAATTACTCACTGTCCTGGGGGATAGAAGCAAAGAGGAGGGGAGAAGAGTGTTTTCAACATTAGCTTCATGCCAAATCTGGGGAACTTGGGCAGGAGAATGCTGAAGACTTGCAGATATAACTTTTGCCTTTGAGCTGCCTTTAACCTGATTGTCCATAGCCCACACCTACATGGCTTCTTCCAAGATGATCAGAACTTTAGTCTCCACTCATTTGACAAAAGAAACTGGGAGAGGGCAAGAGCTACTTGTGTAATAACATTCATGCCAGTTTTACTGGGCTACATTTTTGGTTAAATGTAGTTTGATTTTAAATAGTGTATATTCTTGATAAATGCAGATTTAACATTTGCTGTTTCACAAGTGGTCACGAAGATGCATGACAGTAATCATTTGTAACTTTGTTGAGGCGTGAGTTTGGAACAGTCCTCAAGACTAGTATTCAAGGGTGAGTGGGTCATTTGACGAGTGGGCTCAGGGGATTGAATTTACTGATATAGAGTCTTCTTGGGGGAACTGCTCCTAGAATACTTAATGTCATTGTTGGAAGTCTTGAGATTTGGAAAAATATTGCTGTTTTGTGAAAATAACCTTGGGAAATCCAAAAGACAACAGTCTTGGTAATGGAAACAAAGATAAAGTATATCTATCTAATGTATGGTGCTTGTTAAAAAATAACTCCACATTTCACTTTGGAAAATATTTATGAAATAATTAAGTATCCAAAGATATAACTTAAATTTAAGCTTATTGAATTATTTGATGATAATTATATATAATTTTGCTATTCACACATTTGGGCATTTGAGAATGTCAGGAATTTATTAAATCAACATATAAATTTAGAATGTTAGAATGATCAACATTGGTTTTAATTCTCAATTTTGGTGTGGTTTTGAAATCTTTTGTTAAAGTTTAATTCTTAGGAGAAGCTGGAAAGTATTAATTATTAGTTATATTTGATATTATCTATAAAACATTTATAAAGTTAGACAGAAACAACTTATCATTTTATATATCTATATAATTTTTGCTTATGTTAATTTTTTATACTATCTCTAATTTAATAAACTCTAATAAGGACTAAATTTGAAAGGCTTGGACAAATTGCTTGGCATGTAAAAAGTGCTATGTAAGATTTGCTATTTTTATACTTTCATACAAATACCAATAAAAAAAGTGACAAGAAAAAACAGTATAATTTATTGAGTGCCTGTTCTTGTGCCAGTTACTATTTTAGGCATTGAGATAGAGAGCCTAGAATAGAACTGGATGGTATATATTTCACCGAAAAAAATTGTATTCCATACATAAACTTTTCTAATTCTTAGAAAAAAATTCTTGCAAAGTTCCTTCTCTCTCTCTGTTTAGTGTAATTTACTCTCACTAACAGTAATTGTTCTGTATGGAAAGTTGATAGATGATTATTTCCATCTGAAATGCTAGGGGAAAAGTTCCTTAGTTACCATTAACTGATGATACAAGCTTAAAGAGTATAAACCTTATTAATAAACCTAATAGACATGAACAAAGATAATTTAGAAAATCCTATTGATAGCATCATCTTCCAGAGACCATATTTCAATCATTGTGTTTATAAATACTCCATTTCTGATTGTTTATTTTATAAGGAAATTTTACATCTCTAGTAGATGAAAATATTCAATACATTAACAAGTTAACTTTAAAAGGATGTAAGATTTTTAAAACTAGAAGACTGGAATATGATTTCAGATCAGGCTTAGTTTAAACTTTATTATCAGTAATTATCTAAACTTCATTATGAGAAAGTTTACACATTTTTTAAAAGTCTGGAATACTTGATCCAGATGGTCTTTTATCTAGTAGTTTGGAACTTTTACCAAAAAAAAAGAAATCGGCTTTGGACTCAGTCTGCCAACAGCCATCTAACACTTGCTTGATTCTCCTGACTGGTTAAAAGTTGTTTCAGATATTGGAGATTAACTAAGTACTGTCTGCTTGAGACATGCAAACATTTAATGTTTGACTGATTTCAGTTGCACTGGAGCTTATTAATGTTTAAGCAATGAACTTCTCTGCATTCTCAATCTCGGAAGACTTGTTGTATAATCTGAATGCTGTAACACCACCACCCTCCCCGCACCAAGCCCTCGCACACTCCCCATTTGTACCTCTCACACCCACGCAGATTAAACCCTCCTTCTCTGTTCTGATAACACATTAGACACACTACGATTATGGAATTGCTATAATTGAATATGCTAAGACATACTCAACTATGTATTGCAGTTAAATATGCTAGGTTGTAAATTCCAGGAAAACCAAGGCTTCTGTTAGGTTTCTCTAAGGCTTAGATTAGTGTGAGGGAAATAGTAACCCATCAACAAGAGTTTATATGAATTAATTGATTAATTAATTAAGTTTTTTTCAATTAAAAGAAAAATAAAATTAACATGGTAAAAAGATTTGTGTCATGCGGTGGATATGTTTTATTTTTTAGCTATTCTTTTCATGTTATTAATCCGTCTGGGGACTACACCTACTACATTCTTTTTCCATATAGTTGAAAAAGAATGACACCATTTCCATCCCACAGGGTGGTCACATGATCAGGGCTTTTGGAGCTTCTTCCCCATCCCAATGGTTTAATTACACGAGCCAATGTATTCTTTTATTTTGCTTTAGATAATTCCAGTTGGATGTCAAGCACATTCAACCGCATCCTGGCTAAAACACTGTCTGCATTTTAGAATTCCCCCATCGGAAATATTCATCAAGTTCACATTCTCTAACTCTTTACTGCTTTCTTAACTACAGTTTACAGGCAGATACAATGCTGTGTTTTACTGCTTCATCCTACAGAAAGTTTTCAGCTCCCACAAGCTTATATTTATTTTTCTTTTCACAATGTTTCAAATATTTTGAGCATAGCCAAACTATTACTAAACACCGATTTGCAGAATGGTGTTTTCTTTGTAGCTTGCCTCATTTCTTCCTGAGTGTCTAATCTCTGAGAATGTTTCCTCTCTGCTCTCTTTCTCATGCTTGGCATTTGTCTATATTGTCCCCAGTGATTTTATTTTTGATCCTATTTTTCTTACTCAAAGACAAACATGCATCTGTATCAGACTTAAGCAATAGTCACCTTTAAATGAAGCACACACAATGGTTAAAGTAAGATGTCTCACCGTATGTCATGGCTATTGATAATGGCTTATATTTTAACTTTCTTTATTAAAAGAGAGAAACTGCGAAAGAGGTGATATGTTCCTTTTGAATATATTTACTTAGCTCCTGACTCTTCCCCACATATCCCTCTAATAAGATGTAATATAATATTTTTGCATTCCAGAGCCTATGCATGTCCCAAACTGGCTTTAGAACTCTATATAGAGCAGGGGGGTGATAAAAAAAGTAAAAGAACTATTTTATCCTATCTTTATTATTTTCCAGTTAGCATTTCAGTTACATGCTTATTAGTGTGGGGGTTTTGTTTTTAGAGGTTTTAGGTTCCTAGAAAAATTGTGAGGAAGGCACCAATATTTCTATATGCCCTCTTCTCACACACATGCATAGCTTCCCTCATCATCATCATCCCCACCAGAGCAGTATGTTTGTTATAATTGATGAACCAACACTAACACATCATAATCACCCCAAGTCCATCCTTTGCCTTGGAGTTGACTCTTGTTGTACATGCTGAATCCATCATTATAAAAACGTACAGAGCATTTTCACCGACCTGAATACCGTGTGCTCTGCCTGTTTGTCACTCTCTCCCAACCACAATGCAGGGCAACACCTGCTTTAAAAAACAAAACAAAACAAAAAAAACAACAAAACAAAACAAATAAAAAAAAAAACTCTGTAGTTTTCCCTTTTCCAGAATCTCTATATATAAAAGCCTAAGCAACCGTTATGACCGGTTGACCAAGCAACCAGTCGACTGGTCACTATGATGTGCACTGACCACCAGGGGGCAGACACTCAACACAGGAGCTGCCCTCTGGTGGTCAGTGTACTCCTACAGCCAAATTCCTGTGGCCGGCCAACTTTCCACAGTCCCTCCCCCTGGCCGGCCCCGATCGGCCTGATTGGGACTGGGAGAGATGGGCCCCCATCAGTCCTATTGCAGGCTAGGCTGAGGGACCCCTCCATGCATGAATTCGTGCACCAGGCCTCTAGTGTCATATAATTGGAACCATACAATAGGAAGTATTTTCTGATTGGTTTTTTTCACTTAGCAATATGCATTTAAGGTTCCTGTATGTGTTTTCATGGCTTGATTGCTCAGTTTATTTTAGTGATAAGTAACATTATATTGTCTGGATATAACACAGTTTATTAATCTGTCCACTTAACGAAGGACAACTTGGTTGCTTCCAAGTTTTGGCAATTTTAAAGGAAGCTGCTATAGCCCTAACTGGTTTGGCTCAGTGGATAGAGCATCGGCCTGCAGACTGAAAGGTCCCAGGTTCAATTCCGGCCAAGGGCATGTACCTTGGTTGCGAGCACATCCCCAGTAGGAGGTGTGCAGGAGGCAGCTGATCGATGTTTCTCTCTCATCGATGTTTCTAACTCTCTATCCCTCTCCTTTCCTCTCTGTGAAAAATCAATAAAATATATTTTTTATAAAAGAAAGCTGCTATAAACCACTGTGTGCAGATTTTTATGTAGATTTATGTTTTTCTACTTTGAGTAAATACCAAAAAGCATCATTGCTGGATTATATGGTGAGAGTATGTTTATTTTTTTAAAGAAACGACTAACTTATCTTCCAAAGTGGCTATCTCATTTAGCATTCCCACCAGCATAGACAGGGAGATCCTGCCATTCCACCTCCTCACCAGCACGTGGTGTTGTCAGTGTTCCTTACTTTGGCCACTCTGATAGTTGTGTAGTGGTACCTTGTTTTAATTTACATTTCCCTGATGCCACATGTCATGGAGAATTTTTCATATGATTTCTTGTCATCTGTGTATCTTCTTTGGTGAGAAGTCTATTAAAGCCATTGACCAATTTTTTTAAATCAAATTGTTTGTTTTCTTAAAGCTGAGTTTTAAGAGTTCTTTGTATATTTTGGATAACAATCCATCCTTTATCATGTCTGTGTTTTACACATATTTTCTTCCAGTCTGTCGCTCTATTCTCAATCTCTTGCAATTGTCTTTTGCAGAGCATCACAAACATCTGCATTTTAAAAGATTTCCATTGTTGTGAACTATTTTTGCTCATTCAGATCTTCCTGAGGGGCCTTTATTTCATTTTAATCATGTCCAGTTTAATCAATTCTTTTTTTTTTCATGATTGTGCCATTGGTGTTTTATCTAAAATGTCATTGCCTTGGTGTGTTTTTGATGAGTGTAGTATCATGATTAATTTTTTAGAATGTTAGTGTGATTGAACAAACAACCAATGCTATTTAAGAATTACTTTAGAACTAGTACAGTGCAAAGTTGCATTGTATATAGAAGATATAAAGACATTGTAACAGGATTGGAATATATCTGAATATTCATTTTAAATAAAAATGTATGTTTGTGCCTTTCGATATCCAGTGTGATATTCAATGGTACTGAATGTGAAATTCATCTTTCATAGCTAATAGCTTTGATTATTGACCAGATAACTAAAAGATTAATTTGTTAAGAATTTTGTTTTCTTGCTGGAATGAACTGAATGTTTGTCCCCCATAATTCATATGTTGAAATTATACCTCCTAATGTGATGGTGTTAGAACTGATTAGCATTTTGGAGGTGATTAGGTCATGAGCACGGAGCCCTCATGAATGGAGTTAGAGTCCTTATAAAAGAGACTCTGGAGAGCTCCCTACCTTCTTATGTCATGTGAGGTTACAGCCATAAGACAGAGGTCTATGAGCCAGGAAGTAATTCTTCATCAGACACTGAATCTTCCAGTGTACTGATCTTCAAGTTCCCAGCCTCCAGAACTAAGAAAAATAAAGTTACATTGTTTATAAGCTATTCAGTGTATGAAATTCTGTTGTAGAAGCATGAACTAACTAGGAAACTTGGAATTTATTAGCATGATGTGGAAAGATTTTGAACCAAAAATAATCCATGCAAACTCATTAACCCTTTACAGTCAAATTATAATTTGACATTTTTCTCCCAGAAGAACATTTTTATCATTCAGTCTATGAAAGAAACACAGAACTGAAATGAATACTTTTTGTTTAAAATAAGCACTTTTTTTCTGTTGCACAAGTCATGACATGGTTGCTTACCATGTGGGATACTTACTACTACTAGTATAATTGTCAGAAACATCTATTTTTAGTGAAGTCCTATGACTAACCCAGCTAAAACATATATTTTCAAGAGATTCACCTCAGGAGGCATCGACCCTGTGATTCTCTAACACACTGCACTTAAGAGTTACCTGTAGCCCCAGCTGGTTTGGCTCAGTGAATAGAGCGTCAGACTGTGGAATGAAGGGTCCCAGGTTCAATTCTGGTCAGGGGCACATGCCCAGGTTGCGGGCTCAGTCCCCAGTTGGGGGCATGCAGGAGGCAGCCGGTCAATGATTCCTTCTCATCATTGATGTTTCTATCTCTCTCTCTCTCTCTCTCTCTCTCTCTCCCTCTCTGAAATCACTAAAAATAAAAAATAAAAAAGATTGTGTTCTTAATATTTTTTTAAAAAAAAGAGTTACCTGAAGCTTCTGTACAAAGCCCACTAGACATGTTCCATATCAGAAAATACTTTGGAGATGGAGTCTTGGCTTATGTTCCTGAAAACTCCCTAGGTACTTCTAGGATACAACCAAGTTGAAATGCCCTTTTTTGGGGCCAAATGGATGTTCCAAATCTTATTAAATTTTTAGTTGTTTGTGGACAACTATTTTTTTCAAAAAAAGACATTTACTCTGTATTAATGGATAGTGACAAATGTTCGTTTCTTTTATTTTTAAACATGAAATATGTTACAGAAACCCTTTATCATCACAAACATCTGCATTTTAAAAGATTTCCATTGTTGTGAACTATTTTTGCTCATTCGGATCTTCCCCGGGGGAATTTATCTCAACAGGAGGTAATCTGTGTTTAGCCCTAACTAAAAAATTTAAAGCTCCTCAGAAAGGTTTGTGGCATCCAGGTCATTAGCAAAGAGCTAGAATTGAAGTATTTACTGCAGTATCCATTATAATAATGAATACTACATTATTATGAAATTTATTTTCCTACAATAGTAATTCTCTCATGTAGGCACTCTGCAATATTTTATTATAATAGGTTCACTTTTAAACTTATTACTGAATACCAATAGTATATAAATGAAATAAAATAAGTAATATTGGACACAGAGTAAGAGAAGGATTTTTTAAATCAGATATTATATTAGTACTAGAGGCTCGGTGCACGAATGTGTGCATGGGTAGGTCCAATGCCACCTGCTGCTCCAGCCTGCCGCTCCTGCTCATCCCAGCCCTGCTGCACCTGCCGCAGGCTCCTGCCCAGTCAGTCCTGATTGGGAGAAGCTCGCACCACCACAGTGGGGCTCTCCAGCCATGACTCCTGCATCTGGAGCCTGTCCTGAGGTGGGTGGTGGAAGCAGGGATGCAGTTGGCTCTCCGGGTGGGCAATCATATGCCCTTGCTGGCCTCAGATCCGGATCCGTTTTGCTGACATTCTTGCAGGTTGTCGGGAGCCACCTGGCGGCCACTTTTATATTGTTTCTTCCTTGTGGAGCGTCTAGGGAGGGGAAGCGGCTGCAGTGCCCAAGGCTGACTTCCAGGAGGCCAGCAGCACTATGGGGATCATGAGGGCAGTGCTGGTCCATAGGTGCCTGGCCGGTTCTCTAGAGATTGGACCTGCAGGACTACTGAGGGAGTGGGTGGCTGCTACCAGGCTGGTGGGCCGCCAGGACAGTTCTGTCAGCTGAGCGGCACTCTGGCTGTGGGAGCACCCTAACCACCAGGGAGCAGCTTCTGCATTGAGCGTTTTCCCTCTGGTGGTCAGTGCACATCATAGCGACTGGTCTTTTGATCATTCGGTCACTTAGGCTTTTATATATATAGACTGGAGGCCCAATGCACAAAATTCGTGCAAGAGTAGGACTTCCTTCTCCTGGCTGCTAGCACCAACTTCCCTCTGGCACTCAGGACCTGGGCTTCCCTCACAGAGGGAAGCCCCGCCAACCTGCCTCTGCAGGTTGGTGGCCTGGGCCTCCCTCTTTGGGGCAATTGTGGAGCCCCCCTATTGATCACTCCACCAGCCAGTGGCCTAGGTCTCCCTCTGCAGGGTGATCATGAGGCAATGGCCGGGCCCCCGAGCAATCACATCACACCCGCCTTGGCTGGCCTGGCGCCAGTGGGTGTCATAGCGTGGTCCCAGATGGTCATCTGAATGGTCGTCTGTATGGTCGTTCCGCTGTTCAGCAGTTCAGTCAATTTGCATATTATGCTTTTATTATGTAGGATAATATCTTATTAAAAAGTGAGGATAAATGTGGGATGTTTGTTTTATTCTAATCATTTAAGCTGACTATATTATTGAAATCAAATTTACCAACTAAATGCCTATGAAGTACTCAGAAGCAATTACAAATAAGTTGATAACATCATTCCTTCCATTTCGGCCCTTCACAATCTGGAAATTATATGCTTTTTTCCTAGTGAGGTAGTCATCTTCAATCAAGGAGTCTGACTGACTACTTGTGGAAGAAAGCCAACAGTGGGACTTCAGTCCTTACATAATGTAGGCTGGAAATAGAATCTGAGAAGGATTTGATATCCAAATCACTGCATAACAAACCAATCCAAATTTATTGTCTTAAATAAGACTTTGGATCTCAGCTGCCATTCACTGCATAGTTTGCTGGCTGATGATCTTTCTTACCTGGGATGCTCAGCTCTGCCCTTGTGGTCTCTCATCTTATGAAAGGTTTGCCTAGGATTCTTCTCAGGATAATGGTGAAAGTCCAAAAGAAAAGTAAAAAATGCACAAGCACTTTTTGAAACCTCTGCTTGTTTGATAGCATTCTATTGGCCTTGGCCAAGCAAATCACATGGTCAACCACAGGTGTAAGGATTGGGAAAAAAGGCTCTGACCATTTAGTGAAAAGAACTAAGTAGGAAAAGTTTAAAGTCACAGGAAAAAGACAAACAAAACAAAGGACATTAACCACAAACAGAAAAAGCATTATGTCACCATTTCTTTTTCAAGTGTCAAGTCTAGAAGACAAGCAGCTTTCATTAAGGCCTTCTTCCCAATATTGACCCTTTGCTGCTCACTAAAATTTGATTGCTGTGCCCAGAGCAGCAAAATGACTTGCAGGCTATTTAAAGCTCTTGCACATTCTCTCTGAATCTTACACTGGTAAACACATTAATAGACTCACATAAGGTCATATTTTGAGCACTTAGTTAAAAAATAAGAGATCAGATACATGAAATTCAAGAATTATTAAGATAGCAGCTCCATCTTTTTTTAAAAATATATTTTATTGATTTTTTACAGGGAGGAAGGGAAAGAGATAGACAGTTAGAAACATCGATGAAAGAGAAACATCCATCAGCTGCCTCCTGCACACTCCCTACTGGGGATGTGCCCGCAACCAAGGTACATGCCCTTGACCAGAATCGAACCTGGGACCCTTGAGTCTGCAGGCTGACGCTCTATCCACTGAGTCAAACTGGTCAGGGCAACAGCTCCATCTTTTGAGAAAAGAAAAGGTGCTTTCTGGCTGAGTCTGATTCCCTGGCTTTTAAAATGTGTTTGGTTTTGTAAAATGTCAATGATCTGATCATTGAAAGTTTTACTTTATGCATCGTGTATCTTAGGTGTTTATCATTTATTGATATCAGGCAATAGCAAATTTGCAATAAAGTATTAATAGAAAGAATACAAAGATATTAAAATCTTAAGAGCTACTTTAAAGGCACAACAATGCACTGTCTAGAGAACTAACCCCAAAAATGTAAACCAATCCAATAAAGTGTTTTTTAGAAAGAGGTTTAACATAAATTATTAATTATTTTAATCGAGCAATAAAAAATCATACAAACTTATTAAATTCTGTCTTCTTCCTGATAATTATTTTAATTAATCTGTGGTCAAAAGGTAATTATGGAAGTTTTAGAGTTTTGCATCTTCCATGTAACTTATCCACTATAAACCATGATCTGAGTAATTTGCTGCCTCAATAATGTCAAAATTAAAATGCTAAAGTCAGCTTAGGAGCTGTTTCAACATTTTTTGCCAAAAACCCCTAGAATGTGGTTAATTCTAATAGTTACTGTAGCTGTCCTCTTCTTTCTACCATTTATGGCGGCCATTTTGAAAATTCCAACTTTGCAAAGAATAGCTAAAAATTTGTGTGATTGTTATGAATGTATGGATATATACACCCTAAAGCTTTTACTTTTCATACATTATTATTTTCTCCCCCTTTCAGATAATTCTTGGGCTATTATTATTTTATTCAGATCAGTAACCAAGAATAGCAACTAGTTTAGAAATCAAAATCTGAGGATTTCTTTTTTTTTATTTAAGCAGTAAAGTTGGAAAGGTATTTCTCTTTCTACATGCCTTTTGCTGAGATTCTGTGCTGTATCTATTTGTAAATATAAAAGCTTTTCCTGGAGATAGATGATTATTTACAATGTTTTCTCTATTATGCAGGATAAATTATTAACAAGAAAATAATTGAATATTGAATATGCCTGGAAAAGAAATAATCCTTCACCTAGTCTGTCACATAGTATTCTGCAAGCATGCATTACAATTAGTAGAGTGAGCCAAGTAGATTAATGTATCAAATTGTTTAAATTCATTATCCAAACCTACATTTTTAAAGAACATAATACAACTGTGAATTAATTGTTATTCAACTTTGTGATCCTTTCTGCAAGTTGAACTATATTTTATGACCCATTGATTTAAGTGATAATTCTATATGCATACCATTGAAAAGTTTTCTTGAAAGCATTTTTTTTTATTTTGATAGTATTATATCACAGCTGATCATATAATTTGTCATTTGAATATATTAAGATGTATGGGTAGGAAAAATACCTCATTTTTAATAAAAGGTTTCAAACTACTAAGTATTGACATAGAAAAGGTTATGTTTAGCTAGGATAGTAGAATAACTAGGATATTTTAATATTAGAAGATTATAGTATCAATATAGGAGCAAGCAAAACTGTTAACAATCCTCTATATCAGTGGTTCTCAAAGTGTGGTCTTTGTATTGTCAGCATCAACAGTACCTGGTGACTTGCGAGAAATGCACATCTCAAATCCCCAAATTTTTGAATCAGAAACTCTAGATATGGGGCCCAGCCATCAGCATTTTAGAGTGATCTCAAAATAGATGAACATTAAAGTTGGACAGCAACCATTCCATAGTTATTTATTCTTTTCAAGCACCCTTACAATCACAATATTTAATCTGCATTTCAAAAGTCAAAGTATTATCCTCCTTTAACAATTAAGGAAATTGAACTCATCAAAGTTAAGAGTTCCTCAGCTAGCCTGAAGAAATAACCAGCACCTGATTTAACTTTACTAACACTTGTCTCCATGAACAAACTCATCATTTTCACCTTAATTAAACAATATAAATAATTAAAGGAAAAGAAAAGTCTACTGTAAGTCAGGAAAGACATTGACTTTGGCATGATGTTGAATTAGGGGATGAACAATCAATACATTAATATTTATTAAATATTTTATACACTACAGGAGAGGAATTCCCTATTAAAATGAAGGCTGCAAAGAATTATATCCCATGGAACTTTTTCTTTTTTGCATTTTCTAAATAAATCATTTATCAGTAACTGTGTTAGACATGGAAGATACAACAAGAAGCAAGATGCAGTATTTGTCCTTAATGATTTTGCAGTCTGCTGGGAGAAACACACCAAAAAGTGGGTAATTTCATTATAAAGCAAAATACGCTACAATATAGTTTATAAAGAATTTCATGATGAGCACATGGGAAAAACAGTTCTTGGTCTGAGTTTGAGAGAAGGGTTGGCAAGTGATTCTATTCTGGAATACTATAGAATCTTACAGTAGAGGAGAAGAGAAAAGATCTTAACCCATAAAATAACAAAATGAGAAAAAATAAATGAGCATACATTCTTATTGTCTTGCTAATTTTTATCTAAAGAAGTGTGCATACATTTTTAAGTATCGTTATTTGAAGGACCTTGGTCCATAGAAACATTTAAAATCCAGAAACAAGTTTTGAGTTGAATTTCTGTATTGGAATACCACAATTTTGAAAATTTACAGCATAAAAATTAAGCAGACAGTCTGTTGAAAACATTTTATAATTTAGAATATTAAAGATGAGAATAATAGTTTACATAGATTAAAAGTTGGAGTCAGCATTGAACATGTTATAGAAGAATAATAAAAGTGCTATAATCTATATAACCTGTTCTTCTACAGAGTTTTTATAGTGTTAATCAATACGTTTCCTTTTTATAACAGGATCAGCTAAGTTCAGCACCAAAATGTTTAACTATTTCATTTTTTTCCTGATTTAATCTTATATTGAATTTACTACTATCTTCCAATATCATACATGGTGAATATCGAAAAACGGGTGAACACCTAGTATATTGGAGAAGATATATATATATATATATATATATGATTCTTGACATTTCCAGCATGGGAGACAATGAAAATTAAGATTTAATATGCAATAGCCTTTTCATTGCAATTATTCTACAACAATGAACCCATGGTGATTATTGTATTTCATGTATTAAATTATATTTTTAAATTACATTATTACTACCTAATTCTGGATAATATTTACATCGGCTAGCTAATTTCTACATTAGCCAAAATGAGAAACTAATAGCCCAAAAAATGTGACAAGAGGAAAGAGGTGTGCCTACCCCTTTAGCCCACAGAAATACTGAGTTCTAGAATAGCTAAGAACAGAGTAATTTAGTCAAATGATTGTCAATGTGCAGTTCTGTCTGACTATGCCTCAAATTCTTTTTGCAACATGAGATATAAATAAGTATGTCAGTGATGTTAAATATTTATTACATTAAACTTTTAAGTGTTGAAAACGACTGTTTGTCTCTGGGAGAAATATTATGATAGTTTAAAAATTAGTTCATAAATATTCGTACATGTATAAATTCGGTACTTTGCACCCTGCAGGGAATTAAAATACACCTCTGTGCATATGCTGGCACAAAGGGCATGAAATGTCGATTAGGAACTCTCCAGAGGATACCAAAATTAATTCTGAGACTGGATTCAAATACAGTCCAGTTCTAATTCAGTGTCTGATATCCAAGGCAGAGGCCACTAGAGTGGAGATGTTGTATGTGAAGGCATTGAGGAGGGGAATATTTCAAAAGTAGCAGATTTGACAGTTGTTGTGGGTGAAGTTTTACAAAAAATATTTTGAAAGCAAGATGGGTTAAGCAGACCCAAAGCATGTCTCTACCACCTTGAGTATCAACGCTGTTTGGGAAAAGCTAGTTATTGAGAACTCTGTTTATCCAAGAGGCCTTAGCAGGAAGTATAGTCACAGGGTTCTAATGTCTCTTAACTGATGAGCTCCAGCCCACCGTGGCCTCTTACAATCTTCAGTGTTGTCTGTAATGATTTTTGATGTCCTACCTCATTTTAGTCAGGGTTGGACCATATCCTAGAGCTGTGGTCAATGGAAACAATAGAAATGAGGGCAGAATTAGGCCAGGGCTAAATACAGTTTGTTATATATTGATAAATGTATTTCAAATATAATCTAGCCTAGAATAAAAAAGTGGAAAAATCAATCTAGAATAGATATTAAAAATTAACTTTACTGGGGGATATTTTAAATCTAACACTTGGCTAGAACATGTGACTTCCTCATATCTTAGATATGAAGTCATTATTTATTACACTTCAGAATGGACTGAGGAAGCCCTTGATTTAGAATTAAGACAAAAAATAGTATCTACGTAGAAAAAAATGTGGTCAAATAAACAATATTCATGTTTTTAAGTTTATAAGTAGTATACAGCATATTCATGAATATAAAAAGTATTATTGTATTTAGAGTTTTGAAATGTCTATTAAAATAGGACTCTTAGTCTTATGTAATTATGATTTCTTCTATTAAAAAGTACAATTTATGCTCAGGGAAAACAGGTAGCCAGGATATATTCCTGAAATATTGAACCCCAAAGGGAAGGAGAGAAGTATTGAGATAGAGAGAAAGGAGCCCAGAGAAACTTAACAAAGTCAAGCACATTTTTCACTTCCAGAGGCATTGCATATTTTCAAACCCATGGTCAGCTCTCATCAGGGACTATTATGCACCTTTTAATTTTTATTAGAGAATGTGAGAATATATTCATGTATTTTGATTGCTAAACTAAAAGGTAATGTAACATGCTTTTTGTTTTTTCAATGAGTGAGAGTAAAACTTAAAATGCTTTATTTTTTGTGTTTTGTTTTTGTTTTTGTTTTTGTTTTATCTTTACCCAAGGAAATTTTTCCGTTGATTTTTAGAATGGAAGAGAGAGGGAAAGACAGAGAAAAATATCCATGTGGGAGAGAAACACATTGATTGGATGCTTCCTACACACACCCGAACCAGGACCTGGGCCTGGGAGGAACTTGCAACCAAAATACATGCCCATTGACTTGGATCAAACCCGGGATTTCTTTTGGAGAGAGAGAGAGAGAGAGAGAGAGAGAGAGAGAGAGAGAGAGAGATTGAGAGAGAGAGAGAGAGAGAGAGAGAGAGAGAGAAGACAGTATAGGTAGCTTTATTCAAATAGTTTTATATTTGTTTATCCTACGTAATAAAAGCCCAGTGACCATAATGGGAGAACGACCAGAACAACTGGTTGACCAGTCACTATGATGCGCACTGACCACCAGGGG
Organism: Myotis yumanensis; assembly: GCF_028538775.1. Taxonomy (NCBI): domain Eukaryota; kingdom Metazoa; phylum Chordata; class Mammalia; order Chiroptera; family Vespertilionidae; genus Myotis; species Myotis yumanensis. The sequence goes on from NW_027223759.1 coordinate 18,416,037, forward strand.
CCCAGGCGCTCAATGCAGGAGGAGGGGGAGGGGGCACAGTGAGGCCTGGAGGCGCATGCTATGGTGCAGGGATCCCAGGAACTGCAAGCCCAGAGCTTGCTTTCAAAAAAAAAAAATTTTTTTTAAAAGTGGGCCAGCACTGCCTCCCTGGGAAGAACGGCTCCAGGAGGGAAAGGCCTCCCCTGGCCCTGCCTGGCCAGGCTGGTGCACCAGGGCCTCGCAGGGACTCACCGGTGACGTGCAGGAAGCACAACCCCTCCAACTCCAAAGCCGGTCACACCGACAGCTGCTCCCCATCCAGCTCCAAGGTGAGCATAGCGCTGCTGGACCAGCTCAGCTCTGACTTCTAGCTTCTGGCTTCCTGTCCACCCCTTTGCATACTATGTGCGCTTGGGGGCATGACTTCACTCCCACCAGCCAATAGCACCACGGCACAGCCAGAGAGTGCCAGGACATAGCTACCACCACTGGCTGGGCATTGACTTGGCCGTGTGACTGACGTCCATCTGCAGTTACACTGCATGTTTACATTTGTAGGGAAGCAGGGCAGCCTGCTCCTGCCCCCACATCACCTTCTAGGCTAAGAAAGGCCTGCTGATCTCCGTGTTTCTCCTTCTGTCCAGAATCAAAACCTCTTGGGGATGAATGATCCCAGTGATGGCCCCAATACATGCTCGGTGTCACTGTCACAGACATTCCCAGTCATTACAGCCTGTTCCTCAGTCCGCAGTGCCCTGCTCCACCCACTGCCACTCCTCACCTGTCACCCCCTGAGGACCACCTTATGTTATCCTATCAGAAATCTGAGCAAGATCTCAAATGCCCCCCCCAGGCAATAGCTCCCTTGCCCTACCTTTCTTCCTCTAAAAACCTTGCATTTTAAAAATATATATTTGATTGATTTCAGAGAGGGAAATAGAGATAGAAACATCAATGATGATAGAGAATCATTGATTGACTGCCTCCTGCATGCTCCAAACTGGGGATTGAAAATCTCCTCTGGCCCCTCACCCAATCCCTCCCAGGCCAGTAGGCCTCAGTGGTGGCGCAGCACCAAGGGAAGGAGGGGGGAGAGGTGGGGAACCGTGGGGTGGTGGACCGCCAAGAGCAGCATTGGTGTCTGGCCTCTGTTCCTTCCACACCCAGCCTGGCCACAGTCACCTCCTCTCCAACCCCTCTGGGGCTTTTGGGCCCTGATCAGCCTGGCCCTGATTGGCCCTGATCACCTACCAGGCCTAGGGACTCCACCCATGCACACATTTTGTGCACCGGGACTCTAGTTATTATATAACTAATCAGACATATCATGTAATTAGTTTTTTGTGCATTAGTAATAGATACATTTTTGAAAATTAAACTAATATCATTTTATATAAATAGAAGGAGCATGTAATATCACATAAGACTAGAATTAGAATATACCTGCCTGCATAGCATCTATTTTCTGTTACATAAATTTTTAAATATAGTTTCTTGCAGTCATAACTAAGAAAGAAGTTGTAGGGAAAAAGTAAACATATGGTAGATGCTATTTATTCTCCTTTCTAGAAATAAGGAAATTCAAATTTAGAATTTTAATCTGGAGTTATCTCAGACTGTAATATCTTTACCTTAACTATTTCCAAACTGGTATGGGATATTTCACTATTTCATCTAAAATTGAAATAAAGTTCACTTTTATAAGTTTCTTTTTTCTTGTTTAATATTCTCTTTTGCTAATTACAACATTGTTGGTGAATTTGAGTTTTCAGTGGCTGAGGAAAGTCTAGTTAGATATTGAATTGATAACTATAGAATAATTTTTGAGAATATTTCAGATCCTTAAACTATATTAAGAAGCATAAATTAGATGGATACATTTAAATGTTAACTAAATCACCAATAGTCTCGGAATTAGATGGAGGGGTTATTACATGTTAAATTTGATCAATCTATTCTCAAAATGCTGAATGAAGATTTGAACAGTAATTCCTCCTAAATTCCTGTGAATATAATTATCATCATGTGTAAAACAAATAAAATTTAATGTGCATTCAATGATATTTAGGGGATATATCCTGCTTTTATTCTTTGGTAATTTTAGAAGATCACTTCAAATACAAATGGCATCACTAAATTCTGATGTGCTACATTTTTTCTCTATTTAATAGATATTATAAGAAGTCAAGGTCATTAGTTAAGAAAACAACCCAAACATCAATCAATAGTAGAATGGAAAAATAAAATGTAATATATTCATGCAATGGAATACATGTAATGAAAATGAGCACACAGCAAACCATAATGTTGAGTGAAAGAAATCATGCAAGAAGAATACATCAGGCAAAACTATTCCATGTTATTTAAAGATGCATATTTTGCCTAACCGGTTTGGCTCAGACTGCATCGGCCTGCAGACTGAAAGGTCCCAGGTTCGATTCCGGTCAAAGGCATGTACCTTGGTTGCTGGCACATCCCCAGTTTGGGGTGTGCATGAGGCAGCTGATTTATGTTTCTCTCTGATCAATGTTTCTAACTCTCTATCCCTCTCTCTTCCTCTCTATAAAAAAACAATAAAATATATTAAATAAAAAATAAAGATGCATATTTTGCCCTGTCCGGTTGCACAGTGGTTAGAGAATCGGCCTGCACATGTTAGGGTCAAGAGTTTGATTACCAGTCAGATCAAGGGTATGTATCTGTATTTCAGGTCAATCCCAGCCCCAGTTGGGGCACTTGTGGGAGTCAGCCATTGATGTTTCTCTCTCTCCCCCTTCCCTCCCTTCCACACTCTCAAAAAATCAATGGGGTGGTAGGTGGGGGGGAAGGATGCATACTTTACAGAACTCCACAGCAAGACAAAAAAAAGATAAGCATAAATGTTACACAGAGGTTGCCTCCAGGAGGGAGAACAAGGACTGGAAACCCCAAGTGGCACAAGGGGAGAAGGTGTGGGTTCTGGAAATGTTCTCTTTGTTGACTTGGCAGCAGTTACACAAGTGTTTACTTTACAATAATTTATTAATCTATATTCATTAACCTCTGGAAAAAAAAAATAGATCAGGTAATTGATTGATGGATGGGTGTAAATGAAAAGGATGAATTAAAATAAAGAAAATCAGGATATTGGATGTATTGCTATCTGTTTCATCCATGGTGTATAGTTGGACTGCCCCAGAAAGGATGTCACAAAGGGTTATGATAGATACTTTGGAAAGAAGAGTAAGAGAGAGACTGAGGAGTTGGATTCCAAATCCAGATCCATACTTAAAACAATTGCATTCTGTTTATCCTGAAAATTCACTTCAATTCTTGGAGAATTAAGAGTTTTTATCTGCAGATTGGGTATACAGAAAGGTGGTGATAATTTCAATGAGATTATAAAAATTGTTTAGATAATCAACTCCTCATCTCTATTCTTCTTACCACAAATCCGCAGTCCTATGCATGAAGATGTGAAAAGTGTCAGAGTTAGAATTGCCAAAATGTATGAAGTACTTTTACATATTTCAGACATTCATTCAGGTTTTTTTGTTCAACAAAACTTTATTAGGCAGGCATTGTGGTCATGAATAGAAAAAGGATATTGTCGCCGAAACCGGTTTGGCTCAGTGGATGGAGCATCGGCCTGTGGACTGGAAGGTCCCGGGTTCTATTCCGGTCAAGGGCGTGTACCTGGGTTGCGGGCACATCCCCAGTAGGAGATGTGCAGGAGGCAGCTGATCGATGTTTCTCTCTCATCGATGTTTCTGACTCTCTGTCTCTCTTCTTTCCTCTCGGTAAAATATCAATAAAATATATTTAAAAAAAAAAAAAGAAAAGAAAAAGGATATTGTCATTTTTAGTGCAACATAAACAGACACACTCACATGCATGCACCCTGGCATGTGCACACACACATGTGCGCACCCACACTGCCTTTATCCTTTGTCAAAGTTAAGCACATTGAGGCAGAAAAACATCAAGGAGTAGAAAAGAACGAAGTTGTTCTTAACAGAGACTCATCTTCTGTCATACCTGTTTATAGAACACTTGAGTCCCGGTGCATGAATTCATGCACGGGTGGGGTCCCTCAGCCTGGCCAGCAATCCAGGCCGATCCGGCTGGCCAGCCAGGAGTAGGGACCGCAGAAGGTTGTCTGTAGGAGTGCACTGACCACGAGGGGGCAGCTCCTGCACTGAGCATCTGCCCCCTGGTGGTCAGTGTGCATCATAGCGACCAGTTGACTGGTCATTCAGTCTCTTAGGCTTTTATATATAGAGATAGAAAGGAAATACACCATTATACGCTTTAACCTGACTGTGAAAGTTGCACATCTAGAATTAAAGAAAAAGGAAGATATTGAGCATTTCTTCCTCTTTTTGTTGTGCACTTTACTAGCCACTTCTCATAAAACTCCATTTAAATTCACAGAAATATTGCAGATAAAATCAAGAGATCAAGTGATAGTCCCAGGAATCATGGAAGAGAAATGCTAGAAACAAGATTTCACCTTAGATTTGCCTGATTCTACTACAGCATCTCTTCCCACCCATCTCACACTCTCAAACATATATCCATATACATACAGAGGCAATTTGTAATTCTTGTATTACTTAATTATTGGTTGCTCTCTTTAGAACGCCAAAGGAAGAAAAAAACCAAATAAGGGCTCAGAATCAGTTTTCAGAAATGTTTAGGTCATAGTCCTGAAAGTTATAAAAAGTTATCTCAAATAATGATCATTTAGAGAAGGGGTGGGGAGCATCTGGCACATTGGCCATACAAGGCCCACAAAATCATGTGGTCTGGCCCTTCCAAGGCAACCACAGGCAGGACTCAAAATTCAATAGGAGATTTTTATATTAAATGAATTATATTAAGCAAATTATGTCATAAATATTCAAATAGCCCTTGGCAGCAAAAAGGTTCCCCACCCCTGGTTTAGAGTAATTGAGAAATAAATTTATTTTGCATTTAAGTGCCACTGGTGGATTAAGTTATTGCACACCTAGATTTTATGATATTTGTAAAAAGCCTATACCTGAATGTGTATGACTTTAATTGACAGTCAGCTGAGTTCAACAGCATATTTGGAGAAAAATAATCTAAATGAAAATAAAATGTACATTTTATAAAATCAATGTACATTTTATTTTCATTTATGCCCTGAATAGAAAGCATTTGATAAATACTAGTATATATTGAATGGAATTGAAAAAGGTGTACCTACTTCCCTTTTTACACAACCAAATGTCTTACCACTAGTGGGACAGAGGAGTTGGTCTGTGGTCACCAGACTTTTAACAATTACTAAGAATTCACTTATCTTTCATACCTATGCTCATTGGTAAAGTAATACAAATTACAGTGTTTAAACTATTTAGGTTTTGTTTAGTTTTCTTTTGCTCATAGCAATAACACTTATTTATAGAAATTAAATTTTTATTTGTTGTATTTCTATGTTGTAGGTATCACAGCAGCATTACATATACCCAAATCTATCATTGCATTTTACACCTACTAATGTAATTAGAATTTTTGTCTACCTTTAAGCATTTTTTTATTTTAAAATAATTTTAAGAATGTAACAGTACAATGTGTGGAGTGGAATAGAATCATTTGTTTTCTGAAGAAAATGCACATCTTCTATAAAGGGAGTATGGTAGGAGTGTAAATATGCTTACTTTTATCATGACTTTGATAAATAGAGCCTCGCCATCTTCTAAACCAAATTATTGAATAATTCCCATCAGGTGCCCTATTAGCAAACTCATATCAATTAGTGCTTGTAAGCAAAGCTCAGTAATAATTACAGCTACATCTAGTGAGCATTTATGTCCTGTGTGCCAATCATGGTGATAGATTCTATTTAAGCTGTTCCAGTTTAATACAATGAAAATTATATTAATATTATAGGTGGTTATAAAGAATTACTAGTAAAAATGAAACAAAATATTAATAAAGTCTTCAAGGATATAAATTTTTAATATACCTCCTATATTTTGATTGCCCAAGCATTTATCATAATAACTTACCAAATAAGGTGATAATCATGCATAGAGAATTTTAGATGATGAGGCTTTAGGCATATTCTTGATTCAAATAAGACACTTGAACATATTCTGTGCCCTAAAAGTGACTGTGGAATGGAAATTAACCATAAGGCTTATGGCTAAGCTGAGAACGACACAGAGTGTATGCTATCTTCCTTAGAAAAACAGCAATGATTCCATTTTAAATCCATTACATGGCATTTCCCATTTTATTAGTGGACTTCATTATTCTCATAGTGACCCCTTCTTTCCATATTTCTAATGTGTACTTTTGATCCCTGAGCCTCACCATGAAAGGACAGGTAGAACTTTATTTGAAGAACTAGAACAATTTTTTCATGAAAATCAGAGTTAGAATATTATGAGCACATGAGCAGCACCAATGTAGCAATAGGCAAACACAATTCCATCACTTTGCAATCAGATGCTCTGGATGTTGGGTCTGTTCTGATGTGAAGAAGTGTTTCTAAAGAATGCATTCTAAAGAGCATTTTTTGAATAATATTATTTGATGAGCTGGCTAACAAATATTAGTAAAACATGGATTTTAATTCATTAATTGTTATTAGTATTTTATTTATAAGATAAATATCATCATGTAATCATTAATGATCTATTCTCATGGAGAATACTATATAATAAATAGCTAATATGCTAATTAGACCAAAGAGCAGAACGACCTTCCGAGGCAGCTGGGGCTGTGAGGGCAGAGTCCCTTGCACGAATTTCATGCATCGGGCCTCTAGTGTCTTTATAAAATGATATTTCTGAGATGTTTTCATACTGCATTACTAGATTTCTGCAAACAATTGAATGCCATTTAAAATGTTAATAATAAATTTACTAAACTATTTAATGCATACAGTCTTCCTGGAAAATGGGAAAAATTATATTACAAATTGTACTTATCTCTTACATCATTGTAAAATGCAGTAATAATCTGGGGGCCAGCATTTTGCTGATTCATCTTTTGTTAATTACCTAATCAAGTAATAATTTGCATAATATAATTCTGTTTCTTTGACTTTATATTTTCCTTCCTGGGAGAAATTTTTCCTTTACTTCATCTAATTTTCCTTATAAAAAGTCACTAGTGAAAATAAAAAGAAATTAAGCTTAAAAAAAGTCATCAGTGATAAAAAAATATACAAAGTATAAAGGAATGCTTTTGAAAGAACATGGAAAAGGAAACAAATTTAATATGACCAGTGCTATACATAAATATTAAAACTAAGAGTTTTAGTAGTTTTAATTGCTGCTTTTCACATTTAGAAACTAAAGTATCATTCTTCTAAATCTACAAGCTTGTTGTGAAAGATTAGCTACTAGAGCATTATATCTAATTTTAAAACAAACAAACAAATGGTGAACAAGTTCTTATGCTGCAGAAATCTATTCTAATTTAGATTTGTCATTAACATCAAGATTTCTTATTGCATTAACAACTTTCAATTTAGTTAATTGCAAACTTGTTTTTATTTTATAAAATGCAACATTTCCATATAGGTTAGCAACTGAGATATACTAGTTCTAGCTTTTTAAATGTTTCCTAAAGTTCAAGTTCTCCATGGTAGGACTGTAAAATCTGGAAAGATTTCATCTAAAATACTTTATGTCCAACTTTCCATCTTCTTTAGCTATCACTCTTTCACTAGTCCTCATTCCATGCTAATTTCCATGGAATTTGCCCCTCTAATCTTGTCAATCCCTTGAAATCAAGCTGTCTTTTATTCAGGAATTATTTTCATGCCCAGAATCATCTCATGAAATATTTTGTATTACTATAAACAATCCAACTGTTACCTTTTAAATGGTGTAAAAATTTGATTTTCCAACATTAATATGTTCTATTGGTAATAGTGCCAAGTTCAGGTGGCGAAACTGTAATTGCATTTTAATTAGGAAAATTAGTTTAATGCATACTGAAGATATTTTGTTAAATTAACACTTGTTGTTATTAACGAAGCACTATTAACTGAATATTGTATGAATTAAATTAAATACTAGATCGCTTGAATAGCTTAGGATTTCATGCACTGTTTCCTCTTCCCACAAATTCATGGCCTTTTGTGCTTGATGTGCAAAAACTTAATTCATGAAAACATTTTATTTATTTGTTTATTCATTCACTTATTTATGGAAAGAACAATTAATATAGCTCTTTATTTTTTCCATGTCCTTTAGTTTTTTTTCTCTTTTTGTTCTTTTGCTCAATCCCTCTACCCTCCAACCAAGTTTCCCAATTCCCCCCCCCCCACCCCCCACTATCCCTGACAGATGTTAGCCTGCCTTTATCTATGAGTCTGTCTCTATTTGGCTTGTTCATTCATTTTGTTTTACTGTAATAGTTTAAAATTCATAAAATTATCATTGAGAGGAAACAAAAAATAAGAACTGCCACCCACTCGTACAAACTTTACCACCCTAAGGAGCTAATATCCACAAAGCTAAGCACTGGGGGTGGGGCTAATTAAAGAAAGATGAGGGAACTGAACCACAGAAATCAATTAGTTCTTCCCAAGCGCACATGATCACAGGGGCACACGGGTGGGACTGATATTCCGGTCTTTTCTCTCATCCCTCAGTGCTCCTTTCACCTTGACATTGGAGAGGCCTCCCCATACCACCGATCCAGAGATCTGAAAGACTGAAGGATTGTTCCTGATTCCCCTCATATTAACTCCAGGGGAAAATTCCAAAGCCAAGTAATTCAAATGCTCAGTTGTATTTGGCTTTGTCATTTCATCTGTCTTTGTTCACAGTCCTGACCTATTTATCATTAAATCCCTCAGGCTTTCTCAGTATCCGACTTATTGTGGATAGGTAAGAAAGTTTGATAAATGAATGAATATTTGGTTTCTAAGTAGAACACCTGGAAAACTATCTGATTTCTCTTCAACTGCCCAAATTCCATGTCTCATACGCATGCACCACCACAAAAGCAATGTTCAGGAAGTGTGTCTCAGAATGGAAAAAGGCAAACTAGAAATCTTAAAGTAGGAAATATGCAGTTTTCCTTTTGATTTTTCCTGCAAATTCTCTGAGGATTTATAACATTTACCTGTACAATCTGTCTCAGGTAATGACTTCTAGATGCTATTTAGAAATTGGCCTGTTATACTAGATAAAAATCATCTGAGATTATAATGCAAATCAATCATCATAAAAATGTATAATACAGACCTAGAATTTATACAAATTCTACTAAGCATTTATTTTATATGAGAGAGGAATACATTCCACAGCACGTACATTATTAAATGTAAATGTATGCTGAAAAGCTCCTAATCATGAAAAATACATATCCTGATGGACTACTTTTATTTGGCAACCTTTTCCTCCCAATATCATCTTAATATGCAAGTGTAGATTGGAAATTATATCTACAGTCCCAACTCTTTCTATGAAATATGTATAATAGTAGGTATAGATAATTTATTTTCCTTCTTCTGTATATGGATATGGATAATTACATCTTTCTGAAAACTTCATGAAGCTATTAGAGTTCTTCTGACCTTTTTCTATGTCTTTTTAGACTTTAATATTGTCAGCTAGTACAATTTAGTTAGGCACTATTTGAAGGTGACCAACCCATTTTTCTAGCCTCTTTTATGTTGTTGTAACATTTATACACAGTATCGATATATAAGGCTTTACTGTGTATCTTCACGTAAATTCTTTAGTGGCAACATTTTCAAGAGTAAGTTATTACTGTGCAGTTAAATAAAAATAAATTGATGATGGGAACCCTTTATGCTTAGAACTGCAGAGAGTTCTAAAACTGCTCTATAAATCTAAAACTGCCCTAAGAAATTCATTTTAAAATAAATTGATATAGGAGAAGTTTTAAAAAATATTGTTTATTTTTCAATAATAAAAATTAAGTATTAAACTGGAAGAGAAGGAGAATCCTATATAAAAAGAGGTAATATTCAAATTGACAGTCATGCCCTCACACAAGATGGCCACCACAATGTTGTCACAAGATGGTCACCCCCATATCATCACAAGATGGTTGCCACAAATGGCCAGCAAGGGAGGGCAGTTGGGGGTTATCAGGCCTGCAGGGGAGGGCAGTTGGGGGGACCAAGCCTGCAGGGGAATGGTTAGAGGGCAATCAGGCTGGCAGGTAGGCAAGCCATTGGGAGCCAGCAGTCCCAGATTGTGAGGGATGTCGATCTCACAAGGATTGGGCCTAAACCGGCAGTCGCACATCCCCTGAGGGGTCCCAGATTGAAGAGGGTGCAGGCTGGGCTGAGGGACAACCTCCCCCAGTGCACAAATTTCATGCACCAGGCCTCTAGTAGTTTAATAATCTTACAGTTGGTTATTTTACATGCTAACTGCCCTTCATCTTCCATATGTATAGGATAAGGAAACAGATTTAAACTGTCATAACAGAGATGTAAGTTGTATGAAAAAAATATACCAATGATTAGAATTTGTTAGTAGTATTGAAACAGATTTCTAGCTGAAATTTCCAGAATTTCATGTTCTAAAACATTTGAAAATACAGGTAATCAATTGTGTTGTGGGGCTTAACTTTTTCTTGCCTGGAGCAAGGAGATAAATGAGTCAAAATTAGAGAAACCAATCCAACCTCTGTGGCTATGATCCTTTATTTCCTGGACTGGATTGTTCAGCCCATTAAAAAAAAAGTGGGTTTTTTTTTTAATTTAAAGTCACAGGTCTAATTTTTATTTCAATGTGTTAACTCTCCTTCTTCTGAGGTGATAAACTATACTACTAACCTTGGCAAATTATTTTGTAACTTTCATCTACTCATGAGACAATACACTAGGAGTGGCCAGGCACCCAGTTATCCCCCCAAGTCTATAGAAGATGCCATATCACAGGCTGGACTCTCAACACCAAAGAAAAATCCATGCAAAAGGAGAGGGGCTCCTTAAAATCTTTCTTGTCAAAAACATATAAAGGCTAAGATTAGCCTAGCAAATTGTGACTCACCTACGTCAAGAAAAGAGAGAGGGAACGTCAGATGGTTGTTCTATTTTCTCCTTCAGAGACTTACACCTAATGATATTGAATTTTGGTTCTTCTCCAATTTCTTCATTCCTGATGAGTAAGAAACCTCTCAACTATATCCACTGAATCTACCAAAATATTTTTTTTGGAAAATAGTCAAGAAAAAAATAATGCCTTTTCCTAGTTTGAATAGAATCTCCTTATTCACTGGCTATAAGACAATGAACAGGTTAATATTATAAATAATATAATGAAGTCCTTCAGTGTAAATTAATGCAAAATCCGTATTTCACAAAGTCACCATAATTTAAATACATAAATCTCTTGCAGTAACAGAAATCTTGCGAAATGTGTGATGACTTCTGTCAGCACATATTTGGCATGTTCTTAGATGCTACTAGTAAATATAATCTATTAACTACATTTGGGTAGAGGAGGCCATACATGGATTGTTTTGTCCTTTTTATAAAATAGAAATTTACCTCGGGAATGACTTGATTTGAAAAACTGAATTCTCTTAAGCTTAGAACTTGGGAAATCAATAAATGGAAAGATAAATGTTTAGGAACATAATGAAAAGCAAGTATAATAAAATCTTCTCTGAGAGCCTGAGGCCTTGTCCAGATTTATAGAAGTGGTAACTAAGTGTTCAAAGCCCGAGGAGCCTGGAGAGAGCCTGAAACCTGGTGTGACATCTGGAAATATTTGTCTCTTTGTAGTGATTAATGAATCTTAATCAATCTGACTGTAGAAATAGAACCAGAAGGAGCATTATTCTAAGTGGTATCAAGGAAGAAAATCCTGACTTTAGGTGCTCACCATCCTTTTCAGTAGTCCCTTGAGATAAACCTAACGTATGAACAAAAACAACTTGATTGTAACATACACATTTTTTCACATGTATTTACAAAATAATCTCAAAGTATAGTTTATTTTTTAATAAACTTGTCTTCCTGGAGTCAGTGTTCCTAAAATTCACCTATAGTAAGATTACTATAAAACTAGTAATGTTTTATGAGTGTATATTCATTATTTTAATGTGAATTACAAATTAGATTTTATATATGGATGAATATAACAAATCATCTTTTTTTAATATATTTTATTGATTTCTTAAAGAGAGGAAGGGAGAGGGATAGAGTTAGAAACATCAATGAGAGAGAAACATCGATCAGCTGCCTCCTGCATACCCCCTACTGGGGATGTGTCTACAACCAAGGTACATGCCCTTGACCGGAATCGAACCTGGGACCTTTCAGTCTGCAGGACTATCCACCGAGCCAAACCAGTCAGAGCAACAAATCATCTTTCTATGATATCCTCAATATGCAGATAATCACATAAAAGGCTAGTATAATGTTTATAAACCATGAATTTCAGCCTATAGTTTATATGTCACAAGTGTCTGATTTAACTATAAATATATGTATATATATGTTTCACTTCCTTTTTGAGACTTTATATTTAATTGTTTGTATTTAAATTCAAGTGATCGCCAATCACATTCAATCAATATTTATGGGCAAATAATTTCCTGAGAATTTAAATGAAAATATATTTTAAATTGTATCATAAAATATTGAAACATGTGGAGTTTGGATTGGCACCAGTAAATAGCTCAGTGTATGCTCCTGTTCCCATAGCCTTTTTCCCCGCAGGTTTTCTCATCAGACTCACAATCACAGTTCAGATTTCCAGCATTCTGACTGCCTCTAGGCAGCATGCAAATAAGAATGAAGAAATTTTTAGATCTTTGTAGTCACCACAGGCCTGGGTCAAGTTTTGCCTCAAGGCACATATCCAATAGAAATAAATAAAATTGTATTGTAATGACCAGTCATGTTTCTGAAGTTCAAGTTTATAACTTTTATATTCATTTGTAAATTCTTTCATAAGTATAATTAATCACAATGCATTGTTTATCACACAAACTCCTAGTATAACGGCTTTCTTGGGAATCTACTCAATCAGTTTATATGTAATAAGAAATTTTTAACAAGCCTTCAGATTCTAAAAAATATAAATATTGAAAATAAATATTTAGATTGAACATCTTTAAAATAATTGATTTTATTATATATAATTCCATGGGTCAGAATCCATATGAAAAGTGGAAACATGTCCTATAGTAATAAGCTGCAATGCAATTATAAATGATTTAATTGACATTGGGATTTAAGGCTTACTTACTCGTGTGTAACAAATTAATAGAATTTTCAGCTCACTCAGCATGTGACTTCCTCAATGATAAGCCGAAGTTCTGAAAATAAATAAAGACAAAGTAACTATGCATATGATTTTTAAATTACTCTCCACATTCTTTGACAAGTTAGGAGACTAAGTGTAGTACCCGATTATAGGTTAAAATATCAGTAGAATAAACAATGGCTACAAGTGAACTTTTATACTACTAAAACTTTTCGAAATGCCATTAAAAATTAGTTTTTAGAAAAACTGCTATTTTGAAGTTTATTATGACTACCAGTGCTCTATAGGTTTTCAAACAATAATAACATTGAAATTCTATTTTTATCATAATGATCTTTTCTACTGACTAATATAGTTAATTTTTTATTATTATCCTTTAATCACTTTCCATATTCAGCATATGTTTGTTTGTGTGGTTGTTTTTACACAACGTCCTGTCCTCAACAGCCCTGCTCAGCTCCTGTAGATTTATGGTCTTCCTCTTTTCCTGCTGCCTTCCCTTTTTCTCAGCGTTGTGGTCTTTCCCAAGGAACCCTGCCTTCTATAGGACAGTTTTGCCATTTTTGCCTACGGCAATGTTCAAGCTTAATTGGGAGTATGAGGCTTGAGTGTGATCTCAGCCAACTCATTAACACAAAACACACACACACTATTAATAAAGATTTATTGATAAACATTACATGATTTTATTTTATTGTGTCAAAACTCTATATACCTAAAAATTAATTTATAACATTATTAAGTAATGAATTAATTTTTCATATTGTGCCTTAGGATGTATGTGACTGAATTTTGTGGTTTCTCAGTCCTATATTTCAAGAACAGTGTCATCCCTGGGCTGTTCTGTCCAACAAATGTATTCTTCTAATGTTCCTGCTTGCTTTTGTTTGACTCATTGCCTCTGATGTATCCAATATTTCTGTTTGTATATGGTTTTCAGTTCAAGGTTAAACTATTCATTCCTGAAAGACAGCACAAATTGATAAAAAGCAGGGACTAAGTAGCCAAAGAGATGTTTATTACTGCCTGCTAAATATTTAGGACAAAAACACGGAAAAAGTAGCACAGTACTTTGGGTTTGCTTATTGTTTCCTTTAAATTCTAAGAAATTACATTCAAATAACAATAATCTTAAGTGATTTGATGTCTTAATGTTATCATTTTTTCATTTACATGGGTGATTTTAAAAGATTTCTACTCTACAAATAAAATTTTATTATGTCTCGGTCATAAAAATATTCTCAGAGGAATGCATTTCCCATTTTATAGGCAAAGTCTATTACAAAATTAAATTCTTTGTAAATTTCAGGACCACATTTATTTCTAAACAGCAGCGTGGAGTTATAGTACAAAGAGCACTGAATTTTCAGTCGTAAACCTAAGTTAAATGCACGTTTCCATACCTGTTAGCCTGGGGAAATAATCACTTAATACATCTAATAAACAGGAGGAAAATAAATTGGAATACATATCATGAACTAATACATTCTTCCGTTACCACTGATTGCTATTACTGTTGCTTTAACATGAGATAGTATTTCATGACATGAATAGTACTAGTATGAAATGTATCATCAGTGAATCTTTACCAATATGATCTTTGATTATCTGGCATTTTTGTCTCTCCGACACGTCCACTGCCTTCTTTTAGAAACATAACTAGCTCCCTTCCTCTGGCCCCAGTGTTTTTCTAACAGAAAAAAAATGCTTAAAGATTTAATTTAACCCTAATACATACATATCCACAAAATGCATCCCATAATTAACATCTTACTGTACTTAATTTATCATCCATCTATCCTACCTTTTCTTGCATCAATGCATTTAATGAATTTAAAATTAAGTGTGCCATTTGCTGAGCTCTATGACATGGAATGTTATCCCAGAAAATTGTTCTCTCATGCCCCTTCCTACTCCATCTCCACTGGTATTTTTCAACCCCAGATTAGTTTTTGACTATTGTAGAACTGCAATTAAATGGGATATCTTATGTAAGTTTTCTTTCTCTCAACATACTATTTGTGAAATCCGTCTGTGATAGTCTGTGTATCAGTAGTTCGTTCCATTTTAGTTCAGAAAAGTGTTTTATTGTATGACTATATCAGTTTACTCATTTTTTAAAAATATACTTTATTGATTTTTTACAGAGAGGGAGGGAGAGAGAGAGAAAGTTAGAAACATCGATGAGAGAGAAACATCGATCAGCCGCCTCCTGCACATCTCCTACTGGGATGTGCCCGCAACCCAGGTACATGCCCTTGACCGGAATCGAACCTGGGACCTTTCAGTCCGCAGGCCGACGCTCTATCCACTGAGCCAAACCGGTTTCGGCTATCAGTTTACTTATTAATTAAAGGCCCAGTCGTGCACCAGTGGGGTCCCTCGGCCTGGCCTGCAGGGATCAGTGGACCTCTGCGCCATTGCAGCCCCGCCTTACCCACCAGCTTGTCGGGCTCCAGCCTGCTGTCTGCCTCAATCCCACACAGCACAAAGTAGTGAAGTAGTGTGCGAAGCTGCAGGTGGCCAGAGAGGAGCCGAGCCCGGGCTGGGCACCGTGCCACTCCCACTCATCCCGGCCACCATGCTAGGGCGAGCAGGGGGAGTGCCCGCGGGAGAGGCTTGCTGCTCCGCAGCTGCACTAACCAACTGTCTGTCTGGCATCTGGCGCCTGTCAGCTGAGCGGTGCTCCTGCTGTGGGAGCTCACTGACCACCAGGGGGCAGCTCCTGCATTGAGCGCCTGCCCCCTGGTGGTCAGTGTGTGTCATAGCTACCAGCCGGTCGGCCAGTCGTCTGGTTGTCTGGTCATCGGTTACTTAGGATTTTATATATATATATATTCCCCTACTGATGGTCATGGGTTCCTCTGAGTTTTTGGATATTATGAATAATGCTGCCATGAACATCTTTTTGTACATTACCTCTTTAGGAGTTTTTTTTCTCATTCCTAAAGTACTGAGAAATGAAATGGTTAAACCATAGAGCTGGTATAGGCTTTAAAAAATCCAAACCTTTTCCCATGGTGAGGATATGTGTTTCTACTCTTACTAGTAGTGTAAGTCCACACCCTCACCATCATTTGAGGCTGTGAATCTTTACATTTAGCTACTCTGGAAGTGGCATACTAGTATCTAATAGCAGTTTAGATTGCATTTTCCAGATGTCTAATAATGTTGAGCATCTTTTCATGTGATTATTGGCATGTGATTATTGGCATTTGTACATCTTCTTTAGTGAAGTATTGTTCTAATAGTTGAATTAACAAAAATTTTAACAATACATCATGCCAAAGTAGCTATTTTTTTTTCTTTACTCTCAGTCTGCTTGTGAACAAAATGGAGGCAGTGTGATCCCAAGATTTTCTCTGGCTCCAAAAGCATTTGATTCAAACAAATAAGTAACAGCAAACAGCATTAAGTGCAGTTAATAAGCATCAAATGACCTGGTGTAGTACGGCGCTATATAAGTAATCTCAATAGTAATCATGTCTGAGTTGCTATTGTGAAACAGCAGAGTTTTGATGTTAACTTGGGCTTATTTATTGAATGTTTCCTTGAGGGCGCAGGTGCAATGGCTCCACACATGCAAAAATTTTACATTTGCATTTCAGCTCCTTGACTCAGCATAATCCCCCTGTAAACCCTCTCCAGTGAATTCTTAATTAGAGATTAATTATGTCTTTACCTGCTTTGCAATGTATGCAAGGTTTACAATAAATTCTGCATCTCCTTATATATGTGTAAATGCATGGGTAAGTAGAAATGAAATCTATGTTCCAAGCAATTTAGAAGCATGTGTTTCTGTATCGGCCTCACGGTTTCAGGGCACTTTTGCACACATGGAAGACCCTGTTTTTATTTTATTGCATCACATTCCAAAATAACCTTAGCTGTTATACTTCAAGGACTCAGGTGTTGAGTCATTAGCAGCTAAGGAACAGATCAGAATTGCATTACAACTGCACAGCCACAAACCAAGGGTAATCCAAGATCTTTCAGGCTTAACGCCAGCATATGGACAACTCCTCAGCATTTGCCTGGAAAGAGAGTTAATTTGGGAATTTTGAGCTAAATTCCCTCAGGATGACTTCTCCAGATGATTTTTAACTTTTATAACGCAAATAGAAAGGCATGTGAAAAATAAGCAGTGTTCAATTAAAACAGAGAACAAATGATTGTGCCTACAGCTTCCAAAATTGGTCATTTTATAACAAATTGTGTGTGAACATATTTGATTTCTACTTATGTATATTTGGGGAATATAACTATTCATTGACATGCTGGATATAATTAAAGTAGTAATAGTAACAGTTCTATGAACAATTTATCAGCATTATTGAGTCTATACTTCAAAATTAAATACAAAGTGGCATCTTTCAGAATTAGAAACAAGAAACTGAGTTGGATAATATTTACACAACAAAAGTGAGTGTGGCTGCCTAGACTCTTGGGACTGTTATTGGTGGGTGTGCTCTGTGTCCCCACCTGTGGCCAGTGGAAGTGGAATTCTTGTGATGTCGCAAGGAAAGGAATTTTCTGAGAGTAACACACGGGGAGGAGTGATCTTTATTTCTGTGGAACTAAACCCCTGGGTTTCCAAAGTCACATTTCCCTCTGTCCTGCCACGGAAAAACTTCAGCCGTGTCTTTAACAGAGCTAGACTTTAGGCCACTGACCAGAGTCTCGGCTCCATATGAAAGGACCGTTCTATTCCAGCAGCTGGCTAGGCTACCTGGTGTTCCCATAGAGTCCATTGCTTGGGCCATAAGCTGCTTCAGGCCATAGGGCAGGTTAGCACATGGGCAAGTGTGGCTCATGGAACGCAAGAGTGCAAGGGAGCAAGAGAGAGAACTCTTTGGGGATTATAACCAGGAGTTAAACCAACTAACCCTTCAAGGTTTTGCATGCTGGCATTGGCTCCACCCTCCTAGCCAATGATCTTTGTTCCCAGGCTAGCCTGACAGGCAAGCACCTTCCCTATATCACCTGACTTCACTGCACATGTGCCTATCTCCCCTGCTCCCCACCCCCACAGTCCAGGAGGGGGGGTATGTTGATCCCTTTGGTGAGACAATGCTGTGATTCCTTGGGGTGCGAAGCATGCCCAGATGACCATGCTCATAATGCCTTCCCCACTTTGCTCTTTTCCTATTATTAATATTAATAAACTAGCTAATTCTGATGTTAACAAAGCCACCTCCTAATGGTTCTGCTTACACCCTCTCCCTGACTTTACTCTCACCCAAAACCCTGAAATCCACGTTCTGCCTAATAGCCAGATGATTTTGAGGAAAATCAGATCAAATATCTCATATAAACCCCAGAGTGGCTTTCCATTGCATCTTGAATGAACTAAAAATGTCTTTGTGGCGTGTGAGAGCTTTCATGACAGGATCTACCTCATGGACCCCATCTCCATCTGCTCCTCTCTCCTCTATATTCCAGCCATACTGACTTGCACATGCCACATGCATTTCTTCTGTGCTTGCTAATCCTTTTGCCTAGGATGCCCTGCCCCTGCCCAAGGATCTTCTAATGACTTTTCCTTTCCTTTATTTTTATATGAGTATTGGGTTTACAAACATTTTAGCAGACCCAACCAATCAGTAGAGCTCACAACCCCAACTCCATTAGTCATCATGATTAATGATTTTCCCCTATATAATCTATTTCCTAGATGCCATCAGGGAGCCAGATCTTAGAATGCTAGCTCACCTGTGCTTTCAGGTTGGTACCATTTTCTTAAATAAACCTTTACTACTCTTTTTGCTAGAGAGAGAGAGAGAGAGAGAGAGAGAGAGAGAAGAAAGTACAGATAGTTCTCATATGCTCCCTCTCCCTCCATTCTCCCCCCACACCTCCATACTCCCTTACACAATTTGTCCTTATTATTAACATATTTTATTATTGTAATGTATGTTATAATTAATGAACTATTGATACCTTATTATTAACTAAAGTCTACAGTTGGCATTAGGATTCATTCTACTATTGTACAGCTTTATGATTTTTTGACAGATACATAATGTCATGCATTTGTCATTATGGTATTATACAATAGAGGCACAATGCACGAAATTCAAGCAAGAGTAGGCCTTCCTTCCCCCTGCTGCCAGCACCGGCTTCCCTCTGGCACCCGGGACCTGGGCTGGTTTCCCTCCGGCCACCCACAGGCATCTGGAACCCAGGCTGGCTTCACTCAGGCCACCCACAGGCACCAGAGACCTGAGCTGGCTTCCCTCTGGCTGCTTGCTGGCACTGGAGACCTGGGCTTCACTCCTGCCCCGGGTTATCTGGAAGGACATTGGAATGACATCCGGAAGGATGTCTGGTCTAATTAGCATATTACACTTTTATTATTATAGATAGCTTCATTGCTCTAAAATCCCCCTGTGTTCCACCTATTCCTCTCTCCTTGCCTCCTCCCAAGTCCTTGCTAACCACTGATCCTTTTACTTTCTCCATAGTTTTAACTTTGATAAAATGGCATATAGTTGGAGTCATACAGTATATGATGGCTTTTCAGATTGGCTTCTTTCATTTAGTAACATGCATTTAATGTTTCTTCATATGTTTGTGAGGTTTTAAAGTTCATTTCTTTTTATTACTGAATAACATTTTATTGTCTGGATGTACAATAGTTTGCTTATCCAGTCACCTGTTGAAGGATATCTTGGCTGCTTCCATGTTTTGGCAATTATGAATAAAGATGCTGTAAACACCTGTGAGCAGGATTTTATGTAGACATAAGTTTTCAACTCATTTGAGTAAATACCAATAAAAATGGTTGTTGATCATATGGTAAGAGTAGGATTAGTTTTGTAAGAAACTGCCAAAATCTCTCCTAAAGTGTCTGTACCATTCTTCACTTCCACTAGCATAGAAGAGTCCCTGTTGCTCATATTCTCACCAGCATTAGCTGTTGTCAGTGTTATAAATTTAAACCATTTTAATAGGTGTGTAATAGTATCTTATTTTTGTTTTAGTTTACACAACTCCCTGATGACATACGATGATGAGTATTTTTTCATATTCTTAATTGCCATCTGTATATCTTCTTTGTTTGAGTGTCTGTGTAGATCTTTTGCCCATTTTTAAAAATTGAGTTCTTGTGCTCTTACTGTTGAGTTTTCAGAGTTCTTTGTATATTTTAGATACAAGTTCTTTATCTGATATATATTTCACAAATATTTTCTCTTCATGGCTTATCTTTTTATTCTCTTAAAATGGCATTCACAGAGCAGGAATTTTTATTTTAATAAAGTTCAACCTATCAATTTTTCTTTCATGTATAATTGCTTTTGATGTTGTATCTGAAAAGTTATCACCAAACTCAAAGTTACCTTGATTGTCTCCTACATTATATTATAGAAATTTTACACTTTCTCATTTTACTTTAGGTCTATGACCCATTCTGAGTTAACTTTTGTGCAAGTTCTGGTGGCTTTTTATAGCTCCTTTTTCTCATTTATATTCATTATTATTATTATTATTATTATTGTCTAAAGTTTTACATATGTCTCCTTTTTCTCCAATTGACCCCCTAGCCATTCCCACCCCAGGCAAGCCCCCACCACCCCAGTGTCTGTGTTCATTGGTTATGCTAATATGCATGCATACAAGTCGTTTGGTTGCTCTCTATCCCCCTCCCCCACTTCCCCTGCCATTTGTCTCTGGATCTATTTTGTTCATCAAATTATGTTGATCATTATATCCCACATATGAGTGAGAACATGTGATATATATCTTTCTCTAACCGGCTTATTTCGCTTAGCATAATGCTCTCCAGTTCCATCCATGCTGTTGCAAATGGTAAAAGTTCCTTCTTTTTACTGCAGTGTAGTATTCCATTGTGTAGATGTACCACAGTTTTTTAATCCACTCATCTGCACTTAGGATGTTTCCAAATCTTAGCTATTGTAAATTGTGCTGCTATGAACATAGGGGTGCATATGTCCTTTCTGATTGGTGTTTCTGGTTTCTTATATTCTTACTAGAGGCCCGATGCACGAAGAATCGTGCAAGAATAGGCCTTCCTTCCCCTGGCTGCCGGCTCCGAGGCTGCTTTGCTCCAGCCGCTGTCACCACCCACCAGGGGCATGCTCTGAGCCACGCCACGTGGCAGCTCGGAGCACCTTCCAATCCCTGGTGTGTGTGTGTCACAGCTCAGAGCACACCCCCACCCCTGGTGTGTGTGTGTGTCCACTGGGGCTGGAGTCGGCATGCAGTCCCCTCCCACCCACCTGCGTGCATAACTCCTCCTGAGCAGTCTGATGCAGCCTCCTTGAGCCGGTCGTAATGCCCGGCTAATTTGCATATTACCTGTTTAAATGTATAGATTTTAATGTCACCCCCCTCAACAAAGAGGCTTTTCCTGATCATGCTACCTAAAGCAGTTCCTCAGAACCAATCACTAACTAACCCATTATCCTGATTTTCCCTAACATTATCACTATTTAAAATCAAAGAGTAAAAGTGTCCTTTATTTATTTGCATTTTTACTTCCCCTTTGTCTAGAATCTAAGTTGCATGGCTCAGTCCATCTTATCCTGTGCTCTATCCTTAGTGCCTAACATGATATTTGGTACTTTGGTATTAAGGACTTGGCAAGTATTTGGTGAATAAATGAATGATCGGGAAATACACTTAACCAAACTCTTGCTTACATCATGAAATATGTTAAAGACCTTGACTGTGATTTTATGATTAACAAGAATAGAAGATTTCTAGGAATGCAAACTGGAGGATACGGAAAAAGAATCAAGATTAGAACATAAGCATAGCTATTTTGTTTGTTCTGCCTGTAACATAAATTAAACCCAGCTGAATCTTGGATATGGTGCCCAAAGAGGAATGTGACTCTTAGGAAATTAAATGATTTGTATGGAAGTGTTTAGAGTCTCTGGTCAATTGCCAATAGACTTTATTTTTAGAGAATATCTATTTAATCACTGAACAGTCAATAGAAGACTCAGATAAATTGCTTCTCCTTTGCACAAAATGCAAATTAGCTCTGACTAATTTTAATTGAATTTCTATTAAGCAAATAATGGAAAAGAATGTATTTGTAATCTGGGTTAGATTAAATGATAAATTATATTGTTCTCCTATATAAGGAAATAATTATGTGATCCAATCTTCTTATAGTCTCTACTGAATCTTAAATCAAACCAAAAGCCAAAGAAGTATTATAGTTGTGTCCTTGGCTGCTGATGGGCCATTCTGTAAAGATTTTTTAGTTTTTTAAGTATCTGTAGTCATATTTGCCTGTCATAGACCAAAGATAGTCATATCTTTATACAATAGTCATTATCATCAAGGTATTAATGTATCTATTGGGATCAGTTAGTCATCAATCCCTTGAATCTTCTGGTCATTCCTTATAGTGCACAACCCATACAAATTGGAATTTATTTTGGTCTTTCCTACTGAATCTAATTATCTACCTTTCTGTACATGTTTATGAAGGAAGTAAGGGAGAAATATTTATCTTTCTATTGTTTGATGAAGTCCATTAGATCAGCAAAACTACTATCTGACTGAAATGTCTCAAAGCACTGTGTTGGTGACCCACCAAATATGTGACACAGAAAATACTGTCTTTTAGGAGCAATCAGACTCACTTACTTAGAAATAAGAAGAAAAACAACAAAAACGATACAAAATACCTGCTAATTTTTTCACACTTCATAATGGACTAATTCGTTTCATATCCATTATTTTATTTAACGTTCACAGTAAATTTTGAAGATGTTATTAATATGCATTTTAAATGGGAAAATATTATTTACTAGAATTTTCAAAAAGTCATTGTACAGGAACAAAAAATACTTGAATAGAGCTTTAGGGAGTGGTTTGGAGATGGGACAAGGGGAAAGGACATTCTGGTAGAAAATAATGTAAAAATAATCATATCTTTCCAAGAAGAAAGAGCCAATATAACTAAAAACAAATGAGCGGCGTTTGTATTTATTCTAAAAATAAACAATGGGAAAATTATAACAGAGAGAGAGAAAGATAAAATTACTCATTGTGTATTTATGTGCCATTATATATACTATCAGCTTCTAGATTTCTGCACTGATACATGCCAGGCATGGAAGAACAGTAAAGAACATTTTTTTTTTCTATTCTATTCAGTAGTAATATTTTTTTAAAGCAAGAGAGTGTGATGCACAAATGTTACTAATTTCTCTGATTGAAATTTGTGATGCTACAAATTAAATACTCTTGTCACCTGAGTGCCTAAAATGTGGTGTCCTGTCACTGAAAGAATAGAATCAACCCCCAAAAATTGCATTTAATAACTATTTGCCATATTTTTTAATTTATCAAAAAGCATGCTGTTATAAATACAACCATCAAACATTTGCATTTTCAACAAGATTTCTTCTGAGAGCAAATTGGAAATATTTAAAACTTCACTTTAAATTTTGATTCTAAGAGTGGGCATTTATGTGTTTAGGGTATCCATGCAATACACAGAGAGTAAAATACATATGTTTTTGTTTAAACATGAAAATTGTAAGTAAGCTAGAATTATAGAAGGAACTGCCTAATATTGTCCTCCTAAAGAGAAATGATTTTCATTATAAAATATTACAGCTTTAATGAGATTTTTATAGAGAGGAAGATAAATCATTCAGTCAAATTCCACCACCCAGATGCGGTGACTGGTTTCCATTTTAGATATTTCCTTCTGATCTTCAGATATGGCCCTGTTCTTTGCATGGTTATACCTGACTGGAATTAGTGAACATAGAATTATATGTTTTTGCACAATGTGTATGTGTATGTGTGCTACTTAATAAGTTACATTACTATTTAATTAGTTAAATGTCTATATTCTCTTAATCATGCATTTTTGTTTACTGCAGTAAATTCAATTTGAGTTTGCAAAACTATTTCAATGCACTCTACGCCGACTACAAATCATAATGAAATGGGAATCACATTGCATGCATTTTCTTACCATGATCTATTTGTTGAAGGGGAAGGGGTGGTAAAACATAGGTCATGCAGTTATTAGATGAGATTTTTCCCAATTACTTCAAAAGGTTTACATTCAGGAGAAAGCAATTGCAGCAAAGAGAGTCTGTGAGAAGCATCTACCTCAGGCACTTACGCTGCAACTGGAAGCCCAAATATTGACTTCTGAGTCATGAGGGGATTTCTTATCAACTATTTACTTTAAAATTAAAATTTGGTAAAGACGCTTACCCTGATATGTTTGTTTAAGGGCAAATGTCATTTTCCTGATTGAGATCCTATGATAAATGAATGCCAGAGATAGACCTTAGAAAAGAAAAGAAAAAAAATATATATATATACATATATACATATATATATATAAAACTTTCAGGGCCAGTACTATCAATATGTTTATTCTAATAGTTTTCTCCTCATATTGGACTTGAAATTTATTTAAGATGAGAACTCTGTCATATTTATTTTAGTGTCCCTCAGAATACCAGGTATATTAATATTATCATGCATTCAAAAATCTATTGAATTGAGTAACTTTCCAATGGAATCTACTTACCTGTATAAATATTCAGTTGGTAAATTAGACTTGAAATGATAGTATTATTGAATCTTGGTTGCATCTTAAACGTTCTGTTAATCCATTTGCATTGTCTTTGTTCAAGTATTTTACAGTCCATAGCTTTCTTTTCAACCGTAATGCAAACATATTTAAAAAGTGAAAAGTGAAGTCCTTCATGAGTATATTTTACTTTCATAAGAACTGAGTTATTAAACTTGTTGGTTGATAAAATGGAGGAAGTGTCTTGGGATAAGAGCTATCTTTCTGGATGCCAATCTGATGATTCTGTCATTCTCTGCCTACAACATATTACATTTATTATAAAACCAAATTCCTCAAAATGTCACCCTGGAGGCTTTGAGAGATGACACCTGACTACATGTACTATCTTTACCTCCAATCAACCTACCTCTTTCAACAACATTGGCTGTCTTTCTAATCCTGCAATATCTCAACTCTGTGACATGTGAGAACTTTTCATTCCCTTTGCTATCTGCCCTGAACACTTATCCTTTGATTAGTCCTGTAATTGACTCCATAGCCCTGTAGGTCTTGGGTGAAATATCGCCATCTGATCTAAAGTAGCTCCTCACCAGAGTTGTTTGTTGTCACATCACCTTTTTATTGATACTTTTATAAGACTTCTCATGATGATAATCGTATTCATTGGCTATCCCCTCCAAAAAAGTGTAAATTCCATGGGAACCTTTTTCTACCATTTTCTCTGATAGACAGAAGAACCTGAATGAATAAACAAGTAAAATGCAAAAATGTATAACATTTAATAACTTAATATAAGCAACAGATTAATTTGAAGAGGAGATGTTATTCGGAGGCCCTTTAGTTTTTGTTTGTCTAAAACAAATTGCTAGATTGTCTTCCATGTTGTGAGCCAGCCAAACTGTATTATTATCAGCAATTTAGACTCTGAGACATATGAAGTTAGGAAATTTTCCAAAGCTAATAATAGGAATGAAAAAAAGAGAGATCTTTGCACTTTGCACTTTGTTTTTACTAAAAGAAAAAATAACTAAAATATGTTTTTAAATTTTTTGAATGTAGGTAGGTGCTTTCTGATAGCAAGTATTTTTTATATTGATTTTGACAATTAGCTTGAGCAGAAGTTCATAAATTTGGAAGGTTGTTGGGAAGTTGTTACTTCCAGCGAGTAGGAAAAAAAAATAATTCAAACAATATATAAAAACCTTGTTAAAATAAATATTAGGAGACCATAAAAAATAACAGTAGTATTTCATTTTAAATGAATTTCAGTGAGCTTAACAAGTCTAAATGTTGAACTTTGAAGAATTTTTACTATGTGCATGATTCTAATAGAATCTACCCCACTTCAAAGGAAATCAGAGAAAATAATTTCAGATAAAATAAGGATATTTGTGATCTTAGTACACAGTGCTGTAATGTTGACATTTCATAGACATGCTGAATGTTTCTTGCTTTTCTTTGAAAACTTCATATCATACTGTACCATTCAGTCTGTGTACATTTTAAAATCAGAATATTTACCAATTTGCTTTTTAAAACGTGGTATAGGCTAAGGAATAGTGATAGCCTTCTTTTGCTTAATACAAACTTAGAATCCAAATTTTAGAGCTGAAAAGAATCACAGAAATCCCATACTCTATCCCATCATTATATGAAGGCTGCAACAGAGGCTAATTTAAATTGACCAGCTTAGGATCTGGAGAATAGTTACTGGCAGAGCTAAAGCCAAAATTCAAGTCTTATATATTCACTCCAAAACTCTTTGTGAGGTGTTACGCTGTCTACTTCGACTTGATATATTATGTATGTTAGCATAACGGATTCTCTAAATAGGTCGAACAAGCCTTTATTTTGGACGGACAGATTAGTTGAGAGAAGACAAAAAGGATCACAGCAGGTTCAGATGAAAAATTGATGGGAGCCACCATCTAGTAAGTCTGATACTCACTCAGTGTGAGATGTACATATGACAGCAACCAACCCTCTAAAATATTAATATGAGGTTGGGGGAGGGAGGGCGAGCTACAGCCTAGCAAAAGCAGAAAAGTATATAATGGGTAATTATTATTAAGAATTCCAGGGCACGTTAGTTTTCTGTCAGTAAATTGATTTTACTCAGCATTCCTGACTGGATAATTTGTTTGTCTTGCCTGCATATGTTATTTTGTTGAATTATTATCATAATTATATGCGTGAAGCAGTTTTCCTTAAAGTGTAGAGACTTTGCCTACTTCTTGTTAATTTATGATTTAATAATAGCAACAACAACAAAAATAGCAAATATTTATAGGGTGCTAAATATATGCCTGCTACAAATTAGCATTATTTAACACTTTAGATACTTTAATTCCTTTAAATGCTTTAGACATTTCCAAATATATTACATAATTGCCACAAAACTTGTAAGTTTGGTGCTTTTATTTTCTCCATTTTACAGGTGAGAAAACTAAGGAAGATATACTAAGTTGTAGAGCATAATACACTCTGGAAATAATATTCTCAACCATTTTTAAAATGTGTAAAATTAGGTACTGGCCGGTGTTGGTCAGTGGTTAGAGCCTTGCCTCAAGCCAAAGGTCAAGGATTAGATTCCCAGTCAAGGGCACGGGCCTGGGTTGGGACTTAGCTCCCTGCCCATGGCTGGAGCGTGTACAGGAGGCAACCAGTGGGTGTGTCTCTCTCCCATCTGTGTTTCACTCTCCCCCCCCCGCCGCCTCTTTTTACCCCTCTCTGAAAAGCAATGGAAAAAAATATCCACAAGGTGAGGATAACAAAAATAAATAATAATAATGCTAATACACATGTCTAGCTAGACATACAATAATAAAATGTGTAAAATTAGCTTTTGAAAAAAGAGGCTTGACACGTTAGCCAAAATTAAGAGAAAAGGTCGCATTCCAAACTGATTCTTTCTGCTGATATTGGCAGGATTTTTGCTGCTCTAATAGTTTCTGCTTAATGGAAAAATTGCTTTAAGCACACATATACTACCATGGCAGTAGGATAAAGATAGTTAGCACTTTCTTTCTCCTCTGTGATGATTCCAGTGCTGCCTATCCGTACAAAAGCACTCTAAATTTAACCTGAAAAAATATAACACTTAAGAAATTACCATAATAAACTTAAAAAAATTACTAATGCATAAAGGGGAGCAATATAATTAGTCATTTATTAAATAAAGCACAATGGAAGCATTCACTATAATGTTGTTATAAAAACAAAGAATAATCAAAACGCATCCTATTGATTTGAGAGCTCTCCAGTAAGGAGGCAGGCTTTCAGTAACGGGACTATCACATTTAGCAATAAGTACCATGCATGTATACATACATGCCTACATATATCAGGATTTTAATGAATGGTCCATAGCCTCATATAACACTCCCCTTTTTTCAGAGGGTTATACCTGATAATGAATATTCTTTGAAAGAATCTGCCCCATGGTGCGGGAGGGGGGGTGGAACAAAACACAAAATGAAGATCCCCTTCTAAGATATTGAAAAGCCTCATTACTTTATGTCATATTGCTTTTCTTCACCCCTTCATCTTAATAAATTTTACCAGCCCTCCAAACGTCAGTTTAATTATCTCATCTCTGAAGTTTTTCTTTACCTTGATTTTTCTCCTTTGACTTTTCCCAGCACTGATATCTACGCACCACACGTAGCACTCAGTTATGTGGTATTTGTGCTGTTAATTATTGATTCCACTACTAGCCTGTGTGTATTAAATAATACACACCTTGCAAGCAGTGTCTCTGTCTTGGTTTTATTTAAGTCACAGCACTTACCACAGAATCATAGGTCGGAGACTCTCAGAGGTACTCTGGTCCCTTTGTCCCATCAAAAGCAGTGCCTACAGAGTTCTGGTCCATAATAGCCACATGGGGGGCGCCTGAAGTCACTAACTCCCACAGACACCCCAAATCCACAGCTACACACAGCACAATTCTCTGCGAAAGAGATTCAGAAACTAGCTGGGCAACGCCTGCACACGAGGGGAATGAGAAAATACCCACTTCGAAACAGGTAGGAAACACGGAAATGTCTCTCCCCATAAACCTACCAGACAGCAACATACAAGAGGAGGGCACTTTCAACTCCCAGCCTCTTCCTGAGAAGCAAAAGATGTGGGCCCTCTACTTAGCACCTCACTTTTAAGACTTCCATCTGAAGGAAGTGCACCATTTCCTAGGAGAGCCCACGGGGCTTTCGTCCATGAAACCGATAAGACTAGAGCATCTGGCTCAAAGGATCTTCTGTGGCTACCTTCTCAGGGTTCAGCACAGGGGGAGAGAGGACGAAAATACCCATCCCCCAGTCTTTTACTATAAGCAGCCAATTGGCATATTTTAAAAGCTGCTGCCTGAGAATGCCATCCCCGAGGTTCCCCCTCAGCCCCTCTCCAGATAGCCAGTGTCTCCCTGGAAGGACCTTGTAAACATGTCTAGCTAGACATACCAAGAAAAAAGAGAGAGCACTCAAACAAAATTGGAATGGAAGAGGAGACAATACAACTGATACTGCACAAATAAAGGGAATGATAAGAGACTACTATAAAAATTATATTCCAGTAAATTAGACAACCTAAAAGAAATGAATAAATTTCTGGAAACATCAACTTACCAAGACTGAATCATAAGGAAATAGAAAATCTAAACATAATAAAGGTCATGGATGACAAACCCACAGCTAACATTATCCTTAACGGTGAAAAGCTGATCCCTGTCGGGAGAAGTGACATCTTAACAATATTGAGTCTTCTCACCCATGGACTCATTGTGTCATTCCATTTGTGTAGATTGTCTGTAATTTCCTCCAGTAATATTTTGTAGTTTTCAATGCACAGGTCTTGTGAATCTTTTCTTAGATTTATCCAGATTATTTCATGTGTTGGATACTATTTTAAATGAATCATTTTTGAATTTCACATTCTGATTGATTGATGCTCAATCAATCAGAATTTGAAAACACAACTGAGCCCTGGCTGGTTTGTTCAGTGGTTGGAGCATCAGCCCATGGACTGAAGGGTCCCATGGTCAAGTCGGGTCAAGGGCACATACCTGGTACCTCAGTTGTAGGTTGGATCCCTGACCCCTTCAGGGCACGTGTGGGAGGCAACCAATTAATGTGTCTCTCTCATATCAATGTTTCTCTCTCTCTCTCTGTCTCTACCCTCCCTTCCCCTCTCTCTAAAAAACAACAGGGAAAAAAAATCCTTAAATGAGGATTATCAAAAACAAACCAAAAAAAAAAAACCACACACACACACACACAAACAAACAAACAAAAAACCCCCACACAACTGATATTTTAGTAGGATAATTTTATATTCCATGACCTTGCTAAACTGACTTGTTAGTTCTAGTACCTGTTTTATACATCCCATCAGATTTTCTACATAGATGATCATTTCATCTGCAAAAAAGTTTTACTTCCTTCAGTCAGAAAAAGAAAACAAAGCTGAAAGCTTTTCCTCTAAGAAGAGGAACAAGACAAGTAAAGGTGCCCACTCTCACCACTTTATCCCAACATAGTACAGGTAGTCCTAGTCAGAGCAAAAGTCAAGGTAAAGAAATAAAAGGTACCTAAACTGGAAAAAAAGGAAAAAATATCTCTATTTGCAAATTACATGAGATTATATATAGAAAACCCGAACAACTCCACCAAAAACAAACAAAAAACAACAACACACAAAACAAAACAAAAACACCACTGTTAGAAGGAATAAACCAATTGTTCATACTAATCAAAGCAATCTACATATTTAATGCAATGCCTATCAAAATTGTGATCACATTTTTATAGAAGTAGAGAAAACAATAATAAAATTTGTATAAAATCACAAAAACCCTGAATAACCAAATAAGGAGAGGTTGGTAAAGAATACAATCTTTTCAGCTATAAAATGAATTAGGTCTGAGCTAATGTAGAACTGGAAACTATAGTTGATAATACTTTATTGTGAAAGGGAAATTTATTGAGAGAGTGAAACTTATATATTCTCACCAAAAAAAAAGCAAAAATAATAAAGATGTGAGGTGATAGACATGCTAATTAACTAGATGGGGAAATCCCTTCATAGAGTATACATATCAAATCACCACAATGTACTCTTTAAATATCTTACAATGTTGTCAATTATACCTCAAGAGAATTAAATGATTTAAGTGCATATTTATTTGGAGGTAAGCATGGTATTCATTCATGTAAGTGAAGGAGCAACTGAAGAGTTTTCCTCTTTGAAGGGATTTGGTTAGTGCTCTGCTGATAGAAGCAGGAAGTTAAAAATCCAGTAAAATATTTATTAGGTGAAACATAACTAATGTTGCCAAGTTATCTTGTGTCAAAGAATCTACAGTGATTTCAAAATGTTTATATCAATACTTATAATTGTATTTCTTCAAAATCCATATAAAACCTCAAGTAAGACTATAAAAGGAGTAAATAGTATTCTTTAAATATTTTTATTGATTTCAGAGAGGAAGGGAGAGATAGAAATATCAATGATGAGAGAGAATCATTGATCAGCTGCCTCTTGCACAACCCCCACTGATGATCAAACCCATACACGTGTATGTGCCCTGACAGAGAATTGAACCATGACCTCCTGGTTCATAGGTTGATGCTCACCACTAAACCACACTGGCTGGAAAGTATATTTTTTAAATAATGATGGTAACTTGTCCTAATGTTCCTTGACATAATGCTTTTAGAATTGTTAAAAATAATTAATAGATCCATGAAAGTATTAATGCTCCCCATAATAGGCTAATGGTGGATCAACTTGAATCCCATCTTCCTTGTTTCTTATATTGAATTATAACTTTTTTAAGTGATTGGCTCTTCTAATTAGTTTAAAACTAGAGGCCTGGTGCACAAAATTCATGCATAAAATTCAGCCCAGCCTGCACCCTCTCCAATCTGGTACCCCTTGGGGAATGTCCGACTGCCGGTTTAGGCCCGATCTCAGGCCTAAACCAGCAGTTGGACATCCCTCTCACAATCCTGGACCACTGGCTCCTAATCACTCACCTGTCTGCCTGCCTGGTTGCCCCTAACTGCCCCCCCCCCCACCAGCCTGATCACCCCTCATTGCCTCTGTGTGCCAGCCTTATCACCCCTAATTGCCCCCTCCTGCTGGCCTAGTCACTTCTAATTGCCCCCCTTACTGCCTTCCCTGCCAGACTGGTCACCCCCAACTGTCCCCCTCTGCCAACCTGGTCGCCCCTAACTGCCCTCCTGCTGGCCTGGTTGCCCCCAACTGCACCCTCTTGCTGGCCTAGTCGCCTCTTACTGCCCCCCCCCCTGATGGCCAAGTCACCACCAACTGCCCCCCCCCTGCCGGCTTGGTCACCCCAAACTGCTCCCCCTGCTGGCCTGGTTGTCCCCAACTGCCCCCTCTGCCAGCCTGGTTGCCTTGCACGGTCCCCCCCACCAGCCTGTTGGCCGCATGCAGCCTGCATGTTCAGTCATTTGGTCATCCCTCACTAACCCCTCTGCTGACCTGGTCATAGGCAGCCATCTTGTGAGGGTCAATTTGCATATTATCTCTTTATTATATAGGATTACTTAGGAATTAAGGCTAGAAATATGAACTTGGTGATT
This sequence comes from Myotis yumanensis, assembly GCF_028538775.1. NCBI lineage: Eukaryota > Metazoa > Chordata > Mammalia > Chiroptera > Vespertilionidae > Myotis > Myotis yumanensis. The sequence continues at coordinate 18,448,397 of NW_027223759.1, forward strand.
AGTAAATAGAGTCCTTTGGAAAGAAAATTTTAAATCATATTCATTTGGTGTAAGACTACCTAAATCTCATGATTATATCCACAAAAATCCCAGTGTTAGTTGCCTTACTTGTCTTTTCTCCTTATTTATTTAGCAATGCCAGCACCTGGCATGGTCTTCTATTACCTTCTAAATTCTTTCTATTGATTGGATTAATCAAAATGTTGACTTTGAATGATTGCTGAGCTCTATCCATAACTTAGAACTTCTAAAACTAAAAATAACTCTACTCCTCACATTTTTTTAATCTTTTCACTATTATAAGACTTATCAATGACTTCTTTCTGCATCCCATTATAAGAATGGCAGCATAAAATAAAATATATGCTGACAGTTCTCAGATTTATTATTGTATTTGATATATTCACATTTTAAAAAGTGATGTTCCACTGTTAAATTAATCCAAAGAGATTAAATCTCCTTAAGAGAAATTAATCCTCTCAGAGTGGTATTTTTTTTTGCCAGCACTACTTAATCAGACCATAATTGCAGGGGGGCTTTCTGAGCCTGCAACACTGTTTATCTATTCATCTATTTTAGGTAGAATTTTTTTTCTTAACGTCTTAAAATATTGACTTTCTGTCTAATCATTACAATCAAAAGCATTCACATTAATGCATTTCAATGAAAGTATCAACACCAATATAAAACTATATCTTGGAAGTAGATTTGATTTATGTACTTGAAAAATCAGTGTGTGCGAAAATTAAAAAGTCAAATTTTCATGAATATTAGCTTAAAGTTTTCAACTAAAGTTCTCAGAGAACTCAGCTCTAGTTCTAGCAGTGAGCACCTGTCCACCTGAGTTCATGATTTTCCATCTGTCAAACTTGACTGTGGTTGACACCCAGCCTGAGTCAACAGCAAATCATGGACTTAGTCACAGGGACTCCATCAAAGAGCTAATGTTTGTTTGTATATATTCCATCCTTACCTGGCTATAACCAGCCTACTTTATACCTATACAATGTCTCTCCCTTCCCCAAAGAAAGAGAGCTTATTAAGCAAGACACAGTAATGCTTATGTCTGCTCTTACTGCCTTTCCCAAGATGCTTGTCTGGCCAAACTACAAATCTAATTTGATCAAACTCCTGAGCATATAACTAACATTAACAACTGTTAGAACACACTTTAATTCTATTACCTCACAGAATGAAGAATTCTTGGTTTGTTTTAGAGTAATGGTTGTGTCCATATTCCTGCATGGGCAGTGGACCTAGTCATGGTCACGGTGCAGTCTGCCCAAGGTTTGGTGAAATCAGGCCCATTGACTATGGAGAGGTGGAGGGTAGAAGAGGTGGCACCAGACCCAGTGTAAGAGTTAGATCATAGGCATGATGGACAGTGCTCATGTCCACCATTTCACTCGATTTTTGAGGTCAGAACTCTGCTTTCATCATTGCTTTCTGAAAAATCTTGCAGTTGATACCCAGGGAAAGAAAGTGGGCAGGGCCTTTTATGGCTGCTCAATCTGCTTGAGAAGTAATTGTTGGATGCATGCTTTACTACACAACAAATTTCCACTCATACCCATACAATGAGGAATATATTTAAATTCTAAACTTATTTTATACTCTAATGAAACACCTTTTTTTTTCTAACTAGCATTTCTTAAGTATATTTTTTGCATCTTACCTATAATAAACAATCCTTCAGGGATACTGAATTTCCTCCATTCCCAATATCTCTTTAATTGGAAAAGAAGGTATAGGAGATCAGACAGGTGACCAATCTGTTACACATTCTCAAAACATTTTCTTGCCCATGTTCAGTTAATTTATCTTTTTAAAGTTTCCCTTTAATTAGGTAACTTTAAAATGTGATGTCCTACAATAAATAATAACCTCATTGTTTTGTGGTCAAAATGCACAACTAAGCTTTTCAGTCTACGTAGTATAATCAAAGACAGTGTGAAATCTATCCTCATACTCACCACATTTTTTTAATTAGAAAGAATGAAAAAGAAATTGTTATTACACGGAAGAGATTAAAACTGTGTGCATTTAAAAATGAAGAATTGTAAACCTGCAAGGATAAAAGTATTTCCATACTAATAAGTTGAATTATTCAAAGGAAAAAATGCAATATTTTGTATGGGTTTTAGGGTGTGAATCATTTCCTTTATGATGAAAATGATCATGTTTAATGATGTGAATCATATTTTTTAACAGTTATGATAAATCTCTTAAACCCAAACTGAAAATTATGTGTCAGAGGCTCTCAAATTAAAAACAAAAGAAACACCCTCCCAGGGCAAGTTAGTAATTTTTAGAAATGTATTATTTCTCAGTTTATGCACTTGAATACCACTTGGTAAATTCACCTGCTGCAATAATGTGTGCTTTGGTTTCATGCAGAGGGAAAGATATCTCATTATATCCTTTTAATAATAATTTTAATCCAAATGGCTATGGAGAGAATAATTTTTATCCTGGGTATAGTTGGTCATATCTCCAATGTGTACCTGGGCCTGACTTAAACCTTTGCATAGGACTCTTGGTGTCATATTTGCTTAGTATAGATTTAGGGACACTCCAGATCAGATGAATCCTTCTATAAGTGCTCATGGATGGAAACCTATATATTGGCCTCTCTCCATGTGTTCTGGTCTGCTGAGCTGCACTGATTTCTAGAAATGTGATTATTCACACTGATGATGTTTTATTACTTTACTAGAGGCCCAATGCATGAAATCATGCACGGGTTGGATCCTTAGGCCTAGCCTGTAATTGGGGCCATCTTCTGCCCGCTCACCAGTCCCCAGTCCCACCCCACTGCTGCCACCTACCCGGTTCCCCTCACCAGTCCCCAGTCCTGCCCCACCACTGCCACACTCCCAGGTTCCCCATTCGCCATCCAGTGATCGGAGCCTGTGGGCCGGGGGAGGGACTGAGAAGGGGTCAATGCACCTCATAGAGACTGGTCCAGTGGTCATTCTGGTTGTTACACTGTTATGGTCACTGGGCTTTTATTATATAGGATGTTTATGGAATCAAAGGCACTAGGTTATTATTTTACTTAGAATAGGAATGATTCAGACTTATTTTTTAGAAGTAGCATTCTGTTATTCTAACTAAGAACTATAATACAGTGGAATATAATTAGTACCTTATTTCTATATGGACTTTCCATTCCTAGCTCTTTTTGAGGCAAATTACCCAAGTTCATTTCTGTTGCCACAGATCCAGCTGACAAAGCATTCGAGTCAGGGTTTTTACTGTTGAAGGGAAGTGCAAAATGGAAGCAACTCCTTCTCTTAAAAAATCATAAGACAAAATAAATAATTGCTGAGTATAAATATATGATTACAGAATAAAAAATAAATAAAACCATCTTTAGATATCTTACGACATTATTTTAAATGAGCAAACTCTAGTTAAAATGTTTTCAAGTAGACAAAATATATATTTTTAAAACTAGGTAAGTCAAACCAAACATTTATTTTAATGAAATTTAATTGATGATCCATCTGCCTAAGTGTCATCTTTAAGAAAATCCATGCTCTACCTGGTTTGGCTCAGTGCATAGAGCATCAACCTGTGAACCAAAGGGATTTGGGTTCTGGGTTTGATTCTGGTCAAGGGCATGTACCTTGGTTGCAGGCTTCTCCCTGGCCCAGGCCCTGATCAGGGTATGCGCAGAAGGCAACCAATCTATGTGTTTCACATTGATGTTTCTCTCTGTCTTTCCCTTTTTCTTCCACTTTCTCTAAAAGTCAATGTTTAAAAGGTATATCAAAATTAACTTTTATTTCTCCTCTCATTTCACATGAACTTTTTCAATTTCTCTATCCAAGATTCTTTTTCAGATACTTTTTGTCTATTTTCCGAATAGGCCACCAGCAAGGAATGACAAGATGATTAATGTTTTTGACTTTGTTTTTTAAATTTTAAATATTTTTATACATTATCAAGGGGTTTTTTTGTTTCTATTTCCTTTTCCATATTATTAGACAAAAGACCCATATCTTTATTAAGCTACCCATAATAATTTTTAAGTAATTTAAAGAGATTATTCAAATATTGCTATGCACTAATAATTATTCAAATTAAATCTACTCCATAGTGGCATTATTGACTTGTTTTCTTGAGGCATTATATTTGTATGTAGATCTGATAACTCCTTATTTATCACAAGTTTGTTTGTAGTTTAGAGCATAATATTCTATTGTTACTGTGTACTATATGGCCAATTCAAACCTTAGAAACTTGGTCAATATATCTTCTTTGAAAATAAATACATAACTATATTTTGCCTTGGATTATGTTTTCTTAGAAATTGAACCATTACTATCCCATTAGTCACATTTTTACACATATAAAATATTTTTTCTTCTTAAGTTAGTTCCATTTATGTAATTATGGTTATAGTTGCATGATGTTAAAACTTATGGAGGAGAGTTAGCATTAATATTGAATTGTACTTATTTATGTATGAATTTTAAAGTTGTTTCAGAAAGTCATAAATTTACACTAAGTGCTCATTTTATTGTCTCCAGATTCTAAAACATAAATAAAATCCTGAAGTTTCACTTTTAAATTTAGTTTTAATAGTTTTAACAGTTAAGAGCATATACTTTAAAGACAGTCTTTCAGACCAAGTAGGATTTATCCCAGGGATGCAAGGATGGTACAATATCCGCAAATCAATAAACGTGATATATCACATAAACAAATTGAAAGAAAAAAAACCACATAGTCATATCAATTGATGCAGAAAAAAGCATTTGACAAAATCCAACACCCATTTTTGATAAAAACTCTCAGCAAGGTGGGAATAGAAGGATCATACCTCAACATAATAAAAGCCATTTATGACAAACCCACAGCCAACATCATACTCAGTGGGCAAAAACTAACACCATTTCCCCTAAGAACAGGAACAAGACAGGGATGCCCACTCTCACCACTCCTGTTCGACATACTACTGGAAATATTAGCCATTGCAATTAGACAAGAAGAAGAAATAAAAGGCATCCAAATTGGAAAAGAAGAAGTAAAACTGTCCTTATTTGCAGATGACATGATATTATACATAAAAAACCCTAAAGACTCCATCAAAAACTATTAGACTTAATAAATGAATTTGGCAATGTAGCAGGATACAAAATTAATGCCAAGAAATCTATGGCAGTTCTATACACCCATAGTGAACTTACAGAAAGAGAGAGAAAAAAAAACAATCCCATTTACCATCGCACCAAAAAAATTAAGATACCTAGGAATAAACTTAACTAAAGAGGTAAAAGACCTCTACTCAGAAAACTACAGGACGTTGAAAAAAGAGATAGAGGAAGACATAAACAGATGGAATAACATACCATGTTCATGGATTGGTAGAATCAACATCATTAAAATGTCCATATTACCCAAAGCAATCTCTAAATTCAACGCACTTCCCATTAAAATACCAATGGCATATTTCACAGACCTAGAATGAACTCTCCAAAAATTCATCTGGAATGAAAAAAGACCCCAAATAGCTGCAGTGATCCTGAGAAAGAAGAACAAAGTAGGTGGGATCTCAATACCAGATATCATGCTGTATTACAAAGCCACTGTTCTCAAAACTGCCTGGTACTGGCACAAGAACAGACATATAGATCAATGGAATAGAATAGAGAACCCCGAAATCGACCCGAACCAATATGCTCAATTAATATTTGACAAAGGAGGCAAGAACATACAATGGAGCCAAGATAGTCTCTTCAATAAATGGTGTTGGGAAAATTGGACAGATATATGCAAGAAAATGAAACTAGACCACCAACTTACACCATACAAGAAAATAAACTCAAAATGGATAAAGGACTTAAATGTAAGACGGAAAACCATAAAAATACTAGAAGACAGTCTCTCTCTCTCTCTCTCTCTCTATCTCTCTCTCTCTCTCTCTCTCTGTCTCTCTCTCTCTCAGATTTGAATCCCAGATCTGCCACTTATAGAGAAAGCTTGAACAAGTTACTTAATCTTTTCTTGAATATATTGTTGAATTTTAAAGAATGACTGCTTTTAGGATAAGGGGATATAGAAAGAGAGAACATTCTGATAAAGTGACACAGTGTGATGAAGTTATGAGCAAGAAGTTGTCAAGAGACCCAGAGAGGTATCGACTAAGCCAGATAATGCACATGTGTAATGGGTTAGAAATGTTAGGAAATAATAGATCGGGTGGGTTCACATTACACAAAACCTTGAACATCTGGAAAGAAGTAACAGTTGAGTAGAAGTGTATGATGATGAGAGCTGTTTTCAGTTAATTCATTTATATAGAAAGAAGAATAAAGCAACACATTAGCTACTGTATTATTTTGATGTGTAATAGAGTTAAACTAAATATAATTTAAAAAGAAAAAGAAAAAGAAAAAAAGGAAGTGGAACATTGTGAGAGGAATTTCAGTGGGAGAATTGCCTGGATGGAGGCTCCTGAGCCCATCACCTCCCAATCATCATTTCTAGTTTCATCTATTCCGCGCCCCCCCCCCCCCACACTGGTTTTTTCAGTGGCAGGGAAGTAACAGTGAGGGAAGCAGCAGCAAATGGGTAGGAGATGTTAGGAGTGGAACAGTCAGGAGAGAGATCAGTAGCTGTGCACTCTTGAGTGGCCTTTCATTGTGTGCACGCATAAAAGAATGCAGTCCTACACCAACTTTTCTTTTTATACCTGTTAACAACATATCTGAAGAAACCCACCTTGCTGTAAAATTCACAAATGGGTGGTATTTATTATTAAACACATTAAACTGATTTAGAGACTATTACTTCCTATTGTTGGTACAGTTGCCATAACCTCAGTTTGGAAAAAAAAAAGTAAAACTGTTCTGTTGCCTTTAAATAAAACTAAAACCATGAGTGATTTCATCTCAAATATGAGGTCATCTAGGGAGACAATGTGGCTACCTTGAAGTGAATACATTATTTTTTTCTTTTTACCAAGTCATGCATAAATATCTCTTTTATTGGCTTTGGCTATTCAGACTTAGTTTAATATGGAAATGTACTTTTCAAGGCAGTACAGACCTCTGGCTTCTAATCCAATGATAGTGGTGAATGAAATGAGATTGGAAATATCTTGTCATTTATCGGCACTAGCTTGTTTTGTTCATGGAGCATTAATAATGGAAGAGGAGATTGTACTGATTTTGTCATCCTCTGTATAACCAGCTTCTATGCTTCTATTATACTAGCCTTTGTCACCTTGGTGACCATGTTCCCTTCTGACCTTTCTTTACAAAGAAGATTTTCTTTCCAGCTTATGAATCCCAAGTGCCTTAATGAGTGCTTCTGTAGGTAGCCTCTCGTACAATGTTGTAATAATGCAAAACAGTGCTCAGAAAGGCAACACAGCAGTAATCCTATTATGAAAAGCAGCCTGTGTCAGAGATAACATAAAACACAGTTTCAGTGGGATGGGAGAACATGGTGGTTCATCCATGGGATGCTGAACAAGAGGTGCTCTTAACCTCATCAGCCGGTAGCTGACTGTGGGTTCTAATTTTCATTTGCTTATCATGCTACTGCTCAATGATGGGCAGTTACTCTTGCCTGCTCTGTTGCTAGCACTTTTTTTTTTTTAATAGGGACCCATAATAAAAGTTGTAGTTAATAACTGTGAAGAAATTTCCCCTCCTCCCCTACCTCTGTAGACCCTGAGATTTTAATAAAATGTGTTGTGGCTTGTTTTTGTATTTTTTTTTTTTTAGAAAATATTTCTCTCATTAACTTCGATAACTCTAAACCAGGTTTCTAGATTCTTAAATACATAGACATGATTTTCTTTAATTCTCTAACTTGGATATTTTGTCTCAAGATTCTATTAGGGTTACATAATATAAATCTTCATATGCTGACCCTCATCTGATAATTTCAAAAACAGCTGATATATGGCCCACAATGGCCATTCTCATGTTCTTACCTTCATGCTTAAATCTGTGATAGTTAGCATTTCACCAAATGGTCAGTAGGTCTGATGTTGCCAGACGCTGAATAAAGAGCACTGTGATCCAAATTAGTTAATTTAAAAAGCTCTCATTATTGGATTAATAACAAAACCTTATGCCATAGGCATGGATACATAATGAAACACAGAAAGTATATACAGTCCCAAACAACCCTCTGTTAGACACACCCAGGTTGTAGTGCCCGCTCCTGATTCCTGGATACACAGGGTGGGTATGTTTGCACTCTAGAAAATTAGAGCCAGGACCCCATTAGAGATAATAACCTCCTCACTTAGCAGTTGAGAAAACCACATCCCAGAGAAAATGTCCCATTTTCTAACCAAGGTCACAGTGGGACTTGTGTCGATATAAGGACAAGAAGCCGAGTTTTCTGACTTCCAGCCCAATGTTATTTCCACTTCATTTTACTGCCACAAAGTACAAGTCATTAACATTAGCATAGAAAGTAATTTGAGCACATGCTCCATTGAAGACAGTCTATGTTATAATGTCAAAGATATCCAAGCCCGGGAATGGGACCATTATAGTGTCAACTGAATGATGGTCTCCCAAATGAAGTGAGCATAACTCTGAACTCATTCTGCCTTTTGAGAGATGCCTATCAATCACTTAAGTTTCCCAAACCTACATGAGTAAATTTCCAGAATGGTTTTGATTCTTTAGACTGCAAGTATCCCGATGGTTAATGCTAGAACCGATGTAAACATCAAGGGGCTTATTAATTTACAAACCAAGCAGACCAGAGGAAGGGAAGTGCCATAATAAATTCATCAGTGTCACAGGGTTGAGATTCTCCTTCTCCGTGATTCTATTGGCTTTGCTTTTCTAGTACCACTATGTTTCTCGGCATTACATGCAGCCGTAGGCAGGAAAAAAAGTGACTAATGTCTGTCTGTGTCCCTTTTTCAGAGTAGAGGAAAACTTTTCCAGTCACTCTCCCAGTAGACTTCCTCTTATGGCTCATTAGTCAGAATTACATCACATGTCCTTGTCTAAACCAATCACTGTCAAGAAAATGGAATTACCACAATTGGCTTAGAGTAACCAACCTTTATTTCCCCTGAAGCAAAAAGCCTTCATGTATCTGGACAAAATCAGAATTCTGTTGGAGAAAAAGAATTTGGAAATATTTGAGGGAAGATGATGATTGAGTCACATAATTTGGGTATATTTCTTAATTGCTAAGCATATGCTTCTTTTAGAAGATATTTAGAATGTAAGACATTATCAGAACCCAGGATTCATCAGCACCTGACAAGTGACAACTCCTTGCCAACATCTGGAAACATCTGTTGCATGCAGTAACATGGCACCTGGGAATAGGTACTCCCGTGCCAATTATGACTGATATGCCATACTTGCAGGAATCATTATTCTATGCACAGGAACAGGAAACTCGGCAAATGTTAGAGAACACAAGTTTTAACTTAAGCAATAATGGAAGTTTTCATTCACTTTCCAACCCCTGACCCCCAAATAATCTCATTGACTCTCCCAGAAATTGCACTTGATGAGGGATGTAAACGCTTTAGCAGTCAGGCTCCATAGCAGCACAGAATTTAGACCAGACCTAATGTAGCGGGATGTTATTTAAAGCCTGCGAATGGGATGGCAGAGGTAAAAACAGGCATCTTTCCTTCAAAGCACACAGAATAGACTTATTTGGCTCTAGCAGAGGGTTCCTGACAGGTCAGAACCTAACCTGAAGGGGAGCAAGCTGAGAGGGGTCAGGGAGCTAGGTCAATTATGCACAGCTGAAAAGATGCCGCTGCTTTTCAGCTTCCTTTGTATCACAATCTGGCTTTTTACATTGCTTCTTCTAAAGCACTCTCATTATGTTGCTAGGAACCTGTAACTGGACATGTTGCCTTAAATACGCTTTGCAAACAAGGCCAGTTTTGAGGATTTGTTCAGGAGCAATCATTTTTGCTCCTTCCCCTAGTTATGCTTCAAAGTAGAGAAAAGATCATAAAGTTCAGGTTGAGTTAAATTCTGTAGGTTTCCTTAATGTTAGGCTAGATTATTTGGATTTTATAACTATGAACTAAGGCAATCAGAGGAAGTGTTTAAATAGAGTAAAAGAGTGAAATCGGGATTTTAGAGAGGCTAATGTGTTTTGGACTTTGTAGGATAGGAAAGTGGAACAGGTGAAGTGAGTGAAATACTGCACAATTCAAAAGGAAGTGAAAAAAACCCTAAACCATGGAAATGACTGAGACAGACAGAGCCACCGCCAGAGAATAGTAACAGGAATCAACGGAGGATTCAGTGTGGAGAACTAGGTGGAGCTAGGAACTAGTACATGTTGATTACTATAGTATCCAAGTCTAAGTGACAGCAATGATGATAGAAATGGAGTGGTTTTTTTTTTTCTTCAGAGAATCTATGGTTTTGTTTTTTGGTAGCCCCCAATACATGCTTGAAAGAAAAGACAGCATTCTTCTCTTATTCCCATCTTTGTTAACACAAATATCTAACACAATGCCCAGAATAGAGTAGATGTTCATTAATATTACAGAATAGATGGGAGGTTTAGTCATTAATAAATTGCTGTTAGTATATCCCTGAAACTTTAATATGGTAATGGTAGATGAACAGTGAAATTTAATTTTGTAAACAATTTTTCAGAATAAACTTTGAAAAAAGGCATCTTGACCTATAACCTAGAGTATTCTCTATTGCCACGTGTTCTTAAAATATTTGTCCAGTGCCATGAATTTATACGCAGGATGCCAAGCCCAGTGAGGCTGGTCTATCTATCTTAATCTTTGAAAGTTAGCACTGCTTTAAAGATCCCATGTGGTCCAGCCCCTGCACGTTCTCTAGCCTCATCTCTGCTACTTCACCTGACACCAAACCCCAAATCCTTCTCTGTCCATCCACAGTGACTGTTTTTCTCACTTCTCGCTGCCATGCTCCCTCCTTTGGATCCTTTGCCTGAAATCTTTTATTCTACTTCTACCTTTACCTGGTCCAGTCCTGCTCATTCTAAAGATGTGTTACTTCCCTCCAGAACTCCAAGTACTCAACCCGGGTCAAAGGCCTTTACCTGCTCCCATGACACACCAGCCTTTCTTCACACAGCTCATATCACACTATTTAGTTGCCTTTTTGTTTGCCCTTTCTTATTAGCCACTAGTAGCCTGGTGCACGAAATTCATGCACATTGAAAGGGAATTAATTGCCCTAACTGGTTTGGCTCAGTGGATAGAGCATCAGCCTGCAGACTCAAGGGTCCCAGGTTCGATTCCAGTCAAGGGCATGTACCTTGGTTGCGGGCACATCCCCAGTGGGAGGTGTGCAGGAGGCAGCTGATCAATATTTCTCTCTCATCGATGTTTCTAACTCTCTACCCCTCTCCCTTCCTCTCTGTAAAAATCAATAAAATATATTTTTAAAAAAAGTGGTGACTCAGATTCCAATCTGTTCAGTAGGTTAAATTGGCCTATTGCTCAAATTGTTTTAGTTTACTTCAAACTACTGCAGCAGCGATGGCGAACCTATGACACGCGTGTCAGAGGTGACACGCGAACTCATTTTTTTTGGTTGATTTTTCTTTGTTCAATGGCATTTAAATATATAAAATAAATATCAAAAATATAAGTCTTTGTTTTACTATGGTTGCAAATATCAAAAAACTTCTATATGTGACACGGCACCAGAGTGAAGTTAGGGTTTTTCAAAATGCTGACACGCCGAGCTCAAAAGGTTCACCATCACTGGACTACAGAGTGGAAATGTAAATGCCATGTATTATAACATTTATACTAATTTTTTAGATCATTTTTCATTTACAGAAATACTAGTATAGATTCCAAGAATAAATCTAGAACACAGGTCCCTTTGTTTATTAGAATATAATTGCTTATTAATCTGGAATATCATTAGAAAAAAATAAAAATAAATGATCCCTCTATTTTGTTGTAAATAACATTTTATTGATAAGAAAATTCAGAATAGTTTTCAAGTTGATTCATAGGTAAAAGGCCTAAATAATTCCACTTATCCTTACAGTTAAACTTATGTTTCCTTGAGAAAGCCCTCTATGGTCCCAAGCTGCATTGACTTTTTATTTTTTTTTCTGTGCTTCTATTATACTTTGTGCATACATTATTGTTATTTCAACCTTCTAATGTAATGCTTGCTTTTAAGCTTGAAAAGTAACACCTGTTCTTTTGAAGTGAATAAGTCTGTATAGAGTTATATAAGGAAAGATATAGCAACCTCCTGCTTCCCTTTTCCAAACCCATCTATCCTGAGTTAGAGAAAGAATTTTGCAGGTTTTCTTCCCCACTTTTCTGTCGTGTGGTGTGTGTGTGTGTGTACACACACCAATGCTGTTCCCACATTGATTTATTATTATTTGGTTTTAGTCTGTCTCTTGCACTCTTCCAATGATTCTCAATCCTTACTGCACATTAGAATTGCCTAGGGTGGTTTTTAAGAAACAAATATATTGACACTAGAGGCCCAGTGCATGGATTCGTGCACAGGGGAGAGGGGCTCCCTCTCGCAATCTGGGACCCCTTGGGGGATGTAGCAGTGCACCAAGCGGCAGGCGGCCAGGGAGGAGCCCAAGCCGGGGTCAGGTGCCACTCACACTCATCCTGGCCCACTGCGCCTGCCACTGTGCTGCTCAGTAGCGCTGCTGTGGAGTCAGGAGAGGCTCCCGCAGCCACAGCTGTGCTTGCCAGCCATGAGCCCGGCTTCTGGCTGAACAGTGCTCCCCGCTGTGGGAGTGCACTGACCACCAGGAGGCAGCTCCTGCATTGAGCGTCTTCCCCATGGTGGTCAGTGCGTGTCATAGCAACTGGTCGACCAGTCATTTTGGTTGTTCTGGTCGTTCAGTCATAACGTTCGCTTAGGCTTTTATATATGTAGACTAGAGGCCCAATCCATGAATTCATGCACGGGTGCGGTCCCTCAGCCTGGCCAGCGACTGGGGACAATTGGGGCCGGCAGGCCAGGGGGGAGGAACCTCAGGAGGTTGGCTGTGGGAGCGCACTGACCACCAGGGGGCAGCTCCTGTGTTGAGTGTCTGTCCCCTGGTGGTCAGTGTGCATCATAGCTACCAGCTGGTCATCCAGTAGTAACAATTGCATATATATATATATATATATATATATATATATATATATATTTCCTCCCCCAAATCTGATTTGATTGGTCTGACTCACTGAGGTGAAAACTAGGTGTGCCTTTTAAAAAATCATCCCAAGGGTTAATGGCATCTCATTTATCTGTGTAGTCCCCATGCCTTCTTCTTCCTAATCTTGAAGTCTCATAAGAGAATGGTACCCATGGTCATTGAATCAATTGATTAATTTATTTTTAAAGAGACAAAATTGCCTTGATTAGCTGTAATGGATAAAATCTAAATCTCCTGTTTCTAATTTACACACAGAAATGCCTCACTTTATGGGAAAAAAATACATCATAAAAAAATTGATACCAAAGTGTATTTCCAAAAAAATAAATTACATTTCCTATAGTATTATAGGAAGTTGAAATATATTTTGGAGAGAGGGATTGTTGACTCCAAGAAGTTTAAATTCTAAATTTTAGTGAACATTTCAAATATAAGTAAATTATAGTAAAAATAGTAACCCTCCCACTTCATCTACCATTAGAAAGGTGCTAGAAATTATTTGTAAAAATAATTGTTACACAGTGATAGTTACTTCTCCAGGGCAAAAGGTGGTGTGGTCATAAGCGATGCCTGACAGGAACCTGATTGTGCTCACAATCACGATGCAAGTCCGTAGCCTGGAACCAGACCACTTCATGTCAACACTGACTGATCCACGTGGCAACCAAGCCCATGGCTCCAGGTTTGTTTCAAACTTAACCACAGAGGGTTTCTGCAAATCCAGTTACTGACTGATGGAAGAATTTATTTTTTTCAAATAACTAAAGCTGTGGAATCTTTCTTGGGCACTCGCTCCATTATTTTTAGTTCTTTCATCCAAAGGAATTTATTGTATGCTTTCTTGCTTGTTCCCACCCGCTGTTTCTTGATTATTTGTTGAAGTGTATCTGTCCTGTTGAGGGCAGCTGTTGGCATTGTTTATTTAGTGTCTGTCCTGTGGTTTTGATCCTAATAGGAAAAAAAAAAATGTATTTTCCCTGGGTCCTCCACCTCTCCTCGCCCACTGTTTCAGATTGCTTTTAAAGGGTGATCTGGCAGCCTCTGTGGGCACTGGTGCTAACAAAGCACTTTCCTCATTTATTTGTAAGATTTTTTAAAGGATATTATTTAAATGATTACAGTTGTATCTCAAAAAAGAACCTATATCTATGTAAAAGGATAAAGGTCTTCCAGATTAAGTATTAGTCATATTTATCTCCAGCAGGAAATTTGGGCATATACCAACACCATGGATGAGTAGAGAAATGAGTTCAAACTACTGAGCTCCCATGTGGCCATCCTTAAATGTAGTAAATCAAGGATTTTTCTCCCCATAGAAAGTTAAATAGCAGGTGTGGTACTTAATGAACTGCAGCAACTCGGCTTATTGGTGTGGCAAATAGATTGTGATATTCATTTCCAATTAAAGTTCTTTTGCAGAGATCAATGAAGCACATTTTCATAAATTGAATTACAACTAAACTAATAAACAAAATTCTCCCATCCCCACTGATGGCAAATTATTATTTTCTTAACATTTAAAAACCCATCACAATTATAAGATGCAAGTGCTAGGAAAGATCAAATATTTATTTACCCAAGTGTTTGTATTTTACTCCCAATTTTATGAGAAAGGTAAGGAACCTTAAATATTTGTAAGGAAGCTGTGTAGGAATAATTTTCCAAACCTGAATTTTTGGGAGTCTTGGATCCATAATCATTATTTTATTTACTAAATAACATGCTTGCCCTAATGATTAAAAGGTCCGATCTCTGGTAAATTGGAAAAGAATCTGTTAGAGTGTAACCTTTAATTAATGAATGCACAGTATGCATTTACATCCAAAACAATGGGGTTTGCACAAAAAGGAAAATAGCTTAGGACTTTGCCTTTAGAATCACTGGGTTGCTTCAGAAATATTAAAATGTTAATTTAGCAGTCTTAAATGTCACTAGTTTGTTCAAACAATGCACAAATGTTATGATAATCATTTTCAAGGACCTTCTCACCTTTCACCTTCCCTTAACATTTCTTTCAGAGTATATGTTTGAGGAAATGATACTAATCTGCATAATCTTTATTTTAAAGTTTTTAATGTCTTGATATTAACGAAGATAACTGAAATGGAGCCACCTCCGAAGCAAAGAGTGAGGTTTGAACATCCGTTCCTCTATTTTCAAACAACAAAATCGGACATTTGGTGGCTATGCCCATGCAAGGTTTCCCCTCTGAGAAAATCCTAGACCTTAAGAATACTTTCCACATCCTGGTCTACTACTTCCCAGGTGTTTTCCAGTAGTTCGTGGGATGAACTGTGTCTCATGGGCATTACTGGAATGGAGAAGGGCTTATCCAATAATGCTCTGAAGTTGAGTGGCATTATGGTAATTTGCCAAGCATTGTCTGTGTGGTCTCTCCAAAGAGGCCCAGCCTAAAGAAAAAAAGGAAGGCGAATGTTAAGAAAATATGTAAAGAAAAATTCCTCTGATATTCCACTCCACTCCCTCCTTTTTCTTCTACTAATTCCACCTTTCTCTCCAGTGAATCATCTTCTAGCCACACCAAATTTTATGGGTCAATAATTTAAAAGGAAAAATATATATATATTAGTACTGTGGGTGTTTGACAAATAAAATTTTTTTAAATATATTTTATTAATTTTTCACAGAGAGGAAGGGAGAGGAATAGAGAGCTAGAAACATCGATGAGAGAGGAACATCGATCAGCTGACTCCTGCACACCTCCTACTGGAGATGTGCCCACAACCAAGGTACGTGCCCTTGGCCAGAATCAAACCTGGGACCTTTCAGTCCGCAGGTCGACGCTCTATCCACTGAGCCAAACCAGTTAGGCCTTGCAAATAATTTTTATAAATAAAGGATTAAACACACACAGGTGCTGCACACGACCAGCTATCATTATTGTTTTATCAAAGAAATTAAAGCACAGTAGGAAACTCTTACTATCAGAATAAAAGGTATTTCTTTAAATTGAGTTATTTTATCTTTACAAAATCACAAAATAAACATATTTTACTTACTTTGCCACACACTGGTGACCCTGGTCATAAATGAGCATAAGCCTGCAGTCCACCTTTCAAGAACAATTATACCAAACTAGGGGCCCGGTGCATGAAAGTCTTGCATGGGTAGGGTCCCTGGGCCTGGCTGGCTGCCGTCCAGGGCATTCCTTGGTTCCGTGCCACCCCCATGTGCTCAGCACACATCATAGTAAGCGATCGAACTCCCGGTCTTCTGGTCAAACTCCTGAGGGGATACTTTGCATATTAGCCTTTTATATATGGATAGATACCTTGTTTCAACATGTTGTGCTAATTGGAAAGGATATAATTAACTTTTCAAAATGTAATGTGCCTTCTAATTGCTGGGAATCTTGTTAAAATGTGTATGGTGATTTGGTAGAGTTGGGCCTGAATTTATGTGTATCTAAGGAGCTACTGGATGATCCTGCGCCTGCTGATTTGTGGAACACGATTTGAGTATCAAGGAACAAATCTGTTTTCTCCCAACGTGTTAATAGCTAACCCTTTTGGAACTTTTAAGGTAGGGGAGAGGAGTGTATTATAATGAAAACCCTTAAAGACACAAAGAAATTAATCTGTAATGTCATTGGGACAGCATTTTCAAATTAATTCATTTATAAGTTATTTTGTCCTTAGGTCAAATCATGCCACATTAAATATCATTGCTCTTATTTTACTTGGAAAACATCTTCATTACATGTGTTGTTGATTGATGCTTTCTTCAATTATTCCCAGGAAATTCCCTATTATTGATCAGATTCTTTTGACATGTATTCTAGTTACAAATGAAAAGTAGCAGTGCTATGAAATCCAATTCATTTTTTCTTATTAGCACACTGGGGGGAAAAAAAAAACAAGAGGAGAAATGAACAGATTAATTTTAAGATAATGATAACTTGCAGTTTTACAATACTTTGATTTCCAAACTTCTGTAACAATTAAACTGCCCCCATAAGCTTGAAAACCAAACCTGTTTATAAAATGGTCATATTAGAATCAAACTATATCATGTTTGTGAGCTATCAGTGCTCCGGGTCAATTCAATTAAACAACTAGTTATTCCAGTTATATGTCAAAAGAAGACACTATTAAGAATAAAAATTAAGTAGACAGTTTCTGTTGGAAGACAGACAAAGGTTTGAATTATTATTATACCATCTAGGGAGAGTAAGATGTTGGCCAATTTACTTAATCCCTCTGTATCTTAATTTTTCAGGGATAAAAAATAATCTATTTTCTTTAAGAAATATGAGGGTTAAATTAGATAATACATTGAGGTTAAGAGCACATACCCTGGCACACAGTGCTCATTACTATCTGGTGTCTGGCAGTAGGAGTTCAATGAGTATTTGTTGAATATATTCACTCAAGGCTGTATTTGGATTAAAATAACAAGATAGTTTAACTCATAATTGTACAAATAGCTCCATAGTCTTCATATACTTTTAAAGTGCAGTTCAAACTATGAACTTAGATATGTGGACATGTAAAATACAGATTCTACATATCAAAGAAATTCTTTATTCTCATCGGGCATGAGACTTTCAAAGATCTGCTATTAGGTGAGCTTGCATTTCCTTGAGAGTAAGATGGTAGGAAATAGTACAGACTCCCCCCCCCCCCCCCCCCCCCCCCCAATGTTCATCTCTCTGAAATTGATTTCTCCTTCCTGATTGAAAAGTCTGGAATTTGTTGGCCTGCAGGGAACTTTGCAAAAAGCCCATCTGGTTAATCAGTCACTTGTCTGATTGATACTAGAGCATCAGCAGGGTGGGTTATAGATCATGGAAGGAAAGACCTGACAGTCAGTTAATTCCATGTCATCTGTTTTTGTGTTCCTAGAGACTCTACGGGAGGAGCAGGCTTATAAATAAAAGATAAAGGGATGCTATTTGTCTAGATTAAATTAGGTTTCATTCTAAATTCATGTTGTATAGTAGTCCATGAGCACGAGGTAATTGATAATATATACAGGATCCTCAAGAAAAATTTGTTTGAAGGACATTATGTTAGATCTCAGTGTACTTTGGGAACACAAGCTCCCACAATTCTCTTCCATTAACTTATTAAAAGTTACAAATTACACATGTAGGTAGTTCAATTGGACACATGTATTTAAATCTGATATCATAAGTTACATATTTATATATCTTTCATAAAATTCGGAAGTTCTAAATGCACGTGCTAAGTGTCTATATTAATCAGAATTTTCAATTTATTTTTGATGGTGTCATAATAGTTCAATTCTACTTTAGTTTGGTGTCTTCTATAGCTTTTTACTTTATGAAAGCTTCAATCTTCATGCAATCATAACAAGAGTAAATGTTAACATTCTTGACTACTTATTAAATTCCAAGCATTTATTGGGTAAAAGCATTTTATATATATTTTTTTTCTATGGACTGTGTATGTGTGTGTGTATTAAACTTGAAGTGACTATTCAGGAAAGTAGCTTAATTCTTCATTATGTAGATAAGAAAACTGAGGCACAGAGAAGTTAAATTACTTGCATTATGTAGATAAGAAAACTGGAACACAGAGAAGCTACTTCAAGTAATTTAGCTTCTCTGTGCCTCAGTTTTCTTATCTACATAACACCAAGATGGTTAGAGATGTATCATTGTAGCATCACATCTCTATGACAAAAAGAACAATAGCAGTTCTGTGGTGCAGAAACAAAGGTTTATCCTTCCATACTGAGAGGCAGGGCTGCTCCTAGAACAAAGCTTCCTTTGAACGGGAGGATTGCTCCATCTCAACTCTGTGGGGTGAGAGTGAGACCCGATGGGGCCAGCATAGCATGAAATAAAGTTCAAAAAACTCTGAAATTATTTCCAGACCTTTGATATCAATCCTTAAAAAAATCTATATTCTATTTAATGTACATTCATTAGCTTCTCTTTATTTTTAGCAAATCAGATTAACCTTCAATATTCATTTATTCTACTTGATTAAATCAAACAACTGAATAGATAAGATAGAGACAAATAGCACTATTTTCTGTGCTAAAAAGTAGCAACCCAAAAGGATTTTAAAAAATCAAATTGAGGTTAGTAGATGTTTGTGCAAGGTGGGCCAAAAGTAGGTTTGTCGTTGTTCTATGGAGAATACAATAGTAAATAATAATATAAGAATAAACTCTGTGTTTAGTGTACTCACCACTGTAAACATACTTTTGCCCCACCCTGTTTATATTACTTTATACAGTTTCTAAATCTTAGATTTGGATGGTGAGGGGAGAAATAAAAAGGTTTCTAGAATAGGCAGTCAAATATTTTTCTTCCTGTACATGGAAGGAAAAAAAAAAATTGAAAAGGAAATTTCAGATTGTGGCATTTTTGTCTTGTTAGTTCCTGCTAAAGCCCTCTCTTTACGTAGGATTGTCTTCTAAGTACTATCCCTAGAGTATAGAAATCAATGCATCACTGCCCTGTAATGGCATTCTAACCCAGAGAAATCGCAAGACTATAAAAGACTGCTTTTAGCAAGGTCCCAACTTTACACCTATAGCATCACTGAGATGTCAACTTGAAAGCCTACGTATGTTGGAGCTATTAGAAAGAAAAGGAATAGAAGATAGATTTAAAAAAAGGACAGATGTAGACGATTTAAAATGAAGAGTTTATGGAACAAACACAACTAGATCTTTTAGCTCCATGGGAATAGAATTGAAGATCAATTAGGAAAATGAAAGGGCGCTGCCTTATGTCAGGTTCCCCAAGAAATACTCTGAGGTGAAGGTTTATTGGAAAGGGTCCTGGGGAATGAATACCTATAGGAGAATGAAACAGAGGGAGAAGCTACAATGCCTTGGCAAAGATGCCTCAGTCAATCCTACAAGAAGCTCTAGAGCTGAGGTTGCCCTTCTGAACTGCCCCAAATCATAGCAAGGGGGTAAGGCCTTTGACCTCTGCATCAATCACTCATTCTGTGCTGACTGGTCTTAGGATGGGGGCAAATCTTGGGCAAGACAGTTTCTTTTAGCTGAGGGCCATGCCTGGAGCTGGGCCCAGTTGTGGGTCATAAGGTGTCAACACTCTCAGCAGCTGGTCATCTGGGCCATTCATACAACTTACTTGTGCTTACTTGAGACTTCTGATCCCACAAATCATTAATCCCCTATGTGCCATTCCCATCTTATTACATACTGCTGGGCACATCCAATCTTATGATTTAGTGGTTATGACAGAAACCAGCTTGTGATGAGCAGTTTGGGTCACCTGATGATTTGATGTCCCATAGTCAGTGGTCTGTTTCTACCAGGGATGTAAGCATGTCAGCAGTTGTTTCTTGAGTTGCATATAGTTCTTTAAGGCAGATGGCATAATGCTGCTTTAGAAACCTAACTATGTGACAACTCTCCTATACAGGTTTGACCTAAGTCCAATTGTATGAACCTGCCACAAAGCTCTTGCTCTGCAACCCACTACAAGCTGTCAGTTTTTCATGTCACTCATTAAATTGATTGAAGTAATTTTTATAATTATAGAATATGCTGCACATTGAGCCCCACGTAGCTTACCAAGCATTTTGTTTTCCTCTTTGTGGTGGAAATTATGAGATGCAATAAGTTGTTCTTTGTTTTGGGAGGGATGCCTTGCCATGCCCCAGACCAATGGATCTCTAAAAACTTCACTAATGTGGCAGACTCCTAAATATTCACAGGATTTATCTTCCATCCTCCAGAATGTTTGTGTTTTGTCTTGCCAAGACCTCTAACATTCTTGCCACTTGTTTTGCAATTAGACAAATTAATTGAGTCATAAGTAGACCAAGTGTGTCCAAGTAGTCCAGATCCCTTAAGGCTATATTCTGACAAGGGTAGAAGAGTTAATATAGCCTTGGGACAAGACCATAAGTGTGTACTGTTTCCAACCAATCTGCCTCTAATATTCCTTCCTGATGGGGATGGAAGAAAACACAATGGTGGCCTGCCAGGTACCTGAAACTGTGTTCCTCTGCTTTGTCACAGACACTACTACATCTGATACCACGATGCGTTAGGACAAATACTTGTTTGCATTTCCAGTAGTCCACAGTAATTCATCAAGATCTGTCTGGTTTCTTTAGGGACCAGACTGGTTAATTAAATTGGGTTACTGTGTAGACTACCTCACTTCATCCTAAATCTTTAAGAGTGGCATTCATCTCTGAAAATGCTTTCCATTATAATAGTTGTTACTTCAGAGGCCAAGGAACAAATGTAGGATTCTGTCAACGCCCATGTAAGTTCATTTTAATTATACATTGGATGACCAGGGAAATTACCACCCAATGGATTTGTGGACAAACTGTGACCTAGAACTGGGTTAGGATTCCCTTAGTTACCTACCTCTATCTACTCATGTGCTCCAAAAACTCTGATAAGAGAGTCATGATGTAATGCTTTAGTCTGCAGATAATCAATGTCAACAGTCCTCAAATTGTCTTGATATTTTCCTTTCCCAATGTCATCTTAGGAAATGACCATAGATCTCTTGGGAGAAAGACCAAAAAATGATTACCATTACCCTTTCCATGATGGCAAGATCCTTCTTCAATGTGATCCTTTCCTTCAGTCAGTAGGTCCTATATCTGAGCATTGACTCAGGTCTCATACCTCAGATCAAGTGATTTGATTATTTATTAACACAACCAAGTTCAGCCTCCTGATCATGCATACATGGTTTCTTTAGATTATATAAATTGATCAATACTCTTTTGACTGTCTATTTATCTTATACATAGAATTTCATGTTCTAATAATTATCTCTCTGCTTCTCTGCATGTCAGACTACTCTGGCTGCCATTCTGATCTTCTCACTCTTTAAGCTTTTACTGTAATATTTTATTTATATAAACTAGAGGCCCAGTGCATGAAATTAATGCACGGGAGAGGGGTGTCCCTCAGCCCAGCCTGCATCCTCTCTAATCTGGGACCCCTTGAGGGATGTCCGACTGCCCATTTAGGCCCGATCCCAACGGGCAGTTGGACATCCCTTTCACAATCCAGGACTACTGGCTCCCAACCGCTTGCCTGCCTGCCTGCCTGATTTCCCCTAGCCGCTTCTGCCTGCCAGCCTGATCACCCCCTAACCACTCCCCTGCCAGCCTGATAGATGCCTAACTTCTACCCTGCCATCCCGATTGCCCCTAACTGCCCTACCCTGCCGGCCTGGTCACCCCCAACTGCCCTTCCCTGCAGGCCTGGTCCCCTCTATCTACCCTCCCCTGCAGGCCTGATCACCCACAACTGCCCTCCCCTGCCAGCCTGGTCTCCCCCAACTGTCCTCCCCTGCCAGCCAGCTTGTGGCAGCCATCTTGTGTCTACATGGGGGCGGCCATCCTGTGTGTTGGAGTGATGGTCAATTGGCATATTACCTCTTTGTTATATAGGATATACTGTACCAGTTACCAGTCAGACTAAAGGCAAGAGGAAATGTTTCTGAAAAACCTAAAAGGATCAATGTTGGATGTCGCTTGCCAACAATAAAGACTATGGGACATAGGAATTTTTTCTACCACTGAAGGACTAACTCTCCTAGGCTGCCTCATTTCTTTCGATATAACTGAGCACAGACAAGTCTAAAGAGATAGGAATTGAGGCAGTGCAGACACCTACCTGCAAGTTCTTGACCCTAGTTCCCACTCCTGAAAGAAAATCATAGTATTGAGGCCCCATTGATATTTCTAAGAAATCATGGTATTGATTTCATCTATACAAATCCTTGGGGGTTGCTAGGGTTATTCTTATGTCTAAAACAATGTTTTATAATTTATAAGTAAAGTTTTCTCACTTCAAATGGGTAAAGCAATATATCACTTACAGCAAAATGAATGTTTAGGAAGCTTGATATAAAAATAATTTATTTCATCCACTTGTTAAGAAATTCATTCCTAGCCCTGACCGGTTTGGCTCAGTGAATAGAGCATCGGCCTACAGACTGAAGGGTCCCAGGTTCGATTCCAGTCAAGGGCATGTACCTGTTTGCGGGCACTTCCCCAGTAGGGGGTGTGCAGGAGGCAGCTATCCGATGTTTCTCTCTCATCAATGTTTCTAACTTTCTATCCCTCTCCCTTCCTCTCTGTAAAAAATCAATAAAATATATATTTAAAAAAATAAGAAAAAGAAATCCATTCCTAAAATCTTAACCCTGTGTTAGCTATTGATCCATCTTGGACACAATTTTTTTATATGTCAATGAGGATATATATATATATATATATATATATATATATATATATATGTTATTATTTTCTGTGCAGATATCAGGTACATGGCTTGCCATCTCTGATTCACATTGCAGGAGAACAGTCACACCATAATGGCAATCAAGCCCTATTACATTTCAAATTAATTTAAGAATACCATTAGGAAATAGTGTCTGGCTCTTCTAAAACTAGCTCCACCATTCTGATATTCTAGGGAAAACAAGACAAAGCAAAACAGAGATCCTATGGATGTTTTTAACAAAGAAATGCATAGCTATAGAGAATGATCCAGTACTGGTTCCAACTGTCTCATGAGTCAGTTGTTTGCATTGCTTCTAAATTCTTCCTGATTTTTTGGCAAAGAAGGAAGTATTTTATACTTTGATTTTGTAAATAATGTTTAATATAGGTGTCATATATTAGTATTATAGGTTATGCAACTGACATGCATATACATTAAAACCAACCAGATAAACTTACATATAATGGTATATTAAATTAAAAAAAATAATTAAAAGCTCTTGCCATTAAGTTCATCTAGTTTCTACCCCAGAATGCCCTCTAAATTAACTTCCAAATTTTAAATAAGCCATAACTAACATAACTAGCTCCCATAGTAGTAATTTTACTGAGCATAATTAATAAAATTGGCAACCTAGCTTACAGAGCTAAAATAAGGGAGAACGAACAATGAAATAGAACCCAGTGATAATCTGAGGTGAGAGTTTTCAGAATGCTGTCCTGAGTCTCAAGCTGGACCCTATGCAAATAAATGACTTGTGAAGAACAATTGGGCTTTTTATTCCCTTACCTTACTAATTGTGGATCTCCATTTCTACCATAGAACTTTTCTTTTCCCTTAACGCATATATTTGCAGTAAAAGCACATTTATCATCAAGTGTCACTTATTGAAAATACTTTTCTATATTCAAGAGAGTATCAGTATGTGTTGAAAAAGAGGAGATACATGTAGATACTGTGCATTTGAATGACCCTTCAAAACCTGACTTCCCTGTTAGAGGAGATAACACTTAATAAAGTCAGAGTCTTCTCAGTTGTTTAACTTTTAAAAATCAGAATGTCCTAGCTTTGAAGTATTTGAAATAAAAACTGGCTTTCCTAGTATTATGGAAGCTTCAATTTGACAGCTTGTAAAGCTTTAAAAAAATCAAAAGATTTAGTTTGGGTATAGGATTTCTTGCTTTTCTATAGATGTAAATTACTTGAAGCAGTTGTTATTTTTACTCCTGTAATAAGAACTTTGGAGAGTTTCTTTTGAAAATCTACTTTAATCCACATGATTCTATGCCTCTCTTTAATATTAGCCAGAAGCAAGGTTAATATTTTTCTATTTCAATGTTGCCCTTATTATTAATAAATAATGGAGGTCAAGGTAAAACTTAAATCTTTTTTACATGATCTTATTTAAAGTGTCAAGCAAATTATAGTTCATGTATGGTTTGTTACATGGGAATTAAAGACAAGCCATTTCTACTTTCATGACTCTGTTCTTGCAACTGAATTGCATACAAAGCTGGAACTACTGAAAACTTACTTGCAGTTTCATTCCTCTGACACATCCCTGTCAGCAAAGAAAGTAGACATGATCCTGAACTACCAGCTCCAGATGATCTTGTTCCTCCTCTGATATAAATTGTGTCCTTTCCTTCTAATAACTGGAATGTTATTTATGCACATTCCACTAAGCCCTTTCCTTAAACCTCAAGTCAGGTGAATGATGTTTGACTACGGAACTCAGTATCCCAGTTCTGCTTCCAGATCCAGTCTTTCTAGCATATTCTCTTAGGACTGGAGTCCTAGAAACTTCATCCTTTCACAACTGGATTTCAACCATTTTCTAGCAGATTTTGTTGAAGTTAACTTGCCATTTTCATCTGCTATTGGTTCCTATCTTGATTGCAGATGTAGGCCCTATAAATATTTCTAATTTCTTGGATGTGACAATTCCCATTTTGTCTTAGTGACAAACAGTTAAAACAGGTTCCATCTGACTCTCAACTCTCCTTTTGCCTCTTTTCCCATCTTTTTTTTTCTTTAACTCATACTATTTTTTATCTCTTGCCTGCTAAAAAGTCATCCTAAGCACTTTGTTGTCTTTTCTTACATTACAATGTATAATCTTTTATATTTTAAAAATTGATATAACTTGTGTCAAAAATGCAAGAAACCATAAGTGTGAAGTACTATAATTATTATAAGGTGAACATAACCCAGAACCACTACTCTGGTCCAAGAATAGAACAATGCCAGCACCTTAACAGCAACCCACAAGCCTTTTTCAATCACTTTTTGCTCCCTCATCACCAGTGGTAACCATTATCCTGACCCCTCAGCATCTTAGGGTTCAGGAAGAAGTAGCACTTTCAAACTTGCCCCAGGATTCATAGATTGTGAAATACCAATTTCCTCCACCAGGTTTGGTCTCCTTGGGCTTCCCTGCTAGTTCCAATGACCTATCTAGTAGATGGCTCCTTTCATGGTAATGATGTTATCCATGGGATGCCTTCTGTATCCCCACCTGTTAGTGGTGGAAGGGGAGTTCTTGATATTCCACAAGGATGGAATTTCCTGAGACTCGCACAGGAGAATGAGGATCTTTATTTCCATGGAATTACACTTCTTGGTTTTCCAATGTCCCATTTTCCTCTGTCTTGACATGGAAAAAGTTCAGTCTTGTCTTCATTAGGGCAAGAATTAAGGCAACTGCCATAGTCTCCACTCCATATTAAAGCACAGTTCAGTCCAGCATTTGGCTAGCTTAGCTTGTGTTCCCAGCTGCAGTCCATTGCGTGTGGGATCTGCATGGCCATGGGCAAGAGAGCGCATGGGCAAGTGTGGGTCAAGAAGCAAGAGAGCACAAAAGCAGGCAAGAGCTAAGCAAGAGCAGAACAAGAAACAAGAGAGTCAGAGAACTTCTGTCCGGGGATTATAACTGGGAGCTTAACCAATTAACCCTTCAAGTACTTGCAGTGGCTTCACACACTCCCCCTCTCCCATCCTCACACCCCTGCTAGCCAATTATCTTTTTTCCAGGTTAGACTGGTAGGCAAGCATCTTCCCTACATCATCATGACCTCACTGCACATACACCCTCTTTGTTTGCTCCTTCTCCCTGTGATCTGCAGGGAATTGACTGGTGATTCCCTAGGCAGCATGAAGCTGTAGCTTCCTTGTAAAGCTGTCCAGATGACCATGCTTACAAAGGCTGGCCTCCCCTTTGCTCTATTTATATTATTAATATGAATAACTAGCTAATTATAATTATAATTATAAACAAGGAACTTGCTTGTATTCTCTCCCAAGATAATTCAGTGTGACTTTAGACTCATCCACAGCCATGACCCTCTGTTCCATGGCCCACTGACCCTCCTATAGCACCCTGTTATTGAATTGCAAACAAATAGAAACACATACAATGTTGTACTCAGCTTCTTATATTCAACCTCACATCTGAGAGGTTTATCCTTTTTTTTTTTT
The DNA here is from genome assembly GCF_028538775.1 of Myotis yumanensis. NCBI lineage: Eukaryota > Metazoa > Chordata > Mammalia > Chiroptera > Vespertilionidae > Myotis > Myotis yumanensis. Next base: position 18,475,259 of record NW_027223759.1, read on the forward strand.
TTACATTAGCCATAGGTAATCCAGTGCATTGCTATATAGGATCCTATTTTATGAATATATCACAAATTATTTATCCATTGTATTGTTGACTAACATTTCAGTTGTTTCCAGCTTAGTCTTTTAAAAATAATGCTGCTGTGAACATTCATGTATAAATTTTCAGTATTCATGTGTATACATTTGATGTGAGTTATGATTAATTGTGAAATATTTTGTCATAGGTATATATGTTCAACTATAATAATTGATGCCAAACGATTATACAATATGGTTGTGCCAAATATACTTCCACCAGAAGTATATTAGAATTACGACATGCTTTCAAACACTTGATCTTGTCGGCCTTTTATTTTCTAGTTATTCCAATGGGTGTGTAGTAGTGTTTCATTATGGTTTTGATTTTTATTTCTCTGATGACAAATGTGGTTGGGCAATTTTTATGGGTCATATTGGAATCTTCTTTTATAAAAGGAATTTGGCTTAAGTTTCTTGTTTATTTTTATTTTAGGTCTTGAATGTTTTAAGTCATGGTCATATATTTTTTGATACTGCTCTTATTAGAAGATGAGGTCTATGCCCCCTCCCTTCAACTCTGTACAGGCTTGCAATTTCTTAGTAATAAGTAGTGAAGAAGTAATGCTAAGTAGTTTCTGAGACTAGGTCAGAAAATGTCCTTTGTCTTTCACACCAATCACTGAAAAATTTGCTTTTGGAGCTACAAGAGTTACCAGACTAAAGAGGTTCATTTTGTGGCACATCAAAGCCCAATAAGACATGAACAAGAGCTTGCAGCAACGAAAGTAAAGGTTATTTCAGAAGTGGCCCACACTCAGAGACAGATGAACTAATAAAACTCAGAGTCCTGGCTCCCCAATGGCTTCTAGGGGATGAGTTATATAGGGAAAATCCATTACCCATGGTGACTAAGAGAGTTAGGGTTGTGGTCTCTACTGATTGGTCAATACAAGGATAGGGGGTAGCTGATCATTGCATCTGGTCCTGATGTCAGCCATGGTGTGGCTTCATCTGGTTTCTCAAGATGTGGTTGGTGGGGTTCTTCTGGAGCTGAAACACAACCAGATGTTATCTCTAGATTGATTAAAACTCTGTCTCAGTTATCAACACACCCAAGACTTTGTTCCCAAGATTGTTTGATGCCGTCCAGAAACTCACTGTCCTGAGGGCATAATGATTAAGGAAGTGGTCCTATAAGAGAGGAGGCAGGTGAGTCAGGGTGCTGGATGAGGCCAGTTTGAGTCAAAAAGAAAAAAAGGAGAAAAAGTCACATTAAAGAAATTATGTTTCTATTCAGTTACAATGATGCCCAACTACAGCCCTAAGGAATGCACATGTAATCACTGCTGTCAACTGCTAAGACCACTTTTGCAGCAATTCTCAACAAAGCTGAGTAAAGCTGCTCTGGACCCTCCAGAGCAGGGGTCCTCAAACTTTTTAAACAGGGGGCCAGTTCACTGTCCCTCAGACCATTGGAGGGCCGGACTATAGTTTAAAAAAAAACTATGAACAAATTCCTATGCACACTGGACATATCTTATTTTGAAGTAAAAAAACAAAACGGGAACAAATACAATATTTGTATTTGCATGTGGCCCGCAGGCCGTAGTTTGAGGACCCCTGCTCTAGAGCAGCGGTCGCCAACCTTTTGGACCTCATGGACCATCAGTGGTTCGTGGACCAGCTGTGGGCGACCACTGCTCTAGAGTCTAGGCCGCCTCCTTCTCCATCTGAAACCATTTAATTAGCTCCATTGGCCCCACTTGAAACAGAAGAATCAGCTAGCCAAGGCCTGCCTAAATTTCTGATTCATTAAAACATGATATGTAATAAAATGGTTATTATTTTAATCCATTAAGTTTTATGTTCATTTTTCAAGTGGCAATAAATAATTGAAACAGAATCTGTTACCTGAAAGTGGGATGCTGTCATAGTAAAACCAAACATGTGGCATCTGGATTTGGAATCAGCCAGCAGCCTGTGTAGGCTATTGGTGAAGGATGAAAACAAAATGAGGAAACTGTTGTCGGAGCTAAAAGAAAGAGGAGCCTGGTTAGGTATCTGTAGACAGTGTGGCAATACAGTTGGCTGTGATGACATGGAAAATAGAAAATGTACCTAATTAACTAAATGATCAATGTGAGGAACCTTCTGGACAGAGCGCTGAACATGCTGCTTGCCTTCTCGCCACCTGTAATAACATGAGTGATCAGACAGATATAGATGAACAAAGAATGAACTGTTCTATTTTTTAGTAGAATTTGAAGGAAATGTAAAAGCCCAAAATAGTCAGCAAAAGAAAAGACAGCTTCAAAGCAAAGATCAAATCCTGGGCATTGCTGGTGAAACATTGCCCTATGGGAATCCAGGTGTTACTGCAAGATTCTTTGTTAAAACCTCAGCAAGATTTAAGCTAGAGCCTCATCTATCTTCTCATTTAGACAAAAAAGCCTCCAAGAATGTTAAGAGTGAGCTTTAAGACCTCTCTGCTGGACCGCAGTGCTTCTACAGGTATTGTTCTAAAAGTATTCTCACAAGGAACCCTGGGTGGAAGGGTTTCATCTCAAACCTTTGTGAGTGAAGCTTTTGTCTAATAGATTGGTTTATAAATTGATACATGAGCAACTCAAAGGAAATTTAATATCTTGGACTGGAGGAGATTGGCATAATACACAATGAAAAGAGGAATTTATGGATGTGGAGCAGTGAGAGCTACTCAGCTGCAAACAAATACTGCTCTCTATGGAAAAAGGATGACTCGGAAGGAAGTCTCCAGACCCCAGAGGGCAGAGCCAAGAGCAGTAGAGAATCATTCTCAGGGAGGAAGTTCTGGGCCCTAAGCAAGGAACTTGCAATGGCAATATACAGGGTGGGCAAAACTAAGTTTGCAAAATTAATAAATGATAATACAATAGTAAACGCCATGTTTCTCGTAATCACAATTGTATAACATGAATTAGAGGAAAGTTGACAGTAGTACCAAGCAGAACTCATACTTCCCTTCAGACTCTTTTTCACCTGCCTTCAGACCCCTTCGTACTTTGTATTGTTTCTGTTCCTGCATGGAACAGGCTTCCTGTAGTTCAAATCTGAGGACAAACAGGCAAATGCCCAGAATTTCTGAGTTCTCCTACTGTTCCCTGGCAAGAAAAATGAACAGCATGTAAAAGCATTGGCTATGTCTTTTGCCATGTGAGAGGGATGAGAGCTGTCTGACTCTCCCCTGGATAAATCTGAAACTGAGAAGCTACATGCAGTTGGCTGGGTTGGGAGTGAGCTGCCATAAACAGAGAGGCATTGGTGCATCTTTCCCTTGGTTTTGGTGTGATCAGATTCATCTTAAGAAAGGCTCAGATTCATCTTAAGAAAGACTCTAAGAGAATCTTTTGGAAGCCATGGAATCCCAATTTAGTCATGAATTTTTGGGAGCCCAGAGCCTAATGAGGAAGTTGTTGACAGCTAGCAGGAGTAAAGGCAATGTCAGGTCAATGGATCTATAATAGCTAGGCCTTCTAACCACAGTGGGGGATACCTAAAGGCGACCCCAAAGTGGATCCAAGAAAGAAAGATATCTACCTCGGAGCTCAATCTGAAGTTGCCCCAAAACATCTGCTAAAACAAGTATTGGAGTAAGAAAAGAAATAGATTGAACGAGACACTCCTCCTCCTCTATAAGCATCCAGCCTGTAATAAGAACATTAACTGAATCTCAGTGGGGATATTGATACTGTATGGGAATGGAGCTATGTGATTAATAGACAGTTATTATCATCTAACAAGGACCAGGAAAGCTATGAGATTCATATAATATTGCATTTAAGAGCTGGGAAAGCCCGGGCTGGTTTGGCTTGGTGGATAGAGCGTCGGCCTGTGGACTGAAGGGTCCCTGGTTTGATTCAGGTCAAGGGCACATATGTACCTCTGTTGCAGGCTCTTCCCCAGCCCAGGTGCATGCAGGAGGCAACCAATCAATGTGTTTCTCTCACATCAATATTTCTCTGTCTTTCCCTCCCTCTTCCACTCTCTCTAAAAATCAATGGGAAAATATCCTCAGGTGAGGATTAAACATAAGTAAATCCATAAAATTGATAAAAACATACTTTAAAAAAAGAGCTGGGAAAGAAAAATGAAAGAGACAAAACAAATGTGAAATTACAAAAAAGGAAGAATAAGGTTGGTGTCTGCCTATATATACACTTACATACATGCATGAATTCTGTAGCATTGTAGGATCACTTCTTTCAAATTATGTCTATACTAGAGGCCCAGTGCATGAATTTGTGCACCAGTGTGGTCCCTCAACCCGGCCTGCAGGATCAGGCTGAAACTGGCTCTCTGACATCCCCCAAGAGGTCCTGGATTATGAGAGGGTGCAGGCCAGGCCAAGGGTCACCACCAGTGCACAATTGGGACCAGGGAGGGACACGGGAGGTTGGACAGCCAGGGAGGGATCTTGGGAGGGCTCCAGGTTGTGCCCGGCCATCTCACTCAGTCTCAATTGCCCAGACCTCAGAAGCAAGCTCACCTACCGATTGGAATGTCTCCCCCCTGGTGGTCAGTGCACATCATAGTGACTGGTTGAGTGTCTTCCCCCTGATGATCAGTGCACATCTTAGCGAGTGGTTGAGCGGCCTTAGCATATCATTAGCATATTACATTTTGATTGGTTGAACAGATGACCAGACGACTGGACACTTAGCATATCAGGCTTTTATTATATAGGATATTAGTTACCTATCGACTATATTCCTTAATGTTATATTTCTGCATACATAGAAACATTGTATTATTTATATACATATATAGAACACTGAGATATTGGCAATGATATATATGTATTTTGTTTACATCAGGGAAAAGAAGCAATACAATATTTTTAAATGGTATGTTGGTTAGTATTTTTTTATTAATCAAGCATCCAAGATATTCTAATTGGGTCCCCAGAGATATCACCATTTCAAAGTTTTAATTTGAATGATTTGTGACATTAGAGACCCAGTATTTTATCATCTGGTATTTGAAAGATAAATCACATTTTAGTTCCCTTGATTAAGTAATGTACTTGAGAACTGACAGATGCTTTCATAACATTCCCCTTAAAGAGACTTTGTCTTTATTCCAACTCTCAGTCTTTAGATCCTGTCCTCTTGCTCAGACCTCAGAGTTGTAACAATTGTCACACAAGAAAATTCATGCTTCTTTTCTCTGCGATTCCCTCTGTGTGTGTATATGCTTGTCACTTAGTCCTGCCTGGTGCTTTTTTTCTCTTCTCCTATTCTTCGGATATTGCTTACAGCTTTTTTAATGTCCTCTTAAGTTTATTTTTTTTTGAGATTGACATATCAAAGTATACTTTTCAAATCATGGTAAATCCATGTGCTTTGTTTCTCCATTTTTATTTATATTTTGCCCTTTTACTGCTGGATATATGAACTATTTTATTCCCTTAGATTCTATGCTCCCTTCAAGATAATTATTCAACTTTAGTATATGTTTTATTTGTCATTGAATTTTCTTTCAATTATGTCCTCATAAATTTTACAGCAAACCTTTAAAGATACAAATAGTTATTGTACTACCACCCTTGTGGTAATACCTCTCGTGTGAGTCTAAATCTAAGTGGAGGTGTGGGAATCCTCCACTCCTGTTTTGTTTCCTTACAAATTCATTAATACATTTAATATATGAGTCACTGTCCTATTCTACTATAGCTTTCCTGTTTTTATTCTTTTTATTTTTCATGACTGATATGAAAGAAGCTGTAAATATTTAATTCATACAACTTGATGAGTTTGGAGATAAGTATACACCAATGAAACCATCACCAGAATCTATGCCATAAATGTATCCTTTAACTGAAAATTTTCCTCTCACCCTTTGCGCCCCTTCTATTACTGCTGCTTCTTATCCTTTTCCTCATTCTCGTCCTCTCTCTCCTCCTCATTATTATTATTATTACTATTAGAAAACTTAACATGAATTTTCCATCTTAGCAAATTTTAAGTGCACAATACAGTATTATTAGCCATAGGCACTGTGCTGTACAGTAGAGCTCTAGGATATACTCATCTTGCATAGCTGAAACTTTGACCAATGTCTCTCCATTTTCACTGCCACCCCCAACCCCTGTGAACAATCATTCTCCTCTCTGCTTCCATGAATCTATTTCAGATTCCTCCTATCAATGCTGTCATGTAGCATTTCTCTTTTTTTTTTGGTCTGGTTTATTTTACTTAGCATAACGGCCTATAGATTCATTCATGTTGTCACAAATGCTAAGACATCCTGGTTCATTATTTGAGAAGTTCTATAGAATTATTTTACATTATCTTATTACAAATGGGACTTAATTTAAATATTGATTTGATCCAACCATCAATGTTACAGTATTGCATAAAATTTGCACTAAACCCTAAAACACTGCAGCAAGAAAAAAGGGAGGTATCTTTACCGAAATGCTAAAAATCAAGCTGATTAATTTGACATTTCTTAAATTTACTACTAATTTTACGTGAAATGCTGAGGGAGAAAAATCAACTCGATTTCAATTTCTAAATCCTGTGATAACACTGTGAATAGAGATCAGTATAATAAATTTCCTAAGACTAACTAACATGCTCAGAGAATAAGGATTTTTTAAAGTCACATTTTTTAAGCCTACAATTTAGGATTTAAATTGCAGAATGTTCCAGTTCCCAGAATCTGCGAGAAATGTGGGTGGTCCTTGATAAAGGTCTCAGTAAATTCATTCTTTTCTTCAAGACAGAGGTCCAGAGATCAGATACTCTCTTTCCAAATTAAGCCCTGCTTTTCATAGATAACGTACCCAGTCAGCCAAGGATTAAATGCTAATAAGTAGACCTGAATTGCCCAAGAATGAAAGATGGAATTGCATAAAGACAAAACACCTCCCTTATAATTCTAAGATCTTTAGACTTTCCCTAAATCTCAATTCCCCTTTAGCCACATGAAAATCAAGATGTTATTTATATGATTGATGATAACCTGTGATTGCAGTCATTATCACATAAAATATGGCAAAACCACGAATTTCTAATCTGCTTCCCTTATATTTGTGTTTTAAGCATGGCAACATGTCTCTTAACTGTGATTGGACTATATTAGTGAGAAATTTGTCTGGAATTATAGGAAGAAGAAAACAATCATTCCATTGATTGATTTCAGTCTCTTGCTGTTCATGTTAATATATATATATATATATATATATATATATATTCCCAAAACATATACAGTGGAAGAAATTATATAAATATCTAGACTCCCATAATTTATTAACCTTTTCTCTAAAAGGCATTTAGTATATATCAGAGAGAACAATTATTTTATTAAATTTATTTATGTATATATTCATTGATATCTTAACCAGAGGACATCTTTTTATTGATACGTAGTGAGAGCAGAAGGAAGAGAGAGAGAGAGAGAGAGAGAGAGAGAGAGAGAGAAACATCTATTGAGAGAGAAATATCAATCAGTTACTTTCCTCCAGAACAATACAAGCCACTGGGTCCTCTCTCAACTAATCTTAACTTGCTAACACCAAATGTTAAAATTTTAATGATTTAGTGTTATCAACAGGAATAGTTTCTCCCCAGCTCATGTTTTCTTCTTCCATCTCACATCTTCTTCTGTGGTCATTTTCATTCTAGAAATGTGATTGGTGCTCTGTCCATCCTAAGTACTCTCAGTCTCTGTCTCATTTTGCCTGCAGTCCAGAAAGTTCTGTTAGTATAGATTTGTAGATTGACTGCTTTCTTTGGGCGCCTTGAAACTAATCCTCTCTTCTGGTTCTGACTGGTGTCATGGAGATGGCACTTTCAATCTAATAGTCATCCCTTAAAGGTGCCTGTCTTTCTCCTGGCTGCCTTATCATCCCCTGTGTTGGATACTCTATCTTTTCACTACTGCGTACCTAGTATGAATTTCTTTAATTTACCAGTCTTAGGATTCATGCTTTTCATCAATTCTAGAAAAATATAATTTTATTTTGGAATGCCGTATCTCTTCATCCTTTATTATTTTTTTACTGGAATGTCAATGAAAAATATGTTATAACTTTTCACTCTATTCTCTTCTTACTACCTCTCTTTTATTTATTTTTTAAATATATTTTTATTTATTTCAGAGAGGACAGGAGAAGGAGAGAGAGAGAGAAACATCAATGATGAGAGGGAATCGTTGATCGGCTGCCTCCTGCAACCCCCACACTGGGGATCGAGCAGCAACCCGGGTATGTGTCCTGACTGGGAATTAAACCATGACCTCCTGGTTCATAGGTTGATGTTCAACCACTGAGCCATGCTGGCCGGGCACCATCTCTCTTTTATATTTCCATCTGTTTGTTTCTCTGCTGCCTTCTGTTTAATTTCTTTTGATCTATGTACTAGTTTATTCAGTCTCCTTTTAGCTGTGTCTAATCCATTCTCTATCCCACCTTCTGAGTTTCTAATTTCAAACCTTTTTTAAATATGAAAATTCTCTTCGGTTCTTTTAAAAATATGCCTAGCCATTGTGCTGTCTCTTGTTTCTTTATTATATTTAGATACTGTCTTTTAATTTCCTAAATATTTTCAATATGCTTATTTTATATTCTTTTTGATAATATCATTATCTGAAGTCTTTGTCGGCCTGATATACAGCCTTTTATTTAACTAACGCCCCCTCATGTGGCTTGTTACTTGACTTACTCTGTGATTTTCTTCTGGGTAACTGATGTTTCATAGGAATTCTTTGAGGATTGGATTTAAAAGATTCTGCTATGGAGGATCTAGTTGTGCTTCTGGCAAAGTGTTTCTAGATGCTACTTTCCCAGGAAAACCTCAAATAGTTGAGTTCAGGAGTTTTCAGATCACACAGTGAATGTGTATTTGGGGCCCAAATTCTTAGGAGTATGAGTTCATCATTAACAATTTTCAGGGGATTTGAAAAGAAAAATCTTGACCGAGAGCCCTGACTAGGACATGCAGAATCCTTGATGTATCCCTATGAAGTGCAGGTTTTCCTCTCATTCACTCGGTGTTGATATTTTCCAAAACTGCCCTGCACAGTTTCCGCGGGCCACATCACACCATGTCCATGCAAGGAGCATGCCTGGGGTTGAGAAGTGCATGATGTTTGCAGTCAGATGTAATGGTCTTGGTGTCACTGTTTGTGCATCTTTTTACTTGTATAGAATGACTGATTCTGTTCACAATTTTGCAGAGGTGTCAGGGAAAAGAAGGATAAATTATTAAATGCTTAGTACAAGCACCTGCTCAGTACTACTTATGAAATATTTTTATTATTCCTGTTTTATAAACAATACTTGTGATGGTAATACAAGCTTACATTTATTGAGATTTGACTGTGTGTCAGGCACAGCTTTAAATATTTCATATTTATCAAATATTATAATCTTCACAATAACCCTATGAAATACCATTTCTACTCCTATCTATATATATAAAACCCTAAATTCAAATAGACTGACTGGTGGAACAACTGAACAACTGAACAACTGGTTGCTATGACATGCGCTGACCACCAGGGGGCACGCGCGAAACATAGTGGGTGTCGGCCACAGCGAGATGGTGGAGCAGGTGAGTAGGGGCACCAGACCAAGGCGAGGCTCGCCAGTCGCTGTCATCGGGGCAAGCCTCTGGTGGTTATGAAAATTCTTTGCTCCCCTGTGCCACGCTCCTGCCCAGTGCCTGCACCAACTGCCAGCGCCCGGTGCAGGCCCCAATCACTCAGCACCATCAGTGGGTGCGAGCGGCTGCCAGCCCCAATCACCTTTGGGGGATTCTCCACCTCCCTCTGCTCATGAGCGATGATCGGGGTAGCAGCCACCGCTCGCACCTGCTGCTAGTGCCAGCCCCAATCACTCGGTGCCATCAGGGAGTGTGAGCAGGGCCGGCACCATCAGTGCATGGAAAGTGGCAGCAGCAGAAGCGGGGCTGCCAGCAGACAGGGGTCTGGGGACTACTGCAGGAGGGACTAGGAGGGGGCATGGAGGATGGACTGAGACCCGCCCCTGTTCCCACCACAGCCTTGCAGCCCACAGTTCCTTTCAAGGTGCACAAATTTGTGCACTGGGCCCCTAGTTTTATATATACTAGTAAGAAAATTATCTAAGAGAAGTTAATTTTCCAAGTCCACACAACTTGTGAGTGATAGGTCATAGTTTAAACTCAGTCTTTCCAACTCCAGACTTAATGTCCTTTCTCTGTGCCGAAACCGGTTTGGCTCAGTGGATAGAGCGTCGGCCTGCGGACTGAAAGGTCCCAGGTTCGATTCCGGTCAAGGGCATGTACCTGGGTTGCGGGCACATCCCCAGTGGGAGATGTGCAGGAGGCAGCTGATTGATGTTTCTCTCTCATCGATGTTTCTGGCTCTCTATCTCTCTCCCTTCCTCTCTGTAAAAAATCAATAAAATATATTTAAAAAAAAAAAATGTCCTTTCTCTGAGAGGCAAATAAGCTACTCTCCTAAAATCATGTTGGACATTTGAGGAGTAATTATTTTGTTTGACAAAACAACAACAAAAAAAGACATTTCAGTGACGCTAAAGAGTTAATACAATTTTAGAGTACAAGAAAGAATATTTGTAAGAACTGAAAAAAATCTAAGACTTTGGCCTTTCAGAGAGCTTTAATTCTCATGGCCATGCCTGTCCTGTATTTCTACATCAATTGCGGATGAACTATTAACTTTCAAATTAGTTGCTCCAGGGTCCTATTTACATTTTTAATAGGAACAATATCAGAGGATCATAGGCCTAAGTTAAATTCAAGAGAAATTTCTAGAGAAATAAGTGATCAGAGCAACAGCATGTATCCCAATGCCCTATATATCATTAAAGAGTTAATTAAATGTATTAAGCAAAATGTAGCTTCAATTTTCTGTAATTAAGACAATTTTTGAGAGAAATTATTAAAACCAGACTTAAATGAAGAGGGCTTAGTCTGCATTATCTGCAGGAGACTTGTTTGGCCTCCAAGGACTCCTTGCTAATAACTTCTGACTTGTTTAAATTCCCTCTGAGAGAGAGTATTTAGTCTACAATTGGCTTGCTAATGACCACTGTGGAAATGTAGATTGGTCTCAGGTGCTGTACTCCAAAACAAGCAGAAAGTTTTCCTCTAAAGTCAACTTCTTGAAAAGAAGTTGGTATGCGGTTTTCCCCTATTATCTTCCTCCAGCAAAAAATCACACTATTAGTGTCATTTTTTAGGACAGGTCACAAGGAATATTTATGGAGAGATGAGATGACTTGTAATTTTGAGGGCATCAGTAATTTCCCCTTAATGGTGCTCCCTACCAAATAATTATCCTATATAATAAAAGAGAAACATGTAAATTGACCATCCCTCTTCTACACTTACTAGCCAATCAGGAGTGGGTATGCAAATTAACCCAACCAAGGTGGTGGGTTAATTTGCATACACAGGCACTGGGCAGAGAGCAGAGCAGGAGAGCCAGCAGAGAGTGGGGCGGCTTGGGGAACCAAGACGGAGAGCAGAGAAAGAGAGCTGGCAGCTTGGAGGACTTGGCAGAGTGGGAGGCCATGGGACAGAGACAGAGCAGGAAGGGAAAACCAAGAGTGCAGGGAGCACCAGGAATTCTGGGAATAGTAGTTTCGGTGGCAGCCCCAGGACCTGAAGTGGAAGCCCAGAGTGCTGGGAGCACCAGAATGCTGGGAATCATAGTTCTGGTGGCAGACGAATCTTCTAGACACTAGAGCAGTGGTTCTCAACCTTCTGGCTTTTTAAATACAGTTCCTCATGTTGTGACCCCAAACATAAAATTATTTCATTGCTACTTCATAACTGTAATGTTGCTACTGTTATGAATCATAATGTAAATATCTGATATGCAGGATGGTCTTAGACAACCCCTGTGAAAGGGTCGTTCGACCGCTAAAGGGGTCGCGACCCACAGGTTGAGAACCACTGCACTAGAGCAAAGTGAACCTGGAGCAAGTTACTGTTGTGGTGGGGGATGGAGGGAAAGCAAAGGTGAGAGACATAAGTAAAATCAGAGTGTCTGGGAAAAATTAAAAAGAAGATATCCTAAAACTTCCAGGAAATCTTCACCAATGAAGCAAAGAAAAACAAGTGCCTCTATTATTCTGTGAGCAACAAACCAAACTGAGTTGGGGTCTCAGACAGTTCGCTCATATGATTGCAAAGTCAGACAGAAACTCCCGGATTGGACAGGGCTCCTCTGAGGGCTCCCAGATTGGAGAGGGTGCAGGTCGGGCTGGGGGACCCCCCACACACCCCAGTGCACGAATGTCATGCACCAGGCCTCTAGTAAATTGTTAAAAATCAATATGACTGATATTTTAATAGAGTTAAGGCATATTGGTATTCTTTGGACAAGAGAAACAGATATTTTAGATATTTAAGCGTGTCTGTTTCACTCTTAAACTGCTACAGACAGAAAAACTCACTAAAAATAAACTCCCTCTAGGGTACCGACATTTTAACCATAGTAAACAAATTGAAAAGCATAGGTGTTCCATAGTTTTCCTCTAGCATCTTCTTCATAAACAAGTTCTAGGATAAGTTACAAAAATTTTTGGAAGCTCTACCATTTTCACAGAAGATTTTATAGCCACTTTATTATATCATTAAATGAAATTTCTATTGCCATTTACAGGATATTCTGCGGTAGGCACAAATCAACTTATCCAAAAGTCCACCACTGCAGTGTTACATACTTAAAGTAGGCTACTAGGACCAAAGTTTTTTGAACCGAATGACACCACTTCATTATAATCCAGTTGTTACAATTTAAAATTATCTTTTGCCTTGTGCTAATTAGAAGCTGCCTACCATTCAGTATTGATCAGTAAATTAAAACCCTTCATCTCTGCTGTGTGCTTTGTTGCTTGCTGAAATCTTACTATTTCTCAAATGTTTAGGACACCAATAATAAAATCATTTAGAGATACATGTATCAAGGAAAGTAGAATTCTTAGGCCATACACCCACATAAGCATGGACATGCACACACATATACATTGATTTACGTTTTTACCTCTGTTATTAAGATTATTGTTATGGAGTCACACTGAATGTGAATTGATGGTCCAACTATAACATCACTACTTCATCTAATTTTAGTATTTTTTGTTGTGTTTAAGTAGAGAACCAATTCGAAAGATTATTTTAGTAGAGATGATTAGACTTCCAAAATTAGAAAATTTAGGAAGCTCTGAGTATTCTGAACAGGAATTTCTACGTGTCTGAGAAACCATCCTCAGTCATCTCTTTAGCTTCTGCCCTTGGTCTTTTAAATTCCAACTCCAGATATGCCCACCTGCTTCCAATCTCTGCAGAGCACTGTGAAAATGTCGATTGTCTCAGCTCTCACAAATTCATTATATTATATTCAACTTAAAGATAATGCTCTCTATTATTTTTAAATTATTCTTTTGTGTATATCTCCTCTGCAGCTAGACTGAATCTGTGCCAGGCAAGGGGCCCCTTATCTTCATGATGCCAGGTATCTCAGATGACTTCTCAAAGAGAGCATCTGGGAGGAGAATGCATCAGTCTGGGTTGTTTGCTGTGGCAACAAACAATCCCAAAATTTCAGCAAATTCCTGGAATGCGATTTTATTTCTCAGTCACATAATGTTCATGGCAGGGGCAGAGGTTCTGCTCCGTGTCATCTTCAGAACTAAGTACAGGGTGAGGAATAGCCACTACTCTGTGATATTGTCAGTCTCATGGCAGAGGAGGAAAAAGAAAATTGTCAAAACATATCATTTTCACACTTAATTGGTCAAAACAAGTTATACAGCCATTTCTGAGTTCATCAGAATGTAGATGTTTACTTTCCCCATATGGAAGAGTCAAAGCAAATGTTATAGCCAGCCTGAATTCAGTAGATAGAGAGGTATAATCCTTCCTCAGGGAGAAGTAACAACTCCTTTGAAAAATAATGTGATCTGTCACAGATAGAACATATAGAAAGGTAATCAAATATTTAAACATAACTTTCTCTCACTGATTGTACTGCATGGATGAATCTACTTGATATACCATTTTCACTTTTTTTTTTCTGAATGCAGAGTCTTAACAGTTGCCACCCCCTCCTTCTCCAGCCTCATAGCCCAGAGTTATACCCATGGTTTCCTCTTCACTGTGGCTAGTCAATAAAGGATTATAAAACGAATACATATTTAACTGCTATTATTTAATAAGATAGATACAAAAATACACTTTATCAGTTTCCCCTAAATTGCAATTTACCAAGCACAGCCCCAAATGCATGGAGGAACCATGAGAAAACTAGACATGGTACCTGATCTTAAGCAGCTTATAATTTCTAGGGAAGGTAAAATATAAATAGCTATATTCCAGAGTAGAGTGCAATGCCTGCTTTAAAAGAAATACAAAATACCATAACTAGTAGGAATCATTTATGCAGACACATAAAATTGGACCATTGAACTCCTGATTTCAAAGAGGAAGGGAGAATGAGAGAGAGACATCAATAATGAGAAAGAATCATTGATCAGCTGCCTCCTGCACGCCCCCCACTGGGGATCGAGCCCACAACCCAGGCATGTGCCCTTGGCAGCAATCAAACCTGGGACCCTTCAATCCGCAGGCTGACACTCTATCCCAGTGGTTCTCAACCTTCTGGCCCTTTAAATACAGTTCCTCATGTTGTGACCCAACCATAAAATGATTTTCGTTGCTACTTCATAACTGTAATGTTGCTACTGTTATGAATCATAATGTAAATATCTGATATGCAGGATGGTCTTAGGCGACCCCTGTGAAAGGCTTGTTCGACCGCCAAAGGGGTCGCGACCCACAGGTTGAGAACCACTGCTCTATCCACTGAGCCAAGCCAGCTAAGGCTCCATCAGTTTTCTTAAATTTCCATCTCTAAACTCACTGGTGTGCCATCCATCCTTACTTGTTCTTCTGCTACCTTAGACCACTCTTTCTATCAAGACTCTTAACTCCCTCCTTCCTCTTTGGAGTCAGACCCATAATTTTTTCCTTCTGTCCCTTAGCTTTAATCTCTGCCTTTCCACTACTGGATTTTCTTCAATTTCCCCAAGTTTTCTCCCCCATCAAAAATAACCTCTTTCCCTGAACATATCTATATTTTACCTTCCTTTTGGCTCTAAAACTTCTTGAGCTGGAAATCTCTAGTTACTACCTGAACTTTTTCATTTCCCTTTCACAATTCAAACTGCTGCAATCTGCCTTCACCATCATCCTTTCCTTCTGTGCTTTCAAAGGCCAAATAAAGGGCCTCTTAATAGCTGAACATGATAATTTACATGACTGCACTTCACTATCTAAAGCTGTTGACCACTCCCTATATGTTTAGGCAATCTTTTCTCTTAGTTTCTCAGACATTCTTGTTTCAATGTACATCTTCTCTTAAAAAATAAACCATTCCTATGCCTTCAGATGTTATTTAAATGATGATGTCCTATGGACCCACATTTTCATTCCACACATGGACATCTTTCATATAATTAAAACTTAATAGGTTGAAAAATTACCCAAACATATTTCTTCTCTGGTATTCTCTAATTTAATTAATGGGCTAATTATTCCTTCCAATCAGGAAACCCAAACATCTTATAGACATTTATACTATAACTAGAGTCCCAGTGCATGAAATTTGTGCACAGGTAGGGTCCTTAGGCCTGGCTGGCAATCAGAGCTGATCTGTGGGACAACTGGTGGAGTGATTGGGGAGCCCCCCACTGTCACCTGCCTTGGCCGGCCTGGTGCTGCTGCTCACTCCCCCGCCCCCACCATTGCCAGTTGCTTCCCTCTGCTCGGTGATGGGTGGGGCAATCAGGGGGCCCCTGCTGGCACCTGCCTTGGCTGGCCTGGGACCTGCAGGCTGGGGGCAGCTCCTGTGTTGAGCATCTGCCCCTGGTGGTCAGTGAGCATCATAGCAACTGGTCATTCTGCTGGTCGTTCCACCGTTCGGTCAATTTGCATATCAGGCTTTTATTTTATAGGATACTCTCATATAACTAAAGAGCAACCATTATCTTTTTGTTTTACTAAAACATGTCTCTTAGTTCTTCCTGCTCTTCTCAGTTCCTTCCACGATAATATCCCCAGTAATTAGTAACATCTGGCATATAGTAGATTCTACATAAATATTTGTTGAATAGATTGACTATTTACTCCTTTTGGTTGCTGTTTTCTTCATGTGGAATGCTTTTTTTTTGTTCTAATTGTAGTAATAGCTCAAATCACACTGACTCTATAAAATGTTCTTTGATTCTCTACAGTGATACTCCTCTGTGTTCCCATAGCACTTTGTGAATACCTTTATTATAGGTAAGAATTAAAAACCATTTGTGTTATTTCAATATTACTGTTAGTTCTAACATTTTATTTTCAAGTAGACGTTTCATTTCTTGAAGGTAGGCATCAAGTGGTATTTATTTTTGGTATTCTCACTTCACACCACTTGGATGAACCAGTGCGTGGTTGGATGTTAGGTGGATGTGAGTTTATTAAAAGCTTCACAGAGAAGACAGAATTTGAGCAGGGATTTAGGAATGAATTCTATTTTGGTATGATGAGAATGGTGTTCTGATTAAACTGAAGGTACAGACTATTCTCTGAGATTACCCAGTCGGTCAAGTCAGCTAAAATAGGGGGACATTTTGGAGGAAGGATTCATGACAGGTACTTAGGAAGGTAGATCAGAGATGATTATAGGGAACCTTGAATGTCAAACAAGTGTATTTATTCTATTATTTCTCTCTAGGTAGAGGTGAGCTATATATGGCTTATGAGTAGAGAAGTATGTTTTGCAAATTTATAACTTTAGGAAGATTATTCTGATGTCAGTATATCTTATGGAATGGAATGTAGGCTGCAAAAGTTATTAGAAAGATATGCAACAGTCCAGAAGGAAGAAATTTGTAAATGAGCAATAAAAAAGAGAGAGAGAATGGTAGAAGCCATTGTAAAGTTGCCATCCAGAGGAATGTGGCTGCTAGAGGATAAGGGGAAGAGAAGATAACAGGTTTCAAGCCTGAGTGGCAGGAGGGATGCCCCTGCTCTGAACAAGATATAGAAAATACAAGAAGAGGCAGAAGTTTGTAGATTATTAGTTCAATTTGGGACATAGAGAGTTTAAAGAGCAAATATGAATTTGAACTTGAATATCAGTTCATACACTCTTCAGGTCAGGATTGCTTTCCTTTTCCTATTAAATGGCTTAGGGAACTTGGTAAGATATTCAAGACCAAATCCTCCTGCTAACAGTGGCCTTCAATGAAAGACTGCTGTTTTGTACTGATTGGAAGTTACTGTCCAAATGTAATCTAACAGCTGAAGCATAAAGCATCACTACCAATGAAGTGAATAGCAAAGGTAAAACAAGACATAAGAAATGTAACCTTAAGAATTTTAAATAGAGAAAAATCCGTGCTTCAGGGGTGTTCCTCGTGCAATATACAATACTGTTAAGAAGTGAGTAAATTAAACAAAAAAACTTAATTCCCCAAACTAGATTAAAATTGTAATTTTTCATGTTATTTCCATTAAAAACATGCAGTTGACTGATGTCCATCTCTTGTATTTTATATATTTTAATTGTATTAGTTTTCCCTTCTGTGAAAAATGAAACTCAAAAATAAAGGATCATAGGGAGAAATGACATATTTATTCTGTCATATAAAACTAATTCTTCACTCTTCAAGGTCTGTTTCTTTCTAAAAGTGACAGTCAACTATATTCTATTTTCAAATTCTAAGTAGCCTTGATAAAACACCCATAAATTTATCTTTACAGCTGAAAGTAAAAAGAAATTCTGTAAATGCATACCTAGGAAAAATATGAGAGGCTCGTCACCAGAAGAGCTATATTTGTCAGATATAAGACCTTTACTTTATGTTTCTTGTTAATTACTGAGCTTGTGACTATGGTCAAATAGTAAGTATTTATTTAGCTTCTACTAAAAGACTTTTTCACTACTGAGTGATAGTTTGATATATTCTACTTTTTCAAAGTATCACCAAGACCAGATATATTTAAATATTTCCTCAGTGAAAAATTACTCAATATAATACAGAATTTAAGTGTGTTTATATCACATATATATCTAGTACCTATATATACCGAGTGGCCAGATTATTATGACCACCTGACATTTGTAGGCAAATTAGCTATAATTTTGCACTGAAGTTGCTAGAGGGCCAGACCATTATAAATAGGGAAGCAGGTTGTTTACCACAACAGTAGAAGTGTTTTTTTTCCCTGAAGATATGGGTAAACAATGCGATTTAACAGCCTTTGAATGTGGGATATATTTGAACGTGAGTGGCCAGATTATTATGACCACCCCATCAGTACTTCGTTGGGCCACCTTTTGCCTTCAATACTGTGGCTATTCTTCTTAGCATTGACACCACGAGATGTTGAAAGGTGATCCAAGGAATCTGACACCATGCCTGATGAATAGCACTGTCCAGTTCTGTGAGATCTGATTGTTGTGGAACCAGCTGCCTGGTGGCTCTTTTAACTTCGTCCCACAAATGCTCAATTGGATTGAGATCTGGTGATTGTGGGGGCCACCTAAGCAAGGTAAAGTCTCCCTCATGTTCTTGAAACCACTCCTGCACAATTCGAGTACCGTGGCATGGCCCATTGTCTTGTTGGAAGAAGCCATCTCCATTGGGATATGCCATCAACATGATAGAATGAACCTGATTAGCAACAATACTTAGGTATGTTGTGCTATTTAGACATTGTTCTACACGAATTAAAGGGCCCAAATCATGCCAGGAAAACATGCCCCAAACCATAACACTGCCCCCACCAGCTTGAAGGGTTGTACTCATGCATGTGGGGTGCATGCTTTCATGCTGTTTCCACCAAATTCTCACTCTGCCATCTGCATGATCCAACTGGAAATGTGATTCATCAGACCACATGACTTTTTTCCAATGTTCGACTGTCCAATCTTTGTGTTCCTGTGCGAATTGGAGACGTTTTATCTTGGTAACTGCAGACAGCAAGGTGTTCGAACAGGCCTTCGGCTTCCATATCCCATACAATGCAGTGTACGGCTAATTTGCCTACAAATGTCAGGTGATCATAATAATCTGGCCACTCAGTGTATATATATATATATACTGTTGCTGAGATATATATATAAACCTCAGATAATGTTGCATGAATATATCATTATCTGATCAAATCTCAAGATTTGCTTTGATTTCTTGTATTCCTGTGAAAAAAATCATGTCACTTTTAAAACCAATACATATGACCAATACCATGAACTTTTGTTGTTAGTTAAAACCCTTATACCTCTTAGAAATTCTGAAATTTCCATCTCTGTCTATAGTATCTTAGCTTTCCAATTTTCCATCACCTGTGTTCTTCTTAATCTATTCTTTCTTTTTTTATTATTGATTTTAAAGAGGAAGAGAGAGGGAGTGAGAGATAGAAACATCAATAATGAGAGAGAATCATTGATTAGCTGCCTCCTACCTGCCCCACACTGGGGATCCAGCCTGCAACCTGGGCATGTGCCTGACCAGGAATTGAACCATGACCTCCTGGTTTATAGGTCAATGCTCAACCACTGAGGTATGCCAGCCGGGCCTTAATCCATTCTTCATAAGTAATTTTTCCTGAAATCTTCAATACTTATGTATTTAATCATCTCCCCTTTTTTACTTACTTCTTATCTTCTACAACAGAGCCTCATGTTAAATTATTTCATCTACTGTTGCTGAGATCATGAATCCTGGTGTTTTTCTTTACCTTCTGCCACATCTCTTGTCAACCTCCAACCGTGTGTCATCCCAAGAAATGTCTGACCTTAACAGTTGTATGGAAAGAAAATGAAGAGTTTTGTTGGTCTGACTTGGATGAGAATCTTGTTCTACTAATCACTAGAGGAGTGATGTTCAAAGCTTCAGTTTTCTCATCCATAAAATGAAGATAACACTTATTATCATATTATGGGGTTTTTATGAAAGCTACATGACCCAAATATGCTGGCTCAGAGCAGACAATACAATACATGGTCATTCTGCCCCCCTTTCCACTGAGACAATGACCTATTCACTTTCAACAATATTGAACTTTGGTTAACTCTTCTCATTCTCTACAAGTTTCATTTTTTTCTAAGACATATGCTCCACATTGGCTCTTGCTTCTCAACAGATGACATAATCTTTTTTAAATCAGAATATAAATAATGAGGTTGTGAACTCCCTCAATTTTTCTTCCAAAAATATCTAAATATTCACTTACGCTATCTTAGGGGAAGAAATAATTCCTTTCCAAAGTCAACCTCTCTATCAGTAATATTGATCTTAACCAGTTTTGCCTCCTCTGAGATGATACTCTCTCAATTATTTCTCCTCTGGTTTCATTAATATCTCATCTCTGGATGTTTTTACTACTCTGTCAATCCATTTCACTCTTCAAAAAAATTTTAAATACATTTCCACCCTCACCTCAGTTTTGAATTTCTTTTTTTAAAGGCCAAAAATGACTTGGTTGCTGGCAAGCCGGAACACTTCTCTGAGTCTTACAGCTGCAGCTC
Source organism: Myotis yumanensis (assembly GCF_028538775.1). NCBI lineage: Eukaryota > Metazoa > Chordata > Mammalia > Chiroptera > Vespertilionidae > Myotis > Myotis yumanensis. The sequence continues at coordinate 18,495,848 of NW_027223759.1, forward strand.
TTGACATCATTGCCTGGAGCCTACTTCTTGATAATACAATACTAGCCTGTGATGTCTACAATGCCTCCCCTCTAGTTTTTTCCTCCTAGTTTCCGGACTAATTATGTGCATCCATTTTTACCAGTGGCTCTTCTAAACATTCTGCCATCAAATATCTCCAAATTGAGTACATTATGGAAAGAAATGGTAGGGTTCTGTCCATTTTTCAGTAATTAGAGTGCTTCTTAGAAAAATAAGTCGCAACAGAATTTTTAGGCTATTTGTGTTTAACTACTCCCATCCATGCCTGAACCTCAACCTGCAACATGACTCTTAGTTCATTGCTGTGCTTCCTATCACAAAGCTGCATTGCTCAAGAGTTCAGTTTTACTCAAAAATCTAACCTGCTGCATTTCTCAAGAGCATGTGTTAGAACACCCTGTCGTATTAGGGCTATGTAATATTAGGGGATGGATAAGTGAAGTCACATTTCAATCAAGGTTTCCATTCATGTCCCAAACTCCTTGACACTCTCAGGCCTATTTGTAGCTGAATGTTTAACTTCCAGGACTTTAGTGCCATCCACTGTGGTTGTTCCTGGTCATTTTAGAGCTCTGAAACTTTCACTCTAGTTGAGTTATTGTCAGGTTCACAGACAAAGGTGGACTGTTACTGGGGTAATTCACTATATCTGACTGAAGGCTCCAAAACGTGGGATACCTCTGAGGATATTCTTTAATGAGATTTCACTAATATATGAACTCTGTGGGAAAAACTTGTCATTCCTATATAACAACAGCCTACTCAATTATTTAATGTCTGTTGACATAGCACTTGTGCTTCTGTGCCAGGCTTGTACTAGACTGTCTGTAAAGGCAGGCAAACTTAAAAACATTATGATTCATATCGCTGGCTTATGTGAATTTATTTGCCTGCAAATATTAGAAGATTCTGATATATGTGTGTATGTGTGTATCTGGTGTATAGTTTATTACTAGACCTTCCCTTGTCTTCTCCTAATTTGGAGATGTATCATGTTCTCATAGGTCTCTTCAACTAGTTCTGTCCTATTTTGAATAAAATTGAAATAATATGTAGCAAATTTCTTCAACAATCAGTGAATTAGTGATTCTCCACATACTGGGTTTTTAAGTTAGAGAATCATATATAAAGCTCATTAGGGACATAAATTCCATGCTGTGTTATGCTTCATCTCTTTAATAGAAATTGTATAAATTGCCTATAGGGTATTCTCTCTTATTTTCATGGCCAAATGGGACAAATAGTTATTTTAGTTTTCCTTGAAGCATCCTCACAGTGTAACTAACTCGTCTCTCTCATTTAAGTTTCAAAATTAAACAAAATCAGACTTCCTTTCCTAAAACAAACAGAAACATCATACTGTACGTACTCAAGGGGACCACAAATGTTTGAAGGAAAAAGAGTGAAAAAACAAGCAACTTTTCTACTTAATGTCCTATGAAACATATCTTGGGGATTGTTTCAAACAGAAAAAAACAAAACAGTTTTTTGTTGAGGGTGAGAGGAGGAAGACAAGGCTTGTTGACCAGCCCTTGCTCTGTGATGTTGATTCATTTATCCAGATAGGATTAGATAGAGTTCAGAGATTTGGTCCCAAGAAGACTTGGTCCCAATTTAGATCATAAAAAATATGTCATTCTATTTGTAGTGTCTTATAATGACATAAATCCTAGGGGAAAAAAATAAGGGAAATAAAAATGTTTGCCAGCTTATAGTAGAAGATCTTATCAATCCTCTATTATCACTGCACCCCCCATAAAAAGTAAGTAGCATGAGATTCCATTACCCATCTTGCTTTTTAAGATTAGAAATAAAATTTGCATTCAAGTTGAAGTATTCATATGTGCATCTGAGGAAATGATGCTACCTGCCTTTGCTGGTGCTCTGGAATGACAAAGCAATATTCAAGAGGGAAAGAAAATCATGATGAATGTCTTAAGTAACTCCAGGTCTGTGAGACAATAAGATAATATATCAAAGAATGTAGTAAAATTCTTTGTTTTTCTTATTTATAAAATCCTGGTGAGTTTAAATATGCTTCCAGACTGGTACTTAATAAAGACAAATAATTGCTTCAGAAAAATTGCTTTCAGAATAAACTAATAATAGTGAGGCATTTTTGTGGGCGATTTTATAACACCTTTAGTAAAATGTTGCTTTCTCACTACCGACAAATATTATGAAGATGATAGGGAGGTGCCATATGCCAAAGCCAAAATAAAGGATTACATTTTCCTCACCTGAATCTATTGATTACATGAGGGATGACTATAAAGTAATGAAACTGGGCCACACATTGTATGGTTAAAGCTTGTGATATAACTCATCTTCTCAGAACAATATCAAATATAGTATATTTCATGGGATAAGAATTAATAAATTATTTATCAATTCTCAAAATAGAAAGAAATTATTATACAGGCAGTCTGTGATTGGAAATGTTCAACTTGTTAATTACCAATGCATAGGATACAGAAATGTCAGGGCAAGGCCCCCACTTCACCAGACAGTGGTCCTCACTTTCTAGTTAAGTTTTGACAGTTCATCCAGAGAGACAGAGACCGACAGAAAGATGCAGGGACACAGAGAGAGACAGACAGAGACACAGAGATAGAAGCAGAGACAGAGAGAAGCAGAGAGACAAAGGGAGAGAGGCAGAGACAGAGAGAGAGACAGATACAGATAGCTTTGCTTCTGGAAGTGCACATTTTAAAGTAGGCTCTTTCCTTCATAAAGAGGCAGAGGTCAAGAAAGTAAGTAATTTACTTTTGATGCACAGCTTTTATTTTTAATCTCATGGTAATAGTGTGGGAACTAGAAGTTCAGATTTCACTTTATCATAGGAACAGTTTCATAGGAATGGTTATCCTTGAGAAATATGAACTTATTCCTTCATTTAGCAAATAATCCTTTGGACTCCCACTATGTGCTCCAAACTGACCATGTTTGCATATAGAAACAAGTAAAATAGATATAGTTTTTGCACTTAAGTTTATCAGTCTAGTGAGAACCAAAACAAGTGAAATTTAAGCATAGTAGGATAGGAAGTGGAAACCGAGCAATGCACAGTCAGTAAGAAACCATGGCTGGAAATGGGGCTACAGATAGTTTGAGTCTAGCTTGCAAAGACTCTACCTGGAACTGTAAGCAATTTGGCTTTTATCTTCTGGGCAACTTCTAAACACTGCCTTTATGCTAATTATTTTAAATGAACATCCAAAAGTGTTTGCTTGGCAGCTAGTGATAAGCCAGGAAGGGAATCTGGAAATGACTCTAAAAATATCCAGAATGATTTTCCTCAGATCAAATTCCCACGCAAGCAAATTTGTCCAGAATCTACTTGGCAGATGTTAAAATTAATCCATGCAATGAAATGCATCTGAGTGTATATGAAACAGAACAGGAAATGTGAGGGGCTACCAGTATAAGAACACTAACCTCTGGATATTTAGCAGATAGAAAATAAGTGTCTGCCCTCACTTAAATCCCTTCCTGGCTTATTTCTCTAGCTCCTGTTGCCTGAAACATGTTATCCTCTAAAATATTTGGTATCATACACTCTTTTATCAAATAGAACAGAGCCAAGCAAAACACCACAATCTCTAAATTTCTCAAAATGTACAAAACGCTGGAGAGGCAGCCTGCACCTGCAGCTCAGAAGCAAATGTGTGGAATAATCAGGGATCCCAAACAGAGCTGCACTAGAGTAATTTACTCGGCTAATCATTATATGAAACAGAACATTTGATTTCTGCACCCAAGTTACATCAAAGTAGATGCATACCTCATTCAATTAAATAAAGCACCACAAACAAAATCATTTAGCTCCATGTGTAGTGCTTAGGGAGCACTTCATAAGTCTATGTGCCCTCCTTAGAGCGGGCCCTGCATGTTTTATTCTGGGTGGGTGTGTGCTTCCTGGCACATGGAGTGAGGTCTGCATGATTCAGAATCCTATAAGGTGACTGCTGGATGCCTTCTCAGTCTTCAGGATGTTGTGGAAGGCTATACTCTGCTTTAAGATACTTACTATCAAAATGCCCTTTTTCAGTGTAAATCATGGGTTAGGTTTCCAAGAAAATATGTGGAATTGTTAGAAAATCTAAAAGTTAAAGTATCACTTAAGTTATTTTGTTTTTCCAGAAATATGTTAGGGGTCAGTTGTCAAAAACCAGTTTACAATGTGGGTGTTTCTATTTTATTTTATTTTATTTTCCTTACCTTGTCTTTCATATTGTCTCTTCAGTACTAGAGAGTAGAATGTAGCTTTTCATGACATAATCGCTTCTAACACTGTGAAGACTCGCCACCAACACATGAATGCATGCTGGCACTTAGATCTCCTGCCACTAATACACACACACACACACACACACACACTACACATACACTGCACACACCACACACCATGCACTGTACACTGTACACTGTACATTGGACAACAGAGGCACACTGCCCATGCTGCACACATACTGCACACAAGCAAAATCACTGTTCCATAGTGCCATTCCTGAAATGTGGCAGATGTGTATGGTTAAGATGAGGAAACAGTTAAAAAAAAAAAGGAAAAAATAACTCTGGTATATTTTGTTGTCTATCAATATACTTACTTATTTTAGGCTTATAGAGTCTTAACCATAGGAAATTAGGAAGTAAACAACATCACACACCCTGAAGGTTTCTTCCACGCATTTATAGTTGGTATTGAACTATGCACAGTGGTTGCCTCTGGAATGAGAAATATGAGAAGGAAGATTTTCTTAATTTCACAAGTTAACATCTCTACAATTGGGAATCATTTTAAAATTTATAGTGTGTCAGCTTCATTGGAAGGGTTTGTTTCTTTCTAGTGCCTTAGATTCTATAAGATATGCTATTGTCGAAGCAGCTGCATTATGGGTGATTTTTGCTTTCTTAAAAATACCTTCAGTGTTTTCAAATTTTTAAATAACAAAAAGAAAGACATGAAAATAATAATAAATTTAAAATAATGTTTAAAAACACAAAATAGAAGCTGATAATGGTGCAATCCATGGCTAATTAAATATTTTAAGATGTATTAAATGTATTTTAGTTATTTGTAAACCTAATTAGAGTACAAGAGACCATAGTATCTTAATCACTCTTGAAATGCCTCTGGGAGGTAATATACTTCTGGTAACAGTAACTCAACAAACATTGTTTGAATAAGTAGGTTATGAAGTGAATTAGCTTTTAAACATTCTGTCCAAAATCATCCAGACCACATTTCTCAGACTTCTCAGGCATTTTCTGCTTGACCGATAGAAACCTGACCAGTAGAAATCTAAAAAACATAATTCAAAATAATGGGACCACATTGGAAATTGATTAGCTTAAGACTATATTTTTCTTGATGATAATCTTGTGCTGTAGTGACATTATAATCTACCTCTGTGATTAAAAAGACCTTATTAAAACCACATAGGCTAACCTGGCAATTAGAGTGAGGGTTCTTCTCTGTGCACAGAACATTCTCTAATAAGATCTCTTGACTGCTTGTCTGCCTTTCCCTTTTGAAAAGGGACAAAGACCTACTTATCTTTGTAAATGAGATGCTCTAGATGTGATGTTCTATAAATGTTGATTAAATGACATGACCACATCACAAATTTTTAAAAATGTAAAACTTGATATTAGTAATGCTCATGGGTAGGAGACCACAAAGATCCCCATTAGGAATGTAGCCCTGTGGCTATGGTAAACACACCTAGCATGCAGAACAATGGCTGCCAAAGAGATTCTATTCTAAGGCCCAGAATCTGGATATGTAACCTCATGGGACAAAAGAGATTTTGTGCACATGTGACTAAATTAGGCCTCATGAGATGGGGGATCTCATGGATTGATCCAGTGAGCCCAATATCATCAGAAAGGTCCTGGGGAATCAGAATCAGGAAAGGAGATATGATGAGAGAAGTTGAGGTGGGAGGGACAAGGAGCCATAAGCCAAGGAATGTGAGCTGTCGCTAAGAGCTGGGAAAGGCAAGAAAATGATTTCTTCCAGATAAAGAACGCAGCTGTGCTCGCCCATCAGAATTCTGGTCTCTACAACCTTAATATAGTCAATTTGTGTGTTTTAAGCCACGAGCTTGTGGTAATGTGTAATGAGAAATGAATGCAACAGGTCAATCAGCTAGGGATCATTTGTTTTCAAGCAGTAGTAGCAGCCACCCAAACTGGTTTAAACAGTAAGAAATTGCATGGGTCTACATATTAGGAAGTCTGACGTAAAGAGAGTGAGCCACTCCATTGTCTCAGTGATGTTATTTAATCATCAGTCATGTTGTGTAATTTCTTTCTGTATCTCTGCTGTGTATTTCTGTTCTATTTGCTTCATCCTAAGACCAGTTCCCTTAGAAAGTTGGAAATGCTGCTAGTAACCACAGGAGTTAAACGCGCCCTTGTTCATCTTTAGCAGGGAAGAGCCAGGCTTCTCATAGTGATCTACCTTGATAGAGCTGGACAAATCAAGGCCCATCCCTGGAGCTCTCCTTAAGGACTACCCTCAGGGCTGATGCCAGAACAAAATCCCAGTTCTGTTAGGAAGGAAAGAGGAGAACCAGCCATGCCCCACCAAGCTCATCACAAAATCCTGTGATTAGGAGAGTGAAGGGATGAAAGTGGTTAAACAAGTTCCAGGGATATTGTGCCCTCGGTCCCAGGTCTAGGGAAAAAGTTCTGGCTTTTACCTGGCAATGTTTTCCCTTTCTCTGGAAGGACAGTTGTATGATAGAAAAAGCAGCAACAGTTCATAAAAACTCGCAGCCCATTCTGCCAGGTTCAGACTGGCAATTAGTCTGGACATTTTCCACCTGGGAAATGGCAACATGCCTAGCACCTTGGCTCATCACACCACCGTCTGGCATACCTGCTGCAGGTTGCTGACTCCTGGATTATATCTACACCAGATAGCCTCTTGTGAATCCTCCCCAACGTGGTGCATTCCCTTTGAAAACTGGCACGTTCTTTTATATACAGTATTGCATTAAAATCAACTTCTTCATGTATGTTTTACAAGTATCTGATGAGATAGTGCTCATGATTTTCTTATCCACCCAGTTCTGTAGCCAGGCAAAGTAAAATAGGTAGAAAAAGGGAGACAGTGGGACACTAAGTGGGTAGTTATAAGACTTGCTATAGACTTTATTTATAAAGTAGTTTATTTGATCTCTAACTTTCAATGCATTATTCTTTCCAATTTTACAGAAGGGGAAATTTGAGAACTAGGTTGCAAAGCTTGTAAATGCCAGAGCTGTTATTAACCTTTCGGTAGTATGGTTCCCAAGCCCAGTTTCTTCCTTTTGTACTTGTAGGGACCCCTCACAAAGTTGGATATCTGAATAAACTTGACCTGCGAGCGTTGCCCCATCCTAACACTACCCCTGTGATTTACAGTTCATCCAGGTATTGGCCCTGATGTTCTGTAGGGAGACTGAAAAATCTAATCTGAGGTGCTCTAAACTTTCCCCAAGTTTGTAAAAAGTAGAGTACAGATAAGGGAAGGTCTTTCTAGACTATCCCCAGAAGAAAGCTAGAATGTAGTAGTGGTTTCATGCCCCCCTAGGGTCTGCTCTGCCCCAATTAACTTTAAGGTGAAATCTGAGTGCAATAACATTATCCATCAGGATTAAATATGTAACCTGGTGGGTATATCCTTCCTCCATCATAGTCCTGAGTATTTGCAGATAGTTCACCTCAGAGATGGAGAATAATTACCCTTCAATATCCTTCTGTTTCTGGAGATCTATCCAGAAACAACACACAAATTGCCCCACCATATACACAGCTCAGGAGAGCCCAGTTGTCCAGGATACCGGGTGTGAATGGGCCAGACTCATGTCCACGAGGGCAGAGAGCACATGTTATGGACACTGTGTCTCCAGTCCCAACCACAATACTGGACACAGAACAAGTCATGATTGTTCCATGAAGGACAAAACGAATGAAAAAATGGACAACTTAGGAAACATTTTGTCAGCAAAGAATAGAGCACGATGGGAAGCTGGTGGCAAACAGGGCTAGATCCGTGTCATTATCCAACAAAAACCAGGGGACATTTTGCCTTAAGGCAGATCCATGAGTCCTAATCCTATAGTGATGACCTTTAAAACAGTGCAGACTCCACCACTGGCATTCACCGGGTAGAAATGAAAGGTCTTTTTACCCAGTAAGCATCACACGAATTTTCAGACTTCGCAAAATGTTAGTGTTTGAAAAGCCTTTCTAGTTACTGGCAATCTTCAAAAAAAAAAAAAAAAAAATGCCTACAACAATTTTCAGAAACACTTCTATTGAACTCGACTGAAATTATATTTTATGTAGTCCTGTGTGATTGCTTCTGCTTTATTGTTCAAGGGCTGTTAATAATGAGTGAGGGTTTTAATATGCAGAAAACGAGCAACAGAATGGAACCCATGGTTCCTTCATTATAGTTTTTTAATGAAAAAAGTAAAGACCCTGTTAGAGTCAGTTTCCAAAGATACTTTACTGGCATATAATTGTTTACCTGACTTTTAATTTAGAGATAAATCAGTGTAGTAAGAAGTTAAAACATAGTATCCCTTTAAAATAAGGTGGCTTGGAGGCTCTCGGGATCCAAAGGCCTTTTTTCATGGCAGCTGTGACTTGGAATCCAGGGTGGAAATGAGAAGCAACACAGCATACATGGTGCTACAGTTGTGGGTGGGACATGGTCCCCACTTTCCATCACCATTTCCAGTGGATGTTTTCCACCAAGTGAAGCCAATTACTGCTTCCGCAGGCATTAGTGTAATTGATTCTTGCTCTCCAGAGGAGAATTTATTAAGGCAATTTCAGTAAATAAGGGAAAAGGGGTCCCGACTTGCTGCGGAATCCATTGGGTGTGGATAATCACTCTGCTCTTCCTCCAGATCCCAAGGGAATCCTGGTGTCGGTAAAAGCCCTTTTCTCTGTGCAAGAGAAAGCAAGGGATGTTTTTCCCCCAAGAAAATTGATACGCTTAGTGACAACAGTTCTAAGAAGCCATACCTTTCAAAGTATTGATTATCGTATATTTTCAAGAACATGCAGAATGTGTTCGGAGGATAGTTCAAAGGAAAATATGTTCAATGCATATGTCATTTCTAAATAGTTAATTTTCAGTTACTACTGAGGAGATGCATGCATGCCAAAGCTAAATTTCCAACAGTTTCTGCCTGAAAACAAATCTTTGGTAAATTAGCACAACCCAAAGGCGCTTTCATTTGGAGGAAGTTATTCCCAGTAGGAAGGAGCCATGATGCTTTTTCATGTGGGCAAGTCCTTCCTGCAGAGACTGTGAGAGATGGGGAGATGTAATTCCCAAGATGATTGCCAACAGTTTTCATTTTTAGTAAAATATATTCTGAATACCCGAGAGATTTCATTATTTGAATAGGGAGCTGGAACATCAAGTTTACAGCATATTTGGCAAACGTTGTAATGTAATGTAGAAATCAGAACCATCCACACAATTATGTATGCAATATATGCAATTCTGCACATATTGGACTGTTGAGAGGATCCAGATTCTATGGGTATATCTACACTAGGGGTCTTCAGGTGAGGGAGAGCATAGCATCTACCCATCTCTGGTGGGACATAGGTGACTAGATTTCCCGGCCTTGGAGAACCCTATTCAATGCAGTAGATGATATGTTACTTTATAAAAGCTAAACAAAGCAAAGAAAGCAAACAAAAAACACTTTATTAGATGTCTACTCAAATATCCTAAGAGCTGGAACAATTGTTTAATTCAGATGAAGACAAGCAGATCTTCCTCTATTACCTCCATTGTTGCCTTAACCCTCAGATTTGCTTTGAAAACCAAACCTTGCTTTGCACCCTCAGAGCAATACTAATGCAGAACTGACTTGGATTTTTCGTTCCTTGGGTAAAAGGTTAAGTGATCCATAAATTTATTTCCCTGTGGACTTGGAAAAAGAAAAGCAAACATCACAGTGATTTGTTAGCCAGCTTCTTTGCAACAACAGAATCACTGAATATCCCTCCTGTCACCGGAGTCAATGCCATGTGGTGAATAGAAAATAATTTAAGGTTTCATGGCTTATCCATGTGAATGATACCAATAAAGAAAAAGATGAAATCCTCACACAAATCTGATTAATAAGAAATCGCTCTAACCTGCTGCTCTAACCTGTTTGACTACGAGCTAAATTCCAATACAAATGTGCAAAGAAACTTGATCAATAAATGAAGATAACTTCACTGTGAAGAAATGCTCAGTATCTCTAAACCACAACATGTTCATTGCAAAGTAGAACTTACATTTTTTCAGGACTACCCTTAGATTTTTGTGGTTCCCTGTCCAGTGACTCAGCATTAGTGTAACAAATGCCTCTATAACTCATGAGGGTGCTACTCTGTGCACCAGGTTTTGTGATTGCAGGAAATAGCCTTCAGACTTAAACACCCTCACAGAGGAGGGTGTGCTTGAAAAGATAATAGTGGTGGAGAGATTCTTAGAGATGGCACCATCCTTTCTCAGCAACAATAGCTCAGTTATTGAGTATCCATCAAGAAATGACATTGGTCTATGCTCACCGAAAGTTTCTGTATTGAATCTGAGCCTCTTTTTCTAAATGAAGAGTGTCACCTGCATATCCCTTTGTGTCTCCAAATAACCGTTCAATATACAACTAGAGACTAGGCTTTTTCCATCTGCGAGTTATGAAAAGATGCACCAGATACAGAAAATCACACAGTAGAAAGGATCCCAGGAGATCAGCTTGTTTGGCCCTTTGCCTCTCCAAGCATGACTGTTGCTAAGGCCTTTCATAAAGAAGCACCACATGCTACAAACCCAAAGGCTTGCCATGGGATCCACCTCTGTGCCTTTGCTCATGCGGAAGCCCCCACCCTACCTCAGTGACCTTTCCCCACACTCCATCCAGTGAGAACCAACTTCATTCAGTCAGCTCACCTCTACTGAGCACAGCACACAGTGCTTGTCCCTGGCAGTAGAGAGGTGAGCCAAACAGACCTGTTCCCAACCTTCACTGAACTTGCAAGCTAGTGGGAAAGACAGGCATTATGTAAGATTATCACAAACAATTATTTAAGTAACTGTATGGTGCCTGGTCTGGGAAGAGGTATGGGTATTCTGGAGGCATTTAATAAGGGGTCCTAGCTTAGTCTGAGACATCAAAAGTGGCTCCCAAAAAGGAGGGACATTCAGACTACAGCTTGAAGGCAACTATTTTAATGAGGAGAAGGAGGTGCTTGGAGGGAAGAGCATTCCAGCTGGAGTATAACTTGTCAAGGCCAGGAGGTGGAAGTGGGGTGGGGCAAGTGATGTGAAAAGTATATGCAAGGGAGATTCTGTAAACCATAAAACAAGTGGAAAGCCATCAAATGACAGGCCATGACATGATCAGATTTAGATTCCTTAAAACTCACTCGATTGTATGGATATTTGTTTAGAGAGAAATAAGAGAAGATGCTAGGAGGTCAGAGGGGAGGCTGTTGTCACAATTCATGCATGTGGCAACCCTCTATAAATCTCTGTTGAGAAAACAACCTTGCCCATCAGCCTGTTATCACTGGCATATCACTTCTATCCTCCTGATAATTAATACATATTTAGAATGCAGGGTCCAGAACTTCCAAAATAGCATTATTGCTTTCAATATGGAACAAAACTAAAACCATTATTAAAATATAGTAGATTTTACTTCCTCTTGACCTTGGACACAACTATTATTTGTTACTACTTCCCCCCAATAATTTTCACTTTACATATGGAATTCTATTTTCTACTTAAATAATACCAACACTTGTTAGCACTGTTTTTTTCTCTCTAGAGATGATCCCATGACACCAGGTTATAGAAGTTGAATAAGACAATTAGTACAAATATACTTTTAATTATGCCTCTGTTTCTCCAGTGTGACTGTCACTCAGGAAACTATACTGAGTTTCACAATAGGGCCATATTTCATACAAAGCAAGAAGATTTAGCTAATTTTTCTCCTTACAGCTACTATCTATACATTATACTCTCTATCCCACTTATAACATACTAGAGGCCTGGTGCACAAAATTCATGCACTGGGTGGGGGGAAGGGTGTCCCTCAGCCCAGCCTGCATCCTCTCTAATCTGGGACCCCTCAGGGGATGTCCTACTGCCAGTTTAGGCCCGATCCCACAGTATCGGCAATGGGACATCCTTCTCACAATCCGAGACTGCTGGCTCCCAACTGCTCGCCTGCCTGTCTGCCTAATTGCCCCTAACCGCTTCTGCCTGTCAGCCTGATCACCCCCTAACCACTTCCCTGCCAGCCTGATGGATGCCTAACTGCTCCCCTGACGGCCTGATTGCCCCCAACTGCCCTACCCTGCCAACCTGATCACCCCCAATTGCCTCCCCTGCCAGCCCAGTTGCTCCCAACTGCCCTCCCCTGCCAGCCCAAACACCCCTAACTGCTCTCCTCTGCAGGCTTGGTCGCCCACCACTGCCCTCCCCTGCAGGCCTGGTCGCCCCTAACTGCCCTCCCCTGCAGGCCTGGTCACCCCTAACTTCCCTCCCTTGCTGGCCTGGTCATCCCTAACTGCCCTTCCCTGCTGGCCTGATTGCCCACAACTGCCCCCCCCATGCCAGCCATCTTGTGGTGGCCATCTTGTGACCACATGGGGGTAGCCATCTTTGACCACATTGGGGTGGCCATCTTGTGTGAGGGTGTGATGGTCAATTTGCATATTACCTGTTTGTTATATAGGATGTAAATAAATGTTTTAAGTATCTTTCATCCCTCTCTAGGTAGAAGGTAGATACTGACACGCCAATGGCAGAACATATTTTCCAGGCAGGAGAACTTTTTCAAATTTCTTCCATTTATGCAATAGGTCACCAAACATGCCATCTGCTGACCTGGTTTCCAAAGCATATGGCTACTTCTTCAGTCAGCCATGCAGGCGACAAACGAAAAGAACTCATACTTAGGCGTGTGTGATGAAAGCACATACAGTTGAGTCACTCTTGTGTGTGTTCTAAATTCCTTCCATGGGTCAAGTGGGAATTCCTGAAGTTTTCATACTGGGAACACATTGGATTTACCTCTTGCAGAATTGCTGTCACTGAGTTCCATTTTAATACTATACTTTTAGCATAGACAACACAAGACAGCTGTAGAAAACCCATGACTAGGTTTCCTTTTAAATAGTACTGAAAATGTTCTCGGTCCTCTATCAAACCTGATAGTCATTAGATACAAAACACTCACAGTGTTCCAGGCTCATGGCTTTCATTGTTTCAGACAGGCAGCATAGCCAGTAGTTCAGAGCCTGGCTCTGGAGCCAGGCTACCTACGTTCCGATTCTGGTTCAATCACTCATGGTTGTGTGCTCTTGAGAGACTCATTTAACTTCTCAGTGCCTCATTTGTAAAATGGGGCAGAAGATAGCAACTCCCATTTTTGGGATTGTTATGATGATTAAATGACTTTATATACATAAAGTACTTAGATCATTTCCCAACACAGACTCAACTATACAGATCGTAATAATTAGTATCTCATTTAAACCATCCATAATCTCCATTTGGAATATCAAGAAACTGAGGCACACAGAGCTTAAGTAAGTACCACCAAAGCATCTGACTCTGGAGTCCATGATTTTAACACCTTATTCTTTATGTAAAGACTCTAGAAAGGATATTTTTATTTTGAGTAATATCTTTTTATTAAAATTATGAATTTATTTTTGACCCAGCTACCAGCAAGCACAAATCAAATTTAAAGTTCAATAATGAAGACATTGTGTTGAATGTACTGATTGCCATTTGTGTGTGTGTATGTGTGTTTTTTTGTGTGATCCTGATTTTCTATTAATATTTCAATTTGATTCTTACACTGTAAATACCTTTGGTAATAACCACCTCAAAATATGCTCCATAAAGGGAATAGGTATGAATATTGTGGGGGTTTTTTTAAAGAAAACAACAACACAGTAGTCTATAGAGGGAAAATCAGCTAAATATGAATAACAAAGTTCATCCAATAGGGGGATTTTGTTCTAACAGGAACTACCGAGGAATGAAAATAAGACCACAGTACAAGAGTGTAAAATGGGGAGGTTGACTTGCCTTGGGCAGCTGCCTGACTTTTCATTCCCAGCACCTATTAGCCATCTACAGATACCCTGCACTCCAAACCCAATTAGTTTAACTCCTCCAAACAAGTTCCTTCACATATCTGTGTCCTTTTATATAAGGCTTCCTTCTACCCCAAATGTTCTCTGTTCACTCTATATTCCCTTCAACCTTTTTTTTTGTTGTTAATCTTTAAAGATTCAGCTCAAACGTAATACCTTCTGTGAAGCAAGCACTGTCTGACACCTTTAAGCAATTAATAACTTTCCCTCTTTGAGCTCTTATGATGCCAGATACATAATACTATCATGGAGTTTTATTGACTCGCTTATTCTTTTAACAAATATCCGTGGAGTGCCTGCTGTCTGGCACTCTGCATTAAGCTGGGATTATCACGCAAGTGTTATTTCCGCTTTTAGAAGCAGGGCCCTGTTTTATCCATTAGGATATCTGAAACAAACAGGCTCCTAACACATGTCTGTTGAAGAAAAAAAGTTGGCAAAATAAAATAATTTCATGACTTTGTAATCACTCTCTATTTTTTTTCACTCTCTAATTTTAAACCAAAGGTAATACTATTCCAATCGCTTCTCTACTTTCTGCCAGACTCCAATATCTTTTGATATCTTCAAAATATCAAATTCATCCTTAGAAACCAACAATTTACTATCACTTAGAAAATGCAAAAGCACATACCATCTTCCAAAGTATGGTTCTGATACTGCTGTGATTTAACCCAGTGAGATAAGGACACACATGTAATGCCTTCATCAATAAAAATAAATTAATTAATTAAAAAAAAATAACTGGAAAGGAGCAAAGGGAAGCTGCAGCTTAAACACATGCCCAGTAAAGTGGATGATGTAGAAAGGGTGCTTGCCTGTCAGACATGCCTTGGGACAGGACATTGGCCAGAATAGGTGTGTAGGCATGGCCACTGCGAGCACAGGAAGATTTGATACCTAAACTCCTAAACACAGGGAGTTCTCTCTCTTGGCTCTCTTGCTCTTGCTTGTGCTCCTGCTACCGGCGCCTACTTCCTGGCTTGTAGGCTCTCACGCACTGCACTCGCCCACATGAGTATTCTTCCCCTTTTAATAATATATCATGGACATGGACAGGTTTACCATGAGATAAATGAATGATGATCCCTAAGGCCTCTCACTTGTATGAGATCCTTCCAGGCTCCTCCTCGCTCTACTGAAGCCCCAGCTGCACATTTTCCAGGACTGGTTTAAGGGAAATGGGACTTTGCAAACCAAAGGCTGTAACTCTATGCAAATAAAAATCACTCATTATCAGGTAGGAGTCTTATAAAATTCTTTTTCTCAAGCTATCGTAAGAACCTCACTTCCACTAGCAATGGAGAAATTCCACCAGTGCAATTCTCTGATAACAGTTGGACCTTCATTGTAACTTTTTCCATCAGTGAAAAGTCAGGTTGTTGTCATATATTTGATATCTTAAAATTGCTACCATGATCCTTGTGTATATTTCTTTGTATATTTGGCAATTCTTTCCTGTTGGAGATTCATATTTGTGAGAATGCTAGAACAAAAAGGAGGTACATAGTCCAGATCTACTGGCCTAGAAAGATGTCCAACAGGGAATACATCCAGACTTTGAGGAGCCTGCCACATAAAATGTCAGGGGCCCTCTTTAAGAAAAAACAAACAAACAGAGTTATGAATTGCAAAATCTCCAGGATCCTGGAAGGATCCCATACAAGAGAGGGGCTTTAGAGATCATGTAAACCTGGCCCATGTCCATGATATATTTTTAAAGGAAAAAGAACCAGTTAAAGAGTATATACATGATCTTCACATTCTCCTAAAAAATTAAAGCCACCATATGTTTTGTATATATTTTTTATGAGGAGATGAAAAGGATGCAGTTAAATAAAACACATTATTAAAATTAGCCTAACCAAGGGGAAATTAAGCCCAGGGTTAAGGAAAGATGTGTGCTGTGGGTAGTGGGAGAGTTGTGATCACTTTTATTCTAGATACTTTTGTTTATTTGCATTATTAATGTGATGATGTGCAATTTTTTTAATTTTAAAAACTAAAACATAACTTACAGAGTAGAGAATAAAAGCATGGGCCGCTGTTCACTCTGAGGGCATTCCAAAGAGGGAATTCAGCATCTGCCTTTGGGGCAAACCTACACCCTCCTGGGGTGACTATACTGGTTTTAGATAGTCTGTTGTATTTGTTACAAAATTAGCCACATTCTTTTATGAGAACCTCCCTTATATTAACAGTCTGCTCCCTCCCCAGGCCTCTCATGATTCTTGCCACAGAAGAATCATAGGAAGAGAGAACACAAAAGCTCAGTGACCGACAAACGGGGTGCCAGGAAAACCATCTTTAGTAAATAAAAGATTTTTCCAGTGTACCCACCTGAAATCACTTAAACCACTCACCGTCTGAAACCAAGAGGACCATCCCTCCTTAGAGAAGGCAAACTTAAGATGAATGCTGACGCATATAAAACCCACACAAATAGACTATTAATGCAAGGCAAGCCAAAAATATTGACCTTCACTTCTATGCAGGTTCCATTTGATTGTGGTAGAGGAACACTCAATACGTATTTCGAAACAACTTATCATAAAGAGAAATTAAAGGAGGTTCACACCAGAAAAGAAATGTTTTTAAAAATAGTTGCACCAATCTATGTGCAGTCTAACTGACATGGTACGCTTATGCCAACAGCATTTTCCAGCTGCGGATTCTATGGTTCCCAAGGACTGAATTCCATAGCAGTGTGAGGCTAATGATCACAGCATGCGTGGTGGTCGCCCCAGCCTCAGCGCCAAGCACAAAAGCAGGTGCCTCTCTCTTAGGTGTTTGACAGGCTGATATTAAAGAGCAGCACACGTCGGGAGAGGGGGGAAATCGCCTGGCCTCCCTGACAGGTTTTACAGTGGAATGTTTGTCCTGTCAGAGCCGTGGGTATGACAAACCCGAGAGCTGACAGTAACAGGGGTGTTAAGGTAAAAGAACAAGCTTAACAGAGATGCCACCGTTGACAATAACATGCTTCCGTTAAAAGAAGAATCCTTGCTTTCATTTACTACTAGAAATTCCAAAGCTCCCTTTTCTCATCTATTTTTTTCTAAATCTTACAAAACCACCTTTGAGTTCTTTGCACGGGCAGGAGACTAAACTGCCAGTCATATTTTCTCATCTGTTTTTCAAGATACCTCAGACCATCATCTTGACATTTTTCAGTCAGGGCATTAGTCGGGACTGGAGCAGAACTTATGCAGAATATTGAAGTGACTGTGAAATGATTGTCTATTTTTCTGCAGTGCACTTCAAATTAACCTTGGGGCCTACGCTCAGGAATGGTTATTGCCCAGCATTCGTGTTGAGGTCCAACACTGTGCAGGGTACCTTGCAATCATTCTAAATCAACTATCTCATTATTCTGTACCACAAATGAAATGTATGAGACAATATAATCTTCCTCTCCGCGAACCCATATACAGTTTGTATTTCTTACATTTCTATGGATATTCAAGTAATTATAGTGTCTATTTCAAACCTCCAGCAATAACCTACTTCCAAGCTATGTGAACTCCTCCAGAAATATTTTACTCTAACTCTGCAAGAATGCTAAGAGATAGAGCATTTGGGGGAATGAACTGCTAGTTGTGAATTGATGCTAAATGAATGGGTGTGCTTTTAAAAAAAGGAGTCCTTTTCGCTTGTGGGCTTTAACACTCATCTAATTATAATGATTTCAAATTCTCTCCAGGCTAAAATTAAACTTGGCTTCCTGGATAGCCAAACAACTGACTATTCTACGCCACCCTGCTCCCATTTTATCGCAGGCTCACTTTGAGTATAAATTGATGAAAAACAGTCATATTCTGAATGCTGAATTAAATATCACTAAAAATATTTAATTCAAGGGGAAGTTAAAATCCAACACCACCCAGCTAGAGTGACAGGAGAGCATCGTCATTCCCTCTGGCTGAAACGGGAGAGGCAGGTGATGGTCCGGGAACACAACCTTGGTCTAGAGGAGAGCATTGGTCATGGTGCTGATGTCACACTGGGTGGAATGTGTGGAGCTGAGAGGAATGCTACCAGAAGCACTGTTCCCGTGAGAGCCAGTCAGACTCCAAACAAGGGTCCAAAATTGAGCTGCCAAAAAAAGACAGCCCACATATGAAACTACTCGACAGAGACAAGGAATGCTCCATGAGAAGCAGGCATGAAGCAAGTGCAGAGCAAAGCCCAGAGATATTCCTGAGGTAGTGGTCAGTCAGCTGAGGAAGGTACTTGATTAGAAATCTGGGCTTTAGACACGGTGGCTTTTGGGAGCTCTTAAGATCTAAACAAGACACTATCATCACATCAAAGATGGCAAAACCATGACCTAAGCTTAAACAGGATGTAAGCATATGGTTAGGAGCAGAGATTTCAGACCAAAATATTTTTTAATTGATTTTTAGAGAGAGAGGAAGGCAGAAGGAGAGAGAGAGAAATATCCATGTGAGAGTGAAACATCAATCTGCTGCCTCCTTCATGCCCCACACCGAGGATCTAGCAAGCAAACCAGGCGTGTGCCCTAACCCAGCATCAAACCAGCAACTGTGCAGTATACAGGACGAAGCCCAACCAACTGAACCACACTGGCCAGGACCAAATATTTTTTTTTTCTTCTGACCAAGGAATTTCTATTTTATTTATTTAATTAAATTTTATTTTCCCCCAGTTTTTTTAATTGACATATAACATTGTATCAGTTTAAACTGTAGAACATAATGATTTGATATATGTATATATTGCTAAATGATTAGCACAAAATTTTAGTAAACATTTATCACCTCAGATAGTTACAAATTTTTAGTGTGTGATGAGAAATTTTAAGATTTAGTCTCGCCCTGGCTAGTGTGGCTCCATTGGTTAGAGCATCATCCCGTATACCAAAAGGTGTTTGATTCCTGGTTTGATTCCAAGGCACATACCTGGGCTGCGGGTTTGATCCCTGGTTGGGGAGCATATAGGAAGCACCTGATTTCTTTCTTTCTTTCTTTCTTTCTTTCTTTCTTTCTTTCTTTCTTTCTTTCTTTCTTTCTTTCTTTCTTTCTTTCTTTCTTCCTTTTTCTTCTTCTTCTTCTTCTTCTTCTTCTTCTTCTTCTTCTTCTTCTTCTTCTTCTCCTTCTTCTTCTCCTTCTCCTTCTCCTTCTCCTTCTCCTTCTCCTTCTCCTTCTCCTTCTCTCTCTCTCTCTCATCAATGAAAAGCATATCCTCATTTGAGGATTAAAAAAATATACATATATTTCCTTAGCAACTTTCCAATATTCAATGGCACATAGTATTATTCAAATAGAGGCATAGAGGCAAGTATCAAAAAAAGCAACTAAAGGTTAGGTGTGTCTGGGAATGGGCCTTTGTAGTATGAGATGATTTAAGGCAGAAAAGTGCTATTTTTCATTATAAACTTATAGAACTTGTTGATTTTTTTAACCACGTTATATATCTCCTCAATTAAAATTAATTTTAAATGCAACTATCTCACATGGACAGAGTCTGCCAAACTCTCTTTTTAAAATTCGATTGAGGACATTTGCATGAATCTCAGATGGCTTGTGGCTTGCTTATCCCTGTCTTGGTTGAATGTTATAAGTACAGTTTTCCTACTATTATGTCCTGCTCTTTGGCTGCCAGCCCCTGAAGGGACTACGCAAGATTTGGCTTCATTTTGCCTTATCCTTTCTATCACCAGATAGAAAAGTTTGGTTCAAGAAATGAATAAAAATAATTTTTTCCCTTTTTACTAGTTCATGGAATAATAAAATAGAATGTATTGGTTGGATTAAGTATGCAATAGATGAGAATTAGTATGTTTAAGTCTAGCAAAAGGGTAAAATATTTCTATGAATATTTTTGCCCAAATTACAGAACAGTTACCCAGTAAAATAAGTTGGCATTCATATCATAGGGTCATTTTTGTCCAAATGTTCATCTGTTTTCTGTGCAGGATTAAACAAGACCCTATATATGTTCAGAGACATGTTAGCACTTAATTGAAACTGAGAATATTTTAGCTTCCTCGTGTCTTACAAATTTTATAATGTGAAGCAAAAAAAACAAAAACAAAAACAAAAAACAAAACAAAACAAAAAAAAACAAGAACAGGAAAATGTTCTACATGAGAAATATTGAAGATAATGATGAGTTCCCAGGAAAAAAGAGAAAGATATTTAATGTTTAGACTTGCTCTAAAAAATGTTTTAAAAGGCTAATAGTGTGCTATTTCAAAGAGACTCCTAATTTAGAAAGACCAAATTATGTTTAATTTTTATAATGGAATCTCTCTCTAGTCAGAGGAAATGTACGACCAGGGCTGTGTAATCAATGGGAAGCAGATGGTGGAACAATTATCCGCTGTATTTGGGCACTACCATTGGCCTGTTCATAGAGTGTGGGCCAGGAAATTCACTCTGTGTTTTTAATGTTTTCTCGTTATGATGAATAACATTCTTCCAATGAAAATATTTGTATTTTTTAGCTTCTATAGTAACAAGCTGCCTATGTAGATAGGCAATAATTTCTCCTTTCCTTTCCTTTCCTTCCCTTCCCTTCCCTGGCTTTCCCTTCCCTTTCTATGCCTTTCCTTTTTATAAAGTCCAGTTGGGGCTTTACAGTGATAATTCTAGGAATGTAATTTTTGAGTTTGAGCCGTAATTATTTTTCAATATGAGCATGGATTATTACTATCAATTCTGGGTAAATAACTGCTCCCTACACCAGTATACAAACTTTAGTACTTTATTTAAGTGAGTCAAATATTTAAAAAATCATATAGTGTGGTTCACACAGAATTACTTATGAGTTAAAGACTTTAAGAAGACATTACAGTGCCTACTTTCCAGCACTTAATAACATCATTTTAAATTATATGTATTTTGCTTCTTAAATTATAATTGAAAATGTTCTGTTACTCTCATCTAGGTTTCAAGTCTGTTTTTCTAACACATTGTTATATTTAGCATTTTTAGTTATCACTACTGACTCTACTGCTAACATAATTACTTAGACACATTTTATATATATACTTAGTTCTAGAAGAATGTGTACATCTCTTTAATAATAAACGTATTTTAGTTCTAAATATAAGAAATTACTGCATATTAATGATGCTGATTTATGAATAATATTTTGGAACTTTGAATATAATTTTCCAAACATACATAACAATGAATAAAATAGTATAACAAACCCCATTTATTCATCATCCACACTCAACAACTATCATTATCTTGTCAATTTTGTTTCATCAATCCCTTTCCATCACATTTTCATGTTTTATTCTTAAGCAATTTTGAAAGGATATATATATATATAAGTTTAAACGTTGACTACAGCAAAAATGATATAATTTTTTAAAGATAATTATTTCAATAAATAACCTTTATATGTTTTTATATCTTATTTCTGAAAAATGGTCTCTACTTTATAGATAACTGCAATATTTTTTTTTAGTATGCAGAACCACGTCTAGGTCTTTTTAACATATGAAAGATTGTCACTGAAACTTAAAATATATCAATCTGATAAAGGAGCCCTTAAAATACAGTTTTCTTATGGTAATTTTTCCTGAAAATACTGAGATTATTAAAAAGCCTTATAAAAACAGTTATTTATGATTTTAGAGATTTAACAATTTTATTCTCTAACAATGGAAAGTCAATATAACTAGCTGGAATGGTGTTTCTTTTGGCGGCATTTATGAATTCTATTCAGATATTAATAATCATAGTATCTAGTTAATTTATGGAATACTTTTCATTTCCTAACACAGATTGCTTGTCACACAGGTATTTGGTGCTTTCTTTTCCTTTGCAACTGTAATTCTCACTTTATCCCCATCTTCCCTGAAATTTTACTTGGAATTTATCTGCATTTTTTTACTCTCACAATAAATCAAAAGACCCCAAACACTGGCTTTTGTTTACTAAGAAACCATCATGATTATTTTGTTCAAGCCAAATGAAGTTTATTTACATAAACATCTTTTAGGAGGCAAGATTATGGAATGAATGAATTGCCAAATTGGAAAAAAAAAAAAAAAAAGGAAAGTGAAACAGTTTCAGTGGTCTAGAATGTGACTTTTTTTTTTCTAATGCAAACATTGGCTCTGGTTTTGCATACCAGGATGACTGTCTGAAGTAGGGTTTGTTTCTTTGTTTCTTTGTTTTCATGCAATGTTTCCATTCCTCTTTGATAACAGTATCTCCTTTTTAAAATATATTTTTTATTGATATCAGAGGGGAAGGGAGGAGAGAGAGAGAGAGAGAGAGAGAGAGACATCAATGATGAGAGAGAATCATTGATTGGCTTCCTCCTGCATGCCCCACTCTGGGAATCAAACCCACAACCTGGGCATGTGCCCTGACCAGGAATAGAACTGTGACTCCTGGTTCATAGGTTGATGCTCAACCACTGAGCCATACCAGTTGGACTATAACAATAACTTGATCTCCCTTTGGGTCTCTGTGTACTCTCAGTTGTAGTGGGCACTCAGTCCTGGCCTGGTCCATCACCCCTCCCACATGCCAACCGTAGTAATTGATTCAGGGATAACCCATGGCCAACCTAGCCAATGAGGGACAATTTTTACCCAATATAAAACTGCTGGGCAATAGAGGTCTTCTCTCCAGATGCTGAATTTGAGAGGCTATGCACCTGACCCTGCTATGATCTCATGTGGAGAGAAACCACCTAAGAGTGAATTCGCAGAGCTGAGGAGAGAGAGATGTGCTCTTATAACATCATTCCAACTTGTTGGTCGAATTAGTTCTGATTTCAGTCTATGTGTATTTCTAGGTTATAAATATACTAGAGGCCTGGTGCATGAATTCATGCACCAGTGGGGTCCCTCAGCCTAGTCTGTGGGATATGGCTGAAATTGGCTCTCCGACATCCCCCAAAGGGTCTCAGATTGCGAGAGGGTACAGGCCAGGCTGAGGACCTCCACCTGTGCATGATCAGGGCTGGGGAGGGACGCAGGAGGTTGGCCAGCAGGGGAGGGGCAGTGGGAATGCTCCAGGGCATGTCCGGCCCGACTCACTCAGTCCTGATCAGCCAGACCCCAGTAGCAAGCTAACCTACCAGTCGGAGTATCTGCCCCCTGGGTGATCAGTGCACGTCATAGCAAACGGTTGAGTGGCCTTAACATTCATTAGCATATTACGCTTTGATTGGTTGAAAGGATGATGCGACAACCGGACACTTAGCATATTAGCTTTTATTATATAGGATATTGTTAAACTATATTTTTCTTTGCCACTTTGAGTTGATTTTCTTTCTCTTACAATTGAAAAATGTCCAAATATTTCATCTACTAAGATAAATTAAAACTGTTTTTTCAATTAATTGTAATATCAACTTTGCCATTTTTGTCTCATGTACATCTCTAAATCGTTTGTGTCTCATTTTTACCCCAAGGAGTCATCAGTGCCCTTAATCTCAAAGTATCTCCTAGCTTTTAGCAAATGCCCATCTGATACAAATGGAATATTGGATTAAGAGGGTAAGAGCAAGAAAGTGTGACGGAGGGAGTAAAGAGCAAACTAATTACATTTTGCTTTAAATTTTCTGAGGTACAAAGCCAGGTCATTAGAATACAATATACTGGAATATTACCTTAGATTCCCATAAAGATTCTTTCACAGAATTATGATTTAATCTAAATGTATTTAATGTAGCAGACATATTAACTTAGCTTTCTGGTGTAAGTACTTTCCTTTCTCCCCAGACTATAGAATAGAAAGAAAACAATCTTGGGTTGTCATTTTGGCTCTTACTAGATCTGTTATCTTGAAGAAGTTCCTTAATTTCTCTGTTTCAATATCTCATCTATAAAATGAAAATAATGTTTTCCTCACATGTGATTGAAAATCTACACTAATAAAAGAGAAACATGGTAATTAGCGTATGACCGCTACCCTTTTCATTGGCTAATCAGTGAGTATATGCAAATTAACTGTCAGCCAAGATGGCGGCCGGCAGCTAGGCACTGAAGCGAGCATGAGGCTTGCTTGCTGCGGACTCCAGCGTTCCCTGCCTCACTTGCCGGCCTCTCAGTTGCAACTCTAAACAACTATGTACTATGTTGCAAATAAGAAGCTAAACAAAACCCCAGAAACCAGCCGGACTGAAACCCAGCCGGACCGAAACATTGTATCAATGTTTTCAGCAGCGAGGCCTCAGAGCTAAAGCTGGCCCAGAATAAAATAAATAAAAAAAAGAAAACAAGGAGTGGTTGGGAGCTCCAGTCACTCGCCACCCGGAAAACAGCCCTCAGCCCCTCACCCAGACTGGCCAGGCACCCCAGTGGGGACCCCCACCCTGATCCAGGACACCCTTCAGGGCAAACCAGCCGGCCCCCACCCATGCACCAGACCTCTATCCTATATAGTAAAAGGGTAATATGCCTTCCAGCACCGGGATCAGCGGAGCAGCGAGGCTCCCGGCATCGGGATCAGCGTGACAGGGGGCAGAGCCCAAACCCCATGATCTGTGCAGCTCTGTGTGTGACAGGGGGTGGGGCCACAACCTCCCTATCTGCCCTGCTCTGTTCGTGACAGGGGAAGGCACCCCAACCCCCTGATCAGCCCTGCTCTGTGCCTGATAGGGGGGAGTTCCCCAATCCCCTGATTGCCCTGGGGCTCTGTGTGTGACAGGGTGTGGCGCCCCAACCTCCCACCCCCGCCCCCACGGGCCCTGCTCTGTGTGTGACATGGTAGAGCCATAACCTCTCCATCGGCCCTGCCCCGAGTGTGACAGCGGTGGCACCCCATCCCCCTGATCGGCCCTGTTCTGTGGGTGATAGAGGATGGTGCCCCAACCCCCCTCCACGGGCCTTGCTCTATGTGTGACAGGGTAGAGCCATAGCCTCCCCATTGGCCCTGCTCTGAGTGTGACAGGGTGCAGCGCCCCAACCCCCTGATCCGCCCTGCTCTGTGCATGACAGGGGGCGGCACCCCAACTCCCCAATCGGCTCTGGTCTGAGCCTGACCAGGGGCTGCACTTAGGGATTGGGCCTGCCCTCTGCCACCCGGGAGCAGGCCTAAGCCAGCGGGTCGTTATCTCCCGAGGGGTCCCAGACTGCGAGAGGGCACAGGCTGGGCTGGGGACCTCCCCCCCCCCCCCCCCCAGTGCACAAATTTTTGTTCACCGGGCCTCTAGTATTATATAATACAAAACATTCAGGAAAAAGCAGATACTCAATAAATGGAAACTAGTGGTTTTATCTTTTATCAACCACTTGAAATCATTTTGAAGGTAAAATATCAATTAAGTGTTAGGCCTTTGTATTTCCTCAGGTAATGAATTACTAAAGATGTGAAATTTAGGCTAATCTCCCTATAATTTCAGAGAATTTGGTGATTTTCTAAGCATCAGCAGATAACACTATTTGAACTAATTTAGCTCCTACAAACTCGTACAAGACTCACACATCTGATGGCTCCAGCCATTCTTTTCCTCTTTGGGTGGATAGTCAGTATCATCTGGACTCTAATTCTTTTCTCACATATTTACATCTTTTGTACTGTAACTATTAGTGGTTTGGTGGTGCTGATTTATTATTGAGCCAACTTTATCAATGGACTATGCTGTCCTGCAGTGGGGAAGAATGAAGTTCTGAAAATAGATCAACCAAAGGACTTGTATGCATGCATATAAGCATAACCAATGGACGCAAGACACTGGGGGGCAGAGGGCTGAGGGCATGAGCCAGGGGGAGGTCAATGAGGAAAAAAAGGAGACATATGTACTACTATTTGTAATACTTTAAACAATAAAATAAAAAAAATAAGGATGTGATTATAATAATTCACCCCCTCACCAATAACTAACAAAAGCTGACACTGTTTTCTTCCCCACTGACAAAGCGCCACACCCAGGAAGGGGGATTCCTCTGTAATGAAGTTAATGTTGACAGGACTGTTCGTGAAGAGAAAAACTTCTAAAATACTAGAATTCTACATTTTTGAGTCTTAAAATGTAGTAAATGTTATGGTTTGAATAGTGAAAAATGAAAAATGCTACAGGTGGTTTTATTACTATAATAAGATTAAAAAATTAAAGTTTTCATTAAACTTGTGGTATAAAATATAAGCCTCCAGGGCTGTCTCTACTCATGTATAATGGGAAGAGCTATCACAGACTATGAAGCACACTTTACCTTAGCTCAGCTGATCCCCAGAACTGAACTGAAAATGGGTTTTCTGCTGACATCAGCCAAAGCTTTTCTGAAGTTTTTGCATAGCTCCAGGTGCATGGGGTCCCTGAATAAATATTATTTCAACACTGTTCAGCTGCAGAGATGAGGATCAAGTTAGGAAACATGTCTACCAGGATTTCTTAATGAACGCAGGTGGTGTTTTATATTCTAAATAAATTCAACAATTAGAACATTTTTAGGACTTTAGGTGCATTTCACAAAGGGTTTCTGTAATATTCAGAAGATAGCTCATGTAGAAAAGTATCTGCTCAAGAAAACATTCATTTGTGTTCTCCTAATAAGAGGAACATACTTTAAAAACTACATGTGATAAGACCAAAAGTTTTATTCCTAGCAAGGGAAGGCACTTTTTGGATTTATTTACCTGCTAAAGTTTAGGAATTTCTGCACTATCAAAGAGCTGCCTTCCTAAACAAGAGTGGATTTCACATGGAAGACAAAAAATAATCACTGTATTTGTTTAAAACTGTTTCTTGGCAAACATATGAAGCATATTCTGTGGGTAACTCAATAAGTAACATCCGTAGTTTAAATAATGGTAGGTTTTTATCTTCAACCTGTTTGTTGTATCCATTGACCATATTATCTAATTCTAAGTAAGATAAACCTATATGCTTGACTCCTCAAACAAGATATTGAAGCTCTCTCCATTGTCATGTTTAAGACATGAGTTTCTACCCAGAGATATTTGAAGTACATTTCTTTTTTACCTATATTTATACTTTGACACCAGTTAATCTTTGCTCAAGCAGTACTACCTACAATAGAAAAGTTAAGACCCTTAAGTGTGTACATAGTAAAAATACTGAAAAAGTTTTAAAATTGTTGTAGCACTTAAGCACTCAAGCAAGTTAAATGTCCAAGTAATCTATTTCTTTTTCAGAAATGTATTGATCAAGTGATGGGATGCAAAATAAACTAAATCAAATTTCACATCTCTTTCAATGGTGTTTTTGAAATTCTGAGTAATGACTCAGGTTGAGCCATTAATGCAAATCCTCAAAACTTAAATAGTTTCATTTTGGGGCATCTTTTAAAGAAACAACAGATGCCTCTTCACATGCATTCTAAAAATCAATAGAATTAATCAATAATGCTCTCCACAGGTAATAAATGCTGAGAAGCATTTCTGCCTATCTATATTGATCAAGAGAATTGCTTCAAATTGCTTCTGATGTGTATAAAAATCATTTCCTTATTGATCAAAGACTCTCTTTTCCTCTTTGATATGTAATTTCATATATGGCACACAATTGTTCTAGACTTCATTCTTGTGTATTTGTGATAAAAAAATTCCTATGATCTGTCCTATGAGACTAATTTGAATGAAACATAAAATGGGTGTTTTTGTTTTCTTGGGGGAATGCATTGCTTAATATTTAATCAAAGAATTCATAATCATAAGAAATCACTGAAGTTATTTTAATGAGAAATATAAGATGTATTTAACTCACATTTTATTGTTTAGAATAAGCTTAAAGTTTTGAGTCTGCTTCTATTTCTTATAACAATTCCATTTAATTCACAATGATGCTATTCCTGATGGTATAAGTAGTAGAAAACAGCATACTTTTAGCCAAGTGTTGATTCATAATATTGCTGGGAAATTATATTTTTATAACAAGAGCTAACATGTAAGTGAATTTTGTGACCTTCTTGTTAATATATATGTTAAGTGTATAGAGATAAAGTAATAAGAAAAGTTTATTTCTAAATTAATTTTCTAAACAATGTCATTAGATCCAGCCTCTACTGAAGTCTGATTAAATAGGACTCTGTTCATCGTTGACACAAACAATATATGTATCCACAGTTGCCTTGGTTAGCAGTGATGGCAACTGATGGCTCATTGAACAAGTGCTATTAGACAAATTAAGAAATTTTCCAAAAATCTCAACTTCTAACTCTTGATACATTAACTAGCATTGTGAATTACTCCTCCAATAACAAAAAAAAAAAATACTCAAAGATTCCTGTCAACATGAGTTAGCAAATTTCATAACCTACACTCACAGTTTTCCTTCTCTAGATGTTCCATTACAAAATGACATTATTTTGTCCAATGAATACACCACCATGGAATGTGTTACGGAACCAGTATCTTCGTAAAAATTGACCAAAAGTTTTCATTCATCTCATAATTTTTATTTTGAATATCAGGGAATATGAATTGTCATATTGGCAACTGAGGTCCCAATATCTCTATCTTAAATCATTAATTTTAGTTTAACAATTTAATTTTGTCCTTTTCTGAAGGAATCTTTAATGTAAAATAAATTAAGTTGAACTCTATTTTTAATATTTTTTATTGATCTCAGAGAGGGAGAGAGAGATAGAAACATCAATGATGAGACCGAATCATTCATCTGCTGCCTCCTACATGCCTCACACTGGGGAATCAAGCCCGCAACTCGGGCATATGACCTGACCAGGAATTGAACTGTGACCTCCTGGTTCATAGGTCAGTGCTCAACCATTGAACCACACCAGCCAGCTGGGCACATTGAAATATTTTAACCAAACAAAACTGTTTCTTTTTTCATGAACAATTTGTGTATTTCCAGAAAGCTAATTGCACAGTAAGACTCTCAGAGTCAATAAGTGCTATTAGGGTAACCATAGAAGTTAAATTTTTGAAATATTTCTTGTACTTAAGTAGAAATTAATTTTAAAGTATTTCTAGGGGCAGGCAAAGATTCAGCTGGGAACTAGAACTGCACACCCAAGAGATGTTTACTCTGACTCATGCTATATTTTAGTGAGGGCAGCTTAATCACAGTGGGAGAAACGACATTGAGCCAATCAATAACAATTCATCCGGAGGTATTAAGGTGTGACGCAGAGGATAAGAGCATGACTTTTTGGAGTCAGACCAGCCTCAAATCCAGACTCCCCTACTTATAATCTGTGTGGCCCTGGAGAAGTTGCTTTTATCTCTCTAAGCCTCATGTTCCTCCTCTGTGAAGCAGGGAATGTGCTAGCTTTGCCCAATTGAAATATAATGTGAACTGCATAGATAATCTTACATTTTTACTAGCTACGTTTTCAAAAAGCAGGGAAATTATAAAATGTATATTATTGAATGCAATATATCCAAAATAATATCGCATATGTAATCAATATAAAAGTTATTAATACATTTTTTCATATCAAGTCTTCAAATTCTGGAGGGCATTTTAGAATTATAGCACATTTCAGTTTGCACTAGCTGCATTTTAAGTTCCCAATAGCCATGTGTGAGTCATAGCTGCTATAATGGATAGCGCAGGTATACAGCTACCCCATAAGGATGTTGTAAGGATAAAATGAGACAATGTGTATAAAGGGCTTGGGATAGTACTTGGCAAATAATAGCACTTAAAAAGAGAGTTGTGAAAACTGTTTCTATTTCTATTGAGTATTGACTACAACAGCCAGTGTGCTAAGCTTGGGGGAGGGCAAAATATGGCCTAGCCCCTGTGCTGAGTAATTACAAATTTAAGCAGGAAGGACAAACACATAGTTAACTATTATATATGTCATCCTATTAGCACATGGATTGTATGAATAAAATGCAAAAATATGTTCAAAAGAGGAAGATCACTTGGGATGCCTTATACTGACTTACTGAAGAAGGTCATTTTGAACTGCGATTTAATAAGTAAGTGGTTTTTCTTTAGGAAGATATAGTTAGGAATCAAGGAGACAGCTAAGGAAAATATTTCAAAAGGAATAATAGGAGTAACAAACCAAACTCGGAGAAGTGAAAAATATATTCAACAAGTAATGGAAAATTATTTGATGAACACAGGGCTCACACATAAGAGTGTACTTGGGTAAGTAAATTCTATGAGCACTAGGACCATTATTCAGTGTGAGAGGGGAATGGGGAAAAAAAAAAGGAACAATTTGGGGATCAAAATCTAATTCACCCAGGTTCTACAACTGCCATGAATACGTTTTCTTATTTGGGGCAGGTCAGTTTATCTCATCTGTTTTGTTTGGGTCTTAAACAGGGTTTATTGTTGCTGCTGCTGCTTTTGTTGTTCTATTCAAAGTTGTGGTATTTCAGGATGGGAGTGACATAATTGAAGTAACACCTTAGAAATTAATATAGGTAGACTTAAAAATAAAGACATTCTAACAAAAAAAAAATCATTTGGGGCATCATTTCAATTGTCCTGACATCCAAAGTTAAGGATTTTAATATTGTAGACATAACAGTTGGAAATGGAAAGGTTATAGAAAATTAGTAAAGAAGAATGGATACAACTTGGGTTGAGGATGGAGAGGGAGAACATGGGATAAATGAAATAATGCCCTTTGGAATCTGGAAAAAAAGACAATTTAGTATTTGAAATAGAAATGGAAGAACTAGAAAAATAATTTTCCTGAGATATGGGAAGGGATATGAGTTTTTTTAGTTAGCAATTAGGTACAATTTTTCTACCTGACTTATTTCATTTAACATAATAACCTCTAAGTCCATTTATGTTGTCACAAATGGCAAGATTATGTATATTTTTATTGCTGAATAATATTCTATTATATATACCACATCTTCTTTATTTATTCATATATTGATAGATACCTGGTTTGCTTCCATATCTTGGCTACTATAAATAATGCTGCAATTAACACAGAGGTGCATATACCTTCAAATTAGTGTTTTATTTTCCCCCCAAATAACCAAAAGTGAAATTATTGCATTATAGAATAGTTTTATTTTTATTTTATTTTTTGAGGTGCCTCCATACACTGTTTTCTATAGTGGCTGCACCAATTTACAATCCTATCAACAGTGCATGAAATTCATGCACAAGTAGGGTTCCCATTCCTATACATCCTCTCCAACACTCATCTGTTGACTTTTTTATAATAGCCATTCTAAGTGGTGTGAGGTGATATTTCATTGTGATTTTGATTTGATTATCTTGATGATTAGTGATGTTGAACATCTTTTCATGTGTATAATAATGTATATCTCCTTTGAAGAAATGTCTTTTCAGGCCCTCTGTCCATTTTTTTAAATCCCCACTTGAGGATATGTTTGTTTGTTTTTAATTGATTTTAGAGAGATTGGAAAGGAGAGGGAGAGAGAGAAATACCAATGTGACAGAGAAACATTGATAGGTTGCCTCCCCTATCACCCTGACTGGGGATCAAACCCACAACCTGGCTATGTGCCCTGACCTGGAGTTAAGGAATTGAACCCGTGACCGTTCAATGTACGGAACAACACTCCAGCCAACTGAGCCACACAAGCCAGGACCTCTGCCCATTTTTTAATTGGATATTTTTTTGATATTGAGTTGCTTGAGTTCTTTATATACAGGGTAGGACAAAAGTAGGTTTACAGTTGTTCCTATGGAAAATAATACAATAATCCTATATAATAAAAGTGTAGTATGCAAATTTTCCCCTCGACCAGAAGCTGTCCAGAAGTTCAACCAGGGGGTGGGGCTGGCCGGGAGAAGGGAGGGAGGCCCCGGCTGGCAGCTGGCAGCTGCTAGGGACCCTACCAATGCATGAATTTTGTGCACTGGGCCCCTAGTTAATAAATAACAGCAAACAAATAAATGCTGTGTTTCATGTATTCATAACTGTATGCCCCCATCTTGAATTTGGGGTATTAATTCCTTATTGGATATGTCATTTGCAAATATATTCTTTCAATCAGCAGGTTTATCTTTTTATTTTGTTGACTAGAGACCCGGTGCATGAAATTCATGCACAAGTAGGGTCTCTAGGCCTGGCAGGTGATCAGGGCCGATTGGGGCCTTCTAGTTGCCAGCCAGCGCCTCCCTTCCCGGGCAACCAGCTGCCGGCTGCCAGCTGAGGCCTCCCTTCATTTCATGCTACCCCCTGGTGGTCAGCACATGTCATAGCGAGTGATCGAACTCCCGGTCTCCTGGTCGAACTCCTGAGGGGACACTTTGCATATTAGCCTTTTATATATATAGATGGTTTCCTTTGCTACACAAAAGCTTTTTAGTTTCATGCAGTCTATTTGTTTATTTTTGCTTTAGTTGCTCATGAACAAGGAGACATATTCAAAAAAAAATAGTGCTGTGCCAGGCTGGTGTTGCTCAGTGGTTGAGCATCAACCTATGAACCAGGAGGTAGGTTCAATTCCTGGTAGGGCCCATGCCCATATTGCAGGCTTGATCCCCAGTGTGGGGTATGCAGGAGGCAACCAATCAATGATTGTTTCTCATCATTGATGTTTCTATCTCTTGCTCCCTCTCCCTTCCTCTCTGAAATCAAATAAAATGTTTAAAAAAATAAATAGTGTTGAGATCAGTATCAGAGCTTACTGCCTAGGTTTTCTTCTAGGAAGTTCATGGTTTCAGATGTTGCATTTAAGCCTTTAGTCCATTTTTAGTTTATTTTTGTATATGGTGTAAGAAAGTGGTCCAGATTTATTTTAATTTGTATGTATCTTTTCTCAATACCATTTATTAAAAACATTGTCATTTCTCTATTCTATGTTCTTGCCTCTTGTCATACATTAATTGATCTTCTAAGTGAGGGTTTATTTCTTGGATTCCTATTCTGTTCCATTGATCTATGTGTCTGTTTTTTGTTTGTTTGTGCTGACTCCATACTATTTTCATTACTATAGCTTTGCTGCCTTCAATATTCCCTCTTTAATTTTTCCATTTTAATTACAATATGTCTTGGTGTGTGTCTCTTTGAGTTCATCTTGTTTGGAAGTTTAGGAAAGTTTTCAGCCATTAAGGTCCCTTAAACTATCCTCATTTTTAAAAATTCCTTTCTTCTTTTTTTCTTTTCTGATTGGGTGATCTCCACTATTTTGTCTTCCGGGCCACTAATCTATTCTTCTGTATTATTTACCTGCTATTTATTCCCTCTAGTTTTATATATATATATAATTTCAGTTATTATATTTTCAGCTCTGATTGGTTTGTATTATACATTCTAACTCTTTGTTGATGCTCTCACATAGTGTCTCTTTTCTTCTCCCAAATTTGATGAGCAGCCTTAAGACTATTACTTGGAATTCTTTATCAGACAAATTAGTTATCTCCATTTCATTAGGGGTTTTTACTCTGTTTTTGTATTTTTTCTCTTGTTCTTTAATTTGTAACATATTGCTTTGCCTTTTCATTTTATTTTACTTTCTATGTTTGTTTCTCTGTATTAGATGAAACAGCTTTCTCTTCCAATCTTGAAAGCATTGACTTGAATAGGAGCAACCTTTTTGTGGATGCTGGGTGGATTTTTTCATGCCAGTTGTAATGTAAGTGGGTGTGTGTGCCTCCTGGGCCACTCTGGTGAACCAGCTGGCTGGGGCTGCAGCAAGTGCTGGCCGAGATGGCCATGGCATGTTGTTGGAGACCTTGCAGGGTGGTTAGAGGGCTTGGACCAAGCTCCACCCACACTACCCAGGAACAAAAGATAATGATTTAATGATAATGATTTCACTTTTCTTTATGAGCTGTGATTCTGTTTGTAAATAATGGGGCTCACAAATACCTCTGGTCCTAGAGAGTTTCCACACATGCTGAACGTCCCTGCAGTTCTCTACCTATTTGGCAGTAAATGGAATCTTTTCATGCTTAGTCTAAGAGCTCTTTAATACCCTAGAATGGGTGAGTCTGTCTGCAAGTCCCCTCAGGAATATTTCCCCCTACTACAAGTCACATGTGGGAGTGGGGTCCCCATGATTTTCATGTCTCCATCTCTCCTACCCTTCTCTATGTGGTTCCTCTCTCATTTCATGTGCAGAAGCTATTCAGCCCTTAGTTCTTCAGGAGGAATTGTTTTATATGTAGGTGTAAATTTGTTATGTTCATGGGAGGAGGTGAGTTCTGGGTCTTCTTACACTTAAGTTCAGGGCCATGTTCACCTTAATGCATTATACTTTCAGTAAAATTAAACATGGTTGTGAATTTATACCCCTAGTTCAAGTAAACCTGAAAAACCTTACCATAAACTTGCTGACTCAAGTCTGTTCTAGCAAAGACGTTTTGTAAAACACATGAGGCTGTGCTGCTGAGTTATATAATCTTATCATTAAATTCCAATATCATTTCCTCCATTTTATTACACAAACTTTTGGAAATCATCAAGAATCTTTATAATTATTTCTAATTATAATTTTTACAGATTTGAATTGAACAAAAGATAATGATTTAATGTTAACTCTTTCACTTTTCTTTATGGGCTTTGATTCTATTTGGTTTCAAAAATAGTAAATAATATTTACCCCCTTCCTAGCCATAATATGAAGACTACAAAGAAAAAAGTTGTTTTATTCTTAGAAAAGTCACAAGCAGCTATTGCGTGTAGAGGCAGGAAGTGAAATCCATATGCAATGCTTCTGTCAGCAAAGACTTTGTAGAAGAGAGTTTATAATAAATATTCACATCTGCTGCTTTGGACACTTTAATCCATCCTAAGGATCTTTGCTGTGTCAGGCTTTGTTCTAGATGAAGAAGCCCAGTAGTTATAAAGGTTTGCAAATAAGCTATATTTATCATGGTTAGCTTTCGTTTTATAACTTTTCTCTGTCTTAGAAATATCCATGACAATTTTTAGTATAGATTGTGATTAAATATTTCACTGTGACTCTATGGTGCTATCATATAGAATTTCATCATGGGATAGACAAATTCTATTTTCACAATATATCACCTACTTATAATTTGTCAGGAAGTCATCATTGATAACAATGCTACCTGGATGTGGAAAACATAAGTCAAAGTGCTTATGATTAAATGCTAGCTTCTGCCATAGGCAGGTTTCTTAATTTTTCCAAACCTCTCTTTTTTCATCTATATAATAGAGTTACTATTATTTTTTATTATTAGATTGTTATAGGGATTATATGAAATTATCCATGTTATATAACTAAATCTAGTATCTAGCATGTTGAATTTAATGAATTTTAAATGTTTACTAAAATGGTACTATATGCCTTTTAAGTTGTATTAGATAATCCCATGAATTGTACTAATATTATATTTGTTTAACCCATGTACTGAACTTATGTAAACATAATCTATTATTTTACTTACCTCCACATTTCCTGATAGTTTGCTACTGAATTTTTAAAAATAAAAGTAGTTAGAATTGAATTACTGATATATTTTTCCTATAACAAAATTATCCGCTCATAAAAATATGGTATGAAAATCATGAGTATACTTTGTGTTGCATTTAGTTCCCTATGTAACAAAAATTTAACTAAATTTTTAATTTTAAATTAGAGTAATAAAAACCAAAGTTATCTTTAAAATGGAGGTATTTTCACTTCAACTCCAAAGAAATTTGTTGTGTCACAGTTTTTAAAGAATAACTGTATTATTATAGTCTTAAGTAACAATTTAGTATAATTATAATAAAAGAGCTTACATATAATACAAATTTTAAAATATAAATAAATTATACACTATATATGTGTATATCTTTGCCAGGGATATATTTGAAGCTTGTGTTTTTTAAAAGGAAATCTGTGTTGCTTAGTGCTTTCAACCTCATCTCCTCAATATTATTTATTAATCTAAAATTTAAGGAGACTAGCAGAGCATTTGATGACCTCTGCATATAAAGTCAGTAACACATTAGGTTTTACTTTTTCATTTTAAATTTTTATAATTTAATCATTCACATGTCTTAATTTTGACTGGAATTATTTTCTATACATTCAGGACTTAGTTCATATTTAATGACTGGTATCTAACACAAAACAAGTTTGTTGAATTAAAATTAAAGCAAAATATATATTGATCTCACTAATATGTGGAATCTAATGAACAAAACTAAGGAACAAAATGGAATCAGAAGCATGTATATATGGAACAAACTGGCCGATGCCCAAGGGGAGGGGGATGCGGGTGACTGAATAAAGAAGGTGAAGGAAGCCTGGCTGGCTTGGCTCAGTGGTTGAGCATTTACCTATGAACCAGGAGGTCATGGTTCGATTCCTGATCAGGGCACATGCCCAGGATGCAGGCTCCATCCCCAGTAGGGGGCATGCAGGAGGAAGTTGATCAATGATTCTTTCTCATCATTGATGTTTCTATCTCTCTCTCTCCCTCTCCCTTCCTCTCTGAAATCAATAAAAACATATTTTAAAAAAGGTGAAGGGGTCAGCTAAAGAACATATATGCATACCCATGGGTATGGACAATAGTTTGGTAAAGGCCAAAGGAGGTGGGAGGTGGGAGGTGGGAGGTGGGAGGTGGGAGTGGGTGGAGGTGGGAAAAGGGAGGGAGGAGTGGGACAGCTGCAATTATGGCAACATTAAAATTTTTTAATGCAAAACTATATATCTTATTGCTTATAAACTGTGACTGAGGAAATAAAACTTTGATATTCTCCTCTTCTCTCTCCTCTCTCCCTCTCTTCTCTCTCCCTCCAGGTCGAGTATTAGCTCAGGCGAGTGGCAGTGGCGTTATTCATTTGCTAGATCTTCAATCAGGGCAGATTTACAAATTGGTGGGCCATGAGAATGAAGCTCACACAGTGGTGTTTTCTCATGATGGAGAGAGTCTGTTTTCCGGAGGCTGTGATGGCACTGTTCGAGTATGGTCTTGACGGGCAGCATATCCCACTGCAGAGGGCTTTCCCTTTAAGGCTTGGAAATGCCTCATGTAGTCCCAGTCCAGTAAATACCTGATTAAGTATGCGAGCAGGTAACATTTACAATTTGCTTTAAAACATGCTTTGAATATATATTTTAATGCTCATACTGTTACCAATAAAAAAACAAAACTTTCTGTTCATTTATTTGTGTCTGCGTCTCTTTTTTCTTCTTCTCTTATTTTGATAAGATTTTAGAAACAGAGCATTTTTGCTAGAGGTTTGGAAGAAACAGCTTTACAATGACGCCTAATGACAGACTAGATGAATTACAGGAGATTGATTTTGAATGTTAGAGAACAAACTGCAGGAGAACCAGGCTACTTTTAAAAAAATCAAATTTAAGCTTCAGGAAGACCTGGAGTTTAACCATGTAGCACAGGGAACATGTTTCTTCAACTGAAGAGTCAATTAGAATTGGAGGGCATACATTTTTGAAGATTCTTTGACAACCGTTATGCTTTATCTATTAATAATAATCAGAGACTGCAGCTGGTTTAAATCTAAATGCAAGGCTCTTCCCGAACTTTCATCACTGCAGCCCATCCAAGAATGCATTAAGTGTAATTACAATGTTTATTTTCTATTGTAATTCAATGCAAATAAGTAAATAAGTATCTCGCACGTAAAGTGCCCCCCCCAACCCCCAATCCCCCACCCCCCTGCCCCGTGCATGCATCAGCTGTATAAAGTGCTACTGCTTAGAGAACACCAGCCTGGTCTAAAGAAGCAGCTCGGGATTTCGACCCTGATGGGCTCAGAAGCCAGTTGGCGCTGTCCGTGGTGCTGAGGAATTCCCGGCTGCCGGCAGAATGAGCTCCAAATCAGCAGTCTGCAAACTGCTCTCAGTGATGCAGAAACCCAGCTAAAGTTGCTCCTTTCCTTCACGTCCACAGTTAGTATTTTCTGGTGTGTAAGAAGGGATTCGAGCAACATATTGTGGATGATGCTGATGCCGTTGCCAGCGGAGCGGGTTTTAAGCGACAGCATGCTGTTGCTGTTTGTGATCCACCGAGCCTAGCCAAATCACCTCTACTGCCGTAGCAAACACTGTGTAAGTGAACTCATGTGTGGAGGAGGCGTAATCAGCCGGGAAATTTCATAGAAGGATCTGAGAAAATGCTAAAAACAAGTTCAACATGATTCTGCTACTTGAGTCTGGATTTCTACAGGACCAGCATTGCTTCTTGCTTTGAATTTTGGAGACAGGTCCAAAGCATATTTCTTATGTGTGTCTGCTGTATTTCTCTCCGGAAGGGCGGGAGACTGCTTCTTGACTGTGGTTTGAAATGAGAGGTAGAGAGAATGGATTGCCTTTAATTCAAGCCTGAAAATGCGTTCTTTGGACAATTAAAG
Source organism: Myotis yumanensis (assembly GCF_028538775.1). Classification (NCBI taxonomy): domain Eukaryota; kingdom Metazoa; phylum Chordata; class Mammalia; order Chiroptera; family Vespertilionidae; genus Myotis; species Myotis yumanensis. Next base: position 18,534,216 of record NW_027223759.1, read on the forward strand.
AGGAACTGCTTTTCTAAAACATACCTGATCTTTTAGTTCATATTGGTCTATGACCCCCATCACCACTATTAACCTCCAGAGTGATTAGGTAAGTGTATCTTATGACATGAGTTATGTTTGTTTTCTCAAAGAAATAAATGCAGTCGTTTTAAATGATATGTAGCAATGTGGGGAGGGGAGGAGAAAGTTTAGCTGGAAAGTGTTCTTCCATTCAGCAATGTTTGCTTGCTTATTAAAAATCTTCAGATAAATATTTTATTGGATTTCTCTAATATTTTTATCTTAAATAGTGCCTTAAACTGCACTAAAGCAGCTCAGTTATGAAGGGGAATTTTTTTTAATAGCTTAAGAACTTTATTATATTAAAAAGAAAACCATGTTTTTCTTCATGCAGATTTTAAAAGGTATTTCATATAATAAAAGCATGCTTAATGTTTATATAAAGTGGATATTACATCCATTTTACCTTTAAATATACATTTATTATAACCTGACATTAATGCCTACCTGTAGCTTACAGAGATCATTTCTGTCTGTGTCCTTTTGAAGCAGAATGATATGGGTATTTTATATGGCTTATTTTGTATGTATTAACAGTTACTACTGGAATACTATAAAGAAGCACAATATATTTTTTCTTCCAGGATAAACTTTATATATATATATATATATATATATATATATATATATATATATGATGTATAAAATGCATGCCTTAATTAATAAAATACATATGCTTTTTTTCAGAAGCTTCTGTAATGTTTATAGCCTTTGTAGTAATTTAAGAGGAAAAAATGCTTTGTCAAAGGGAGCTTCCAGATTCTCAAGTAGAATTATAGGTTTGCATTTTTTTATTCTGTCATGACTCATTATTTTTGACATATTTCAAAAGAAATTCATCTCATTTACCATTACCTACCCAAAAGGATTTAGAGAGCACTTTTCTTTTTAAGGGAGGGCATGAACATACTTCATTCTATTTTACTATGACTAGAATTTGCATATCTAATTTAAAATGCAAATATTATAGGTTCATGAAGTTCCCTAATGCCATCTTTACCTTATTTAAAAGTATCATATGTATGTTAGACTGAAAAGAGATGGTTTATCATTGCTCCTATTATAATCTTAAAATAAAGCAATAAATAATATTCATAAATGATCTGAAAAATGTCCAATATACAATTTTAATGATTGTTGGCATAAAGCCAAAATCATTTAAATAGACAAATGAACTATTTGACAACACTTTTACTTATATATTATTCCCTCAAGTCAGTTTCCCCAGAGTTTTTATATGAGTTAGTCACTCTAAACATTTAAATGAGTGTTGCTAGTGGGCAGCACTCCACACAAGCACTAATACTATGTGAAGTTTACAAGAGTCAATGCCACTAAACTAATAAAGAATATAAAGGAATATTTTCTATGAATGGCAACTCCTCATTACTATTCTATGAAACCAATAGTTTTACTCTGGCATTTTTGTGCAAAATATCTTTTGCGTGTCAAAGGAGAGATATGTCTTCAAGATTGTTAAGTGGTATTTATTATATATTAAAGTAATACATTTAAATAGTATTACACAAATTCTAGATTCCAGTTGCTATACAAATTATCTGATACATTTTTCCTGCCCACTAGGAGCTTACTCTCTGAGTAAAATAAAGATGTGGACAATAATATGAATATATTTATTTTTAAGTAATTATTTTAGATGCAAGGAGTTCTCTTGTATCATTTGTTATTTTAAATTTTCTTTCTCTCATTCACTCTAGAATAGTTATCTGTTTTTCTTCTTGGCTATATTTCAAAATCCAGATTTAAATTTACTAAAACAAGAAACCCTTATTGAGACCATTGTTGTTTTCCAACTATGGGCATAAAGAAGCCAGAAGGCCTTTATAATAGCTCCATTCCAATTACAATTAACATTCAATTGTTGGTTTCTTCCCTTTCTCTTAAAAGTAGATTTTTTTTCACTAATTTCATGAGTTTTTGTACAGATGGTTATAACGCATATACGTTCTATCACTGACTAGTACAGTTTAAAGAATAATAGAAAATGTAAATTCAAGTATTCTGAGTTATGAGTAAGTAAGCACTTGTAAAATCACCCTTTGAGGTTCAGTAAAATAATCTATTACAAGTTAGACAAAGCCAGACCTTTAAAAATCAGAAGCTGACTTCAAGCTTAAGGTTCCTATGTGAAAGAACTCCATGTATGTTGCCAAAGATCAAGTCTCTAGACTTCATAATAAAGCATAGATAGTTGCATGAACTTAGTCTACTTCAAGTCTATCTTCCAAACAGATCCCAAATAAACAGGTTAAGAGCATAGGGTTAAATAAATCTACATTTTCTGTATATATGTCAAATTACTTTTTAAAAATATTTATTTTCAGCCTACCCCTCCCCATGGAAGGAGCTGAGTATATTCAGTAGTAGGAGCACATCCAGAAGCCTTTGAGGAGGGGGATGGCTCTTCATATTCATGAAGCTTGCATACTTCTCTTGGTCATCCCTGGATTGGTCATCTCTGCTGCTATCAGTCATGAAGACTATCCTGCTGATGAAGGGGACCAGACCTCCAGTAATGACAATCTGATCTTTGATGATTATCGAGGGAAAGGGTGTGTGGATGACAGCGGCTTTGTATACAAGTTGGGAGAACGTTTTTTCCCAGGGCATTCCAACTGCCCTTGTGTCTGTGCTCTGGATGGACCTGTTTGCGACCAGCCAGAATGCCCTAAAATTCACCCAAAGTGTACTAAAGTGGAACACAATGGATGCTGTCCTGAGTGCAAAGAAGTGAAAAACTTTTGTGAATATCATGGGAAAAATTACAAAATCTTGGAGGAATTTAAGGTATGAGTTACCATCCATGTTTATTGAATACCAACTTTTCACACCACATACTTAGTAAATTATTACATTAAAATTAAAACTGGAAAAACGTTTTTAAATTTCCCTTTAATTTACAACAATAACCCAGGTAGAATATGTACCACTGTAGTCAACAAATAGCTAACTGGTTTGTTGAGCAATACCTAAAGGGTTTCACAATATTTTTTTCTTTCAGAATTATTTGTGGCATGCTGCCATCTTTTTTCCCTTAAAATTTTCTTCTGTGTCATTTCAAAGTATATTTTCTGATGGAAACACTTAATTGGAAGCTATGTGTCTATTAAGTTAATGTTTAAATTTTATAAGATTTTTTTGATGTGGCTTGTTAGCCTGTATTTGGAGCCATTTAACCATAACCTAGAACTATCTGTTCAGTGTATGGAACTGCAATGCTAGAGAGACACAGTTTTGAACTATGGTCTTCATATTAAGAATATGCACTGGACCTACTTCTTGTAGAGCATAGTCCCCATTCTGTTCTCTGATCATTAGTTTTCTGGGGTTTTTTTACTTACAGGATCCCAGAGTGAACTGAAATTTTATCATAGTCCATTGTAAAAAGTGGTAAAAAAAAAAAAAAGAAAACTAATTTTTCAGCCTCCATGGTATTTCCTGGCCTTTCTTTTAGCCTTCTATCATATTTTTCAAGTAACTTGGAGCTCATTTTTCTCTCCTTTTTAGAGTCTCTTTTCTCCAATGGCTAGTTTTAATTAGGGGTTCTTACAAGCCAGATTGGAGCCCTGAGGGTATAAATTAATGTATCAAATTATCCTTCTGAAATGCAATGGAAGTTTGTGCCATGGACTGCCTGTCATCCTGATGACTTGATTTAAAAGATTTTAATTTCATGTAACCAAATTCAGTGACAAAGTCTCGGAACCTTATCAGCAGAAGAAGATATAGCTAACTTTCAGGATGGCTGTGTATGTGTGAGAAGAATGTTCAGTCATTAGCCCTGACCAAACTTCTCCACAAGAGTCAAATGGGAAATGAAGTCAATGTGTGGAAGAAAGGTTTTAACAAGTAATGATGAGAGCATTCTGTATATTAGCCTTTCATTGCATTCAGTCCATTTCAGATTGTGGGTATAAACTAGTTCCAAGTTACCCAAGGAAAACCAATCATTCTGAAGATTCCTAAAGACAGGAGAGGGCTTTTAAAGATAATTACCACATTCAACTATCTTACACATAAATGTTATTCTAGACTTTTCTCTCTCATGTATTAAAATACTTTGTGGCACAACATTGAGAAGAGGCCTGAGAGTCTAGTCAAATTACCATTACTGACATCAAATAATAGTTTAGAGTGTAATACATTTAATAATAACTTTATGGTCTCTAAAATATTGGATACATTTTGGCATTGGCAAAATTAGGTTTACAGTTGTGAATATGTGAAACACTTTATTCTTGTATTATTTATTTACTTATTATTTATTATTATTGACCTACTTTTGCCTGGGCCTGTATGTTCCTGCTGTCGTCATTATATAACTCACTGATGTGAACAAGTTTTCCACTTAACTCTGTATGTTATGAGATCTTTAAATGTGTGTGTGTGTGTGTGTGTGTGTGTGTGTGTGTTAAGATGCCACTTGTCTACAACAATTTAAATATTATCTAGAACAAATCTTTAAGAATGTGTAGCTGAGACAAAGAAAGTTTGTTACTTGTCCAAATTGTCAAGTTATTTTACCTTTTCCTAAATTCTGCCATTCTAACTAAAGTCTACAGAACCTCTCAAAGCACTTTGGCTCAAGGGCCAGATAGGCCAGGATTCAAATCCCAAATGATTACTTAGACTCAAGACTTTGGAAAGAGTCCTTAAACTTTTTTGAGCCAGACAGCTAAAAAATGACCATCATAATAATTACTTTTCTTGAGAGGAGATATTAGAAAGATTTAATGAGATAATTTATGCAAAGTTAGCAGCCTTGTGATGACTGGTACACAGTAGATATTGAATAAATGGTGTTCTCATTCCTCTAAATTTTAATGTCCAGGGATTTACTCTAAGTTGTAAATTCTCTATGACTTCGCCTACATTTTATAATGGAAGACCAATATTAAAAGTCATTCAATTGAAAGAATTCCAAAACTTTGTTTAAACTGTTCTATTTATCTATGCGAAGTATATACACCTAAGTAAATATCAGCCATAACCTGCTATCTTGATTTTCTTTCAATTCAGCTTGCAAGAGACAAGCATTTAATTTTTAAACATGTAAGAAACTTTCACATAATAATCTTATTATGGAGGTTATGTAATGAGATATGCTTACTTATAATATATTCATCTACCAAGCATTTACTGGATTGTTTAGTATATAGGATACTATAGATGTATTTATATACTTACATTGGAAAGTATGGTATCTAGAAGACACAATCTCCACTCATGGAAAAGCATGGACAATGTGGAGAGAGATGGGATGGGGGTGGGGAAGCTCTCTAAAGTGTGTTACTGTGAAGCGCAGCACCAAGAAAGTTGGTGTCAGAAGCTTATCAACATGCTGTAAGGTTTTAGTCAACAAACTTTCTTTTCCTTCACGATGGTCAAAATTGAGCCTGTTTTAAAAGAAGTAATTAAAATTGATCTGGAGAGATTAAAGTGCCAAAGAGGAAACTGCTTGAGCAAAATCAGAGACTGGGGTGAATAAAATCTGCAGAGAGAGGAGGAGGAGGAGAATAACAAGAAAGAAGCTGGATCTTATGAAATCCTATTATGATGAGAAAAGTAAATTTGTATATGTTTTGGACAGTGGAGAGAGGAACTTGAATACTGGGCCAATATATTTAGATTCAGTCTAAAGAATAACAAGAAATAAAATGCAGGTTGTTGTGCATAGAGATGACCTAGTTCAATATGGTTTTTTAAACCTTGTAGCCAAATAGAGCATTGATTAAGAGCTGAAGATTAATTAATGGCTGGGGAGGTGAGACTGTTGCAGAAAACAAAGAATGAGATGACCAGCATGCATATGTGCACAAACATTCAGGATTGTGTTTAGGATAAAAATCTAAATTGCTTAGATTCTACTCATCGACCTCTCCAAATACTTCTCTCAGGGGCTTCTCTTCCCTGTTTGCTTGTACATGCTGTCCCATACTTTTGCACCATCACACACTTGTATAAATTCCAGCAGATTACTTCGAAATTCCATTTAAATCTCATCTCCACTGGAAAGCTCTCTCTGATTGTTCTACTGCAGGATCTTGAGCTGGGTCTCACTCTTCTCCGGTATCGTTGTACAGCATGCTGTGCACAGCATTAAAACAAGAACAGTAATCCTAGCCAGGCACTGTTAAAACCTTTATATGTATTAACATGCATGTCATTTCATAATATCAGTGTGAGTATTATACTTTTTTAGCATTGTTTTACAGACAAAACCAAAGCATCAAAGTGGAAGTAGCTTGCCCAACCTCATACAGCTCTAAAGTGTATGAAGTAGGATTCACACTCAAGCAGCCTGGCTGCAGAATCTAAGCTCCTCACCACCTCTGCTGCCTTCATCGCACTACAGTAATATAATTTGACACAGCCTGTCTCTCCTGATGGACAGTGAACCCTGTAAGCCTAGGGACAGAATTTTCTTTTTTCTCCTCTACTCCCAACCCTCTACTCCCTAGCATTACATGAACCACAGTGCAGGCATCCAATACATTTTTGGTGAGTGACATATGAGTCAGGTTATTATTGGACTCATTGAATAAAAAAGTTAATTAGAGTGTCTTTAAAATACCTTAGTTTCTTTCTGTTTATGTGTTGATCTCTTCATTTTAATTAGTTAAAAGAAGCACTCAACGTTCAGATAAAGAGTAATCTTTGGGCCCCTAAAGACGACACATCTTGTTTACGGGGCATCTATTTCCATCCTGTGACTTTCTGCTTGTCTCCTTCCCTCTTTCTAAGCAAGGCTCATCTTGGAGCCTGCCTCCCTCCCAGAGCCATAATGACCACCTACTGTTTTAGGTGTGCTGTCTCACTCTACACAGTTGCAAAACATGTCTCTCCTTCAATCTTCTCTGATCACCAAATTCAAATGTAAATCGGGCCACAAGTGTCACCGATATGAAGAATAATGTTATGTATAAAGGTTGGATTTTTTTTTTCAACATGACAGATGCAAGCTTTGAAAATGGATTTCTCTACTTTTTTTTGAAAACTCTAAATTTCCCAGTGTTCTAGTAATATTGTATTAAGATAAAGGTCACTCTATAGTAGATTTTCTCATCTTTCTTTTATGTGTACCCAGGCCAAAAGACAGTAGGCCTACTTCTGAAGAGATAAGGAGTATAAATAATACATTACAATAGCATTTTCTACAAAAAAAGGTTGATTGGAAATGTAGGCTCTGCCAGCTTTGGCTTAACTGTCTTATGCTGAGTTTCCCAAAGGGAGAAATAGTTTCTTATTTTGCTCAGTATTTTTATCACTCTCACTCAGCTAGAAATAAGCCTTTTTTGGATTTTTTTTTTATACCTTAAAACTTGTACTGATTTAGTTTTAGGTCAGATACTGAAGGTTACCCTACATGCAGCTGGAAGAGATGGTTCAGCTTTTACCCAGCCTGTCGCACTTTAAAATGATTCCCTCCCGTCCACACCCAGTGTCCTTCACTCAGGATCTGGATTCACTCAAGATCTTCCTTTCTCCGCAGGCGTTGACTTCTGTCCTTTTCCCACTGCGGGCCCAAGACAGCAGGTCAGGGTTTTGATTCTTACTTTTATTGTTTTCAGTGTGATTGTTTTCTCATTCCGCACATTTTATGTACATGTTGTTGCTTTAAAAAAAAAAAAAAAGTCAACATATTCTCCCGCTGTGGTAGGCTGCCTAGTTTTTGCCCTGAATTTTGCATTACTATTTAAATCTGGATGAGAGAAGCAAAGAGGACAAAAAAATTAATCACTTGGAGTATTTTGCCAAATCATCCCGCCCATAAAAACTGTAGATACCAGTAAGGTTTGAGAATTGACTTGCTCTTCAGTGGGTACCTTCACAGGAAAATAGGCTCTCCAGCTTTCTCATTAATCTGTGCCCCATCATGAATGTCCACTCTTGTAGCATTAAATCCATAAAGGTGTTTGAGCAGAAAGGAAAATTCTAATATGGAGAAAGAATGGAAGGCAACATGTTCTGGGAACTAAGGACCAAATATGTGAAAAAATAGGGGAAGGTGGTGGCTGTAAAGAAATCTCAATTGAGAGGACTAATAGTTAACACCTTGCAGAAGCACAATTCACTGCACCTCACCCACCCACCACCATTGCACCTTTTCTATGAAAGGCACCGTTTCTATGAAAGGCACCATTTCTATGCTTGCTCTAGGAAAGGGGTACAGAGTGCATTTTCCAGAGATGTTGTAGGTGGTAGGAGGAGCACCAGGTATCTGACCAGTGGGGTCAAACCAAACCTGGGTTCAACAACCTTGGTACTTGGGTTCTGGCTAGGAAAGAATTCAGAGCAAGACTAAAACTGTAAGAGAACACTTATTTGGTAAATTGCAAAGGTAGAAGAAATAATTCCTAGAAGAAATAGGCTTAGGAAACAAGTATGGATGTAAAGGAAGGGCCCTTGGAGCTTGGGAGTGAGGAAGCTAATGGTAAGGTATGGTAAGGTGCCTAGGGAGGAGGGAGAGAGAGAGAGACAGAGAGAGAGAGAGAGAGAGAGAGAGAGAGAGAGAGAGAGAGAAGAGAGGGTAGGAAAAGGCTTGGGCATGCTCCCAGGAGGGAGAGCACACAGGGTCCTCCATCCTAAGGCTTTTAATGGTGGAGATTTTAGGGAAGGTCCCAGGAAAAGATCTTAATAGAATATTTAGTAGCCTTCCAGGTGTATCCATTCAGGGTTGTGGTCTCCACTGATTGATTGGCTGGCACCAGGGCATGGGGGTCATTATTCCATGCAGCTGGTTCTGACATCAGCCATGGCTGGTTTTATTGCTTATTTGCACCTAGAGCAGAAATATAACTGAGTTCAAGATACTATCTCGAGGGAGGAAAGGTCAGGGGGTCCAAACATTATGACCAGAAATATGCTAGGGGAGGAAAAGTCATCCTGGGGGTGAAGTCCCGCCCTACAATTGATTGTCCATTGCTAGGCACCTGCATCTTTCCAACCTGATGGCTTTTTGTTGTTGTTGTTGTTAATCCTCACGGGAGGATATTTTCCATTGATCTTTTCGAGAGAGTGGGAGGGAGAGGGGCAGACAGAGACAAATAATGATGTGAGAGAAACACATCAATTACACACCCCAACCAGGGAGGAGCCTGCAACCAAGGTACGTGCTCTTGACCAGAATCAAATCTGGGACCCTTTGGTCCACAGGCCAATGCTTCATATACTGAGCCAAACTGGCTAGGGCATGGTGACCTTCTGTACCTGGCCCATTGTCCTTGCTCTGCTTATGTCTGTCTAACTGCCTACACAGTGTGAAGGTTGTATTTATTCTAATAACGAAGAAACATGTAGATCTTGAATATATGAGTGAGATTTTTCAATATTTTTTTTCAAGAGAGGTTTTACAAATTCTGGACAAATGGTTAATGGAGTTACCAGGGACCCTTGTAAGATTCCATCTAAAGAAAGTCCTCAAAACTATCATAATTTTATATAATAATAATAATTATTGGGGATCTGTGTTGAGATTGAGAAGACTAATTCTACAGTTGCTGACTGTGCAAAATAACTTCTGTTTTGCAGAGTATGTTGTGGTTTTTAACATTAAAATGGCCTTTGAGTAAATTCAGGAACGGCTTCTCCTTTAAAGTTTCTACAAAATACCACAGATGAAGTCATTCCCATCAGTGATGACGCTTGCTCACCTGAGGCTCAGCCCAGCAAGCAGAACACAGTCTCAGGGTGAATATTCTCAGTGGGAAAGTCCTATCTTTATACGTAGCCAGGGAACTTCTACTTAATATGTATAATCTCTGCCCAATTTCCGAGAATAGAAGTCAAATTTCTTAAAACATAAATTTAGAAAGTTCCTTGTACCTTTCCTCATCAATTTTATATTGTGCCCACTAGGCATTTTTAATGCTATAAAACCATACTGAATCTAGGAAATAGATCAGATTTTTACAATAATTTTTTTTCAAAAACTCCAGTGATAAGTGGGAATGCTTTTCTTTACTTAATGTTTGTTTGTTTTTAAATGAGGGAGTGAGTATAAATGGCTTCCAAGATAATCCTGGAAGGGGTGAAATAGTCTGTTGTCAGTTGGAACAGGTCTCTTGCTTTTAAATTTTAGGAGAATTGATAGTAAGACAGCTCTTTGGTGAGCTGTATGTAGAAATAGTTTTTCATGCTTGTCCACTGATATATATCACTGTCCTTCGTATTGCAAGATGCTGCTGCTAATGATGGTAACCGTGTGATAAGAGTGACTACAAAGATTTGTGACTTGGCTTCTGTGCCCTGTGCACATGGGCAATCCGTGTTTGATTTGCAGCCATGTCTGAGATTTGTGGGGATTGTCACTGTGAGTGACTATCTCAGAGTTGAGGTCAGCCAGCAGCCATTTTGCAGACACTTCAGCCCACCCCTTACTGACTCTCTACTGGTGTTGAGAAGATGAAATAGAAAACAGAGTTATCTGGTAGTCCCCCTTCCAAACTAACTCCAATAGTACTAGGTTTGGGATGTTTTAGAAACTTGCCTCTTTTTAATTGTGGCTGTAGTCTCCAGACTACATAATTAGTCAATTGTATGATATGGATAATTTTTTCTACTTTTTATATATTATTTCATAAATTGAGTCTACATATTTTATGCACATTTTATAGATTAATCTATATAATCTCAATTGAGATTTCTGTATGCATGCATTCAAGCATGTATGTGTTTGTGTGTGTGTGTGTGTGTGTGTTAAATTTGAGGTAGCTGGAATATTCTTCACAAAAATATTTAAGATAATAAGAATCCTGTGTTTCTACTTCTTCTGATTTTTGTTTTATTTTGTTTTCCTACAGCTTGATTTATATATCAGGCAGTGTTTATAAAGGAAAGCTTACTGGTTTATGTTTTAGTTGTACTTTGCCAAGCTTTCCAGGAAGAGCTTGAAACATAATTAAGAGGCCATTTGAAGTGATCCGTGCTTTTGCTTATCCAGGTGATCTTTCTCAAACAATAGCCATTGTTAATTGGGAACTGGCTTATTTTAGAGTCTAGACTTTGTACTTTTATCATCACTACTGATTAGCATCAGTAATTTCAGTCTAACACACCTCCATTGTCAATCCCCTTGCCTCCAGCCTGCCACATAGCACATCTCAATAAAGCCATCTTTGCAAGGACTGGTGACACCATGAAAAGTGTGAATGAAGTACTAAAGTGACAAGAAAAATCATTTATCTCTGGAAAAAGTTTTCAAATGATATTATTTTAAGGCTGTATAAAGTTTTCTAAAGTGGATACACCCAGCTGGCATAGCTCAGTTGTTGAGCTTCGAACTATGAACCAGGAAGTCACAGTTTGATTCCTGGTCAGAGCACATGCCCAGGTGTGGGTTCGATCCCCAGTGTAGGGCATGCAGGAGGCAGCTAATCAGTGATTCTCTCATCATTTCTCTCTCTCTCTCTCTCTCTATTTCTCTCTCTCTCTCTCTCCCTCTCTCCCTTCCTCTCTGAAATCAATAAAAGCTTTAAAAAAAAAAAACATAGCCCTAGCCGGTTTGGCTCAGTGGATAGAGCGTCAGCCTGCGGACTAAAGGGTCCCGGGTTCGATTCCAGTCAGGGGCATGTACCTTGGTTTCGGACACAACCCCGGTAGGGAGTGTGCAGGAGGCAGCTGATCGATGTTTCTCTCTCATCGATGTTTCTAACTCTCTATCCCTCTCCCTTCCTCTCTGTAAAAAAATCAATAAAATATATATTTGAAAAATAAAAGTAAAAAAAAAAACATAAAGTGGATAGCAGTCACATCGCTTATGTTTTCCCTACTATGATACAATGTGACCATAAGCTATAGGATGGATATTATACTACAGTGTCATTATATATGTCTCGTGAAGAGTAAATAGTATTGGGAATTTGAAAATTATAGTATTACATATTGATTTATAACTAAATTCTAACTGCTTAAAGGTGTTGTTTTTTTAACTAAATACTACTTGGATGGAATTTTGAAATCATTTTATTTTAATACTGACCTTTGACTACCATTGTTACTTCTTGGCATAGGATTAGATTTCTATTGTCTGAGTTTATATAAATTCTATTTATAAAAGGCAAGTATTATGGTTTGTTTTTCATAGTCTAGGCTTTCCTACTTTTAAGAGCTGACTAGAACTTTTAGATCTGGAAAAGAACTTTAGATTTGTTTTTCCTAATGCATTTTACAGATGGTTAAACAAGGCTAACAGAAACTCAGTGAAAACAAATACATAACTAATTATTGGCAAAAGTGATACTAATACATTGCTTTCCTGTGATCTTTTTTTTCCCCCGATAGCTTACAACCTGTAGTTATAACAGAAAAATGTTGCTTATTTGCATATTCCTTTCTAATAAATATGTTGGATGCAAAGATCAATTTCAGCCAATTGTCTATAGAAATGTGATATCAGGACCTATCACCATGACAACCCAGAGTTAAAGTACACAAGAACAATAAAATATTGGCATATCTAAAATCAGTCTGACACAGTCTCCTTTTGAAAAATGTACTCTAAGTTTGCAAAGGCTCTGATAAAAAGAGGGCCATTTGTCTAAAAATGAAAAATTATTTAATTAAACAAACTATAGGCCAAAATAAAACAAATACATTAGATTAAACACTATCTATTTTCATAGGTAGTAACTAATGCTAGGAAGTAACAAAGGAACTAAATTAGCTATACATTTGTAAAGAACTAAATTGCATACATTTGGTGTTTTCAGGAACTAAGGACTAAGTTCTTGATATTTTTTTCTTACTCTGCAATCTCTCATTTCTCACTTCATAGGAGAATGGAGTGTGTGAAATGGGTGGGGTGTGTAAAAGTCTCAGGTTATGTGGCATTGGAAGAAAAGCATATCCTTAAATTGGCATATTATCAGATCATTTAAGGCAGGCATACTGCAAAAACTCACATGCCTTGATCTCTCCCTTTTTAATTACAATTAAAGTTATTTAAATTTTTATTTTTTTCCAAAATTTCCTAGATTATTTTAATGATTAGCTGGACTTGGAAATTGCTGCCATATATAACCCTGTTCAGACTGTCTTTTAGGGAACACTGGCCCCTGTGAGAATCTTTGTAAGGATTTTTTGTTGTTGTTGTCATGGTCAAGTAAATTTAAGAAGCGATGATTCCTTGGACATCTATTAGAAATGTGCCGACCACATTAGTGTACTGACAGTGCTTGAAAATTTTTGAAAGGTTTGTCTCAGAGTCAATATGGACAGTTCTACAGCTCAAATCTCAACAGTGTGATGGAAAACTTGATTTTAGAGGGGGCTCTATCACTTACTAGCCACATGACCAAGGCACATGTTAAAATACTTCAGTATGTCTTAGGGTACACATCTCTAAAACAGATATAATAGTAAAAACTTGGCACACAAAAAGATATTCATAAAAACTATGGGACATTTTTACTATTATTACTACTAAGCTGAATTTAATCCAGTATTTCACAAATCTATGTAACAGTAAAACACTTTTTTCCCCCCTCAGAACTTCTATTAACATCTTAAAGTTAATAACAGTTCGGTGAAACACAGCTTAAGAAATATCTTGCTAATGATTCAAGATAATCTTTTATTTCTTTGACTCTTCAGGACAGTTAATGATAAAAAAAAAAAGTCTTTACATCTCAGTTTATCCTTGATTGTCTAGTTCTTTTTAAAGTTCCCCAAATTACATTTGCTATGATTATTTATAGGAATTTATTAATTTTGTTGAATAAAACAATTTAATTTGAAAATTACTTATTTAAAATTATAATGACAATAGTGCCAGTCACATATAATCAAAAAGCTTCTAGATAAGGGTCAGCACATTATGATCCATTAGCCAAATCCAGCTCACCTTCTGTGTTGGTAAATAGAGTCCTATTGGGAAACAGTGATGCTGATTCATTTATGTCTATGGTGCCTTTAGACTAGCATGCAGAGTTCAGTATTTGCTCCAGAGCCCACCTGACCCTCACTGGTAAAAATACTTACTGTCTGACCCTCTATAGAAAAAGTTTGCCAATTTCTGATCTATAATCAAATTATTATTCTTCCCTTTCCACTTCCCTCAAATTATTCTGTCATCAAATCTTTCAAACCTCCATTCCTGAATGTTATAAAATCTTTGGGTATTGATAAATATAGGACCTACTTTGCTTGTGGGTGGTCTCAGGGATCTCTTTTCAGACAGGTAAATTTTAAAATGCATCCAGATTTGCCTGTTTTAAGCAAACTTGCCTGTGTTATATACAAACTTAACAGTAGACATGCTTAGTCATATCTCTTTATCTGCTTGTCTCCAAGGAGTACAACTTTGCATGGATATATAATAATTTATATATAATATAATATATATTATTATAATATTTATACTTTCCTAAATATATAAACTATTATGTGTAACAATAACTTTCCACTTACCGAGAATCCTCCAATGAAATAGATAAACAAAGATAATGAAAGTTCCATTATTTGGATATCCCAAGTGCTCTCTTCTGATTATGTGACAAGTAGGTACTTTTAATTTAAGGTAATAGACTTCCCATTACATCATTAAGTATAATATATATATATATATATATATATATATATATATATATATAGCACCAGTGTTCCCTCATTGAATGATTTAGTCTCTCTCTCTCTCTCTCTCTCTCTCTCTCTCTCTATATATATATATATATATATATATGCTCTCTGCTTACTTATTCAGTCCATTATTATATCTTTTCAAGTCACCTTACATAATTCATAGTTTGATGTTATTGTGTCTCATTTTACTAAATATGGAGAAGAGGTAGGTCTTGTGGGGCTGCACCAAAATATATAAGACATAAATCTGACCTTCCAGGTCCTCCTAGTCTATCAAAGGAGTAATACAGGTACCACTAACAACAGGGGTCCTGTAAGGACTGATCCAGGAATTCCTCTAAAGAAAGGAATAATTCAGTCTGAAGGAAGGTATCTTAAGAGTAGGAATTTCTGTGCATTGAAAGCATTTTAGACAAAATAAGAAATTTTGCAAAAGTAAAATTTCTCTGTTACTTCGTACAGAGAAACACGAAGTAACCCTAGTGGCCAGAACATGGGGTACAGAGGAGACAAAAAGTGAGAGAGAAAAGTGAGAAGGGAGCATGGGACGAGATCACAATGTCAGTGCCTGGTTAAGGGGCTGGGGCTGAAGCCAGGACTGCGTAGAGAGGCACCGAAGAAGGGCGTGGATCAGGGAAGTGACACAACGAGATCAAAACAAGTAATTGCTGACAACTTTATGAAATAGTTTGCAGCAGTGTTCCCTCATTGAATGATTTAGTCCTTAGACATTTTTATTCTCATTTTACAAATGAGAAGGTAGGTCTTCTTACTCTAACTCCAGTGCTCTCTCCATTACACCTGACCAGCTTCTGTAAGTTCACTATGGACATTATGCAAGACGTGGTAGGGAGGGCCTATTTCCCATGTCAGCATATTCATGTCCTATATTCTGAAATGTGTGTTCAGTTCTAACTCACATATTTCACATTAAGTCCCGTATCTTTCTGTCGAAGTGTATAGTACATTGCTAACATGAGGAAAATTCTTTCCCTGCTCTACATTTTACAGGGCTCGATTTATCTCATTTTAAAAACTCCCATGGACATAAAGAAGTATGCATCTAAAGAAGTGCATTCCTATCCATTAAAACAATCAAACAAAACCTGAATTCTGAATGCAGTGAGAATTGACTACAAATATTTTTGTAAACTTATACAAAAAGGTGGTTGTTGATGTTGTTTTTCTAATTCCTACATCAGTGAACTACAAATTTAAAACAACAACAAACATGGACCTTGATGATAATTTTTCAGACTTAGAAATTCCATAGTCAACGTGAAAACTTCCAGTAGTTACCAAATTTTCATTTTTCTTTATAGTGAGAGAAGAGCCACAGCTCTCTGAAACTGCACTTATTTTTACTGCAAATTAGTTTTATTTCCCTTTCCTAAATATGACAAGGAAAAAATTAAATTGTTCAGTCTACACCCGGCTGGTGTGCTTCAGTGGTTGAGCGTTGATCCATGAGCTAAGAGATCACTGGTTCCATTCCCGGTCAGGGAACATGCCTGGTTTGTGGCCTGATTCCCAGTAGGGGGTGTGCAGGAGGCAGCCAATAAATGTTCTCTCTCATCAGTGTTTCTATCTCTCTCTCCCTCACCCTTTCTCTCTCTCTAAAATAAATTTTTAAAAAATTAAAATAATTGTTCAGTATAACTTTAATTTTTCTCCAACAATCCTGTTAAAGTAACAAACCTTTGGCTGCTGAGTTTAAGAAAGCTTCATTAGAGAGAAAAAAAAGAATAATCACACAGAATTTTCTTTTTGTTAATGAGACTCTAGGACATTCACATTGAAACTAGAAAGGACTTCAATCAAGACTCAAAAAAATGTGATCTCAAGTTACCCTGTTTAAAAAAAATCTCTTTTTGTCACAAATCTGATTAATGATTGAAGTTTTATCTTTGTAAATAAGAATCTAATTAACTATCTAAAAATTTTGTCCAGTGTCATTCTCAGTCTAACCATGATCTGAGTGTAAATTTTAGAGATGAAACCCAGATTATTTTCAAAACTCTAAACAATATATTCTTTACAAATTCAATATTTCAAATCATTAAAAATGAAAATGTTATGCCATCATTTAAGAAAAATAATTTATGTATGGTTAATATAGAACTTCCTTGATAATATACAAAGGGAAATAAAGAAAAGAAACACTGGTCAAGTTGAAAGCTATGATGACGACAGTATATTTTTTTACAAGTTCACATAGTTTAAATTTGTCTCATAAAAATCAAGTGAGAAAATTAGAGCCCTATTGCTATTAGGTTATTATTACCTTCATCTTACAAATGAGAAAACCCAGGTTCAAGTGTTTTAAGTGATCTGGCCAAGGTAAAACAATAGTATTTAATGGCAGGACTTGAGTTCCAAATGTGCTTATTCCATACAACCAAATTCTACTGGGCAATAAGACTAACAAATGTATACATAGTTTCAAAATTACGACTGCATCTGCTGTACCTTGCATAAGAGTGCACACTAAAGTTGAAAGGCTTATCAAGCAACTCCTCAGTCAAGATTTTTTATGCTTTCATCTTATTGCCCATAAGCCATCTCAATGTATTTTTGTCGAATGAGGTAAGCTGTGAGTTAAGTAAGTATCAAATAATGAAGTCTAAAATTTAATAGAAATTGCTGTTGGGACTTAAAGTTGAAAATTAATATATTTTAATATTAGCAGTTATAAAGCACTTTGCTTTATTAATTTTTAATTACTCCCTCTTTGTAACATGTAAGAGAACATTACCAGCAAACGGAAAATGAAGAAAAAAGATTTCAACTTTTAGAAAATTTTTGCCCAGAGAAATACTGAGGGTGGCAAAGAGAGATTTCTTAGGTAATAATCTGATTGGCACTCCCAATACAAATGGATTTGGTTGTACGAGGCCTATGACTCCTCTCTCTCCTAGATGACCAGAAGCCCTCAATTCAATGTCACCATGTAAGGCCAGCAGGCTGAGTTATGCCCTCTTACTTTTCCATCATCACCTCCTTTTAATGTCTCCCATAGAATGGGACTGGCATATTAGCCTCTCACATAATTCTTCAGGTTGTAGAATTCTAATGGTGATGTATTCTCCCCCGCCCACACATGGGCCTTGTTTCATGATATTATAGATTACTAGCTTTTTAAGTGATCTCAATAATCTGTCCTTTTCAGTGTCAAAAAGTGAAATTTTGAAGTTATAACGTTACTTTTTCCCTTCTGCATAAATGGGTGATTGGAGGAGCATCCCTGGCATGGAGACATACAGGCTCTACTGAAAATACTTGTTTCATTGTCAAGGACCTTCCTTGTGCCAAAGTCAACTGTCAATCCAGCTTATCAGTGAAGGACTAGGCTGCTGCTTTTCTCAGCTATTTCACAAGTATAGGTGTGATGCTTTATACAAATCTTTATCTTGAATCCTTTAGCCTTTGTCTATTACATTGGGTTCCCTTAAGATTTTAAAGGCTGAAAGAACACCCCCCCCTTTTAAACACAAACTGATATTTCCTTGATAAGTGTGCTTGCCTACCTAAAAAAATAAATCTGTGATTGTAACTAAAGAAAGATAGTTTTGCTTACATTCTCCTTATCTGTATTTTCTTTCCATATGTTATTATTCATACTTCAGAAAAAGCTGCATTTTATTGTCATAAGACTCCTTGAGAACATTCAGAAAAAAAATTGGTTCAATAGATGACCAGTTTATCAGAATAGTCAGTATGTAATTATAGGATTGCCTGCCCAAAGTCTATTTAAATACATATTTTAAGGAAAAATAACTTTAAGGGGAAAAAAAGCCATTAAAATAATGTCACTGTTGTGTTCCAACTACAGTGGGGCCTTGACTTACGAGTGTCCCGACTAACGAGTTTTTTGAGATACTAGCCTTCTCTCGGCCGATTTTTTGCTTTGAGTTGCGAGCTAAAATTCGGGTTACGAGCCAGCTTCAGATACCTCACCGCTAGTTGGCACAGCGAACGTCACAGTGAACACCACAACATCAGCCCAGCATCACATGTCTCACTTGTTTACTGTTGATTTGACATATGAGTAATTTGAGTTACGAGCTCCGTCATGGAACGAATTAAACTCGTAAGTCAAGGCCCCACTGTATAATGAAGAATTTTCAAGAATGAAGGGACTTGCCGAAACCGGTTTGGCTCAGTGGATAGAGCGTCGGCCTGCGGACTGAAAGGTCCCAGGTTCGATTCCGGTCAAGGGCATGTACCTGGGTTGCGGGCACATCCCCAGTGGGAGATGTGCAGGAGGCAGCTGGTCGATGTTTCTCTCTCATCGATGTTTCTAACTCTCTATCTCTCTCCCTTCCTCTCTGTGGAAAATCAATAAAATATATTTAAAAAAAAAAAAAAAAAAAAAAAAAAAAAAAAAGAATGAAGGGACTTTTTTTGTACTTGATAATGAATAATTTTTTATTGGGCATTTTATCAACTGTTTTTGCAATATTCTTGAGTTTTACATTAGCTTGGAGTAATTGCAAATGAAAATATAAAGATTTACTCCAATAATCCTTAAACATTAAACTTATTTTTATAGATATCTAGATTATCACTATTGTCTTTTAGATTGTCATTTATTGAGGGCAAGCTAGATACGTACTTATCTTGGTTTACCTTATATACATATATCCTATATTTAATAAATATGCCAAATAAATAATTTTTAAATTTCTATTTTATATTTCTGAATTTTTGTTTATTACCTACCTGGTTTACCATATCTACATAGGCTAAGCTGTGTGCATTTTTTACAATCACTTGGCTAAAATGTTTGCATTTTTAACAAACATGAAGTGGTTTTTAACAGACTCGTAGAAATAATGTTCCAGGATATATTTTCAAAATACCAACTCCTCAGAAAAAGCCAGAACAGTTATTATTTAACTTGTTATTCAAATGATAACCAGCATATACATTTGCTGACCAGCTGTGATGGTTATAAAAAAAATATATATGCATCTGATTTTTTATTTGCTTCAACAGTAGTAAAATTCTTAAAGAAGTCCCAACTCTGTGTTCATAATTTGATAAGACTTGTGACCTCTGTATTTCAAATATCCTCCAATCAATAGGGCAGATCACTGAAGAGGTCACAACGATCCCATTAGTATAGGACACTGAGGAGCATTTTATTCAGTAGTGCGATGGGTCTTCTTTCACATGATGGTAAAATTTGGTTAAAACCCATTAGATCCATTGACTATTTGGGGACTCCAGCCACATGCAAATTACTGGCTACAAGAGTGGCAGTGGGTGCTAAAAATCCTTGTACTCTGTAATTTAATGTATATTTTAATGAAGTGAACAGTGAGATTCCTGACAGGCATCAGCAACTTTGAAATGGCATCTTCCAAATTTCTCATACAGCTTGAAAGTAATGAGATTTGTTTCATAAAGTGATGAAATTTATGCCATAAATTATCTCTAAAAGATGAGTGCCTCTTAAAGCAGTATCTTTTCCTTGGTAGAGATCGGGTTTTAAATAGTTGTTTAATGGGAAGTTTTTGCAGAGGCAATCAAAGCTATCTTCTTTTCGATAATTTTTTACAATTATCAAAGACATAGAGTACATGGTGTCCAAAGTCTAGTATCACGTGTGCCAAAGCACACATGACACCATGAGGATGCTGCAACATGGCACTTAGAATATATCCTGTCCCTTCAGCCTTCAACAATATGCACAATGGGCTTCCTGGAAAGCAAGTTCTGTTTCTCAGAACATTTAGAATGATTTTTGTTAGACTTTGTATGCTAACCTCCCCTTTAGGAGAATGGACATGTTTAAAATTTGGGCTTTTTATAAAATATATTTTATAATAATACACTAAAATAATTTTGTTCAATAAGCAACCATTAAACTTGACACACATTATAAAAGGAGATGAGTTTTTCAGTCTCTCCAGCAGTTCCTCCACACATATTCTGCTCCTATATTTAGTTATCATGGTGTTTTTCTAGTGCAGTAAAAGTCTGCAATCATCTGCTAGATTGTCCAGTCAATGGGGTGATTGAAGATTTACTTACCTTGTGATCCACACAATAGATATTATGAATTTCAAATTCCCTTTAGAGAGTGAGTTTATGTTCATTGCTGTAATATTGAAACTCAAATAGTTATTTCCTAACTCATAGTCAGAAATCTTTCCCCCTAAAGTGCCCTTGAACACAGATGGAGCTGCCCAGAGGTATGGCTGAACAAATAAGAAAATATAAATAATGCATAAATGACTGTGCATATGTTAACAGCTATTTATTGAGTATTTACCATGTGCTAAGATGGCTTCCTGGCATTGAGAATATAGCAATGAACAACATACTACCATATTAGAAGTGTATAATCTGTAGGAAGGCAAATAAGAATAAAGTATAAACAAACTCGTAAGGTGATTTCATGAACTGATTAGTGCCCTGGATGGACAGCATGATGGAAGGAGATGATGGAGGGATAGTCAGGGCCAACTGCCCTGAAGAGAGAGAGGGCATTTGAATTGACATCTAAATAAAATAAGTTTGTTGCCTTTCTTTTTCTGAGTGACTTTTTTTTTTATCGGAACAATAAAGATTTATTTAAAAAATTCAAGGACAATTAATAGTACATATTCAAGATTATGAAGCACACGGAGAAACAAGGCACCATCAACAAGAACCATAAGAACTACACATACAAACTTCAGTTATTAGAACCAGGGTGAAATAAAGACATTTCTCAACAAATAAAAAAATTGATCAAGACTGGTACCAACATACTAAAAGAAATATTAAAGGATGTACTTTATTAAGAAGGAAAAATAAACCTATTTGAAAGGTCTTAGGTGCAAGAAGAAATGATTAGCAAATAAAGTGACATGTATAAGAATAAACCTAAACAATATGGAAGCAACCTCTGTGTCCATTAACAGGCAATTGGATAAAGAAGATGTGGTACATATACACAATAGAATATTACTCAGCCATATAAAGAAGAAATCTTGCCATTTGCAACAATATGGGTGGACCTAAATTTATTTCATTTATTATGCTAAGTGAAATAAATCAGACAGAAGGGCAAATACCATATGATTTCACTTCTATGTGGAATCTAAAGACCAAAACAAACGAATAAGCAGAACAAAACTGAGCAGACTTATAGAAAACCAATGGTTGCCAGAAGACAAGAGGACAGGGGGAGGGGTGAAAAAAGTGCAAATTTAATTTTATTTTTTAATCTTTAATTTCTTTATTGATTAAGGTATTACAAATGTGTCCTCATCCCCCCATTAACCCCCAACCTCCCCTCCCCCCCAACTCATGTTTTCATCCCCCTGTTGTCCATGTCCATTGGTTTGGCTTATATGCATGCATACAAGTCCTTTGATTGATCTCTTCCCCTTACCCCCACCCTCCCCTACTTTCCCTCTGGGGATTTTTTTTTTTTTATTAAATTTTTATTGTTCAGATTACATTTGTTCCTCTTCCCCCCCCCCATAACTCCCCTCCTTCCAGTTCCCGCCCCACCCTCCGCCCTCACTCCCCACCCACTGTCCTCATCCATAGGTGCACGATTTTTGTCCAGTCTCTTCCCGAATCTCCCATTCCCCTTACCCCGCCCCCAAGAATAGTCAGTCCATTCCCTTTCTATGTCCCTGATTCATTATAATCACCAGTTCATTCTGTACATCAGATTATTTATTCACTTGATTCTTAGATTCACTTGTTGATAGATGCATGTTTGTTGTTCACAGTTTGTATCTTTACCTTTTTCTTCTTCCTCTTCTTAAAGGATACCTTTCAGCATTTCGTATAATACTGGTTTAGTGGTGGTGAACGCCTTTAGCTTTTCCTTATCTGTGAAGCTCTTTATCTGACCTTCAGTTCTGAATGATAGCTTTGCTGGATAAAGTAATCTTGGTTGTAGGTTCTTGGTATTCAACACTTTGAATATTTCTTGCCATTCCCTTCTGGCCTGCAAAGTTTCTGTTGAGAAATCAGCTGACAGTCGTATGGGTATTCCCTTGTAGGTAATTGAGTCTCTTTCTCTTGCTGCTTTTAAGATTCTCTCTTTGTCTTTTGCTCTTGGCATTTTAATGATGATGTGTCTTGGTGTGGTCCTCTTTGGATTCCTTTTGTTTGGGGTTCTCTGCGCTTCTTGGACCTGTAAGTCCATTTCTTTCACCAGGTGGGGGAAGTTTTCTGCCATTATTTCTTCAAATAGGTTTTCAATATCTTGCTGTCTTTCATCTTCTGGCACCCCTATTATTCTGATGTTGGTACGCTTGAAACTGTCCCAGAGGCTCCTTACACTATCTTCACACTTTCGGATTCTTTTTTCATTTTGCTTTTCCAGTTGGGTGTTTTTTTTCAAATCTTTGGTTTGATTCTTGTGCTCCTCTGGTCTGCTATTGGGTATAATATTCTTTATTTTAGTCCGTGTATGCTTACTTTCTAATTTCTTTATCGTAGCATCGAGGGTCTCATTAGTTTTCGTGAGGCTCTGCACAAGTTTATAGCAAGCCCTCAAAATTGCGATTCTTAGCTCCATATCCTCCATTTCTGTCATGTTTTTTTGTCTCCGCATCTTTTATGCTTTCTTGGTGCACCCCCTTGTGGTCTTTGTGCGCAGTCTTGTTCTAGCCAAGCCTTAATTGTTGTAGTTAACACTAGAGGGATTTGACCACCAGGCCGACTGGCTGTTGGAATCAGCTGTGTGGAAAACTTCAGTCCTCTGGGGAGGCGCTAGTCCAGCCTTTGCCTGAGGCGATCGGCAAATGGCTCTGCGCAGGGCCTGGGCAGGGCGGGCTCAACAGGGCGGGGGGAGGGAGCAGCTATGGCTGCTCTCAGTCCGTCTCCAGGGGCTCTGCCTCTCTGTCCCCACAACCGCTGCAAACCTCGGAGGGACCGTAGCCAGACAGTCCCGCTTCTCCCGTTTGAGTCTGGGTCCCTAGAGACTCACCCGGATCTGTAGCCCAGAGTCTGAGACTCACTCCTGATTGAAAACGACAACCGCACCCTCAGCCACCAGCCCGCTTTGCACGCGCACCGCCGCACCACCGTACCTTTAAATTTTCCACACTGCGCCTCCTCTGGGCCTCGTAATGCTGTTGTTTTTCCTTCTAGTTGAAGAGTCTCTCCTCAGCCAGCCTTCCTGTGGTTCTGGGTGATGTCCGTTCCGTCTTTTAGTTGTATTTTTGAAGTGGTTGTTCGAGGCAGCAAACTCCGGTGTTTACCTATGCCGCCATCTTGGTTTCTCCTCCCTCTGGGGATTAATAGTCTGATGGCTGTTTCTCTGTCTTTGGATCTGTCCCTGTACATCAGTCTATGTTGTTCTCTATAATCCACAAATGAGTGAGATCATGTGGTATTTATCTTTCTCTGACTGGCTAATTTCACTTAGCATAATGCTCTCCAGTTCCATCCATGCTGTTGCAAATGGCAAGAGTTCCTTCCTTTTTACCGCAGTATAGTATTCCATTGTGTAGATGTACCCCTGAGTGACTTTTAATGGTAATTTTAACCATTCACAATCATGCTTTATCTATAGGCTTCTAATAATTTTAATGTATTTCTGACATGATTAATTCCTTTAGTTCACAACCATCCTCCTCCACCACCACCACCAAACCAAGTCCTATAAAATTTTATCACAACTGCTCGGCCAGTGTGGCTCACTGGTTGAGCATCGACCTATGAACCAGGAAGTCACAGTTTGATCCCCAGTCAGGCCACATGCTCGGGTTGCAGGCTCTATCCCCAGTGGGGGTTGTGTGGAAGGCAGCCAACCAATGGTTCTCTTGCATCATTGATATTTCTATCTCTCTCTCCCTCTCCCTTCCTCTCTGAAATAAATAAAAATATATTGTAAAAAAACACTTTATCACAACCACCTCTGCAACCAGATTACACTTCAATAAGAGAAATAAGCTAAATATTCTTTTAAACAGTCTTATGCTTCCAATTGTATACTTTTTGAATTTTTTTCAAAAAGTTCTCACTAAGTATGCAATGATGATGATGATAGTTATAATATTGTATATATTTTTATGTGCTTCACAGTAGCTGTGAAGTTGGTAATGCTGTTATTCCCATTTTGTAGATTAAGAAACTAAGGCACATCAAGGTTATATAATTTTCCAAAGATTCCCAGCTAGTAAGTAAAGCATTTAAGACTAGAATTCAAGTAGTATGGTTATAAGGAACTTGCTTTTAACCATGCTACCATACCACCCAAACAAAGCCAACTAAGTGAAATATTATTTTCTATTTTTTTTTCTAATTTAGAGTTCTTCAACTTGTATGAACATTGTTATCTTAAACTTCACCAAATTAAAATAGGAAACTGAATACTACTGTGATCCTTGTCACTCTGAGGTTTGAATTCATATAACAAATCTTATAGGCTGTTACCATATCCTCCTGGCACTCTATGAACAATGCCAATAGCAGTCACCACATAAATAATGATGCCATGAGGTACTGATGTATGGACCAAACATCCAGGCTTTCCACAGGTATGGATACAAAATAAATGTACATTTTTTATAAACATTAGGAGAACTCTGTGTAACAAGTCTATAATAGCATGTTCTAATAGTCTGGTGTTAGCTTCCAAAGTCTCACAAAGGATATATTTGACAATTTTTCAGTAGTTACTCAATTATTCCAGTCATTAAGTTACTGGTTCTCATCATATGTTTTCCACTTTAAAGCATCATGGAGCAATCTACTGTTTCCAAAATTCTGGTACATCTCCTCCAATTCTCCAAGAATCCTCAAAAATCACAGACAGGGACAATGGATTTCAGCATCAAGATCTTGAGAAGTTAACCACTTTGAAAACAATGTATATCGCCATGTTTCCATTCTAATACCAAGAAGGATTATTGGAACTCTAGTCACCTAAGCCAATATTTAAGAGTCTCCTTTTACTCTATTAATTATAAATATATATATCAGAAAAGCCATTTGAAATTTGGGGGCAGCTGGGGCAACGTTTGGATTTGCCATGCAAATGTATTCAGTGATAGCAGGAACTATAGATAAAATGCCAGGTTTCTGCTTAAAAAGGGTCCCATATTTGTTATTCAAAACACTAAGCTGGGGGTATAGGGATTCATAATAGTCATATACTCAGATCATCGAATATATTCAGTAACAAATTAATTTGACCTTGAAACCTAATTTCAATTAAGATTTCTGTAAAGGTGCATAAGGTATATATAGTGGATGTTACTTTATGTTCCAAACCTTTTGTAGAAGTAAAATATTCCTTGACATTTCTAGGAATAGATTTTCCTGGTATAAAATTTTAGGATGGTGTCATTTAATCATCTTCCCAAATCTCTGGCTGTTAAAGCCATGTAGCAGACATAATTCACATGTTACTCTGCAAAAAGTTAGTAAGAGTAATTTTCCCCAAGTACTTATTTCAGTGTCCTCTGTTCCGCTAAGGATAACTTTATTGTTTAATCTTTGGTTTTACCAGGATGTTTTCAGATTTAATCTATAGTTTTGATATTGAAGAGTCTGATAAAGGGAAATCTGTACCCAGCTCAGTGCTTAAGATGTAAAGATTTATTCAAAGCACCAAACCTTTCACAGTTGTATGCTGTTGGGTAGGAAGGATTTTTAAAGTCTGAAATTATTGTCCAAGTAACTCATTGCTCACTCCTAGGAAACTTCTCAATGTTTAAGCAATGTGTTTTCAGGGCAGTGAAGGAAGTCACATTGGGCAAGGAAAGAGGGTGTCTGAACTGGAGAGCATGTGAAAGAGGACGGCAAGAGGCAGAGGGGCTGTGGAGGGAGGCCAATGGGTTAAACTTGATGGACTGTTAAGAGGGGAAGGAGAGGGGCCCAAGAGGCTTAAAATGAGAAGAAATAAGACTGAAACAGACATTATTTGAAAACAAAAGACTGAATAAAAAGAAAAGCGGAAATAACTTGTTTCAGACAAGAGATTCTGGGCCAAGAAGGGACAAATGAATGTGGTATATGAATAAAGCCAGTTTCAGGAAAATGTAGTATCTGCCAATGGCTAGGGTGACATTTTTATTTTTCTAATTTATGTTTCTGATTACTCAAAATCCTTTCAAAAACAGGCATAAAAAGAAAGAAAGGAAGGAAGGAAGAGAGGGAGGGAGGGAGGCTGGAAGGAGGAAGGGAAGAAGGAAGGAAGGAAGGAAGGAAGGAAGGAAGGAAGGAAGGAAGGAAGGAAGGAAGGAAGGAAGGAAGGAAGGAAGGAAGGGAGGAAGGAAGGAAAGAAAGCAGGCATACGTTAGCCAGGAAGCCTTGCGGCCTTAGCTCTTATACAGAATGTTTCTCAGGATTCCAGTCCACACACATCCAACCTCCACCAATGTCAGGCAGAAGCCCTAGGGCCTTTGCAGGACCAGTATCTGTCAGTGCTTTACCCAGATACCAGGGGTGGCTACCAGCCTCCAAGGCTTGAAGATGCCGAGCTCCAGGAACGTGAGCCGCGTGCCAACCTAACCTCAGCCTACTACAGCTTTCTACTAACTCACATCTGCGGCTCCATAACAATCTCTTTCTGCACTTACCACCCTAGTTAGTGAAATCTCCTTCTTAGCAGGAAATACCTACACTGTATAAATCAATTATGTAGTTGCTAATGGTTATTCCTGAGGATCTGGATGCATGAAGAATGTACAAATCACTGAAAAATAAACTCCTCAGAGGGGAGTGCACAGAATAGCATTCTTGCTCTTGTTTGAATTAGGATGGTAATCTTCATCAGTCTTCACTGGGAATCTAGTCGTCCAACAGATCTTTCTCAAAGATCACAGTTACTTTGAGGGAAACGTTTTGCATGGGAACATGTAGGGGGTCTTTGAGGCTTTTAATGCCAGAATCAGTCCATTGGAGTCACACAGATCAGCCCCTCCTTCAGCAGGAAGAAAGGATCACAGCTGAGGAAGGACAGGGTATGGAAGCGATGATACCAGTGGCTCCTTTTTCTCTCATATTAGCAAGAAATGCGGGCCAAGTCCTTCTGTGCTTTAAGAAGGCTGTGCATAGCCACTACTTTGCAGTTAATCAAGGAAAGGGGGCCACCTGACAATTTTGTGTGGGAAGGTAAAATATCATAACGGAACAGTATAGCTGCAAGAATGTCCATCTCTCTCACTGTTTCCTCATTAAACATTTCCTCCATCAGATAGTGCGCTGTGGTTTCACAGCTTTTCCTTCATGTACTGAGATTATTCAGTGGAGAAGCTTCAGGAATATCTCAGCTTTAGGGACAATCCGGTAAATTCTCCTGAAATGCTTAACACAATTCACCACCTGGTAAAGCCCTTAACTCTGCCCTTTAACAAACTTATCACCATGTTAAGAAATAGCAATGTTTTCCCACAGATTCTGTGCATACTTTTCTTATTCCTACTAACTTTGAAATTAAAATAATTCTTAAAGCATAAAGCAAATATAAATTTACTTTTAAAATAATTAGTTGAAAGATTTCCACCACCACCCCATCCCCCCAGGCTGCCTGAGTCCAGGAGCACTGATATTACCCAAATTTTCAAGTTCCAGAAGAAATAAGAGCAGACAATGGTATGGGCACTAGCCACTGAGACAAAGGCAGAGGGCTTTAACTAACACAGTCTGGAAGGGAGAGACTGGGGCCTAGAGATGGAGGCAGAATTATCTGGAAACAAATGGCTTGATTTGAGATACACAGACCTGCATAACTTCTAAGACCTCCAAGTTGTCATCCCAGAATTCGGAACCTCTGTTTCATGAGAAAGGAGAGCTAGAGCCTGTAAAGAATGTGAAAGTCATAGAGGGGCCACTGCTTAAGATTATCTGTGGTATAAGCAGTTTCTAAAAGGAAACAAAACCCCAGACTCACTCTCGATCGGTAAGTACTTTGAAGACAAAAATAGCTTTCTGATTTATTTTTCTTTTTCAATTACAATTTACAATAAATTTATTTTCCCCCTACATGAATCATTTTTCAGCTCTATTTTTAGAGTCGTTGACTCTTAAAAAGTGGCTTTATAAGTCAAGAATGGCTTTTTTAAGCCAATGGATTTTAGTTCATTCATAAAAGTCAGCAGGCAAGATGCGAGGTATTCACTAAATCTTCCAAGAGGCAGTGCCTGGGGGTTTGCATCCCAAATGCGATCTCCTCTAAAATTCACATGGAAAAAAAAGTCATTTAGTGTCTAGGTTAGCTGGGAACAAAAGAGTTCATAAAAAAGGTAAGAATGTCCATTTACCGTGTTCTTGTTTCTCAGTAATTTTCTTTAGGAAGAAAAATGATGAATGGCAAAAACTTACTTCACATGTTCCAGTCTCATTCCTCTTTATGAGAGGAAGGCAGAGCAATCAGCACATCTGGAAACAAAACCAGGAGGTGAAATATCAGTTGTCCAAAATGGTCTTTGGGAAGTAGGAGCATAGGCAGGAAAATCAGACATGAATGCCCAGTTGCTCCTGGCAACCTAAGATGCACATGGCAACCTACCGTGGCTTGGATGTCTAGGTTGCCTTCCATTGGGGAAGAATGATCATACACATGGTAATGGAGTTAATACAGTAAAGCCAATATAAACACTAATGTTTTGTCTTCTGACAGCATATGAATGTGCAAGCATTAAGTTATAGGAGAAAAGGGGCTAATTTTAGATTTGTTCCTAGCCCTCTCCATGTGAATGGTGTCGCTGTGAGCCCAGCAATGAAGTTCACTGTGTTGTAGCAGACTGCGCAGTTCCTGAGTGTGTCAACCCAGTCTATGAACCAGAGCAATGTTGTCCTGTCTGCAAAAATGGTAAGACCATACTGCATTAGCTTTCAAAGAGGGGTTAGCGCCAAATACAAATATTTCACCTCTGCACACCATTCAATGCAAGAGCCCTCTCAGATCGGCCTGTGGTTTTTCAACGTGGGCCTGGCCAATTTATATTTTTATCCCACCCTAAAGTGGAAATAAACCAGCAACGGGTGAATCATGAAGTATTCAATTGGGGGAACTAAAGCTTTTATAAGCCAACTTTGTTGTGATGCCTATTATTTATTGTTGATTGATAAGGAGGATATTGGAAAGGATAAGTACTGTCTTTCCGTAGTGACTGAATTTCTCTCTCGTGGAGGCTATGAAGCGGTTTACCTATTTCATCGTGCATAACCCAGAGTAGAGAGGATAAATGCCAGGTATTTTGCTTTTGGTATAGATAGGACTTTAGGTTTAATATTATCAAATAAATACAAAATTCAATTATCAATGCACCTAAGTTGAAGTAAGAAAACACTAGAAACTCTAGGGCTTTTATTCTAGGATTTTTTACCATGGAATCTTGCTCTCATAGGAATTGTTATAGAGGGGAATTTGGTTGATAAGATCTTTTTGGCCCCCATGCAATGGAAAGGTAGAAATTACTACAGCATTACCCAAAATCAAGGTGATGCTGCAGAGAAGAAAATGCCAGGCCATAAACCCGGAACAGCATGTCAGCTAAGCCAATATCATGCTCTTCTTACTGGTCATGTACTACCCAATAATAAACCTTTGCTGGATAACACTCCACAAATGTCCCCTCTTGGCATTAAAATCTACTTGAAAAAGTGGTTCTAGCTCTTAATTAAGGTGAGGTCACTCTAACGTTGAATCCCCATGCCCTCTCTTGAGTTCGCAGGGCTCATCATCCTCCATTACACATTTTTGGGGACCTGAACTTGGCATGATGTTAGTTCACATACTAATGTTTTGCTTTGCAGAATTATAATTATTAAAGAGGAATATCAGGTTATTTAGTTAAAGAAAACTCAAAAGCAGCCTGATGGATTTTATAGTAATGTTATGTTTTAGTATCTTTGCAAAGGGCTTACAAAGAATCCTATGACATTTTATCAGGCCCAGTTTTTACTCTTTCTGATCATATAAAGCCAATGAGTTGAATATTAAACTGCTCACCTGGCTTCTCTTTTTCTCCTTTTCCCTATCATCCAGCTGACCTGTGTCATAGTAACCATCTCTTCGACGTGGAATGTGGAAAGAAATATTCCTCTGGCATTCTAATCTATCTAATATAGACAAAGATGTAAAATTTAAGACTTTATATTTTTAAAGGGATTTTGAAGAAATTGGGAAAAGTACAGGGAGAACCATACAATGATTTAATGGTTGAAAAATAGGACCTATGAGGACAGACTGAAGGAGTTAGCATAATTTTTCCTGGAGAAGAGAAGACTCAAGGGAAAGCTAACTGTCATAAAGTATATGAATGGTTAGTGTAAAGTGGAAGGGGACCTGTTATTTTTCATTTTCTCCAAGGACAGAAGGAAGAAAAAAATCAGCTACCTAATCAATCTTTAAAATTAGGATTGACAAGTCTTTGACTGAACATTTTTTTTCTCTCTCTAGAAGCAACTGTCTAAATAGGTCCTTGTGGATCCTCTCTTCCCTAAGTGGCCCTGGTTGGCTTTGTTTTTACATTTAGGGTAAATGAAATTATGCTTACAGTTAAAATCTCTTGTCTGGACATACTCAGAGTACTCACAGAATTAAACCATACAAGACCATGCATTTAAAGTAGAGTTTTTACACATGCGTCTGCCACATCTCCCTGCTACCCCACACCAAAGCCTATAATATATCCAGGGGTAATTTCCATGTCAGATGTTAAATCAGCCATTACAAACTAGTCATACGTAATCTGTCGCCAAGGTTATCCTAGTTCAATCTATTACTTGCCAGAGTGTGAATTTGTCTTGAAATGAAACCCTCTTTGTACAAAAACAATGAATGAACTTGAATTGTTCTATTAGTTCAATTTGTAATCCATTAATATTCCTGAAGATTATATGTTGACAGAACAAGAAATATTAGTAAAGTTTTCCAAATTTTAGTTCATGAAACACTACAAAACAACCACTTCTGTTTTCTCTTACCATTTCCCAGTAAATGTTTTTTCTTTTTTAAATAAAGGAAATGAGCCTAAATTAGAGTTAACAGAAATACTAGCTCTTGTTGTACTATAACATTATGACATCTTTTTATAATTATTAAATCCCAGTAATTAGTCACTTGTGCCCAAAAGTACAGTATAATCATTGCTAAGAGGAGCATACTAAGGACCACTAGAGAATGCCTATGACCACCAGTGTTACCAGTATTTTATTGAGACAACAGACTAAGCCTCGTCTTGCTTGCCCTCATTGGAGGCCTAGCCCAGAAAACAGAAACAGGTCACCCACGTAAAGAAAAGGTGAAGGGAAATAGATGTTTACTATGACAAAATAGATCTAGAATTGTTGCCTAAATTTCCAATACATGATAATACTGTCTCATTCTATATGACAAGACTATTTTGTTCATTATAATGTAAGCTATTTTTAAAGTATACTACTATTTCCTTATATGTAAAAAACAAGATTAAAATCAACCCTGTGGAAAAATGTAGAAGCACTAGATCTTAATTTGTAAATAGTCCTATCACATTTTATACATTTTAAAATTCTTCATAAATATTGAAAATTTTCAGTGTGCATAAATGCTGATTATCTTGGCTGCCAAATACTAGATTTTGCATACTAGATTTTTCTGCTTTCCTGAATTATAATTTGCCAAGAGCAAGAGGCATTAAAGATATAAAATGAAAGTTTAAAGCAATAGAATCTACCACACCTAATATTAAAACTCAATATTCAGCTAATATAAAAATCTTTTTTCTCAGATTATTTAAGTACAAACAAAGCAAAGAAGTACATGGACATGTATGGTTTTTCAGAAAACAGTAGTTGCCAGTGAAAATGTAACAATTATCTTTGGATGCAAGTATTTTAAAAAAATATTATGAAGTACAAAGTAATATGTCCCCTAAATAAACAATGATAGCCCATCTGTAATCTCCATAATGTAATTTTTATGAATTGATTTAATTACATATACTTGTAACATTTTTCTCATAGGATGTTTGGGAAAAAAAGAAAAATTTCAATTTATTACCTCAAGCAAGCTTTTCAATGGTTATCAATGAATATAGCCATGCCATAAAATATAGTCTTTTATATTAAAGTTAGTTTAGCAACAAATAAAGACTCTCAATTTGGTCAGAATAAAATAGAAACATTAAGGAAACACAAGCCAGGAGGAGTAAGAGGACAGTAATTATTTATTTGGGGAAGATTGGGGGAATTAACATGGGAACATAGAAATGTATTGTTTTTAAAAGTATCATTAAACATTTGTTTCTCCCTGCTCTATACACCTGCAAGAGCTAGTAATCCAAAAGGCTCCTGAAATGTATAACATTGCCAGACTGTTCTTCTGTCCCCAAGATAATATTACTTTGACCTATCTTTCAGTCCCAGTCCTTTCCATGTGAATTAGTGAATACGCCTCATGCTTTTTTGTTTGTTTTTATATTATGAAAAAAAAATAGATTAGCACAGCATCTGCTTGAAGAAAACATTCTACCTCAGAGTATCATATATATATTTCAAATATTTGGTAACTGATCATACATTTGACTCCTAAAATATATGATCATCGGGGCATCAGAACCACAAACTGCATTTTTTACATTTCATCAGCCAGTATGTCCGCCAGCTCTATGTTTTCGCTGGGATATATATTCAGTCATTATTCATGGTTTTGAAGGAAAAGTCACTTCATGAAAAATTGTAATAGACAGGAAACACCCACAAAATCCTCCACACACACGAAGTGAGGCATTTTCATATCCTTTCTAACTAAGCTAAAGTTGTCATAAGCCCTGTTCAAATATTTAATTCCATATCCCTGACTCTCTCCTAGTTTAGTAGGGAAACAAATAAAGCAGGAAACTTACTAGCCAAAAGGTCAACCGGAAAGAATATAATAAAGGGAGGGGCAGATAGGAGAGGGGGCGGGGGACTTTACAAGCATCAGATGCCTTTTAGAGGTTCTTGGGAGAAAAGGTTTGACACACATGTTAGTTAATATCCCTCATATCCGTAGAGCTCCTTGAAATAAGA
Organism: Myotis yumanensis; assembly: GCF_028538775.1. Lineage (NCBI taxonomy): Eukaryota > Metazoa > Chordata > Mammalia > Chiroptera > Vespertilionidae > Myotis > Myotis yumanensis. The sequence continues at coordinate 18,567,843 of NW_027223759.1, forward strand.
GGAAAACAGTTCCACAGGGAGGACAGAAAGGAGCAAAGGGCATATAAAGGAAATTCACAGAAGAAAACCAAATGTGTGGTAAATACATGGCAATTCACTTAAATTCACAAGGGATCAAGGAGTTAGAAATTAAAGAGATTCCAATATTGTAATGATAATATTTGAGATTGATGATGTTGGCAAACATATTAAGGGCTGAGAATGTTAGAACAATTGTTAAGGTGGTTTCCACCACAATTTTCATGTGACTTAGGGGAAAGGAGGCAATTCCAGCTCTTGTACTTTGCCCCACATTCATGCCCTAAATTTTCACTGCATTTTCAGAGTGGAAAGGTGAGAGAAAATGTAATAGACCTTCAATGAAGTAATGAAACCTATTTCAGCCTTTAAAAATACCTTACTGACATTTTGTACTGCTGTGTAAAATAAGCAAGCAGTGTATAGTAGATTACATATCATTTTATACATAATATAATAATGTATCCTATCTATAATGCATACCTTTTAAGTAATGTATCCTATCTATAATGCATACCTAAATATATATATATTTAAACATTTTACTGTTAACAGATATATAATTTTAAATAAATATTAAATTTGTACATAGGAAAAGAGCTAAATGGCTACACAATAGAATATCAACAATGATTCAATGGTTACTTATAGGGAGTAGTAATGAGAAGGTAAAGACAAGAGATAATCTCTTTAGAACTTTAAATCCTTAAAAATTGAGTTAATAAAAACAACAGAAAAGTACATAGCATTCACAAACAAATTACAGATGTTTAAAAGATATGAAACTGTTAAACCTCACTAATAAATTAGATTAATTTTTATTTTTTTAATTGTGCAATTTTAAAAATATTGATTTGAGAGAAAGGAAGGGAGAGAGAGAAACATCAATGCAAGAGAGAAACATCAATCAGTTGCCTCTACACACATCCAGACTAGGGATGGAACCCTCAACCTGGCTATGTGCCCTGACCAGGAATCGAACTGCCACTTCTTGGTGTACAGGATTGTGCTCCAACCAATTGAGCTACACAGGCCAAGGCTAATTTTTTTATTATTTTTAAGCCCTTTTTGTTATTTTCGTATGTAACTAGAGCAAGTTCTAGAATAATGCACAGCAAATATTTAACAGAGACCAGAAGAGTAGAAGTGAGAATGTAGAAGCAGGAAACTGACTTTTTACTTTATGGGCCTTTAAATTAAGTGAATTTTCAAGAAACTATTGTACTTTATAATTTGAAAGGTTATAGCAATCCTTTAAAGAAAAGATAAATATAATGTTACTTAAACTCTTCCAGAGGAGAGACAGAACAAAATTTTCCATTTCTTTTTTTTTCCTTGTAGTATAATATTAATACAAACCAAAGATTACACACTAAGAAAAAGGAAGTAGAGGGCAACCTTATTTTTGATTAGTAACAAAAATATTTTTGATTGGTATTAAAATACCAAATCCCCAATCTGAAGCCCTTGGATTATGAATTTTACAGAGGAAATGGGGTTCGTATATGGTACAATATATCACATTGCCAGAGGGTATAGTGAAGCATTCTTCAGTCAATAACATTAACATTTCTACAACAAAATATATAACAACTAGAGGCCTGGTGCATGAATTTGTGTATGGGTGGGGTCCACTGGCCTGCCCTGATGAGGGCCATTGGGCCAGGCCAGCAGGGAGAGGGGATGCAGGAGGTTGACTAACCCAAGGCCACCCAGGAGCACAGTGCAGGAGAAGGCTTTGGTGCCTGTGGCCACAGCGTGAGCACAAGGAAGCAGTGGCTGTGGCACAGGTGGGTGGTTGCACAGTGTTCGGCACAGGTTAGTGAGGGGCAGTGGTGGCGTGCAGGAGTCACAGTGCACCCCCCTCACAGTAGTGTCTATCAAGCAGCCTGCAGAGCTGGGTGGAGTTGGGGGTGGGGGCGTGGCTGCCCCTAGTGCAGGTTCTTCCAGGCAGGCTTTTCCTCAGTTCTCACCCTCTTTGTTGTGCGTTCCTCCCACTTCTTAGCCAGGCTTCCCTTGTGGCAGCTGCATTTGTAATTTGGTGCTCTCAAGGTCTGGAGGAGCACAGCCAAGAACTGAGTCACTCCCCCTGGGGCTCCAGGCCTCAGGGCAGCTCTTGGGCACCTCAGAATGGGAGAGAGGGGTGGGCGGGGGGCGGGGGGGAAATTGGGGGCAGGGCTTGCAGGGGAAAGAGGTCACGGGATTTGGGGAAGATGATTGGGCACTGATAGGGCTGGTTGGCTACCACAGTGTGCATCATAGTGATGGTCACTTCGGTTGTTCTGGTTGTTCTGCCATACAGTCACTGGGCTTTTATATATAGAGATTATACTACAGAGACTGAATAAATATGGAAACTTGCATTATCTTAGGCCAGTTTTCCATCCCAACTGAGTTTTGGTATCAAACTTACCAAAATATTGGGCTTTCAGAGATTGTGGTAAAAGTCTTGTATATTTGTGTTAGCAAACAGAATCTAGCAGTGGGTTAAAATAATTATTTGTTCTGACCAAGTGGAGTTTACAAAAATAGTTCAAAATTAGGAACTCTCTTAATATAATTTATTCTATTAATAAATTGAAGAGAAAGATCATATTATTATTTCTATATATTCATAAAGACATTAGACATAAATTGGCAAAAACTATTGACAAAAACTCTTCATCAAATAAGACTAACTGGATAATTTTTACAAGATAAATTATATCTACCTAAGGCCAAAAAGAGAGAATAATGTTTAAGGAAAACACTGAGTGCATTGTTCATAAAGTCAGGAATAAGACAACGATGTCCACTATTTAAAATTTTAAACAATTAGTAGATATGAACAAGCTAATGTAATTAGAAAAAAGAAAAAGTATCAGAAGAGAAGAACTGGAAAGAAGATAAAACTGTTATATTGACATAGGATATGCTTGTATACTTAAAAATCACTGATCCAGCAATATCACTTCTAAAAATAATTAGTAGGTATCTCTATATATAAAAGCCTAAGCGACCATTACAACCAGACAACCGGCCAACCAACTGGTAGCTATAACACACATTGACCACCAGGGGGCAGACACTTAATGAAGGAGATGCCCCCTGGTTGTCAGTGTGCTCCCATGGCCAATCTCCCGTGGCTGGCCAACCTCTTGTGGTCCCTCCCTCCAGCCAGCTGGATCTGATGGCCCCAATCGGGATTGGGTGGGATGGCCCTGATCAGGAGTCCCCATCCATGCACGAATTAGTGCACTGGGCCTCTAGTATAAAAATGTGTATGTAGAGATTTATTACAGAGTTGTTTATAATAGCAAAAACTTAGAAAACCTAATACTTAAATATTCAACAATGAGGTATTCTTATGAAAAAACTATAGAATATCTATATGAACTGACTACTAAGAGAACATTACAAGTAATAATATTTAAAAAATTAAGAATACCCTGCAAACACACACACACACACACACAAATATATGTTCAGAGTATTAAAATAAGCTAGTAGGCCAGAAGGATGGATAGATATATAGATGATAGATAGATAGATAGATAGATAGATGATAGATAGATAGATAGATAGATAGATAAATAGATGATAATCCTATTTTTTGTTTAAAAAGAATATATACTATATGTATAAAAAAGACTGGAAGAAAATACTTTAAAATGTCAATGGTACTTAACTCTCAGCAGTAGGCTAATGGATGATTTTTACTTTCTTCCCTTTGCTAACCCATATTGTCTATATTTCCTACAACAAACATGTATTATCCTTGTCATTTAAAATTATGATTTAAAAGAGAAAACAGAAAAATTCCTTTAAAAGATTATGTAAATTTTCTCACTACTGTTATAATTTAATTAAATAATCAATGATGTGTTACTTTTCAGAAATTGCACTATAATTCCTTGTTGCAATTTGTACTCTATAAATTAATTAAGCAACTAATAATCCTACCACTTGACTTTCAACTCCTTAACTTAAAATTTCTTATAAAGCATTTGGACAAACCTCATTGCCCATTTTATGCACCTAAGAGGACAATTGCTAAAATGTTCACTTAAGTCTATCCATTGATATTTTCATGAAGCTATCTCGCAGAATCAGCCTTTTAAGTTTGAATATTGGATGCAAGTATCTCACCTTAATTTGATATTTTCTCACTTCCTCTGAGGTAGATAATTAGTAACAAGTGAAACAAAGACATTGAAAACAAACACACTGAAGATGAAAAATTTTCTGGCAACATATTCATTTTCCACAGAGACCCTGAAAATAGTTCATGATGAAAGCACATCCTATCAAAGGCAGTTTCAAAATCTTCACTTCATTGACTCCATAACTGAAGGTCAGAATTATCATATTCATATAGAGTAGATGTCAAAACAGAATAATTATAAATAGCTATTTTAATGAGCCACAAACAATAATTTCCTATTGCTTTCATTAGGCTTCCTCCAAAATATGAAAGGAAATATTGATATTTATGTTGTCTTAAACCAACAGGATTCCTTCTTAATTCATCAGCAAATTAGATTTCAAAAGCACTATTGTACAATGTTGACACAATGGAAAATTAATACCATATTCATATCCTTCTAATCACATCTCTTTTTCACTTATCAGGACTACCCAGTCCTTCAGAAAATAAAGGAAGGCCAACACATGCAAAAACGTGAACTTTTTTTGTTTTCCTCCCCCACATATAGGAAAAGCTTAGGGACTGTATTTTCCCTACAGAAAGCTTTGGAATGTCCAGTCCAGTCCTCCCACAAAGCACACACTTACTCTCATGGAAACAGACATATTCGATAGTTGCACTCATTCCTTCAAGTGCCATGTAGTACTTTATTGTTCAGCTTATCACTCCATAGGGCACTTAAGAGACCAGAGGAAGAGTAACAAGCATGCATGTACTCATTATCTTCTTCCTAAACATTCATATAACCTCAAGGGAATCTGGCTCAAAACTAGCAACTTGGCAAAGTGTTGACTATATCTTCCAGAAATGGTGATGCATTTCTATTCTTAACTTCACCTTCTCGTTTACTTTTGAGCCTCTCTTCAATTATGTTTTTGTATAATATTGCTGACTTTTAGGATTGTATACAGTAATCTCAAATAGAACACCTCTGTGAACCGAGGATGGCAGTTAACAGGGCAATTGGTATCAAGAGGAGCGTCCTTGGGAGCTGGATTGGATTCTTGGAATAATTAATTTAGGTGAGGTCTGACTGGCAAGCCAAGGCATTCAGTCTTGCCAAGATTCATGAAATATGAGAAATAATCCCATCTCTTTAAGGGAGGCTGACGTCATTGGCCATGGGAGAGACCAACTGCTTGGTTTCAGAAGTGTGGGATCACCATCTATTATGACCCCCAGCTCTTCCTTGCATGCTCAGACACCCACATAGCTCTCAGAGGCACCCAAAGGGGTCACTGCTGACCATGAAGGCACAGATCAAGTCTCAGACTCACTGTATCCACACCTCCTTTCTGATGTAGACACATGAGGAAGTTGTCCTCTCTGTACCTCACTTTAACATCGCCATGGAGATGTACAGGCTTTCCAGAGATAGAGGTGCAGAGCAAGCCTTGTCCCCCCACCCCCACCCCCACCTTTCATTCCCACCAATTAATGTAAAGCTTGTGCAGTCAGACAAAAGCCAAACAGAGTTGCAATGTAAACAGTGTGCCTTGACCTTTGAATCTGAATGTCTTCAAAATCATTTGAGCAAGATGAGCCTGGAGGGCCTCGAGGAAGGATTAGTCCATCTTCCTCACAAGTTTCAGAGGTCTGGAGCCAGAGTCTCTAACAGACTCATCCCCCAGGCACAGATGCCCAAATTCCCTTTCTTATAGGTAAGATGGGACCTCTTGATCCTCTACCTCCCTTGACCCTGGGAAAAGAAGGACCCAGAACTCCGGGTGTATCTGAAAAAGTCCTAGCACTTCTTCAGCCAACAGTCACAGCCTCACCCTCACTTTTGGACTTAAGATATTTAGGATAATTTTTCCCTACTGGTCTCAGACACCCCGCACCCCAGAAGCCTAGGATCTCAGTGCCTGGACTGTGATCCTCATACAGTTCTGGGAGCTATGAGGTAACACTCAAAACTACCACTTTCCACTCTGTTCCCTGTTTTTCATTCTCCATAACACCTACTGTTACATGAATAATATAGATTTTACACATTTAGGTTGCTTGTCTCCCCTCTGCACACAAGTATAAATTCCATCAGGCAAAGATTTTTGTCTGTTTTGTTCACTATTGTATCCCCACAATCTACAATATGTTGTAGGTATAAATGCACATTTTTAAATGAATGAACAAACACTCATATTGTTCCTTTGGAAGAGCTGTAATTCAATAGGAAATTTGATTCTCTGGGTCATTTTAAGTTCTCTCTTGAAAAGTACTAGTCTTCTATTTCATAGAGAAGAGTTGTCAGTCATATAGAGAGCCTAGGGTGCCGCATGCAATGGGAAGGGGGTGCCTATTAGAAGATTTATTTCCTAATTGTAGTTGACCACTAAGATTAGTGGTGCATATGTTGATGGAAGGTATATCGAGGTGACTCAGAAAAAACAGGATGATTGCCTGGATAACCAAGTCCAGCTTAACCTTTTACTGCTTCGTAATCTTGTCATGGACCCAGGAAGCGTCTGTTTCTTAAGAGCTAACTTAACTGCATAACGTAATGTACGGAGCACTTTAGTGCAAAATTAATGTCATACTTTAGTCAGTGTTATCCTTAATGATAGATTTTATCTGAAAACGGGGATTGGACTTTTAAGGAAGCCATGAACATTGACTGAATATGTGCTTTGTCAGGGTTTGGTGAAATCAACTGAACTTACCATGACATGAAACAAATTCAGAAATGTGACTTGGTAATGAAGCAGAGGGAGAACAACTGAGTGCAGGACATAATATTTAATTCTGGAAACCCAATTGTGCAGCTGGAAAAGAAATCAGAACTATGGCATAAAACAGGGACAAAGGAAACTTGTAACCAATATCCTCTCTGGGGAACCCTCCAGGGATCGCTGTGGCTGAGGAATGAAGCTCTTGGCAGTAACACCTCTGATATGTAATGTAGCTCTGAGCTGCTTCAGGTCAATCTATCAGAAATGTTAAACCTCTTTGGAAACATCTTTATGGTTGGATACCCCTCAGTTGAGAAAAGGGAAATGGGAAGTTCCTGCACACATATTAGTACTTACGTTGCTTCCATGAGCTTCATTTGTTCAAGTGATGGCACGGAGCAGCCACAAATGCTGCTGCTTCTCAGGGTAGGGAACAACCAACCCTGTCTTCCGTTCCTCTCGCCGTCACTTTTATGGGTTCTGCAGAGAGGTCCATAAAGCAAGACACCTGCCTTCTGGAAGGCTACGCCCAGTCAGTTTCTGGTGTCGTTAAGTAACTAAATAGTCAGCAGTGTTGTGTCCAAATCTTTTCCTGTGTTGGAATTTCAAATAGGGGCAACACATAGAGCAGCAGGGACTGAGGCCATGTGTTGAAGGTGTGGGCTTCTCAGTGTCTTGCATCCTTTGTCCTGCCTGCTTGGATTAGATGATTTCTTTAGTGAAATAAATCAAGCAGAGAAAGACAAATACCATATGGTTTCAATTATATGTGGAATCTAAACACAAACAACAGACGAGGGGGTGGGGGATGGGTATAAAGAGGAAGGGGAAGTAAATAATGTGATGTCATGGTGATAGATGGTTACTAGAATTAGTGGGGTGATCACATTGTAGGGTATAAAAATATAGAATCACTATATTGTATACACAAAACTAATCAATGTAAGATTATATACCAACTATACTTACATAAAAATAAATTTAAAAAAAAAAGAATGGAGATAGATGACAAAGAAAAGCAACATAGGATTAAAGCTGCAGGGCAGAGGAGAGCATGGGAGCCTTTCAAGCCAGAATTCATGCAGCATTATGGTTAAAAAAAAAAGAGAGAGACTTAATTGAATTCTGTTTTCACTCCTAGAAAAGGCAATGGTCCGGTCCCTGGGCTGAGTGAAGTAATCAGCCCCCTATACAGCATCATCTGAGGTACACTAAACACCTTTTCCACCCATCAAAAATAGTGCCCCTTCTGGCCTGCCAATATACATGTCCACATACAAACATTTATGTAAATGAGGGAAATTAGGTTTAAAGATATAAAATAATGTGTCAAATACCTCATTAATGATGTATTTACCTTTCAAATCCAGATTTTTCTGATTCCAAACACTTTGTACTTGCCATAGTGCTGAGGTTATTATTTACGATAAAATAGAATTGACATTTAATAATGGATTTTCTGATTATGTTTTTAGCTAAGTACATTAAAACATTCCTAACTTACCTCCTTAAAAGATTTAGCTGACTAGTAGAATTTTAAGAGAGATTTTTCTCTAGATCTGCAGGGAAAGAAAATTTATATGGCAAGAACAAAAGTAATAAAATATAAAGACTATAAAGTGGTTAATTTTATCACTCAGTTTAATGACAAACACTGAGAACAAGAATTTGCAGTAGAAGAGAAAGAGGCAAGGCAGGAGGAAATTGGTTCATTTGACAAACCACCAAGCACAGCACATAATTGCTGTCTTAAGACTTACAAATCCCTTCTTGGATGTTGAAGATATGAGCTTTATTTTAAGTTGATTTTAGAGAGAGGCGGGGCGGGGGGGGAGAGAGAGAAACATTGATTGGTTGCCTCCCACATACCCCCTGACCAGGGATGGAATCCACAACCCAGGTATGTGCTGTACCCTGGCCAGAAATTGAACCCACCATCTTTGGTGTTAGGGAAGATTCTCTAACCAACTGAGCCACTCTGGCCAGGGCAGAAGATAAGAGCTTTTTAAAAATTAATATTATTCATTGAATCTTCATTAAAGGCATTAAATATGTTTTGCTTAAAAATATTACCAAAATTTTATATTATTTTGATTGAAAGACAATCAGATCTTGGTTTAAATATTTTAAATAAATAAATTTAATAAATATTTTCAGAACAAAAAATAATCATTTTTTAAACTTCTATCTTATTGTGACTGTCACAAACATCAAATATTGTATTTTACTACTGAATTCAACCAATGATGAAAAATACACAAAATAAAATAAGCCTAAGAGAACATTCCATACATATTGTGCAGATAACTCTGTCAAATAGTAAGAAGCAACCAATTAGCTCCAATGTGACCCATGCAGTCAATTCATCCTGATGTGAAAACTGGGTCCACTTCAAATTCATACTTCCTCAATAAAAACTCTTTAAAGGATCATGGATATATTGTATTTGAGATGAAAATAAAATCTACATAGCATTTGAGGTCTCTATATTCCCTTAGGGATAACTAGAAGTAAAACATCACCTTGAAAGGCATTAGGACAAAAAAATAAATTTTCCAGAACTGCTCTGCATTCATTTCAGCTATTTAAAATTTCCTACATTTAAGCAAAATGTAAACTTTATTTCATTCCTTTTGAAGAAAGGCCTAAGATAGAATCTTGGCTGTACAAATGAATACTCATGATATGATTATTTTTCTTTATAGCATGGTTGTAAAGAATAGAAACAGAATTGATTTTCCCTATGTCTCAGCATTCTTCAAGCATCTAGGGAAATTACAGCCAACCTTTAAACAGGGTTTGACTTTTTTAAAAAAAAGGCAAAAGGAAAATGATGTTACACTCAAGTCCTCAAATAAACTATTAATATTTACAAAACATTATGGTGATACTATGCATACAGGTATGGACCCGTTACAGAATAGATATAGTTCTAAGAAAAGGATTGGACTACAGGCTCTATAAATGAATTTTTCCCCCAAAATTATTTTCTAGATAAAATTGGAAATCAAAGGAGAATAGAACTTTAAAGCTGAAAGTGACCTTGGAAATGAGCTGATAGAAATCTTATTTTATACTTGGAGAAAACCCAAGGCTGGAAGGTGAAAGTGAACTGTTCAAAATGTTATCGCAGAAGGAGCTGGGACTAGAACTCAGCTCTGCTCACTTTCAGGGAGCCCATGTTTTCAACTAAATAAATACATACTCTGTGTTGTCCCAAAGGTATTTGTTGGTTTGTTTTTATTTAACAGAAATACTTGTACATTTTTATGACAAGTATTTTATATAATTTAATTTGTTTTTATATGCTGCTTGGGGTGGAGTGCCAATCAAATGATTCTTAAGGTTATTTTTGATTTTGCAAGTACTTGTGCACCTACAACTAAAAATGTGTAGTTAGAATGTTAATGAAAAATTTATTCAAGAAGACTAGGAGATCTGGCATGTTAAAAAGTTTGGGAAACACAGCACCCAGATCAACTTTGAAAAACAAACAAACAACCGAAAACACATGAAAATGTATTTCAAATTACTTCTTGGAAGAAAAAAAATTCCAAAATGTTTTCGTAAAATGTTCAAAAATGGCTGATGAGAGCTCCTTTTTAGCATCTATATCTTTCTAACGGCATGTTTTGTTATTGTCATGATAAATATATTCAATAGCACAATAAAATTAAAATTATCAACATGGTTGTGCTCCGCTCAGTTTAGCAAGTATATACTGCCCTTCCTTACTTATTCAACACATATTTATTGAGTATACATCATTTGCAAGCATTGTGCTAACTGCTAGAAATACAATGGTGACTAATATTAGTCCCTGTCTTCAAAAAACTCCCAACTTTACTGGGCAAGAAAACAAGCAAAGAAGCAATTAATTGTCATTGCAATATGCTCAAAGAAAATTATAAGACAAATCTTTTAAGAGTGCCTAAGGGGAAAAAAGTAAACAGAACTTTAAGTCACTTTGAACATATTAGAGAGAATTAATTGTAGGAATTAATTGCAATATACAGCAATCTATTGGTCCTTATGCTTTTTCTACTACAGAATATTTGAACTGTTATGTCCACTAGTTTGAACACAGCTGAAAAGATTGCATGTACTTGTAATTTAGTATTTTGTAGCTTTTTATTAGTATCTGGTTATGTAGAGAATTGGCAAAGTATTAGGAGTTGGCAGGGCAAAGGAATTGTTGTACTATTTCCTGCTCTCATCTCCCACATTAAGAAACAAAAACCTGATAAGTGAGCATTTAGGAAAAGAATAAAAATAGGTTAAAGATTAAGGCCAAGGAAATTAAGAGGATGCAGATAGGAAAGTTTAATTGAGAATCTGTGTTTCTTTGTTCCCTTCTTTTCCCTCCAACACCACTTGATATTTCTCAGTCAACTTCCCTCCCTATTCCTCTGACTATCCTAGCTAATATAATTTTACTTAAAACACCAGCAGGTAAAGAATAATCTAATTGCGATGATAGCATCTGTGACTTGTTCTTTTCGTTCTCAGAAATTGAAAACATTGACTTCCACTGTTGTTTCAGGGACTTTAACAGCAAATGCCTAAAGTATTTTGAAAGACTCCCTGTAGAAAAATAAAAAGTATTTGCTTCTCAAAGAATAAGTAAGCTGAAGTAACAGAACTTCAGTTCATAGCCCCCAGTTGAGACAGGTAATCATGACATGGTCTGATTAAGACTAGGTTAAAAATTAGGCTTAAGACCACATTTTAATGAAATGTATCCTATTGGTTACACAATATTTTTCTCCACAAGGATTTTTAAAGGCTATTTTGATAATTTATTGGTAATTTTAATTGTTTGCAAGAATATCTCAGTAATCTTTCCAACATGAGGATGATGACATTATCCAAAACTGGTCATGTTCTAACATTATATTTCCAGAAACCCATTGGAAGAAAAAAGGTTTCAAAGCTTAAATCATGCTCCGCACCCCCCCCCCCCGACCCCCCAAAAAGCTTGCAGACTTCTTACTTTGCATCTCATGGGTATATAATTATGTGTAATTTAAATAGAAGACTACGGTTATTCACAGAAACTTATTGGAGACTAAAATCTACGAATAAATGAATGAACTAAAGCAGTAATGGGTAAAGTAGGCATTGTTATATGCACTGCAAGATGAGTAAGTTAGATAAAAGTATAGCTGTGAAAGGTAATTTGTCCATAAAACAGACATTTATTGGGCAGCTAGGTTAAATACTGTACACATGTAATCTCATTTCATTTTTCCAACAATCCTTTTACAAATGAGACTGAGGCTTAACAAATTATCATTGGATTACATGCCTGAAAAGTTATATATACACCAATATTCACCACTATTTCCTGTCCAAATCTCATGCTCTTTCCCCACAGCCAATGTGTGAACTCATAGAATTCAATAGACCAATACAATAGGTGTGCTCTGCACTCTACCTTTAGTTTCTCATTTTTCTGGTTGCATTGGTGAGGACCAGTTCAGTTGCAAATGACAAAAAACAAACAAACAAACAAACAAAAAAACCTCATCTTCAGTTGACTTAAACCAAAAAGTTTCACATATCTGAAAAACCCAACAGCACCTGGTTCTAAGCCAAAATATAACAAGGGACTTAGACAATAGGAGGACTTGTCATTTTTTGTCATTTCTCTGTTCTGCATCTCTCTTGTTGGTTGTATTTTGAGACCCTTCATGGTGACAAGATGGTTATCAGAATGTTTAGGCTTTATTCCTCATCCATCTATACTGGTGGGGGTAGGGGAATGGATACACCTTTTATCTACCATAAGTATTTGGAGTAGTTCAAATTGGCCTGAGTTGAGAATAAACAGTTTTCTGAACCAACACCCCTGGAAGGAAGAACGTGATTCCTAGTTGGACAGGCTGGAGCCACACCCCCACTCCTGAAGGTGGGAATGGAGACAATATCACTAGAGTCACAAAGTAGTGAGGGGGGTATTTTTCCAATGAAGAAATTAAAAATAGTTACTATACAAAGTCTGTGTATTCATGCACCAAAGCTATAGGTGTTTGCCAATAAAAGGGACAAACACATCATAGATAATCTAAGACCACACAAATGTTGATACAAATCATATTATGATCATGCATGTTCACTCATACCAGATGAGTGAAAACCACCTTTCCATCCAAGGAACCCTGATTCAGAATACAACCCCAAACCAGGCAGTAGATTGAAAAGAACTAGAACACCAGTCCTATCTCCAATAGACTAGTGTTCCATGTCACCATAGTTTGTTCAGAACATCTATTAGAATTTTGTGGAACAATTTGAGAAATTACTGCATTTTTAGGCCATCTCTTTGGTGAATATTCATCTGGATATAGATAGATAGATAGATGATAGATAGATAGATAGATAGATAGATAGATAGATAGATAGATAGACAGCTTATGCATAGTTTTCTGATGTCCTGAGTTTGGGAATTAAAGCAATAAATTTTATAATTTTGGCAGAACCAATAAATGGACCACTTTTCTTATCTTTCTACGACCTTTGGGAAATGTGGTCAAGGGTAGGGGGCAATTTGTATCTGTGGACATGAGCAAAGCTAAATGGTTACCTTGGTCTCATTAACGCATGTCTGTGTGAAATCAATTATACACAGGTTCATTGAAACTGTGAGGAAAGAACTTTATCATTACAGACACCTCTCAAAGATGCCATGTCAGTCTAAAATTTTTATTCGTAAGAGATAGGGGAGTCTGTGGGTTTAAAATGAACACATTGCAGTTATCAGTATAACCCAATTTTAATAACACTTTTGTTTTGTTATATTCATACTGCAACTAAAATTTAAAAAATAAGAAAGAAAAAAATTTTAATACATTTTTATTGATTTCAGAGAGTAACAGAGAAGGAGAGAGAGAGAAACATTGGTGATGAGAGAGAATCATTGATCAGCTGCCCTCTGCATGCCCCACACTGGGGATCAAGCCCACAACCAAGGCATGTGCTCTAACCGGAAATTGAACTGTGACCTCCTGGTTCATAGATCGATGCTCAACCACTGAGCCATGCTGGCTGGGAAAGAAGAAAATTTTTTACTCTTTGCAGGGAAGGCAGATAATTTTTCCTCACTTTGTAAGATACTCTTCTCTTGCATACATACTTAGAAGCCTACCAACCATCTAGCCTAAAAGAAAGGGGGCAGCATGATAGGCTAAGAGGTGATGAGGCTGTGGCATATGAAGATTATATTTCAATTCCATTAGAAGTATGACCCTGAGCAAGTCACTTCATCTCTGTAGGACTTGGTTTTCTCACTAGCAAAATGAAGTTAATTAGATGTGCCCTGCCTACCTCCTGAGTCTGTTGTCAAATGTGAGTTATAAGAACACAAATGCATGTTTGCATAAAATATTACAACATTTGAGGGGGAAAATAAGTTCTATTATTGTATAAGTAAAGCATTCATTTCGTTTCCTCATCTTTCTTTGTCAAAACCATTGAGACCATTGTACAATAAAGTGAAGTGGTTTTGAGCAAAGCCTGTGGCAATAGAGAAAGTAACTCTCCGATGCTACTCATGTGACCTTGAACTAGCTATTTTACTTCTCAGCATCTTAGACTGCTCATGGGAATTGGGAAAAATAATACATTCCTCATAAAGTAATTATGAGGATAAAATGAGATAACATATGTAAAATGCTTTGCCTAGCACCTGGCACATAAATGCTGGCAATTTATTGTGCCTATTATAAGAAAGGGTATGAAGTGTTATTTATCTCAGACTTGCCTCTTCTGCTTCCCACCCTGCTTGTGTGCCCAAACACCACACACACACACACACACACACACACACACAAAAACAAGCAAAAAATTTCAATGCAATGCCAAGCAGGACAGAAATCCATTTGGTTTATCATGGAAATGAAAGAATATGGGGATGAATGAAAGTCTGATTTGGGAAAACCACTCTCTTTAGCACACAGTTGCCTCACCAAGGCCCCTGTATTCATGCAATTTGCTTACTACTGTTCAGCAAGCCACCTACCTGGCCCCCAGAGCACTTCTTTTGAAAGGTTTACTTTGGCCCTAACTGGTTTGGCTCAGTGGATAGAGCGTCGGCCTGCGGACTGAGGGGTCCCAGGTTCGATTCCGGTCAAGGGCATGTACCTTGGTTGTGGGCACATCCCCAGTAGGAGATGTGCAGGAGGCAGCTGATAGATGTTTCTCTCTCATCGATGTTTCTAACTTTCTATCCCTCTCCCTTCCACTCTGTAAAAAATCAATAAAATATATTTAAAAAAAATAAAGGTTTACTTTGCATGTATAAAAGCCTTTCTTCTGGCTATTAGACCCAGACATCTTCCCAAAGAATTCTCTCTTTGGTGTATATCAATGGCACATTAAAAAGAACGCATATGTTGAGAAGTGTCTACATGAAGCTATAGAATTGTAGCATGGCTTGCACAAATGGACCAGGCACGGAAAATTTGAATTCCTAGAGAGGCCATGGAGGTAACATAAATAAGTGAAGTGGGGCATGTATTCTTTCAACATGGACACATGGACGCTCTTTGTTAGCATATTAAAACCAAGAAACCCAGGTGTCTTAGACTTTCACTTTTTCCTCTTTAGATAAAGATACTGAAAAATATAGCTATACTATAAGAAAATCAACAATAAGCATAGTAAGTGGAATGAACATTAGTCCTAGTTTTGGGAAGAGAATAGGGTGTGGTGGAGACTGAAACAAATGGGGAGAAAGATACGCCATGTTGAATGAATCACCATTCTGCTCTGGTCAATTGTTGCCATATAGGAATGTGAGACTGGTATTAAATCTAACAGTTGTATAAAGGAGGCCAGAAATCTCTTTTTAAAGTGAAATTTCCCAATTTAATGTTGAGTCAGAAAAAATTTAAAACATAATGCAAGTAAACAAAAGTATCTACAAACCAAATGTGACTGTGATTGCTGACCATTAAAAGAGTCTATGTTGCAGAGAAGTAACTGATTGCAAAGGAGGCTAAAGGACTTGCTCAAGGTCACATTGATATATAGGCAAAGCAAGAAGTTGAACCTGACCTCCTGACCCCCGCTCCCCTAGCCCAGGAAAATCTGTCTGTCATCTCACACATAAACCAGCCAGAATATTATTAAAAACAGAATGCATGAATATAGAACAGAGCAGTTAAATACATATGTTCTTATTGTTTCTTTTTATTTTTTTTTTCCTCAGGAGATTTCTCCATTTTTTCATGTATTATTCAGGACATGATAAGATCCCCCTTTCTTCTTTCATAGTGTGATAATAATTCTCACACTCACAGAAAGCAATCTCCTGCTTGATAGCTAATATATTTGTATATTTAAGGAAATATACTGCAGCCCATATGCAGTGAAGTTTGGTACAAAAAGCACATACTGTACCATTTAAATCAGTATTTTCAATTATATATATTCAGAACAAAATCATGCACATTCCAACTGTTAGCTTACATAGTTTTTAACATCCAGTGTGAAACTTATAGATCACATATTGACATTCTGGTCAAAAATCATAGTTTCCATACAGCATGGCAATTGTAAAAACCCTCATTTGGTTATAGATCAGGGCATCAAATGCCAAATTCTAATGAAAAGAGGTTTTTGGTGTTTTGCTAGTTTTTTCTTTTGACAAAGTGCATCTAATTTATCCCACCTCTCCTGCTTTGCTGCACCAGAGGCTTCAACTAAAGAAATGACTTGTTACCTGGTGAGCTAGTGCCACCCAACCCGAGAGGTATCTGACAGCAGGTGCTGAATAGAAAATTATTAGGTAGTGGGGACACAGTGATTAAAACCTGAAGCTGGCCTCGTTACATCCATAATTATATTTATTCAGCAGATTTGGAAGAGAAATCACATTTTCCCCTGCCTTTTTCATGCTCTCTTTCTCTTTTTCCTTTTGAGCTATTGAAGTATTTTTATATTTATCTACTTATTAACTGTGTGGAAACTCAGTAAGGAAAGCTGAACTGCAAACATTTATTTTGTCAATTGGTTATGTAGCTAGAACCAAGGTGATCTCTCCATGTCCAAGGGCGTTGATTAACTTCCCCTAAGCCCCTTTGAGAACTCTATACCCAGACAGGCTGGCTTTTACACGGTGATAAAATAAAAACTTCTAAAGAGGCAAAAAGAAAAAGGTTGCCAATGTTATTTTTTTTCTTCCATCTGCTAAAGCTATATGACACCTCTAGCTAAAATCACCCCTTTAAAAGAACTGAAGCATCAGGAATGCATACATATACAAATATATATATATATATATATATATATATATATATATATATATATAATTAGCTGGAGGTGTCATATCATAAAGTATGTATGTAAAGTGGAAATAAATGTCTCAATTATCAGAAAACTAGTGGCCTGGTACACAAAATTTGTGCACAGGGAAGGGGGTTGTCCCTCAGCTCGGCCTGCACCCTCTCCAATCTGGGACCCCTCGGGGGATGTCCTATGTGGGATCGGGCCTAAACCAGCAGTCGAACATCCCTCTCACAATCTGGGATTGCTGGCTGCTAAGTGCTCAACTGCCTGCCTGCCTGATCATCCCTAACCACCTCTGCCTTGGCCCTGCTACCATGGTTTCGTCCAGAAAGTCCCCCGGATCTATTTAGCATATTGCCCTTTTATTAGTATAGAGGCCTGGTGCATGGGTGAGGTCTGGCTGGTCTGCCCTGAAGGGGGTCCCAGATCAGGGTGGGGGTCCCTTTAGGGGACAGGGCTGGCCTGGGTGAGCACCCTGGGGCAGTTTGCAGGCTGGCCACACCCCCATTGGGGTGGGGGTCCCCGCTGGAGGGTGTGGCCAGCCTGGCTGAGGGGCTGAGGGCGGTTTTCAGGCTAGCCACACACCCTTTAGGGTTGGGGTCCCCACTGGGGGGCATGGCCAGCCTGAGTAAGGGCCATTTGCAGGCTGGCCACACCCCCATCAGTGTGGGGCTCCCCACTGGGGGGCATGGCCAGCCTGGGCAAGGGGCTGATGGCCATTTTCAGGCTGGCCATGCCCCCATTGGGGTGAGGGTCCCTGCAGGGGCTGTGGCCAGCCAGGTTGAGGGGCTGAGGGCCATTTGGGGGCAGTTTGCAGGCCGGCTAAGCCCCCAGCTTTGTCCGGAAGGATGTCCGGAAAGTCTCCCGGTCTAATTAGCATATTACTCTTTTATTAGGATAGATGCATTTGTGTGAACACTCCACTCTTTAATGAGGCTTTGAATTGAGTTCTTACCATCCTATAACAATTTTGGAAAATACCCAGGGAATGAAAGGGGCCATGATATTTTCTCCTTCAACCCAGTAAGTTCCTGGAATCCACGGCCATGCATTCATCTAGCAGGCAAGCCTTGAGAGCTTTGCAGAGGGTCATTCCTGGTTCATCTCTAACAAGGACTTGTTTCTCTGGCACAAACCTTTGGGGAAGAGATTTGCAGCACCCCCTTGATGTATAAGATATATATCCTTTGCTCCTTTGACCACAGGCTCAGGAAACGGGCCAGTCCTGATTTGTTTCATGACTGCCCCTGGAACCCTAACAAAAACAATAGCTAACTTGTGTAGAGTACTTAGTTCTTTATGGATGAGCTCATTTAATCCTCACAACAAGCTAATGAGACAGCTATGATTCTTTCCCCCACCGCCCCCCACCCTGTTTTACAGCTGAGCACTCAAAGGCTTAAAATATTAAGTGCCTTACACAACTAATAAATGATGTGGCAGTCTTTGTACCTAGGCAGGCTGGCTTTTAATCCCTGGGTTATGCTGAGTGTACAATGCAAGGCCTCCTCTTTCCTTGAGTTTCATTCATTCTTAGACTATATACCTTTGTAATATTAAAGGAACTATTTAGGCTATCCCCCAGCGGTGATTTGTTTTAGGGCTTTTGTTTGTTTGTTTTCTCATTTTTCTTATACACATATCTTACTATTTTATTTTATTGTGGTAAGAACACTTAATAGGCAATCTACTCTCAATTAATTTTTGAATGTGAATACTTCAGTGTTGACTATAAAGACAATGTCAAGATCTCTACAGCTTATTCATCTTGCCTGAATGAAACTTTGTCCCTTGATTAGTAATTCCTCATTTCCCCTTCCCCCAGTCCCCTAGCAAGCACCAACCTACTCTTTGATGCTATGAATTTGACTATTTTATATACATCATATAAGTAGAATCATGCAGTATTTGTCTTTCTGTGGCTAGTTTATTTCATTTAGCATGTGTCCTGTGCAGTATTTGTCTTTCTGTGGCTAGTTTATTTCATTTAGCATGTGTCCTCAAGGTTAATCTATGTTATTGCATATTGAAGACTTTCCTTGTTTTCTAAGGCTGAATAGTATTCCATTATATGTATACAGCATATTTTTCTTACCCACCCTTCTGTTGAAGGACATTTAAGTTGTTTCCACATCTTGGCTATTGTAAATAGTGCTGCCATGAACATAGGAATGCTAATATCTCTTTGAGATCTTGATTTCAATGTGTCTGGATAAATATCTATATGGTAGGAGTGCTGGATCATATGGTAGTTCTAGTTTTAATTTTTGAGGAAACTTTATATTGTATCCCATAGCAGATATACCATTTTTTATCTACACCAACAGTATACAAAGGTTCCAATTTTTCCACATCCCTGCCAACACTTGTCTTTTTTTCATATCCTATATAATAAGAGAGGAATATGCTAATTAGCCATTATCCCCTGAGGCATAATGACCAAGTACATAACCACCAGATCATGGATCAGCAGGAGGGTGGGCCAGCAAGGTACAAGCGGGCTGTGGAGAGCTACAGGAGGGGGCAAGGCAGCAAGATATGAGGGGGTAGGGAGGAGAGGGGTAGGGGGGGGAGCTACAGGAAGGTAGGGCAGTGGGTGGAGAGCTACAGGAGGGTGTCAGCTACCTACTGGCTACAAGCAGGTGGCAGAGAGCTACAGGAGGGGGCAGGGCAGCAAGCAAGCAGGAGGCAGAGAGCTACAGGAGAGGGCAGAGCAACAAGCTATGGGGGGCGGGGGGAGCTACAGGAGGGCGGGGCAGCAGACGGAGAGCTACAGGAGGGCAGCAAAGATCTACTGGCACATGGATTTGTGTGCAGGGCTACTAGTCTATATATATAAAGAGCCAGGGTCTGTAACGTCCAAAATAACTGAACGGATGACCAACCGCCAGGCTGCAAGTGCAGCAGGCTTGAGTGGGCGGGGACTGGTGAGCGGGCTGAACTGCTGATCTCTCAGTCCCCCTCCCGCCCCCCGCCCCCCCCCCCCGTTTCGCGGGTACTGTGGCATCCCAGCACTAACTGCCACCGCAGTGGCGCTGTGGCTACCCAGCACTGACTGCCAAGGGAGCTGTGGGCCTGAGGGATGCTGTGGCACTGTGACAGAAGAGGGCTGTGGGCCCGGGATGCTGCAGTGCTGTGGCAGGAGGGGGCTGTGGGCCCTGGCCAGCTGGTGTGTGGTGGAACTCCAGGCCTTCAAACCGGACCCTGACAGGAGGGAGGAGGGAGCAACATTCCTCGCAGAATTGGCCATTGGATAGCTTGCTATCAGCAGCCTGCCAGCCAGGAATCCCATTTACCTGTACCCCGGACCCCAGCGATCAGGCAGGCAGAGGCAGTTAGGGGCAATCAGGCAGGCAGGCAGAGAGGTTAGGGGCTATCAGGCAGGCAGGCAGAGGGGTGAGGGGTGATCAGGCAAGCAGGCAGGTGAGTGGTTAGGAGCCACAATTCCAGATTGCGAGAGAGATGTGCCCAATTGGAGAGGGTGCAGGCTGGGGTGAGGGAACCTGCTCCCGTCCCCCCCCCCCCCCCCCCCCCGTGCACAAATTTCATGCACCAGGCCACTAGTATATATATATAGTAGCCAACCTGACAAGTGTGAGGTGATATCTCATTGTGGTTTTGATTTGCTTTTCCTGACGATTAATGACATTGAGCTTTTTACATAAACCATTGGATATTTGAATATCTTCTTTGGAAAAATGTCTATTTGAGTCCTTAGGCCATTTTTAAATCAGGTCCCTAGATTTTTTTACTATTGAGTTGTTGGAGTTCCTTACATATTTTAGAGATTAATCCCTTATTAAATATATGATTTACAAATATTTTCTTCCATTCCACAGATTGGCTTTTCACTCTGTTGATTTTTTTTTTCTTTCTGTGCAGAAGCTTTTTAGTTTGATGCAGCCCCTCTTGTTTATTTGGTTTTGACTTCCTATTATTTTGGTGTCATATCCATAAAATATTGGCAAGACAAATGTCATTAAGTAATTCTCCTGTTTTCATATAGGAGGTTTACAGTTTGGGGTCCAATATATAAGTTTTTAATCCAATTTTAGTTGATTTGTGTAAGATAAGGGTCCAATTTCATTGCATGTGGATATTAAGTGTTCTCAACACCATTTGTTGAAGAGACTATCCTGTCCTCATTGTGTATTCTTTGCACCCTTGAAGATTAATTGACAGTATATTCATAGATTTGTTTCTGGGATCCCTATGCTGTTCCATTGGTCTATATTTTTGTCATTATGCTAATACCATACTGTTTTGATTGCTGTAGCTTTGTAATATAGTTTGAAATCAGAATGTGTTATGTCTCCACCTTTTTTCTTCTTTCTCAAGATTGATTTGCCTATTCATGGTTTTTAGTAGTTCCATGTGAATTTTAGATATTATTTTTTCTATTTCTATGAAAAAATATCCTTTGGATTTTGATAGGGATTGCATTGAACCCTATCCAAAAAAAAGATTGTTTTGGATAGTATAAACATTTTAACAATATTGCATCTTCTAATCCATGAACCTGAGATTTTCACATTTGTTTTTGTCTTGTTTAATTTCTTCCATCAGGGTTTTATAGTTTTCAGTATACAAGTCTTTCATCTCCATCATTAAATTTATTCTTAATTATGTTATTCTTTTTGGTACTATAGTAAATGAGATTGTTTTTCCCTAATTCCCTTTTAAAATAGTTGGATGATAGTGTATAGAAATATAAATAAAATTTTTTGCCAACTTTATATTCTACCACTTTACTGAATTTATTAGTTCTAACAATTTTTAATGAGATCTTTGGGGTTGTCTGAAAATAGAGACAATTTTACTCCTTACTTTTTGATTTGTATCTTTTATTTCTTCTTCTTGACTAATTGCTCTGGGGAGAACTTCCAATTCTATGTTGCATAGAAGATATAGTGAGAGTGGGCATCCTTGTTTTATCCCTCATCTTAGAGAAATAGCTTTAGTTTTTACTATTAAGTGTGATGTTGGCTGTGGACTTTTTGGACATGGTCTTTAACATGTGAAGGTAATTTCCTTCTTTTCCTAGTTTTTCATCATGAAAGTATGTTGAATTTTGTCAAACACTTTTCTGCTTCTATTGAGATAATCATGTGACTATTATTTTTTATTTTGTTAATATGCTGTATCACATTAATTGGTCTTTATATGTTGAATTAGTCTTGCATTCCTGGGTTAAATAATACTTGGCCATGATATATAATCCTTTTTATTGTGATAGTATTTTGTTAAGAATTTTTATCTAAATTTTGAGTGTCTATTTATCAGGAATATTGGTTTGTGGCTTTCTTCTCTTGTGGTGCCTTTGTCTAGCTTTGATATCAGGGTAGTGCTGGCCTCACAAAATGAGTTTGGCAGTGTTCCCGCCTCTTCAGTATTTTGGACGAGTTTGAGAAAGACTGTGTTAATTATTTTTTATATGTTTGGTAGAAGTCTCCAGTGTCACCATCTGGTCCTGGGTTTTTCTTTGTTGGGCAGTTTAGGAAACAGCTATTTTAAAATGTCACTGTTGTTCAGATAATGTTCTTCGTGTATTTAGTTTATTGATCAAAGATAACATAGATTATGAACAAATGTAACTTCATTTTTTACTCTTACCCTTTTTTAAAACTTCTTTGGTGGAAGTTACCTTTCCCAGCTCTTAGATAAAAACTCAGGCAGAGCATTGAGCACTTAAAGTGAAAAACATAGTTTCAGTTCGTTGATTAGAATATCTAGTCTGAGATGTTAGTCAAAACTCCAAACCTGATTTAATATCAAATCTCCATTTCTCTCTCTTCATTATGGACTCAGGAATGGGTAAGAAGGTGTGTTCCTGCCGCTATGTGCATTTCCGATGCTTACTCCTCCACTCACTCCCAAGCTTCGGTTTCCACTGAGGTCTTCTTGCCCAGACAATTCCACTTGGGTTCACTTGCTTATGTAACCCATGCTGTGCAGTGGGAGGTACTCAAGCCCCTCTTCCTATGACATTACCTCCAGGCAGCTGCTCTCTTGGTTCTGCCACAAAAGGAGTAGGCCAGCCATTCACGTGCCTTCATTATTTCCCAGATCTCTAAGCCGCCTTAGCTTTCCCAGGCATAAATCAGGCATCCGTCTTCTATACCCTCCCCTCAAATGTAGGAAAGATCCCAGAGCTCTTAATTGGGCCCCTTGTTAGGCTCAGAGTCGGGAACTGCTACCACCACATATCTCTCTTCCAAAGTGAGGGATGGGGACTCAGGTGTGGAATAGCTATTTCCACAAAAGTGTCTTTAGCAATATTGTTTCCCCACTCTGACCCACTATTGGACACTCTCTAATGTCCTTGATCTGACAGCGGAGCCCTAAATCATGGAGCAGGTTACTCCCTTTGTAAATTGTCCACATGGGTGAGCTCATCTCAAACTCACCTTGTCCTTATGATATCATGTCATTTAAAACTGATGGAGCAAACTTCCCTTTCTCCTCTCCTTTACTGATATATTCACAGTATACCAACAATATATTTTACTGTTTTACTTTACATTGTCTATAACATTTTTCTTTGGTGTTATAGTCACTGTGTTTATCATATAATTTCTTTTTGCAAGCACCAAAAGAAGTAATCAAAAATTTAAAACCTATTAAAGGGTTTACTTTCTCAAGAAATTGGCTGTTCTTAAATTTTTATTACATTAAAGTAGAGCCAACCGTAGGAACATTAGATCCAATTAAATTTTATTAGTTTCCATGTTTTAGTATTTTTAAAAATAATGACTAGCTCCTGATTTTCTATGTTAATAAAAGAGACAGATACATTTTCTAGTTAACAAAACTAGAAAAATACAAAAGTCACTGATTTTTGGTGATATTTAAAGTTATGGTTGACTAAAGGCAAGAAAGAAGATAAGTTTCCATCCATGTATGATATGAGACGAGGAATAAACAACTTGATGATGGGTTCAGTACATTCTGAAGGGCTCTCTAATAAAACACAGGGAGATGTGTTAGCGACCAGGTTTATCTGTGAATATTAGAGAAACCTAAGGAATAGTGCTTAGACAACTTAGAAATGGATTTCTCTTTGACATTCAGGAAATCTAGAAGAAATCAGTTCAGGACTGGTGTAGAATTATTTGGGGCTGGAGACCCAGAAGTTTATGTATCCAGCTAAAAAATAAACATACAAAAAACAAACAAATAAAAAACAGGAAATTTATTTCTGATGAGAAAGAAAAGAATGGATTTTGAAGGACAACCAGCAGTCTTTGCCACAGGATGATCAAGTGATTTATTCACTCATAACCACACACAGAGTACTTGGCCAGGTGGGAAGAAAACTTTCGGGATAGAGAGAGGTACAAACTCCCAAAGAAGGAACCAGCTTAGAAAATGACCATAGGGGTGCACAATAAAATCCCCAATGTCCTCCCTCTGTGCACATCTCTTTGCAATGTGACTCTCATCCTCCTACTAAACAGGGATGGAGTCCATTTCTCTACCTCTTGAATCTGAGTTGACCTTAGGAATTGCTTTGACCCAGAGAATGCAGCAGAAATGATGTTGTGAGACTCCTGAGGCTAAACCTTCAGGGACCTTGAGGCTTCTGTTTCCATCTTCTTGCAACATTCCCACCATCCTGTGAGGAGGCCAGCTAGTCTACTGAATGTGAGAGACCACCTAGAGAAAAAGTCCAGCTGACAGCTAGCACCAGGATCTCAGACTTGTGAATGAGGCTATTTTTAGACCTTCCAGTACCATCTGAGCTGACAGCTGCCTGAAGCCTTGTGAGGGAACTCAGGAGAGGCCATTGCCCAGTCAACCCACAGAACATGAGAAATAATAAATCACTACTCTTTGAAGCTACTAGGCCTTGGGGTGTTTTGTTATGCAGCAATAGATAACTGATACAATGGCATATTTGAAAATCATCACAAATAATAATTTGATATCTGACATACCTTGAGATGCTGGCTTTTAAATTTTAAAAAACTATATAGTCCCGATATTAAACAAACTCTATTGCAAATATTAAAAATATTGACTTGAATTTTAATTCTGGGAAACAATGACACTGGTATTATCAAATTTACCTTCTTTGAAAGGTGTCGTAAAGACCTTATTGCATTCTTGAAATTAAAAGCAACACATATCTTCATTACCATGTTTTTGCAAGATAAAACTCTTCCCAGATACCAGTGCCTTGTATAACTCTTTTTTTTAATGTGCTTGGTTCACAAGAGAAAGCAATGTTCAATACAAGATAAGTGACGCACTAAATGGGGGAGGACGACATGGCTAAGAGCAAACCAACTTCTTTGTTTATAGCACACATTCTAAAAGGGCAAATAATACCACAATCTAGGAAACTGACAATGGAAACATCGAGGAAAAATATAAGAAAACTTACATGGACATGTAAAGCATGGCAGAATAACTAACACGAATAGTCAAGTAGGCTCCGTGTACTCATAATGTTAAGAAGAGTGTAGATTAGCCTTAACCTTGACTCTCCTCATGTTCATCAACACCATTCAACACCCTCTATGTAATAGATGTGTTAAAGTTCTAATAAAGCTAAATAAGGACTTCAAAGGAGTAGAAAAGCAGACCAGCTTCTTTCTAAAACATGGAGCTCAATTTCTTTTTCTTACCACCCCTTACTGAAGACGAGAGGCATCCCCTATAACTGGGCCCAGCAACAGCTTAAAGAAAATTTTCGCCTTATCTCCCTCCATGCTCTCTTACACAGGAGCAATAACTATGTCTGCCTGTGGTTTCCAAACTGGTAGAAAAATAAGATAACATAAGAATGTTTACGCAACATTGATTTTAGTCTACCTGATGGCCAGTTTGATTTTTTCCCCCCTATTTCTCCCTAAGAGCTATCATCCTGAATTCTTGAGCACTTGCCCATTCTAAGGGCAAGTATCAAAAGTCCATTTGCACTAAAAGTACTTGTGCTCAGTCTTTCAGCCCATTCCCGACAGTAAAGCACCTACCCTCTCCCTTCTATCTTCTTTGTTCACAGTCATCAGTGCACAGCGGTACGCTTGAAATCAATACACTCTCTCTCTCCTCACCTCCCTATTGTAAGAGTGATGGGGGATTGCAATGTGAAGTTCTAATTGACTGGCTATGTGTCATGTAAACAAAACCTAAGTGCTACGGTCTAAAATAGCATTTCTGGTCTCAGAGCCTGAGCTTTCAACCCTACCTTACTCCTGTGTAGCTGGAGACTGAGAGCACAAAGTAACAGGCTATAATAGCTACAATGTCCAAGGCAAATGGATGGAGAGCTGGAGATGAGTTTAGACTCTGAGAAACCATTATACAGTAATCTGAGTTAATGAATCAACCTTTTTTTCCTCCCTGTTAGACTTTCAAGTTCAATGAGCATAGTAAACATTGGAATGATCTATTTGTCAAAGAAAAAATGGAGGGGAGTGTTAAAATTTCAATGTGCCCCTCAATTCTGTGGGAATATACTGCTCAAATATCAGTATTTGTCTTCTACTGATCTCCAGTAATCCATGTTGTTTTAACAATTGTAGATTTCAAGACCCACAATAGCTAGGATGTAATTTCTCCACATTTTCCTCCTGTTTGATATAAAAGCAAGCAGCAAGTGATCTATTTACATTCCATTTAAATAGATCACTGCTTCCTGTGATGAGATTTAAGGTGACTTACAGCTAATTGGAACAAAAACAGCTCTAAGTGTGTTTGTCAGGTGTGCATGGAAGAGCTGCTCAGATTACAGAGGAAGATGCTGTCCCTCATTTTTGAGGGTAGGACTTTTAACCTGCTGGTAGTGGCAGCACACTTTGGGGTCTTTCTTTCGAAAGGAGGATGCCCAAGATGAGCCTTGGGTCAGTGGAAGAGATTGTGTACATTGCCTTGTACTGCCATGACAAAGAACCACAAACTGGGTGGCTTAAAACAACAGAAATGTATTCTCTCATCATTTTGGAGACCGGACCTTTGAAATCGAGGTGTTTGGCAGATCCATGCTACCTTGAGAGGCTCCAGGAAGAATTCTCCCTTGCCTCTTCTAGCTTCTGGTAGTTAAAGGCAATCATTAGGGTTCCTTGACACCATAGATACATCACTTCAATTTCTGCCTTCAAAGCCTTCTCCCCTATGTATCTGTTTCAGTTCTTATAATGATACCCATCATTGGAATAGGGCCCACCCTAATCCAGTACTACCTCATCTTACATTACATCTGCAAAGACCTTATTTCCAAATAAAGTCACATTCCGAGGTTCTGGGTGGGCATGAATTCTGGGGAGACACTATTCAACCCAGTACAGAGATGCTAGTGAGGGACTCGGGTGGTCTGACCTCTCCCCTGAGATCCACCAATAGTGAATTGTGTGCCATTGGGCAACTCACTTACCATGCCAGGCCTCTGTACTTGCCTTAAATGAAGAGCTTTGAACTACATGTCCTCTGAGAGCCCTCCAAACTCTAGCCATTCGTGATTCTCTCATGTCCTCAGTCCCAGCTGTGCCAATCACCCCTTTTTGAACAATGGCGTACAATCCCCAGCCAGCTGGCCACGTAGGCAAGAAGCTGTGCTCCTGCTACAGAGCAACGGTAAACGGTCTTTTGTCAGTAGCTTAGTCAGTGGGAGCATGAGTTTCTATTAGGCCTTTACATGGAGTCTGTCTTAAGATATAGCACCAGGCAGAAATCAGTGATGTTTCTACAGCTCAAAAGTAAGATTTATTTCTAACATGTTAATGGTTCTTTGAAAAGCCTTTCTAAGACATGGTAAAAAAAAAAGGCCCTAGCTGGTTTGGCTCAATGGATCGAGCATTGGCCTGCGGACTGAAGGGTCCTAGGTTCGATTCCAGTCAAGGGCACATGCCTGGGTTATGGGCTTGATCTCCAGTAGGAGGCATACAGGAGGCAACCAATCGGTGATTCTCTCTCATCATTGATGTTTCTATCTCTCTCTCCCTCTCTCTTCCTCTCTGAAATCAATAAAAAATATGTTTTTAAAAAAAAGAAAAGAAAGAAAGAAAATAAACATGATAACATTTATATTATGTTCTTTCATAATTAATTTTGGTCTTTGCAAGTTACGTATTCTCACAAATTCTTGGCATCAGAGTGATAATAATGTCGAACATTTCATACTTTTATGCAGCACTTTTCCTGGATTATTTATATTTTTATAAACAGAAAATATATCATCATGAAAAATTACTGTGGGGCTGCTTAAAGCTGACACACGAAGAACAAACATTCTCTACCTTTAGAAGTCTGTATGTTAAACACAGCTTGTTGTGAAAGAAACAGTGTACAGTTATTTAAGAAAGAAGCCTAGATTTGATATCTAGCTCTGCCATTCATTAGCTGTGTGACGTTAGGCAAGTTATCTAACCTCTCTGAGGCTATTTTTCCTCATCTGAAAAATGAGGCTAGTAAGAATATTTTCTGCCCTACCTGGTTTGGCTCAGTGTATAGAGTGTCGGCCTGCAGACTGAAGGGTCCCAGGTTCGGTTCCAGTCAAGGGCACATGCCCAGGTTGCAGGCTCGATCCCCAGCAGGGGGCGTGCAGGAGGCAGCCAATCAATGATTCTCTCTCATCATTGATGTTTCTATCTCTCTCTCCCTTTCCCTTCCTCTCTGATGAATAAAAAATATTTTTTTAAAAAGAATATTTTCTTCCTGGGGTACCCATAAGACATGAAAAATGGTGTATGAAAATCACAGAACTCAGTGCCTGTCAGAGACAGGAAAAGAAGAAGGCTCTTCCTAAAAAACTTGGTGGTAGGCTGAGATTCACACATTTGCCTCATTCACGCAGGAAATGTGCTTCGTCTTCCTGCGTGCCTGCACTACCTTACATAAATCTCTGCCTACAGTCCGTTTAGGATTGTAACTGTACTCATGTTTCTTCTCCTTAGAGACAACACCACCTCTCTTTCATCGTTTTCTCTCCAGTGCCAGCAGGGTCAACCCTGTCAAATGAATGAATAAGTAAATTACAAAGAAATACATACTATGGAGTTTGTCCATAGAAATAAATTACTAAGGGTATAGTTAATATACACCCTGACCTCTATATCTGATCATTTCATCTGAGAATAATTCTAAGAAATCTTTTTTCTTCCCATGCAGGGTAATATATGTGTGTACACCCTTTTGGTGTGTGAATAGAAAATAACCATGGCTATATTAAGCTGTAATTATATACTCAGAGCTTATTTTAATTGCTTATTTGTCACAACAACCTGATGAGGAATGTCACAGACACCGTCATTTTTCACAGATAAGACCCTGCGCCTCAGCAAGGTTAAGTGGAGTGGCTTAGTGAGGTACATGCAGGAATCGATGGCAAAGCAGGAGTTACAGCTGGCAGCCTTAGAATTTCCGATTAGGGTTTAGCACCACTGCACATGAGTTATCACTATTTGTAATAGGACGTTGTTACAAGAAATCTTAGGAGCCTGGGGGTTGAAAATTGATCTGCGACAGGTTGCCACCTTCCCTTAATTCTTTCTATGCCTCACAGAAAGTATCTTGTTCATCTGGAAGCTTCATAGAGCTGATCGAAACAGCACCCTTGCAACTCTGGTGTTTACATAGCTCTATATCACTGAGCTATTG
The DNA here is from genome assembly GCF_028538775.1 of Myotis yumanensis. NCBI lineage: Eukaryota > Metazoa > Chordata > Mammalia > Chiroptera > Vespertilionidae > Myotis > Myotis yumanensis. The sequence continues at coordinate 18,597,606 of NW_027223759.1, forward strand.
ATGAGGGAGGCAGGGCTGAGAGCTCTACTATCCCCCTAGGCTGTGATCTGACACCACCTCTAGGTAGATAATGTCAGAACTGTCTTCCATTGTAGGACACCAGCGGGTTACAGAGAATTGTTTGGTGGGCAGAACCCCCACACACCTTGCATCAGAAGTGTTGTGAGTATGGTAGTAGGTGGCGGTAAAGGAGAAACACCAGAGGAAAGACTGGTTTTCCCAACTCAGAACCAGTCACTAAGATAAGGGGCACTGGAGAGAAAGGGAAGTTTATAAATGTTGTTTTGTGTGTGTGTGTGTATTTATCTTTATTGTATTATTTTAAAGTATTACAGATGTCCTCTTTCTTCCCCCATTAACCACCTTTACCCCACACCCTGACCCCCAGGCTATGGCACTATTGTCCGTGTCCATGGGTTATGCACATATGCATATAAATTCTTTGTTAATCTCTTCCCACCTCCCTCTCCCCTCTTCCCTCTGAGATTCCTCAGTCTGTTCCCATGCTTCCATGTCTCTGGATCTATCTAGCTGTGAGACAACACGTTAATCAGGATAAGTGATCTAGCTATAGCTTTTATAGCTCAACCTCCCAAATCTCAGTGGCTTAGCACCATAAAAGTTTTTTCTTGGTCAGTGGGTATTGGGATGGACTGTGACTTGCTCTGTACAATCACTTAGGGCCTTAGATATTCAACATGTGCCTTCACAGTCACCTTGGCAGTGTCCAGTGCTCTATGGGGGAAGAGAGAGATTGAAGAAAGCATGCTTACTCCTAAGCACTCAAACCCAGAAGTAAGATTCACCTTCAGTCACATTCTTTTATAAGAACTAGTTGTTGAATACAAAGGGACTGGGATTATGAAAAGAGGCTGGGAATAGTTTAGTTGTGTGCCTGAGGAGGAGAAGACATAGCCATTCCCCAGCCAGGCTCTGCCACAAATAGCTGAGTGGGGTTGTCAAAGGCAAATTGTAAGCTGGTGATATATTTGGGAATATAGATCCCAAGAGCAGGGACATAGTCAAGCTTCAGGAACAGACGGAGACCAGAGTCTTAAAGGCTCACTCTACTTATATAATCTCTTCTCCTTGGTTTATCAGATTGCATGACCTCTGATAGCTACCAGCCTCATGTACTTTAGAGAGGCATGGTTCCAATTATAAATTTTTAGGAAAGGTTTCTGATTGGTCTGGTGTTAGTCATATGCCTAGCCCCTGACCAATTAATTGGCAGAATCATGTCACAGGAGTCTGGCCTCTAAAGAGTTTCAAACAATGTGGCTGGAGGGAGGACGATAAGATCAAGCCCAAGAGATGTGTGGAGAGTGGGAAGGTAAGAGAGGGAACAAGACAACCCAGTAAGTAACCACTATGAAAACTGATTGGAATGCGATGGAAGCTGAAGCCTTGGAAAGAGGTAGATGTTCAAAAAGTGACTAGCTACAGTATGATGGGAAATGTATCCCAGCTGAGACCCAAGAAAAAAATCAATATGTAAGGACCAGGTTAGACAAAGATGAGTCTACAAGAGGTTTGCAAAAGAAGAACCTCAGGTGCATGTGATGTCCAGGAGGGAGAGAGGATTAGGAAGGAGAGGGGCTGTTGCACAGAGGGCAAGTCAAACATGGACAGAGAGGAGGAGGGTAAGGGTCAAAATCAATGTCAAGAGACCACAAGTTTTATTATTATTTTTTAAAAACAAGGCACATCAGATATCAATCTTTAAGAAAAAAAATTTAATTTATTTTAGAGAAAGGGAGGAAAAGAGAGGGAAACATCAATTCGTTTTTCCACTTATTTATTCATTCATTGGTTGCTTCTTGTATCGAACCCGCAACCCTGGCATATGGGGACAGTGCTCTAACCAATTGAGCTACACGGCCAGGGCAAGGGACCTCAAGTTTTAAGGAGCTACTTTATAGGTACATCAAAGAAGAATCTTAGAAGCATTATGCTAAGTGAAAGGTGTCAAACACAAAAGACCACATATTATATGATTCCATTTCTATGGAATTTCCAGAATAGGTAAATCCATGGGGACAGAAGGCTAATTAGATATTGCCAAGTGTTGAGGAGAGGTGCAGGGGGTAATAGGGAGGGACTGTTTAATAGGAATGGCAATTTTTTGGGGGGAGGGGGGCATTCATGAAAATGTTCTGCAATTAGATTATGGTGATGATTGCACAAGCTTACAAATATACTGAAAGCCACTTCATTGTATACTTTAAAATGGTTAAAATATAAAATAATGAATTTTATGTTACCTGAATTTTTCCTTCATTTAAGAAAAAGCCAAGGAACTTCGGTGCCAGTTGGAAACAATTGAATCCCAGCTCCATTACCTTGGCCATATTACTTAACCTTCTTAGTTTTCTTCTTACATGCACAAAATAGGGAAAAGATCTACTTCTGAGTCACTACAGTTTCCAGCTGAAGAACAGGCACATAATAAGCTTTCATCCTCCTGTGTTCCAAGCTCACAATAGCTGAAATTTGTAGAAATCTGGCAACTGATAAGGAGGGCATCATTGTATTTTTATCTGACACATCTTTGTTTGGACAAAGATATAAATAAAGGGTAAAAAAGCACAGCTAACACTACTGTAGGGCCTCCAGAACCTGATATCAGAGAGATAAAAGTGAGCATGGTGACAGCTGATGGTAGAGAATTGCACATGATGAACAAATCAAAAAGGGGAGAAGTCAAAGAGTGCTTTTCTGTGTGCGGCTCTGGGATACACGATGTGACATGTGGCGACCCACTAAGCAGCACAAAGCCCTTGGAAGTGAGAGGGCATGTGAGGACTGTCCCCAGGGGTGGGGGCTGGTATCAGGGAAGCACAGCACTCAGAGTGCAATGTGTGACAATAGGGAACAGCTGTTCAAAGAACTCCACAGTCCATCAACACAACCACAAAAGGCCATTACAAAGGAGGTGCTGCTGTGACAAGTGCCTTCTCTGTGACATTTGTTGGCAGAGCAGCTGAGGAGCTGTCAGCTTAGAACAACAATGCATGGTAATATCTACCAAATCAGCAGTGTGACCCCATGGAGTACTGTACGTGTGAGACACGCAGAAAAACCAAGAAAGATAACCAGGGAAGAAAATGGGGTTATATTGCATCCAGTTATATTGCAACTAGTGCGTTCCTTCATCTTGTGTGAATTGTTTTTTTGGTAAATTGAATATTATAAATGCACCAGAGAAACCTGCATTTTAAAGAATACACCCATTGGTACTATGAACCATTAACTGTAAGTAATCATTTTTTTCTTAATTTTTGGTTTTGCGATGCCCGGTGTATCTGTCAGTGTTTATTAGGTTTTGCTGATGTAACAAACACACCCCCAATCTCAGGAGCTTACAATAAGCTGCTATTCCTTGTTTACATTACATACTGGATGTGAGTTTGCTATGACTCTGCTTCTCACAATTTCTTCATTCTGAAGTCCAGGCTGAAAGAGTAGTCTTTATCTGGTACTTATACTTTTCTTGGCAGAAGAGGGGAAAATGGATGGTGGCAGAGCAGCTGAAGACCTGTCAGATCACAGCAACAAAGCATCCAAAGACCTACCAAATCGACCGTGTGATCCCATAGAGTCCTGTATCTGAGACACACAGAACCAGAGCTTACAATGTGGTGGCTCCTACAGGTTCTGCTCATATGTGGGGATCATCACTCCCATTCAAGTTTCACTAGCCAAAGCAAGTCACTTGGCCAAACCTGTGCAAACTGGGCAGAGTGGTAGAGTTGTTTTCCAAAAAGAGGGAGACACTTAATTCAGAACAATATTAAAAGTTACCATAACTTAGATTCTTAATGCGGAATGCACCTGCATGTATGTATCTGTTAAACTTTCTGAAATTACAAGAGCCTCGCTTAGATTACACTATCCCTCACTAAGAAAACCCATAACAATACCTTGCCATCTCAGAAGAATATCTCAAGGAAGAACTTCGTGGCTCCTGAGATCAGGGTTAAATGATTATTGCAATAATAGGATTATTTCTACTAACGCATATATTAGTATTCAATTAGGCAGCCATCTTTGTGCAAATAAGAAAACCTAACCTTGTGTTAACAAAATCCAAAGGAAAACTAGTACTCATGTAACTGAAAAGTCTAAGAACAGGCATACTTTTATACAAGGCTAGGTTCATAGGTCAGAAATACCTTAAGGATCCTGTCTCTTTGTCTTTCAGTACTTTGGCACTTCTGTCTGATCTATTCCCTTGCCTCTTAGGCATGCTTCCCACCCTCATCAATTTTTGTGGTGAAAACCTTCACTGACAGTTTTATATTCTACCAACCTACCAACCTAGCAGTGAAAAAGAGAGTGTCTTTCTAAAGCTCCAGCAAAATTTCCAAGGAGGATTTGTTTGCTTCAGCTTTAGCCATGTGTCCACCTCTGAAACTAGAAATCAGAGTATTTTGAGGTCAGGCCTGTCCATCTAAGCTGCTAGAGGCAGGTAAGGGAGGGTTACCTGGACCTCAGAGACTGGATAGGAGTGTTATGGGGAGAACAAAGGGGTTGCTGACCAAGGAGATGCTGGGCAGAAAAACAAGCAAGCAAGCTGCATATAATACTCTACCTGTAAATGTTTCTGGGGTGAAGTTATTTCTTATCCTACTCACCACATATCAGTTGTTTCTTTCATTCTCTCTCCACGGTGAATCAATCTAATACCACCATCTCCTAATAAGCCAAAGAACTAACATACAGCCAAATTCTATAATTTTCTTCCTAATTTTCTAAAATTCAAAAGGAAATCAGTGGAGAGGTATGCCCTACTTTGCTATAGTTATTGTATTTCATGCTAAATGCATCTTCCATTTCCTCACCAGTACATGATGAAACCTTAGTAGCCTTATTTAACATAACCTCATTCCCATATGAACAGGGAATACTGTAAATTGTGTATCCAGTATTAGGTGTCATAAAATATTATAATTTATTCCCATAGACATGAAATAAAGTACTTCTCAATTATTCTGATTTAGAAATATTTTTTAGCAAAGCAAACTGCTTTCCCCTGTAGAGTGAGCTATTAGAATGACTTAAGACAGATACATTTGCCAAAAGCTTTTTAGCAGCAAACCAGGCAATGAAACCCCACTCTGCATGGTATGGAGGATCAAGAATGAATTTGACCTTCACCCTCCTCAGAGCCTCTCCCATTTGTCACAGTCTCCTCCAGTTTGGAGGAAAATTTCTTAGCTCATCTTTGAGTCTCAAAGTCTCGTCCTATCAGCTTTGTTTGCCCCTGCCTCTCAGAGGTTCTTCAAGTCAAATCAGAAATTAAGGTTTATCAAATTAGGCAGGTGTTGCTGCGTCAAGACTTGAATGTGCTTAAAATTCATCCTTGAAATGTTATACAACTGTGTGTGTGTGTGTGTGTGTGTGTGTGTGTGTGTGTGTGTATCACATTGGGTCCTTTTTTTAAGTTTCTAATTTGGTGTCTTGGGTGTTTTCTTCTTGCTTTTCCATTCACAGGCACATTTCAAGTAGAAAAACTTTCTGGAAAAGTTAAAAATACACTGTTGCTCTCATTGACCCATTAAAGTTTCCACCTAGAACAATTCTCAGACTTCTAATGCCTTTGATTGTTTCTGAACTATCTTCTAATACATCATGCTCTCTAGCTGGTGCTCTCAAAATGGTCTGATTTATGTAGAATTTTCATAAACAATTTAAGTATTTCATCCTTAATGTTGATGACTAATTTAATGGTTCTTGTTGCGTTTTACTCTATTTCACATTGATCTCATGTTGTGCTTATCTGGATTGGAAAATATTCTGCTAATACTTTGTTAAGGAAAAACCAGAGCCTGACAGTAGTTGCAGCCATCAGAACACATTTTATTCAGGAACTATTTCAATAAGGAGGGGAACACCTCAGTATAGAACTGACCTCAAACCTGAATTATAACATGAACAAGTGGAGATTTCCAGGCAAGGGACTGGTGGTGTCAGGGAACGGAAAATAACTATAAAGAGGTATTTCTGGCTAAACAGGCTTAATGGGATTTTTGCTGAAGGCAGACCTAGGTGGCCGCATATCACTTAGTGGGTGTTGGGGAAAGGGGGATTTAATCAGATGTAGAAGTTGGTTAGACATCCAGGATGGGGGATTCTAGCTAAACTGGCTTAGCAAATCTGTGCTAAATTTGGGCTTGCAAAGATGGACAGGAAAGTCCAAACATCAAGGTTTGGTTGGCAAGACAGTTCATAGGAGCCTGACTAAAGCTGGTCAAGGCAGAGTCTTTGTCAGAATATCCTTCCACTGCCAGGTCACCGAGAGTGGCCGAAATTAAATGGCAAAGGCTGCTGGGCCAGAATCTGCTCCCCACCCTTAGCTGTCCCCTCTCCAGGGCTAAGCTGCTGTGACGCTGAGTGCCTGCTCCGTAAGTTTTGGTTTATTCCCCATAGAGAACTGTGAGCTTAGTGGTGGCAGGGGTCATGCTTTCTCATTTTTGTCTCACTGAAATGCCAGAGTAGCTTCTCGGCAAACATTTCTTAATTTGAATGATTTCATTGTCCTGTAACTCGCTAAGATAATAAATCACAGGTCCCTTTCAAACATCAGTTTTGGTTGGTTGACTGACAGTGTCCTGCTAGCTCAGTGGAGCAGTGTTTCAGCAGCTTTCTTAATCCCTTTGTTTCAATTCCCTCATCTGTAAGTGAGAAGCAAGACATTCCGACCATACATTTCCACCATCTACTGCACGGGGCTATTGTGAGTGTCAAATAAATTACTTTGGTCAAAGGATTTGGTAACATTGAAAACGCTCTGACCATTTTTTCTAAAGGGACACAAGCACCTAAAACATTTACACTCAAATTGAATCATTTACACAAAAGGGGTATAAACTTGGGGAGGGCATGACCTCCTCCTGAAATCCTCATGACCAGCTTCAAACATCCTATATAATAAAAGCCTAATATGCTAAGTGTCTGGTTGTCCAGTCAGCCGTTCAACCAATCAAAGCGTAATATACTAATGACATGCTAAGGCCACTCAACTGCTCGCTATGACATGCACTGACCACCAGGGAGTAGACAAGTAGGTTAGCTTGCTGCTGGGGTCCTGCTGATAGGGACTGAGCAAGACAGGCCGACACGCCCCTGAAGCCCTCTCATGATCCCTCCCCACCAGGGAGCAGATGCAGTGAGCCAAGCAGTAAGGAGCAGCAAGCAGGTGAGTGATAAGGAGCAAGGGGTCCCAGACTGCGAGAGGGTGCAGGCAGGCTGAGGGACCCCGCCCCCCCCCCCCCCCCCCCCAGTGCACAAATTTCATGCACCGGGCCTCTAGTGTAAATTATAAGACATAATATTTCAAAAAAAGCCAACCAGTCAGGTCAGATATTTTGTGAACTGTTACCCCACATTTTTAAAAAGGATGATGTAACAGAAGATTTGCAAGCACATAAAACCCCTTTCTCTCCATGGCTTGGTTTTTATTTTTATTTTATTTTATTTCAGTTCCGTCACATTTATTAGAAAGACTGCTTTGCATCATTTAGTCTGAGCTGTTTGACTTATTCTACACTAAATGTGGTGAATTATTTATTTATTCATCTAGTCATTTATTTTAATTTATCTTTATTGTTGAAAGTATTATAGATATCCCCTTTCCTTCCCCATTGACCCCCTCCACACCACACTCAGCATCCCCCTCCCCCAGGCTTTCACTGCACTATTGTCTGTGTCCATGGGTTATGCATATATGCATACAAGTACTTTGATTGTTCTCTTCCCATCCACTCCCACCTTCCCTCTGAGATTCGACAGTCTCTCCCATGCATCTATGTCTCTGGATCTATTTTGTTCATCAGTTTATTCCATTTGGTTTTGAATTTATTCAAGATATCAGGCATCTTCTCATGGACCATGACACCTGTGTTCTGTACTTTATTATTTTACAAAATAGAGGCCCAATGCACAAAATTCGTGCAAGAGTAGGCCTTCCTTCCCCCAGCTGCCAGCACCATCTTCCCTCTGGCACCCAAGACCTGGGCTTCCCTCTGGCTGCCAGCACCCAGACCAGGCTTCCCTCACAGAGGGAGGCCCTGCCCACTCTCCACAGCCCACCAGTTGATGGCCTGGGCCTCCTTCTTTGGGGCGATCATGGGGTGATGGCCGGGCCCTGACCAATCACATCGCACCCACCTTGGCTGGCCTGGTGCCAGTGGGTGTCATAGTGTGGTCCCGGATGGTCATCTGGATGGTCGTTCAGCTGTTTGGCCCTTCAGTCAATTTGCAAATTACGCTTTTATTATACAGGATACCAGTTATGCTTAGGTCTCCAGACCCAACAATCTACGAGAGCACCAGCTTTCAGAGTACTGATGCACCCCTAATTGATTTGCTATTTCTAAGAACATGTTCACCACTATGCTTTTTTCACTTGGGGTTTGACTTCACTAGTATAGAGGAAAGATGTTTTAAACTAGCGTACCTGATTTCCCAAAGGAAGCAGGATTAAAGGGAAATCCTATGTTGTTGTACCCTACTGCTTAAAGCTGTTGCTGACCAATGAAATCATCAATGATTACATGATGATTTAATTTAAACAAAGCTATAATTTTATCTTAAAAATTCAGTTCTTTCAGATACTCTTCTCAGCAGATACTTGGGTCTCAATAAAAACTCGGTCGTAATAATACCTATCATATTTATGATATGAGCAGTAGTTCCCCAGGAATAGAGGTACATTTTTCATGGTCCTGAGTATTATACGTGTTGATTTGTATATTTTGGTCCTTTCACTGCTTGCCACCATCTTTCTTTTAATTGTGCTACTTATACAGAATCAAAAGACCTTGTTTCTTTGAGGGGAAAAGATGGTCTGTTCCAGGTTAAGGTGAAATGCTGATTTCCCATTAAAGAGCAAATTCTACCTTTCAGAAGGTTGAAAAGGCTGGTACTTACAGAATCCCAGCTGCTTAAATTTAGAGCACTGGAAAAGATCCAATCCAGGAATAGTCTTTGGATTTAGGCCTATAACATTTTTATTTGATAGTGTATTGGAAAGGGGGAAAAAACATTCATTTTAAGCACTTAACTTTTCACATGTTGTTCTTCTGTGATAGGCGAATGGGTGTTGATAGTAGCATTGTCTCAAAACCATCACTTCCCTTGAGTGATTTATTTTCATTGAACTATGCCAGTTTAAAGGGGCTTTGGTTTGCAAATGTCTACACTGAAACCATCCTCTCCTGGTTCTCTAAATGTCAACCGCATCTTTTTTGTCTTCACCCCATTTTTGCAACCCTATCCGGGAGCCCCATCCTCCCTGAACTATGGCAGGGCTGTGGTTCTCTGAGCGTTAGTACTCATGGCTGCAGTATGGAACTTTTCTCTCACCATTTTCCCACTTACTTACTGATTTCTAGTTCATCCAGCTCACATTGGCTCGGGATACAAGCTGCCGTCCATTTCCAACTCCAGACTCCAAGTTGCCATTTGTGCAAATCCACTCACTTTATCAGTATTCCTCTAAATGTGCACCTAAATCACCTAGAATGGTGATGAAAATGCCTGTTTCTGGGCCCCATCCCAGATCTAATGAATCAGGATCTGGGAGTGAGGCCTGGAGATTTGTATTCATAAACAACTCTCTCCTCAAAGCGTCTGACAGTTGAGAACTGCTCTCTACGCAGCCAGCTTTCTCTAGTGATGGCAGTGTCATGACCTCTGTTAAAGCTGCAGCCTATATGCACAGCTGAGGCAGTGCTGGGTGCCATCCCACGGAAAGCTGACATCTTGGTGGCTTCACCCCATAGACAGGTGGGGAGAAGGCTCTCTTCTAGACCGTCTTTACAAGACTGAGCCTGGTGGAGGTTCCACCTTCTTCAATACATGTTCCCTAAGGTCACCCTCCACATGAAAATCCAGCCAGTCAACCAGGAAAAAGAGAGTGGAGGGTCACCTGGGCTATGCTTATGGGCCTGGCCTGGAGGTGGCTTCCATCACTTCTGCCCATATCCCTATGGCAAGGACTTGAGACTCTACCTCGATGCCTGGGAAGTGCTGGGAAAGGCACGCTCTGGGCAGCTGCTTCCCAGCAACCACAGTGGACCCCTGGCATCTCTGCCACTAAGTGCCACCAGGATAAAGAAACAGACTGCACAGTTCCACCATGTGCTGTGGAGCAGAGGCCTAGTTTTCAAAGACCTCACTTCCAGCACTTCCTATCCAAGGAAGAAAGCCAGGATCCCCTCAAGGCTTATTTACAGAACTGTTTGAATCCTCAATTTTTCTTTGTCTTAACACTTCTGCCTGACTATCTTGAAACACGAGCAGATTTTATTGAGTTTTGGCAATGAGCTATATGAATACTATCTCTATATATAAAAGCCTAAGCGACCATCCTACTGTTCGACCATCCAACTGGTAGCTATGACGCACAAGGACCACCAGGAAGCAGATGCTCTGACTGGTAGCTATGATGTGCACTGACCACCAGGGTACAGACGCTCAATGCAGGAGCTGCAGAGCTGCAGTGACTTGGCAGCTGTGGTTCGCAAGTAATGTATCCGGAACCAGAGAGGAGGGATCCTGATTCCAGAGTGCATCACCCGAGAACCGCCCTCTTGAAATCTGGGACCCCTCAGAGATGTTGGAGAGCCAGTTTTGGCCCGATCCCCTTAGGCCGGCTGAGGGACCCCACTGATAACACATAAAAGTTAGTGGGTGAATCTTTCAATATGTTCCTGATATTGAAAAAAAAATTGTTTGGGTGTATATACTGTATATATGTATGTGTGTATATGTGTGTGTGTGTGTGTGTGTATATTTATAATTGTGTATGTGTATATATATGTGAGTGTATGTATGTGTGTTGTGTATTATATGTGTGTGTATATATACAGGAGTGGGCAAAATTAGATTTACAGTTGTATGTGAAATAGTTTATTCTTGTATTATTCATCAATTATTATTTTATTTATTTACATTACAACTATAAGTCTACTTTTGCTCACCCCTGTATATATACACACCAATCATATATATGTACATCACATATATATCTGCAATAGAGTTTTCAGGAGTCTGTGTGTAGACCCATGACTAATTCCAGTGGCAGATATATTTTTCATAATTGTAAAACATTGCTCTGTGTTTATTTTATTACTAAGAAGGCATACATAGGGTGTAACAGCCAAGAAAAACTAGCGACTCCATGGCCACATCAACATAAAGGTGATTCATGTATGCTTTCGTGTGCCTTTTGAGGCTTATGGTTCACCATTTTATTTTTTTCAGATAAAACTTAAAGGAGGAAATCAGCAAAGTTTGAAAAACTGGCTTCTAGCTTAAACAATCCCTGTTACAATGAACAATTGTCACAGGCAGGTTATTTTAACTGGAACAGGACTACTCTGACTCTGAACAATATGTTTAAAGCTCTCAACTTGAAATGAGCGATGAGTCATAATTTTCCCTACATACATTGATTTGTTGGTAGTTTTCTTTGAAATCTTTCAGAATCAAGTATGCATTCTTTTTGCTTTTATTTATTTATTCATTTATTCAATTGTTTAACAAATATTCATTGAGCAACTACCAAGTGAAAGACTGCTATAAGCACTGAGGAGACAATAATGAACAATAACAAAGTAGAAAATGTAAAGCTTAGGGAGTAAGTAGAGTAAGGTTATGAAGAATAATAGTGCTATTATTATATAGAGGATGAGTGGGAAAGGCCTTCTGAGCTGTAGGCATTTGAGCAGAAACTCCAGGGAAGGGAAGGTGTGTGCCACGTGAATATTCGTGAGAAGAGCACATCAGGCAGAGGTAAGGGCAAGTGCTGATGCTCTGATGGAAGAGTGTATCTTACATGAGAAATCTCTAACACAGGCACATATTTTTTAAAAATTCCCCCATATGATTTTGAATAACTATTTCACCAAATGGCGTCATCTTTCTTAGAAGAAAAGGATTAACTACATACTTGCATTTGTCTGCTCTAGTAAAATAGTCAGTTAGGAACTGTGTTCAACTGAAAAGTAAGAGAAATATAAAAAACAGGAGCCTTGCTGGAATGGCTCCATGGATTGAACAACTTCCCATGAACCAAGAGGTCCCAGGTTTGATTCCTGGTCAGAACACTTGCCTGAGTTGTGGACTTGACCCCCAGTAGGGGGCGTGTAGGAAGCAGCCGATTGATGTGTCTGTCTTGATGTTTCCAGTTCTCTCCCTCTTGCTTCCTATCTAAAAATCAATGAAAACTTATTTTTTTAAAAACAGGAGTTTAAACAAAATAGGGTAATTTTTTTTTCATGACAATGCTGTCAGGAAGCAGGTAGTGGAGGGCTGGTAGAGACACACTACTATATCATCAAGGTTCGGCTTTCTATCATCTTGGTTTTTCCTTTCTTAGTGCATGGATTTCACCTTCAAGTTCACCTCATGGTCACAATATAGCCACTGCAATTCTAAGCATTACATCTGCATTGCCATAGGAAAAAAGGGAAAATGAGCAGCTTTTATCTGAATCTTCTCTCCAGGTCCCTACCCTTACTGCCAGCTTCTGAGAAACTTCACAAGTCTCACCTAACAGCTATTAACCTATCACTAGTCAGTTGGGTCATATGGACCCTTTATCTGCAAGGAAGGTTAGAAAAGATGGTTTTGCTTGAATACATTGCAGTCCTCAACAAGATCAGAGATTTACAAGGATGGAGGGGAGAATCAACATCAGTAGACCACTAAAACCAAGAAACCATGGCTTCAGTTATAAGAGGAGGATATAGAACCTCTGTTCTGTAACCAAATATGAGCCTAAAGTCCTATTATTCTCTCATTTATTTGTCCTCCCTAGGCTATATAATGCCTGCCTCAGTATGTGTATTCATCACTTACTCTTTATCTCTTTTCTTTCAGTCTCTGCACATATCTTTTTATTTGTAATCTACTCAGGTTGTTGTAATCCCCGAGGGAACCTATAAATAGCATCTCTCTTTCCTGAACTGAGAAATAAAATAACACAGTAGCAGATGGAAGTCTAATATCATTCTGGTTACTCATTGAGACCAAGTTAGAGGGTATAGTTTCAGATTTATTAGCCAGTAGTTCACGCTGAACCCCCAAAGAACACAGGTTTTCTACCAGTAATGCTGGACTCCTCCTACAGAAAAAACTCACTCCCAAGAGTCAAACATGCTTGATTATTTTTCACAAATTTAACAATAAGCCATTCCAGCGGCCTAGTAGCAGAGTATTCCACTCATTGTCACCTCCATCTGGGAAAAAACCTGAGGTGTGGGGAAGAAGTCCTCCCATCACTCATGGTCTCTGGTATACTGGTGGCCGCAGGGAATCAGGCATCTCAGAATTCACCCCATCTGTACCCTCCGTCTAGAATCTTCTCAAACTAAAAGGATGTATCAGCCCTAAGCCTAAGCCTAAGCCTTAAAACGGTCACCTGCTGTTTCGATCACTCCCTTGAGACATGTAAGACAGCTAACCTGCCAAAAAAGCTACATGCAAAAGCCACTTAGAGAAAGAGAAGTTCCCCTGTCCCAGGGTTCCAGCCTAGCCCAGCTCCCTACTTACCTGCAGCCACATGAGTGACCGCCAGAATGAGCAGAGCTGCCTAGGCAAGCCTGCTTAGATGGCAAGATTGGAGCAAATAAAATCATGGTGGCTTCAAATGGCTAAGTTTTGGAGTGGTTTGTTACAGAACAATCAATAACTGAAGCACTTAAATACTACTATTTCTTCTGCAGTATTTTTCATGTTGTTTCCTTCTTATTTAGTCTCAGCTTCAGCATGCATTACTGAACTTGAAATGTGGCAAGATTTCAATAAATATTATCCATTATTACTGGTATGTCAGTCCTTTGTAAATGGCAAGTGTAAGTGTAAATATTCAGAGTAATAACCATTTTTGAGCATTGTTTGCTGCTAGTTGCTTTTTCGAAACTCAAAGGATACCTAGTTTCTGAGCCATCTAAAATTGTCATTGTTATGGTTGTCTATCGGCTGCAGGCCTCCTCTATTTTTGATAACACCAGGCTGGTCTTTCTTTGTTCCTCTTAGACATTCTTGTGAGTGCTGTTTCTGCTTCACATTATGAACTTCCTTCTTGTCTACACCATGTTTTTCATATTCCCTTTCTCTTTCCTCCCATTCTCCTGTTCCCAATTGCCAGATGCTGGCCACTGAGCCCTAAGAGCAGGTATTCCTATAGCCTAATATTTCATAGACGTGTATTTGTATGCAGTTGTCATAGGCATGTGTTAGTTTGTCACCTAAACAGCATGGTAATACTTGAGCAAAGTGAGACCCAGTATTCTCCCCAATTTTGCATTTGCTAGTATTCAGAAGTCAGTTGAAAACTGACTGCCTGTCTTCATCGCTAAGCACAAGAACAACTTGCAAATGATCTTCATGAAGATTGTATCCTCTGAACTCCAGTACATATTGATATGATGGTGTGTCAAAGATATGATGTGTTTAGGATCTAAATTTTCAGAAAACCAGATTACCAATTTTCTAGGTGGATTAGTCCTCAATTTATTCTGGGCTGTAAGAGAAACAGGAGGCCCAGTGCCTAAAGCCCACAGAACTTTTATGGGCCCATGAAAATGTTTTATGTTTTTTTCTTCCATTCAAAAGAACTGAGGTTGAAGGGGGAAAATTTTTTAATGTACAATATTAATATATTCATCTATATGCCAATGCAGTAGTCAACCATAATTTTAAATAGTTTTTATGGAGTTAGATACATACAAAAGTAAAAGTGCCTAGAGTCTGTGAAAGTTATAATGTGGCCCAAGATTTATTAGGCTAATTGTCCTCCAAATCTGGAAGGCATTAGTCTTTCCTGTGCTTTTTTTTTTTTTTTAATGGATTCTCAGGCACAATAGCAGTGATTGTGTTAAGCAAGGTTACAATAAATCTCAGGAATCTGCATGCTTAATGAGCAATTTAGGTAATTCTACTACAGACTGAATTAGAGACAAACTAAAGAAGTGAAACCAGAAATAATGAAAGTTTTTGCCTCTAAGGAGTAGAGTTGAGGGATGGGACAAATAAGGGATGAGTATATTGCTTTTTGTGGTAAGTTTTCTGTCCTAATGATTTGTTCTCTCTAAACTGTTGGCTCCATGACCCCCAGCACACCTGTACTCCCTGGAAATTCTCCTACCTGTGTGTAGCTGATGCTGCAGAGAGAAGCACGATTTAATGACAAGAAAACCACATAAGTTGTACACTGGCAAACAAGATATATCAGGTTAACCTTGGAAATAGTTGAGATTTCCACGCATTATACAAATTTAGCTGGGTCTATGAATAAATGGAACCAGTTGGGTAGATGATTGAAATACTAAACAAAACAAAGATTCACACTTCAAAATGAGAAGGTAGAAAGGTTCCATAATGTTAATTTTGAATCACTTGAGATGCTTTTGTTTCCCTAAGAGAAGAGTAAAATCAAGATGTTCAAGGCAAAGACAAAATAAGAGATAGTTGGGTTAGAATGACTGATGTTCACCCAAGCTACCTGTGACCCATGCACCCCTTGGATGAATCAAAAGTGCTACAAGGGTGGTCTGCTCTCCATATATAATTATTTGGGATCTCCCTCTGATCAGTCCTTGGTGATAAGAGGTGTAACAGTAGCATTATGTATCAGATGTTTGGGGGAGCTAAAATTTATTAAGTACAGCCAGATTGCCCAGTAAAAGTTAGCTTCTGGCCAAGCTGATTATACACAGGCCAGTAAATGATTCTTTAATTAAGATGAATTGAATAGCTATCAGAGAATTTGTTCAGGAGGCAGGGCCTGAACAAAACTAGAAATCTTTCCCCATTATAAATAGTGGCATCTTCCCGAGGAGAGAACCATGGTGTGTTCCCAGCATGAACCGGAGTTATTGCTTAGTCCCTCCAAGTCCCGGGAAACACAATTCAGTGTTTCATGATTGCGAAGTGTTTCATAACATTCACTATTTCATCCTCACAACAAGTGTATTGGGCAGCCTGGGGATGTGATTCCCATTTTACACAGGAGGAAACCATCAGAGAGAGATTAAGTAATTCACCCAAAGTTCCAGAATGAAAGAGGATAGACAAGTCCAATTTTGAGCTGTGAATTTCTAACACATCATTTAGCTCATCGCCTTGCTTGCTTAAAATCCCAAAATAAATGTGACTGGTCTGAACATTGAAAAAGATGTCATAATTAGTTAACTAAAGATGTCATGATGAACTTGAGTGCTATTTCTTGTCTGCCCCCACCTCCTTGGACATGTTCTGTGAAATTTCTTCTCTCAAGGACAGTGTGGATTTAATTGGAAAGAATCATGTTCCCGTTTCCTATTTTGGCTACCACAGTACCCCCAGCCATATGCACAGTGGCCATCTGGAAAAAGCCGCTCCTAACTTCAGGGAGGATTACATCAGTTTGCCCTGAAACTGTTTACCCACTGGCTCTGCTCTTCAGTTTTCAGAAGCAATGTGACTTCCGCTTGGGTTGACTTGCAATTGTGCCTAATAACCAAAACAAACAGTGGTACAGAAGCCTCCGTGGAGAATCCGAACACATATGTAGACAATACTCTCCTAGTGCTGCTTTGTTCCTTTTTTGGCAATTGTTGTTTTTTTTTATAGAGTTGTTTAATTCTGCTTTTATTTTATGATTTCATGACTACAGGCTTGCGCGGGTTTTTTCCACCCTTTCTTTTTTTTCAGACTAAGAAGTACTCAAAGGTATAATCAGGTCCTTCCACAGTATTTAATTAGCCATAATTATAAGACATCTACACAAAGCACTGTGTTTTCAAAGTCTTTTCTTCTGTTACATTGCTAATGAATTAAGAAATTAATTGGCATTGTGAGTTACAATAGGAAGTGTCACTGAGAAAATTTTAACTGTCTTATAAAATTATCCTGTTTTGTAGATCATGTTCTGTCACTGTAGTGAATTCAATGTCATTCCCAATCACTAAAAGAAAAAAGAAAAAAAAAAGAAGGCAAAGTATAAAGAGGGAGAGCAGAGAAAGGAACAAAGAATGTTCTTATGAATTCATATTCCAGTAAGATTATTTTAAATGATCAAATCTCCCAAGATATGCTATTTGATTTAAGAGAATTTTAAAATCTCCAAATCTCTTACAGATAGTGGAGTGTGAAGGCAGGGGATAGAAAGGAGTGCCAGGAAGAAGATGGACTTATTTTCAGACATAACTATCTGACTCTATTGCTTAATACTATATATGGAAATATTATACATTAATTCTAACAAGAACTACAAGGTCTCACAAAGGACAGTTTAATAAAGAATTTGGAAAATATTACCTCATGGAAATCTTTAGTCTTTTGGAAGGATATTTTCCATGGACGTATGTAAATTTTATCCTTGCACTTTAAATAATATAAAATGATTTTACTTGGGCAAAACATAGAAATCAAATATAACAAATTTCTATTATTTACAAATAATCTAAAGGCTACAACAGTAAAGTTTAAAATATATTGATTATCCATTTACTTGAATATTATGCTAATAAAATGTTTTTGAAGAATAAGTAATGATAGCCCTAGCCAGTTTGGTCTGCAGACTGACGGGTCCTGGGATTGATTCTGGTCAAGGGTACGTACCTCGGTTGCAGGCTCCCAGCCTTGGTTGGGAGCATGTGAGACACAACCAATCTATGAGTCTCTCTCACATCAGTGTTTCTCTCTGTCTCTTCCTCTCTCTTCCACTCTCTTTAAAAATCAATGGAAAAAATATCCTTGGGTGAGGATTTTTTTAAAAAGAAGAATATATAATGACATAGAGAAGGGCTTATGATACAATGTTTTGTGGAAACAAAATATAACCTATTATCCAAATATTTTTCCATAATGCATATCTAAGTGTGTAGAGAGAATAGAAATACATTAAAATATTAAGAAGTTATAACTGAGTAGTTGAAATTCCTAGAAATTATCTCCTCTATTTTTTATAAAGTGCTCTACAAGAAAAAATGTGCTACTTCATGATTACAAAATATAAAATTGACTTTATAAAACAAGGTCAAGATCAATATGTATCTTTAAAAGCTGAAGCATGTTTTTAAATGTAGACTTCTGCCATAATTAAATGTAACTGACAATATTTATAAACTTAATCTGTGTATCTGAAGACCTTAATGACTTTAGAGTCGCACCATAGATATCTTAACATTGTTGAGGGAGTCTCTAAGAAATCCAAAAGGACAAATGCCATTAGCTACCCAACATAATCAAATAGAGTTTAATTTGCATTTGAACTTCATTTGCAGTCCTTAATTCTGGGCTAAACAATGTGGAAATCCACTCATTATTGAACCAGATAGAACAATGATCATAGAAATAAAGATTAATAATCATCAGTAATCATTTTCTTATTTGATCTTCATGTTTGTAAACAGGAATCATGCTTTCTGATCCAAGATATGTGGACATTTATTAGAATAAAATCAATGGAGTTGCCCATGTCTCCTGGCAAGTCAGAGATGGAACCAGGTCTTTGACCTCGTACCTTTGATTTCTAATCCTGGGCCAAAGTTCAGAGTTTGTGCCAATGTTCCGTGTTGGCACCCTAAAATAATCACTCTCTCTCCTATCCACTGATGTGAGTCGACCAATATATTTGCTCTTAAAGTTAAATGTAACATCATCTGTATTGGTTGAGTTTGAAAGCACACATTTCTAGGGAACCACCTTGGCGGCAGTCATGAGCCTGAAGTGGGCTCAAATTCCCACTAGATGGCAGGTAGCCTGCTCTGGCCTGGTGAATGAATCGCAGAGAATTTGCAGCTATTTGTCACATTTGTAAGGTAATTGAAGCAATATCTTTTTTAAAAAATATATATTTCATTGATTTTTTACAGAGAAGAAGGGAGAGAGATAGAGAGTTAGAAACATCGATGAGAGAGAAACATCGATCAGCTGCCTCCTGCACATCCCCTACTGGGGATGTGCCCACAACCCAGGTACATGCCCTTGACCGGAATCGAACCTGGGACCTTTCAGTCTGCAGGCCGAGGCTCCATCCACTGAGCCAAACCGGTTTTGGCTGAAGCAATATCTTAACAGCTATTAAAATGCTATTATTTGTTTAAAATGCTAATTAATGTAAGAGCTTCAGTTAGTACTACCTTTTGAATGATATAGTTACTTATATCTTATTCCAAAATGATAGAAATGACCTCTGAATTCCCCAGTTTGGAAGATAAAGATGCTAATGTTTCTCCCCTTTTCTTTCACCCCCACCTTTCCCTTTCTACCATTGGTACTTTTACATGATCAAAGTTGGTCATATTTACAGTCTGTCAATCAAAGTTTGTTCATAAAATAAATCTAAATGATGAAACTAGAGAGTAACATTATAATTAACACTAGGGGCCCAGTGCGCACAAAATCATGCACGAGTAGCTCACTTCTGCTTGCCTCAGCTGGCTGCCCAGACCATCATCTCCCCTTGTAGCTCGCACCCTGCCCTCCACTGCTCTTAGCCCACTGCTGCTTGTAGCTCTCTGCCGCTAGTAGCTCATGCCCCACCCTGCCCACAGTGAGAGCCGCTGCTCATTTGGTCATGACAGTGTTAAGGCGTTAAGGCCACCAGCCTTTAATTAATATAGATTTTTTTTTTTACTAAACCATGTATTTTACTACAATCACATTTCCCTTCCTATATAACTGGTGCATGTTTATTTTCATAGTGAAGTTATTTTCATGTGAAGTTTCCTATTTCTGTTTTCTCATAAAATTCTTTGACTTTTTTTCGAATATTTCCATGGATTTTTTTTAACTTGTAATTTTTAACTTCCATGTTATCTTTCAAGTTTTCTGATTGTACTTTTTATATAATAAAAAGTACTTTTTCTTTTTAACTGAGGAATATTTTTTTCTGAACCTTACTTGAGAATTTAATATGAATTTATTGTGGAAGTTCTAACCCATTCCCTGAAAAAGTACTATTTTCTCAATGATTTATCTTCCTTCTTTCCTTCCTTTTCTCCCTCCCTTCCTGGTCTTTCTCTTTCATTTTCCATGTACAGCATCTCACAGGATGCCTGCCTCCTCTCAAACCACTTGGTGGCAAGTTTTCCTTAGTTGTGCACAGGCTTGTGTTGGCCTCCTTACCTTCCTAGTCTCACTTCCCCGCTTTCCACTTGCATTTCTAGAGATTACCTCCCAAATAAACTACTTGCCTCTACATGAAGACAGTAAATTTTCTGAAGTGTGTTCTATTTTTGACTGCCCATTCATATATTAAATGTGAAGCAACTGAATCAATGGTGATAAGGCACTTATTTTGTTAGAAGATGCCTAGTTAACCAAATTTCAATATTTTACTCTTCAGCACTAATATCACTATTATCTGTCAGCCTCTAGTTCCTAGAGCACTGTCCCTTTACCCCCAAGTCAGTGGGGTAATTTTTCTCTTTCTTTAAAGAAAAATTGTACAACTTAAAAAGCAGTAAAATTGTTGGCTGTTGATGTTGAAGTTGCCTGGGAGGTAAATGTCCTAACTCCTGGATGTTGCTGATTTGATGCTGGGGAGGAGGGAGGTAAGGGGGATACAAGTGATTTGAAGACAGCTTTGTTGTTATCCTCTTCCTCACTGTTTCCTCTACTTTACCTGGTGGGCCTGCGGGCTGGACTGCTTTGGGGTTCTGTAGGGCATAGTGACTCTCTGCTTGGCTAGAACCCCTTATTGCATAATTTTGGCAATAGCTTTCTCTGCTCCACTTTATAGCTCATTTTTCCAAATCTTGACATTTCTCCTGATGATGACTCCCCTCAAATTCTCTTCATGATTGTAGATTTATACATTTTTTAATTCAATCACTTTATGATCAATTTAAGGCTGGCCTTTTGAAAGAAAGTAAACTAATGCTTTTGATCAGATGGCAATATTAAAAGAGAAATGAGCTGTTATCTTTTTAAAACAAAGCTGTTAGCAAAATGCACTTTATGCTTTATGTAACTAAGAGCTATTAAAACGAGGTCCTATATGTAACTAGAGGGTTATAAAATATATACAGTTTTGGTGCAGAAGGTACCTGGCTCACTTCTTAATGGGCCTTCTTAATTAAATCTCTATTATATGCCAAGCTTCATTATAATTTTATTCTGTCTCTTTTCAAAATCAGAGAGCCATGTGATACTTATTCTGGAAACTTTTGAATCCTAATAACTCATTAATGGGAACCTGATATAAGCTGAATTGACTATCAGAAATTGTAATGATCAATTATATTTGTGCTTCTGGGTTCTCCGTGGCTCTGCTGAAAAATTTATAAATTTTAATCCACTTCCCTTACACTTAGGCATTATGAATTAAGTATTTAATGCATTCACATGTTATCTAATTCCTCCTTTTGGAGCTGCTTTCTGTTAGTTCTAGAAAGTCTCCTAAGAAAACCGACATTATTGCCAGTTTTACCTTCACATCCCATCCTTCAATTTTCTCCTCTATTTAAAAAGAGACATGCCCTGGCCGAGTGGCTCCATTGGCTGGAGCATTGTCACTTACACAAAAAGGCTGTGGGTTCAATTCCTGGGCAGGGCACAGACCTAGATGGCAGGTTTGATTCCCGGCTGGGGCACATGTAGGAGGCAACAGATGGATGTTTCTCATATCAATGTCTCTCTCTCTCTCTCTCTCTCTCTCTCTCTCTCTCTCTCTCTCTCTCTCTCCCCTCCCTAGAATCAATAAAAAGCATGTCCTAAGGTGAGGTTTAAAAATAATAGTGATAAATAAATAAATAAGTAAATAAATAAAGGCCTTATTGTAGTAAGTTAACTTACTCCTAGTTTTCTTTCCCCCTGTTCTGGGAAGACTCCTTAATGCAATGAAAAACACCAAAAGAGAGGTTAATCTTAGTTGAGGCTTGCTCAGATTCTTGTAAACACATCTTAATAGCTCCTCTAGTTGGCTAGAATCACATCTTTAGCATTTAACAATGGACCCACTGAGTGTATTGTCTGGCGCATTCTCATTCCCTAACATAATTAACGAATGAATCCTAGAATAGCTCTACACCTTGCCCCATGTCCACATCTTAATCCCCAGAACCTATGAATATGTTACCTTACATGACAAACGGTGCAGATGTAATCAAGGCCATCAATCTTGATTATGGGTGAATATCCTGGCCTATTCAGGTGGACCCAATCTAAACACATCAGCCCTTAAAAGCAGAGAACCTCTCCCAGCTATGGTCACAGAGATGAAATCTTGCTGGCTTTAAAGGGAAGAAGGGACCATGAGCCAAAGGATTCAGGTGGCCTCTACAGGGTAGAAAAGGCAGAGAAGTGAATTCTCCCCTGGAGCCTCCAGAAAGAAATGCAGCTCTGCTGACACTTTGACTTCAACCCAGTGTGACAGATGCATAGCCCACAGAACTGTGACTTAATGCCTTTGTATTCTTATAAGCCTCTGTCTCCCTGGTGATTTGTTATGCAGCAATAGAAAATAATATACCTTTGGCCTCTATACCTAAATTATCCTCACTTTTGTTTCTGCTTGTTAAAAATCTATCCATCCTCCAACACCGATCTGAAATTCCACTTTCACACGAACCCTTTCATGTCCCCTCTCCCCAAATTAATGAATCTTTCCTTTTTGTAAAGGTCCACTGCCTATTTTGATGTGTGTGTGTGTGTGTGTGTGTGTGTGTGTGTGTGTGTCTTACCCTGCTTTTTGCATTGTAAATCTCTCCAGAGCAAGAGGTCAACAGCTTTATTGTAAGATCCTTGAGGCTAAGAATTCTGCCTAGTCTTTCTATCCACCAACACAACACCTTGAACCTATAGGTAAATATTTTTTAAAGTGATCAGAAAATGAAAACTTATAACCACACTGCCTTGAACTGAATTCTGTCCTTACTCAAATTCATATGTTAAATACCTAATCCCCAATGTGACTATATTTGAAGATAAAGCCATTAGAAAATATTTAAGGTGAAATGTGGTCATAAGGGTAGGGCTTTAATCTGATACAAAAAGAAAAAGGAGGACAAGGGAAGGAAGAGAAAGGAGACATAGAGGTAGAGGTAGAGGTAGAGGTAGAGGTAGAGGTAGAGGTAGAGATAGAGATAGAGAGAGAGAGAGAGAGAATCTGCCTGCCATGATAGAATCTTAGCTTCTGCCTGCTAGAAGTTAGGAAGAGATCTTACCAGAAATCTAAACAGCCAGCACTTTGATCTCAGACTTCCCAGCTCTTAAATTGTGAAAAATAAATTGCTGTTGTTTAAACCAGTCTATGGTATTTTGCCAAGGCAGCCCAAACAGAGTAAGACACACACCTGAAAAAGAAATTACATTTCTCCATAAGAAATATATAATCTCATTAAAGCCTCATTATTTAAACTAAAAGTATACGGATGTTGAGTTGAATAAAATGATATATATAGTGCACCGGTCATGCACGCAAGGGCTGATGAACTTAATCCTTGCCATTTGTGCTTCTCTTTTCCAGATGTTAGTTTTAAACTACCCCTCTCACACCATTGAGATCAAAGGGGCCACCCATTTCACTTGATGTCATTTGATTATAGTCTTGCTCTCATTTTATTGTGTTTGTAATGTGTATAAGAGGAATTGATGGGGATTTTTTTTCTTTCCTTTTTTCTTTTTACAAGAAATCAGCTGGGAAGCAACTGTACTGCTACCTGCTCAAGCAAAAATAGGTCAGCAGGTCTTTTCTTTGCTATGCTTACCCCCTGCCTTCACGGTACCCCTACTATTGTGATGTGATAAGAATAATCTATCTGCATTTGAAAATAGATCACTATTACTTTCTAAATATTCTTGTGTCAACATGACAGGTGTCTGCTGGTGAATAATAGGGTTTGTGCTTCAAACCAAAGGCCAGTGCTATCAGGTCAAAGAATAAAAATTCAAGAGGAGATGTATTAAGTTCAACATCCAAGAAGTGCAAATCTAAGGGCTGTCAAATGGAGTAGTTTCCCCATACAACAGTGATAGACCAGAAGAAGAATGTATAATGTGAATGTAACTGGAAACCGAATCATTTATGACTTTATGTAATAAGGTTGGCATGATGAATTATAGATAGAAGAAAAATGATCACATAAACTACAGTGTTTAAGTGAAACATCAGTGGTTTTCAAGACCTACTCCCTACAGAATGCTTATAGAATCCACTGTAGTAGTCATCCAACTATAATGAGAACCGTAGACAAAGGCAGCAGAATTCTATTGAAAAAGGAAGCCTTCATCTTAGTCATTAAGATCAATTAAATTAAAAAATATATATTGCACAGCTACAAACCAGGGAAGCCTTAGAACTGTCCTGATACTGATGGTAACATTTTAGAAATGAATGTCATTGCGGTCAGACTAGCGATTCCTTTAAGGTCAAGAAGAACCAGCAGCAGCTCCCCAATCATTATGTACTCTGGACCTTTAACCTGACCTTCAAGCCTTACTTCCTTCATCTTGAAATTCAATCAGTCTTCCCAATCAGGAACACCCAACAATATGCAAGCTGGGCTAATGTGTTTAAGAACTGACTATTACGTGGTGCCTAATAACAGTCTTGAGTAATGTTTCTGAAGATTACAAAATGTGATTCATCTTTCCAGTGGGTCAATATCAGAGGGAAGAAGGTCCTCATCACCTGATATTTCATCTGCAGTGTGAGAATTTCACATGAAAGCTCACATTGTGGCAGAGAAGATTCTCACTATCGATGCTCCTCAGAAGAAGGACATGAGTGGAATAGAGCTCAATATGCTATCAGGACAGATCTGTCATGCATTCATTCATTCATTTATTCATTCATTCACTCATTCACTCAAATATTCACTATGTAATCCTGGAGGGCTACTCAATGCCAAACAAAGGTTGCAAACAATGGTCCTGCTGAGTCACAAATCTCTTTTTCATAGAATAAAGGACCAAGTTTGAAAAAGGACTTATAGTTAAAGAACAGAACCCTCTACCCAATGCAATAGTATCATCTTCATCAAGAAGTCATCCAGTCTCTAGTTAAAACCTTCCAGAAGGCTCTGAAGACAAATTCTCACATGTATGAAATCTGCCCCGAATATGCTTACTGGCAGCCACAGTGCTGTCTGCCTGTCACATGGCATACTCAGCCCAGTCAGCAATTTGACGGCTGTCACTCTGCCAGAAGTGGTCCGCAGGATGACAGCAGGGGGTTTGTCGAGCAAATATCTTTGGCTCTGGGTTCTACTTATTGGTGAGAACTGATTGATCGTTCAGCCCATGTACACACACTCATGCTAACGGCTTCATCTTCACAGCTCTAAATGTAATGCCATGTTAATTTGGATAAACAGTTGTTAAGGTTCATATCAGAGGTTTATTTTTTTTTCTGTAGTAATTTGCTTAACATTTTAATTTTTCCCTGCCAAGCCTTCCATTTTTAATTGTTTAAAGATGTTCTCTGTGTTGATACCAGATATCGACAGAAAGCATCTGTATTGTGTCCAATACTGACAAGAGAAACAGAAAAAAACCTCAATTTCTGACTTGTAGCTACTATTTTTCTTCTTTCTTGGCACCATTTAATGTAATACAGTGAACTAATATATAGATATATATATATGGCTAAGCGACCATCTGACCGTCCGACTGGTAGTTATGACACACAATGACCACCATGGGGCAGACACTCTGAGTGGTAGCTATGATGCGCACTGACCACCAGGGGGCAGACACTTAACGCAGGAGCTGCCGAGCTGCAGTGACTTGGCAGCTGCAGTTCTCGGGTGATGCACCCCAGAACCAGAGAGGAGGGAGCCCGATTCCGGGGTGTGTCACCTGAAAACCACCCTCTCGCAATCCAGGACCCCTCAGGGGATATTGGAGAGTTAGTTTTGGCCAAATTCCCTCAGGCCAGGCTGAGGGACCCCACTTGCCAGGGGGACCCCGCGCACTCCACAGACGCCCTTCAAACCACAGCACCGCCACAGGAGCGGCAGGCTAGGGAGGAACGCGGGAGCCAATGCCTGTCTGGCCCATCTCACCCAGTCCCCCCCCCCCCCCCCCCCCGCCTTTCATTTTGGTCTTTGTCTAGATAGGTAGGTGAAAGTGAGATAGATGAATAGACCAATCAATCTATAAATATAATGGAATGGTATTATTTTTATAACTAAATCCCACCCCCCATTCAGAATATTCAGTAGTTATGAGGCTACATTTTGCCAAACAGATAGTGTTATAAGAGGAAATCATACTTTTTTGCAATGCTATGTTCTGCAGCAATAGGTTATTAAATGCCTGTAGCACTTGACGTATGAACCGTTTATTAGGTCAATAGCACATGATCTAGTGATGGGAAAAGGAGAACCAGATCCTGTCTATACATACACATGACTGACAACCAGCAGTCGCTTTGTTGGAGATGTGTTATTCCAAAATTGGCATGATCACAGTTTCCACCTCGTTTATGACCAGCATAAAAAATTGCATAAAATATCACACACAGCTGTAGTCAGAAGGAAGATTCAATTTGGGCTTTGTGTAGACTTGACTTGCTGCCAGGGCAATTACATACATCATCCGGGGCTGCATTTAAAAGGATAAAATACAATTTTAATTCTTACAGCAAATTTACTGTTTTAAAGAGAGATAAAAACGTTAAAAGAGAGCATAAAGAGCATTAAGTCCCTCCCTGCCCCCACCCAGTCTATCTTTTGTTAATACAATGTTCAAGGGTTAGCAAAAGATGGAAAAGCCATACCATTAAAGGTTAAGTCTGCAGTTCTGGCTACCCTCAGAACCAGAAGTTATCTTGGTGTGATTACATACTCCTTTTCATTATTTAGACAGCCACCTGGGGAATATTATATGTGAACAACCTCAAACATCCCTGCTGGCTTCTTTGAAAAATCTCAAAGGCCAGAGTGATAGAGAACAGCATGGGCATGCTGCTGAGGAAAGACCACAGTTTTTATCTGAAACCCAAAAGCACAATGTAGCACACAATTTTACAAGGAGATTTCTCCACCCCTACAGAGGGGAGGGCTGTGTGCCACCCCTTCCCGGCTTCTGCGCACTCTCTAGAGCCTTAAAGGGCCAGCTGCTTCATTTCCCCATCAGGTGTGCAAATAAGTCACATGGCTAATCGTGGACTGAATCAGAACCAGATCAATATTCTCTGGAATTTAAATGCAATATCCTTCCTACCTTTTTAGTCTACTTCACTTTATGCTCCTTCGGAAAGTGCTTGGCACCTCAAGGAATGAGTGAGAACATCTATTTAGAGATATAGAAAAAAAAGTGTGTGTTTTTTTAAATTTCTTATCTGATGGTGTGCTAGAGCTACTTTGTGTGTTCTTTTTAAAAAATATTTTATTTTATTGATTTTAGAGAGAGAGGAAGGGAGAAGGAGAGAAAAAAACATTGATGAGAAACATTGATCGGCTGCCTCCCACACACCCCTACTGTGGATTGAGCCCACAACCAGGTCATGTGCCCTGATGGAGAATTGAACTGGTGAGCTCTTGGTTCCTGGATAGAAGCTTAGCCACTGTACCACCCCGGCCAGGATGCACATTCTCATTTTTGAGTTGTACACATTTTTATTGCACACCTAGTGCGTACACCAGACACTGATCTAGGCATTGGCAATACAGCAGAATACAAAATAGACAAAAATCCCAGCCCCTACAGAGTTCCTGGAGTTTACATTCCAGTGAAATCCAATAACCCATAGAGAAAATGACCATGTTATGAACCCAAAAACAACCCCTCTGAGCAGTAACAAAAGGGATTCCCTACTGTTTAAGTCAGAAAGAACGCAATAGAGTTCCTCTTGAGACTCGAATGTTCTCATCTCTTCCTAACCCACATTCGGTGACTGCACATTGAATGCTTGAGATTAGTCACGGTGGGAGCGTTTATACCACAGACATGGGCACCTGCTACAAATCAGGGGTTTCCGTCCCCCTGGAGCTGGCTGTTAAAACATCGAGCAGCATGTCACTGCTCTTACTGCACCACTCCAGGAGTTAGCTCATCAGAGATCGGGTGTAATGCTGCTCATCCCCTACCTCACCACCTGCACTTACCCACTCTCTGTCATTTGCAGCACAGTTTGAGAGGGGCTTCTGGGAGGCTTCTGGAGAATCACCTGTTTCCAGGTTAGGCCTCTACCAGGACACCCGAAGTCAGGAGAGATGAGAACAGGAAGTTTTGTCACTGACTTACAGAAAGCTATTCTGCTGAAGTCTTTTATCAGAGCTTCAGGTTCCAAAGATTTATTTCTTTTCATCTTAAGAGTGCATTAGTATCTTTAGTTTATGTAGATTGTGTATAACTTATCATTAAGCAGAATTTTGCTGCAGGAGAAACAGGTTCTTGAAATTAAGAAAAGAAGCTGAGGAAGAAATTATGAAATTATTTCTTAATGTAAAATCATAAGAAATTATGATGTACATAAAATCAACTCAGCTGCAACTAAAAGTATATTTCTTGCCAACAATAGGCAAGGGAATATAGTTGCTCTGAACTTTGTAGGCAGGTAGACTTATGTTCGATCCCAGCTCTGACAACTGTGAGTTCTGGGATCTTAGACAAGTTAGCAATGTCTCTAAGCCTCACTTTCCTGATATATAAAATAGAAATAAAAACAATACCTACTTCTTAGGGTTATCACAATGATTAAATGAGATGAAGTGCATTAAGCCCTATTCCCTTTTGCCTACCCAAGAATTTTGCTCTTGGAATGAACAACTTTATACTCAAAGGAATGTTAGCCATCAGCAAATTAAGACCATGTGGATGAAATCACTTTTAATTTATAAATTGCAAGACAAACATTAACCTTCACATGGGATAACTTACTTCTACAAAGCCCTTGAGTTACTCAGGGGAGTCTCTCACTTTATTTGCCACACACTCAGCAAAGAGGACCTTAGATCTTACTAGAAGGCCAATACTCCTCTCTAGCAGCCCATTAATCAGACTTACAGGAAAAAGACTTGACTGCAATGAGCTGCAGTGGGGATCCTGGCAAAATGCAAGTTTGTGGATTGCCAGTGAAATTTCCATTTTTTAGAAAAGCCTTAACATAAAAGTCATGCCAATTTATTCATAATCCTTGTGATTAGGGAGGAAAGGGAAGAGAGGAAACACAGGGACATTTGCATCCCTAGAATCAAAACCCTGTCCCCTGTCAGATCCTGTCCTTACATTTGGGGTCTTGTGCCAAGATCCTTTTGTGGTCCTGGATCTATAAAGATGAATAAGACATACTAGTCTCTGCCCTAAGAAACATGTAAGGGACTAGGGTATGCAGACCACTTAAGTAAATAGATCAGTCTTAACATAATATGCAAATATGGAAGCAAACATGTGGTGCTGTGAGCCCACAGCGCTCAGCCCGCAATGGAAACCATTATACCACAAGTGTGTCTTGATAGATAATAGCTTAGCCAGGAAAAGAAATCTGCAAAGAACATTTAAGATAGAAGAAACAAAGCAAAACCATGAAGTGGCCACAGCGGCATACTGGTGAAATCTCTCCCAAGCAGTAGGTCATCCTTGGAACACTCTATTCTCCAATTAGAAAGTGCTTTGTCTTCCTTCTCAAAGATGTCACATCATTTCCTTCCATTATCTGAAGAAATGGTCTCGTTTACTCCCTCCTGCTCCTGAAGGTGCATGTCCAGGTGTGTGTGTGCCTGCACACAAACATATGCCCGCAGGTGTGCTTGCTCCACAAGGACAGGGTGTAGAAATGGAAACCAAGATATTTATGTGCAAAGACATACATTGAAATTACAGGTTTTTTAAATACCAAAAAGGGTTAATGACATTATAGTATACCCATAAAATAAAACTCTCTAGCATTCTAAAGCTGTTAAAAATACAGAGTTATGAAATGTTAAGACTATTTAATGCATGGGAAAGTTCTGAAGATATATTTACATCTGTTTCTCATGTGTTTGTGTGCATACATAGTTAAGTATGCATGCTTGTATAGATGGATGAATGGATCTGTATTTCTCAAAGTTTCTGCTTTGAGCATGGACTTATCCTATCCAATAATAGACAAACACAGTAATTGACCGTAACTTCGCTACACCTCCTGTTGGCTAATCAGCTCGGTATGCAAATTAACTGCCAACAAAGATGGCGGTTAATTTACATATATAGGCTGCAAGTGGCGGAGGGAAAACTGAAGGCGAGCCAGAGCAGCAAAGATGGAAGACTGAAGGCGGCTCCTGCCGGAGCGAAGGCCTGGGTCCCGGGTGCCAGAGGAAAACCTGTGCCGGCAGCCAGGAGAAGGGAAGGCCTATTGCACGAATCCCTTCATGCAACAGGCCTCTAGTGTAAACATAAAAGGCATGGATGCATATATATGTACATATGTGTATGTATATATGTATGTGGTGTATGTGCATATACCTACATACATATTCACCTTTTATGTTTACACTAGAGGCCCTGTGCACAAGATCCGTGCACTTAGGGGGGGTTCCTCAGCCCGGCCTGCACCCTCTCTTAGTCCCAGAGCTCTCAGAGGATGCCCGACTGACGGCATAGGGGAGTGGGTCTAAGCCAGCAGTGGGACGTCCTTAGCACTACCACAGAGGCAGGAGAGGCTCCCACCATCGCCGCTGCACTAGCCTGCCATGAGCCCAGCTTCTGGCTGAGTGGCGCTCCCCCTGAGGGAGCGTACTGACCACCAGGGGGCAGCTCCTGCATTGAGCATCTGTCCCCTGGTAGTCAGTGCGCAGCGACCCATCGGTCCTCTGTTCAATCAATTTGCATATTAGCCTCTTATTATATAGGATAAGCCATACACAAAGTAGAAACTTTGAGATATAGAAATAAATAAATTAATGAACAAGTAAATGCTTAAATAAATATCATATATAATTCCAACAGCCAGAGATAACCATTACTAACATTTAGATATATTTTTCCAGGCCATTCTCCATACATACCTGTTTGGTTTTTTGTGAGGTTATTATTAAAAATATATTTTATTGATTTCAGAGAAAAAGGGAGAAGGAGAGATAGGAACATCAGTGATAGGAGAGAATCATTGATCAGCTGTCTCCAGCATGCCCCACACTGGGGATTGAGCCCACAACCCAGGCATGTGCCCTGACCAGGAATTGAACCATGACCTCCTGGTTCATAGGTTGACACTCAACCACTGAGTCATGCCAGCCAAGCCATACCTACTTTTTAAAATGCTAAATTGCAGTACTGGGGTTTTGCATCATGCATTATGCTCATTCCATGTAGTATCTTATTAAAATCCCTTCTTTATAATTAATTATTCTTTGTAAATTTTATTTTGACATCTATATTAATATTCCATCTTTTGCATGTAGTTCAGTTTACTTAGAAGTAATAATTTTTATCCTCTTGTTGTTATAAATGAGTCCTCAGTGAACTACCTTGACCATAATCATCATGCATGTATTCACTTTCCTGAGACTAGCTATATAGAAGTGAAATTACTAGGTCAAAATGTAGATGATTTCTAATGCTCCTGAAATATATTTCCTAGATTGCTTTCAAGGCAGGTTATCCGGCTGATACGCTCCCCAATGATGTATGGTGGCCCTTGGAACACCGGGTCTCCAGTGTGATTTTTTTATCACCGTTGCCAATTTGATTCATGAAAAACAGTTTCTTCTCATGATGCTATATTATGTAAAATAAAACAGAGTATACAAACTGTACATGCAATATGACCGCAGCAATGAAGAAGTAAGCTTAGAAACACATGAATGCAAGGAAATACATGAAAATGTTAAAATGTTTAGCACTTGGTGGTAGAATAATAGATTACAGCTATTTTTATATAATAATATTAATAACAATATATGTACTATTTATAACAATATAGAACAATAACAATGTATGTACTATTTATTCAAAAGCAACCATGTTTTGGGAAGCATGCTAGATAATTTACAGGCAGTGTCTCATTTAATCCTCAAAACCCTACAACACTTTCTTATGCGGTTTATGGAAGAGCATGACTGTACCAAGAAAAGTAAGCAGAGGCCAGGCTAGGATTTGAACCCAACATTCACTAATTCCACAGTTCCTGTGTTTTTTTTGTTGTGTTTTTTCTTCTTCCTCTTACTTTTTCATACCTTTAGATGCTGGTTTTTGGTTGTGTGTGTGTTTTTTGTTTGTTTGCTTTTTGTGTGTGTTTTTTTTGTCAATAAGTATTTGCTTAGTACAATTATGAAAAGTAATAAAAAGTACTTTTACAGTCTCTCTCAAATAAAAAGGTCCCTAACTACAACTCTTGTCAATAAAATTAAACCAGCTTTTCCTGAAAATCTCACTCTCCAGCTCAAGGGGATGTGAACACGAGTGACCCTGGGTTGACCAAATGCAAGGCATTGTCAGTGTCCTTACTTCCTGGCACCCTGAGAAAAGCCCAATAGATATTACCTGGGCTTTGACTTGTGGCGCGTCACTGTCTATGAGAAACAACGCCTCTGTGAGCAAGGGCTACCCTGGGAGACAAAGTCAGAATCCTAACTATTGCCCTTCTTGCATTAATAGGATGATTGTACTTTTTTATATTAATACTAGAGGCCCGGTGCACGAATTTGTGCATGGGTGGGGTCCCTTGGCCTGGCCATCGATTGGGGCTGATCAGGGCCTTCTCACCAAGTCCTGATCAGGGACAATCAGGGCTGACCCCCAGGGGGAGAGACTGCAGGGAGATTGGCCAGCCAGCTTGAGGGAGGGACTGCAGGAGACTGGCCGGCCATGGGAGCACACTGACAACCAAGGGGCAGCTCCTGCATTGAGTGTCTGCCCCTTGGTGGTCAGTGCTCATCATAGAGACCAGTCATTAGGTCAACTGGTCGTAATGATCACTTAGGCGTTATATATATACATATAGGTATATATGTGTATATATTTTAAAGAAGATAGCAAACAGGAAGTAATGATGTAAATATGTCATTTATAAGTATATGTACTAGTAAATAACAAGTTTGCTCTTTTTAAATTAAAGCCCATTTAACAGTTAGATAATTTTTATGATAGTGTTTAAATGTGGTAGTGTTTAAATATAAAATGTATATTTTAAATATATATTACTTATCACCCCCAACCACACTTCAACTATAAAATCTTTGCCAAAAATTTATTCTAACATCTTTTAAAAACAGACTATTTTGAGTAAGTTTCTAAAAACGGGCTAATTACTTATTAATGACTAAGTTTCTAAAAACAGACTATTTAATTATTAATGACTAGAGGCCCAGTGCACGAAATTCGTGCACTGGTAGGGTCCCTAGCGGCTGCCAGGTGCTGACCAGGTACTCCCTCATTTCCTACAGTTGTCTGTCTCTGCCAACAACAACCAGGGTCTCCCTCCCTTCCCCTGCCCATCCCCACCCCCTGGTTGAACTCCCAGATGAACTCCCGGGTGAGGGGACAATTTGCATACTGTGCTTTTATTATATAGGATTATTGAGTTATGAAAATACATTTTGCACACAGATGAATACAATATCTATATTATAGAATAAGAAGCTACTTTTCAAACTGTTATATATCTGTTTTAGGTTTTATTAAATCTTGATATGTTAAATATTTATGTTGAAAACACAATGCACAGAGCAATAAGAAAGAAATAAGGAGTATTTGTACGTGAGTAAAAAGTCCCAAAGCTAACTCTTTAATATTCAAAGAACATGTTAACTGTGTATATATATAATATAATTCAGACACATCATTTGACATTGTATCAATATAGAAATAAGCAATAACAAACCAAACTTTGTTAGTAAACTTGCAGAAGAAACCAGATCAACATATTCTGTTGAGCTTTATCAGGAGACAGACAATTTTCATAATGATTCTATCATTTAGTAGTAATCTCTGCTTCTAAAGCTGCAATGTCAATGTCCAGGCCCTATTCCCCTGGCCCCACGCCATCGCCTCATTTCATTTGAACGCCAGGTGTCTGCTAATTGTGTGACCTCTGTGACAACATGAATCAAAGCGCAGATGTCTCCAGGCATTTACATTCTGGAGGAAAGTGCAACTGAGTTGCCCATTTCTTGTTTTCCAAGAGCCAATAAAAGCCTGGGAATTTGATAAAGTTTTGCATTTCACCTAAGACGTTCAAAATATTTTCAGTGGTTTTGTAAAATTTTGCTGGTTGTTCTTTGCATTTTTAATGAGGATTGTTCATTAGAAAAGTGTTTTAGACATTCTAATTCCACCTTTTTTTAAATTGAAAACCTGAGAATTTTTTCAAAGGTGCAAAGGGAAATTATTTGAGATGTCAAAGAGGAATTAATATAAAATTATTATGTCTTAAAAAGATTCAAGTTTTGCCAAACTGTCTGCTTTTACTAGTAATGGTTACCTCCTTGTGTTAGCTATAACTATGAAGGGAAGCATGGTGGATGGAATGATTTAAGGTTAATTTTGTACAGGAAAATTAAGAAATTCATGTTTCATATGGCCAAAAGCTTATTTTAAAGAAATAATTTATGATTCATTACAGGAGAACAAAAATAAAAGAAAATTTCAAGTACATAGAACCATTTTTTGTGTCCTATAGAGAAATTTTTTAAAAGTAAATTTTCATAATATATACCTTGTCATCTAACAGCAATAAAACTCAATCATATTTGCACCCCTTAGTCTTATCTGTATCTTGTCAACTTCTCAGTTTTCTGATTCTATCCATCCAAGTTATTCTCAGTTGTTAAATGTTGAGGGTCAAGCACATAATGTCACCTTAATGCTAAGAAGAACAATATTTTCATTTTCTAAACTTGACCAGGCCTGGTTCTCATAATTCCTTTTCCAAGAGTTCTACCCTCTTTAACATTCTGAGATCTCAGCCAAGTTCTGAAAATTTTCTCTGTTAGTCTGGGTTGGAGGCTAGGTTTTCTCATGTACAAAAATGAAAGTTTTCAGCCAGTACTCCCTGACCTATTTTAGAAATAAAATGAAAATTAGCTTGATTCTGATTTTAACCAACCTTGTATTCATTTCACAAATATTGGGTAAACATTGCTATGTGTCAGGCACTGTGTTAGGCACCCAGGACAGGATGATGAGCAAGCAGCAAGGGGTCCTCACCCACCCCTAACTTACCCCCTCTTGAGGGGATCACTGGTATTGCATTACCTCCGCCCCTTCCCCCCACCCCCCACCCCCCTACTGTTTTCTCACTCATGCCCTGGTCTCTTCAAGTGAAAGACTTCACTTTTCACAGCTTATTTAAAGGAATCATATCACTGGACCATTAAACTAAATATTTCATAGACAGTGATCATATACTCTTGGCTCAAACAAAAGATAGAAGAAC
This sequence comes from Myotis yumanensis, assembly GCF_028538775.1. Classification (NCBI taxonomy): domain Eukaryota; kingdom Metazoa; phylum Chordata; class Mammalia; order Chiroptera; family Vespertilionidae; genus Myotis; species Myotis yumanensis. The sequence continues at coordinate 18,632,914 of NW_027223759.1, forward strand.
ACAAAAAGATTTTATTTTCATTTCTTTGCTGATGGCTTTAGAGCCAAGGGCATTTGGGCTGACTTTATTCTTTTTAGAAATGCCAAGTACCAGACAGGTCCACACCCTTATAGAGTAGATTGCTTTACAAAACCCCAAAGGCAGAGCAGAGAGTGGGGTAGGCATTCTCACTTTTATTTTTTATTTTAAATTAATAATGAACTCATTAGTTTCTCATAAATTCTTTTTATACTAGCTAAAAAAAAAAAAAAAAAGATTTTATCCTATCTGGTTGTTTTTCCTGCAGGGAAAATCCCTGTTTGAGGTTCTTAACCTACCTACCACATGCCATTATTGTGATAACTAAATGAGTTAATATATATAAAGCACTTTGATTAATGTCCAACACATAAATGCCTAGTACATATTAGCTATTATTTGTATTTTCTATAGTCATATCAATATATTTGTTGCTTAAGTATTACTTGATTATCTTTGAATATTTTATATATAGCCACAGAGAGGTGGTAAGTATTAATATCTTTGAAAGCAGACAGTGGCTATCTTTTTCAGAATATCTGAATGTAAATTGAAACATTTTTGGGGGGGGGGCAAGTCAGATATTTGGAAAATAGCTATTTCCTTTTCAGAGAGTTGGATACATTTCTATTTTGTATTACGCAGATAGAAAGAGCTACATCGACATTTAGAGACTTGGTTAAAGAGTGAAATGGAGATAGATCAATCCTCCTGCCAAGTTCTCCCCATCTTCATGCAATATTTATTTGGCATTATTTCGTTCTTTTAGAGTAGAATAAAATAAATGACACAATTGGGATCTGGGACAATTAATGACAAAACCACAGCCCACTGTAACAAAGAAAAAAGTCATCATTATCGGTATAAGGATAAGAAGCATAAAACTGATAGGGAACTCAAACCCAGATTAATCCTACTTTGCCCTGACTCATCATAATAAACCCAATTAGAAGGAATTAGGAAAATTATCTGCTTCCTACTACTGGTCTTCCTTTTCCCATTGCTTTCTTTCCTCACTAAAACCCACTTCCCATACTAGCCAGCTTGCTCCCCTGATTATAACTCGCTAATGACTCCTACTTGTGCTCAATATAGAACCCTTAAGTCTTAAGTCTCCAGGCCCCCACCTGGCCTGCTGCTGCTTCTGATGCCTCATCTCACATCAATTTTCCCCAACTTAGTCATTTTTCTGACTTGAATCAAGCTCCTTCTTTTTGCCTCAGAGCCTTTGTACTTCCCGTTGCCTCTGCCTGAGCTGTTTATCCTTCAGATTATATTGGGCCTGATTCCACCTCGCCATCCAAGGTGGTAAGAGATGGTAAGTGACATCTCTTTCAACAGAATTCCCTGATCAGTCCATCTAACGTAGCCCTCCCACCCATCCCCTCTCTGCGTATAAGTCTATCATATTGCCAGTTTATTTTTCTTAAAGTGCCAATATCTATTAACTAATAACTTAATATTAGCAATCTCGTTGTTCTAATTAGTTATCCCCATGGCACAAATGAAGTCTTCCATATCTGTGCTACTTTAGAGAGAAGTCACCCTGGTTTACTTATTGTTATTGACCTATTAAGTCACAGCCACTATGATAAACATTAGCTCTTTTTCATCATTCACAATAAATTGCAAGGTATATAACTCTTAACATTAATTTTAAAGAAATTTCTTGGCTAACATAGAGGAAACTGAAGCTCATAGTTCATTAACAAAATGTTTTACAGTTTTCAAAGAATGGAACTGTTGGCTCTGTTGGTTGATCCTGTAACAATTCTGGAAGGATCAAGAATTCATGAAGTCATATAATTTTATTATTGGAAGAAACACAAAAGTCTTAGAACAAGCCACTCATCTACTATTTTAATTCCTTCCATGATGTGCCTACCAAGTGTTTATTCTCCATTAACAAGGAATTCCCAGCCTCTTATGGTAACACTTTCTTTTTTGAAGACTTCTGACTTTTAGAAATCCTTAAAAGATGATATGAGACAGGCCTCATAGTAACTTCTATCTATTGGTCCTATTTCAATATCTTAAATTCCAGTGGAATAATCCTAACCTCTCTTATACACAACAGTCTTCTGGTTTCTGATGACAATTGTAATATGTCATTAACTTTCCTCTTCTCTGGAGTGATATATTTAGGTCTTTCAACTATTCTCAGATTGTTTCAAATTTTCACCACAGAGCAATATTCCTAATTTACACCACTTTCTCTATAGACTTCTTAGCAAGTGGAATTGAGAAATGAACCCTTTGCCAGAGCTAACCAGATCACTGTAGAATAAAGCAATCTGTCAAAACCTATGTTTATTAGGTCAAAAATCAGAAACAAGAACAACAGAGCATAGAAAACCAGCTAGGAATGTAATGCACAGTGAAGAGAAAAACAAAAGGAAAGAACCTATAGAACACTGGCCCTTCTTTCACCCCCTAAAACCCTCACCCTTTTTGAATCATTTTGTCTCTTCATTTTTTGCAACTAAGTTTAGGATCACTATGATAGAGTCTCTCTCCCTAAATTTGTAGAGATTAAAAAAAAAATGCTACTTAGCCTGAACTCCATGAAATTAGCAGTATATGGTTATTTTAGTCTACAAAATACCAATGTCTAAATCAAAATCACAATGAGGTATCACCTCATACCTGTTAGAATGGCTGTCATTTAAAAAAAGAATTTAAGAGGCAAAAATAAACAGCACTTGTACCAAAGCCATTGCCAGGTCCAGGATTTTGTTCCATTACAGTTTTATATCGAAATTATAAAGGTGTTCTACAAATTGGGATTATAGAAAAAGTGCTGAGTCATTTGCATTATTACATGGATTCGACAGAGAGGCAACATCATAATGTTTGAGGAAGTCGAACCATTACTATGGGTGTGTGTGTGTTTAAATGTATACCTCAGATGGATGAAATTATCAAATCATATATGTGCATCTGTTAAAGTGATCCATGCTTAAGCTCTTATATTTGATAGCTTCATCTTTCATCTTCCATCAGGGGAGGGACTGGCCGTTCCAGGAGCCTCCAGCATAAAGTCATATAATTCAGTAGATTCAACAGCATCCTAAGTTTAGAAACACAAGCTTCTTCCAAATGGGTGGTTCTTTGGATCTCACAGCAGCAGCCGAAAGAGCAGTAACCATGTCAAAATCATGAGAATTATAGTTGTTCAGAGCGTAACTTACCATGCAGAGAAAAAATAAAATTACTCTGTACTTAGGTCTCCATTTTCTTTGCAAAGTACTTTTAAAATGAATTTCTGCCAAGTGGGGCTCAAGCCAAACCTGCTCTCCTTCACAGCTCACCTTGCCTTAGTTAAAATGTAGACATTGTGACAGCACCACCATGCCCGTGGCACCATGCTGAGTGGGGAACAAAGACAACCAGCAATTATTCTGTGAGGAGCAAAAGTTCACACCAGAAGCAGAGGGGGTCAAGTTCAGCTGTGAGTGACGGCAGAGTCCTCATTTTCTAATATGAACTGTTGATCTCCATTTAGTCATTTGTTTACAGTACATATGAGATAACATCTCTCTCTGCTCCAATGTCATAGCAGCTGGGCCTTTAGTATAAACACATTCTTAGTCCTGATAAAGCTGGAAAGATAGGCCCACTTGGCCACCCACTCCTGACTCCTGGACTCACAACTACCTATGGGAGTTAAGAGAGGAGCCACTTGGGAAAGCAGGAGATGGAGGCTTCAGGAAGTGAGAGGATAAAGTGAGAGATTAGTGATGGAAACCAATTTCAGCGAATTAGACGGAACTCATACAAGTTCCAAAGATAAATCAATGTCATAAGCACCTGGTTCTATCTGTTTTCATCTCATAGCAAGTTAATGAGGTAGATGTACATAAAATGTATGCACACACAAGTCAAATTCATTACGGAAACAACATTAGCATGGCAACCACCTAGAAAGGAGACCTACAAATCTCTAAGCCGTTGCTTAAACTGCCACGTTAACTTGTGTTTTAGTTACTGGTATTGGTAATCATGTTGGGATGAGTAAGTAGCAATGGAAAATACAGTAACGTCTACAATAGGGGTGATTTAATATTGCCACCCACTCAGTAATGTTAATGTTTCCCAAACCTAGGGTATTTCCATTTTCATTCTTAAGTGAACTTTCCTGTCTTTTGGCATTGATCTTGTTACTTTCCCATAGACTTGATAAGATTGAAAAGGAAAGTGGTTGCCCCCCAGGGACCTTCCAACCAGCACCCCCACAAACCTTGAATCATGTTAGGATCACAGAAAACATGAAAAATGTGTGCAGTAGAGGAGAATGGGCAGTGCAGTAGCAGGCCTACCTACCAACGTCTACACAGAGGACTTTCCATACACACACACATTCTGATTGCCTGTGGACTGTGCGCCGGGACATAGTTTTCTGCTGAGGGTGTGAAGAAACACTGCCAAATAATTATTACTTGGAAGTAACCAATGCCTTTTAGATCAAGTTCTTTTTCCCTTCGTATGCCAGTCCTTCTTCCAAATGTAGAGTTGAACAGGTAATTTGTTCTGGCACACTGGAAAACTGTGAAAATAAAAGAAGCAATTTTGCATTTTCTCAGTATTGGAATATTAGGTCTATTCGGCAGGAAATCAACTTTCCTGAGAGTAAGGAGTTTCAGGGAAGGTGAATTTCTCAGTAGGCAGATGTTAAGCGAAGCCATTTCTTAAGTGAGTTCTTTGCAGAAGAGGTTGGCGTCACATTAAGGCAGAGTCAGAGCTGCAGGTGGCCACAGGACACTACAATTAAAGCATTTTCTCATGTGACTGACTATCCAGGGAAAGCCCACCCAAAAACATGACTGTCAATAGAAGCTACCGATGTCTTACTTTATTATTGAACCAGAACACGTTTGAAATTCCAGGGTTTCCAGTTCCCAGAGCTATCTTAGCTATCGGATTTTAAAGGATGAGTAGAAATGAAAATAATAGTAACATATACAAATGCAGTGCTAAAGTATTTCCACTCACACACTAATTTTACATTTCTGCAATCCACAGTCTCAACTTTCGTCCACACAGAGCTACCCCATAATACTTGGGATTTCTCTGTAGGCTCAGTAAGACAAGGAGAAGGGAAAGAAGTCTACTTCCTTGAGAATTTCCAGAAAGCAGGGTTTTAAACCTTGAGATCAATAAATGCAAAGGCAGCCTTAGAGACAGAAAACTTAGACCAGAAGACTTTTATGATCAAACCCTCCTCTATGATCTGACAGGATCAGCTTTGGATAACAGTGAGATGCCTACATAGTCCCTGGCCCTGGCACATCGCAGGGAAGAGGCAAGGAGCTGGAAGGCAGATCAAGGGTAGTGATAATATTAGGAGCATCATCGTCTTTACCTCGGGTTCTTGATATAAAAAGTGGTCATAAAACCTGATTTCTTGCTTTGCTCCATGGATATTACTAAGATAAGAATGTGCTTTCTTTGATAAATGTGCCATGAAAAAAATAATAACTCACATTATTGGAGCCGCACTAAGAAACAGCACATAAGCTCCTTGAGTAGCCTTTTCTCTGACATGAAAGACCAGATTCCCTCCTTTCCTTTCAACAGTTTAATATCCTTTTTATTACTGTCTTGAAATCTTTTCTAAATCTATTTCCACTCTGTAAAAAATTAGGAGATAAGGGGAAAGGCTAATATTGCTTCATTTTTAATTTTATAATAATTTCGCAGGCTTTTTACAAAATGATCAAGTTTTTGTATATGTTGCTGTACATGTTGTTTTTAAGTCACATAATTATGAACATAAAAAAAAAATCAACAATGTCAACTTTACCGAAATAGTTGGTGGTTCCAGCTAACCTGGAATAGGAGATGGGGTGGGAAGCAATGGGCAGAGCTCATTCCACCTGGCAGTACACAGACTGAAAACTGTCTCCCACCTGAGTCTTTGCCACCTGGGACTGGCTAGGAAAAGCCAGAGGCAACCCCATTACCCCATGGGCTGGGTTGGAGACACAGATGCCAGCCTGGTGGCCGCGTGTTAGGGGCCGGGCCCAGGTAGGCTGGCTGACTTTTGTCTTCATTTTCTGACCCTCCCTTCTCAATCTAAATACTTTCTGATACATCTCCCAACTTCCAAAGTCATGGCTCCTTTTCTAGAATGAGGTCCGGGGAAGCCTACAACCTTTACAAATGAGCAGAAGCAAAGTCAGCCTCCATCCAGGTATCTGATTCAAGACCCTGCTCACAATTGCCTGAGAAATCAGTTAACCTTGCCACGCTCTAGTTTCTCCTGTAACCCAGAAAACACAGCAAAGTGCAAGTCTCCCTCAGGGGAGTCTTGTGAGCAGTAATTACACACACACACACACACACACACACATATCTGTATGAAAGCACTTTAGCTTCATAAGGTGCTCTAGCAATATTTAAAGATAAAATCAGAGTAACTGAATAAGCCTACAGCTATAGTGGGTCTGCTATCTGCACAAGGCTGCTAATATTAAACAGCACGACTATGACTTGGAGCTGGTCTTCCCAGGTCACTACCCTCAGGCTTTGCTGCTGACTTTGGATTCTCTCTGCCTCAACATTCATCCTGAAAACAATTTAAAGCGATGCACTCCTTTGCAGGTCTAAGGAGGGGGTGGGGGGCACAAGCCAAGGGATGTAACAAGCATAATTGAGAAAACAAATAACAAACCATCCCTCAAATACACAATTACTAATTCTATTCACATAAATGTCAGTTCAGTCCAAGAATAAAATCACAGGAAATTCTCTGATTTAAGGCATTTGCCTAGTAATAGTCACAGACATTTTTCCTGGGTTTAGCCAGCCAAGTGGAGAACAGAAGGTTTTAGGGAACGCCTATAACTTTGCCCTGAATGATTCGTGGTGGCTCTTATAAATTAAACTGTTGGGGTTATCTATGGATTACGGCAGGCAGAGTTGAGCCATAAACTTTCCAAGTAACTGTGACTTCCTAAGCCCCTCTTCTAACAAATATTTCTAAACAGTTTTCCTTGACTCGTTGCCAATAAAATGGATGGAACGCTTTCAATTCTCTCTTTTTCTTTCTTGGTCGTAGCTTCAGAACTCTAGCGCTGCTCTGATTCCTGTCAGTGGCAGATATTGGTGTCTGGAATCAAGGGCCAGGCCCAGACAAGTTTCCCAGAGGGGACATGTATAGGGCCAAATTGGACCCTCCGATTCACACCGTGTGCCTCTGAGACCTGTGGTAAGTGTCCGAGGTGCTGATGACGCTGCAGCCAAGATGGTGCAGCAGAGCCCACGCTCGCTGTGCTGCAAACCCGTGTTGCATCCTCACGCCAATCGTGCTGCAGTGCATATCGCTCAGGTCATCACACTCCCGGGCGCTCTGCAGTTTAATTGCACGCGCTGCAATTAAAACGTAGGAGTCACAAGAACTCACTGTCTTCGTTGTGATTCCGGATCATTGTCTAGTATCTCTGCTATATCGACAAAGGATATTTAAAAACCGAAGTTGTAAAATAGACGGAGTCTGAGGGACTGTTTTTAAGCACCTTCCACTTGAATAGAAAATAATAACATTACCACCAATGAGGAAGCGGCGGTGGGGGTACAGTTGCTGCACAACTTCATTGCACAATTCCAGGGAGCCACCATTTACTAGGTTCACATTGTGAACAGTACTCCTGGAGTTGTGCGATGAGGAATTCCTGCAAGATCCCAGATATACCTCGGAAACGCTTCCTAAAGAAAATGTAACTTAAATGAGTTAGAATTGTCCTTCTAGAAGACATAGGTTCCAGTCCTGCTTTTGGGGTCTGACTTTTCTCATTATAAACAAGGTAACATGAAGTCATCGTCAGCTCTTGAACTCAGTAATTCTGAGTCAAGTCCAATTAATAAACATTGAGTGATTGGACCCATGCAAATGGTTCCCTCTTTCAAGCAGTACCTTGTAACTAGTGTCCGATTAGTGAAAACAGGAAGAAATCCCACATAATCCCTAGTTGTTTTAAAGGAGGCGCTTGGCAAGAAGTTAAATCCCTGGACTGCCTGACTAGTTTAGTTTCTTTCACAACTAATGAAAATACTGCTTTAAAATGAAAGACAAAATAGAATCATAAAGGAAAGGAAAGCTCCATTGAATCAATAGAGGCAGTATTTTAAAAATGAGTTTAGATTTGTTTTTCCCAAGCTGAAAACATATCCTTTGAGCTAAATAATGAAGTTTGCTTTAAATCAAAGACAAACACCTTCTTTCTGGATGAAAAAGCAGGAGGGATTAGCCAATATATATCTCGAGAAGGAAAAGGGGGTTGGGGGTAGGTGGAGGTGGACAAAGGGGGGCATAGGGATGGAAAGAGACTGCTTGGGGCGATGGGCACGTGATGCAGTGTGCAGGTAATATTTTATTGAGTTGTACACTTGAAACCTGTGTGGTTTTGCAAACCAATGTTCATCCCAATAAGGTAAATTAATAAAAATTTAAATAAAATAAATACATCTAAGATAAACAAAGCAACACCCTTGATTTGGGGATATATATATATATATATATAAGAGTAATATGCTAATTAGACCAGGAGACCTTCTGGATGTCCTTCCAGACAAAGTCATAGTGGCAGTGCCGAGTCAGAGGCAGTTAGGGGTGATCAGGCTGGCAGAGAGGGGCAGTTGGGGGCGAGCAGGCTGGCATAGGGGGCTGTTGGGGGCAAGCAGGCTGGCAGGGGGAGGCAGTTGGGGGCAAGATGGCCGGCAGGCAGAATGGTTAGGGGTGATCAGGCAGGCAGGCAGGTGAGTGGTTAGGAGCCAGCAGCCCCGGATCGCGAGAGGGATGTCTGACTACCGGTTTAGGCCTGATCCCACATGTATCAGGCCTAAACCGGCAGTCGGACATCCCCTAAGGGGTCCCAGATTGGAGAGTGTGCAGGCCGGGCTGAGGGACACCCCCCACCCCTTGTGCATGAATTTCATGCACCAGGACAGTAGAAGATATAGATAGATAGATAGATAGATAGATAGATAGATAGATGATAGATAGATAGATATAGAGATATATATATCTATATCTATATTATATTCCTACAATATTTTCTCAAACTATCTTTTGCCTTTCACCAGCCAAATTTTTTATTGAGCTTTACATTCACCATTTGATTTAGAAATGTAGCAAATACCCTGAAGATACCTTTTTCTTCCTTTCTTTCTTTCTTTCTTTCTTTCTTTCTTTCTTTCTTTCTTTCTTTCTTTCTTTCTTTCTTTCTTTTTACATTTCCCACATCCCTCTCTACCCCCGTGGTCCAAGATTCTCACAACTGAGTGGTGAATCCCCTGTATCCACATTGGCCTCTTAAAATGTGAGCCAAGATTGGCTTCTTGATAGGAAACACCAGGTTTATTACACACAAACAGACTTAGCAAACACTTTAAAGACTATAATCCAAGTGATGCTATGACTGCTTATAAACCGTGAGCTTTTGTTTTAGAAATATAAACAGAAGGGTGATTCTTGAACTTGTGCATGTTATAGCAATTTGAAACATGCGGGCTTGGGCTGGCAGCCTGACTAGGCTGGATACATCCACACAGCATCGAGCTCAACTGGAATTTTACAATAGAAGGTAACAAACTCATGATAGAAATTTAAATACAAATCACAAAAATGCAAACACCATATTCTGTACCTGGGGACATCTGAGACAGAAGAAAAGACATAGGGCTCTGATTTACAAAGTGAGTAACAAATGCTTTTTTTCTGAAAGAGAATGAGCGTACCTTGCCTCTGTCTCTTGGGCTTTCTCTACAAGGCTAAGCTTAACACGAGGCCATTCTCCTGGGCATACCTATTCAAATATTTTCCATTGTCCTTCATTAGCACATGGAAGATTTGTTTCTCCTCACTTTATTCTCATCTATTCATTATCACACTGCACTGTAAGTCCCATAAGGACCTATTCTCCTTCACTTTGGCATCCCAATGGCTATTGTATTGCAAGACACAGAGACACACATGCTCAGTAAATATTTGTTGGATTACTGAATAAAATATGAAAGAGTTATTTTATTTCTTGCTCATAATAAAAGTGAAATACATACTTATTAAGTACCTGTCATAAGTTCTTCCTGGTATATAGCAGTAGTCGATTAATATGCTATGTAAATAATAGTGTAGTTTCAATTCAAGGTCAGCTCCTAGGATGAGACTAAAAGCCTAGATGGACTTGAACTCAGTTCTTCAACCAGCAGACCCTTCTGTATTCCCCATGATCCCACGAGGAATGAACTTCATGACCTTGGCTACTTCCTAGTGTTTGTGTACTTTTCAGCCTGCTAAGAGATGGCCTCCCTGGCCAGTACCTGCTTAATCCACTTTCATAAATGTGATACTTTAGTGACATCCAATTGAAGCTAAACACATAACATTTTTGGGTAAAAACAGGAAAAAATGGAATTTAGGATTCATTCTTTATCCCTTTCATAGGAAAAAATGCATATTTTTTCCTTTACCTTTCCTCCTAAAACAAAAATTATTGGCATTGTTCTTATTATTCTACAAAGACATTTTACCCTCCCTGCCTCTACAGAGTTTTCTAAGAATATGTATCTGATATTTTCACTCAAAGATATCAGATAAAATATTCCCAAATGCCTTTAGCATAAAGTCCAGATTCATGATATGACTTTCCAAAGACTTGATGGTCTGGCCTCTGGGTATTGTGAAAGCTCCTGCCCCAGCCCTCTTCTCAACAGTATCCGCCCCCCCCCACCCCCCCGCCCCGCCGCGCAATAAATCTGTAATACTGGACATTTCCAAGTACAATTCTTTTTTCTCCTTCTTTTCCTCTCTGTATGATAATGCCTTTCTCTCCTCACTCCACAAACTCATATCCTACACACACACACACACACACACACACGTGCGCGTGTCCTCACCCATCACTCTCTCCCATAATCTGGTGGGTAGTCCACACTACCTTCACTCTTTTCTCTGCTCATCCCTTCCCCAACAGTCTATAAGTCGTAGAAGGCAGGGCCTGAGACATAATGTCTTTGGATCCCTAGCACCCAGAATCATGATGATTATTATAGTCAAAACTCGATAAAAATCAATGAAATAAATAACCAAACAAATCCATGCCTTTTGTATTTGTTTATACTTCCTCCCAGAAGAGTCTGCAAGGACTTATTATTGAGCCTATTAACCCAACGCATAAAACCAAACACAAGGGACAAGCAGATTGCTTCCAAATGGGTTGGCCTAGACTGTTTTTGGTGGCCTTGCTATGGATAAGATTTTGAACTGGACTCTAAGTAAATATATATGTCATCATGAATGCTCATCCTCTCACAACCATCCCCTTCCTCAGGGCATGTGTATTCCTATCAGCATTTTTTACGAGAGTACTATAAGAGATGGGATATTTTTACTCAGACTGGATTGTCATGCATCCCAGTGTCTGCCTGGCTGTGAAAGACAAAATAAGAGACTGAGAGACAGACTGAGCACTATTCATTGACAACTGCTGAATGGCTCTTCGTGATCTATTAATTTGCTCTCATACTTGGGAGCTGTTATCACTTGAGAAAATGATCACTTTGGTTAGATACACCCATAGACAGCCTCCTACACTGTAGTTGAGTACAGTTGGCTTCTTGCATGAATAGAGAGACAGTGAGATGCTCAGCCTGTTTTATGAAAGTTAAATGAATACTGCCATGTTACAAATGTTCCTGGTTCACTCAATTCAACAAAAATAACTTTGTGGCTTTAAGTGCTGTGGGTGAGGACATATCCAAATAAAAATGCAAATAGATCCTTAGATTTTAATGTCAGTATAATTTTACTATAATTTAATGTATATAAATATATATATATATATATATATATATATATATATATATATATATATTCATGTAATAGTACACTGTCACTTAAAGGAAGGTGTCCTAATAGAATAGCTTCTCTACTTTCTCTGAAGTACATTTAAAAAATATTTTACTTACTGCTCCTTTCATTTTGATATTTGGTGTGGTGGAGTGAGTACATACAGGGACACTTTTGTCAAAATCCTCAGTTCTCAGTTATCTGAGAGAGGAATCAGCTGTCTAGCCTATTTGCACAACTCACATTAAAATTTCCATTGGGGAAAAACCCTCATAATTTCTAAACTGAGCACTTTTAAATTGCATCTATAGATCTTCTTTGCATCAATGGATATCTGGCTTCATACCTAGCGATGCTTGCTGCAATGCCTTCTTATAAAATTAAGCAACTGTACAATCAATTAAATGTTTTCAAAGGCAGTGTGATGGTGCTCTCTTTGGATGCCATGCTGTGTCTGATTTGTTTGGAGACCACTGTGCTTGACAAAGAATGATAACAAACACTTGATAACATTGCAAAGAAGATGTAAATCACCTCAGAGGAGCAACAAAGCATAACCCACTCAGCATTGAGACTCTGTATTCCCTAAATGTGTTCCGTTCCATCGCAGAAAAGTTTATAAAGTTATTTTGGTAGACCTTAATGAAATCTCATTCCTGTTTCCAAAATTTGCCACAATGAAAATGCAAATGCAAAATAAGTACTGTGATTAGTTCACTGTTAGTAAAGTTGTCACCGCTAGCTGAGGTCTTTGTGTGTCCCTTGTACTAATTAGGAAAAAAGATCAATGAGAATGAAAGGGACCTTTTAGTTCCATTACTGTCTGACTACTTATTATTCTGAATCATTAAACTGGGGTATACAATTTCAATATTTATCCACAAACTTTGCTAATGAATAACAAAGTTATGCTGACCTTGCTTAGTAGCTAGTGTGGGCTGAGGGTTCTGCTGTGTATTCTGTACTCTTTTGATGTACTGCTGCTTTTTGATAGGCAATTTGTAATTAGATTGAATAAACTTATTACAGTTAACATTTTTAACAAAGATACTCTTTCCTAAAACAGACTGTTTTATCTTCCTTAAAATAAATTGTAACGTTTGCCCTGTGGCTCAGTTGGTTGGGTGTTGTCCCATGCACCCAAAAGGTTGCCAGTTCAATTCCTGATCAGGGTAGATGCCTGGGCTGTGGGATTGATACCAAGTGAGGGGCATGCAGGAAGCTACCAATTGTTGTTTCACTCTCACATTGATGTTCCTCTGTCTCTCTCTCCCTTGCTCTTTCTCTAAAAAGTCAATAAAAATATTTTTAAAAGTAAAACATATTACAACTTTTAAGCATCACTTGTATTGGAAAATAAAATGTATTACACAATTTAAGTAAACAGTTTAGATTGCAGCACCTCTAGGTTTTTTAATTTTGCATGCAACTTATCTGCGTGTTTTGAATATATAAAATTCACAGAAAACTTAAAAATATCAGCTAAACTAGCTAAGGAAATGAGGCATAAAATTTAAAAATGATCACATTCATTCATCCTTCTCAAGAAAGCCTACTTGGAATTGAGTATACTTGGAAGTGTTGATACCTGTTTGGTGAGAAACCCAGGTGATATAGTGGATAATCTGATGTTTATTAAGTAGAGCTTAGATTTGCTAAAGATACCACATAAGCCCTTTGAATTGGAAAACTTAGTTGTGGGAAAAGTTAGAAAGAAGATAATAGATTATACCACCAAAAACAATATTGAACTTTCATGGGGATTCAGAATCTTTATGTGCATTATCTCTTAACTCTTCACAATTACCAATGAGCCCAACAGCCCATTTTACAACTGAGAACACTGAGGCTTTAAGAAGTGAGGTAACTCAGGTAAGGTCCTCAGGTAGCAAGTTCTGGATCAAAATCCAGACCCAAGCAAGGTGGCTCGAGGCCCCCATGGGAACCCACAGTATATAAGACAAAATAATCTTTTCCCAGAAAAAAATGGCTTCTCCTTGTGTGTGGTAGAGGTATATTAGAAAGTTGGTGTCTTTAACTCATGTGCAACCAACATCTGTGCTTGAATGGGATACATTTATTTCCAGAGTTTGGCTTTCATGCTAATGAACATTAAATTCTCACCAAGATTTACATGAGAAGAACGGAGATCTCAAGTGAGTTAGAGGAATCCCAGGGAAATTAATTTGCTTCCCGAGAACTATGTGGTAAATAGCAGACAGCTTTTCTTCTAAAATGCTTTGCATCTGTAAACAATACATTAAAGAACAGGGCCAGAGACTAGAGAAGGATTTTTTTAAATTCCAAGCTGACTTTTTTTACTGATGCTTAAAGCACTTCCAGTTAATAAGGGACACGTTTCTGATGGATTTTATGGTGCTGTATGTAGCATACCCACAAAAGTCAAAACGGTCTCTCCTTAGCCAAACAGTGATTAGAGTAGGACCAAAGCTTTGTTTAGACAACACATGAAAATGAGTTAATAAAGCCCCCTCCAATGTATTTCACTTTCTCTTACCCCTAATGTCCCTAAATTTAGCTTTTCCTTTCCCATCACAGGTGGCACTTTTTTTTTTTCTTGGAACACACTAGTTAGGTGATAATACTTGGAAAGGATAAAGTCACAAAATACTGATGCTTCAGCTACAAAATTCGGGGTGTTTTAGTTACACAAATTTTTAAAATACTTGGCTCAAAGTGATGGGATACTCTATAAGATGATATCTGGGCTGGGGTGAAGAGTACCATGTCCTCTATTCTGTCATCACCTGTCAAGGTCATTTGGCTCCTTATATACAGGGTATCCCAAAAAATGTATATATGCTTTGAAGGCAGCATTTATTAAAATACATTTCACTTTCAAAACGTAATAGCATCTACAGCTACCAGCTGTTAAAATGTGTATACGTTTTTGAGGGACACCCTGTAGTTTATTCTTCATCCCTTTCAATTCCTACATTTTGTTTTCAGTCTTGGTACCTACCCAATAGGAAAACCAAAAAACCAAACCTGTCCCTTCTCCTTGTTCATTTCTAAGAGGCAGTCATTTCCATACCAGGCAGAACCACCCAGACATATGTCCCTCTGCTCATCTGAGAGCTCCTCATCCCATCCCCATTAAAGCCGCCTGATTGCTCCATGCAGTCTTGATTCATTGATTTAGCATGCTCTCTGGCATGGAATCGGAGCTCAAACAACATTTATCAAGGAAATGTTTGAATAAACTTGCAATTTATAATGAAAGATGAGATTGGGAAGAGTTTTCTGGGTGATGCATGGCTAAAAATGGCAGTGCGCACAGTGGTAAGAACTTGAGACTTGGGGTAGGGCAGTCTTCATTTTGCATCCTGGCTCTGTCATATATTAGCAAGGCTGTTGAGCTAGTCACTCAATCCCACCAAACCTTGGGTTCCCCTTCTCTAAAACTTGGACAGTTTGCATGTACCAAGCTCAGCTCAGTGCCTGACACCAAGCCAATACACAATAATAGCACTTTTATTTTTTTTATTATATTTTGGTGGGAGGCAGTTAATGCATTTATGATTATAATGTGGAGATTTTAACATGTCATTGAATCTGGTATAGTCTAGGTGAATTTTAGAATAGCATTAGAGTTTTGGGGAAGAGTAGATACTATTTCCTCTTCTTTTCTCCTCCTGAGTTAAAAGTGTTAAATCTGATTAATAATAAACAGCCACCAAAAGGGGAATTCAGCCGCTGAAAGGTTGCGGAATTGTTTCATCTTGCTCAGGTGGGAGAGGTCGTTCATTATGGGACAGGGTTGACTCCCTGGGTAAATGTAATGCCCCGCTGACAGTCTGCCTAGTGTCGATGGCTTTCCGTCAGGTGGCTCTCACGGGTGGGTTATTCACAGAGTCCTTTAGCTTGCTCTTGTGTGCAGTCTGGTAAAATTTTGGGGAAACAAGCTGTGACCACCAGGGACGATTTGCATCTGATCATTTATACACAACCCACCAAGCTTCCAGGCAGGTTGGAAAATCACATAAACACCTCCAAAACCGACCACGATTGCAGTCCCTCCCAGGTGCCCAACGCCAGCAGCTGGTATGCCTGTCTGGGGATCAACCTTGCCAATTGCCTTTCCATCTTCCACGCTTGCCGCATCACTGAGCAATCATTGCTGCTGACAAGGCTTTGATGGTCCTAACACGGAGGTGGGAGCAAAGTTGAAGTGACTGAAAACTTCTCCATGCTGCCTGGCTCCGAAGGACCCTGACATCGTTCAAAAACATGCAGTTAATGCAAGATGCAGATGGCTGGTGTTAGAGCTGGCAGGGCCGGCGGGGTCCCAATTTTAGCTTGTGTCCTCCACGCAGGTGATAGGGTGCCCTAAGCAAGCAAAAATCTCTGCAGGCACCGATCAAAACAAGTTCCCTGCATCTTATGATTCTCCTGGTGTGCCTCTCCTATGCCCCTTCCAATCTTTCAACCTTCATACTCTCTCTGCCTTTCCAGTCCAGGAATAGACTTATCCCAGGAGTGATTACAGCTAATGGCTGTACAATTTTCGTGCACTTTTATCTAAGACATATTTGTATAAACCTTCCCATTGCTGAAATGTGTGCACAATTTAGAAATGATGTGCCACCTTCAGGTTTTTTCACTCGGCAAACATTTATTGCACCCCCACCCTGTGTTAGGTTGTCACTGGAGCACACGCGTTGTAGCCTTTTCTTTGCAACTTTCTGATAGGTTCTCATTGGTCAATCTAAACCATGCTCATAAGACGATGTGTACCTGAAAGAATGTGGTACTCACAGCAACCTGGTGACAGCAGCTCATTTAAGTAAAGTTGACTCCCAAATTGGAATATCAAAGACCCCTCCCATTCAAATACTCACCTCCACCTTTCCTCCAGAATTCTTCAAAAGCTTGAATAGGAAACAATTTCATTCAGATGTGTTCAAACATAACTTTCCACCTTGACAGACTTTCATTCATTTTTGAGGCCTCTCCATTCTCCAGAGAGTGTTCACCTTTAACTATGTTTGGTTTAACTATGTAAATCATTATCGATCATAGCAGTAATTTCACATGGATGTGGTTCAATTTAAAGAGAAGTATAAAAAAGCTAATCCCATTTTACAAGTTTAAAGATGTTAGTCAAGCTAACCTGATTGATATCTTCGGGGCCTTCCCTTCACATTTTATAAACAGGGTTTTTTGAAGATGGTTATTAAATACAATAGTCAACAAAAAGTATCTGTCTTATCCAGAGCACTTTCCAGAAATGCAAACTTGCTACCAGAAAATTTATACATTAGTTTTCCCCTAGCTGAATATGCTGACCAAAGAAAGCAAGGGGGGGAAAACAAACAGAGAAGGAAATAGAAATGGTTGGCAAGGTCTCTTAGTTTAATTGAATAAACAAGGGAATTCTGAATAGTGTCCTGCGGACCCTCCCCAAGCCAAACCAGTTTGGCTGATTCTAAAGTGCTAAGTGGTTCCTACAGGGCATTAAGAAGTCCTGGCTTTGGGCCAGATCTGCCAAATGGCTTCTCTTTCACTGTGTTGCTGGGTAAGGGGAAAACCTAAAGTCTTATGGTGTGCCTGGAAGTGTGATTACTTGCCAATATTGTGACTATAGAAATGAGAAGTATACCATAGTGTTCTGCAAATTACAGGAATAATTTCTCATTTATGATTTTAGTTGGCAATCCTGCAACTCTATAATGATAAAAATACCAGTATGATATTGCTATCCCTGTCTGATGTAAGATGTAGAAAGATCACACAGCTGAAAAGACTCGGAACTGAACCTAGAACTCCTGGCTTCTGATTCCAAGTCTTTTGCTTTGTCCTTGTCAAGGGGAACATGGGAGGGATTCCAGGCCTGAACAACCAAAGCCTAGAATTCTGAATAATCTGGGACATGCATCTGTGTAGGCAGAGAGTTGCTGATCCATTTTTTAGCTGGAACCCAATGCCCTGAGAAGATCTGGTAGGCAAAGCCTTCAAGAAGATAGTAGTTGGCCATTAGCAAGTTGCCAATCAGAGCTACTGACCCAACTATTCAACACAGCCCTCTCTTCAGCCCTCTGCAGCTGGAAGTTCCTTAGGCTGGTGGTCTTCCTGAAACTCCCCTTCTTGCTGGCTGTCTTTCCCAGGACATCCAAGCCTAAGACTGGCACACCTGATACTGCACTCCATCCTCATGGTGGGATGAACAGTCTCCAACCAAGAGTTAGTAACCAAAACAGGTGATTGAATAATGGTGAATGGTGCATGGGCTTTGGAATCGACCTTAGGCAAGTCTCTTAACTTCTCTGAGTTCCATTTTTTTTTTTAATCTATAATGGGGGGCATTACTATCATTTCAAGTTTGCTGAGATTACAAAAGGTAAATGGCTCAATCTCTTATATTGTGCTATGGATTGGGCACTATTCTATGCCCTATAGAAACCCTGTGAGGTGAGTACTACTGTTATTTTCTGACTAGACGCCCGGTCCACAAAAATTTATGCACTCGGGGTTGGGGGGGGAGGTCTCTCAGCCAAGTCTGTGCCCTCTCACAGTCTCGGACCCCTCGGGGGATGTCCACCTGCTCCCTGGGGACCGGGCCTAAGCTGGCAGTCAGACATCCCTCTGGCAGCCCAGGAGCCCTCGGGGGATGTCCACTTGCCAGCGGAGAGCAGGCCTAAGCTGCAGTCAGACATCCTTAGTGCTGCTGAGGAGGTGGGAGAGGCTCCCGCCACCACCACTGTGCTGGCAGCTGGCAGCCTGGCTTGTGGCTGAGCAGAGCTCCCCCTGTGGGAGCACACTGATCACCAGGGGGCAGCTCCTGCATTGAGCGTTGCCCCCTGGTGGTCAGTGTGTGTCATAGTGACCAATCATTCCCAGTCATTCTGCTGTTAGGGTCAATTTGCATATTGCCCTTTTATTATATAGAATAGAAGCCTGGTGCATGGTTGGGGGCTGGCTGGTTTGCCCTGAAGGGTGTCCCAGATCAGGGTGGGGGTCCTACTGGGGTGCCTGGCCAGCCTGGGTGAAGGGCTGAGGGCCATTTTCAGGCTGGCCACACCCCCTTCAGGGTGAGGGTCCCCACTGGGGTGCCTGGCCAATCTGGGTGAGGGGCTGATGGCTGTTTGCAGGCTGGCCAAGCCCCCCAGCGGGGACCTTCACCCCATGGGGGTGTGGCCAGCCTGGGTGAGAGGCTGAGGGCCATTTTCAGGCTGGCCACACCCCCCGGTGACCAAAGCTCCCAGCCTCTCCTTTTTTTCTTTTCTTTTTTTTCTGGGATTTATTTATCTTCTATAGTTGAAACTTAGTAGCCTTGAGCGGAGCACAGGTCCGGCCAGGGTAGGTGGGAAGCTTGGCTTCCTCCATCGCCAGGGGCAACCCAAGCCTCCTGCTCACTCCAGCTCTGTGGCCACTGTCATCTTAGTTGGGTTAATTTGCATACTCACTCCTGATTGGCTTTTGGGCATGGCTTGTGTGTAGCAGAGGGACAGTTAATTTGCATGTTTCTCTTTTATTATATAGGATAGGTGAACTATAGCACAGAGGATTTAAGTAACTTGGCCATGGATATGTAGCTAATAAGTGACAAAAATGAGATTAATTTCATTTTTATTACGGCTTCATTATGCTATGCCACTTCCCAATTATTCTGAATTTTCCCATACTCCATACTACTTAAATTACAAAGTCTTTTATGTTGGTGAATTTGGATAGCAGGGCCTAACATGCCCAATCTCCAGGAATTTACTGCAAAATGCATCTTCTAATAATTATAGGGTAACTGCTATGAGGAGGACATGATGCCTATAGGACTTTGATATTTTACTACTTTTTTTATCTTCTATTTTAGGATTCCTCAAAGTCATTCTGGAAAGTTGAGTTATTTTTTAAGAAGTATTTGCAAAGATTAGTCAAATAGAAAAAAAAAATCTACTGGATGCTTTAGGAGTGCTGGCATGTACTATACCTGTGTACACTCTCACTTTGAAAGCCATTGTTATTAACTGCTCACCTTTATGTAATATCTCTGCCAACACCCTGACTAGCAGTTCTATCTGAGCTGCTGTAGAAAATATAGAATGATCCATGCCTGCTGCCACTGGTATTAATGTCATAAATTATTTCTAACCAGGTATCACAGTAACACATGATCATTGTAAGGGGTGTGTTTTAAGCAAGTCATCATTTTGCTCAAAACACAAAAGGTATCGGTGACAGTAATACTAAGTCTAAAAAATATGTAGCATCCTACGTGAAACTAAATGTGTGTTTTTAATAGGATGTTTCTGAGATTTCAGAGCTGGCAGAAACCTAAGGAAAGGCATTTATGTCTCCCCTGAAAATAAATTTATCTCTGTTAATTATAAAGTGTTTTATTGATTTCAATCACATATAAAATATGATTTAAAGACACTTCCTTGATGGGACTACCAAGAAAATCAAGAAGTTCCATAAACATTCTTGGTGACCATGTTCCAAACATCTAACCACAAAGACAACTGTGACATCCCACTGGTCCTCACTACAGGACTGAGGAAATGCCTGATTTTCCTTACTCCCAAACCCTACAGGGGGAAAAGTCCATGAAATCATTTAATTATTCAGCATCGATTGATTGAATGTTTCATGATGGATCTAACAAAAGTAACTGAAGAATGGTCACCAAAAATAATGTGTTCCCTTCCTGAAAGACATCATTATACCCACCCTCCTATCACTCCATCCCCATCCCTGCTCCTTATCTTCTGGATTTGATTTGCAACCCCGTGCCACTGCATGGATATTAGCATGCTGCTCAGGTTGGAGTGGGGTGGTAACTTGTATAAACAAAGTGGGGTAACAACCCTAGCATAGATCTAGGAAATTAATTGTCCCTAAAACAGTCTAGTGAGCCTAGCTTGAATGATTTCTGCTTCCTCCTCGTGCTGAATCTTTCATTTCCTCTTATGCCTGAACCCATTTACTAAGCAGTGAGAAAGAATTGCTGGCATTTAGCACAAAGCTGCCAAGATGTACAAAACTTCATTTTGATTTCCATATGTTCATTGTGTTAATTTTCCCTCCGCCAAATGCTCCCCAGATCTTGTTTGCTGTCTCTTTTCGCTTTTGCGCGATTCTCCTGAATTCTAATGTTTTCCTTCCTTGCTCAGTAATGCTCTAGTGGGGCGCATGCAGAAGCTCGGTTTTGCTCTAGCAATGGCCACAGTAGGAACAATATTGCGCTTCTATGTGACTGTTGTTCTCATTGCCAGTGGCTGTTAGTTTCATAAAAATGAAGTGTAATGTTCGCAGGCAGGCCAAGTAATTATTGCAAATATCAGATTTTTAACAACAGAAAATTGCAAGCATCGTTCAGGAACCTTGTCATATGGTTTATATTGTAACGTCTGCATATTTGAAATCAATGTCATTCTTTGATCTCTGAAGTTCCACTTTTAATAAACATCATTTTTAGCAAACGCCGGAAACATCGACTGTCACAAACCATATATAAGTGTCGGTAGCACTATCATGGTCACGTGATTCTATGCCTAAACCATATCTCACAGGGGAATCCCAAGGAGGGCAATACCCTAATTTTAATACCAGAGGCAGACCGACCTTCAGCAGTGCTGTTGAATAACATTTACTAACTCCTGCACACTGTGCTGAGTGCCTTTGTGGTGATCAGAGTCGAGCTTGTGAATGGGCGTGTGCGTAAACTCTCTTCTATGTCAGATCCCATAACAGAGATACGGAGCCCAGTGCAGGAGGGCCCCCAAGGGGAGGATGGTCAGCTCTAACTGGTGGCATTTTGATAATCAGAAGCTGAAGGTCCCCTTGAATACCACCATGTATTCAGCAATGAGCAGAGGACTTGAGTAAATTCTAGGAAAACAAATAGAACACTTGGGGTTACATCCCAAACTTTTGAGTTTACACCCTCCTAAAATCCTTAAATCAACCCTAGAACTAAAGCAAGGATATTTAGAAGCCAGCGTAGAACAAAACAGGTAGCTATAGATGTATACAGCCTGCTGTGGGCTGGAAAACATTTTACTTATACTATCTGTGGCAACATAAATTTTACCAAGGCTGAAAGCATAAGAGATATCCACAAACACTTTCACCAAGTGGTCTGTGATTGTTAACATCTGTGTTTCTAATGCTTATTAAAATTAATACCACAGCCCTAACTGGTTTGGCTCAGTGGATAGAGTGTTGGCCTGCGGGCTGAAAGGTCCCAGGTTCGATTCTGGTCAAGGGCATGTACCTTGGTTGTGGGCACATCCCCAGTAGGAGGTGTGCAGGAGGCAGCTGATCGATGTTTCTCTCTCATCGATGTTTCTAACTATCTCTCTCCCTTCCTCTCTGTAAAAAAAATCAATAAAATATATTTAAAAATAAATACCACAATTAATGGTTTAATGATATATACTGGCCTCAACATGAAAGTGACCTGGGTATAGGAGAGATTAATTGAGCAGCTCTTACTTAGCAAACATCACAGAGTAAAACGCAGCAAAATTCTATCTAGATTTCTCCTCTAGTAACAGGGCTCAATCATTAACGTGATTGAGTGCATTCAATGTCACAGGTACCAGAAAGTACAGAGATTTTATGGGAAGCAAATAAGCAAAAGCCCATTGTCTCAGTACCTGGGTTTCAGTGGAAAAGTCTTGCCAAGACCTCATTAGTTCTCAGCTTAGTATGACCATTCTCCCATACTAACAGTTGGAAGCCAATCATTTTTCTGAAAAAGTACATTGCATAGTATACCATAGGCACTGAGCAGAGCTTGTTAGTTAAGTTCATCAATACACGATTTTTCTCTTCTGGATGCATGAGAATTTTTTTTTTATTTCTTCTTCCAGCTTTTTCCATTGATTTAGGTTTTACACTGAGTTGCACCAGTTAATGTAAATGTTGCTTTCTTCAAATGTCTTCCCAATTTGGAAGCAATGCCGATGTAATTCTAGGGTTGTCATTGAATCTAAAAAAATCATATGACTCATGGATGTTTTCCTGTCGTGGTCTCTTTGCCAGTAGTACAACTAGCAGAACAATGATTCACTCTTACTACTGAGAACTCTCATTAGTTCTGCTGAGCCATGTGACTCACTGTCTCCCCTGTGCTATGGGTGTTCCATCACTGCTTGACAACACAAGGTGTGCAATTTACAAGCTTAAAATTTACACAGGTTTTTTAAACGTATGCCAATATTCTCTAGGATCTGCATGGGCATTTTTTAAAAACTGCATGTTGGCAGAGGTGATGTACTTTTGATTTCTGAAAAATGAACAGTACAAACCAGGACTTACAATTTATAAATACATTTTCATGTTTTCCCTGCAGGATATAAACACTCAGAAATGCTGCCTACAAATTCAAATATGAGCAGGGAATTCAACCAAATCGAATGGATGATGGTACTGCCCTGAGAACATTACAGAACTCTTGCTTTTATTTTATTTAGTACATAAAGCAGTTAAGGGTAGACCACAAATCCTTCAGTCAAATCCAACCAAGTTGTTAGCATAATTTGTCAAGTGGCTACCATGATAACAAGTATTTTGATTTTTTGGTGTCTTAGCTTGTTAGTCTTCTCTATTTGGACAAAACCGTTACCCCTCCAGAAATTCTTTTTAAGAGCATTAATAACAGTAATCAATATGTAGTTTTAAATTCTTTTAAAATCCATTGGGAAATTCTGCTTATGTCTAAACTTACCCATTCTTATTTAGCATCATCTACAAGTTGACTCAAGTCTACAGCTTCTATAACAAATTAGCAAAAGCTTCTTGGCTTAACACAAATTGATTTGTGCAAACTTCTATAGGTCACAGGTCTAAAGTCCAGGTGTAGGTTGGGCTGCTGAACTCCTTCTAGGGGCTTCAGGGGAGAATCCATGTCCTTGTATTTTCTAGCTTCTAAAAGCCACTGGCATTGCTTGGTTCATGACCCCTTTCTCTCATCCCTCCAACCTCTTGCTTTCTTCATCACATTTTCTCCTGCTTCCCTCTTATAAGGACTCATACATTGAACCCCCTAGATAATCCATGATAATATTCACATCTCAAACTCTTTCCCATAATCATATCTGAAAACTCTCTTTGAACATGTAAAGTTAACGTGTTCACAGGCTCCACGAATTAGGGTGTGATGTTGTAGGGAGGCCACTATGCACTGTACCACAGGTAGGCATACCAAAGAGGACCCAACAATAGCAGCTCCATTTATTTAGGACATTATTTCTCCTCTAAAGCAATGAAGAATTATGGATGAAAAAAAAAAGGAGGAGAACATTGTTATGCTCCTGCAAACAGACTTCATGAAAAAATTGGCCTAACCATATATTTATGTTATAAAAATTGAGGAATTAAAGGGAATATTTCTTGGATCTTCCTTCTTGATTCTTAAGCATGCCATCCTTGATGCCTTACTATCGCCCTATCTAGATGTCTCTGCTAAGGCCCAGAGACAAACACTGAGCTGGATCAAGGACTTGACCTCCCAGCATCTTTCTAATGCAGAGAAGGGACAAACTCAGATACATTTAAAAAGTGCCTAGGTCAGTGTTTGGAACCAACTTTTTGGCTTTAAAGATTTTGGCTTGGCAATCTTCATGTGAAATGCAAATGCAGCACAAATCCTCTTTATTGCTCAAATGCTCCAGAAAGTACAATCCCTAACGCTGTGCAGTGCCATTTGGAATGGAAATGAGCATCGTATGAAAACTTGGGTGTATCTAAAGGTCAGTGGAGTTTCAAGCAGATGCTTTGCTTTCCCACTACTGTGTTGGCAATAGGAGTGGTTTATAAATTCCACCTTGGGGAAATAAGTGTAAATATTTTTAATAATATTTTCCATTTCAACCTTGGCTCTTGAAAGTTCAAAACACAGTCTCACATTCATTTTATGCTAATGTATTCAACCAGCATTTATTACCATAAGTAAAATATTTTAAATGTCTAAAATTGAACTCATCACTCCCCATCCTCCAATATCATCACCATCCTTCCCTCTGCCCTGAACCTGCTTCTCTCTCTGTCCATCTCAGTGAATGGCACCACCTCTGTCACCTAATCCAGAAACCAGACACAAGCTATGGGCTT
This sequence comes from Myotis yumanensis, assembly GCF_028538775.1. Taxonomy (NCBI): domain Eukaryota; kingdom Metazoa; phylum Chordata; class Mammalia; order Chiroptera; family Vespertilionidae; genus Myotis; species Myotis yumanensis. Next base: position 18,657,857 of record NW_027223759.1, read on the forward strand.
CTTCTCCTGCCTCATCCCCTGAATCCAATGTTATTAAATCTTACCATGCATGAAATGAGAATGTTCCTGTCCAGACCCAAAGTTAGGCCTTCTTTCAGACTCTTATCTCTCACCTGGACCATCATAATGGCTTTGTAACTCATATCCTTGCCTCTCATCTTGCACACCTCTGTTGAATCTTCCACACTCTAGACAGAATGAGCCTTCAGAAACATTAACATCATGTCACTTCCCTACTTTAAACTTTTCAGTGGATTCTCATTTTAGGTTAAAACCCAAACATCTAATTTGGGTACAAAGGCCTTTCATAACCTTCTGGTAGGCCCCCCTACGCCATCTCTAGCATAATCTACCCCATTCCTGAAACCAGTGATTCGGCTACAAGACCTCCTCTCTTTGTCCAGCCCTGCAACAAAAATTAGCAAGACAACTCCTGCTATTAAAGATTTTACAGTCTCCTAGAGGGATAAAACTGTTAATATATAGAGTGTTATAAGGGAGGAACAAAGTACTTTGAGGTTCAAAAGTTAAAGAAAGAACATTTGAGGGGAGATCAGTGTAGCATTAATAACATTCTTCAAGTGTAAATTTTATGAATGGTTATAAAGAAAATAAAGGGCATTCAAGAAAAGAAAGAACATCATTCTGATATCACTCCAATTTTACAAGTCTTCTTATTTCCATTTAAAGAACTGAGAAGCTGTAGATTTTATAATGAGGAAGCTATCTGAATGGGCAATTTCATTGCCTAGAGCAGCCTAGAGTCAAGTTGGATAGATGACCAGGAAGGGAAAAGAATAATGAATGTTTTAGATGGGTTATTTGTAAAACACATAAACAAAGAGACCATCAGTGAGAAGGAATAGCTCTTTTTGGGACAAGCACCCACTGTTGCTGGCAGTGTAATATTTCTCATTTCTATTAATGACTATGATTGACCCCATTTCCTTCCAAGCTATCAATTCTCATTGATTTTTATTCACTTCCCTTGTCAACCTAGACCCTCTTGTTCATTTATTCACCCTCTTTCTTTCCAACTCCCATTTGCATAGCAAAACCCCAAACCTACATCAATCCCAGTGTCTGCCTCCTCCAATACCAGCCCTAGGTTGTTGGAGACATCTACACACCACTCAGCTGTATACCACAGCAAAGTCCAGAGTTTTCTCCTGGTCAGGCTCTCAGCCCACCTACTCCAAGCTCAAGAGCTGGCTCTCTTTTACCACATGCACTTATCCCTCCTCATTCTCAGTAGATCACTTTATTCCTTCACAACAAAATGGGATAGCATCATTTTAACCCCCTTCCTTGCCAACATCAAGAAACATTATCTTTATATCTTCCTTATCATAATATTGCAGGAGAATTTTCTTTCTTGTGAAAACGCATATTCTTGTGCAGCAAATCTGGGTGGGGCCAACATTGCTCATTTCTAACAAGATCCCTGGTGATGCCAAGGCCCTGAGATCATGGCACTTGGGTTAGCAAGTCCTAGAACACATTCCCTGAACAAACACCCAGAATCTTCTCCAGATCTGCAATTTTTCCTTCATTATGGGTTCTTTCCTCTTAGCAAATAGATACATTCATCTCCCTGATCTTACAAATTAAAATAATGGCCTCTGAAGTTCAAGGAATACATTCCAGGCCAGTAACTTCTCTTGTCACTTAGCCCTACTACATCTCATCTTCTCTTCACAAAAAGGTTTCTTTTTTTTCTTTTCTTTTTTATTTTTCTATTACAGTTTATATTCAATATCATTTTGTATTAGTTTCAGGTGTTCAGTATAGTGATTAGCCAATCCTCTGCTTTACAAAGTGCTCCCCCTGATATTTCCAGTATGTACCTGGCACCATACATAGTTATTACAATATTATTGACTCTATTTCCTATGCTGTGCTTGACATTCCTGTGACTATTTTGTAGCTACTAATCCGTACTTCTCAATCCCTTCACCCTTTGCATTCAGTCCCACAACTTCCCTCCCCTCTGGCAACCACCAGCCTGTTCTCTGTATCTGTGAGTCTAAAACAAGGTTTCTTAAATATGTAGCTTACATAGTTTTTCCACACATCATTTAAACCCACTGAAGTCAAGCCTCATCCCCACCGTAACATGGAAGATGTTTATGCTTTTTGCCTGCTGGATACTAAGGTCAAAGGATATGTTCAACTTTTCTTTTATTCAACATCCCACAGCATTTGACTCTTTACCGAAACCTTCCTCTCCACTGACTTCTATAACTTCATTTTACTCCCACCTCAACATACACTTATTCACAACCCCTTCTCAGGTGTCCATTTCTCTACTCAGGACTTAAACGGTAGTCCCTCAGGGTTCCATCAATAGTAACCTTCCAATTATTTATTTTTTCTTTTCCTAGGAAGCCATTTTCATGGATTCAATCATCATCTGTACCCTGAAGACTTCTAAATCGATGCTTCCAGTGCAAATATCTCCCCTGAGATCTCAACTAGTCTATCTAATCACTTTAAGCTTTCCACTGGCTATAAGCCAAAGACAGTTAAAACTCATTCTGGACTTTCCACCTAAACTTGACTATCCTATATGTCTCCTCTCCATGAAAGAAACCACCTACCACCCAGTACAAAGCAAGAAATATGGACATCGTTTTACTTCCTTCCTCTTTCCATACCATTTACATCCACTTACTTCAGCTCCATTCCCTTTCATATTACCCCAGCCTGTCCCCACTTCCCCATTCCCACTGCCACTATTTCCATGTGGGCCTTCCCCATTTCCTTTCTAGAGGAATTACTATTCTTTGCCTCCCCTAGTCAGGAGGCCTTCCCATCCCACACAGCAGCAGTAGCGACCCGGTAAAGCACAAATATGATTATACCACTTCGTCACTTAAAAGTCCTTTAGTGTCCCCCCTGTGCTATAACAAACAGTAAAGTACATTATGTTCAAATAGCATAACTTACAAGGTCTTCCAGACTCTAGCCACTGCCCTTCCTTCTCCTCCAGCTTCAGCTCCCTGCATTCTTCCTGGGACTTTTTGCTCCAGCTACATAAAATTTCTTACATTTTCCCCAGTGGACCATGACCCCTTCTTTGCTCATGCTACTACCTACCCACTTACCACTATCACCAAAATAGCTTCACTCCACAAGATCTACTCAGTCTTTATGTGTGTCAGCAGCTTTCCTCTTTCCCGGTTTTGATTAGATCACCTCCTACATTCTCCTATAAAATCCTATTTCTAACTTTGCACCTCCCTCGTTTCTGCTAAAGTATAAGCCCATTGAGAGCTGGGAATGTATCTTGTTTTCACTGTATTTCTAGAGATTTACACAGTCTCTGGTACATAAGAAGTCTTCAATAAATGCTTTTGAATAAATGTATAAATAAGTTATTCTTAATAATTGAAGTCTGCCAACTGTCAATATGGGAAGGCAGCAGATTCAGAAATATCCTTGACATAAGAATAGCAGTATTTGCACCTAAGATGAATTACCCTGATCTCTCTTCTCTGCACCCTGCCTACCTCTAGATGTTCCCTCTAATTTCATGGAAAAATCACTTTCACAGGCAAGAATAAACTCAAGATTTCTAGGTTCCCCAGGGGCCAGGCCCTGGTCTATAATTGTACTTTATTTACTTGCTTGTTAGTGCATGAAACTATTTTCCTATTTTCAGAGATCTCAATGTCATATGTTTACCATATAAAACTTCAGTCTGAATGACCATATGAAATGCATTCCCAGAAACAAAATAGCACCTCTGAGTGTCTCAGCCCATCAGTGATGCAGGAAGTTCCTTTTAAAGTTTAGGTTTGGAGGTTATTTATTCTGCAGCAATTCAAGTTTGGGCCAAAATGATTGTTTTCTGTCTTAAATTGCATTGCAGACCTCAAGGAAAAGAACATAAACTGTTGGCAAATGTATAGCCTTTAAACACAATTGCCTTAACTTGAAGGGATTCCCTTAATATTGCTTGTTATCATTTTTTTCTCATTTTAAGAACTCTCCCATTTCATATGAATTCAGAACATGAAGGGACACATTCAGGATTTGCTTCAAGCTAAACACACACACACACACACACACACACACACACACACACTACAACATCTTTTTAATGTAAATTCCTTATGTATCGGGTATCACAGCCAAAGGACAGAATAGAAACTGGCATGAGAGAGCAGAGTAATGTTATTCCTTTTCCATCAGCACTTAAATTCTGTCAAAAATACTAGCATACTATATTAAAGCCAGCTGTTCATACCAGTAGGGCATTCAGTAAATACAAAAATCATCTAGTGATTTTCATAATCAATGACTTTACTTCCCTTGTTCTCTAGTGTAACCTCTCGGTCTAAAATTTCAACCACTCTCTTGTTATTTTCTCCCTTTCCTTTGCTTCTATCATCCCATGTCTGCCAAAATCCCAAAGCTAATATTTGCAGAGTGAATATTATATGCTAGCTATTCTCAGAACTGTCCTGTGTATTAACTCCATTATAATCCTCAAAAAATCCAATAAGGTGGGTACTCTTATTGTTCCCAGAATACATCTGAGGAAATGGAGACAGAGAGTAAGTGACTTGCCCAAGGTCACACTGCTATTCAGTGATGACTACAGGCAGTCCTCGGGTTACATTGGACTCGATGTACATCGTTTCGTGGTTACGTAACCATCTCCCATTTACAGTATTTATAAAAAAAAAAGTTTTGTCATTTCAACGTATGTACATATGTGCTTTATGTTTTTTATTATTTATTTACCACAAGTAAAGGTCAGGAACTGTTATATTTCTTTTAAATTTCTTTTACTGTTTCACTTCATTACTGCTGTGTATGTGCTCCCTGTGAGTGACGTAGTTGCTTATGTAGGTGGGTTCCGACTTACGGCGAAAATCGCATTACATCCACTTACTTCAGCCTGTCCCCACTTCCCCATTCCCACTGCCACTATTAGTTTACACTAATAAACTAGTCACTCCGTAAGAACGGGTCTCCGATGTAACCTGAGGACCTACTGTGTCTTCCTGGACACTCAAAATACTGCTGAGTCCCAATGGAAAACATCACATGTGCAATCAAATTGGTACCACCACATGCCCAGCTGGTGTGGCTCAGTGGTTGGGCATTGACCTATGAACCTGGAGGTCACAGTTCCATTCCCTGTCAGGGCACATGCCCAGGTTGCAGGCTTGATCCCCAGTGGGGTGAGGGGATGCAGGAGGCAGCCAATCAATGATTCTCTCTGATCATTGATGTTTCTATCTCTCTCTTCCTCTCCTTTCCTCTCTGAAATCAATAAAAATATATATATTTTAAAAATGGTACCACCACAAACTATAGTCACCTTTTTTGTCTAAACCTTTACCCAGTTCAGCAATTTTATGCTTTTCAGTCGGCTATTTTTTTTTTCATTCTCCTGAATAACTGCCTCAACTCCCTCTTTTCTTCGTCTTCTCCCTTCATTCTCAGTAGACTAGTGCCTCTCCTCCTTCCCAGAGACAGTAGAAATTATCAGACAGAAACTCCTTCAGCTTCCTATTGTCTATTACAATGGAGGCAGTTTCCCAAGATAGAACATAGATTTCCATGCTCTTTTGCTTTCTCTTATTCTATTCTCTTGATTATTCTTCCCACCAACCTGGTTTTGCTTTCACTACTCCACAGAAATTGCTCCTGTGTCACCAATAAACTTGCCTCAGCCCATATCTCATATGCCATCTCAGCTGCATTGGACACTGCTGTGACTGCTCCAACCAAAAATGTTTTCTTTGCTTTGCTTCTCCGCTACCATGCACCACTGTTTTTCTCCTTCCTCTTTGGAAACTTCCTTTTAGTCACCTTAGTTGGCTCCAACTCTGCTGTCTGCTGTCCTAGGCCCCCTTTCCTTTTGCACTACACCAACTGCTCCAGGGAAACCTCACCCACTCCCCTGGCTTCAATCACCATTCATTTGCCAGGGACTCCCAGCTGTCTCTGTGTAGCTCAGTCAATTCTCTTCCTCTATTCAGCTCTGCTTAGTCAGTGGTTCTTAACCTTTGGGTCGCGACCCCTTTGGCGGTCGAACGACCCTTTCACAGGGGTCGCCTAAGACCATCCTGCTTATCAGATATTTACATTACGATTCATAACAGTAGCAACATTACAGTTATGAAGTGGCAATGAAAATAATTTTATGGTTAGGTCACAACATGAGGAACTGTATTTAAAGGGCCAGAAGGTTGAGAACCACTGGCTTGGATGATTCATGTGTGCATAAATGCAAAATTTTCAGCATTAACCTCATTCTCTCTCCCCCAAATCCTGCTGCATTATCAGTGTCCTAGATACTGGCTCAAATCAGAGACTTGATGGGCATGGTTTTATTCCACACATTCCATCCACCACCAAAGCACATTGATTATATCTCCTAAATAGTGCTCACATCCATTCATTTCTCTGTTTTCCTGGCCACCACCCTAGACTAGCCTACCATTATCTTTGCCTGGAATAATGCAAGAATTGATTAAATTGGTCAACTTTCTGCAACACGGGCCTCACCTCTGCTTCCTTATCATCTATAGTAAAGCCAGTGTAATCTATTTAAAAAGTAAAGCTGACGATGTCATGATTTCGATTGCTCTTTAAATGGAATCCCAAATATGGTATTTAAGAGCACCAAGCACTAGCTTCTACTGATGTCTACTTTTATTTTGGTCTCACTTTCACCAGCTCTCTGCTGTATCTCAAGTGCTTCCAGTGTTGTATTGCACTCAGACACTGTTCACATATGGCTTCTTTGCCCCCTCCCTGTCATTGTCACCAAACACTTCCTCAAGGCATCCTTCTCTGACTTTGAATCTAGATTAAATGCTCTTAATATGTGTGCTTTATCTTATTTTTCATAAATTTTATCCCATTGTTATTTATATTCTATATCTACTTTTGCCATATCCACACAGGAAGGAAATATGACTGTCTGGTCAACATAATATTTCTAGACTAGAAATATTTCTAGACTAAACTTATTATACAGTTTGTGGACTATTTTTACTAATTTTGTCATCATTTCTGTGTCATAGTTATTAGCCACCTACAGGCATTGTTAGATGCCCATTAAAGAAAATGTCACTGTGTTATCTAATTTACCTGTGGCATGTCTAATAATATAGAGTGGCATAAAAATAGGTTTACAGTTGTGAGTACACAAAACACAGACTCTATTCTTGTTTTACTATTTATTAATTATGATCTTCTTTTTCATACAAACAACTATAAACCTACTCTTGCCACTCAGTAGGCAGCTTTGGTCATATGTTCCAATAATAAAATGATCTGCCCATAATCTTCTTTTCCAGTTGCAAAGCGTTTTGTGTCTTTGAATAGAAAGAATAAAAATGGAAAGTTTTCTGTTTTATTTCTATGATGAAATGTATTATGTGTGTGGGAGGGGTGATGGGAGTGATGCCTACTTTGTTGACAAGGATACCCCATGTCCCATGTCCCTCCCCCGCTCCCAGGGAGGATGTCCATTTTATTCTAGTGTGTTCAATCAAGAATATCATTTTAAAGTAATGAAGTAGGCTGGTAATTTCTTCTTCATCAGTGAAGTAAACAGTTTTCAAAGATGATACTAAATTATTTGTGAGAAGTAGAAAGTTGGTTGCTGAACAAATTTTATTTTCATGCGAAAGGTAGATAAAAGTGAGTTTGTACAACCTTTTCCCACCTGATTCTATCCAAAATATAAATGTATACTATTTTCTTTCCAGTGACAAGCAACTTGTTTTTGAAAAGTAAGATCAGTAAAGCATCCAAAATGGTTCCAAATGCCGTGTCACACATGACACCTGAATTCTCAAAGCTGTCATGTAGATAAAAATCACACTTATCAAAGAAACACAATAATGACAGCTCAGAGGTCAATACTGAAACTTGTAAGTAATTGAACCATTTAACCACCACTTACTAGCTCAGAATTTCTCCTTGGGAATGACCTGTTGCTAAAAGCCTTGTTTTTGTAGCATGCTAAATTCATTGCTTTACTCGGCTATTTTCCTAGTTCCCAATGATATGGTTTTTATCCAAGTTGCCTTATCCAAAGGCAGGGATTCTCACATCTTAGCTGGCATCATAATAGCCTGGACTGTATGCTAAAAGACAGTTTGCTGGACTCCTACCTGGCACTTCTAATTCAGTATATGTCTAAAGGGGATGAAGAATTTTCATATCAGAGATGTTCTGAGTGATACTGATAATGAGATCAAAGGCCTATACTCTGAGAATCCCTATCCTAAAGATATGCCCTTTTCAACAACACTTAGTATTCCTTCCTACCAAATTATGTAAAACTTAGTCTCCTCTTGGTCATTCAGAATGCTGCTTTATTCTTTCGTAATTCCTCTAGGCTAGTACTATCTGATAGAAGTATCATGTGAGCCATGATATTTTCTAAAATTAAATTTTCTAAGTTAGCTCCATTAAAAAAGTAAAAAGAAAAAGATGTAATTAAAATTTTTATTCCTCACCCAAGGATAAGTTTGATTATTATTATTTTTTTTAGATAGAGAGAGGAAGGGGCAGAGAGAGAGAACATCAATGTGAAAGAGAAACATTAATCAGTTGCCTCTCCTACATACCCCAGCCAGGAACAGAACACACAACTGGGAATGGAACTCTCGACCTTTCAGTGGATAGGATGAAGCTCCAACCAACTGAGCCATCTGGACAGAACAAGAGATGGAATTAATCTTAAGAATATATTTTATTTTACCCAATGTATCCAAAATATTTTTGTCCAACATGTAATTGATATAAAAAAAATACAATGAGCTATTTTGCATGCTTTGTTTATGTTCAGGGCATACTAAGCCTTTGGGATGGGCTGTTTTTTCACATTCACAGCACCCTCCTTTTGGACTAACCACATTTCAGGTGCTCCATAGTCACATATGGTTAGTGGCTACTGCAAGGGCCAGCACAGCCCTAGACCTTTAGAGTCAAGGACACTGGGGAATTGATGGCTCTGTGTAGTCTGCCTCTGTCTGACATTCACTACATTTTCTCTGTTTAAAATATGCCTGTCAGAAGCATTATCAATTTAATAACACATTTTAAGGACAAAAACAAAACTATTACATCATTAAGTGCATACATTGGTTTTGAAACACGTGCCAGTATCAGAACTTTCTCTATTTTATGCAGAGAACTGAATATAAAATGTCACAATGCACTGTTTTCTCTTGCCATTTTGTTCTACTCAAATCCTCCCCATCAAAAACCTTTTTCTTCCAGCAAGATAATCCACATTAACAACACAGTATTTGTGCTTCTTTATTTTTCCTTCATCCTCACATAATCTCATACAAACATACACACAGAAGTTTGTCTATATTTTTTATAAGAATAGGATCATATTATACCTACACTTCTCTGCATAATTTCTTTCTTATTCAATAATAACTCACAAAAATCCCTTCAAGTCAGCTGGAGGTTGTAATTCATTCTTTTTTAATGGCTACAGTAGTCCATGCGGTGGGACACCATAATTTATTCAATATTTCTGTTATTGGCAGGCATTCACACTTTATCCTGGATTTTCAAGCACTGAAAAAAGTGCTGCAAAAAAGCCTTTAGATAGATAGATATTTTGATACATAGATATATATCTCATCTACTCTCTTATTGAGCTTGCAATCTTTTTGTTAGCCTCTAACTTAGACATTCTCCCAGCATATCTGGGCCCTTTCTTTCCAACAAACCAAAGCAGTTATCATTAGTAGTCCAAGCAAACTGTTTTTAAATCATTTTCCTAATAGATCCTTCCACAGTCAACTGGTTCAGACCAATGCATCTCCCTTCAACCCTCCCCAATGATGCTGTCTCTATTCACAGAAAAATCCACATAGAAATTATCTTACTGTTATATGCGTACTCACTTTGCAAAAAACAATATTAGTTGACATCAACAAGATTAATTTCTTCACTGATGTTTTAAAATTAACAAAATAAAAAATAGAAATCCAAGGACCAGTACTCTATAACATACCCAAAGTAGCAGATTGTAACTCAGGTAATAACTATAATCAGGATGATAAATAGCAACAACTAACAGTTTTTAAAAATATTTTTATTGATGTTAGAAAGGAAGGGAGAGGGAGAGAAACATCAATGATGAGAGACCCTTGGGGATGAGCCCTGACTGGGAATCAAACTGTGACTGCCTGTTTCATAGGTCAATGCTCAACCACTGAGCTACGCTGGCCAGGCAGCCACAGCTAACAGTTATTGAGTGTTGGTACGAGACAGGTACTATTCTCATTGTTTTTCATTTGCTAATCCATTTACTCCTTCAAAACTTCCATAAGGTCGGTACTCTTGTTATTGTAATATTATTCCCACTTTGTGACTGGGGACATTGTGATCATACCTCCAGTAAGTGGCAGGATCAGGATTGAAATGTGGATGGCAGAGTCCTAATCGCCTCACCTACAAGTAAATCAATTCAGCGACTCAATAAGTAGGTAAAAAATCACCTCAGCTCTTCTCTCTGAACCTCAGTGCCCTTAGCTATAAAATGGGTACGGTAATACCAGTTCCTCCAACCTTTAAGATTGCTAAGAAGAAATATGATCACGACTTGAAAACCACAGAAAGCTCTAACAAGGGAGGTTGTCTGGTTTCAGCTTGAAAATTTGGCTGAGACTATTTCCTCATTCCTAGCAAACACTAAGCAGGTGAAGTGTCTTATGCAAGGGCAAACCAAGACCTATGCTGACCACACACACCCTCCTGAAGGTGAGGCTACGTGTAGATGGCCAGCTAGCACCCAGCGGGAACCACGCCAGCCTCGCACAGCCTGCTGGTCTGCCTGAAATTAGAAAAAGAGCAGCCAACCGTTCCCTCTATTGTGCAGCATGACCACGTCCTTCCTCTCTCTGCTCCAACCCTTGCATTACTTAATTGGAGAGCTAAGCTATAAATCTTACATACTTAAGGGCCAGGAAACTCTCTGGAGCCCTCGCACTGAAATGTGTGTGGGAGTTCAGCAATATTGAATTTTCAAATAAAATGATTAACAGGAACCTTTAGGGCAGCCTCAGAGAAAACAATCCTTCCTGAGTCTCGCCACCTTCATCTGAGGACGCTTTTTGTTCTCAGGTTTAATAAAATGCTTTGGAAGTAACACAGTGATAGTGCTGAGGAACTAAAAGCAGAAAGAGAGAGAGGCTCTCCATTCTCCACTCGGGAGCTCCGTCAGCGATCAAACTCGTGTCACTGCTCTCTGACCAGGCCTAACAAGGCCAATGAAACATGTTCCTGGGCAGGTTTCAGCCGCTTAGCTCCATTTTAACTGCAAGCCGCTCTAATTACTGGGGTTTTTTCGAAACATTTTCTCCAAGATTTTAATAGTAAGAAATCAGTGTGCCTGATCAGAAAGCCGATTTGCATTTCCATAGCATAATAACATCTATCAGACTTCATGAAGCAGAGAATTAAAATCAGTTAAAAGGAAGGACATAATCCAATCCGATTCTACTTCAGACTGAGGCCTCCAAGCCTCCAATTTGCCAAAACAATGATTTAGGTGCGCTGCCAAACAAATATGGGATGTTTATGGTCTTGCACAATAGGAATCTGCCTCATTTATGCCGAAGAAAGATCATTTACAACCAATTTCTAAAAGACATCAAGCGTCAATAATAAATTTTTAGATCAAGGCCAGAAACTGGGATACTCAGACAGACACTATAAGCATATGACGTTGTGGTCTGAAGGAGGATTTTCAGGGATGCCATACCATTTCATAAGTTGAAAACATGTGTAAAGTGGCGATGACCTGCCCAACTTCCCTAGCTTCTGGGAAGGAGGAGGCTTAGCAGGAAAGAGGATTTGGGTCATCAAGCAACAAGGACAGGGCATCTCCTACCGAGAGATCTCAGTGCCAGTCGGCCTGCCTGCCGAGATGATCACTAGATTCACGCTGTGTTTTCAGCCATATCTGCTTCCAGGGAGCAATTCTGCTTTGCAGTTATGGAGGAGAGGTTGAATAAAGCTGCTGGAGGGGCCCACTTCTCTGCCCCACATGGGAGTTTTGTAGGCAGACCTACCCCTTTCCATTCACTATTTGCCTATTCACCTCTTTTCCTTCTTTCTCTCTCTCTCTTTTCTCTCTCTCTCTCTCTCTCTTTCTTTAAATATTCTGGGCTTTTCCTTCTAACCCATCCCGCACCATCCCAGGTGCTATTACAATTAGGAGAGAATGAAAAGTAGCTCTTACAGAAAAACTGACTTCTAGAATGAAGCATAGAAAAGTGGCTGTGTATCCCCAGCTTAATCACTTACTAGCTGTGTGACTTTGAGAAAGTCACTTGACATTTCTATGTCTCATTGACTCACCTATAAAACAAAGAAAATAGTAGCTCTTGTCAGAGGAAAAATGGTCATGCATGGAATTTCTTTAAAAGTACTCCAAAAGTATTTTTGCTGAATTCAATGTTGTCAGCTGGGTCTGGGTCTGACGTGAGCTTCCTGCAAAAGAAAGCTGGGGAAGCAGGAACAGAGGGATGTATGATTACGACTGACTTTTGGAGTAAATAACAACACAAATACAGAAAGAGTCTCCTCAAGGAAAGTAGTCAACCAGGGTTCAGAATAGGAGGGTTGAAATGTAAGCTCTCCTGCTGTTTAGTTCTCCGCCCTTCATCAACTCCCTTAATCTCTCCGAGCATTACTTTCCCCACTTGTGCAATAGGATCCATGAAAAACACCTTATTGCATGATGGTGAAGGAGAAATTTTTAAAAAAACATATATGAACATATTCTGTAAACTATAAAGAAGTTTTCCACTCTGGGCCTAGGCATTCTACTACATTGTCTTGCTTATTTTCTTCATAACACTAAATGACTTGACTTAATTGATTTTTGTCTGATTCACCCCACTAGAATGTCAACTCCCTAAAGGCAGAAACTCCGTCTTATTAATAGCTGTATCACTCATGCTTAGAGTAGTCTTGTTCAGAATGAATAAATATTCAAGACAAGCATATTGGTAGTCAGCCCCAGAAAAAAAATTGAAGTAGATAAAGTTTGCCACATTGACCCCTTTTCTGATCCCTCTTAGTATTAGAAATGAATTGCCCCCTTCCTATAATTGAGGAATTATCTACATATAAAGAAAGCCCATCTCTTCCTAGCGAAGCTGCAAATGCTAGATATTCATACTCCACTCTCCCTTGCAGTTAGGGTGCAGGTATTTTACTAGACTCTGACCCCAGGCTTATTACCTGTTGCAGACTTTACATTTAAAACTAGTGATTTCAAGACCAATAGGACCACATAGTCTTCATTCTAGCAAGGCTTGTAAGAGGGGCATCTATGCCCATGGTTCTAGCAGCAGCATCCAAGATCCTGGGTTGGTGAAAATAATGGGGCAAGCCGCTATATCTGCACCCAACATATATTTTCACTTGGTCACATCTGTGGCATTATTTTGGCCCTTGCTTTTGATTGTATTATGCCCCAAGCTAAGTTATTTTGGCTATTCTGGATGACCTCTGGATAGAATTTCCTCTAACTTATGCCTTTTTTCCAGGATTGGTTTTGTTGCCTGACTGGTAGAATCCTCCTCTTCCCCAAACTGCCCAGTAGAATCGCTTTCAAACTGCACATGATCCTGGTTCCCTAAGGGACTCCAAATAAGTTTTTCTTCTACAAATTATAACCCCTCCCCTCCAGCCCTGCTCATTCACTCAGATCAAATTACACATTTCTTGGGCCTTATTTCCCCTAGGACCTTACACTCTTTAAGGCATAATCTGATCAATTAATTCAAGCCAATGTGTTAATTGATGACACTAATTTAATATTACCCCAGCACCTTAGCAGATACTTTTAATACCTTAAAGCAAATAAGAAAGTAATGTGTTTTTACAACGATATAGTACTAGGGCCTGTGGAGGCTCTTGTTTATGTCTGCAATCTCAAAGGACTTGTATCCATCAAAACAGGTCATGTCTAGTCTGACCTTGGGTGCTATGTGGACTAATCATATTATGAGTGACATTGGGTATTTCATGGAATCAATGCCTTTATTTTATTATTACACACACACACACACACACACACACACACACCCCTACTTAAAATACTTCAAGAGCTTCCAATGGCTTTTAGAATAAAGATAAAAAATTTTACCATAACCAACCAGGACCAGATCTTGAACCCTAACCTAGTGATATAAATGTTTAACAACTAGCTCTTGGGTCAGGGGAGAAGTGGTTAGAATCTTTTGTAGCACTCACTGACTTGGGTAGCATAAATACTTCCACCATGGCCAATTTCAAGCTACCAAAATAATGTCAAAAAGGTTACAAGATTCCTAAATATTTAAAAAAATAGTTTCTTGAAGACCAGTATGAGCTACCAGCTCCAGCACACACTGTTTTCCAAGCCTCTAGAACTGGTTTTCCCAGCCACTTCTTATTGCACTCACCATTCTAACCCCATTGGCTTTTCAACTTCCTCATAGAGTCCACATACACACAATTTTTCCATTTACCTATAGCTCAGATCAAGTTCTCTGTTACAGCTTCCTACAGCTCTCTGATCCTGTCTTTCAGAGCAATGATTTCATGTTATATATTTGTTTCTTCTTGCAACTGATGTGATGTTTAACATCATAATCAAGTATGGGTCTATAGGATGATTAGAGTAGCTATAGACCACCTTTTTCATATAATTTCTATGCATCCTTTTATGAGGGAAATTTTAGGACTATCCAAAAAAAGACAATTTTAGTGGATGAATGAATCTGCTCAGTTCTTATAACCACAAATATTACAGTATCTCTTCTATTTTCTCCTAGTTTCTTAGGTTATTGACACTGGAGAAGATTATTCCAAATGTGTTTTCTCTGATCACTAGATATTCTGTGTAGATGCCTTACAGGCTAAATTTGTGAGGTTGAGGTGGGAAGATAGGAAAAAGTAATGCTGATAAGACAGTGCTCCAGGCTCCCTTCGCTACCTTGCCAGAGAAGTCTGGGTGTATATATTTAATAGATTGGTCTTCCTTATAAGATTATTTTGAATGATTATTATTGTTTAAAAATGTTTGAAAACCAGTTTTAATTTTATAGGTATGGAAAATAAGTGCTCCAAGAAGTACAGGATAATAGGGAAATTATTGATGTGCTTCCTGGAAAATTTTTTTTCATGGATGAGAATTCCTATCCTGCTTTTCCCTTCTTTCCTTCTTGTTCCAAGTCCCAATAAAAAGTTAAGCTGCATTTCCCATGATGTTGCTTTTTCAAAAATATGAATCCTTTTTGAGACTAAACCATATGGCCCTCCATTTGTATTCGGGTTACAGAGTGCTTGTCTAAAGGCACAGAGATAATTGGTTGTAGAAGCACAACTTGAACCAGGTCTCCCGAGTAACTGTTTCCTTTCATTCTGCTTCCAAGTTGGTCTACTGTCAGCACCAGTGGGAACCGCTACCCAAAGGAAAGCCCTTGTCCCATACTGTAGGCATCTTCTCCACAAGAACTACATTTTCATTGTTAGATTGTTTTCTAGAGACAAAAATCTAAATCTAAAATCTGATAAAGTTCAATAGAAAAGTGACCCACATCTTCCTAGCCATCAAATTTCTTACCTCAGAATGCATCTTCAACGCTAGGACCAACTGGACTTCCAAGCTCTGAATAGAAACTCAGGAAGTGGATAAAGAATCCAGCAATGCACTCTATGGTATCCTATAAGTCAAGGAGATTTGAACTCATATTCCATTGATGTCACTTACTAGGAATGTGATTTCACACAAGTCGCTTTCTATCTCGGAGCCTCAGAGTTCTGAGGATAAGAATGCGCACCTTATATGGTTTATTGGAAAGATTAAATAAGACAAACTCCTGGCATGAAGTGCTCAAGTGATGATCGCTCTGTGTTCCCATTAATTAATAAATGTTTTTATACCTATATTACTAGGGCAAGGCCGGATATACAGGGTATGCCCCAAAAGTGTATATATACTTTAACAGCTGATGGCTCAATTTTGAAAATGAAATGTAGTTTAATAAACACTGCCTTTATAATTATTCAAAGTGTATGTATACATTTTGGGACATCCTATATTAATAAATAGATGATAGATAGATAGATAGATAGATAGAGTGTATATGTGTATGTGAGTGTGTAAAGCCTGATCTATAAGTTCAGAAAATAATTTTGCTTCCAATGTATATCTAGTTTGTTCATCATATTTTATTCAGTTAAACAAACATATACTGAGTTTTTAATATTTGCTGGACATAGTATTAGGCCTGGACCATAAGAAAAGGTAGATATTCAGTTCCTGTTTTCAAGGAGCTAATGATTTAAATCCTACCTGACAGATGAGATGTCCTATGTTCTTAGGGATCTCTAAGAGAGAAGATCTCCCCACACTGTTGGCAACTGCCATGCTCAATTCTCAGTTCTCTGAGCAATTTGTGTGTGTTTACAATTCTTTGACAATCGATGTGTCTCTGTTTCCTCTTATGCTCGGCATTAGAAGGAAGAAAGAACAGTTGGCCACTATTTTTCAGCTAATAAACCTTCATTCTCTGAGAGTTATTAAGTTATTCCTCTGTCTTCTCTTTCTAGATTAAATAATTCCAATCCCTTTAACCTTTCCTCAGAGGTCCTATTTGCCAGCCTTCAGTTTAATCATTTTCACTGCTCCCTTCTGGAGTCTCTCCAAGTCTTCTGCATTAAAATACGTTGCTTTACTCTTGAGTTCACTCTTCTAAGTATCTATTCTTTCCCATAAACCAAGACAGAAGGAATCAGATCCCAAATAAAAGGAAAAGAATAGACAGAAGGATAGATTTCCTATGTAAGGAGCTCATGTAGAACACTCTCATGCGTAAGGAAAATTAGCATTTATTGTCACTACTATTAAGGACAGACCAAAACCATTTCTAAATCGTGCCAACCATTCTGTTTGACAATTACCTAAATTACTTTTCAGCAGATCAAGCTATTAACAGCAAACTCCAGCCTTGCTTTAGTTACACCTGAAATTTTCAGAAGGCTCCTAATAAAATCACTAATGAGATCAAACAGGATTTTTTGATTCTGTGAAATACCTCTGATCGCCAAGTAGACCACAGAGAAGTCTCCATGTTATTCACAGGCAGTGCCTTTGACTGGCCAGTCCTAGCAAAGTGCAAGGAATATTTCCTTGCCTTCTGTCAATCAATATAAATTAATATTTCCTGGGCTGAGATTGCAGCAAATTCTAAATAATTCCAGAAATGATGTGTCAAGGCTGATAGAATACATACTAATCATAGTATGACACCAATATAGGTAGAAAGAGGAAGATACAAAAACCAGAACACCCTAGTAAAATAACTCAACACAAGCATGATGACTTGTCAGAGATCTTTTTACAAAGAGTCCCACTTGCCTTTTTCTCTTATTGTGCCATTGAGATGAACCTATCCCTGTGAGACAGCAACATTCCTCTACACACACACACACACGGTTAAGATTCTAAGATTCTTTGGACGAATTTCCAAATCCTCTCAAGAAGGTGGGAGAACATTTACTGAATAATATTCTGCTTATTTCAGGGGCTTCTTTGCTTTGAAACCACTGTTCAGAATTTTTTTCATTCCCCATCTGGAAAAGTTAAAAGTATACAATTGCGGTGAAAAGAACTGGTGAGAAGTAGAGAGTTGGAGAGAGAGAAACCACTGCCTTCTCTGGGGGAATCCCAGAAAACAGGTGTTGGCCAGCATCCAGTGCCATTTCTGAAGCTAGTTTGGCTCTGGCCCGGTGTGAGCTGGAACTAGCTGGGCTGAGAGGGGTCTGTCCACACAGCCACGGGAGAACCAGAGACGCCTGGAAATGCTTCCTTGCCAAGTTCTCTGAAGACTCCCTCAGTTCTGGCACAGAACAAATCCATGATTTCTTGTGGGAGTTTCCCAGGGAGGCGTAGTCCCAAAGATAAGTGAATGTATCAAACAATGTTTAATCCTAAGACTTGTAATATTGATATAGTGATCCTTAAACAATCAGCAATTAGGATGGCCAGGAGTTTATACCCACAGCAGTGTAAGAAATTCCCTCCCAGGTAAAAGTAGACAGTTCACTAGCTGTTTAATTGTCAACCTTGACCTAGTAGATCCCTCCTACTTTTACTAGTTCTCCATGTCCAGGCATGTGCCCAAGGTGTTTGTCCCCCAGAGTGAAGGAAAGGCATAAGTCACACCGCCACGGTAAGTGCATGCACAACTGAGGTCTGGGAGTTCTAAAACAGTGGGTTATTGAAGCCATAACATATTAATAGTTACCAATTTTATAAAAGCAAGATTCTAGTTATGAAGTGAACTACAAATCGCCCCTGTTTTATTTATTTGATAGTAAATAGAGTCTCATAAATTCTTATCAAGTGGTAAGAGAGTGAGAGTAGGGCACGGATATTGATGTATGTTGCCAGGCTACTTTGTAGTGGTTATGGCAAGTGGCCAGGAACGCTGGATTAATAAATCACTAGTAGACACAACTCTGTGCTCCCTCTTTATTCCAATATGTACTTCAGAGACTTATATCAAATTATTTCAAAGAAACAGCAATTTTCACCACCCCACTCTAATCCACTGCACCCTGGGAAGCAATTTTTATTCCATTTGAATCTGAGAAATAATATCACCAACACTGAACACTGGCATTTGTTCATTGTGAGGATTAGAAAAAAAAGAAAGAAAACAAATAAAGGGTAAGATAGAAATGAAAGACAAGAAGTGAAAACCTGAGATTGGTGAATTTTAGAAACATCCATCTATGATGAGCAAGTGACATTTTCAGCAAAGAGTTTCTGGATCTGAAAAAGTAAAATAAAATTCTGGTTGACTTTCAAAAGCCAACCATTTGGGTCATTCTTAAAAAAAAAAAAAAAAGATAGCCGACAGATTAAAGGAACTCCATTTATAAAAATCAAATGAACTTCTAACAAAGCTTGTTTGGGACATGAATAAATCATCTGGTCATGAATTATTCATTATTATCAAGAAACAAGCTGGGGATTCCAGGAACTGCGCTTGGGGAGGTGCTGAAACTGGGGACTGAGTGAGTTCATCGATTCATACCCACCAGGGGAAGCCAGGGAACAGGCCTGGGGTACCATCTTCTGATGCTGACCTTACTGGACCCACCCTCAAGTTTAGAGGACATTTCAGCAGCCTTTGCATCACAACCCATAAAGCAAATAGATTTTAACTCATAGAACCTTACTTTAGAAAACTGCATGTACTCAGTAACCAACACTATTTTTTGAGCACTAGATCTTTATTTTTTTTATATATTTTTATTGATTTCAGAGAGGAAGGGAGAGGGAGAGAGATAGAAACATCAATGATGATTGGCTGCCTCCTGCGCGCCCCATGCTGGGGATGGAGCCTGCAACCCGGGCATGTGCCCTTCAGTCCACAAGCTGACGCTCTATTCACTGAGCCAAACCAGCTTGGGCTGGAATGCATGCTATACACAGGGAACACTAGCTGTGAGCAAAACATGGTAGCGGTGGAGAGTTTTTATTGAAAGGAGATGGCTGGAAAATTCTTTCATGATAAACTGTTCAGCGTAGTCTGACCTGCTCATGGTGGCTTTGAGGGCTGGACTTCTAAACTGGGGCGGGGTAGGGAGGAGAGAGCGCCTCTCAGATCCCACCCACTAATCCGCCTGTGTGTGTTCCAGGTCCCAACTGCTTTGCAGGGACTACCATCATTCCGGCTGGCATCGAAGTGAAAGTGGACGAGTGTAACATCTGTCACTGCCACAACGGGGACTGGTGGAAGCCGGCGCAGTGCTCCAAACGCGAATGCCAAGGCAAGCAGATCGTGTAGCGCGCCATCCCGGTGAGGACCACTTCCCAGGAGAGGGCGCGGGGGCTGCTGCTCTGCACACGTTTCCGACGCAACAAAACGGACACACGGACTCCCGCCAGCTCCAACAGGGTCACCAGCAAAACCTTCTAGGGTTGACAAAAGTGACTGTTTTACTACGAGGACATTCCTCTCTTGCTATATAAAATACACATATAGTATACGGCTCTCGAAACCGCTTTTGTAATCACCCACGCTCGATGGTGACTTGACGACTGGATTTCTGGAACAAAAAACAAATGGCCTCAGACAGGCTGCTTCTCCGGTGACACCTCTAGCCTGCCAGCTCACCGTCTGCCGAGTTAATTCCCGTTTACGCTCCTGTCCATCCGACACGGCATTTTTCTCCTGTAGTATCTCTTTTTCCCACTGAGAGTCTAAGGGGCCAGATTTGACCACACAGCTGTGTCCAACTTTGGCAAAGAAATGTCAGGGGTGCGGACCCTGCCCGACCAGGAACACCAAAAGCATCCAACCAATCACTCCTGCCCTGTCAGCTGAGAAAAGAGAAGGGTACACAGACGGACCCACCGCTGGGCAAGGCAGGGACCTGGCACCCGGTGCATTGTTTGGGGGCCCCTGATTTCATTCTGACAAACCACACATTCCATCTGCAAAACCTTGAAACTGCCAATCAAACACTAATATTGACGTACACCATGAAGGTGACTAAAGAATCCAAAGGAGTCAGGTATTCGAAGTTGTAGCATTAGTCACCCAACTTTCTCATGATGCTGAAGTTGAGTTCAGCTTGTTAATTAAACACCCTCCAAACCCACTGTCAGCTGGCACTATAAATACAGAACCAGGGTGAGTTGCCCCACTGTGAATCTGAATCCTTCTGAACACGACTGGCCTTTGAGATCAGATTTGGCTGACAGCCAGCCATACATGCAGGCAGTTTTTATGGTTCGGGACCGTGTTGGCCCTATTAGAGTAATGACCACTCAGCCCTCTGTCTAAAACACAGATTCAGGACACTCTTTCCACCTCAAGTGCTGATTTAAATTCAAGATTAGGGTAGAGTGAGTCTTGCACAATACAATTCCATTTGTTGAACATTTTTTAAAATGTATATATTAGATACTGAACAATTAAAGTGAAGCGTCTCAAGGTTGCCCTGGTAATGCTGCGAGTATAGTAACAGAAAAAAAATAAAATACACAGGGTATCTGATGCCACCTCCGAGTCAAGTGCAAATTCAGCAATTCTGAAACCACATGGCACAGGTAGTTGCTTGTTTCTGTCTTGTAAACCCTGGTGCAGATCTGGTCGGGTCCTTGAGGAAACTTGAAGGCTGTCTTTGTTATCATTGTTCTCTCCTTTTGGCCCCCACCCACCCTGGCTTTGCCCTAACTTCTATGGAGTACCGCATTCTAGAACAAGGTGCCTCAGCCCTAGTGCTGTTGACATTTGGGGCCAGACAATTCATTGTTGGGGCGGGGAGCTAACCTGTGTGCATTTATAGGATGTTGAGCAGCATCTTTGAGCTCTATTCCCTACATGCCAACAGCAACACCCTAGTGGCGAATGTCTCCAGACATTTCCAATGTCCCTGAGAGGTCGGGGAGCAGGCGAACATCAGCTGGTTGAGAAGCAGTGGTCTAGAATAATCAGTGTAGAGTGGTTTCTGCCAGGGGTCATGCCAGGCAAGCTCACGCTGAGCCTGTGGTTTGGGTGAGCCTCTGAGCCCTTCGGGACATGCACAATCAGCAGCTCCAGGGGGCGGGGTCAGTCTCCTCCAAAGGGAGCCATGCTTCCATGCCATAGGTCCAACCCTCAGGACATGTGTTTCTTGAGTCTCATCAACTGGATTTTCATTTAAAATTGTCCATCTCTCCTCCCTGGAAGCACCTCCTGTCATCAAGAAAGAGTTGTCATTTCCAAAACCAAGGTGGTGACAAGTTGGACCTGACACGGCTCATGCACACTGTGCTTGTGTTATGATACAAATAGCCATGCGGCGCCATCCGAGGGAGACCATCAGGCCGCCTTCCCGCAGAACATCCATCCGCAGCGAGGTCGGTGCCTTTGAGCTGCCACCGTGGCTACGTCACACAGACAGCCATGAATCATTCATGAACGACTCTGCATGATTTATTCCCGCACTCCAAAGTCAAGGCATCCCATACTTCAGCTTATGTCTAGACAGAGATGTATTATAGAGCTTTCTTTGCCCTGAGGTTGTCTGCTCCCAGCTTCAAAAATCCACACTCTTGGAAAGAAATAATAAAAATAATAAATGACAGGAATAAGATTTGCAACCCAGAAAACATCATTAATGGAGCTATGTAGCATAGGACCCTATGTATTATTAAGGAGTTACTCTGTTCTTTTTAGAAAACAGAAAGAGTGTGCCACTGGGAAGCCAGGGTACCAAAATTTTGCATCAAAGTCTTGGCACTATGATAGTTGCAGTTAGAATTAACTAGAATGAAGTATAATGTCCACCAAGAAACTCTCTTTAGAGAGGCTGCTCCATGGCCTCTGTGACCAGTCAGAGAAAGGGATTTTTATTTTATTTTTTGTTGTTGGATATTTTTCCTCTCAAAGTTTCACTCTAAGCTGTTTTCCTTTAAGAGTTTGTCGCACTGAGATTTTCCCCCTTTTAGGGAGAGATGAACCTATACTGTGACAATTTCTCATGAACCGTCAAAACTGACGAAAGTCCTTCCACCCAGTTCATCGAGAAATTCTTCCCAAACTCTGAATAACAGAGTAGTGATTCCCATCTGTTGTTGTTGTTGTTGTTGTTACTTTGAAGGCTCCGTTTGCCACACACTGTCACCTCTGTCCTTCACTCCTGCCCGCCCCACCTTTGGTTCTCGGCTTTAACTACAGCTCTGCTTAAATAAGGGATCAACAACAGCCTGTCAGCTGATGCCTGTTTAAAAAAAAAAAAAGATTCAGTTTCTAAAATATTTGAAAAATGGTGTGCCTGAAAACTAGTGAGAAATAAAAAAAGAAAACCTAAACACTAAACTGTAAAAAGGGGATTCTAGCAACAATATTTGATGTGTAAAGAATATATTATTAAAAAATTATTTTGTTAAATATAAAGTGTGTTAACCAGCAAGCATTGTCTGTGGTATATTTTCCTTCCTAAATGTCTCCCTTCTCCCCACCCTCCTCATTTAGTGACCGATACTCAGTGACTTCTATCATCCGAAAGTACACATACCATTAGTGCTATATCCCATTAGGATTAAGTGTTCGCTTTAGCATTTGCTTGTGTACATTTTCATTTTTCATACTATGCGGCAAGGCAGACTTGGAGGTCGGAGAGGAAGCTCAAATAAACCAGCATCCAGAGTGTATGTGACAGAAAAGTATTTTCCTGATCCGTATCCATACCCAATGCTCATGATAATCTATAATGATTGAGCGCTTGCTCTGTGGCAGGCTTGGTGCCATGCCCTGAACCCAGAGAATCTTGTCCAGTCCACACAGCACACCTACCAGGGAGGGGTTCCTGTGATCTCTGCTTTACTGTTAAGAAAAGCAAAACACAAAGAAATGAATTTATCCAAGGTCATGGGGTAGGAAGTGGCAAAGCAGGAATTTTGTATTCTACAAGTTTTCAAACACACACAAAAATCAAGAAAACTGTAAAAGGAACCTCCATCTATCCATTGCCCAAATTTAACAGTCATCAAGATTTTTTTATAATGCTTCATCTATTCCTTTTTTACCTTTAAGGATTTTAAAGCAAATATCAAGCAAGCATTAAATCGTTCCATCTCTACATCTTTCAGCAATCATCTCTTTAAAAAGAAGGGATGTTGTAAAAACCCGGATATGTTGTGTTACCAAAGCCTAAAAAAAAAAAAAAAAAAAAAAAAAAAAAGATAAGAATTCCTTAATGGCATCTACTATCTAGTCTGTATTCTAATTTTTTCATCTTTCTAAACTATGAGAGGAAGGGGTATTTGCATGATCCAAACCACCCACCACACTGCAAAATCAGGATTCAAACCCTGCCAACTGAAGCTGTGAATTCTGGCAGACTCCTGGGTTTGTTGTTATTGGAGTTTGTGATAGAAAATTTACTCTTGTTGAAGCTCCATGTTAAACTGCCTCCTAGACATTGAGCAAGGCAAGCAGCAGGCGAGAGACTTTCTGCCAACTGACCTTCGGGGGCACCAAGGAACCCAAAGCGGGAACCTTTGAGGACAACCAGTGCCCAGAGGAGGATGCTTTTTATACATGCACAAGCTTTTTGGGGGGAGTAAGAACAAACTGTTATGTTTCTTCTCTTTGAGACAAACATATATTGCCTAATACAAAGTAAAGCGTAACAATCTATACTAATAAAGGGTAATATGCTAATTAGACTGGGTTGACTGGACATCTTCTGGTTGTTCGGTCCTCCTTCCAGACAAAGCTATAGTCGGGGGGGCCAAGGCAGAGGTGGTTCAGGGTGATCAGGCAGGCAGGCAGGCGAGCAGTTAGGAGATAGCTGTCCCAGATTGCTACTGGCAGTCGGACATCCCCCAAGGGGTCCCGGATTGGAGAGGGTGCAGGCTGGGCTGAGGGACCGCAGCCCCCCTGCTTGAATTTCGTTCACCAGGCCTCTAGTAGTTTATAAATTGCTTTCATCTTCTTTTGCACTGTTAAAGGAAGAGAGAAAAAAGCCAGCCACTAAGGAAACATCAGCATGGAGTCCCCACACATACCCATTCACACCCCCACTCCACCTACATTCTCTGAAAACAAGATTACACGTTCTTGTTTTTCAATTTCCCATGTGTCCAACTCTCTGCTCCCTGTGTCTCTGGCAAAGGTTGCTTTCAGTTCATTCCTAATTCAACTTTCAGAGCATAAGAGAGAAAGTTATGAACTGTGATGGTCCTGGGTTTGTGGTTACTTGAGGGTTTATGTTGAGAATATAGTTCTTTTTTTTTTTTTTTTAGGAAACCTTCAAGATTTTGAAAGACAAATGATATCTCTGATCCAGCAACCTAACTTATACTTTCTTTCCCCATTTGTAGGGAATTTATACCTTAAACTAGAGGCCCGGTGCATGAAATTCATGCATGGAGGGGGGTCCCCTCAGCCCGGCCTGCACCCTCTCCAATCCAGAACCCCTCGGGGGATGTCTGACTGCCTCTTGCAATCTGGGACCGCTGGCTCCTAACTGCTCATCTGCTTCCCTGCTTGATCGCCCCTAACCCCTCTGCCTGCCTACCTGATCACCCTGAACCACCTCTGCCTGCCTGCCTGCCTGATTGCCCCTAACTGCTCCCCTGTTGGCCTTGAGCTCCCCTAACTGCCTCTGCCTCACCCCACACACAGGACCCAGGATTCCCTCCTCTGGCTGGTCGCAGGCACCCTAGGACCTGGGCTGGCTTCGCCCAGGCCAGCCACAGCCACAGGGGACCATGGGCGGGCAGCTTCTCCCTCTCCCGGGCCACAGACGCAGGGTCAGGCACAGCCGCTGGCGCCCGGGACCTGGGCTGGCTTCGCCCAGGCTGGCTGCAGCCATAGGAGACTATGGGCGGGCAGCTTTGTCCCTCTTCTGGGCCACAGCAGCAGGCACTGGTGACCGGGACCATGGGGCGGGCAGCTTGTTCCTCTCCCGGTCCACAGACTAGCTGGTCTCCATTCCTCTCTTGTGAGCTCATTTGTGCCTGGCTGGTCCCCATTCCTCTCTTGTGAGCTCATTTGTGCCTGGCTGGTCCCCATTCCTCTCTCCCCAGTGTTGAGTGTCTGAGTCTTTACAGCATGACAGCATGAGGGTGTGATGACCATTTATTTGCATATTAGCTCTTTATTATATAGGATAGCAGTGACAGTCTTATCAGCGAGCCTTAAACTGTACTGTTTCGTGTGCACACTTGGATTTTAGAGAGAGTGGAAGGGAGAGGGAGAGACAGAGAAAAACATCAATGTGAGAGAGACACATCAATTGGTTACCTCCTGCACACACCCCAACCAGGGCCAAGGAACCTGCAATCAAGGTCTGTGCCCCTGATGGGAATTGAACCCTGGAAACTCAGTCCACAGGGCCGACACCCTATCCACTGAGCCAAACGACTAGGGCAGCATATTGTTCTTTGGATGAACAAGACATACATGGAGCCATCATGCTTTTTGCAGAGGAAGAGTTAAATGAACTGAGTTAAAGGAGCTTCTTTAATTTAATTTTAAGGATTTTAAATTTGTTTTATATTCCAAATATGTTCAGTTGTGATAAGGATTTGATTACTTATTTTCAGGCAGGAAAACAAATGAATGTATTATGTATTAAAGAATCAGAGAGTGATGGTAGAAAATGGACAAGTTAGAAATGTTTTTGATTTTTTTAATTACTATGATAGCAGAAGGAACATTAGAGATAATAGAAACTAATTTATCATTTTTATTTTTAAAATTCCAGAGAATAGCCCTAGCCAGTTTGGTTCAGTGGGTGGGCATCAGCCTGCGGACTGAAGGTTCCCGGGTTCGATTCTGCTCAAGGGCACATGCCTGGGTTGTGGGCTCAGTCCAACGTGCAGGAAGCAGCCAATCAATGATGCCCTCTCATCATTGATGTTTCTATCTCTCTATTCCTCTCCCTTCCTCTCTGAAATTAATAAAAATATTTTTAAAAATTTCCAGAGAATAACAGTCTACTTTTTAGAGGGAAAAAAGCACCCTCAGGTGCTTTTTTTTTTCCAGAAAAGCACCTAGGGGCATCTCCAGGTCTAACTTCTTACTTAAGTCATTGACATATTTTGTAAAATAAAGATCCAATATAATAAAGAGGTAATATGCAAACTGACCATCATGCCCTCACACAAGATGGCCGCCCCCATGTGGTCACAAGATGGCCGGCAGGGAAGGGAAGTTGGGGATGACCAGGCCGGCAGGGGAGGGCAGTTAGGGGTGACCAGGCCAGCAGGGAAGGGCAGTTGGGGGCAACCAGGCCGGGAAGGGAGGGAAGTTGGGGGCGATTGGGCCAGCAGGGGAGCAGTTAGGCATTAATCAGGCTGGCAGGGGAGTGGTTAGAAGGTGATCAGGCTGGCAGGCAGAAGCAGTTAGGGGAAATCAGGCAGGCAGGCAGGCGAGCATTTGGGAGCCAGCAGTCCCAGATTGTGAGAGGGATGTCCGACTGCCAGTTTAGGCCCGATCCCACATAGCGGGCCTAAACCAGCAGTCACACATCCTCCAAGGGGTCCCAGATTGGAGAGGGTGCAGCCTGGGCTGAGGGACAGCCCCCCACCCCAGTGCACGAATTTTGTGCACCGGGCCTCTAGTAAATAAATAAACAATGTGGTTCCACAACTTTTCTTAATTACTAGGTTAATGCTGAACATTTTTTTCTTCAACTATTATTTATTAAGTCTTATCAGGAAGTCCCAAACCAAGCTACTCATGGCTAATCTTGTTTCATATATTACCTCTTGCCTCCCACAATTTTGTCTTTTTAAAGGATGATGGGGGAGAAGAGGAAGGAATAAGTGAATAGGAGGTAAACAATAGCTTTCTTTTGAACTTACACAAATCTTGAACTCAGTTCTTTGAAGCCCAAATTTCAATTTAATTAATTCCAGTACTTGCATTACTATCTGGTTTTGAGTAAGGTCACTTTTTTAATATTTTATTTTCTTATTTATTTATTTATTTAAAATTTATATTGTTGAAAGTATTACATATGTCCCCCTTCCCCCTCCATTGACTTCTTCTAGTCTGCCCTCTGCCCCAGGCCTTTACTACTCTATCATCTGTATCCATGTGTTATGTATAAATGCATACAAGTTCCTTGCTTGATCATGTCCCACCCACACACGTTCCCCCACCTTCACTCTGATATTCGACTGTCTATTCCATGTTTCTGTGTCTCTGGATCTATTTTGTTCATCAGGTTTTTTTTTAACCATCCACTATGACCCTCTCTTATTTTCTCCCTAGAGCATATAGGAATAAATGGCAAGTTAAGTCCTGGGAGAGCCTTTTGATTTGAGATTTCCAAAGATGCCCATCCTGCTCCCATTACACTTTTCTTTGCTTTTGTTTATTTTTTTGGTTTCATTCCCTTTTTAATTAATCACAACATTGGGTCAGCCAGACCCATTAACTGCATTTCTCATTTAGACCTTTCAGAGATGCAGCTGCAGATGGAATTTAATTTGTTGACCCATGATCGATAGCAATTAATAGCATCTCTTTAATCTTGTTGAAAGGTCTGTCTTTGGCTTCCATTTTCCACTATCTCAAGGGAAAGGTACACACACACACACACACACACACACACACACACACACACACACGTTATTTAGCCTCTAGGCAATAGTTTCCCTCAACCTCCTACTTTTCTCATGACTTAGTAGCTATTTCAGAAGTCACTATTCTTTAGGGCATTTTCAACTATTACAAAAAAGTTCATCTGCACTGTTACAATATTCTTCCACTGCAAGTTGATCATGACAATGTTATGGGCCAGGATCTCTGAGAATAATACTACAAAATACTTTTTCTTTTTAATTCAGAAAAATAGACTTGACTTTTTAAAGTGCATTATGTTAGTAAGATAAATGCTCAGTTTTCTTGGGACTTCTCCATGTTGTATTGTAGCTAACCCAATCACTGCAACCCACTCTTTTCCTTTTATCTGTAATATTAATTAAAGAGTTTATTCATATCTATGAATAAATGGTGACAGAAGGAGATCTGACTTTAGATGATAAACACACAATACAATGTACAGATGATATATTACAGAATTGTACACTTGACACCTATATAATTTTATTAACCAATGTCACTCCAATACATTTAATAAATTTTTTTAAAGTACACAAAATAGCCCTAACAGGTTTGGCTCAGTGGATGGAGTGTCGGCCTGCGGACTCAAGGGTCCTAGGTTCGATTCCGGTCAAGGGCATGTACCTTGGTTGCCGGCGCATCCCCAGTGGGGAGTGTGCAGGAAGCGGCTGATCGGTGTTGCTCTCTCATCGATGTTTCTGACTCTATCCCTCTCCCTTCCTCTCTGTAAAGAATCAATAAAGTATTTTTTTTTTAAAGTACACAAAATAGTAAACTATAGTATACCAAAAAAAAAAACAGTTTATTCAATAAATAATAACTTTCTAGCTATAAGCTCTGTGGTTAAATCTCAATGAAGCACTTTTTCCCTGCTCTCAAGGAGCTTACATTATGATGAAGTAAAAGCAAGGCAAGTCCACAGTAACAGAGGGAAGTGCTGTGCTCTAGGTATAAACAGGTACAGTGGGGATCTTTGCAAAAGGCAGTGCATCACCCTGGGCTTGTGGGAGGGTTTCCTGGGAGATGGAACTTGTAGTATGAGTTTTAAAAGAGGAATAAAGAATGAGTGGAAATAGCCAATGTCCTCAGTTTATACGGTGAAGTTTCTACTGATATGGGTCAGGCCATATAACTGGCCCATTTTGCTAATAAAATAATACATCCAAATCAATAAACATGTTCCTGGAACCAAAAAAAGTGCTTTGAAAGAAAAAAAAAGGATGAGTCACCTCTATATTGTGAAGGAATCATTTACTTGTCTTAGTGCCATTGATCCTTCTTCTCTTATGTAGGCATACGTTGGAGATACTGTGGGTTCAGTTCTAGACCACCACAATAAAGCAAAATATCACTATAAGTGAGTCACACTAATTTTTTGGTTTCCAAATACATATAAAATTATGTTTACACTATACTGTAGCCTATTAAGTGCCCAATAAAATTGTCTAAAAATATAGTGTGCATGCCTTAATTAAAAATACTTTATTGCTGAAAAATGCTAACAATCATCTGAGCCTTCAATGAGTCATAACCTTTTGGCTAGTGGAGGTGCATTGTCAATGAGCAATAATATTTTGAAAAGAATCTTTTTCCTGAGCAGTAGGTCTCAACAGTGGGCTTCAAATATTTAATAAACCATGTTGTAAACAAATGTGCTGTCATTCAGGTTTTGTTGTTGAATTAATAGAGCACAGGCAGAGTAGATTTAGCATAATTCTTAAAGGCCCTAGGGTTTCAGGATGGAAATGAGCATTGGCTTCAACTAAAAGTCACCAGCTGCATAAGCCCCTAACAAGAGAGTCAGCCTGTCCTTTGAAACTTTTATGCCAGGCATTAGCTTCTCCTCTCCAGCTATGAAAGTCCTAGATGGCATCTTTTTCCAATATGAGGTTGTTTTTCCTACATTGAAAATCTATTATTTAATGTATCAATCTTTCTTAATTTTCTTAGCTAGATCTCCTGGACAATTTGCTATAGCTTTTATATCACCTGCTTTAGCGTGCACTTTTACATTATGAAGATTATTGCTTTCCTTAAACCTCATGAACCAACCTCTGCTAGTTTTAAACTTTTCTGCTGCAGCTTCCTCACCAATCTGAGCCTTTATAGAATACTAGAGGCCTGGTGCACGAAAATTCATGCACTGGTGGGGGGATCTCTGAGCCTGGACTAGCCCCTCTCTCAGACCAGGAGCCCTCGGTGGATGTCCGACTAGTGGCTTAGGCCTAAGCCGCAGTCTGGCCTCTCTCTGTGGGAGGCAGCCCATGGGCCAATCGAGGGATGGCCCTGGCTGTGAGCGGCCGACCTTGCCCCCCCATCGCCCCTCCGCCACCACTAGTCATCGTTGCCCCGGATCGCCGTCCCCTCCCTCTGCCCACTGGCACCCACCTTGACTGGCCTGGCGCCGGCCCCACCTCCCGCCAACTGGTCCTTCCACCTTTCGGTCGATTTTCATATTAGGCTTTTTTAAATAGGAACAGGGGCCCAGTGCACGAATTCGTGCACAGGTAAGGTCCAGCTGGCCTTGCCCCAATCAGGGCAGATCAGAGTCCAGCCTGTCAGGAGGAGGAGATGGTGGGAGGTTGGCTGGCAGACCCCACCCCTGATTGGAGTGGGGGACCAATTGGGGGTGGGGTTGGCCATGGGGAGGGGATGTGGGTGGTGGGCCAGCTGGCCCCACCCTCGAATGAGGTGAGGGGGGCCAATTGGGGGCCAGCACCCTGGGGGGGGCCATAGGTAGTTGGCTGGCCAGCCCTGCTCTTGATCAAAGTGGGGGGCTGATTGCGGGCGGAGCTGGCTAGGGAGAGGGGCTGCAGGCCGATTGGGGTGGGGGGGCGCACTGGGGGTGGGGTCAGGCAGGGGGAAGGGCTGCAGGAGGTTGGTTGGTTGGCCCAATCCCCTATTGGAGTAATGGTGGGATGATCAGGGGTGGGGCCAGCCAAGGGGAGGAGCTGTGGGCCCATCAGGGTGGTAGGCACCCATCAGGGACAGACCGGCCAGGAGGAAGTGCTGCAGGAGTTTGGCCGGCCAGCCCTGTCCCCTATTGGGGTCAGGGGGGTCGATCAGGGGTGGGGCCAGCTGGGGGGAAAGGCTTCTATGCCTTCAATTAGGGTGGGAGAATCTGATCAGGGGCGGGACCAGCTGGGGAGAGGCCACAGGAGGTTAGCCAGTGGTCCCACCCCCCGATCGGGCTGGTTCTCTGGCCACAGTGGGCATCATAGTGAACAGTCATTCTGGTCGTTACGATGTTTGGGTCTCTGGCTTTTTATATATATAGATGAGAGACTTAGGAGCTTGCTCTGGATTAGGCTTTACTTTAATTCTGGCTGGTTTGGTATTCTATACAGACTAGTAAAACTTTCTCCATATCAGCAATAAGGCTTTTTTCCTTTCTTATCATCCATGTGTTCACTAGAGTAGCACTTTTAATTTCTCTCAAGAACTTCTTCTTGGCATGACAACTTGGCTAACAGTTGGGCATAAGAGGCCTAGCTTAACACCTATCTTGACTTTTGACATGCCTTCCCCATTAGGCTAATCATTTCTAGCTTTTGGTTTAATGTAAGAGATGACTATTCCTTTCACGTGAACACTGAGAGGGCACACTATAGGGTTATTAATTGACCTGATTCAGTATTTTTGTGTTTCATGGAATGCAAAGGCTTGAAGAGAGGGAGATAGGCAGGGGAATGGCCAGTTAATGGAGCAGTCAGCATACACACAACACTTATTGATTACATTTGCCATCTTATATGGATAAGGTTCACGGCACCCCAAAACAATTGTTACAGTAACATTAAAACTCAGTTATCACAGATCACCATAAAAATAAAATAATAAATTTTAAAAATTTTAAAAATGTGAGAAGTACCAAAATGTGACAGAGACATAAAGTGAGCAAATGCTGTTGGGAACACGTTGCTGATAGACTTGCTTGATGCATGGTTTCCACAGTCAATCTGTAAAAATCACAATACCTGTAAAGCACAAGAAAGCAAAAGCAATAACATGAGATATATCTGTAGTCAGTTCACTGACTAGTGGAATTCCCTTTCCTATACACAATATTGGGGACCCAGCACATTACATTTTACCAAAATATGTCCCTACATCTCAGTAAAAATTTGGATCGTGCCATCCTTCAGTAGTATTTACATTATAATGATTCTTCCTACTTGGTACTGAGCTCAAATGTGGAAGAGAAGGCTGTAGTCCCTGTTAAAGCATCAAAAAACAAGCAAGAGCTGCCTGACCGGTGAGGCTCAGTAGTTGAGCATCGACCTATGAACCACAAGATCACAGTTTGATTCCTGGTCAGGGCACATGCCTGAGTTGTGGGAGGTAGCTGATCAATGATTCTCTCTCATCATTGATGTTTCTATCTCTCTCTCCTTCTCCCTTCCTTTCTGAAATCAATAACAATTTTTAAAAAAAACAAGCAAGAGTTGTATTTTTGAGCAAAAATCCCTTTTTAAATGTTTGAAGATGACAATATGAGGATGGCCATATGCTCTGTAAATTCACTAGATTAATCTTAAAATCAATTGTCAAAAAGTTTCCTGTTTTAAAATTTATAACCAGATAATTTCAAAAACTGCTAGGCCACATCTTAGAGGTGTGATTTGAGAATATTGGATATATAAATATAAGGCTTATGATTTTTAAATTACAAGTTTAAAATGTCTAAAGTGTACATGTATGTATATTTGTATCTACATGTAAATAATACAGTGTATAGAAATGTAAAAAGTATAGACATTATGGTGGGCTGATGGCTGTGTCATTAAGATCACTTCCTTGCTACGTATCCATAGATTTAGTACACTGTTCTCCCACTTTTGTACCTGACAATTGCAGGCTTGTTTAGCCTACAGTAATTTTTACCCCCACCTTTGCCTTGTTGGAAGGCATTTCATTAGTTCTGCTTGTTCGTAGATGTAATTTCCCATCTCTAATCATTTGTGTTTCATGTGGTCCATTGATTTCAGAGGGAGGCTGAACATGATAAGCAAAGAAGAGTTCCAAAGGAGAATAAAAATCAAGCTGCTATGGAACCTAAAGTTATTACAGTGACAATGAGATCTCTGTAAAAAAAAAAACCAAAAAACAAAAAAAACACACACACAATATTTCTTATTAAATGTCTAAGATATTAACATAAACAGATGGTTCGGATTTTCATTTGTTTCTGTTTGGGTTTTTCTTTCTTTCTTTTTTCACCTAAAGAATAATTTCTGCTTGAGAAGGCTTATTTTCCATTTACCTGCTCTGTTTCCTATCTGACGTGGCCCTGCAGGGCACCACTCCTATAAGACGAACAGAGAATGACTTCCCTGAATATCTAGATAGGCATAGGGTACTTACATGCAGCTAGAGGAGAATGTTCTCCAAACCACTTCACTGGTTTACATAAGGCTCACTCCTATCCTGGTGGTTGGGCTGAGTGCAACCTTCAGTTCTCCAGAGAACCCAGCAATGTTCCAGGAGGTTCTCCCCACTCAGTTGCCTGTTTCTCAGCCTGGCAAGTATTCTGCTCTCAGAAATGTTGACATTAATTGCCTGGTTGGCTTTACAGACCCACTTGTACCTTCCCACTCATCAGTTATTGAGCAACTCGACATGGCAAGGCACTTGGACAAAATAGTAGTGTGAGAGGCCCAGCACCCTCCTGAATAAGAGCAGAGACAGCCATGGTTTATTCCCCACTTCCTTTCTGCCAGAACAATGCTTGTCATCAGCAGCCAGGCAACTGGCTACCAAGACCCCAGAGTCAGCAGCCTATAATAGTGTCATCAGTAAAGACTAGGTCTTTAAAAAAATGCAGTTGTCCTGGCCAGCATGGCTCAGTGCTTGAGCGTGGACCTATGAACAGAAGGTCACAGTTCAATTCCTGGTCAGGACACAGACTCCATCCTCAGGGTGGGGCGCACAGGAGGCAGCCGATCAATGATTCTCATCATTGATGTTTCTATATCTCTCTCCTTCTCCCTTCCTCTCCGAAATCAATAAAATATTTTTAAAATAAAATAAAATAAAATAAATGCAGTTAACCTTCAATGAGTAGGGAAGCCAGGGCCTCAGCAGCAAAGCTGTAAAATAATATACTTGAAAAGTCTAAAGTAACTTAAATAGGGGAGGTGCCAGAATTTGAATATT
This sequence comes from Myotis yumanensis, assembly GCF_028538775.1. Lineage (NCBI taxonomy): Eukaryota > Metazoa > Chordata > Mammalia > Chiroptera > Vespertilionidae > Myotis > Myotis yumanensis. The sequence goes on from NW_027223759.1 coordinate 18,692,161, forward strand.
TCACAACGCCAATGAGGAGTGCGAGGACACATTTCCTTTCCTTGCACTTGCAGTAGTAAAACCAGAATATACATCTGTAATCACATATTCCATCCCATTGATTTGCTCTCACGGGAAATGGAAGGCTAGTCATCAAACTCATATGCCTATTGAAATGATGTCAACTCAGAAAAATATTCTTTGTTTACCATAAAATCTATTATTTGGTACATATAAATTTACAGTATGTAGACTGGGTTTACAGCATCAGACAGTTTTCTTTAACTACCTTCCAGAGAAATAAAAGGGCATATTGGAAATGCATCATGCATGCAATGAAATACAACCTAGAAACATGTTCTCTAACCCTCTGCTCTGAAACACGATGAGTTGCTGATTTTTAAAACTGTTTGGTTAGTTTGAGCAACTGTATACTCAGCATCATCAGTCCTGGGGTTGAACTAAATAATCCGGTGCAAAGTAATTTACTTTGAAACCTGATTTATGTCTATTGAGCTGAATCAAAGAAACTGGATCATTGTAAAGGCCCACTTCTTAATGGCTCTGTAGCTATTGCCAGAATCACATTTGCAAGGCCAATTGCTTCCTTCCTTTATATAAAGAATTTATTTTAAGTGAACATCTTTTTATACATTTTTATTGACATGCACTATATATACATAGGAGTGCACATATTATAAGAATACTTATAACATGGGATGTATAGGATGTATCACTAGTAACCCAAAGTCCCCATGTGCCCCATTTCTAGTCAATACCCTGTAAATAGGATCATGCAGTATGTATCTTTTGAACTTGCCATTTTTCATTCAACATTTTTTGTGTGGAATTCACTCATATTATACATCTCTTTATTTTCTTTGTAAAAATGGAGATTTGATTTCATTGACAAAGCTATGTCCCTTTCTTTCCCATGAGAAATAACATTTTTCATATTAAAGTCTAAAGTCCCACCCAAAGTTCAGGGATTATGAAGAAATAGGAGAGGGGGGAATCTCTATAAACTAATTTTTTTTTCTTCCAGGGACGTAATAGTAATAGGATTGACTGAATTCCTATATTGGAACTGCTTCTAAAAATAGGTAAATGTTAAAAAGTACCAGCAGTGAAGCAAAGTTTCTATTTTTGAAGTATTTCATTACACCTAGCTCAATTTGTCATTTATCACCTTGCCCTTTACTCTGTAGTCAAGTCTTACAGTGTCCTAGAAAGAAAAGCAAAACTATCTAACAAGTGATCTCAGAAAGGTCATATCTGAAATAGAGAAGGTAAAAGAAGAATGACATCCAGGGTGGAATCACTGGAGACTAGAGAGACTGTCAAAGTATTTCCTGGGAAGGACAGCTCATCCTAGCAGGAATTGTGCTCTGTAATCTTTGTCTGAAACACTGGGATCAACCCAACCCCCAGTCCTTCCCTTGGCTCTCCTTTTTCCACCCCTCAGTTCTCAGCCTAAATGCCATGTCTCATGTAGCACCAGCCTCACACCTTGACTGGGCAGGCCCCTCGGGATGTTCTTCCATAGGCCTCTGGAGTTCTCCTGCCTGACACATAGCAGATGTTTAGCTAATGTTTCTTGAACGAGGGGAATAATAAAGGAATAAAATTAAATAAATACTGCAGTCACCCTCAAGATACAAGATCAATTTTAGCAATGAATCTTTTGATTTGCTTCCTTCTTCTTAGTGTTCTTATATCAGAGGGGATAAATATCTCTAACAAACAAACAAACAAATGAAAAATTCTTGAGTGTCACATAAATTCACTTCTTTCTACAAAGAAAATGTTTCTTTCTAGGTCAATGTAAGACTTGACTACAGGAACATGTACATAATAGGTTCCTTAAATTAGAGGTCCAGCTGCTTAGCATTTTGGTGTCAAAACCCACCGAATGAATGGGAAGGTCAGTAGAGCAAAAACATTTGCATTGAAAGAAGTACATTACACCATCACAGACAAATGAATCAATGTAGACTATCAAAATGACATCTTTAAAAAGACTTGTAACTTGGGTGCCCCTTCTCATATCCAGTGGATCCACTTAAGATGATGTATTTGGCAGAGAGAAGAGACAGTTAAGATGCTGTGTATTTTTATGTTTTTATGTTAACCTCTAGTTTCTTCAAAGAAATTAGACTCCTTTGGACTCTACTTTCAAGATTCATTGACTATAAGGAAATGCACTAAAATGACCAAGAGAGCATGTTAATAAAAAGTGTTTGGGACCCTAGCTGGCTTGGCTCAATGGATAGACCGTCAGCCTGCAGACTGAAGAGTCCCAGGTTCGATTCCAGTCGGGGGCACATGCCTGGGTTGCGGGCTTGATCCACAGTGGGGGGCATGCAAGAGGCAACCAATCGATGATTCTCTCTCATCATTAATGTTTCTATCTATCTTTCCCTCTCCCTTCCTCTCTGAAATCAATAAAGATATATATATATTTTAAAAGTGTTTGGGCTTTCTTTAAAAGTGATATGGATGGGCACATACCTACATATGTTGGTCCAGTCATCACAGTTGTAGAGGACCAGCATGACCAAGTGATGGTCTGGTCTGACACCTATAATAAAGTTGAAACAAGTATTATTTTGAGGTTTCTTTAAAGACAAGAAATTCCTAAAATTCCAAAACTGGAGAGGCCTCAGAGATTGTGAATTACTTAATCTGGTGGGCACTAATTATTAACAATTTAAACATAAAGGTATTTACATTTCTAATAATTAAAATTAATTTATAGCACATTATTCCACATGATAGCAGCAGTCCTATAATCCTAGCCATGTAACCAGTTCCCAGAAACTTTTAGCCAATACCTTAAAAAGCTAAACTGAAACTCAGTTTTATATCCTCTAGGACATTTTAAAACACAATATTTACTATTAAAATTTGATTTCAACCTATAAGTGACACAGAGAGTATCTAAATTAAGAATTCATCCAGTTTCTTTCAATCATCTACTCAATTATTCAAAACTCTCAGCCAAAGGAAAGGAAATCTTATGTGAAACTATTAAATGCATTAATGTAACTCAAAGATGATTTAATGAGCATTTTCCATCATTTACCAAATGGAAAATATTGGGCTTCATGTTGAGAGTACTACAATGCATACAAAATAGTCCTTTTCTCAAAAACTTTATAGGCTAGTGAAGTAGAGACACAAACAAAACTGTTAATAAAATTTCAATATATCGAGGTTAACATAGGATGTGATGGAGCATAAAAGAGGATTATTTCAAATTGGATTGTAGAAAAGGCTTTCTGGAGAAAAATAAAATGCTGTGGCTGATTCTTGAAAGATGAACAAGGGCTAACTGGGAGTGAAGATTAGAGCAGGCTGTTGTAGCCAAGGGAACACCAGGAATAAAGACACAATGTGAAGCAACATTGCCAGTGTGAAGAGTTATGAGCAAATCCATGGTGCACACAGACTGAGAGAGGAAGCTAGTAAGGCAGGTGTAGGCCAAGTCAGGAAGGATTTTGTGAGGCCTGTAAAGAAGTGAAACTTCAGTCTTTAATGCTAGGAAACCACTGAGAAAATGTAAAGAGAGGAGCTACCTAGTCAAATGTGCACTTTAGAGAGAGGATTTGGGTGCTAGCTGCACCATGAAAATGCATCTGGGGAAAGTGACACTGTTGGAAGCAGGATTGGATGACAGCTGTGCTCAAAACAAGAGATGGTGAGGGTCTATACTAGAGCATTGTTTATAGGAAATAAAAAGAAGTGGGTCAATTTGAGTTAAATTTTGGCAATAAAATAATGAGAACTTGAGAATAAAATATAAGAGTTGAGAGAAGGAAGCTGAAAGATAAGCCATAAATAGATTGGTTTTATGAGAATATGGCTTTAAACTGTAAGCATTTTGAGTTAGCGGTGACAGTGAGATTTCTAAGTAGCTCTCTCCAGCAGTCTATTGTATATATGAGTTGAAAGTTCAAGGACAAGCTCAAGATAGGGATACAAGTTCCATAGTTCCAAGAATATAGAAGAGAGTTAAAATAATAAAGGAGTTAAGCTTGCACCAGTAAACACTATTGGGCTGAGAAAACATGAAGTATAACAAAGAAACAAGCCAAACAAAGATACATGTGACTGTAATCAGATGATAAATCTGCATGGCTACCCATTTTTCTGTATTCTACTCATGCTAAGGTTCTTTCTTGGTGCTTCCAACGGTCAAAATGGTGACAGAAGATGATTTGACTTTGGACAGTGGGCACATAGTGCAATGAACAGATCTTGTAACATAAAAATCCATACCTGAAACCTATATGATTCTATTAACCAATGACACCCAAATAAATTTAATTTTAAAAAAAAGAAAAGAAAAGAAAAAAGGAACCCCTACCATCATACCTCAGTGGTTAAGCAACGACCTATGAACCAGGATATCACAGTTCGATTCCCAGTCAGGGCACATGCATGGGTTGCGGGTTCGATCCCAGAGGGGGGGGTTGCAAAAGGCAGCTGATCAGTGATTCTCTCTCATCATTGATGTTTCTATCTCTCTCTCTCCCTCTTCCTTCCTCTCTGAAATCAATAAAAATATATATTTGAAAAAAGAAAAAATATTCACTAAATCTTGTTCACTTTTATTTTAGAGAAGCAAAGCCAAGAGCTGATACTGGATTAACATTGAGAAAAATGTAAGTGGCCTGATGAAAACTGATTCTCAGTGATCTTAGAGAAATTCCACAGAAGGTGTTGGTGTTACCTACCCCACGCAGATAAATACATAGATCGCTGGATAAAGGGAACGGGAGTAATTTATTCTCATGCAAATAATTCTTACCTATACGTGCTGAAATGCTCATTTTTCAGTCCATTGGGTTCGAGTTAATGCACACAGAACATGTCTAGAATTGATAGGACTTCGAAGGTTTCCTTTTTAATTTTATTCAGATGGAAAACTCTAAGCGCTGCTTGATAGTTCTCGTACTTACACAACATCGGCAACAGGCCCCGCAGGAAGCATGAGGCCAAGGTTAAAGCCCTTCTAAGTCAAGATGCTACAATACCCAAAGAACCAATTTTCACAGTATTGCATGTCTTCTGGTATTTTATTGGCATTCCCAGAATCTGAGAGCAGAAGGGGTGCACTGGGACTCATTTTAGTTGCAGATGTATAACTCTTGGCATTAAATTTTCCTTAACTTTCAATAAATTCAAGGTTACTGCTTTAGCTTATTAGACTTCAGCTAATTTTATACCATGTACCAAAAAAAATCAAAAGTAGGAATGCTGTTTTCCTCAGAATATAAGATAGCCGTGGGTCCTAGTTTCTGCTGAATTAGCAAGTGCATGCTAAAGAAAGAACAGCTCACATAGCTTTTCCTCATGACTACCTTGGTGGTTGTCTGTATACAAAGGAGATGCCCCCTCTGATCACGTGGCATTCCCTTATATTGTTTCTTTATCATTAGAGATGAGTTTCTATATCCCTAGCTGTATTCATACTCTTATTTGAAAAATGGTAGATGAGAAGTAGAACAGGGGCTGGGATAGTATCTGTATAATATATGAGCACACTCTCTGGCAGCAGCTCAAACACAATCCAAAATGTATCTTCAGGGCAAAAAAATCTCTCATGCCATTCTATTAGCTTATGTGCCTGAAACTCAGCCTTCACTGACACATCATCCCTGGTTTCTCTGCATTAATCCGACCCAGTAATTTGATGAATAATATGTCACACCTAAATTTATATTTGAGTAATATTTTGCGATTTTCAACATATTTTCAAATATTCTATTTTATAACCTGAGAACTCACTGTAGTGACAGAGCAGCTATTATTATTGCATTTTCTTGTGGGAGAAACGGAAGCTCCAAGAGGTAAAATGGTTTGCACAAATTGTATGATTAATAAATGGTGGAGCTGATCTAGAGGCCCCGTCTTCAATGTCTAGCAAGCTTTAACTTCACTCTACCCCAGGCATCTCATAAAAATAAATAAAATCTCTGACATCTTAACCAGGCTAGGAATAGTGCCTAGTGTCACGGAATAAAGGATTTTTCTTATGTTTCTTAACTGGCTGGAGCAGATGACAGCACAATTGAGAAATAAACATTGTCTTTGACATTCCTACCCCTTCTCCCAGGGTCCCATTTTGTTCTCCATCTTTTGACCTCCAGGTCTGGATCCTGAGGCTAGCCCCTTCCCATCTCTTCCTAAGAAGCAATTCTCCTATTTCTTCACAAGATGCAAATATGGCCTTCTCTCTGAAGATTTTACTTATTTCTCCTGGAATCATTTATTGTTGCCTCCTACAAGGAACCAGAGAATAACTTTGTCATACATTTCAATATCACTCATTACATTATGTCTTAATAGTCCATATTATCAATTTTTCCCACTGGGCTGTGAATTCCCAAAAGACAAGTACCTATGTTTCATCTTTGTGTCATTCACAGTACCTGGAAGATGCTCTGGCACATAAGAGATATTCAAGAAGTGTTGGGTTCATGAATCTGAAAACATTTAGTCTAAACTGTCAGTGACAACTCTCTGACAATAACAGATAGATATAAATGTTAAGAGATGTCTGCAGAAAAAGGTCAATACTTAGCACAAAGCAATGAATCTCTGGTTGTGAAATAACAGATACTGTGATAGTAGGGGAAGATTCTAGGGACAGCAGAGTATTCCTATGATTTCTCAAATCATGTTACATAGGCAGTTTCCAAGACCAATTCAAATTATTTCGACCAACAAATATTTACAGTGGACATTTGATATTCATAGGCATACGTTCAGAGTCCTCTATATATCAGAACTTTTTGCAAAGGATCTTGGTTTTCTTCAGAACCACAGTCTGTACAAAATCACTTTTTTTTCCATTTCCAAGCCATAAGGTAACCACTTTTTTAAAAAATTTATTTGAGAGAAAGAGGAAGGGAAAGGGAGAGAGAGAGAGAGAAAGAAACATCCATATGAGAGAGAAACATTGATTGGTTGCCTCCCATACGTGCCCCTACCAGGGATCAAACCCACAACCTGGGCATGTGCCCTTCAGTGCATGGGACGGCACTCCAACCAACTGAGCCACACCAGCCAGAGCAAGGTAACCACTTTTTAAATTCTTATTAAATCATGTCTCTTATTTGACCTCCATTTTATACATTAAAAAATTTAGTTGTGAGCACTTGATGATGGCTTTTAATAAAGATCACTTAATGAGAACAGAGAACCACAAAGTCATGTTGAGAAGCACATGCTGGGACCCTCACAATTCCAGGGCCCTCTGGAGGTCACTTGGGACAATCCCAAACCTCAAATGTTAAATCTGCAAATGCCAGGAGTTTAATATATAATGAGTACCTGTTACATGCAAGACATTCTGGTGAGTGCTGCAGAAAATTCAATATGCATAACTGTCCCTGTCTTAAACAGTCTACTAATTAACCCACTACCTCTATCTCTGTTGTATTAGGATTTGAGCTTACATTTTTAATAGAACTCCCTAAAGAAATAGCCTAAAGCCTAAAGATGGTGCCTGGAATAAATGCTTCAATCTTCTCTAAGACCACTCACATACATAGTAAGTACTGATAGTTCAAATACTTTAAAAATATTAAAACCATAGACTTTTAAAATACATAATTATGCACAAGATGAAAATAGAACAAAAACAGAGGTAAGTAGGAGCGATAGTCACCAGATCAAACAGATTCCAGAATTATTCACAATACGTCTTAGACAGCTCACGCTGCTATGACAACAAAAGTCAACACGATGAAAATGACAAGTATGTATAAAGCACTGTGTTGCATGTTGACATACACAAGTTATCCTGTGGAAAAGCTATTGTTTAATTGTCTGAACTGTGAAATGAATTACCACTTTTTTCAAGAAACAAAATTTTTTATAAGATACCTGTGTGTACATGGACAAGACTTCAGAGTTTTAAATGGAAATGTGAGGACTACCTTGAAGACAGAGACTAAATGAGCTCTCCTGAGTCACGGGGCTTCAGGTACTAGCCAACTCTATAAGTCGACTAGGGACTGTGTACCACAAATTACAAAGCTGTGGTACGTACAAACTCAAGATGTCAGCAAGATTGGTTCCTGCCAAGGACTATGAAGGAAAGATCTGGTCTAGACCTCGCTTCTTGGCTTGTAGGTGATTTCTCTAAAGACCCTACCTCCAAATAAGGTCACATTCTCAAATACTGGGCATTATGACTTCAACATACAAATTTGGGGAGGACACAATTCAACCCATAACACCTATGGCACATCGCTAATACTTAAAATAATAGAAAGAAAAGGTTTTCTTCCAGAATGTTAAATTCTTTTCATCTAAACGTGAATGAATTCACTGGTCAAATGTTAGGAGGCAGGACCGAGGAGTGGCAGAATGAGGTCTTTGGTCTCAGCTTTTCAGATGTGTTATGACACCTGCACTGGTGAGCCCTGCCAGCTTCTCACTTGTCACTCCACATGCAGTGTGCTGGGGGATGGAGGGCAGTACTAGCAATGCCAAGATTGTATGTTTAATTCCCATCAGAGCTAATTAACTTCACTCATCCCTACTTGTATTCGGCCACGTGGCTGTTGCCTGCTGACCAAGGGGACAGCTAAGGCCAAAAACACCGTCAGGGCACTGGCTGTTCAAAAGCCCTGACTTCTGTTCTGAGTCCCAGAGTCTATTACCTTAGAGCAGGAAAGGGGCAATGGGAGGTTACATTTTCTGCATTCAGACTACCACTCTCATGTTATTTCAAACCTCCATAACCAGATGATTAAAACTGTGCAAAAACATCTTCACAGAATGGGACAGTCTATACAAAGCAATAAAAGGGAGCAGCAAACTCCGGTAGAATGACCTGAAGGCACTGTACCCTGGGATGAGCAACACTCTTCTCCTCTGGCCATTTCTTTCTACGTAATTAAATACATTTTAATATGGAAATAATTACAAATAAGTTTAAACTGAATAATCTCTACTTACAAATATTTTACTCCTCATTTAGCAACTATTCCAGCTTTTTCCTTTGTAAAAGATTGGGCATTCTACAGAATAAGCTTTTTAAAAACTTTGCCAAAAAAAAAAATGTCTCTATACTTCTCTCTATCTCTCTCTCTCTCTCTCTCTCTGTGTGTGTGTGTGTGTGTGTGTGTGTGTGTGTGTGTGTTTTGTTTTTGTCCAATCTTTGCTATAAATAAAGACAGAGGTTTTCACATGTAGATGCAGTAATCACATTCCCAATTTCTCATAAATGTATTCCAAATGTCCAAGTTTTTCCCTTCTAAGTGTAAAACTCAGCTCCTTCCTGCCTCAGAAACTCTGAGGCTTAGAAGTGATGTGGATTATAATGCAGAAAAGTCAGCTAGGAACACAATTCACTGGACTCTTCTATGCACAGATATGGGGGTGGGGGCCTCTATTTGCACTTTTCTCTTTGTTAATATCTTAGCAATGATGACCAGAGAACATGTCTAAAAGTGCTCTTGGTTACAAGCAACAGAAACTCAATTCAGTCCAACAAAAAGAGAATTTTTAACGCTCATAATTCAACAGTCCAAGAGTCCACTTTAGGCACAACAAGATCTAGGTGCTCAAATTTCAGGCATCTGTACCTTTTCATCTCTCAGGTCTACTTTCGTCATATAGGATCAACTAAAATAACGACACAGAGGTTCAACAGGAGCTCTCAAATCATATCCTAATAGTTAGTTTAGCAATACCAGAAGAAAAATATAAAACTTATTTTTTTCCAAAATTCCCAACAAGAATCCCAGATTTCATGATCACATGCCCATTCTTGAACCAATCAGTGTATCTAAGCAGATGCCTGGCCCATGTGTCTGCCCACAGAGGATAGGAGAGGGATCAAACCCTACCTCAATCATATGGATTGAAATAGGTGAGGGCTGGTTCTCCAAAGGAAAATTGGGGTGTTGTTATCAGAAGGGGAGGTGGCAGGCAAAAGCAATAGATATCTGTTATCAAAGGCCTAAGCTGTTAGCACAGAAACAAACACTATTATTCACAAAAGGGTGGAGTCAGAAAACACAGTAAGCTCACTACAAACTCATCATCATAATTGGAAAAAAATAAATTAAAAATCCATTTTCTACTGCTAGAGAACCAAGATTGCATTGCCATGTGGGCAACTAATTATAAGTTGTACTTATCATTTGAAAGCTGCTCTGTGGGTATGAGAAAACAGCAAATGAAGAGTGACACAGAAAGGTCATTGAATTCATCCCCAGCCGCCAATACAATCACACTTACGCCTTCAATTTTTGAAGACCCACAAAAACAGGTACTATCATCATCACCCATTATAATTAAGTTATTAAGAAAATTGATATATGTTGCCTTTCTAGCCCTCTCCATGCAAGGGACTAGGTCCTTCCGTACATGTCATTAATTCATTTTTTGTAATGATTAGTTTCAATGCTCCTGTGAGGCATGTTAATTTCTCACCAGGGAAAACTGAGGAACTTGGATAAAACTTGTGCTTCTGAAAGGCATGAATGTCCAGTCCTGATAATGATTCTTGGATCAAAAAAGTTCCCCCACTCCACAGGCTGTTCACAGGGACTTCAAGAGGCTGTGAAAGAGAAGATGACCTCATTAGGTGTGTGTTTTCAACTGCCAGTTACAACGTCCCTGTATGACACTTGACCCCTTGAATGATCTGTCCAGTGGTAGAGTCAGCCATAAGAATTGGGCCTTTTTTGGTCCCAGTGTAATATTCTATCATAATTAATGACAGTGTCACACTGTACTTAATATAAATTAATTCCATGTTTGTCCAAATAACCCAACATAATCTGTTTAAGTTTCATGCGTAGCCAGATTTTTGAATACATTATCTGGGCGAAGGAACTGCTCCAGATCATTTTTGGTTTATATTTGAAAATCAGGAATTAAATAAATAAAGGAGTCACCATATGTGCAGCCTGGGACATTGCTTGCAGCACTTAGCAGGGTCAGATTATCAAGTTTCATTGTTTGATATATATTTTTCAGGCTGGCAACAGAGTTGCAAGGAATTGATGGGAGCAGCAAATTCATTTTAAAATGGGTTTATCGCTTCATCAGGTATTCATTTAAGCAGAATCCACAGCATAACTGGGTCTCTTTGGCCCTATGTGACATGTTTTTCCAAATGGAATGATAATAAGTCTAGAGATGGAATATGTAGTTAAAGATTACCCATCGCCACAGGGCACCCAGAGAGTTAAAGGAAGAAATTACTTTCATTCTCAAGCTACTGCTCACTAGAGGATGAAGGCCAGCTGTTTTAGGACCCCACCAAAGAGGAAACTAGAGATGCCACAATGCTTTTGGGTTTTAGTAAATGAGGCTCACAGCTATGTTACAGGGAACCATCATAAGGGATTTCGTGTCTGGTGAGAAAAATTATAAATTGAGCATTAAATAAGGTATTACAATACATTTTCTTAGAGCTACTAAGCCAGATCAAATAGGGAAAGGGCATTAAATTAGTTAAGAAGATAAAATTATAATACCAAAAAATATTATTAAGAAATTTCAAGCTATTGCAGATTTCTAGAACATGGTGAATTTTGCATGTGATATACACACCAACCTAAAATCTGCAAAATCCAAACTCTAGCCTGAGATAAAGATTGTTAATTTTCTGAGTTCTTGTAGAGCACTTTCCACTTACTAAATTCTGTCATGACCTCCTCAATATGCATTGTTGATTTTCCAACTGCATGTTGACATTATATTTTGAAAATATAAAAAGCTATAGGTGGTATAATGGTATGTCCAACAACAATGGACAATATATACCATGGAAGTCCCGTAAGATTATAATAGAGCTGTAAATTCCTATTGCCTACTGACATCTTAGCTGTCATAACATAGTAGTGCAACACATTACTGTTTGTGGTGATGCTGGTGTGAACAAAGCTACCCCACTGCCAGTTGTATAAAAGTGCATGCCCCAGCCGCTTTGGCTCAGTGGATAGAACATCAGCCCTTGGACTGAAGGATCCCAGGTTCGATTCTAGTCAATAGCATGTCTCTCTCTCACATCAATGTTTCTCTCTTGTGTCTCCCCCTCCCTTCTACTCTCTCTAAAAATCAATAGAAAAATATTGGGTGATGATTAATAATCAATCAATCAATCAATCAATAGCACATAGGTTATAGAAGTAGGCTATACCATCTAGGTTTGTGTAATATACTCTGTGATGTTGGCACAACACTCAACAAAATTGCCTAATGACGCATTTTTGGAAGGAATCCCCGTTAGGTGGCGCATGACTGTATTGAAGGGCATAGCTTAGATCTACTATCTAAGTGGACTAAGAATCCCGCTACAGTCCAGACCACTGGTTCTCAATCTTGGCTTCATACTAGACTTATAAAATACCCCATGCCCAGGTCAATTAAATCAGAAGACTCACTAAGGATTGTCCCAGCCATCAATATTTATAATAACAAAACTCCCAGGTGCTTCCATTGTGCAGCAAAGTTGAGAACCATTGACTTAGAGCAGTTCTCGATGTGGGGTACCTAGAGTAGCAGCCTCAGCATCACCTGGGGTCTTGTTAGAAATGCATATCAGACCCTAAACCAAACCTCCTGAATCAGAAACCCTGGGAACAGTGAGCAGTAGAACAGACGGTCTAGGTCAGTGGTCGGCAAACTCATTAGTCAACCGAGCCAAATATCAACAGTACAACGATTGAAATTTCTTTTGAGAGCCAAATCTTTTAAACTTAAACTATATAGGTAGGTACATTATTATTAACTTAATTAGGGTACTCCTAAGGCTTAGGAAGAGCCACACTCAAGGGGCCAAAGAGCCACATGTGGCTCGTGAGCCGCAGTTTGCCGACCACTGGTCTAGGTGATTCTGATGGATGCTGAAGTGTGAGGACCATGGACCTAAAACTTGGAATGGCCCAAAGGAAGCTTGGGTCTGCAGACCAGACACACATCCCTTGGATCTCCATCTCTCACTGGTTTAAAGTGAAAGTTCAGAGAGCCAGGGTGGATCCAGGCTCTGATGAGTTTGAAGTTACTGCAATTTCAAACCTTTTTAAGAGAGAGAGAGAGAAAAGAAGAACACAAAATTCAGTACAAAATAAATATTTATTTAGAATCAGAGAAATCATTTTTTTTTAATTTCATGCTATTACATATCCCAAACTACAAGATAACAATGATTTATTAATTTATTTCCTGGGACTCCTTTCTAACACTCATTTCTTTATTTTTTCATTGAATACTCTTTAATTTATATTTCATAGAATAAAAATTTTGTAATATTTTCTGCAGAAATAAAAATGATAACCCATTCTTTCCTCTAGAATGATTTGTTTGTTTTACTAAAAGTTAAGAAAAGGTGTATTTGAGGATTTTGTTGAATTTGGGGAAACCTCTATTGTGTTTCATTCATATATGAGCTGTAGGATTTTAGGGCATTTTAAGTATTTTATTACAGCAACTAACCTTAAACACTCTCTGGATTGAAGTCTCAAACCAGAGCCTTGGAAGTGGTCTTCACAAATGAGAAGCCTAATGCTTCGTTTTCTTCATGCTAAATCTGCCTGGTACAGACTTTTGATAAATTACCCCAATCAACCCACCATCTAGGTAACTCATTCTACTTCTGGAGGGTGAGGGTGGGGGAGGAAATGCGACGGAAAACTAGTACTTAGGAAAAATCCTTCCTGATGGAATATAAATGAAAAGAATTTTTTCTTTCCTTGAAAAAGAAGGGCAGCTTTTGGCATTATCTACACATGGAGAAATGTGTGCAGTCCGCTAAGGTCACCCAACCAGACTCTCTCCCCTGTATGGCTCTAAAAAAGTGTGATGCTTCAGCTTCTAAAACTAGGAAGCCCCAGTGGGGTCCAGTGTAATTTTGTAGATAATGAAAAAGAGCCAAATGTATACTGTGGTGTGAGTGCCAAAGCCTGCTTCCTATCTTTGTGAGAGCTGACTGCTCAAAAATTAGAATACTGTTGAAGACCCTCATCAGATATATCCTGGAAGAGAATTATCATTTGGATGCCGTTCAAATGGGTTTTTACTTTGGTTTACTCTCAAATAAGTAGAACATAGAATATAGAGGACAAAGATAAAAACACTGATACAAAGGGACCACATGGCCACCCTTCTCACCTCCCAGGGGTGCAGTGAAGGCCTGGTATGAACGACCCACCTCCTGAGGAGAGCTTGAACTCAGTACTGTTAACCTCAGCCACTTCAACCCCCACTTTGCTTAACATACAAAAACAATGGTTCTGCCACTTAGGGAATACTTCTCCAGGTTCCAGTTCTCAAAATCCCCACCAGGCCAGCACTGTGGTATTCTCTCCTTACATGCACCTGCTTTATGGCCTCGGGAGCTTTCTATTTTTGTCCACTCACCTGCATAATACCTGGAACACAGCAGGTGCCCAACAAATATTTGTAAGATGAATGAATGGATGAGCTGAATATTTATAGGATTGCAAGATAGAATGTGATAAGTACATACATGAGAAATAGAAAAATTGAACCTGGTACAGTGTTTTCTTTTAACTTGATAGGTTAATAACACAGCAGCCTAAATGAACACCTCTTTACAAGCTGCCCTTTATCAGCATTTGCCTGCTGAAAGGCTAAAATAAAGGCAGAACATATCTCATTGAGGAATTCAAGAATGGCTTAATGAAGTAGGTGGCATTTTGGATGGGTTTTGAAAGATGGAATTTGACAGATGACATATTTCAGGAAGATATTCCAGATGGAGGGAACCTAATTAGCAAAAGACCTAAAAGTAGGAAAGCATGAGGTGTGTTTAGAGAACAGTAATACAGTTTAACTGAAATGTAGAATGTCTGAAGGGGGAGAATACAGTACTGCAAGTCTGGGTCTGGAGTGTCAATCTGAAGAGTTGTGATTTCCATCAGTAGAAATGTAGGTGCCCCGGGAAGTTTTGATGAGGAGAGCGACATGTCAGAACTCTACTTGGAGATGATGCATCTACCATCAAAGATGCAGTGAGGACTAGAGAAGAGAAGGGCTGCAGAGCCATGAGACCATCCAGGATATTAAAGCAATAATTCAAGTACAAAGGAGCAAATCTTAACTAGGATGGTAGCTCTGGAAATAGAAAGGAGGGGATGAATGTGAAGAACAGGCAGGGAAAGCTTCTGCCTAATGTGTCACATAGGACACCATGTGGGTATGGGGAAGTGGGGCAGTCAGGCATGGAGAAGAAGACAACCAAAAAAGCTCTGGAATTGCAATTGGAATCATCGTAGTAAACTTGCTGGGATGATACTGTGTAATTCCCAGGTGTTGATCCTGAAGATAGGGCCAGCAGACCACAGAGTGAACAGGTCTGTCCAAACCTTTGGAAGTCACCTCCAGGCCTAACCCAAGCTCCATGGGGATGGAAACTGGATCTTTCTTCACCATTAAATACTTGGCATATAATCTGGTTCCTACTAGGAATAGTTAAGAAATATTTGCTAAATAAAATAATGAAGATTATCATTGACTCAATGGAAAAGTTTAGTATAATGAGTGTAGAAATTAGGGATATGGATCAAGAAGAGAAGCTTAAATAACACCTACAAAACACACATTGCAAGAAGAAGGAAACCGTCTAATACCAGCAGCTGAGATATGATCATGAGCAGATTAGATTAAGCAGGTATAATTCATATGCTTAGAGTTCACTGGAAGATAGGAAAGAATTTGTACCTAGGATACTTATGGACCCTAGAGCAACAATTGAAAACTTAGAAGTTGCTGATGTTTTATAAAATCATGATTAGAAAGGGGTGGGAGGGTTAAGTCTCCCATGGGACTCCATTCTGATTGATCAGACTTTCTGGGGGGCCTGTAGAGAGAAACAGGTTGGGATATGTGAACATCTTAGTGTCAGAATGAGCTTTTCATGTCAAAGGTCTTGCTCCTCCATTTAAAACCCTTGAATGACTTCCCATTACACTTAGGAAAAATGCAAACTCCCTAACATGGCCCACATAATCCTACACTATCTACGCCCTGCCAGCCTCTCCCATGCCATTTTGCACCTCCAACTCTTGCAGCTATGACACTGCAAACTACTATCCTAGGTTTCCCCAAATGGGCCCTTCTCCCTCTTGTTCTACTCTCTGATTGGAACACCATACTTTCAACCACCCTTTGTTTCTCCCATCCATTCGCTTCATCTAATTAATGTCTATTTATTCTTCAATCTCAATTCAAACACCAGTTCTTTGAGGAAACCTTTGCCCTCTCCTTAGTTTAGGTCATATTTCCCTGTTATAGAGTTCTTAGAGTTCTATTTATCTTTCTTTACTGTACAGTCTTTATTATAGTTTATAACCAGACACTTATTTGTCTCCTTTTTAAGTATAATTCTTTGCCAATCAATCCTCATCTCCATGGTGACAGTGTTGCCTTTGGTTCACTTTTTATTACAAACATCTAGCAGATTGACTGGCATATAATGGTACTCTACAAAATTTTTAATAACAATAGCTAACTTCTCATATATATTAAGCATTTACTTAGATATTGTTCTAAGCGCTAACATGAAGGGAAGGCAATAGAATATGATGTAAAAAGCATGACTTTGAAAACAGCCTGGGTTCAAACCTCAGCTTTCCCATTTATTAAATGTATAAACTCAGAAAAATTAAATTCCCTGTACCTGAGCTTGCCCATCAGTGAAACAGAGATAAATACAAATCTGTGCGATGATGAGGAAACTCAGAATCAGAGGCATTGATTAACCTGCCCAAGGTCTTAAAACTGTAAGCAGTAGGATTTATAATCTGAATCTGCTATTCAACTACTACATGAAGACATTTCTAAACTTACTGTAAAGATAGGCAGAGATACATAAGTACCTGCACCTGTCCCTCACACCCTACCCTGCTCCTTCCTTTTCTTCAGACAGCAAGGAAGCTGTTAGGCCTAGACCAGTGGTAGGCAAACTGCGGCTCTTTGGCCCCTTGAGTGTGGCTCTTCCTAAGCCTTAGGAGTACCCTAATTAAGTTAATAATAATGTACCTACCTATATAGTTTAAGTTTAAAAAATTTGGCTCTCAAAAGAAATTTCAATCGTTGTACTGTTGATATTTGGCTCGGTTGACTAATGAGTTTGCTGACCACTGGCCTAGACCCATGAGAAAACATCCCAAGAAGTGAAATCAGGCCAAGAAGACTTTTCCACCAATGCCAGCATCAAACCTAGAAGACCAGCAACCACAGGCACCCTGGAGTGGACTGGTGACAAACACTGGTGCACTTGTGCCTCGCTGTTAAGTGGAATGTCACTTCACTAACAGATTTCAAATGTCACTCCTTTGCACATACATATCAATATGCTTTAATATTTATCACTTAATAAACACATGAAAGATTGCACCAAGTCTGTGTCCAATGATCCTTGATGATAAAGTATTAGTGGCCCAGTCCTTTTCTAGACCTAATGATATTTTGCTCCAATAGCCTGGCACTGTATCTCATAGGCAACAAATAAGACACTCATGCATAAAATTAATACAGTAAACTCTCTAGGCAGTGATAAATTTGGAAAAGCAAAGACCCACATAATCATTTCATCTCTCTTAAAGGCAGATTTCCTATAAAACCTTGAGTCACCTACCTCTTGACTGGTAAGGCTCTATTGGAAATTATGCCATCATCTCCCATGAAACCCAATAGGGCATGTGCAGTCAAGGTGGAAATAAAGGGTGCAGTGAAGCTGTTGAGGAGATGCTTAGAAATATGACCATTTTATTTTATGTGGGAAGGCTATTGATCTCTAAGCATTGAGAGAGCTCTCAGCTTGCCCTTGGTTATTAAGCTATCCTCACCATTCTGCTCAAATCAGTTCATCTGTGTATAAATGGGTCCTGATTCTCTTGTTTTATGCAGGGGCAGCTGAAGGTGAGTGTATGCCTGGAAACCTTTGGTAAGTAGCTGTATCAAGAGCATCATCATGGAAATGCAGGGTTGCCTTGATTTCTTCAATAGTTGCTAGCAAGTACCTCTCCTTTTTGTTTTGTTTTTAATACATTTCTTTTTATTTCAGAGAAGAAGGGAGGGGGAGAGAGAGATAGAAACATCAATGATGAGAGAGAGAGAGAGAGAGAGAGAGAGAGAACTTTTGATCAACTGCCTCCTGCATGCCCCACACTGGGGATTGAGCCCACAACCCAGGCATGTGCCCTGACCTGGAATCAAACCGTGACCTCCTGGTTCATAGGTCAATGCTCAACCACTGAACATGCTGGCCAGGCAACACCTCTCCTGAAAGCGTGAATCTCATGAAGATTTTCACAAATAAAACCGGAGTATCCTCAGCAACATTTTAGTCACCCACACAGTGAACCTTCCTGCTGAAGTTTGAAACAGAAACATTTCAAAGTGGATTTTGAAATATAAAAACTAAACAATATTGTATTTAAATGTGGATAAAAATCTGACTAACTCAGAGAAGTCCTGTGTGGTAGCCTTGCAAACTCAGAAGACCTAAAATAACCACAAAGGATGGTCTGAAATGAAAACCTTTCATTAAAAGCAGTTTATAGTGGGTAGTCCTGTCAGGTCAGTATCTTCCCTGACAAAGATCAACTTCGATCTTTACTGAGCCTATTATCTTTTTTTATCTAAGATCATACCTCTGGAATGTCAGGGTAACTTGTAACTTCCCTTTTTCTGGACCCCTCAGGGCACTACAAATGGCACCAGAGAGCAGACCACAGATTTCCTAATTGTTATTGTTATCTGTTAATTGTTGACTGTTAACCATCCTATGCCCACCTATGTATCTATCATTTTACTTTATATCCAATCCCAGAGGTTTCCCCTGCTTTGCTTTCTCTCACCTCCCTAATCTATCACTAATGGATTTCATGTAATCCTCTTTCATCTCCTTCTTTGGTGGCAATTTATAAAAATGGGTGAAAAACCACCATTGTCAGGAGCATTATCCCAATACCTTGAGATGCTGCTTCCTGGCAATTGTCAACAGTTTGACTCAAATAAACTCATAAAAATTCTTCACAAGTTTTAATGTTTTCTTACTTTAATACAAAAATTCCCATTTATAGCTTTTGAAAAACAAAGGAGGTAACCATTGCTGCATAGATCCCATTAGACCTCCCCGAGAAGAGGAAAATGAAGTATTTGAAATATTTAGGGAATACCCTGTTAATTTGCTCAATGTGTCATGTTATACTTGGGTAGCATCTGACAAAAATAAGGGGTTCTGGTTGAAATGATACTGAGGATGGCTGTTGGGCTTACTTCGCCAGGCTCAATGCAGCATCTCTTAGGGACTTCAGATGCCTGCTCTGACATTTCTATTCTTATTGTAAAAGTGAGTTTTCAGAATGAGTGCCTCATCGCTACTGTGCAATCAGTAAATTATACATGTGAGTGTGTTTGATGGATTCCTTTTGACCTTGATGGTATTTGTTTTTTGTTGTGTCATTTCAAAGAAGGAAATGGAAAACAAACATTGTCAACTAAGATTCTCTTTTTACAGAAGGAGAACACTTCCTTTTTACCTTCTCCAGGTGGGGGCCTTGAACCACAACAGTAGTTTACATATTAAATTGATAACAGGAGTCTCTGTGGAAAATGAAAGGCAAGCTAAAACACACCCCGAGGGGATTATAAGGTGCAGAAATGTGATCTCAGGCTCTGTATAACCAACGCATTAATATTAATAGTGAGTTAGGTGTACTTGCTTAGCAAGCAGCTCTTCTCCCCAGGGTGTTCTCACCACAATGACAATGCCCACTGCTCCCATTCTGTTTCCTGACTTTGAAGTCCAGGTACCAGGATGTTAGCACTTTCTTGCTGATTTCTCCTTTTCCTTACAGGTTAGAAAGAGTCCCAACTCGTCCTTCAAATGTAATATACACTTTGTTCCATATTTGCACAGGGATGTCCCTTCCTCCACCATCCCTTTATGAAGGGTTCTTTTCCCTCTATTTCCCCCATCCTTTTATTATGCTGAAGTATAGCCTTTCTAATAGTAACAGTACGAAATCCCTGAATTACGGGAGCTTAGTTTGAATCAAATATTAAGTGAAAAAACTAATAATTTTAAGTGCACCTATAACGTTCCTGGAAAAACACAACCCGCCAGAAGAGAAACTGCCTTTCACTCTGCCACCATCAGAGCTCCTCTCTCATCTGAGGGTAATTTTTCCCATTTCGTTTTCAGTGGTACATGTGTCTGGTAATTTAGAGAAAATATGTGAGTAAATGTAATTACTGATAAATAACATGGCACACATTGTTCAGGATGATAGGTTTTTATGTGTTTCTACTTGTGTTTATTTATAAAGCATTTTAACAAACAACAGTTAAAATTACCCCATTTTGCACCCTGCAAATGAATCATTCTAAAAAAGCTACGCAGACATATCAGGCCTGCCATAGCATATGTTGGGTCATTGTGAGGTTAGAGGAGACATTCCATTTCTTAGCCTATTTTGGCTTTTTGAAAGATCAGATCTCTGTGCAGAACAAACACAAGAATTTTATATGTAAAAAGACCAGATGTCTTGTCTCATTCAAAAACTACTCATCGGGATCATTGCCAGAATATATGTAAGCTTACTTAAATCTACATCACTGTTACAGACTTATAGATACTGAGAACAGACTAATGGATACCAGAGGGGAGGACGTTGGGGGGCTGGGTGGAAAAGGGGAAGGGATTAAAACATACTTATTGGTAGTTACAGAATAGTCATGAGGATGTAAAGTACAGCATAGGAAATATAGTCAATAATATTGTAATAACTACATATGCTGCCAGGTGAGCACTTGAAATTTCGGGGAGAGGGGGCACTTTGTAAAGTATATGACTGTTTGACTGCTATGCTGTATACCTGAAACTAACACAAAGTCATATTGAATGCAAACTGTAATTGAAAAATAAAATTTTAAAAATCTCCATCATTCTTTTCTCTCCCCAATAATTGCATCTTTTGGTAGGCGTGTACAAACAAATAATTCTCACTATTGGAAATATAACTTTTATCTGCTTAGAACCCCAAAGTGCTAGAATGTTAAGCCTGAAATAACATTTTAAAGTTCATTTCACAGATGAGCAAGAGAAACCCCAGAGATAAGTGGCTTACAAAAATAACACAGTAATGGGACATATTGTATAATTGTACAGAACTGGGAAACCTAGTATATTATACTGGAACTTCCTATTAAAAATAACGGATTCAGCCCTAGCTGGTTGCTAAGTGGTTAGAGCATCAGCCTGCAGAGTGAAGGGTCATGGGTTCGATTCCAGTCAAGGGCATGTATCTTGGTTGCAAGCTCAATCCCCAGTCCCAGTCTGGGTGCAAGCAGGAGGCAACCAATCAATGTGTCTCTCTGTCTCTCCCTTCCCTACTTCCTCTCTCTCTAAAGATCAATGGAAACAATATCCTAGGGTAAGGATTAACAACAACAATAAATATGAATTCAAGTCATGTTTATCTCCTCTCTTTATACCACTAAAATGTTAATATGTAAATGTTTTAAAATATGAACTCATCACAGCAAAGATAATGAGAAAACAGGAAGCCTGTAGATGAGAGGTTTCACAGAATTCTAGAACATACAGGTGTATGAAGAAGGGGTAATTAATGGAACAAGGCAGAGGGAACCAGCCTTCTCAGGGTTAACCTGTGAGGCAGATGGCAGGAGCCAAAGGAAGTCCCAAAGTAGCTAAGGTCCAGCAGACCCAGAGATAAACCAGCCCGGGATATAGCAGAAAGACAAATAGTTTTACAAAAGAATTTTCCAGAAATAAAACATGAGTTTCAATAAAATAAAGCTTTTGAGAAGAGTGTATGGGAATGTATATGACAAGGAAGATGAATACAAAGCTCCTTTGAAATGCCAGGAAGGAAAAACAATTGTTATACAAGAGCAGATTATAACAACTAGCAATTGGCCTTATCTTAAATCCACAAATTTATGAATTGTTGAGATAATTTAATTTAACAAACATCTATTGAGCATTCACTAAGACAAAGAACTATGGGAGTTACAAGTTGAACAAGAAAAAGTCCTAGTCCTCCAGGAGATTAGGTCTGGTGGCAAACATATATACGGTGTCCCAAGAAATGTATACACACTTTAAATAATTACCAGTTCCAATGAGTTAAATCTAAAAAGAAAGAAACATCAATTGAGTTATCAGAAAAAAAGTGTGTATACATTTTTGGGGGACACCCTGTGTATACGCATCAAATGATCATATGAGACATACCAACATGCATTCTATGATAATGGTGCAAGCAACTGTAATAGCTCAAAAAGAGAAAGATAATTCAGACTGTGGAATCCAGAAATATTAGACTGATAATCACGAACATGGGATGAATTAAGAGTTGCCATGAAGAATGCATTTGCCAAATCATGGAGAGCCTGGAATCCCAGAGAAAAGAATTTGAACATATTGGAAATGCTTAAGCAGCATGGAGCCATCAAATATATATATATAATATATATATATATATATGTATATATATAACAATTAATCATATTTTTAAAATTAATCTAATAAAGGTATGATTTACATCCAACACAATGCATCTGTTTCAAGGGAATAGTTGATGCGTTTTGACAAATGTATATACTTGTGTAACCACCATCCTAATCAAGATACAGAACATTTACATCATCCCAGAAGTTCCCCATGATTTTTCAGTCAGTCTTCCATTCTCTACCTGGGAGACTATGGATCTGCTTTCTATCACTATAAATTTTGTCTGCTCTGCACATTTATATAAATGGAATTATACAGTATTGACTCCTCTGTATCTGGCTCGGTTCACTCTGCATAATGTTTCCTGAGCTTTATCTTGTCTTGGTGCTCCTGCCCATGTACCTCAGAAGGACACTCCTCCATCCACAGAACTGCCCACTTGAACAGATCTGTACTCAGCCTCAGTTCCTCTACTGCTGTATAACTCCCACCCCCAAAACTTAACAAATTATAAAAGCAATGAGTATTTGTTTTTCTTATGAATTTCCCTTTTGGGCAGGACCCAGGAGGAAGCAGCTCACCTCTGCTCCACATGACCTCAGTGGGGCAGCTCAACCAAGCTGGAGTCTTCCCTTCAAGACTGTGCGCTCACATGGCAGGCACTTAGTGTGGCTTCAGGCTGAGAGATTGCCCTGGGCTGTCAATCAGGGCCTTAGTTCCTCTCCATAGGGTGCTTGGGCTTCCTCCCAGCATGGTGGTTAGATTCCAAGAACTAGTTTTTTCAAGAGACAGGATGTGGAAGTAGAAGATGCTGATCTCTAAGGGCCTGGTGTCAGGAACTGACATCACTTCCTCTATATTCTATCACTAAAGCAGTAGCAGAATTGATCCAGGATCAAGGGGCAGAGACATGGACTCTCACCTCTTGAGGGAGGGAATACCAAAAACTGCAGCCATATTTAATCTAGCACATCTTCCTATTCAAGGGAGAGGCCTTTTAAAGAAAAGATTTATTCAACAGCAAAGGAAACTTACACTGGGCACCTACACAAACTCACCTAGTCTTCTTGTCAGACATTTTATTAAAAGGTGGGTGGGAAGAGATTAACCAAAGAACTTATATGCATATATGCATAAGCCTTGGACACAGACAATAGTGTGCTGAAGGCGTGGGGGATGGAAAGGACAGGCTAGAAGGGGTCAAGGGGTAAAAAAGGGCATATTTGTATAACTTTGAAAATAAAGATAAATTTAAAAAGTAAAATAAAACAAGGCAGAAAAGAGAATGATCATGATGAACAAACAGAAGAATAGTGGGGAAAACAAAATTGATACAAATACTTGGAAATCACTTGCTTCCATTCAAATTTTAATTCAATTCTAATTTGTAATTATTCCCAAAGATAATGGAAAGGATATTATTACATCTATAAAACAAGCACAAACAGGTTGCAATTAGAAAAGGGGAGAAGAATCTAAGAACAGAATGCATTCCTGGAAATTATATATATTTACTAAAATATAAAATTCACTACAGAGGCTAAACCTTAGAATGGATATGGCTGAAGATCAAGTTAGACATCTAAAGACAACAAAAATAAATCAGCCAGAACTTAAAGCTAAAAGACAAAAGGATGAAGCAGGGAAAAATTAAAGCACACAGAAACTTGTTCCAGAAGGCACAACATATGTCTGCTAGGCACCCCATAAAGATAATATGGAGAAAATTAAAGGAAAGAGGTGAGCAAAAAAAGAGAAATTACCTAAAACAACACCAAAAAAAACCACAACATCAACAAAAAAAAAAACAGGCATTTTCAGATGAAAAAGTCATTTAATTTCAAGAAGGGTGAATGACAAAAAGCTCCCACTTAGCTGTTTAGGGGTGAAATTTTTGAAGTTTAAGATTTAAAAGAAAGTTCTAAAAGTTAGGGCGGGTGATAGAATCTGATAGTAAAATTGGCATCAATTTTAACATTAACACTGGATTCTATAAGAGAATAATTAATGCTTTCATATGTCTGAAGAAAAAAGATCTGGACTTATAATTTTATAACTAGCTATCAAGCAAATATGTGGACAAAATAATTCCATTTTCAGATATCTGAGGACTCAGCAAGCTTATCGCCCAAGACCCTTTTTAAAAGAGATCTTAAAGTTATATCCCAGCAAAATGAGGAAAGAAATCCAAGAAAAAGAAATAGGATCTAATAGTGAAACCAGCCCAAAAGTGCAATGAGAATCCCAGGATTATATCAGTAAAGCAGGTCAGATTATAATAAAGTAGAAGCTCTAGGAAAAAATCATTCAATTATATTTGTTTAAAAATGTGAAAACTATTCACAAGGGTTCCATAAAAACTAAAATAAATGCATTTGAAAATTCTGGGAATAAAAAAATAGCTTTACAAAAAAATTATGGTCCAAATATGAAACCCACTCTTTAATAAATGAAAGAAGAATCAATTTATCTCAACAGGGAGAATATTCTCCTTCAAATAGCATAGGTTCAGTGACGTAGCATTATATTTCCTTCTCTCTGGATCTAATTATGGACTTCTTGATTTAGTGTTGCAATAAATAAGTTTTACATAACCTACAATAATAAAGGCATAATATGCTAATTAGACCGGAAGTCCTTCCGGACAAAGCCAGGGCTGGGAGGGAAGGGAAACCCAGGTCCCGGGTGTCTGCTGGTGGCCAGAGGGAAGCCTGGGTCCTAGGTGCTTGAGGGAAGCTGGTGCCAGCAGCCGGGTGAAGAAAAGCCAACTCTTGCACAAATTTTGTGCATCGGGCCTCTAGTCATTACATATTATGTAATGTTCAATGTTTTAATTTTATAATTCACCCTGTGGACAGATACAAAATCCTATATACAAATATATATCTTTTAAAAAGTAGATATATTAAAATAATAGATATATTTATATGTATCTATGCATGTGCATATAGTGCATGTACATACACATGTGTATGTGTGTATCCTTATATACAGCAACTCTATAAAATTAATTGGATAACAGCCCAGGGGTGAAAAAGAGTGGCAGAGAGTGTAGGTATGCTAATTTCCTAATTTCACATAGATACGGCTTAAAATTAATGGTTCAAAAAAACAGAAGTTAAGATGTGCAATTTATAATTCTAGAGTAATAATTAGAAGATCGAAAAAGAATAACACAACTTAAAAAATTCCTGATATGAATGGCTGGTAGAATATTTACTCTAAGTTCCTCAGTTATTCTAGTGTTTAGTATAACTTAAAGTCATTAAATCAAGAAATAAGATCACAGGTATGTCATTTAGTGTTATTGAGGTCACCAACTTTTGAGGAGGTAGCAGTAGGAAGGGAACCCAAGACACATCCTATGGCCCCCCAAGAAGGGACGTGACTTTTTGGAAGCAGCTCTTTTGAGCAGAAGGCAAACCCTTCTTGCTGAGCAGCTGGAATCTGGGAGCTTCAATCCTGGAGGGGAAGCTGGGGGCTGCACCACAGCATCTGCTCCAGCAGGCAGCTGGAGTGGTTAATACCTCTGCGTTCATGGAAAGGGGACTCCATAACCAGGTTTGTATTGTGTAGAGATTTCCTATGTTACTCAGTAATTATAAGATGGTTCTCTCTCATTTGTAGTAAAAATACTATTCATGTTAGAAATAGCATAAAATAAATCCAAATAATTATTTCCAACATGAGTATCTTTTTGTAGTAGACTCTCTGTAAAACTATATGCAATTAGGATATAGTTGCTCAAACCCTCCAGAACATAAGGCATATTCCTCTTCTTATGCAAAATGAAGCATTAAAAATGTGTGAAAGTCTCATCTCCTAATTATAAATTCTCTCTTAAATTTATTCTACTCCTACTCTGTATCATGAAAAGATAGTAATGCATATTCAATTGTATCACTCCTTCACCTATAGGTTACAAATACAATAAAATTTTGTTAATTCTGTTTTCACTAGATTAGATTTATAGATATTGTAATAGAGGATGTGTAGAGATTCACTTTTGTTCTATGATTTTTAAAATAGCTTTAGAGTTTCTACAAAAAGGTTATATTCATAAAAATTCAACAATTCCAGGAATGTATAAGAATAAGGCAATTAATCACGAAAATCACACCATTCAAAAAACACCACAATGTTAGCATCACTCTAGATAACTCTGTACAGATAAGTGGTAGTTGGATGAATGAAGAGGTAGAGGAAGATAGACATAATAGAAAAAAATGTATAAATGGGATTACATGTACATACAAATTGATAGAATTTCATCTGTACAACAAATGTATGCCTATATGTCAAATTCTTCGAATATTTATGACAGTAATCATCTAGCCCCTTAAAGCTTCTCATTAAAAACCTTTGTGGCCAAAACCGGTTTGGCTCAGTGGATAGAGCGTCGGCCTGCGGACTGAAAGGTCCCGGGTTTGATTCCGGTCAAGGGGGCATGTATCTGGGTTGCGGGCACATCCCCGGTGGGATGTGTGCAGGAGGCAGCTGATCGATGTTTCTCTCTCATCGATGTTTCTAACTCTCTATCTCTCTCCCTTCCTCTCTGTAAAAAATCAATAAAATATATTAAAAAAAAAAAACCTTTGTGCTTTGTGATCTAGCCCTTTTCCTAGCCTAGTTTAATTTTGACACCCAAATTATTCTAAGCTTATAATTTTTGTAGAAATAAAAACACTGCCAAAATATAGTAAGCATTTACAGTGTCAGGCACTATGTTAAATACTTTTACAAGGCTCTTCTCATCTCATTCAATGCTCCCAAAATGCCCATAAAAAATGAGTCCAAACAGTGGTTCAGCCACATGTCCTAGGTGAACAGCTATGTATCATACTACATCTAAACCCAGGCTTTGGATTCTAGAGCTTGCACTCATAGGCATTACTCCACACAAAACTCATAAGCCCCTGATTAAAATAATCTAGCATATAACCAAGAAATTAATATCTTCCTCATTTAAATTTATAGTGTCTTAAACTCATGATGATACATTGCCATGTTCAGTAAATAATTAAGAATCTACTCGATATCAGGTACTGTGGTGTGGGGCATAGAATTGAGTGGAAAAAGGAAAAAGTAAAGAAACATTTGTCCAAGGGACTTTATCACAAAAGAACAAAGTAATGGCCAAAGGACATGGCTTGTTTATTGTTATAATATTTATATTTACTGACTGAGAAATGAATTGTGGTTTATTTCTTGCCTGTCCTTTTTCTATATGTATACATTTTCTTGTAAAAACAGAATATATTTCCAGCTCCATCCTGTAGTCTCCTGAGCAATCCCGATACCATTAACTATTATTTTAAAAAATAATTCTTAGTAGCTCTCTGGATGTAATTTTAATGGGGGCATTTTAACTTATGGTGGGGCTATAAAATATTTTAATTACTCCCCAATTGTTTAATGTTTATGCTGTTAACTTTTTTCTATCATAAAACAATATATTTAATAAACCTTAGGAAGGTCCTAGAGCAGAAATAAAATGATTCAACTTTTTCAACTTTTCAAGACAAGAGGATGAAATTTATTCAAGTGATTCTCTGACACTTAGAATCCCAAATAATTCATCTCCTAAATAGTGTTCTCTCTACTTTTTTTCCCTGTATGAACTGACAATTTTATTTTCTTCTTTAATCTTTTCTCTGATCAATGTATTGTTTTCTCCATTTCTTTTCTGTTTTCTTGGCTATTTTTTCTGTGTGAGGGCCACCTTTGACACCTAAAATAGCCAATTAGAGAATATTTAAATTTCTGGGGAAAGCAACTCTTATTCTTTCTCATTATTTTACTGTCTCTTGTTTGCCAATAAACACAGGAAGATTCATACAGCACCAATCTGTATCCAGTTGCCCAGTCTGAGAGTTCACCATCATCACTAAATGAACACTTGAGCTTTGGTTTAGAAAACTCAAGCACTTCTAGCTGAGGTCCAATTCTTCTATGTGATATTAATGCCTTTGATTGTGTTCTTTCCCTTACCCAAAGGAAATAGTTCAGTGGCTTAACTTTTTTTTTTTTTTTTTTGCTTTCATGAATTTAAAAATAAATAAATAAAATAACCCAAAGGCAATAAATTATTCATCATGTTGCTTAGTCTTAAATCCCAGGTTACTTTTTTTCTATTACATCCACATATATTCTTTCCTGTCCCATAATACTTCAGATACCAGTTAATAAATACATGCGCTTGCATGTTGATCACTGGGTTTAATCACATAAATGCTTATAAAGTCCAAGGGACTAATTATTTTAAGCTTCCTACTGCATCAAGGAACATTTCGTTGGGAATTGAATATTAAAAATGCAAAAGACCTCTCTCTAATGTAAAATGTAAACTGTTTTATTCTCATGAGGAAAGATAGTATAAGCTAAAAGAAAATTGCCTCCCCCCCCCCAAAAAAAGCAAATATATTCTAATTGGCTTCCTTGAATCCATTTTGATTTTACTTCTTAATGAAAAGTTGGAGGAGAAGCCATTTAGTTTGCACAAAAAGACTAGAAACCAATCATCATATGTGGTACTAAAAATGCCTCTGTAATTCCATGTACTACATTTTGGGGTTAGTCATTATAGCTATAACTAAAATGATTAAAATAATCTAGCATATAACCAAGTAAAGAAGTGGTATCCAATGTTTAAATATTGAATATGACCTCTTGTATATTAAAATGAATCTCTTATGGGTCAATTAATGCAGGACATCTGCCCCAAGGCTTTACCAATGTGAATACAAAACTAACAATAGGACAAATACTGGCTTTGTTAGTTTTGTTAAATGTGTCAGGTATCTAAAGGCTGCAAAATTGATTCATGGAATAACAAGAGGATGGATAAAAGGGGTCAGAAGCTGATGAAATATTTGTATTTAACAACATGGGACCATTTTTGAGAATACCTATATACACTTTTGCTGACTATTAGTACTGGGAATAGGTTTAGGAGACCATTCTGTCTGGTAATTTTTAATTTGTGTTTCACTGAGTCTTTGGAAACTTCCACAGAGGTTGAATCAATGGCATGGAGAAAGAGGAGGAGGCTAAGCAGGGCTCCTCCACCTTTTAATCAAAGTTGCTCAGCCCTTATGTCTCACAAATTGGATGAAAACCTAAAATTTTATTTTAAAAATGAGAAATAAAATTCTTTGGTCCACTCCTTCATATTACAGGTGGGAAAACTAAATACCAAGTAGGTTGTCTACCTACCATGCAATTACCTGGTGGTAAATCAGATGTACTATCCAACCCTTTTACATGACCCAGCAGCTTTAAAAAAAAAAATGGTACTACTTTCATAGTCTCAAAAGTCTACTGTGAATTGAAATTTTCTAAAAATGAGATTATTTTTGGTCAACTGTCTTTTCTTATTTTGCTGACTACTTTAACCAAAGCCAAGGTTTAGTTGCCTCCCTCCACAAAAACCAAACTTGTTAGGCAGGTGCTGGTGAAAAAGGAAAGAGGTTTATTCAAGCGACAGCCACCTGAGGAGATGGGAGACTCTTGTTGCAAAGCCCATTTCAAAATCTCAATACAGGCAGAGATTTTTATAAGAAGGGAGAAGGAAAGCAGAACAAAGAAATTAAGGGGAGAGAGTTGAAAAGTTCTCTATATTCAGGCCAGCACAGTCCATTTTGATAAGGATCTTGAAACTGGTCAATTGATGGTCTGGTATATGTCATCCTGGTTTTATATTTGAATGTCACCAATTCTCCCAGAGCTGGGATGACTGAAGTTTTGAGTCTGTACCTTATGAAGTTAGTTCCTAGGATTGTTATACAAACATGCTATTTATCTACAAGCTACATATTAGTCAGAATGAGCATTTACAGAAACAATGTCAAAAGAATGGTGGGGTGGGTTACAATTCCCCACTGTTACAATACAACTGTAAAGTTAAACTTGGAGAAAATTATTAAAAGGGAAAGGTTTTATTTCTGTGACCTTTCCCTTTTATGATCCAAGAATCTCTACTAGGTTTGTAACTTTAAGTTATTAAGCTTTGTTTTGCCTTAATGTTTTCATTTTTTAAATGATTATAACACCATAACATTAAACAGCAATGAGATGCCATTTCACATAAAAATCCAATGATATCAGGTGTTGTTGAAAAATGGGTAAGTTTGCACTCAAGTACTGCTCATAAGAGTGGAATTCAGTTCAACCTTTGAATACAGTTTGGTAAAATCTAATAGAGTTGACAACATGATATTTTATAAGCCAGAGATACTACTTCTAGTTTTATGTACCTAAGCATCTTATAGGAGACCTACAGGAGGATGCTGATTCTTAAAATGGAAAATTAAAAACCAAAGTCCACCAACAGAGGACTAGGCAGGGTAGGTTTCCAGTTTCCCACCTGAGGAGCATAGAAGGCACTATTTTATCCAAACAAGTAAAAAGCCAAACACACTGAAAAATCAACAACTTTTCTTGGATGCATAAGCAAGGGGAAGACATGCAGCCCCCAGTAGGAGAGACAAACAGGCACCTACAGGGAGTTGTGACTTATCAGAGCAGAGATGTTCAATGAGGGGAGCCGCGGGGGGAGGGGGGGGACGAGCTTCCAGGAGAAAACCTTGAACTGCAATTGATGAATTGCTGGAGGCTCAGTGCATACAAGTCGTGGGGGAACCCAATCATAGGTGGCCTCCCAGAACATTGTGAGATTGACCTCGAGGAGTGTGAGCCAGTTTTCACAGTGAAGATGCAGAAATATGGGAGAAAAATCCCCTCAGCTTCCAGCAAGGGAAGGGGACTAGAAACCATTTTGAAATCCAGCTGAACATTGGGGTCTTCTCAATAAAGCCTGCCCTCAGGAGAAGCTGGTTGACCGTAGCCTAACCTCCTAGACTAGAGTATTTGTAGA
Organism: Myotis yumanensis; assembly: GCF_028538775.1. Classification (NCBI taxonomy): domain Eukaryota; kingdom Metazoa; phylum Chordata; class Mammalia; order Chiroptera; family Vespertilionidae; genus Myotis; species Myotis yumanensis. Next base: position 18,723,498 of record NW_027223759.1, read on the forward strand.
GCCCCATTGACTTGGGGAAGGGAAATACCCAACTCCACCCCGGTATTAGGGTACATGGTGCTAAATGTAAGCGAATTTTCTTTGTTTCCATGGAAAATATTTCATCAGCTTTACAATGAACTGTAATTTATGACAAATATTCAAACATTGGAAAATGTCAGCGATCATATTATTGGACAGGATTCAAATAATGTAATGTTTACATCTCCTGGCAAGGTTAAAGCACAGAATCGAGTGCCAAAATTGACAATTAAAGGACTGATTCTGCTTCCAAAACTTGTTATTTCTTGGAACACCACTCTTAAGATTTGTCTAAAGTATATTATGCATATAAACGTATTTCTTTTATCTGCAAGAATGACTCACACTTAGCAGCAGACAGAACCAGGACCACACACTCATCATATGACTACAGTCCCAAGAAAGACTCGTTAAACAGTGACCATGCCTCTCCTACACACTCCTTTCCTGGTTCCTGAGGGACCAACAGTTGTAAACTTCAACTCCACCTGTCAGTGTTTTCTGCCTTCAACGTGATGTGAACTGATTCCTTCCAACCAGTAATATCACTGTTTTGATCACTAAATTTTCATTCTTGAAAGAGAACTCGATTTTCCCATTTTCCTAATTTTTCTGATTTTTTTTTAAGATTTGTGATTTCTTAAAAAAATCTTTAAATTTTCAAAGAAATGCTAAGAAGGAATTCCCATATGGAAAATATAATCTACACAGTAACACACAGACTCAAGTAATATTCACCCTATTCCTGACTGTGATTACAGCTAAGAAGGGACAGGAGATGAGTATAGAGAGAGAAATAAAAGGAGCTTAAATTGTATCTGCAATGTGGTCTTTTATGAAAACTTCAAAACAAAAATGATAAAATTATGTCTGCTAGTTCTAACAGAGAGTGTATATGTGTATTTGGTAAATTATTTTACTTTTCTGGGCTTTTTGAATCTTTCCAAAGAAATTGGTAAGGCTGGCTCCTGGGTCTCACTGCCAGAGGTCCTAATTTTGTGGGTCTTGGGGGAAAATTGGGAATCTTCACTTTTGTTAATGCTGCAAAGGATGATGGGGGTAGAAAGGCACTCAGTAAACTTGGATAAGCGTTGGCCATACTCAGGAAAACCCAGATGCAAACAGAAGGTACCAGCAAAGAATCCTAAATCAATCGTGGCCAAACAGGATTTGCAAATCACATCCAAAGAATAAGCCCAGCATCTGGAGGAGCCCGGTGCCTTTGCCCAGGGTGTATGGTGGCAGGAAAGGCCCCCTGATGCTCATGCCACCCCGTCCACCATTGTTCACTGGTTTCAATAGCATGGTGGGTGGGGAGTGGAGGAGACAACAAAGCTCTATATTGAAGAAGTTCTTTAAGAGTTTCCAAAGTTCTTCCTTTATTAAAAGGAAAATTCCAAGCCCATCCATACATTTGCCTTCTTTATGATGTACTTAAAAGGCACTGTCTGACCTCACTGTGTTACTTCTAAAGCCTTTTCACAGCAGTTTATGCTTTCTGATTGCTTTACAATCTTGAAGCAGTTAATGATTAAATTACTAGTTTCAAACCCTCATTATAAAGCAATAATGTCAAAACCCGTTTCTCTTGATTGCTTGATTTAAAAAGCCTTAACTCAGTACCATTAGTTAGTCCATATGCTAATATTTGAGAAATATTTATGTCATGAGAAATTATGTATCTTTTATGACACGAACAAGTGCAGCAAGAAGCAAGTTTTAGGGCTGACGATGATTAAGAGAAAGTAAATCCAGACTCCTGAATTCTAAAAGTAATGTGCATTTTTTTCTTCATTCTTTTTGTGTAGAAAAATGTTTTTTTTTTCCTTTTTTGAGAAAAAAAGAGGCATAGTTCCCAGGAGTTCTTTGAGTTCTCAGAAAAATCCCTATTTCTGTGTTAATCCTTTGACTTCCAACAGCAAAGCCACCGAAAGCCTGGTGAACTTGATCTAAGCTTCTGAGCGAACCTTTCTCCCTCTCCTCTGTGTCTCCTTCTGGCTTTTGCTATCTGATGCCAAAGTGAAAGGGAACTCCCCCTCCCGGATGCAACTGACAAGGCTCATTGTCATGCGATCAAAGCTACACCATGTGGAAATTACTTGGATATTTTTCCAAATGCCATGGAGTAAGTGGAATGCCATCTGTACAGGGAGTTTCACAGGCTGCTGCTCTGACTTTGGCATTTAAACAGGACTCTGAGCTGCCATTGTGACATAATGGGCTACGCTGTTAATCCCCAAACTTTCAATTGTAAAAAAAATGAAAACTTTCTAATTGTCCTCCATAACGTCCAGTTGACAAAGACATCTGCCTAGCAACACCTGAGATAGACTCCTCCCATTTCCCACGGAAACTCAGTGCTCACAGGTAACACTTACAATTAAGACTGCTGGATGGCCCTCTGCCAGAATCTGGGTGGTGCCCGCCCTAATGAGGCAGGTGGACTGAGATACTGATGGCAGTGCTGGGCTGAGGAAAACTGATCCTGGCTTTGCTTCACAAAACTAAGGCATGAATGAAGGCAAAAGGCATTGTCAATTTCCCTTGCTGTCTGCTCCCTGACCTTCAAGTTCTACAGCTGGTGACAACCAAAACTCCAGGAAACCAGCCTTCAACTGCATGGGCCTAACGTTCTTCAATACAAATGAACCTCCTTGCTCATGAATCTGTCCTCACGCTCATCTTTTACCGACAGATAGATATTGCACAACGCAGACAGACAGCGACAAATGCGATAGTAAAAGAGAAATGAGCAGAGCCATGGAAATCGCCTCTCCACCTATTTACAAGGAAAATGCTCTATGTGAAGATGGAGAAAGGAAAGCCACTGCTAGCAATTCTTTTGAAAAATACTGGGTTTTTTTTTAACACATTAGTGAAGAATATTTGAAAAAATAGTGAATGTAAAAAACAGATAACTCTACATAAAGCAGAATTAAATTCAGTAAAAGCATTTTGCATATATAATTGCATTATGCTCATCACAGCTACATGAGTTGAACAGTGTGGGCAGGAGAAGTTCATTCTCTTCTCTAGTACAGTAGGATCCAGTCCCCAAACACTTTGGAATCCATTCATTAATATGGCATTCATTTATGGCATGCCAACAAAGGCATGGCTCTGTAGCAAGTACCAAGCCTGATCAGACACAGATGGTGTGCCTGTCACTCCATGCTGACTCCTGGAAATCACAAATAACCAAAACATGACTGACAAAAACCTAAGTGATCAAAGAGAATGATTGATAAATTGTTACAAGCTTGCAGAGGAAGGAAAAGGAAACTTAAACGGAAGGGAATTAAGAACACTGAGCTTCCTAGAAGTTGTGTGGGTGTGTGTGTTTTCACCACTCAAGTCCAGTCTCTTCCATCATCATTTATCCCCCCTTTCCCCGTCCCCTCTGGTAATCACCATTCTGTTGAAGAGCATGTCAAGCCAAGGCAATAACAAGAGCCAAGGTAGAGCAAGAAGGGAATAAAGACTAAGTTTGAAGAGGTAGAATGGGAGCATAGACATGGGAAGCCTTGAAGATCCAGCTAAGTGGCTACAGATTTAAACCAAAATGATAATTCTTGAACAATAGAGTTAAAACATTAGTACTGTAGAGTCAATAGAACACAGATTGTAAATTGTATTGGAAGGGAGGGTTGAAGGAGAGTAGGGGGGAAAGTCTGTGAAATTGTTTGAGTGAGATTTACAGAATGCCTGAAATAGTTGGAGTCAATTATGTTATGTTTTATAGATGAGGAAATGAAAACACCCAGCACTGAACATTAAAGTCACATGGTTGACAGTGGCAGTCATGATCCAAGCCTGGAATCTAGGTGCAGAGTCCATGCTCTTCACCATCTGCTGCTGAACATCCTATCCCAGTGCTGAGGGCACAGCCATGATATGGCATTAATAAACAAATACTTAAGGTGCAAATAAAGAATAAAAATGGGAGCAACCTAAAATTTCTATAACACTCAAGAATGCAGGCATCAGCCTGGCCAGTATGGCTCAGCGGTTGAGCTTCCATGAAGGAACCAAGAGGTCAAGGTTTGATTCCTGGTTAGGGCACATGACGAGATTTCAGGCTCCATACCCATTAGGGGGCATGCAGAAAGCAGCCAATCAGTGATGTTTCTCTCTCATCAATGTTTCTATCTCTCTATCCCTCTCCCTTCCTTTCTCTTTAAAAATTAATAAAAAGCATATATTAAAAAATGCAGGCATCAATTATGAAACATGAAACATGAGCATGAAAATAATGTTTGAAAGAATATTTAATGGTATAGAAATAGTTTAATGATATGCTAAGTGAAAAAAAATTAGATTATCAACCTATATCCACATCTATATGTGTGTAGAATAAACATAAGAAAGTTTTATACAAAAAAAAATATGTATTTTCAGTTTTTATTTATCTTGAAGGGAGGATTTGGAGCAATTTTATTATCTTTATTTTTCTACATTTTATGGTTTTTCTGCTTGACTTCTGTAATAAAACTGCATAATCTTCTAGGGCAAAATAGCCAATTTGCTCAGCATTGTCACCTCTCATACATATTTCTTATGTAGATAGAACCTCACAGCTTCATGTTTAACTTCTTTCATGTATTTGAGCACTAAGCAGGTACCAGACCCTCTGCTAAGCACTGGAGTTGCAACTGTGAATAAGACAAATAGAACCATGAACCTTGCAGCCTAGTGGAGAACAAGATATTGAACAAATAAATTAAAATGTGATAGTTGTTTCCAGAGGGAAATTATGGGATGCTGTGAGAGTTCCCGCAAGTACAAAGAAGGACTGGCTAAGGAAGGAGGTAAAGATGAAGAGTAGACATGAAGGAAAGTGAGGGGTGAGAGTATTCCAGGACGAGCAAAGAGCATGCATGAAGTCCTTAGGAGAGGGGACGTGGAAGAGAAGAAAAGGACAAGGATTCTGGAAAGACAATGGAGATCCCAGCTTGTGTGAAAGGTGGAGGGTCTTAGAGAGATGTAAATTTCCCTGGTCTTTGTCCTGAAGGGAATGGGGAGACTCTGTTGTCCTGTGTGGACTAGTCTGGAGAAGAAAAAAAGACATAGCAAGGAAACAAGATTTTCTAGAAAGTATGGTAACTTGTGCCAGGAGAGTGGCAATTTTTAAGGACAAAAAGCAGATGAGTCAAGAGTACCGGTATTGCCAAAGCCGGTTTGGCTCAGTGGATAGAGCGTCGGCCTGCGGTCTGAAGGGTCCCAGGTTCGATTCCGGTCAAGGGCATGTACCTGGGTTGCAGGCACATCCCCAGTGGGAGATGTGCAGGAGGCAGCTGATCGGTGTTTCTCTCTCATCGATGTTTCTAACTCCCTATCTCTCTCCCTTCCTCTCTGTGAAAAATCAATAAAATATATTAAAAAAAAAAAAAAGAGTACCGGTATTTAAGAGGTAGACTAGCAGGACTTGATTAGATGTGTTTGGTGGGGGTAAGAACACTATGGAAACAAGCTCTCCGATGTCTGACTTGAATAGATGGATGTAACTTACTGAGATTGAAGGCGCTAGAGGTGAGGGAGGCTAGCAAAGAATGAAACAGAACCTTCACCTCTAAAGTCCAAACTAGTCTAAGAAACTTCTTAAGTGACGTTTATACTTCCTCGTGAAAAGTTAAACGGGCAAAATAAGCAGCTAATCGCGACGTAATTCTCAGGGACCTGGGATTGAGGGATTAGCGTTCGCTAAATCCTTATGAAGATAAATGGTCCTCCTGACAGCTGGGGTTTGAAAAGAAATACAGAATTTCAACTACTTAAATAAGCAATGACTTAAGTAGAGCTTAGCATCATTTGTCATCCAGACAAACAGGCAGGTGCCTCTTTCTGCATGGGTTCTAACGAGAATCTGGAGGTCACATCTTAGCTCAATTACGGCCGCGTGGGAAGACTCTTGCTTTCAGAGCTTGCCAAACAGTGTTCCTGCTGCAAATAGACTCTGTCTTGGTTTATTAGTAAGGGGCTTTAAAGAAGTTTATTGTTTTCAAATCCTTGTCTGATTCTTCTTTCAAAATAAAATCATTTGTGATGTCATTGCCTTAAGGATTCTCACGCAGCAACACACAGGGATGTCAATGATTGATTAGATATCTGGAATGCCATCTTATAATTTCCAAACAGGTAGGTCAAGAATTATGATAGGTAAGTATCTATCAGAGAGCAGATAACATTCAGCTATTAAGTATAATTTCTTATCTAGTTCATTAAAAGAAGGGAACCCCATTTGTGGCTTCCTACATACTGGCTAAGCTTATGCCATCTTTCTTTATTTGTGTTACTCTTCATTTCTTTATTTGTGATATTTTTCATTTTCCCCAGCTTTACTGAAAGGTGTCCCAAAATGTTCACAACTTGGGTTTTTCTATATAAACTGCTTCTATTGCAGCTATTCTTTTAAAAAGCCTACCCTTTTGTATTCCAATCTAAAGTCTTAAAATATATTTTTACCTGACAGAAGAAAGTGCTTTAATGGAAAAAAAATTTAAAAATGTGGAAACCAAATAAAACAAGCTTATCATAGGCTGTTAACTTGAAACTGATAGTAAAAAAGAAGCGACTTTGCCCATATTTCTCAGTAACACCTCAGTTAAAAGGGGTGATCCCTTCTGATTATGAATATTTTTAATATCTGTCATCACATTTACAAAGTGTCATGAATCCTTTGCCCACATGCCCCTGATAGGAGGAGATTCCGGAAAATTTAACTCTTTGGAGCATACTATCTTTGCAAGACACAAGGCTGAGACACACTTGTGTGGCATTGTCAGTCTTTGTAGATGAATCCTAACTAAGTGCATCCAATCCATTTCTAAATTATTTTTCAGTGTTCGGTAGGCAATAGCATAAGACAAGACCAAATGGAAAAGGTGCGTGAAGTCTACACAAGGAAAACAAAACGTCCCAGAAATAAAAATGCCAGCTGGGGGGAAGCCATAATTAATGAAATAGTGCCAAGGTGATTGTCTTGCTGCAATCACCAGGTGTCTCTGACACTTCAACAGAGACTGATGACTGGCAGTGAAGCGGACAGCTCAGGGACTCCCATACTCCGAGTTGTACATAGGACTGAAATGGAGTGTGAAGCACTCATATGCTGCAGTGCCTCCCTCCTATCAACAATGCAGCAAGCAAAACTAACTGGCTTGCAAAGCCCTGTAACAGCTACACCACTGCCCTGACCTTTGCAGAAAATTAATAGTTTTTAATGGCCTTACCTCATCCACGTTCAACCCAATTTATTTTTTAGAGGATATTGCTATGATTGTCTGAATTTTTTAAAGGCTTTAGTAAAACATTAGGAAAAATAGATGGGAACATACACTGCAACCAATATAATATGATCCCAATTTTGTGTTTACAGAATGTATGTATGCAAAGAAAAAAAGACTACAAAGAAAGAAACCAACATGCACTGTTTTCTGTGAGTGGTTGTTAGCTCCAGTAATTGTTATTGTAATAGCAAGCAGAAACCAACCATGCTTTTTTCAGTATTTCTTCCACAAGTCCACTCTATGATTTTGCCCCTGGAATGAAATTTCACAGACTTCTCAAATTTTTTTCTGGTGACTCAAGTAATAAAGGAATAGCCTCTCCAGATAATAAAAAGTCCATTTTGGTCTAAGAATCATACAGCTCCAGTCAGGTGTCATATTAAGACTCCAAATTCTTAGCCAACATATATCTTTTCCCATATGAGCAGTAATGCTTGTTTAGACCAAAGATTGCACAGTGGAAAAGGGATGACAGCTCAAATTCTCCCCTTGCATCCTCCACAACTTGCTAACTGACATACATGACCTCTGTGGACTTGGCTGAGGGTGGAAGGTGATGAGAGGTAAAGGGGCAGGGAAGGTTTTTGTTGACTGACTCACCTGTAATCTGGTGTAGTGCCCTCGGGAAATGGCCATTGGGAAATGCCTTTGGAAATGACTGTTTCTTTCATGGGGATCTTTTGCAAAGTCCTCAGAGATCCACCTCTGGGCATCTCCGACTATAGTTTCCTTTCACACCCTCAATGTCTATCCTCTAACATGCTTCTAACATTCATTCCCTCAGCCCCTGGACTGTCAACACTGCACATCCAGGTTGGGATCACATTGTCCCTTCGTAGGATATTCTGACAAAGTCCATTTTAATATAATCCCAGGCTGCTGCTCTCAATGGGGTCAACATCTAGCCCATGAGAAACACTTTGCCCTCCCTGCATCCCTGGTAGTCTCTGACCTTAGGATTTCTCCTGGAAGGCATCAGACCTTGGTTCTGAGTTCACCAAACTCCAGGGAACAAATGGCAAGTCCTCTAAGTAGATCTTCTGATACCCCATGTCTCACTTGGCCAAGCTGAAGAAGAAGCAACTCAATCCCCTATGCCCTTCTCGTGGGAGCTCACCCTGGGTTAACAGTGCTAACAAATTTACCCATCTCGTGATGCATCCCGCGTAAGTGGTCCATGGCTCTTTAGAACGAGGGGTATATGAAACCTATTGTACCATTCTTAGAGTATCCAGTTTCTACTGAAACTTAGTGATAAGAGAAATACTAATATATTGCTGAATTTTCTTTTGTATGTTTTTCTCTTTGTTTTCTGATTTACTTTCATTTACATGAAGTATTTGGCTGCATATCCAGTGTTAATTTTGTGAAAGCAGTTTGGAAGTAGTTGCATATATTTGTTCTACAAAAATTTAAAATATTATTTTTTTTCTAAAATAATCATAGGATAATTCCCTTGAAATTTGTAATTATAAAAATATTTACAAGTATATCTTAGAAATTTGCCACATCTATAACCACAGCAAACCACCTCTATACTATGTCACTATGCCCACATTAATGCTCTTCTCTCCTCTTTCATTAACATTTCTTATTGTAATTTTTTCTTCTTAGGCTTTTAAAGTAACATTTATTTTTTTAAAGTTAACATGTGCATATATAGGAAACTGAAAAACACAAGCAAAGAACAAAGCCATCCATAATCACAAGCAGTTTACAGTCTGACCTGTCCTTCTAAGTCCTGTGTATCTACACAACTAAGCTTTTATTTGTATGTAATTAAGACGGTACAGTTATGTATCATGTTTTCTCACACGTCCTATTGTAATTTAAAGAGCCGTGGTGATAAGATCAAAGGCTTATTAAGGAAAGGTATTCAAGATTGTCCAACCCCAGAGGGAATGCAGGGGAGGGTGGGTAGGTAGGAAGAGATCAACCAAAGAACTTGTATGCCTATGTGCATAACCCATGGACACTGACAATAGGGAGGTAAAGGCCTGGGGCAGGGGGCGGGGGCGGGTTAGCACATCTCTAGTGAAGTCACCATTATCCAGAGACTTATTATAGCTCTTCAGTCTATAAATTCAACTTGATTAGAGTCACCAGAATTTAATAGACTCAGGATAACAAGACAAACAAACAAAAAAATCATGTAAGAGTGAATATGTAATACTATATGTAATGGGTCCAAATCTCAGATTATAAACCTAACTTGAGTTCAAGAAATGTTACTTTCTATGTTTCCTATTTGAATTTTTCTTCTATTTTGAGACTTCATGCTGCTGAGTGAAGAAATTTAATAATAGTCATTTCATGGTCATCTTTGGGTTTCCTTCATGGACTCAGGGTATATATACAGGGTGAGGGCTAATGGCTTACATTATTCTGGGAGAGCAATCTGGTCTTCCACTAGTCTTGATAAAACACCTCTTCCTCAGAATAAAAAAAAAAAAAAATGTAAGCCTCCCCTGCCTCTTTTTCACAAACTCCCACCCAGCTCCTCAGGCATTCACAGTTGTTGTTAATAGAAATTGGCAGCTACCTCAATGGAATCACTCTAAAAAATAGCCTAGAGCCAACTTGTATGAGTAAGAAAAGTATAAACAAATAAATAAGAGGGACAAAAGACAAAGCAGAAAAAATGGGCCAAATGGGATAAGTTTAAAATTTATCCATTGCCTGAAATTTCAAAAGCCATGATAAACTACTTTACCATTTTCTGGTTCCGGGGACACCCATGTGGATTTAGGGACTAGTCTCAAGAAAGAACTCACAATCTCCCCCAGAAGACAGTGAAGGGTTAAATATGGGCAACTCATCATCAAGAAAATAACAGTCTGATGGAGGACCAGTTAATAAATTGTAGCCCTTGTGCACTAAATTCTGTGGCCTGGGGAAAAGCTCAATAGGCATCCACCATTATAGCTACCCCAGTGGGAACTACCCCAGAAACAATGTTGGATCCAATTCTTCAATAATACATTTACTATAAGCCTACAATGGAAAATACCAAGTCAAATCAGAGACAGGGTGTTTATGGTTGGGCTCCCAGAGAGCACACATAACCACATACACAGTGGAAGGTAGCAAGTGCCCAAGAGAAGAAACGATGGAGTGTTAGGTGAGCTGAGAGGAAGTGTAAGTTTTTCAGGGAAGGGAATTGGGGACAACTTTCAGTGGGGTTAGGCTGAGTCCCAGATAAGGAGGATGCGGATATGTGGAGGTGACAGAGAAGGGCAAGCCAAGAAACAGGCCTGAGTGGAGGTAAAGAGGGACTGTGAAAGGAAGATAGAATAGGCTGGAAAGGTGGGTTGGGGCACAGACAAGCAAGGCCTTGAAAAATCTACCTCAAGAATTTGGAAAATTTTTCGGTGTTTTTTTCCCCCTAAACTAGGGATAAACTTGTGATTATTGAGCAAAAAGAGTGCAAATCAGAGCTGTGCTTCAGAACACAATGGGGAGGAGATTGCAAAGTGGATGAGAGGCAGGAATGGAGATAGTGAGAAACAAGTCTATTGAAATTGCAGAAAGCCTCATCTGGACGGTCACCCTCTACCCACCACTACACGTGCAAAACAGGATGGGGTTAAATGATAACTGAGTAAAGATGAGGGAGAGTGAATGAGTTAAGTTCTTCATCTAGTAAAAGATTGGGAAATATAACTTGAGTAAGACAAATGAGTTTTTAGAGAAGGATAACATTGAGTTCTAAAGATAAATCTAAACCTAAGTGAGAAGGTTAAGGTCACCTGACACGTAAGACCTTAGGGTCATGAATGGCTGAAAGGATCTTGGAACTCTCCTCTCTCTCAGAAAAAATAATTTAACAGGTATATTCTGTAGCCTTAGGATATATGGAACAATTTTCATTAAAACAGAAATTAAATTTTTTTTGGTTTTTTTCTAGATATAAAAATATCACCTGCCCACTAAAGGTAAATAGTTTAATTTAATTGATAAATTGGAAAATTCAGAAAATCACTTGTAATTCTATCCTGAGATAAGCACATTTAATTTGTCTAAACCTTTCTAAATATATGTAGATATGTGGACTATAAGACACCTGATTGGTAGATTTACAGATAAGAGTAATGTATATTGGTAGGTAAACTTTGTATTTGGAGTAGGCATATAACCCTTTCATTATGTGAACTAAATCCCTGTGCTCTTTTGCCATCTTAAAATTTTGTCATTGTTGCTTTTACATCTCACAGAGTCAACTCAAGATTAAAATGTACACCAAAATTAAAGAACCCTGTTTAGCTATCTCTTGGAGCACATTACTATCCTTACTTTAATTACTTATAATATGTATATAGGACATTTGCTGTAAGGGAGCTGGCAGCCCTCATCAAACTCCAGCAAGTAAATAGGAACTACTTTTACTCTCAGTGCTCATATTCATAAAAGGAGAAATCCAGCAGTTCATAATGAGCTCAAGGTCACCTGGTCCTGGAAATACAGGCCTGGAAATCAAAGCCAGGGTTCTGCCGACTGAAACGTTTACCTAAGATGGAGATGTCTTCAAAGAATATTCAGGCCCAAAGATCTGAACCTGAGAAAGAGACTCTTCCAGCTCTTCCCTCTACCAAGAAGGAAGCAAAGGTGCTGAGAGGTTTGATAGCCTGCAGGGGTCATGTGAACGACTGATCTAGATTGTTCTTTTCATTGCTGTAAAGCCAGACAGTGTACAGAATTTGACTACTTTGGGAGAAAAGATATTAATTAAGAAAGTTGCTTTTCAATATTTTTTAAAAAGTTAATTAACAACAAATCTTGAGTAGAAAATTAGAGTTCATAAAAAATGAAGATAAGATCTTGACTATTTTTGAGTTGATGAAAGCGATTTAAAAGTTAATTTCAATTTTTTAAACTCACTATCTGCTACTTCAATGAGTTTTTAAATTAAGTTATTAAGTCAATACATATTTTATGATTTTTAATTAACCTTACTCTTTAAACATTGCATAAAGCTCTGCTACACATTTAAAACAGATTTTGTGTGATAGAATCCTATTCTTTAATAAGGGGGGGCGGGGGGCAGTGACTGGGTGTGTAGGTGTTTGAAATGTCATACATCAAAATATTAACATTGGATGGTGAGATAACTTTTGTTTACTTTTTCTTATATGTGCTTGCTTATTTTCTCATTTGTTAGTATATATATACATATATGTACATATATATATACCTAGTATACACATGTACTAGTACACACACACACATAAAATTAATGATTTTCCCAGCCTTTGTCAGAAAATAGCCATCGATTGTATTTGAAAAGTAATGTGCAATTGCTCCTTGGGGCAGATACTGTGTGTGACTTGCCTGCTTGATATCTATTCCAGCCTCCTCTGTCCTGCAATGTTTGGAAAACTGAGGATGATAAACTCCTTTGCAGCTAGGGTTTCAGATGAGACTTGTGTTCTGCCAATCAGAAACCCTGGTGCCCAGCTAGTATTTGAAAGGAAGGCAGGCGGTGGGGTGCAGATCATGGCAGATCACGGCAGCAGCCATATGGTTCTGCCATTCCCAGTCCCCAGCTTGCTGGTTCTGCAGCTTCCAGCAACATGGTGGCAACATCATGATCACAAAAGAGGCATGGCTTATGGAAATTCTACCGACCACCTGCTTCTTCTGCTTTTCCAAAGATATCATATAAGCCATCCTTTTTTAAAAAAATTACCTTTATTGTTGAAAGTATTACAGAAGTCCCTTTTTTTCCCTCCATTGACCTCCTCCTGCCTGCTCTGGCCCCATCTCCAGGCCTTCCCTGCACTATTGTTTGTCTATGGGCTATGTATATATGCATACAAGTGCATTGGTTAATCTCTTGCCTCACCCCACCCGCTTCCTTCCCTCTGAAATACTTCAGTCTGTTACATGCTTCAATGTCTCTGGGTCTTTTTTGTTTATCAGTTTATTTTGTTCATTAGATTCCACATATAAGTGAGATCATGTGATACTTGTCTTTTCTCTGACTGGCTTCATAAGCCATCTTATACATAGTAAAATCCCATTCTGCTTAAAACTAGCAATGCCAGTTCTATTGCTTGTTCAAAATGTTCCTGTATACCCTTCCTCCAGTCCTTAAGCACTACCATTACTTTTTTTTCCTTTTGTAGTTAAAACAATAATACCAGCCTGTTGTAAAAAAAATAATAATAGTAATAAATTTAGCCCATATAAAAGTTATACACTAAAAAAAAATCAGTCTTCATGGTCCCCACCCTTCATCCTATGTTCCAAAGGAATCCACTATTACTAGTTACTAGTTTGTTATTTAATGTCCTTCCATATTTTTCATGCCTGTAGAAAGTATGCAAACACAGAGAAGGATTTTTTGCATTTTTACAAAAATTACATGACACTACATATACATAAATCTGGCAACTCGATTTTTAAAAATCTTTTTATATTTGTATGTTCTGAGCTACCTTTTGAATTACTGTATGTTATTCAATACTCTGGAGAAACTAAAACATTCTCCTATGGATGGACATGTTTTAACATTTATAAACAATGTTGCAATAATCATCTTTTATCATAGATCTTTGTGTGTACATTTGAATATTTCTTGAGATAGAGTCTAAAATCTAAATGCAAAAAAATGAAAGGTTAGCAGATTGTATTTAGCAGTGTTTCTAAAGGATAATATCTGTTTTGCTTATTACTGTGTCACTGGTGCTCAGAACAGCATCTGCCGTGTAGAAGGCACTAAATAAATGTGTGTGATATGAATGCCAAATGAATGATTGAAAATAGATTAGGAAATGCATTAATGCAATCCACCACAAGAACAGATTAAAACAGGGAAAAAAAAAAAATATATATATATATACACACATTATGATAGATGTCCCACACATCAGGTAAAACTCCACATTCATTCCTAATTTCTTAGAAAAATTATTCACCAAGAAATAGAAGAAATATGATTAACCCGATAAAAAGACTTATCAGAGATCAACAGCAAAATATATTTCTAAATATTTATAAAAGAAATAACAATTACCTCCTTCAAGAACTCAGCAATGAATAAAAATAAACTCATAGGCCTGAGATAGGAAAGAAGGCAAAAATATTAAAATAAGATATAAAATATTAAAGACCTAGACACTTCCACAAAGAAATGCAAAGCAGATCTAATCAGAAAGCAAAATCATGAGCCACAGAGATGTACTGAGTTTACTCTGAAGTTCATCATTTTGGGGGCAGGCTCAGTGGTCCCATTTTAATATCCGGAAAACTGCTGGTCAGACAGGGATAGGTGCTCGGGGAGCAGTGACTGGGCGGCTGCTATTCTGCCCCTTCCCAGGACTCCAAGCCTCATCAACAGAAACAAAACCTATTCACCTCCTTTCCCTAATGTTCTGCTGTATCAGCTCTGTTTCTTAGCCCCTAATTGTGTTCATTTGCAGAATATAGACAGGCCAAGAATAAGGCTCTTTTTAATTTCAGGAAACTGTGCTATAAATCCAAATTATAGGAAACAAGTATGCCATAGTTTGGAATATTACATAACTCTTCAAAAACATAGGCAGCTTTGTATGTTCTGATATAGGGGAAAAAACACCTTAAGATGTATTAAGTGAAAAAATAAGGTGGTAGTATATATAGTGTAATCATATATTTATCATTTTTGTTTCTACCTAAAATTTTTTGAGATATCATTTACATAACATAAGTTTACCTTACAATTTTGTGATTTGAAGCATATTAGAGTTGTGCATCTATCACCGAAATCTTATTAGAGAATATTTTTATTATCCCTCAAAATAATTTCTGTACTCATTAATAACCACTCACCATTCTCCCTCCCCATCTCAGGTAAGCACTAAAATACTTTGTTTTTATGCAGTTACCTACTCTGAACATCTGGTATTAGTGGAATCATACAATCGGTGGTCTTTCATAACTGGCTTCTTTCATTTAGCATGCTTTTGAGGTTTATCCATTTGTAACATATCAGTACTGCATTCCTTTTCATGGCCCAATGATATTCTGTTGTGTGGATATATCACATTTTATTTATCCACTTGTCAGTAGATAGACATTTGAGCTGTTTCCACTTTTCAGCTATTCTATATAATAAAAGGGTAATATGCAAATTGACCCTAATGGCAGAATGACCGGGAATGACCAGGAACAACTGGTCGCTACAATGTGCACTGACCACCAGGGGGCAAACGCTCAATGCAGGAGCTGTGCCCTGGTGATCAGTGCGCTCCCACAGGGGAAGCTCCACTCAGCCACAAGCTGGGCTGACCATGGGGAGTGGGCCTAAGCCGTCAGTCGGACATCCCCCACGGGGTCTTGGACTGCAAGAGGGCACAGGTTGGGCTGAGGAACATGAATTTTCCTGCACTGGGCCTCTAGTTATGAATAATGCTCTGAGCATCCATGTAGAAGTTTTTGTGTAGACATATGTGTTTATTTACCTTGATTATATATTTAGGAATGGAATTGTTCTATGTTCAGCATTTTGAGGAACTATCAGACTATTTTCCAAAGTGGTTGCATTTTACATTCCCACCAACCATACTTGAGAATTCCAATTTCTCCACATTCTCACCAACATTTGTTATTGTCCATGTTTTTCATTATAGCCATCATACTGGCTGTGAAGTGGCATCTCATTTTGGTTTTGATTTGCATTTTCAAAATGACTAATGATGTTGAGCATCTTTTCATGTGCTTATTAGCCATTCATAGATCTTCTTTGGAGATATCTCTATTCAGGTTTTTGTCCCATTTTTCAATTGGGTTATTTGTCTTTGACTATTGAGTTAAAAGAGCTATTCATATACTTTGAATACTAGTCCCTAATCAAATATATGATTTGCAAATATTCTTCCATTCTGTGAGTTGTCTTTTCACTATCGTATGATGTCATTCAAAGTAAAAAGGTATTTAAATTTTGAAGTACAACTTATCCATATTCTCTTTAAGAACTTGTACTTTTGGTGTCATGTCTAAAAAATTTTAACCCCAAGTGTTACATACATTTTTTAAAGCACATGAAATCCTATGTAAGCATATGTGCTTTTTCCTCTAAAGAGTCACAGAAATGTATATTAATAGAAGGTAACTTTGTAGGGAAGCACAGGGGAAGGAAAGAGAATTTTATATTTTACTTGATTCATAGGCATGGCTTGAATTTTTATCATCTATATGTATCATATCTATTTTAAAGATTTTTTAAAGCTGTCTCTTAAAAAAATATATGTTTCTATTAATTTCAGAGGGGAAGGGGGAGGGAGAGAGAGAGAGAGAGAGAAACATCAATGATGAGAGAGAATCATTGATCAACTATCTCCTGCATGCCCCCTATTAGGATCAAGCCTGCAACACGGCCATGTGCCCTGACCAGGAATCGAACCCATGACCTCCAGATACACAGGTCAGTGGTCAACCATTGAGCCATGCTGGCTGGGTTAAAACTATCTCTGAATAGCAAGTAGCAATTGACTATTGCTGGCACTTTAGAAGGTCTGATAAATGACAATTTTGTTTTCTGCCTGAATTCAAAACCAATTGAAATATAGACACAGGAATCAGAGAGATGAAAGCCATATGCCTGATTTCTGATCCAGCCATATTATAAAGGAAATGGCATAGAATAAGAGTCAAATTGATCTGTTAAAACACCTTGACCTCCCCTCCCCCACCTGGTTTATATCTTGAAATGGTTCACCCAAGCAAACGTTGTAGTCTAAGAGTGTCCACACTTCCTGAGGATCAGTGCCCAGCACTGTTCAGGGGGAAAGAGGTCAGCAATGAGAGACAGGATCCTCCAGGCCTATGAACTTTTACTATATTGGCTCCACCCAAGAGAAGTTGTAAATCAATGCCTTTCACCCACCAACCAATTAGCTCACTCTACCTCCATCACAAGAACTAATCATGGAGGTAAGAGGTTTAAAACACTTAAGAAAAACCCCTCTCCATGGACTACAGAGAAGTATGTAAAGAAGCATCTCCCTCTGACAATTACTACGAAATTTTAAGCTATAGTAGATAGAAATCTGTACCTAGATGTTATATCTTGTCCCTGACCATCTATACCAGCCATGGGCAAACTACGGCTCACGGGCCGGATCCGGCCCATTTGAAATGAATAAAACTAAAAAAATAAAAGACCGTATGCTTTTATGTAATGATGTTTACTTTGAATTTATATTAGTTCACACAAACACTCCATCCATGCTTTTGTTCCGGCCCTCCGGTCCAGTTTAAGAACCCATTGTCAAAAAGTTTGCCCACCCCTGATCTATACTAATAAAAGAGTAATATGCTAATTAGACTGGGAGACCTTCCAGGAAACCTTCCAGATGTTCTTCTGGACAAAGCCATGGTGGCGGGGCTGAGGTAGAGGCGGTTAGAGGCCAAGAGGGGAGGGCAGTTGTGGGTGATGAGGCTGGTGGGGGGAGGGGCCATTGGGGGTAAGCAGACCAGCAAGAGGGCCAGTTGGGGACAAGCAGGCCATCAGTGGGGGTCAGTTGGAGGTGATCAGGGCAGCGGGGGAGGGGGCAGTTTGGAGTGAGCAGGCCAGCAGGGGGACAGTTGGGGATGAGCAGGCCAGTGGGGATGGAAGGTAGGGGCGAGCAGGCCAGCAGGGGGGGGCAGTTTGGGGTGATCAGGCTGGCAGGGGGGCAATTGGGAGCAAGCAGGCCGGCAGCAGGGGAGGGGGGAAGTTGGGGGCAAGCAGGCCAGCAGGCAGAGTGGTTAGAGGCAATCAGGCAGGCAGGCAGGCAGGTGAGCAGTTAGGAGCCAGCAGTCCCAGATTGTGAGAGGGATGTCCGACTGCTGGTTTAGGCCTGATCCCTGTAAACTGGCAGTAGGACATCCTTCGAGGGGTCCCAAATTGGAGAGGGTGCAGGCCAGGCTGAGGAACACACCCTCCCCCGTACACGAATTTCGTGCACCGGGCCACTAGTATATTATAAAATTGGTTTATACATGCCAGTGATTGGTAATTAAGTAGCATAGCATATCGAGGACCTAAAGCACCTTGGAAACTCCAAGGCATCTGGATAGGTATCAAATTTCCTATGAAAGAAATTTTGGGGGGAAAAGCTTAAGATTTTAGGATAAAGTATTTACACGCAAAAAGAAAAATAGGGGTATTTAGGTTCTAAAGCACATGAATGGAGCTGGGAAGTCTAAGTCTTTTCAACACAGAAAAAAATCAATACAATACAGTACCTACTGAACTGTTTCTTGCCTACCACTGTGACAGGCAATGGATGAGGCCAGAGCCTTCTAACCCACATTACAGTACCTCATGTCCCAAGAGATTGATGCTATTAGCCCTCAGGAAAGATGGGCAGAGTCTGGAGTCATTAGGGCCCACAAGTTGGTCACCTCCAGCCAGATCAGCTTTTTTCATTTTCCTGGTGGGTCACTAAAGATTAATATTTTTCAGTGCCTGTCTTTATATGAACGACATTGGAAAGCACTGTGACATTAAGATATAGTGAAGACTAAGGTACGGTCATGGCTTTTAGAAACTTCCACTTCACTGAGGAAAACAGACAACTATACTTACTAAAATTCCATGCACTAAGTGCTAAAATAGAAATGAGCACAGATGAGAACCTCAGTTGAGATACCACAATAACAGCTCTTTTTGTTGAGTAATTATTGTGTGTGAAACCCTCTGGTAAGCCATTTACAAACATTATTTCCATTGTGCATTAGAACCCTCACAGGAGGGTTCTATTAAAATTCCCTTTCCAGATGAGAATATCAAGACACAGACGCTGAGATTCACAGTGAATGAGCAGAGAAAAGAGGATTTGAATCTTTCTGTTTAAGCACTAACCATAGATAAGTTTTAACATCCAGTTGTGATCAAGTAGAAAGTATTTGAATACGGCACTGAATGATATCTTTCTAATACCTTCTCATTTAGTTATTGAACATTGTTTTACATTTGTTCTTGTTTGGAATAGATCAGATTGAATGAGTAACAAAGGTCAAAACAACCAATAAAAATCTGAAAGTGTTGCATACATTTAAAGGTAAAGTTCCCGATTTGGTAGCAGCTGAGCACAGACTCACATCTTCATGAGGCAAAGCAGGTAGAGTACCTTTTTCATCTTTGGGTCCTTAGCACAGTATAGATAAGAAACTCAACAATATTTGTTGGGTAAATGATTGAATGAACAAATAAATGAATGGAAGAACAAAGTAAAAGAGCTACTGGACACAAAAAATAACAATAGTCACAGAGGAGAAACAAGGACATCTCATTATGCAAACAAAATTAGTAGTGCCTTGAATATCTGCAATGATACAAAACAAAAGCTATGGGAAAATCATAGTTCACAAACTTGCCATTAGGCTTATTGCATTGTTTGAACTCTAGCATATTACATAACCAAGAGACATAGAAGATATCTAATCTGACTTAATTCTGAAAGTTTCTTTTGTGGCCTAACAGGATATCATTAGGCCTCCATTTGAACATGTCCCATTATATAAAAAGCTGCTTGGGACCAGCTTAAATTTTTAGGTATACAGAAGTCTTTCTTATCTTGACCCCATATCCGCTTTCTGGTCTTAGTTCTTCTACTGAAAATCACATCTAATATTTCTAGCTCATGATGGCTCATTAAATATTTGAAGACATTTATCATACTTTCATGTTTGTATTCCCATATCTTTTCTGTTTTCCTAGAATAGTATTTCTTCCTACTGATTTCCTATCACATAAGCATATGTGTTTCAACGGAATGATGGAATAATTAATGGACAGTGGACATACTTGTGGTTAGAGGCTTGAGAAGTCCTTTAATAGGACATATTCAGGAATCCATACAGACAAAATTGCGTGCTCCTGGATGGAGAGTTATGCACATCTCCAAAGTTCCCTATGGGAGTAACAAATATAAATACTGTCTACTCCTCTTCCCAGAGTGAGAATTCTCCTTGGCATATAAATTCACTTTTTTATTTTCTTGGGGCAATTTTTATATCCTCATGGCCCCTTCTCCCATCTGCCTAGTCTATAGTTTGTGTTTATGTACTCATCAGGTGCAAAGAAATAATGCAACATGGCCCTGACCCTACGTGCTTTCTGTGAGACTAACTTTGAAATGTCAAGTTTACAGGAGCATCCCTCAGCAAGCCTAGGAGTCTGGCCTGGCTAAGTTGCATTCCTACATTCCAGAGTTTTTCTGTTATCCTAATTTTCCTCCTCTACTCTTGCTTACCTTTTCCAATATTCAGTTCTCCATCTCAGGAGAATGAAGGATCCCACACACAACAGGCTAAATCAGTATTGTTGCAGAAAAATAATCCAGATTCAGAATATAAAAACAGGACTTTGCTATTTATAAGAACTGCCCTGCAGGAAGTAAGGGGCATTGAAAAAAGGGACCACGATATCCAATCTCCTGACACATCTACCACACAGGCTTCAGTTGGTATATGAGTACAGCTCAGACCCTCCCAGATTTGCTTGTGGTCAGCAAGGCAGGTGGGTGATGTGATATTCATGGAAGGAAAATGAGATCTCATGTCATTCAATCAAACAGAAAGGGTGGAATGTGATCATACACCTTAGCACACTCCACAAAGGCTATATAAAAAGGGTGTCAATAACATACATCTGAAAGAAGTCACAGGATCATACAAACTATAAAGGGTCACAGTGTTTATCCAGGACAAGAGGACATTGTAGATTTATAAACATCTCTGACTATCTGCCCAGGAGGATAAAATATTAAGGACCTCTGTTAGTTGAGAATTTTATCTCTTTTAAATGATGACACAGAGTTTTGGGCTTATGAATCCTGTTTTCCTCCTCAGTACAGAATAGGCTGTGAGTCTCATTTCTAAAGGGCAACTTGTCTCTTTGCTCTCCCTCGAGGAAAAGGCTTCCCATGGCTTACTATGTGGGGAGCTGTTTTGCTTACCCGGTGTCATGCTCCCCATCACCGTTCTGCCACAGGGGACTTTTAATGTTTTAATGGGGGCAGAGAGGAGTTTCAAACTGTCATTACTGAACTAAAGCCCCATTTTAAAAAGAGAGAAAGTGTCTACATATTTATCTGGTCCTCTACATTGAAATTATACTAAGGTATTACTTTTCATTTTTTAGAAGCCATATTTTTGCCATTTAGCAATGAAACATAATTTACAAATCAATGCTAATTTATGACAATGAAACAATAAAATATTGATGAAATAAAAATCCCTAGGCTTCAGTAATGAGAGCAGGCATTTAAATTAATTCTTCACACTGGCACCGAAGCAATCTTCCCCAAACACTAACCAGTTCGTATTTCTCGCTTACAACACTTCACGAGCTTCCCACCTTTTGTAAAATGAAGCCCAAACACATTAGTAAGATAAAATACTTCCTTTTGGGTTGGCTCTTGCTTATTGTTTATATTCCACCACTTGGATCTGCTCTCTTGTTTTACAGTACAGCAATGCTAAGCTACTTCTAGTTCCCTAATACATCATGCTGTTTTGTGCCTCATCATTCTAATGGAATTCCCTTCGCCAATGTTCACCCAGTAAGATCCCATTCATCTTTCAAAATCTAGCCCAGACTTTACCTACTCCAGGATATCTTCTTTGTACTAATGCTTCTCTAAATGAATTTATCACTTTCCTTTTACTGCCACTTCCATATCTTATCCATATTTCTATATTTCTATTGTTTCATTGAACTGCAAATGTCTCTTAGGCTCTTTGAAAACAAACTAATTTCTGTGTCCCAGAACATAGAACACTCTATAAATGCAAGCATTCTATACAAACTTTTCAATTATATGGCACAGGGTAGATTATTTGATACACACTTTATATTTTATAGACTCTGAATAATGAATGCAGATACTAGTACTTTAATGTAATATAGCTCAGACATGATCCCCACAGTAATCTTCAAAGTGAGCAAGGCAAATACTTCCGTATCATTAAAACACAAGTTAGTAAGTGGAAATGCTAGAATAAGAACTAAGACTTTGTCTCTTACCAGGGTTGTTGATAAACCTCCTGCAATGCACATGACAGCCTTCTAAAACAAAGAATTATCTGGTCCAAAATGTCAATATAGGTGAGGTTGAGAAACTCCAGTGCAGAAAACGTAAACTAATCTGTAGTGACAGAAAGAAAATCAGTGGTTGCTTAAGAATGGCGGTGGGGGAGGTGCCAAGGAGACCAAAAAATACAGCAAAAATTATGGTATGTCACTCCCAAGATTTATTTTATTTTTTAATTTATTTCTTTAAAAAAGATTTTAAATATAGTTTACATTGGGTATTATTTTTATTAATTTCAGGTTTACAACATAGTGGTTGAGCAATCATATTTTCTCTCTCTCTCTCTCTCTCTCTCTCTCTCTCTCTCTCCTACATATTCTGGATTAAGCCAACTACCATGTCATGGCCAGCCTTATGGAGAACCCCATGTGGTAAAGAACTGAGTCTGCAGAGCGACAGCCAGCAAGACACCAACAGCCATGTGTGTGAGGATACTCCAGCCTCAGTGAATCCTTCAGATGACAATTTAACTACATATTGAGCAATCATATTGCTAAGCCACTCCTGACCCTCAGAAACTGAGCGTGGTAATAATAAATGCTTGTTGTTTTAAGCTGCTAAATTGTGGGATAACCTGTTATGCAGCAATAGGTAACTAACCCACCCACCTACTCCTGAAAAGTGGGAGTTAGACATCAGTCTACATTTCGTGTGTACATGGTCTTAGGATGCCCATGTCCCAACCTATTAGCTACTTCTAGGATGGCATCTCAGCACCTACAAATGATCCAATATGTTTTTAGACGATGGAACAAAAAAAGAAATAAGGGAGCAGATGTAACCCAATCTGGCTCTCTGGCCTGGTAAAGGAGCTGGGTAAAGGAAGGGCATCCCTGTGACCGCAAACAAATACCTGAAGCTGGATGGGAAGCACAGCATGGAGACCTTCACGGGGGACCCACTTATGTTCCTGTTCCCAGGAAACAGACCAGGGCTGGAATGGGATTCACAAGCTAAGGAGAGGTTTATTGCAAAATATTTCTCTTAAAATATGCACTCTTAGAGCCACAGTTTTTGACAGGGATAAGACATTATCTCCAGGAGAGCCCAATTAAAATGCACATGCCACCTGGGAGAGGAGCAGAAAACCTCTTCCACTGATACTTATAGAAGAGGGATTGGTTAAGAAAGTTGTTGTTTTTAAGGCACAAGAAGGAGAGGGAAAAAATGAGAATAGGAACCAAGTTGTATCAAATGTAGTGCTAGTAGGGGCAGTTGATTAAAAAATAAACAAACATTAACAATAACAACACCAGCATACTGGTTCACAACCTTAGCTGGGTAAAATACTTAGGGGGCTTTCAAATTGCTGTGTTATTTTTTAAGGCTTCCTGGATAATCCCAATTGATAGCCAAGTTTGAGAACCACTAAGCTGTGGGATATGAGACATCTAAGAAGGAATGCTGAGAGAGCGAGGAGGAAAAAACAACAAAGCACTGAATTCAGCAAATGTGTTCTGTGTCTTTCACAAAGACAGCTGAACTGCTCTAGCTGCCTCTGTTTACTGGACAACATAAACTCATCAAACTATCTCAGTATTGCATTCCTCATTTTTCACAGCACCAAGCATGCCGTTGACATCCTATAAGTGTTAAATACTAACAATGGTCTGCTGTCAGTTTTTTCTTTATAGTTGTCACTGTTATAGAGCTGACTATCAGGGAAGAGGTTTTGTTCAGCCCTTTCCAAGTATTTGGACAACACAGTGCTGGTCAAATCAGTCTAACACAAACCCCAGGGCAATGTAAGTACAAGGGGAATGTCAAAAGCAGCAGTTCCTGGAGTATTACCTTATTTTCTCACAGCAATGTGGATCCATTGGCTTTCCAGAAAATCTCGGTCTCTATCTCTCCTCTCTGATCTTGCAGCTCTATATCCTTCTCCATTGCTAGGATTTGCTGTGAGGTGAACACAAAATCCAGCAGATCGTCTCCCAGAGAACTGGCCCTCTGGCTCTTCTCCCTCTTAACAAGACATTTCTAAGATCACCTGGTGTAAATGTTTGGGGTAGTTGTTATAAAAGGAAGACTGAAAAGCATGCAAGATCTGGGGAACCCTCCAGGTGTTGATAAGCAACAAACAATTAACGATCAAAGCCTTAAGAAAACTACATTTCCAATATCACACATCATGACCTTTCATTGTTGAGTAGCTTAGAATTATTGCGCGTCCAGGCTCTCATGTGTCTATCTAGAATCTTGACATTACAAAATTCAAGCTTCTGCTTTGTTTTAAGAATGTCTTTAGGCTTCCGCTGGGAATTTCCTCAATACAAAAAGATGCTAATTGGCGAACAAGAAAAGGATTTGAGGGACTTCATGAACTGCAATCATTCTTTGGTAGAGTTAGATATTTTTAAACATACTTCAACAAAGGAACCACTCATGTATGTGGGGTCTCTGACTGTCCCATTATGCAGGGTTCCCATATATGTGTATGTACGGTTCTTTCTCTTACTAAAAATAAATAAAATACTTCAGCATAGATAGTATGCTATATATTTGTATGTTCATTATTGTTAACTTATTCCTGTACCCTGGAGGTTAGTTAATATTTGAAATGCCTTAAAAAGGAATACAAACTTAAATAATAATTAATAATAATTAGCATATTAAACTGTTAATCAAAAGCCCACATTTCACAAACAAGCTAAGATAATCACCTTATCAGTCTTACTTTCTGATCAGTGGCAAAATTCATGTCAGTTTAAAAAATAAATTTTATTGATTTATTCATGTATTTAAGAAATATTTATTTAGCAACTATATAACAACAGGCATTTTTAGCACTTGCCCTAGTGACCAAAATAAAGATTCCTACTCTTGTAAGGATCTAATATTTTTTAAGATGTTTTTGTTGATAAGATTAGCAGATTTGGCTTCTGCTTCAATAGGTCACTGTTCAATAGATTAAATAGTACCTGACTTATTCCCCCACCCCCAAAAAACACACAACACAATTAGAAAACTAAACATAATATGAAACAAGCGCTTACAAAGACTGAAAATTAGGGAACAGCCTAGCCAGTGTGGCTCAGTGGTTGAGCAATGACCTATCAACCCAAAGGTCACTGTTCAATTCTTGGTCAGGCCACATGCCTGGGTTGCAAGCTCGATTCCCAGTGGGAGGCGTGCAGGAGGCAGCTGATCAATGATTCTCTTTCATCACTGATGTTTCTAAATAAAAGTCATTTTTATCTCCAGTTTTCTATTTGGAAATTTGTATTACTATTTTTTCATAAGGAGCACTCTCGGAACTATTTAAGCTTTAGGCCACACAAGGGGCTGCCAGAGAGCCTGTGAGAACAAGGAGATGGCTCTCCATCAAGCTTTCAGAACAGGTGGTATGACTGTTTTTGTGCCTGCTTACTATCAAAAGTTTTTATATGTGACAGAATTGGGTCTAATACTTGTTCCAATGTAATACACTGCCCAATAAGGAGGTTGCCCAGGGAGGAGACCAAAGCAGGGTAACTGTATAATGTATCATCTAACCAGGACACTTTAAAGAGAGCCAAACTGAATGGGACAGCAGGGTAACAGGTGCAAACAGATTCTGGTCCAAGCAAATGGAATCAATAGCCCCTCATCTCTCTCTAACTACTGGATGCTACAAATAGCTTCCAAAAAAATAACTTTTGACAGACCAAATGGGCTTAGATTAGTCTGTAACAGTTTGAAAGTATTTATGTATACATGCATACAAAACATACATATGTATGCATGTGTATATATATCCCTGTATGTACATATCTATACTAATAAAAGGGTAATATGCTAATTAGACCAGGAAACCTTCCAGACAAAGCCATGGTAGGGGGGCTGAGGTAGAGGTGGTTAGGGGAAATCAGGCCAGGAGGAAAGGACAGTTGGGGGTGAGCAGGCCAGCAGGGGGAGCCAGTTGGGGTGAGCAGCTGGCGGGGGGGGGGGGGGAGTTGGGGGCGAGCAGGCTGGTGGGGGGCAATTGGGGGCAAGCAAGCTGGCAGACAAAGTAGTTAGGGGTGATCAGGCAGGCAGGCAGGTGAGTGGTTAGGAGCCAGCAGTCCCAGATTGCAAGAGGGATGTCTGACTGCTGGTTTAGGTCCCATCCCTGTAGAATCGGGCCTAAACTGGCAGTCGGACATCCCCTGAGGGGTCCCAGATTGGATAGGGTGCAGGTCAGGCTGAGGGACACCTCCCTGTGCATGAATTTCATGTACCAAGCTGCTAGTATATATACAAATGGGCATAAATATGTACCTATATGGGAACACATATGTGTATATGTATTTTAATTTTTCAAAAATAAAAACTAAATCTGCTGTTGAAATTTTTCTTAAAAATTAACTTAATAATCATTTCAAATATGTAATGTCTTTGGAAACCATTTAAGAAGTGTTTTTAGCCCGGCCGGCATGGCTCAGTGGTTGAGTGTTGACCTATGAACCAGGAGGTCGTGGTTCAATTCCTGGTCAGGACACATGCCCGGGTTGCGGGCTCGATCCCCAGTGTGGGGCATGGAGAAGGCAACTGATGAATGATTCTCTCTCATCATTGATGTATCTCTCTCTCTCCCTTCCTCTCTGAAATCAATAAAACAATATTTTTTTTAAAAGATTTTTTTTAGTGTCACTTTTTATTCAAAAGACACAGATACTCAAGGACAAAGTGAGGGACTTTTTTTAGGCAGAATAATTATATTTCTGGTGTTATTTGTCTTTACAAAACCCAGATCTCCCCCTATTAGGCACAGTAAGAAAACTACGGACCTCAGTACTTTCTCAGAATCCCATCAAGGCAGAGGTGAGAGTGGGGGGCAGGGTGGCATTTAAAGGATTCTGAAAGCAGGAGCTACATTAAATGTTTCTGGGTGTCTTCTCTCTACATATATGGTTCTCACTTTCCTCTTTATATGTAACTATCCTCAAATCGAATTTCAGAGGCAGTATACAGTTCCCTTCAGTATAATCCCATGATATCAGTACATTTGACTAGAATTCTCACCATCTTCTATTTTGGCATGATTTCCTTAGACTCTAGAATCTGAAGCCAAACAATAGCCATAAAAAATTATCAGAATTTTAGCACGTAGTTTTAAAGTTTTTAAAACTGTCAAATATTAATGACAGATTCTGTGTTTATTTCCTATTTGGAAAGAAATCTATCATCTCCTATTTCCCAAAATAGCTGCCCATGGGCTTTCATCACAGGAGGTTTTGGACACACTTGTCAGTCAACACCCAAGTTTCCAAATGCAAGGTGATAGCAGAGTCACTAGGAGAAAATATAGACTTGGTGTGACTTCACACCTGAGTGGCTTTCGATTTCCTGTTTGACAGTATGCTAAAGGCAGTGAAAAGTAAAGATGCACAACACAGAGAAAACAAAATTGTTCAATCTTCAGTGTCCGTGATTAAATCAACATTTATGTTAAGGACAATTTTTAGAAAATAGACTCTCTGTCAATGACTGCAATGAAAAAAGTAAAACCAGAAACATAGATCAATGGAAAAGAATAGAGAGCTCAGAAATAAACCTACAGCTATATGGTCAACTAATGTATAACAAAGAAAGCAAGAATATAAAATGGTGTAAAGACAGTCTCTTCAGCAAATAGTGTTGGGAAAACTGGACAGATACATGCAAAAAAATGATCACACCATATACAAAAATAAACTCAAAATGGATTAAAGACTTAAAGACAAGACCATAAAATTCCTAGAAGAAAAGATAGGTAAACTCTGATATCACTCTTAGCAATATTTTTTTTTATACATCTCCCTGGGGAAGAAAAAGAAACAAGTGGGACTGTATCTAACTAAAAAGTTTTGCAGAGAAAAAGGAAACTGTTAATAAAATGAAAAGACAACCTACTGAATGAAAGAAGATATTCACCAATGATACATATGATAAGAGGTTAATATCCAAAATATATAAGTAACTCATACAACTTAACACCAATAAAGCAATCTGGTTAAAAACTGGGCAGAGGACCTGAATAGACATTTCTCCAAAGAGGGCATACAGATGGTCATTAGACATATGAAAAGATGCTTAACATTGCTCATCTTCAGAGATGCAAATTGAAACCACGATGAGATATTACTTCAGAATGGCAAAGAACAAGGGCTGGTGAGCATGAGGTAAAAAGAATCCTTGTGCTGTTGGGATTGTAAATCGGTGCAGCCACTGTGGAAAACGGCATAGAAGCTCCTCAAATAATTGAAAACATATATGATCCAGCAATTCTACTACCATATGACCTGGAAATTCTACTTTGGGGTGCTTATCTGAAGAAACCCAAAATCCTAATTAAAAGATACATGTATTCCTGTGTTCATTGCAGCATTATTTACAAGAGCCAAGATACGGAAGCAACCCAAGTGTCCATCAATAGACAAATGAATATAGAAGTGGTACATATATACAATGGAATATTACTCAGCCATAAAAAATAAAATCTTACCATTTGTAACAACATGAATGGATCTAGAGGATCATTATACTACAGGGAATAAGTCAGATAGTGAAAGACAAATACTATATGATTTTACCTAAAAGTGGAATCTAACAAAGTTAATGAACAAACAAAACAGAAACCGATTCACATATGCAGAACACACACGTAATTACCAGATAGGAGGGGGGATTTGAGAGTTTACTATGATAAGAGGCTGAAAAAGGTAAAAGGATTGAAGAAGTAAAAATTGCCAGTTAATAGGGGTGATCACTGTGTAAGGTCTATAAATGTCAAATCACTATATTGTACACCTGAAACTAATATAATATTGTATATCAGCTGTACTTGGAACAAAATGTAAAGACATATCCCTCAAATTTGTTCTAAAAATAAACATGTTTATGTTTATTCATGGACTTTTATTTTTCTATATAAATTTTAGAAGGCTAGTTTCTCCAATTTCATAAAAGCATCCATAGAAATTCCAACTGGAATTGCATTGAATTTAAGATTAATTTGGGGAGAAATTAAGTCTTCACTCTATCACATGATCTTAGCCTAGAATAGACTGTATCTCTTCGTGTAAGTCTACTTTTACTAACTTAAATGGCTTTATAAGATATCTCTACTGAAAAATTTTGTGCATTTCACTAGGTTTATTCCTAAAAATTTTATAGGGTTTTTTTTCATGTTATGAAAGGGATTTTACTTTCTCATTTTGTTCTACTTAGTTTTATCTTTTGCAAAAGAATGCCATTGACTTTTGAATGTGGAACTTATACCCATGATTACCTATTTAGCTATTTTCTCCCTTGTTAACTCTCTTCTCTCTTTCCGGGACTATATTAAAAGAAAAGCTTGACATTTTCACCTCTAGTCTTTATATCTCTTTATTTTCCTTTCAAAATTTCCGTTGTTTTTTTCTTTACCCTTTTTTGATGCTTTCATAGAGAGTATCTCAATCTGATCTTCCAACTTACTAATTTTTACTTTAGTTTTATTGATTCTTCACTTCAAACCAACCATTAAATTATTTCACCTGCCCAAATATTAATTGAAGACCACCACATCACTCTAATTGACACCACATGGTATAACAGACTCAAGTGAGTTGTGCCCAAATCCTTGACCCCAAATATTGTGAGATAAAACTTTTTTTTTTTCTTAAAGATGACACTAAGTTTGGCACAGTTTGGCATACAACAATAGATAAGTAGGTCATCATGAAATGATAGTAAACAACACTGTTATTTTTATTATTATTATTGCTTAAAGTATTACAAAGAGTAGTACATAGGTCTCCTTCCCCGCCCGCTCCCCCCCCTGCCCCCCCCCCCCCCCCCCCCCGCTTGACATTCTCCCGGCCTCCCCTACCTCCTAGTGAACACTGTTACTTTAAGAGAAAGATGAATCTAACCATGGTCTAGATTTTGAAAAAATAAAAAGAACCTAAAACTGGTTTAATCTAGACTTTACAAAGAAAATAAAAGCAGCCCAGACTGGTCCCAGTGCAGGCAATCCTTCCCCGGCTCTTACCTCTCAACGATGTCATAGGAGTCATGGCATCTTAGAAATGTCAAGCTCCCGGGGGCCCTCCACATCACTGGATTCATCTGTGTGGACCATTTGGGAGACACTTCCGTTCTTCGTGCGGAGGCTTGTTTATTAACTGAAGTAGCTAGCCTCATTATGATCACATCAAAATGTGCTTGTGGTTGCTCTTTGGATTCTCTGCGTGATTTTTAAAACACCTTTTTGATAAGCTAAGAGCCTCTAATGAGGACAGAAACCATCAATTCAAACGAACATTAGGCTGCAAAAAGAACAGCTAACTACCTTTTGGGCTGTTGATAGTCCACACACAGGGTCGAATAATAGATTGTCATTCATCAGCAGGCTTCCCTAAAGAAAACGACCTACCACTGACCTTGAAGAAAACAAACATGTACTTGCCTTCAATTTGTCTCAATAATGTAACATTCAAAAGCCTGCTGCCCAGGGGAGAGCAGTGAGCCGTGATGTAAGGGGAGAAGGGTATGAAGTCGTTAGATATGCTAAACCCAAAGTCCACCTGTTAAGGGTAGAAAGATCCTTAGGAAAGTTTATTTTTTTTCCTACTTAGCCTCAGTTTCCTCATCCATAAAAAGAAAATAATAATACCCACTGTCAGGACCAATGTGAGAATTTATATCTAAATTGCCTAAGAAGCACTCAGTATATGGTAGCTGTCACTTTTATCATTAATAAGGGAAGAATGAATCTCAGTAATTCAAAACAGGGTTCAAACCTGTGAAAATGTCACTCCAAAACCTGGGTTGCTCTAGATTGACTTGAAAAACACTAGGTATACCATGATTAAGTCATTACAATCCTCAACAGTAAATCTGTAGGTAGAGGGCAACACATAATAGGAGGGAGAGATATTGTGATCAAGAAGTCCTCTTAGAGAGAGCGCTCAGTGAGTGGAAAGAATACTTTAACAAGGGTAGAAGACACTGTCAGTGGTCAGTCAACATCTTCTTGGATTCCTCTTCCTGTTTCTATGTGCCTTTTCACTCCAGATTTAATGTGCATCTGCCTCCCAGGGCCCACAGGGGCACATTTTCTTCGAGGGACTGTGCTCAGGCTACCAGAGCCCTTTACCTGCATGTAATGAAGCGCCAAGCACAGTGGTCCCCCCTTATCTATGGTTTCACTTTCCATGATTTCAGTTAACCATGGCCAACCAAGGTCTGAAAATATTAAGTAGAAAATTCCAGAAATAGGCTTTAAACTGCATCTTCTGAATAACGTGATGATATCCCCTGCCATCTTGCTCTCTCCCATCTGGGATGTGACTTGTCCCTTTGTCCAGCACATCTATGCTGTGTGTGCTATCTGCTCACTCACCACATAGCAGCTAGTTTGAATATCAGGTCAATAGCAGCCATGGTATCAGTGTTTGAGTAACATTTATGTAATAAAGACCCAAAGTGCAAGAGTAGTGATGCTGGCATGTTGGGTGTGTCCAAGAGATGCCATAAAGTGCTTCTTTTAAGTGAAAAAGTATGTACTAGTATGTATAGGAAAAAACATATATAGGTGTGGTGCTGTGCATGGTTTCAGGAATCCACTGAGGGTCTTGGAAGGTATCCATCATAAGTAAGGGGATGGGGGAAAACTATTGAACCTGAAAGTTTATTACCCTTCGGGTTGAACCTCGGCCAATGATCAATGGTGCCAGAGCATGGAAGGCCAGTCTTCTTGCCTCAAGTAATTTATTCACCATAAAATCTGGTCAAGTCCAGGACTTCACCTGAGAATACACCTTTGTTTGGTTTCTCCCCCTCTGTGTTCTGCTTCCCTCACTCCTTTTCCAGTTTCTCCTGGGAGCACCTCACCTTAAATAAACCACCTGACTTAAATTCTCAGTTCACAGTTTGCTTCTGGAAACAATGAGCCACTGGGTACTGGCTGTATCCTGAAAGGGATGCATAGGTGGTTGTTATTGGCCTTCTAAACTTGGTGAGTCCTATTAATCTGAGGCCCCTCTGTTTCAGTGGTTTTGAGAATATAAATTTAGTAGTAGGTGCTGAGATAGAGCTGGTGACTTGTGTGGTATAACCACTCTCCAACCACTACACACACACACATACAGATCATCTCCTCCATGAGATCTCAAGTGATGTCTGTCACACTCTGATTTGTTTACACACAAGTGGATTCATGTGCAGAAATGGACCACGTGCTGAGTTATTCATTGGGATAGGCAAGAAGTAAAAACAGAAATTGTTCTTGTTCAGCTACACCAGGCCAGAGAATTAGGGCGCATTTCCCTCTGGTTACACCCATAACAGACAAGATGTTTAAGTCATGACCAATAAAATGGAATGGAAAAATAATCGTAATGCTATTGGCCTAATCCTTAATTTATTTGTTCTCCTTTCCATGGACTCTTTTTTAAAATCTTTATTGTTCAGATTATTACAGATGTTCCTCTTTTTCCCCCCATAGCTCCCCTCCACCCGGTTCCCAACCCCACCCCAGGTCCTCACCCCACCCCTCCCACTGTCCTCGTCCATAGGTGTAAGCTCTTTGTCCAATCTCTTCCCGCACCCCCCACACCCGGTTCACCCTGAGAACTGTCAGTCCGCTCCCTTTCCATGCCCCTGATTCTATTACATTCACCAGTTTTTTCTGTTCATCAGATTTTTATTCATTTGATTTTTAGATTCACTTGTTGATAGATATGTATTTGTTATTATATGAAATACTGAAGGGTATTCTTTAAGAAGAGGAAGGAGAAGAAAAAGGTAAAGATAAAAAATTATGAACAACAAAGTGGCAACAAATCCATTGACTCTTTAGTTATATAAAATGCTTAACCCATATGTGCCACATTTGACATCCTGTTATCAAAAATCTAACGTAACTGAAATATTGGCTTCCCTCCTTCCTTCAGTGATCAAACAAGACTGTCTACCCAACTTCTGGTAGCTCTTTCCCCATCTTTCCCCTGTCTCCTCATTTTGGGTGTTCTCCCACCTTCCTTTAATTGAAGGCTGATGTCATCTTGAAAGAACATGCACTCTCTATTTTCAGAGGCTCTGTCATCCCTGCAGCTGTCTGGCATCCTGTCACTGCCCATCTCTGTCAGTTAATACAGGAGCACAGACCTTGGGTGACATTATGCAAATGTGTAACCTTCCCTGGAGACTCTCTGCCTAGATGAAACTGTCTAGGTTGCACAGAAGTAACATTGTCCGTTTAGATAGCTGTAACCTACTCTAATGTGTGGCAAAAACAAAAGGTAAAATAAAGGAAAATTATCTTTATCTCATTTGCTAAGGGAATCTATAATTTCTAACAGTGGAACAGCAGTATAGACCAAAGGTTCCACAGGAAAAATGCCTTTAAAATGCCATAGTCCATGTCATCTAGGAGGAGCCCTCAATAGAAGTAGAATTTAAAACTCATCGAGTAAAATTGCCTCTGCTGGTGCTCCAACAGGTAATGGGGGTTTTTCATGATCTGTACCCCACCCAAACTGAAGGACAGAGGAAACCCACTCTTCCCAGTTTAACCCGGCTCCCCACTTCTTCCCTCTATGCTGCTCCCCTTCCAGTGCATCAGGACAATGAAAGTTATCTAGACGCACTAACATTCCAAGATCAAAACATATAAACTACTGCTCTGACCTACAATTGCTCCTCATGGCCATTGTATCCCTCATCTTCCCTCTTAGCTTACCTTCCTTGTTCTCAACAAATATTTATGGACTATTAACTGTGTTCAAGCACTTAATATGTCCTGAGAAAAAACAACATGGAGTCACCAAGGGCCTGTTCTCAATGAGCTTGCAGCCTCGTCGGAGAACCAAGACTCTTAAAATCAGTGCGAGATCATGCATTATTTTGATGACCTTTCAAGGAAAGGGTCAATCACCTTTATAAGCACAGATAGAGAAGGAGGTAATAGTAATTTTCTTTTTGCAGCTATAAAATATTACCACAAATTTAGTGGCTTAAAACAACGTAAGTTGACTCTCTGGAGATCAGAAGTGTAATATGTTTCAGAGAAACAATATCAAGGCACCAGCAGCAGGGCTGGTTCCTTCTGGAGGCTCCGGGTCAGAATCCAGTCCTTGTCTCTTCCAGCTGCTAAAGGCTAGCTTGGCAGTTCTTAACTCTGAATGGCATCACTTCCATCTCTGCTTCTGTCTTATATCACCTGCTCTTAATTTGATCTCTTGTGTTCCTCTTATAGGGTTCTTTGTGATTATATCAAGCCCACCTGAGTCATAAAGAAGAATCTTTCCATCTCAAGATTTTTTTAAAAATACATATTTTTATTGATTTCAGAGAGGAAGGAAGAGAGAGATAGAAACATCAATGATGAGAGAATCATTGATTGGCTGCCTCCTGCACATCCCACACTGGGGATCAAGCCTGCAACCCAGGCATGTGTCCTTACCGGAATGGAACTGTGACCTTTTGGTTCATAGGTCACTGCTCAACCACTGAGCTACACCAGCCGGGCTCAAGATTCTTAACTAAACCATGTCCGCACAGTCTCCTTCTGCCTCATGAGGTAGCATATGCATAGGTTCCAGGGATTAGGACATGGGTCTCTTTGGGGAAGGAGGGAAATTATTCAGCCTTCTACATAGGTGTGCCAGGCCATTAACATGTTATGATAAAAGGCATGGAAGAAGGGGAGAGAGTTATGCCACTTGAGCAATGGCAAGGTAAAGGTTTATGCAATGGAGGTGGGAAATCTTCATGCACATGGTAGGACAAAATAGCACTGAGGAGGCTGAAAACAATTTAAAGGCAACTAGAAACAACCGAAAGTGTGGAGTAGAGAGTGTTTTTAACAATTAATGTAACAGCGATGTACAGAATGATTTGGAAGAGGCGTCTCCGATATAAATTTGTACCTTAAGTGGGTGCAATGCTCTTAGTGTGAAGAGGGCCCGGCTCTGGGGGAACCGAGGAGGACAGGGCAGCACAGGCTCCCTTCCAGAAGGGCCAGCGCTGGGAGCCCAAGCCAGCTGTTGCCCCGAAGGATGTAGACCCAGTTGTCTTATAGCATCAATTTTTCCAAAGAAGTGAAAAATCAGAATTTTTGATAATCTTTCAATTTTTAAATATTATTAATTGTTGAATACCTTTTCATAAACATTATATTATTGGAACAAAGCCTTCTGTGGGCCGGACAAGCCTGCAACTGGCAGCTGGCAGCCTCTGGGTCCGAGCAGGCGAGGCATGTCAGGGGACCTCACCCAGTGCTCAGGGCAGTCTCTGCTCTGCACATGGAAGGGAGGCAGAGACCAGGAACACGGTTCTGGACTTAGTCCCTAAACTGTCCTTTCGCTGATCTTCAAATGCCAAGTATTAGACACCATTCCCATCTAGTTGGGCAACTAGAACACAGCATGAGAGGATAATTAACTGCAAAAGGTCAGATATGCTAAGTGTCAGTGAGTGTTATACCCACAGCTGCTACAGGAATTAAAAGGACATGTTGATAGCTTGGCCTGACAGGAGGCCTGTTTGGAGAGTATATTTCATCACATCTGATCTCAGTGGTTTGGCCATGGTTCTTACATGGACAATCAAATATCTTTATTCCTGCTTTAGACATGGTTGTGATCTATCGAATAGCCCATATCACCCCTTCTTCTTGTTGACAGAAATGATTCTGTGCAAGTATCTGTATTCTTGTGTTTTAGTGGAAGCTGGGTCCCTCCTCAACTAAGGGGAAAAGTCTTGTTTAGTATCAGCCAACCATGGTAACTCTGTTCCCCTCCTAGTAACTGGGTTCAGAATTGGTCCAGCAATCCAGCTCTGACCATTGAGATGGGGAAAACTATTCTGCTGGCTTAACTTATAGGGGAGTTTCCTCTGCTCTTATAAAGGCATAGACATTGTTCCAGAGATGGGGAGGGTGCTGTGTGATGTCTGGAGCTGCTGCAGCCACCTTATGCCCATGCCAGGGCCCCATGAAAACAAGGACCAACATACTGAAAAGAACATGGACAAAAGATGGCATGAACCAATGTCATGAGTGATACTGAAAGGAATTTTTAGGGGTGAAATAGGCAGGTTTAGAAAATTTTAGGAATTAAGGGGTCCATGGAAAAAGCACAGGGCTATAGAGCTGCAAAGAGTACATTTCCATAAGCAAGGGAGCTGGGAGCAGCAGAAGTTACATTTCCATAAGCAAGGGAGCTGGGAGCAGCAGAAGTTACATTTCCATAAGCAAGGGAGCTGGGAGCAGCAGAAGTTACACATTTACAGAATAAAGGGAAGGAAGTCCCTCATTCAAAGAGGGAGGAAGAAAAGCCAAGAGGGAATAGGAGAACAATAAGGGAGAAGAAGGAGGGAACCTCACGTACTTCACCTCAGAGGTTGCTATAGTGACCAAATCAAAGGGGGATAGTGATCAATCAGAGGGGATATCGAGGCACAGAAAACTGCAGCCTTTATAAACCATGGAAAAGGGGACTGGGTAGGGCTCTTTCCCCCTCCCCACATGGGAGTCTGTGCTATGGTAGTTTCCTTCTCCCCACGTGGGAGTCTGTACTTGTTTCTCAGTAAATTTCCACCTTTGCTATACCATCTTTCATCCGAGGTTTCATTCTTCAACTCCACCAGACAAAGA
Source organism: Myotis yumanensis (assembly GCF_028538775.1). Lineage (NCBI taxonomy): Eukaryota > Metazoa > Chordata > Mammalia > Chiroptera > Vespertilionidae > Myotis > Myotis yumanensis. The sequence continues at coordinate 18,760,451 of NW_027223759.1, forward strand.
GCCCAGGAACCATCCTGCCCAGGGGAACATCTCGCGTTCCAGTCCAAATTTCCCATATCACTATGGCAAACATGGAACATTGCAAAGGGTGACATGTGGTTGGCTCAAGAACCGGAAGGAAGGAAATCCACTGACTTTCAGAGCAATGGTAGTAAGAGTCAGGTTTCTTAGCGCCAGAGCCAGATTGGTGGGAAGAGCAACATGAAAAGCCAGAGAGAAGGGAACAGATGAGCACAGTGAAGTGTCAAGGGAACAGTTAAGATCAGAACTGGCTGCAGAGATTCCTTGAAGAAATAATCCAGGGACAGAAGATACCGAGCACAGCAGCACAGGCAAGGGATAAGAGACAGCTACTTGGAGCCCTGCGGGCACTGCTAGGACCACACCCGTCCAGGCAGCCCAGAAAGCTGGAGAGGGTTTAGTGAAAAGGGAATTATTTTGTTGTTGTTAGAATAGTAAGATACTTTATTTCATGGCTGGATAGTACAAATGGTAGTAGCTTCATTATATTTCTTTAAAGTATACATAAGTTTTCATATGCTGTTTCACACACATTTTTAAAAACTTTCAGAAATGATTCCTACACACACACACACACACACACAATGGACCCTCCCCCCAATCTGTCCCACCCCCAATAGCCCTCCTCATTGGGGGAGGGGCCAGCCAGCCAACTGCCCACAGCCCCTCCCCACGGCTGGCTGCAGCCCCTCCCCCTGGCCGGTCCACCAGATAGCCCTGATTAGGGCAAGCCAGCCGGACCCCACCCATGCACGAATTCGTGCACTGGGCCTCTAGTTACCTATATTAGTGGTTCTCAATATTTTTCCAGCTTTGACATATGTAATGGACACTATTCATGTGTTCTCATTCCCATGGTTATGTAGACTTTCATGAAACAAAGAATAGCTAGGATCTAAAGCAAACAGTCCCACGGTTATAATGTAGAATTAAGATTTTCATTCAGTCTCTTTTTCCTTACTCTCTTCCTTATTATAAATTTAACCTTTTGGTAAAAATTTTTAAAAAAATAATTAGAATTGCAATTGACTAGGATTTCAGTGATTCATAATTGCTCACATATTATCAGTACATTAATAACAATTGAATTCCAATGACAAGGCTGTGAATTAGGTACAATTTCCACCCAGCTAATAAATTACAACTCAACCCTTTTTCTCCCATACCAGAAAGTAGGTGAGAGAGATAGCCTTGGGTCAACCTTAATTTTTAACAAAAGTTAGCTCATTTATAAACTTTAGTATTCATGTTAATAACAAATGACCTATGTCTGGGTTCACAAACCATTTTACCACAGATATATAAGTGTAGCTTGACATTTTGAGGATTGCTAGTCTGCTAAATGCAAACTAATGTGTGTTTGCAAAGAAAAAAAATTCAATTTCATATGTTTGTTCCTTCAGTGGAAAATAAAAGTGTTCAGCATAGTAATTCTGGATCATTATAGAACACAAATTTGGAGAGCAGGGTCAGAGCATATTAATAATTTTTATTATTTTCTGTCTCCCAAAGTCACTGCATTCATCTACCTATGAACCACAGTTTAATGAAAATGTGAAATGTTATTATAAAAGAAACTGCATAAGAAAACACATTCATCACGCAGATCCTATGCAGATTTTAGAAATCTCATTATAATCTTAATATGCAATTTCTATTGTTCTTTGTGCCTGGTGATACTCAGTGGTGGGGGAGGGACAGCAGGTAAGATGTGGCTTAAAGGATTTAGGACTTCAAGTTGATAGTAAAGCTTAGTATGAGTCAGCTGCGGCAGGAGGCAATCAAAAAGTCTCCCACGTTCATTATTAGAAATGTAATATTTGGAATGAGTTCTGTTCCATCACTCAGCCTCTCTCTGGATGGATGCAGGCTGTCTGGACCTGACCTTGAGTGGGACATGGGCAAACAGGAGAGAATTCAAAGTGACTGTGATGGTGAGGGGGGTCTGATATTCTCTTGTAAAAAAAACTGCTTGGGACTTTATGCTAAGGCAGATAAGCCAGGCACAAAAAGACAAAAATTGTATGATTCCACTTATAGGAGGGACTTACAGAGTATCAACTTCATCGAGAGAGAAAGTAGAAAGTTTGCCAAGGGCTTGTGGGAAGGGGAATGAAAAGGTGATGTTTAACTGGTACAGAGCTTCAGTGTTACAAGACGAAAAGAGTTTAGGAGATTGTACAGTAATGTGAATGGACTTAACATAACTGAACTACCCACTTAAAATGATTAAGATAGCCGAAACCGGTTTGGCTCAGTGGATAGAGCGTTGGCCTGCGGACTGAAGGGTCCCAGGTTCGATTCCGGTCAAGGGCATGTACCTGGGTTGCGGGCACATTCCCAGTGGGGGATGTGCAGGAGGCGGCTGATCGATGTTTCTCTCTCATCGATGTTTCTGACTCTCTATCTCTCTCCTTTCCTCTCTGTAAAAAATCAATAAAAAATATATTTTAAAAAAAAATGATTAAGATAATAACTTTTATGTGATGTGCATTTTACCATAATTACAAACTTAAAATGTGCTGGGAAAAAATAAGATCGTTTAATCAGAAAAAGAGAAAGATGCATGGGCAGCATAGAGAAGGAGGGCACAGCTGTTAATGAAGAATCACTACACTGAAAAAAAAAAAAACTGGTTTTTCTGACACTAAGGAAAAACTAGCTCCAACTAGTATTAGCTACTGGGCTACACATTTTAGCTCCACGTAAATAAGAATAATTTAATAGTCATAATGCAAGACACTCTGATGCTCCTGTGGTCCACGATCACAGTGGCCCTGGATAATTCATGCCCAGGAGCCAGGCGGTGGCAGGACAGGTGTGGCGTACTGGGAGAGAGCATTGGGAAGGCAGTCAGAAGACCTCAGTGTAAGCCCACCTGTCACTTCTCAGATGAGTTACTATCTCTACTTTAATGTCCGTATTTGTAAATGAAGGGTTTGAACCTCAGAGGGAAGGCGGGGGAGGGTGGGTGGGTGGGAAGAGATCAAAGAACGCACATGCTTATATACATAACCCATGGAGATGGTGAAGGCCTGGGGTGGGTGGTGGGGGTGGGCTAGAAGGGGGTCAATGGAGGGGGGGAGGGGGCATATGTAATACTTTCAACACTAAAGATTTAATTTTTTTTTTTTTTTTTAAAAGGACTTCCAAGTTAAATAGCAACTGAGGTGGGTACTTAACTTCACACAGACTTCTATTCAAATAATCAAAAGAGAAAAAATTGTATAACTATGTCAGAAACTAGAAAATATTTGGCAGATATCCTACACATGGGTTAGAGTGAAAGCAGACACCCAGATGCTACCCGCTGCAGCTCTTACCAGCAAGAGAGCATCTCAAGAATAAAAGGGATCTCGGAGCATCACATTATCAAGCTAATTAATCAATTTAATTTAGAGGAGTCAGCCAAGCTGATTTAGAGGCATCAGACCTGAATTCATGGCTAAGACCAGGGTGGGATGGGAAACACCACTTGGAATCACTGATGCTGAAGAGGGTGCCGGATTGGCTTCTCTAAGACCATGGGCTGACTGAGCATGTGCTCTGTCTCTCTCTCTATTAAACCCCATTCAAATGACAGTGCAGGGTAAAGGCCACAAAGACTAGATGAAGGCCTTCAATGGGTGAGCTATTTCCACTTATTTCTAGAAGAGACAAATAGATGGAAGAGTGTTGAAATGAGATGAAATTGTGGAAGCTGTAGTCTAGAGTTTAAACAAAGTAGGATTCGGTGTAGTAGAGAGCTAATCAAGTCTCCAGACTTAATACAAAGAACAGGTTGGACAAAGGACATGAGGGAGAGGGGAGGCAGAAACTAGGATAATTGATCATACGTCTGTGTATATCACAGAAAAGGTGATTCGCTTCCCACTCTCCTCATATCCCCTCCCTTCCATGTAGAGTCTAGGTAGCCAGCATTTATATCCAAGCAGAGACCATGTCTACATTTCTATTTTTATTTTTTTAGATCTTGGAATAGGACAGCCTAGTCAGTGCGGTGTGCCCTTGAGTATAGCCCTTCTGATTCTGACACCTGGCAATAATAACTTGCTCCCTCAACACTCACTCTGGGGGAAAAAAAAACCTGGTGTTACTAACTCTGCCCATGTCCATAGAGCATCCACCCATCAGTCCCCATTTTTAGAATGTGATTCAATATCAGAAGTCCCCAAAAGTTGAGAAAAATCTATAACATTAGAGATAAAAAGCAAGATAAACACCCTCAGATGAATCAAAAGCTATTTTGTGTCCTCAAAGATATTCAAGGGAGTATTGCATAGAAAACAAGAACAAAATTAGACTGATGATTTTTTTAAGTATTAGCTTTTTAGTGATAAAACTGAAAGAAAATGTTTTATTAAAATTATAAAGTCAGAAACATTCTCAAGGGTTCTAAATTTATGTATTTTTCTCTCATCATCGTTTAAAAATCCTACAACTTCTAAGAAATATTCATAGATCTAAATAAACCTATTTCCATGTTAATTTTAAATAAATCTGATACCACTGTAGATAACATCAAGAAAAAACAACTAAGAACATATATTTATATTATGTAGAAAACATGAATACCTAAAATTTAATATGTTTTTGAAATAAAGTTTTCAGTAGATAAGTTGGAAATGCAAGAAAGTTTCCCAGAAGGTAGACTAAAAGGTATAAAAATTTTCAGGAAAACAAAAAATAAAGAAAGAATATACCCAGAAGTTCTAACTTGGACTGGTAGACATATCAAGAAGAAGATAAAAAAGAATACAGAAAATATATTCTGGCGGCTAGTTTTAAAAACACTTATCTGTATCGCCTTATACTCAGAGATTCTGATTCAGAAGATCAAGGATCAGACCCTGGCAACTATAATTCTATAATTGCCTCAGATCATTTTGACTTTAGTGTTATGTGCTAAAGAAAGCAATTACTATTTGGAATTATTGTCACTTGATAAACCGTAAAGGCTAATGAGTACTCTTCCCAAAAGCATTTCTCCCATCCTCTATTCTTAAATGCTATGAAGTTATACCTATGGAGAAACATAATAGCCTATATTTCACCTCAAGGCTGAGCAGATACGGTCCAATATCTTGCAGTCTTTATGCTTAGTTTTCTAACAAAGATCTCCTTGCAAAAGAACAGGACTTTAGGAATACTTATTAGAGAAGATGCAGAGTTACAAGAAAAGGGAAAGACAGGAGAAAGTGGTCCCCTCTTAGTGCTGTAAGACATATCCCTTCCATTACAAGTAACTCACATCTCTGAAGGACTATTGATTGTCTGCTTAACCAACAAGGAGGAATCAGGTGCAATCAAGTTTACAAAACTCTTTCCAGACCAAAATTTAGCCTGGCCCATGTGGCGAGGTGGTTGAGTGTCAACCTATGAACCAGGTCAGAGTACATACCTGGGTTGTGGGCTTGATCCCCAGTGAGAGTAGTACAGGAGGCAGTGTAAAAATCTCAGTACGACTTTTCTTCTGGAAATTATTTTGAGCACTTTAAGGAGAATGACACTTACTGATAAGATGCTTTCCTTCAATAATAAAAAAGAAAATCACTTAACTTCTGGTAATGTCATTTTATTGTCCTATTGAATTGACCTTTGATTTCTAATACTTTTCAGAAAATATTTCCTGTACTATTATGTAGCTTAGCAAGTTTATAAGTTCAGAGACAAATTTCAATTTAACATATTTTCACTCCCTGTCAAGTTCAGACTACATATATTTTTTAGATTCCTCTCATGTGTTTCTTTGCAAATTTAATAGTCTATGCCATTAAAGTCCCCCTTTCTAATTCTTGAAGGTGATACTGAATCTATGCATGACTAAGAATCTAATGTAAAGATTAATCTTGATTGCAATTTATGATTCTCCTACACTACTGAATGTAATTATGAGGAATAGCTCAGGAAAATATTTTTTATATACTATGAGCTTTAAAAAGAATAGAGGTATTAGGAATAAAACATTTTCATCTAAAAATATCTTCTTAAAAATATAAATAACCACTTTCAAGAAATAACTGGCTACCTTAAAATAATATGAAGGAGGATGACAAATAAACCGTATTATCCAAACTACATAATAGTTGTATCTTGTTGTACAATAAAGGTATTACATAATTTTAAGAGTGTAATGTATTTTGTAACAATATCATTGATTTTATTTACCTTTGATTACCTGGCATATAAAATATCTCAATTTTAAATTGGTTAATATTTTGACAATATTTCTATTATTGCAAATCTTTATCTTGGAACTAGAGAGCTCTGGGAGGTGCTGCCATTTATAACAGCAGACCTATTTGATGTCAAAAACTCTTCCCATTTCTCTGACAGCCAATCACTTCGTCTGCCTTGGTCAAGTACATATGCTGGCTATTTTTTTCCCCTTGACGGAATAAGCTCTGAGTCTAGAAAGGCGAGCTTGAGGTCCTAAGCCTCCTAAATTATAACTCCTTGTATCAGGGGAGGACCTAACAATTTACACATCCCTTCTTACTTGATGTTCAAAGCAACCCCATGGGAAAGTCAAAGATGATTATTTTTTTGATTCAGGCAAGAAAATAAGACTCTGAAAGGCCTTGCCCAGGTTGACAGTTGGTAAATGGTCCAGTGGAAGCCAAGCAAAGCAAAACTTCGACTCCTTGTCTCATGGGCTTGCTACTACATCAGGCTGCTCCAGACCACACAACCGGGTTTAACTTGAGGGATTTATTGAAGAACCTACAACCACTGACTTAACAGAAAAAGTACAAATTTATTTTATGTTGCGCTAGAAATTTCAGAATATTGTAAAGGACAGGAACATAAAGTATGGTTATTGTCCAAAAGAGCCTCTGCAAAACAGTATCAGAAGAACATATATTTCCTTCCTGATGTCCTCTGACTCCCATCTGCTTGGTTTACTCAGATAAAATAAATATTTTACTACTGCCTCTTCTGAAAATCCAATATTGCCACAGAAGAGCAAAATGCAAGCTACTCTGCCTCATGAATCAAAACTATTGCTAAATCCTGATTTCATAGTTGCCATTATTGGCAATAGTATAAAAACCAAAGGGAACTTTTTTTTTTTTTTAAATTAATGGCTTCTGCCCTGGCCAGTGTAGCTCAGTTGGTAGAGCGTCATCCCATGCACCTGGAGGTCATTAGTTCGATTCCCGGTCAAGGCACATTCTGGGGTTGCTAGCTCAACCCTCAGTAGGGGGCATGCAGGAGGTAGCCAATTGATGTTTCTCTCTCCCTCTCCTTACCATTCTCTCTCTCTCTCTAAGTCAATTAAAAAATTTAAAAATAAATAAAATAAAAATAAATGGTTTCAATGCTATGTTCTTAATATACAAAACAAAATATCATTTGACAAAATGTTATATTTGAAGCATTTCAGAAACCCTTGCATTTGTTCTGATAGAGATGGAAATGCTTGACATGTTAAGGCTTGGATATGAGTGGGTGCTCTAAGAGTTGCTTTGCAGTCACAGATCTTATTATCAGGAGATGGTGATTCAATTTAATCAAGCCTTGACTTTTATGTAGCAGAAATATGTAGCAAAGCTCTAAGAAATTGAGAAACCTTGTACTGGCCTAATCATGCCTAGCAGTGATTTGGAATTCGTTAGGTAAAGCAGAATCCTTCAAGCCACAGAGAGTACATCTACATAAATATCTGGTGCTCCGGTCCCATTGCATCAGCTCTTATCATTACAATAGCAAAAACCAGCAGCCGAAGCCAGCAAACTCCATCAGGGCCACGATGAACCCAGCTCCACTCATAACTGTGGGACACAAATGTGCCTATCTAAAAATTCTGCACTGTTGTTTCCAAGGACAGTTCAACACTCAAATGTATCTCCAAAATTTTAATGTTTCTTTTGTGCTAGATGGGACCAATTTTGCCTCTTTTCTGAATTCTTTGGTTACTAGTCCATTTTAACTAAAAATGCAAGAATATTCTCTGAGGTGGCCTATTTTACGAAAGGGTAAAATAAATTCTATTAGATCAAAGGCAAAAGAAATGCATACAGGCCACGCTCCTCTCTCAAATGCGGGCATATTAAAATTGCATTACCTTCATATTTTAAGGCAGATAGGAGAAAATCATAGTTATCTTCTTTAGCTGGGCCATTTTCCAGCATTATCAGAAATTCACCACTAGCAGTGAACGTAGTATTCTTTGTGGGTTGTATTTCTATCTGTTTCGTGCATTTTGCATTAGAACTCTTGAAGATTCTTTTATTTTACCCATTAGTTACATGGCTAAAAAGAAGTCTGGACCTGTTTTGTATGGGGAGGGGGCAAAGTTATACTCAGAGGTTGATTTTGTCTCTGCCAGCCATTTATTTAACACAGGTTTGCTGTGGGAATTATAATAATTTTAGAAGCCAATAGCATACAGGATAACATCTCTTAATAAGCTCAATTAAGAAGTAATGTACTCCAAACAAGTGACAGATTAATCACACCATTGTTGCAGGCCAGGGGAGATGAAAGAAATAAAGCCCACATTTAATTGGAGGTATAGCTTTTATGAGTTTGGTTTCTCTGGAGAGGTGGCTTAACCAACCGGGAGGTGAATTCCAGCTGCCAGCGCAGAAACGAAAAGACCCTGTTGTTTGAGGGCATTAGTGGGGGCCAGAGGCACCTGTGCTGAAGGTCAGGCGAAGCTGCTCTGAGGGTCATCGCTCCAGGGACCAGAGCCCTTCTTAGCACCACTGACGAGCTCCTCGGCCACAGCAGGAGCCAGTGTCTCAGGATCTCTGGAGAACTACATAGGTCAGCCAAGTGTGCCTTCCCCAGACAGAGTCTCTCGAACAGTCCTCACAAACTCTCCGCACTCATAGTCCACATGTCCCTTGCCACTTTCTTCTCCACATGTTCTCATCAGTAAGACCTGGCGGGGCCCCTCTGCAGCTGGGCTGCTGACTGCTTGTCAGGGACAACAGAAAGGATAGCTCCTACTTCATTCTTATCTCAAAACAGCTTTACTTCTAGATACAACTGTCTGTCATAAACAAGTGAATTTGAAATCCTATTAAACCAAGACACAAGTCCCTTTCGGTGGCCAGAATGCCCACACTCACCCTGTGCAGCTGATCACGGAGCTCTTGTCTTCAGGAGCAAAGACAATGCCGTCAGCCCATTCTCTCTTAAGTGAATGTTTCATGGTTTTGGTTTGCATTTCCCCTGGGAGTGGGGACAGGGTGAGAAAAATTCACATTAATTATTGTCTGACGACAATCATTTATGAGGTAGGCCAAGGACAGAGGATAAGGAAGCAGGTAATTAATCCTCATGGAGTTCAAGCCCAATGTAGAGGCTTTTTGTCATCACTCTACCTAGGCAATGAAGGTAACTTCTTAAGGCCTAAACAGGAATATATGTAAACATAGAGACATATGTGTTTGTGTGTGCATGTTTGTATATATTTGCATGTCATTCTTTTGCAAGTTCATTTTTTCTGTCTTAATGTATGTAGCAGGAACATCTCATTCTCTCCCAACTGAGTCCCTCCAGCCTCAGCAGCTGCCCTGCTGGTGTGTGTGCTGCTGGCCACAGCTGCTGCTCCAATTCCTCCCTAGTTTTTTGGCAGTTTGTCATTTCTGCTACTGCTTCTGGAACATACTACACACATGTAATTACCATGTACAAACCTACATGCACACACACACAGAGTATGCTGGCTAGCCCTGCTTCCTCACCAACAGCTCCATTTTTGTTGTTATTAGAGTCAACACCGTGCAGATGGGCTGATCTTGTGACTTTCTGGCCAATGAGACATAAGCAGATTTGAGGTGTGGCTGAGAGATCTGGGCATTTGCGCTCTTTCCTTCTTTTAATTTAAAATGCAGACATGGTGTCCAGAGCTGTAAACACCTGTAACAATGCTGCAAGGTGGGGAAAAGGACCAATTTGCCCTAGATTTCATGTTACATAAGGCAAATATCATCAACTAGTGGCCCGGTGCACAAATTTGTGCACATTAAAAGGGGATTAATTAGAGGAAATATTTTAATATTGCTATTTGCTTTTCTCTATAATGGAAGTGTCAGAGGTGAAAGAAAATTAGTAAAATATATATGAAAATCTTCCTCCTGTCAGAGTCTGGGGTGCGCTGCGGGATCCAGAGTCAAGTCCCTGCATACCCGTGGCACCTCAAAATCATGCGAGACCCAGACCCAGCCGGTTCCACCCCCATTGGGCGAGATCCAGCCCCACCCTTGTCAAGCCCCGCAGGGTGGGGGGTGCAGCCTCAGGTCCCTCAGTGCACGCCGGAAGGGCGGCGCAGCTTCAGGTCCCCCAGCACACCCTCAGGTCTCCTGGCCCGGCACCGGGGGACGTGCCTTGAGGTCTCCTGGCCCAGGCTACAGGGTGCAGCTTGAGGTCCCCCGTCAAGCCCCATGGGCAGGGGACGTGGTCTGAGGTTCCCCGTCAAGTCCTGCATGGCAGGGGGTGCAGCCTCAGGTCTCCCGGCCTGACGCCGGGGCGGGGAGCACGGCCTGAGGTCCCCTGGCCCAGTGCCAGGTTGGGGGTGTGTGGCCTGAGGTCCCCCAGCCTGGCACTGGGGTGGGGGGCGCGGCCTGAGGTCCCCTGTCAAGCCCTACCAGGTGGGGGTGCAGCCTCAGGTCCCTGCTGATTGCTCATTACAGGAACTCGGCCTCCGCTGTGAGTGCAGCCATCTTGACCATTTCGGTGTGATGGTCAATTTGCATATTCCCTCTTTATTAGATAAGATTCCCTATCTGCACTGCTGTTCTGATCCATGTGGCTGATCTATTGCTCAGACTGGCCCTCTGTATTGATTACTTGATTATGCCAACACATTATATTTCATCTTCATGACCCCACAATACATTATTGTCCCCATTTTACAGAAAGGAAAGAAAGTGACAGATAGTTACCTGCCCCAATCATTCAAGTTAACTTTTATACCTTAAAGTTAGCCCATTACTCACCACTGTGGTCTGGGGCCTCTTTCACACGGCTCTTCAGAGTTCATTCTCGTTAGACTTGTTGCTGCAATCAGCTTGGGGGCTGGTTCTCCACACCAAAGCCTTTTCTGGAGTCATGTCTGGGCTCAGAGATATTGTGGAGGCTGAGGTTCAGGCTCTTGAATCAGACTGAGCTCCACTCTCAGCAAAACTAAAATGAAGTTTTGGTCAAGCCCCTTAAACACTCAGAGCCCAACACCGAGGAAATGAAGGCCTGAAGAGAATCCAAGAACCCCGTGTAACATTTTTTTCCTCTTGGCTGACCAGCTGGAAAACAACTGGAGAGCCTCTAAGCTCAGAACTTGAAACTGAACACCACTGAATGAGAGGCAAACACACCGAGTAAAGCGGGAAAATGGAGACACCCCGGTGAATGGAGATTTAGCAGAAGTAAGTAAAACAGAAAGGTACATCAACGACAATGCAAGCAGGCTTCTGTTCAAGACACAGGACAAAGGTGAGGCAGAGGCCTCGCATCAAGGAAAAATATTGACAAGGTCTGCTGACGGAACTGGCGAGAAAAAAACACCCAATTATACGTGGAGAAAATGGGGACATCTAATCAGGAGGGGAAAGCTCTGAGCTCCAATTCTGCTGCCTTTCAGCTTGTGTGTGACGTAACCTTTTTAAACAAGCAGTAAGCTGCTTTTAGTGGTCCTGATACTCACCTCCAAATGGAAATGATTTATGAAGGAATAAAGTTTTGGAAAAGATACAGAACAAGAGAAGGAAATGGCTCAGGCTCAAGTTTCTAATTCACAATTTCCTGACACTCAGCTCACGCTGACAATTTTAGTGAGAAGGAGCCCATCAGGGATGTGTTCAGTTCTTAAATTCCTCTTTTTTATTCTATGAATTCATTTCCTTCCAGAATTATTATGTAATTTCTAACATATTCCCCCGCGGTAACCACCTGGATATATTTCTAGAGATTATTTACTACCCAAAGCAAGCTCTGTGGTTTATAGCCCCCAACTCCCTCAATGCACAAAGAGAAAACTGGATGACTATTTTCTTATAGATGAAAAGCCACAAACCCTACAAACTCACCTTCCAGTGGAGAGATTTGGCTTACCTACCCATTCTTAAGAAATTATAGTGAAACTTAAAAAGACATAAAGCAATTCACACACACTTCAGATGTACACACACTTCAAACGTACACTTCAACGTGCTGATTCTTTCTCCCCATTTCCTCAGCTGCAGGAAACTGACTGGCTTTCTACTGGATGTTCCATCCCCCAAATTCCTGAGGAGTCACCATTCATTGTCCTTATCTTTTTGTGTTATCAACTGATGGCTCCTTCCTCTTCTTTTTTTAATATATTTTTATTGACTTCAGAGGGAGAGGGAAAGGAGAGATAGAAACATCAATGATGAAAAAGAATCATGGATCAGCTGCCTCCTGCATGCCCCCTACTAGGGATCGAGCCTGCAACCCAGGCATGTGCTCTGACCAGGAATCAAACAGGTGACCTCCTGGGTCATAGATCCAAGTTCAACCGGGCTGATGGCTCCTTCTTTAATGATGTCTTTTTAAAACCCTCATCACCTCCCTACACCTACATGACTTCAATTTGCATTTTAGCAGATCTCCTGTGAATACTGCCTTTATTTTTGGGTTACACAGTTTCTTAATCTCTATAGTGCTACCTTAAAAAAAAAAAAAAAAAGTGCCTGCCCAGAAAACACTAGATAGAAAGGCTTCCTGCTAAAATAATTAACCATGAATGCACTCATACTATATTTAAAAAAAAACCCTGGCTTCTCAGGACTACATCTGAATTTATGAAAGAAAAAAAAAAGTTTGAATATTTAAAAGATGTAGTAGATAAATCTGAATATCTTTAGTGTTTAAATTCTCTTGAGATCAAATTTGCTAATTTAGCAAATCAAACACTGAGAACAAAAACCTCATTTCCTATTCATGGCTTAAGCAGGCTGCATTTCCTATTTCTGACTTGACTTCCTAATTAAAGAAAAAAAAACAACCTTCTAATAAACTATTGATGGAATGTCATTCTTTTCTGCAAAACACTGAAATCATCACTCAAGGGGAATCAGAAAATGGTTAGTGAGAATAATGGGAAACAGCAATTCATCTGGTCCTAAGAATGAGTTGGAGATACCTTTTCAGAACTAACCTGATTAGGTCCAGAGCCAACACTAGTTGGGTCTTGTGCCCAGCGAGTCATGTGTGGCGAGGTAGCCTCCTCGAAGTGTGTCCTGACGAAGTTGCAGGGGCTGCCATGCCAAGAACAGCTGTGCCATCACCGGCTTACTTGGGTGGCTCTAATACAGAGTAAGCCCCTCCAAGGCTGTAGCCAGGTCTTGCTCACCTTAGTTGCTCCAGGTGAACAACAAAGCAGGAAATCCAGTAGTTTCCCAATAAGTCTCATGAATCAATGTACAAATTAGTAAGTGAATCAGTACCAGACTCTTGTTCAACCTCTTTTGAAAATGTAAAGCTACATACATAGTTTTTAAAGGAAGAGGGTAAAATGCATATGTCTAATTGCTAGTGAATCTTTGCAAGCTCTTTATAAATAAGAGGGTACTTCCTAGGAAAGTCTATTGCCTTTTACACAAGAAGGCTTAGCTCTTCTGTCACATACCTGGAAAAGAAAGACCAATCGAAATCTTCAGACTTGGTTTACATTTCAGAACGTCTGAATTCCCTTTTAAAATTAATTAAACATTGTATTTGTTAATCACCACTCCACAACCCAGAAAAATAATCTGAATTTACCGCCAGGTGTCTGGACTTCGACAGAAAAAGGAGAACAGTGATGACTTTAAGGCATATCAATCACCATATTCTATAGCAAATACCTTAGCTTTAGAAATGTGTGTCTTGGGCAATCAGATAGAAAACATACATAATACATGGTTACATTTAGTCAAACACACACACATGCTGCATTGCAATGGGCACCTAAATCAGAAATACAATTTCTACATGGTGTGACCATGTCACAAGTAAATTTCCAACAATAAATGGTACCAGAGAAGTGACTTACAACTGTGGGAAGTGCAGGCATAAACATCACCTAGAGAACTTTTAAAAATTACATTCATCCATCCTATTCTTGCTCCCTGTCTTTGTCTCCACCAAAAAGCCTATGATTCCTTTATCCCCCTTTTTTTCTGGTTAGTTTCAAACCCCTAAGAGCTGAAATGTTTTCAACCTTATATGTAGTCTCATCAACTCATGAAAATCATAGCAAGCAATTAAGGCTCATTTTATAATTTTTATATTTTAAGCATAACTATACACCTTAATCTAAATGTATATGGTGTGCACTGCATTTTGTAGAAATGGTAATGACAGGTGACTTAGCATTACATTTTAAAAAAAATCTCACACTCCCCCCAGGACCAAAATTTATTACTATAAACATACTAGAGGCCCGGTGCACAAAATTTGTGCACTGGAGCAGGGGAGGGGGATTCCTCTCACAGTCCGGGACCCCTTGGGGGATGTCCACTGAGGGGGAATTGGGCCAAAACCTGCAGTCAGACACCCCCCTTGCAGTCCAGGATCCCTCTCACAGTCCGGAACCCCTCACTCCTTACCACCTGCCCACTCGCTGCTCCTTACTGCTCAGCTTGCTGTTCCTTAGCGCTGCTGCGTAGGCGGGAGAGGCGTCGGCCACCGCCACCACCACTGCGCTCGCCAGCCGTGAGCCCGGCTTCTGGCTGAGCAGAGCTCCCCCTGTGGTAGCACACTGACCACCAGGGGGCAGCTCCTGCATTAAGCATCTGCCCCCTGGTGGTCAGTGCGCATCATAGCAACCGGTCATTCCGCCAGTCGTTCCGCCATTCGGTTGGTTTGCGTATTAGGGTTTTATCATATAGGATTATAAGTATGTTTATATAGCTTTATCTAGAATAGAAATAATCCAAATATTCAACAGCAGGGATATGGTTAAATAAACTATAACATATGTTGTTGATAGATAGGATGCAACTATTGAAAATTATGGACAAGAATACTTAATTACATGGGAAAATATGGAGTGAATGTATATTCGAGGTTTATGCCTTAGTTATAAAAGCTGTGTGTGTATGCTTAAATTTAAAAAAATAAAAAAGATAAGAATGTTAATAGTTATTTTGGGTTGTGGGTTGACAATATTTCCAAGGCCAAGTAAATAAATCAAATGGAAGGGGACAGACAGTAAGGAGTAGTGGGGACTGCGGGGAACTGAAGCACGCGTGCCCTTTCAATAACATTCAATGAAAAATTTTAACACTATGAAGGCCAAACAAAACAATTAGTCACTTTATGATTCCTGAATTTGGAAATTATTTTCTTCTTTGTGTTTCTGTACTTTGCAAATTTTCTGCAGTAATGATGTAACACTTCTGTAAGCAGTATTTAGAAACTTGAAGATAGCCACACTGGTACAATTCAGGAAAAGACCTTTATATTTCATTGACGGCAAAATATTTTAGTAATATTTTAGCCATGAAGCAAATAGGAATGATCTCCAAGAGTCTCAGAAATTATGGATTAAAAGTAGAAAAGACCCGCCTCCTTTTTTTTTAGAAATATGTAAAGTAAGGTTATCCCAAGGTCATGGAGCAGAAGGGCTGAGGTGACTGAGCCCGCAACCCAGGCTTGTGACACAATGCTGATGGAAGTCTGGCCAGTCCTTTCTAAGGTGGGTTTCTAAGCAGTCTTGGTATCCAAAGTAAGTGCCTCCAAACAAAATCATAGTTGAGTGGCCAGGATAGCTACTGATGGGAAAACTTCACTCATACGTCGGGAGAAAAGTCAAAGGTGAATAGTGTAGTGCCTTCCCCACTTCTCTCACAGAGCCATTCTTATAGAAACTTCCAGGTGTCAATTAAAAAGCATTAGTGTTTCAAAAGATAAGTGTTTATTAGCTGAAAGATTTCCTCACAAGGCTTAGTGAGTCTCATTCTCCAGGAGCAGAATAAACCACCTCTAAGAAGATACAGAAACAAATAACTTTAATGATTTAAGGTAAATAAAAGGATGCTTGAATCTATGATTGGAAATGAAAATAATTACAAGTATATCTATGCAGAAAGTACAAGTTTCAAGAGTTTGACATCAACCCACTGCCAACAAAATAAGTATTTAAAGAAAGCAAAAATAAAACTGCTGAATAGTGGGGGACAAAATACGACAAAGAGTGAGGAGGACAGACCAAGAAAAGGAATAAAGGAAAGTGAGCAACATCCCCAAAGGGGTTTTTACAAACAGGGATTCAGATCAGAGGAACAGACCCACACCTGTCCAGGAATGCGACCAATGAGCTAATAGAAAATGATGAAAAGTCAGTTATAAATAAAAAATGACAACCCAAATTCCCAAAGCATCTTAAATTCTTCCATCCAGACATTATCTAACCCTCAGTTTTGTTTGGTGCTATGGTATTCATCATTCTCCATTAGAAGGAAATGCAGGACAAACACATTACTGGTTGGAGTTTCAGAGCTAATTCACCCTTGAAGGTCAGAGTTAGCAGTACATTACTGCATTCACATAATATATTTCTTGATATCGAAAAATAATATGTCTAAGAAGAAACTAAAGTAAAATTTATTTTGAATAATCAGCAGAATCTTCAACTTTAAAATAAATGAATCTTAAAATGTCCATTAACTTCAGGCTCTTGGTATTCTAGTCCAGTGGTCATCCAACTGTCTCTTTGGCCCAGGAGTGACCAAGCTGACAGGTGTCACAGTATCTTCCTTCCATGTCCTTAGAGTTTTAAGAACATTTAATTTCTAGGAAGACTTCTTAAAACATGTTTTTAAATGACCTAATGTACCTTGCAGATCCACAAACGAGAACACTCAGATTGGAGTAACCTCCTAGGTCTCCCCATTCTCAGGTGGCCTCCTGTCCACTGCTCCGCAGCCTTGACTATCGTGCTATTATGAGTAAGTTCTTCCCATTCCTACCTCTGGACTTACTGTTACGGCCTTTTGTGTCATCTGGATAAAATCTGTTCTAAATAAAGTAATCCCCAACTTCTGCCTCCACAGCAACTTAAAAATTTAAAAAGTAGTAGTAGTGGAAAAAGAAGAAGGAAGGAAGGAAGGAGAGAAGGAAGAAAGGAGGGAAGAAAGAAGAAAAGGAACAATAACAAAAAACCTTATGAAGGAAGAAATTAAGACCTTTAAAAAATTATTTTAGCAATAGATAGCAAGGTCTACCATTTGATTGACAATTTGCTAGTCTGGTGAGACATTCTAAGAAATATTGATACTAAAATATGTTGGAGAAAATGCTTGAAGTATGTATTCATAGAGATAAATATAGCAGCAACGATAAGCAAGTGAATACAATAAAAATATGTGCCATGAGCCAATGCTGACTTTCATCACCAAAGAACAGTTAACGTTAAGGTTCAAATCATGATTTCCTAATAAAGAGGCAAGATAAAAAAGTAGCTACAGACGTCCAAGAAAATTATAAGAAACTAAGTTATAAGAAACAATGTAAAATGAATACAACCGAAGAGAGGAGAAAAAGTTAACACCTATCGGAACACATGTAAACCAGGTACTCTATTTTCATAATAATAAATTATCTGACAATGTTTTGTTTACTAACGAATGACAATTTCTGCTGATGGCAGGTATAGATTATTTCATCAAAAAAACATTAAAAGACTGAGATATAACTGACACCACTTGTTATATCAAGCAATAGTTCTGATACCCTCTCATTAATCTTTGATAGCTGACAATTTGAGTACAGAGACATGATGAATCAAAACATACATCAGTTTTAAAAAGAAAATCCTTCAATGCAATCTCAGCATCTAAATGGTAAGCACAGAATAAATTCCTAATCTGGCATAAGATTGTTTTTTAATTCAAGGGAAAAAATATGAATCAGTCTACCTATTTATAAAAATGAGAATGATCAAGACAGTGAAATGGCTAGGTCCTCACACTGTCTACATTCAATCTGACGTGTGCCTGTGGCGTAGTACTCAGCTGTCAAGAGGGAGCAACTCAAAGGAGATCACACAATCTATAAACCAGCTGGAAGGAGCCATCCAGACTTTGCCCTGACGAACCCTCTCTGGGCGGTGACAGGACAGATCCTCATAGATGATGTACTGCGTGCAGAAGCGCTGGTCAGAATCGGGTTTGGCGTGGTAGGCGACCGTGTTGATGGTCTGAGTCACATCACTGTCGGGCTTGGGCTTTCTCCTGAGGATCTGGCCCCCAGCTGCAGTGACGAGCTTAATAAGGTTGTCCTTGGGATGGTGTTTGAAGATTCCCCCAAAATAGAAGTAGCATCCATCAAACAGCTTTGGCAACTGAAATGACAAAAGAAAAAAGCTTGTGCCCTAGCTGATTTGGCTCAGTGGCTAGAGCATTGGCCTGTGGACTGAAGGGTCCTGGGTTCAATTCTGGTCAAAGGCACATGCCTGGGTTGTGGGCTCAATCCCTAGTAGGGAGCATGCAGGATGCAGCTGATCAATTATTCTCTCTCATCATTAATGTTTCTCTCTCTTCCTCCCTCTACTTTCCTCTCTGAAATCAATTAAATATATATATATATATATTTAAAAGAAAAAAGCTTGTTAAAAGCAGATCAAAATATTTTAAAACACTGCATATAAATGAGGGAATTAAAAACACAGTCAGGAGCAGTTAAGCAGTTACTTAAGGAGGTGCTGGGATGTGGTATATTCCAAGTGAAGTCTCTGGGTCATAATAAAAAGACTTCTGCATTTATAGGTTTCCTAGTTATACTTTTTTCCCTAAGACTCAGTCACCATCTCAGGTACTTTTGACTCTCATCAGATTTTAATGTGTTTTGTATAAAACAACCACAAAAAAAAGTAAACAAAAACTGTTCATCAAATTTCTTTTATCAGAAAATTAATTCCTATTTGGTGGGACCTAAAAGCCCAAGGATTCCTGGGTACCTGAAATATGCTTCAGGGATACGGGCTCAAGTTAAATTATAAGGATACCATCTTTTCCACGAACTTTTATAATTCTGCCCATCTATATTGAGGCCCTATATATTAACAGCCTAAGGCTCTAGGGCAGCTGCTCAGGAGTGCGGCTGCAGGGTTTAGAGATGTATTGCATGGAGCACAATACATTATGAAGCCATGGCCAAGGATCCAATTAACTATGAAACACACTTCTGTGTGCTTTATGGGGGAAAAGAAAAGTTTCAGAATCCCTTGTATGAAAATTTTTCTTCTTCATCATTTCTAATGTACACATCAACAGGATAATGGAACATTATCCATTAAAACTGCAATATATGGCAATAAAGACATATGGTAACTAAATCCGAGCAGCAGCTGTAAGTCTTCTTTCAAGTTCCTTCCTGTATCTGCGACTTCACCTCAGATTCTGAAAGGTTTATGGCAACGTTCAAGATGCCAAAAACCCATTAACAGTGTGAAATTATTACCTTCTGGGTTTTACTGCTCTTCGTGATCATCTCTTAGAATCAAGTGCTTGAAATAAGTACAATTAAAATTTGAATCAGTCACCTGGACTTGCTGAAAGGGCAGGAGTTTTTCCTGATGTGATAGCGATAATAATAATCAGATATAAGAACAATGAAAGTAGTAGCAAAGGGAAAATACCAGCTGTTCTCGGTTGAGCCTGCTTCTCTGTGGTCCTTGAGGAATCTCATATTTCTCCTCCTGTTCGCATTGTTTGCTTTGTAGACATGCCTTCACCCCTGACAAAAAACAAGAATGAGAAATAAATTATCAAGTGAGGATGGCTTCTTTCTCATTCAAAGTAAGCAATTTACCTAAGCGATTCTTCTTCTTCATGGTTAAGTATTATTTAAAAATAAAAATAGAAACTTTACTTATGCTAAAACAAGTAATAAAATGAGCTTTCCATATAAAGAAAATACAAATCTTTCCTTCAGAGGACTGAGCAATGAAGTCATACTGACACTAACAAATTTGTTTCCTTTCTGAAAAACCAAAATCAATACATTACTTCACACACAAATAAAACTCTAAGTTATCAAAGTGAAGGTGAATAAAAAGTTTAGTTCAGCCCACAGCAATCTGAACTTGAATGCTATCACCTGCATACTCATTCTCCCAATCATGTCTCCTCTCCTGTTGGACTATGAGCAAAAGTGCTCTGGTCTACAGCACGTGGCTCAGCTGGCCACACTACAGGGCTCCACAGTGCTTGTTACAATCAACAACAAGCAGAGCCTGCAATGTGTTTGGGATCCGACAGGTACACACTAAAGTCACCCTCTAGAGATGACTTGGTGAGCAACACTGCCTTAGAGCATGTCAACCGAGATGTTCCAAGATGCTGCTCAATACATACAAGTCAGAAGACTGAACAACTCAATACTCCTATTCCATCTCTCCAAAAGCAGAGCTCTGTCAAGAGGCTAAATATTTTCTAGACTTGGGGCTATTCATGCATATTCAAATGCAACACTAAACCTTGGCCAATCTATAATCCCCTATCTTGTGATTCTTAATTTGTTAGTTTTGCCTGTGTTTTGGTGTCACTTTCCCTCAATGTTTTTAATAAAAGAATCCTATTTAGCCATGTTTGCTATACTGAATGTCTAAATCTTATTCTTCTCACTAATTATCATAAATATCATGGTTCTATAGAAATTGTTGTTTTTGCATGTAGTAAAACTTATATTTTACAAATATAATTTTTAATAATCACTCAATGAATAAAAAACATTTTCTAATGAAGCTAGTATTAAAATAGTAACTTTACTGTGTATTGAAAATGAGTCTCAAAATGTCTGACTAGGTCAAAGTATTATCCCATAAACATTGCCGGTGTGTTCTCATTACATCATATACTATTTCCATATTTAACACCAAACCCCCAAAACATTAGCAATCTAGCTATATCACTGACTTACATCACACTCATTATTTTACATGTAAACTATTACTTCAACTTTTTATCAAGCACAGAGCCCCATTTCTAAATCTCCTTTCTTAATGATATTTGCAGAGCATTAATAACAGAATCTTTAGATAAATGAATATACCAACCTATAAAGCCAAGGACTTAACCCTGAATACTCCTATGTATCTACTGTAACAAGTGGATGGCTAATGTCTAATTACAGAAATAAATAAATGGGCCATGACTATACTAGTTGCTTATTCATTATGGCTTTATTTACTGTCAAAAAAGCATATTAAAATAGTATCTATCAATGCTGGTAATGTGCTGACATTAGTCACTCAACAGAATGTAGCCTTAATAGATACTAGAATGAGATAAGCTGGCATCAAGAAAATGAGATGGCAGACACCATCAGGGAAGCATGGAACCTCCTCAGGAAGATGCTAGTGCCTTAGAGTGTAAATATGCTTCAAGTCATAAACCTTTCAGCTTTATGGCAGTTATTCAGTAAATTCTGTAAAGGCAGAAAAATCCACATTTAACTACTGAGCTGAATGAATACATCCCTCTGGTATTCTCTTCTTCTAAGGAACAATGTGCCAACTCTCTAGGCTACCTAATGAAGCTCCAACTAAAGAAAAATATAGTGTGCTCCACCCCGCCTCCTGAAAACTAAGAAACAACATGTTTGAATGCTGACAAAGTGCTCTGTTAGAACTGCTGTCATAGCATAAGAAACATCAAGAATTTCTTAAAAGCTGGGAGTGACATCTAGTCCAAGGGTTGTTAACTATAATGTCTACAAGGGCCAATCAGATTCCAAACAGCTGTGAGGAGCCTGGTGTTAATTAGCAGGAAGTTGTGGAGACAGCAGTGAATGGGAAAATACACATCATATCAAAGGCACAAAAATTAAATGGGTATGCTGGACACAACCACATAAATTGTATCTGCTTTGGCCTGACGCTGCATCTAATCAGTCTCTTCCTTTCATAGATAAGGAGACTTAAGTCCTAAGAGACGGAAGCAGCTTTCCCTATGACACAACTAAGATGAGAACTCACATAGCCTCCAATTCCTAGATTAATTTAAAAATGTTTCTTCTTTAATCTTTATTATTTTTCTTTTAAAGCACCTTAGGAAATGCCAGGCATTCTCTACTCAGATTTACTATATTGCGCCTCTCTTACAACCAGTTATTAAATGAATAATAGGAGGATCCTTATTTGTAAGAGATTAGCCAAAAAGTATATGAAATGGCATATAAACTGCTGACTACCTTGGGGAAGGAGGTGTGGGGGGAACAATGCATTTGGCTTTGTTTTCAATGGGTTTATTTAATCTACCTACTGCCGAAGTCGCCACTCTAATTTGTATCCTAGGAGTTTCAGAAGGAAGATGTACTGCACAGTAGACATTTACGATAATTACACATTTATATCAACTTTCTAGTGAACCTGTTTTGAGATTAACTGTACTGAATAACTAAACAAGTAGAAAAACAAGAATGAAAAACTTTAAAATAAACTTTCAGCAATTTCAATAGTGATACATTAACACCAATGAGGAAATGGAAGCATATCCCAGCCAAAGCATTACCTAATGAATAAGCCTAAATAACAGATGTTTTAAAGTTTTGTTTACTCAGTAAAAGTTAACTTCCAGCCCTAACCGGTTTGGCTCAATGGACAGAGCGTCAGCCTGCGGACTGAAGGGTCCCAGGTTCGATTCCGGTCAAGGGCATGTACCTTGGTTGCAGGCACATCCTCAGTAGGGGGTGTGCAGAAGGCAGCTGATCGATGATTCTCTCTCATGGATGTTTCTAACTCTCTATCCCTCTCCCTTCCTCTCTGTAAAAAATCAATAAAATATATATTTTTTAAAAAGTTAATTTCCAACAGGAATTCTTAAGTCTACTTTCCATGTTTTCCATGTTAAACAAAATATCAGAACTTTCCCAACATTCCTAGTCATAAACTCACTGAAAGTATGATATACTGTAACATACATCAAAATTTTAAAATAGGCCATTGTTCTCCATATTATTCCATCATATGCCACTAAAATAGTTTAGCACAAAGATAAACTTATTCTCTTTTGAAGAAAAAAGCATATGCAAGACAAACTGTTAGCTTTCTCACTAATAATTTCCAAACTGAAATGACTTAACATGGATAAGCTATGTTATTTATGCAAATATAGATTCCTGTATATGCCAAAATGATATATATACTTTAAAATGTGTCAGGCCACTCTCCCTATAAAAGATATGCTTTTTGATTGGTGGGGGGGGGGGGGGCGGAATAAAAAGTAAAAAGAAAAAAAAGGTATGTTTTATTTTAAAAAAATATATTGATTTCAGAGACGAAGGGAGAGGGAGAGAGAGAGACAGAAACATCA
Organism: Myotis yumanensis; assembly: GCF_028538775.1. NCBI lineage: Eukaryota > Metazoa > Chordata > Mammalia > Chiroptera > Vespertilionidae > Myotis > Myotis yumanensis. The sequence continues at coordinate 18,783,745 of NW_027223759.1, forward strand.
ATAATGAGAAAGAATCACTGATCAGCTGCCTCTTGCATGCCCCGCACTAGGGGTTGAGCCCACAACCTGGGCATGTGCCCCAGAAGAGAATCGAACTGTGACCTCCTGGCTCACAGGTTGACAATCAACCACTGAGTCTCACCAGCTGGACAAAAGATATGTTTTATATCTTTTTTTTTATGTTTTACATGTTTCCATATTTTAAGATTTTGACTGAAGCTATCATTTTGCAGAAATGCAGGAATGAATTTCTTATCTTATTAAAACAAAGAGAATCTTTTAGCTCAGTGTATTCCTGATCATGCCTACCATTTCAGGTAAGTTTTCCTTTGTCCCTGATCGTATTACAGTTTTTATTTATAGGTAAGCAGCCCAATTCCCAAAGTATTGCTTAACTCAGTTATTAACTCACAGTCACTAATGAAGCTCTGGCCACCTTAGCAACGCTGGGAATATGTGCATACTAAAGCAGCTTATAAATTCCAGGCTACAATATTTTTTTTTTCCAAAAAAGAAGCTTGTACTATACAGAAAGGTATTCCTTTATTCTAAATCTCTAGTAGCCACTCTTACCTCCTACTTCATAAAAGTAGATGTATCTATAGGTGTTTATTTTTATTTTAGCTGTATGAACCAGTAGTGATTGATACCCATGGATCTATATTAAGCTTAGTCATTTTCATCATTTTAGAAGAAAAAAAGAATCATACAAATGGAAGGGGGTAGAAAAAAGGGGGTTCCTGTATGCACTGCTACACACCCATGTTTACAGAATACAATTAAGACAGAATAATGCTTCAATATGAATATCTGCTAAATGTCCAAAGGGGGAAAATATCCCTCTATGGAAGGTCCCAGAATTTGCCCAGTCTCTTCAAAAGCTAGAGCTATAAATAAATCGTGTTTTTTTTTTAAATTGTTCTGGAGCTACTGTAAAAAGTAAAATGAAAGCTAAATGCTCTACACATGCCATTATAAACATCTAGATTTGTAACTGAAATACTAGTAGCATTGAAACTCAGAATTAAGTATCACTCTTAGTTAACACCAAATGTCCTAAAAACAATTAAAATAGAATCAAACATCACTCTGTCAAAAGCAAAAGTCCTAATGAATATGTCAGTAGAGCCCAGCCAGTGTCACTCAGTGGTTGAGCATCAACCTGTGAACCAGGAGGCCACAGTTCCATTCCCAGTCAAGGCGCATGTCTGGGGCTGGGGTGTACAGGAGGCAGTCAATCAATGATTCTCTCACATCATTGATGTTTTTATCTCTCTCCCTCTCCCTTCTACTCTAAAATCAATTAAAATTAAAAAATATATATGTCATGAGGTCCAAAATAGGCACTTACGTAACTCAAGACAAAAGCATATTAATACATTTTTTGAAGAATTTCCCTTCTGATTCTATTAGAAAAATAATACTCACATTATAAAAACAAAAGAATTCATTTTTTAAATGCTTTTCTATTAGTCCTTTTAGTAAACTAGGCTATGATATCACTAAACTTGATAAAAAAGAAATTTACAAGAGGAAACTTTTTAAACCAATGACAAAAAATGGAAAAGCAACAACTTATACATACAGCAATTTTTGAAAAAAACGGGTGACAAGAAAAAGAAAATATAAGGCCAATATTATTAAAGTCCACAGTAAAGAGCAAAAGAACAATTAAATAAAGGTAAAAAAAAAAGTAAAATAAAAGCTAAATGCTCCACCCGTGCCAGCATAAACCTCTAGATTTGGAATATTACAGAAAACACTGTCACCAATCATTAGATTTTTGTGATTCTAGATAAATATTATTTAACAGCTAGTTATTTCTGGATACTTTTAAGCCAGTTATCTAATTATAAACATATTTACATATAAAAATATATTTCCTCATATGATAGCATGCTATAGTTATTTTACTTAATGCATATTAAGAAAACAGGTCAAATTCCTTCATAACATATTACTGCATTATAAAATTTTCATAGGCAACTTTTTAAATAGCAACTCTAAAACTTTATGAGTAATAATATCAAAATAATTCTTCTCTTTATAGATGTGGTTAAATGACCAAGTGGGAGTCAAATGTCCAAAATTTTTCTTAATTAAATAATTTAAAAATTCATAGTTGGTGTTCTTTTTCAGCCATATATTTAAAGTTCAAATATTTACGTAAGATTACCTGTTTCCTTTCAGGGGACGGTTGGGGGGGGGGGGGGGGGGGCGGGTAAGCGATCAACCGAAGGACTTGTATGCATGCATATAAGTATAACCAATGGATGCAAGACACTGGGGCGGGGGGAAGGGGAGGGGGGGACAGGAGCCCAGGGGAAGGTCAATGGGAAAAAAGGAGACATATGTACTACTATTTGTAATACTTTAAACAATAAAATAACATTAAAAAAAAAAAGAATATCTATTTTGATTAAAACAATCACCATATGAAAATGTATTTGCTAGGTCTGCCTAACAGGTATAAAAGATGTGATGGGTCAGAGTGGAGAAGTGTACACACACAGGTTATAATCTCCCTGACTGAGACTAAGCCCTTACCTATCCAATTACTCTTTGGAAAAACTGTACAGAAGATACTATTATTGCAACTTGAGAAGTAGAATTTCTTTCCAGAGTACCTGAATTCTGCTTAACAGACACACAGTTTTTAAAATGGTTATAAACAAACAGGTACCTACCTACTAGTCTACTACTGTTTTCTTTTATTTCTTTGCTGTATGCATTCACACATTTATATATTGTTGAAAATAGAGATATTAATTGTCCTACACATTTTAAAACTGAAACAATCCTGTTTTTCATACTCCAGTGTTAATAACATATAAAAATATAATTCTTTTCAGAGAATATTGCTGTCTTCCAGAATTTTCTTATCTCATATTTAAGCTATTCCCCCTACTTCTTGCTATCTATAATAATAAAAGCATAATATGCTAATTACACTGGACAGCCGAATGACCTTCCGAAAGTCATTCTGGATGAAGCCTTGCAGCGGGGGCTGAGGCAGAGGTGGTTAGGGGCAATCAGGCAGGCAGGCGAGTGGTTAGGGGTGATCAGGCAGGCAGGCAGAACAGTTAGGGGTGATCAGGCAGGCAGGCAGAACAGTTAGCGGTGATCAGGCAGGCAGGTGAGTGGTTAGGGGTGATCAGGCAGGCAGGCAGAGGTGGTTAGGGGCTATCAGGCAGGCAGGCAGGCGAGTAGTTAGGAGCAATCAGGCAGGCAGGAGAGTGGTTAGGGGTGATCATGCAGGCAGGCAGGCAAACCATTAGGAGCCAGCAATCCCGGATTGCGAGAGTGCAGGCCGGGCTGAGGGACATCCCCCCACCTCCCTCACTCCCCACTGTGCACGAATTTCGTGCACCGGGCCTCTAGTTAGAAATAATAACACAAATAGTTTTGCTTTTTGTTTTTTTTATCTTCATTACTTGAAAAGGGTAAATTCTCAGAAGGGAAATTATTAGACCAAAGGATGTTTATTTATTTTTATTCTTAGAGAATTTTTGGTAAAGAATTTCTGTAAGCATGAAGTTGCCTAATCAATCTTAGTTGATATAAATGCTTTGGTATATTAATTTTTTGATAATTAACAAAGTTTGAATAAAAAAATAACTACATTTATTTTTAAAATTCAACAGCATTCTCAATATTCATTTGAAGAGACAAATTTCAATAGAAAAGTAAAAGCATGTTAACCTGATTACGAGGTTTGTAATAAAATACATAATGTCTTTTAGGTTCCATCTTCCTCAACTTAAAACAAAAAGGAAAAACCACCCTATTTAGCACTTCCACACCTCACAGACTCAAGTCCAATGTCAACTGTTTGGCACATTCCCACAGCAATTCCCTTAGGTGGTGAGGACTTTCAAAACTCCTACAGCAGCAATTATATTTAAACTTAGATGAGAGTGGGGAAGAGGGAGAGATTATTAAAGAAAAGATGACAGCCATCTGCTCTCCCCTTCACAATGATGAAAAATGAAGAGGCAGAATTAAAAAACATTTTTTTTAAAGGTTAGACTAGAGGAAATTTTGAAAGCAGTGTACTAAAAGGGCAGGTCAAAAGATATTTTCTCACTGACGGCTCATTTACATCTTTAGATGCAGTTCTACCTTATTTATACTCTAAGGCAGTGGTTCTCAACCTTCTGGCCCTTTAAATACAGTTCCTCATGTTGTAACCCAACCATAAAATTATTTTGTTGCTACTTCATAACTGTAATGTTGCTACTGTTATGAATCGTAATGTAAATATCTGATATGCAGGATGGTCTTACATAGAGCTGGTTATAAGTTGCCTATGAGGAGGTTAGTACTAAAACTAGGAATAAAATAGAATCTCAGCCAAAAATTTAATCTTGAAGAAGGAACTTTTCCTGTCTATAGCTCCCATTTCTATAAAATATCTGTAAAATACATATGATGAGACAGAATGGTGCAATAATAATATTATGGCTGATTTTCCGAATCCTCATGCTAAATCCATTAAGTGAAACATTCTAACACACTCTCCATATACAACATAGAAAAATAAGGGTTATTAACCAACAAAGACAAAACATGTTTAAACAGAAAACTTCCAATAAATTGAACAGTTTTTCTTTTTGTTAATTTGTTTAGTTTGTTAAATAAGTCAATTATCTACAAAGAACATTTAGTTTCCCCTTGAATCTCCATAGTTTATGGAAAATCCCATTAAAATAGATTATATTATATTAAAGTTTCTACATAGTTAAGCCAGTAAAGATTTTTGTCTCCAGCAAACTAATGAATAACCTCAAGTGCAATATCTAGTTTTAATGAGTCACAAAACTTTACAATTAACTTTGAAAGCTCTGCTCCATATTTTCTTTGTTTAATATACATGGTTTTCAGATAGTTTTGAATAGCTCTGAACTTTTTTTTAAATCAAACTGGATGCCTAAGACTAAGAATATAGAAACTGCAAGAAATATATATTAGGAAAAGAAAGGTATTTTGAGCATTCTTGCCTATTTTTTATAAAACCAGTGACTATTTAAAGTAATTGTCTCAAGCCCTAAAGCTATTTCTCTTTGGACTCTGTATTAGAAAGTATAGGGTTATGCACTTCAATAAGAGATTCCATCCATCCTTTACACTGAAAGAATCACTGACATTAGTATATGTTATTCACTACTGTGAGAATCACCAAATAGCACCCTATTAAGTCAGCTAGAGTACATCAGTGGTTCTATAAAAATGACACTGACAAGCCATTCAACTGACAAAAACTTCCATTTCTTATAAAAGGCAGATTTTATGGACATGAATCATGTAGCCTGTATATGTAACCAAATGCAAGTTCAGCATATTCACAAGAACCATATACTCAAGTTAAGTGGTAAATGCCGTAACATTCAAAATTTCACATGGTTTCTTTATTACTGACACCTTATTATTATGAAAATCTATTCCTTCCTGTAACCACTGGCAATATTTCTGACACAGATTCAGTACAAAAGCATCTAGAATCATGGAACCATTTTAAATCAATTTTTTAAACATTGAGGCCCAGTAAGACTTGCCATGAATTTGAAAGGGAAAATAAGTTTCAAAAAAAATAGGAATGAGACAAAAAAGGAAAACTTTTTTTTCCCTATGTAAATGGTTAGTCCAATTTTTTACCATATTTTTTAAACTGGTCATGATTGGGAGAGATTAATAACAGAATGATGAGGACAGAGGGGTGCCATTGCCAGTCACATCCACTTAGCTGGACAGAAAGATATCAGTGGAGACCAGCATCACAAGACAAGTGGTAGCTGCATTAAAAAGGACATTAACACCGCCCTGACCAGGTAACTCGGTTGGTTAGAGATTCGTCCTAATAGGCCAAGATTGCTGCTTCAATCCCTGGTCAGGGCACATACAAGAATCAACCAATAAATGAAGTAAGTGGCACAACAAATCCATCTCTCTCTTTCGCTCTCTAAAAACTAATAAATAAAAAGGACATGAATACAAAATGCTAAAAGGAAATAGTTTTATAAACCAAATCAACTTCAAACTATAGATTAAATTAATAAGATAATAAAGATCTTAATAAATCAAGCAATTCTACCATAAAAACTTCAAAACACAGAGCCATAAAACAAAGTTTTTAAAAACTAATTCTGATCCATTATTTGCTTCTTAAAAAGAAAGTTTCATTAAAAAAATATTATTATTCTTTGTTTCTTTAAATGTTTAATGTGAAATAATTAGATTTATAGGAAGTCCCATGAAGTGTCCTCCAGGGACCAATGTTAACATCTTACACAACTATAGCACAATATCCAAAGTCAGAAGTTGACATTGATGCAATCCACAGCTTAGTCAGATCTCATCAGTTACACATGCACTTATATGTGTGTGGTATGTGTGTGTCTAAAGATCTATAATTTAATTACCTGTGTGGCCTTTGAAAGGTAACTACCACTAGGATCAAAATACTTAACTATATCATCTCAAGATTCCTCCTTAACCCCTTTACCACCACTATTCTTTTCTACAAAAAAGGTCAATCTATTGTCCTATTTTAGCCACTGTAACCAAAATAGATACTTTTGCTATTCAGGAGTAGAAAATAACCTTGTGTGAGTTTTCTTTTGTCTGCAAGTCCTAAGTGAATCCAAGGTTAAGAAAAGCAAACAAGTCAAGACTAGGGAAGGTGAAAGGCAGCTCTGATGATGGTGTTATCTGACTACCAACAATAATGGGGATACATTTGCAGTGAGTTCTAGATAATAGTTGATATAATTGTCCCAAATCGGGTGTTACACAAAGTAGTCTAAATTCCCCAGCAGCTTCCTAAAATATACCAGATTAGCTGAGAAAGGCAAAAGAGTGTTTACATATAAGTTTTCAGAAATCATAGAGTACTTTTATTTCATAACGGCATATTTAAAACATGCATTTATTAAGTTAAATTGATCACTTAATAGTAATATGGAGCCCTAGCCGATTTGGCTCACTGGATAGAGCGTCGGCCTGGGGACTGAAGGGTTCCAGGTTCAATTCTGGTCAAGGGCATATACGTTGGTTGCGGGCACATCCCCAGTAGGGGGTGTGCAGGAGGCAGCTGATCGATGCTTCTCTCTCATCGATATTTCTGACTCTCTATCCCTCTCCCTTCCTCTCTATAAAAAATCAATAAAATATACTTAAAAAAATAGTAATATGGATTGCTTGGCCTTAAAAAGTCTACTATACAGCCCTAGCTGGTTTGGATCAGTGGATAGAGCACAGGCCTGCGGAATGAAGGGTCCCAAGTTCGATTCCAGTCAAGGGCACATGCCCGGATTGTGGGCTCGATCCCCAGTAGGGGGGCGTGCAGGAGGCAGTTGATCAATGATTCTTTCTCATCATTGATTCCCTCTCACTTCCGCTCTGAAATCAATAAAGATAAATTTTTTAAAGAGTCTACTATACAATCCATTTATGCATTATTAAAATAGTTGGTATTGTAGAAAAAAATACTTTGAAACCAGAACATATCTATGGACATTTACCAAGAACATCAAAATGATACCATAAATATGACAAGCTTTTGTAAAATGCAGTACTAACCAGAGGTAAGTTCCTTAAACAATTATTGGCAACAGTGAACTATGAAAAATGAAATTAGTCAACTTGATTCACTTTGTAATTCTCTCAACTCTAACACTTACATTCAAAGTTCAGGATCCAACATCCATTGAGAATCCCAAGCATACATTTCAGGGTACTTTGAACTGTATCACCAGAAATAATGACATGAGTCACTAGAACACAAAAAAAGCAGTAAGAGAAACAGATTCAGAAACCAAAATAATTCTTTAAACAGTCTGCATTTTATAACGAGTCTACACTTTATATGCTTCTATCTGAATTTTCTTCAAAAACAATTTTTAAATTTAGAAGCCTTCTTTGATCATCATTCTGTAGTTGGGCCACCAACATGAAAAATCATTTCATACAGCAAATATCTGAAAGTCACACTAGCATATACCATATTTTTTTCCTTTATTTTCAAATCAAAACTGATGATTTAAAGCATTACATGCACTACAATTTATTTGTCATTAGCAAACTCAAAAGTTTGTTTTTCTGATATATTGTTCTGTACTAAACTAAGAGCAAAGCTTTAAACTTTACATTTCCTCGCCAAATTAAGCCTATAAGTAGTTTATAACTATAGGAAGATTTTAAATTTATTACAAGATGAAAAGTATATAGTGATAACCCAATGGAGTTCTACAAAGGATTAACCTATTTAAAATTTAATAAAGAATCCTCACCTGTATTGTCAAACTCAGCACATTTTTTAGCCTTAAGAATTGTTGCAAGCTCACTGAGCATTTTCTGTTGTTCTGAAGAAAGCCCACTGCCTATGAGTACAAGAGGTCCATCCCTACGCTGAGCAGCATGCATCTGTGAATAAAAAAAGAGATGCCACAGTGTTAAAAACATTTAAGGACTAGAGAAAGATAATAAGCTGATCTTCACTTTATGTAAGCTTGAATTTCATTCCTTAGCTTACTCTATCTACTAATTCCCAATAATTTCCATTCATTCATCACTCAAAACCTTAATGCTCAATTCATTGAAGTAACTGCCCTTCTCCCCTCCCCATTTAAAATGTTACTTGGGATAGCTCTTTAGACTCAGGGCATCTTGTTTCCTTGATTCTAAATTGGATCTCTTTAGGGTTTTACAACTTCATTCTGTGACCAATAAGCTTTTTTTTTTTTTTAAAGTAACTGCAAATACCCATTTAAAATGATCAATTCCCTGTCTCTGCTCCACTAACTTATTCTAATAGAGTTGAACTTAAACTTGGTCTATTTAGTTTAAAATTAGATTATGTGAAAAATAAAATTAAAAAAACACTAAGACATCTAGAACAGCAGTGATCTCAAAGATAGAAACACATTTTTATCACTGGAACAGTTACTTTTCAAAACCAAGAAAATGAAAATAGACAAGAGAATACAAAAGTTTGGCCAGATTCACCTCAGTAATAAGTCAATGCAGCTCATGGAAAGGAAAGAAGTGCCATAGAAAGACTTAGAATTGTATTACAGGAGATTAAAAAAGACAAAAATAAAGAGAAGTTACCAATGGATGACATTAGGGAAAAGAATTGAAAGCTTAAAAAAATAGTGCATTCAATAGTAGCCAACCAAAATTTAATAAATGGAATTGGAATCAGAGTTAGCTGAAAGCTACCTGATTTAAAAAAAAAAAAAAAAAAAGCAATGATTGAGCACTGAAGAAAACAAAAGATAAACCAACACGAATGTATTACAGGGTAAAGCAAAAAACAGTAGTGCAGTTTTCAAATACAATACCTAGGGTTTTCCTCCATGTGAGTCTATATGTGTACTGGACATCTGGCATCTCAAAGCTCCAAAGAACATGAATGAATCACTGACAGTATGATCACCAACACAATTCAGTAATTAGATTAAAGAAAGCTGGTGTTTATACATGCACTTCACCTATCATAGAGATCATTCATCCAGTCTGATGCCCTACAATACTACATCTACATTGTTGGCTACATCTATAAATAGAACTCAATAATTCTTTTTTTAAAATATATTTTTATTGATTTCAGAGAGGAAGGGAGAGGGAGACAGAGAGAAACATCAACAATGAGAGAGAATCATTGAATAGACTGCCTCCTGCATACCCCCTACTGGGGATCGAGCCTGAAACCGGGGCATGTGCCCTGACCCAGAATCAAATGGTGACTTCCTGATTCATGGGTTGAAGCTCAACCACTCAACCACACCAGCTGAGTGCAAAGGTACTTTTACTGTACATCATACACACATTTACACCACATTCCTGTCCATGTATCTTTCCTATTCACTAAACTATAACATGTTGCAACCATGTCTACCCTAAATACTGCAAACACTCCCTAACATGAAAATAGTTCAGTGTACTCTATGGATTGTTCAATTACTATTCAATGGTAATATTAAAAAAAACAGTTTTTCAATAATTCTGGTCAGTTATACAAATAGGTGCCATAGGATAGCTCTAAATGAAACATTTTACTTTCCAATTTATATAACTTCGCTTCAGCTAAATTAATTCTCTACACAAGAGTGAAAAGATATCAACTCCAAATATAGGACATGCAACTATTTCTACCAAGCCAAGGAAAGCACCAACGTGGGTCAAGCCTTTTCCTATCACAGTTTTTAAATTTGAATTTTTTAAAAAAAGAAACTGGCCATAATTTCTCATAGTTAAGAAATTCTATTAAAAACAAACAAAACATAAAGCAAACAGCTGCTAAAGCCACAAGCCTATATGAGACAGGGGTGAGGGGAGAGGGTAGGAGACATTTGGTTTGAATAAGCAGAGGTCTGAGAACCATGAGGTTCAAAAGACATTCAAAAAACACTCCAAGCCCGGCTGGTGTGGCTCAGTGGTTGAGCGTTGACCTATGAACCAGGAAGTCAGGGTTTGATTCCCAGTCAGGGCACATGCTCGGGTTGTGGGTTCAATCCCCAGTGTGGGGTGTGCAGGAGGCAGCCAATTAATGATTCTCTCTCATCATTGATGTTTCCCTCTCTCTCCCACTCTCCCTTCTTCTCTGAAATCAATAAAAATATATTAAAAAAAAAAACACTCCAAGGGGTTCAATATCCTGATTTTATAGCGATTAGATACTATGTACACTGGCATTAGACTCTTATTTAAAGGATAGTTGGATATGGAATGTCTTCTTAGATAAATCAGTTATTCTTAAGTAATGAGTTTATCAAAAATATGGTTTAAAAACTATGAAAAGAAGGAAAAGGACAAAGATGTTGCTCAAAGGGAGCATGGGCAGAGACGTCACAATATGAACCTAAAACGCAGCTTTCTAAGTCTTTAAGCTTAAAGACTGCTTCTCAAATTTAAACATGCTTTCCAACAGCCATTAACCTTTACTTGAGACTAACAAAACTTCTAAATGGGAAGTAGAGAAACTCAACCCCCACCCACTCATCACCCCTTCTTCTTCATAAAGCTTCCTGAAGCAGCTCGCAGAGTTTAGAAATCACTGGTTTGAAGGATTTCAGACTCAGCAAATGAAGCACTTGTGCTTGTTTCAGGGGCAAGTGTATATCATGAACAACCCTCCAGAAGTCATTCATGCAGGCAACACAAACTTAGAGAGCACTGCTAACTGCCAGACACTGTTCTAAGTAAACTAAAGAGCAAGTGCCTGCCCTCACACAGTTTATATTCTAGCTGGGTGAGGGGGGTGGGGGAGGGAACCAATAAAATGATAAATAATGTCAGGTCAGGGGTAAGAAGCACTGGCAGGGTGCTAGTTAATATACTGTAATGCGGAGGTCTCTTTGGTGAGACTACAATGGAGTCCAATCTGAAGAGTAAGGAGCCATTTGGACTTCTGGTCCCACATTTTTCCTGGCAGAGATAAGAGCTAGTGCTAAGGACCTAACATGGGGTATGTTTAGTGGATTCAAAAAACTGCAAGACAGCCCATGTGGCAGGAAAAGAATGAGTGAAGGGAGTCTGGTATGATTGGAGGAAGGCAGATCCCAGAACTTAGCTTTTAAGATTGCACATAAAGAAAAATCCCTTTCAACTTAGAACTTATCATTGGCTATGGTATCTACCATTACTATCAAGTATCTACCATTAAGACAGTAAATAAGGATATTCACTGGCCATGTCCATGTGACACGCAAAAAGTACAGATTTAAGAAAATCTACATTTAAGAAAAACACAATAGTAATTGGATAGTTGAATTAAGAGGATAATCACATTGCTTCTTTCTGAAGGGCATTAATATCCTCGGACTTCAAGAATTTCATAAAGATATCTTTATTTTTGACACATTTAAAATAACATTTCTCTAGCTTTTACATAAAAGGAACATTGGCAAATGACAACTTAGTTATGCTATGTCCTGCCAGAAGAGTTCAAGTTCAAATGAATAAAATAAGTGCCAATTTATAGTTGTTAAGTATGCTGATACTGAATGAGTACTGACCTAATAATTTGTGTTCTAACTGATCCATTAAAAAAAAAAAAATTACAGCTGATTAACCCAGGGCAAATCACAACCTTTCTAGGTCTCAACTTTCTCATTCCTAAAATGAGGAAATTGACCTGATTTCTAGGTTCTCTTCCAGTTCATTACCACTGCCCTTACTAGACAAGAAGACTTCTCTCATGGGCCTAGATGTCAAGATAGCCCATTTTCTTATTTCCCCCATCTCAGCAGTTGCTAAATATAGGGAGTCCACCATCCATCTCTCTAAAACCCTCTTCTCCCCATCCCACCTCACCACCACCACCTGCAGTTCCAGTCCTGACCACTGCACACCTGGGCTCCACCACAACAGCTTCCTCACCAGTCTCCAGTCTTGTCCCACCCCGCCTACCTAGCTCTGCAGTCCCACTCCATTAAAAACACACTGAAGGCGCCCCACTAACCAGGGAAATAAAAGTCAAAACTCCTCCTCAGGGAATTCAAGGCTTTTCACAATCTGATCCCAACCTAGCTCTTTACTGTCAATTCCTCTTTTACACACCTTATGCTCCTCTCACACTAAACTCTAGTTTCTCAGATTTCCAAGGTCTTTATGCTTCCTTGTCTCTGAGCAGCAGTTCCTTTTATTGGGACTGCCACACTCACTTTGTATAGCTGATTACAGTGGGCAATGATGGTGGATTATTTTATTTAGATTAGCTTATACATGTACAATGTTTCCTATCTCCCACTAAAATGTAAGCTTCTTGAGAATAAGAGTTATATCAGTCATATTCACTACAGATAAATGCTGCCTAAAATATAGAGGGGGGTGGGTTCAACAAATATTTTTGATACATTTATTCCAATTATGTCTTCAAATTCACAAGAGCTAATACACAAGAAGTGCTCAATAATTGTTTTGTGAATGAAAGCAATTTGCTAACTGGAAATTTTTTAATTATGCTTCTTTCATAAACAATTTCAGTAAAAGATATAAATTCCCCAAAGCTAAATCCACACTTACTACTGAGCAATGGCGAGTGGATGATGATTCATTCTTCTCTGGCGGCAGCAATAGCGATTTCATAGTTTTACTGTCTGCATAATCCACAGGTCGCAGACCAAATATGTTACTGGTAAAATAAGTACAAGTGGATTAAGTACATAAAATATGTGATTTGATTCTTAACTAAAGGAATGCACCAGCAATATAATTTTTCAACTTCCTTAACAGTACATTATTTTTACTAAGGAAATGACTCAGAATTCACATAAACTATAAGGATCAAGTATGCACACGGAGCTGAATTCAATGGAAAAAAAAGAGGCGAAACTTCAATTTGACACCAGACAATCACAGGGGATATTTTTAGTTGAATAAAATGTTAACTTACACATGAATTTTTTTCACAGCTCTATATTCTTGTGTTCATATTAATATTTTAAATCATTAATCACTATGTGTAAGATGTTTTCAAATGCAAATAAAAATCATTTACTGTAGCAATTATAGGCTCTATCATCTATATAAGTAAACACAGAAATCAGAAATCAAATAAATTCACAGGATAGGAAGTTGGATCCACTAGAAGGAAAACCAATGCCACATGACAAACAACTTAAAGTAGTGACTTTTTAAATTAACTTTAATAGGTAAGTACACTACACTCTGTAATAACCACACCATCACAGAACACACTGGAATGGTTCAGAGAACAAGCAGACTTCTCACCACATACTACCTAATTCACAGGTCACAGAATATCACACTGGAGGAGACTTTACACACGGTATGACTGCTATTTCAAAGATGAGAAGACAGACAGAGGAAGGTCCAATGACTTGGCTTAAGGCCGCGTTTTCCTTGTTCATTAACAGTAATATCCATTATTGCCCATCATTAGTCTTTCATTTATCAGTAAATTCTAAAAACTATATAACTCTTGTCTACTATTCCACTTCCTTACATACGATTTCAAAATTATTTTAATACAATACACCATGGCAGAAGTTTTCTAAAATGAACATTTCTTATAATCTTTTATAGTTTTTTAAAATATTTTTATTGATTTTTAGAGAGAGATGAAGGGAGGAGGAAAGAAACATTGATGTCGGAGGGGAACATTGATCAGCTGCCTTCTGCACGACCCCTACTGGGGACAAAGCCCACAACCCAGGCATGTGCCCTGACCAGGAATCAAACCTGCAACCTTTTGGTGCATGGGATGACACCAATGAGCCATACTGGCTAAGGCATAATCTTTTATGGTTTTTAAAATTATCGTATATCCATATAACAACCACTAAAGTTCACGTGAAAATGCAATGTATTAAACAGGATATAAAATTATAAACATGGTATAATACCAGATTTTACAACTGTATTTGAATGTGTAGAAAAAGACCCAGAAGGAAACAGTGAAACATTAGGGAGGAGAGAAGAAGAGGGGGTCTCCTCCGATGCTGAATGGAGGACACTTGGATGAGAGACACACAGATAAGAGACAGAAGCATCTACTGGGTTTAGGGACAAGTCATTAAAGACCTTACAGAAAGTTGTTTTGATGGCACAGAAGGGAAAAAAAGCAAATGAATTAAGAAAAAAATGTTTCTCTAATAACTGCTATCCATGACTATTGGGTTTAGTCACTATTCCTTATTGGGACAGTGCCAGGTAAACACTGATAGATTTGTATTTTCAGAGTCCCCTTTGTGCCCAGGTTCAGGTATGTGTAACCTCTCTCTGGCAACAGTCTTCTTCCAACGAGGTATACGACTATCAATTGCACGTCAGCTTTCTGATTTACAACAAAGTGAGACACATCTCTGTCCTGAAATTTGGGTCTTCACAGATTCCCATATAGTTAGAGCAGACAACCTCAGCTCATTTCAAAAGCAGCTGATCTCATCACTACACTTGATACTTCTCAATTGCATTTCCTAAATCATTATGCCCACATGTCAATTTTCTCTTCACAGTCATACTCTATAAGTCTGACATCAAAAAATAGAAATCAGAGTTCAAAAACCAACATTCCAGGTCTTAAATCACCAAGTGCAAAACTGAATAAAAAACAAAAAAAGTCACAGTATATGCCATCAAAAAAAATCACTGCACACATAAAGACTTTTTAACAAAGACAAATGTAGAATTTATACTTCAAAGAAATAAAATGTAAGAGCCCAATCACATGCACTGTAATGCATAATAGCTGTAGCATACTTACTTTACATGATACAAATCAAGTCCACAGTAACAACATGAAAAAAATGTTTATGAAATTACTTCCCAAAGTACCTGACCATCGGCTAATGAGGGCTTTAACCCAAAAACTAGCAAATAAAACAATGGACTCATAAGATGCTTTTACTGTCTGAAGAACTGCTTCATTAATGACTTGCAGGAGTCTAATTTATGTTTACAGTCCTTTACACAAAACTTACTATTTCATCTGGTCTTTAAAACACTGTGGTTACTCTACTTAGATTGTGATTGGTTTCAACTTATACATAATTCACTAGCCCTTTAGCCTTTCTGTATTATCAGTGAACTAGAGAATGGCACATTACAAATGCTAGTTTGAGAAATAATTGGTTAAACCTCAGCCCTGTATAATGGGAGATGGAACCTATTAAATCTTCATGCTTCTGTGATGTTGTGACCACTATAACTTGGAGTTAGACACAAAATTTTATTTTTTTAAAAATATATTTTATTGATTTTTTAAAGAGAGGAAGGGAGAGGGATAGAGAGTTAGAAACATCGATAAGAGAGACACATCGATCAGCTGCCTCCTGCACACTCCCTACTGGGGATGTGCCCGCAACCAAGGTACATGCCCTTGACTGGAATCGAACCTGGGACCTTGCAGTCCGCAGGCCGACGCTCTATCCACTGAGCCAAACCAGTTAGGGCTAGACACAAGATTTTAAATGAAAACTTCATAAACCACTGCAAGAGAAGGCAGAACATATGTAAAATTTCTCCTTTTTATTATAGGGGCACAAAAAAGTCATAAAACCTTTTTCCTCCATGTTGATATATTTGAATGAGCTAACACTTTGCTTACAGATTTTGAGAGAAAAATCAGTTTAAAATGTTCATAATTAAATGTATTCTTTTGAAAAAAATAGGGAACACAAGGAGGAAAAGTCACATGTCACACACAGGGACTACCAATGTGACTGTTTTTTAATTGAAGACAGAGATAAATCTGTTATTCTCCATTACCACACAGGGAAGTTTTTGTTTGTTTTTTGTTGTTTTTTTTTATAGATCTGCCACAACACCATGGACTCAGGCTAAACATCAATAATTTCATTAGAATGAGTTCCTAAGGGAGCTTACAGAGTGAATTTTTTCAAAATGTTCTTAAATATATTTTCTATTTTCTGACATACTTTAACCTAAAACTTAACATGTAAACTAGGTATTTTGGAGAGATACATAAGACTTAGAAAATATTGTCCTTGCCTGTAATCTTAGAAGAGATATATTCATTCAACAGATAAGTATAAAACTGACAAGTATAAACCAAAGCACAAGTAATGAGGTGAAATATGAAATGCATTCCAAAGAAGGTAAAGAACACACATTAGCAAACAGAATGGCCTTAAACCCAGGACTAGAAACTGGAATTTGGTGGATGAATGTGAAGGGCGTGTGGAGGGAATAAGCACCATGACTGCTGAAATGAATGGAATTAATGGAAGAAAGCCTTCCATCAAGGCTGAAGAGTCTAATCACTGCACGCTCATGCGTAGGAGCCAAATATGATACGGAAAATTGATGAAATAATCAGGCATGAAGCAATGGGCATTAGAGACAAAGACAGCATGTAGCTGTGAAAATGGAAAGGCACAAGCGTCTACTAGTTAAGCTCTTTGGGCCAATGTAACACCAGTATAATGAAGGCTGTGCTCAGAATGTGGAAAAACATCAGCAACTTCACTGTTGATTTTACACGTAGTGCATGACAGTCTATTAACACCTGTCACATGCACCACTTCTGACAGTTCAGTTCTCTTAATGCCCTTTCAGAGGAAGCCTCTCGGAATTCAGTGAATTCCAAATGGTTACACAGATAATATGCTTTATCTATACTAAACCCTAAAAATTGTACTTTTCTGGTTATTGAAACATTACAGGATCACTAACCAAGAAGATACCGTTTTGATTCTGATTTTTTTCTGTTCCTTTACAACATAGTACATTGGCAAATTTTACCAGTTTTTTTCCTCTAATGAGTTCTTGCTCTATTCCTTTAGCTCAGTGGTTCTCAGCCTTCTGGCCCTTTAAATACAGTTCCTCATGCTGTGACCCAACCATAAAATTATTTTCGTTGCTACTTCATAACTGTAATGTTGCTACTGTTATGAGTCATAATGTAAATATCTGATATGCAGGATGGTCATAGGCGGCCCCTGTGAAAGGGTCGTTCGACCGCCAAAGGGGTCGTGACCCACAGGCTGAAAACCGCTGCTTTGGCTGTAATAATTTTGAACATATATTTCATATAAAACTTTTAGTGATTGAAGATTTTAAACTTAAAGTCTTCGCAGAAATCTAAGTGTTCCTAAGTTATTGCTTTTTGCCATCGAAAGCTACTAAGAAATATTGGAAGATCATTGCTACTGATAAAAGTTAATAGATTCAATGTAAAAACGGCTGTATATATGAATATATACACACATAACATACATATACCAGAACTAGCAATACTCATTTAATTATTATTTACTTAATATACTCAGAATGAGCACATGTATATAAACATGGGGGTTATAAATATCATTTGGTCATCAGCTTGGCAAATATTCATTCAACAAGGAACTCTAAAACTCTTCCAGTCACTAAAGAACCAATGAGCTTCTGTCCTCACAGAGCTCGGTGGGACAAAGCAGAGAGAAGCAAATTGGAAGGACTTAAAACTGGTAAAACTTCCTAGATGTGAAAGGAGACAGAAAAGAAGGGGATAGAGAAGTAGAATACCAGTATTCCAGGAGAGAGGAAAGTGTGCGCAAAGGCATTGGAGAGAGCTAGTGCAGCAAATTAGAACAACCAAAAAAGAAAGAGAAGAGCAAGAAGACAGAAAAAGAAAAGGGATAAAGAGAGCAAGGCACACAGAGAGAGACAGAGAGACAGAGACAGAGAGAATGCACATGGGAAAGGTGTGCTCTGGAAATGTAAGCTGTGGCCAGATTAAGTAAGAACAAAAGGGTGGTATTAGAGTTGGACTTTATCCTAAGGACAGGAAGAAACCCTGAATAGCCAGCTCTCTTAATGGTCGTAAGCAGACCGGATGGCATCAATAGAGTACGGAAGATAGAGCTGGGGTCACAGAATCAGATGGCCTGAATTTACATGCCAGCTCTGCCACTCAATAGATGTGTGACTTTAGAAGACTTACTTAACCTATTGTGCTTGTTTCCTCATCTGTAAAGTGGGAACAATAATACAACCTACCACTTTATAGGATTGTCCAAATGAATCCATACACCAAAAGCGCACAAAACAGTGCCTACCAGATAGTAAAAGCTTAATAATTGCTAGCTATTAACATCATTAGATTTGCCTTTTTGGAAGACAGATACAGAATGAAGACAGGACCCTTATCTTCATTTTCCCCAACTTTATAATGCACTTCATGTGTGCTTTGTAATGATAATTTGGAGGTTTACTAAGGAAAAGTAGAGAAGCCTGTTTTCTTAATAACATGAAGCAATATAGGAACAGATATTCATTTTCCTGTACAAATCTAAAGACACACAGTATGTACTAGATTACCCTGAAAATACTTTTCTTTACTAGTATTCTTTTTGATCACTACGACTGATGAAAAAGAAATACTTATCAAATGGTTAAACCACAATGTTTAAAGGTTCACCCCAAAAGTGGTGTTCAGAACATAGTATAGTCCTGTAATGTCCTTTCCCCTCAAGAATGATATATTAGGCACCTGCCTACAACTGTACCTGTGACGAGCTACACCACTATTAAAAGGGGGGAGGGAGAGATGGGCACATTAAACTTGTACTTGGTACATACAACTCACTCAGTCATAAACACAGATAAGCAAAAAGGCATTTTTACTGATGCTAAACCTATCACAACTTACAGGAGATAGTCCATGAATAAAATCGTTATGAAAAACCATGAAATTGCAAGCACATAGGTTTTAATTTTTCAAGTCACTTGGCTTGCTGTGAAACAGGGAAAAGCATAGAAATTCAAAAGAGCAACATGTTGCTGTTTTTTTAAGCTTTAAAACATAAATGATCTGTTGTAGGAAATTAATTTTTAAAAAATTCAGTAGGGCAATCGAAAGGAGCAATGGTCCATATAATATTTTCTAATTAAGAATTCTACACCCTTCCAAAGAAAACTCTGCTAATGGCAGGTCAAGTTCCAAATCCTAAACTACAATTCTATAAAAAAGAAAAAAAGTATCTGATATTCTCCATGCACTCGGAATGGTTCTAATGTGCCTGACGAGCTCTTGTGTTAGGCTCCCACCAGGGACACAGTGTAAAAAAGGCAGTGGGGAGGAAGGACCGTCAACGAAGTTCTGAACAGTTACCCACAGAAATATTCTCAGACAACAAAGAAGTACAGAAGATATGAACCTTTTTATCATTATCTGAGGTCAAAATAGAATTCATTTTCCCTCTTGAAAAATGGACTCTTATTTTAGCTCACTAGAGGTATATCTGTCATGAAAATAGAAGTTCAGAGTTGAAGGAATTAAAACTAAATTCAAATGCAAGATGCACTTAAAAAAAATACCAAAGTTTGCACAGCAAAAGTTCAAAGCACATAATAAAGTATTCTAAGTAAAATGGAACTTTAAAAAAATCAGTAAGGTCTTAGAATATTAAAATTAAATCAAAGCAAAAGATAAAGTCTCAAGTAGATATATGGCCTTCTATTGTGTGTGTGTGTATATATATATATATATATATATATATATATATATATATATAATTTCCTCCATAATCATAATTTAAGGCCCAAAAACCTTGCAGTAGGAAAATTCCTTGTTGAAGATCATAGCCTCTATGGGAAAAATAGGGTTGGTGAACCTATGAAAGTCCCAGATCTTTCAATTAAATCATGAAGATGGCAAATATATTGTCAGTATTTTAAATTAACACTGTATATGGTTAATTCCTAGGTATCATGCCTTGCCTTATAAGGTTTTAAGATTTCCCTCCACTGGTATTCAATAAGATGCTTTCCGATTCACTTGGCTTTGAGGTAGATAATGTTCCATTCTTCCTTTCCCTAGGCCTGGCCTTCCATAATCATTCAATGCCTAACTATATTACTGAATTGTTGACTCTCCCCACTTCCTGGGCCACAAAAAGGCTCTCAGTAATCTTTACATTTTATAAATTACTACTGAGAAGATAGTTCTTGAGTCTTCCTCCAATATTTAAAGTCACGTGGTGTTAGCATCATTCATGCAATTTAACAACAAATCGTTAACAGATACAGAACTTTCTAACGTGGGCCCTTTAACCCTTTCTCTCTTCTGAACACATTAAAGAAAAACTCTAAGATTGGTGTTCTTTACTCACCTAAGGCTAAGCTACAAAAATCTTTACTCCTCTCTGTAAGTTTGCTTTATCCCCAATTAAAATAATTCAAATAAAATTCTACAGTTACAGAAAAGGTGTAAAGTCAATCAAAATATACCCAATGTTGAGTAAGAAGAATGAATCTACAGCGGTGTGAGGACATAGGTCTTTTATCAAACATGCTCTCACAGGAAATCCATCAACCATCACTTCCTTGTGTCTATAGAGCAGTGGGAATCAATGGACATGATGCTGGCCCAGGGGCCTACTTTAGCTCATAGGGCCCTGAAATATGTAGAAATGAAGTTCTTTTTAGCATTCAATACACAGAAGCTATCACAACATTTGCCTAAAAAATATATACAGGAAGGCTTGAAGCTTTATGGGTTTGAATGCTCATATACCTGTGGGAAATAGACTAGGGACACTGATTCCTCGCTGACCCTGTCTCACTGCTGTGCCCTCTGCTAAGCATCAGTGAAAGGAAGTTCCTGGGCATCCTCCTGAAAAACACAGCCTCAGGTTAAACTGAAAAATGGGTAAATTTTGTTTTTATAGTCTACAGGGACCATTTAAGAAAAAATTTAATAGAGTAACAAAAAATCCACCTGGTCTTTAGTATCTGTGGTCTACTATTAATACATTAGCAGTTCACAACGATAATAATAACTACTAGTAACAAAATTGGAGCACTCTCCAAATATTATATAACTAGAGGCCCGGTGCACAAAATTTGTGCATAGGGGGCGGTGTGTGCGGGTGCGGGGGATGTCCTTCAGCCCAGCCTGCACTCTCTCCAATCTGGGACACCTCGAGGGATGTCCAACTGCCCGTTTACCACAGTTCTACCACCTTAGCAAAGGTGCTGCCGACAGAAACTTGGTTTTAGATATTCTCTTCACATTTACAGTGAAACTGGGAGAAGAAAAAGACAAATCCTATTTTGATCTCATCTGACCCTTTATAAGACAGGACAAAATATATCATCTTTTTATGCATTCACACACCTACTAATTCACTCCAAATACATGTGGGTACAGACTACGTTAGGCAATTGGCAGGGCCTGGGACAGCAGGCATGATACCTCAGACAGAGACTGCACAAACTAATCTACGGTGTATATATAAAAGTGTAACATGCGACAGCGCTATGACATCACTGACCACCAGGGGGCAGATGCTCAACAAAGAAGCCCCCCCCCCCCCCCCCCGTCCCCGTCCCCAGGCCCCGATCACTTGATCAGGGCCTGCTGGCCAACCTCTCGGTCCCTCCTCCCCTCCCCGGCCAGCAGGCTCCCATCGCCTGATGGGGAACGAGGAACAGGAAGTGGGTGGCGATGGACACGGGCAGCAGGAGGTCAAGGCAGGTACAAGCAAGCAGGCCCTGATCACCCTGCAGGTCACCCCACACACACAGGGTGACCGGCGGTGGGGGGCGGGGCCGGCAAGCGGGCGGGAACAGCCAACCTCTTGGTCCCTTCTCGCAGCTGGCAGGCTCGACTGCCTGATGGGGAACGAAGAACCAGAGGTGGGTGGCAGCAGACAGGGGCGGTGGGGGGTGGGGCTGGCTGCTGGCAGCCAGGAAGATCGGCCCTGATCGCAGGCTAGGCCTAAGGACCCTACCTGTTCATGAATTTCGTGTGCTGGGCCTCTAGTAAGAAGATAATATGAAGCAAAGATACTATTACTAAGTTCTATGACTGGAAGGAAACACCATATATAGACAAAGGAATCAAGAGGCACGCAAAAGGAAACGCTTACTGAGATGAGGAATTAGCCACCAAAAATGGGCAAAGGGAAAGTCTATTTAAAGGCTGGAAGACAAAACAGTCTAGCACATTTTAAGGAAATAAAAAAGTTTTAAAAGGTCACTGCAAAAAAAAAATGTGTGAAGGAGGAAGTGTAGAAAGACAAGGCTGAAGGGGTAAGTAGTGTCAGACTGTCCAGCGACTTAGAAACCATGTTTTGAAGTCTGACTTTTATTTTAAAAACATTAAGAGGAGCCAGTGAAGTGTTTTAAGCAAATAAGTAATTTGGCCAAACTTTTATTTCTGGAAAGCTCTTGGGCTGTAAAACAAAAAGTAATCTGAAAAGAAAAAGACCAGAAAATAGTGAAGCCAAATAGGTGAACAACAACTACTATGAAATAAAACAGAAAAAAGAAAATACTTAAGTGTGATGACTAACAGTCTGGAACAGAAGGAACAATAACATTTAGAAACAGCTACCATACTACTAAACTCTAGACTAAATCAACCTCTGCATTTGCCCTATAATTAATTGTCTTACTACCCTTTATCCAACATCATTCCCAACCTCTCATACCAAATAAACCCTCCTTCCCCACTATTCTAACTGTATCAACCAACTGTCCAACATAGTGGCCATTTGGCACAAATGGCTATTTAAATTAATTAAAATAAAATTCATGTTAAAAGTTAGTTCCACAGTAGCAATAGCCACATTTCAAATGTTCAATAGCAACAGATGGCTAGTGGCTACCGAGTACCCTGCCCAGCTATAGAGCATTTCCCGCACTGCAAAACGCTCTATTGACAGTGCTGCGCTTTAGATATACCTAAGTCTGCCACTTTACCAGGTAAATGTCTACCTGAGAAGGCACCTGTGAAGACAGATTCACTCACTGTCTCATGCCCACACCTTGTATATTAATAAGCTTCACAGTGCAGAAGACTCGTGGTGTATGAGCCACAAGACAGGCTCTGTGTTTGGGCTCATTAATCCTAACTATGCTCTGAAGAAATAGAAAAGTAACAGACATCACCCATGTTTTATAGGTGAGAACACAAGGCACAGAAATTAACCTGCCTGAGGCTATAAAGTCAATAATGGAGTCACAAACAGAACCTGGATTCCCTAACGCCCTGACCAGTACCCCATTCATTAAAGTAGTCATGGCTGATTTAAGAAGCCAAGGATAGAAACTATTCTATTTCACCTGACCCAAGCAACCATTTGCTTCATCAAATGGCTTGTTACATCCACAGGAGGGTCATACCTGTTAGGTCCATATCTCATATCTACATATGGACCTAACGTAAAGTATGTGTGTATATATGTGTGTAAAGCAAAAAAAAAAAAGAAAGAATATTCATCCCGAGATTGCCGCAACTATTTTATCACATCTGATGGGAAAGAATATTAGACACACTTACTGAAACTAAAAGCTCCAAGGTACTCTTGTATTAGTAATCTGTGTCATTTGGTTACCTATAAAAATTATAACCTATTAGCTCTGCATTTTGTAATTCTTATTTGCTTCTGTAACCTGAGTAAGTCTGACCTTTGTGTGTTCCTTCCAGACCTACAGAAGCAATGGGGACACAGAGAGATAATTCTTGCATTTCCATTTCAACTACCTCATTAACTGAAAAGAGTAAAATAATATGTATGGAGACATGAACCAAGTTATAGATTAAAGATATAAAATCCACACACAGCATTTGCTTGACAGTCTTTACAATGACAATTCTAAATGTAGCGGCCAGCGCTCACTAAGGCATCCCTGCCCTGATCCTGCAAAACAATTTACCCAGAGCTTCATCTGAATGATGTGAAAAATCTAAGAAATAGTGTGACAGCCCTTGCCTAACATCTGAATTCTTACATTTTAGCTGTTTTTATATTAAATATGCAGGGGGAAAAAAACAAAACAGGAAAGGAATAGAATATTTAAAACAATTTGAAAATACTGGTAAGCATATAATAGTTATTCCTATGCTTCTAATTCTTCTCCTAATAATAAGTATTAATCAATCCAAAGAATATAAAAACCAACTGAATTTATACAGGAAGTCACAGCTTCCAAAATAAATTGGACAACCATTTCTGAATTAAAAGAGCATATCTCCCTCAAATTATGTCTCACAAAGGAAAAGGGCATGAATGATGATTTTAAATCCAGAATTTAATGGTCACATCTAACTCTAATTGTGAAAGAGAAGAGAGCCATCAACTGGATTAAAAAGACTGCTTCATGATAGACCTTGATTTAGGAATACAAGTCAATGAAAAAAAGTCTGCATATTGAACTACATACACAGCGTTCCTGGAAGCTCCATGGGACAGTAGCAGCTCGACTATATCCACATGCCCATTCTTGGCCGCATCGTGGAGTGGTGAGTCGTTCTGATACCCAGGGGTGTTCACCAAAGCCTTGTGCTGGAGTAACAATTCCACTACCTGCAGGTGCCCATTACTACAGGCTTCATGCTGATTTTGAAAAAAGAAAAGGAGTGAGAAGAGTGATGAGGAAGAGCAATACCATAATAAAATCACACTTTAGAAAAATAAATATGAACCTCAGTCAGCAAACTGGTTCTTACCTAAACACTCATACAACAGGCCATAATTTATTGACAGAGTAAAAGCCACTATTCATAATCTTTGTGATAAGATACATGGTGATCAAAATCTGTGCAATTCATGAAAGAAGATGTTTTTCATTTGAGCCTGAGGTCAAGTGCTCTTATTTTAAAAGAAAATGTAGCTTTAAACCAATTATAGCCCCTAAAAAATTATTCTACAATAAGAAATTTAAAACAAGAAAAAAAACTTAGAAAGTATTTAACAACCAAATCATGCATAACATTTGAAATTCTCCAAGGCTGAATAGAATTCATTAAATCAGATGCTTAGCCATAAGCTAAGTGGTGTACCCACACACATATATATAACCACCCAATAAAGTGAATGAGTATAAGACAAGTTTCTCTTATTCACTGAAGCTAGAAATGACTGTACATCTAGCATCAATGATAACAGAAATGACATGGAGTAGATGCTCAAAAAGAGCTTACTAAATGAATGACATAACTGGTAACAATGGAATGTTCAAAGATATCTCACATGCAAATCTTTCCTTGTGTCTCATGAACTGCTAACAATGCCATTCTGTTGTAATCTAATAAATTTCTGGCATAGTGTGCTATTCAATTCATAATAAGTAGTACATACTAAACATCTGTAGGTTTATGTCTAGGATAAAGGAATCCAAATGAAGCATAAGGTCCTCTAAATCACTCACCAACTTTTACTACAAAC
This sequence comes from Myotis yumanensis, assembly GCF_028538775.1. Classification (NCBI taxonomy): domain Eukaryota; kingdom Metazoa; phylum Chordata; class Mammalia; order Chiroptera; family Vespertilionidae; genus Myotis; species Myotis yumanensis. The sequence goes on from NW_027223759.1 coordinate 18,809,391, forward strand.
CCACAGAGTGCAACAACAAGCACTTTGATCCTGACTAAACCTTCCTACCTTAAATTTGGCAAAGAGAAGCCATTATAACATTCTAATCTAATAAGAATTTCCCAATTTTTGTGAATCTCCAGTTCCCAAGATAAGGCCATCCACCTCATCTGTTGACACAGCTATGGCTATATTCAAATCACATACTTACTGTCCTAATATAATTAACCCAGATAGCACTTGTTCCATGTATTTGTGCCATTCTTTTCTCAGACTAGTCTTCACACTATATTTTAACAGTAGTTAGCAGAGACTTTAAAAATGATAATGAAGCAAAGTTTTACTGCCTCTGTATATTTAGAATTGGGTAGGGTATATACGTGAGGCCGAGGTAGATCCTCAGTAAGAATCACTGTTAGTGATACCTTCCTAATGCACCCATTTCCTCTGGCCTCTCTTTGCTCCACAAAATGCTTCCAATTGCATGCAAAGCTGCAGAATGGAACCTGATGTTGGCTCTCCACACATTTGCTGCTAAGTTCAGCAACATGGTATAACTGGTCTCTTAAATCTAAAGGTAGCTCATTTAGTTCCTATCACAATTGAAGAGCTAGATGTCAAATAATCATTTTCTCTTACTTGTTGAAAATATGTCTTCTGATTTTAAAAGGGTATATATATGGCAAAGAATGATATAGAAACAACTACATAACTATAAGCTATTAATAACTAGGAAATATAAACAGAATGGGAATAAAAAAACAAACAAATAGAAAACTACCAATGGTGTCCAGCCAGCATGGTCTTTAACATTTGGGTCGCTTCCGTTTTGTAAGAGGTATGCAACAGAAGGTATGTCGCCCTAGTATAAGACAAAGAAAACAAAAAGAAATTAAAAATCACCAAGGAAAAAAATAAGATATTGAGTTTTGTTGTTTTTTTTAAAGATTCTGTGCCTTTAAAGATAAAATGAAACAAATATTTCCCTTATGCATATTGCTCATAAGCTAATAAAGAATAAGGTTTGTATGTATGAGCTATTCTGAGGTACCAAGTCCTGGAATTCATATGGTACGTACATCCTTAAATACAGAGTACAAAATCTCCGCTATAAGCAACCCATACTGAAATTCATTTCAAAATACCAAATAAAGGACACTAGCCACAGATCATTTATCTGATCATAATAAAGGTTTTAAAGTCATTTCATTTGTGAAAAACCTTCTTTTGAGCACTTATAAAAATGGTTCCTGAGTATTGTTTAAAACAAAATTAAAGCCAGAAAGATTGCTCAGTAAAACCAATGGTAAGACTGCCAAAAACTGTCTTACAGGCAGTCACTCTATCCTTAATACATTAACTTAGCTTATATTCACCTTATTTGCTCAAAGATATTTTTCTAGGCAGAAGCAAGGCTTATTTTTTCCAAAAATAACTAACAGAGCTTTCTCTGAAAAATAAATTTTAAAATTACATTTGACAAGTTACTTATGACACTGTTGTTTTGTGAAGCTCCTCTTTAGGGAGAACCAATCTGTCTCCTCCCACTCCCAGTCCCTATACTCTTCAGAAATAACTTTTCAGTCTCTATAGGTTGATAACATAGAAGTCATTAAGAACCCTTAATACAGTAACATTTGCTTTTATTCTATTGTTTTGGGCCACCATTCAAATGCAGCATATCTTAAGATGGTAACTTACTTAGTTTTCTGAAAAGCAAATTCGCATGCAACATATATATTTTTATGTTCCTAAATTAACAAAACGACCTTAAATATTCAACGCACCTAAAAAATAAGCATGCTATGTGTTTCAAATCAAATGCTTCAGTTCATATAAAAAACATTTTTCCATAGTTCCTGAGGGGTATACATTCTATATCTCTAATGCAAGGTAGCATGTATTTAGCAAATGTTGCTCTATATTCAAGTCAGTTCCAAATGAGTTCAGGAAAATCTGACAAAATACAAATACGAATTTTCTAAAATAATTTGGGGCAGATGAACTACCACAACCACACCCATCCCTAACATTCAACATGAAAGTAAACACAAGAAGTAGACAAAATATTTTCTCAAAAATTTCCCATTCTAACTCTGCATGGTAATCACAAAACCATATTCACATAAAGAAGCCTGTAAAATAACATAAGCACAAGAGTGAAATTGAGGAGTCGCATGGGAATAGTCATGTAGGAAGGGAGTGACAATTTAGAGACTAAAGTCAGAATCTCCTGTAAGGCTTTTGGACAGTGGTGTTTTTCTTTCATGTCACCTCTTCATATCATCAAAGACGTCTTCTGTTACAATTGCACCCCTAGACTTCCCTGAACGGTATAGCTGATTTACAAACTGCTTATTTTTGTTCCTTTATTTTCTTTCTTCCATCACCATTTATTCCTCTATACCAGGGGTGGGCAAACTTTTTGACTCGAGGGCCACAATGGGTTCTTTTTTTTTTTTTTTTTTTTTTTTTAATATATTTTATTGATTTTTTACAGAGAGGAAGGGAGAGTGATAGAGAGTTAGAAACATCGATGAGAGAGAAACATCGATCAGCCGCCTCCTGCATATCTCCTACTGGGGATGTGCCCGCAACCCAGGTACATGCCCCTGACCAGAATCGACCTGGGACCCCAGTCCACAGGCCGATGCTCTATCCACTGAGCCAAACCAGTTAGGGCAAACTGCCTGCTTTTAATACCCAACCTGCTTTCTCTCCCCAAGTACTTAAAAGTCTGTCATATTTTCATCCTTCTCCTTTATGTAAATTGAATATAATGCACATAAATAAAATTATGATACTTAGATAGGATTCACAGTAACTGGGTAAGCTTGAACCAATATGAAGTTTCCAAGAAATAAATTAATTTCTGCTCCTGATTTCTTTAAATTGCTTTCTTCTGTAATAGAATATTTTCTGAGTAATAAGCACTCACTTTTAGGCTCCTCACAACTTACAAAAATAATTGAGACTTTTTTTTATTAACCACAGCAAGAAAAAAAAAATCATCTGAGGAAAATATTTACCAAGGCTTATAAGAAATTTTAAATGGATTTGATATTTTGAAGTAATACCTTAAAGGCTGAAAATAAGGAAGCATGCATGCCACACTGAATTTTCTTATTGCTAACCTTTCATTCAAAGGACTCTCCACACATTCATGCATACTTTAACAATATAAATTAACTTTCCCAAAACAAACACAAACAGAACTTCTTCCTTGATATACAGATTTACATTTCCAAGATACTGTTAATAAACATCTTTATAAAAATAGTACGGGACATTACGATTAAGTGCAATAATCACAAGTTACCCTAAATGGCTAAGCTTTCCACATATATGAACTGACCAAGTACCTAAAGTTTCTTTTAGCAACCAGATGTCATGTAAAAAAAAAATTTAACCATCTGGAATGGAGCTCTCAAAAAATATTAAACATTTCCCTGACCGCTGAGCCAGAGTTGACTATTTGAATAAAATAATTTCATAGATGATTCTGACAATCTAGTCATCGTGACATAAGTTACTGGTATTACAAAGGTGGTGGGTGACAGACAGAGGGAAAATGAATACAGACTCCAAGAGGTGTTCTAGAAATTAAATTCTTAAAATGTCACAGATGCCAGTGTGCTCTTGAATCCTTTGCTACTTTCTTGAAAAGCTAGTAAGAAGGATCGTGTAATAATGTGACTCTACACACAGTATAACATGAATTACAAAGTCAAAGACTGAAGGAGGCTTCTCACCAGGGATTTTCTCTCTTCCCAAGAAATCCTCAGCACCTTTTTTATGTTAAGCACATCATGCCTTGTAAGTTGCCTTCAAAATAGTACCTATTATGTTTGTATGACAAATATATCATATGACATGCCAACTTCAAGCCATTCTTGTATTTCACAATCTATTCACTGCTGTGGCATGAATTATGAGTAATCAATACCATTTTAAAGATCGGTACTAGCGAACTTTGGGGAGGTTTTTCCCAGCACCTCCAGCAAAGCTGACATAATAGAGTAACAAATCAAAATCTCTATGGCTAGAAAAATGTCAAATATTAAGGTGTTGGTTTTTTTTCATTAACTCAGAAGAATAAACAACATAAGTGTTTATCTTATAATAATAGGAAGAAAAACATACAAGCTAAGGGTATGGCCAAAAATGCTATTTTAGAGAAGTTAGGAAAAGTCTCTCTGAAGAGGTGGCATTTGAGCAGAAGCCTGAAGAAGGGGTCGCACAGGGTTATGTAGGCATGGAAGACTTTGGATTTTGTTTTAAGTGGGCCAGGAATTATTGGTAGGGGACTAGAGAAGTGACGCGTTCTGACTTAGGTCAGATTACTATGGCTGTCATATAGAGAACTGAATGCAGAAAAGCAGAGCAAAAAATGAGACGCTACTTCATGGTGTGGTTGGAATACTGACCCCCCACCCCCCCCAAAAAAAACTGTCCGTGTCCTAATCTCCAGAACTTATATGTTACCTTACATGACAAAAGGGACTTTGTAATGTGATTAGGGTACAGATCTAGATGTGAGAGATTGCCCTGCACTCTCAGGGTGGCCCTGGGGTGTAGCCATGTGAGCCTCTACAGGAGTGGTTCTCAACATTCCTAAGGCCGCGACCCTTTAATACAGTTCCTCATGTTGTGGTGACCCCCAATTTCATTGTTACAAATTGAACATAATTAAAGCACAGTGATTAATCACAAAAACAATATGTAGTTATGTGTTTTCCGATGGTCTTAGGCGACCCCTGTGAAAGGGTCATTCGACCCCCAAAGGGGTCGAGACCCACAGGTTGAGAACCGCTGCCCTACAGGAAGGGAGCCTTCCTGGTCAGGTCAGAAAGATGATGCAAGGACTCCACCTCTGTTGCACAGCCAGCAAGAAAACGGGATCTCAGTCTGACAACCACAAGAAACATGCAGTTCCTTGAAACAATCCAAGTAATCAAGGAAATGGGTTCTCTCTTGGAGCCTCCAGAAAGTAACCTAGCTGACACGCTGATTTTAGCCTGGTGACAGCCACACCAGACTTCTGACCTAAGAAAATAAGTCTGCCTTGTTTTTAGTCACTAAAATTGTAGGGATTTGCAGTGACAGCAACAGGGCACTAACACAAGTGGTCAGGGCAACAAGAAAAGACAAGTAGCTTCCACTAGGGTGGTAGCTATGAAAAGGTTATGGTCAACAGAGATGCCCAGAGGAAGGTCTGGAGCAGGATATTAAAGAATTTTGTTAATAATGTTACCAAATTCAGAGATCATTCTGTAAAGCCATTACTGTAACAAGGGAAGATGGCCAGCCGAGAACATTCAAACTACCAGGGGTCCTCTGCCCTCAGTGCATACACCAAGCATGTATCACACAACCACAACTCCTCTAACCTGAGGGGCAATGGAAACATGGGAAATGCAAGTCTACCAAGACACTTTATGGAAAAATAACAAGTACGACAACGACAACTAAAATCCATCTCTTGACAACATAAAACTTGGTACTTCCCCTTATTTGCTCTGGCTGTCTGAAAGGTCATCAAATCTATATTCATTATTCAGCCTTTTCCTCTTTTCTGTGCCTTGTTCATTTTATAGTTTAAACTTTGGAGCCCACTCTAATCCTTTTCTCAAGTAGGTGGATAGAAAACACAAATTAAGACAGCAGAATGGCAATATTTGGTTTTCTAGCACACACAGATTATTTCGTTTTCAGCTGCAAATGAAAAAAATTAGGGTAAAAAACTAAAACGAATATTATTTATAATTCACAGATGCACACATACAAACAAATCCACTAAGTTTCTTTCAAGTATTTGTTCTATTACCATCAAGCTGGGTAGGGATTAATTTTAATAACATTTTTAAAGAGACACTATTGTTAAATAGTGATTTAAAAAACAATAAATATCCATTAGCTTTTCACAAGTGTACTGCATCAAAACCTGCCAACTAATGACAATAACAATATTTGATAAGTTCAAAAGAATCAAAATGGGTAACTCTAATGCTGGCAAGACTCTCAGTAAACTGACAATCTCACAGAACTAGTGTGAAACAATCTTCAATGGAGAAAATTCACAAGGCAGCTCATGCCAACATGTTTTCCTGTCTGATGACTCTACTGTGGCTTTTTCCCATGGTCTAGGCTAGGTGAAGGGTCGGCAAACTATGGCCTGTGGGCCAGATATTTATCTGCTTTCGGATGTGAAGTTTTATTGGCTTACATATTGTCTATGGCTGCTTTTGCACTACCAAGACAGAGTTGAATAGTTGTTACAGAAACTATTTGACCTGCAAAGCTAAAATTATTTACTCTAACTGCCCTTTAAAAAAGCATTTACCAAACCACGGCCTAGATTCTAAGCCCTAGAGATCCTCATTAATAAAGATAAATAATTCTTCTTGTTAAAAAGGAAAATTATCACCCTAGCCGGTTTGGCTCAGTGGATAGAGCGTCGGCCTGTGGACTGAAAGATCCCAGGTTCAATTCCGGTCAAGGGCACATGTCCGGGTTGCGGGATCGATCCCCATTGTGGGGCGTGCAAGAGGCAGCCGATCAATGATTCTCTCTCATCATTGATGTTTCTATCTCTCTCTCCCTCTTCGTTCCTCTCTGAAATCAATAAAAATTTATTTTAAAAAATAAAAAAAGAAATTATCTACCAATATAGGTGGATGCTTACCTGGTGGTCTGAAAATAATTCCCAAAAAGCAAAATGTAGACATTAAAGTAGCCACATTTTTATGTACTATTCAGAAAAGTGAACAAAAATAATTATTATGTTAGCTACTTATGTCTATGAAGCATTAATAATATTATGTTAAGATGTATAATAGCTTATGTGTATATGTATTACGTGTATATGTATATACATTACATATAACAAAGAAGACAAAAAATAGTATGGTTTTTAAAATTATGCTTTGCAAAAATCAAACTAAAATCAAACTAGAGCTAATTCTAAAAATTCAAGTTGTTCAAAGGATATGTAATCCTGAGTATGTAGTCATATTGCAGGTTCTCCTTCCCAAACTGCATCAGATATAGGAAGATAAAGCAAGGAAAAAATAAACCACTAACAATTGGAAAAGACTCATTTTTGTGCTTTTCCCTTTCTCCACACAAAAAATACAGGGGTCCCTGACTCAATGTCTACCCCATGTTGTTCCCAGATGTTTTATGTCACCAACCTCATGGAGGGGTTCCTTCCAAACCTCCCAAAGTTCTCTATCCATACAAAGGACCCAAGGATTTCCCAGAGAATTTACCAGAAAACCCTAAAACCTATCTTAATTTAGTATTAATCTCTCCCATGTCATATTTTCCATTTCAAAGATTAACCACCTCATGCTCTATAAACCAGCCAGGCTCCAAAACAAACACTGTCACACCCCAGGTGTTGAGGCAATAAATAAAGAGAATTAGCTTCAATGAACAGACCAGCGACAGGAATGGCTGGCAGCAGGGCACAGAACAGCTCCTTTGTGGTGAACCACGGGAGCCACTCTCACAGTCGAATTTCCTGATCATTGGAGAAACGTACAGATCACATCTTTCAACCTTCCAAATTCTAGCTGTGCCCTCTAGGAGCTTGCCACCTCTCACAGTGCCCCTAGCTCTATTGCTTAGAAGGACATGTTGCCAGCAGTAACTTGGCAATTATCTTTATTCATAAAGCATGAGAAGGATGGGTAAACAAAATGGTGAAAATGGAACAAACTATTATGGAATAGAAAAAAAACAAAAGCACCTGCCCAAAGAGAAGCTAAAATATTGAAACATTGATTTTCTCCTAAAGATCATGTTCCTCAGGCCTGGGGACCTAACTGAGATGGGCTTTAGTCTCTATGAATTCTATTTCTCTGGTTCAACCTTGAAGTATCACATCTGTGGGAGTTAAATCATTCTCGTCATCTTTCCTCATTTTTCACAAACTCCAAAGAAACTGTTCTACAGTTGGGCTCATTCTGAAATTGTTATTTCAAAGTAAGTTTCGTACCTTAATTGAAGCAATATGGAGCAAAGTCTCGCCCTTATGATTTCTTTTCACAGTCGTAAGGTTACCGGGTGTCAGTTTCATTGCTGAGGGGCTGGACAGCATTCGCCCGTAATTTGTACTATTCAGTGTAGAGGGTGGTGTACTATTCAGTGTAGAGGGTGAGGAGCTCATGGATTCATCTAATATAGTTCTGGTTTTCCTCCTTACTCTGTCTCCAACTTTAAGTTTGGTTGAAGGCTGCAAAGAAGAGCCAGGCAATGGGATGTTTTCTGAGAGCCCTGCTTGCTTAACAAAATTTTCACTGGTGCTGCGAATGCTGTTTCTACATCTCTTAGAAATGGGGCTGGAAGGTCTCCTGTGACGCCCACGTTTTCCATTCTTAAACGAAAGATCATTTTCACAGAGATTCTTCTCAGGAGTCATGACTTCATTCCTGCTCTCAATTTCTGGAGACTCTATTTGCTCAGCCAATGGTAAAGAGACTTCGGTTAAGTTTCCAAAACATTCATCTTCTGCCACAGAGCCGCTTGCTAGTAAGTCTATTTCACCATTTCTCTGAGGACTGGCATTAACAGATGGCTGGACAGAGAAAGATACCAGCTTTTCCTTAAATTTCTCTTTGGAGTCAAGCTGACCATCTTTTTTGCCTGCCTCTAAATTCCACATTTGGTTGATTTTAGTTAAAGTTTTCTTCTTCTGTTTTTTCCCAGATCTTGTAGAAGCCTTTTTAGCCCTCGCAGAAGAGTCTACTGGAGGACTCGCAGAAACATATTCATACGTTGAGGCCTGCTGAGTATTTTCATCATTTATCACTTGAGGCTGAGTTTGTACTGAAACTTTACTTACAACATATCTGACCTTCTTACTTCGAGGACTAAACCACATTTTTATTGAATTCTTCTTACTTTCTGCATGATTAAATAAATTTTTCCTGGATGTTTCTTCTTTTAAATCTGATAGAAAAAAGGAAGAGAAATCTGTCAGATGAACTTACTCTCTCCCAGCCTGAGCTCCCACAGAATTTTGTTTATGGTTTTCCTAAAGTATATCACTTTAATTTATGTACCTCTTTCTTCTGTCCTAGACTATGAACTCCATAAGCAGAGATATTTGAACATTCAAACAAATGTTTACAGAATCCTACGTTAGTCCTGACAGTGTTCTAGGGACTGGAGAAGAAAACAGGGAATTTATATTCCACTGGGGATGACCAGAAAATATGAATAAATAAGTAGTGCATACAGTATGCTGGTGATTATAACAGTCATGGAGAAAAGATATATTAAATAAATAAATAATCTAAAGTAACATTTTCATGAACCAAGGTCTAAAATTAAGTTACTTTAAGAGGAAAGCCAATGATATCTTACTACTAAGGACTGGTAACATCCACTGTATAGGAAATAAACATGTCATTTTACTAAGGTATTACATAAAATTGTCAAGTGTGCTTATTCTTGATTTCCTTTCAACATTCTCATGTCTTAAAATGTTAGCGAGAAAAAGGAAATTATAAAATATTTTTAATTCCTTTTAGACATTTTTTCTTCACACAGAACACTTACTATTTTATCAGTTCAAAATTAATAATACATTATAAAATTAGTAAATTAAAATCTAAAGTTCAAAATTAATTCTATTTTTTACCTCGTGTTTCTTGAGTATAAAACTACTATCTTTACAAATAGATCTGCCAAAAACAGGTTTATAAAAAAGAAAGAAAAAAGGTGGATTATGAAAAACAAATACTTAGTGCATATCTCAATAGAAATTACAAAGATATGATCCCTGCCTAGCAAAGGAATTCTATCAAACTCGACTCCACTCCAAAGAAGCCATGCCTTCCTCCTGGTGGAAAAATGGCAGAACTGGAAAGACTAATTGATAAATCCAGCTAAAGCAAGAGTGTGTATGTGAATAAGGGCAGACCCTCCTACATCCTTCTAATGTCCTAGCTGAATGGCACCTGGTCCACCAAGTGTTATTAGGACAGGATCTTGGAAATCAAAACAGAAGAATGAAGCATCCATTCATGCTGGAGGCTAAGTCCAGCAGGTCATAATAAATGAAGTCCTCAAAAGTCCTTTTGAGAAGTCCTCAAAAGCCTGGAATGGACTCTTTCAGCAGGGCTAAAATCTGCATGTTATTACTTGCTACTGGAACAGCCAAAGGCAATTCCCCCAACCTGATAATCCTTTACTGTTTACCAAACCTAGCCTTTGATATGTATATCTGCTTTGCTATAGGGCAAGATGTGGGAATAGGAAGCCCTGAGTCCGGAAGCTTAGTCACTAAAGCTAAGCCTCCCCTGGCTCCCCCATACCTCCCAAATTTATATTTCGCGTCTAGTTTATTTAATTTACATCGCAGCCCCTTCTCCAGATTCCTGAACCTTTGCAGATTCGGATAAAACCCCATTCACACAGAGACTTAATTTCTAAATTCAACAAGGTCTTTCCTCTGCAGTGATAAGTAGATTTCAAACTAAGTCACTTCTGATACAATCCCAAATCTAGAGGAAAGGTCAAAAGGGTTACCAGGATTACTTTTTAAGAAAGACTCAGGATTACAAAGACTAAATAAAGGTTAATCCACTGGTAGTCTGTAATACCTTGTATTTATTTATTTTTTATTTATTTTTTGAACTTACATAATGACATTTTCAACTAAAAAGTCAAATCCTGAAATCTGAATGCTTATAAAACTTACTGTAGGCCGAAACCGGTTTGGCTCAGTGGATAGAGCGTCGGCCTGCGGACTGAAGGGTCCCAGGTTCGATTCCGGTCAAGGGCATGTACCTGGGTTGCGGGCACATCCCCGGTGGGAGATGTGCAGGAGGCAGCTGATCGATGTTTCTCTCCCATCGATGTTTCTAACTATCTATCTCTCTCCCTTCCTCTCTGTAAAAAATCAATAAAATATATTTTAAAAAAACTTACTGTAGAACTAGACATTTAATAAAAATTAAGGCTTGTAAGTAGTAGCAACATACCCAATTGACTAAAAAAAATCTAAATCTAAAAAGACAACAAATTTCACTCAGGTATACATATTTATCTTATCCTATATAATAAAAGGCTAATATCCAAATTGTCCCCTTGGGTGTTTGACCGGGAGACCAGGAGTTCGATCACTCGCTATGATGTGCGCTGGCCACCAGGGCGTGGCATGGAACAAATTTGGGCAACCGACCAGCGGTGGTGGCGGTGCATGGGTGGTGAGGGAAGGAGGAGGTGGGGAACTTGATTGGCCCGGATCGCTGGCCAGGCCTAACCCATGCACGAATTTCGTGCACCAGGCCTCTAGTAAAGCAATAAATGAAAACAGCATATATTCATGTAATTTATAGGCACACGATTTCACTAGTCATCCAATAGTACTACATTTACTCAGAATTATTTTAATTGTGTATCTTGTCCTACCTAAGCAAAGACCACAACAACAAGTATGTTGTAAATTCTGGGCTTTACACAGCATATCACAGTTAAAACGATAAAAGGCAAAACCCCCACCATTCTCAGAACATCAACCACACTATTGACAGCTACAACAATTCATATGGGTTAATGCTTCTAAGCATGAAAAATTATTATATTCATTTCATGAAGAAAATCACATAGTCCTTCCTCTACATAGTAAACCTCATAATGATGACATTTAAAATTCTATTCTCTGAATTTAAACATTTCTAAGTACTCCTAACTATCCAGGAACAGAGATGCACATGTGGCTAAGGAGCTGCTCAGCCAAGTTTATTCTTAAAATTTAATAATAAACTATAGAAAAGACAAGAAATTAGCAAATGTGATTCAGCTATCATTAATCTACATCAAAGGATTATAATGATGAACACTGTGTGCCTTTCAAATGATCCTATTATAGGTTTCGCAACAGAAGTTGGGAGAAATCTCGTTGACAAACTAGCCCCTTATTAAAAATCAAAGGAAAGTACTTTGCTACCATCTGTGCAACATTAGCGCCCTCACTGAAGAATGATTATTTTGTAAGTTAAGAAGTATTCAGTTCTACCTAAAAAATAAAAACACAGCTATTCAAACGCTCATCTTCATCTATTATAAAAAAGTCACAGCATATATGAAACACTATGTAATTCGCCACAGAGAGACCAGCCTCTCTCCTGAAACCAGAAAATAAAGTTGTGATCCTATGAAAGCATAATCACAATTTTTTTTAATGTCACCAACACCAACATATATTTCACAGAACCTGACCAGCACCTGCAAAGTCTGATTTAATATGACGGGGCCAAGAGAAAATAAAAACTTTTAAATTTAACTCCATTAGTAGAAAGCAGATTATGTTATAAAGAATAAGATAAAATTATCCATAAATGCTCGTCAGAAAAATTTATGACACTCTCTTCGCTTTGAAACACACTGAACCGAGAAAAATTTATTCAACTATTTAGAAGCTGATTTTAGAGAGTATTACTGTAAATCAGGCTGCTTTATCTCCAGTGTATACCTATACTATGTCCCTGACTTGACAGGTTCTTCCTAATTATCCACCTTAATTACAGTGATTCTATATTTTATAGTAAATGCAAATAACAAGGTTCATTTGGAAGATAAATTGTGAACTACAGGTTAAAAAAATAGAGAAAATGTGGAAGGTGTCCCACCATTCCACCTAATTCACCTTCAACACTAGACCAGTTATCCATATGATTTTGGAGCCAGACCTTAGGAATCATTTAATCTAATACCCTTCTTTTATGAGGAGATCATTTCCAATATCCTCATTATTTGATCCAACTATTATTTCTCTCTACCTACTCACCTCACTCACCTTACACCACTTTAAGCACTTGCTAGATAAACTAACATAAAGGTACTACATAAAATATATTGAATAGATAAACTATAAATAAACACTCTCAAATGCCCTTTCAAGGCTAGTTTGTTTTAAGGGACATGGAGAGGAAAGGTTGGTGACAATTTAATTTACAATAAGTAGAAAAAGCTTCCTCATAGACATGAGAATTGGATTAGAAATGTATATTTCAGATAGAATTTATATTTATCATCTTCTATAAAACTAGCAAAGAAGAATGTTAGCACTATAAATTGAATTGTTGAAGGCACAACCTAAGAATTTGTTTTAAACTTGTTTTGTTTTGATTAAGTTTAGTCTCTGGGATATGAGTGAAGTCTTAACACTGCCAATTTTTCTCCAACCCAATCAACAAACATAATGAACACCTATACTTCTAACAAAAGCAATGTGCTAAAGAACAAAACAAACAGTAAGAAACTTACAATCTGACTGCCTGGCTTAACCTAGGTCCTCATCTGCAGAATAAAGGGATTAAAGATAACTAACCTTCTAGCTCCTAAAATTCTGCTTATATATTATGCAAACTGTGAAATTTCAATTCATCGTAAAGTTAGTAACGTTAAAGCCAGCACTACTAAAGTCTGGTAACTGACTGAAGTAATTATTTATTATATAATAAGGAAAACAAACACAAAATGGCCTTCAGAAAACTAATCACCCTAATTTTTTCCCCAAGTTCCACCTCTACTCTCAGATGAGAAACATGGCATTCGGAATGGCCTCAGATCCCACACAAAAAGTTGTTCTAAACTCAGTAACTTTCCTAAATATCTTTTTAAATGATGAAAAATTAAGCCATTTCACAATCATGGTCCACAAAAGATAAAAACCATACTGATGATTCAAACATCACTAACCAAGGTAAAATTTCGGAAGAAGTCCTCTATCTTACTTTTCTTTGCACCCATGATACCCCAGGCTCCATAATTTACTACTCATCAAGGGTTACTCTGTCACCATTAAAAATGTCACATTGCTGTTATGGGTTAAATTGTGTCCCTCCTAAAATTCATATAAAGAAATCTGACCCACAGTACTTCCGGATGTGATCTTATTTGGAAACAGGGACATTACAGATGTAATTAGCAGTAATGCGCAGGGTGGGACTCGAATGCAGTATGACTGGTGTCCTTTTTAAAAGGAGAAATCTGACCCAAACTTTCGAGAACAACATGTGAAGACCACCACCTGCAAAGCAAGGAGAAAGGCCTGGAACACATCCTACCCTCACAGACCCTGAAGGAACCAATCTTACCTACATCTTGATTTTGACTAGCCTGCAGACCTGGGAGATAAGGACTTCCTGTCGTTTCAACCCCCCCATGTGTGGTGTGCTCCTTCCTATGGCAGCCCCAGCAAGCTAGTATCACTATAGTAGCACTAATAATCACTACACAGCAACCGGGAAAGAATCACATCAAATCATCATGACAGACACAAATCTCGGAGCAGCACCCCAAACTTACATGCTTGGCCAATATTCCTAACAGACCACACATCTTTAAGAATCTCATGAAAACCACTTTCACAGAGACAGGAACATTTTTCACATTGTATAATTAGCTCAAGAGGCTCACTGATCCTTCCCCCCACCCCCATCACTACCAAAGATGCAGAGACTCTTGATTAAGGACTCCTGCTTTAATCAATGTTGGGGAGCGGGGTACCAGATCAAACACTAATCTCTCTAATCAGAAAATAAACACTATTAGCACTGTCTCTGAATAAGAAGGAAAAGCATACAGATGAACTTAATAATAAAACTTTTCCTCTTTGTGCTCTTAAGAGATTTATAACAGCATTTTTTCAAAAAAGTACTTTTAAAAATGTGTATGTGTACAATTACATATGAAAGTCAGTAAGATGTTATCACGATAGAACATTTTATCATAAAAGAATAGAGAGTAATATAATAATCAGATAACTAGAAGAAAACTTTTTGTAGGTAACTCTGATTTAAAAAAAAAATATATATATATATATATATATATATATTTTTTTTTTTTTTTTTAATCTGTGAAGATTCCTTTACTTCCTAGAAAAATACACGCGTCATCTGAGGGCCGCTCGCCGTCGCGGTGCCTGAGGGGCAGCCCTGGGCCGCGTGAGGAGTATTAAATAGTCGGGAGAGGTGGGCTCTAAAAAACCCGTTTCTCCCATTTCTAGAAAAAAAAAAAGAGGAACAGACTGCCATCGGCCTGGCTTCGGTGTGCATGTGTGTGTGCACATACGTTCACCTGTGTGCGTGTACACGGACGGCTAGGGGAGGACCCGTCATGCAAAGGAGGGCTGAGGGACGTCCTGGCAGGGCGTAGTGTTGCCCTGGGAGGGAGGGCCCTGGGCGGGCAGCGAGGCTCCCTCAGTCCCGCTAAAATATATTTTTATTGATTTTTTTACAGAGAGGAGGGGAGAGGGATAGAGTTAGAAACATCGATCAGCTGCCTTCTGCACACTCCCTACTGGGGATGTGCCCCGCAACCAAGGTACATACCCTTGACCGGAATCGAACCTGGGACCCTTGGGTCCACAGGCTGATGCTCTATCCACTGAGCCAAACCGATTAGGGTGGTAACTATGATTTTAATTCTTAAAAATATGGACCTAGTCAATAAGACTCAGTATTTGCCTCATTTATTTATTTTGCCAAATCACTTCACCATTAATAGTTGACAGTGACACATCATGTCGGAAAATGAAGATAAAAAGATTTTAAAACAGAAATCCAGCCCTTTCATATGCACATTATCAATCATGGCATTCTGCCAGTCAAGAATAGGTCCTCCTATAAAGGAACACAAGCTAAAAGGAAGTGATCTGGTCAATAAAAGGACAATTCCCATATCTAACTATGAAGATTCAAAACACTACTCTCTTTCCACAGCTAATTAGTTCTCAGCAGAAAGCACAATGGGAAGATACATAGTTAATACACAGAGTCTAAGAACAATTTAAAAAACATTAACCCCCATTTACATAGAAAAAAAAAGTGAATATTAAGATTTTTTGCTCTGTAAAAATGTGCTCATTTAATTAATTCCGTCTAGAAAAGTGATCCATGGAAGGAGATTGTAGTCTATCTTGTAAAAGTATATTTAAGTGCGTTTAGGGATATAATCACTACTCTACACATATGACACAGACATGATCATAACTGAAAAAGCAGGCAGCGGAAGTAGTAAAAGAAAGTCTGGACTGACAATCAGAAGAAATGGACTGTTCCTCCTGCTTTTGGTACTAACTACGTGTGTGACTTTAGACAAGACCATTTAACCTCTGAGGCCCTTGGTTTCTCATCTATAAAAAAGGAGTGAGACTTAATTACCTCTAAGGTATCTGTCACTCAAAATAATTCCAAACACTATCAATCTTAAATCTGAAACACACCATTCAGAGTTCCTGATAGCCCTTTTACACACTTCATGTGATCAACAGTTCATGGGTTACCTAAATAAGGGAGACAGTGCCAGTGCTCACCTGAAAGCTCGTTCTCATGCAGCAAATTCCGAAGCTTACTGCAAAGCTGGATCATGCTGTCCAACTGCCTGTTTATCTTCACGTCTTGAATCCAGGCTGGGGTATTACACACTGGACATTCGGCTCCAAGGCAGTCACTTACACAGTTACTGAAAAAGAATTTTAAAAATATATGTAATTATCAACACACTTAGCAGAATCTGAATTCCAATAAATAATGGCTGTTTACATTTTTTAATCTGACAATCTAAGGCAGCGGTTCTCAACCTGTGGGTCGCGACCCCTTTGGCAGTCGAATGACCCTTTCACAGGGGTCGCCTAAGACCATCCTGCATATCAGATATTTACATTACAATTCGTAACAGTAGCAACATTACAGTTATGAAGTAGCAACAAAAATAATTTTATGGTTGGGCCACAACATGAGGAACTGTATTTAAAGGGCCAGAAGGTTGAGAACCACTGATTTAAGGGAAAAGTGGTCAGTGCCCCTAACTAAAAATCAGGTATTGTATGTTTTAAAATTCTTGCAGTACACTGGTTAAAAATTGCTGGGATATATCAAAACCATCTTTTATTTGTTTTTTATTTTTACTTTTTTAAAATTTATCTTCATTGTTGTAAGGATTGTTTTGTTTTTGTTTTCCCACTGACCCCTCCACTCGGCACCCATTACTCCAAGGCCTTCACCACTCTATTGTCTGTGTATCAAAACCATCTTTTAAAAATGCATGGTATTTGTGGCATTGCTCAGCACTTACAAAACTCCAGATCTGCAAAGAATAGAAACAGCTACCCTAATTCTGGGCACCATAGAATCCAAATGAACCAAAATTGTTCTGAATTGTTTCTTTCCTATGTTTATGTCATTTAAAGATGACATTTTCTTTTAAGATGTTCTCATGCCTCTCTTAATCTTTCATTGGCTATTTTAAGTCACAGACCCCTTTAGAATCCAATTAAATGTACGTATGGCTCTCTCCTTCTCTCTTACACATACACACACACTCACACACACACACACACACACACACGCACAAATGTACCTTACATATAATTTCATGGAGTCTGTTATGTTTCAGCAGTTTGTCACTAATCTATTATGCACAGTGAGACAAATTAAATCTGTTTGCTAGAGTAGAAACAGGGAGTGGGCATCATTTCATAAGAGGATCATGGGAGGCCTTTTGGAGGAGGTGACATTTGAGCTGAAGTGTAACTGATGAAGTTACCTCACACATATTTGGCAAAAATATGTTCCAGGTGTAAGAAAAAGCATGTGCAAAAAAGTCCTGGGCCAGGAGTGAGATTGATGCTTCATGAACTTAGAGGAGGTGGCTGGAACTTGGTGAGCCAAAGGGAAGTGTGGTCCAAGAGGGGAGCAGAAACTAGGTCCCATCCATGGTCTGTAGACCTTAGTGCAAAGTTTGGGTTTCATTCGCATTGTAACCAGAAGCCACTGAAAGATTTAAGGCAGGTAGTGGTATGGATGTGATTTACACTTTAAGAGCACTGACAAGCATGAGGAAAGTGGGGGAGAGGATCACTTATGAACTTTGTGAAGTGGTAATACGATGATGGCATGGACTAAAGTGTAAACAGTAGTAAATACGGAAAAAGGTGAAAAAACTCAAGATTCGGGGCACATTTTGAGATGAAACTGACAGAACTTAATGATGTGGGATAAGGAAGAAAAACATCTATCAGGTATGACTTATGGTTTCTGCCTTGAGCAACTCTGCAGTCAGTAATATCACTTATTTCTCTGAAGACCACCAAGACAGGAACAGGTTGAAAGGGATGATGGTCCAGAGATCTGCTCTGAAAATACCAAATCAGAAATCCCTTTCATCCTCCAAATGGGGATATCAGGTAGGTGATAGGTACTACTTCCTACCCCTTCACCTGCCACCAATGCCCACATAACAGATCCATGTTTCTAGCAACAAAATCGGGACCCCAGGCATAGCTGCTTCCCACACATCCCCAGCCCACTGAAGTCACAAAGCAAATTATTTTCCTATGAGCTTAAACTTCACACTGCAGTTTTCTCAGCCCAGACAGTTCCATAGTTGTAGAGGGCCGCCGGGGAGGCACCTAGGCATCTACACTAATAAAAGAGAAACATGGTAACTGGCGTACGACTGCTACCCTTTTCACTGGCTAATCAGTGAGTATATGCAAATTAACTGTCAGCCAAGATGGCGGCCGGCAGCCAGGCAGCTGGAAGCGAACATGAGGCTTGCTTGCTTCAGTGACTACAGACTCCAATGTTCCCCGCCTGACTTGCCGGCCTCTGAGCCGGCAGTTTGAAACTTTGTAACAAATATAGAAGATAAACAAAACCCCAGAAACCAGCTTTCAGATCTCAGAGCTAGAGTTATACATTGTTTTGATTATAGAATGCTCAGCAGCGGAAGCCTCAGAGCTACAGCCAGAGCTAAAGCTGGCCCAGAATAAAATTTAAAAAAGAGAAAAAAAAGGAGCGGTTGGAAGCTTCAGTTAACAACCACCAGCCTGAAAGCAGCCCTCAGCCCCTCACCCAGACTGGCCAGGCACCCCAGTGGGGACCCCCACCCTGAAGGGTGTGTGACCAGCTGCAAACAGCCATCATCCCCTCATCCAGGCTGGCCAGGCACCACAGTGGGGACCCCCACCCTGATCCAGGACACCCTTCAGGGCAAACCAGCCGGCCCCCAGGCCTCTATCCTATATAGTAAAAGGGAAATATGCCTCCCAGCACCGGGATCAGCGGAGACGCGAGGCCTCCTGGCACCGGATCAGCGTGACAGGGGGCAGCGCCCAAACCCCCTGATTGCCCTGCGGCTCTGTGTGTGACAGGGTGCGGCTTCCCAACCCCCTGATCACCCTGCAGCTCTGTGTGTGACAGGGGGCGGAGCCACAACCTCCCTATTCGCCCTGCTCTGTTCGTGACAGGGGAAGGCACCCCAACCCCCTGATTGCCCTGCGGCTCTGTGTGTGACAGGGTGCAGCACACCAACCCCCTGATCGGCCCTGCTCTGTGTGTGACAGGGTGCAGCGCTCCACCGCCGCGCCCCCCCACGGGCCCTGCTCTGTGTGTGACAGGGTAGAGCCATAACCTCTCCGTCGGCCCTGCCCCGAGTGTGACAGTGGTGGCGCCCCAACCCCCTGATCGGCCCTGCTCTGTGGGTGATAGAGGGTGGCGCCCCAACCCCCCTCCAAAGGCCTTGCTCTGTGTGTGACAGGGTAGAGCCATAACCTCCCCATTGGCCCTGCCCTGAGTGTGACAGGGTGCAGCGCCCCAACCCCCTGATCCGCCCTGCTCTGTGTGTGACAGGGGGCGGTGCCCCAACTCCCCTATTGGCCCTACTCTGTGAGTGACAGGGGGGAGCTCCTCAACCCCCTGATCGGCCCTGCTCTGTGCGTGACAGGGGGGAGCTCCCCAACCCCCTGATCGACCCTGCTCTGTGTGTGACAGGGTACGGAGCCCCAACCCCCCTGATGGGCCCTGCTCTGTGAGTGATAGGGGGTAGCGCCCCAACCCCCTGATCGGCCCTGCTCTGTGAGCGACAGGGAGCAGCGCCCCAACCCCCTGATTGGCCCTGCTCTGTGTGTGACAGGGGGCAGTGCCCCAACCCCCTGATCGGCCCTGCTCTGTGTGTGACAGGGGGTGGCGCCGCAACCTCCCCATCAACCCTGCCTTGAGTGTGACAGGGGGCGGTGCCCCAACCCCCCAATCGGCCCTACCCTGAGCGTGACTGAGGGTGGCATCACAACCTCCCGATCCGCCCTGCTCTGTGCATGATAGGGGGCGGCGCCCCAACTCCCCAATCGGCCCTGCTCTGAGCCTGACCAGGGGCTGCACTTAGGGATTGGGCCTGCCCTCTGCCACCCGGGAGCAGGCCTAAGCCAGCAGGTCGTTATCTCCCGAGGGGTCCCAGACTGCGAGAGGGCACAGGCCAGGCTGGGGGACCCCTCCCCCCCCCGCCCCCCGAGTGCACAAATTTTTGTGCACCGGGCCTCTAGTTTTCGTATAATTATTGTCAGCTGAACTCAGAGCATAGGCAGAGCCACGCCCTGGGAACATGCTTCCCCAATAAGGCTGGACATGTTAATCAGGCAGGGGCGGAACTAGTTATGTAAATCTAGGCCTTTAAAATAAACCTGCTGTGTGGCTCAGGCCGCTTTTGCCGCCTCTCCATCAGAGAGGATGATGCCCACCTGGCCCCAGCTTAAAATCTATTTCTGCATCTTGGTCTTTCTTTAATTTCTTAATCCCCAGCTCCTCCACTCAGCAAATGGACTGTTTCCTTTTCCATGCGGGACATGGAAAAGAGAGAAACAGCCCCCCACACATAGTCATAACTTGAAATAATTAAAAGGGGAGATAGGCAGAGATAGAAAAGGTTGTGCTGGGGACCAGAGTTTTGCCACCCTTAAGTCTGTCCTACCCTTAGAGTCTAAGGGTCAAAGACAATTAAACAAACACATTCAGTCCTTAAATTGATTTCTTCTGAATAAGAAACAGGATGAGATGAAAATCTAGTATTGTGTAAGCCAGGGCTGTCATATTATCATTATAACATGGATATAATTTCACCATAACTATTAGAGCTTGAATTATGTCCCCCAAAAAGTTTTTCCTCCAGTACGTGTGAATGTGATCTTATTTGAAAATAGGGTCTTTGCAAATAATCATGTTAAGATGAGATCACTAGGGTGAGCCCTAATACAATGACAGGTTACTTATAAAAAGGAGAGATTTGGCCCTAACTGGTTTGGCTCAGTGGATAGAGCGTCGGCCTGCGGACTGAAAGGTCCCAGGTTCGATTCTGGTCAAGGGCATGTGCCTTGGTTGCGGGCACATACCCAGTAGGGAGTGTGCAGGAGGCAGCTGATCGATGTTTCTCTCTCATCGATGTTTCTAACTTTCTATCCTTCTCCTTCCTCTCTGTAAAAAAATCAATAAAATATATTTAAAAAAATAAAATAAAATAAAATAAAAAGGAGAGATTTGGACACAAGAGACAAACATGCCCACCATGTAAACATGAAAGCTAAGACCAGAGTGATGTATCCACAAGCCAAGGAATGCCAAGGACTGCCAGATGATGAAGTTTCTCCACCAGAATGCAGGAAAGAGGGTGGGACAGAGTCTCCCTCACAGCCCTCCGAAGAACCACCCCTGCTGACACCTTGCTCTTGGACTTCTGGCCTCCAGAAGGGAGAGACAATACATTTCTGTTGTTCTAAGCCACCCAGTTTTGGTGCTTTGAAGAAACTAACACAATTACTATAAGAACTAGACTTTTATAGTTTAGAAAGTCTAGATTCAAAACTAACTGGAAGAAAAAAAAAGACATATTTGAATTATATAGTAGATATTAATTTTCCCCCAAATATAGCAAAGATGCTTATTAAACTTTATAACTTTGATCAAGTCATCCTCTTAAAGCTTTGATTTCTTTCTTGTAAATTAAGATATTTATAAGGGTCAAAATGAGATAATATAGAAGTAAGTTACCGTGCAGTATAAGACAGCTACACAAACATAAAAAAATTACCACCAATATGAATACATGACTATTACTAGTAAAAAGCATAGTTGCTACATAGGTATGTATTAATTATATATGTGATATATACAATATATATCAAGTCATAACTACTTACCTACAGAATATGTGCTCACATCTTCCTAAACACACAGGCTCTTTCAGAATATTAGTGCTGTTTGAAGAAAGGAAAACAATCGAGACTTAGTCACTTATAGATAAACGTTTTATACCCAACATTTCATAAATCCAAGGCCCAACACTATTATATTTCTTTCTTTTCTCAAAGCAGATGTTAAGGATGTGGTCATCCTGGTTAAATATTTTATCATAACACATTCGTGCACTTTGGGGGAGAGGGGTCCTCCTCAGCCCGGCCTGCACTCTCTTGCAGTCCGGGACCCCTCGGGGATGTCCGACTGCTGGCTTAGGCCCGCTCCCCAGCTCACTGCTCCTTGGCACTGCCTCGAGGGCAGCTCCTGCGTTCAGCATCTGCTCCCTGGTGGCCAGTTCACATCATAGCGACCGGTCATTCCCCTGTTTGGTCAATTTGCATATTAGGGTTTTATTATATAGGATACTTGCTGAATTCAAATAACAACTACCAAATTTGGTACAAATTGTAACTTTTTTAATAACATATACTGGGAAGTCATAGAAAGGAGTAACTTTGTTCGGGCATCTCTAAACACTCAGGCATACAAATCTATAATGCCAGATAGACCCCACAGTCCACTGCTTCCTCACCAGCTCTCAGGCTATGAGTAACCATCATAAAAAGACAGAATGACATACAAATATATCTCTACAAATTTATGTGGTAGCTTCTTTATCTTTGTGCTGCTATCAAAGTGATGTATTAGATGTTGTGAGTAAACAAACAATCCCCATGCTCCTCAATCCCATTAACTTTACTGCAGCCAAATGCTGTGAGCTTTTCACCACCTAGACTCATTCCTACCTCTTACCCTCCCCTTCCACACACAGATGAAAAGATCTCCTTCAGTCATTTTCCCTCTTAACATGTGCTACCATATTAGTCCCTAAATCCCGCATTTTCTCTGGCTCCTAAAGTATTCTATTCTCATCATCATCACCTTCTCCCCTCGCATATAAACATGCACAGATAATCTCTCCTTCAACCTAAAAGAAAAATTGCTTTCTTTAGATTGTGCCTCCCACTCTACTTTTTGACCAGCTCTCCCCTTCCTAAGTTCTTAAAGTGCTCTATCCAGTTAAATCCATCTCCTTACCTTGCTAGCTCTAACTTCCCACTGCTGAAACTGCTCTCCAAAGCATTGTTGGTCCTCATTCTCCATGACCTCTCTGTGAAATAACATTTACATCACCCTCTTTCCTGAAACCTTTCCTCCCATTGAGCTTTAATTTTTTTTATTTATCTGCCTATTTCAGCATTTCTTAAGCTGCTGCTTCTCCTATCTATCAATGTAGGCCGACCCCCAGGATGCAGTCCACAGCATTCTAGCTTTCTCTGGCAATATGACTCAATGCCTTAATTCTTCTGTTTCTAACCTTAAATTTCCTTTCTAAGATGACTGTGAACCCTTTACCTACATATTACTGTCATAATTAGCTAGTTTATTAATATTAATAATAGAGAACAAAAGGGAGACCAGACACTATAAACATGGTCATCTGCGCAGCTTCACCAGGAAGCTACAACTTCACGCTCCCCAGGAAATCACCAGTCCATTCCCTGCAGATCACTGGGGGAAGGAATGGCACCAAGAGGGAGATCCATACATGCACAGTGAAGTCGGTGTGACAAAGGAAAGGTGTTTGTGTGTCAATCCAGCCTGGGAAAAAGAGCATTGTCTAGATGGGTGAAGCCACACTGCAAGAAAGCAAAATCTTGGAAGGTTAAAAATCCCCAAAGAGTTTCCTCTCCCTTGCCTTCTGCTTCTCCCTTACCTTCACTTGCTCCTTGCTTGATCTGCACTCGCTGGCCATGTGGCCTTAAATAGCCACGTGACGCAAAGGACTGCAGCTGGGAACACAAGCTAAGCTAGCCAGATGCTGGACTGGTCTACACTTTAATATAGAACAAAAACTCTGGGCAGTGGCCTTAACCCTGGCACAAGAAATAATTTTTCTCCCCTCTTCTAAGCTCTTCTAGCGAACAATCAAACTAACATGAGACAGATTAACAGGAGAAAATGTTCCGAGTTTATTACAGATGTACCTGCAGGGGTGTCACTGACATAAGACCCAGAAAAAAAGACACTGAGAAGCTGAGGTTTATGTGCCATTTTGGACAAAGGAGGAAGGGATAGGGGTCTAGGACTTCCCAGGCGAAGTAGGCAATTCCTGAGTCCCTTGTTTCTTAATAACCAGTCTTGAATCAATGTCCCGAAGGACAGACTTAAGGGTGGCAAAACTCTGGTCCCCAGCACAACCTTTTCTATCTCTGCTCACCAAGAACTCCGTGCTCTCCTGAGGCCAGTCTCTGTACCATTTCTCAAATACCCTGGCCCAACACCAAGCCCACAACTGCTCAGACTGTTCTCCCCCATCTAGAACACCCGTCCTCCGCCCCCATAACTATTCAGGCCCTCCGCGTTACCCAAATACTGCCCAGGAAGATAAAAATGTCACTACACAAAGCAGCCCAAGAAATCCTGCGTGTTAGTTTCCATGCTATCACTTTTGCTAAATCTGTGCCCTGCACCAGAAATGTAAAGCACATGGAAACAAAAATCTTAACTTCCACAGCTGAAAAGGCCTTTAAAAGAAAGAGTTTATTAGGCCATTGCTAGCAAAAAATACAGAAAGACAGGTCTGAGGAAATGGAGACAGGTATGTCCACCATCTAGAGTTTTACAAGTATTTTTTATACATCAAGTAGGCAAGAGAAAGCATTTACTTTAGCTATAGACATGAGAAGGTGAAGCAGGGCTAGTTCTGGGATAGGCCAGCAGAGTCCTAGCTATTCTCTTTTTGGATAATCTTGGATGCAGCCACCTGGAAATTAATTAGATGATTCCAACATACACCAGGGAGTGTGAGCAGTCATTTGTTGGTTTTGCACTGCAGTTAACTGATGAACACCTTTTTGTCTCTCCCTTCTATTCTCTGACCTGTTGTAATTTAACTTAAGACATCTCAGGTTTTTCTCCTTGTAGGCACAAAGTTGAATGTGTTACACTCTTTCCTAAGGGGTAGTTTTATAAGCCAAGTTACTATATATATGACTTAAGAGATTACAAAATGTTCCGACGTCCCAGAGAGATGGTATCTAGTTGAAAACAAAATATTTTGTATTTTATCTGCCTGATTCTGTTTTTTGTTTGTTCGTTTTTCTTGTTTGTTTCAAAATAGATTTTAGCCCTACAGACAAGAGATCTTGACTTTCATTTTTTTTCTGAGCTTCCCCGGCACACTATTACCTACCAACGTGGTGCTATATGAACAGCAAGATTTCAATAAATCCTTAGTGAAAGAACCAAATGGAAGACTCTACACAAAAATGCAGGCATAGTAACAATTCTATTTGGTCCTTCCCTTATTTTCTATTTAATATACATATATATATATATTAGAAAGAAAAAATCTAGAAGAATAAGAAAAGGCATCTGCAGGGTAACAGAATTTCTGTGCATTGAAAATTCTCACTGCAGTAGCACTTCTGTTACTTTACCTGTACTGGGTTTGGAAAGATCAGTGCAGTCACAGGGTCATAACTTAGGGAAGAACTAACTAGTAAGAACAAGCTATTAAAACAACAAAAAAAGTCCTATTGATATAAAATTTTCTTTGCAAAGGAAAAAAAAGGATAGTGAATTCAGTTGGTATTATCAGGCAGACCTATTTCTTAACTGAATGGCTCTCAAAGCTTCCATAATATATCAATTGCTATTTAATATTAGACAACATAGCTACCACAGTACTCTTACATTTTAGAAAATCTGCAAGGTATTTTTAAATGTGGAACAACATATTTAACACCAAAATGCACAGACCTCCAAGCCAATGAAACAATTTGCTGTATTCATCTTTACAAGAATAAACAAATCTGTTAACAAGTAAGGGATATGGATAATGGCATGGAAGCACTGTATTTTGTCCTTATTTTATATGCCACATTCAAGCAAATCGCATGGGAAAAATAAGAAAGCGTATCTAATTGTTCAGTGTCAATAACTACTAAATAAATCAGAGTCAAATATCCCAAAAGTCAAATGGACAATAGAATTCTATTATCAATGACTAATTATAATAGAACCTACCATGTGAAATGAGACAGACAAGTCACAGGGATTATATATATACCCAATTCCAATAATTTTGTTTATTCTCTCTTCAATTCCCTTTTCTCCAAAGCAAAGCAGTATCTAAGTAACTGCTGGTCTTCACCCCTACTACCTGATGTTCAAATGTTAAGTTTCAAAGCTCAGGCCTAGGCAATCATCTTTATACTCTCTTCCCTGCTCACTCCCAAAAGAATGCCTTCGATTACCATCTCTATGCAGATTTTTACTTCCAGTCTAATAGCTCTCCTCTGAGCTTCAGATCTGCTGACCAATAACTTCATTTGTAAGACCACCCCCTATGCTATGGGGGATAGTATTAAAGGGTGCTCAGTGTGTCTGGTAGTTTCCCTGGCCGTCACAAGCCCTATATAACACCAGGTACGTGTAGGACTGTAATAGGATTGCTCATGTTGTGGTTCTAGCTGCAATCCCAGGGGTAAAGACCTGTACCTTCTATACCTGCCCTGCCCTTAGTCATGTTTACTATGAGTAATTAACCCCAGGAACTTAGGGGGGCATTCATAGTAAGTCAAATGAATTAACCAGGTCCTTCTAGTATTTCCAATTTCAAAGCTTTTATGCATTAATTTAACAAACACTAAGAAACTATGTGTCTAGCACTGTGGCTGCAAATCTGAACCTGCTCTTATGAAATGTGTAGTGTAACTGAAGATAGGCATCAATCAAAGAATTAAAATACAACATCCTATATAATAAAGAGGTAATATGCAAATTAACCCTCACACTCTCACAAGATGGCTGCCTACGACCAGGCCAGCAGGGGGGTTAGTGAGGGACGACCAAACGACTGAACTGCAGGCTGCGTGAGGTGACCAGGCTGGCGGGGGCGGGGGGGGGGGGGGGGAGGCAGTTGGGGGCGACCAGGCTAGCAGGGGGAGGCAGTTGGGGGCAACCAGGCCAGCAGAGGGGGAAAGTTGGGGGCGACCAGGCTGGCGGGGGGGGGGGCAGTTAGGGGCGACCAGCCTGGCAGGGGGGGCAGTTAGGAGCAATCAGGCCAGCACACAGAGGCAGTAAGGGGCAATCAGGCTGGCAGGTGGGGGGCAGTTAGGGACGATCGGGCAGGCAGGCAGGTGAGTGGTTAGGAGCCAGTGGTCCCGGATTGCGAGAGGTTATCCCCCGAGGGGTCCTGGATTGGAGAGGGTGCAGGCTGGGCTGAGGGGCCCCCTTCCCGTGCACGAATTTCATGCATCAGGCCTCTAGTAAGTAAATAAAATCCACAATATGGAGAGCTATATGATACATACTGAACACCAATGATATGTGCCCTTTTCTGTATGTATGTTAAACTTCAATGAAAAGTTTTAAAACTTTTTAAATAACATTCAATGGACACTAATAATTATAGAATCTGCAAACTGGAGGGAACCTTAAATATCAGTTGCTCCACTTTCCTCATTTTATCGATGAGGACACTAGTCTCAGGAAAGCTACACGAATTGCTCTCCTTGGAAGTAAATAACTCTATGCATATCTCAAAGATATTGTAGGTTTAGTTCCAGCACACTGCAATAAACCCAGTGTCGCAATAAATCAAGTCCTAAGCTTTTGCTGGTAGGGGGTCCTGCCTTCAATTTGTAAAAACAAAACAAAACAAAACAAAAATGAACATCTCTATCTGTGAAGCACAATAAAGCCAGGTATGCCTCCATCTGAACCAACTGAATAGTCTGTTAGGCTACTAATCACTCTATGATTTGACCCTGCCTTAATTCTCTGCCAACCTGACTCGATCTACCTTTATTCTATAATAATTTTTAGCATATTATTTGCTAATGATCCCCTACCTGGCTCCATTTATAAAATCTACCCAAGGCCTAGTTCAAAAGCCCATGAAGCTTTCCTCCACTGGCTCCCGTTGGCCTTCATCATAATTATCATAATTTACCCTGAATGGGTACACATTCCATCCCTTAGAATTAAGCATATGCTCCTTAAGGGAAATGTCTCATCATATCCCCACTAACACAGTGCCTCAGGGATTGCTTGTTGCCCTAACGAATAACCAGCGCCAGAGCAAACAAAAAGGAGTGATCCTCAGTGAAGGGTCATTGGCCTTTGTGAATGCCCCTGAACACTGGAAACTCCCAAACGAAGGCAAGAGCTGACTGCTGGAGTCGGGAAGTCTATCCTTTACTTTACAAACACTCATGTAGCACTTAGACCAGCCGTGGGCAAACTACGGCCCACGGGCCGGATCCGTTTGAAATGAATAAAACTAAAAAAAAAAAAAAAAAAGACCGTACCCTTTTATGTAATGATGTTTACTTTGAATTTATATTAGTTCACACAAACACTCCAACCATGCTTTTGTTCCGGCCCTCCGGTCCAGTTTAAGAACCCATTGTGGCCCTCGAGTCAAAAAGTTTGCCCACCCCTGACTTAGACCCTAACCGGCACTGTTCGAAGGAGCTCATAAATATTAACTCATTTAATTCCCACAACAACCCTATACAGTACAAACTACTACTAATTCATTTCACAATGAAAAAAAAAGAAGAAGCAAACAAAGATGAATTAATTGGCCCAAAATCACTGAGTAAGGATTGGAAGCCAGGGTCCAAAATCCATGCTCTTAACCACTGAGCATACTGCCTCAAAACCTGATCGCCTGTTAGAGGACAAGCGATAATTCAGAAAAATAAAATCGCCTCTTCTGAAAACTGCAAAATTACTTTTTGACTTGTTTCCTAAAAGTTGATTTAAAAGGTGCTAGAACTCCACGTTATAATTCTCTTGGACACCAACTCCACACACACCCCCTCCCCCAATAAAATGTCAAGGTACCCAATTGTTTTAACTCACAAAATAGTATCATCTGATACCCGGGCTTCACACTGCAGCACCTGTGATCATTTCCTGCTTCCTTTAGGAACACAGTATTACTATGCTTTCTGCCAGCCTCTCAAATGATATGCTCCTCCTATTTCATATTTCCAAATCTTTAAATAGCTTCTATCTGGTTGTGAGGCTTGGACCTAACACAGATGTCACATCTGGCCTCTTGAACAATTCCATCAGTTCACCTTGCAGCCAGACTTATGCTAAAGGTCAAGAAAGGATGCCCTATTGTAGCCAATCTGTCCCCACCCGCAAGTAATGCTTGCTGCAAAATAGATCCAGCTGCATGCTGAATGTGAGGGTAATGGGGCAATCACTAGCCCTCCGGGTAGAGCTTTGACACTCTTAAAAGGACATTACTGACACACAGTTTCTAATAACATGACATTGCTTTGAATGGTAGGCAGCAAAAATAAGAAGCAGGCCGTCCTGATTGCTCCTTTCGAGCAATGATGCCCGGTAGCTACTAGGCAAAGGCAGAGGTGAAAAGAATGTTTTGCCCCACTATGGGTGAGGAGCACCTGCCATGCTGTATTCACTACAGGCAGTGCCAAACCTGCAGACACCAGGAGAGGAATGCAAAATCATTTCTTAATACTAAACCCGTGTGATAGAAAATTTCACACCAAAAAGGGATTTTTAAACTTAAGACATTTTACCTGTTCAAACCAAGCTTGGCAAACCATTGCCTACGTGCCAAATCAAGCCAGAAAGTTGTTTGTGTATAGCCCTTGAGCTACAAATGTTGCTTTTTAGGTTCAGAGCTATAAAAGCACAAAAATACTGAGACTGTCGCCAGCAAAGCCTAGCCTATTTACTGTTTGACCTTTACAGAAAAAGTTTGCAGAGCCCTATGTTAAAATACACATTCAAAGAAACAGTTGTGATTTAGTAACTAATCTATCAGTGGTTCACATATTCATTTTTTTTTTTAAGTCACTGGGGTTCAACATCATTCTCCAGTCAAGGAGGAGTTGTACTAAAAGTCCAGACCTAGCTACTTGATGCGGCTCTTATTGTCTGCTCAGTTAGAAACTGGAAAAGTATTTGCTAGGGGATAAAAAAATGAAACTGGCTTTATTAAATTTCAGGACAACCTAGAGATTATTCATATAAATCACCTATTTTGTTTCTTTCTCCCAAACCATTCAGCAAACAGACTATGCTTTTTTATATTTTTATAAGACACCTATTATCACTTATTCTATGACAACTACCGCACTTGGCACTTTCTTTACATGTGTAATTTCTTTTTTATATATATATTTTTTTATTGGTTTCAGAGAGGAAGGGAGAAGAAGAGAGAGTTAGAAACATCAATGATGAGAGAGAATCATTGATAGGCTGCCTCCTACATGCCCCACACTGGGGACCGAGCCCACAACCCAGGCATGTGTCCTTGGCCTGAATCGAACCTGGGACCCTTCAGTCGCAGGCTGACGCTCTATCCACTGAACCACGCCAGCTAGGGCTACATGTGAAATTTAATTTAGGCTCTTCACTCCCATAGAATTTTAACTTCGTAAGGGTTGGAGTTCTTTTCCTCACTTTGTTCATTAATGAATCCCAAATGCCTAGAACAGTGTCTGACACTTTGTAGGGGCTCAGTAAGTTTTTTAAATTATTATTAATGAACACTATCATCACTGAGATGGGGAAACTGAGGCACGGAGAGGTTGAATGACTTGGGCAATTCAATAGTGTCAAAGCTGGAACCTGAAATCAGGCAGCCTGACTGTGCAGTCCGAGTGAAGCCCTAAGTGGCTGCCCCAAAGCCTTCCACACAGAAACGTCCTTCTGAACATCTAACTTCCCTTGAACTGACTATCCAGGCATGTCTACAACTGCTCCTATCACAACAACTAACAGAGCCAGTTCTAAATCTGATTCTCAGGTGGATGGCCCCTGTGCCATGAGAAAGCACACACAACGCACTCAGAATGTCTTCAGGTACTCATTCTAGCAAAAGTGCCACTTTTTAAGTCTTAAAGTTTTTGTGAACAACATATAAGTGCAAAACTTGTGACAATTAAGTCCTTTTCATCCTTCAAGGGAGAGCTGCTATGTGACTTACACTTTATGTGTAACTAAGTTCTGCAAGCTGGAAATCAGAGGCGAAAAAAATCAAAACAGTCCAAAAAGGAAATATGGCCGGGATAACTACAAAGAGAGAAAACCCGACAGAGTGACAGTGATGCAGACATCCTGAGCTGTGCATGCAACAGGAGCTCAATAAACGCTTGAGAAGAAATGAAAAGTGAGACAAGCCCTTCTTGGGCTGTATAAGCCACCTTGCTTTCTATACCAGGCAGAGCTAATAGCGAAGAAGCAAGGAGTACAAGTCACAAAAAAGACGTCTTTAGACGGGATGAAAACTTTAGACTCAGGACTCACATGGTGTAACAACAGGAAGGAAAATAAGCCACCTAGGTCAGGGCACATGCGGGGGTTGCGGGCTCCATCCCCAGTAGGGGGCGTGCAGGTGGCAGCCGATCAACGATTTTCTCTCCTCATTGATGTTTCTAACTCTCTCTCCCTCTCCCTTCCTCTCTGAAATCAATAAAAAATATATTTAAAGTTAAAAAAAGAAGAAAAAAAACAACAACACAAAGTAGCATCTCTAAAGAGGAAACCCCAACCCCGTCTCCCTGACCAAACCAAAGAAACCTCCCAAACTCTCTCCTTCCCCCAAAAAAAGTTGCTACGGAGAAAAGGTCAGAGTCCAGCTCAGCAAAGAGCGACAGCTGCTTCCAACTTCGCGTCGGATTCTGGAATGAGCTTGTCACGAGGATCCGGGGCCCCACAAACAGTGCCCCTGCCTGAGCCCCGCCCCAGCCCGCAGATTCAAACTCTGGCGGCAGGCCGGGACCCGCATGCATTTTAACCGCACCTCCAGGCGATGCTCACGCCCGCTAAAGTCCAGAACTACCACCCGAATTGGGTTTGCTGGGGGGAAAAAAAAAGCTAGAAAGCCACCCAGAAATGTGAATGGGGCCGGGAGGGGATGACACACCAGATCTCCGGGCAGGTACCAGGCCGCCAGCTGCGGGATCGGCATGGCAGGAGGACCCGGAGGTGGGAAAAGGTCCCCCGCCCCCGAGGCCAGGCGACCCTCGCCCCCGCGTGGCCCCCGCGGCGCCCCCCGAGCGATCGTCCTCACCAGCGCGAGCAGCGCAGCAGCGTCTCCAGCCGGTTGAGCGCGGCGCGGCTGTGGGCCCAGGCGCCGCCGGCCGCCGGCTCCATGGCGGGCGCGGGACGCGGCTGGTTCCCGGAGCGGACCCTCAGGTCCCGGTTCCCCGGCATCGCCCCGCCTTCGCTTAAAAGACTCCTCGGAGAGCTGGGGGCGGGGAGGACCCGGACACCGATTCGGACGCCGCCGGCCTGCGAGCCGACCCGGCCCCAGCGATTCCCGGGTCTGGGTGGCGGGACGCCTGGGGGCGGGGCAGGCAGTGAAACCCGCCAAAATCCCGGCGCGCGGGATCGGGGGGCGGGGCCGGGAATGCGCGCCGAAGTTCTGTGGGCGGGGTCTCCGTGCGGAAGGGGGCGGGGATCGAGAACGCTCCGCCCCCTATGGGGGCGGGGGCATTTAAGGTTAAAAAGTGACATTGGGATTTTGATGCGGATTGTATTAAATCCGTATGTTGCTTTGGGTAATATGGCCATTTTAACTATTTTGATTTTTTGAAAAGTTTGTTTTTAACTGATGTCTGTTGCTAGAATAGCAAACCCATTAAACACATTATGCACTAAAAAAAAACACCAAAAAACAACAACACAGAACCATGAAAGTCCTTGCTTTCCTGGAACAATGATGGCACCCTCCTCTGAACTTAACCGGTGAAAAATCACACACCGAGAAGCGTTTATTGAGTGTTACCTACATATAAGGAGTGATGTTTCAATGACTGTTGAGCTTGGCAAAGCTTTGCTCATGACACTGAAAGTGCCACTCTCTTTACTCCTAAGAAATAACTTTTTTCTTGTCTGTTAAAGAGTGTGTCTACCCTCATGAGGATTTTTCATTGATCGCCATATTTATAGATAAGTCTGTTGAGCTCTTCTTATGCTTCTGCATCCAATTCACTACCAAAAATCTTTGCATTATTTCCCCTTACTTTACTCTCAAATCTACCCACTTCTCTCCATCTTCACTCTACAACAGGCCCAACTGTATTATGCTCACCTGGATTGTTCCCATAGCCTTCTAGCTGGTATCCCTGTGTCCACCCAAATTCCCTTCAAGCTTCAGGCTACACTGTAACCATCTAAAACATTTCCAAATAAGCACTTGGTTCATAAAAGAAGAATGAATCAAACTAAATAAAATTGTATAGGGTATTTTGACTGACCTATGATAGCACCGTAAGCTAACCATTTTTTTTTTTAAACTCAGATGTAGCCAAGACGCTAATCTTTTATTATTAACCCTGTTAAGCCATTGTTTTGCAGAGCCTCGGAGATATCAAACTCTAGAAAACTTAAAATGTTAAATACACTTGGAGATAGGCTATGGAGTGTAATGGAGTAAACTGGCGACTTCAGGAGGCAGAGTCCCACTTCTAATCTCATTTCCTCCACTAAATAATTGTGTGGTTTAAGGGTTGACGCTTGGCTTTAATGGAGATGAACTACCTTCTCCTCTCAGCTCTGAATCCTGAATTTGAAAAGCCATGTTTTTCTCCTATATCCATACATGTGTGCAAGTAAAAGATGGGCAGCCTATCCAGGATGAGGCACACCAATAATGTGTAAAGTCCTAGAACTCTGGTCCCAGAGAAAAACTTCCCCAAAAATCTAGTCCAGCTATGGAGTCTTGGTAAAGCCTTGGCCTAGGGCAGTGGTTGGCAAACTGCAGCTCGCGAGCCACTTGTGGCTCTTTGGCCCCTTGAGTGTGGCTCTTCCTAAGCCGTAGGAGTTCCTTAATTAAGTTAATAACAATGTACCTACCTATATAGTTTAAGTTTAAAAAATGTGGCTCTCAAAAGAAATTTCAATCGTTGTACTGTTGATATTTGGCTCTGTTGACTAATGAATTTGCTGACCACTGGCCTAGGGCATTAGCAATATCCTCTCTTCACTTTAAAGAGGGCTTGCCCTAGCTGGTTTGGTTCAGTGGATAGAGCATCAGCCTGCAGACAGAAGGGTCCCGGGTTCTGATCCTGGTCAAGGGCACATGCCCGGTTTGTGGGCTCCATCTCTAGTAGGGGGTATGCAGGTGGTAGCCAATCAATGCTTTTCTTTCATCATTGATGTTTCTATCTCCTTGTCCCTCTCCCTTCCTCTCTGAAAGCAATAAAAAAAATATTAAAATAAAAGGAGTTTAATGGTATCTTATTTGCCTTTGCCTTTCCCTGTAAGGACCTCCTGAGTTCATCAGAGTTTAACTTAGTTACTCCATTTCACTCCTAGTCTATTCTCCCCCTTCTTCCAATTAAGCGTATTCCCAAGTACCTTAGACTCTTTCAACATTATTCATTCCACCCCAGTGTAACGCTCCAGTCCCGCAGGATTTTGAAGCAGACAAATTGGCTTGTGTTACCCTGTTTACACAGCCTTCTCTCTCCATGCCCTCTACCTCATGTTTTGATTACAATACTCCAAAAACATCTCTGGCCTGGATCTCTTTCCTGATCTTCAGGCTCAATGTAATGGTTTGTTGAAAACAGTCTAAATGCTAATTTTTTTTGTCTTCTGTTGTGAAGTGTTGCATAAAGTAGTAAATCTTCCTCATATTTACTTGGATCAACATATAAAACAAGCAAAACGGGACACAGAATACTCAGACTTTCTTTCCTTCCATGGAATGTGAATCTCTCTCACAAATTCAACATGTACACTGATTCTTCTATGGCATTTAACTATGGTGTGACACAGTGGGATTGACCACTTGACTCTTGAGCACATTCTCTTTGTCAGATATAAATTTTGTTTACAAGGATCTCTTTCAAGAATCCTAGAGTTTTGCTTGGCCGGCATGACTCAGTGGTTGAGCGTAGACCTATGAACCAGGAGGTCACAGTTCAATTCCCGGTCAGGCACATGCCCGGGTTGTGGAATCCGTCCCTAGTAGGGAACATGCAGGAGACACCCAATCAACGATTCTCATCATTGATCTCTCTATCTATCTATCTATCTATCTATCTATCTATCTATCTCCCTCTTTTTTCCTCCCTGAAATGAATAAAAATATATTTTACAAAGAAAGAAACCGAAAGTTTCCCCCTCTACCCATGCCAAACAAAAAATTTAAAAATTCAGCTTGAGAATAAATGACACGAAGCAATCAAATGTGTTAAGTGATGGAGTGGAACAAACCTCACAGTATCGAGCAGTGTGGTGTCTGCTCACCACGTTGATGGAGCTAGCCATCCTATGGGAAAAGCCCATTAACCAAAGTCAAAGTCATAAGCTCTGTGCTATGACTTTTTCCAGGAGTCCAGTGTGGCATCATGATTATATGCATAGAACTCTGGAGTCAGGCAGAACTGGCTTACAGACCAAGCCTTGGGATTTCCTAGGATTGTGTCATAGGTCCATTGTGCAACTTGTCTTGGAACTTAGTTTCTTCTTTTGTAAATTTAGGGTTAATGTATATCAACCTCATACTTGTAGGGTTGCTGTGAAAGCAATTGCAAATTATAAAACTGTCGTAAACCAAGTCGTGCAGCACAACCAATGGAAAGCCCGTCACAATGGACTGTACTGAACTTGAATCCATGTATTAAAGCTTAATTCACAATAAGTACTCCATACCCTTTTCCACCTTTAGTGTTGGTTTTAGCACTGAGGTGCACTAAGCAAGCCAGTTATATTTGTTTTAAAATTCTTGTATGAAAGAGCACATTCTCACAGCAAGAAGGAGCCACTTGTTCTGTGACTATTGGAGGCAGAGATACGTGCTGCAGAGCTTCCTTTGCAAATATGACACAGTAACGGAAGGGAAGCTTGAATTCTGTTTAATGACCGTAATCTGTTTTAGTATCATCTGAAATAAAGTATCCACTGGGTCTCTAACACCATTTCTGGCACGATGTTAAGACCTGATAGTGGAAGTCTTTATAATTCTTATTTAATTAACTTGGGGAGTTTTTTTTAAAAATATATATTTTATTGATTTTTTACAGAGAGGAAGGGAGAGGGATAGAGAGTTAGAAACATGGATGAGAGAGAAACATCGATCAGCTGCCTCCTGCACACCCCCCACTGGGGATGTGCCCGCAACCAAGGCACATGCCCCTGACCAGAATCGAACCTGGGACCCCTCAGTCCGCAGGCCGACGCTCCATCCACTGAGCCAAACCGGTCAGGGCAACTTGGGGAGTTTTTATTTACATTTTGTTCCTCCTTTAAGAGCAAATAAATAAATAACCTCAGCAATTAAAAACAGTAATTTTGCCCTGTCTGCCAGAGACAGTTTATATGAAGCAAACAAAACAGTAGAACCAAAACTAATTAGTACCCAGTACCCATGGATGCCATGATTAATATGGATCCCCCCTTGATGGGCACAGTTGTGCAAATATGTATTGATCAAGTCACTGGCTGCAATGGACTGTGCTGGAATGTTTTGACAGGCTGCAATCTCTTTGGCTTGCAAATATAGGCATACTCTCAATGCCATGTAGACCTAGGCATCTACTGAAAACTTACCTAAGTTCTAGAAGCATCTAGATATTTTGAGAAGGTTTTTGTAAGGACGTTAACTCCATTCTTGTGGGTACCTGCCAAATTTCTGTCACAGGACCAAAAGTAGCCAGTCTAAGGATATAGTTGCATTACTATGTTCCTATGATAGTGATTTTAAAGGTTTTGGTGTCTTCTGTATTTCCTGATCATTCATCAAATTCAGTATGACACAAGGATTTCACTGGTCATTGCTTTGTTCAGTAGAATCCAGAGTTCAGCCCATTCTGCTGCCTTTTACTGCTTGCTATTTTTAAGGAGGCACCTCAGTAGAAACCCCCTTTTTCTGTACAGTGTAATTACTGAAGCACATAAAGCGGTTATAGCAGGAATTTATCACTTTCAGGTGGAAATACTCCCAGCCAAATAAAAGATAGAGTAGGAATGCCAGAAGCAATTTATAACAGGCTTACTGACATTTTATGTTGAGAAGCTCTACCACTGAATAAGCATCAAGTCATAAATCTCTGTAAACGTGATTAAAGCAAGCAAGTTATTCTTTGAGGGGACACTGCAATAAAAGAATGCTGCGATGCAAAGCAGGAAAATTCTGTTGACAAAAATCACCAAAAACAGCTGTCAGTAAAATCCACAAACAGCTTGTTTTAAATTCTGTTGAATTCCAGCAGCTGTTTGTTTGCACATAAAATGTTCATTTAGGAAATGAGCATTGGCCCTAGTTTGAGTTCCATTGCGTTTCAAAATTCTGTAATCATTTTAATCAAAATCCATACAATAATTTAAATTTTTTTTCAAAGAACAAGTGAAAGGTAACCAGTCTACAGTCATGTGCTCCACAGCAACAATTCAGTCAAGGATGGAATATATATATATATATATATATATATATATATATATATATATATATATAAAGGTGGTCCCATCCTATATAATAAAAGGGTAATATATAAATCGACCAAAGGACGGGTCGCTATGATGTGCACTGACAACCAGGAGGCAGACACTCAACGCAGGAGCTACCCTCTGGTGGTCAGTGCGCTCCTACACTCCTGACAGCTTAGGCCCACTCTAGGCCTAAGCCGTCAGTCAGACAACCCCCCGAGGGCTCCCAGACTGCTAAAGGGTGCAAGCTGGGCCGAGGGAACCCCCCTCCCCCGCGAGTACACGAATGTCATGCACTGGGCATCTAGTAAGATTATAATGGAGCTGAAACATTCCTATGGCCCAGTGATGTTGGAGCTGTTGTAAAAATCATAGTGCAATGCATTACTAGCACATTGGTGGTGATGTTTGTGCTAAACTTATTGTTCTGCCAGTCATATAAAAGTATGTCTCATACAATTATGTACAGTACATCAAACTTGATAACGACAATAAACAACTATGTTGCTGGTTTATGTATTTACTATACTATACTTTCTATCATTATTTTAGAGTGTACTTTCCTACAGATAAAAAAAATGTGCTGTAAAACAGTATGCTGTGTTATGCTGGCAACAGCCTCATACGTCTTGTGTTTACTGTGTCTCTTGATTGCATCTCTTGTGCTTGATTTAACTTCACATTGTTTTATAAATGTAGTGCAGCCGAAGTGTGCAGTGTTTATAAAGGCTGCAGTAGTGCACAGGAATGTCGTAGGCCTTCCCATTTACTTACCACTCGCTTACTGAGTTACCCAGAGAAATTTCCAGTCCTGCAAGCTCCATTCATGGTAACTGCCCTCTGCATGTGTATCATTTCTTATCTTTTACACCATATTTTTACTGTACCTTTCCTATACTTACATGTTTAGATATATAAATACTTGCCATTGTGGTACAACTGCCTACAGTATCGAGTAGATTAACATACTGTGTAGATTTGTAGCCTAGGAGCAATAGGCTGTACTATACAGCCTCAGTGTATAGTAGGCTATACCGTCTAGGTTTGTGTTGGGAACTCTATGTTCACGCTAAGACAAAATTGCCTAACAATGCACTTTCAAAATGTGTTCCCATTATGAAGCAGTTCATGACTGAATTTAAGTATGCCTCACATACCATATGTATCAATAGGGGAATCAATGAGAAAAATGTATTCCATTGGTTTTAAATTTCCAGAAAACAGTCTATCCATCCAGATTTGTCAAATAATCTTAATAAAAAATGATACAGAATCATTTTTCTCTCCATTTGACAGAAGAGGAAAATGGGCATTATGTTGTTCAATAACTATCCCAAAGACACACAGCTTACAAGAGCAGAACAAAGAAATAGATCCAGTTCTGTCTGACTTCAAAGGGCAAGTTTTAAGCACCTACATAAACCAGTTTTAAGTAAATGTAACTTCGAAGGATATTGTTTAAGGCCAAATAATTTGTAATACCAGAGAGTATACCATTTTTCAGCACAATTATAAATTGTAAGATTACAGAAGAAGTTTAAGTTAAGGTCTCTCCCCTCAGAGGATTTACTGTCTGGTGACAGATAAGACTAATACAAGAAATAATACAAATAATATGAGGCAAATTATAATCAAGTATTCAATTGTGTGATGCATATGTAACTATCACAAAGGCCAGGGGAGAGAATGCTTAAAATTGTGTAATGAAAAATAGAGTGATCAAGGATATCTTTGTGGGAGAGGTGAAAGTGGGAAGTTAAGTCTTGGAAGATAAAGAGGTTTGAAGCGGGTAGGAAGACTACTTCAGATGGGCAAAATTCATTTTGACTAGAATCTAGTCACTAGATCAAAGACACTGTATTGAAGGTATTAGATATTAGATTGAAATCACTGCTTTTGTAGGTCAAAAGTGGCTGGAAAACAGCAACTTCATCTGACTCAACCTGATACATATTAGGTAGTAGTGGTTATAGATAGTAAGAGCTGAATGAAATAAGAAACTCCTAGAATTTGGGGAGGAATCAGTGAAAAGTCACTTTCTGAGAGGGAAGCTAGCAGAAATCAACAAATAATGGCTGAAATGATTATCTGCTCATTTATGCACCCTAAAGGAGATTTGGAAATAAGTTGCTTAAATATTCAAAGAAAAGCCCCAGTTGAATCAAATAGAGTAAAATTAAAGAACTGAAATATTCTTTTTATCTTGCCCTTTTCAGGGCAATTTGAGCCTGAGCATAAAACTAAGTCACATTATTAATAGTAACAACACATTTATATAGCTCTGGCATCTTCCAGTGATGTGTGGTACATGGCTCTGTACAAGCCCATCTACTACAAGAGCCAATATTAAATTTGTAGGAATTTTATTAGCTTTTTATTAAATGTAGCCATTATTAGAAACCATATTATTTAAACTTATAATTAGATAAATTATTTCTTAAGACAAAGGTAATTAATATTCAAAACTCACCACTTCCTACATATTTTACTACATTTTCTTATCTATCCTCTTCATGTGATTTACTTATTTTTTTTTTTAATTTTCTATGTGGTGGACATACTATAGTGTTCTCTTGAACATTTCTTTCCAAATCCATGTTCAGTAACATCATCTAGGTAGCTTGAAACCAGCCAATAAGAGTTTACACAATGAATATTGGCCAAAGCTACAAGTAAGGGCCTGATAGATTGTTTTGTTGTGGTTTTTTTTCCCCCCAGACTTAGATATTAATAACAGATAAATATGCCATGTCTGTAACTCTTGTATGTGAATAAGCACAAAAAGCTTGATGATTTATCCTTTCAGTATTCAAAACTAATTCAGCAGACAATTCATTCACGTCATTGATAGACAAGTTTCACTTTTGTCTTACTCATTAAGGTATCAGTCAACACATATTGGAATTACACTCAGAAAGCCAGTTGCTCAACATTTATCAGCCCATCACTGCATCTACTCATTGTGTCAGATCAGGTGTCTCCCCTGCCTGCCCCATGGTGGAAATCTTCAGGCTGTATTTCACATTTACTCACAAACTCGGTACTATTGGTGCAACATGGCATCCAAATTTTCCCTCTTCTCAGGCTCTGATTCTGAGCCTCACAGTGTGTCCTACAGGCTAGACTCAGAAGCCAGCATACCCCAAACTCGAGATCTGCACTGCTTCTGGGCCCCACAACCTCTCCCATTCAAAGCTGCTTATAGCTGCTGCCTTTAGAAGGGACTCCATATCAATACTGCTCTACTCAAACAGGGAGAACTCCTTTTCCCCAAATTTGTACCTAATCAACTAGTAATTGAGTGCCTTCAGTAACTCGCAGAAATGTTGTATGAAATTGACTCTTCTGGTTTTGTTGTGATTTTTACATTCACATCACAAGTCCATGAGGGACTGGTTTAGAGAAACTTCATATCCTACCTTACTACCTTCTTTATGTTTTTCTAGCAGA
The DNA here is from genome assembly GCF_028538775.1 of Myotis yumanensis. Taxonomy (NCBI): domain Eukaryota; kingdom Metazoa; phylum Chordata; class Mammalia; order Chiroptera; family Vespertilionidae; genus Myotis; species Myotis yumanensis. The sequence goes on from NW_027223759.1 coordinate 18,850,346, forward strand.
TATCACTAGCTAACACATTATATTTAACTTTTCATTGGATTTATTAGATATATTTATGGCATGCATGCTTCAAGAGAGCAAAGATTTTTGTCTGTGCTTTGCTATGTCCCCAGCACCTAGAATAGCACCAGGGGTGTGGTAGACATTCACATGAATGAGTGAATGAATGAAGACAAAGTGACAGGCATTATACTCTACAGTCAGAATCATGTTGGCCCTTTGATGCTGGGAACATTATTTCTGGACTAAACTTGCTTTACATTCTCTTTACTTAGAATAAGTTACTTTCCTGGAGATTTTTAAATCATTTACACCTTACAAGTCTTCTATTACTAAATTCTTTTCCTGGGTGGATACTGCTTAGATTCCCCTCCTCACACCATCCCTCAAAGCTATGTAACTGAGTGTAAGCAAAGGTGATGCTCTTTCATGTCTGAACAGTTAGGTCTCTTTTGTGCAAGTGAAGCAGCTGCACACACTATTGTTTATTGATCAGGGCCAGAGTACATCATTATGTGATAAAAAAAATAAAAAGGTAAGGTGGGGCTGCCAGTCCAGGACCTTGAATGATTAGGAAAGTATGAAATTGTTAGCAGAGAGGGTAAGGGCTCAGATTGGTGAAAAGTCCGGTTTGAAATCTAATCTTTTGTTTGACCTCAGTAGGGCCGGGTAAGAAAAGCTTCTGGTTTTGTTTTGTTTTAATAGCAACTATTTTCTGCCCCCAAGGAGAAACATTTTTGCTACCAGACAAGATGGGCAGAGGCTGTGGTGTTAGAAGGTTTGGCAGGTTTCTATTGCCTTGCTCTCAAACTGTACAAACAGCCCATGAAACATAGGCTTATCCTCCCAGAGGCAAGAAATGACAGTCCTTGTGGGCGAAATATATCACCTGAAATTTTTACAGATCAGATTATCTTCTCAATAGAGTTCTATTTTCACACTCAGTGACTTGATACGAAAAATTTTTCACATCTTTCTGGCTTATTGCTTTAGGTGAACATGGATGCTGGGATAGCAGTAATTACTAAAACTGAGAAAGAACAGGGAAAAGAAAAATAGCCTTTGTTTTCCAGCTATTTTTAAGGGGTAAGAGTATTTAAAACTAACAGGAGAGATATACTTTATTTGTATTAAATTTATTGGGGTGGCATTGATTTAAATTATATAGGTTTCAGAGGTACAATTCTATAATACATCATCTGTATATTGTATTGTGTGTTCACCACCCAAATCAAGTCTCTTTTCATCACCATTTATGAGAAATATACTTTCAATGTATACATATTTTTTAAAGAATTCATTAGCATCTATTTTTTTAAGGGCTCACAGAGCGGGGAGATAGGAGGATGGACTAACTACTAATTATTAATGGGCCAAAACAAAAAACAAACCAAAAGAAAAGAGGGCAGTATTCTTGGAGCTATAAGATCTATGTTCGAACCTTGAACCTCCCATTTGCTAGTTGTTGTTGTTTTTTTGTTTTTGTTTTTGTTTTGTGTGTGTGTGTGTGTGTGTGTGTGTGTGTGTTTAATACTAGTTAAGCCATTTAATGCATCGTTCCTGTTATTCTCATCGTTCAAATGGTTCTTATTATATACCAGTCACTATCTCAGGTGCTGGAAATACAGGGATGAATAAGGCCAACTGACCCTTTCCTCAGAGAGTTTACAGTCTATGCTTATCCTTTATTAAGTCTAAAATGGGGAAAATAATAATTGCCTTCCATAGTATTTCTGTGAGCACCAAGTGAAAATATCTTAAGTGAAGGCACTTTGTAAACCATGTATGTAAGAGAGCATTATTATGCTTTTTTTTGCCCAAACTCAAAATAAGAGGAACTCAGCCAACCTCACATTTGTTAAAATTAAAACAAAATTATTAACTTCAACTGCCATTGCACAATTGCCTCTGTAGAAGAAAATACCTCCTTTAAAATAACCTATAAAGGTTTTGTGCACCTCCCATTATGATCAATAGACAATGTGGTTTGTTTTGAAATTTCTCCTCTGCATTTCATTTTCAAGTAGGAATTAAATTTCCTTCCTTAAATTATAGGGTGCCAGAATAGAGGTTTGACGCATTGGGCGAGAATCACAAAATCTAATTCATTCTCTTCCAGTACCTGAACCACAGACAAAAAAACACACAAAAACACAACAACTCTGCAATTTAGTTAGAGATATCCTCAGACTTAGGGTATTTTTTTATTATACAACACAATAAAAAAATCCATTCCTAAAGATAATTTTTAAAAATATTGAATTCAAATAACTAATCTGCTCACTCGGAGAATAAATTTAATATCAAATCAAACAGAATCATAGCCCTCCATTTCCTCTTTTTCTCATTTGTACACTGTACCTCTTTAAAGAAAGTTACAGAACCAACATATTCACAGTTCAAGCCATCTTGACAAGTTCAGCTCTGCTAAATATTTCATAATTATTCAAAAATTGTTAAGTATTACTTGAAGTGAGTACTTCTTGTATGGCAAGTATTACTTGTTGGCAAGTATATTATTTTTTTAAAACAGCGGTAATACCAATTTTAAACAGTTTTTATCCATTGGTCTTCTAATAAAATTGCCATTAACCTTTGAAAACAATGGGTACCAATATAGACCTCACAAGACAATAAAATAGAACAATACAGCATCTTCTTTTCTATAAACTGAAATATGTGAAATATGTGTGCAATCATCATTGATAAATCAGTATGAGTATGAATTTCTCTGTTGTGCTTTACTTAAATCTATAGCCAAGTGAGCATAGATGAACTACTATATATTACAATTAAGATAAAATGTATATGAGTGTAATAGTACACACATACAAACATAATTGTATTAGGATATAGGAGTAAACTGACTTATTCTTAAACTCACAAGGTTAAAAAGTTACAGATTCTAGAAATATAAGACAGTTTTTCTGCAGTAAATTACTACAGACAATTGGACATTCTGAAGTGCAAACAACTTGGTTCATGCAAGCGTGAAGAATGAACAGATCACTAAATTTGGTTTCTGCAGTGGTTAAGCACAGACAATGCCATTGTTGCCTTTATAAGGCAAATGTATTTTAAAATCAATTTGTAATGTGACAGAAAGCCAGTAAAATGGTTTTAGCAGTGGTATGATATACTGTGATAGCTTAGTTCTAAGCAAACATGAATCAAGACCTCCATATCCTGTCAAGGCAACAAAGACTCCAACTTTGCTAAGAGAATAATATGAATTCCAGACAATGCACTTCTTAAAAGAAAAATTTTAGTGAAAAACAGCACCATGCTTTTTCAAAGAGAGGTACAATTATACCCCATGGAGATCATCCTGCAGCCTCTATATCTTATACTAGCCTCCCATGTTATCCTCTTCTTCATGTACTATGTACTACAAAAGGTTTATTTATTAAAATGCCTAGAATAAATTTTGAATAAAAACATAGTACTCTATTTTACAAGGTTTGATATGGTTTTTCGTATAGTAAAAGTTAAAAATGTTCATGTTTGTGAAAATCAATATTTTAACACACTAAATGAAGTACAGGAAGAACAAGTTTAAAATTATGAATTTGTTTTTAAAGCAATAAACCTTTTTGATTGCTTTCCAATATGATTTTAGAGGGGATAACAGCTCCTTTTGACAATATATTACCAATATTCTGCATAAACAAAGTATATCATGGAACAAGTTATGAGTTTATGATCCCATCAATGAAACACATTTTACTTAATAACTATTTAAAGGAAGTATAATAAAACTCTGTATAAAGCATGTTTTTTTGTAGGAAATAATCATTTCACATTTTTTAATCCTCACTTGAGGATATGTTTTTATTGTTTTTTAGGGAGAGAGGAAGGAATAGAGAAACACAGATCGGTTGCCTACTGTATAAGCCCTCACGGGGGCTTGAACCCTCGACCCAGGTATGTGCCTTGATCCAGAATCAAATCCACAACCTTTAGGTGTACAGGACAATGCTCCAACCAACTGAGCCACCTGGCCAGGGCATCATTTCACACATTACATTTGTAGCTACATCACTGGCTAAATGTCTTAGAATAATCTATTAAGGTCAATTGTAGTGTATCTGCAAAAGATAATTTGCAGATATATATACCCCCTAATCAACCTAATATTTATGCCTATTACTCACTTCTATGACACATCTATACTAGAATTAGGGGTGATCAAAAGATCAAGTGCAAATTACATAGAGTTAATTAGGGTGTACCAGGAGAGTAGGTATCAGTATTTCTTTTTCTTTCTTTTTTTAAATATTTTTTTTTATTGATTTCAGAGAGGAAGGGAGAGGGAGAGAGAGATAGAAACACCAATGATGAGAATCATTGATGGCTGCCTCCTGCACGCCCCACACTGGGGATCAAGCCCGAAACCTGGGCATGTGCCCTGACTGGGAATTGAACCATGACCTCCTGGTTCATAGGTCGATGCTCAACCACTGAGCCATGCGGGCAAGGCTGAGCATTTCTTAATTCCCACTTGCACACATGGTCATGGCTGAATCATAATGAACAAGGCAGTTCAGTTTTGAATAATCATTTTTCAAAACTACTCAAGCTGGGAAGAGATTGAAATTTTATTTTGTGGTGATATTCTCCGATACTTGGAATGAACAAAAAATGCATTGAATAGGGAGAGAATGGAAGTGAAGAATCCAGAATAAAAGGGGAGATTATGAAAGAGATGTTTCCACACACTGCAAAATAGTAATACAAGAATGTCCTCCTTCTGAGATGTTGCATATTGCACCTGTTGATTTGTTAAAACATGATTTTCATGTTTAAAAAAAATTCTGTGGAGGTCAGAAAAGTACTTAGAAAGGTATTTAAAATGTACCCATTTACCAGGTGATAAATAAAGCAATTAAAAAACATGATCCCTGATTTCAAGGACCTTCAAAGAGAAAGTATTAAGGAAGAAGGAAAAGTATCTAAAGAATGGAAACATTTAGGAGGCAGGAGAAGCAAGATGCTTAACAGGAAATAAAAAGGCATAGAGGGGATATTACTTAAACTTGAAAAACCTTATTTTGAAGAAGGGTTTGGGATTCTAAAGGAATAAGGTGGGTACAGGGATTCTCATTGAAGAGACAGAAAAATATCACTGATCACACTCTTCTTCTTAAGACTCCTTCTGTGCTAGGAGGTCTTGGCCAAGGGTTGAGAACTGGGGGGAAAGCCATAGAATTTGAATATCTCACCCCCCAAAGAGGATGGCATTCCAGAACAGGCGTTATTACCTCTATCCCAAAGGTGGCTGTTCTTTCATTTTTTGCAGAATGTGGATACTGAAATGGCTCAAGCTCATTCCTTTTTTAGTTGTTTACCAGAAGATTCTCATGATCAGACACTATTTGGTCCTGGGGAGAGTCCACTTAAAGTGGATCCTCTTAACCCTGGGGCCCAAATGTCATAATAGTTACTGAAGAAAGAGAATGAAAATAAAAGAGGAGTAGGAGGAAGAGGAGAATGATGAAAGGTATTTGATGCGTATTTAACTTGAAAATTGAAATTAAATTGTGAAAATAAATGATCATACTTAGCATTTAGGTTATAATTATGTGTTCATTTTTAGAATGAACAAAAGATTGTTAGTGAACCCCAATATTTGAGTCTGTCTTTCTGTGCACCCTGGTCAAAAGAAATGCATGAGCTTCGGCTTGCAGTCTAGAAGGGAAGTTTACTGGAATAGGATGATTCGGAATTGGCCAATCCGGAGTGTGGGCAAGTTCATGTTCTAAAGACTCCCCTCCCCAGTGGTGTGTAGGTGACAGAATCTATAGGGCAAAGTCACAAGACATCATTGATTAAGGGTTTGGGTTCGTGCTGGGAGCTGGTTGGTCGGAGGTGAAGTAAGGGTAGTACATCATTTTATCAGATCTTTGGGACAGTTCTGAAGTATGCTGTAGCATCCCTCTGTCTTGTTTCATGGAAAAGGAGTCGGGGGTTGTTCTACATTTGGGCTCAGGAGCTAAAACATAACTTTGATCAAGATCTTATCCTTAGCCTTCCAGATGTCCAGACCATTTGACCATTAGTCAGATCCAGACTATTGCCTTCTGCTGCTTCGGGGATTGCTAATTATCCAGGGAAAAAGGTGTAGAGAGTGAGAGAGAGGGAGATCATTTCTAGAGCTAGGATTCAAAGCTAAATTTAATCAAAGTCATAAGGACCTTCAGTTTCAAAATGAGCCAAAAATATATTGGTTGGCAGTATAACATGGGAAAGAAATGCTTTTGACAGTAAGACTTAATATCCCTGATCCACATCTTCCTGAGGGCCTCTCTTAATTCTTTGATATTCAAATAATTCTCTCTTGAAGCTTGAATCTCGTCATATGCCTGTTGCTTTTATTTTCTCCAGTGGTTGAATGGTTTAATTCTCATTTGCCTGTCATCCTAGCAGTTCTCCATGATCACATATGGTAACTCTAAGAAAGTTTGCATCGTGTGCAATATTTGCATTTTCACTTGAAATTTGATTTGCATTGTACTTTATATCATTATTGTCCAGATACTTTAAGAATGGGGAGTATAGAGGCTAGCGTTAGGCATAGAGAATTCTGCAGTACTTGAGTGGAGACTAATTTTATGAATTGCGAGTTTAGTACTATGTGTTTGTAAATGTTTTGCATTTTGCTTTCCTATACAATCTTCTATAAATCTATAATTTGATTATGAAAACTCAGAAGAAAGACCTCTCTGATCTTTGAATAATCAAGAATGGCTTATCTTTCTAAACATCCTAGAAGTGACTAAAATTTTATGAAAAGGAAATATAAAAGAAGAATGCTCTTATTTTACCCTCAGAAATCTTGTCTTGCTATTGTTCTGTCATAATAATATATTTTGGGACTATATGCCTAATCTTGAGAAAGTTAGTTGTTCATTTCAAAATTTAACTACAGAATGTAAAGCAGAAAAATAACAATTGCTTTTTCATTGTGTAAGACTGGCTGGTGAGCTGTCAACAAACAAAGGAAATATTCTCAATTTTAATTGCTTTTCTCCATATAGTTCAAATTGGTAAAAAATTATTTAATCAATTCGACTTATCTTTATTGTTTGTATATGTAGGAATGATAACTATAAATTATGAAAATTTGAAATGCAAGATAATCTTATGATACAATGCATATTCATAGTCAGAAAAACATAGCATTGGTATGAGACTTGCTATGAAATGAAGCTATCTCTACTAATTAGTATTTCTGGCAATTTTCTATTAAAGGAATGTTTTGATTCATTTGAAAGTTTCCCTGGATTAATTTGAATTTTCAAATCATGTTGCTATAATAACTTAAGTTGATAAAAAATGGTAAATCAAACTGCAGTCTATCCAATGCTTTTCAGAAAATAATTAAGAATGGGCAAAATGCTCGGCTAGAGTGGCTATGTGGTTGAGTGTGGACCTATGAACCAAGAGGTCCCTGGTTCGAATCCCAGTCAGGGCACATGCCTGGGTTTCGGACTCAATCCCCACTAGGGGGCATGCAGGAGGCGGCCAATCAATGATTCTCTCTCATCATTGATCTCTCCCTCTCTTTCTCTCTCTCTCTCTTACCCTTCCTCTCTGAAATCAATAAAGATATATTTTTTTTAAAAAAAGAATGGGCAATCTAAAAAAAGCCAATTTATAATTTTAAATCTTCACATTCTATATTTACTATCGGTGTAGAAAAAAATCATTATAATGTATCATAAAATTCATTTGTTTGGCTTTACAAAAGTATATTTGCTTTTGGAAGAAGCATCGTTATTGCCCAAATTGCTTTGCATTTGGTTGCATTAGATCAACTGCTAATCAGTGAGTGAGCAGATGTGCTTCCCTTCTGCCATCTTTAGTGCTTTTCTCTTTTAGTCATTTGGTCTATCATGGCTTTTTGAAACCAATATTTGTTTTTAGTCATTTCCTTATTTATAATTCTGTGGACCTTCTCATTGCTTTGAACAATGGGGACGACTTCTGAGAAGGGGCTTGTTGATTTCATTTTCCCCTTATTCAGCTACAAACATGCTTTAGCAATTATTAGAAGGAGCTAACCAAATTCCCTAGGACAATCAATGGCTGTAAGACTTTTTTATTTTATTTTTTTTTAGGTTCATGGCAGAGATGAAGTATCCTATGTCTCACAAACTCTATTCCTCTCACTTTTCAACTATATATAGAGAGACAAAGAAATGTCATTGTATATGGATAGGTTATGGAAATAACATAAGCAATAATGTTGTCTTAAGATGATTCTCAATTATTGTTAGTCTTGCTTTGAATTAAATTGAATTAAATTGCTCAATAAACTGAATTACAGAGCAATTTTAATGTATGCATATCAAAATATAATATATCCCTAGAATTTAGTAGCACATAAAAATCACCTAAAGAGTTAAAATTTCCCAAGGAGGTTTAAAAATTATATATTACTGTGAGAGATGCACACAAAAGAATTATGAGGATGCTGGACCACTGAGACGGTTGTCTTTCAAACAATTTCTATGGAAACTGCAAATACCATCTGTTATTTTACTCTACCTCTCTGATGCTTTCAAATTCAGGACAATATAAATCACAGACACCAAATTATGGTAGAGGAATCCTGAATGATAAGTCTGGATGCTGGGGTTTTTAACTAGGCTTCCATTCACTGGAGCAGTCAAAATACTCATTCATTTAAGCTTCTGTCGCATCTCCTCATCTGCTTTGCTTCAACTTAACTTGTCTGCTTTAGTCAGACAAATTGCAGCTTGGTCTTTGCTTGGTGGCTCTCTCACTTTTACTTGCTTTTGCATTCATTTCTAGACGCAAAGTATTTTTTTCCTTCCTTTTTGTGAAGTACCTTTCTCCATGCAAGAAAATTAATAACGATTTACTAACAACTCATGGATAGTTTTCTCGAGTCTAACCCCTTTCCCCTTTCACCCCAAGCTCTTAACAACCCTTTTAGTCTGTATACAGCAGTAACTGATAATGAAAAAAAATTATGCATTTGGATATTTTCCCTTGAATTTATCATACCTCCTTGATTGTAGTTATTTAGTGACCCTTATTATTCCAGAGGCTCATAAAGTCATGGAATTAATTCTCCATTTTTTTTTCTAAAGAAATGATGCAATTAAACTCTTTACAATGACTTCACCAACCGAGTTAAGCATAGTTTTCAGAATACCTACAACATACCCATTCTGGTAAGAGCTCTTGAAGTTTGAATATGCAAAATTTCAGTTAGGAGGATATTGGTCCTTCGATGACAGTTCACACAATATTATGTTAGTACATAAGAAATAATGGACAGCTAATAGATGGTGGTGAGAAATGTCAGAAATGTAAACTTCTCAATCTTACCCACCTCTGAAAACTCAGCTTCTCTGTCATTTCCTGCAGGAAGGTTTATACCCTTTCCCCCCACCAGGAGTCACTAGTGGGCATGGTGCTGTTCCTTTGTATACTCAGGGTACCTGTCCTAGCGGCACTGTGTTCCCCACTCAATAGGGGTAGGTGTTTGATCTTATTAGACCTCTGTATCTCTACTCTCTCATTGGCAGAGACTCCTTTTCTCCCATATCAGCATGCCTAGTATATAGAGGGCACTCAATCAATGTTTGTTGAATGAATAGCTCCTACAAATGCTATGTTCCTAGAGGAAGAACAGTTTAATAAGAGGAGCTTTCTCAAGGGCTACTCAGCAAATGTCAGCCTTTTAAACTGTTGCCTAGGAAAGTCTGACACTGGCAACATTAACCTTTAGAAGCCATATTAGCATTTACTTGAAAGCTATGTTTTGCAATGAATAACAGGCTATATCTAAAGTCTGGTAACTTGTACTCTAATAACACAGGTTTAATAAAAATGCAAAATGGATTGAGATATTATAGAAAACCATAAACTCCCAGCTTACTACTTTATAGCAAAGAACATGTTCTCTAGTTAATCTCCTATTTCTCAGTGATCTTTGGCCAATTAGTCATCTCTAGAATCCAGGCAAATCAATTACAGCGTTCGTTCTTACAGCTTCCAGACAGGAATATCCTTCATCTGCCCAAATCCTCACATTTCCCTGTGGATCCAGGTTTCATTTCATCACCAAGTGAAAGCTTATTTTTAAAATGACATGTTTCTTGAGTGATTTGTCCTATTTGAAAAAGTGGAAAAATGGGGCCTTTGAATTCAGCAGCAGTACAACCGAAACTTCACCTGTTCCTACTAAGGCTCTGTCTATGCTCACCACCTTGATAAATGGTGCAGGACTTATAAAATAAGGGTAAAACACCAAACTTTATGCAAATCTATATAGGACAGTCATGTGAAATATTTAATAACATTATAAAGTCATATATGATTGTCAAGTTGAGATATACAGTTAGGAAGTGCTTTTGAAGTTCTGCTGAAAGAAAAAGACATCAACAGAGGCCTGAGAGCTAACCCAAGGCAGGTTGAGGACATAGATTTCTACCGTGGGCAACAGCTATTGGTTAGGGACAGCTGTGAGAACTCTGAGCAAGCTGGGTGGCATAAACACAGTTGGCAGGACAGAGAGAGGGGAATAACCAACAAGGAGAAATTGAGAGGAGAAAATAAAGGTCTGCCCTAGTTGATTTGACTCAGAGGATAGAGCGTCGGGCTGCAGACTGAAGGGTGCCTGGTTCAATTCTGGTTAAGTGCACATGCCCAGGTTGCAGGCTCCATCCCCAGTAGGGGGTGTGCAGGAGGCAGCCAATCAATGATTCGCTCTCATCATTGATGCTTCTATCTCTCTCTCCCTCTCTGAAATCAATAAAAATATATTTTTTTTAAAAAAAAAAGAAAGGAAAAAGAAAGGTCTGAGCACTGTCTCCAGCTCACAGTGACTTACTTTTTTACTTGATACAGAAGTCCATGTGCAAATTAGTATTACTCAGATTATAATTTGCTGTTGGTATTAAATTATTTCTCAAAGAATGTTAGATAGATTGCAAAAAAAATGCTGGCAATAAAATAGAAAACTAAAATTAAGATATAAAGAATCCAAAATTTAAAAAAAAATAGAAGAAAATTTAGAAGGTCAGAGTCAAGGAGAAAACTCAAACAGAAAGGCAAACATGAGAAGAATTTACACAATTATTATATTTGAGGCACAGATCTGGGTCTGAGCTTTCTGGTGGTTAAGGAAGAAAGAGCTATCACTATAATATTTTATCTTTTGCATTTGTGTAAGGAACGATTCTTAAACAGGGTCTATAGAACCTTTTATAGTCTACAGGGGACCCACACACATCCTGAAAATTTATGCAAAACATCATTTTATGGAGATTTTTCTGGGGAAAGTATCCATAATTTCATCAGATTCTTAAAAGGGGTGTGGCCTAAAATGTTAAGAACCATTGCAAAAGTGATGTCATTAAATTCAAGGTCAAGTTTAAGAGTCCAAGAACCAAATTTGGCCTGCTATATTTTGTTTGGCTTACACAACATTTTCTAAAAAAAATGGAATTGCCAATGTTTAAAGGTATTAAAAAACTGAAAAATCTGGCCATATGGAACTCCCACTGCAGCATGATAGTAATTATCTACTAAAGCTCAGAAATGGCTGCCCTTGGACCCAAGCAAGTGTCCTCTCTAGCTTATTCCTTGCTCACCACTTCCAACAATTCTCAATCCCTTTTCCACTTATTTCCTTCCTCATTGCTGAAGGTGTTTGTATTTGAGAGTCCGAATTAAATAATTTGTGCAGAAGCTGATAACTGGATCTAATTGTGGCTCCTATTAAGAATGGGGTTTACTATCCTAGTGGTTCTCAAACTATATGCCTGTGGGAACCCAGCTGGTATGCATTCACCTTTGTTTTTGCTACCATTTGTCTAACAAGCAAGCATCAGTAAACATAGCTATACATAGTTTAGTTATGATGCTTTAGTCACTTGTTTTTTTCATGAGCACAGGTATTCATAATTATTGTGCATTTTATACATATTTGCATTAATTTGGCAAATATTTCTTGAATATTTCCTACTATATATTAGGAACTTTTTTAGTCCTATAATTTATGCATATTCCTGGTAGTAAAGTATTTCCTAACTTATATGATGAAATTAAATATATCAATGTTTTATAATGTTCATAAAAACTGCTGTGAATCCATTTGTTCTGCACCTACACACAACCACTGCCTTCCCCCAGCTACTGCCCATTGAACCACTTGTGCCTATTTGTTGGTTTTCTGTGCATAAGAAAGATAACCTTAGAAGAATCATGTTTCTCTCCTCTCTAATTGCTGTGCAGCTAATACTGATTGATATAACTTTTCCTCCAGCTTGGTAGATATATTATCCTGGCATGCTACTTTTTCCTACCTGGGTTTCATACTCTTCCTAGAACTCTTGATTTTCCATTAGAAACTTAACCTTCCTTTGCTTTCCTATATGAGAAAATGGCACAGCTATTGACATAGTGCCTCAGTTCCCAAATTTAAGAGATACCCTTGGTTTCCCTTTCACTCAATCTCCTCAATATCTAACCTAGTATTTTGTTAACACTTGGATTTACCTTCAAATGTATCACAAAGCCATTACTTTATCTCCATCTCCTCTGCTCTTACCCTGATCCACACCATCTTTTACGTAGTCCACTATAAATAGCTTAGCTGTTAGTTTTCCTAATTCTACTCTTGCAATTCCACAATTCATTCTCCACACAGCAGCCGGAGTAGTGTTCTAAATGTAAAACGACTCTGCTAGTCCACTGCTTAAAGCTCTCCTGTGGCTGTTTCTTCCACTCGGAATAAAACTCAAACCCCTGACTTTGGTCTTCATGAGCTTCGTGATGTGGCCCCTACTTCCATCTCTAACTTCATGTCCCATCGCACTCCTCTCTGCTCACTAAACTGCAGCCACTCTGGCCTCTTGCAGAAAATACTGACAAGGCCAAGCCTGTCTCTGCTTTAGGGCCTTCCTTTGCATTTCTGTTTCCTGGGCCAGGAACATGCTTCCCTTAGTTCATTGTATACTTGGTTCCTTCTTATTTGTGGATCTATAATAAATTTCATGTCTTTGGCGAGGACTTCCTAGACATCCAAGCGAAATGAGTCACCCTCCCTTCCTATGCCAATCGGTCTCTCTCATTACCCAGCTCCATAATCTTGTTTTATGTTTTATTTTTAAATGATTTTTAAAAATTTTTATTGATTTCAGAGAAGGAAGAGAGAGAGAGAGAGAAAGAAACATCAATGATGAGAGAGAATCATTGGTCGGCTGCCTCCTACACACCTCCTACAGGGGATTGAGCCTGAAACCCAGCATATGTTCTGACCAGGAATTGAAACATGACCTCCTGGTTCATAGGTTGATGCTCAATCACTGAGCCACACTGGCCCAGCTCATTTCTTCACTTTTAATAAAAATTAATTAGATCTTGCATTACCTTCTAGTTGAGAAAAAAATATTTTATTCATTACAAGCTACTTACACAGAGCCTTATCTTTTAAAATAACTTCTTTTTTTCTGTCATATCCAACATGTGCAATCCAAACATTAGCATGTATTTCATATTTTCTGCATATCACTAAGGGACTATAATTTTTCCTTTGATGAAGTGTTATGAATTTGCATGATTAAAAATGATCATTGTCTACCCATATTAAAGTTTGTTTAAAGATTTCCAAGCAGTTTAAGTGTTCCTGTTAGTGGTCTTTGTGCATCTGTTTTTTTACAGCAACCAAAATATAGTTTTAGAAAGCAGTCAATGAATTATCCTGTGAAAACAAAATATTAAAAAACCTGTTAGTTTCTCTTCTGTTAAAGTGATATATACTGCTTTTGTGGCTAGGTCAGATGCAATGCCCTTTCAGCCAAAACCAAATGAGCCACTGAGCCTTTCTCACACTGATGTAGTCAATCAAATGCAATCAACAAACAAAGAAACAAATAAACCTATCCTTCCATCCATCTTCAAATTCAACTGCCTACATCATGGGTGTCAGAAAGTCAGTATATCACACATTCAGAGTCAGCACATTTAGACTCTAAGAGTGTTGATCATATTTTACAATTTATTTTTATTCATTTATTCATTCACTCATGCATTCAACAAATATTTTTGTCCACCATTGTGCCAGGCATCCATTTAGTGAACAAGTGCCTGATGCAGGCGTTCAGATAAATAAAGAGTGACATGATTCCCTGCTCTCATGGAGATTATGATTCAGCAGGTAGAAGTAGACAATAAGCAAACATTTAAAACAAGATCATGGCCCAGCTAACATGGCTCAGTGGTTGAGTGTCGACCTATGAACCAGGAAGCCAAGGTTCGATTCCCAGTCAGGGCACATGCCCAGGTTGCAGGCTGTGCAGGAGACTGCTGATTAATGATTCTCTCTCATCATTGATGTTTCTATCTCTCCCTCTCACTTCTTCTCTCTGAAATCAATAAAAACATTTTGAAAGTGATGAAATTAGTGTGTTTTTTTAAATAAATATCAAAGCTTAGTTCTTGGCTCAGACTTAATATTTCAAGTTGTTACAGTAGGCAGTTAGATATTAATGAAAGAGAAGGGAGCCAGACATGTGATTAAGCCGGATTAACTAAGAAAGGGCAGTTTTACAGTCACTCCAGGCATTGAGTAAGCAGGAAAGAGACTTTTCAGTCACTCAGGGATCACCCAAACCATCCCCCTGTGTTAACCAGGGAGGGAGAAAATGGGAAGGGAAATCCCTTTCGCTGAGTGCATGCGCAGTAGAAGCCAAGATGGTGCAGGGGGATAAGCACAAGCACAGCATAAGGCAAATGACATGGCAGAACTAGGAGGCAGGTGCAGCACAAGCAAAACGGTGACCATCAAGGTGAGGACTAGCCTGGGAAAATCTGTGGAAAAGATCATGTAGGATAAGGGCATGAAACCCCAGAACATCCAGGAAAGGGATTGGATAGTGGGATGGCACCAGCACAATCTTAGGAAAAGCCAGGAAAGAGATTGGGTAGTTTGAAAGAAAGCCTACTCTTTCCCCAAACCCAAGGAGATATAGAGAAGCTGAACAAAGGCCCTTCTCTGTGACCCAATTCCTGGTCAGAGCACATGCCCAGGTTGTGGGCTCGATCCCCAGTAGGGGGCACGCAAGAGGCAGCTGATCCATGTTTCTCTGTCATCATTGATGTTTCTATCTCTCTCTTCCTCTCCCTTCTTCTCTAAAATCAATAAAAAATATTTTTAAGTAGGAATAGTATAAATTCACCAAATGATCTTTAAACTAGATGTGAAGAGTGTGTAGCCACTGCTATAGCCTGCCTGCTCTCTGCTCTGCCTCTCTGAGGTTGTACTATCTCTTTTCACTCTAATAAATCTTGCCACTGTTACTTAAAACCCTTCTTTGTAGGTGTCCCTGAAATTCCTTACTCACACAGCTATCCATCCTGGTCCTCTCTGGCAACCAAGTCATATAGAGAAATAAAATGCTCTTCTGGGGCAAAAGTAAGAAAGACTCGGAAGATTTCCACTGAGGCAAGAGAGAAAAATTCAAAAAGATTTTAAAAAATCATTGCAAGACATATATATCATTCTATTCTTACAGAAAAATGCTTCTTGCTTTGTAAAAATATTTAGAACCTGTCCCAAAAATCTACATGGAATTCCAACCTCAACTGAATGCAGAACAGAATACAGCAACTTTGAGAGATCTGGGAGTTATGAACAAGGAATCTCCGGATTTGCCTTGAATGCCAATGAATGTGAAGTTTGTAAAACTTACCAAGAATAGCACCAACATTTGTGTAATAATTTATAGTTTACGGACACTTTCTAATAGAGCATCTCACTTGGTTTTCACGGTATCCCTTAGGAACACGGAAGTACATTGTGTGATTTTTCTGACAGGGAGAGGTCAGGGCAGGCCCAGAGTCACTTAGTTATGCACTGAAATAAGTAAAATCCTCCCTGTAGCTTCATGTCACTTTACTTGGGCACAAAGCCTTTTATTCCAGAGAGGACCTAGGCTTATCCTGCAAATGCTCCCAGAGACTTAACACCTGAATTTACATTTCCACTGATATGCAAATGAGTGATTACAGATCCTTTTCTGTGAGAAGACTTTGGGAAGGAAAAGGTCAGAGTGGAAGGAAGAGTCTTTAAAGGGAAAGCTGGCCTATTCACACGTCCTCTGAGGCCACCCAATCCTCATCTTAAGCTATGCTAGTGAATAACAGGTATGAAAGTATAGTTATGTTCTGGAAATTTTTAGTCTGTGTTGATTGTTTGAAATAATGAATAAAGGAATAGTATAGCCGTAGCCAGTTTTACACAGTGGATAGAGCGTCAGCCTGCAGACTGAAGGGTCCCAGGTTCGATTCCCATCAAGGGCACACGCCTAGGTTGTGGGCTTGATCCCCAGTAGGGGGCATGCAAGAGGCAGCCAATCAATGATTCTCTCTCATCATTGATGTTTCTCTCTCTCTCCCTTCCTCTCTGAAATCAATAAAAATATACTTAAAAAAAATAAATAGTATAAATTTGCTAAGTGATCTTTAAACTAGAGGGGAAGAGTGTGTAGGAGGAAGGGAAAGCAGCACATTCCAAGCCAAGGAAACAGCATGTGTGAAGGTCAAAGGCAGGAGATGGTGTGGCCTATTTATATACTATGTGCCAGAATAATCCTTTGAGATAACTAGTTTGTGTTTTGTTTGCACAGCTGTAGATGGATCAGAGACACAAAAACTATTTTTCTCTCTCTTAATGCTCTTCTCAGTGTTCACAGCAAGGCTTTTGGGTTGAGACCTGGGGCTTGCATTGCAGATTAAGAAAATTTTGCTTCCTAAAAGGTAGTCTGAAAAAAGGGATGGCCTCTGAAACTTTAAGATCAGGAACTGGACATGACAAACACTGAAGGACTCCCCAGAGGGTTGGTAATGAGGGGATGTGGGAGTAACAACCCTACATTCCGCCTCCTCACTGCATCCCAGGAAGGGGTTAGCTCCAAGAAGAACGGCTGGACCCCATCACCAAAGCTCCCAGTCTCTGCAAGGATCTCAGTGTTCCTGTTACCAACAAAGCCTCCCTACGAAGAAAATTCAGGCTTGAACAATAAACAGTGAACTATGTGGGCCAAAGATAAGACCTGCTGAATCTAAGGTGGGCAGCGAGGCAGAGGAATATGTGACTGAGTTTTCCTGGAAGTGTGCAATTACTGTACATACTCATTTAGGGTATGTCAATTGAGTATCTTAGACTCAGAGATCTTAAGACTAATCAGGCCTTTGGAACATGAGTGACTCATGCTTACCTTTATCTCCAGAAACTGTAGGGTTTCTGAACATCTCAGGATCACCATTTCCTACATCTCCATACATTTAAAACTAGAGGTACTCATTCTCACAATTATTTGATAAGATCAATAGCTTACAGTGCTCATGGTCACAAGGAACAGAAACCCATCTATATGGAAGCCATGCAAAGGCGGGGCCTTTACCACATAATGGTAAAAATAAAAGATAACACTCAGACAAACAGCACAAATTCTTTCCCAAGCACTGTTCTAAGTGACTTAGCTAGATTAAATCATAATATCCTCTTAATAACCCCTAGGTAGATACTATTTTTATCCCAAGTATGCCTATTGCCAAGAGAAAGATGGTGGATGAAGAAATATAAACACCAAGTAGGTAGCATTTTCCATCAGGAGAGAAGATGACATTGAGCACTGATGAAGTAAGCTAAAGGTAATTCCTGGACCAAATTCAAATGATATCATAAGAGGAAAAAAAAATCATTATTTGTACCAAAGTTAAAACTAGGTACAGAATAACTTTTTTTTTTTGCTACATAGAGAATAGATAAAATGATTAGATGGGCTTATTTTGCCCCCTACTTTCTGGGAGTCACTTGGTTTGTGTATATAAGGCTTTATGGCATTATCTCACTTGGGCTCTTATTGAACAATCAAGGCTTACTGCCAGATGAATTCCAGCATTATTATAAGGTGGCTGCATCATCCATTATTTTCATGGCTGGTAGGGGCCTCCCATTGATTATAATAAGCCAACCACTTTGCAGTTGAAAATATAGGTACTATTGTTCAATAGAATCTACCATCCACTTTATTTTATAGTGAAATCTATCACAAAAGCAGTCAGTAAATTAAGCTGGCTTAACTGTCCAGAGATTCTGGTGTTATTGTATTTTTCCCCCAGGGCACCAAGGGGAGTTTGTTTACCTAGCATTTATATTATTCCCAATGTTCAACAGTCAATGACATGGCTGACCCAAGGCAAAATTTCAAGGTAGCCAAAGTTCATTTTAAGAATCCTTTCTTTTCATGCATACCCTCCTTATCTTCTGGAAAAAGCCTGGATTGTCTTTAGTCCCAGGAATGCTCAGATATTCATTGAAACTCTGGATTCATGAAGTATTTTGGATACTCAAAATTTGTCATTGGGCTTGAACTGATTTTCCATTGCAAAATCCACTAATAAATGCTCAGTCTTTATTTGACCTGACTTATCAGCAGATTGCTCCCTCCTTTTGGATATACTATTTTTTGCCCTTTGGGCCTCCCTGGCATCCCATTTCCTGGAGTTTCTTGCTATGCCAGAGATAGCTTCTTTTCTCCTTTGCCTATTTCTTCTCTTCTCTCTAGCCTTTTAACACTGGAGGGATCCAGTCCTCAGGCCTTGGTTCCCACTCACTCTAAATTCATTCTCTTGGTGATCTCATTGCTTGAAATATCATCTACATATCAACGACTCCCATTGTATCTCCCCTATGGAACTTCCTTCTGAACTCTGTGTCCAACTGACTACTTGAGGCAGAGTCAACGGATAATTTCTTAAATATTTACTAAGTATCTGAAAGTTAAGATGACCAAAATCAAATGCTGTATTTTCCTCAGAAAAATCTGCTTTTCCTGAAGTCATTTCCATCTCACTTGCAGAAAAACTCCATCACTCTTGTGAATCTAAGAAAAACCTTTGGAGACATTCTGAAGTCTTTCCTTACATTGTGTCCTACACCCAACTCACACATCTAACTTCAAAATATACCTAGAATTCAACCACCCTGGTCACATCCAATTACCACCGACCATGATTATCTCTTGGATTATTGCAATAATTCTGTAACAACTTTCCCTGTTTCTACCCTTATGGACTGTCTTGGTTTAGCCCTCAATAACAGATCCTGAGCAACGATTTGGGTGGATTTTACTTAAGAGGTAATCTTGGGGAGCACTGCTGGGCATATACAGAGAACAGGGTAAGGAGAAAAGCCAATAATGAGTAGGTCACCACTGTGGACAACTGGGGCTAAGAACTGCTGGGGATCCTTTGAGAGACCAAGTTGAACATGTCTATGAAATTTGCCTAAAAGGAGCAAAGAGCATAAGATCATTAACACAACTGATAGAATATCTTCCAAACCCAAGGAGGGCTAAAGCACTGTGCCTCTTTCCTTGTTATAGAAGGTATAATTACATGTCCTTTGCATTAAAGGGATGCCCTGGCATCCCCCAAAACTTTGGACCATAAAAATATCACTGATGTACCATGAATTTTTCTAGGGTCTATCTAATTTCCAGTTCGCATCTGACTTACCAGAACATGCAGACCATTTGCCACAGTAAACATGAGACACGAGGCTCCCATTGGCATAACATGGGATTATGTTTCACGGCAAACATTTTTTAAGTTGAAAGAGTACACTCTGAAATAGCAATAAAAGGCAAATGCGTAAGCCAGTAACATAGTCATTTATCATCATTATCAAGCATTTTGTTCTGTACATAATTGTACGTGCTTTACTTTTATATAACTGCCAGTGTAGTAGGTTTTTTCACACCAGCATCACTACAAACACGAGTAATGTATTGCTTTATGGCATTATGATGGCTATGATATCACTGGGCAATAGAAAATTTTCAGCTCGATTATTATCTACAATGATGGAAATGTTAGTATGCGGCACATGACTGCACTGGGTCTATGTCAGCCCCTCCCTCGGGTTCCCTGTTTCCAGTAAGAAGAAAAGGGGTTGGGAAGATAGATGAGTCTAGCAAGCTAGAGTACCTAAAAAGCTAGAATACCTTCTTGCCTCCATTTCTGGAAGACCAGGGTAGAGTTTCCTCACAAATGTACTTGAATTCGAAATGTCTATTCCTCCTATAATAGAAAGGAAAGCTGATTATTTATCTCAACAGAGTCCCCAACACCCCCTTTTTTCTCAGCACACCAGGGGATTGGTGCACAGATGGTCACACTCACCCAGTGAACAGGCATCCTACACTACCTGTATGTCAGTGAGTAAAGTCGAACCTGGGCCTGGCGTGTTTCTGTGCATCCCTCCGTGGGGTCTGGTTTTTCCTCTCTCTGGGAACTCTTCCTGTAGGGAATTAGACTGGAGCTGGAGAACTGAATTACAACAAGTAACTCTCATTCCCCCAAATTTCAACTGGTGCTTTCCTTTGCAAACTCCATTCTGGGTTTTCTTATAACCTGAAAGCAGCCTTTCTTTCTCCTTCTAAATTATTTGCATCAATAGTGACATTTTGGCAGATTTGCTTCCCACCTTGCTCCTGTCTCTTAAGCTATCTGAGCTTCTTCAGAAAAACCTTACTGTGAATTGTTCCTGTAACTACCCAGAGTCAACAGATAATTTCTCTTTGTGAGTCCAACTTGGCACCGTCTCTCCAGTCCTGGTACATGGGCTGAGGCTTCGTCTCCCTATAACTGTATGGTCTGAACCTATACACCTGCTCTGACAAATCCCTCCATGTTCCCAGGTACCTGTTTGAAGTGTGGGATGCACTTGAGACCTTGAAACTTTGAATAATTCTGAATGGCAGGCATTGACAATCTTATTTTAATCCCCAAATCTTCTCCTTCAGTCCCCAGCACTGGGTGTCTTCAAAAGCTCATATTTTCTAGTAACATGTAGCTTTCATTTATCTGGTACCTGTTGCAGAGTCTTATTTCAGCTGCTGAAGGTTAGAAAAGGCCCTGAATTCACCAGTTTCACTTTGCCTCCGACCTCTGATCTTCCTCCAGTAAGACCTCCTCTTTCTGAAAACATCATGGAGACTGAGTTACCACCATCATTTTCTAGGCTGTCACTTCATGATGTGGTTCCTTGGACTTAACCTTGACCCATTCACTTGATGCTCCATTTATCTGATTCTCAGTTGGAAAAGTATAATCTTGAACCTTCATCATTCCCCCAAAGACTAATTGATGATCTCATTACCGTTTCCACAATCTTTTGAAGAATTTGGAAGAATGTTCCAAGAACTGACAGTCTTCTTGGACTTTGCATTGAAGAACTTAGAGTCCTGCTGGTGAGGGTGCACTACTGGCTCAGTTCCATGACAATATCAAGATTTGTGGAATAATCAGGGAATGCAAGAACTCTAGAACAGACATAGGGAAACTCGTTGCCAGCCTCAGCTCTATTGCTCATTAAATGATGTAAATGAAAACAAGTCACTTAACCTTCTGATGCCTCATTTTCCTCAGATATCAAAAGAGAAATAATAATAACTAGATTCGTCATGAGACAAAATTCACTAATGGGAAAGTGCTTTGAAATCTATGAGATTGTACCAGTGTAAGGTAATTTTATTATTATATAGCCTAAGTTGCTTTGGTCTTCCAATTTCAGTTGAAATTAAACAACTGAAGAAGAAACATCGATTTAGTAAAGGGAATATAGCACAATGAACAATAGTAAAAAGATTAATTTAATCTAGACCTCATATTTTTGTTATGTAAAACCATTTAAAAAGGAATGGCATTTTTACTCAGAATTTTGGTTTAAGAAAGGAAATACATTGGAAAGAATTGGGCCATTAATTTTATTAGATTTTGACTTCATTTAAATATGCTTCAAGTAAAGGTTGCATGTTTATTTTATGCTACTGAAATGAGAAACCTAGATGATAACACCATAAAACTAAAATGAAAAAGGCTTTTATTTTATGTTTAAAAAAATAGAGGGGGTCCTCTTTTGGAAAATATTAGTACTATAAACATGTCTTAATAAATTTTTCCTATGCATTATTATAAGTCACAACAACAGCAAGTAATCATTTTTCACTTATAATTCATTATAATTAAGTATTGAAAATTCAATTTTGCATTTTTATAATTAGGAATTTTAAGAATCTTTAACTTTTTGCCCCTCCTCACTACTGCTTCAGGTTTGCAAGCGTACACCATCAAGGTGACTCAGCAACTCCTCTGCTGGTTTAAAATTATTTACATTCCATCCACAGTGGCCAGGGTGAACAATCGCCGTACAAAGAAATCCCCAAGCAATCTTCAGGCAGCCTTCCCATCTAATGCCTTGCAAGTGGGAAGGGGGATCAACACACCTCCTTGGAGCAGACAGGGCATATTGTGCTGTGCCTGGGCCTTTCTGTCAGGCAGGTCTGTTTTCCCAAATGGAATTGAAGGTTGTTTCCAAATCTGGTGTCAAGAGCACTGGTTTGTAGAGTGAGGTGAATAATAACAACAACAATAAAAAATTGGGATGTTTATATTTATTTTACATCTTAAAAATACAGAGGAAATTAAGCTTGATCAGTAATAAAACACCATTTGACATCTTGGTGCCCTTACATAATATTCAGTATAACACTTCACATATGTATTTATAAACTGAAAAGACATTTACAGGAAGAGTGTGTGCTCATATATTTTTACAGAAAGGGTCATGATGACAGGGTTAGAGGCTATGCATGAACCCGACTGCACGGACTCTCACTTACCAAGACTGATGTAGCTACTGTTGCTAACAAATGCCCAATCTTCCAGCAAAAGCAACTATTACTAAACTAGCTCTTAATATGGCATCATCCCTCAAAGAGAACAATCAGCTATTTGGTAGCAAGTTGATTACACTACACTCCCTTTATAAAAAGCAGATATTTTTTGTTTGTTTGTTTGACAGGAAGAGATAGATATTCCAACTATTGATTCTTTTTTTTTTTTCTCACAGGGCCTCAGCCAGCCCACTATTTGAGGGTTTGCATAATTGTTTGCTCTACTCATGTGGCATCGTACATATGTTGTGCTAGACTAAGGGACCCATCTGATCCATCCACTGGCCATGCCACATTCTACAACCATCCAGAAAGCTGGTGACACAGGTGAAATACCAGCCCAGGGGCAATACCCTGCAATGATGGAGTATCATCCTCCAGGATATACTTTAATCAATGTTTCTCAATCAGGGGCCATTTTGTCCCCGGGAGGACATATGGCAAAATCTAGAGACATTTTTGGTAGTTACAACTGGGAGGGAAATAGGAGGGTTCCTTCTGGCATCTAGTGGGTGGAAACCAGAAACACTGATAAACATTTTGCATTACACAGGACATCCCCAACAACAAGGAATTATCAAGTACAAATTGTCGATAATACCAAGGTTGAGAAATCTTGCTTTAAATTGATGAACTTTGGAGGGCACTATGTTCCTGTAACTGAAATACGCTGCTCTGGGACCCATGAGTTAGAAGCAGAGGAGCCCACTTAACAATCACTACCATCTCTTCTCTCTGACATGTTGCAATCTCAGGAACACTCCCTAACAATCTCTTGCATAGAATCTCTATCTCAGTCTGCTTGCTGGGGAACCCCATCTGAGACAGATTATAAATTGAGCCAAGGCAGTAAAAGTAGCAATGGAGCTTGCATAGAAATTTTAGAATATTTTAAGAAAATATAGAGTTCATTACCAACAGGGTATAAAAAGAAGGGGAGATGGAAGACTTAATTATAACTTCTAGGTTTGCTTGGACAACTGATAATCAATAGTGCCTTCATCTAGATAATGAATATAGAAATAGAAGTAGATTTTGAGGGAGACATGACCAATTTTTTCTTGAACATTTTCATTATGTATATGAAGAAAAATGCAACAACATAATATGTATAAAGTTATTAGCCTGAATCATATGGAATTGCCAGTTTTATAGGTCAAAAACTGTCAAAAGCTGGCAATTTCAAATGGATCAAACTAATAACTCTGAATTAGCTTCTACATGGGAAGATTTACTATTTTTATTAAAATTTTATATAAGATTTTAGAAAGGTAATATCTGTCAGATTCAAAATATAATCCTTTGGATAATGATATGTCATTTACATTTAAGCTTCCGAAGTAAGAATATAAGTCATGTATTATTGCTTTAAGGCACATTAGGGGATCTTGATGAGATTAGGAACTCTGTTTTATATCAATTTTCTTGTGGAAGTTGAGACATAATTGCCCTAAGTAGAGCCAGGAAAGGTCACAGATAACTTTTATACCAAAGCTTTCAAAAACTTGCTATTGTCTGTCAGAAAAAAGAATCTAAGACACACATAGTACGTGATGGTATTTGTTGCCTACCAACAGGCTCATTTACAGAACCCAAAGTGACTGCCTGCAGTCTTAGGTGAGACCAAAACTATGAATAAGCTTATATTATCTTATATTATCTTTATGGACTGAAAAATATACTCTTTATATTCTATTTCCTACCAAGGTTGGAGCAAGTAATATGGATTGAATATGGGTATCCAAATATTACTGATATAACAGATTCAAAGTGGTAGTAGTTGAGGAGGTAGAGTCAGAAAGAGACTGTGCTACTTTTTATTGTCCTGAGCCTGAGAACTTGGTGCCTATACCTTTAAATAGAAAGTAATCCACCAGATCTATATTAATTTGATCAAAGAAAGACAAATAACATGACTAATATTATGCTAAAACCCTGCCCTGGAGAGATATAAAATTAAAGTATGTACATGCAGAAAGAAAAACAACATTTTTTTAAAAAGTACTATATAGAAGCCCGTTGCACAAAGATTCGCACAATAGGCCTTCCTTCCCTGGCTGCTGGCACCGGTTTTCCTCCGGCACCCGGGACCCAGGCCTTTGGTCTGGCCGCAGCGAGGCTTGGCTTCTCCACTGCAGCCGCAGAGAAGCCAAGCCTCTTCAGTCTTCAGTCTTCAGTCTTCACTCCAGCCGGAGCCTTCAGTGTTTGCTCCATGCAAATTAACCACCATCTTTGTTGGGTTAATTTGCATAGTCATTCTGATTGGCTGGTGGGCATAGTGGAGTTATACCAATTTGCATGTTTCTCTTTTATTAGTGTAGATAAGGCATAGGTTTAAGGACAGAGACAATAACATCACTTCTTTGGGTATAAATCAGTGATGGCGAACCTATGACACGAGTGTCAGAGGTGACACACGAACTCATTTTTTTGGTTGATTTTTCTTTGTTAAATGGCATTTAAATATATAAAGTAAATATCAAAAATATAAGTCTTTGTTTTACTATGGTTGCAAATATCAAAAAATGTCTATATGTGACACGGCACCAGAGTTAAGTTAGGGTTTTTCAAAATGCTGACATGCTGAGCTCAAAAGGTTCACCATCACTGGTATAAATCAAGGATAGATTATCAAGAAACTGAAGACAGACAACTTAGTAAAACATTACAAACACATCTACTTTGTGTACTGGAGGCAGTTTCTGACCCTACGCTTATCAGTGGAAGAAGAAGGGACCCTGTGACACAATGGCAAGTCATTCCTAAACAGGAATGACAGTCATTTACTTGCATAACCAAATTGTGGGGAAAGGGAAATATACAAACATTTTGAGAAACACTAGATGTCAGTTATGAGTTAACATTGATAACTAGACATAAAGCTTCATCACTGTCCTTGTGTGAAAGTGAAGGCATATGAAGGCCAGATAATTAATGGAATTCTGGCCTAGGTCCAGCTCATGGTAGTTGGTTCACTGACGCACAAAATGACTATTTCTTTGGTCCTAGGTTATAATTGGAATGGAGATACTTGGTAATTAATGGTTCATTAGACTGCAGGATAAGAATTAATTCAGTGGGAAGGTCATGTAGAAATTTCTAAAACTCCCTTCTAACCCTACTCTCTCCCACACACACTGCAAAACATTGTAAGTAAAATATATAATACAGAATGGGGCAAAAGTAGGTCTACAGTTGTGAGTATGTGAAACACAGAGTTTATTCTTGTGTTATTATTTATTAATGATTGTATTATTTTCCATATGAACAACTGTAATCCTAGTTTTGCCCCACCCTGTCTATATTATATATACATCATTCCAGGGAGAATAAAAGATCACAGGTCATGGGCCCATTATGTCTCCATTTAATTATTTTGGCCCCTGAACAACCAATATGATTCCTGAAAGATGAAAGTTGGTTACTGCAGACTCAACCAAGTAGTAGCTCTAACTGCAGTTACTATTCTAGAAGAAGTATCTTTGTTACAGCAGATCAATACAGCTTGAGGTACATGGTATGCAGTCATTAATATATATATAATTATATATATAATCTCTATCAGAAAAGAGAATCAGAAGCAATCAGGATTCACTTGGGATAAACATTTATGATCTTGCCCCATTATGAGGTTAATTCTCAAACCCAGTGTCATGATATTGTCTGGAGGGTCTTAGGCAGTTCAAACATAATATTGCATTGGTTCATTGTATTGATGACATCATAGTAATTGGATTAGATGAGCAAAAAGTGGCAAGATAATGTGTAGGAAGTCTCAGTAAAATGTATGCTTCAGAGGCTAAGAGATAGAGACTATAAAGGTTTAAGGACCTGCCTCATTTTTTAAAAATTATGCCTGACAACTTTTATTTTTTATATTTTGGTTAATCCTCACGTGAGGATGTTTTTCCCATTGATTTTTTGAAAGAATGGAAAGGAGAGGGAGAGACAGAGAGAAACATCGATGTGAGAGAGACACAGCGATTGGTTGCCTCCTGCACACATCCCAACCAGGGCCTGAGAACCTGCAACCGAAATATGTGCCCTTGACCCCTGGACCTTTCAATCCATGGGCAGATGCTCTATCCACTGACCCAAACCAGTTAGGGCAGGGTCTGCCTCATTAGTTAAATTTTTAGAGATTCATTGTTCTGAGGCATCCTAGAACATTCCCTTCAAAAAGAATAAATTATGTGTCTTCACATTTTCCATCCACAGTGCCTGGTAGCTTTGAGGGGTTCTTAAGGTGCTTTATTGAACACTTGGAACATTGCTGTGCCAGCTTTGAGTGGAACCCGGAGAAGATAACATCGGTACAGTAGGTCCAGATGCAGCAGACTCTGTAGCACAGCGGTATCTGTGGTAAGTTAGCTGTGAAATTAAGGACAATAGGAGAATCACAATTCCAAAGCTCCTATGGTTCTAGAGCATGGGCAGGCCAAATATAGTGGAGAATTATACATATATTTTTAAAATGTCTTTTGGTGCGCTACTGGCACTGGTAGATATGGAATGCCTGGCGATGGGACACTTAAACTAGATGTATAGTGATGTGACTATAAAACATTGTTAAAACACTTAGAAAGACCAGAGGGTCAGAGTTTTATTCAGTTGCACAATGTACTCTTTAAGGAGATTGAGTGTGCCTTATAGAGCTTTTTAATTACACCATAGGGACTTCAGGAAGTTCAAGGGCTTCGCTCTTCAGCCATCTCAGTAGAAGTCCAAGAAAAGAGCTTTTCTCAAAGAGTTTATGGGTGTGAATTTTGTCTCAAAAGGAAAACACCCAAAACCCAGAAAGTTTTTGAGAGAACTATATCAGCCAAAACATTGCCAGCATGGCCTGAAATGGACAGAGCAGTACACAATGTACGTGTCCCTGATTTTTTTCCTTTGTGAACGGGAATATCTTCATCTGTTATCCTATGTCTCTCTCACCATGGGTCATTGGATATGTGGTGGGCAGATAACTCATCTTCCTGGTTTCACAAGTTCACAGCTATAAAAAAACTGTACTCCTGGAGCTGTATACTTAAGGGATCACACTCAAGGAGACTCAGCCAGACTTGAACATGATTTAGATGAGGTGATACTAGACTTTGACATGATGCTGTAATAGGTTGAGTTTTACAGGGACCTGAGAGATACTGAGTATATTTTTTCAAGTGGAGTGGATAGGGTGATTGGGTTCCAGAGGAAGTAGAGCAGGGGTCCTCAAACTTTTTTTTAAAATATATTTTATTGATTTTTTACAGAGAGGGAGAGAGATAGAGAGTTAGAAACAGCGATGAGAGAGAAATATTGATCAGCTGCCTCCTGCACATCTCCTACTGGGGATGTGCCCGCAACCCAGGTACATGCCCTTGACCAGAATCGAACCTGGGACCTTTCAGTCCACAGGCTGACGCTCTATCCACTGAGCCAAACTGGTTTCGGCTCCTCAAACTTTTTAAACAGGGGGCCAGTTCACTGTCCCTCAGACCGTTGGAGGGCCGGACTATAGTTTAAAAAAAAACTATGAACAAATTCCTATGCACACTGAACATATCTTATTTTGAAGTAAAAACACAAAACGGGAACAAATACAAAATTTGTATTTGCATGTGGCCCGCGGGCCGTAGTTTGAGGATCCCTGAAGTAGAGTAAAAGGCTGTTTGTAATATGGTTCCCTGTCATCCCCACCTTCTGTAATCCCAACTCCTTAATTAATTAATCACTTGACTGGACTTAGTCACTTCTATAGAAAAGAATATAGAAAAAGTGATGGCTTGTCACTTCTGAGATTAGGTTATAAAGGCTATGGCATCTATCTTGTTCATACACTCTCTTTGTGTGACTCTTATCGCTTGCTTATTTTGATAAAGCACCTTGTCATGCTATGAGATGCCTTATAAAGACACTCATGTGGAAAGGCCTTCAACCAATGGCCAACAGGGACTGAGGCCCATGAGGAGTTGAACAGTGCCAGTAATTACGTGAGTGAGCTTGGAAGCAAACCTTTCCCGAGATGGCCCTGTGCATGACTGCAACCGGATGAAACTTGATTGTAGCCTGCGAGAAATTCTGAAGCAGAGGACATAGATAAACCATGCACTCAGGCACTGTGAGATAATAGATGTTGCTTTAAGCCACTAAATTTTGGAATAATTTGTTATAAAACAACAGATAACTAATACAATTGTATATCATTGTGCAGCTGGAGGGTCATCTACCCAAAACACTCCTTCATTTTATCACAGTGTAATTAAAAACATAAAACATGTTATTTTAGCATATTTTTTAGGATAAAAAGTTTTCAATCACATTTAGATTTGTTTTATATTTCTTTAAAATAGCACTGAATCTTTCCAGATGTTTAAATAAATGAATAACTAAATCACAGAATCATCAGCTAGTGGTATCCACTCATTTTACAAAAAGAGAGAACTAAAAATCTTCTTTTAAAAATTCCCCTTTGCATTTGCCCTTTAAAGTGTTTTATGAGCTACATGAGACTACTAGGCTCATAACTTTAGCTCACCTTATTTTTGAAATCCCAAACAGTATAATGCAATTTAACCAACTACTTTATTCACTAGTCTTGACTTTTGGCAATCTCTGAAAAATCAAATCTCCTGTCAAAGTATGAAGATTTGCCACTATTGAGGACAGTAAAAAAAAGCTTCAGGCTCTGAAAGCAATTTCAAAAGGAGTTCTAAAACTGCTTAAGCAATGGTAGTATGGCTGGAATAAATGTACATCTGTCAGGGTAGCTACTTTGAAATGAGATATAACAATTTAGACCTGCAATTTCTGCTTTGTTGTTTGAAAACTAGAAACATTATATAGCAGTGTGCAGAGAATAATAGCCATCCATTCCATAACAACTACAAAATAAATTTAAATAAAAGGTTTCAAACAGTGTTTTAATCTTTGCTCAACAATCTATACCTATGACTCTGAATATAACCTCTTTGAATTTAATAATTTTAAGATATTTGGGTTTATGATGCTCTTACCATGAGTTCTGTCATTAGCTATTGATTTCTCTAACACTGTCCTTCAATATCATATCTAATAGGACTATCTATATATATAAAAAGCCAGCGACCATAACACTGTAACGACTAGAACGATTGGTTGCTATGACACCCACTGCAGCCAGCAATCCTGCCCGATCAGGGTTGGGGCCTGCCAGCCAACCTCCTAGAGCTCCTCCCCCCAGCCAGTTGGACATCCCCCGAGGGGTCCCAGATTGGAGAGGGTGCAGGCTGGGCTGAGGGACACGAATTTTGTGCACCGGGCCTCTAGTATGTAATCTTGAGCTAAGTGGAAAAGGGGGTTGTGGTTTGGGACTTCAAATGGCACGAAGGCAATGTACATGGAGATAGAAAAGCAAATGTTTGGTAAATAAATGTCTTCTGGGCCATCTTTCATAATGGGGTATGGAGAGGACTTTTATCAAAGGGGCCTTGCTAGTTTTCTATCACACCTATAGTTCATAGTAAACTATAGTTCTCTATGATGTTATCTCCTTTCCTGGAGCAGGTCCTCTATTGAAATTCTTTTAGGTAGTTAGGGGGAAGGTCAAAGATTCTTGCCCGCCAGTGTGGCTTCGTGGTTTTGTTAATTTATGATCAGGTGATCACAGTTTGATTCCTGGTCAGGGCATGAGCCTGCATTGCAGCCTCTGTCTCCAGTGTGAGATGTACAGTAGGTGGCTGATCAATGATTTTCTCTTATCATTGATGCTCTATCTCTCTCTCTCTCTCTCCTTTCCTCTCTGAAATGAATATATATATATTTCTTTAAGAGTCTTTTATTTCCTAAAAATAACCAGCTTAAAATAATCAATATCCTAAAAGGAATGTTTTAGTGTAGCAAGTTCTGCTTTCTGCTTTCTCTCAGACTTTGATCGTCATATCTTGAATCCATTCATGTTACTCCAGTTTTACCTATATTACCCCTACAGCTTCTCTTTCTCCGGGTCCTCCTTTCCTCCCCTCCTCTCACTGGTCTATCCAGTCTCTCCAAATCTCCTCTTTCTTTTCCTTATGTTTCTACCTCACTTTGCTGCCGTCATTCTAAATACAGTGCCAATCTCTGAACCAATCCACTGTATATTGCTGTGATCTGAATCCCATTTTCCCAGTTATCAATAAATTGCAATTCACTTCTCATAGCTTCCTGACATAACTTCTGACTGGCTCATACTAAATCTTCAGTGTACCCCAGCACTCTAACCTGGTCTAGACTCTAGTTTACTTTTATGGGAATTCAATCCATCTTTCTGGGAGGAGATTAAGCCTCATTAGCATTATCTACTTTTTCCTTAAAGTTGGAGACGATATTACTAATGCTGGGCAAAGACTTTTTAAAAAATCCCTTATTCTAATGTCATTCCAGCTTGAAGAAACATAATACTTCGTTACAGAATAGCTGAACTTTACTTTTTCTAAATTTTATTAAGAAAAAAAGTTGAAAAACACCCAAGTATGCATATTTTCTGAAGTAAAGACTGCCTTTGGTGGGTTGGAAGCTTTGCTGAACCCTTCCTATGAGAAGTAATTGAATGTGTGCATAAGATGAATTACAATTCATGCCAGTCACCACAAGCATACCAATCAGCTCCCCTGAAAATACAGCAAAATCACTACTAGTAAATTCTCAGTTTGGCAAGTGAGGTGGAAAAAAATAATTACAACTTCTCATACCACTGATAATTTAATTTATAGTTTGTCTAATTGAGTATTTATCAGCGACTCTACTCAATTATGCTTATTTAATAGATTGAAGATTTTACACCACCAAGCACGCCTTCTCTGCACCACGGCCACTGCCCTGCCACTGCCGATGGAAATAGCAGAGACCACAGCATCTTCCTTAAAAACCCTTTCCACACAGAGATCCTACCCTTCATTTTATATAATAATTTCTTACCTAGTGTTCAATATGGGTCCCAGACGTACTCTGGATAGAGAATTAAAAAATATATTGTGAACAGTTTATTCATATAGCATCGAAAGACAATCTTTATCCCCTTATTAAAAGGAATGGTGCCGGGTGTGGGAAAGCAGATTGGTAGCCATGCACATCTATGCTTCTAGCAGTAGAGTCTTAATGAGTGTACCTGAGGGCTACATGACGTCATTGGGAACTCTTCCTTGTTAGCCAGCTATTTGTTTCTGGCTAGTTTCAATTAATTCACATTTAAAAATAATTGCATGGTCAGCAAAAGCTTTCACAAACCTCCAAAATGGCATGCCTGTCTCTCTCTCGAAACAGAATATCATTGACTCAAAGGATTCTTTAAAGTGAATGACAAATAACAGCCAGAAAAGGCAGGGTAAGAGAGATAGGAAGTGGGGTCTTTTTGAGCAAATCACACTATTACTGCCTAAGTGATCACATTTCCTAAAGGACATACAAATATCTCTTCCTGTTATATTAAGTATTAGAAGTGCCCAAAGAAAGAACCAAAGAAGAAAACAAGATATAAGCTGAGTGCAAATATCAGGGATGGGAGGGAAAGCCTGCAGGGAGAATCAGAAACAATAGGGATGGCACAGACTACAGAAATAATAAAATAAAAACAACCTTGAGTCAGAGAAATAAAAGCATTAAGGTAATAAGTGGCATAAACATGAGAGAGAGAGAGAGAGAGAAAGAGAGAGAGAGAGAGAGAGAGAAAGAGAAACTGAAAAGTAAAGCAAACTTGTAAGGATTTGCAGTAAAGGTAGCAAAAATGTAGTAAAAATGGCTATATCTAGCTAGATATTGAGACAGTTGCAGAAGCCATGCAAATATAGATAGAAACTGTCCTAGAATGATGAAGCTCACTGAAAGTGGATATTGTAAGAGAGGTAAGGGAAAAAGTCAATTCAGAAGACAGAAGAAGACTTAACCGAGATCCTTGCGAAAATACTCAAAGTCTGAGGACCTTGTCACTGACATATAACACCAGTTTTCTCTCTTAAGAAAATAGATAAAACTAACAGATATTCAACTATTCTCACAAGGAATCCCCTTTCTGAAATATGTGCTGAATGTTTGCCCCCAGGGAATATAAGTAACAGTTACAACTCAGTCTTAAAGTGCCTTTGTTAGGGACTCTCTTTTTACTCTTTTATGTATGCCTCATAGATGAGTTAGAAATGTGTACCTTTTTTATTACAAAATAAGACAAAAGGACATAGTAATTGTCTTTTTGCCAAACCCATGTCGTCCTTTGTGCAGGAACAGTCTCAGGGGATCTTGCATAGGGAATTGGATGGAGCTTTTAATAGAAGCAGATTTATTGTGAGGTGGATGATGATAAAGCTTTAGGGCTACCTCACTTTTTGGGCTTCAAAACAGAAGTTAACGTTTAGGTTATACTCTGATTTCATTTTGTTTTAATTTTCTTTTTGAAGTCAGGATAATTTCTATAAATTTTATCATTCTTCATCTATTTTGTTTCATGTTCCATTATTTATAGATATTTTTTTTTATTGATTTCAGAGAGGAAGGGAGAGGGAGAGAGAGAGAGAAACATCAATGGCCAAAACCGGTTTGGCTCAGTGGATAGAGCGTCGGCCTGCGGACTGAAGGGTCCCAGGTTCGATTCCGGTCAAGGGCATGTACCTGGGTTGTGGGCACATCCCCAGTGGGGAGTGTGCAGGAGGCAGCTGGTCGATGTTTCTCTCTCATCGATGTTTCTAACTCTCTATCTCTCTCCCTTCCTCTCTGTAAAAAATTAATAAAATATATTAAAAAAAAAAAAAAAAAAAAAGAGAGAGAAACATCAATGATGAAAGAATCATTGATCGGCTGCTTCCTGCACACTCCCCACTGGGGATCAAGTCTGCAACCTGGGCATGTGCCCCAACTGGAATGGAACCATGACTTCCTGGTTCACAGGTCCAGGCTCAACCACTGAGCTGCCTCAACTGGGCCTCCACTATTTTTTATTTTATTTTTTTATTTTATTGATTTTCGACAGAGAGGAAGGGAGAGGGATAGAGAGCTAGAAACATTGATGAAAGAGAAACATCGATCAGCCGCCTCCTGCACACCCCCCACTGGGAATGTGCCCGCAACCAAGGTACATGCCCTTGACTGGAATCAAACCTAGGAACCTTCAGTCCACAGGCCGATGCTCTATCCACTGAGCCAAACCCATTAGGGCGGCCCTCCACTATTTTTTATTTGACTTGTCTCAGTTCTTTAATATATAATATTATGTATGACAAAGATGGTACCATTTATATGTCCAAGTTAGTGTCAATAATATATCATTTGTTTCACTGAAACATCTCTAAAATGATTATAGAATGGGAATATGAACAATAGCAAATAGGTTATTTCTTTCTGTCTCTCATCCCTGATTCTGTGTATTATGTCCTAATGCAACCAGTCTATACCTCTGGAGACCCAACTACCAACAATCCCAGGCTCATCTTTCCTGGTTTTACAACTTGAGAGGAATAGAAGGATTGGCCCTTTTATCACAGTTGTGATTTTTTTAAAAATTCAGGTAAGGTGAGTGTTATGTCTACTTTTTAAAACATTTTGGGCATAAGTTTGTTTTGGTAATTTTATGTTTTGTTTTGTTTCTTAAAGGGGACCCTCAAATTGTAAAATCTTCAGGACCCCAAAGCCTACATTGGCTTCTGACTGGGTGAAACCTCTCATTGTCCACTCTTGAAGGCCAGCAGTGTTAGACTGGGAATCAGAGCCATTCAAATGATTCTAGAACCTGGTGACTGAAAGCCCTGTGGCATCACCTGGATATATATTGATGTAATTGATAGAGAATATACTTAGGCGTTCTCGTTGACCCACCCTTTTCATATCATTATGATCCAGTGTAAGGAATTATCACCAGGAGAGCTTGGGGGAAAGCGGTAGTAGAAAGTCAATGCAAAATGTATTAACTTATCCTATATAATAAAAGGGTAATATGCAAATTGATCCTAACAGCGGAACAACTGGTTGCTATGATGCGCATTGAACAACAGGGAGCAGACACTCAATGCAGAAGCTACCCCCTAATGATCAGTATGCTCCCACAGGGGGAGCTCCACTCAGCCGCAAGCCAGGCTGAGGGTTGCGAGCATGGTGGTGGTGGTGGGAGCCTCTTCTGCCTCCTCAGCAGTGCTAAGGATGTCCAACTGCAGCTTAGGCCCACTCCCCATGGGGAATGGACCTAAGCCATCAATTGGACATCCCCTGAGGGCTCCAGGGCTGCCAGAGGGATGTCTGACTGCCAGCGTAGGCCTGATCCCCCAGGGAGTGGGCCTAAGCCAGCAGGTGGTCATCCCCTGAGGGGTCCTAGACTGCGAGAGGACACAGGCAAGGCTGAGGGACCCCCCCCAAGTACACAAATCTCATGCACCAGGCCTCTAGTTATAGAATAAAAATAATTAATGTTTATGCTTGTTCTATTTATTAACATGTTAACTATCATTTCCCATGTGATGCTCAAGTTATTTTCTATTTAAAAATATTACTTTTATGAGCCTTAACCAAGCACTGTAGCAGAAATATCTAGTAGTACAGAAACCAATAGTACCTGGTTAATACAATATTGCTTAAAAAAGTATGAAATGAGGTACAGTTCCAGAATTAACATATCAGTAGTAAAGGTCTCATTTCTAAGCCTTTAAAACTTTTATAGAGAAAAGAACTGGCAAATACTCCTCTCTCTGGATTAGAGGGATATG
Source organism: Myotis yumanensis (assembly GCF_028538775.1). Classification (NCBI taxonomy): domain Eukaryota; kingdom Metazoa; phylum Chordata; class Mammalia; order Chiroptera; family Vespertilionidae; genus Myotis; species Myotis yumanensis. The sequence goes on from NW_027223759.1 coordinate 18,885,813, forward strand.
ACTAAAATTTAGGAATTAATCATATCTGGGAGTAACTCTTTGAGAAAAAAATGGGAGTCAATATTTATAACTCCAATCATAAATGGGAGTCACATAATTAGTTATTCAAGGAGAACTCCCAGGCACAGCAATGCTCTAAGTGCTACTCAATACAATTATGGAGCCCAGGGAGGTGTCTTAATCATTAAGAAAATTACTTTATCAAAATTATTTTTATCTGATGCCTCCAATTTAGTGGACAGACATGTGTTTTATTTGGCCTTCTCTGTGTTTTAAAAATTAGACATTTCACATGTAAATCTAGATCTCTGAAAAGAGATAGGAGAGAGGAGAAGAAGACAGAGGAGAGGGGAGAGAGAAAGAGGTAACAACACTGTCTGTATTCCTGAAAAACAGCAATTGTCATGCCCTTTGCAAAGGCATGCAAGCTCAATCTACTTTGCCATAATCAGCATCTTTGCCCATTAATAACATCAAGCTCACTTTATTCATATATATTATCTGCTCAGAGTCTAAATGCCTCAATTTTGTGATTCTTAGTTTAGAATGCCCTTCTCTCTCCTCCCGCAAATTAGTGACTTTTCTTGAATATGTGTCTCCTTTAAATTTTCTTTAGCTATGGGAATCCACTTAATGTCAGTATATGAAGCCAGAAATATTGAAAAAAAAATCCAACAATAAGGCTCTAGCTTCAGCATTGACTCAGAGTCATTGCTTCCCTCACCTGTTCTGTGAGGCTTGGTTATCCTGCTTCACTGACCATTTCAAGCATCCAAAATGGGGTGTTTGGTTTAAGGGAGGAGGGGTATGGATTTGGGGAGAGGTGGAGTGTTCTATGGAGGTGGGTAGAAATTCAGACAGGTAACCAGAAGATAGAAACACAGACACTTGGAGGAATGCACATGTACCCTGAGAGCCAGTGAGATCATGAAGAAATCCTTGTGGGGACCTCCTTTGCATGATCCAATTCTAAGGTGTCTTCCTTTTTAGTACTCAGGTATAGCCTGTGCCATCTATGCTGTATCTCTCTGTAGGGAGACTTGCATGGCTGAGGACTGGAGCAGCCAGCCATGCATGTCTCTCTCTTTATGCAGTCTCAGGGTGTCTCCACACGGTCTTTTCATGTAATTTCTCCAGTGAGGTGGACTCAGAGAGGTCAGAGTTTTTACAGACCAGCTGAGAACTCTTAGTGTGAGTGCAATACTTCTTATACTCTCACCTTCAAAAATTTTAAATATCACTTCTGCCACCTCCTTTGCTCAAGTCTTTCTCCAGGATCAGCACGGATCTGAGACAGGAGACTCTGGGTCTCAGCAAGAGAAGTAGCAAAGAATCTATAGACATTTCATCTGTACATGTGGTCCTCTAAGCATACAGTGTAAACCAGGCGTCCTCAAACTACGGCCCACGGGCCACATGCAAATACAAATATTGTATTTGTTCCCGTTTTGTTTTTTTACTTCAAAATAAGATATGTGCAGTGTGCATAGCAATTTGTTCATAGTTTTTTTTTAAACTATAGTCCGGCCCTCCAACGGTCTGAGGGACAATGAACTGGCCCCGTGTTTAAAAAGTTTGAGGACCCCTGGTGTAAACTGTGGTGCAGATTTCAAGCAGTCATTAGCATGAAGAAGGGAAGCTCCACCCAGCCTGTTGTGGCTCAGTGGTTGAACTTTGACCTATGAATCAGGAGGTGAAAGTTCCATTCCAGTTAGGGCACATGCAGGCTTGATCCCCAGTATAGGGTGTTCAGGAGGCAGCCGATCAATGATTTTCTCTCACCGTTGATGTTTTTCTCTCTCTCCCTCTCACTTCCTTTCTGAAATCAATAAAAATGTAATTTTAAAAATTCTTAAAAAAAAAAAAAGAAGGGAAACTTCATGGCAGGGCTGGGAACTGGGAGATGCTCCATAGCACTGCAGGAAAACTCTGCTGGGAAGCTACTCAGCAGATACAGCAAGATCGAACCTTTATTTAGATTGTTCCTAAAAGGAGAGCGAGCTGCCACTGGAAAGAGGAATAGAGGGAAATAATCTTGTGTGTGTGGTCAATAGCAATTTCAACACAGGAATCGCCACTTTCTGAGGCTCTGCATTAAGTGATCTTTTCTGTGGACCTGACCCTGAAATTTTGTCTCATTCTAATAACTGGAATCCTTTTATTCCTGAGTCCCCCAATTCTAATTTTTCTAATTTGGTTTCAGTCTAGGTCCTTATGGCAGGATATTATTTTGATACCTGATGTCCAAATCCCTCCATGATTGGGGTCCTGCCCTCCTAGGGGTCACCCAAGCCTATGAATCCCTGTTTAGTCAGTAGGGCTGTTTCACCATGTGAAGGACATTTTCAGTGCCAACTACCTGTCTGCTGAACTACGAAGTGTCCCTAATCCAAGCCCCCAATGTCAGAGTCTTCTCATGTTAGGATAGCCTGATCCTTCATTGTGAAGCTCCATTGCTGTCCCTGCTGAAGGATGGAGAGGGTGGCCAAAGCTTGACTATGTTTGGCACGTGGTCTGAATCTCTGTTGTTAGCACTATCTCCTGTCTGAATGTGCTTATCTCCTCCTAGTGGCAGGAGGGCCTGGTGACATAGATATTATTTCTCTCCCTGCTTGCCCCATCATGCTCTACATGGTTAACAATGGTATTCCCTCTTGATGTTTTCGATATGACCTTAATATCTCCCATAATCAAGGAACAGTAGAGCTAAGCCCTTACATGTATGAATTCAATGTTACCCTCACAACAATCTGGTGAGATACTAAAGTCTCAAAAGATGTCAATGTGTCCCGGTCTAATATGATAACCCAGGCCCAAAATAATGGTCGTGAGTCATCAAATCATAACTGAGTCATTCAGTTCTGTTCTATAGAGTAGAAAATTGTGTAAGATACTTCAAAGAGTTCTCTCACAATCTATTAGAAATGATGGCACTTCAAAGGGGCAGTTTCTATTCTCTGGAAAATTCAGTTAGGAAATATGGTAAAAATAAATTGTTACTGTCTTGTTACTGCCATTCTCTTTTTATCAGGTTTATTTCATGCTTGAGTCATACCACATCTTTAATTTGGACCTAATTCTTTTTTTTTCCCCCCCCACCCTTGACAAGCCCCTGCCCTCCCTTACCCCCCAGTGTCTTATGTCCATTAGTTATGGTTATATGGATGCATACAAGTCCTTCGGTTAATCTCTTACTCCCCTCCCTCCTGTCCCCCAACCCTCCCTGGCCTTACCACTGAAGTCCGACAATTGGTTTGAGGCAGCTCTGCCACTGTATTTATTATTGTTCAAAAGTTTGTAATGGTCTTAATTATCCATGAATGAGTGAGATCATGTGGTATTTTTCCTTCATTGACTGGCTTGTTTCACTTAGCATAATGCTCTCCAGTTCCATCCATGCTGTTGCAAATGGTAAGAGTTCCTTCTTTTTAACAGCAGCATAGTATTCCATCGTGTAGATGTACCACAGTTTTCTAATCCATTCATCTACTGATGGGCACTTAGGCTGTTTCCAGATCTTAGCTATGGTGAATTGTGCTGCTATGAACATCTGGGTGCATATATCCTTTCTGATTGGTGTTTCTGGTTTCTTGGGATATATTCCTAGAAGTGGGATCACAGGGTCAAATGGGAGTTCCATTTCCAATTTTTTGAGGAACCTCCATACTGCCTTCCATAGTGGCTGCACCAGTCTGCATTCCCACCAGCAGTGCACAAGTGTTCCTTTTTCTCCACATCCTCTCCAGCACTTGTCGTTTGTTGATTTGTTGATGATGGCCATTCTGACAGGTGTGAGATGGTACCTCATTGTTGTTTTGATTTGCATCTCTCGGATGATTAGTGACTTTGAGCATGTTTTCATATGTCTCTTGGCTTTCTGAATGTCCTCTTTTGAAAGGTGTCTATTTAGATCCTTTGCCCATTTTTTGATTGGATTGTTTGTCTTCTTTTTGTTAAGTTGTATGAGTTCCCTATAAATTTTGGAGATTAAGCCCTTATCAGATATGACGTTGGCAAATATGTTTTCCCACGAGGTGGGTTTTCTTGTTGTTTTGTTGATGGTTTCTTTTGCTGTGCAGAAGCTTTTTATTTTGATGTAGTCCCATTTGTTCATTTTCTCTTTAGTTTCAACTGCCCTAGGAGCTGTATCAGTGAAGAAATTGTTTTGGCATATGTCTGAGATTTTGTTGCCTTTGTATTCTTCTAGAATTTTTATGGTTTCCTGTCGTACATTTAAGTCCTTTATCCATTTTGAGTTTATTCTTGTGTATGGTGTAAGTTGGTGGTCTAGTTTCATTTTCTTCCATATGTCTGTCCAATTTTCCCAACACCATTTATTGAAGAGACTATCTTGGCTCCATTGTATGTTCATGCCTCCTTTGTCAAAAATTAATTGAGCATATTGGTTCGGGCTAATTTCTGGACTCTCTATTCTATTCCACTGATCTATATGTCTGTTCTTGTGCCAGTACCAGGCAGTTTTGAGAACAGTGGCTTTGTAATACAGTTTGATATCTGGCATTGAGATCCCACCTACTTTGTTCTTTCTCAGGATCGTTGCAGCTATTCGGGGTCTTTTTTTATTCGAGATGAATTTTTGGAGAGTTCGTTCTAGATCTTTGAAGAAGGCCATTGGTATTTTAATGGGAAGTGCGTTGAATGTATAGATTGCTTTGGGTAGTATGGACATTTTAATGATGTTGATTCTACCAATCCAAGAACATGGTATGTTCTTCCATCTGTTTATGTCTTCCTCTATCTCTTTTTTCAACGTCCTGTAGTTTTCTGAGTAGAGGTCTTTAACCTCTTTAGTTAAGTTTATTCCTAGGTATCTTAATTTTTTTGGTGCGATGGTAAATGGGATTGTTTTTCTGATCTCCCTTTCTGAAAGTTCACTATTGGTGTATAGAAATGCCTCGGATTTCTTGGGGTTAATTTTGTATCCTGCTACATTGCCAAATTCATGTATTAAGTCTAGTAGCTTTTTGATGGAGTCTCTAGGGTTTTGTATGTATAATATCATGTCATCTGCAAATAAGGACAGTTTTACTTCCTCTTTTCCAATTTGGATGCCTTTTATTTCTTCTTCTTGCCTAATTGCAATGGCTAATACTTCCAGTACTATGTTGAACAGGAGTGGTGAGAGTGGGCATCCCTGTCTTGTTCCTGTTCTTAGGGGAAATGGTGTTAGTTTTTGTCCATTGAGTATGATGTTGGCTGTGGGCCTGTCATATATGGCTTTTATTATGTTGAGGTATGATCCTTCTATTCCCACCTTTCTGAGAGTTTTTATCAAAAATGGGTGTTGGATTTTGTCGAATGCTTTTTCTGCATCAATTGATATGACCATGTGGTTTTTTTCTTTCAATTTGTTTATGTGATGTATCACATTTATTGATTTACGGATGTTGTACCATCCTTGCATCTCTGGGATAAATCCTACTTGGTCATGGTGTATGATCCTTCTGATGTACTGCTGGATCCGATTTGCTAAGATTTTGTTGAGGATTTTGGCATCTATGTTCATGAGGGATATTGGCCTGTAATTCTCTTTCATTGTGATGTCTTTACCTGGTTTTGGTATTAGGGTGATGCTGGCTTCATAGAATGAGCTTGGAAGTGTTCCTTCCTCTTGAATTTTTTGTAGTAGTCTGAGGAGGGTAGGTTTTAGTTCTTCCTTGAATGTTTGGTAGAACTCCCCTGTGAAGCCGTCTGGCCCTGGGCTTTTGTTTGCTGGAAGCTTTCTGATGACTGCTTCAATTTCTTCCATAGTTATTGGCCTATTGAGGTTTTTAGATTCTTCCTGATTGAGTTTTGGAATGTTGTATTTTTCTAGGAATTTGTCCATTTCCTCCAGGTTGTCTAGTTTGTTGGAGTAGAGTTGCCCATAGTATTGTTTAACAATCATTTGTATTTCTGTGGGGTCTGTTGTTATTTCGCCTCTATCATTTCTGATTTGGTTTATTTGGGACCTCTCTCTTTGCTTCTTGGTGAGCCTGGCTAGGGGTTTGTCAATCTTGTTTATCCTTTCAAAGAACCAGCTCTTGGTTTCATTGATTTTCTGTATTGTTTTTTTGGTCTCTATTTCATTGATTTCTGCTCTAATCTTTATTATCTCCTTCCTTCTGCTCACTCTGGGGTTTTCTTGTTGCTCTCTTTCTAATTCTTTGAGTTGTAGAGTTAGATGATTGACTACCATTTTTTCTTGTTTTTTGAGATAGGCCTGTAGAGCTATAAACTTTCCTCTCAGGACTGCTTTCATTGTGTCCCAGAGGTTTTGGATTGTTGTGTTTTCATTGTCATTAGTGTCCAGGATGTTTTTAATTTCTTCTTTGATGTCATCGGTAACCCAATCAATATTTAATAACATGCTATTCAGCTTCCAAGTGTTTGAGTATTTTGGGTTGTTTTTATTGTAGTTTATTTCTAACATTATGCCATCGTGGTCTGCGAAGAAGCTTTTTATGATTTCAATCTTCTTGAATTTGTGGAGACTTTGCTTGTGACCCAATATGTGGTCTATTTTTGAATATGTCCCATGAGCACCTGAGAGGAATGTATATTCCGCAGCTGTGGGGTGAAGTGTTCTGAAGATGTCAATTAAGTCCATCTGATCTAGTGAGTCATTTAGGATTGCTGTTTCTTTGCTGAGTTTTTGTCTAGCGGATTTATCCAGTGATGTCAGTGGTGTATTAAAGTCCCCTACTATGATTGTATTGTTGTCGATCTCTCCCCTGATATCTTCCAGAAGTTTTCTTATGTATGTGGGTGCTCCTGCATTGGGTGCATATATGTTTACCAGGGTTATATCTTCTTGTTGTATTGATCCCTTTAGTATTATGAAGTGGCCTTCCTTATCTCTGGTTATGGCCTTCACTTTGAGATGTATTTTGTCAGATATAAGTATTGCTACCCCAGCTTTCTTTTCTTTTCCATTTGCGTGAAAGATATTTTTCCATCCCTTCACTTTCAGTCTGTGTGAGTCCCTTCTAATGAGGTGGGTCTCTTGTAGACAGCAGATGTAAGGGTCATGTTTTTTTATCCATTCAGCCACTCGATGTCTTTTGGTTGGAGCATTTAGTCCATTTACATTTAAAGTTATTATTGAAAGGTACTTGTTTGTAGCCATTTCTTTTTTTGTGTGTGTGTGTGGCTGTTTTCTTTCTGAGCTTGATATTTCTTCTTTTTACACCAGTCCCTTTAGCATTTCTTGCATGGCTGGCTTGGTGGTGATAAACTCCCTTAGCCATTTTTTGTCTGTGAAGCTTCTTATTTCCCCTTCAATTTTGAATGATAGCCTTGCTGGATAGAGTATTCTTGGATTCAGTCCTTTGCTTTGCATCACTTTGTAGATTTCCGTCCATTCTTTTCTGGCCTGATGTGTTTCTGTTGAGAAATCATTTGATAATCTAATGGGAGATCCCTTGTATGTTACTTTCCGTCTCTCTCTTGCAGCCTGTAAGATTCTCTCTTTATCCTGAACATTTGCCATGGTAATTATGATGTGTCTTGGTGTGGGTCTTTTCGGGTTCACCTTGTTTGGGACTCTCTGGGCTTGTGTGACTTTTTTCTTCCCCACCTCAGGGAAGTTTTCTGATATTATTTCTTCGAATAGGTTTTCTAATCCATGTTCATCTTTCTGTTGTTCTGGCACCCCTATTATTCGTATGTTGTTTCGTTTCATGTTGTCCCAAAGCTCCCTTAGGCTCTCCTCCTGTCTTTTAATTTTTTTCTCCATTTGCCGTACAGTTTGAGTGTGTTTTGCTTCCTTGTCTTCTAATTCACTAATTCGGTCCTCCGCTTCTCCCAGTCTACTGTTGATACTTTCAATGGAGTTTTTTATTGAAGCTATGTCGCTCTTCATTTCTTCTTGGGACTTACTTAATTTGTTGATTTTTTCATCTGTTTCTTCTAGCTTCTTGCATAAGTAGTTGAGTTTTTCATCTGTTTCTTCTTGCTTCTTGAACATCTGGTGCATGTACTCTAGGAACCTTATTCTGAATTCTTTTTCCGTCATGTTGCATATCTCTGTCTCACTTAGCTTCTTTTCTGGCGAGTCCTCCTTTTCTTTCCTTTGGGGGTTTCTTTGCCTACCCATGTTTGATCTCGCTGACATATGTAGATGTTGAGATGTTCAGTGGCTGCTCCCTGGGTGGCAGGGGCTCCTTGGGTTGTGGTTGCTGCTCAGATGGTTGCGGTAGCAGCTGCTTTCCAGTTGGCAGCAGCTCCTCTGGTGGGTGTTGTTCACAGCTGTGTTGGCTCTTCTGGCTGGTGGGGGGAGGCTTCACGTACAGCTGCTGTTCCATAGACAGAGGGTGTGGTGATCAGGAGGCTGTGGTGATCAGGAGGCTGCGGTGGTCAGGGGGCTGCTGTTGCTTGGATCTGCTGCGTTGATTTAAAGGCACAAAATACAACAGAGCAAGGCACAACGTAGCAGGCACTAAACACAAGTATATTCACAATATTAATAACCCCAAATAAAGGTGACCACCCGAATTAAGAGAATTAGGGGATAAGGGAGAAAGAAGAGAAGAAGATAAAAGAGAGAACAGAAAAGAAAAATAAGAAAAAAACAAACAAAAAAGGAGTGCAAAAATAGAATTGGGAAAAAAGAGGGGGGAAAAAAAGAAAAAAAAAGGAGCGGAAAGAGAGAATGAAGTAGAAGCGGGGAAGAGACTATTTGTATGAGGAGCAAACTCCAATAGAACTGCCACTAATCTCAACAAATTCCAGCAACAGATCCCTGGAGATGAATGCAAACTACAAACCACCAATAATATCCAGAGGGGTAAGGGAAAACAGAAGGACAAAAATAGCCGGGGTGGGGTGGGGGAGGGAAGGGAAAAACCAGCAGAAAAAAAAAAAAGAAAAAGAAAAAGAAAAAGAAAAACAACCTCACAACCAGTCCTAAAAAAGAAGAAAAAACACAAAACAAAACAAACAAACAAATAAAAAAAAAGCCCAATATATTCAACAATCAAGAAAACAATAGAAAGATAAGAGAAAAAAAAATGTTTGGAAAGTGAAGAAGGATAAAGAATAGGTGTATAAGGATTTAGAGCAGTAGATTGGAAATAGGATATATAAGTAGGGTGGAATTAGACAGGGGGTAAAAAGAAGGAATTGGGAAAGTCTGGAGCAGGAATAGGGTAAGAGAAACAGGACACCAAAAGGGGAAAAGTAAGGAAGAGGGTTTTAGCAAAGAGGTGAAATTGAGATAGGGAAAATTAATGCTAAAGGAATGATGAAAATAGAATGGAGAACACTAATCCCAAAAGAAAATAAAGAGAAAATAAAATGGCACTTTGAAAAATGGTAAAATGGTAGCAGTAATAATACTGGTTAAAAATAAAAATGTGGTAATTGAAAGGGTAAAATCAGGTGATGGAAAAAGAAGAAAAAGAGAAAAAAAAATTGGTTTCTTAGTAAAAAGGTGAAAAAATTAAAAAAAGAAAAAGAAAAAGAAAAAATTTGCAGTAGTGATGGTCTTTTGGTTCTTCTACTCTTCAGCCTGGTTCGCCTTAGTCCTGCCAGGTATTTAGGAGAGTGTTGAATTTCACTGCATTACACTGTTCCTCCGTGTTGTAAATCACAGTCCTGATTTTAAAGCAGGCCGTATTTGTGATCCAGTCTGCCTTAAATTGTATTCCCCTAAGAGTCAGTTTGTGGCTCAGCCTCTGGGTGGCAGTGTTTTTGGGTTGGCCTCTGAGGCTATACAGCTTCTCTATCCTTTTTTAATCCTTACCCTGCTCTGTGTTGGTGGGACTGAAAATCCCTCTATAGGCCAGACCCTGGTAACACCCAGGGACTAATCAGCTTGTTTTAATCCTTTATCTCATACAGGGTGGAATCTGGGTGTGGCTGTGCTCCTTGCCTGGGGGGCTGGAGGGAGGAATTCCACCCTCTGGAGGAATGGCTGCCCCAGTCCTGGGCCCAGGGGGGTCTCAGCACTCAATTCGCTGCCACCTCCTCCGGCTCCCCCTCTTTCCTCAGCCTCTCCCCAGATTCCCCTCGTCTGCACCTTCACCCTCTCTTCAGCACAGGTGAGTGTCTGTATCCGAACTGTCCTATGAGCCGGGTTCAGTGAAAACAAAGAAACAGACAAACGCCGGCCGGCCGCGGAAACGCTCCTCTCTTACCGGTCTGGGAAATGCTCCTCTCTTACCAGCACTGCATGATCTGGGAAACGCTCCTCTCTTATGGGCACTGCATGGTCCGGTCAGTTCCTCAGGATGCCCCCTGTAGTCTCAGTTCTCCGCAATCACAAAATCCAAATCTCAAATCTCCTGGCGCCAGCAAACCCGCGGAACTCCTTACCCCAGTCAGGGTCTGTGTCTGTCCCAAGAGACGCGGCTGTCTGCCATGCGGTCTCCCTCCGACCCTCTGGGCTCAGGTCTGGCAAACTTTCCTGCCCAGATCCCTGGTTTTTAACCTTTCCAGGGGAGGTCTGCCCTTCCCGGCTGCAAACCGTCTCACCAGCTGAGTAAATTTGCCAATTCGGGGTGGGTGTTATTAGTTTCAGCTGCTTACTCCGTTTGCTCCGGGACAAGACCTGGGACGCGTCTGCCTATATCGCCGCCATCTTCGAAAAAACCCTGGACCTAATTCTTTACAGGGCATAATTACATATGCTAATGTATTTCTGGAGTTACACCAGAAACAATTTTATTTATAGTGTGACATATTTTGATGCTGCCTAATTTCTTGATTACATAGCCTTTTTCAGAGTTAAAATCAACAATAATCAAAAGTGATACTTTTAAAAGACAATAGGCCCCAACCTGAAAATAATTTGTCATTGTTTCCCCCCCGTAACACATTTGTAGAAGTTTGAAAATAAACATCAATTTCATTTTTCTAAAAGTCTGACAAGGTAACTAAATAAATTTTGTTGCCTATACTATATTTCTTAAACAATGAACTCTACTGGATGGATATATGCAAAAAAAAATGAAACTGGACTACTCTCTTATACCATATTAAAAAATAAACAAAATGGATTAACAACTTAAATGTAAGACCTGAAACCATAAACTCCTAGAAGAAAACATAGGTAGTAAACACTTTGACATTAGTCTCATATTATCTTTGTTAATACATCAAATTAAAAACTTTAGAACGGCAAAGGAAACCATCAACAAAATGAAAAGACAACCTATGGGATGGGAGAAGATATTATCAAATGTGTAATATCTAAAATATATAAGGAATTCATATAACTCAATAAAAAAATTCAATTTAAAAATGGGCAAAGATCATGAAAAGACATTTCTCTAAAGAAGACACACAGATGGCCAACAGGTATATGAAAAGTTACTCAACATCACTATTCATCAGAAAAATGCAAGTCAAAATCACAATGAGATTGTCACCTCACACCTATCAAAATGGCTATTATCAACCAGTCAACAATTAACAAGTGAAGGTGAGCAGTGGACAAAAGAAAACCCTGGGGCACTGTTGGTGGGAGTGTAATTTACTACAGCCACTATAAAAAACAGTGTGGAGATTCCTCAGAAAACCAAAAAACAGAACTACTATATGATCTATCAATTCCACTTCTCCTGGAAATGAAAACACTAATTCAAAAAGATATATGCACCTCAATGTTCATTGCAACATTATTTATAATAGCCAACATATGGAAGCAACCTAGTGTCCATCAATAGATGAATGGATAAAGAAGATATAGTATATATGTACTTACTATGTAATGTTACTCAGCAATAAAAAAATGAAATCTTACCATTTGCAACAGCATGAATGGACCTAGAGAATATATACTAAGTGAATTAAGTCAGAAAGAGATAGGCAAATACCTTATGATTTTACTTATATGTGGAATCTAAAAGCAAAACAAAACAAGTGAACAAACAAAATAAAATAAAAAGTCTTAAAGAAACAGAGAACAAACTGATGTTTGCTAGAGAGGAGGGAGTTGAGGGAATAGGTGAAGAAGGTGAGAGGGAATATAGGCCAGTAATACTGTGATAACTGCATGGTGACAGATAGCTACTAGACTTAGTGTTGTGATCACATTGTAAGGTATATAAAAGCCAAATAACAAATGTTGTACACCTGAAACTGATCTAATAGTGTATGCCAACTATACTTCAATAATTTTTTAAAAATAAATCGTCATTACCTCAAAGCAAAGCACAGTTAGGGGTCATGATTTAATTGCATCAAACTAGAGTTAATTGCTGTATTATCTTGTTAGCACCCAGAGCCTTTAGGCCTCTGGAAGTCTAACTAAAACAAACAAGCAAAAAACCCCACAAAAACATGCTGTCATAAATCTTTTCTGAGATAGTGGCAGATAGGGATACTAAAGACACATACAAGTAAACACCATGCATTACATTTAACTGTTTCTTCTGAAGAAATTCCCCATATTGGTAATGGTTGAAATGAGAGTATTTCTCTACCCTGGCGTCACATGAGAATTACAGCAAGACTGTTAAACCAAAGCTTGGGCTTCACCGGGAATGGTTAAATTAGGAGTTGAGGGAGTAGGCCCTGGACATTGGTTGTGTACTTAAATTTTCCCCAGTTGATTCTAAAGTGAAGCAAACTTGAGGACACTGATCAAGTCTAGGGTTTGGTGTGTTGTGGCTGCTGGCCTGGATGGTTTGTTAAAAAAGATTTTGGGAGGAATGTAGCCATACCCATTAATACAAGTATTGTCGATGACTGCTTTGTGCTGCAACAGAAATGGAAGAAAACTTTTTGTATCGGAAAACAACGAAAGAACAGAGTAAGAATTCATTTGCCATTATCTCATGTTAAAACAGTCATATGTTTTTGCTTTTGCATATGCTATGCTTGATTGACTTAGTCTCTGATGGAGCACAGAAAATGTTTTTGTCAAAATCTCTCAAAAATGATAAGGCTTGTGTTTAATCCAGATATCCAAAAATCTATTGAACAAAGTCCCCTAAGCATTTGTTGTCATATCGGATTGCTGTGGTGAATATGCAATTTATGATCAAGCTAGTCAGTGAGAGTGAAAGGGGTGCCATTAATAGTTATACTTGGACAACAGGTATAATCTTAGAAAACAGGACAATTGCCACCTTCATTTTGATCAATAATGTGGATGAGCATTTTCTACTGGTTAAGAGAAAAATCCTCCAAGAAACTGGTTCTTCTACTGGTGAAGGGACAAGAGAAGTAAGACAGAAAACAGATCTCCCCTATTCCTCTACTTTAGTCCTACAATTAATCCTGAACTAAAATGCTTCTGAATCTTCTAGTCCTGCCTACACTAGAATGACATGCTTTCAAGAACATTAAGTTATGTGTGGTAGCCACAGCTTTGTTTTCCTCAAGGGTAGCAAATGGATGACTCAAGAAGTTTAATTAAGAGGTGACTGCTGGGGGCTAATTCCAGCAGATCATAAATGCAAGAAGTTCATCAAAAGGTTGGTGAACCTTGAGGCTTCAGCAGGGCTGAAGATACACATTATTGCCTGCTGCCAGACAGCTGAGGGCATTTCCCCAAACCTGAAAAATCTACATGTTATTACCTGCTGCTGGCCAAACAGCTGAACAGCCAAAGGCAGTTCCCCCAACCTGATACTTTACTGCTTACCAAACTTTACCTTTGATATGTGTATTTGCTTTGCTTTAGGGAAAAATGTGTGAATAAAAAGCTCTGGGTCCAGAGATTCAGGGAGAACTTAGTTACTAAAGCTAATCTCCATCTGGCTCCCCCATTGATTCCAAATTTATATTTCATGTCTAGTCTCTTTATTAATTTACTCACAGCCCTTCTCCAGATTCCTGAACCCTTCTAGATGCAGGAAAACACCCCAGCAGGTGACATTGCCTTGTGACTTCTAGTTTGTTTCTGGTTTTCCTTCTCTGTGGTGACTCAGCCAAGGTAAGGTGCACCCATTAGTTGAAACAATTCTTTTACATAGTTGGCTTTTCACGCTATGGGCAGTGGAACACGGGGCACAAAAATATGACATTTTTTTTATAGTGGCAGTTTAACAATTTCTGTTAATCCTCATGTTGTGGTTAGATGCCAGTACTCCACAAAGACCACAGTTTAAAATAGCAATTATTTTAAAGTATGTCTCTTTTGTACACCACTAGTAAATTGGATTATGTTTTCTGAGCCTCCCAGGAGCATTAGCCAAAGCATATCTAAAGCTTTTCCAGTATTATAAATCATCTTTATAGGCTCACAGATATTTTATAATAAAGGTTGGGATTTCCCTAATCTTTTTAATGTGAAATTCATGTTTCCTTCTCTCCATTAATCCTTATCCCATTTCTGTGACTCCACTCACACATTAAATCTATCTAGGCTATCAGCCAAAGTGGAATGCTTATTTACTTTTTCCTTAAAGCCCGTCTCTTCATCCAAATTACCCACAGTAGATTAGAACTCCGTTCTGACCTGGCTGCAAGAAATTGGGTAACTCGGTTTTTCTGAATTGTGAGCAGGTGATAGGCTTATAAATTACCCACTTGTTTTGTTTGGTATTAACTTATAAAAGGATGCCTTTTTTTTTCCTCCCCCAGAAACATATATGAAAGTTGTGAGAAAAATAAGGAAAGATTTTTGTGTACTTGAAATGAATCCAACATTAGGGCACATTTGAAAAACTGCTTATCATTGGCAATCTATAGTTTGCATTGTTGCATGTGGGCCTACACAATTATACAATATCTTAATTTTTAAAAATCCCCAATGTCAGTGTATTTTAATTCTGAGATCTATTTGGCTTTGAGAAAACTCTCTTCCAACCCCATTCATGAGAAAAAAACCAAAACTAAAACCAAACAAATAAGCATGAACCACTCTACAAAGAGCTCTAGTCAAATTATCAGCACCATTTTGAAGAGGGAAAATGTCATTAGAGTCTGAATCTATTTAAATGTGATTTTTAGTACCAAATCAGAATAATTATTGTTATTGGACAAATTTGCTTTGGCTTTGGTAAGAGACTATAATAGGCAGCATTCAAACTACTGTAATTTAGAATTTTAAGAAAATATTATTTGGTATAGATATAGCTCTGCATTACATCATAATAATCAACTTTCCTATCAACATGGTGCTTTTTCATATATTCATTAAAAATATATATATTTTATTGATTTTTTTTTACAGAGAGAAAGGGAGAGGGATAGAGAGTTAGAAACATCGAATATCCATCAGCTGCCTCCTGCACACCCCCAAACTGGGGATGTGCCAGCAACCAAGTACATGCCCCTGACCGGAATCGAACCTGGGACCCTTCAGTCCACAGGCCGACGCTCTATCCACTGAGTCAAACCGGTTAGGGCATCATGTATTCTTTTGTCTACGAGTAATGGACTATCTACATCAAGTTGTTTAACCAAAGTAATACAATTATCTCATACACCCCTCCCGTCCCCCCCCCCCCCCCACCCGCACCGCTTGCAACACACACACACACACACACACACACACACACAGAGTCCAAAAGCTGGGTGTTTTCAGGATTGGTTCAACAACTTAGTAATATAATGAAGGATTTCGTTCTGTTAGTATTTCAGCTCTACATTCTCTGAGAATTCTCCTGGACCTTAAGTTTATTTAAGCCTCTTGGATATAAGAGTGTAGCTGTAGTTTAAATATCACATGTAGACATGGCAACATTGACCATTAAAAAATGCAGTTTCCCTCTATATATCTTTTTTTTTTTTTTTTTTTAATAGGAAGGAAAACCTTTTCCAGAAATTTCCTAACCAACTTTCCTTTAGGTGCCTCCTGCTAGAATTGGGTCACATGCCTGTAACCTAGATGCAAGGAAATTTAAGAAAATGATGTGTGGCATTTTGAGACCCTGTAGTTGGATGTCATCCGGACTAGCAAAGAAGTGAGGAGGGGGAGGAGTATGACAGTTGGGAAGGCAACAGTTACCTACCAATACTTTATCACTTCCTATTACAGTTTTTGTAAAATAAAGTTACTAAGAATTAAATGCAATTTTATTTAAACTAAACCTTTTTTTAAAAAAAGGGATTAGCATCAATACATCACATATATTTGTATGAGATTCACAAAATAATTCTAATTAAACCTCTTGAATTTACTTCAAGTAAATTTTAGAAGTCCCCTTTAAACACTTTGTGATATTACTGTTGCAAATAATAAAGAACAATAGGATGTGATGAATTGAGAAACCAAATCACACTCTTTCAATACAATGTGGCAAAGACCAATCGACTAGTAAAACAAGGCCCTGAACATAGACAGAGGCACAATGGAAACCAATCAGTTAAGCAGACATCCGTGCTATAATTATATTCCTCAACAGATGTAGAGATGAAAACACCAGGCACCTGTTTTGTTCAAACTGAAGTTAGACTTTATAGACACAGTTTGAGAGGCGGCGGGCAACAGCAAATCATTGCTCTTCATTTGTCTTCATTCACTGTGCGCGCATCTAGGTTTTCCAAGGATGAGACAATCCATTCAGGGAAAGAAGAGACAACTAAAAAACACCAAACAACAAAACGGAGAGTTTACCTTTTTCCTATTCTGAAAAGTGTTGAAAGCATGTTTCTCTTTTCAGTGTTCTAGTTTTATCGATGATCAGTACAGGTCATTTCTCCCCAAACAAATAAGCTTCCATGAGAAATATTGCTGAACATCACTGCGAAATTAGGGACTTATAAGTCTTCACAGGACTTCCTTCATTGTTTTTATTCCTTGATTCCTCCTGTAACAGGAGAGAAAACAACTCTGAAACGCAAAGGAGACTTCTGATGGCTTGTTTCATAGGTCCCCAACTAAAGGCGTAGAGCCCAAGGCCTGCCGTATTTAACCAATGACAGAGGAGACCTTCAAAGTTTCACTGATCACCCAAATAAATGGAATTCTGGCTGCATTTAATTGAGGATTAATAGAGAATATAGAAATTACAGCACATTATTAAGGAGCATTTCACCTCCTGAAAGGCAAGGTGCTTTTCTAACAAAAGGAAGCACAGTACATTGAAATTTTCTTAAAGTAAAAAAAAAAAATTAAAAAGCTCATCCTAATGAGACTAGAGCAATGCCATTTTATTAATCTATTAATTTTTCAAGAATAAATGCTTTTGGTAGTCTTCATTATCCTAAAAGTCAAAATCTCCATTTCAATAAAGTGTTTTAAGGGGAGGTGAAGGGAAATTCTAATGAATATTTATATCTAATTCTGTCTGGATTTGGCTGGTGACAGGACACAGAGCCCTTTTATATGCTTTTAAAAATGTGTATGGAACCTAACGTGAAAAACAGGACTGGCATCACATTGAAATAGCCGGAGCTGAAAGTACTCCAATAGGGCATTTCAAATGTCTTAAAACAATCATTATTTTTCATGGTGACAAATGGCTTTCCCTCCAAGACACACAACAGCAAAACCAGTATTCATTTCATTACAGCTTAATTGCGCCTAAGATATTAGGTTTAAGCCTGCAGAGTATTGGAACCAGCAGCTGCCATCAAGAACCCAGCATCTGATTACTTCTCCTGTCAGTCAGTAAGTCAGTAAATATTTATTGAACACCTAGTGTACACTGTGATGAATTCTGGGGACACAGCAGTGAACAAATCATAGGTTCTGTTAACTTTCAGTCTTCTTTCTCTCTTTGTCTTTTGCTTTAGGATCTAGGGGAGCATTCTGAAACTTGTTTTTGAGAAATTCTCCGGTGATTCTAATGGACTAGGAAAAAAATAAACACCCACACAGACATATCTTTCAGGTTTCAGCCGAAGGATAGCTTCATCCAGAGAAATTTTCTAGATCCTCCTTCCTTCCAACAATACTCAAATTAGGTCAGGCTTTTGTGGGCTTCAATGTTATGTTAACTATTTCCTTCTGTTTATTTTAGTTTAAAGAAATATTTCATTCCAAGTACATGGAGGGCTGGATGACGGTAGAAGGCTGCTTTGAATTTCTGCTGTAGGTCTTCCTTCTGGTCTAGATCATCTAAAGCAAATCTAATAAAACTAGAGGCCTGGTGCATGAATTCATGAACAGATGGGGTTCCTCGGTTTGTCTGGTGATCAGGGCTGATTGGGGACCACGGGAGGTTGGCTATGGGAGCACACTGACCACCAGGGGGCAGCTCCTGCATTGAGTGTCTGCCCTCTGGTGGTTAGTACGCATCATAGCGACTGACTGACTGGTCGTAATGGTTGCTTAGGCTTTTATATGTATAGTCTGGCATAGATTACATGATGACATATCTTCCAGAGATGATATTCACAATTTAATCAGGACTTTCCATGAAATGTGATGCTCCTACTTGTGGACACAAAAACAATGGGAACTAAACTAAAAGTGATTAACATGATGATTAAGATCATTTGGAGATTATTTTATGAATCACTCTACGCATATTTCTAACTGTATTAATTTTCCACTCATCTCCCCTCTTTTGGGTTAATTAAAATAAATGGAAGGAAAGAAAATAAAAATTGGACATATAGGTTCTTTGATTTAATAAGGAAACAATAGAGATATTGTCAGTAATGCTTTATAAAATTAAAACATATGCTTTATAGAGGCAACTAATGATATTTAGCCACAGCATTTTCAGTTTTGCTCCTTTTTAAGTTTACTTGAGATCATTTTTCACTGCCTCTTTATCTGTCTAAACCCTTCATCCCTTCTTAGCATCCACATCACACCTTGGCTATGATTCTTGGAAAAATCATGCCACATGGTATTAACACCTCACCATTTCTAAGAAGAGCCTTTATTCTTCCCACCTTGAAGTACAGAAAGTATTGTAAGCAATACTTTATTAGCTTTTTAAAGATTTTACCTTCTTAGAGTAGTTTTAGGCTTACAACAAAATTGAGAGGAAGGTACAGAGATTTCTCCTATGCTCTTGCCTGCGCATATGCACAGCCTTTCGTAGGTCAACATCACTCAGTGGAATGGTACATTTCTTTACCAGTGGCGACCCACATTGACACATCATAATCTCCCAAAGTCTATAGTTTAACTTAAGGTGCACTCTTTGTCTTGTACATTGTATGGGTTTGAACAAACATATAATGACATATATTCATCATTACAATATATTTTCACTGCCTTAAAAATCCTCTGTGCTCTATCTATTCTTCTCATCTCTCCCACACTGTTTTGGTAGCAAATCTTTTTACTGTCTCTATCATTTTGCTTCTTCTAGAATGGCATATTGTTGGAACCATACAGTATGTAGCCTTGTTATATTGGCTAATTTCACTTATTGACATATATTTAAGTTTTCTCCATGTCTTTTCATAGTTTGATAGATTGCTTCTTTTTAGTGCTATATAATATTCCAATGTCTGGCTATGCCACAATTTATTTATTTTCCCTCTACTGAAGAACATTTTGGTTGCTTCCAAGTTTTGGCAATTAAAAATAAAGCTGCCAGTATGTTCAGACTGAGACCAGGCAGGAAAAAAAAAGCTGCCATAACATCTATGTATAGGTTTTTGTGTGGCCATATGTTTTTAACTGTTTGGGGGTATATTTCAAGGAGTGCAATTGATGGATTGTGTGTAAAGAGTGTTTTTAGTTTTGTATCTATTAGTTATGTAAAGAAAAAAATTGGTAGTCTTTCATGTGTTCATATGATTAAGTGCAGGGTTGTTGTTGTTTTTTTATTACATTATGTCTGTTTTATAATCAGATGATAGTTTCTGAGACACCTGACCATGGTGTTATTTTCTTTTAGTTCTTAAACATTTCAGCTCTGCAAAATTTGGTTAAAATTAATTATATTCTAAAACACATTAAATAATGGAATCTTTCTTTGAAAAGAACTATTAAAGTAGTTGAGTACAAACTTTCTAGGATAAACCCTATTTGAAAACAAATTATTTACACTAGAAATATATTTAAAAATGAATATACTGGTAATTACCTTCTTTAGGTTTTATAGCATAGGATGGAGGAGGAGAAGGAGGAGGAGGAGAAGGAGGAGGAGGAGGGAAAATAAAGAAACAAAAAGGAAAAAAAAGAAACAAAAAGGAAAGAAAAGAATATCAAACTTTTTTAAAGGAAATCTTTCTTTACTTTTCACCTAGGACAGATGGTATTGGTAAAGGGTAATAGGATCTTTTATCATGCTAACAACAATAATGAGAATGGTGATGATGAAGGTAAGGATGTGGTCAAAATCCTACATGTGAACCAAATCACTTTGAAATAAAAAGTAGAACCTTCTACTGTGAGATTTGAACACAGCTATGAAAATCACCCCCATTGTTTTTCACTTTTCTGTACCTTCATGATTATTCTTATGATCAGGAAGGAGTGCTGTGTGCTGTTTCAGTTAGCATAGTTACACTCTGAATGCAACCACTTCAAAACTGCCTTCGGTATATTTCTTCTTTTTTTCCTTTGAAAGTCAAAGTGAATGTCTTGTACTTTAAAGAGGTTAAAACCCATAATATTGATCCAGGCAGAAAGTATCCTCTGCATAGAATTTCCTTTCCAAGAAACTAAAGAAAACTTTATTCTTAAAGAATGCCACTTTGACCTATCTGTTCTATTGTCTTTTTGGAAACATAATAGGCTACAAGCTGTTCTTCGGCAAACTGAGTTTGTTTTGAAGTTAGATCTTGGTGCAAAGTGGGATTTTGTACAGACTACTCAGAGAAGCTGCAACGGAATGGGGAGCTGTAAATGTGGACTTGTGGGATGGAATTACCAGGCAGGTTTGGATCTTTAAGGACCCATTATTCTTCTTCAAGTTTGGCCACTAAGATGTAGTTTGATTATTGCTAAGTTCCTTTAAAGACAGTAAGCAAATACCTGAGTAAATCCCTTAGCTACCAGGCTTCCTGACTACAGTTCCTATGTATTCTTAGAAAACACCTTTCAAATCTTTAAATTTAAACTACTTATCCATTTCATCGCTAAAGATCAATGTATTCAGCAAAGAGCTGCTTACCATTCCATCTCCAGGGCACATCCTTTATCATAAAATAGAATCTGCCTTGTAACCTCAACTGATGTAATCCATCCAATGATTAAAACATGCCATGAAAGTAAATTCTCTTTCCTTCTTTACCACACATGCTAGTGTTAACCTTTCTCTAGAGCAAGTTCTTTTTATCAATGTCAAGCCTTCTGCCTAGTCCTTATAAAAAAAAAATCAGCAACGATGTAATGAGTACAAAATCAGCATTCATCAGCTATTGGGAAATATATAATTTCTGAATGTATTTTGCTCATTCAAAATTAGGATGCATTTGATTAATAGTTGATATAATTAATATTTAAATTATGTATTTTATTGCTCTCTAAACAGTGTAATCATATAATTTAAAAAAGATTTGATATAACTTATTGACTATTTTATATAGTCCTCCCAATAAATAATTGACCACATAATTATTGTACAGTTCTGAGAGTGTATGGTAACATTATGAATAACTACGCTGGGTCCTCAGATGTAACCAGGACTGCCCCTGGCAAACCAGGATGCCTGTTGTTTGGACGCCTGAAGCATGTTCTCCAGCTAAGGAAGAGTTAAGTTTCCTCAGCCAAGTAGCCAACTTTCTCCCATTTATATGTAGAATTCATATTTTCAAGCAAATAAAGCAATCAATTCCCCTTTCCTGCAAACAAGGAAACCTTGTCTAGTCAAATTTTCATGAATAACTTCTCCAGTGTGAATATAACTGAATTAATCTGCATTATTCCTCCACCAAAATGGGAGGATAATGTAGCAAGAACTTCTTGCTCTACTCTCCTGGCCACTCTTTCCACCACCTAAACATAATATATTACTTACACATTTGTTTTCTGATTTGTTTTCTATCCCCACACCTCCCCAAATATCATGTAAGCTTCATAGAGGCAAATACTTTGTTTGGCTTATTGCTGTATCCCCACTGCTCAGAACTTAGTAGGTGTTCAACAAGTATTTGTTAAATGAATGAGTGAATGAAGGTTTATATGCAGTAAATCTTATTTGGTTAAAAGCTGAAAGAAAGATAAGTAGGAGGAACCCTTGGCGAGCAAGTTTTGTAAAGCCACGGTTTCAGATGATGTTTAGGGCAGGTCCAGGATAGAATGAACCCAGCCAGGGGTAGATCAGCCTCAGCCAGAAGCTGCCAAGCAAAGATGGAGGTCCAGTGATGTCATATTTTGCAAGATCAGAAATGTGAATTTCAAGACCAGGAATGTGAATTTCAAGCCAATACCTAGAACATAGTGAGGGGGAAAATAGGGGGCACCCTGCGGGGGTGAGGGAGAGCTAGCAATCTGAATCTGTACCTAGTTAACCAGTATCCTAATGCACATTCTTGTTAACCTATAATTAAGTCACTGCCCCTTCCTATGGCAATAATCTGTTTTCCTAAATACTCCCAGTTTACAAGGACCACAAACCAAGAATTTAACAGCTTAGCCAGAGGGGAGTTCTCTGGCACCGCCCAGGCCAGGCTCTTAGCTGTGATCTTACTTTGCCATTCTAACTAACTTAGGTAGGGCTGCAAAAGCCCGGAAGTTAGGAAACAAAGACTCTTAGGAATATATATAAGAAGTAATCTCATTGTATAAGGTGCTCAGGCTTTGGATCTTGAATCCCCTGAGCCAGTAGCGCTGCTTTGAATAAAGCTTTCTTTTTTTTCCTGAATCTTCTGAGTACCTGTTGTGTGTTTTCCAGTTGCCTGGTAAATTCTGCAACAATAGCATGTTGGCTCTTTATTCTTTTTCATAATATTGTGTGGTGTAAGTAAAATACCTCTGGTTTTTGAATTGCACATTTGTGACCTCTGGTCTAATTCTAATTCCTTAAGTTGAAAATTCATTAGGATAAAGTAATTCTTTTTAATATATATAAATAATGCTGAGAGTATGAACCTCTATCATTCTCAATTTCAAAACCATAGCTTTGGTTATATTGATACCTCTACAGTTACCAGCTTCAGGAATGGGGAGACTTGCCTATGGCAGTGGTTCTCAACCTTCCTAATGCCGCGACCCTTTAATACAGTTCCTCATGTTTGGTGACCCCCAATTTCATTGTTACAAATTGAACATAATTAAAGCATAGTGATTAATCACAAAAACAATATGTAATTATATATGTGTTTTTCCGATGGTCTTAGGCGACCCCTGTGAAAGGGTCGTTCGACCCCCAAAGGGGTCGTGACCCAGGTTGAGAACCGCTGGCCTATGGGGGTGAGCAGGGGCTAACCTAGCCTATTTGAGAGAGTGGATCTTTTTCGAAGGCCCCTTTTCTTTATGACAAAATTATTTTTAGTAACTATCATGAAATAAAACTAATAGTAACCAGAAAAGCAATGAAAATTTATCTTTCATTAAATTTCACATATAGTCAAGCAAATTAAAAATTTAATGTTTAGAGAATTAAATATTATGTCTAACATAGGAAAAAAGTAATGAATTGATGCTTTTAAATAATATTAAATTCATTTTCTGTTAAAAAGAAAAACTATCTACACACTAATCTGTCACTCCATGAATAACATTACAGTTCTGTGTTCAAGTCTTACCTTGTGCACATTTGTCAACGGCTTTATTAAAATACATTTCTGCATATTCAAATTCTTTGACTAGTATAGCCAGATTGTTTAATCTACCTTTTCAGAGTGGATCAAAGAACACATTTTATTAATTTTAACTTCTCACTTTTTCTCACTTAAAGCAACATTATATAAATCCTTAGAAAACTCTTAAAAATATGAAAATATTTTGCAGAGATTTATAAAAATCTCACTTCACAATAAATTCAGCTATCCCAATACTCACCATGTCTTTATTTCAAATAAAGACAGCTTTAAATGTCGGTGCAGTTTCAAATGTCTGTGTAGTCAAATATTTTTAAATAAAATATAATTTCAAATAAATAAAAACTCAAAGTGGCTACATAGAAGGACCATAATTGAAGTAACAAATGCAGTTTCTTTATCTTTACAATTATATTGCTACCGTTGTTTATTTAAAACCTACTGTTCAAGCAGGAATGTATAGTTTCAGAGAAGGCAGAAATTGAACTCAAACTGGAAGGATTCTGAATCTTCTTGAACATGTATAACCAGTTCTCCAAATATTCCTCCATTTAGAATACAATGGTTATCAAAGGATAAGCATTTCTAAAACTTCTAATTTGAAGCTTACATATTATTAAAACTCAATAGTACCCACATCAATTGTTGAGAACTTATAGTGACAAAAGATGTTTTGAGATAGGGGTAGTTTATCATTGACCTTATTTAGAATTGTTGGATCTAGGTGAATACAAAACCAAACCAAACAAAAAAATAACGTGTTTTAGTTGGTTCTATTATTATTTTTGAATTCTCTACAGACTTTGTACCCTAACTTTGGCTGCACTGGAGTGGACAGATCCCATTGCCACCCTTGAATAGTCACAGAGAAGGAGTAGTAAGTAGAAGGAGGAAAAGAAAAATTGAGGAAGAGCATACTATATCCACATCACCTTTCCCATAAGCTCCCACTCCATTCTCATGGGAGGTATTTGCACAATGTCTTACAATTACCCTCTGGATCTGATTTTCTACATGTGCTAAGGTAAGTATTGTTTTTATTAAAAGAAGAGGCATTCACTGAGGATGTTTAAGTAACTGAGCTCTGGTACTCCTCATCTAATTCAGGTAATTTTAGTTCCCTTTGCTCCCTAGTGGTTGAATTCAGGGCTACCATCGTCTGCCTATTCTTGGACCCAGAGTTTCAGAAAGCTGTGGTTCTTATTTCTGGTCTATAAGACTGTATATTGTGTGTGTTTTGTTTGTTTGTTTGTTTGTTTGTTTGTTTTTTGAGTCCAGGTTTGGTTTTCTTTCCTCTTTTGCATTTTATCTTGCCGTTAATCTGTTTTTCAGCATGGGTGGGTCCAACAGAGCTCGGACTGAGAGCCAGCTTCTTGATTTTCCGTTGGCATGTTCATATGTGTGCACATTTCTGAGGTTATTAAAAACTCTCTGCAAAGCTCTGAAGTGAAACACACTAAACTCATTACGATGGTTTTCTCTGGGGAGATGAGGAGAGAGCCCAAATTGGCAATAGTGTCAAAATTACTTTAACCCTATGTAATATTTTAAGTTTTAAGGGAGACTGTAGAAATATATTTTCAGTAATTTAAAATTGACTTAAACATTAATGAAATAAAACATAATGAGAATGAGGAATGAAGGAAAGTATTTTATAAATACCTAATGCTTTATTCTTTTTAGTTTTTAACTTAGAAGAATGGATTTACCTTTATTAAATCTTAACCCATCTATTAATGTAATATTACTTTAATGGAACTCTAAAAATATTAAAATATATATATATTACATTGCTGTGCTTCTTGCTTTTATATAAGATATTTAAACTTTAAAAATTGAAAAATTATTCACAAAGTTTAATTTGCTGAAATATTATAATCAACCATTTACTTTACCATGATAAAATCTACAGATAGAAGTGTACTTCTGTGTCACCACTTTCCTGAAAGTAATCAATTTACTCAGAAAACTCATTTCTTTGTGGTTGTTCTTATTCACTGATACATAACATCATCCCATAATGTCTTGATTGGATTGTTAGGTAGGATTTAAACGATTCACATATGATTCTGAAACAAAGTCTTCATTTTAAGAACAGCTCATCATGATTCATATTCTGTGCCATATTTTAAGAAAACAAGAAAGAATAGAGCAGCCACTACAAAAGCAGATGGGACAAATACTTTAGAAGCTGTTTTGGTCCCTATAAGTGCTGTGGAACCACCTGGCTATAGAAGCAAAGGAATGCTCACCATGACTGTCTTGTTGGAAGGACTTCTTTTAGAAAATAAACAGGCTCAGCTCTTTCTTCCTCTTGTCTATGGCAATTGAGTGAATATCCATTTTCTAAAAAGCTGCATTGGTTTTTAAATGTAAGTTTAAGAGACTAAAGGCTAGGGCAGTGATGGCGAACCTTTTGAGCTCGGCGTGTCAGCATTTTGAAAAACCCTAACTTAACTCTGGTGCCGTGTCACATATAGAAATTTTTTGATATTTGCAACCATAGTAAAAGAAAGACTTATATTTTTGATATTTATTTTATATATTTAAATGCCATTTAATAAAGAAAAATTAACCAAGAAAATGAGTTCGCGTGTCACCTTTGACACGTGTTTCATAGGTTCGCCATCACTGGGCTAGGGCATAACTTGCTTTTTACATCATTTAAAACCATTATTGGATATCCGAAAGGCTCTTCTTCCCAATTCTAATTTTAATGCCATAATTATATTACAGGTTTTCAAAGAATATTAGTACCTGGGATTTACACTGAAGCAAAACCATTTATAGTTCTATCTATGGAACCAAAGACTGATATGAATTTAATAAGACTCCAAGGAGTTATATTGTTTTTGAACCTTTTCAGTGATATATCAATTATCTATTGCAGATAGTGTTCCCTAATCTGACCTACTGAATCAGAGACTCCAGGGAAGGACTTGGAAATCTGTATGTATTAAACAAAGGGCCCTAATTGATTCTTATTATTAGGGAAGCCTGGGAACATTGCTCTGAGTTAAGCTTTACAATCAATAAAGAACGATGACACAAAATCACTACATCTGAAACACTGTGTCTTGATTGCAAGTGCTATATCATCATGTCTAAAGAAATAAGGATACATCAAAAAGGAGTTGGTTGGCCACAGAAGCACTGAAAAGAGCTTCTCAGAGACAAAGAATGGCAGAGCTCAGGGCTCTCTCAGCTTTAAGGAGGGAAGAAAGTTTTCAGAATCAAGAATGAGCCTTTTGAAGGTGTATCCTGCTATGGAGATGAATGCTTCAGGCTCCAGCAGCCTGATGACATTAAATGTTGGAATCATCTAATTAACTCAACTTGCCCCGAGTCTCTGCTCTGCAAGCAACCTTCTGATTAAAGCTTGACTTCCTATACAGTGTGCTTGTGGGGACTTCCTATATAGTGTGCTTATGGAGACAGAAAATGCACTGGCTTGGTGGGGGGAGGGAGGTAGGAATGGTTAATTAAAGTTCTCCTTGTAAATCAGTAATCAGACACTCAGATTTTACCCATCAGTGCTCTGGACCTTCATGTGAGTCCATCCGTGGCTGATAGATCCCCTGTAAGCTGATAGGCTGTGATTCTGAGCCTGCAGAGCTGAGGTGAAGTGAAAGGTGGGGTCTGTGTTTCTGTGAAGAAGAGACCTACCTGGACAGACCTGCCACAGCCTCTAGCCTTTGAAGCTTTTCCTTATTTGCCTTTCTGATGATGATGCCTTTCCCTGTAGCCCAAGGCATTTACCTACTGGGGGTTAGAGAGGTTTGGGGATTATAAGGGAGGAAATTTAGGGAATTAGAAAAATTCCAGAAAGGCTGTGGAAGAAAACAAGGTAATACTTAGTTTATGACAAACAAAATAGGAATATGCAGAACTGAAGGACAGGGTATTATTTTAAGAATGGATTTGCCTAATTTATCTGACTTTCCACCTTACATTCCGTTTTGTAGATTAATAGTTTATACTGGAAAACTAGAAATGAGTTCAAGGTCACAACGTTTTTTTGTAATGTAAAGAAATATACAATTTCAGTCTTAAAATTTGCTGTTTATTATAGAAGGGGGATCTGATGTAGAGAGGGCTTTCCTGCTTTCCATTCTGGGGAACTAAGGAAAGGAGAGAGAGGAGGCAAGATGAGAGAAGGATGAATTTAGTGCTAATTTTCTACTCTCTGTACTCTGACAACAGAGTATGTGTGTGTGTCTCTTTGTGTTAAATAGTCATTAAATTGGCTTAATGTAGAAGGTAAGCTACTGTATGTCACTCTGGGACATGCCACATCAAAGTAGACTAGACTGCACAGGACGGTACATTAAAGGAGATGTTGGGTCTTGGCTTGGACACCTGCATTTGACTGTGGCATAGTCTCTGACTTGAGAGCAGTGTCCCTGTCTTGTCATCCAACCTGGTAGGACTAGGTGACCTCTGAGCTAAGGGTAACCTGTGGTGCCTATGGAAGAAATGGAACATGTAACAAACATCCAAGAAGCACTACCAGATACTGACCAAGCCAAGAAAGACCAGATCATAAGCTATGAAAGTCCAGGCTTCAGCCATTAATCCTAACAAGGAAAATAGTACTCAAGGAACAGGGAACATTATCCAACCCAGAGACCATCAGAGGCACAGGGCACTATCCCTGGCAACCTTGATCCTTTCCTGCCCCCATTAGGGTATATAAGCTCTCTCTTCTGATAACTAATAATTTTCCAACTACTACCCATTTCTCTGCTCCCCTTCCCCTTACTCTCTTGAAAAAGTCAATTATATACTTCACCTCCACTTTTCCTTCTATTTTAAATTAAGGTCATTCCTGAGGTTTTCTTTTTCTATCATTCCACAGAAACTTTACTTGTTAAGGTCACTCATGAATATGTCAAATCCAATGGCTAATTTTCAGTTCTTATATTAATTTACCCAAACAGCTGTCTAGATAATGTCAGTGACTCCTTCCTTTTTAGAAACACCTTTTGTGTGTGTGTGTGGCGGGGGGGTGGGGGTGGGGTGGGGGGGTGGGGGGTGGGAGTGGGCTGAGGAGAACTTGCATGTTACACATTCTTTTCCGAATGTTCCTTCTTTACTTGAAAAAATAGTGTAATGCCTCAGGATGCTCTCTGGAGACTGTTTCTCTGCTTTAGGTGCACCCATCTCCCTGAATATTCCCATCCAGACTTGTAGCTTGAATTTTCATCTAATATATATATATATATATATATATATATCCATGTTTAAAGGCTGTTAAATCATATTGTTTACCCATATCTTCAGAAAAAAATCACTTCTACTGTCATGGTAAATAGCCTGCTTCCCTATTTATAATGGTCTGGCCCTCTAGCAACGTCAGCTCGAAATTATAGCTAATTTGCCTACAAATGTCAGGTGGTCATAATAATCTGGCCACTCAGTGTATATGCCAATGACCACCACAGTTTTTTCTCCAGTATGGACCTTTTCCTGGACTCCAGATGTATAGATCCATCAGGGCACTCAACATTTCCTCGAGATTGTCTACCAAGCATCTTAAACTTAATGTACTATAAATTTCTCCCTAAGCTCTTAATTTCCCCCTTAAGCCTGCCTTTGTCTCTCCACTTTCACCATTTTTCAATAATGCCAATTCCATTTATTCAGCTGCTCAGATCAAAACTCTTGAATTCATTCCTGACTGCCCCCCCTTTTTTTTTTTTACATATTCCTCACTAACCTGGCAGTGAGTCCTGTCATTTTTGCCTTCACCATAGAGTATAAGTAGAATCTGACTTTTTCTTACCGGCTCTGCTCCCACCTTATTCTGCTGCACTGGTTTCCTGGATTTCCCTGACTTCCACGTTGCCTCACTACAGTGTGTCCTCCACAGCTTTCAGAGTGGTCTTCCACGTGTGGCTGGATCCTGCGGTTAAAAAAAAAGTCATCAAGTTTGTTTATTATTCCATTTGTCAGTTCTGCCTGTCTCTGTTTGACTTTATCTAATGTGCAACCTCTTTCTTATATTATGGATATGATGGCAACTGGGAGCCCTGGACTCATCTCTACTCAGTAGAGCAATCCCAGGAAAAGGAAATAGCTCTCCCAAAATTTAAATATTAATACATATTTAACAACTTTGCTGCAGTCACATGTCAATCATGCACCAAATCATCGGTCCTGTGCCTGGGAGGAAGTGGAGCCACCATCATGGACAGCCTCATTGAGACAACCTTGAACAGAAGAAAGTCAACCACAGAAATCATAACATGACTGGGACAAACAAAAAGATAGTTAGCCACTATAATTTAATACATTGTGTTTTTTTAAATAATTTTATTGATTTTTTACAGAGAGGAAGGGAGAGGGATAGAGAGTTAGAAACATCGATGAGAGAGAAGCATCGATCAGCTGCCTCCTGCACACCCCCTACTGGGGATGCGCCTGCAACCAAGGCACATGCCCTTGACCGGAATCAAACCTGGGACCCTTCAGTCCCCAGGCCGATGCTCCATCCAGTGAACCAAACCAGCCAGAGCACACTGTGTTTTATGAAGAGAGTTATTTAATCCCCTTGATCCTATTTCTCCATCTAGGGACAATAACACTTCTCCGGACTGCTATGAGGTTCAAATGACTTTATACATATAAAGTTGCTTTGTGAAAAATGCAATTATAAACTCTGTAGTATAAATGTTGGCTATCAATAAATTGAGGTTAGTCCATCAGTGGCTGATAAAATAGCAATAGATACAGAGGTTGACCTATAACTTTTAACAATGGCATAGGTGTAAACAAAAGGCAACCAAAGGGTTAACATATTTATCAGAGGGAGACAAAGGAAAATCAAGTTGACAATCAGGTGAATAGGGTTAATTACATACTTCAGTGAGTAATGACTACAGGTACATATTTTGCAAAGAATTATTGAAGGGAAAAAATGTTCTCAAACAAGGCTGCAACCCAGGTGTTGGCCAGGGCTGGTTTGTCATCCATGTGCTCAACTGAGAAGAATCTATTTCCAAACTCGGCATTCAGTTTCCTGCACATCGTCCGGTTGAGGGTCTCGGTTTCTTGCTGGCTGTCAGCTGGAGTCCACCTTTGCTCCTTGTAGTTGTTGGCCAGAGGCTGCCTGTAATTTCTTGCCAGTGAGCTTCCCCAACATGGCCTCTTACTCTATTAAAGCCAGCAAGGGAGAGAGGCTCTTAGTAAGACATGTTACAATCTTGTGCAATGTAATTCCCTTCTGACCAATGGAAATCACAGGTCCCCACCACACTCAAGGAAGGGAATTGATCATTCAAGTACATGAGAACAGGAAGTGCTGAGATGATGATTTCATTCTGCTATTTGTTGGAAATATTTTTTTTTTTTGTTCTCCCAATTTTACCTACCCCAGGCTACCTTATTTTTCTTTTCCACTCTTACTTTTCAACTAATAACCATGCCTTGGAACTCTTCTCACACATGCTCTGTGGGATCAGAAGCTCCATTCTGCACATATCAGAGGCTCTCGGTCTCATGGCCTCCTCTGCCTCTAAGCTTCTCCTTCTCTGTGGCAAAGCAGTTATTGCACTCCTTTCAAAGAAGACATTAACCTATCCCTTCCTCAGTTTCCACTAGATGCTCATGCACATAACGCATTGTAAATGTGGCTGACATCAATGAAAATGTAGAGGTAATGAGGGAAATCCACAGCATGGCTGCACAGCAAATGAAGGCAACCACACATTTGATATTCATCGTTTAAAAGTCCATTAAACCTCTCCACTTCCTCACGAGACTTTGATCTCTGTCCAATCCTCAGCCTTCCACCATCTCACGGGTTCCTCCTTCCTCCACTTCCTTTCTCTCCTTTCCCTTTGCTTCTCTTCCTTCCATTGCTCAGAAGCAAGCAACCAACCACCACAATAACAAACACAATGAACAATAAATAAATCCCAAGTCTCTATATTCTTTCATAGAATTTGACTTTTTTTTTTTTTTTGGTTGTATGGACTCCTGAAGACATATCCTCTCAGAGTCACACCTTCTATTCCAAAGGTTTATCTATGTATTATTTATATTCTACAAAGACATTTTCTATCCCAAGAGAAATTCTGTTGCCATCTGTTAAGATGCATATTGTTAGTCTGGATATATTACAAATTAGGATGCATGTTCTGATAGAAAAGTATGAGGGTCAATAAGTACAGTAGTAGCCCTAGCTGGTTTGGCTCGGTGGATAGAGCTTCAGCCTGTGGACTAAAGGGTCCCTGCTTCGATTCTGGTCAAGGGCATATGCCCAAGTTGTGCCTCAATCCCCTGTCGGGGGAATGCAGGAGGTAGCTGATCAATAATTCTCTTTCATCATTGATGTTTCTATCTCTCTCCCTCTCCCTTCCTCTCTGAAAAAAAAAAATAAATGCAGTAGTAGAATGGGGTGGGGGACTGAATTTAAACTGAGAACAAGGAAGGAAAGCTGCTCAAAGAAAGAATAACATTTCTGAAGACTGTTAGCTAGGCAGCAAGAGTTGGGGCACAGCATTTCAAATAGGGGGAGCAACATAGGCAAAAGCCTGGAAAAGGGAGGGAGCATGGCTTGGTACACTAGAAAAACTGAAAATCCCAGAATGGCTAAATGTTAAAGAGGAAGGGAAGGATGAAAGGGATGAGAATGGAGAAAAGGATGAGGGTGGACAGTAGGAGCACATACATGGGACCTTGTAGGCCACGTGGCTCTAGTTTTTAGGTCCCTGGCTCTCCCCTAACAAATAAAATGACTTCGTGAATAATTTTTTTTGAACCTTGAGTTTATTGATTTTTGAAACAGAAACAGTTGTGCCAAAGCTGGCAAATTTGTACACACACACATACAGCGCGCGCGCGCGCACACACACACACACACACACGCAAATGTTACACAAAGCACCTTCCCTGAGGGCCATATAATTTGGCATTATTACAAAGTCAATCAATCTTATAGCCATTGAGATGATTCTGGGTCAGCTGGGTAATTAGCTGAAAATTATCTTCATATTCATTTTTTCTCCACAGGAATCTTTCCTGCAGAGAGACCCAGAATACGAGGCTTTTTGTAAGAGCTTAAAAAACAAACTTGCCTGCCAGCAGCACATGGATTCTCTATCAGTTTTCAGGATTTGTATCTGCCCAGCTGACACACCTGTTTTTCCCTGAAGAGAAAGTAGCGTCTTGCTCTGCCCTGTGCCTGCCTATTGTCAAGGCACGTCAGGAATACATCTAAGTTCTGTTTACCACCAGGGCAAACTGCCTTCCTATGACATTCTTGTAGAAAGCCATTGTGGGGGGTAGGGTTCAGTCTGTCCCCAAGTGTTTGCAGGAATGGAAAATGGCATCGTGCCCACTGCTTACTGCCAATGCTAATCTGGCCCTTAGCACATCACAGCAGATTCATTTATTCATGATGATTTTCGTTCTGCTATTTGTTGGAAATATTTTTTTTTTGTTCTCCCAATTTTACCTACCCCAGGCTACCTTATTTTTCTTTTCCACTCTTACTTTTCAACTAATAACCATGCCTTTTAAGGTTTCTTTTTATTGAAAGTAATAAATTAAGACATTCATCTTCAGGTGGTCCATCTTTGCATAAGAACCACCAGAATATACATTAGCATGCTCACAGCATTGAGTAGATAGGAATTCATTTCAGTAGCAACAACATTCAGTAACCTTAGGAAGAAAATTCTCCATGTATAGTTACTTGCTAGTCTTACACAATTGTAACTTTCTATACAGTATAACACTTTCAAATGAAGATGTCCTAAGGAAGTGGCATCTTCAAGGGAGTGGTGCCTTCCGCAGTTCTTCCTCAAAATGAAGCCATTGGCTTTGCTGCGATCGGGCTTGCTGGAGGTCTCAAGACTACAACCGGTCATCCTGTGATTCAACACTTATGGTGGAGCCTTGGATACTGGTATCAACATTTCCATAGGATTTCTGGTCTTTGGCAAAGTTGATGAAAACCTGATTTTTTCCCAAGGGAAATAAAGCCATTAGTGCTTGATAAACCAAAGGAAGACATATGGTTCATTCACACACACATACACACTTGGAGGAGCAAATAAAAAAGATTAGATTTTATAGGGGGATGCCCACACATATATATACACTCTTATTAGGAGTCCTTCCTTTAGCTATTCAAATTTAATTAGGGTTTGAAAATAATACCTATATCTACAACTATAATTATGTTTATAATCATAATAGAAATCTAAAATATGTAGCTACTTATCTGTACCTGAAAGCTCTACATCAATATCTCTATCAAGCCCAAACCGGTTTGGCTCAGTGGATAGAGCGTCAGTCTGCAGACTGAGGGGTCCCGGGTTCGATTCCGGTCAAGGGCATGTACCTGGGTTGCGGGCACATACCCAGTGGGAGATGTGCAGGAGGCAGCTAATCGATGTTTCTCTCTCATCGATGTTTCTAACTCTCTATCTCTCTCCCTTCCTCTCTGTAAAAAAATCAATAAAATATGCTTTAAAAAAATATCTCTATCAAGTATAAACAAGGAGACCAAACCAAACCCTTATCAAATGCTTGTATGGTGATGTTGAGAGAAATGCACTAATTTCAAGAGTTAGTGCACTAAAAAATAAAATTTGTATAAAAATCTCATATTAACATTATTTTCAGTAAGCCAATTATTTAATAGGCAGACATTTATTACTTTGCTTAAAATTATTAAATCTATTAGTCAATGATTCTTCCAGAAAAAATGGGAGTCTATTTCATGCCAGATATGGTGCTGGTAGTTGGTTACAAGTCAAAGGCTAAATATCCTGTGTTAGAAAAGCCATCCTTTTCTAAAACCCCATAGAAAATTGTCCATAAAGTGCAGCACCATTTATTGACTCAGAGGCCCCCACGCCTCACATTCTGACCCATTACAGGGGTAGATGAAATAAAATGTTCTATACATCAGGTTGGCTGAGCCAAACGATTGAAAGGTGATGAAGGATGCACCATGAAGCCTTGAGTTATTGAATATAAATGTAATTAAGACATGATATGAGTAAAACAAAAGAGTTCTGCCTTTGCCACTTTGATTGCCCAGAATCTAGCAGACCTAAAAATCTGCACCAGATTCTCTCCAGATACCCCATATAGTATCAAATTCAGGAAGCCAATCAAGGGAAATGGTATTTAAGAAACCTATCAAGGAGAAAGTAAGGAAAGCGGTTTGTTTTACAGTGAAACTATTGTTTTGTTGCTTTACATATGCACATAACTTGATGGCTATAGATGTCTGTAGAAAGGAAAAAAAATCTCCTTTTCTCACCCTGACCAGTTTGGCTCAGTGGGTAGAGTGTTGGCCTGCGGACCTAAAGTCCCAGGTTCGATTCTGGTCAAGGGCATGTACCTTGCTTACAGGCTCCTTCCCTGCCCAGGACATGGTCAGGGGCATGCAGGAGGCAACCAATCAATGTGTTTCCCTCTGTCTTTCCCTCTCTCTAAAAATCACTGGAAAAATATCCTCGGGTGAGGATTTTAAAAAAATCTTTTCTCTAGTAACAATAGTTAATGCTTTTAACATTTTTTTCTAACATCCCCAAATCTGGTTAGAAATCAATTAAATTTTTCAGGTGTGAGATTAAATGTTGATTTAACTAAAGCAAATAGAATGTCACTGAAAGGAAATGAACACAATGTGTAGTAATTAATGTGATAGTGTGCACAGGGGTCATGGCCTCCATCTTACCTCCTCCAGAGTAGTCTGGCTCACTAAGAAGTTTGTGATATTTAAAGCAGTCTTGTTGGTTTCCAGCAGATCAAAAATGTTTGCTACTCCTCCTGCCGTGACTGGCACGTGATACTCCAGCATACTGAGGTGCTGATCCTGTGGGAACCAAAGGAAAAAAATGTATTTTGCAATGTCAGGTAATATTGACTTGACTAGTCATATTTGAGCAAGAGCCAAGGAAAATACTGAAATTTATTCCACTGGAAATGACACTACAGTGTAAATAATGGGTGTGTTTTTGAAACTAACAGCTTGCAAAGATGAGATGGAAAGTTTTATGAATGTCAAAGAGAAAACAAATTAAAAAGCTAATGAAAATTCCAAAGCATTTTACATTAGCGTGCACTTATAAAGTCATCATGGTCTTACCTGCAAAAAAATATTATGGGATGGTAGTTCAGATGTCAGATTATGCTCTCAGCTCACATAAGCTTTTTCAGAGATAACATTTAGAAATTTCATTTTTTAAATGTTAAAATTCATCTAAAGGGCCAAGGATTAGTTGTTCAATTTATATTGGCTAAAGAGGCTAGATTGCAACAGCATTTCCTAGGAAAACCTCATTCAAATAACACTATATTTTTTCACACCTGACCCCAAAATTCTCTTCAACTTCTTTATGTTAGTCAATACATAGGATTAGCATCTACTTAGTAATCTATTCTCATTTCCTTGGAGCATCTCTAACACCTGGCTTTTCTGCATATTAAATCAGTTATCATATCCCATTTCCTTTTCATCTAAAACAGCTTTCCAATTTCAACTTTCCTCTCTATTTGCACCATCAGTATCATTAACCTGAGGTTCATCACTCCAGTTCTGAGTTACTGCGACCACCTCTTCAGAAGCCTAGAAACTATTTACACTCACATACTGGCCCAAAAGCAGCACGGTAATCTTTTCTAAACACTAGCTTAATCAGGATGTTGTCTTGCTCCAGAATCTACCCCTGGAACTATATGGGTTAAATCAGGGCTGTGCATTTCAGTCTGGCTTTCCAGACTTCCCTTGTTGGAAACCCCTCCTCTCAGCCCTTTGCTCACTGCCCAGCCCCTCTCATTGACTTATTTTCACATCACACCTGTCACTATAATCAGGATCTTACTTCATTTTACTTCCAATTTGTTGTTCCTGCTATTTCCCTTCTAGATATTTAGAAACCACCAGATGCTTGTAAAGGATGGTCTGTTTAAAAAGAAATAAGACTTTTATCATCACTGCATTTGTCTTGTGTAGCCCCGGTCCATGAGGAACAGACCAGGGCGAATGTAATCTCATCATTCAGCAAATAAGCAGGAACTTCAATCCAGAAATTCACGGAAAGAAAAGCACTATGACCAACGTGATTTGTGCAAGAAACGGGTCCTTTAGTTTTTTAAACTTGATTTTAATTTAGATGATAGAAAATGGGCTTTGATAAGAATTGTAAAAGCTATTATTTCCTGAAGAAGTTAGCTAAAGCTTGGGAGGTTGAGGAAAAGGTATTTTGTAGAGATAAAAGAATTGTTTTTAAAAACGTATTCTATTTTGTTCTCTCCAATCACTTCACATTAATATGGTGCCTTACAGGAATGTCTTTGTAGATATTTTATCATTTATTTCTCATGCCAATCTTGTAACGGAGATGCCATTATTGCTACTTTACAAATGAGAAAAATGGGGCTCAGAGACTTTAACTGTCTTGCTGGAAATCACACAGGGAGAACTTGACTTCTGCTCAAGACTTCCAATTTCTTTTCATCACTCCACACATGGTTTCCCTTTACAACAAGTATTTGCTATAATCATTTTGTTCAAGTTCCTGTACATAAAAGCTGTTATATAATTATAACCTTTTTTTCATAAAGTGCACTTAAGTTTGAACTAGGTGAGATACATAGGTGTATATCTGTAGGGGTCCATTCTGTGGATACATATACTAGTAAGATGGAATTCATTGAATAATGTGGGTTTAAGAACTTGATTCCAAGTGGTTCTGCTCAAACCTTTGTGGGCTTATCTTTTAATTGCTTCTGGCTGTGCCATTCTGGAATTCTTTTTCTAAACAGAAATAATATCTGTCATCCCTCAGTTCCCTAATGTATATATCTGGTAAACTAGTTATGTATACAACTCGGAAAGTAATACAGTATGGTCATAAAGCCTTTGTGAGGAAGAAATAAATGAAGGTGTGTGAAAAGATGACATTACTGTTAATAGCTACAAAAATATAATTTTTGTGATTATACAAAAATGGGTTTTTGAAGATTCTATATGAAGAATAGAATAATTTGAAGTTCCTATTTATTTATGCTAAGTGGGCTTCAGAGTATCTTATATAAATTTAACTAATGAATATGTTAAGATTAACCAATAAAGCTGTGGTCAACTTGAAAAGGGCAAATGTCCACTACAATATTGGACTATCATGACCAGTCAATTTAAAAAGGCAGGAAAATCTCTTACTTACTTTTAAGTATGTTTTTGGAAAGTGCAGTTGCATGAACCTTGTGAGGGCCTCCATGCTAGCTTTGGTATTCTTCACATGAACCTTGACAGTAAATCCTCGTCCAAACCTAGAAAGCGAAAGTGCAAAACACAATATAAGTTCCATTTTGCTGAAATAGCTCCCCTGGAGTTCTAGATAATGAAACAGGACCCAAACTGACCGTTAGCGCCCCTTTTCTTATATAAAGACTGTCATTTTGTCATAAATGTTCGGGGCATGCTGCAAACTGGAAACAGTGAACTGCCACCGTTTTTTAAAATTTATTTCTACCGTTATACAAAGTCAAACTCTTTGGACAAAAGCTGCATTAGAAAAAAAAATATATAAAATCTTGGCTTTTTTGGATACCCATGAATTGACAGTTGACATTAATTTCTGGGGTGAAATACTTTCTAATTTAAAGTAAACAAGGTCTTGAGAGGTAAGTCATTGGGAATTTGGTGTCAATGGTAAAGATTAAAGTCATTGGGTTTTAAACATAGATAAAAGTAGATATACTAGCTAACTGTTAGCACCAAGAGTAGAGTTTATATACAAGTCGAGAGCAGCATATAAGGTCTCTTCCATCCTTTTTTACTTATCTTGGTTAATACTATCATATAAGAAAGACAGTTGTACAGATAAAGTTATAACATCATGAAGTTTGGAAATACATATATATATATATATATATATAAATTCATATGCACTCTGGCAAATATAAAATATTTCATTTTAATTTGTTAGTATGATATTTAACCACATTACCCCAAAATATTACTGATTAAAAGGTTTTCAATGAGATAAAAAATGTTAAATAGCTCACTGGAAGCTTGTGCAAATGAACATATTAAATAAAAGTTTTTGCCTTCCTGTACTTGTCAAAGTCTAATTTGTTATTTAGTAAACTCCTGAAACTGCCTTTTGAGGTTATATTGGTTGTGGATTAATTTTTTAAAGCTCTTAGGCCTTGTAAGTTTTGGGGTTATTAACTAAAAATACATCCAACCCTCACTAAGATAATTTAACTTTAAAATGAGGCAATGATTAAATTATCCATTCCAATTCTACTACTCGTTGCAGGGTAGGCTGCTGAGATCATCCTTGGAGGTGAGCATTGTACTGTCAGATTGATTACCCTACTCCATATGCTAAACACACATTTGCTCTTCACCTGCTCTTTATATGCTGCAAAGATCCAATGCACTGGAACCTCCCATTCACCATGATGGCCAGCCTGGTACAGAGAGCTTCACATTCTTCCATGCTGAAAGGCAGACAGCACAACCATATCAGAATTCTGGGCACAGAAAATTGGATTTCCATTCATGAACAGAAATTAACTATTTCATTATGGCACTTTAGAAACATGATTTTAGTTCCTTAATTTGGCTTTTCCCTTGAAGAACTAAAAAAAAAACTTTTTAAATATCAATTAAATGTCTTCACATAGGGTTTATTACTGCTCCTTCTTAAGCCTGAGGCCAACTCTCTCACTCGGAACACCCTATCAAGCACATTACTTCTTTCAAACTCCCTCAAGCTTTGACTTGAGACCTACATTTCCTAAAAAATGTTCCCCAAATAATACTGAGCTCTTTTCATTATGCTTCAGAGTCCATACTTAGTTGGTTTTTATGGTTTTTGTATTTATAACTGGTTAACCTGCATGTGATTACATAATTTCTAATTTCATAGACCATGATAACTTTATGTAAAAGTTCATGACAATTAAATGATTGGCTCCAGGATAGATGGTATGCTAGGGCAAGGCTAGGATAGAAACAAGTTTCTTGATTATAAACAAATGGAATACTTTTTCTACTCTATGATAAGTTCAATAAAAGGGTGAACTTCATGCAAGGTCAACCTCACAAGAAAAACACAGGGGCTTCAGGTGCTTCTTTACTTAACTGATTGGAAGGGTCTACTTTATGAAGAAGTCCTGGGAGCTGCTTCTTAAAGGACTGGTAAGGTTACATCTTGGAGAGAGGCTTTCTGAAAAGACCATTTCCAGGGCAGGATGAGAGGAAAGGTCAATGAGTGTCTGTGGAATCAGGAGTCACTCAGATAGACTAATAGGAGAGGGTGTTGTAGGGAAAAAAGGGCTAGAAATTTACATAATAAAAGGCCTTGCATAGTAAGCCAAAAGGTGCTGAACTTTATGCAATAGCAACAGGAAGTCACAGTTGAGTTGTGAGGGTCATAAATCATAAGAAATTTGTTTTTAAAAAGATTATTTAGGCCCTATCCCAGCTGGATTCTCACTATGTAACCTGCCTGACTTGTTCCTAAGACTATAAACACAAAATACTTTCATCTAATTGTAAACACTCATTATCAATATATATTACAGGGGGATTACGTTTTCCCACCCATCATCCTAGAATCGTGCCTACCTATTGACCTGAAAGTTCCTGTACTCAGTTTACCTGTGAGACGTGAGGATGACTGAACATTTATTCTGTACTTCCTCTGAAATGATCTTCCAGAGGTGCCGTTTCGACTTAGGATCCATCCCAGAGCTTGGCTCATCCTTAATAGAAAGTTACAAGAAAAAAATTTATCAAATTAATTAATTTTTGATGAGGCTCCTCACATGAATCACTACATCTCACTTGCCTAGAACAAAAATCACTTTGCAAGTCCTGCGACTAACTTGTTCATACTTAATAGACTTCTTTCTGCAGCTGTCTAAAAGCTCAGGATTAATCATTTAAAATTGACAATCTGTTTTAAGAAGTGTCTCATTGAAGTTGACATCCTGTAACTTTACACTTGTCTCTTATATTTCTTTGGAAAACATTCTGCTTCAATTACTGACAAAGCAGAGTTTTTACATTTAATAGTACATTGTCACATATATATTTGAAGCCAACAGCAACGAGATTGCTACCTTGCTCCTGATAGCAGACGCATGGCTGTGAGTAATAATATGCCACGTGAAGTGGAAAGAACACAATTTGAGTTTTCAGTTAATACATTTGAGGTATATATATATATATTTAAAAATATTTTATTAATTTTAGAGAGAAAGGGAGAGGGAAAGAGAGATAGAAACATCAAGGATAAGAGAGAATCATTGATTGGCTGCCTCCTGCACGCCCCCTACTGGGGATGGAGCCCACAACCTGAGCATGTGTCCTGACCAGGAATCAAACCATGACCTCCTGGTTC
Source organism: Myotis yumanensis (assembly GCF_028538775.1). Taxonomy (NCBI): domain Eukaryota; kingdom Metazoa; phylum Chordata; class Mammalia; order Chiroptera; family Vespertilionidae; genus Myotis; species Myotis yumanensis. Next base: position 18,926,714 of record NW_027223759.1, read on the forward strand.
ATGGGTCCACGCTCAACCACTGAGCCACACCAGCTGGCTTGAGATGTATTTTTAGTTTTATGTCATTAATTGAAATTTCATACTTTTTGGGGAAATAAGCATATGATTTTCAGAAACTTCCAAGTGGAAAGATATAAATTATATTTGAAAAGTAAATGCTGTTTCAAAAATTGTCCAGACATAAAATTAGAAATGTAGCAATGGATAACCTAAGCAAGCAATAGTAGGGCAAACAGATGATTAAACAAACAAATTACAGGTTAAGATTAGGTAAAAATTTTATATATATATATATATATATATATATATAATGGAAAGTATGTACATATGATCATCAGAGGCTATCTTTATAGTAGGGGCTTAAATTTAAATTTAGAGAAGGAAATGAGTGATAATTTGGGTAAACAGTAAAGGATATATTGTCACGGCTCCTATTTTTGAAGGTGATGCATATATTTTTATATGCATATAGTAAATGCATATAAAAGAAAATATACTATCTTTCTCTCAAAGCCAGTATTTCAGTGAAGCTCATTAATACCTAACATTTGCACAGCACTTTTAACTTTTTGAAGTACTTTACATCTATTATCTCACAGGAATGCCTAAGGATTGTTTTGTCCAATTTAAGGGACACTTACACAATAAAATTCCATTATAAGCATCGATTGGCAGGGATATAACACATTGTAAGCTCTGGTATTACAGAGAGTTGGGCTGTGCATCACTCCATCTGGGCAGTTTACATGAACTGATCCTCTGCATGACTTAATCCCTGGAATAATGTGGTGGTTTATAAGTGGATTTTTATTGCATATACTTAAGGCTCTTTTGGAGTAAGGATGTCCTTAAATGAAGGGGATTTTCCTAAATAAGGGCAAGCTTATTTCTCTGAAATAAATACTGGGGAGCAGAATGCTATGTTACCCCTGTGTGTAATTTACATTCACAGGTGGTCAGTTTAATATTCTAGCTCTGAATGAAAATATTTATATTTCTTGCCTTTGAAAAATTCAGATAAAATAAAACGGCAGATTTTCAATCACATCCCAAGCTAGGTAACTCATGGTTTTCCATAACAAGGAAATAACATTTTAGCACAATACATTGTCTTAAAATGTGTCTTTCCTCCTTTCTAGAAGTTTACAAATATGTTAGTTCACCTCATCCGTTACCAATACAACTGATTTCTCCAGTAACTGGGAATCACATTCTACCATCTTCCATTACTGACTCACTTGTATACCCTGAATTTATTCCAGCTAATTCCCATTCCCATGCCAAGTGTTTCCTCTGAAACTGACTGTGACACAGCTTCAGACAAAAACATATTTGAGGGCAACTGTCATGGCAACAAATTATTTGCTGATATACTATCAGCAATAAAGTGCTTTTGCAAAGCACTTTACCCAGTGGTCGGCAAACTGCGGCTCTCGAGCCACATGCGGCTCTTTGGACCCTTGAGTGTGGCTCTTCCTAAGCCTTAGGAGGACCCTAATTAGGTTAATAACAATGTACCTACTTATATAGTTTCAGTTTAAAAAATTTGGCTCTCAAAAGAAATTTCAATCGTTGTACTGTTGATATTTGGCTGTGTTGACTAATGAGTTTGCCGACCACTGACCTATACTATGCTTTCATGAGATAGTCTAGGTAAAGTGCTCTGCAAAATAACCAGCACACAGTGTGCACTTCACAAATGTCAATTCCAATAATGAGAATGAAATGTGACATCCAATTGGAAATGTGGTTCTAATTGTTCAGTAGCCTTTTAAAAAATATTTGTTTTTATTGATTTCAGAGAGAGAGAGAGAGAGAGAGAGAAAGAAACATCAATGATGAGAGAGAATCATCAACTGGCTGCCTCCTGCATATCCCACTGGGATTCCAGCCCACGACACGGTCATGTGGCATGTGCCCTAACTGGGAATCGGACTGTGACCTCCTGGTTCATGGGGGAAGCTCAACCACTGAGCCACACCAGCCAGGCTGCAATAGCCTTTTTCATGGCTTCTCTTACCAGCAGTAGGATGGAAGGCTTTCCGATCAAGGCCAGTGCGGTGGATAGTTTTCTTTTTGTGCCATAACTGCATAGAGACGTAGCCCTGTCTTTGTAAGGCATCAGGTGAAGTCTGCGCAGGAGTTTATGAACAGTCTACAGGTGGAAAGAGAGTTAGGTTGAACTTCTACCAAAACCCTTAAAGCACTAAACCAGTGGTTCCCAAACTTATTTGGCCTACCGCCCCCTTTCCAGAAAAAATATTACTCAGCGCCCCCTGGAAATGAATTTTTTTAAAATTTTAATAGCAATTAAACAGAAAGATATATGTATTAATGTTTCTACCTTTTTTGTAAAATATAGTAAAGAAAGGTGTAAATTAGAAACATTGACGTTTGAAATTATGAAACTATTTATTGAACTCAGAATAGAAAGGTAATACAAAAAAAGTTAAAACAAATGCACCTGTGGCCATCACCGCCCCCCTGGATAGCTGCAGCGCCCACCAGGGGGCGGTAGCGCTCACTTTGGGAATCACTGCACTAAACAAAGAAACATAAAAGCTGTTTGTGAAAAGAGCATTTTATAGTGAAGAAATATATACCTGAAAAATTCAAACATTTAAACTGAACATAGATTTTATTTTTATTTTCAAAGGTCCACTTGAAATTAATAATTACTTAAAAGATAAAAGTGATTCTGTGGAGGCTCATTTTCAAGTGGGATTCCCCTCCCCAAAGGTGTGGCATGTATGCATATGTGCATGTGCGTGTTTGTGTTTGCATTTGCAATTGCAGATTATTCTTTCTGCTACATTAACACAGGGCTTCCTTGTTAAGCTTAAAAGAGCTAAAACAGAATTCAGCCTTTCTCAAGGCAGGTTTCTCATTGATGTCTTCACGGTTTTATCTTTCTTCTTACTGAAAGGTGAATTGTCAGAAAGGCTTTAAGACTTTTTAAACTGACCTGGTATCAAAATTTTATCACATTAACTGAGGAATCATGAGTGCTTGTGGCTATTTTTGTACTTAAATAACCCTGGCAAATAGTGGATTTCTAGGAGGATTTCAACAGATCCCTGGGGTTGCAAAAATAGAGGAAACTGCCCTGAGGGTTTACCATTCCATTACAAAGGCAAATAATTGTAGTGAAGTACAAAACCACATTTGAAAATTCAAATGGGAAACGATTCTTTTTTACTTGGGCATTTTGTAGGTAATTCCATTTTGTATCTGGACATTAAAGGATGTTCAGGCATCACCAATCAATGCTCCACCCACAGCCCAGACCAGTGTGATCCTTTTTTTGATAGCTCTTAAAAAGTATCTGAAAGCCTGACCGGCATGATGACTCAATGGTTGACCATCCACCTATGAACCAGGAGGTCACAGTTCCATTCCCGGTCAGGGCACATGCCCAGGTTGTAGGGCCAATCTCCAGTAAGGGGCGTGCAGGAACTAGCCAATCAATGATTAGCTCTCACCATTGATGTTTCTCTCTCTCTCTCTCTCTCTCTCTCTCTCTCTCTCTCTCCCCCTCTCCTTTCCTCTCTGAAATCAATAAAAATATGTTAAAAAATAACTGAACAAAAACTAACAGAGGAGCTTCTAAAGCTGAGTTCACAGGTGTGTATATGATATATGCAATCAAGCTAATATGTATCCACTATCATTGTTAGGAGGAAATGTCTTCATTTTGTAGATATCAACTTGGTCTTGAGGGGATGGGGGGTGGAAAAAGAAACAATATGGTTTTCAAATGGTCTAGTTTGTCACACTTATACTCACTTCTTTAATATCCTTTTCTGGAATTCCATGTATCCTGGCATAGAAATACAAGTGCTCTTCCACAGATACTAGGTCATCTAAGGCATCTTCCTGAGGACAGTAGCCAACTAGTGAGCTGTGAGAGTCTACGTGAGCCAGAGATCTGAATTGGGAGAATCAAAAACACAGATGAGTTTCAAAACTTAGTTCCCTCTCCATCCCCAAATGTTGGGAAGGCAGTTCTCTTTTAGTCATGGTGATTAGTGGTTCTGATAAAAAGAGGAAAAAGAATCCCACTGTCAGTTACACTTAAAGTTTAAAACTTTCCACTTGCTTGAATAGCCATCCCCCCCCCCCCCCCCCTCACACACACACCTGAGGATTTAATACCATAACCATAAAAGAACATAAAGAATCTGCTTTAATTATTTTTTCATTCAATTACATAGTGCTTAGTATATTAAAGCACTTGTTTTTCATACCCAGTCTTATTTCTAATCAGAATGTGTCCACTTGAAGGAATTATGTCTCCAGTCAGCATTTTGAAGATAGTGGTTTTTCCTGCTCCATTCACCCCAAGAAGGCCAAAGCACTGGTTAGCGGGAGAAAAAAAGAAAATATTTAAACCTTAATTAAAACCAAAGAAATGTTACTATTGTGTCTCTTTCCTCATTTTCCTTGGGTAAAATAAATTACCAAGAAAAATAAATCACTGGAATTATTCACGCATATTGTAGTGCTTTATTGGCATTTGATAAAACTTTCTATTTTAAAACAACTGGCTAATAAATTGGCAGTTACATAATAGTCACTGGATGTAAAGAACAGCATAGGGAGTACAGTTAATAATATTGCAATAACTATGTATGGTGCCAGATGGGGACTAGATTTATCGTGGTGCTCAGTTAGTTATATAAATGTCTAATCACTGAGTTGTACGCTTGAAACTAATATAATACTGTATGTCCACTATAACTGAAAAATAAAAATTCTTAAAACAAATGGGTACATACGTATATTTTTCCTCTCTTCCCTTTAACTACATTTGAACATTTGTAAATATATATATGACTTGTTCTATATATATCACAGCACACCTCTGTGTGACATGAAAAAATACCTGAGTAAGATATGCTAACCTGACAAACTGATTGTATTTATAGATTTCACATTTTTCACACAACCTGTAATCACAACTTTACTGAATAAGCTGCTGAAGCAGAAATTTCTCTACACTGTCGGATATATTTGATACATTTACTTTGCAGCTCTGCTCAGAAACTAAGGAATATGCCCACCTTGTCTTTCTCCTTTCAAAGCTGCCTTAATATTGCTCTGTGAAAACAGCAAGAATAAATATGGATGCAGTCCCAGGACCTCACTTCTGACAACTGATTTCTTTATGCTCTTTATTGAAGAGGCCTGGAAACTAAACATTGAGGAGGACACCCTACACAGGCTTCTTGAGTCACAGCCCACCCCAGGGAGGAGAGTAGCTTGGGAAGGGGCTCAGAACTTGGCATGTGATGAATCCTCCCTATCAAGATGGAAGACGTATAGGTAAGTAACACATGGGTCTATAAGTAAATTTTATATATAGAATCCATCAAATGATTCAGAGGTTGACTTACATACTTTTAGAAAAAAATTAAGGAAAGATAAAGATTTGAATTTGTCACTTATCATACCAACATTAAGGAGAGTTAGAAACAAAATACTGTTTCTTACCTCCCCAGCAGGTATCCCAATGCTGATGTTGTTTACAGCTATAATCTTTTTGTGGATAAGTTGGTAGGACTTGGTGAGACGATGGAGTTGGACCAGGTCAAATTCGCTTGCACCATTCTCAACTCTTAATCTCTCAGCCCGCACATCTTCATCTTCATCTATTGTCTCAATTACAGGTGAAGAATTAAATTTTCTGAAGAAGAGTCTAAAAAATGAACCCAATAATTTGCATCAATGATTCTGAAATGGCACCATTCAATTTTGACATGTTTTAATGGGTTCTTGCTTCACTAAACGTGTGCTATCATATACTAGGTTTGTTTTAAATTTGTTATGCAATTTGCTACTCAAATAACTTAAAAATTAGTATGACTGCTCTTCACCATATTTGCTATGATATTTGGAAAACAGGTTTTGCTTTCCATGACTTGAATGCCCACAGATTCACTGTTACAATTCAGATTTCTAATTTTAGTAATGAGGAGGTCAGTTTGGGTTTGAAAGTTACTTCCTAACAGAGACCAGAATCATTAATGAGAATCAACATGTACAATTGCACAATCAGTGATCACCTTTTTAAAATCCTCTCTATTTCTTCTTTTATCATCAATAATATGAATGGCATTTCTATAATCTTTTTACTGTGAATGTTTTATTTAGGATCTATCCAGTATGTTAAGGTCAACCATGAAAGCTCAGTAAGTCTCAAATCCCAAATCCACATCAGTATCTTGCTTAACAAACACCAAACAAACCAAACGAAACGAAGTTAAAAACCCAACAAATCAGTTTAGTTTTCCTCCTGATGTCTCTGTGTCTTTTAATGATATCCTCAGAGATCACAACTGTTTTCTTTGAATCTTCTCCATTCCAAAATCCACTCATGCAGTCAGTCTGCTAGCACTGGAAATGCCTTATAATATCCAGTCATTGTCATTGATCATTTTCTGTCTATTTCTATTACCATCATGGGCTTTCACTCTTTCTCACTTAGATTTTTCCAGGAAACTCAAATTACTCCAGTATCTCTGACTCATCCATTCCAATCAGCACTATCTCAACAAAATCACACCTCCTGAGACACGATTTGATCATGCTGCTCTCGGCTCAAAAGCCTTTAATGGACTACTGTTTGTTTGTTGAACAAAGTTTAAACCACATATCTCTAACCAAGCATTCAATAAACTCCATAATCTTCCAACCACATACTCTAACTCCTACTATTTCATTGCATTTATTCTGTTTCAAACAAGTAGTTACTCATTTCTCAGATATGTCCCAAGATTTTTTTCTCCATCTTTGCTCTTGTCATTTCTTTCATTATTATTAAGTTTTATTTTCTGATAGGTGATATGTGCACATCAAGTATTAAAATGGTGCTGAGAATATATAGTGAAAAGTAAATGTTCTTCAACCATATACAGTTCATTTCAGCACAGGCACATATAATTATATAGACTATGCATGTGTTTATATAAATAACATATATTTCCTGTCTAACCCAAATGGTAATATACTTTACTTAGTGTTCTAAACCCTGCATTTTTCACTTAATACATATTAGAAGTAATCCAAAATATTACACAGGTAACTGTGTCATTCTGTCTAATGGTTGCATGGTATTTAATTTATGAATACATGTATATAATTTATTTAACTAGTCCCTAAATAAAGTTAGGTTATTTCATTCTCTTGCTATTAGGAATAGGTTGCTATGATGAATAATTTTATATATAGATTAGTCCACATATTTGTGAGCATATCTGTAGAAAAATTCCTAGAAATGGAATTGTTGGGTTAATGGTAGGTACATTTATGAATCTGTCCTCAATTTTATTTTCCTAAATCTCTAGCTAATATGACACATATTCACCATTTTTCAAAAAGTTGCCCCAAATGCATTGTTAACATGCTACATAATCAATCTTCTTTCCCCACTTCTATTTTCCCTAACTCAAACAACATAAACAGACTACATCTTTTGTTTATGTACATATTTTCTCTCCATTGCTCAATCTTAATTTCTTTATAGCTCACAATTGTGCTTAATGTTACTCTCTAGTGTACAGCAATACTTGCATAGTAACATTCTATAACTATTTACTGAATGAAATGAATGGTGAATTATGCTACAATTTTTGAAAAGGTTTTTTGAGCAAAACATTTCCATACTAATGGAAAAGCTTACACATATTGACCCGTCCCTGAATATTTTGAATTGAGTTCCATCCTGGATGTCACACACTATGTTTTCATTGTATTTACCTGAATTTTTTTATTAGCCATTCATTGATTAAGAGTCGCAAGAAAAAGAACATGGTGCCCTGAGCAACCAAAGCCACGAACATTGCACCTAGTTTATCCATCTCAAAGGTTTCACTTGGGTATTCCACACCATATGCTTTTAAGAAGTCCAGGACCGACTGTTGCTGAGAAAGTTCAATCAATCCATAGCCAAAACAGAATTGTGGGAATATCAGGAAAATGCGCTTGAGGGTTTCAGAAATAAGTTCTAAAGTCTGAAATAAGATAAATAAAAGTGAAGCTTAGTGTTAAACTTCCAAAAAGTTGACAAAAATTTAAAGTGAGATGTAGACAAATATTGGAACCTGAGAAGCTTATCTAGATTGGCAATTATTTCATATGTATGCTGAATTTGCATATAGGTATTTACTGTAACCAAATGGTGGAGATTCATACTAAAATTCAAGCAGAGCCAGGCCAGTGTGGCTCAGTGGTTGAACATTGACCTATGAACCAGGAAGTCACAGTCCAATTCCTGTTGGGGCACATGCCCAGGTTGCGGGTTCAATCCCTAGTATGGGGCATGCAAGAGGCGCCTATCAATGCTTCTCTCTCACCATTGATGTTTCTATCTCTCTCTCCCTCTCTGAAATCAATAAAAAGATATTTAAATATATGTATATTAAAATACAGGCAGAAAAGATTAGATTTTTCTTGAGATGATCTAAGATGTTGGGCCAAACCCTGGAGACAGAATCACTTCTAGTCCTGCCTTAGATTTTAGGAATCTAGGAATAGCCAAAGTGTTGGGGTCTGACTCAGGGTATCAGCAGGTGCCTGAGTGAAAGTGCACTACAGCTTCAGAATCTAAGGTAATTTCTACTTGAAGAGGGACTAAAATGGTGAAATAAGATGGAAGGAGAAAGACGACCTATATTAACGAGAAACAAATGGCTCATTTTCGCATTATTCACACTTGGGGCCAGCCATGTTCCTCATGAATTTTCTTCTTCCTCCTGGAGTGTGCTTGTTTTTTCCTCAGTTCACTTCATTTCCTCTCTATTCTTTCCCATTCAATTGCCTGGCACTGTTAGTGCTTCCCTTCTAACTAATCATAATTGTCGGCTCTAAATGCAAAGTGATGCTTACAGTGAAGTAGGCTCCAACCCATGATCAAAGGGGAATGAATTGGTATTTTTTTCCATAAATGTGGAAATGAATCTTAACATACAATCATATGACTAAGCCATTGTCCTTGTCACTACCATATCATAAAAATTTGTTAATAAGTGAAAAGTTTAACTGACCAATTGGAAGCGTGATTCTTGTAGTGCGGTACCGTAGACCTGATTTCACCTTATCACCCAACTTGAGCCCTATCATATGTCAATAGTGTTGTTGCTGGGTAAGTGCAATTATAGTTATGAACCTAGGTGGGCCTAACAAGAATTTTTAAAGGCTGTAGTTTCTCCTCTACTAAATGTAATAGAATCTAATGAAATGTCTCTTTTCTACTCAGGTAATGCAAATTACAAAAAATTTTTCCACCTTGGACTTGTTGAAGTATATGAGGTATCCAGTGAAGTTTAGCAGATTATTAAAAGACCTTACCGGATCATTAAGCTTTTCCTTGGACAGAAAGTACACCACCGACAAGGAAACAATGGAATTGATGCCAAAGAAAAGGTTGATGCAGACGTAAGTGATGAAAGCCATTCCTGTTTCATGGAAGATCCCAGCCAGCAAATACATCCAAGAAAATGTGGCATACCTATATGTTAATAATTAAGAATTAAAATTATGCCTTCATTATTCTCCCTATTAAACACATACATATATACATACATAGATGGAGTTCCAAAGTGAAAATAAACATTAGGAATGAATTTCCAAGCCACATAGCTAGATCTCTTCTTTTTACAATTCTTCTCTTTAGCAACAACAACAGAAATCCAAGGGAAGTTTTTAAAATGACAGTAAGAATCCTCTCTTTTAAGGAATCTTGAGCAGTCTTACATCATTACAATTTTAAATTGATTCCTCCTAGAAATGGTATTATACTACCTAAGCAAGATCTTTTTTTTCTTCTTGAAAATATGGATTTAATCAATATAAATCTCACAATTTAAAGTTGAGGAGAAATAATGGTATCATTATAAGCAAGCTAATCAGACCAGGGTATGCTTAAAGCTGGCTGTCTTATTTTGAGCAAATACTTGAACAACCTTTGGGGTAATGAAGTAGAACTAGAGACAAAGAGATCCTTCACCAGCTGCAATTGCTAACTGAATGGATAGTACTCATGCATTCAGGGAAGAAAGAATTGCTACTCTAAGTATTGATTGTATCAATCTGTATTACCCTAATATAGAAACAATATTATGTGTGTGGTTTAGACATCTATAAAAATATAAATCAAATAAATATACCTTAATGCTATATATACTCAACATTTGTTAATACATAAATCCATACATGCATATACATTTTTCTGATCATTCTAAAGCCTCCCCTTTTATGTAAATTAAATTACATATGTAAATTGCTAAGCATGGCACTTGGTACCTAGTAAATGCTCATTAATGGCAGGTAATTCTATTAATAACAACAACATTCACATTCAGATGTATTGTACTTTACAAACTACAAGCATAATGTGTTGTTAGTCATCACTCATGGCTAATGAAACCCCAAGGCAATTGTAAATTAACTAATGAGATTTAGGCTTTGTTTGTGCATAGGAGATTTTTATTCTGTTAATTCTTTCACTGCAGCTTACCCAAATAGCAGGAGTAGGAGAGATACAGCACCTAGGTTGTTCCCATTGTAGAAAGCAGGTAACTTGAAAATTGCAATGACACCAATTGAAAATGCTACGGGCACCAAGTAGAAGACCTATGGGAATAGGTAAAATAATGTTTAACATGTGACAAGTGTTTTTAAAGAAAAATTAATAGCCCATATAGTTTAAAACTATAACAAGTTGACCTAGAAATGTTTAAAGAAACAAATTTTTATTGATGTTCCTGCTGCTGGTAACGTTCAGCTTATTTTACATTGATTTCACTCTAAAAATTGTCTCCTGAAACATGAGGTCAAGCCAGCCTTCATCTATATAAATACACATGGAGTCCCTAGTGTTTCTGCCTCCAGGCCTTGAGACCGGATGATTTGGTGCCAGAGGCTCAGTGAGAAAGATAAGACAGCCAGGCATCCGATCCTGGCATTAGATTCAGTCCTCTAAGTATTGATTTCATTTTGAAGACTAGAACTCTCTCAGATGGTTGTGATTTCTAAGGCTTGGTTATCAGTGTGAGCCAGTCTGTGCCAAACAGCAGAGCAGCGGGGCCTACACATTCTTAGAATCACAGGTATATGAACAAAGAACACAAGGTTTTACTGACAAGTACAAATAGGAAATGTTGAGTTTACAGCAAGATGCACACAATAAAAGATTATGGTGTTTTAATTTGGGGGGAGGGGAGGTGAGAATCTCCTAAATTGAAGTGAACACCAGATTTAGAACAACAGAATCTGAATAGTTAGCAGCCCTTCACAGAAGTGTATACTTTTAAGCTTTCTTAACATTAAAGCTCCTATTAAGTCCAGAGGAGTCATTACTGTTCTTTTAGATTTACTTCTACAACAAAAGCATTTCAGACCTCACTAAATACATTCACAAAATGGATATGCAGTTAATTACTCTCCAGTCCTTTAAACCAATGATCTCTACAGCAACCCAGACAATTTCACCATAATCACCAGGCAAAGCAAGCCCATCCTGGGCTTTTGGCCAATCCAGGCACATTTGGAGTCAAGAAAAACCATCCGAACTTTGAGATCACTTTATGCAAATGAGAGGGCTAGCAATAAAATGCATCTTTTATTGTTCCTACTAATCTTCTCCAATGTGTCATTCTGCCTGGGCTGCTACTTTGAAATGTCCAGTATTTGTAGATTAAATTGTATAAGCTTGATTATTTGGTACCATTGGGCAAGGTTGTTCTGCGAAGCTTCCGTTTCTTCGCAGTAATGGCCCTCGAACTTCAGTGTGCATAGATTAATTTGAAAGATTTTGTTAACAGTGGGTATTTCTCAGGCTCCATTTCCAAGATAGGGATCTAATGGGTCTGGAGTGGGGCCCTGGACTGGGTGGTCCTCAGACCACCAAGATGAGGGCAGGTGGATTTCTCTGGGACCCCGGAATAAATGTAGCTCTAGCGCATCACCCAACCACGGGATGACTTGCAAGCCGATGCAAAGCATTTTTTCTTAATTTGCTTATTTTAGGGTAATAATATGAACAAACTAGCATCAGTAAATTTCAAATTTAAGACTGATGTCTTCTACTAAAATCAACCCTGTCTTCCTAAGAATACACAAGTTACTCACCATGTCATATATGAAGTTTGTTACCCAGTAGCATGTCACACCGATGCCTGAAATGTGCTGCAACTGCTTGGCTTTGGTCTGATGCTCCCTTACAACATAGGTGACAAAGCTGGCGGTAGTGACAGAGTAGCCCATCAGGATGGAGAGGGCCACTAAGACATCGATGAGGCTGCTCATTCTGTAGTGAGCAATAGGCAGAAGAAAGCACACATACATTTTTGAACCTCTTTTCCTTTCAGAAAGATTCATGACTAAAATCATCAACAAAACAGTATAGGAGTTGGCTGTGACACAAATAAGTCTTCCTGCAAGGCATCCAGATAATACCTTCTACATGACTCGGCTATGACCCTGGAATAAATGTAGCTCTAGCGCATCTGAATTGACTGGGGATATTTGATAGAAAACCTCAGTCACCAAGGGTTACGGGGTGTATCAAGAGATATATAGTTCTTGAAGATAGATATAGGGCTTAAATGCTATGCAGGGAAATTGAAATGATGAAGCACTTATGCACCTGACTTACAAAAGCAACAGATTCTATAAATCTACAGTCAACACGCGCTACTTGGCAACCCCACTGTACACTCTTTCAGAAACTTCCTTTTGTCCCAGGCAGTGACTTATATTACCAGCTTTTCTAGATTGACATTCATGCAGATACAACTGTGATTTCCAATTATAGTGCTCAGTGCAAAGACTTGTCTAGGCCAAGGAGGAAGTAGTCATGCCATATATATATGCACTTACGTGGCTTGTTCTTGGTCTTGCACGCCTGGATAAGGGTGACTATACATGATGATGGCTTAAAGAAGAGACAGTTCTTTTAGTAGGTATTCAGTTCATCAGAAATATCAATTTTTAGAGAATAAGGCACAATACTTTTCTCCTTATGCTATCATCTAAAGAATTTTACTTTAGGAATACTCTTTTAAAGGAAAATTATTTTCTTCCAATCTCATCAATGACATACAAGTGGACATAAAAAGAAAAAGTTTTTAGATCATGTATGGAATTTTGAGGGAAGGGGCTTACATTTCTTATATAGCATTTGCCTCCCTATTATATTTAATCAAGGGTTTTCTATTTTCTCCTCTTTGTTATACTTCAGAAATTATTGGCATATAAAGAAGCAACTCAAAGGGAGACCAATTATATGAGGATCTCCTGAAGAACAGACACTTACCACCCCCTTTCTTCTTCATCGTGCTATTGGCTGTGGTGGGGAAATATTGTACTTGAGAGGATAGATCCCTCCTTCTCTTTATTTCTAAGATGCCTGTTGTTCTGGAATTCTACCACAGTAGGGCTTGGAGCCTCAGCCACCCCTTCAGGGATTTTCATGGGGACATAAAAATCAAGGAAGACTCAGGGAAACTAGCTGGCTTCAGAAAATTAGTCACTTAATTCCAATATGATCCTACATTATTGGGTTCTCCCACAGTTGGTTTCACTTTTGGAGCTAGAAGCAAAGATTTTTCCCCCTCTTCCTTAGAAGATGTTGGCTAGCCAGAGTCAAAATGGGCTGTCAACAGATTCCTAAAGGACCACATTGTGAAGGTAAGGTCTATATTGCCTGAGTAACTTTGGAACAGAATGTTAGAAACTAGAAGGAAGATATCCCCTAAACACATGTTCCTAGAGTCATTAGCTGAGGTAGGACTTTCTCACTTACTTCTCATATAGCATGTGTTCATTATATTAGTATATTAAGGTCCCATTCACAGCACCCAAATATTATAGAATTATTCTAAAGTTATATTCTCTTAATTAGCTTAAATTCATCATTGTTATTAAGTAGAATGCGACATGCTTTGAAATTAAATTCTGAAATTGTTATATAGTAAAGAAAAAAGTATGTTGTTGAAGTAAAACAGAGATACTAACAACAATAACCAGTTTTGCCTAGAACTTTAATCACATCATTGGGGGAATAACATTTTCTTATTTATTTTGTGTGCGTGTGTGTGTATGTGTGTGTGTGTATGTGTGTGTGTAAATTAATGGGCTTTCTTTTTATTGAGATTCAATTTTCCTTGGGAACCTACATAAACCTAATTGTTAAATTATCATATAGGCAGGGGAAAACCTTTTTTTAAAAAATTTCTGCTTTGTGCTTCAGAATCAAAAAGTACTCTAGGGGAATCTTTGCAAATACATTTAGCCCACTATAAAAAATGGCGCTGAACCAATTGTTTTCATACATATCCTTAGCTGAAAGGTCAAGGAAATGTTAGGGGTTGGGTTAGGGGTCTATACCAAAATCTTCTTTGGGGTTCTACAGCATCCAGCACAATGTTTTGAGTACAGCGATTAGTCAATAAATGCTTATTAAATCTAGTCAATCTCAAAATTTCAATTTTTTCTCCCACATCCAATACACATTAAAAGTAACACATTTTAACCCTGGCTGGTGTGGTTAACTTGGTTGGGTGTTGTCCTGTGTACCGAAAGGTTACCGGTTTGATTCCTGGTCAGGTCATGCAGGAGGCAGCCGAGATGTTTCGCTCTCACATAGATGTTTCTCTCTCTCTCCTTGCCTCTCCATTCCTCTCTCTAAAAATCTATGAAAAATATTTTTCAAAGTAACATATTTTATGTTGTTTCTAGAGTTGTCAACCTAAAATGAGATATTTCCTTTTGACCATTGTTACTAATGCAATAAAAGGTAAGAATAAACACCAGGGGGTTGGGAACAACGTGTCAGTTATTTTGGAAAAAAGCCTCGTTGTATAATATTTGTTAGTAAAAACAATATTCCTTGGGAAGCAAGAACAGAATTTTCATGTGTAATTAACCATGAGAGGAAACCATATGAATATAATAGATATTGACATTATAAAGGAAAGTTAATTAAAAGATTTTAAATAGAATGTGAGAATTCAAAGAAAATCAATTTTACAGCTAAAGCAAAATCCCAGTTCATGTAGACTCCAACAAAAATGCTTGAAAACAACCTGGGTAGTGGGGTGGGGGTGGCAGGAGAATAGTTGAGTTGGTTTTTACAGACAGTATTGCCATGCCAGATCCTACACATGCATTATAAAATAACAAAGGTATTTTGGGGTGACATGGATTTTTTTCTTTAAAAAAAATCAAACTTTTTCCAGAGAGGGTGGGAGGCTACCCTCCCCCTTACATAAGTCTATGTAAGAAAAGTTAATTTCAAAATATAATTCAAGCTAAGCCTCATTTTAAAAATAAATTTACTTTTAGAGTCAATGTATGTTCCAGAATTCTTAATTCTTTATATTCTAGAACTTAAAAATACAGTGGTAGGTGGGGAGGGTACCGGAGCAGGGTGGAGGGGGTTAATGGGGGGAAACAGGGACATCTGCAATACTTTCAACAACAAAGATTTTTAAAAATAGAGTGGTAAGAGTCAGAACTAGCCTGCTAGAGTCCAGGATGACTCAGATTGCTTTGTTCGTGGTAAAGAACACTAGTAATAAATGAAAACTGAATACAGATTTCAATAGCTGACCCTTCAAAAGTGCACTGGTCTCTTGTTCGCACCTATATTCCTTTGCTACATTTCCCTTAGTCATTTCTATAGTTTTTACACCTTCATTACCTGCCACAGCAACAACCATCTTTTGCTCTGAATAATACATCCGACTGAAAGTCAAGTGTTCAATAGTATTTCAAACCAGGTTATACTCGGCTAGCTTTAGCCACCATCTCACTTAAATTACCACTTTGACTCTGCCCTTTTCTGACGCTCCACATCTCAGGACTATCCATCTCTTGCTGTTTCATTATGGTTCCTCCTGCTAAGAAAATGCCAAAGCAGTTGGGGGAAAATGGTGTTTTCTCCGAAGTGAAGATTGCAAAAGATTCTGTTTCTAGAATGAGTATTTGATCCACAGTTGACTGGTACAATCACAGAACATACACATACACAATTATGCCCAACAGCAGGGAGATGAAGGAAAAGTAGGCCTCCGCATTTCTCAAAGACATGTTGTATCTTTTCTTCCTACTTAATCGGTTATTTGTTAGCTCATTTATTGGGCTAGCCCTTGGGCTTAGCCAGCAAATATGAGACTTATTTTTTTTTTTACCTTTATCATTATTATTTTTTAGGATCAATATGGCAAAAACAATTTGAGCAATGCTTAAGACAATAAAAGAGTCTGATGGACAGTAATTGACTTAGAAAAAAATAAATCAGTCTCTTTCCAATTATAGACTCTATTTTTAAAACTATGTGGAAGCCTCTGGGGAAATCCAAATAAATAAAGCTGGCTGAGAATAGAGAAATATTTTAAAAATAAAGAGGCAAGAGTCAGACAGACATGAGTTCAAATCCCACTATGACCCCCAGATAAATAGTAGGGAACAAGGATGCTCAGCCTGAAAGGGCGCTTGAAAGATTAGCAACAGTCCCTAGAGAGCATGTGTCATGCGGTAAGTGCTCAATTAATGATAACACTTTTGGTCAAGCATAGAACTTTTAGTTTAAATGTGTTGTCCTCATGTTTAGATTTGTGCTCAGTATTTAGTGACATTATTACTTTTATTTTTTAGCCTATATACAAGCAGCTAGTTATAAAATATTTTCCTCTGAGATATAACTAGTAGGTACGAAAGCAGAAATAAGGGCAAAGTCAGCATTACTATCCTGAATTGATAAATGAGAAACTAAATTGAAGTTAAGGGGATTATCCCAAACTTTCCATCTGGTGGTAGTTGGGAAGTAGTAGCTTCAAACTCCTTTTAAAGATCTGTGATTTAGGTACCATAAGATACCTGCCGCTGGGAGGAAATGGGATCTAACATGAATTTTTATATGGAGAGTGGCAAAAGGTGCAACACAAGAAGCTCTGTGTAAGTAACTTTACCGTGTCGGGCAGCATCATATTTTGACATGTTAAGTCGCAGGAGGAAATTGTTCAGGCTGTTGAGGTAAGCTGGGAGGGAGTGATAGCCTTCTGGATCATACCACACCTGTTCAATTCCAAAAGAAGACAGGATCAGAATTGTGTTTCAATAAACCAGGCTGTCTTTACATCTGACAGCCTACGGAATTCGTATTTAAAGTAAGAGGACCAATTCCTAATAGTTTATTTCATCTTGGAAGATTATGAACCATCCCCCAGAGTGTGGACCACAGACCTCTAAGTTTCCAATTCAGTGATGGATAGCGATTGGGAAAGTAGTATTTTTCTGAATGGTAAGTTATTAGTTATTCTGATCTTCTCTGTAGCCCCAGCTTTAAATAAACTGGAAAAGGTGTTATTATCTCCATCTCTGAGGTTGATTTATAGTGAGTCTCAGACTAAAACTAAGGCATTTTTGGCTCTCAAAATATAATAAAAACACATGGCATATATGTCAAGCTGTAGAAAAAAAATTAAACACACATGCAAGCATCAGTCTTAGCAACAAGACTGATAACCTTGAAATTCTCCCACTAACTCTCTATTCCTAGTTATAACCCACAAAGAAGTGAGTTCCTTTACTTTCTATGTCAAATACAGAGGGACTTAAAATACTGGTGAACCTCTATTTAAGAAACCTAGTCAATAATTTAAAATTTAAAATCTGATTTTCAGGGAAATTATTTAATATTATAACTCCTTTGTTGACTCAAGAATATTTACTGTGTTGAGAGAGGGAGGAAAGGAACAAAAGGGGGTGGCATTCAAATATTCAGTATTATTACTTACTTCTCACTTTCACTATGACCTTGTGGAAACCAGCTAAAATAGACTCAATACCGATCTTATAGAGATGTTGTGAGGATGGAATTAGGTAGCTTGTGTAACAGGTGATGCTAGTGCTTGGTTTATAACAATATCTAAATGAATGTTAGTTCTCCACTTCCCCAAGTTTGTATATGTCTCTTACAACCTAAAGAGAAATATGGGAAGGGCAACTGGAACTCTCTAAGACTACCATTGATAGTAAGTCTGATCATAGGTGTGTGATCCTGTGATTCGTGCTTGTTTCAAAACATAGGTATGATCTAGAAGAAAAAAGAGCCAATAGGATTTTTTAAATCTCTATCAAATTCTGTTAACTCTCCATGTTCTCTAAGAAACAAGGCTAGATAAATATGACACAACACAACAAAATATAAATAAAACATTAATGTATAGTTTAACAAAAAATTATAAAGGAAGTACACACATTGATCCATCACTCAGGCTGAGAAACAAAACTCACCAGCACCTAGAATAACTTCTCCCTGACCCTCTTTTTCCTTCCAAATTATAATTCTCTCACCCCTAAACAATAGAATGGAGGGTTGCCGATTCTCGACATCTACAGTGAATGCAATTATAGTTGTGTATTCCTTTTTGTCTTTTCTTCTGCCTATTAATAATGTTTGGGGCTTTTAGCCTGTGTATTATATAACACTGAATTTTTTCATTTCCATTGCTAAAAGGTCTATTGAATAAATACACAGTAATTTATTTGTGTATTCTACTGTATATGGACACTTGGAGTTGTGTTTTGAGCTCATATGAGAAACACTAGTATATATATATATATATGTATCCTGGTACTTATGTGTACGTGTTTCCCTGTAGTAAATACACAGGACTGAAATCACTGTGCTATGGGGTATGTACTATCCCAAACTGCTTTTCAAATGGATTATACCCATGTTTTGTTTTTTACCTCATGGAAATGCTTGAACATTTCAAGTTCACATTCTCATTTCTATGACATCCCACAGAAACTTTATAATTTACCTTGGCAAGTGTTCTATTGGCAGGAACTGCTGTTACATCGAAACGAAGGTCATTAGTCAAAGGCAGCCCAAAACTCCAACCTCCATATCTGTATAAAATAATAAAATTTATATTTGTTTTAATGGAGCAAATAGTCATAAATAGATCTAAAATGTTTAAGATCTCAATCTCTCTTTCCATTAGGAACACACTTATGGTATAAAATAAATACTGCCTGATAAATATTTTATATTTTCATTGATTTGTTTTTATCATATTTTAGTCTAAAATGTATATTATAGCTAGAAATAAAAAGTCCTAAACAATAGCAAATATGTAGTAATCATTCTGAAAACCAATGACATAATCTAACCAATTCCTCCAACATAACCAGATTTGCACCATCACAGAAATCATGAGACTTTAGGGCTTAAATATCCTTTTTTTAGATAAGTTTTGTTATAAACCAAACACTACAATGATATAGCATCAGTTTTTAACTTTTTCAAGTGACTCCATTTCTTCTATTCTCCCAACTTTTTCCCTTAGCTTGTCCCCTGCTGCTGTATGTTTGTTTTTCTTCCTGGATATTTGAAGGTGAGTTATGATTATGTAACTCCCCATCAGTTCATCGTCTCTTAAAAATAAAAAGTGGCTTTTAAAAAATCCAAGTAGAAATTTAAATAATAGATTAGTTTAAATGTCCCAATAGGGGTTGAGTTAAATAAATAATAATGCAGTCATGCTGGTATAATCTTGTGGCTGTCATCCTAAATGTGGTCATAGCACTATAGTTTTGGTATGTAAAGAACACTGTAGTGTATTGTTCACTTTTTAAAAAAATAGATTTTAGAACAGTTTTTTAATAATCAACCCAATTTTGTTGACAATATTTACATGTATGTCTGACCAGAAAAGTTTTGGAAGGATTATTTTAGAGCTAATATTAGTCTTTTATGTAAATTGAGAAATAAAAGTGGGATAAAATGGAAAAGAAGAAAAAATAGTAGCTATTGCAAGCCTACCAACCCCCACATCCCTGGCTTTACTGAGGTATAGTGACAAATAAAAATTATATATATTTAAGGTGTACAACTTGAGATTTTGATAGATGTATACATTGTGAAATAATCACCGCAATCAAGCTAATCAATATATCCATCACCTCACATAGTTACCATTTTCTTTGTGTGTGTTGTGTGAATATGTACTGAGAACTCTATCCTCTTAGCAAATTTCAAGTATACAATACAGTATTGTTAACCTTGTCACACTGCTGTCCATTAGATCTCCGGAATCTATTCATCTTGACACTGTTATATCCTTGAGCAGCATCTCCTATCCCCTCCTCTCCCCAAACTCTGGCAACCGCCATTCTACTCTCTACCTCTACGAGTCTGACTATTTTAGATTTCACATGTAAGTGAAATCCCGCAGCATTTGTCTTTCTGTGTTTGGCTCATTTCACTTAGTTTAGTGTCTTCCAGGCCTCTCCATGTTTTTGCAAATGCAAGCCTACCAATCTTACATTCATAGAAAATGCTTCAGTGACTCAGGTATTTGTCCAGGGACCTTGCTACACATGTGCACATCTTATCTACATGCATATTGAAACTAAGGCCATTTGTCATGGGAAGCAATGCCTTAAAATTCTCCAAGTTGGCATAATCCAGTCAATAACTTCTCTTTTGCTTCAAGGAATAAAAGTGTATAAATTTTACAATACATGTTTGAGGCCGAAAAAAAATCAATGCTTTTTAATTTGCTCAAATGGATCCTAATTTAGAGTCATTACTTAAATATTAATACATAAAGCTGTTTAGATAAAGCAGATATTTAACTATGTAAATAATCAATAGACATGTGCATCCATTGCCTCAAGTTCAGAAGGCAATTACCATTAAAATTAAAAGGCAAGATATGCTCAATTAAATGTTATAAACAGAGTATTTTTACCTTTTTTGCATAAACTCATTAGCAGTTGATATAAGATAATTTTCCAAGCGGTGCCCAGTGAGGTCATAAATTACTTGGGAAGAATAAGTTCTTCTGTGAGGTGGAGAGTAGTTAAACTTAGGACATTCCTGAAAAATAAAGCTAAAAGTTAAGTTCTTTTCTGGCCAGTGCAGTGCAAATCAAATAGACAATGTCAAGGACCTTCAGTCTCATCACCTGTCTGTTATTGCAGCTGGTGGACTGTGACCTCTGCTCCCTGACTTTTTAAAAAAAATTTTTTAACTACCTTTTATATTTATTGCATGTAATTTTACCCGTTTCCTTTTTTTTAATTGTTTAAAGTATTACATATGCCTCCTTTTTCCCCCAATTGACCCCCCCAGCCACTCCCACCCTTGAGGGCAAGCCCCCACCACCTCAGTGTCTGTGTCCATTGGTCATGCTAATATGCGTGCATACAAGTCCTTTGGTTGATCTCTAACCCCACCCCTCCCCTGCTATTTGTCTCTGGATCTATTTTTGTTCATCAGTTTATGTTGATCATTATATCCCACATATGAGTGAGATCATGTGATATTGATCTTTCTTCGACTGGCTTATTTCGTTTAGCATAATGCTTTCCAGTTCCATCCGTGCTGTTGCAAATGGTAAAAGTTCCTTCTTTTCTGTAGCTGCACAGTATTCGATTGTGTAGATGTGCCACAGTTTTTTAATCCACTCATCTGCTGAAGGGCACTTAGGCTGTTTCCAAATCTTGGCTATTGTAAATTGTGCTGCTATGAACATAGGGATGCATATATCCTTTCTGATTGGTGTTTCTGGTTTCTTGGGATATAGTCCTAGAAGTGGCATCACTGGGTCAAAGGGGAGTTCCATTTTTAATTTTTTAAGGAAAGTCCATACTGTTTTCCACAGTGACTGCGCTAGTCTGCATTCCTGCCAGCAGTGCACAAGGGTTCTTTTTTCTTCACATCCTCACCAGCACTTGACATTTGTTGATTTGTTGATGATAGCCATTCTGACAGGTGTGAGATGGTATCTCATTGTTGTTTTGATTTGCATCTCTTGGATGATTAGTGACATATGTCTCTCAGCCTTCTATATGTCCTCTTTTGAAATGTGTCTATTTAGGTTCTTTGCCCATTTTTTGATTGGATTGTTTATCTTCCTTTTGTTAAAATGTGAGTTCTCTGTAAATTTTGGAGATTAAACCCTTATCTGAAATAGCATTGGCAAATATGTTCTCCCATGCAATGGGCTTTCTTATTGTTTTGGTGATGGTTTATTTTGCTGTGCAGAAGCTTTTTATTTTGATGTAGTCCCATTTGTTTATTTTCTCTTTAGTCTCTATTGCCCTAGGAGCTATATCGGTAAAGATATTGCTACGACATATGTCTGATATTTTGCTGCCTATGGAGTCTTCTAACATTTTTATGGTTTCCCCTCTTACATTTTTTTTTTAATTTTTCGCTTAAAGTATTACAAAGGGTATTACATAAGTGTCCTTTTCCCGCCCCCCCCCCCCGCCCTTGACAAACCCCTACCCTCCCTTACCCCCCAGTGTCTTATGTCCATTAGTTATGCTTATATGCATGCATACAAGTCCTTCGGTTGATCTCTTACTCCCCTCCCTCCTGCCCCCCAACTCTCTCTGGCCTTCCCACTGCAGTTTGACAATCAGTTTGAGGCAGCTCTGCCTCTGTATCTATTATTGTTCAAAAGTTTGTAATGGTCTTTATTATCCATGAATGAGTGAGATCATGTGGTATTTTTCCTTCATTGACTGGCTTGTTTCACTTAGCATAATGCTCTCCAGTTCCATCCATGATGTTGCAAATGGTAGGAGTTCCTTCTTTTTAACAGCAGCATAGTATTCCATCGTGTAGATGTACCACAGTTTTCTAATCCATTCATCTACTGATGGGCACTTAGGCTGTTTCCAGATCTTAGCTATGGTGATTTGTGCTGCTATGAACATCTGGTTACATATATCCTTTCTGATAGGTGTTTCTGGTTTCTTGGGATATATTCCTAGTAGTGGGATCACAGGGTCAAATGGGAGTTCCATTTCCAATTTTTTGAGGAACCTCCATACTGCCTTCCATAGTGGCTGCACCAGTCTGCATTCCCACCAGCAGTGCACAAGTGTTCCTTTTTCTCCACATCCTCTCCAGCACTTGTCGTTTGTTGATTTGTTGATGATGGCCATTCTGACAGGTGTGAGATGGTACCTCATTGTTGTTTTGATTTGCATCTCTCGGATGATTAGTGACTTTGAGCATGTTTTCATATGTCTCTTGGCTTTCTGAATGTCCTCTTTTGAAAGGTGTCTATTTAGATCCTTTGCCCATTTTTTGATTGGATTGTTTGTCTTCTTTTTGTTAAGTTGTATGAGTTCCCTATAAATTTTGGAGATTAGGCCCTTATCAGATATGACGTTGGCAAATATGTTTTCCCAAGAGGTGGGTTTTCTTGTTGTTTTGTTGATGGTTTCTTTTGCTGTGCAGAAGCTTTTTATTTTGATGTAGTCCCATTTGTTCAGTTTCTCTTTAGTTTCAACTGCCCTAGGAGCTGTATCAGTGAAGAAATTGTTTTGGCATAAGTCTGAGATTTTGTTGCCTTTGTATTCTTCTAGAATTTTTATGGTTTCCTGTCGTACATTTAAGTCCTTTATCCATTTTGAGTTTATTCTTATGTATGGTGTAAGTTGGTGGTCTAGTTTCATTTTCTTGCATATATCTGTCCAATTTTCCCAACACCATTTATTGAAGAGACTATCTTGGCTCCATTGTATGTTCATGCCTCCTTTGTCAAAAATTAATTGAGCATATTGGTTCGGGCTAATTTCTGGACTCTCTATTCTATTCCACTGGTCTATATGTCTGTTCTTGTGCCAGTACCAGGCAGTTTTGAGAACAGTGGCTTTGTAATTCAGTTTGATATCTGGCATTGAGATCCCACCTACTCTGTTCTTTCTCAGGATCGCTGCAGCTATTCGGGGTCTTTTTTTATTCCAGATGAATTTTTGGAGAGTTCGTTCTAGATCTTTGAAGAAGGCCATTGGTATTTTAATGGGAAGTGCGTTGAATGTATAGATTGCTTTGGGTAGTATGGACATTTTAATGATGTTGATTCTACCAATCCAAGAACATGGTATGTTCTTCCATCTGTTTATGTCTTCCTCTATCTCTTTTTTCAACGTCCTGTAGTTTTCTGAGTAGAGGTCTTTAACCTCTTTAGTTAAGTTTATTCCTAGGTATCTTAATTTTTTTGGTGCGATGGTAAATGGGATTGTTTTTCTAATCTCTCTTTCTGAAAGTTCACTATTGGTGTATAGAAATGCCTCAGATTTCTTGGGGTTAATTTTGTATCCTGCTACATTGCCAAATTCATGTATTAAGTCTAGTAGCTTTTTGATGGAGTCTCTAGGGTTTTGTATGTATAATATCATGTCATCTGCAAATAAGGACAGTTTTACTTCCTCTTTTCCAATTTGGATGCCTTTTATTTCTTCTTCTTGCCTAATTGCAATGGCTAATACTTCCAGTACTATGTTGAACAGGAGTGGTGAGAGTGGGCATCCCTGTCTTGTTCCTGTTCTTAGGGGAAATGGTGTTAGTTTTTGACCATTGAGTATGATGTTGGCTGTGGGCCTGTCATATATGGCTTTTATTATGTTGAGGTATGATCCTTCTATTCCCACCTTTCTGAGAGTTTTTATCAAAAATGGGTGTTGGATTTTGTCGAATGCTTTTTCTGCATCAATTGATATGACCATGTGGTTTTTTTCTTTCAATTTGTTTATGTGATGTATCACATTTATTGATTTACGGATGTTGTACCATCCTTGCATCTCTGGGATAAATCCTACTTGGTCATGGTGTATGATCCTTCTGATGTACTGCTGGATCCGATTTGCTAAGATTTTGTTGAGGATTTTGGCATCTATGTTCATGAGGGATATTGGCCTGTAATTCTCTTTCATTGTGATGTCTTTACCTGGTTTTGGTATTAGGGTGATGCTGGCTTCATAGAATGAGCTTGGAAGTGTTCCTTCCTCTTGAATTTTTTGTAGTAGTCTGAGGAGGGTAGGTTTTAGTTCTTCCTTGAATGTTTGGTAGAACTCCCCTGTGAAGCCGTCTGGCCCTGGGCTTTTGTTTGCTGGAAGCTTTCTGATGACTGCTTCAATTTCTTCCATAGTTATTGGCCTATTGAGGTTTTTAGATTCTTCCTGATTGAGTTTTGGAATGTTGTATTTTTCTAGGAATTTGTCCATTTCCTCCAGGTTGTCTAGTTTGTTGGAGTAGAGTTGCCCGTAGTATTGTTTAACAATCATTTGTATTTCTGTGGGGTCTGTTGTTATTTCGCCTCTATCATTTCTGATTTGGTTTATTTGGGACCTTTCTCTTTGCTTCTTGGTGAGCCTGGCGAGGGGTTTGTCAATCTTGTTTATCCTTTCAAAGAACCAGCTCTTGGTTTCATTGATTTTCTGTATTGTTTTTTTGGTCTCTATGTCATTGATTTCTGCTCTAATCTTTATTATCTCCTTCCTTCTGCTCACTCTGGGGTTTTCTTGTTGCTCTCTTTCTAATTCTTTGAGTTGTAGAGTTAGATGATTGACTACCATTTTTTCTTGTTTTTTGAGATAGGCCTGTAGAGCTATAAACTTTCCTCTCAGGACTGCTTTCATTGTGTCCCAGAGGTTTTGGATTGTTGTGTTTTCATTGTCATTAGTGTCCAGGATGTTTTTAATTTCTTCTTTGATGTCATCGGTAACCCAATCAATATTTAATAACATGCTATTCAGCTTCCAAGTGTTTGAGTATTTTGGGTTGTTTTTATTGTAGTTTATTTCTAACATTATGCCATCGTGGTCTGAGAAGATGCTTTTTATGATCTCAATCTTCTTGAATTTGTGGAGACTTTGCTTGTGACCCAATATGTGGTCTATTTTTGAATATGTCCCATGAGCACCTGAGAGGAATGTATATTCCGCAGCTGTGGGGTGAAGTGTTCTGAAGATGTCAATTAAGTCCATCTGATCTAGTGAGTCATTTAGGATTGCTGTTTCTTTGCTGATTGTTTGTCTAGCGGATTTATCCAGTGATGTCAGTGGTGTATTAAAGTCCCCTACAATGATTGTGTTATTGTCGATATCTCCCCTGATATCTTCCAGAAGTTTTCTTATGTATGTGGGTGCTCCTGCATTGGGTGCATATATGTTTACCAGGGTTATATCTTCCTGTTGTATTGATCCCTTTAGTATTATGAAGTGGCCTTCCTTATCTCTGGTTATGGCCTTCACTTTGAGATGTATTTTGTCAGATATAAGTATTGCTACCCCAGCTTTCTTTTCCTTTCCATTTGCGTGAAAGATATTTTTCCATCCCTTCACTTTCAGTCTGTGTGAGTCCTTTCCAATGAGGTGGGTCTCTTGTAGACAGCAGATGTATGGGTCATGTTTTTTTATCCATTCAGCCACTCGATGTCTTTTGGTTGGAGCATTTAGTCCATTTACATTTAAAGTTATTATTGAAAGGTACTTGTTTGTAGCCATTTCTTTTTTTGTGTGTGTGTGGCTGTTTTCTTTCTGAGCTTGATATTTCTTCTTTTACACCAGTCCCTTTAGCATTTCTTGCATGGCTGGCTTGGTGGTGATAAACTCCCTTAGCCCTTTTTTGTCTGTGAAGCTTCTTATTTCCCCTTCAATTTTGAATGATAGCCTTGCTGGATAGAGTATTCTTGGATTCAGTCCTTTGCTTTGCATCACTTTGTAGATTTCTGTCCATTCTTTTCTGGCCTGATGTGTTTCTGTTGAGAAATCATTTGATAATCTAACGGGAGATCCCTTGTATGTTACTTTCCGCCTCTCTCTTGCAGCCTGTAAGATTCTCTCTTTATCCTGAACATTTGCCATGGTAATTATGATGTGTCTTGGTGTGGGTCTTTTCGGGTTCACCTTGTTTGGGACTCTCTGGGCTTGTGTGACTTTTTTCTTCCCCACCTCAGGGAAGTTTTCTGATAATATTTCTTCGAATAGGTTTTCTAATCCATGTTCATCTTTCTGTTGTTCTGGCACCCCTATTATTCGTATGTTGCTTCGTTTCATGTTGTCCCAAAGTTCCCTTAGGCTCTCCTCCTGTCTTTTAATTTTTTTCTCCATTTGCAGTACAGTTTGAGTGTGTTTTGCTTCCTTGTCTTCTAATTCACTGATTCGGTCCTCCGCTTCTCCCAGTCTACTGTTGATACTTTCAATGGTGTTTTTTATTGCAGCTATGTCGCTCTTCATTTCTTCTTGGGACTTACTTAAGTTGTTGATTTTTTCATCTGTTTCTTCTAGCTTCTTGCATACGTAGTTGAGTTTTTCATCTGTTTCTTCTTGCTTCTTGAACATCCGGTGCATGTACTCTAGGAACCTTATTCTGAATTCTTTTTCCGTCACGTTGCATATCTCTGTCTCACTTAGCTGCTTTTCTGGCGAGTCCTCCTTTTCTTTCCTTTGGGGGTTTCTTTGTCTACCCATGTTTGATCTCACTGACATGACTAGTTGTTGAGTCGTTCAGTGGCTGGACCCTGGGTGGCAGTGGCTGCTCCCTGGGTGGCAGTGGCTCCTCGGGCTGTGGTTGCTCCTTGGGCGGTTGTGGTAGCAGCGGCTCCTCTGTTGATAGCAGAGCCTCTGGTGGGTGCTGTTCACAGCTGTGGTGGCTCTTCTGGCTGGTGGAGGGAGGCTTCACACACAGCAACTGTTCCCCAGGCAGAGCGTGTGGTGATCAGGAGGCCGCTGTTGCTTGAATCTTTCCGTGGAGGGGTGCAGGTCTCCCCTTGGCTCTTGCAGTCGCGCTGTTTGCGAATCGTTGCCTCCGGGTTAGTAGCCGATCTCTGGATGCCGGTAAACGCTGCCTGAGATGGCGCGGTCTCGCCGCTGCGCTGGCACCCAGAGGGAGGTTTCAGCCTCAATCTCTAACCATCCGCATTTTTTAGGAGTTTTCTGTCTTTCCTGGCTGCAGACTGTCTCTCAGCTGAACCTCCCCAGCTTGATCGGGCTGATTGTTACCCGTTTCAGCTGCTCGCCCCTATCTGGTCCGGGACAAAGCACCAACACGTCCGTCTAAGCCTCCGCCATTTTCTCCTCCCCCTCCCCTCTTACATTTAAGTCCTTTATCCATTTTGAGATTATTTTTGTGTATGGTGTAAGTTGGTGTTCTAGTTTCATTCTTTTGCATGTATCTGAGCAAATTTCCCAGCACCATTTATTGAAGAGACTGTCTTGACTCCATTGTATGCTCTTGCTTCCTTTGTCAAATATTAATTGACTGCTCCCTGACTTTAAAGAGCTTTAAAAAGGAAGGCATCTTGCCTAGGCCAAGAAATTAGAAGAAATAGTTATTATATGCAGAGAGCTTATACTTGAATTTAAGGTTCACTTGAAGTAAAAAAATAACACAACTAATGTGCGA
The DNA here is from genome assembly GCF_028538775.1 of Myotis yumanensis. Lineage (NCBI taxonomy): Eukaryota > Metazoa > Chordata > Mammalia > Chiroptera > Vespertilionidae > Myotis > Myotis yumanensis. The sequence goes on from NW_027223759.1 coordinate 18,954,939, forward strand.
TTTTTCTTTTACTGTACTGACAAGCTTGATATATTGGGAGAACAACACTGAACACTAAGATGACTAAAAATTCCCTCAATAATTCACAGGGAAGAAAAAAATGTTTCCCCCAAATTGAAAAGATAACATTAGCAGACTTATGTTCTCAGGGTCTAATAGAAGTGGATGAAAAGTTTGAGTTATTGTCCTGGCCAGGTTGCTCAGTGGGTTGGAGCATCATCTCAAACACCAAAAGGTTGTGATTCAATTCCCATTCAGGGCATATACCTAGGCTGTGGATTCAATTTCTGGTCAGGAAGCAACCAATTGATGTTTCTCTCTCACCTCTCTCTCACTCTCTTTCTCTCTCTCCTCCTTCTCTCTCTCTAAAATCAATAAAAGCATGACCTTGGGTGAGAATTAAAAAACAAAACTTTGAGTTATATTAGTTTTAAGGTACCAAACTTAGGTGTCAGAGCTCAATTTTACATATATCTAAATCAAAATCTAAAATAATTTCCTATAAGTATAAATCTAATATTTATACATCTTATATAATAAAAGCCTAATATGCTAAGTGCCTGGTCGTCCAGTCAGCTGTTCAACCAATCAAAGCGTAATATGCTAATGATATGCTAAGGTTGCTCAACCGCTCGCTATGAAGTGCACTGACCACCAGGAGGCAGATGCTCCAACTGGTAGGTTAGTTTGCTGCTGGCCTCCAGCCAATTGAGACATGCCCTGGAGCCCTCTTATGGTCCCTCCCCGGCTGGCCAACCTCCTGCATCTCTCCCCGGCCCCGATCATGCACCAGTGGGGTCCTCCAGTCTGGCCTGTGCCCTCTCACAATCCAGGACCCCTCGTGGGATGTTGGAGAGCCAGTTTGGCCTGATCCCGCAGGCCAGGCTGAGGGACCCCACTGGTGCACGAATTCATGCACAGGGCCTCTAGTATAAATATAAAATTATTCCAAAATGAAAAGTATATATATTACAGGGTCCCTGCAGACCCTTCACCGAGTTTGCCCATTGTTAACACCTTACATTATAATCACACATTTGTTTAAGTGCTTTGGTACATGACTATTAACCAATCTCAGAGCTAAGTTTTAATCACTTATTTTTATGCTTGTAGCTTTCTGCACTTCCTATTTACTTTTCATTGAAGCTTCCCATGTTTTACTGCCTTGAACTGTAGTTTGGGAAAGCCTAGAACTTTTCCAGTTTTTCCTTCCATCCCTTCATACAATGTCCCACACCTTGAGGCTAGTACCACACATGGACTTCCACATTAGATAGATTAGAGACGGGATTAGGAAACTTATTAAGTACTGGGTAAGGCTAATATTTAAATATGCAAGGATCCCAAAAGATGCCTATTGAACCCCAGCTTTTACTGTTAGTGATTGTCTTGCATGAAAACAGGTTGCATTTACTGGAAACATTTTCATTCTAACATCTTTTACAAAGACAGTTCAGGGTACAATCCTATGACACTTTGTAGAGAATATTGCTAGATTCTTCCCCATGGGGAAGTAAGCTGATAACATAGTGACTCTCAGAGACTAATAGTGATCTCTCTTCTTCAGCCATCTTTAATTTACCAGTGAATTTTGTTTTCTTAAAAGCTTATTGAATGGATAGGCCTAAGGTGTGTATCCATAGCATAGAGATAGGGTAAGTGATAATTGGACAATTTTTTCTATTTCTTTCAGGACATGATTTTTCTTGCATTCTGGAGGTGTTGCTTAGAGGCAAAGGAGCTCTGTTTTGGACTTCCACATTACTGACTTCCCAGCTGACCACTACTGTGGCAGTCTTGCTGTGTTTTCAAATATGACAGTTATGGTGCCATTGTGTTGTATGAAATATAGAGCTTTCTGGTTAGAACTGAACTGAACCCAAAAATTCATCTTCGGTTAGTTTCCATGAAGACCATCATAGAATTACCTACCCTTGGAAATTTGTCCTGAGATGGATTTACAATGGTGACCTGAAGTTCAAAGCCAATATTTTTGAGCTGCCCAGGTCCACATCTCTGAGCTACTCGCTTCCATAAAATGAAATTATACTGACTCTTTGGTAACCTAGATATATCTTTCAAGTTTTGATATTTATTCTTTTCTTTTTCTTACTTCACTAAGAATTTCATCTTACCTGGACATTTTCCGAGCAAGAGCAAACTCCAAAGTTACTGATACGTTCTCCACTGCTGTTCCATTTTCCCAGACTGTCTTTTTCTAAACAGCTTCTGTAAGTGAAATTGATATTGAAATGAGGTATGTGTGTTCTCATATTTATGCATGAGCATAGGAGAGAGTGTTAGTTATTGAATTCAAGTCCTGTACAGCTTACTGATTTGTTATTACTTGAATGTACATTGCACTACCATTTTCAAGTAATCTGACATTTTGGGGGAGTTGATGGAGAGCACTTAGTAATTAAGCAGCATTAAAACCAAAGCTCACAGAATTGTCTTAATAAGGCAGGAAGTGGTTTTTTTTTTGACCCCTTTCTTGTCTTGGTTCTTTCCAATCTCTCCTCTGACAGGAAGGGGATACTTTAGCAAAATGATGCATTGATGTCAGGCTTACATGTGTTGTGTACTATCTTAAAAGTTTGAATAAGCAACACTACATAGTGCAAAAGCATGGGAATTGGAGTCAAGACTTGGGTCTCAGCTTTAGCTATACAACTTTCTACCTCAATTTCTTTATACAAGAATCTTAGTCCCTAGGAGCCTCAGTTTCTTCATCTTAAAAATGGGATTAATACTTCACAGGACTGTAGTGATTGTTAAATGAAAACATGTGCACAAAAGAACTTTATAAGTCATAAAGCATCTACTGTTTATTATTTTACAGCACAGCCAGGGAATGAACTAAAGGAGATAGATAATATCCATTAAACACATCTCTATCAATGTACTACCCTCCTCCAGCCAAATAATACACACCCACTTGTCCACACACCCTCATATACATGACACACACAAGGTAGAACATTGAAAAAAGAACAAGAAGCACTCACATGTCACTGGAGTTCAAACACATGTTGTCGATGCCAGGGAAGGTCCACATTGCTGAGACCAGTGCTGCTGTGCTTGGGTTAGAATTCCTGCAACATAAAAAGATAGAAACAAATTCATGACTCCTTCACTTGTCGCCCATGTTAACCTCATGCTCATGAATAATTTGAGAAAATTAAATAGTCTCTCTATGGACTGCTGTCTTAAATATCTAAAAAAGACTTCATCACAGGGGGGGAAAGTATCACAGAAAAAGATAAACACACATCTCTATTTGGCTGCCTTGTTATTCTCTTGATTGTCATATGTGTTTACTGATCACATATTGTATCTACAACACTATATTATACAGAATTCTAACATTATTTTTCAATTTGTGAGACCAATAAAGAGTTATTTGCGATATATTATAATAGATTGGGAAGCCATACCTAACCTGACTCTCTTGATTAAAGTCTAATCTTTAAAAATAAAGATCTACTAATACTTTATTTTTAGGCAAACACAAAAACTCGTTATTTGTTGGCAATATCATGTCACAATAAATCAAACTGTCCCATCCTTTGACAGAATTAGGTACTGTAGCTCCTAAGTTCGTATTCTTCAGCAATTCATCCCATTCATTCAGGCACAACTGTACTTCTAGAAGCAAGGTGGAAATATCTTTTTAGGTAAAGAAAGGAAACTTACGCATAGAAAGCTGTCTGTTCAGAGGTACCATAAAGAGATGGGGATATCTGGATCTCAGGATAACTGTTGCTGGAATTTTTCAATGTGCCGAGGCCCATGGCAGTGGTGACAAAGACGATGGGGAGGATGACCTGGGCAATGAAACCTTTCCAGTTCCTGCGGGTGTGGTGGAACCTCTTAATGAGGATAGCCATTATCTTCTTCAGTAACAGTCCAAAACCATCCAGTCTCTCTCCTGTTGTCAGGATTTTGTCTGATTAAGAAAAATAGATTTCAGTTGGTTCTGGAAAGTCCTAATACATCAAATAATAAAGTTACTCCAAAAACTATGGATAGATGATATAATGTGATGTGGTGGGAAAACCTTATATTTTAAAGATTTGGATTTTAGGTTCAGCTCTTTATTTATCACCTTTGGGTTGAACCCCTCCATCTCATAGAGCTTCATGTAAAAGTGTTTTGAAAATTACAAATCACTATACAAAATATATTGTTAGTCATGTACATTGTAGTTTTGTACATCAAAGAGACATGTAGAAGTTTATAAATGAACATTGTCCCCAATCTTCAGTCTCCGTGAGGGTTCAGTATGTATGACTAATTACTAATATCGAAGACATAGTTTCTACAAGACACTGAATTCAAATAAGATAAATGGAAACCAGAATATCAATCTAGTATAAGAACTCAATCCTACTGTGGGAAACTGGGAAACTTAGTCATTATAAGTCTCACCATCTCTCATTCTTTTCTTTTTTTGGAATAAGAATATTTATTATTTACTTATTATTTTTTGCATGGCTTATACCTACAGTATATATATTTAATATATTTTTATTGACTTCAGAGAGAAAGGAAGTGGGAGAGAGAGATAGGAACATCAATGATGAGAGAGAATCATTGATCATCTGTTTCCTGCATGACCCCTACTGGGGATCGAGCCCAAAACTCAGGCATATGCCCTTGATGGGAATTGAACCGGGACCCTTCAGTCTGCAGGCCAATGTTCTATCCACTGAGCCAAACCAGCTAGTGCTATGAGATATTTTATTTTATTGTCTTTCATTCTTAATGTGAAGTCCAATGAATTCACCTTAAACATGGGGAAAGGAAAATGCCTCCTCCAAAGTATAATTCTAGTTCAAACACTTATTCATTACATTCTCTTTAGAAATTTGGTGTACTTTTATGTACATTTAAAAACTCAATTTTTACCACTAGAGTCACAAAAAAGAGCTTATTAGGCAAAATGTCTACCCTCTTGCCCTCCAAAATGCTCTTCAGGTGTGGAGGAAAATTCCATGGCTTCTAAGAGTCAGAGCAACTGTGGAGGCCATAAAGTGTTTCCTCCTTAGTGCTCTTACAACTGATAATCTCAGCAGCACCCCCTAAAATTAGGTTCAAATATAACATTCTCTCCTAAGGCCTGCCGCCAAGCAAGCATGTGATAAGTTGACAGTATCCACTCTGTGGATATTTTAAATTCTTCATCACAAATTATGCAGCACAAAAAATCATGATCTTCATTTAGCAGATAAGGAAAAATACAAAGCTGCTTAATTTAAAATGAACTCCAATTAAACAGAGTGAACAAGTTTAAATGAAAAGTCGTATCTCTGCAAAGGGAAATTGCAGAAGGAGCTGAATATATTAAGTTAATTAGTATGCTTTTCTGTTTCTTAAGAAAATTCTGTTTCTTAAGAATGGCTTACAGGTGGATCAAACGGAGCTTTCTAAAAGATAATGTCAATGATGGGTACATTTTGACTGAAGAAGAGTTCTAAATTATGAGACAAATACAGAACATGTACTTCCTGAAGCAGATGACCACCTTCAAAGTCCTCAATTCCATGGACTTGACAGCTCTATTCCCCAAAAGATGATAAATGGGGAAGATGGCAGAGGACAAATGAGACTCCCAAGTTCCAGAATTATACAAACATTAGAGATTGCCTTTTCTGAGTTTTGGAGCTAGGCAAATGTTTAATGAAAAGTTCTGTTCCTGGAGACTTTTATAAATTTCAGCAAACTATTGAAATGACTACTCCATAATTTATATATCATTTTACTATATGCTTCCTTAAAAAAAATAGTGTTCCCAAAGGAATAAATTAACTGTCAGAAAGAGAATAACAGAATAAAAGTTATTTTCCAAAGAGCTCAATTCCTCAAAGTCATGTCAAGAAACACAATTTTTCAAATGTATATTGTGTGAAAAACATGGAGGAGGGACCTCTTATTTTAGATTCAGAGCCATTAGTTCCAACCTCATCAATTCAGAGACCCTCCTCCAAAAACATTTCTCAGGGCCTGAATTTTCTCAGCACCTGAATTGTTCAGAGAGGTGAGAAGGTTAGACATGTTTTCCAATGAGTTCCATAAGGAGTGATGACTATATTTTTAACTTTTTAAAATTACATATAAAAGCCTAAGCTACCATTTCAACCCGTCTACTGAACGACTGGTTGACCTGTCACTATATTGTGCACTGACCATCAGGGGCAGATGCTTAACACAGGAGCTGCCCCCTGGTGGTCAGTGTGCTCCCACAGTCAACCTCCCTCAGCCAGCCAACCTCTCATGGTCCCTCCCCCTGGCTGGCCGGCACCGACTGGCCCCCATCAGGACTGGGCGAGATGGGCCCCCATCAGCCCTGATCAATGGCCAGGCCTAAGGGCTCCACCCATGCACGAATTCGTGCACCAGGCCTCTAGTGTCTAACAATAGTCAGTGAACGTAACTTTGTTCATTGTGGAATAGCACCAGTTATAAGAAGGATTTTAACTTGTTGAACACAAATCTGAGATTGTAGTAAGTTACATCTTAAAAATGACTACTGGTGGGTGGAGGAATACTCATCCCTGCTCTAACAAGGAAATTCTTTCACATTCTTCAAAACATTTTTAGAGAGTTTGATTTGGTTAAATAAGCATGTTTTTGTGTTAAAAAGAGAAAGCTAATATTTCTTTCATCTTTTTTAATTTAGAAAAAAAATTTAAAGTTGTTTTTAAAATTTAAAATCTGTCATGTGATTTTCTCATTTATGTCATTTACTGACATTAAGCAAAATATATGATTAGATTTATACCATCTCTGTCTGTGAAGTTGCTGCTGCTCAGAGATAAATCATCAGGAGTTGAGATGCCATTGGTACTGGAATTTCCAATCTTCTTTTGTGTTAAGTGCTCAAGACTCATATTACTGGGTTTGTGCGACTCTTTAGTCAAGTTCAGAAAGACCTGGAAAGAAAAGACAGAACACTTTGTTAACATAAAATATGCATATCTTTTCTAGTTTCTAGGCTCAATATTGATTTTGAATTTTTATCATGTTAATTGAGACAAATAAGTGTGACTTTAATTGAACATATTTGTATGTAAAAGATAGGTATTCTCTAATTGGAGCAACATTTGTATTTTTTTAGAAGTCAGTCTTACATAAAAATTGTATTGAGATAATTTTAAGATTTTATGACATGTTAATTTAAAAATATTTATTTTCTTTTTTTTAAAAAAACAACATACATATTATTTTAAGAATACAGCAAGTTATATCAGCTTTAAGAAATGTCCGGATGTACCTCCTCCACGGTGGTATCTGAAATGCCATAGCACCCGATGTTGAGGTCACCCATGCCGTTGTCCAGCGCTCTTAGGAGTGACAGGTAGGCCCCTGAGACTTTGGTGCTAAATGGAGGAAGGACATAAACAAGCTCTCCCCCGATGTCCTCCTTCAAGTAGGCTTCTGGGAGGTGTGACCGGATCATTGCTGTCACAGCCATCGTGTCACATATTGCACTTGCATTTAGATTTGGACTCTAGAGATAAAAACAGCAGTTACATACTCCCTTGTCTTTACATGTAGTGTCCAAGGGCCCTAATCAGAGGGGGGTGCATTCTTTTTGTCCACCCCTAGGGGTCCCTGTCCCACTAGGGGTCCCTATAGTTGTATGCAAATAACTATTCTGGCTCCATTCTCCCTCCTCACCCTGTCTCTTCTCCAACCTCTTCTCCATCCTCTGCATCACTTGAAACCACAGTCTCTCTTCTGTGTGATAGTTCTTCAGGCTCAGGTGCTGCTCTTCCTCAGAGCCTTTACAATTGCTTCTTTGCCCCCAGACTGTGTGGCATGGCTCATTCTCTCCCCAGCTCCAACTCTTGGCTCAAATGTCACCTTCTCAGAGACTCCTTCTCTTACTATCTACTTAAAATGGCATCATTCAAGCATTCCTTGTTCCCTTCTCTGCTTTATTTCTACCCATAGTATTTATCACCTGCTAATAAATTAAATGATATATTTATTAATTGTCTCATCTAAATTCCCCACACTCCATTAGAATATAAACTCCATGAGGGCAGTGATTTTAATCTGCAAGATCCTCAATGCCTAGAACAGTGTCCGGAGCACATAATAAGACATAACACACACAATACAAAAAAATTTGAATGCATTATATTAGTAAACTACTTTTTATATTATGAAAGTCACATCAGGATGATTAGATAAATAAATGACAGTGGTCAAAACCTGACTGATATCATATACATCTTGCACAATTTGATAAATCATATGCTATTTTAGGCAGTACAGGGATCCTTAGCATTTTTGGTTTTCAAAGATGTATAAGAAAAGCACCATTGGTCTGCCTGAGTTGGTCTCCACATTGCCACTTGAGGAGTACTGACCAGAAATTAAATATATGATGCCATATTTTCTTAATTTGCTTTGTTGTTGTTTTTTTAATTTTTGTTTTTTTACATTATAAAAAATAAATCTATTACCATATTGTAGATACAAAATAATTAGCAATTTACATGCAATACGCATTAATATTTCAAGAAAAATGATTTTAAATATAATGTTACATGCAATAAATATTAATATTTCAAGAAAAAAAGATTTTAAATATAATAATGTTACCAAAACTGTACTAACAAAGTATAATAATTTGCTTTGGATAGAGTAGAAAAATCTACCTGTTAGCCTTACAGGATGAAGTGCTGGGGAAAATGAAAGGCTGATCCTTCATCAGTAACCTGAGGAAATAAGTCTTTCTTTACCTAGCACAATGGTTCTCACTGTGATCCCAGACAAGTAGCATCAGCATCATCCAGGACCCAGTAAGAAATGCAGTAAATCTGGAGCCTTATCTTAGACCTATGGAATCTGAAACTCCTGGGGTGCGGCTAGAAGTCTGGGTTTACCAAGACCTCCAGGTGTCCTGATGCTTCCTCAAGTTTGAAAAACATGAATCTAACATATGAATAGTGAATTTTAGCAAGGAATAAAGGTGGAGAGATTCTGCCCCTGTTTCATAAAAATTCACTCATGACCCCATAATAAGGTGTATTTTCTCTCCCACAAACCTTTTTCTTGGTGAGCGTGAGGTGGTACCCATCCCCAAACGCCTCCTTGAGGTAGAACGGTGATCCGCAGCAGCGGAGCCCCCCCATCTCCAGGAAGGCAATGCGGTCGCTCAGCACTTCGGCCTCATCCAAGTGGTGCGTCGACAGGATGATTGTTCTGGCTTGAAAACACAGAGGAGAACCAAGAATGAAAAATGAAAATACAGTTCTAAGATATATGGAGTTAGCACTGGTCCATCCTGTGATTTATGAAAAGACTCACATTTTAGGAGCTAACAGGAAAACTAACAGAAGGAGCTTCCAAAAGGAATAAAGAGAAATTCAGAAGGAGTATTCCTAAGTATTTAGGGGTCTCTCTCCCTTTCCCACCCTCCCTTCTCCCCCTTCCTTTCATCATTATGAAGCAGTAATTTTAAAGACTTTTTGAATATTCCTCTCTGATTAATCCTCTCCACTCTGATTGCTCTTTGCTTCACATCCTGTTAGCACTTATTTAGTCTGTTTTCAGTTTATCTTCATTTGTGTATGTTTGGTCTCTCTAATTAGATTCTAAGCTCCTCTAGGCAGAATTTGGAACTTCTATTGGATTTCTATGTTCTCAAAAAGGCCAGTTAAGTGCTTAACTCACAGTGGGCACTACATTAATATTAACTCACTGTCCCAGAAATTTAGCTGGGAAAAGAGAAGACTTGGGAAAAGAAAGAGCCCACGTGGGATTTTTAATGAAGATGATTATAAACAGAAAAGGCTTCAGTTTGTTTGTGAGTATCCCAGAGAGCAAACCAATGACTATTGGGTGGAGAAGTTATAAGAAGGTACTCATACCAGTTTTGTTCTTGGATATGACATCCCATATACTTCGGCGAGAACATGGGTCAACTCCAGTGGACGGTTCATCCAAAATGACCACCCTTGATCCACCAATGAGAGCTATGGATATGGATAACTTCCTCTTCATGCCTCCTGACAATGTTCCAACTCTCTTATGACGATGGCTATACAGTCCAGTATCTTTTAAAGTCCTTCAGAAAGAAAGTATGGTGGTTACTTTTGACAGATAGAGCATTAGAATACTGCAAAAATTTAATAAGTACCCTAAATGATAAATATTCACTAAACAACCATTATATGCTCAGCAAGGTGCAATAAACTATTGAAAATTCATGACATAATTTTTTATTATTTATCATCTAGTCGAAGGTATAAAATTAATACTCAGGAAACAACACAAAGGAATATGTGGTTCATTATTTTATTCATTCATTTGACAAATATTTATAGAGTTTTATTTTTTGGTGCCAGACTGTGTTTTAGGTACAAGTGGAAAAGCAGTAAGCAGATAATGTTCCTACTCATAAAGATATTATTTCTGTGTGTCTCATGATAAACATGTTTCCAAGTAAGTATGCAATATGCTAGGTGGTGATAAAGGCAATAAAATGTAGCCTCACTGGTGTGGTTCAGTGGATGAGCATTGATCTATGAACCAGGAGGTCACAGTAGAGGGTGTGCAGGAGGCAGCCAATCAATGATTCTCTCTCATCATTGATGTTTCTATTTTTTTCTCCCTCTCCCTTCCTTTCTGAAATCAATAAAAAATCTATTTTAAATAAATAATAAATGAATGAATGAATGAATGAATAAAGGTACATGAGATAATAGTGCCCGGGGCATGATGTTTTAGGCACTTACATTATATATGGAAGTCTCTTCAGAAGGTGACATTTTGCCAACAACCAGGGGAGTGGAAGAGTAAGTCAAATAGATGTTTTGGAAAAGTTGCTTTAAGTAGAGGGAACAGCAAGTGTGCAACTGGGCTAGCATGCCAAGAGCAGAGTAAATGTTGGGAGAACAGAAATAAACGAATCAGAAGTGAGACTGGAAACAGGTCAAGTAGGGCCTCAGGGATGGCATGCTCTGACCTGTAGTTTACAAAGGTCACCGCGCTGCTCTTTGAAGAATCAACTGTATAATGGAGGGTAAAAGCTGGGGGTCGAGTTAGGAGGCTTGGATCAGCATAGTAGTCATGGAGATTAAAAACAGGATTTGGGGCAATATGGGAGCCAGAGTTGAAGACATTTAAACAAAACTTGTACATGGCATTAAATGTATTTGATACCAGAGAAGTAAAAACAAAACAAAACACAAACAAACCTAAAACTCAACTGGTTTGTGAGGAAATGTTCCCTATTGGTATGATCACCACAGCTTGACTTCTCTTGGAGAAGAGTTACCCACACACATTCTCATTCCTGCCGTCACTGACCTTTTCACTTCCTCGTGCAGTTGCTTTTTGGTCCAGTGGGGAACTTTGATGGAGCCATATAAGAGGAGGTGCTCCTTGGTGGTGAGGTAACTGAACAGGACGTCATGCTGCATGCACACGCCCATGCTCTTCCGCACGTTGTGCAGGTCCTTTTTGATATCTTTCCCGTCAACAAAGATGGTACCTGCTGAGGTCCCAAACAGCCCAGTCAACATGGAGCTGGAAATAAAGAAATGATAAAGCAGGTGTAAGCCAAGCATTGAAGCTAGATTTTAGAAACAAATACATCCCAGTTGTTAGCAAAAAAAAAAGTTAATAGTCTATCTCCTTAGATAAGGTTAAACTATGAAAGAAAATGGTATTAAATGGTAACAAAACAATAAAAATTACGTTTAAGCTTTTAATAATTAAGAGTGTTACATAAATACTGCATAATGATGACGATGAAAATGGTGGGGTGGTGGTGGTGGTAATAACGACAGAAATTGTTGGACTTTTTAATTGCAGTCCCATCTCTCCTTCAGCAAACTTGTGTATGTCCTTGGCATCCGATAGTTGCTATAGGCTATTAGTCTCAAATTTAGATCTCTAGCCCAGATCTCATCACTCAGTTTCAGGCTTGCTTTATAAATCCAACAGGAGATATCTTTCAGGGTCCTCTAATTCAACTTTCTTAAACCTGGACTTACAATCTTTGGACTCAAACCCGTACCCTCAGTGATATTACCCCCTTCACCATACAATGCATGCATACCATGGCTGCACAAGCCTCAGACCCAGTTGTTTTGGCATCCTTCTCCTATCTTAGTCTCATAACTCCACCACCATCTTTCCATTTTTCCAGCCACCACCACAGTGCAAACCCCCATCACCACTTGCCTACTGCCACCGTAGGCTTCTAACTCCACTCCTCCTTGCATGTTCTCTGGCCATCTCCAGTCCCTTTCTCCACTCTGTGACCAGATTATTCTCACCTAGATCATTTCTTGTCATCTTTTAGATGGTGAGTGAGTTGGGAAATTATTTAATAATTATTTCCTTCACTAAAATGTAAGCTCCATGAGGTTAGGGAAAGGATCTGTTTTCTCACCACTCTGTGTCAGTACCTAACTAATGCTAAGAACTTCAGTGACTAATGTGGATTACATAGGGGATCAATACAATAAGCAACCCTTCCCATAAAAACATTAAAACACAGAGACATAGAAGCATGGGATAGACTGTCAACCCTCAGAAGGAAGGCAGGGAGGGAAGTGAGTGGGAAGAGATCAACCACAGAACTTGTATGCATATATACATAACTCATGGACACAGACAATAGGGTGGTGAAGGCCTGGGGTGGGGTCAATGGGTGGAACAAGGGGACATATACAAGGGGGCAATACTTTCAACAATAAAGATAAAAAACACATGCATAACATATTTCATTCTTTATATTAAAGCTTCATATTCAGAAGAGTAAGATGGTAACTTTCTTGGTTAAAATGACAACTTCTTCAAAAAGCTCTCTATCTCCTTTTTTCATTGGCTTCTACTGCCTGTTAGAAATCTTGCCTTTTATTCATTCTATTCACAGGAGAAAGTCCACTCTGAATTTAAACAGGTCATGTAACATGGCTGCATGTTCACTCGTTTCATGACCTTCCTTCGTCCCCTTTTATTTACACAATAAATTAATTTGAATATGCTTTGGCAGTCACTGAATTTACTCATGATGATACTAAATAGGATATCCAGGCACTGACACTTTTTCTCAAATAAGGGCTAAAGCGCCCACAGCATCTTAGAGCTGATGCCCAGCTAAGCAATATGGAGCATGGGAGGTGAATAGCAAACAAAACAAAACAAAAGTCAAAACAATGTCACTTTTAAAACATTTGATTCTCTTCTCCACTCAGACACAGGAAAGTGCTAGTTAAGTGAAGAGTGAGAAAGAACAGCTCATGTACCTCTTCTGTCTTTTTCAAATCTTTATCTGAGAGCTGGTGATTCTTTTGTTTATGAAGCAAGGTAAGGATTCCCTGTGAAGGAACAGCTGGGGCTGAGTGTGTTTATACCAGAGCATGTAAACTCAAGCTTATATGTGAGCCAGGAGAGAAATGCAAATAAGTGAAACAGCCTGGGCACATGACATAGTATAGGTTGATGGGGACCAGAGATAAACCAGAAAGCAGATGCCCCCTTTAAGAGAAAAGTCACTAGCCTGGCTGGCATGGCTCAGTGGTTGAGCATTGACCTATGAACCAGGAGATCACGTTTGATTCCTGGCCAGGGCACATGCCTGGGTTGTGGGCTCGATCATTGATGTTTCTATCTCTCTCTCATCTCCCCTCCTCTCTAAAATTAATAAAAATATATTTTAAAAAAGAGAGAAAAAAGTCTCTAATAAACCCCAACCAAATGTGCTGACCCAAGACTGTGGACTCAATGTTGCCAAAACTTCCTTTTATCTAAGAGATGCCAAGAATATTTGTGGGGTTTTTTTTGTTTGTTTTTTATTAGAACACTCCCCTATTTTTAAATATTGGCACTGAATTAAAAATTTTAAGAAGTGCTGGGTGGGCCAACACTAGGTGGAACAAACAAACCTGCCTGGTGGGCCTGACCTGCCCTTTGCGCTCACAGTTTAAGATCTCTGATTTACACTCCATCCTTCAGTTCACAGGTTGAGCCATCTTAATCCATCTGGGAGCTATAATGGCTTTACATTTTATGAAAGAGGTAAGAAAATATTAAATAGCATGCTCCTGTGACAATAAGTGTTAAAGAATAACCTACATGGTAGTAGTTTTCCCTGCTCCATTGGGTCCTAGCAATGAAGTGATGTGCCCTTCATAAAAGTTCAGATTGAGGTTATCAACAGCAATTTTCGAGCCATAGGTCTTTGTGACTCCATGCAGGGCAACTCCGACTGTGAGGTCTTTAGGTTCAGGCTCAATGTTGGAAGGAAACATGTATTCAGGACCTAGAGAGAAATCAAGAGAAGTTCTGTAAGCTCACTAGGAAAGAAACCACAAATTAGACTTTTCATAATTAAATTATAACCCTCTACATAAAAAATAATTCTGGAAACAAATTATCTGTTATAGTGTTTAGACTCTTCTCTTGGTTAAAGAATGAATAAGAGTGTGGGACCACATTCTCTAAGGTTTATATGGCCCTTCTCTGTCAGAAAACGCAGTCCCAGAAAACAGTGTCATTATGCTGAATTCTGCCTTATTTTCAAATATTGAAAAAAACAAGTCAAAGGTTTGTTTGGATAGATGATACCAAACTTATTAAATAAATGTCTGCAAGCTGTGATTTTACAGTGACAAGGCTATCTCATTAGCTCAGATCTGTGGTTTACAGAAACCAGTTCATTAACTACTCTTTGCATCTCTTTCAAGCATCACAAAAGGACCACTTATACAGGTCATCCTTACTTTAAAAAAATGACACTACTCATCCAATGTCAGGAAGACAGGAGTTTTATTCTGTTTGTCCAGTGTTGGCAATGGGTTGTGCTAAACTATCCATACCTGTTACTCGGTTACTCCCTGTGAGTAGTGACAGATGGCTTGAGTGAGGGGTGCAGACTGTGTCCAAGGAACAAAATTTTTCTCTGTGTGAGTCTAACTGGACCACAAATGGATCTGCAATATTGGACTAATTAGCGCCATATGCTAACCAACTGAGCTAAGGAGCCACAATTTAATCTCCATAAGAGTCCAAACACATACATGTGGATATATTCATCCAGATGAAAAGTGTAATTTAAGAAAGCATAATTGAAATCACTAGTCAAGTAAGTTTTATATCACTTCTCTCCTAATAATATATGGTGTTGACCTACTTGTCTTGCTGGCAGATGGGTTGGTGTTCTGCATCATGATATTAGTAAACATAAGGCCATTGCTTTTCTCATGCTTCACCTCTGCGCATCCAAATCGCTCCTTCCAATAGGAAGGAAGGATTGGGAAATACCACGGGGCTGCCATGCCATATGTACCTGTAATAAAAATATATTAGAAAAAATAACTATTAATTGATTGTCAACATTAAGCATCAGAAGCTAAACAACATATTACTATATATGGTTCAGGATACAGTTTCTGTTTTGATACTATATAAAACTAAAGAGTGGTCTCGGTTTTCAAAGTTAAGTAGCCGGCCTGTGTAGCTCAGTGGTTGAGCATCGACCTCTGAACCAGGAGATCGCGATTCAATTCCTAACTGGGGCACATGCCCAGGCTATGAATGCAAAAGGCAGAGATCGATGATTCTCTCTCTCATCATTGATGTTTCTATCTCTCCCTCTCCCTTCCTGTCTGAAATCAATAAAAATATTTTTTTAAAAAGTAAAGTAAAAAGATAGCTTTTCTTTTATCCTTTCCTTTTTGAACAGCTTCATTGGGATATGATTATATATATTATAAAATTTACTCATTATAAGTAGAGTCAGATGTTTAGTAAATCTATAAAGTTGTGTAACCGTCACCACAATTCACATATTAGAACATTTCTATAACTTCAAAAGCTTCTCTTATGCCCATTTGCAGATAATTCCTGCTCCCAGTCAAGTCCCAGGTAACCACTGACCTTATTTCTATCTACTTATTTGCCTTTTATACAAATTTTATATAAAGAGAATAATACTCTTTTATTCATTTACAAAAAATTGTACCAGTATAAACAAGGCTTAATGGAAAAACTCCTAAGCAAGTTAGAAATGATGACTACTCGAAAGCTAGAAGGGGAAAACCCAACTAGTCATTTTCCATTAGAATTGGGTAAATTCTCCTTAGAATTAAGAGACTTGGCTTTTGCCTTTCACTCCCATTTGGAAAGACTGGATTCCATGCTCCTTAATTCACTCCATCCTATAAAGAAACACCAGAGAAGGAACTCCTGAGTACATTCTCTCATCTTAGAAAAATTCTGGTTAATTTTGGAATTTAACTATTTATTTTTGGAGATTATACATGGTAAAGAAAATACTAGAAAATATGTAGTAGCTGATTAATATGTTCATACCTGGGAAAACATTCCTGACATACCAAGCAATAAGGAAGTAAATGAAAGAGTCAGCTAGAATTAGACAGCACAGCCAGCCAAAGGAGGTGGTGTCATCCTGAACAGGAGAACTGTACATATTTTCCCACTGAAGACCTGCAAAGTGAACACATATATGTATTCTTGGGTGAGACATATTGCAGTTGTGAAAGATAAAATCCACTTTTAAAGAAAGTGAGCCTACCAATGCCCTGCTCCTCATATCGTGCAATGTATTGACTTGCATAACTGAATGCCGTTGGCGACAGAAGGCTCTGTGAAGAGAACAAACAGCAATGATAGTTCTCACAGATTTCATGCATTTCACCAAAGGGATCTTAACGCACTTAAAACTTTGGACATATGTAGATTAAAATCCTATTTAAAAATACAGAGGTCCCTTACCAAGCCTGCCACAACTCTGAGAGAAGAGAAGAGGGAATAGCAGAAAATAAAATCAAGAAAATTGTAACTTGGAAAAGACTTGTTAGAAATCGAAAATATAGATCTAAACTCATTAAATGTTGCTCAGAATTTTTAAAAATAAGGAAGTACAAAGTAATGCAATATTAAGACTAAAGTCAAATGAAATATTAGGAGCCCAATGCTGTTTTTACTTCATAAATAGATTTCAGGTAATAGAAGTGATATGAGAAAATATACTAAAATATCAATTGATTGAATACTTCTTATTGCAACAAATTAAAATTTTAAATTTTGTTTAAACCTAAAGTAGTAAAAGTTAAATGAAAGTTATTTATCACTTTCTATTTCTTTGTGGAAACTTCTTAGTCAATAAAGAGGTTTACTTCTGCTTTCCAAATGTCATAATCTTAATACTTTCACTAAAATTCTTAAATTAATGTAGTACTTCTGATTTAAAAAGCAAAAAAAAAATCAAAATTGATTATATGCTGTTAGTGCATTCATTTTTATGCCTGTAAGTTATATTGTATGTCATGAAAACATCAAAATCATTCATATGAGAGAATAATCCCAGTAATAGAGGGCTTAAAGTAAGAAATCTTGATGATCTTTAAAATTTGACAGATTACATTTAACTGTTCTTTCTTCAGGAATAATTTCTTAACAGCATCAACTTATGGTTTTAGAAACTGTGGGAGAAGTGTTTCTTCTTCATAGTCTTGTGCTTGTAGGGTATACAATGATGTAGAAAAACACTACCAGGACAGTTAAGCTTATATTGCAATCACTAAACTTTTAAATTTAAATAACTGTATTTTCAGTTTGAAAGTCTAAAAACAAAACCCCAAAAGGATCTCTTTTTCTCATACACTGGCCATTCCATGTGACAGTTGACTCACCATGAATACTTTCACTACATAGCTCAACTCATCGTCAACTGTGACCAGAACAATGAACGGGAAAAAGGCAATGATGTATATGAGGCTTCCGATCAGAGCGGCGATGTTGGTGTTGTTAAAAAAGACACTGATGAGATAGCTCATGGCAATAACTGACAAGCTATAGTCCGAAAAATACAGGAACAGAATGAACCCATTGGTTTTAGGAAGAATATTGCCAAACTTGAGGATAACGATGAGGATGGCAATTGTAACCAGCAAAAACCCGACGCTCTCGATCAGCCAGGCAAAAAAATGACTGGAGGAGTTCACACCCATCATCTTCATGTACTGTAAAAAGGAAAAAGTGTTAGCTGCTGCTGAAGCTGATAAGTTCTCAAACAACAATTTTTCTGTACCACGCAAAAATGCCCAAGAGACACTGCACATATGTGAACTAGGTGGGCATCTTAATGATTTTCATAAGTCAAGTATGTGTCCATGCTTGTTCTGTGAAAGTAATATGACCATTTATTCTAGCCCATCTTAGTATGTTCTCAGAGAGCCCCAAAATAATGAAATAATAAATGATTTGGATGGTGAAGGTTTTATTTGTGTGTGTGTTTACAATTCGATTGTTTAACTGGTATCTAACTGATGTCTCCAGATTAAATTACTTTAGAGTAGACCATCAAAATGTATGGTATCCCCTGAAGAATTTTACAACATGAAAATAAAATATGTCATGAGTATTTTCAGCTGGTGAAAAACCATAGTTTATGTAAAATTCAATCTTTGGACTGATATAATGAAACTAAATTTTTTTTACTAAACAATCAGTATTCATGTTCCTGGGAGATATAAAACAGACCTGATTCCTAAGAACTTAAACTATGGGAAATTTTTGAAGGGAGACTTTCTGTCTTTTGCCACACCTTCCCCATCTTTAAAATCACTGGCAGCCTAGGTCAGGATTGTCATCTTTGCTTTCCAAAAAGACATTCACACACTCCAAATGAACTCAGGCATCTTAGAGAATCTATATCTCTTTCTCCATTGATATTCTTTAATAACACAGTGATACTCATAGAAGTCAAGGCATTTCACCAACATAGAAAAACAGATCAACATGATGCGCCTATGCATTAACTCAAAAGGATTGTGAAGGACCTAAATTCACCTGGACCTTGGTTGTCTTGAATTTGGTGACATGTGGTATTTGGAGAAACCTGGATATTCTGGTTTCTAGTTTTAACAATTCATAATTAACATTAAACTTCTAAATCTGATATTTCAGAAAAAAGAACCTCAAAGAAATATTCCACTAATTTTACAATCCCCACCTTCTTAACTTGTCTAGGAAAAAAAAAATGGGAAATGTGCTCAAGCAAGAGAGTGAATTTTACTTTCTGCCTTTGCAACTTATCACATTTTGATAACTCTCCTGCTCCAGTTGTTACCATGGAAACAGCTACCTGACTGCCAACAGTTTAAGCTGTGGGCCTTAAGCTAATCACCACTGAGAAAAAGCCTCTGACTTTTCCTCTTAACTTTGCCCTTTCCTCACACTCTTTTCTCCCTACTGCTCTCTCCTCCAAGGCCCTATCACCCATGGTTGTAAAGACTCAACCTATGTTTCCATAGGAAGGGAAGTGTGGGTCAAAGTTAAAAAAATCAGCATGGAGCAAAGCTTCACTGTGGAAGTTTACCCATCATTGAAAACAAAATTACATTTTGGTGTGAGAAAATCCTTACATATTTTATTTAAAAAATATTTCTCTGCACCCCAACCCCTTTGAGAAAATTACCGTGTCATGTTTCATGACTACACTTCAGAGATATTCACCTATTCAAGTATGATCATGATGTGTTAGCTCTTTATTTGCCTTTCTTGCAATTTGTAATTTGAAGATGGAAGATGTGTTTTTTTTTGTTGTTGTTGTTTTAGTGAGTGTCTGCCTATTTAAATATATTTAAACGAGGCATTATAGAACTGATGTAGCTACTCCAAAGCTAATATTCACCACCAAACTTTATGTGGTCTACAAAATATATTTACCCCCCAATGTGTGTCAGTAGGAGACAGTGTCAATATACTTCACAAAGTGGGTATAAAATATCCATGACACTATCAAGGACATGGCATAAAGCTGACTCCATTAGTATAAATACATTTTCCTTCCCTGACAGTTGATAGCTGCAGTACAACGTATTTATAAATCTAAAAAATTATCCATCCTTAGCCTCGTTAAAGATAATTTGGCAAACCTGGAGACCAGGACTAAAGGTGTTGATCACTGTAATTTTGAAATTTTTGAGACTCGAGATCAGATTCCTTTTCCCAAGATTTGGTAAAAGTTGGAGACTCACTATTGCTTTTTATCGAAACAAATCGAGTTAGGTGCTTTCAAAAATACTCACTACTTAACATTCTAGCATGAAATTTCAGTGTTAAACTTTAGGATTTTATGCCATGAGGAGAACAGCTGCTATTCATAAAGAGTCAGAGCAATGAGAGCATGTAAGTCATCCATAAATTATCCAGATTCCCTGCCAACTTTGTTATAATAAACAAGACCAAACTTGCGGATGGAAGATGGCCCAGAGAGAATGGTTGGCTATGCTTTCTTGGATGTCGTTAGTTCCTCCTCAAAGTGACAGGTGTCAGGTGCCAGCTTTGTAAGCAGTCACATGTCTCAAGCCTCCCAACCTGCCAGGGCAATGCATCAACACCTGATAACCTGCTGCTCAAGGGAAACCCTCTGGACAGTGGCCAAAGTCTGCCCCAGTTTGTGGCAGAAATTAATGAGAAGAAAGAGATTCTGTAAGATTTTGCATAAATGAAGCTTATGCACAGGGATTGGCATTAGTGCTATCAGGAAAAGAAATCATAAATATTCATATATTTTACTTGACAGTAATGTGTTGCTCATTCAGTTCAGTAGTATGCCAAGCACTAATTTGTAAAGAATAATATTTTCTGACTCAATTTTTAAAATCCTCATATCAATAGATATTTTTATTACTGTTTTAGTAAGATGTACAGGATGTTGTGATCATTGCTTGAAATGCTCCAAATTTCCCCTAGTGGGATGGATAGCGTATGACAAAAAGCATCAAAGGTTGTCTAAAGTGAAGCACCAAAGGACTAAAAATATTTGCATACTTCTTGGTAACATCTCTTCAGCTGATAGATGTTTTACTTTACCTGTCTAAACTGAGAAAGGGCAACTCCAACTGAATATAGGCACTAAAATTCCCATAAATGACTTACATTAAATAAAACAGATCAAACTAACCCATAAATGAAGAATATATATAATACAAATATATAACATATATATATATACTAGTATATGTATATAATGTGTGAAATAGGACTCTCCCATGTGTTATAAAAGCAGCTTTAATACTGCTTTAATATTTTTATTTTTAAAAGCAAGGAATGCAGAACAAAACCCAATTGAAAGACATTTTGAAATATTTTTTAAACTACAGTCTTAATCTCTTCAATAAACTCATTTGTCATTAATATTTGGGCTAATTTCTTTAGCAAGTTAAAGGACTTCACTGGAGTCATACCATAAGGAGGTCAAGGATTAATGGTTTCATTGAAATAACAACTAACTTGGTTTTCTTGCCCAGATTTGAGAACAATTACAGAAGAAAAAGATTGTGTGTGTGTGTGTGTGTGTGTGTGTGTGTGTGTGTTACCTTTTTAATTTAATTTGGAATGAGAAGGAAATAGAGAATGGGTAGCTTTAGAATTTAACTAAATATACAAAGGATGACATTCAAAAGTAATTCTGAATCTATGGTAACCTAAGAAATTATCATCACCTTCAAAAGTCCTTAAGAGTCCATGCTACTAAAATAACATTGTGAGAGGGAAGGTAGCTGTGGTGTAGAAAGGATTTGATTGGAAGTCAAGACACTTGAGTTCTAGCAAGATCTATTATTAACTAGCTCCACCATTTTCAGCAAGTCACCTCTCACTTTCTGGGTTCAGCTTTTTTATTTTTAAAAGGAAGGAGGTTAGTTTAGAACTGTGGGCAGTGGCGGGAGGCTGAGCAGGAGGCACTGGGAATATTCCACTCATTCCTCCCCTGTTTCCATTCATCTCACAAATAGACCATATTCCTTTGAATTCAGGACACCACTGATTTTAAAATGTGCCATTATTTTACATGCAACGAATAAATTGACACCCTATCAAATGCATCCCAATTTGAGAGGCTTTAAAATGTGAAGAAAAAAATCATTGGGGGAGACCAAGATGGCGGCGTAGGTAAACACCGGAGACCGCTGCCGCAAACAACCATTTCAAAAATACAACTAAAAGACTGAATGGACATCACCCAGAACCACAGGAAGGCTGGCTGAAGAGAGACTCTACAACTAGAAGGAAAGAGAACAGCAAATCGAGGCTCAGAGGCGGCGCAGTGTGGAAAATACAAAGGTACCGAGGTGCGCGCGCAAAGCGGGCTGGTGGCTGAGGGCGCAGTTGTCGTTTTCTGTCGGGAGTGAGTCTCAGACTCTGGGCTCCAGATCCGGGCGAGTCTCTAGGGACCCAGACTCAAACGGGAGAAGCGGGATTATCCGGCATCAGTTGGAACCTGAGGGCAGCTTTCTCTCCGAGGTTTGCAGCGGCTGCCGGGGTTCTGAGAAGCAGAGCCTCTGGGAACGGGACTGAGCGTGGCCATAACTGCTCCCTCCGCCCGCCCTGCTGATCCCGCCCCGCCCAAACCCTGCGCACAGCCATTTGCCGATCGCCTCAGGCAAAGGCCGGATTAGCGCCTCCCCAGAAAGCAGACGTTTTCCATTCAGCTGATTCCTATAGCCAGTCGGCCTGGTGGTCAAATCCCTCTAGTGTTAACTACAACAATTAAGGCTTGGCTAGAACAAGACTGCGCACAGAGACCACAAGGGGGTGCACCAAGAAAGCATAAAAGATGCGGAGACAAAAAAACATGACAGAAATGGAGGATATGGAGCTAAGAATCGCAATTTTGAAGGCTTGCCATAAATTTGTGCAGAGCCTCACGAAAACTAATGAGACCCTCGATGCTACGATAAAGAAATTAGAAAGTAAGCATACACGGACTGAAATAAAGAATATTATACCCAATAGCAGACCAGAGGAGCACAATAATCAAACCAAAGATTCGACAAAAAACACCCAATTGGAAAAGCAAAATGAAAAAAGAATCCGAAAGTGTGAAGATAGTGTAAGGAGCCTCTGGGACAGCTTTAAGCGGTCTAATATCAGAGTCATTGGAGTGCCAGAAGATGAGAGACAGCAAGATATTGAAAACCTATTTCAAGAAATAATGGCAGAAAACTTCCCCCATCTGGAGAAAGAAATGGACTTACAGGTCCAAGAAGCGCAGAGAACCCCAAACAAAAGGAATCCAAAGAGGACCACACCAAGACACATCATCATTAAAATGCCAAGAGCAAAAGACAAAGAGAAAATCTTAAAAGCAGCAAGAGAAAGAGGCTCAATTACCTACAAGGGAATACCCATACGACTGTCAGCTGATTTCTCAACAGAAACTTTGCAGGCCAGAAGGGAATGGCAAGAAATATTCAAAGTGCTGAATACCAAGAACCTACAACCAAGATTACTTTATCCAGCAAAGCTATCATTCAGAATTGAAGGTCAGATAAAGAGCTTCACAGATAAGGAAAAGCTAAAGGAGTTCATCACCGCCAAACCAGTATTATATGAAATGCTGAAAGGTATCCTTTAAGAAGAGGAAGAAGAAGAAAAAGGTAAAGCTACAAATTATGAACAACAAACATGCATCTATCAACAAATGAATCTAAGAATCAAGTGAATAAATAACCTGATGTACAGAATGAACTGGTGATTATAATAGAATCAGGGACATAGAAAGGGAATAGACTGACTATTCTTGGGGGGAAAAGGGGTGTGGGAGATGCGGGAAGTGACTGGACAAAAATCATGCACCTATGGATGAACACAGTGGGTGGGGAGTGAGGGTGGAGGGTGGGGTGGGAGCTGGAAGGAGGGGAGTTATGGGGGGAAAAAAGAGGAACAAATGTAATAATCTGAACAATAAAGATTTAATTTAAAAAAAAATCATTACCCTGGAAGTGATAAAATGTGGATAATTGAATGCCTCCTATTTTCCAGCAGTGAGAGAGCTCCATTATGGAAATACAGTGCTGAATGAAGTCTTGGTAATTTTCATAAAGCTTAAGAGATCAGGCCCAAGTGGATAGGAACTGGAAGATTCAAAGCCTGATCCTCTGATTCCAAGTTCATTGATCTTTAATTATATGACTGACCCCCAAGTTCAGCTGGTTAAATTTAGTAAGTGGATGACTGAAAAGTGAAGACACAGAACTACCAAACAGACACTTGTTCATTGTTAAAAATGTCTTCCATGTCTTTGAGTGAGAAAGGACTCTTTATCATGCTTTGATATTTTTTGGTGACATAGATAGATGCTTAAAAGTTATTATCTTTAAACATAAAATAATATAATGTGTGTTTCATATGTATATATTATGTATGTAGGTATATAACACACATGTTTCCTGTGTATTTCTACCACAAGTGATATTTTTAAAGTAGATATCTATTTTGAAGTAGAAAAGAACTTCGTTTTATCACAGTTTTCTACTTCAAAATTTTCCATTAATCTGTGAAGATTCACTTCTGAGTACCAGGAACCTGAAAGAAAAATATATGGTAGGAACTTGCAACCAAAATCATTGTCCAAGGAATTAAAAAACCATTGTACTCAATCCTGCATATAATGGGGCTCAACCCAATTGATGAGCTCTTCATTTATCAACTTGTAACTGAACTCTAAAAATGCAGCTATGAGGATCAACCAGAATTTAACAGAAAAGGTAAGAAGTGTAGGTTCAAACTGTAGGACAACCTTAGAAGCCTGACACTGAACTAACACAAATATGAAGCAGTGCTTTGTACCTTGTAAGGAGAAGTAATCAATTGCCTAGCAGCATTAGCAAAGTAAGTCTGAAAAGTACAAGTAGATTAACAGGTTACTCAATTATCTCGGATTGTCAGCTAGGACTTGCAATAATTATTGTGTCCCAGTTTTGAAATGTTTTTGCTTTCTCTTCACTCTTGAGTGTAAGAATGGACTCATTACAGGATGAGCAGATAAAATAATTCCTTTTCCAATACAATCCAAAAATCACACAATGCTTTTTCATAAATTCTAGAAAGAATATATTTTGAATTTGGGGATAATGATGCAGAATATGCTGAAGAAAAGATCATGCTTTACCTCCTAGCTACTGTCTTCCATTGTTATATTATTAACCTAACAGTAACATAACATGCAATTCTTAGTCTATAAATCATGAGTTAGTGGGATATAGAGGGGAAGGTAATTGAAGGAGACAAGTTATTCTGAAAAGAGAATTTGCTTCTTGAGAGCTGAAACAAGCCATATGTCTATGTCTGTGCCTGGCTGTGTCTGTGTGTTTGTGTGTGTCTTTGTCTGTGTCTGTCTGTATCTCTGTGTGTGTGTCTGTGTGTGTGTCTGTGTCTGTGTCTGTTTCTTTGTCTGGGTTTCACATCCCCAGATTCAACAAACCATGGATCAAAAACAGTATTTTTGGTCCACAGTTGGAAATCTGAGAATGAGGAGGGTTGACTGTATGCATTGATCTATGATGTTTTATATAAGAAACTTGATCATCTGAGGATTTTGGTATCTGTAGGGGTCCTGGAACCAATCCCCTATGGATACCAAGGGACAACTAAAGTTTTGGTGGAGTCAAAAGTTATATGCAGATTTTCAACTGTGCAGGGGCCATGACTCTAATCCCCATGTTATTCAAGGGTCAACTGTATATCTATACCTATATTTATATCATTATTTGGACTCATTTAATTACCGTGCCAATAATCTTCTTGCTTTAATAGCATTATTGTTATTTTTTAAACTTCTTTGTTAGATCTTAAGTCCTAAGGTGACTATTTGGGCAAAAATTACTCTTAGGATCATTAATTGTATTTAAATTTTATACAAAATTATTCATATTTTATTTTCAGAAACACTTATAAAATACCATCCATGTAGTTTTTGGGGAAAACAAAATACTATCTTATCAGCTGCCTTTATGATGCAAAGATATATTTCTTTTTTTACAATCTTTATTGTTGAAAGTATTACACAAGTCCCTCCTTTCCCCCCATTAACCTCTTGCAGCCCGCCATAAAATCTATTTCTAAAACACAAGGTATGGCTCAGGCTTTTTGAATTTGTATAGGGATGATGAAAATCATAGTAATTAATTATACAAATAGAACTTATTCAGAATAAGAAGAGATCCTCAACATACCTCATGAAGACGGAGGTCTTTCTCATAAACAAGCTTTTTTACAAATGCAGCTATAAATACAACCCAGGCAACCATGAGCACGATTGGAAGAGAATAAGAGACACTGGTTAGGAAGCTGCAAAAAAACAAAAACAAACAAACAAAAAGAAAAATCCAGTGACCAAAATGAATGCCATGCTTACAGAGAGCAATATATATAAAAAACACACTCCTTCTCACACTTAAATTATACTGCATTTTTGAAATTGAGAATAATTGCTAATGTTAATACTCCTTTATTTATGAAATGTGAAGCTGACAATAGTAGGCCCATGATTTTCTTGCTCTAAGGCTGCAAGAACAAAAAACAGCTCTAAAGGGTTAGATAAAATTGCCATGTTGTTTAAAGGGTGTTTGAGTATGTCTTGTCCAGGAAAGTAATTATTATATAGATATAATTGCAAGGCCCCAAACCCTGCTGCCTAAACCAAATTCTTATCTAAAAGGCAGACTTAACATTAGGAGATAATTGGTTTATCTAGCTAAAATCTGAATCTTCCCAAATTACTGTTTTTATCTACTCTTTGGAAGCTCATAGTGATTATTAAACTAAATTTTCCAAAACAAGATAAAATAAAACTTAAGACATTCAATTTAAAATGCAGACAAAGAACTTGAATTCAGGAGATTTTTCATGAAGAGTATAGAAAGGTCTTCTTTTGTAATGTGTGAACTAGAGAGTCACACACCGGAACACCTCACCAGGACCACCTGTGTTCCTGAGTGACCTGCCCATGATAGTTGAGGGCTCTAATGCAGTGTTTCTCAAAGTTGAACACTCATCAGAATCACCCAGGGGGCTTATTGAAACACAGATTTCTGAGCTCCACCCATAAGCTCCTGATTTATTATATCTGGGGTGGGGTAAGGAATTTGGATTTTAAACAATTTCCCAGAAGATATGATGCCACTGGTCCATACTTTGAGAACCATAGCTTCCTACTTTGGCTGTCTTTCTAGGAGCTCGGCAAGTGAGTAGTTTTCAATGAGAGAAACTCTAAATTGATCTGATTTGCATATTAGGCTCCACTGAGGCTTTTACCTGGAGAAAGGTCCCAAGGCCATTTCCTTTTTAATCTATAAGGCTAAGGAATTACCTTCAAGTTCCCCGTGAAAAACACAAGTATTAATGGAACATGACATCACCATCATTCATTCTCACTTTAGCATCAGAACTGTAACACCATCAGAGGTATGAAGTGTTTTTGTTTTTTTTTTTCGGTGGGAGAGGAGCGAGGGAGGGTTGGGGCCATATGCAATTTTTTGGTTCCTAGGAACCTGTCTGGCATGAGGTAGGCACTTAAAGGATATTTGTTGAATGAATTTTGTCTTGGTTCAGGTCCAACCCTGATGCTGCATCTGGCTCTAGTATTGGGCAAAAGCCCTTGTTCATTAATAAACAAATCCCCTGCAATGATTCTTCTAAGTGATTGTGTATTTTAGATTTGATATAGGACAAAGAAAAAAGTACTGGTCTCATAATCTAAGGACCAGTGGGGTACCAGCTCTACAACTTGGGACATGTAACACAACCTTTGTGAATTTTCATTTTTTTCATCTGGAAAGCATGGCTGATAATACCTGCTTGGGAGGAACAAATGAGCTAATATATGCAAAAGCACTTCGTATGAGACAGAGTTTATATGTACGTGTGAGGCATTATGATCATTCTCCCATAGAGAATGCAAAGGATAGTCACTTTTAGTCTTAAAAGAAACATCTAGGTACCTGGGATTTACAAGGGGAGAAAGGGGAGCAGGAAGATAGAGGAGAGTTTTCATCTAATTGAACCCACAGGTCTTTACTATTACTGCAAGCCTTTGTGTTTCACAGTGGGTCAGGCTGCAAAGTCCTTCTGGCCTTCACAATAAGCAGCTCACCTTGACAACCCACTGACACAGTCCTTGCCTGTCTGCTAGATCACAGCTGCACAAAGCGTTACATACCCTCTTGGAGTCTATAGCTTTAAAGCTATACATCCATACAGAGAAAGAAAAAAACATTCAGAGCATCTGAATTGTATATAAATTGCAATAACTGGGCTGAATAACGAGTACAATTCCTCTAAATTAATATTCAGCCTCAAGCTTTTGTGTATGAGAATGAGCTTAAAAACACTTAGTCCCTTAGTCCTCCAACCTTTTTTTTTTTTTCACTCTGGCCAGAGTGGAGGAGCCATTCAGTGTTACCCAACTGGAAGATTTCTTGAACATTCATAATCAATTGTCTAACAACATGATAATTAAGTGTTTTTTTGTTGTTGTTCATTCAGTAAAACCATTTTAAAGATGCCTAGCAAGCAGACTAAGAGTACATGACATAGTTTTAGGCAGCACATTATTTATCTAGAGAGTTGATCAATGATGTGTTCCATCAAAACGTTCTATACGATTGACCATGCATTCACATGTTTTTAATCAAATATGAGATTTGGAAGGGATTTTAAGATTGTCTTGTTTATCTCCCTCATCTGACTAGGAAAGGTAAGACTGGCAGAGAGCGGGTAACATGAAAATCATGCAGCTGTGCATGCACTGAAGGCTGGAGCCCAATACTCTGAATTCTGAAGTCAAAGTCCTTGGAAAGCTGAGTTATGATAAAGAAAACATGGATCATTTGGTAAAATCGATCCCATCCTGTTGGTAACCATGAGCAGCTACGTTAGAGCTGTGCCAGAAACAAGCATTTGACAAAAGTTTGGTGAAAATTTTCCCTTTCGCTCCTGACGTGTGAAGGAATGGACATAAATGAGTTCTCAGGAAAACGGTGGATTATTAACAAGGGCTGCAAGAGCACTGACTTACTTGTCTTTCATGTAGCAGGGGTAAGGAATTGCTTGGACCTGGACTGCTATTTCCTGGGAGTTCCTTCCAGTCTGCAATTCAATGATTGCTCTTTCAATATTATCCTGTAAGTAAACAAAAGCCCGGCCATAGATCTGGTTGTGTGATGGAGAATTATGCGGCCCCGGGGCCCAAATCTTGGCCCTTATGTTTCTTGTAGTCTGTGAGGTCTTGAGACTCATGCGGATGGTATATTTTACGACAGGAGGAAGAGAGACATCATCAGATTCATAGCCTCTGTATTGGCTTGTGTTAGAAGGAAGCTTAAATATAACACCTAAAAATAAAATGGCAACAACAGCAGAAAGGTTAGTTTATGGTTGACATCATTCATTGTTTGGAAGGTACACATAGGGGATTTCCAAACAGGCGATTTAGTAGTAATGTGACAGTAAGTTCAGGCTCCCAATTTACAGAAAAGATGGCTAATTAGGAGTTACAATCTGAGAGATTCAAAGCAAGAGTTTAAAGATATAATCACAAACAAAGTGGCCATATTAAATATATCACTCCAAGCCAGTTACTGAAATAAAACACACACACACACACACACACACACATGTGCACACACACACACACACACTTCACAATGAATAATCTTGACTAATTATAGGGATTGACTCAACTTTACCCTGTAACTATGGAATCCTTTTTTAGTCTTAATTTTAACCATATCAACAGAATTACACGTAAGTTGACGGTTCCTCTGACAATAAGGATGGTTGACTTCATGAAAGGTTCTTGTTTCTAAGCACATTGGAGTGATTGGAGTGGACAGTACCCGCCCCCCACCACCCTAACTATTTTTCTGAGTTCTGGATGAAAGAGGTGAGGGAAGAATTTGGCCAATTTTAGTATAAGAGAAACTCAAACTCTAGCTGAATAACACTTACTTCCAAAGAGTTCATTGCTTTTGTAGAGTCTTTCAGCCTCTCTCTCCATTTCATCTACACTTTCTGCTGCCTGAATGCGGTCATATAATACACAGGAGGAAATATTTACTGTCAGGGAAGATAGTGTGTTGAGATGATCAATGAGGTCGATGCTGTTCTCCAATTTCAGCCTTAGAATATCTGAAGAAGCAAAGCAAAACAGACAGAAAGCATGTTATGATGTTGTATTATAATGTTGTTTCTCCCAGTAGTACTATGAGACAAAAGAATGACTTGGTAAGTATATACTAAACTAGACAATAAATGATAGAAAGTTGCAAAATTTACTCTAAAAATATAATACTCTACATTGAGGAACATATGTCCAGTTTTACAAATATTCATTGAGGACAATGTTCAATTATAAATGCAGTAAACCCAAGCTCAAAAAACAATACAAACTAAGTTAAAAGTATATTCTGCTATAATTTAAATAACCAATGGCTAAATGTGAATTTTTTTAAAAAAAAAAAAATCTATCTACATGTAGTTAGAAAGGAAACTATAAACTGGAGATGAAAGTTTCAAATAAACAGTAATGCCTGCTTTGTTTAGCTAATGGGAATGCAATAATTCAAACAAAGAAAAGTCTATTCAGAGTGTGTATAGAACAAATAAATTATATTATTTAACATGTTGTTCTACAGAATCATTTCTTAGAAGACTGTGAGAATCTATGCCACACACAACTTTCTAATAGTGTTTGATTTAAAACCTATGTGGGTTATCTCCATTGATACCTGTATTAATAGAGATCTAGATAAAATTATCAAGATTTTATTTCAGGTAATTACTCTAGAAAAAAAGAGAATTTAATTGCTCTTCAATTTCATGATTTCTTATGAGGAAATCAACTGAGACAAAGGGCAAATATGAAATTGCAAGTCAATAAATCACTTGACCAATTAAATTTTTACTGACTTACGAATACTGAGGGGGCTGTGAATATCATAAATTCTTCCTCATAGAACCAAACAGGTCTCTTCCATTGTCCAGTATAAGACTAAAGTTCTCACAGAAGGCAACTTCTTAAATTAATTTCTCAGAATTTAAAGGGAAATATTTTGCTTGATAACTATGTTGGTGGGGGAGGGGTAAAATTGTGGTTGAACAGTGGCCTCCAGTGGTCATTAGAAATCAACACAACACCAAGGATTCTTTAAGAATTCTGGTAGATAGAGTCAAAGAAGAGCTATGAGGGTTAGTGATCCCCAAATTCACACTATACAGTGCCTTAGATACTAAGCTACATATACAACATATACAACTACAGATATCAATTGCTATATTCATTTTAGCCATTTTTAAATTCTAAAAATTATATCTCTATCTAAAGTTAGGAGTAATAAAATTTATGTAAGAACTTTATAGTACATTCATGATATTTTGGTTCCTTACCCAAATGATACTTTTAGAGAATAAATCCACTAGTACTTTCTTTAATCAAACTAGGCTGGTTATAATAAAGTGAATACAATTATATACAAAGTGCAATACACATGTAGGCATAATTCCTCCCCAATGGTTTGTAACCTAAGACACTATGTCCCTGTAGCTCCAAGGAGGACGATGGGGTATTTTCCCTTCTGCTGCCAAATTCTGATGCTTTCAATCCCTTCTTCATACCCACGGTTGCATAGCAACAGTGAATCAGACTGAATTAGATGTCTTGCATCCCTCAGGTTGAAGGTGGGAATGTGGCAGAGACAGTGCATGAGTTCAGACGGTTTCCTTTGATCTTCTTCAGCTGTTCCTTTTAGATGATCATGAGAGGAGGATCCATCCTGACTGCTGATTTAGGTTTATTTTCTTTTGAGTCTCTGCATTTCCTTTGTTTTGCTTTTGACAACTCTATAAGCTCTCCCAGTTACATTCTGGGTTAGTCAAAGTGATACTGAGGCTAGTGGAGATAAGATGTTAAATGTAGCCAGAAAGAAATCATTTCATCTTCCTTTGTCCTTAAGGACTTGCTTTTCATTAAGCTACAAAAAAATAAAAAGTGTCTTCTTACTTTTAACAACCCACCAACCTATCTGTGATTTTAGAAAAAGCTGCATTTACATGGAATATATAGCCTTATAATTAGTGAAAGTAACCACAAGTATAATTAGTACTTATAATGGTACAACTATTGGGGAAGAAGATGAATATATATCCAGGATCGTACTTTTCTTAGAAAAACTGGCTAGAAACCAAATACAAGAAAAAAAGAAAGGAATGTCTCATAAGGGCAATGGTTTTCACATTTCTGACATGACTAGTGAGTAAAGGTTTTGTGAATATGGACTCACCGAGTTCATCTATCTGTTTCAATAGTTCAACGGCATCAAGTCCCACGGAGAATTTTATAAAAACTTGTACAAAGGGATTCCTCAGTGTATTCTAACAAATAATGACAGGAAATCGGTTTTAGTATAAGAGGAAAACATAGTTAATCATCATCTCTCTAATAACACCCGCTGTGAAATGAAGCAACCACCATGTGCACTATCAATGTACCATGTTGCAAAGGCTCACGTAGACATTCTTGAGAAAGGAAGAGAAGGTATGTGGCTGGTAATGACCTGAATGGCTGGGCTTTTGCTTATCTGTAGACACAAACTGGTTAGCATGCTCTCACGGCTAGATATGACCATAATCATCAACATCATCAATATGTGATTGAAACATTTCCCCATACTATTTGCATCATCTTGAAAATATCCTGCATCTCATAAGAATAGCAAATTATGCTTTTCAACCAGGCGTCACTATATTTGAGTTGCATTGTCAAATCTTTAACCTAGAGTGTCATGTGTTTCAACCAAAGAACTTCCCAAATTTAACATTCTTCTCCAGTGTATTAGTATTTTAGGAAACCTGCTTCTGTTAAAATAGCAAAGCACTTTAAAGTAGAGAAATAAATAAATAGGCATGTTTTAATGAGAGTTCATAGCATTTTACTTTTGGGAAACAGATTTATGCCACTGGCTATACCCTCCAGATCAGTGTAAGATGGCCTATTTCTGAATTACAGTCAAGGTGCGATTTAAGAGGTGAGGATGATTATGAACACGAGTGACAGATCTTTTATCCTGTCTCAGTCCCACTCTCTGAAGGAGAAGCAATTTTAATCTGTTGAATATGGATACTAAGTCCCTATCTTACCATTCCCATAATGAAGGTGATTAAAATCTCAAAGAATTTTACACCATACGAATGTGAGTGGCAGGACCATCTCCTACCTGGAGCATTGGAATCGTCTGGTTTAACAGATGGAAGGAATTCATGAAAAGTGGTGACTGATTCATCCACTCCTGAGATTTTTCTCTTAATTCTGCCAGCTGCCTCAGAGTTACATTAGACTGAAAGACAGAAAATAAAAACAGATCTGGTTTATTAGTATTTGTCCTAGATTTCATAAAGGTCTCTTAAGGTTTTGTTACATAACTTCAAGGAACACTTTTAAAAGGTAAATATTATCAGAATTTCCCACATGGTCAAAGTTTTTATTTTTTTAATATATTTTTTAAAATTGATTTTAGAGAGGAAGGGAGAGGGAGAGATAGAAACATCAACTATGAGAGAAATCATTAATTGGCTGCCTCCTGCATGGCCCCCACTGGGGATCGAGTCCACAACCCAGGCATGTGCCATATGCCCTCACCAGGAATTGAACCATGACCTCCTAGTTCATAGATCGACGCTCAACCACTGAGCCACACCAGCTGGGTTGGTCAAAACTTTTTGAATGGCAGCTTTTATAGGGTCAAGATTACTAATAAAAATTCTGGCAAATTTAAGGTTTGCTTCATTTCCAGAATGGAATTTTAGCCAAATGAAAGCATGTTTTCTGCAAATTCTCACAAGTTATTAACTTTACAAATGATACACTTAAGTTTACTGTTAAAGAAATAGTAAAGTTCAAGGATCAAGGAAGAGGATGCAGGGGTGGGCAAACTTTTTGACTCGAGGGCCACAATGGGTTCTTAAACTGGACCGGAGGGCAGGAACAAAAGCATGGATGGAGTATTTGTGTGAACTAATATAAATTCAAAGTAAACATCATTACATAAAAGGGTACGGTCTTTTTTTTTTTTAGTTTTATTCATTTCA
Organism: Myotis yumanensis; assembly: GCF_028538775.1. Lineage (NCBI taxonomy): Eukaryota > Metazoa > Chordata > Mammalia > Chiroptera > Vespertilionidae > Myotis > Myotis yumanensis. The sequence continues at coordinate 18,988,866 of NW_027223759.1, forward strand.
AACGGGCCATAGTTTGCCCACGGCTGGGATAGAGTCTTATATTGCTGGTGGAAACAGATGTTACAGGCTTTTCTGGAAAGCAATCTGACATTAGTTATTAAAATAAAATATAACACCCTTTAATCTTTCAATCTTGAACATTCATCTCACTGAAATAAAAAATACCATTGTGTAAAATCATATGCACAAGAGTATTTGTTGCCATATTGTTTACATTAGTAAAAATCAAAAGTAAATTCTTGAAATAAAATGAATGCCTAAATAAATGAATGCCTAAATACATAAGTGAATAAATAAATAAATAAAATGAATTCTCAACAATTGAGGATTGGCTGAGTAAACTCTATGGTATGAAAATTTTTCAATCTTCAAAAAGAATGAATTAGTCTATACCTATTGAGTTGGAAGAATTTCCACAAGGTATTGTTGTATGAGCAAAGTATTATAATGCTACCTAATTTTAATAATGCAAACAATGACCAAAGAACTCTGCATATGAATATATGTAGTTTAATAATTTATAGATGAGAGAAATGTGCATAAATTATAGAAAGGTACTTCCTTGAATGCTAACATTCATTAGTTTACATGGAAGAAAGAGTGGAATAAGGAGGGACAAAAAGAAAAGGTGAGAACTAAGCAAAAAGGAAAGAACAAAAGAGACTGCACTAGAAAATATGCTTGTAATAACTTCATTATTGCAAAATTATGTACAAATGTGTAGTCAATACAGTGAGTAAGGTATTAAAATGTAATGCAATAAAAAATAAAGAACACTCTAGAAATCAGTGATGTCCTCATGTCCATTTCTATAGACCTAAAATAATGTTATATTCACATAAACTATATATATATGGCTAAGTGACCAGTCGACCAGCCGGTAGGTGCTCACTGACCACCAGGGGGCAGACGCTTAATGCTGCAGCTGCTGAGCCACAGCAACTTGGCAGAGTACTCTCTCGCACTCTGGGACCCCTTGGGGGATGTCGGACTGCTGGTTTCGGCCAAATCCCCACAGGCCAGGCTGAAGGACCCCACCTGCTGGAGGGACTCTGCTCGCTCCACAGATACTCTTTGAGCCATGGTGCTGACCTGGGGAGGGACCGCGGGAGGTTGGCTCTAGGGCGTGTCCAGCCTGTGTTGTCCAGTCCTGCCCCACTGGCCACCTTCTAATTAATTTCCTTTCAATGTGCACGAATCCATGCACTGGGCCTCTAGTAGTTTAATGACCAAGTAATGGTAAAACAGAGATTTTTTAAACTTTTATTCTATCATTTTAAAAGTATTAAGTTTTGCCTGGCCAGTGTTCTCAGTTGTTAGAGCAGCGACCAGTGGAAAAAAGGGTCACAGATTCAATTCCCAGTCAAGGGCATGTACCTCGATTACAGGTTTGTACCTCGGCCTGGCCCCAGCCAGGGGGCACAAGCAGGAGGCAACCAATCGATGTGTCTCTCATGTCAATGTTTCTCTCTCTTCCCCCTTTCTCCCTCCCTTCCACTCTGTCTAAAAAGCAGTGGGAAAAATATCCTCACGTGAAGATTAAAATAAAAAAGTATTAAGTTTGTAATTCAAATCATTAAAGCCAATTTTAAAAATGAGAGGGAAATGCTATTATGGTTAAATTAGATAAATATAACTACTATTAATAATGTTGTCTTTCTCAACATCTACCTTTTACATAAGATGTTAAATTGTACAACCAAATATGAAGCCAAGAGTCTATAATTTATGGATTCTTTTTGTTTAAATTGGTTATATAATGGCTCAATATTATTTTTTCTAGTGCCATTCTTTTTACATACTTTGAAAGTTAGACAGAGTTGTAGAAAAATAATTCTACTTTGGGAGATAAATTGAAAAATCTGAGGCCTTGCTTTAACTAGCCTCATTCTCAAGCATCAACATGGTACATTCTCTTCAAAGAACTACTATACAATCTACATTGTTTGCACATATACAGAGCAGAAGTAGAGAACTGTTAATAGCTTCAGAAAGCCAAAGGTAGTAATAGTAGGTAAGAGTCTCATTCTCAAGCATCAACATGGTACATTCTCTTCAAAGAACTACTATACAATCTACATTGTTTGCACATATACAGAGCAGAAGTAGAGAACTGTTAATAGCTTCAGAAAGCCAAAGGTAGTAATAGTAGGTAAGACATAAAGAAATCTGAGTCAGCTAGAGTAAATTTGGAAGTTGGCTACTTTAAAAATCATTTTAATATGTATGATAGAAACTTTGATTTATAATGATCAAACCTTTTCCATTATTGCCTTTGTGACTGGAGTATATGGTGCATACAAAATCTTTCCCAGCAACATAGGTTTCAAGAAAGCCCAAATCACAGGTCCAGCAGGCATGTTAATGATGTCTTTATAAAGAGAGAAGCAAAAGGGTGCTGGAAAGAAGAATAAAACATTTTAGTATTTGTATTTCAAATCTATTTCCTGATGGTAAATTAAGACTTCTATCACACCAAAAAATACATGCCTAAGCACTATTAACAGATGTGAGGCATCTGATATCAAAGTTAGAAAGCATAGTAACAAAACTTTTTGGGGTGTAAAAGTCTACCCCAATAAACAAGCCCACAAGAAGTGATGGCATTTTGCCAAGAGGAGTTAGCAAGGTTGAAATTCACATTTCAAAATTGCTTCCAACAGATCCACCTCAACAGCACTTAATTTAAATATACCTATCATAATAAAAGCATAATATGCTAATTAGACTGGATGTCCTTCCGGATTCCTTCCTTCCAGACAAAGCTGCAGTGGCAGGCGGGGGCCGAGGCAGAGAGGGCAGAGGCAGCAGAGGCCCACAGTCCCCAGGGCGGCGGGGGCAAAGGCCCTTGCAGGAATTTTGTGCATCAGGCCTCTAGTGTGTGTGTGTGTGTGTGTGTGTGTGTGTGTGTATTTATCTCAGAATGTACCAGATACATAAGAGCTGTTTAATAAATGATTTTGTTGAATGAATAAAAAGGTGAATAAATGAGTCAATACAATTGCTATACTAAACATCTATATATTATTTGGAAGAGCTCAGCTGGTCGTGTTTTGCATCTCCAAGTTTATAGATCAAGTAAATGACTTTGTTGTGCCACCAAATGTTCATACATCTGCTGCATTCATGGAACTCTTCCTTTACGCTGATGCAAGTTTCTAGTTCAAGACTGTGAAGAAAAAATATGGACTGAGAAGATTTAAGGTGTGTGTTTTTTATGATATCTATTGTCAAGGAAGATATAAGTATGACTGACAAATTCTTAGTGTTGTGGTTTAGTGACTAGCCTTTGCAGCAGACTGCCTGGGCTCAAATCACAACTCTGATATTTCCCAGTTGGGTGACTGCGACCAGATTCCTTCATCTTTTTGTGCCTCCCATCCTCTTATTAAGATGGAGATACAATCATGCACATCTCATAGGATGGTTGTGAAGAATGAATGAGTTAATATACATAACATGCTTGACATGTGGTAAGTGCTGTACAAATGTTTTCTATTTTTATACTTGGAGGAAATTAACCATTTATTACAAAAGGCTAAGATATAGTAGACAATGTTGTTAGGAGACATTGCCATGCTGATTTTGAAGTATACTCACTGGCATGTATGGGAATTCCATATTTTTCAGCAATTTCCTCTTTACTTAATTTATAAGTCAAAAAGTCTTTGGTGTGGTTGCCTTTTTGCCTCTGGGAGGAGGGCAGCAAGGCGGTTAAGTATTCAGTGGTAATTCCTTGGGAACACAGCGCTTGGGAGATGGTACTAAATGACCCTGGAGTTGCACTCATCCGGTTGCTTCTGTACATTGCCTGTGAGATCAAAAGCCATGATTTATGAATATGATATAAGCTATAAATGTTACTGAAAACAATAAAAAAAGAAAACCTGGCCAAACTTAGAGTACTCTTATAGTTTCCATAATTGCTTTCAAACGTGCATCCCAAATGTAAGTGCAGAATATTAAACTTCATCAATTTAAGTGACAAAAATTTTGGTTGGAGTAGAAGAGCTTTCCTGTAGGGGATTTTTTGCAGTGTACTTTATTTATAACAATGTAATTTAACCAATTTCTAATAAACATTAATGTGGCAAACGAATTTTCTGACGAGAACATTCCTGGGTGGCTTTTCTACCTGCGTTAAGGGGACGCTTCTGGGCAGATGCATTTGCTTCAGGGACCTCATTTTGCTGAGCAGCGGACGGGTGCCAGAAGCCAGCTGGTTGAGAATGCCTTTTAGCTTCATGAAGAGTTCTATCAACTTTTCAACTGGCTTTTGATCTTCCCTAGGGAAAATCACCTAACAGAAACAGAATAAAAAAAAATTATTTATGTGGAGAAACCGGAACCTACACACACTGTTGGTGAGAATATTAAAAGGGACAGGAACTTCGGAAAACATTTTGAAGTTTATTAAATGGTTAAACATAAATATACCACACAACCTAGCAATTCCATTCCTAGGTATTTACCTGAGAGAAATGAAAACATATGTCCACACAAAGCTTTGTATGTTCATAGCAGCATTACTCACAATAGCCAACAAGTGGAAACAATCCAAATGAATGGATAAAATGTACATCCTTAAACTGGAATACTATTTGACAATTTAAAGGGAAATACTGACATATGCTACAACATGTATGGAACTAAAAAATATTACACTAAGTGAAAAGAGCCAGACACAAAGACCACGTATCGTATGATTCAATTTATATTAAAAGATCTAAAAGAAAAAGAGGAAAATCTTGGGCTAAAGGTCAAAATGAGAAGTGACTGAAAATGGACACAGGTTTTTTTTGGAATTTATGTATATGTTCTATAATTAGATTGTGGTAATAATTGCACAATTTTTCATATTTACTAAAAAAATTTAAATTGTATGCTCAAGTGAATTTTATGCTATCTAAATAATTCCACAATAAAGTTTCCCAAAATAAATTATTTAAAAAGTCAGGAAGGGCCGAAACCGGTTTGGCTCAGTGGATAGAGCATCGGCCTGCGGACTGAAAGGTCTCAGGTTCGATTCCGGTCAAGGGCATGTACCTGGGTTGTGGGCACATCCCCAGTGGGAGATGTGCAGGAGGCAGCTGATTAATGTTTCTCTCTCATCGATGTTTCTAACTCTCTATCTCTCTCCCTTCCTCTCTGTAAAAAATCAATAAAATATATTTTTAAAAAAGTCAGGAAGGTAAATATCAATTACATAATCCTTCATGTATACTATTACTCAAAATCATATAATGTGCTCCTCAAATGCAGGAAAACTCTGTCCAAAAGCTCATGTGCTTTATCAGGCTTAATCAGAATCACACAACACATTTCTGCTGCAGAAAAACAACAACACTGAAAATATTTCAAAAATTTAAAGTCATTTTATCGTATCATTCATTTATTTATTAAACAAACATTAACTAAATGCCTACTACATTCCCAGCACTGGGCAAGGCGGTGGGTGTATAGTGATGCAGAAATTGGCATCCTCTTTCCAATAAGAGAGCTTTGGTCTAAGGAGGAACAGATATCAAATAAGTCAACAAACAAAAGGCTGTGGAATATGAGGAGCTAGAATTTAACTAAGAAATAAAAGGGGCTCTTTCCAAGATAGAATCCCAAAGAAGAGAAAGAACAAATGATAAAATAATGAGAAGAAGGTTATAGACTGAGGGGGTAGGGCGGGGGATGGGGTGGGGACATGTGAGGTCCATTAGGAAGGAAAACTCTTGGCAGGTCCACGGGAGAAATAAACCACCATTATGAGGACAAGATTTATTTGGAAAGGTATCATGAAGATATAGCTGCCTCCAGTTAGAGCTACTAACTGCCATCAGATTTTTCTAAAGTAGAATCAAAAGTCTAGTCATTCCTAGTTTAAAATAACTTGACTAGGCCAAGAGACATATGAAAACATGCTCAAAGTCACTAATCATCTGAGAGATGCAAATCAAAATGACAATGCGGTACCATCTCACGCCTGTCAAAATGGCTATCATCAACAAGTGACAAGTGCTGGAGAGGATGTGAAGAAAAAAGGAACCCTCGTGCACTACTGGTGGGAATGCAGACTGGTGCAGCCACTGTGGAGAACAGTATGGACTTTCCTCAAAAAACTAAAAATGGAACTCCCATTTGACCCAGTGATGCCACTTCTAGAAATATATCCCAAGAAACTAGAAACACCAATCAGAAAGGATAGATGCACCCCTATTTCATAGCAGCAAAATTTACAATAGCTAAGATTTGGAAACAGCCTAAGTGCCCATCAGCAGATGAGTGGATTAAAAAACAGTGGTACATCTACACAATGGAATACTACACTGTGGTAAAAAAGGAGTTCTTACCATTTGCAACAGCATGGATGGAACTGGAGAGCATTATGCTAAGCGAAATAAGCCAGTCAGAGAAAGATAAATATCACATGATCTCAGTCATTTATGGAGTATAATGAACAACATAAACTGACGAACAAAAACAGATCCAGAGACAGAGAAGCATCGATCAGACCGTCAAACCTCAGAGGGAAGGTAGGGGAGGGTGGGGGTAAGGGGGAGAGATCAACCAAAGGACTTGTATGCATGCATATAAGCCTAACCAATGGACACAGACACCAGGGGGGTGAAGGCATGAATGGAGGGGGGGGGGGGGGCTAATGAGGGGCTAAGGACATATATGTAATACCTTAATCAATAAAGAAAATAAAATAAAATAAAATAACTTGACTAATGATGAGACTTTTTTATTACTTTTGTTCTTATTTTGTTTGCAAAAGAATTAGGTATGGTCTTCAGCTTGTCAAATGCACATGTTTAACTGCTGGACTCAACAAGAAACATTTGGTTTAATATCTTCTCTGCAGAGGCATTATAAAATAAGGATTAAAATTTTAGATGAACAAAAATTAATTATATCACTTTATATGCCTGTGAGGTTATAGTTTATGTAAAAACAACCATTTGTTTAGTTAGCGGGTATTTTCTGAATTTTTTCCTATGGGCCAGGCACTGTTCTTGGCATTTGAGATGTTTCAGTGAACAAAGAAGACCTACAGAGCTTATATCCTAGTAGGGGTAGACAAAAAATAAATAATAAAAATAAATATTAAATAAAAGATATAGTATTATTCTGGAAGGGCAATAGAAAACAAATAGAGCAAGAAAAGGAGATCCGAGAGCACTGTAGGTGAGGCTGGTTGCATCTTAAATAGGGAGGTCAGTGCAGGCCTTACTGAGGTCAGTGTTGAGTAAGACAAACAGCCCTGCAAATCATGTGAAGGGGGCCTCGCTCAGCGGTGCCACACAGCAGCCCAGTGTCAGGGAATAGCCAAGTAGGAAACAGAACTTCAGAGATGGAGAGGGGTTGTACAGATTATGCGGCCATTGTAGGTCTTGGGGGGTTCCTTGAATAAAATGGGGAGCCGCTGGAAGATTGAACACAGGTGTGACATAATTTAATTCAGTTTTAAAAGGATCACTCTGGCTGCTTAGGGATGGTGGGGGCAGGGAGGAGTGTGGTAAGTGTGGCGGCAGGGAGGTCAGAAAAGAGGTCATTGCAGAATATAGGTGTGGGATAGTGATCATTCAGAAAAGGATTATTTATAAGTAGACTTTGCTATCTTTCAACAGCATAAGTCAGCTCTGTTGCTTTGGGCTTTTCTTAAGAGTGGGACCTTTTTTTCCCAGTGTTTTCAATAACATATAAATATTTTTTATTTACTCTAGATTTGGGTGAACAGAGGACTTAAGTTTCTTAAGTTTATATTTTCTTTCAGTTTTTTTTTTATTAAATAAGTACTTATAAAGCATCCACTTATTGCAAGATGGAGTCATTGCTGCCTTTACTAAGCTCTAATAATGGCCAATTATTTTGTTCTACTGAATGACTAATGGTAGTGTCTTCCTAAACTGATGAGGGAAACACTAATTTTTTAAAAAACATACCAAAAATCCCTTATTCTTTTACTTGAAAGAAATAACTGTTCTAGTTTTTATTTTTATCTTACCAAATTCATGCTTATTCACTGTAAAAAAAATTATAGCATTTGTACTTCACACATTAATATAGTATATATTAAACTTAATTCCTGGTCTTGGATACACAAACTGAGAGTTAATGAGGTAATAATATTCATTTCCTCATCTATAAATGTGCAAATTTGCCATATTTAATCTCAAAGGTCCCATTTCACTCTAACATAAAGCTATAATTTCACAAGCTATATGAATGAATTTCATTCCTTACAGTATCAAAGAGCATACATGTGTAATCAAATATTTTTATACTAAAGTATGAATATAAAAATATTTCATCAACAGCAACTTGCCTTGTATGTGAAGTTGTAGATGTCTAAGTAGTGCAGCAGAGTGATTCCGATGAGGTAAGACTGGCGGGATCTCTCGGGAAGAGGCAGGCTGCAGAATTCCTTCATCGCATCTTCCAGTTTGGGATTGGTCCTATTAGCATCACAAGAATGCAACCAGAACACACGAGAAATAATCTGCAAGTTGGAGGAAGAAAAAGATTTTAGCTGTGAATGCTTTGAGAGCCATCTGTCCATTTTGAGAGGTTTTTCTTATACTCTTAGTCTTCATTAAAAAATATGATGGCCTAGCCAGAGTAGCGCAGTGGTTAAGCATCGACCTATGAATCAGATGATCACGGTTCGATTTCCGGTTGCAGGCTCCGTCCCCAGTACCGGGCATGCAGGAGGCAGCCCATCAATGATTCTCTCTCTTCATTGATGTTTCTATCTTTCTCTCCGCGCCTGCCCCCCCTCACTTCCTCACTGAAATCAATAAAAATATAAAAAGTAAAAAAAAAGAAAAGAAAAGAAAAGGGTTGCAAAGTAGGGATCATATTTTTTTAAAAATATCACATTATCCTCAAAAGCAAATAATTATTTAAAACACTAATTACTATCAATAAAACTACAGCAAGCCCACAGTTCACTGGAAACTTAAGGAATAAGATGTGAAAAGAGACAGAGATGGGTCTACGATGATTTATTGCTTGAACACCTGGGAGAATGATGGCACCAAGAAAAATAATTGATTTGGAGTAAGTTTGGGGAAAATACTAGTTTAAGACCCATGCTGCCTTTAAATTTTAACCTTACTTTATTCAAATTGCATTTTATTTTTATAATCATTGAAACTTATAATCTTGTACAATGAACTCTTGGGTTCAGAGATGAAAGCAAAGAAAGAAGCCCAGAATTTCACAATAAGGTGAGTCATCATGGACAGCAATGCTGGTGTGAAAAGTGAGGTGTTAATATGAGAAATAAGGAGTCATCTCTATTGCCACCAAAATGAAATAAAGAGAAAAGTTTATAAAGTTCCAGATTAGGGAAACTTGTCTCTCCTTCCTTTTGAAAGCAATAACATGCATGCTCACCACTTACATGCTTTAGTGTATTAAAATGAAGCTGCTCTTCAGAAGCCCAAAACACGATTGCTGAAATCAGGTCTTAGGATCAGATGAGCAAGAGGTGAGATCAAAGGAAAAAGGTGAATGAAAATTATTTGCTCAAACAAGAGGAAAGGGTGCAGGCAAAGCAGTTTCAACGTTTGTATTGGGTAACCAATTAACATGACACAAGTAAACATAAATACTATGCAAAGGCAGCGTTTATAGGCTTTTTAAAAAGACATTATCCAATATTAGAGGATGGCTGGGCTGTGCTTAGAAATGACACACTCTGTTTGGAATGGATGAGGCCGTAAGCTCTGTAGCTCTTTTGGAAAATTTCTATGACGCTTCCAGACAATGGACTTGAAAAGGGGGTGAAAGATAAGAGATTTCAAGTGGAAAACCCTATTACCAGCCTGTGAGTAAATGACATTATTCATTTTCACACCAAAAAATATGTTTATCACACTCACAAACTTCCTTTGCCCATATCTATGTTATATACTATATCTTATCTTGGGACTTTTTAGTACAAATGAGTATTTACTTTTATTTTAATTTTTACAAATTAGTCTCTCTGTTTTTGACCCCTAACTGGGTTACTGAAACTTTACTTTGATATCATCATAATAGAAAATTACAATGCAAAGTTACCTTTGATAATGTGTGATAGTGAATATTAAAGAACGGATGGCACCATTATTTAAGACAAAGGTGAAGAACAAGGAGGTAAGAGGAAGGAAAAGAAGACCAGAGGGAAAGGAACAGGAAGTGATAATATTCTTGCTTCTGGATTTTTCTTCTATCTTCACTTAAGACAGGCCTCTAATTTTATCACTTGCATGGAAAATTCACCAGGTTTACATTCAACTACTCAGTATTTTACTGACAAATATTCAACAAATATTAAATACTATTGAGACTTTTAGAAACTAGATGTCAGTACAGATACATCCCACCCCACCTCAGCTCTGTTATCCGGAATAGGAATGGCCAGCAAATTGTCGATACTCCTATTGGACATTCCTGTCATTCTCCTTAGTTCTTCTTTCAGCTCTTCAACATTTCTAAACATTTCGATTAATTGACCTGCAAGGAGGAAAAAAAGGAAAGGAAAAAACTCACATGCTGATTGCAATGTAATTTTGTCAGTCATACCAACACAGAGAAACCTTCTTGACTAAAACATATATTCCACATATATGCCTTGTGTCAGAAACAGATTTCTCCCAGTTTGGGCAAAATTTCCATCTTTAGGATGTATTTCTATCTGCTTTAGACTTATTCCTATTATGATATCATTAACCTAAGGAAACAGATTGCTCTGTGTTTCTGTAGAGCCTACAAGTCAAGGTTCATTCAAAGAAAATATGGTTTCCTCACTGTTTCTGATCACATCATGCACTAAATGTACATCCCTCTATTTCATTTAAAGCATCACACAAATTCAAAATACTTTTGAACCTCGAATCATATAATATTGACAACTTAGGGCAAGGTTTGTTAAATCCACAACACAAGACCCCAGGGCACAGGGCATTTTCCCTTAAGTTTGCCCAGCACTCTGCAGTTTATAAAAAGTTTTCACAATCATTACCTCACTTTTAAATAGAGTGTGTTTCACGTCAAACCTTTTTAGGAGAGCTATTATAATTATTTCATATCTGAGTTATTTAATGGGTAGTATTTTGACTTCACTTTGGCAGCTGGTGATCTCCATTCTGCGAATGCCTTTCGACTTCTTTATGAAGTATCCCTCATGCAAATACACTGTCTTTATTTTTGGACTTAGTGCCCTTCCAATTTTGCTGCCTGTTGTCCAAAATTTTGAATGCCTTTCTTTTCAGTATTGAGGTATTATGCAAAGGAGAAGCGTATTGCATGATGCATCGTGCTCAGAATACTAACAGGAGGTTCTGAATTGAGATTTCTGTAGAGAGCAGTGCATCTATTTTATTTTTTAAATCATATTATTCTTACGGAAGTAAATAAATTTCATCCTAGCTTTCTCAATGGACTATCTAATGCACTTTGATATATCAGAGAAACAAAAGATAAATAAATGGTCTAACTAGTTAAATGTTTGGAGACCTTTTCACTGTGAAATCAGATTTCCCTGTTTCATTCTCTGCTAGCTTTTTCTGTGTTTTTACTTTAGTTGAGTAACCATATTTGAAAGCTTCAGGTTTCTGATATGAAAGAGCAGCTACAAAGCAGGTTTTGTAGGGAACTTCAAAAAAGGCTTTCTTAAACTGCAGCATGAGGAAAACATGCATTCTAATAAGACAGCATTTAAATGTGGATGAGGACACACCTGGCTTTTCAGAAGTGTCTGCACTGTTATTGACATGCAGTGTGGCTTCTATGGCCGGTATTAATCGTGTAATGTTTTCCAAGTAATTCATTTGCAACACTTGTTCTAGAAACCTGGAACAGAACAGAAGAGAAGAAAAAATTGGACTAGGCATTTCAATAAATTGAGAGGGACCCTGGCCGGTTCTGCCCAGCGGTTAGAGTCTCAGCCCTTGAAAGGAAGGGTTATGGTTTCGATTCTCAGTCAAGGGCATGTGCCTCAGTTGCAGGTTTGATCCCCAGCCCCAGGGGGCATGTGTGGAAGGCAACCAATGGATGTGCCTCTCACATCAATGTTTCTCTCCCCCTCTTCCCTCCCTTCCATTCTAAAAAATTAATGGGGAAAAAAATACTCTCAAGTGAGGATTAATACTAATAATAATTTGAGAAGGATTTCACCAAGGAACAGACAATGGAAAAACTTACTGATCCATATTTAAGTTAATTTTGACTGAATCCCCAGTAAGCAGGTCCTTCAGATTTTTAGATATGATGTTGTCCTGGTATAATAAGCTGGTGGCTATTTCGGTGCCGAGCTCTGCTGCTTCGAGGAGCTGCACATGGAACGCACTCTCTTCACACAGGCTTCTGAAGTTCATGCCGGAGAGCTGGCACATTTTCTCCACTGAACTGAAAGTTTCAGGCTCACAAAGAAGTTTGGTCAAGTGTCGAAGCTGAGACAGCTTTCCAGAAAGGGAAAGAGTGACAAATAGATCAGTCACATTATCCTAAACACTTTGCAGTTGATAACAAGCAACTTAAAAAAATGTTACATGTGGTTAGTTAGTTGGCATTTAGCAACAGTTTTTCCATGAAGCACTATTTTCTGTCATGTAAATTTATTGTTCTCTAAAGAATTGTGTAAAACTATTGAACCAGAAGACCTGTTTCCCAACTGCATTAATATCTTATAGAGTCACAGTTTAAAAAGATGTTGTTTAGCTTTATCCATTTAAGCCACCAATACTTAAACTAATTTTATATTTTAGTTTGTATGTTAAATCACAGGCAAGGGAAGATAGCAAAGCAGGTTTGGTTTGGAACTTTAAAAAAGTCTTTCTTCCTCACACCCATTAAGATGGCTACTATTTTTTTTAAATCCCCCAAAACAAAACAAAACTAAAACAGAAACAGAAAATAACAAGTGTTGACAAGGATATGGAGAAATTCGAGTACTTGTGCACTGCTTGTGGGAAGGTTAAAATAATGTAGTCAGTATGGGAAACAATATGGTGGTGCCTCAAAAAATTAAAAACACAATTATCATATAATCTACTTCTACCCAAAGTATTGAAAGTTGGATTTTGGACAGCTATTTGTTCATGGCGGCATTATTCACAATAGCTAAGAGCTGGAGGTAACCCAAGCGTCCACCGACAGATGAATGGATAAACACAATGTGGTATATACATACAATGGATTATTTTCCAGTCTTAACAAGGAAAGAAATTCTGAAACATGCTACAACATGGATGAGACTTGAGGAGATTATGCCACGTGAAGTAAACCAGTCACAGGAAGATAATTACAGATGATTCTACTTATATAAGTTACCTAGAGTAGTACAAATCCTAGTGACAGAAAGTAGAATTGTGGTTTTTCAGGGACTAGGGGGAGCGAGGGATGTGGAGTTGTTGTTTAATGGGTACAGTTTCAGTTTTGCAAGATGATAAGAATTCTGGGGATGATTTCACAATGATGTGGAGGCATTTAACAGGACTGAACTGTACAGTTAAAACTGGTTAAGGTGGTAAACTTTGTGTTATGTGTATCTTACCACTATTAAAACAAAACACACAATAATGGACATGAGAGGGACTTTTTAACTGCAGCCTGAGAATCACATGCATTTTAATAAGACTGCATTTAAAATATGGACTGAAATACACCTTGTTTTTGAGAAGTGTCTGCATCGGTATCGACATTATCTTTTTCCCTTTTATCTATTGAGGAAAACTAGGTCCCTTTGTTCTATGGGACAAAAGTGTTTTAAAGAGGCTTAAACTCCCACACTAAGAAAAGGAGAAAAGTGGAGATCAACTAATTTCCTGTCTTGTCACCTTATATTCAATGAAGTTCACTACACTCAGTGTGTTTTTTGAGGATATACCCCCAAATCATACTTCCTGGAGGAAAAAATTATGCCTCCAGGCAAACCAGTTCTATTGTGCTTGGAAGCTACCCTAGAGCTATTCCTTTTAAAAAGTCAAATAATTGGGAGCATCACCTGAAAGAGCAAATATGTGTCATTCACTGCAGCTCAGTGGTTTTTTTGTTTTGTTTTTGTTAATCTTCACCTGAGGATATTTTCCCACTGATTTTCAGAGAGTAGAACAGAGGGGGAGAGACAGAGAGAGAGTGAAAAACATCAATGTGAGAGAGACACAGCAATTGGTTGCCTCCTGCACGCACCCCGACCAGGGCCAGGGATCAAGCCTGCAACCCAGGTACATGCCCTTGACTGGAATCGAACCCGGGACTCCTCAGTTTCCCTGGCCAACGCTCTATCCACTAAGCCAAACCAGCTAGGGCTGCAGCTCAGTTTTTAATAAGAAGCTGTATTTTGACAGAAATGAATTGTTTTATGATACAGGCAAATGTTTGGAACATTTCCTTCCATATATCAAATGGAAAAAGCACAAGGATGTGTCTGATGAGAGGTTTATAGTAACAACATGCCGGCAGCTGCAATTAAGCACCAATCATCTTAGCACATACTCTTGGCCTGTTTTCAACTGTATTTAATATTCTAATCGACTTCTGGGTTTGAACTATCGGAAATGGCCACATATGTATTAAAATTCTACTTACTCGTCTTATTGCTATGAGAATTTTTCCATTTTGTAATAGATCCAATCATTACCCGCTGTAACTACATGTTTGCTACTCTGTTTCTTCCTTTGATTTTCCAGATAATAGATATGATTGAACTTCTAATGAATCGAGGCCAATCCTTCCTGCCACATCCTCCACCTACTTTTATTTTAGTGATTTCTTAAATAAAAGAATAAATACTGGTAGCTCAATATATTTATTTTAATTGAGAATTTGAGGGTATAGTCAATTTAAATGACTTATTCCCCTTCCCAGAGTCCAGAATATATTTTTTAAATGGAAACTTCAGTATACATGTATGAGAACCCAGTAAAAGTCCATATAGTACAGTTTTGACTTGATAAGATAAAAGTAATAGAAGTGAAATGGAAATCTAGCCATGCTATTGAAGTGGCTTTGGTTCTCTTAAATAAGGGTTTAACTCAAGGTTAATACCATGGAATGCACGGTGAGGCACATCTACCAGGGAATAGCAGACTGGTTATTTAGTATTTGTCATTATTTACAAGCATCTTCTAAAATTTGTTCATGCACACATTAAAACTTTGAAGCTACATGGGTCATTAGTAATCAACATAAATTCAGAGAATTAAAATTCTCTCTTCAAAAGTATGTGTCAAGTCCAGATTGCAGGTCTGTCAGAGCCTCATGTAGAGGCCCTCCCTCCTTTATCACCCCGCTAGCAAGGGTGTAGGTCTATACTTGAACAATGACCCATAACTAACTCCATGTTCCTCTGCAACTGAATGCGCCAGTGCCTATGGTTCCCAAAATCATCTCAATCAGGATTGTAAGTGACATGATGGTATACAGCTCAAAATATTGTAAGCATAAAAATGATAAAACAGCAAGACTCCTGGCCTCTTTGCAGGGGAAAGGGGACTACTTAAAAATGTAAAAGTGTTACAATACAAATATTGTGTTATCTATATTTCTGCTCAATATGGAGGATGTCTACAACATTTATAGTTCCCCAGTCATGAATTTATCCTTCCCACCAAAGAGCCTGGAAAGAAAAAGGCATAAAATAAACAATGAAGGGATGAGAAAACATAAAGTTCTAGAGTAGAAAGTTAGGGCTAGAACCGAGGGATGGGAACGGAGGAAAAGTCACCAACAAATGACAGGCAAATCAGGGAAGTAAAGGCACCTCTTATTGTAAAGCTCTAGGAGATTGTCTTCATTCTTTCAATGACATGCACTGAATATTTTCCATGAGTCAGACTCTACACCAGGTGCAGAGGATATAACACTAAATGGACAAACTTAGCAACATTCCTTGTGGAGCTTATAGTCTTGGACTGAATGGTTCTGTCAATGGCAAACAGCACTCATGCTTTTATAAATGACAATACATTTTCTACCCAAGGGATAAAATTGTAGTTTATTTCCATGCTTCTAGAATTTTTTCTTAATATAACCCTCTACTAGAACAGTACATTAAAAATGTGGATGCTGTTTAAAATTATTCTTAGCTCTATTCCCATTCCATTACTCGAATGCTTCGTTTCCATTTCCCTAGTGTATATTGTATACTGCCCGGTTACTTTCCCAAGTTGAGAACTACAGTGAGTAATTGCCCAGGTAACACAATTACATCACCAGGGCTCTACTTTAACACCCTCATTTATTCATAACATTCAAAAGTCATGCCTTAAGCTCCTTCTATGTGCTAGGGGCTTTAGAGATGCAGTGGTATAATAGAGATGCACTCTACTGAGGGAAATAGATTCTATCTATACAACAAATTATAGTGCTAAGTAATAAGTTCCAAAACCCAGAAATGTCATTGTCATCAGAAACTCTTCCTTATGCCTCACCCCTCACTGGCTGCCATCTCCTGTCAACTCAAACTCCTACAACACTCTTGAAACTGTCTCTTTCTTCTCATTCTCTGCCACTGACAGTGCAGGGTCTCAAATTTTGCTTAGGTTACTTCAAATATCACCTATTTTGTTTTCCTCCGCTCTATCCCCCACAATTCTCCCAGAGAGATCTCTTTCTAAAATGCAAATATCACCTTCTTAAAATTCACAACTTTCAGGATCAGATCCAAACCCTCTGACTAAACACAAAGAGGCCTTTGTAATCTGGGCCCAGTTTCTCCCACAGGCACCTTGTGCTCAAGCTTGACACCATGACTCCAGGTAACCTGTGTCTTCTTACAAATGTAGGTCTCTATGTCTGGAATGTAGAATTGTAGCCTCCTTCTACACAGTCCTGCAAGACTCATAGTAAACATGATCTCCTCCATGAAATTGTCTCTCCACCTCCATCTCCTGCAATCTGACTTAGCTATCCCACCTCCATACACAGAATCCTGTCCTTCCACATACCACAGCACTGACCTCACTAGGTTATAATTATTGGGCTCCAATTGATTATAAGAATTTGACAAATGGAGATTATGTATTTTAAAGAGATAGATTAGTATTATGTGAATGCAGATGATGGATGGAATGGAAGAATGGATAAATATTATGTGCACACAGAGTCATTATGCTGGCTGAGGAATAGGGAGAAAGGCGATACTCTAATATTACTGGAATGACATTTAAACTTGTCCTTGAAGGAGAGTAGAAATTTTCCAGATGAATGCACAACTTCTTTCTCATTTGACCAAACAAATCAAGATAGTGCTAAATTAAGTACATTAGAAATGTTGATTTGTGGAAGACTAGGACTTCAATGTAGGTAATTTAACCAGCATATATATTTGCAATATTCATGGACATATGATGTGGATGTCTGCTTAATCACACCATGTTGACTCTACAGCAAGTCATCTTGCTTGCCCTGAATAAACTAGCTCTAATTTTACTTTATCCCTGACTACATAAATCATATTAAATTGCTGTTCTTACTAGGAAATTTGCTTTCAGAATTTAATAGAGTTATTTTAAGAAATGAAGTGAATTTCATGATAGCCTGCATACTATATGCATGAGCTAAGCAAATAATAATTGACAAATAAACATGAACCAATTCAGACAAACTTCTGAGTTTTAAAGTTTTGTTGTTGCTTTCTCCCCTTTTTTCGATATCATATGTTCTAATATGTTGTTCGTTTCTTCTTATGATGATAACAATAAAAATAAGGTGAGGCAACTCCTGAGGTTTTCTGTACACTGTGAAGTCTAAAACATCAGCTTTTGAAATCAAATTTTATAGTTTTAAAAACGAAGGACAACTCAAATTAGAAATAATATTATGAATGTTTTAAATCATGAAGCTTTATGAGATAACCATATTATTAGTCATTCTTTTATGTGTATGTACACTGTAACTCAGCTCTTATGGGTCATTTCATGCAAAGACATCCATTGATTAAAAACAAAATATTGTTATAAACACCAGCACAAAATATTGTTATATAACACCAGCACACTCTGTCACACTTTTCTAGCATGAATCTAGAGTCCAAATAGGACCCGCATTTATGAAGATACAGATTTAAAACTTAAACTAAAAGCCACCTTGATAAAGGACAACAGGAAAAGTTGAGGTTTATTTTTTGCTTTCAGGGCTTACTTTTGATTTTAGGACTTCAGGAAGTGAAGGGAAGTGATCCTCATAAGAACCATTTTGAAGAAAATATTTTTTAAATCGAATTGTGGACTGCAGGAGCCTTAAATTTTCTGTAAAGGAGGGAAGAGAAGTTACATTATGTGAATTGCAAAATCATTTAGGAAACGAATTTGAAAGATACCTTTATCCTAATTTATTGCTTTTCTAAAATAATAGTCTAGTTCTATCTAAACAGAAGACGAGTGAAAATGTAAACTTTTTTTTTTTTTAAACAATGGAGACTACAGAGTTCACTATTTTAGAAATATTCAGGTATTCTGCTTAGAGACAAAATATTTCTAGGGAAGTTGCTAAGCAGTTTTGGCTCTCTGTGAACTGACTGTTTTTGTTTATGACTTTTAGATCTGCTATTAAGTTGGAGTGTTTGGGGAGAATAGGCTGTGTAATCACTGTGACACAAACATGCCCCAGCAACCTCGATTAATTCATGCCTGCTACACAGAGACCACGTGTAATTATTTGTTATGCTATTTGCTTGCCATTAAATCTCAAAAATGTCTTTGGTGTAGGAAAAGGGAAAACCTATTTCCTATCAAATGTGAGAACATAGATATTTTCTCTTTAAAGGAAAAGAAAAGAAACCACATTTGATTAAGTGCAATTTTTATGGTTGCACGTGTAGGCAGAAAACTGAAAATAAAGTGTGCAAATGTAGGAAGTAAAAAATAGTCTGCCACAACAATTCCTTTGTTTATGTAATTTACATCCGCTTTTGGAAGTCACTATTCCCCTCCTCCTCCTCCTCCTCCTCCTCCTCCTCCTTCTTTTTACAATTGAGATTATCAAGGGCACAAAAAATGTTATGAAGGGTTGAGTGAATCCTTAAGGACTATGGGCCTTTGGAAAGTTTGTACTAGCAGCAGCAAGAGAACAATATAATAATCTGATTACATATTCCCTTCATATATCAAACCACCAAAGTAAACTGATGCATAAGGAAACAAGATGTGTAAATTCTCTTTCCTTTTTAAGCAAACATCTTGAAAGACTTACTACTTCAGAACAGAATTAGAAAACTTGAGCAGTGCTTTGACTGTTAAGAGAAATATTACCTTGTGATCCCCTGGCCAAGTTGTCAGTGACATTTCTCACACATGCCAAGTAAGGAATATAAGGACTATCTGCTGATATATTTAAGAGGGCATCTTCAAAGTTTTCTAGCAGTAGGAGCCTATAGAATTGGAAAAGAATATGTAAATTAAGCATATAGAAATAAAGCGAAGCCATTCTGTTGAGATCATTTGAGTCCCTGGTGTTGGCATGTGAAGCAGCAGGACTCTGGGTTCTCTGAGCACTTACCTTTCCCATGAGCATAATCAGCATATTTAATTATTTTAACATTCAATCATAAGTGATGTAAGATAATTTTAGGCACATTCATGGGGAAAAAAACTCACTGGGCTAGGGGTGCCTGATAAAATACATAACTCCTAGTTAAACTTGAATTTTGTATAAACAATAAATAGTTTTCTTTTTAAAAAAAATATTTTTTCTTTGATTTCAGAGAGGAAGGGAGAGGGAGAGAGAGATATATAAACATCAATGATGAGAGAGAATCACTGATCAGCTGCCTCCTGCACAAACCCCACATAATCGAGCCTGCAACCCAGGCATGTGCCCTGACCAGGAATTGAACCATGAACTCCTGGTTCACAGGTTGACGCTCTACCACTGACAATCATGGGCTGGACATAATTTTTCAACAAAAGTATGTCCTGTGAGTCTTGTGTGTGTTTTTTATATTTTTTTTTATCTTTTCCCTCTAAGCCTTGCAACCCCACACCATGCCTCAGTTTCTTCTCTTGTCCAATGAGAGGTAAGGGGTTAGATAACCTACTATATCCTTTACACCTATATCATTCCCAAAATAAATTCATTTCATTGTAACTAAAGAGAAAGAGAGGCATCCAATTAAACAGTATATGTTCCTTTTTTAAAAATATCCAATTCAACATGACAACAGTGTGGTGATTGTTGGGGGGAGGTGGAAAGAGAGATGGAGGAAGATAAAGAAAGGATAAATGGTGATGGAAGGAGACTTGATTTGAGGTGATGAACATATAATACAGTGCACAGATGATGTGTTGTGGAATTGTGTACCTGAAACCTGTATAATTTTATTAACCAGTGTCATTCCAATAAACTCAATAAAAAAGAAAAAAAGATAAGGAAAAATGTAAAGAAACAACCAATTTAGTGTTCCAAAATTAACCACTCTAAGGCTTCTTTTTGACTGGCATATGAGAACATAGTCTTATATTTGGAGGGTATATGTATGTAAATGAATAAATGTGTGAGTTATGCATGCTCTTCACTTCAACTATGAGGCTGTTTATTTATTTTATAACTTCTTCCCTTAATGTCTACTGTTGAATTTTGTTATGGTAGAGATAGAATAAATGTCAATGAATGCTTTGGGGCCATCTACTGTGAATCAAACTATACGATACACAAATTAACTACTTTTGTCGGATGTGTTTAACTTTGATTTTCAAATACTAAGGGAAGAGACTTATCCTGGCACAGCTAGGAAACATGTAAGGAAATGTATATGTTAACATTAAAGAAGTTTCAGAGTGCTTAGATGCCGGTTAACAACACTGGGTCCTTGAGGGACTTTAAAAAAAAAATCTATGTCAAGAAAAGTCTCTAATGTGGCAGTCAGAGCACAGCTAATTGATCAGATGGCTGATCCTCATTTCACTATAATCCATAGCCTTCATATTAAAAACAACAGCAACCATCCCAAAAACCTCTTGCTTTTGTTTAGGCATATTTTTGAACAGAGGCTCTCTCTTAGATATTGCCTTTCTTTCTTTTGTGTTTGTCTTCTTTTCTGTCACAGTTATTATAGCATAAAGCCATTCCCATCCCGATGCAGCACTCAATAGCAAAATATTGGCCTAACCTTCTAAATGGAGTGGCATAGAAGATTCTCATGATAAAATTTCAAGCTTAAAATAAAAAAAAAAAATGCTGCACGAGAAGTGACCTTGAAATATTATCTAAGCCATTCTCTTAGTTTCCTAAAGAACATTTGATGGACAAGATTGTTGAGGTTGGATTTAATATACTCCCCAAATTAAGATTCCATATCTATGTGCCACTGTCCTGGCATAAACATCCAATTATTTTTTCAAACAATTTAATATATGGGTCCTTTCTATATAATTCTATCTACTTCCCAAGCATACTTATAAGAAGACAAGCTTGCGGATGTGTGCATGAATGAGTGCGTAACACACACACACACACACACAACAACAACAACAACAACAACAACAACAACAATAATCTTAGAACAAAAATAATGAGGAGGAAGAAGAGCTAAGAAAAAAATATTTTTGAGCAGCTTTCTTTAGAAAATTCTGGACCAAGAAAGTCCAAAAATAAAAAATCCCTTCATTTTATCAATCTCAACAAGAACCATCTTATAAGTATTGAATTCTTCCTAATAAACTGTCAGGTAGCTGTCAGCAGCTAACTATGTTTACTGTAGCATTTGCAGGTCTTAAGTGCTAGCATTCTCAATGCTATGGATGCCTCGAGGCTCTGATAAAGATACCTGGCCTCAGCAATAACCATTCCATTGTCTCAATTCAAGGCTTTAAAAAAAATTATTTTGATGGCTATAAAACCATCTGGAACATGGCATCCTAACAAGGGGGAATGTCCCAGGGCTGCTTGATTGCTCTGGGAAAAGCATCTGATTCAGCTACTTTAGAGGTGAAGAGAGGTGGAAACAGAAATAGGAGATGGTTTATGGAAGAATTTTGCCTAGAATTACCCAGAGTTGGAGAACTTCTTGTTCAATAATAGAAATATTATAAACAACTAAATGCATTTCATTTTAGAAAAACATTAATGGTTACAAATAAGTCCTACTATCTGTTTTTATTTGTACAAATTTCCATTAGCATAGAAATATATCCTTTGGGACTAAAGTAAAAAAATTCAATAATATAATTTATCAAGCCTAAACAACCTTTACATAGCAGGCCATCTAGTCTCTAAATTTGCCCTGAGCTAGGAATTTACTTCAATCAGCTTCAACAGGCAACTGCTTGTATTTCCTACAATAATTGTTTCAGTCATTACAGGGAGCTACTTATATTAATGGCCCTTAGCAGCCAAGGTTGCTGCTATCATTTCCCCTGCCTATATCTGGGACGATATATTTGCATGCCCCAATAAGAGTCCAACATTAAATTACCTACAAACAGGTTTGCTACCGGAATACTACTGAAGTAAATACATTTTTCCATTACTTTGGGCATAAGAAATACTTTTGTTTTAAAAACTGAAATAAATAGTAATGTAAAAAAATTGGAATGTTATACATTTTTCATGGTGAAAAACCTCAAAAAGGGTTGGAAATTGAACCTTCATCTAGATTTCCTCATAGAAATAAGACAACAAATCCAGATAGGACACATTGGATCTAGTTATGTAATCTTAGAATTGAAATGAGATCCCAATAAGTTTCAACATTAGTACACTTCAACTATACCCTTTTCTTTAATTGATCAAGAATTGACTTTTCTATTCCATAGTCTTACATGCATGATTGAATTGTGCCTACGAATTGTTTTGATTGATTCAGCCATCTTTCCTACCAATTTAGAAAAAAACAAACCAACAAACCAACAGAAAAAGACTTACTGTGCAGCCAGGCTGCTTGGAGAAAGTGACTGGGCATCTTCTTCGTTCCATGTATGCGTTGTATTATCAGAGGTGCCTACAGTAATAACATTTATATAGGTCAATATTTAACATGTTTCCTTACAGTAGTTATATTTCTTAACAAATATCTTCTCAGGTCAAATTAAAGGGGGAAAAATGCAGAAAATCTGCAGAATTTTTCTCCAAAGGATTTTACAAGTAATGTCTATGCTCTTTTTGTTAAAAGAAAAAAAAAAACATTTAGGATATTTATAGGAAATAGATGACTACTAATCAAAATAATCCTAATGGTCAAGTACATGCATTTATAACAAATTATTTCTTTGTGCATCAAACCATTTATATTATTTTATCCTAAGACCTGAATGCATAGATGATTCTTGAATAGTATAATGCAGATTGACTACCATGTGCCTTGTTAATCAAATGAAGCCAATTACAGTCATGGATCACTGGGTTTTCTTTGCCTAAGTTGTCTAGAACTTAGGAACATCTGTCATCACTAATCGACATTTTTCATCTTTCAAAAAGCAGCCTCTGACTTCAATTGAATGCAGCTGTGAATGCAAATTGGCCAATTTAAACAGAATTCTGAGTGGTTTCAAATAATATGAAGGTTTGGAGTGCGGAAGGTAATCACTAAGTTGGGTCTGTTGGAAGCCATATGTGAAGATCTAATTTCACGTTGAGAATTGCCCCCAGAAGTCAAATAGGTTGCTGATTCAGCTTGCCGCATAACGTTGTATCATTAAACAGTAAGTGTGCAATAGCATTCACATTGAAAATTGAAAGTGAAAATATTTGAAATGGTTACTGCATAAATAAAAACATCATAAATCCAGCACTTTCATTCAGCCCCTTTAGGAAAACACTATCACTTATTTTAGTCTTCTTTTCTGTCACTACTTATTCCTTATAAATAATTCATTATGTTTCAGTGCTGTCATTTTAACACTGGCCTAATCGTTTTCAATGGAAAATTTTATTACCAGCACTAATAGTTCTACCATTGTCTCTAGTTGGAGTGTCCCATGGCCTTCTGAAAAGCTCCTAGTGCACAACAATGCACTCATCCATGCTTTCCCAGTGCTGATCATGTGGTCTATTTAAGTTAGAACGTGTGTAAAAGAGTATCACAGAATTAAAGACCTCCTTGTCTATCTCTGCATCAGTCATGTTTGAGTAATGTTTGCACCATCCCTAGTCACTGGCAGAGTGGCTTTTTCAGTTTTCCTGTTCAGCAGAGCGGAGTTTCCTTACGTTCAGCTCAAGGTGCAGCTGAATGTTATTGCTCTAATGATAGCAACGCTTCAGTGGGCTAAAGGACCATGAATAAAGATATGCAGAATAAATAAACCTAATTAATAATGGTAAAACTGATTATTTATTGGCATCTATATAGAGAAGAGTCAAAGATAGGACTCTGTTGAGATGTATACTTTTGTAATGTAAAAGTATATAAAGCCGTTTTTCTAAGACAAAATAGTTCTCACTTCAAACTCTAAGGTGATACTGATCATGTTCAGTGGCATTTGTATAATATGTTGCATGGAGTTTCTCTTCCTCGTCAGGCTACTAAAATGAGTACCTAATAGAATTAACTTTGTACGTCAATGATAAACTTGGCCCTGACATTAGTAGGCACTTTTCCCTCTGGCCACTTTTGCTTCTGGACTATAAAGTATCTTGATAAGAATACTACAATAAATAGGCTTTAACAAAGTGGGAAATGTTACAGACCTTTAAAAAGTGAGATTTTACTGTTTTTAATTTATAGAATTAGACATATTTTAAAAATGGTGCCCATAGACATACAAAGTAATCTAGTGCACAGGTAAGCTCTTTTACCAGTAAAAATGACTATTTAAAGATATAATCCTATCTAATAAAGAGGGAATATGCAAATTGACTGTCACTCCATCACAAAGATGGCAGTGTCCATAGCCACAAGATGGTGGCGCCCAATCCCCTCAGCCCCACTGGAGTCCCCCAGTCCTTTCAGCCCAGCTGGGGGGTGCGGCAGGCACATGGTGCAGCCGGACCTGCCCTCAGCCCTCCAGCCACCCAGGGCTGGCCTGAGGCACAGGCAAGCCTTGGATATCGGCTGCCCAGTCTACCCCCGAGGAGCAGGCAAGCCTAGGATGGTGGCTGCCAGCTGTCCAGAGCCGCCTGAGGCTCAGGTAACCAGGGCCAGCTGAGGCTTGTGCTGCTGGCCGTGGCAGCAGCAGAGGTATGATGGGGCATTGCCTTCCCCTGATCACCAGGTTGCCTTTCACCTCTGAGGGCTTCTGGACTGTGAGAGGGGGCAGGCCAGGCTGAGGCAGCCCCCTCCAGTGCATGAATTTTCATGTACCGGGGCCTCTAGTTTCATATAATTTACTACTTTGCAAAAAAGCAAACTTCAGCAAGTCACAAAGGTAATCTTTGCTCTCAAAACTCATTATTTATAAATGGAAATGCCAAATACTAAACTCCGAAGCAGGGAGCCTTGCCTCGCAGAGCTGAGGACTAGATTCCTTAACACAGGAAGTTAGGAGACAAACTTTTCCCCAAGTGTCTATTAGCATCTCCATATTTTCATGATTGCTGAGTAGGCTCCTGAAGAAACCTTGAAGTATGTTTATAATCAAGGTTGAATCAGAAATAGACATGGGGAGGGGAGAAGATTGTAGAAACCAGTGTGAGGAGAAGAATGAGGGGACGGCTGTGGGGAAATGTATCATGTGGGAGGAATCTGGAACAATGAGTCAAACTCCATCAGTGACTGAAAGTGGAGCCATTCGGAGGTTTGGTGGTGGCAGGTACTTGCATGAGATATCCTGGAATCAAGTGTGTATATGTCCCAGTGAGTAAACAGGAGTGAGGCCATCTAGCAAAGAGCTGAAGGGACCCGGCTTTGGACATAGATCCAGGATTTAGTTTTACTTGCTGAATGTATCACATAGGCGAAGTGCCCCACCTCCCTTTGCCTCAGTCTCTTTGTCTGTAAAAATGGGTTAATAACTGAATTTCATGGAGTTGTCTTGATGATAAAAGGGACTTAAGATAACAAAGCACTTATCATTGATACAAAAAGTACTACCTTTTTATTGTCCTTCTTTGAATGAGTGATGTGAGATTTCCAAAACTCTATTAGTCCTGTCATACGTTAGAGAGGACCCAACAACTCTGCTATGAGATACCACCCCACTCCAGCTTAAGTGAAGGCAAAGCCAAGGGAGAAAATGTGTTCCCTTCACAAATACGGCTCAATGCCATGAATAATGAGCCCGGGGTGGCCTGGCAATGTGGCAGGAGGCTGTACTGGGTGTTAGAGACCCCTGAGCTGTTGGTCGCTGGTTGAGCCCTCAGAGACAAGTTCAGGTTTCCTGAAAGATTTCCTCAAATACCTAGAAGGATTTTTCAAAGTCCAGAAAGTTTCTACATAAGCAGGTAGGGACTTGGGCTTAATAACCTTTAGGAATTGACATTAAAACCACCGCGTTGATGTTCTCAGACTGATGAAGTCACAAGGAGGAAATTAAAACAAATTTAATGAATCATATCAAGTTTTCAAATAAAACATTTCTTTGATGTATTTCCTTGTCATCTTGACCATCCAATGACATGTTTCAATACATGCAAAACTTATTACTATATGCATAGACATGAGACATGGCTAATGCAAAATATTGGAATACTGAATTATATTGTTCACGAGGATAAATGTTTTGCTGCCTCAGTTAATAAGAAGTGCTGCTTACTCCTCTGGCTTCTAAAGCACTGATGAGCTTTTGTCATTTGTAAAACATTTTTTTAATGTTATCTCTTTATATAATTACAAGGTGTGAGTCTGCAGGTGAAAAGGAAAAGAATGATAAGGAGACACTTGAAGTTCTCGAGTCTTTAAAATGCAAATACAACAAAGAAATACATAGGAAAGCATTGGTGTTTGTTAGTACATTGTCTGGTTTTCTGGCCTGGACTTTTTAAAAAGGGTAAGCCTTTTCCCAGCACCTTCATGTTCGTTAAGACCTTGAATTTAACAAAAATCTTATGAGTGAGTCATTAATTCTGTAATTGTAGATGTGCAAAAGGCTCTAGACCAGCAGTTCTCAACCTGTGGGTCGCGACCCCTTTGGCGGTCGAACGACCCTTTCACAGGGGTCGCCTAAGACCATCGGAAAACACATATATAATTACATATTGTTTTTGTGATTAATCACTATGCTTTAATTATGTTCAATTTGTAACAATGAAAATACATTCTGCATATCAGATATTTACATTACGATTCATAACAGTAGCAAAATTACAGTCATGAAGTAGCAACGAAAATAATTTTATGCTTGGGGGTCACCACAACATGAGGAACTGTATTAAAGGGTCTCGGCATTAGGAAGGTTGAGAACCACTGCTCTAGACTAACAGAAGTTGGTATCCAAGAATATGTTAGACCCTCCAGTGAGAATTCTTCAAGGCCTTTCCACGCCTGCTTTTCATATGAAAACTAATGGTTTGAGACCTTACAATGAGTAATCAGCTTGTGACCTGATGTTCTCAGGGTACTTATTTGTCGATCCAAAGATAAAGACCACATATTTAAAAGCTGACAAACTCAGTTGAGAAGATGTAATTCTAAACTCATTCAGGAAAGCTAAATGCAAACAGAACATTTTACTTGGGAATTAGGGACTTATTACAGCCCTAAATATCTGTGTGTGTGCGTGTGTGTGTTTGTGTGTGTGTGTGTGTGTGTGTGTGTGTGTGTTTTCATGTGTGGTATATAATGCTATTCTACATATGCAAAGGTGATTTTTGGACTCACTAGCACCATGCTATAGCCTTGCACTGGGATTGACAGTAGATTTATACTGATCTACTGATGCTCCAATGTCCACCATGCATTTTCAAAATGGTGGTGGAGGGGTATATTTTTACCAATAAAAGACTCATCCTGATTAAAAAGCCAGCATTTGGAAATGAGGGCAAAAATTCTGCCATTCAGTGTTCCAAAAAGTACTAGGTAAAATCTGTTGAGTCTTACTCCTGATATTTATTTTCCTTACCAAGTATAAACATAGTTTTACAAGCTGAGAGATTATTTTCACCTAAATAAAAGCTCTAGAAAGCCACAGTGTCTTTTCTGGCCATTTCTCCCTGTCTCCACTCTGATTAGCCAGATGTCCAGATTTAGTCTAGCATATGCCCCCACCTAAGAATCATATCATCCATAAATGATTACTTCCATTGCACTCTGTTTTATACTCTAACAGGCTTTGAGACACAGAAGAGGATAGAGTAAGATGGAAATACAATACCTTGAGCTGGGGAGTTCAGAGTGTACAGCAGATGTTTAACAGATTTATGGAGAGTTCTGAAACCTTCGTTAGTTGTGAGACGTGGAAAAACCTTCTGCACGACCAGCAGCGCACTAACAAGTAGAAAAAAAATTAAGCCAAATCGCATTTCGGGGTTTGCAGGCAGAAACAAAAGGTTATTCAAGGAGAAAATGTCTGCAGTAGAGAAAATGTTCTTATAACAGAAAAAAAGAGACAAGATGGCGCTTTTGTTGTTAAATTACATGTTTGTCTTTTCATGCATAAAATCCCAACAAAATTTTCATAAATTAGAGCATGTTTCCAGGATTTTAAAGCCTGAGCCTGAAAGTAAGGGAGCAAAGTTCACATCGGTTGTTTCAATTAAGATTTAAAGATAAGTGATTAAGAATGGTTACTTCCAATGAAAGGATATCACTTTTTTTAAGTAAAGGAAAATTTTAAATATTGAAGATTATTTTCATGAAAAATCACACCCTGATAAAGGAATAATTATTATTTAAGCACTTGAGAAATATTTACCTCTTGCTAACTAAATGGTAATGTTTATGGAAAAAAATGGAGCTTGCCCTAATTAAAGACTTCATTCTGCCCTCTAAGTAGCCCACAGGCACTCCTCCAGGGGTAGCTCAAAATTAATACCCAGACTAAATGGCACTGTCTCTCCAGGAGACATAATAATGTTACCAATAAGATGGGCAGTCTGCATTGGAAATAGACAATCAGAAAATTCACTTCTGCTTGACTTCATTCCATATTTCTTAAAAGCAATTAATTACTTAAGAAACGCAATCCCCTTTTTGTCATTAGATATTTTTAAAAATACTGGCATTATACATGTATGTCTGAATTTCATAAATGCTATGATTTATATACCAATGATCAAAGCTAAGGCAAAGCTTTAATTTACATGAGTAGTAACTAGAACACAAGGCTCTGTTAACAATTTTCTATTGTAAAGTCAAATGTAGTACAAATTAGCTAATAGTTCTCCCCGTGCCTCTCAGCCAACTAAAGGCTTTTTCTAGCAATAGATACCATATGTGCATATATGTTCATGGTTTTTACAATATTTTTGGAATTTTTATTATTTAAGATTATTTTAATTTTAGCTCCCACGCTATGGATTAAAGCTATATTTAGAGTGCTAAGTTTTGTATTTCCTCTAGTTTGTAGTATAATATTAGGATATACATATAGATAATGATGTATGTGTGTGTGCGTGTGTGTGTGTATGTGTGTGTATATTCATTTAGTTCTGTACTAATTCCATAAAGTCAATTTTATTTGGCTTTTTGAAGATGGGACAACAAAAGTTGAAAAAGTTATATGACTTATACGGTTTTATCCAGTTACTAATAACTAGAGCTAGTACTGTCTAATTTAAAGTTTATGTTCTTTCCACTCTACGTCTCACATCTGGAATAGAAACTTTGCCCCAACATGGGAAGGAGGAGGGCAGAGCATTTCTTAACAGAGTCCACAGGCATCGTTACCTTGTTATGCCAGCGGTGCGGTTGGCCATAGAGACGTGGCTCTATTCTTTGCATCTCTACTCTGTACACCTCAGGCATTTTTAGATTTACCCCAAGAATTTCCTGGTTCTCAGACTTTAGTTGTTTCTGAACCCTGGTGACCATATAACCAGTTAAACAGTCTCAGATCCTAGATCTGCCAGCCTTCTCCCAACGAGACCTGCTGCCAGGCATATCTGACCTGTTGTCCAAAGGAACACCTTCAAAGACTGAATACTTGGCATTAGTATGTTTTTATACTCATTAAAACTGTCAGCATTATTGTTATTAATACCATGAATAAAATATCAGTAGACTTAGTTTATCTTTATTTTACAAAATTGTAAAATAATGACACCTGGCCCCCATCTTCTCTAAAATTGTTTGAACCACTGATCAAAATATTTTTATTTTAACTTATATATATTTTTTTCTGCTGTTCATCATATAAAAATGAAAGTTACCCAGAACAAGTTGCCTCATAAATAAAGATATTTTTAGTTTTTGTTATTCATATCTCACATAGCTTCTTCATAAGTGGTGAAAGTAATGGATATTTTTATATACCCTCTTGATTCTTTTATGATTGCTCATTGTTGCTAATTTCTGTCATAACCTTAACATTATATCATCTGATTTTGGTGATTTGGTTATATGCCAACTTGAAAATTAAAAAAAAAAGTTGTTGGAGAAAATGATGAAAATTGTTATAGGGTTCATAGAATAAAATAAACCAATGACACTGTAATTTGATGATAAAATATAGTCATCTGTGAAGAAATTGTGGCTCTTAATGAGATTCAGTTTAATAACAATAGTAAAGAAGAATTAACTTTAAAAAATGGTCATGAGGGCTTTTAAATAAATGTAATATAAGCCACATATTCAATTTTAAATTTTCTAGTACTCACATTAAAAAAGAAATTAATTTCAGTAACGTATTTTATTTAACCCAGTACTTCTAAAATATATTATTTCAACTTTTAATCAATATAAAATTATTAATAAAACATTTTAAGTATTTTACTATACTAAGTCTTCAAAATTCACCTTGTATTTTATACTTAAGGAGCATCTCAATTCAGTTGGTAAATTTTCATTTCAGAATACTTAATCTGTATTTTATTTATTTATTTATTTATTTATTTATTTATTTATTATAGAGTATGTAGATTTCATTACATTTACAGGTGAAAAAGTAGGTTCACATACCCACATTGTTCCAAACATACTAAAAGGTTTACCAGTTACTGTATCAAGTGTCAGTGTTTAAAATTTAAGTTAATTGAAGTTAAATGAGGTTAAAAATTAATTTTCTAAGTCAAAAAACACATTTAGCTAGGGCATATAATATTAAAAAGAATGAATATTATTCTTTAGCAATAATAAATAAATAAATATTGATCAGTTTAAAAAAGAAAGCGTTGTTCTGATTAGTTAGAAGTCTAATGTCATCTGCTTTAAAAATAACTTGAAGCTATTTCTTTTAGCTACTTCTTTTTTCTTCTTTGTTACTACATAGATTGATTTACAACATTTTTAATCATCACCTAACAAACTCTATTGCATAATGCAATAATATACAATTTTATTTTGAATTTTGAGAATAAAAATGGCCATAGTGCAACGTCCTTCCTCTGTATTATACTCCACCAAAGTAACAAAGTATTTTAGTTAATTAATTAATTTGGAACTTCTACCTTCTACTGAATATTATTCTGTGAGATTTCTTATTTTTATTTGTTGTTTTTTAAGCAAATTTCATTGATGTATAATCGACACACAATATGATGTACCTAGGTTACAGTTCAGTAAGTTTTGCCAAATTTATATACTTACTAGAGGCCCAGTACATGAAATTTGTGCATTTGGCGGGGGGAGGTGGTCCCTCAGCCCAGCCTGCACCTTCTCACAGTCTGGGAGCCCTCGGGGGATGTCTGACTGACATCTTAGGCCCGCTCTCTGGGAGGAGTGGGCCTAAACCGGCAGTAAGACATCCTTAGTGCTGCCATGGAGGTGGGAGAGGTTCCTGCCACTGCTGTTGCACTTGCCAGCCATGAGCCTGGCTTCTGGCTGAGCGGCACTCCCCCTGTGGGGTCGGGCCAAAACTGGCTCTCTGACATCCCCCGAGGGGACCCGAATTGCGAGAGGCCACAGGCCAGGCCAAGGGATCCCACTGGTGCACAATCGGGGCCTGGGAAAGATATGGGAGGTTGGCCAGCCGGGACAGGACCACGGAAGGGCTCCAGGGCATGTCCAGCCCATCTCGCTCAGCTGGCCCATCTGGCTCACCCAACCAGACCCCAGCAGCAAGCTAATCTACCGATCAGAGCATCTGCCCCCTGGTGGTCATGCATGTAATAGCAATGGGTTGACCAGTCGACTGTCTGCCCCCTGTTGGTCAGTGCATATCATAGCAAATGGTTGAGCGGCCTTAGCATATTATTAGCATATTACGCTTTGATTTGAACGGCCGGACGGTCGACCAGACACTTAGTATATTAGGCTTTTATTATATAGGATGTAACCACCATCTAATAAAGATACAGGCATTTTGATAAAACCTACCCCACCAAAAAATTTTTTCCTCATTCTCCCAGAAGTTGCTCTAAAGTACACTGATCTGATTTCTAATACTTTAATTTTATCAATTTGGGAACTTCATTCAAATAAAATCATGCAATACCTACACATTCTGTATGTTGTTGTTTTTTTGGCCTAGGTTGTTTTATGAGCATGATATTCATAAGATTTATTCATCTTGTGTGGTTCAGTGATCTGTTTATTTTTATTATTGAGTAGAATTCCAATGTATAAATAAACTATACTGTTGTCATTCTGTTAGCAAATATTTGTTTTTATCATCTAATTTTTAGCTATCATGAATAAACCTGCTATAATCATTAGCATAGAAGTCTTCATGTGGGCATACATTTTCATTTTCTTGGTAAACACCCAAGAATAGAACACTACATTATATGGATCTACTGTTAACCTCATTAGAAGCTGTCACACTGTTTTCCAAAATGGTTTTATCATTTTACACTTTAACTAGCAAGCTATAAGAGTGCCATTTGCTCTACATTCGTGCCAATAATTTGGGTTGTCCATCTTTAAAAATTTTACCCATTCTAGTGAGTGTGTAGCAATATCTTACTGTAGTCTGAATATTGTTTTGACTTTTTCATTGCTACACTATACATTCATACAATTTCTCTTCTCCTTTGATTGATTTTCCTGTTTGCTTTCTAAGATAGAATATAAATAGGAGTAAGAGGATCTAGTATAAATATTCTGGGTGAGTAAAAATTTCCCTACATGCTAAAATGAAGACCAACCTAGAAAACCAAATTCCTAATATGTTGTTCCTTCTACAAATTAGTTATGACATGGTATTGTGGAAAGAGCACGGGAATTAGATTCCTTGAGTTCAGGTTCTGTTTTTGCTACTTACTAATTGTAGAACCTTGGTAAGTCATATGACCTCCATGAGGTTTTATTTCCTCTTCTATAAAACGGGGATATCTGTTTTCTCTATCTCAAAGCACTGTTGTGAGGATTTAATGTTGTGAGATTAATGTGCCAGCATAAGGGTTTATTATAAGGTCTTTGAATAAACATAAGCTCTTGGAAGCTTTCCAAAGAAGATGAGAACACTGTTTTCTGGTGCTTCAGACATTAGAGATGGAATTACAGTGTACTGTTAATGACATATTAGAGAGAAGGCCTGCGTTCTGGAGTTGGAAATCTCAGGTTTAAACCCTCCTAGCTGCATGATCATCAGATATTTAATTTTTATGACCATCTGTTACCTCATTTATAAAATAAATAATAGTTTACTTGCAGAACTTAATGTGATATTATAAAGGGCCCAGTGAACTGTCTGGTATGTAATGGGACTCAGTGATTGATAGTTGATGTAGTTATTGTTGATTTTTTTTAATGCTCATTTTTAACTTAACTAGACGGGACAATCAAAGCCTAAGTACCATTCCATTAAACTTAAAATGCTGGCCATACTCTGGTCTCTTTTATAAGGAAAGCAACCTTTAAAGGGGTTTCTTCTGCAAAAATTTCCCAATCTTTGTGTTCTATGTGTCAAATAAAGCCAACCCAATATGCAGGGTCAGAAAGATCATGTATAGCCTTACAGCACAGGAGGGAGACCAATCCCTTTGAGGTGACTCAGTTCAAAACTCTAATAAACAGGATTGTTTCATATTGGATGGTGTCAACCAAAACCCAATGAAATATTTATTCTTAGGTAATTTACATGCTACATACATGGAGCTCTTGTCCCTAACTGAACCTGAGTCAATGTTCCAGTCTACCATTGGTCCTGCTATGCACCTCTTTCTCAGAAACTCAGGGATACCAACTGACAATCTAGTTGTAACATTAGTGCTCTTCCTCACTTTCTCATGTACATTTTGATAACCCTAATGACCTTAATGTGTGTTTCCTCTTTGCTTAACACCTTTACCTTCATTACGAAAATCTGCAATAAGGTGCTGAAGGGCTATTTGCTCCAATTTTACCTACCTACCAACGATCCTCACAAGTAATATTTTTAAAAACAGACTTTTTTTAATATAAATAGTAACATCTCAATTCTTACATTTTCTTACCTGTTTGCATTTCGAAGAACATCAAATACATGGCTTAGTGTCGTGTCATTCTGAAACACATCTGCAAAACTAGAGAGAAGCTGCCACACAGCTGTCTGCTCTTGCACTTTTGAGAAGAGGGATAGAATTTTGACCATATCCTGAAATACTGTCTTCTGGTTATTGGGGTCCCTTGATATCTTTAAAAAGTAAAACCACAAACAGGACAAAATGAAACTTCAACATTTGTAATCATATGGCTTATTGCAATAAACATCTAGATTCTCACATAAGCCATTCTCTCAAATTGTTAGTGACCCAGTGGTTTGCAAACTGCAGCTCGCAAGCCACATGCGGCTCTTTGGCCCCTTGAGTGTGACTCTTCCTAAGCCTTAGGAGTACCCTAATTAAGTTAATAACAATGTACCTACCTATATAGTTTAAGTTTAAAAAATTTGGCTCTCAAAAGAAATTTCAATCGTTGTACTGTTGATATTTGGCTCTGTTGACTAATGAGTTTGCTGACCACTGTAGTCAGTTTGAAGTCATCCTTGACTTGAAAAGACAATAACTATTTCTTTTGTTCTTATACATAATTGCATTTTCCCTATACCTACAGAAATTGGCATATTTAAAGTTTGGATAACAGAGCTATATTTGGAATTACATTTTTGGAGATTAATTTCTTAAAATAAAATTAGCTTCTGAGTAATATTTTTATTTTTCTCTAGGACCTGGTTTGGGAGGTACAGTCATATCTTCTCTCTATCCATTAATAGATCTTATATTATTTATTTTGGTGGAGAACCCTTAAAACTTCATATATGAAAATGTTTACTATTATAAAGTATTTACACTCACCTGAGAGAATTGATTTGTTAATTCTTGGAGAGAAGACTCTAAAAGGGTCATATTGGACAGGCAAAATTTGTTTACAACATTTTTCCCTAGAGTGGTCCAAGAGAAGGTGTAATCAGCAGTGTATCCTGGGTAGCTCTCACACAGCTCTCTTCGTATGTCTTCTGAAGTTGAATTTTGATTTAATAGCTAAAAATGTGTGTGGGAAGAGTGGAATGATTTTGTTAGTAAATACAGATATTAAAGTGTTCCAGTCTTTAATGAAATATATTTTCACAATAGTCATTTTAAGTTTCTGCATTATAGCAAAATAACACTAAAAGACACTGGGCTTACCCATGAAGAGTCATCAAATGTGTGAATGCAGTAATTTTTGTCATTGTTACAATTTAAATGACTTTCATATAATTTGTTTAACTGAACTCATTTCTTCTCTCTGACCAGAGAACCTAAAGGCATCAGATCTTTTCTGACAAAAATCTTCAGGCTTAAAGGGCTTAGTGTTTCCTTGGTACTTAGCAGCAGAGACTCAGGTTTTCTAACTCTTTGTGACCCCTAATGGCAAACTGGCCATGATCTTTGAAAGACTTCCAAAAAGTAGCATCATAAGGGTTTATTTTCAAGCCCAACAGTATTTATTCAGAGAAATGGGAAAATATGGGTTATGTTTCATTTGTAAAGCAAATATTTTATTTAAGAATTATGCATAAAGCCCAGCTGGCGTGGCTCAGTGTTTAAGCATCAACCTATGAACCAGAAGGTCATGGTTCGATTCCCAGTCAGGGCATATGCCCAGATTGTGGGCTTAATCCCCAGTGGGGGGCATAAAGGAGGCAGCTGATCAATGATTCTCTCTCATCATTGATGTTTCTATCTCTTTCTCCCCCTCCATTCTTCCCTGAAATCAATAAAAAAAACTTTAAAGAAAAAAATAATTATGTACTAGTATATGAAGGAAAAAAGAAAACAAGTATATGAAAATACATAAAAATATATAATTACCGAAAGAAATAATTGGAAAGCATTTTCATTATGGAATCATAAGTCCCCCATATATTTCACAATACTGATCAGTCACAGATGCAGCAATATTTTCAGCTACAATATTGATCACATTCCCTATTATTGAACTTGCTTAGATATTTATAGAGCCAATTGTATTTAGTTATAATATTTAATGGGTCCTTCTTAATAATTAATTCTTATAACTCTGTGAAGTAATGATCAACTAACTTCAATCTCCTCTTAAGTTACATCACAGAATCTATATTCTGCCCTCTAGTGACACAACTTCTAAATGTAATGGAACAAAACAGGATCCGCTTATTCTAGGATATAAGTGCCAGGTCTTCTAATCACTCATCTATATCCCTTCCCTAACATTGCACATAAACTCACCCCAGAATGATTTCTCTACTCATTCTTGCAAGAGTTGCAGAAAGCAGTAAAGAAAAAGAGGGAGGAATCAGAGATTGCTGACATAGGCATCAATATGACACCCTAATTTTTACATCCCTTCCCTGCTCCAACTAGTCTAAAAATATGTATCTATCTATACATAGAATTTTCATTTTTTACTTATTCTCACTGGATATATGATTCTGTGCTGCCTTACAAAATTCTGAAATTTTATTCCATGTGAGAAAGAGAACTTGGGAGTTTCAACACGATGAAGTGGTATTTCGGAGGATAGCATTGCTCTTCTAGATGTTAAAGAATTTAACTGATCCAATGCAAGAATGATTGCTTCTAGGAACCAACATGGAAGAAATAGAATGGAATAAAATAACTTTCCCTGGTTTATACACTAGCCTGATTTGAGGGGAAAGCTTTAAATTAAAATTACTGGGCACAGCAGAGGCTCCCTATGCCACTCGGGGTGATTTGGGTATCTATTATTTATTATTGAAACTAGATATTTAGCATCTAGACTGTACTACAGGGGAAAGTCTTACATTTCAACCAGCACTGGCTGAATTGCTTTGATAGGTACGGTACCTTTTCCTGGCATTCATTTTTGTGTTATCCTTTGGTTTATAACCAGTTTATTGAGATGCTTTAATTATACAGAATGCAAACTCAGGGGTAACTAACAGAGGCATATTAAGCAGCAGTGGTTATAGTCACTGAAATATAATAAAAGTTAGAGATATGTTCATATAAAAAATATGAAAATGAGTATATTATTTAAACTGCTTGTATCTTGGAGGAGGGAGGAAGGGAGGGAAGGAGGGAGGGAGGGAGGGAGGAAGGGAGGGAGGGAGGAAGGACCCATTAAATATTATAACTAAATACAATTGGCTCTATAAATATCTAAGCAAGTTCAATAATAGGGAATGTGATCAATATTGTAGCTGAAAATATTGCTGTATCTGTGACTGATCAGTATTGTGAAATATATGGGGGACTTATGATTCCATAATGAAAATGCTTTCCAATTATTTCTTTCTTCAGAGAGAGAGAGAGAGAGAGAGAGAGAGATCATTGCAAAATATTGAAAATGACCTCCTCCGAATTTCTGAAGAACACATAAAGCAAGACTCAAATGCTTACAGGGGCCAACCAAATAACCTAACTGTATGAATCTGGCTGGATAAAAGACAACAAGAAAAAGTAGAGTTAACAGAAGAGTACCTTGTCTGCCTAAATGCATTTAAGTTTTATTTCTTAACATCTCTGTACACACACACACACACACACACACACACACACGCACACACGCACACATACACACACCCAGGATGCCAGTTTACACCTTTGATAGAAATGATGTGTATTATCTTGCAATCTAGAATCTTCAGGTAAATGACTAGTAAATAGAGGGAGAACCATAGCTAAGCTTCCTAAACTCTGCTAAGGAAAAGGATGTTATTACTTTAGAGAAATATTTTCCATTGCTCGAATTTTTACAAAGGTATGAATGAGGCAGCAAGCTTAATGAGTGTTATAGATTTGTTTGCTTTCATATAGTTTTTTTTTTCGTTTCCTGCTTCAGAAAATGAAAAGATCACATATAATACTACAGTTTTTCTTATTAAAGGAAAATCTTAAGGGACTTAACGGGGAAGTAAATAAATATTCAAGACCTTAAAGAATTCAGAATGTCTCAAAATTAAGCTTTTTTTTTTTTTTTTTTTTTTTTTTTTTTTTTTACTGAAGAGCTCCTTAGAAAAGAATCTTCCTGAGATATTACTCCAAATGGGAAAGATGGCCCAAACCTCTTCCTATCTGGGAGATCCCTCTCCTAATGAAAGAGGTATTTGTTCAACTGTTCTTTGTTATCAGTTCATTACACAACTGAGTGAAATTACCTTTTCCAAATCAAGGATCCTGGCAAGGACTTGGCTACCATTGAAGGTATCTGTTCCAGCACTTTCCAAATGAGAACGTGGACTGGGAAATACAGTGGCTGTAGTAGAAGAAAGAACGGATTAGATACTATAAACACATACACAATAGGCAGGCTCACATAAGAATCCACAAATATCACTGTGCCCTCGTATACCCCACAGTAAGAATGTGCTCAAATAGGCACCTTCCATGAAAGTTTTACTCTGGCAAAATGGCAAATTTAATCTGCTTTTCTTTTCACATAAAATTGTGATGGTTTTGTTCTGCTCTTGGTTGTTTTCCAGTAGTTTTAGACGTGATTTGCTTTCATGCCAGTTTATGTCATTAAACTTCATCACCAGTATTATTGCCTAATAAACGGAATCATTTCTGTGCAGGCCTAGAGGATGTGAGGTGCCTCCATCAGCTCCACAGATCCATCATATCCAACATCTGTTCAAAGGATCTGCCAATGTACATCTGGTGATAATGGTTTTCTTTTTAATTATTCAATTGGGAGGCTGAAATCTGCTTAAGATCATAAATTCTCTCCTCCCCAAAGTGGCTTCTGAATGATATTTCAGATCAAATAAATGGGACAAAGCAATTAGTCTAGACTACAGTATACTCCACTTAAGTAATTCCCAAAATAACCTCGGCTAGTACTATATGGAATGTAGCAGAGAGCTCTGGATTAGGAGTAGTTAGAAGAGTATGCTCATAACTATAGCATGGGTATTCATTAAGCCAATCTGCTAACTTCTATAATTTTTGGACAGAAATACTTTGTTATTCTCACAGCAAAGAATTTTAATGTTAAAGATAGATACAGTAAACTATCATCATTAGGTCCTAGGCCAGTGGTTCTCAACCTTCCTAATGCCACGACCCTTTAATACAGTTCCTCATGTTGTGGTGACCCCAACCATAAAATTATTTTTGTTGCTACTTCATAACTGTAATTTTGCTACTGTTATGAATCCTAATGTAAATATCTGATATGCAGGATGTATTTTCATTGTTACAAATTGAACATAATTAAAGCATGATGATTAATCACAACAACAATATGTAATTATATATGTGTTTTCTGATGGTCTTAGGCAACCCCTGTGAAAGGGTCATTCGACCCCCAAAGGGGTCACAACCCACAGGTTGAGAACCACTGTCCTAGGCTTTATTATAGTCCTCATGGGGCTGAAGAATTTACCAACTGTGGTGAGCATGCAATGCAATATACAGATGTGTTATAGAATTGCACAATTGAAACTTATATAGTATTATTAACCAATGTCACCCCAATAAGTTTATTAAATTACCAACTAATTTCTCTAAACCCAGGCACTGCATCTGTAAGATGACTAGCCAGGGTAAGAAACATAATCGCTGGCTATAGAGCAAAGCAAAGCTTACTGGACCACAGCACTACGCTTTTATTCTACTGTGCTTTCACCTATTCAGCGAATGGGTCATTCAGAACAGAACCTTAACTCCTCTAGGCCACTCATCACCATATAGCTACCACATTAACACAGGACGTTTCTCATTTGGTCCATCAACTTGTATTGGAGTGTTATTTAGTGTCACAAAATCTTAAATGTCCCATGGAATTCTTTTATTCCCCTGAATAGAATCATATTCTAACATACAGGAATTTTCTGTTTTGCTCACTAATATGTCCTCAGAACTTAGGACAGTGGAGATTGATAGCTGCCACCCAATAAATATTGTCAAATGTATGTCAAAAAGTTCTGCTGTTTCAAGAGTTTTCTCAATTTGTGCCTTCAAGAATGGGTATTTCTCAGGACCAGCTGCATCAGAATCTCTTGGCTAAGGCTCAGGAAGCTTAGCCTCAGTTCTCCTGCTCATTAAAGTTTGGGACCACGGGCCCCCTATGAATGAAGGAAGTACACAGCCACACTGATAACTGATTCTGAATTGGAAGAATAAGGGTCAAGCTGAAAGAGTCCATCAGGTCTGCTGGGTGACTATGGTTTCCACACTTAACATTGTTGGGGCCATATTCCTTATCTGTAAGATGGGAAATTTAGATGAATCTCTGATTCTACTCAATAATTTTTATTTCTGAGTTGTTTTCTGTACCATCCCAGCATCATCTCACAGACAACTACAGAGTCCCTACTCAATTCCGGCAAAGTCTGTCATTTTCAATATATGAGTACCAACTAGGCTTTTGCTCCCAGAGAGTGTTTCACTAAGGACTTAATTTCCAATTATTCTCAAGAACTTTGCGCAATTGCACTGCCACACTTAAGACAACCATGACAAACATTTAAATCTCTTAGGGATATTCTAGGCATTCCATATTGCTGAAAAGTTAAAAGTATAAACCCTTTTAAAGATTAGGCCTTTACCGGGTGTTCCAAAAGACCTTACTGGATGTTCCAAAAGACCTGCTCTAAACTCAGGGAAGAGAATAGCCTACCTGGTGATGCATGTCTCCTTTCTGGAACTTCAGTGCTCTGGAGTGATAAATTGCTGCCCTTCAGCAGGTTGGACGACTTTCTCAGAATCACACTAGAGAAGAAAAAGCAAGAACTCTATAACTCCGCCCACATTAATTTCAGTTAGTTACGGCAATGTATTCTGTGGCAGATTCCAGGGCTCTCGGAGGACTTTCACATTTTTAATCTGCTTTCTAGGATTTTAGTGGAAGAGCTCACCTAACCATACAACAATGAATATGTCATATATCCTACAAAGTAAATCCTTTTTAGAAAATAAAATGGCCTAGATTAGGTTTAAAGGAGTTATTTTTACTTTAATCTTATAGAAAGGAAATTATTTTTAAAAGAGGTTGGAGCTAAATATTGAATATATATAATATATTTTTCTTTTAAGAAGATAATGGATTCTAAATAGATGAGTCTATGAGTGTT
The DNA here is from genome assembly GCF_028538775.1 of Myotis yumanensis. Taxonomy (NCBI): domain Eukaryota; kingdom Metazoa; phylum Chordata; class Mammalia; order Chiroptera; family Vespertilionidae; genus Myotis; species Myotis yumanensis. Next base: position 19,030,259 of record NW_027223759.1, read on the forward strand.
AAAGAGATAAAAACAAAAGTCTGTTCATTTGTCAAATTTTAAAAAACCCACACACTTCCATATTAAATTACAGATGGTATTTTGAAGATTATCAAAGATGAATGCTTGCAAGACAGAGTTAAAGAAGAAGGAAAAGAACACACATTTATTGAGTATCTAGTCTGTTTCAGGCACTATGGGCTGTGTCATTACAGGTGGCACCAGGTGTTAAAGGAATAATGATATCAGCCAATTTTTAATTGTACTGAATCTATCAGCCAGGCAATAACAGCACTATGGTGCCAGGAATCCCCACACAACGTGATCATACTACCTTTGGAATAAAACAGTATTAGCCATCCCCATAATATAGGAACCCTCTTTTTAAAAAACTCATCGTCTGTTTAGTTGATTATTAAAATGGAGATAATCATGTTTCCTTAAAAACTGGATATACTTAAAGAATTTAAATTTAAAAATAAATAAATAAGGAAGTGCCTAAAATAAATGTATATATACTTCAAGAGTGAAATCAGTCCAGATACAAGGATATGAATATTTTTCAGAATTTCTGAAAGTTGGTGGACTTTGTGTCATTATCCTAATATATAAAAAACCAGCGTCTGTAACAACCGACCAAAGGCTCCACCTAACACTGGAAGTCAGTCCTGCATTCAGTGCTGGGTTGTCATGATGACCCAGCACTGACTGATGGCAGTGTGGGTGCAGTGACCCAGCACTTACTGCCAAGGGGGCTGTGGGTCAGGCCCAGAGAGAGGCCCAGAGAGAGAGACAGGGTCTGATCCGCAGCCTCCATGGCAGCTGTTGATTAGCCATTGCCTCTCTCTTTCTCTCCAGCTTCACCAGCACCTGCACTTCTGTTTCTCTATGGGCCTCCCTGCTGATCAGCCCCACCTCTCTGATCATGCCTGGAGATAGGCCCATGGATGCTGACTGGCATAGAAACTGACCAATCAGAACCAAATCTAGGTGAACTGTGAGGAGCCAATGGCTGCCTAGGAGGCAGAGCTTTGATGCTGACTGGCATAAAAACCGACCAATCAGAACCAAATTGGCCAGCAGGGAAGGTGATCAGGCAGGCAGAGGCAGTTAGGGGCGATCAGACTGGCAGGGGAGAGCAGTTGGGGTCAAGATCAGGCTGGCAAGGGAGGACAGTTAGGGGCAATCAGGCAGGCAGGCAGAGGGGTTAGGGGCAATCAGGCAGGCAGTCAGAGGCAGTTAGGGGCACTGAGGCAGGCAGGCAGGTGAGTGGTTAGGAGCCAGCAGGATCCCTGTGAGATCGGGCCTAAACCGGCAGTCTGACATCCCTCAAGGGGTCCCCGATTGGAGAAGGTGCAGGCTGGGCTGAGGGAATCCCCCCTTCCATGCACGAATTTCATGCTCCAGAGCACTAGTTTATAAATAAAAGCTTAGTTAAGGTACATGAGGATGGATATAAGGAGATAACAGTGGAAGAGCAAGAAGTTCTGCTAACTACTGTGGTTCCATTTGACTTTCTTTATAGAAACAAGGTCTGAATCCTGGTACCAGGGTGCTTTGTGATTAGTAATTGGGGGGGTTGGGGGGGGAATCTGTGTTTTTTTCTTTCAGTGTGTTCTTTTAGTACCCATGATAAGAAGAGGTGATATTTGTTTTCATTCCCTAGCATTGCTGTCTTTCAATATTCTCTATAAAATGTACCTTTTGCTTCAAAAGTTTTGCATTCTTAATGTATATTTGAATTATTCATGACCATGACTATATTCCCCTAAATATTTTTACATTCCTTATGCTGCCTATTTGGATGGGAAGCTATTCAGATAAAAATAAGAACTGACCTGAACCTTTCCCTTCCCTCATGCAGAAGTTTGAGAAAGTCAGGTTCACTTTTCTTTTCATCAACATTTTTTTAGTTGACTTTGAAATACTATAAGGAAGACTATTAAGTATCAACACATTTCAAAAATACAAGGAAAAACTGCCTACATAAAAATTTTAAGGATTGGGGACAACAACAAAAACCAAAGGGAGAATGACGAAAATCAAAGTGAATAAAGAAAGAACAAGAGCAAAAGGAGACTGAATAATAAATGGGAGGGGAGGGAGAAGAGGCAATAGGAGACTAAGAAAGTGTGAGCTTGGAGAATGAAAAGCTGCATATACTCTACAGAGGATACCTTGCCCACCTTCCCACACTCAGATAAGAGTCCTAAACACCAAAGAAAAACAAACTCATCCCTTCCCAGCAAGCTGCTGGCTCAGCAGTTCTGAATTTGCTCAATAGTAAAATGGCTGTTTCCAGACAAGGGGGCCTCTTTCTAATGGGACCTGTCCTTGGTCAGGGTGTGTCCATGATTCCGTGTTCTCCCAGGAATGAATTCCATGTAACATGAGTGAGGAAGTGGTCCATCTCTTTTGATGTCATCTTAGCTGGTCTTTTTGTTGGGGAGAGAGTTCAGGATATCATGTGTGCTTTAACATTAGTCTGCCTGCAGATATTCTTGTTTTACTTTGCATTTACAGTGTGTGGTATGATGGCATGTTTTCACTATCACTGCACAGAAAAAACTCTATTGTTTTTAGATGTTTAAAATGAAAAACCACAAAATAAATGTAAAACAGAGAGTGTTGTGGGTAAAAAGATAAATTAAGGTTATAAGTTGAAACACAGCTACTTCCCCCAGGCAAAGGTAATTAATTCTATTAACTCTCCATTAAATTACTAAAGGAGGGCAGCAAGCTAACCAGTCTTACTGAATTAATCATGGTAATCTCTGAACTTTGTAATTAGCATGATCGTATAGACAGAGCACTATCTGCTTCTTAAAATGGTAGGTGAGAGACAGCACCCTTTCTTCTATTTGATAGAATTTCAGCACTTTCACATACTTATTTTATACCAATTTTAAGTGCTTTATGTTTGTGTGCCTATTCTTACCACTTCTCCATTTTAGGCTGTGACATTTTTGGAAGTAGGCACCATGTCTCATTCATTTTTTTATTCCAAGCACCTAGCACAGTACTGGACCACAGCTCAGATGATTGATTAAATGAAAAGCGGCTATATTGCTTGGGTGTAGCAAAATATCTTTGGAATCCCAGCTCTGCCTCTTCCTAAAAGGCCTCAATCATTGCTTCCTTCATCTGAAAATTAGGAATAATATAGTTACTTTGCAAGGTTGTTGTGAATTCTTGCTGCCTGGGCCCTATCATCATAGGCACACACCAATATTAAACACCAAAGTCCCCACAAAAGAAGATGGTGCAGAGACACAGCCTTACCCCTTACTATGGAGCTGAAGTCCCATGCTTATACATCTATGCTCCACATATAGCCCCTCTAGAACACTAGAACCTTCAACATCTCTGGACAGCAACTGAATGCACCCCTATTATTCATAGATCTGAAACCTGTAAGCATTGACTAGTGAGTAGGGACAAGGCAAAGGACCTCACACAGGGTTTTGTAACACCTTCTTCATTTTATTATTTAATTTATCAGTTTACTTATAACAGGAATTTTCCATTTGTAGTAATGATCACTTTTCCCCTTCATAGACTTTAAAATTCTTGAGAAAACTCTACAATGTGTTGTGTTGGCAGATGGTAGGGTATTTAGCACAGGATAAGCATTGAATTCTGGATAAGAAAGACTACCACTTGGAAGAATGGATAGCTAAGGAAGCATCTTTTCTTACATAGCCTGGTCTTCCCTCCACTATTGCATACCTGGTTCTGCAAAGGTCCTTGAAAGAGGAAAAATCCCAGGGGTGACATCACAGACCCTAATGTATAATGTGACACTGTACCCATCATATTCATTCATTAACTCACCAAATGTATTAAATTCACACCACATATAGTGGGCAAATCAAATAAGAAAACCAGGAATTGTGCATTAATTGTACTAGCTAAGTAGGAACATGCATGGGGAATAATGGGAACACACTAAAGGGGCTGCTAAATGAGAGTTATTTGTGTTTCTTGTAGAGCAAGATTCTAGGACCTTAATTCTTTAAAATGTGCTACCTTAAAAAGTTACCTTTACCCTTTCACTAGGCCAGTGGATATCAACTGTGGACAATTCCCTCCCCAACCCCAGGGGGACATTTGGCAATGTTTGAAGACATATTTGATTGTCACAACTGGAAGTGGGTGGTACTACTGGCATCTAGTGGATAGAGGCCAGGGATGCTACTAAACATCCTACAATGTACAGGACACACAAAAATTATCTGTCCATGCCCTAGCCGGTTTGGCTCAGTAGATAGAGTGTCGGCCTGCGGCCTGAAGGGTCTCAGGTTCGATTCCGGTCAAGGACACATGCCTGGGTTGCAGGCTCAATCCCCAGTAGGGGGCATGCAGAAGGCAGCCAATCAATGATTCTCTCTTATCATTTATGTTTCTATCTCTCTCTCCCTCTTCCTTCCTCTCTGAAATCAATAAAGAAATATATTTTTTAAAAATTATCTGTCCACAAGGAGCAATGATGCTGAGGTCAAGAAACCCTCCAGTAGGCTATGGCAGATATGGATTTACTCCATGATGACTCATCCCCACATCCACTTCCTAAAACCAACTCAGGAGACTTGCAAGTCCTATTCTGGAACTCTGGATAGTTCTAAGGAAATCTTAGAGAATGCATTTCATACTGGATACCTCTTAGAGGTATTTTAGAACATTATGCAAAACTTAGATGTCCCTGAGCCCAGCACATGAGCTTCCTGAGTCCAGAAAATTAACCTTCTAGGTGAGGCATGAAAGCCTGACTCAGGTCTCCAGGTGACCCATGGCACCATTTAACTACCTTTTGCTGGACCCAACCTCATGTACAGTAGCATAGAGATGGCTAAGGGCCTCTCTTTTAAGCTGCTACAGAAGTAGATTCTGCCTCAGTGGTACCTAAAGGGCTCTATTTTGGAATGGAATTCAATAAAAGAAACACCTTGGACTCAAAATGTTAAATTTAAGGTACTGGGAGAAAAACCAGGCCCAGAGTAGATTTTACTTCTTCTCAGACATGTCTAACAACAGTTACATTTGGGAAATGTCACATTTCTATAAATTCTAGATCATCTTATGCACTTCTACCGGGTGTCTTTGTGTTTCCTGTGACTGAAAAGACTACCTGTGTAGGTGGTATTCATGTGTGCCATGGTACATTCTGTCTATAAAAGGACTTCCTACCAGAACAGACACATATGGCAAATCCTGAAAAGAAAATTCAGAAATTCTTTTTTTCTCTCTCAGGACTAGTTAACTTTTTCTATTTTTCTCTTTTCCCCCATAATTATAGTTACATGGGTATCTAGTTACTATTGGAAAAAAGATGCAAGAAGTGCTCGAAACCTGTTTGATCCCATGAATGTCCAGATGACATCCATTATTGACCTAAAACTACAAATAAGAATTTGCAATGGCATCAAGGGCCTCTTGGTGATTTGGTGCAGTTGTCCTTCCTGTCTACTCCCAAGTAGAAGTCATTCATTTAAAAAATTAAACTTTTTTTTTCATTTTTTTTTTGTATTTAATCCTGACTTTATTCCTTCAGGGTCATTCATGCTTCAGATATAATCCTGCCTGTCCACGTTCAAAATATTTCTCTTTTCTAAGTGGCCCACCTACCAATCACCAATCTATATCAGTTAAGATGTTAAGATATTGATTTAGCAATACCCTAGTATGTTGCTTTGTCTTAGGATATTTGATATTAAGAGAGACTTTGAATATATATATATGCATTGTAGTTAAGACATACCTCAAATTTGTTTTCTAATAAAAAATGAACCTTTATTTTTACATGAATACTCACTAAAATTATTGCCAAATAGCTATAAATTACACTGAAATTAATTCAGTGCAATGTTTGACATATACAGCCTATTTCATCTTTATAGGCAAATGAAGACACATGCTGCTCTACTTCCTCTCACCTTACATTCCCTATAATCTCTTCAGGTCAGTTTCTAAGCACATATTTTTAAATACTACACAGGAGCCTTGGCACTTTAAAATTATCCCAAATAACAATCTGATGAGCTCTGTTTTAGGTTCTATAGAAGGAGCCATTTAATAGGAACAGAGATATGAATTTGGAAATAATGGGTCATGGATGAGTGTCGACATGACAGAGATAGGGAGCAAAGCCATAGAGGCATTTCCCCTCCAGGATCTGCAGGAATGCTGCATCACTCCTCCAAATAATGACCCTGTGAGCTCGGGAGGATGATCTTTGCCATTTGCCAGCTGTGTGAGCAATAGCACAGCCAAGTCTCCCACTGTTCTGATATATTCTTGGAGGCAGTGCAAGCAGGAAGGACCACAAGGGTAAGTCCTGTGATGTTGGCTCATCCATTGTGCAAAGTAGAACAAAAAAACACATAAATGTAGTCTTTTCTTTTTTCAGACAGCTGGTTAGAGTGGACGCTGAGTATAGCATTAGATTTTATTTTTAAAGCACCTCATCCTTAAGCTAATGCCCAGAGAAGTATGAATTTAATGACAGGAGGCCAGTGCCAATGCAAAAATACATGAAAGCACACTTGGTAACTGGCCAGCAAATAGTGACTGCGGTGTGATCATCATGTCTTTCAGAGAGCATTCTATTACAATAAACATGGTGGGCCTCTTTTGATGAGGCCAAAGATGGCACTTTTCCCCTCACTTATAAAAGAGAAAAAGAAGACTATTTTGTCTCTTAATGAGGCTGTGCTGGCAAATATTTCTTCACCAAAGGGAAGCAATTTAGTGGAACAGCTTACCCAGTAACTATGCTCAGTTTCATTGCATGACTATATAAAGCATAAAAGTTAATAGCATGGTGGGAAATACCATTAATGCAATTTTATTATTGTATATAATTTTCTAAATTAAGCTCCAATTACTTGGTAGTTTAGAAAAAAATACTGAATATACAGCTTGAGCTAGACAATCTGTTTGAGGTTAGAATAAAATTTTAAAAAACAGATATTGTCAGCTGTCTAGAGAATAATCAACAGAAGATAAAATAAACCTGGACTTTAATCATAGTTGCAAAACTAACGCAATGGCTCATCTCGGGCAACTCTCATAAGTTTGATTCTCTATTATATTACATAGAAAACTACTTCTTTGAGGGGGGAGGTATATTTATATACTTCTTAGATATTGTTAACTACTTTCCTCAATGTTATTGTGTTCTTCATTTAAAAACAAAAAAAAGTAAAGAAGAAAGCCCCAGAGGGGAGGTATAATTTAATTTACAAATAATAGCTATTAATTATTCCCATATCTTCTCTAATGCTTAGTCATGTCATGTCCAGCTCAAGTCAAAACCCTTCATGAAGCTTGGTTGGTGTGGCTCAGTGGTTGAGCACAGGCCTATGAATCAGGAGGTCACAGTTTGATTCCTGGTCAGGACACATGCTCAGGTTAGGGGCTCAATCCCCAGTAGGGGGCGTAGAGGAGGTAGTCCATCAATGATTCTCTCTCATCATTGATGTGTTTCTCTCTCTCTCTCTCTCTCTCTCTCTCTCCCCCCTTCCTCTCTGAAATCAATTAAATATATATATTTTAAAAACCTTCATGAAGAGTCACCTGAATCCCCCAGCTGAAAGTTTGAAAACGGAGGGTGCTAGCTTCAGCATCCTCCTGGCGCTCTCCATTGCACTCTCTCCTATTAATTATTACTGATATAGTATTTTACCTCCCCTGCTAGAACAGAGGCATAGATCACACCTAACTCACCACTCGCATAGGGACACATAGATCACCTTACCTCTACACGGACTACACGAGGTCATAGGCTCTCATTAGCTTTTGGTCTCCTTTCAGAGCAATGAAACTTGTACTAGTGGGGATTATGCTTGTATATGCCTAGAACAGGTTAGTCTCATAAACAATATGTCATGATATTTCTTTGCTTAAGACTTTCCAATGGCTTCTGTGTATACTAAAAATAAAATGCAGATCCATTCCTTTCCCTACGTATTAGATTCTGCATGCTATCTCCTGTCTTCCTTATCAGCACATCTCCTATCAGTTTCATCATTTCTCACAGTGTTCTAGCTGATTTTCTGTTAAAAGGCCATGTTTGTCCCTACCTCAGGATCATTGGCTATTTATGTGCCTGGAACATTCTGTTCCAAATGTTCACATGCTGGTGCTGGTTTCTCCTTGTCATTGTTGGTCTTTACCCCCATGCCACCTTCTCTCACCACTCAACTTCCTACCTTTCAACTTCTAATCTCTTAACCTGCATCATTTTCTTGCTATCACACTTATTGTCAGTAATTATGCTGCTTATTTATTTGATTTTTTTTTTGTTTTGCTTGTTCTTCCATTAGACTGCCAGTGACAAGTGGGTAAGAGAATTTGTCTGATTCACCTCTGTGTCGCAGTGCCTAGAATGGCACCTGGCACATAGAAACATCTTAATCATTACCTCTTAAATAAATGAATAAGTAAATAAATGAACATGAGCATGTTTTAAGCATCAAGCCTAAATAACTTATGGCAACAACAAAACCAATGTGAATTAGCAACCCAACAATTACATGTCCCAAATCACTTCCCATGACAATTCCTGACACATTTATATTATATTCTAAACAGCTCATAGTTGCTCTCTCTTAAAGTATCACCTATATTATTTGATGACCAAAATCATGGTGATGATATTAAAGGAGAGCTGATGCTACACACCAAGGAATTAAAATTAAAATTCTGGAAACAAGTATTTCTGATGATAGATAAATATAAACTTTTGCTGAGACACTTAAAAATACATCTCTACCCAACTTATCTCATGGTCAATTAAAATTATAATACTCTTTTACTCTATAGACAGGTGGGCTCCTAGGGTATCTCAGTTTAGAATCCCATGATGGAAAATTAAGATGGGCCCCAGCTGGTTTGGCTCAGTGAATAGAGCATCGGACTGTGGAACGAAGGGTCCCAGGTTTGATTCTGGTCAGGGCCACATGCCTGGGTTGCGGGCTCGATCCCCAGTTGGGGGCGTGCAGGAGGCAGCCAGTCAATGATTCTTTCTCATCATTGATGTTTCTATCTCCCTCTCTCTTCCTCTCCCTTCCTCTCTGAAACCAATAAAAATATAAAAAGAAAATTAAGATGGTAAATGGTCTAGAGTCTCTCTTTTTATTCTTCAGCTGCTGCTCACACCATAAAATAGGACATACATTAACCTCATTTTTAAAGGTTGTTGTTCAATTAAGAATAATCTCAACTTTATTACTTTGGTTTCTAGACCTTTAATTTCCTTTTTTTGCATTTCTTAGTTTCTCTTATATCTGGAAGTATCACATAGAGTAATATTAATGTTATTCTTCCAGGAGATCATGCCCTTGACATTGCCCTCCATCTTATACTCGTGATCAAGTCATAGGGCAATGTGTCCCTGACAATTTTGGGAGGGATAGGGATTCTTTTAGGGAATAAAGGAGGATTGCTTGTCCACCCCGTTTAAAAAGCAAAGTTTGGGTAATTCATCAAAAGTAGATTATGCTTAAAATACACGTGGTAATTTCAGCTTGTATCCACCTTTCCATTCAGATTTAAAGCATCCCACTTGTAGATATATAAAATAAAGTTATATATCTAGCCTAGGATGGTTTCCTGGGTATCTCATAAGCTCTGTCCTCTCCAAACAACTGAACACACCTGGGAAGTGCCCCTACCTGTCTTTCAATAACGCGTCATCAACCCCTTTCCTGCGAAGCAGGTCCTGTGGGCCATAGGGTGTGTCTTTGCATTTAGAATCTGTGTCACACAGAAGGGTTTGCAGGAACGGGAAGAAGCCAGTACTAGGAAGGTTTCGAGGTGCAAGGTAACCTGAAATTTAAAACAAACAATAGTTACATCACTATGACATGTACCTGGGAAGGAAAAGAGATGTAGTAACCCTGTTTTGGAAATTACCTTCTGGATTATGACTGTTTGGGTCCCCTATGTACCAAAAGAGTCAAAATGCCATAAAACCTTCTTGGATTTATTCTGAGGAAATGGCTGCGAGAATGTTTTCTAGAGTGTTTTAAAAACAAATCACAGTGTATCCATATAATAAAAGACAATGCAGCCAATAAAAATGTCAAATAACACAGAAAATGTTTATAATATATTGTTAATTAAAAAGAGCAAGCCAGAAGGCAGTATGACCAGAACAGTCCTCATCTTTTAAAAAATATATAACAACATATGCATATATAAAAATCTGTAGGGATTTTTTTCCCCTCTGGGTGGTATATTTCACATGAAATTTACTTTTGTTTGAGTATATATGAACAATTCTTTCCCAAATGGACATGTCTTCTTTTCTAATTCAGGTTGTTATAAATTCAGCCAATCCTCCAGCTACCAAAAATATTTTTGGTCTCCTCAAAATTTAATATAATAGCAAATTAATTATCCTATGCACTCAATACTTTTTCCTGTTTAAAAACCAATACTAATGGTGTGAGTGAACATGCAGATTTTCCTTGTTGTTTTTTGTTACAGAAAACAGAACTATAACAGTAGAGGGTTTTATAACCTTTAACATCTGCTTTATAAACTATGAAGATGGCATACACATGAATCGAGACAATAGGCAAGCTGAAAAGTACAAATCTTTCCACAATTACTTTTGATATTGAAACTCTAGATTCCTCCCTTTCGGGAACATGGGGACCCTGCACTTTCCAAAAAGGCAGATTTAGAAACTATAAGGGTAATTCCAAACTGAACACTAAAAAGCAAAACCTTAACTTCCTCAAAATTCTGTTAAAAATATTGTGTTTTCATTGTGAAAGAGATCTGTTTTCATTATAAAAAGAAAGAGGAAAAAGTTTTTAAAAAAAACACAGCATGAGCAACATGGCTAAGCATGCATTCATATATTAGCAGAGAGAATAATAAATCAAGTTTTGATTCAGGCAACTTACATACAGATCGAGACAAGGAAAGAAAATTGGAAATAAAAGGGAAGGGGCAATAAGAAAGTTTGTCAGATGTCAAAGAGAGAGAGAGAGAGAGAGAGAGAGGGAGGAAGAGAGATTGGAAGATGTTATACTGTTGACTTTGAAGTTGGAGAAAGGAGACAAAAACTGAGGAAAGTGGGCTTTTTCTAGAAGCTGCAAAAGGCAGGGAAACAGATTATCTTGGAACTTCCAGAGGGAATGTAGCCCTGCCAACACCATAATATTTAAATGCGAAGACTAAATTTCAGACTCTGACCTCCTCAACTGTAAAATAAGTTGGTGTTATTTGTAAGACACTAAGTTTGTGGTGATTTGTTATAGCAGTCATAGAAATACCTAATACATAAAATCATACCAGTATGAATTAAAGGTTTGAAAATTCAGAAGAAATTAGAAAGACAAATCCACCCAACTACTTAGTACTACCTTCTAAGCAGCTTCTCTTTTTGACACCAGAAAGACCAGGTCTCTCCTAATATTACACCCAAGTGAATATTGCAACGAACCTGCAATATTTTCATTGTAGGACAATCCCTTGAATAAGCTAGAGGATAGCTGTCAAATTGGCTGTTAACGTTATGCGTCATCCCTCTATAACAAAATTCTGCCCCAGTGAACTTCATACAGCATGACCTTTACAATTCCGCAGTGCAATTTCATTATTAATGGTATTCCACCAGTTACATAGATTGCAACTGTGGCTTCTTACTAGGGTGCTGGTCTGCAATTGGGTTTAATTCTATTCCATGTCAAACATGTGCAGTGGGTTGTTTAAATGGAAGGCAGGTGGAAGGGCAACAAAAACAGTGACCCCCTCTGTTCTATGCGTCTTATCAAGGTGATAGTATGACTGAGCCAGGCAGTACTGAAAACAGCGGAAGCTCAAGTGAAGCTATATTGTAACAGGAAAAGAAGGGAAAAGAAGTCATGGAAAGAAGACCTGGGAAGAGGTGGCACATTACATCCAATTTTACTTTTTCTGGCATTGATTAAAGTTTGCAAATTATTAGAGGAAAATTTGAAAGAATTTAAACCCATAATATTCTTTGAAGATTAACTATATATATATATATATATATATATATATATATATATATATATACTCAACAGAAAAATTTATCACAGGACTTTTTTAATATGTTTTTATTGATTTCAGAGAGGAAGGGAGAGAGGGAGAGAGATAGAAACATCTATGATGAGAGAGAATCACTGATCAGCTGCCTCCTGCATGCCCCCTACTGTGGATTAAGCCCACAACCCAGGCATGTGCCCTGACCAGAAATTGAATTGGGACCTCCTGGTTCATAGGTTGAGGCTCAACCACTGAGCATCCCAGCCAGCCATCAAGGCATTATTTCTTTTTTCATTTTTAAGTATTTTTATTGTTGGTAGTACTATCAGGCATTTTTTATACTAAGAAAAAGTAAAGCCATTTTCATAACAAGGTGGGTAAAAAATGAATCATCATAGCTCCCTTGGGCCAGAGGGACTGGGAAATCACAGGATTTTTTAAAAAACATGTCTGGATGAAAATTTACTTTTCATTAAAAACAACAACAACAACAAAAACCAAGTATACATTTTGCATAGTTCTATAGATAATTGATATTTAACCAGTCACAATGGGTTTATGCAAATGAAGAATTGGTTTAGGTGTGCAAAGCTTTAGTTAGCACAGTGCCACACAGAACATGAACTGCTTGCACTACTTATTTTACCATCATTTTTTAATTGTCTTAAGTTTTACATATGTCTTCTTTTTCCCCAATTGACCCCCCAAAACAATTCCCACCCTGGGCAAGCCCCCACCATCCCCGTGTCTGTGTCCATTGGTTATGCTAATATGCATGCATACACGTCCTTTAGTTGTTCTCTAACCCCCCCACCTCCCCTGCCATTTGTCTCTGTATCTATTTTTGTTCATCAAATGATGTTGATCATTATATCCCACATATGAGTGAGATCATGTGATATTTATCTTTCTCCGACTGGTTTATTTTGCTTAGCATAAAAAATATGGAACGCTTCACAAATTTGCATGTCATCCTTGCACAGGGGCCATGCTAATCTTCTCTGTATCATTCCAATTTTAGTATCTGTGCTGCCAAAGCAAGCACTTACCATCATTTCTTAACCAAGAAACATACACTCATTAAGATAAAGAGGCCTGTTGCAGCAACATTAGCACTGATTTATTAAGTATCTACTGTATTCCACATGCTATGCGAGGCATATAACATATATTTATATCATATATTCTTCTTTGATATCCATAATGTACTTTTTCATGCACATCAACTTTTCACAAAATCTATAAATGCTCTAGAACTAACAAGTCAAAATTAATTAAAATTAAACTCTACTGTAGCTTTCTTGTAAAAAAATGATTTTTTATCTTTTGTCCATCTCAATTATGTGTGCAAGGGACTAACCACTCAGAACAATAGTGGAATGAAACCATCAAACATTTTTTTAAAATATATTTGTATTGCCATAACCGGTTTGACTCAGTGGATAGAGCATCGGCCTGCGGACTGAAAGGTCCCAGGTTTGATTCCGGTCAAGAGCATGTACCATGGTTGCTGGCACATCCCCAGTGGGAGATGTGCAGGAGGCAGCTGATTAATGTTTCTCTCTCATTGATGTTTCTAACACTCTATCTCTCTCCCTTCCTCTCTGTAAAAAATCAATAATATATATATATATATATATATATATATACACACATATATATTTTATTGATTTCAGAGAGAAAGGGAGAGAGATAGAAGCATCAATGATGAGAGAGAATTATTGATTGGATGCCTCCTGCACACTCCACACTAGGGACTGAGCACGCAACCTGGGCATGTAGCCTGACCAGCAATTGAACCATGACTTCCTGGTTCATAGGTCGATAGTCAACCACAGAGCCATGCCAGCTGGGCCCTTCACACATTTTAAAGAGCTGCTAATTCTAAGTTGAACTCCTATTCTGAAGGTGTCTCTGGAACTTTCAAGTTCCCCAATTATGTTTCTCTCTATATTTTTAATGCTAGGATGCAGAGAAAAGAGAAACATTTCTCTATCCTTTACAAAACTTCCATATATCAAGTGTGAATCATGCAAAGTGAAGGCTAATAAGTGGTTGCCCACATTCGTAGCCAGAGCCCGGATTTAAGGATACAAATAGAGAAAGATCACAACTGTGCAAACCATGGCTCTACTTGCAGGGGAAATTTTTGTTCAGGGTCTTGAGATGGAGTGTTTAGGCTGGATTAAGTCTTTGAATCATGATTTCCAAAGGTCTCACACCTAGGACAACATTCATGCCCATCTCTAGGAGAAAAGCTATTGAAGAATTTGCAATTTCATGGGAAATTAGAGTCAGAAGACTCCAGCATAATTTAAGAGAGGTGGGGTAGGTGGGAAGCAAAATTCCATCATCTTATGGCTTAGTTTCTTAGGGGCTCCAGGTAGAGGCAGTGAGGTTGTCTATGGAGCCCCCTATCCATGAGGAGAGGTTCCCCACATAAACTGGATGCAGTTGACATTAGTGACACAGACAAGCAATGGCATTAACAGAATCCAATGCTACTTCAGGGAGAGGAATCAAACCAGACTACAAAACAGTTTTAGAAACAGACCTTCAATCACCTAAGGTTTTACCTAAACCAAATTTACTTTTCATTAAGAATGAAACCAACTTGACAAAAAGATCCATTTCTAAAGATTTTTTTTAAAATAGATATTTTGTAAACAACTGTGATATCAAGCAATGTATCTATGTTTACCTAATAGAGAGAACACCTTTGATATTCCTTTCCCTTTCTGCACAGAAGCCCCTATTTAGAGCAATCTTAGTGCGATATGATGTGAAGATTAGAGCAGTGGTTCTCAAAGTGTGGTCCCTGGACAACAGCATCAGCATCACCTGGGAACTTATTAGACAAGAAAATTTGAGATCCAATTCCAGATATGTTTAACTCTGGGGGGGGGGGGGGGTACAGCAATCTTTAATAAGCCCTCCAGGCAATTCTGTTGCATGCTAAAGTTTGAGAACAACTGGGTTTACTGCAAACTTTTTCATAAGAGCCAGAAAGTAAATATTTTAAGTTTGGGATCATATACAATCAACTGTCTCCATCACAATTAGTCAACTCTGGCATTGTACCAGGAAAACAGTCATAGACCACATGTACATCAAGGGGCCTGGTCGTATTCCAATAAAACTTTATTTACAAAGAAGTGAGTAGGTTGGGTTTGGCTCACTGGCTGTAGTTTGTTGATTCTTGGAAGGATGACCTTTCTTACACTCATCCTTCCCCCTCTTCTGCCTTGTTCACTTCTTGTTTTCACTTATTTTCTTCTTCCCTCCTCTCCTCTCTTCTCATCTCATCTACTTAATATCCCTTTTCATCTATTTCTCTATCTTTTTTCTTTCCTTTCCCCTTACCACCTCCTTTATTTACTATTTCCTGTCCATTTTCTCTCCTGCTACTCCTCTCTCTCTCACTTACTCTCTATCCTTAGTCACTGACAGTCAAGAATACACATTCTCCCAACATCTTCCTTTACCCCTTTCACTTTTTCACCAGCACAGAAGGATTTTTAGCCACATCCATAATAAATTCAGGAGCACATTGCTCACTGGCACTATCTACAGAAGTGCTAGTTCCTATTATATTATTAAAGAAAGAAATGTCACAGTCTTTTCTGTAATGAATCAACTTCCATTTGACATCACTAGGCTCAGGAAGCATGTTTTGTAGGCTTCCAGGGTGATATTTCTGGACATTATAGTTATGGTAGAATTGGAAGACTTCCATGTGTTTTTTTATTTTTTTAAAAGCAAGTCAGAACACAGCCTAGGTTTTGTTTTTTGGATTTCTAGGTGAAAAGTAATTTTGTCTTTATCCCGTTAAAGACATAAATGATAAATCTTAAGAGGAAACACCTGGCTTTTCAAAATATGAAGGGATTTATTTGGGGATTATATATATTTAACTTTTTGGATATAGAGTCACGTTGGCAGAATAAGTAGCAGGCCTTCTGATCAGGCAAATGATAAGACTCCTTGTGAAACACCACACACAAAAATTATCACCATAACAAGAGCACAAAATGAGACAAGCATGTCCAGAAACATTGTCTACAAATAATTAAATAACCAGATATAAATAAAAAAAATATGAAAAAAGAAATTAATTTCAGAAGTATATTTGTAATATTTTATTAAAGTAAGTCATTTTATCCTCCTTGTAGTTTTTAGCATATTTTGTTCTTTATTACACTTTAAAGAGATAAGTAAAATTATAAATGATATAACTAGCCTTTCAAGTTATTTCACAACGTTCTATCAGGAACCCATAGGACTGTCCCTGTCCTTCCCATGCACTTTCCACTTGTAGGATTGGGTTGTTCTCTGAGGACAGGTGTCTTGTTCCCTGCCCATCACCAGGTAAGATCAAATACACTTCTGACTCCTTTTCCTATAAATAGGGATTTTATTTTTTTCTAATCTTTGTGGCCCAGAGAGACCATAGGCTAGAGTTAAATACTAATCTGACTGAATCTGTAGATGGATACTAACTCAATAAAATTCCACATTTTGAGAGACTGGGTAAAAAAAATCAGCTATTGGGGGGGGAGGGAGCCTTACATGGTTCTTAGCAAAATGCTTGACTCATTGCAAGATTGCAAGTAATTATTAATTATATTAATAAATGAATCCATGAATGAATAAACCCCTGAGGGTGACATGAATACTGCATGATTTGGGACTTTAACATAATCTACATCTTTATCTTTATTATTTGTAGGACAATGTTTCAAATTTTGTCCTATTTTATAGTATGATCAAAAGATAACAATGGGTATAGTAAGTTCAGTGAATAGTAATGCATTATATTCCTGTGCCTTATAGAAATGGATAGATTGATATTGATTCGCATAACTAGTAGCACTTATTGTTATAGGCACTTTATCTTGGTTTCCTCAAATATCTAGCTATTCCACATTGACAGCTGTAATTTCAACAACTAAATTTATTATCCACAAAGTGAATCCATTCATTATCTATTCAATAAATATGAACAGATATTGTGTGTCTGGCACTGAGTGAATTGCTAAGTAAGGTTCATTCTTCCATTTAAATTTTTTTAATGTAAAGACTAAAAATATAGTGTGTGTGTGTGTGTGTGTGTGTGTGCAAGAGAGAAGAGGGCAGAGAGAGAGTGGTTCCAAAGCTCATCACTCTTTAATTTTTAAAAATGCAGGTAGAAGTCATTTTTTCCTCAATTGTCAGAAATATTATGTATAAAAACAACATATATTGGAAAAAGTGAAACATTGGTTTAAAAAACTTCATGTTTTTTAGAGGAATTAAACAATCATCATTTCACATGAGCCCAAAGGCAAGGCAAGTGTTATACCCATTTTGCAGGTAACCTCAGTGGGAACAAGCAATTTGCTCAAGCTCACATGAAAAATAAAATGCCAGAGATAGAACTAGAACTGCATGATACATGACACTAATGAAAACAACATTTTGTTTAGCTAAGTTTCAGCATATTTTGGAGGGAACAGTCTGAGAATTTGAGAAGCAGGTGCCACTTCTGGTTTTGCTGTTGAGTCACTGAATCACCAGAGGTAAATTAACCTCTCTCTGTCTCTGTTTCCACATCTACCAAATTGAGGATAATGGGCCTTGCCGCCTCACAGGGCACAAGGAAGATTAATTAGATAAAGCTTGTGTAAGGCACTCTGATCATGGAAGAGGAAAGGCCCCAGAGAATCATGAGTTACCATTGCTCATCAGACTGCTGTCGCAACATTTATCTTATTTTCCACGCAGTGGCTGGGGCTTTGCTGCTCTACCTGGTCTCCCATCTCTGTGTCTTGAGCCAATGAATGGTTAGGAGTATTGCATGATGTGTTTCTCTCCCTAGTAATTCATAATATGTACCTGTATCAACTGGCGTAGTGCTTCAATTACTGCTTGCTTAGTGGGTGTGGTGCCATGACACATTCTTCCTAATTCTCCCCAGGCAAGTCTTGCTTCATAGTGCAGGTGCTTTTCCAAGTTCAAATCCATTGGCAAAAAAGGTAGGCTGCTTCTGGTAGCAAGGGCTGAAGCAAGATGCCTAATCCTGAAAGCATTACGTAAGCATATCCTATACTCCAGAGGTTGGCACCTGTATAGATTTAATGAATAGAACCACAGAGAACAAGAACAAACCTTGGGTCATTGGAGATGGTGTCCTACCTTCTAGGATCTTTTCTACATCCCCCATATCCCTCAGAGTTTCTTTCAAGTACCATAGCCAACAGGTTTCGAAAGGTGCAAAACATGTCCCTGTGGAGATAATTTAGGGACTTTGGCTACGACATTGCAGGTGCAAAGGAAGGAGAGAAAGATTCCTGCCTCCTTTACGTCTTTGGCTTATTACTATTATTACTTTTTAAGATAAGAAGATAAGCTCATTTGGACTTGGGGCCTTGCTATCCCTTTGGAAGTTATCTCTTTGATCTTAAAGTGCCCACGTGAACTGATGGTCCCAAAGGGCCCCATAATCCACCTTGCTGAGATTCCATAATAGAATGTACCCCCTCCTTTCTGAATGCTAAGGAGACCCTGTTGGGGGATGGATTTCAAAGTCCATGGCCTGCTCTATTTAAATTGTAAACAAATTGGTTTGATTCAAGCTTTGGAGACATAACAGTAGCACATACATGCCAGATAATAAACTCCCACATGGACTGAATCTGGAGAAGTTGAAAAATGAGAATCTCATTAATACAATTCAAAATATCCCCACTTGGCAAGGAAAGTTGAGTCCCATGGCTCATTTTGGGTGAGTGGGGTCTGTTTGTATTGTTAGATGAGGCCTAACAGTAACAAACATTTTGTTTGTCTGAAATTTTGTCTTTTAGTAACAAAGATTCACAATTACATTTTAAAAAACCTCCCTGCCAGGGACATTTGCAAACATAAACCTGGCAACTTTTATTTCCTCCTAAATCTAAATTCAAGTTAAAAGAAACCTTAGATCCTTATTTCATTGTAGAGCATTTTTCCTATAAAACTTAGCCTCCTAATTCTCCTTAGATGTGGCTAACCAGGAAAGTGCCCTGTGACCTCTGAGGCAGGGCTGATATGAAGCTGGGTACACATTGGTAAGACTGGGCTGGTTGGGCTGGTGTCAGTGGGTTGAGAGCCTAGGTCAGTGGTTCTCAACCTTCTGGCCCTTTAAATACAGTTCCTCATGTTGTGGCCCAACCATAAAATTATTTTCATTGCTACTTCATAACTGTAATGTTGCTACTGTTATGAATCGTAATGTAAATATCTGATATGCAGGATGGTCTTAGGCGACCCCTGTGAAAGGGTCGTTCAACCGCCAAAGGGGTCGCGACCCACAGGTTGAGAACTGCTGGCCTAGGTGCTGAGCCCTATTAGTTGCAGCCCCTCCCCTAAGACCTTGCCCTCTTCCACAGACCCATCAACATCAGTTAATATCTGGCAAAGGGAGGAATGGTGCATCCTCAGTGCCTCCACATCGGTTCTGATTTTGAGGGATGTGTTGCTCTGTTAACCCCATTGCATGTCGCCCACCCATCTAGGTAGTTCAACCACAATGCTTGGACTAAGGAAAGGAAATGAAGGGTTAATTCCTCTCCCATCATGATGGTTTCCAATGGGATGTTGGAGACTGGGGGAGTGGGAAGCAGGGGAGCATCAGGATTTGCATAAACCAGACTCTGGGGCCAAATGAGTTCAGGAAACTAAACTCTATCTCCTGTTCTGGGGAAGTCAGAATACATTTGCATATTAAAGTCTCCGAGAAATTTTTCAGTAAAAATCATGAATAACTTTGGTTAATTCATATTTCCGCATATGTGAGCCCAGAATATGGTTTTCTTTCTCTCTTTTTTTTTTCCTTTTTCTTCCTGTATTTTAAGTTAGCACTGGATTATATCCTGGAAACCAATATTCCACAGGGTACGCTTTGGGAAGCAGTGGCTTAACCCGTGATCTCACATATCCCCAACAGAAAGGAGGCCTGGGAGGAAACGTTTTGCTTAAGGAAATATCTTGACTTTGAGTCTTAACACACTAACACTACTTATAAACTTCCACCTCACCAACTGGCTCAGCTCTAGTAATTCAGCAAGCACCTTAGCACCCCTGTTGTGCATCACCATGTGAGTCCTTCAGCAAAAGTTGTATAAGACATTGCTTGGAGAAGGGGATTTCATCCCAGAAGCATTTGGAGAGGCTTATAAAAGTACACATGCCATAATGGGAAAAATTAGGTAATGAGGAGATCAGAATGAGGACAAACAAGGGTCAGAAAACATACAGACAGCACGAGAATAGGTGCCAAGGGTCTGTGTGTTATTAGACATTGGCTGCAAATTAGAATCTGAATTAAAATGATCACTTACTCAGTTCACAATGTCCATACAATACAACAAAAATAAATAAATGTACTAAGAGAGGTACAGCAGCTTTTTCTAGACAGAAAGAAGTCATACCTCTTAAGCAACAAGAACATCAAGTGTAGGGGAGGATATGCCGCAGTGGGCACTGTCATCCTATGGTGGGGAAAGGGAACTTAGTAATGCCACTGAGGAAAGCATTTGGCCACATTCAAAGTTTAAAATGTGCATAGCTCCAGGTAAATACACTAGAGACACATGCACACGTGCCCAAATAGACATAAAAGAATAGTCATCTTGATACTATTGGGGGGAAAATTGAAAAAAAGTACTAAGCACTTAAGATGCTCATAAAAAAAAACCAATGAATAGAAAGTGATACATCTATGAATGGTGTATGTGGTAAAAACGAATACAATGAAGCTGCATAAGTCAATGGAGATAAATATAGAAAATGTAATGCTGGCCTTAGCCAGTTTGGCTCAGTGAATAGAGCATTAGCCTGCGGACTGAAGGTCTGCAAGTTCGATTCCAGTCAAGGGTACATACCTCAGTTGCAGGTTTGATCCCTGGCCCCAGTCAGGGTGTGTATGGGAGGCAAACAATCAATGGATATGTCTCTCACATTGATGTTTCTCTCTCTGTATCTATTCTTCTCCCTTCCAATCTATCTAAAAAAAAAAATCAATGGAAAAAATATCCTCAGGTGAGGATTAACAACAATAACAAAAAATGTAATGCTTAGCAAAACATTATGTTCAGCCTAAAAAATAGGATGCAAAAAGATGCTAGAATGGGTTACCATTTATATAATGTTTAAAAACCTGTGGGGGAAAAAAACACACACACACACACAAAACAAAACCTGTGGACAAACAGTACAAACTTTCAGTTATTATATCAATAAGTCCTGGGGATCTAATGTATAGCATAGAGTTTATAGTTAGCAATACTGTATTGCATATTTGAAAGTTGCTAAGTTGAGTAGACTTTAAAATTTCTCATCACAAGAAAAAAAATTGTAACCATGTGAGTTGATGGATATAACTAAATGTATTGTGGTGATCATTTCACAATGTACACATATGTGAATCATTATGTTGTAATACCTTAAACTAATATAATGTTATGTGCCAATTATCTATAATAATAAAAGCATAATATGCTAATTAGACTGGACAGCCAAACAACCTGACCTTTCGGATATCATTCTGGACATCCTTCCAGATATCCTTCCAGACGAAGCTGCAGCAGCAGAGGCTGAGGCAGAGGTGGTTAGGGGTGATCAGGCAGGCAGGCGAACATTTAGGGGTGATCACGCAGGCAGGCGAGTGGGTAGGGGCTATCAGGCAGACAGGTAGAGTGGTTGGGATGATCAGGCAGGCAGGCAGATGGTTAGGGGTGATCAGGCAGGCAGGTGAGTGGTTAGGAGTGATCAGGCAGGAAGGTAGGCAAGCAGTTAGGAGCCAGCAACCCCAGATTGCAAGAGGGATGTCCAACTGTCGGACATCCCCCAAGGGGTCCTGGATTGGGAGAGGATGCAGGCCAGGCTGAGGGACCCCCTCCCCATGCATGAATTTTTTGCACTGGGCCTCAAGTATCTCAATAAAACTGAAAAAAAAACCCACTTATACTATACTAGGGGACATAGAAAATAAAGATTCAGGGCAGCACTGTTTATAGTAAGAGAAGAATAAAATAAACTACTTGCCATACTAAATAGCAAGGAAATTTTCAAAGATACTCTTCTGCAAAGAATCATCGATTATCCCTGATTCCTGTCAGCACCAATTTTGGAACAAAACCCTGCTTCCTGGGACCCCTCTCAATCATCCCCCAAAATCTAAATCCTGCAGCAGGTGTTTCTAATACCCTCTTACTGAGACACCACAGTTCCTCATGGTTTGCACGCTCCCCAGCTGCAAGGAGTAAATTGGTTCAACAACAACAATGAAATTAAGAAAATTCAGAAATTACAGAACTTCTCAAAATCCTGCAAGATAATAGTATATAAGTATCAAGTATATAAATATGTAGTACAAATATTCTATATAATAAAGAGGTAATATGCAAATTGACCATCACACCTTCACACAAGATGGCCGCCCCCATGGGTCACAAGATGGCTGCACCCATGTGGTCACAAGATGGCTGCCCCATGTCATCACAAGATGGCCACCACAAAATGGCCAGCAGGGGAGGGCAGTTGGGAGTGATTGGGCCGGCAGGGGAGGGCAGTTGGGACAACCGGGCCTGCAAAGGAGGGCAGTTGGGGGTGACCGGGCCTGAAGGGGAGGGCAGTTAGGAATGACCAGGCTGGCAGGGGAGGGCAGTTGGGGGGGATTGGGCCTGCAGGGGAGGGCAGTTGGGGGCGATCGGGCCAGCAGGGAAGCAGTTAGGCATCGATCAGGCTGGCAGGGGAGTGGTTAGGGGATGATCAGGCTGGCAGGTAGAAGCAGCTAGGGACAATCAGGCAGGCAGGCAGGAGAGCGGTTGGGAGCCAGCAGTCCCGGATTTTGAGAGGGATGTCCGACTGCCGGTACTCGGACATCCCCTGAGGGGTCCCAGATTGGAGAGGGTGCAGGCTGGGCTGACGGACAACCCCCTCTCCATCCCCCTGCCTGAATTTCGTGCACCAGGCCTCTAGTATAATGTAAGCATGGGAATGCTACACACTGAATTTATGATATTGTTTTTCTTCAAGAAAGAAGAAAGAAATAGAAATTGATCTGGGAGGTTTACACAAGGACCTCAATGGTACCTTAATGTTTGACTTCTTTTAAAAAAAACAAATTCTGAAAGAAATATGGCATAAAAATGTTTAGGTTTGATAAAGTTAGGTAGTGGATACATGAGTGTTTGTGTCATTTGTATGCTTGCCAATGTGTTTGAAATACTCCACACTTTTATTTTTAATGATAATATACTGGAATTGCATTCAACCTTAACAAGGAGGTTCAGTTACTGAAGTACCAGAGAAAACTCATTAGAATCTTACCTATAAGCCAGTTCAAAAACAGCTTCATATCCATGCTCTCTGGTTTGATAAATTCCATCCACTGTTTGCAAATGTGGTGAGTAACTCCTTGACCTAGGATGTTTGCCAAGGTCCTCCCGGCCCTGTTTATGACACTAGCTGGGAATCTCTCTTCATGAGAGGCAAGGCTAATCAGAACTCATTAAATGCAAGACTTCAAATTGTTCATTGTATATTACCTTCATCTTTCTCTCTACTGAGCATCATCTGCTGCTGTGTTTACCCCATTACCAAGCTTAATTGAGTCCTTTAAGGGTTTCTTATAATCCTACAAACTTCTTGTTGGTGTTGGCGAATATGTGCCATCTATTTGCATTGCTTCTGAATTATTAAAAAATATGTTTTTAGATCGTTTCTAGGTCTCTAAAAGTCATCTCACTGTTCAAACTGATTGCCATGCTCTTTATTTACATATTTGCTTATTCAACTGATTTTTGGGATTGTCCTGGGATCTGATCTTTTATCTACTATACCTCAACTTATCTAAAAGACCCCTGACTCTGAGCCTTGTGGGAATATCATATCAAACTTCCAACTACTAGTTTTTCCAACTGCAAAGATTCAGTTAATACTTTCAAGGAAATTCAGCAGGTTTGAAAGACATAGCTTAATTTATTAAAACTGTACCAAGTGAGCTGCCTGGGTAGTCACTTTTTTTTCCTGCCTAAAGAAATGTGAATTCTGCTTATACCTAATGTGAATTCCCAGGATCTCTCTCCTCATATTGAAAAAATAGGTTAGCCATTAGCCAGCTGGCAGCACTTTGAAGATATTCTCATAATTAAAGGTAAATGATACAGCTTTATTAGTGGGTCAGTTTCATACTGCAGTCCCTTCAGATGTTTAAAGATGACAACCAAGGAAAGTGATGCCATTTCATTCCCCCAGACTCCTGCGGCTTTCATTGTCAAATTTGGGGTGTTCTCCACCACTGAGCAGACAAGAGTAACGCGAGATCAGTGAGCATCGCAGTTAGCTTTTGCCATCCTCCTTGACCACTTGAGAGAGTACTGATCTAGTAGACTCCTCTGACTTTGCCACATGGCTGCTTTCATAGAAATGTTACTCTTTTAAATTGTAGGCAATGCTGCCTTCAAATCCCTTCCTAATCTAAAAAATCCTAGTTCTTATGTGTCCCTGCTGTTGTTTACCTTCTGTTGTCCCTTCTTGGGTAGATATTGTTTCAGTATGTGTGTCTACATCAGCGAACGTGGCACCGTTATTCATTCAAACAATCCACCGATGGCCCCTGAACACCTTTTAGGTACCTAACCTGGAAATGCTCTTGTTGGACAAGAGAACTACCCTGGCCTCTATGCTTAAGAAGACTGAGAGAAAGGAGAACACACAGGGTTCACCATCTTAGCAAAACAAACCCTGGCCACCCTATCTTTATTTGGGGCCATTGATATCTGAGAATTATATGTAATTGACACGTTAACCTCCAGGCAATTAACCGTCTTTTCCCATTTTGAAACTGCCCTTCCAGGATTAGACATTTCTGAGTGAACTATGAAATTAAATCCTTCCTGTAAGGCCAGTCATTAAACTGGACTGTGACTCAGTGCATGAACTAGGTGAGTAGCATCGTGTATTTTGTTTCTTCCTGCTTGTTCCTTTTTATGCATGTCTAGTGGACTTTATAGCAGCCCCTTTTGTGTCTGATGCAAGCAGGTGCTTTTATTCTTTCAGCCTAATGATTTGAAGAAAAACAGAAGGATGTTAAAAGTCTTCAAATGCTTTGTCTTCAGATATAATAGATACTAAAATTGCACGCCTCACGCCATTCTCTCTTCCCACTTCAATCTCTGGAAAAGGTGAAAGAAGCATAAAGCTCTGCTGTAACACAAAAGAAAATCCTTCTGTAGACAGAGGTGGGTTTCTATTTTTTTAAAAAAAGGTGGCCAACTACAGAAGATTTAGAATTTGAAATCACAGCACTTTGTTTCTGGCTCTGAGACAATAAGTGTAAATGAAGAGGGCCTTACTAAATATTCGGTATCAAATCCTCAGTCCAGCCTGAGAGAATATCAACAAATAATGAAAATGAAACACAGGAGATATCTGAAAGCTCAAACTGAGCTCCAATTTTCAAATATCAAAATTGATGCAACTTCACTGTCTCCTTACTTTGCTTATAGGAACAGTTAAGTCATGGTAAATCCCCTTAATTCCTTCCAATTCCATTTTATCTTTTCCTGATCATTTTCCCTCTTGTTTTATATCGTTCACATCAGCAAAATAAGTTGCCAGCTTTTGCTTTATTGCTGCTAAACATGCCCAGGTTTCCCCATAAGCACCAGACTTTTGTGAATGATTCCATTGGGTAACATTGCACAGCTCTTAATTTTGTGTTACTTAATAATATGCTTAGAAAAAAATTAACAGAAACTTTAAGTTCCAGGCAAGAAACTTTCACCATTTAAAAAGGCTGATAAGTCAGGTGCAGTATAGAAAATTGGTAAGAAATTAAAGTTAGCCAAAACCGGTTTGGCTCAGTGGATAGAGCGTCGGCCTGCGGACTGAAAGGTCCCAGGTTCGATTCCGGTCAAGGGCATGTACCTGGGTTGCGGGCACATCCCCAGTAGGAGATGTGCAGGAGGCAGCTGATCGATGTTTCTCTCTCATCGATGTTTCTAACTCTCTATCTCCCTCCCTTCCTCTCTGTAAAAAATCAATAAAATATATTAAAAAAAAAAAGAAAGAAATTAAAGTTAGATATACCAATAAGATTAATGCCAGAATATTGGTTGGAACTGGATGCCCCAATAGATAAGTGGATAAGTGAATAAATAAATAAATAAATGGATGGCCACAATTTGTTGTATTCTTAATATGTATTTCTTCATGTGACATATGTTTCTCAATTCTTATAATAATTCTTCTAGGTGAAGATTTTCTTTCTTGTTCCATATAGTGATTTGGAGAATCCTACCTGGATTTGAAAGGCCTGTTTTACATCTTTAGTCCCACATCATTTATTTTTGCTTGTTTACAGAATGTGGTCAATAATTAATACCTTTAGTGTAATTTAAAGAAATGTCTTTAACAAATAAAGTGGATAGCTCCCCTAAAGATGTAATTACAAGGATTTATCACAGATCTAAGATACACATTCCTAATTAAGTTCCAGAATGCTTTAAAAATGTATATTTATAAATCTAAGCAAAAACTGCCCTGGGCTGCTTACAAGAGAAAAAATTACTTATTTATATCTTATAGATTAGAAAAGAAAGACACTGCAGGAGTAAACGACACACCAGAAGCAGCCCAGTCCATGGCCATAAGTAACATCTATTCCTTCCTGTGTCCAGAGGGATGCTCCACTGGGAAGTCAAGATGGGATCATAAGTGCCATCGTCCACCTAATGGTCCATTTTCCTGCTTGCTGCAGTAACTGGGTTTCATACAGACAGCACTGGAAATACCAGGCAGCCCTTCAAAGCAGTTCAAGTCAAGCCCCTATTTCCTTTGCCCCTTAGAATTCTTTTTCATCCTTTCTGGATCAGTGCTCAGATATTTGTTGATCAAGAATTAAGAACTGAGAATTCGTGGATTGACCCTGAAAAGCTTATTTTTATTATTTCCTAGAGGCCCAGCGCACGAATCGCAAGAGACCCAGGCCCACCCTGTGTGAGCCATGGGACCTGCCTCCATCGTGCCAGCCCCGCCAGCCCCACGCAAGCCCCGCCAGCCCCGTGCAAGCCACGAGTCCCGGCCCGTGAGAGGTGCTCCATGCACCTTCTGGTGACCAATGGTTTGGTCGTTCCACCGTTACGGTGTCACGACCACAGACCTTTTATGATATAGATTTTTGCTTTCTACAGTAAGCCTGGTTTTATGATGCCAATTCCTGCCCAGGAAGAGAGAGACCAATTACCCTACCTGAGTTTTGTATTGTGCATATTTGTATTCACAAGCTCCAGTTAAAATTTATCTTGACTCCCTTATCTACCTACCTTCATCTTGACAAAACAAACAAACAGAAATGAGGAAGAGGATTGAGATTTAGTTTTCCCCCTAAATAAAGGTGACCAAATTATTATACTCCTACTTGAATTACTTTTTGACATAGAAATACTCTGACAACATTACTTTATAACCCATTACAGAGCTAATATTTAAAGTTATACATTTAAGTGTGTGGGTATATCATATATTTTATTACATATTATGTAATGTTTTTATATACGTGTGTGTGTGTGTGTGTGTGTGTGTGTGTGTGTGTGTGTGTGTCTTAGAGCGGCCCAAAAGAATGCAAGAGAAGACACTGAGACAGGGAACAGAAAGGGTATTCAGGAAGAAGAGATTCAGATGGAGTTTTGTTCCTCTACCAAATAAGTAGAGGATCTTGAAGTCTCTAACACAAAACCAAAATTCAAAAGGGACTGGACAATTTTTTGTTACTGGGACTAGTGGAATTGTCCTTCTTAAGAGAGTTACACACTTGTGTAGACCTCAGATGAAAGTGTGAGTCCCTCTTCTCAAGTCCATATGCAGTTACATATTATATAGGCACTACACTGATTGTTCAATTTTTCCTGGCATAAAAATGCCCTCTTTTCTGAGCAGCATTCTTACATTCAGGATAAGATCCAAGCTTTAGCATCTACCAGCCATCACCCTCTACTAACTTCCAACAACAGAATGACTCTCACACCCACTCAAATGAAACATTTTTAAATATTTTGCAATAAGACTTTTATAATTGTGCCACTGAGCTCAGGAAAACAGGCCAGCACAGACAGTATTCCTTGTTCAAGCACTTGACTTCTTCCTCCTTACTGTTCCAGTCTGATGGACTTCAGGCTGAGATGAGGAGAAAAAAAGATCAATGACCTATAAAGAATCAATGAATGCCCTAACCGGTTTGGCTCACTGGAGAGAGCATCGGCCTGTGGACTCAAGAGTCCCAGGTTCGATTCCGGTCAAGGGCATGTACCTTGGTTGCGGGCACATCCCCAGTGAGGGGTGTGCAGGAGGCAGCTGGTCTATGTTTCTCTCTCATCGATGTTTCTAACTCTCTGTCCCTCTCCCTTCCTCTCTGTAAAGAATCAATAAAACATATTTTTTTTAAAAAAAGAATCAATGAAGAGGCTGATGCATAAAAGTTTGTGACCCCCTCTTCCATACTCAAGCCCCTTGCTAGCTGCTAGTCCTCCTGTAGTTTTTGAAATATATATAACCTATTATATGTCTTTGAAGAGTTGCCTTGAGGGGGTCTCTTCTTCAATTACTATAACAATAACATATGTGGCCAAGTGTAACTATAACATGTTTTAATGCTCTTAGGTTCAAAAGTACTTTCACAAATAACATCTTTTTGAGCTGTATCCACATAACCATGAAAGATAAGCATCATTTCCCCTTTTATGGATTAGGTAATAGAAGCTCAGTGACATTTGTAAATAAAGTTGGAACTTTCAACAAGGAGTTGTGATTTCAAATCCTATATTCTTTCTACTACATGATTCTGTTTATACTGTGTGATCTGAAAGCTGATGGGGGTATGGATGTTCCCTTCTGCCTCTGATTAAATCCTCTTCCCTAACTTGGCAATATGATAGGCATTTCCACATAGTAATGGTTCTCTAGAGATGTGCACGTGTAAATTACATTAATAGATTACGTTTCCTGAGATGTGTAAAACATTGGATACCTGACAGATTCACTGGTGTTACTGCCTATTGGTCATAAATTGTAGAGTTGCCGAGCAGGGAATAGGAGTCTGTGGAAATGGTTGGTGAATGTGAAAGTTTGATAGAGAAAGGAGGCTGGAAAATGTCTGAGCATGAGCTGCCCCCTGAGTAGTACATCAGAGGGAGAGATCTAGACATAGTGTTCAGGACAAAGGCTTACAGAGGGTCAGGATGCAGCATGGGAACCAGGGAGAAAGGTGAGGAGGATCCCATGGTCCAAAAATACTAATTTCCTTGGGACATTAGAAGAGGTTATATGTCAACGTCTCTTTATACTGAACCACCAGCAAAACATTTGCAAGAACAGAAGAAGAAAAAAAAATCAATCCCACTCACTTGTCTTCTGGATTAGTGTAATACTGCTTTTCACTGTGTCTCTGGCGTATGCTAACTAGAAGTCACTTTACCATTGTGGTGCTCTCTTGGGGACAATGAGATTGAAACCCATAGTTCAGATGGGTGTACTGAGGCAGAGCAGCTCACATGACATGTCAGGAGGCTTATCTTGGGTATTCAATCTAATGAGAAAGGTATGTGGTATGCCATGCTGAGTAGCTTAGCTTTAATTGCTACATATATTTTGCCCTTAAACTATCATTTCAAAATGGAAACATTTTTGGTATGGTTTGATCTCTATGATTTTCATACTTATCATTATGGAGTTTCTTTTTCTATCTTTTACCATTCTTATAAGGAATATTTTCAATCTGCCCAAGATGTCAATATATAACTTACATGTGAATTATACCTTATGCTTATAGCCAGACACCAAAAAAGTGCAATGACTTTTCATTTATCAAATATCAATCTGAGTCTCAACTGTTGATTGTCTTATTACTCAAATTAAACAAAATGGTTGTACTTCTCTTCTTGTAATTCTTTAAAACCAAAGATAAAAAATTAGAGAAGGAATTACAGATGCTAAGGTCAAATACAGTCTTCTACTAACCTGAAATGGCTGTAAGATTAAAGCTTTTTATCTAGCAAAGTTGAATTAAAGTCCTTAAATATCCAAAGACAGAGCCTGGACAAAGTTTCTTATAACTATTATCCCAAATGTGCAAGGATCAATATGTTTATTGATCTCAGGAACCTGTTGACAGCTACCACTCTTCACGAAGGCCAATTTGCCTTCCTGGCAAAATTGCATATGTATATCATTCCATATATAGGTCTGTCATAGCATGGTTGGAGTAGGAGCTCAAAAAATTATTATTGAATAGACAAATTAACAAATGAGTGGATGACACAGTGTTTGGTGCCAATATAAGAAGCTCATGCTATAACATCCAAATTACAATGAGCTCCCTGTACATTAGATGTACTAAACTTTCACTGCAGCAACTATTAATTGAAAATAAGTGAATCAGATTAAGATTTCTCGCATTTTTGGCAGTGGGTGTGATAAAGGTTTGCATAATGTTAGCTCAGGTCTGGACTCAAAGCTGGCTGCAGCTTTACCCACTGGATGACATTAGCCAACTGATTTCACTTCCTCTTCCTCAGAGGCAAAAAGGAGTCAATAGCATCTATCTCCGAGTGATACTGTCAAGGTCAAATGAAATGGTGTATGTAAAAGATTTATCATAGTCCTGAGCACAATAAAGATTAATTCCTCACCCCTAAGTATTTTTTACAATGGGATTTACTTCAACAAGATGGGGTCTAAAATAATTCTGTCTCATTTCCTTTAGTATTATGTACTCAAGGATAAGATTCTCCCTTTTATAACATGGAATGTCATGCATTCATTCTATAAACATTGTATCACTTTATGTTCGTAAGTAACTGCTGGGCACTGGAGTTTCTGTGTTAGGGAGGAGGAAAGGCAGAAATGTTGGGAAAATAGTCAAACTTCTTCCACAAAGAAACTAAACATACAGGGACTTGGAGAATCAAGTAATACTATATAATTGATAGACCCCACAAATAAGTGGAAAGACCATTATATAGTTTTCATATAAAGCAAAAGAGGTAATAATGGTGGTAGAAGAAGTCTGGACCCTTGCATTGAAGACAAGACAATAAGAGAACAATTACAACCAATGGTGAACACGGGAAGGGAGTAATGAATGGAAAATATTTTAAACTATGTCAGGAGAGTGTTCAGGTAAACAAACCTTCTGACCAGAATCTGTTGCTGTCAGCAGCACTAACATACACTATTTATAGGAGGGGACTGGCAACTATGCTTGTTGACTGGCCAAAGAATCCAAGAGTTCACTGATGTTATATAGTTTATACTTTAAGATGCATCAGGATACTGTGGGTCAAGTGTCTTGGCTAATTTTAATCTAGCAACTATCTGCTAATTTTTGAAGTTAACTCTAATCTAAAATGCAGAGGCTGTTAGTTAACTTTTAAAGTTCCCAAATCAGGAATACACAGTCCAGCAGTAGTTAAACCTAAATGAGGAACTCTCCGAGGCCCTGAGCCAGCATGGCATTCTGCAAGGCAATGTTTCCCTTGCCTTCACTGCAGTCATCCCCAGAATGTGTTCGGCAGTCTACGGAGTGTAAAAAGTAAGTTTTCATCAGGGGAATAAATGGTGTCCAAATTAATGTGGCTTGGCCAGAAATACTGTAAGAGCACTTCCTCCTTTACATGAATGGGGTGTGAGAATCTGCAAACACAGGATCCTATACCTTCTGGAGAGCCCGTGTTGTCTAGGAGCTCCATTCAGCCCTGTGCTTCAGCACTGACCTGGTAATTCTGAGTCTAATGCCCTCTAATGCTAAATGTATTGCTACATGTGAGTGCCTGAAAGGACCAAGAGCTGGGACTTGATTGAGCTTCACAAACAGGTTCATGTGATCTCTTTTGTACATGCTAGCTAATAAATGTTTTTGTGGACAGCAAACTGTGAGATTTGTTTTTATTACAGATATACCAAATTTGGAGGGCGAAACTCCCTTATCTCAAATTATCAGATAATTATTAATATTGTCTACCAAGAACCCAAATGAGCATGAATGGCCAAATTGGCTTAGGATACTTGTAACAGATTGGAAAGCACAAAGTAGCAAATATTTATTCAAATGCTTTACTGTAAATACATATTTTTAGCTCCCATTTATATCATTATTTATTATTTGTGTTTGCCACTAGACTGTGTATCAAGAGCAAATATAGATATAAAAAATAGAATTTGTAAATGACCTTACAGTGTGTGTGTGTGTGTGTACATATATATACACATGGGTGTGTGTTGTGTGATGAAAGGTTCAGGGAGGTAAAAGAAGAGAGATAGCATGTGTCTGAACAATTACAATCAGCCCAATACATACTAGGATGATGGGGTCATGTACTGGATATGCTATTAAAATATGAAATTTGGACTCCTGATACAATTTGGTGGCAGAAGGTAATGTGGGCAGGTGAATGTTAGAGAAGATAGTACCTGCCATGAGTTTTGAAGGACAAGTTAGAGCTAGCCAAGAGAATGACAGCGACAAAAGAAAATAATATATGCGAAGGCATAAAGGTCCTTGAGAAGCCTGAAGTACAATAAGACCCTATGATAATGCAATAACTTGAATTCAGACATAAAGCAATTGGCTCAGCAGGTCATTTCATTATCCTTGCAAAACAAGCTCCTGCATTTTACATGATTGGATGTCCTGGACCCCACATATAATGGCAACGTTTCCTCTAGTTTGTTGAAAGTGGCTGAGTGTGAAGTATGTGGCTGTGAGTGGCAGGGAGGAAATCAATCATGGCCAGAGACGGTGTTAAAGAGTTAAGTCAGAACATGATCATAAAAGGCCGTAGGTGCCATGCAATAGAGTCTGGGTTTTATTCTGAAAGGAATGTTGAATCAGAAGGATATTAAACATGGGAATAAGATTAATAGATTTGTGTTTAGAAAAAAAAACCGGCATCGGTATAAATGATAGACAGAAAGGAACTGGGTTAGGAGTATAGAAACTTAAAAAAAACAAAAACTACTATAGTTATAGCAGGAATCAGGATAAAGATCTAAACTAAGGCAGAGGCAGTGGAAATAGAAGAGTTTAAAAGACATTAGGAAGGAAGAATTGACAGAATTTGGTGATTGAAGACTGTGTGAGTGAAGAGAAAGGAAGGTTACCATTTTACTGCTTAGGGTGACTCGGAGAACGGAGGATCCTTTCCCCACACTATAAAATGGCCAGTTTGAGAGAAAGGGACGATAAAGGGCTTAGGAATATATCTATTGAACACTTATAACAAACCCACATTTTCTTAATCATTTTTCTTTAGGCATTGAAATTGGGCTAGTCTAACATAATGAAAAACCATTAGATTTCAGTGGCTAGACTGAGCTCGATTGGATTCATTTATCATGAGTTGATGGGGAGATGTGAAAATCAAGCGGTCAGGAGCTTAGTTTGGGGTTATTTATCAGCAGCCCCACCTAGGATTTTAACAAATGGAAGGAGGACATTTTTATTTTATTAAAAAAAGAGAAAATGAGAATGGAGACACCTATTCTTTCAAAAAAGCTTGTTAATTCCTAGGTAAGCTCATGCATTTGTCATCAGTGATGCTGAATGATGCTGGTGATGTGACACAGTGTCTCCTCAAATGAGTTTTTGTAGCAAACAGGAAAATTTCAATAACCCATTAATTTAGTCATTCCATAATGCATCCATCCATCCCCTAAACATGTACTGTACATCTGCTAAGACCTATGCACATTGAAGGAGCTGGGGAAGTCTGGAAAAACTTTAAAAGAAAAGGATCAAGTCTTGGTCAAAACATCCAGTGAAGGTTTTGGTACTTCAGACCTTCTCTATATGAATGAGGAAATCTGAGAATAATAACTAACGTGATTAACACTTACTCAGGTTTGATTGAATTCTTTTTAAGTTTCTTTTAGGTTTGTTTTTTCAAACATTACTTATGCTTTATGATATTCATGTCCCTTCTCCAAAAATGGGAAAAGAGCATGTCAAAATGGAGTGACTGTTACTCCTCAAAACCGATTAGAAACCCCGAGCTTCAAGAAAATCAAGACAAATACTAGCAAGGATAGGACAGAAAAACAAGGGCTACCTTTTACAAATCAGTGAGCAGGCCAGAAAGTTCTGACTGTTTCCGCTCTCAGAAAACATTTTTTCATCAGTTCACCTCTCCTAAGTGATTGTGTCTGGGGTCTACTGTAAAGAGTAGAATTCTTTCAAACGTTGGTTCTATTGAAATATACTTCATTTCATGACTATATGCAGCTGATGTTATACCTTTATTGCCTTCAGTTTAGAAAATGCAGCCTCAAGAAGAGAAACAAGCCCAGTTGGCATGGTTCAGTGGCTGAGCATTGACCTATGAACCAGGAGGTCACAGTTCGATTCAGTCAGAGCACATGCCTGGGAGGTGGGCTCAATCCTGAATGTGGGGCATGCAGGTGGCAGCCAATCAATGATTCTCTCTTATCAGTGATGTTTCTATCTCTCTCTCCATTTCCCTTCCTCTCTGAAATCAATAATAAACAAAATATTTTTAAAGAAAATTTTAAGTAAGAGAAACAAGTTCCATAAACTTGTTTCTATTAAAGATTATAAAACTAACTTAGAATTAAGAGAATTTTTATCCAGTGCATTTCTCTTGGCACAGTTTCACACAGATGATCCAGTGGACAAATATAGAAGCCAAAGAAGAATTTACGTCCTTTCCCAAATCTCAGGATAATTAAGATTGGCAAAACTAAGCTAAAAACCAGTGATTTTTCTCCATGCAAACACTGGATCAGTGATTCTTAAAGCATGGATTGCAATAAACAAGTAGTGTCTGTTGGGTAATAAACAACTAATATATTCACAGCTCTATCCCTGTGCCTTTATTCTCTGAAGTAGCAAATGATATGTATAAAAATACATCAAAAGACCTTAGTTTAAATCAGAAGCTCTTCCCCTTACTAGAAGTTTAATCTTGGGCAAGTCATCTATAATAATAAAAGTGTAATATGCTAATTAGACTGGACATTCTTCCAGACGACCTTCCGGACGAAGCCAGGGCTGCAAGGGAAGCCTGGGTCCTGGGTGTCAGAGGGAAGCCGGTGCCGGCAGCCAGGGGAAAAATAAGGCCTACTCTAGCATGAATTTTATGCATCGGGTCTCTAGTCTTATCATAATAATCTTATACTGAGCTCTTAATATATGCATCTATAGGCTATGGGCATCCTTTTTTGTGATATCACAAATTATCATATGTCATGCTTTACCTTATTCAACTATACTCCCTCCCCCAAATGCTATGAGGTAGTTACTTTAATTATCCCCATTTTACAGACGAAGAAACAGGCTCCAAGAAGTGAAGTGACTTCTCAAGGTCAAATTGGGGCTCAAGTTGAACACCCTGACCAAAGGCCCATGGGTGATCATTAGGTTCTATCCCCTCTCTAAGCATTTTGATTTTCTCCTCTATAAAATAGAAATCACAATAATGAAACTCTCAAGATTTTTACAAAGATTAAAAGACAATATTACATGAAATTACATGAAAGTGATCCCTGTTGTTATAGTTCTTGCTGTTCTACAATCTCAGACTCCAGATTAAAGTCCAGGGTAGTGCTTACATTTCCAATCATGCCTTTGTCCCCCAAATTCACACCTCATCTTATCCTACTGACTCTCTCCTCCCAATATATTTAAGACATTCATTCCTCCACATTTCTGTTTCTCTAGTTGTGTAAGAGTGCCAATCAATTATTATAATTTCAATAACTGCATAATTCTTTCTCTTGCTTCAGCCTTTTCTCACGCTTGTCAATCTATCTTTCTCACACTATCTGATTAATGTATACAAAGTTCTGTGTTCCTGTTTCCATGTGTTATTCTTTATCGCTTATCAGATAAAGATATCTCAATATAATCACCCTGGTATTTCAGGCTCTGGGTCTTTTTGTCCTATTATTACCCACTCAAACTCATTTCTCAAGAGAATCTAAGGTTGGAAGGGGACATTTATTTATCTATTGAGTGTCTCTTACCTGCTTGGTGCTGCTGTTATTTGGTGGAAAAGATAGGTTTAATGCAAATCAATCAAAAGTACAATGAGATACTACCTCACACCTGTAGAATAGTTATTATTAACAAGATAAATGATAACAAGTGTTGGAGGGGTTGAAGAGAGGAAAAAAAACACTCATTCACTGATGGTGGGAATGTAAACTGGTACAGCCAGTATTGGGGTTACTCAAAAAATTAAGAATAGAGTTACCATATAACTTAGCAACCCCTATTCTGGTGGTTATCAGAGGGAAGGGGGGCAGAGGGGTAAGGAAGGGTAAAGGGGGCCAAATATATGGTGAGGGAAGATGATTTAACTTTGGGTGGTGAGCACACAATGTAATATACAAATCATGTATCACAGAAATGTACACTTGAAAGTTATAAAATCTTATTAAACAATGTCACCCCAATAAATTTAATTTTTAAAAAGATAGGCTTATGCACAGGCCTCATAAAGAAGAGATCAAATAAATACAGACATAGTAAATTACAATTATACAGGGGGGGTAGTATGGGGGTGAAAATTAACCTAGTATAGAGGTTCAGGGAAGGCTCCCTGAGGTAAGATAAGACCATTCACCTTACATCCCACTACCATGAACATGATTAATTCTTTCCTCCTTTGAAAAACTCCCCATTCATCTCATGCAAATCCAGCTAACCAATACATCTTCCTCAGGATGCAGTTCAAGTCCTACTTACAAAATGTTAAGTTTTGCTAACGTCTCTAGACCCCAATGGTCGTAATATTTTTTTTAAAAAATCTTAATGTGTTTGTGGTTTTTTGTTCCTGCTATCAAAGTTGATCATGTAATAGGTTATGGTTTTAGGAACAAGTACAGAATATCTTGCCCCCACAATTTGATTGTTGATATTTTTTGTCTAAAAAGCTTGTGTTCTCCTTTAAATTCCACATAGTGCTATAATAAATGTTTGCTTAAAGAATAGCTGAGTGCCCAGGGGATGTGCACAGCTAGATGTTTAGAAATCTATGTAAGAAAAGTAGGCATCATAATCATGGCTCTAATACCTTAGGCAATATTTCAAATGTTTGAGATTAACCTAATCCCACTCTTGTTCGTTTGCTTTAGTTTTTACTTGAGCTTAAATTTGAAAGTTTACATTAACATTGCAGAAAAACTCATTATTCTAGAGGTTTGCCTATATTATCTAATGTTAACACAGAATTCATAATATCCCCCAAACTGAACCTGCCTATGAAAATCGCTGATCACTATAATTTACCTTCCAGATTATATACTTAATGCCAAATTTCCACATGAAACTAAAGATACATCAACAAGTAAAGACCTTACATTTCAGCTCTTGGCAGAAAAAAAATGTAATCCATGTAAAAAGTTGTGGGTCCCCTCCCTCCTCCTCCTGATTTTCAGAGCTCTTCTTAGCATGCAATCTTATAAACAGCTAATTAAAGCTACAGACATCAATGGAGGTGAGTGGAATATTCAAAGCAGATCAACTTCTATTTTGCTACAATTTTTTTTCCAGAGTAAATAGTGTTAGAACTGCATAGAAAGGTGTATGAGAGTTTGGGTATGCCATGGTGTCCTCAAATTCATTTGTTGCTGTTTCCTGTGGGTTAAATGTTATAACTTAATGCTATTAATACGAGAGGAATTCTGGCTAAACCCCACTTATTCACCCCCCCTACTCTACTCTCACTCTTGAAAAGACTATATTCAAAATAACGATGCAATGATATAAAGTTGCTTTTCCATAGAATCCTTGTGTGTGGTCTTAAGCTTTTCAAACCACAGGAGCATTACATCTATATTTTTAGTATCTAACATCCACCCTTTAAACAAAATGTCTTTTCAATGAAAATGACAAACTAATAACCTGCACAAGAGGCAAACTTCCTGGCCCCAAGTATGCCCCTGTTTTCCATTGTCTTGCAAGTCAATTCGAACAGGTTCTTCCTAATTCTAGCCTGCATGTATTGCACCAAATTTGTTCATTTATTCAACAAATACTTATGGAGTGACTACTAAGTGTCAGGCAATATTCCAGAGAGTAGTTCTGTGAGCTCTGCCTACAGCAAGGTAAGTTTTTCTAATAGAGATGAGTGTTTCTGTTTGGCAGATAGCCTGGTGAATAGGAAGAGGATTTTGGTGGTAAGAGCAAATTAAATCTTGACTTCAATACTTACCTAATGAGATCTGTCACTAAAACCCCTGAAAATAAATATCTTTATCTATACAACAATAACGTTGAAAAAATGCTTACTGATACCTCCAGGTGCAGATATTGGACTAGATTCTAGGAATGCAGTACGGCCCCAAGCACATAAGTTCTCTGGCATGATGGACCCGAATAATTTACACATGTTTAGTACACAGTACTATGGTCCAATGACTCTAGTTAATCTGTATAGTGGTTTTAAAATGTGTCCTCAGAATCATCGGCACTTTTTCCTTCAAAAGGTGGAGCCTAAGTCCCCTGCCCTTGACTATGGGCCAGGCTTAGTGACTTGTTTCTAATGAACAGATGTGGTGGAAGCGATGCTCTGAGGCCAGGTCATAAGAAGGATAGCATCCGCCTGACTGTCCCTTGGGTTGCTCGCTCTGGGAGAAGCCAGATGCCACGTCATGAGAACACTGAAACAGCCGGCAGGGAGAAACTGAGAACTCTCACCAATAGTCAGCACCAACTCCCTCGCCATATGAGCAACCCGCCTTGGAAACAAACCATCTAGCCCTAGTCAAGCCATCATCTGAGGGCAGCCCTGCACCAAATCTACAGTCTCAAGAGAGACGCCAAGCCAAATTTGCACAGCTAAGCCATTCCACAATTTCTGACCCACAGAACTGGAGGCAAATAAATGTTAATTATTATTGCCACTCAATTTTTGGAGGCTATTTGTTATAGAGCAATAGATAACTAATATAGCCCATGATAGAAACATCTGGATAGAGCTAAACAGTTATGATAGAAAACCTTTAAAACTTCTTTTAGTTTATCTCTCATGTTAGAAAAAAAATTAAATAACTTCTCATAGACTTTCAATGTTTCTATGACTACAAAAAGTACCCAAACTTCTAGGCTTAGTATTGAAAACCCTATATGATTGACCCTACCGCACTTGATCGCCTCTACTCTCCAGGACAAACTTTGTTTAGGTCAGACAACTCTACTATCCTCAGCCAGTTAGTGACCCCCGAGGGCTCCTGCCTCCAAGGTTTTGATCATGACCTTGCTCTCTCTTGAAGGGCACCTCTCTTCTTATTGCATATCCAGCACATTTCATTTTTTTTCCCTTTCCAAGCTTAAGTCCTGGAGTAATTCTTGATGATACTAATTGATAGCAATCTCTTCCTTTTTAAAACTTATAATTGTTTTTACTACCAATGCTGCTTATTTAATACTTATTTTCTTAAGTATTTGCACTGTTGCACATCACTTCTAATTAATGAATAAATATCTGAGTTTCTATTATGTACAAAATCCTATGCCAAGAGCTATATTTAACACTTTTACTTTAGTTGTATTTAACTTTTTTATTTTTAAAATCTATTATGGCATATAATTATCATGTGTGCTTCTTCAACCACCATTAGATTCCAAGCAACATGAGGACAGAAAGCAGAGCTAGTCTGTATAGCTGTAGGTACATCCTTGTATAATATAAAGCATCTTTTTACCATCTCACATAGAGCAGCAATTTCAAAATAATGAAATGATTTTTTTGTATTTTCTCATTCTCCTGATATTTATGAAACTAGAAGCATAGTGCTACAATGTTAGAATATGAAGTAGTATTTGTTTAAGTGGAACTGGGCTCCCCTGGGCAGGTAACTTAACCATGAAATCATCTTGGAAAAACACGTGCATAAAAATTCAGGAAGTTATGAACACTTCCTTCCTTAGTAACCAACCTGGCAATACATTCTGAGCGGAGGCATTCTCCTCCTCTCAACTATCCTGAAAATGGTGTCAACATAAGACATGAAAAATGGTGTGAGACTGCTGACATCCTAAGGATTGCCCTGAAAGAGACAGGGTTAAGTGCTGCAGTGTAGTTCAGGCAAAAGCAAATTCTTCCCTGAACTTACTCAAATAATTAAATCCATTTGCTGATTCACTTTAACTGCAGCGAGCTAGTAAAAACTGCAACTGCTTTAAGTAAGAAAAGCTAGTTGAAAAGAAAGGAAGAGGTCACTCTCAAACTTTAACTTGCTTAAGAATTTCCTGCCCTAGCTGATGTGGCTCAGTGGATAGAGCATTGGCCTGCAGACTTAAGGATTGCAGGTTCGATTCTAGTCAAGAACATAGGCCTGGGTTGCGGGCTCGATCCTCAGTAGGGGCCATGCAGGAGGCAGCCAATCAATGATTCTCTCCCATCATTGATGTTTCTATCTCTCTCTCTCTCCCTCTCCCTTCCTCTCTGCAATCAATAAAAAACATATTTTTTTAAAAATGAATTTCCTAGGTTGCTTTTTAAGCTGTCTAGTCCTCAATATAATTCCACTCACTATCATCAGCCCATCACCATAACCTCATCTTCACCAGCTCCTCCACCAAATGCCCATTCAAAAAGCCTAGGGTAGCCTGGCCAGCATGCCTTGGTGGTTGAGCATTGACCTGTGAACCAAGAGGTCATGGTTCTATTCTAGTCAGGACATATGCCCATGCCCAGGTTGAGGGTTTTATCCTCAGTGAGGGATGTGCAAGAGGCAGCTGATCCATGATTCTCTCATCACTGATGTTTCTATTTCTCTCCCTCTCCCTTCCTCTCTGAAATCAATAAAAATATATGTTTTTTTTAAAAAGCCTAGGGTAAGAACCTGGAATCCACATCTTTCAACAGGCTTATTTCAATGAGTTTAAGTAACATAGAGTGGGTATATCTGTTTGTAAATTTCAAAGATAGAGAAAGGGCAAAGGGGAAAAATACTGGTATGTGGTATGATTCCTGTATTATTTTCTCTAGTTAGCTGCATTTCCACTCCCCAAATTTGTCCTAAATTGTGTTGCTCTCATCTGGACAGTATGAAATTAGGAGGCTATGGTTAGCTGTGCATTGAAAACCCCATATCATAAAAAGTAACTCTATTCTTTAAATAAATTTGGATTGAAAAATCTGGAAAGAAAGTCAGGGAGTGAAGGAGGAGGTTTAAAAAATTCTGAGAAATAGCTAACTGTGATGGAGAAGTCTACAGACGTTTTAACCCCATAGCATGCCTTGTTTCTGGGCTCTCTGGCTCTTAGCTTCAAGAGCATATTGGAAATATCAGCTGATATTGGCAACTTCAGCAAGTAACATCGCTATCCTTGTGAGGGTTTTAGAAATAATCAATTATTTATCTTTCCATATAGACTTGGGAGTAAGATGTGGAAGGAGAGGAGTCAGGACAAGTTGGAAGCTACCAGGATATTTGAATAAGGAGGAGAAGATGGAAGTAGAATAGGCAGACCTTTCTTGCACCTCCTCCCAGGACCAGACTGGAAATAAAACTAAATTAGGAAATATTCACCCAGAGGAAGAAACTTATAACAAGGAAGGGTAGAAACCACCTGGACACTGCACCTGCACAACAGCTCACACAATGTGGTCAGGGATGAGCCTCACAGTCAGTCAGCCTAAGAGGATATCCCACCCATGACTGGAACACCAACAATCAAGACCCAGTTACAAAAGGAAAGCCCAAATAACAAGGGACATTCTAGAACACCGAGCTCAGGAGATCAAAAAAACTGTTCCACTGGGTCCCACAAAATACTTACTACATAAAGGCCACCCCACAAAGACTGGGAAGCATCACAATTTGATCTAATATGTAGAAACAAATACAGAGGGACAGCAATAAATGGGGAGACAAAGTAACAACCCCCAAATAAAAGGAGGAAACTCCAAAAAAGAGCTAAACAAAATGGCGGCAAGCACTTTATCATATAGATTTAGATATTAGAGGATCCTATCTGAGAGTAACAAGAGCCCCTCTGCTCTTTTAAAGGAAGGGAAGAGAAAAGGAATAAGAAAGAGAAGCTGTGGCTCCCAGAGCCAATATCAGTGAGGCAGTCACCTCTGCTAATGACTGCCTCACTGATATTGATGTAGAGATGATGTAGGACAGAAAAATAAATCCGCCACCATACAATCAACAGCTATTCTTTCCTCTTTAGTTTTCCCCTTGTTGAAATAAGTTTACTGTAGTTCAAGGAAGTTCCGGTTCTGTGATGCAGCTCTGTGTACTAAGCCTGCTGTTAGGCATTTAGTTGGGAAATCCTTTTGTCATACTTTCTGGCATTAGGGTGTGTCCATCTGCATTGCATGAGAGAATGATAGAATTTCAAGTCGGGATTGGGGGGAGATGGGCAACTACCCACAGAAGCTATAGCCATTCCTGTATAAGCGTGTGATGGACCCAATGCTCCCTTCCTCCTGCTGTTTCCTGCAGCTCTGTGCAGAATTCTAGAGGAAGCAAAGTCACAATCTAATCCCAATCTCCATTTCTATAAGTTTCAAAGAATTTATCCCCATGTTACCACCTAAGGGTCACCAGTGTTTCCATAAAAGTTGTTAACTACTGACTTGCTGATGGAAGAAGTAAGTGATGGGGCTTTCATTGTGAAATTCAAAAGCTGTTCTAACATTTTCTGGAACTTAAGCAAGAAGCAGACTGTAAAATCTCTCCCACACAAAAATCTTATGTATGTAGTATTTGTAAGAGCTCTTAGGTGTTCATGATGGAAATTCCCAGGTGGACTTACCTGGGGAGGAGTGAGGGAGCCTTATGTTCATCCCCACCCCCTCAACATTATCATTATGGACATTTTTGATAGCACAGTGAGATTTACCTAGATCTGAGAA
This sequence comes from Myotis yumanensis, assembly GCF_028538775.1. Taxonomy (NCBI): domain Eukaryota; kingdom Metazoa; phylum Chordata; class Mammalia; order Chiroptera; family Vespertilionidae; genus Myotis; species Myotis yumanensis. Next base: position 19,073,173 of record NW_027223759.1, read on the forward strand.
GTAAAGATCTAGCCAAAACTAACCTAACTTCTTGTCCTTTACTCATCTCATACACTGAGGGGTTTTTGTTTGTTTGTTTTTACTATTCATCTTTTGGTGAATTTTTTAATTCAATCACCCATATTCATCTGTATCCAATTCTGACCAATTTATTAAACTCCTATTTTGTTCCCTGTGTTAGGAATCATGCTGTATCTAATATGAGTGTGGTGTTATGATGTGAGTTCTGCTATTAATGTTCTGTCTCTCCAAGGAGTGAGTCAAGATTGAAGCATAAAACACTCAAAGATCACTATAATACAATACATCAACAAGAGAGATAGAAAGGAGAACTAATTGGAGTTTGAATGATGAGGGAAAGCCAAAGGGTAAGCCGTGGATGTGAGCTTGTCTTTTAATAGACATTGAGGATAATTCACGAGCATGCAGATCCAAGCAGGAATGAGTGTAAGATTGTGGGACACACTCAGACACTGCCTCCTTAGGCACAGGCATCATACTGCGGAACAGAGAGAACAGAAAGGTAGATGCATTCTGATTATAAAGGTCTTGAAAGTTAAACAAAAAGAAGCTGAAACTTGTTAGGCCCCGAATGTATTTTAGGAGACTATCTGAGGAGAGTATTTGAAAAAGCCATAGAAGAAATCTAGGAGTGAAATAATGAAATTTTGGAGCGACGGGTGGCAGGAAGAATGAAAAGAAGGGATTAATTCCAGGACGCATTTCACAAGATAGATTCTGACTTTAAGGCTACTAGAAAGGGAGGAGTCAAAGATGACTCAGATATTTCTAACCTGGGAGGCGGCCTAGTGTTGCTGGCATGTGTGAGAATAGAGAAATTGGATGGGGCAATCCCCAGCAGAAGAAGAATGGTGATGAGTTCTGAGCTTCCCAGAATAAAATCCAAATTCATTTTGAGCCAATCAAATAGAAATGAATGTTATTTACTATGGGCCCCTCAACTATTACAATTTATTACTATTACTATTACATCATGAGTGAGCCTGCTACATCCAGAATCCTGTCCTCATGCACCTGCCTTCATTTCCATAGAAACACCACCATGCAAAAGTCAGCAGCAAGAGCTGGGCCAGAAGAAACCTCACTCCTCTAACTTTCACAACTGTCACCAGTGAGATGCCTCATAGATCTTTCAACTTAAATCTACACAATAGGCCCTAGCTGGTTTGGCTCAGTGTACAGAGCATCAGCCTGCGGACTGAGGGGTCCCAGGTTCGATTCCAGTCAGGGGCACATGCGTGGGTTGTGAGCTCGATCCCCATTGGAGGGCATGAAGGAGGTGGCTGATGGGTGGTTCTCTCGCATCATTGATGTTTCTGTCTCTCTTTCCCTCTCCCTTCCTCTCTGAAATCAATAAAAGTATATTTTAAAAACAAAACAAAACTACACAATAGTTTTAACAATTCAGGTAATGTAGGTATAACAACACGCATGGATCCCCAAAACCACCAATTAATCAATAATTTCAATCTTCCTTCTCAATTTTTTTCCTAGAGCTGCTGACAAGTAGAAAAACCAATTGAGTTCACTTTTACAGCCACATTCAATCTATGATAGTGCTAATAGGTAGTATGAGGAAGAAAAAGGAGATGCTAAAAATTCTAATGAGCCAGACCTTAGTATTGCCATTGTTGGCACTCATTACCTGGATAAGACCACTCTACTCCAGGTAAAAACCCTGTGGTTCAATTCCAGACTCGGGCACAGAGTAACTACGTGATTGTTGCTAAATTACTTAACATTTCTGCACCTTAGTTTTGTCATCTTTAAAATGGGGACAATCAAATTACATAGTTCAAAGAGATGATGTGTCTATAACTAAGGAAATATATGCAAAGTAGTTAGCATAGTCTGACACATGGTAAAGCATTCAATAAATGTTCACCCCTATGATTATTGATATTTGTCCCTGAAGACAAAAGGTATGCCTAGAGGTCAAAAGACATACTAAGAATGTCAATCTTGCATTGACCAAAGCCACTGAGTCACATCTGGATGGGTGGTATTCAATATAACCTTATGATAACACAAATTTGAATATAATTCAATTACTAGTTGGCTTCTGCTTTTACCAGCCCCTATTTTCAGATGTGGGGTGGGCAAATTTTCTTATATTCCGAAGGGGGAGGGGTACTAGAAAGTAACAGCCTCAAGATAGTTGGGGTTTAATTCAGTGTGCAGCTATACTTGTACAGAATAACTTCCACTGTGCTTTTAGTGGTATTTTCTACCACTTGTAAAATATTGTTTTTCATTAACTTCGTAAAAACGCGACTCCCTGTTTGGCAGAACTGCATTTTTGGAGTCCACTTATCTTATTATGGCAGGGTTTTACTGTTCTTAAAAGTAGTCAGCTCCACAGTAATTAGGAACTTCTCGCCTGCATTTTCAGAGGTACAAATGTATTAAAAGGAGACAAAATTAACTCACTGAACATTACCGCTTGGCTTAGTCTAAATGCATTTTGGAGAGTTTTGTTTTGTTTTGTTTGCCTTTGCTCCTGAGCGTGGTATTTTGGCTTTAAGTCTGCCTCTTGACAAGCCACTGCATGTAGAGATTGTAAGAGGTTGGAATTCATTCAAACTTGCGGCCTCAGCCCATTTTCCCCCGTGTGAATGAGAAGCAGCGGGCCCTGCCTGGCAGGCTTTGGAAGCTTTCTTTACCTGGAACTCATCTGCCGAGGCCAGTTACCTAAGCTGTTGGTGGCAACACAAAAGGGAGTAAGTGAAAGCAGATGATGCCAAAAGGAAACATTTTGCTCTGGACTGGTGCTTACCATGGCCAAGGCTGCAGCAGCTTCCTTTGATTTGTCAGTCCTACAAACCCGCCTGGCCATTCTGAGAGTAGAATGTGCCCACAAAATGACAACTCCCGTTCTCACCACAGCTGAGTTTCAGCTGGGGTGTAGTCTGAAGTTTCATCTTCATTTCTCTGTTGCCCAACTAGCACTGAAGAAGTCACTGTAGCCCAGAAAGGAGTTTAACTCTGTCAAGGGGACCTGATTTCTATGGTACTACAACTACAGTGGCTCATGCAGAATTCACCAGACAGAGGCAGCATTATACATTGAATACTAATATTTAGGATAACTCTGATATACACACATTGGAATGTACCTCTTCCTTATATCTTTTGATTTCATGATACAGAGAAGTGTGTATATTCCTAATTTCTATTTTTTAGTCTACTCTTTCAAACCTACGTAATGCAACATGAGAAATTAGTACTGACTACTAGATGTAAAAAATATGAGTCCATGGGCTGAAAACCAGGCTCTGGAGCCTAGGTTCAAATCCTGACATCACCACTTCTTACCTGTGCAATCTTGATCCAGTCACTTAATCTCTGTGCATTGGTGTTCTCAACTGTGAAATGACTAACATTGCCATTACCTGTGCTAAGTGCCTGGCACATAGTCTGAGATCAAGAAATGCTTATTATTAGTAGCTAATTTTAATCTTTTGATATAATGGACATGAGAAATAAAGAAAAATCACAATTACAAAAAATAAAAATACCTAAATTCGAATCGCCATATTTTTTTGAATCGTCATTTTGAAGTTATTCTCTATTACAAGAAGAAAAGGTAATTGTCTATACTAGTTTTAGGTTCTCTAAATTACTCTACAAAATAGCACCTCCAAATATAAAATTACATTTTATATTCTATTGATTGTGTACAATGGGTTGAAATCTTGGACATAATTTGTGTGTGGCTCTTTGTATAAGAGGGTAAGCTACTTTATAAATCTGATGGACAAAGAATAAATAAAGGTAGTTTTCAAAACCTTTCTCTCCTATCCCACATGATTGAATTTTGGCCAATTACAATCTTCCTGGGTCCCAGTGTTCTCATCTGTAAAGTGAGAGTCCCTTCCAAATCTAATAACAAATCAATAAATTATAGGTTAGACTGAGTCTTATAAGATCTGAGAGACTAGCAAAAATATATTCAATGTTTGAACTTTCCTATAACTTTGTTCTCTCCTATCCACAAACATACATATAATCACCTCATAGCTAATTATTACTAGAGTATGACAATGGTATAAATTGGTATTCATCTTCTTTTGGGTATCGTGTTTTTCCAGACCCTTGCAGATTAGGCCTATAAGGCATTGGTCACATAGTGGTTCTATTCTTCTTTTCTTTGTATGTTAGTAGAATTGTAAGGGGTTTGCATCATTTTCGCCATGACTATCTAACTTCTATCAGCTAGCGCCAATTAGAATAAGACTACTCCCTCACACATCTTATATTTCTCTCTTGGAAGTTTATAAAAGGAACTTGATATAACTGAATATCCTAAAAAGCAATAAATTGGTGAAAATAAGTTGAGGAAGGAGCTATAAATTCCACTATCATTAACAAATTGATAATTAACATCTTAAACCAGAATAGTTCAAACAGTGTCTGTACTTATGTAATGAATGTATTACTTCTGAAGTCTATGCTACTTAAGATATGCAAGAATATTAATTCTAATGTGTACAATGGAATTAATCTTCTATAAAGAACTAATATACACACAATATAATGAGAACAAAATTATGCTGTTTTTATAACCAAGTAAAATCTCATCAACAACTCTACATAATCACCTGTGCAAAAGTCCTTCAGAAATGATGAAATACTATTAAAATAAAAGGAATTATTTATTCTAGCACCAAGAGTTTAAATGTTTTACACTAATTGACTTTATATTTTCTTTTGAATTATCCTATTGTGCATGATTTAAGTAGATTCCACCATGGTTCTCATCTTATTTCTTAGGACTAAATGGTTGAAAAGCAATACACTTTTTTAGTGTCAATACCTCATTATTCTGTTTACAAATAATTCAGCATAGTATTCTTTTATATAGCATATGGTCATACTTTATCTGAAATACAATCTGATTTACAGAAATTTGATCAATGAGGATCTTTAGAAGATAACTTCTGTGAAACATAAAACATCTCACCTGACTTCTACTTAAGTAAAAGGATTTACTTAAGTAAAATACTTTATAAGTATTCTTATAAAAATACTTAAGTATCAATACTGAGAAAATTAGCTCCAAAGTTTAAGAACAAAAGCAAAAACAACATTGGTCAAATCATTGAGGTTAAAAAGCTCATCTCCCTCAGTTCTAAGGACTTGTCTGAATTTTTTCTGCATTTTCATTCTGGGGTAGTAAGCCCAATTTATCACTTGGCAATGACTAAATGTAACTAAAATAACACTAATTGGAAACCAATCCTCTCAAACTGTGTTGACACATTTGCACCATTCCAGTATCTGCCCTGAGGAGAGATAATAGATTTTTTTGTGGAACTCTGGATTTCATTCATTCAGTTGAACAAATAATAGTCTATAGTTTCTGCTACAGCACAAAAGTAAACAATGATCTAGCTGAGACTGCTGCTTGTTTGTGTTGTGCAGACCACGGTGAGATCTATGAGACGAATAATGAATGAGTCCATATTTTACAGATAAAGCACAGCTTCTGCATGCTTTGTATTTTTCTAAATAAATATCACAGGCCCATCTTTCTTACAAATTCAAAAGTATGAAAAAAAACATACTAAGTATTTATATAAATGCTTTCAAGAGGAAACACTATTTTAAAAAATTAGAATGAAACACTAAAGTAGTATCAACGTATTTTTAACTACAATTCAAAAATTAGGGGGATTCTCATTTACTTACAAGTTTGTTTTGCTCTTGGAGGAAATTTGGTCCGGGTAATAGCCAAAATTATAAAAATAATGACTGGCCATAAAATCAAGACAAGTGTCCAAAGCTGCAAAATAATGATAAGAAAAAATATTAATTATATTGCTGAATTGCTGAACCAAAAAAACTGACAAGAAATACATCATACTATAACATTCCGACACAAAACAAGTATTTGCCTGTAAATATTCTTAATAAAAAAAGAAAAGAGTGATTTTTTTAAATGAAAGAGATCTATAAATGAACACAAGATTTTTTTTTCCAGGCTTGAAACCTTAAAATGATCTTCTGAAGACCCCTTTCCAGTCACCTATCATGACTACCCCAAGAGTGATGATATTAAAATTCAAATCTGATCAGTAAGTTCTTTACTTAAAATCTGATGTTTTCCCAGTTGCTTGTTGGTAAGGCTCAGCATTCTAAACAGGGCATACAAAACCCAACACGACTGTAACGTAGACACCTCTTAGACCTCTTTTACCATTTCCAAAGTCAACATTTTATGCTCAGCCAACAAGATTAGTGGGTGACATCGAGTAATGATTCAATAGACATCATTGAACAAATAAATAAATGAATAATTGTGTCAATGAGTACCAGTAAATGAGTAAACAGGAACTTCAAGTTTTATGCAACATCCCCCAGCATACCTCTATAAATAGCATCTTGTGTCTGCTTCTATCATAAAACCTAACATACTCTTATCATCAATATTTTTCTGCCTGACTCACAAAATAAGTTGGCAACTCTTTTATGGCAGGAACAGTGTCTTATAGATCCCTGAATTTTCACTGGTACAAAATAAATACTAAAAAATGTATACTGATACTGCATTAAATTTCTATCAGAGAACTTCACTGTAAGACACTTCAAGAGTGGCTTTCCTCCCCATGTAGACATGATTTGTTGCATAAGACATCAACTGCTTAATATTTTACATACCTATAAAATTTTTCAAACATGTATTCACAAAAAAACCATTAACTGTGGTATGCAAACAGTTATAGCACACAAACCAAGCTGTACAGAACCTTGCCTAGACTTAATAAAGTAAAACTTGGAACTCTGTTTCTGCCTGGTTATGCAATCAGACTTGCTATCATTCCTCCCCCACTTTTCAGAGACAGCTTGCTTCTGCCAAATCTCAAGTTACTGCCTGGGGCTCTTTAATTCTCCAAAACAATCTAGACCCATTCAAGTATTGATCCTTAGGAAACTCCTGATCTCAATTTTCTCTGGATATCTCCATTGTGTGTCTAATAGCACTGCTCTCCTTGCTAGCGGGCCTGTCACCATCTTCTTAGACTTTGGGTTTTAAAAAAAGAAGAAGTTGCCTCTTGATGTAAGGAATCCTGAGGTGCTGGGTTTGGTCATAGCTGAAAAGCTTCCAGACTGACCAAACAGCCTAACCTATACAGCACTTCTCAAGTACTAATGTGCATTCCACGTCAGTGCATACCGCGTCACCTAGGATCATGTATGCAAGTAGAATGGGATTCAGTAGACCAGAGGTGGAGTCAGAAACCCTGCTTTTCTATTAAGCTCCAGATGGGTGCTGCTGGTGCTGCGCCCAAGAACCACACTGGGAGTAGAGCAGTTTTAAATGTACGCCACCCACCTAACTGGCAGGATTGTTTATAAAGTCCTGGAATATTTTTGTTGGAAAACTCCCTTGAGATCAATTAATGAATAGAATTCAGGGCATTCGTAAACCTGGATAGGGAAAAAAAGATCACATTTTTATTTTCTCCAGCTTGTGATTGAAATTTAGCATTTCTATTGATGATGGATGTAGTCAACAAACCAAAGTGTGATTAGAAGTACCTTTGACTTGGTCACCAATAGAAACCAGGGATATTTTCAAAGAACATTAGTGTTGTTGTAGAGACCTCCAAGTGCTGTTTACAATTGTGAAATTAAAATTACAGTGGTTATAGGTTCATAATATTTATTTAGTTAGTTAATGCTATAATAAAGAAACCCATTACCATATCCTAAATTTGCTTTTAAATACCTTAATAACTGAATCTTACCTAAAAATAGACAAACATGTAAATTGACTGTCCCTCCACTATGCTCACCAGCCAATCAGGAGAGTATGCAAATTAACCCAACAAAGATGGCGGTTAGTTTTCATACATGGGCGCAAAGTGGTGGGACAAAGACTGAAGGCTCTGGCTGGAGCAGCGAAGACTGAAGGCCTGGGTCCCAGGTGCCGGAGGAAAATCGGTGCCGGCAGCCAGGGGAAGGGAAGGCCTATTGCATGAATCTCTTCATGTAACAGGCCTCTAGTTTCAATATAATTTGTTTTATTTGTAATACTACTTATTTTATTAATTTAAAAACATTATTCTTAGAGGAGCCATACATTTCACCAGGCTGCCAAAGAGATCCATTGCATATTGGAGGTTAAGAAGCCTTGATCTCATCCAACTCCCTTTTTTCTTCTCTGGGATACAGAAGGTTAGCATAATTATCCAAAGTCACATACCCAGTTAGAAAGCAGAGCAGGGAACAAGGATCTGAATATCAAAATACTTGGGCTAGGTCTTTTTTTAAATTACCATACTGCTCTGAGAAACAAGTAAGAAAGAATTACAGAAAGTGTATTGCAAAAATATAAGTGCTATAAAAAATATAAAATGTGCCCAGGCTGGCATGGCTCTGTGGTTGAGCACTGACCTATGAACCAGGAGATCACTGTTTGATTCCCAGTCACAGCCTGTGCCTGGATTTCAGGCTCAATCCCCAGTGTGGGGAGTGTAGGAAGCAGTCATTCAATGATTCTCTCTCATCATTGATGTTTCCCTTTCTCTCCTTCTCCCTTCCTCTCTGAAATCAATAAAAATATTTTTTAAATATATATATCATATATATGTATATATACATATATATATGATGTTATTATTCTAGCCTAGTGTGATATATTTGAAAATTAAAGTCTGTTTTAAGGATCCTAGATATGATACAAGATATCATCTTTATTCAATGTGACTCATTTGAAATGCAGACTATAAAGAATTGAGGTTACAAAAATGTAATGTCTGTAGATTTATTGGTCTTATATTTGAAGCCATAGTTATTTTTTTTTTTTTAAAGGATTCATCTGAGTAGTTTTAATGCCCCATAGCTACTTTCAGGAGCATCTATTCATTTTTCTATAGTAACTTCATGAGAATTCAGTGAGCAACTGAGATTAATTATATCAACACAAATGTACATTCACATTTATATAAGAATATGTCGTGGGATATCTTTAAGTGGTCTTTTGATTTATCTAATTTGATGGAATATTTAAGTTTTATTTTTTTGTTTAAAATATTACATATTGTAGTACATATGTCTCCTTTTTCCCCCATTTATCAACCCCCCCCCCCCCCCGGGCCAACCACCGGCCAACCCCCGTCCCCTGGCACATTCCCTTACCCCCCTAGTGTCTATGTCCATTGGTTAGGCTTATACGCATGCATACAAATCCTTTGGTTGATCTCTTACCCCTTCTCTCAACCCCTCCCCTGCCTTCCCACTGAAGCTTGACAGTCAGTTTGATGCTTCTTTGTCTCTGTATCTATTTTTGTTCATCAGTTTATAATGTTCATTATATTCTACAAATGAATGAGATCATGTGATATTTATCTTTCTCTGACTGGGTTATTTCGCTTAGCATAATGCTCTCCAGTTCCATCCATGCTGTTGTGAATGCTAAGAGTTCTTTCTTTTTTACAGCAGTGTAGTATTCCATTGCTTAGATGTACCAGAGCTTTTTAATCCATTCATCTGCTGATGAACACTTACATTGTTTCCAAATCTTAGCTATTGTAAATTATGCTGCTATGAACAAATGGGAGTTCCATTTTTAATTTTTTGAGGAAACTCCATACTGTTTTCCACAGTGGCTGCACCAGTCTGCATTCCCACCAGCAGTACATGAGGGTTCCTTTTTCTCTACATCCTCACCAGCACTTGTCCTTTGTTGATTTGTTGATGATAGCCATTCTGACAGGTGTGAGATGGTACCTCATTGTCATTTTGATTTGCATCTCTTGGATGATTGGCGACTTAGAGCATGTTTTCATGTCTCTCAGCCTCCTGTATGTCAACTTTCGAAAATTTAAGTCCTTTGCCCATTTTTTATTGGATTGTTTATCTTCTTTTTCTTAAGATGTATGGGTTTCCTATAAATTTGGAGATTAGGCCCTAATTTGATGGCTTCATGAAGAGGTTTTGGTAAATTTTGAAGTTAATTTTTGACACGATTTAAGTTCAGCCCAAACTGTAATCTATATCAGTGTAGTTTAAGGCATTTTTGACTCTGTTGCAGATAAAAACCACAGCTAGCCTATAAGCAATTTATTATCACAAGATTTCCCCTGGGATTGTAGGTCAGAGAGGTTTGAAGAACATTTCTGAATACTGCATTTTAGAAGGATAACAAATACAGAGCCATTCACACTGTGATCGCAGTAATGTTAAGGCTGACAAGTTAATCACAAAAGCCAGAAACAAACAAAATTTAAATTTTCATAGCAGCAGGATTGCTTTCAACACCATTCTAAATATTATCATAAATAACCTGGAAGAAAATGTGTGCCAAGGATCCAAATGCTAAACTGATGAGTCATGGCTTTTCTTGCTGTTGCTTTAGAGAAAGGGCTAATATATTGATCTTCGTTACAGATTTGGGACTACTGGAAACTTTGGGAAAAGCAGTTTTTAACAGTTTCATATTTTTGCTGATATTTTAACTTACCTCACACTTGCCTCTATACCTCATTTGCCTTCCATCCCCTCTGCATTCTTTTTTTCTAATTTTTTTATTGATTTTAGAGAGGAAAGGAGAGGGAGAGAGCGATAGAAACATCAATGATGAGAGAGAATCATTGATTGTCTGCTTCCCACACACCCCACACTTGGGATCAAGCCCGCAACTTGGGCATGTAACCCAGACTGGGAACCGAAACACGACCTCCTGGTTCACAGGTCAACACTCAACCATTGAACCACATCGGTCAGGCCTCCTTGCATTATTGACATTGAAGGGCATAGGCACACTGGGCAGTTGGCTTCTTTAGTGGGCCATGGCATTTGTCTCCTTTTATTTCTCCAGGGATTATTTTCTATTGAGATGTCCCATTCTTTTTCTTTTTCTTTTTCTTCCCTTTCAGCTTCTGAAAATTTCAGTGTCTGAAAGTCCTTAGGTGGTGCCCAGTAAGTCCACGCTATAACTGGGTGCCCTACAGTGAGGGAGGTGGGTCCCTAGTAAGGTAAAGAGGACACCCACAGTGCAGCAGCCAGACATGGGGTGTCTGTTGGGTAAGGAAGGTGTCTGTGCAAAGCAAAGAGCAGGCAATTGGTTTTATATAGGGAGGCTGACCAAAAAGTCAATATGCCCCTTTAGAGAAGCGAGGTTCCTCACTACCCATCAGGGGAATTATGATCACGGAAAGGGAGAAAACTAGAATGAACTCTTTAATATTGGGTTTGAGTTAAGGATATATGTGTGAACTCCTGGGTTTCAAAATGTATAAAGATACACAAACTACAGTGATAAATGTGTATATAACAATTATTTCCTTCTTTCTGGTTCCACAAGTTTTTCTGCCTCACTGTGTACTTTCTCTGTCCTAGTCTTGAAAATACCAATTTTCCAGGAAATGCTAGCTTATTTTAGTGCACAGATGAGACCTAAGTGTGCTGGTTGCTATTGGGATGTCACTGTTCCCAAGGGTAGACAGAACCACAGAATATATGTAGAATATATGTAGACACAGAGATGAATGATAGAAAGATAGATAGGTAGATAGATGATGATGATGATGATGATGATGATGATGATGATAGATGATAGATAGATAGATAGATAGATAGATAGATAGATAGATCCCATTAAAATTGAGTGGTCTGAAGTTGGTTGTGTCCAAAATGAATGACAGTGGTTATCATTACAATTTTCAAATTGCAATGGGGATTTTTCTAACTCTGAAAATAAATAAAAGTAAAACGTTTAATATGAAGATTCTTCTTTCCCTTCAGGGAATCATAGTCTTGGAGAGTTCTTAAGAAAACTTAGGGTTTAACATATACTACAGTAATCATTTATTATTATTATTATTATATAAAATTATTGAGCCTACTGTATACTGTATACTAGGCACAGAGAATAGAGCAATTAAAAGTTTCAGTCTTTTGAGGAAAGGAAATATTGAAAATAATTTTAACCAAATGCAGTAGATATCAGAAATAAGACATAGGAAGTAAAGAGTGTGGAAGGAAAATAAAGCAAGAGGAGCTGATTAAAAACTAAAAGATGGAAAAGGTCAGGAAGAAGAAAAGATAGGTATGTTGGATAAAGTGTGAAAAAGAAGTAGGAGTCTTTTCAGCATAGAAAACATATGGGTGAAGACCCACAGATGGAAAAGAGGGTGAAATGTTCCAGGAAGAAAAATAACTCCAGAATGACTAGTGCATGAAGAGTCAGGGAAAACATCTCTGCCATATGGTTATCCAACCTCTACCTGAATGCTTCTAGTGACTAAAAGTTAACTATTTCACAAGACTTCTGTGTTATTGGACAATTCATACTGTCTGATTTTTTTTTTATTTTTTTATTTTTTTATTTTTTTTTTTTTTTTGCTTATATCAAGGGGATATCTTCCTGTTTTGACTAACACTTGTTTGTCTTAGTTTGGCCTCCTCTTTCACATGAGAATTCAACAAGTATTTGAAGAGAAATGAAGTCCCCTCTCCTCTTAGGTACCAGTGCCAGTTCCTTCAGCAATTCCCTGTTAAATATGGTTTTGAAATATCTTTCCCACTATAAATTCTTGTTGTCAAGTGTTCTCCTTACAATTATATCAGAATTCAATATAATGCCCCAAGTGATAACAGCTAATAGTTATTGATTGCTTAGAAAGTACAAGATGCTATGTAAAACACTTAATATGCATTATCTTATTTAATATAATCGTCTCATTTTCTCCTGCAGATGGGAAAATTGGAATCTTAAAGACACTAAATAAGCCTTCATTCCTTAAGCCATAAATCATAGAGCTGATCTTTGAACCCAGGCAGCCTGGCTTCAGCACCTGTACCATAAAGCTATATCCAAACCCCTACAAAACAGATTACTAGCTCTCTTTGACCTTAATACTATCCTTTATTAGTTCAGCCTATATGAGCATTAAAAGTCATTTGAAAGTCATCCTGTAACCTCAAATCATAACTTTTTATTACAAACTGGAAATAACACTTGCCTAACCTTCCATAAGTAAAGTACACTGCCTCTTCCTTCCTCTTCTATTCCTTCCTTTATGGACTGTCCCATAAGTCAAGGATGACTGTTACTTGATGGCAGCAAGAGGATTCCCAAGTTCACGTTCTGAAGTAAGAGCCTGGTACTTTAGATCTGGAATAAACTTTAATTCAACCCCCAAAACAAGAAACTAAAGTGGCAAGAGTTCTGTTAATTGGGCTTTCTGCCTATTACCACTGTCATCCATATAAAAGACCCATGTGGAAACTGAGATCAAAGACTTTTTCTGAAATCTGTGCTTATAGGTTATAATACATTATGGAGTTTGGTAAACTTCCTATGATGTACATAAAAACAACACACTTTTATTGGACTTTAAGCTTATTTACTTGTCTATTTCTAAAACATTTTCATCTCTCCCAGATGGCATGGCTCAGTGGTTGAGCGTTGACCTATGAATCAGGAGGTCACGTTCAATTCCCAGTCAGGGCACATGCCCAGGTTGCGGGCTCAATCCCCAGTGTAGGTTGTGCAGGAGGTAGTCGATCAATGATTCTCTCTCTCATCATTGATGTTTCTATCTCTTCTTCTCCTCTCTGAAATCAGTAGAAATATATTTTAAAAAATAAATAAAATAGCCCTAGCCGGTTTGGTTCAGTGGATAGAGCCACGGCTTAAGGACTGAAGGGCCCCAGGTTCGATTCCGGTCAAGGGCACATGCCCGGGTTGCGGGGGCAGCCAATCAATGATTCTCTCTCATCATTGATGTTTCTATCTCTCTCACCCTCTCCCTTCCTCTCTGAATGCAATAAAAATATATTTTTAAAAAGTAAAAATAAATAAATAAAACATTTTCATTTCATTTACGTTTTATTGATTGTCCAAACTAATAAAATGTTCATGCCTGCTATGTGACAAGCACCATAATCAACAGGTAGATCTAATTTCTTTTAACAATTAAATGGTATTAAGGGAGTAAGTGGTATCGACCCAGAGGAGATGAAAAGGCCTGGAACATTTGAAGACATAGTTGACTGAATTGTATAAGGTCTAGTTCATTTTAACATGATTTAGAATTTTAAATTTGGGAATTAGAGTTTAATTATAAATTGTTTTATTCCAAAAAGTTATTTTAATAAATAGAGTGTACTGCTCCAAAATTTTGAAGTTCAGTCTTCCTCTTTCTCTAGTCACTCTGAGGGGAAGTTACATGGGCAATATGGGGGTTGGGGAGGAAGTGTAAAACTTGATCCAAAGTGTTAGAAAAGTATCAAGTTGTAGGAATGTCTGTGATAGAAAAAAACAGTTCTATCATCAACTGAGCTAAAGTGCAAATCCACTAGATAAAGTTACAACAGAAAATACTGTAAACAGCTGAAGTTAATTTTCTTTCTTCAGGTCATAAGTCTGGAATTAGATTTCACTTCAATAGACATCAGGAATCATTCTTTGATATGCTCTTCAGAACCCATCTTCTTCATGAAAGATAAACTCTTATCTTAACTATCCAGTCTTTCTGTCTCTTTGCTGCACCAGGACTCTTTCCTGTCATTAACTAGCATCCCTGTTGCTAACCATTTCCAGTGGAATGTATCTTCATTTTCCCATTATTTTAAGAGTTACATTACAAACCCAGCAGGGTAGCAACTGCATTTAATTGATTTTCTCTATTACCTAACATTTCTGTTCGTGATTAATGTGATTTTTTTTAGTATTCGTTTTTTGCAATTGAGAAAAATGACACAAATGGAGCCATTTCAAAATGGAGTTGGAACCACCAGACCAGAGAAATGGCCTTGTACATCTTGCTCTTTGAAACCTGGAAATGTTTGCCTTTGGCAGAATAACTTTTGGTGGGGCCAAAGCAGCATTGTCTTCCGTACAGCTGTGCATACAGCTAACAGGAAATGGAACAACCTGACTACGAGGACTCAAAATTACAAACAGCTTTTGGAATCAGTAAATAGCCATGTAGAGTTCAAGAAGAACTTAGCCTATTAGCACCAATAGAAGTTCCTTCCTTCTATTCATGGAATTGTTTCCCCTCCCTTTCTCATAAAAACCCATTACCTACCCCCCCCCCCCCATAATCAGAACAAAATTTGGGTTTCTGCCTAAATCAGTGCTTCTTGATGAACTATTCTTTGATCTTAAATAAATGCTTGTTGCTGCTCACAGGAGGCTTTTGATTTTTTGGTTAACAAATATGGGGACCTGCAGTAACCTTATCTTCATGGACTAGAGTCCCCTGAAACCTGATAAGATCCCCACATGAGCCTCTTTTGTGTTCACTTTCCATGGACCACCCAGCAGTAAATTCTACCAGGCTCCTGACTTCCCTCCTTAGTGGTTGAGGTCAGTGACTTTCTTTGAGATCAGGAGGGGAATTCCCTCAGGGAGGCACTGCTCTGGGATGCCCATGTGGCTGCTGCCACAGGAACGCGCTACCACATGAGAAATATTCCTCAGGAAGGGCTTCTTTCATGCTTGTCAGAAGTTCCCTGGGTGTTGAGTAGCTTAGAGCTACTGGTAGGTGAGTACAAATTTTTGTTGTGCATTCTTACACATTTCTTTTCTTTATCCCTGTCTATTGTGTTGTCATAAGAAAGAGATTCAAAAGGGACCAACACAGGCATAAATTCTATAAACCTGTTGTCTGGGCTGGCCCCTGCAAACTGACAATTTCTGCAGATCTCACCAGATGAGCATCTATTTAAATAAACTTTATTGTGGGCTAAGTGTACATGAGGTAAAAGTATTGCTAAGGGAGCCTTGGAAGACAAAGCTGCAAAATTAGTGAACACGGGTAGAGCATTTAAGAGCCAGAAGAGCACTGGACACCTCAGATGAGTTGGTCATGAAACGGGTTAAAAGCCAATAAGACCTCCTTGGAAAAATTGGCATAGTACCTTGCTTATAGGGTTCTCAGCTTAACCAAGTGAGTAAGGAAAGTCACTTCCTGGCAGGCACAAGAACCTCAGGGTATTTTGGGGACCTCAAGACAAGAGGAATTAACCCAAATCTAAAAGTACTACAGGTGAAGTCTAATGGCAAGCATTTGGCTTGGCCTCTTAGCCCCGAGAGGCTGTTAAAAGTTTAATCTGAAGATTTCTTATTGAAAGTTCAAGCAAAGCAGATTTAAAAGAGTCTATATAATCAATTGTCATATTTGATGCATTTATATAGATAATCAGGCCAAGTTTATCAAAACTAGACTTAATTTTGGTAAAACCAATTTGCTTGCAAAATATCTTTGATAAAAATGTAGGTAATTGTAGAGAGAGAAAAAATTATATTTCAATAGAAGCTATAATACACACTTATGGATACTAATTCTATTCATTGCCTTTGAGGTTTTATTTTCCACCTGTAAACTGGATTGAATGCTAAATTTTTTTAGTTTACTCAAATACTTGGCTACAACTCTTCAAACCAATGTTTCCAATTTCTCTCCCACTTTTGACTTGAAATCATTTCAAACTAAAGCTGCCATTTTCTGGAAGCCCTGCAAATGGTCTGTAAACAATTTGATATAAACTTCAAATAAGTCACTACAAATGCTCATGCTTAAACAATCTTCATGCCTGATGCTCTGTAAGCCACTTGGAAAGTATACGTGAGCAATGGATGGCATCATCAGAGACATTTCAAATGGCTAAAGATTGCTTCAACACTGATATCTAAAATTGTTCTTGACTGACTGCCCCCTCGGCTCAGAAACTGGTTACTTACCATTAACCTTTGTTTTTCATTTGTTCCCATAGAAATGTCTCTTATTGCTGACACTCCATGGTCCTTGACCTTTTCATCTGGCTATGCTCAGACATTGCCCCTACTCAGGTCTAATCTCCAAATTCAAGTTAGCATTTTGTTTGTCATTCTAGAAATTCTTGTTATAAAATTTTGTCTGCTTTACGTAGCTCAATGTTGTAAAGACACCACTTGGATAATGATTGCTCAGAGATTTGAGATAATCACTAAGTCCTATGAGAGTTGATGTGAAAAATCTCAAGGAATTAACTGCAGTTGTTTGCCCTTAAAGAAACATGACAGTAAGATCTTCCTCTGTTCTAGTGCTCTTGTTGCTTAAATGTGGCCTAAGATTCCTACGAAAACCACTTTCCCTCCTACATGGGACATGATATACTGGAAATACGCCTTCTCAGTGACAGATAAATGAAGCTTTCAACAACTGATCAGTGTTGCTTGCCAATTGTTAATCAGAGATGCTTTCAAGGAAAGATCTCAATCAAAAGGGAGAAATATGAAAAATGAAATAAATGGAGCCATTTCTAAATGAAGCCAGAGCCACCTCCCCAGAGAAAAGGTTCTTCACACCTTGCTCCTTGAATCTTTGGGCTGTTTGACTTGGACAAAATAACCTTTGGACAGGGCCAGACAGTCTTGTCTTCTAAACAACTGTTTGTGGAACCAACAGGAAAGCAAACATCCTGATTACAGAGATTAAAGATTACGGGCCTTTTTTAGAATCAGTAAACATCCATGTAGAGTTCTGGGTGCCTATAAGCACCAATAGAAATTCATTTCTTCTTTATGTAATTATTTCCCTTCCCTTTCTCATACAACCCTTTGCCTTCATCCCATAATCAGAACACAATTTGGATTTCTGCCTAATTTAGTGCATCCTGAATACCTAGCTATTCTTTGAACTCAAAAAAATGCAGTTGCTTCTCAATTTGGCTTTTTATTTTTAGGTTAACAATGTAATTGAGAATTGATGTTGCCATTAATATTTTTAAAAAACAGCAGTATCTTAAGGCCTCCTTAACACATATGATGTCTTTGTTGGTGACCTGAACTCTGAGCAGAAATCAGAGAATGTTGGGAAAGGAAACTCAACTCAGGGGCAACAGAGAAGCAGTAGAAGGTAATAGAAAGAATAGATCTATTTTGGGGGAAATCTGACTTTGGGACTTTAAATTCATTATGTGGACCATGGAAAAGTCTATTGAATACTCCGAAACCTATAAAATAAAAGCATTTAGAGAATCCCAAATATTCCAAAATCCTGGTATTTGATTTTATAAAGAGAGAGGGAGAGGGAGGCAGGGAGAGAGAGAGAGAGAGAGAAACATTTACTCTAAGAACAATCTTGAGGATGATCACCTCAAAAATTAAAGATCCAATCTTCCCTCTTTTGCAGCCAAACTCAACATTTAACTTATCCCATTGTCATTCTATTCATTTATTTTTTAATTGAATTATGGGTGACATTGGTTAATAAAATTATACAGATTTCAGGTGTCCAATTCTACAGTACATCATCTGTATATTGTATTGTGTGTTTACCACTCCAAGTCAAGTCTCCTTCCATCACCATTTATCCTTCCTTTACTTTCTTCTACCTCTCCCCTTTCCCTCTGACAATCACCATACTGTTGTCTGTGTCCATGAGTCTTTATATTATTTACTAGAGGCCCAGTGCACAAAAATTTGTGCACTCGGGGGGAAGGGGGGGGTCCCTCAGCCCAGCCTGTGCCCTCTCACAGTCTGGGACCCCTCGGGAGATAACGACCTGCTGGCTTAGGCCTGCTCCTGGGTGGCAGAGGGCAGGCCCAATCCCTAGGTGCAGCCCCTGGTCGGGCTCAGAGCAGGGCTGATTGGGGAGTTGGGGCGCTGCCCCCTGTCATGCACAGAGCAGGGCGGATTGGGAGGTTGTGATGCCACCCTCAGTCACGCTCAGGATAGGGCTGATTGGGGGGTTGAGGCACCGCCCCCTATCACACTCAAGGCAGGGTCAATGGGGAGGTTGCGGCACCACCCCCTGTGATGCACAGAGCAGGGCCAATCAGGGGGTTGGGGCACTGCCCCCTGTCACTCACAGAGCAGGGCCAATCGGGGGGTTGGGGAGCTCCTCTGTCACGCACAGAGCAGGGCCGATAGGGGAGTTAGGGCACCGCCCCTTGTCACACACAGAGCAGGGTGGATCAGGGGGTTGGGGCGCCACCACTGTCACACTCAGGGCAGGGCCGATGGGGAGGTTATGGCTCTACCCTGTCACACACAGAGCAGGGCCCGTGGTGGGGGGGGTTGGGGTGCCGCCCTCTATCACCCACAGAGCAGGGCCAATCAGAGGGTTGGGACGCCGCACCCTGTCACACACAGAGCCGCAGGGCGATCAGGGGGTTTGGACGCTGCACCCTGTCATGCTGATCCGGTGCCAGGAGGCTCCGCTGATCCCGGTGCTGGGAGGCATATTACCCTTTTACTATATAGGATAGAGGCCTGGGGGCCAGCTAGTTTGCCCTGAAGGGTGTCCTGGATCAGGGTGGGGGTCCCCACTGGGGTGCCTGGCCAGCCTGGATGAGGGGATGATGGCTGTTTGCAGCTGGTCACACACCCTTCAGGGTGGGGGTCCCCATTGGGGTGCCTGGCCAGTCTGGGTGAGGGTCTGAGGGCTGCCTTAAGGCTTGCGATTGATTGAAGCCCCCAACCGCTCCTTTTTTTCTTTCTTTTTTTTCTTCTGGGCCAGCTTTAGCTCTGGCTCTAGCTCTGAGGCTTCCGCTGCTGGTTTGTTTCGGTTCTATAATCGAAACAATGTATAACTTCAGCTCTGAGATCCCAGCCTTCTATATTTGTTAGAATGTTTCAAACTGCCAGCTCAGAGGCCGGCAAGTCAGGCGGGGAACGTTGCAGTCTGCAGTCACGGGAGCAAGCAAGCCTCATGTTCGCTTCCAGCTGCCTGGCTGCCAGCCGCCATCTTGGCTGACAGTTAATTTGCATAAGGATATGCTGATTAGCCAATGGGAAGGGTAGCGGTTGTACGCCAATTACCATTTTTCTCTTTTATTAGTGTAGATTCTTTGCTTAATCCCTTTACCAATCTCATTCAGCCCCCAACCCCCACCCCTCTGACAACTGTCCATTTTCTGTACCTATGAGTCTGTTTCTGTTTTGTTAGTTTATTTTGTTCATTAGATTCCACATTCTATTTCTTACACTACATACCTGTTTGAAATTCTTGTCTCATTTTCTATTGTAGTGTATAATCTATACTATGTTTCCTCAGTAATCCCCACTCTACTTTAATATTTTTACTATATCTTTATTTGTTTTTCTTTTAATTCTTTCTTATATATCATCTATTTCTCCATTAATAGGTTTCTAGCTTTTCTGTTTATAGACTATCTTTCCCACTACCTTGCTTTGTGATAGAATCGCATATTTGGGTCAATTACAAAGATTGAAATTAAAATGTTTGGATTTAAAATAATTGCTTGATGGATGACAAAGGTCAGTTCCTACCAGAAGACTATGTCCTCTCCTTGAATGTAATACACTTGCTTACCATGTGCTCTGTCTTCTAATTTGTCTGTATTTCTTATTTTCACAATGTTCTTTCATTTCATCTTCTTTTAAATCTTTGATCCTCATTTTCTAGCCCCTTAATTTTCTTATCCTTCCCTCTTAAATAACAGTGGCACACATATGCCCTTTCTACCAGTGTCCTCAAATCTTCTTTCCAATACCAAGACTTAGGACTAGTCTAGACAAAAGTATGAAGAAAGAAAAACACCTTTTATTGCCCTTTCACCCTCCACTTAGGATTGTCTTTCCTTCTCCTTTTGGCACCACTATTTTCTAAAGGTCTCTTGTGTTCCTCTAGTTCAGTGGTTCTCAAACTTCTGGCCCTTTAAATACAGTTCCTCATGTTGTGACCCAACCATAAAATTATTTTCGTTGTTACTTCATAACTGTAATGTTGCTACTGTTATGAATCATAATGTAAATATCTGATATGCAGGATGGTCTTAGGTGACCCCTGTGAAAGGATTGTTTCACCACCAAAGGGGTCGCGACCCACAGGTTGAGAACTGCTGCGCTAGTTGGTCATAATGGGTTCAAGTGACCCCTCTATGTTACCCCAAATTCTGGACTTTTTCTAATCTTTCTTCTTGCAACAAAGACTTTTCTGCCCTGGTCCCATTCTCTTAGGGTGCACCTAACTTCCGTATCACCTGATGTCCCAAAATGAACTAATAGCTTATGTACGCTCTTTCCCCAGGCAAAAGTATAATTAACAGGATCTTTTTAGAGATTTTGGCTAAAGAGGAATAATATAAGGCATTATACTGAAAATATTTTAGAACCCCTAACTTCTACCCCCTCTAAATATGCCATGTCCAGCAGAAATTGACTAAAATAGAGAAAAACTCCAAAGTGGAAAATTGATATACCAGCTATGTTGTAGATGAGGGAGAAACTTATTAAAGTTTCTAAGGATAAAATTTCTCAATGATATATTTTATTCACCTGAGGGTTTTGTGGGTTTCTTTTAGTCCTCACTTGAGGATGTTTTTTATAGATTCCTTTTTTAGAGAGAGGAAGGGGGAGAGAGAGAGAGAGAGAGAGAGAGAGAGAGAGAGAGAGATTGACTGCCTCCAGTATGCTCCCAACAGGGAATCAAACCCACAACTTTTTGGTATATGGGATGATGCTCCAAACAACTGAACCACATGACCAGGGCCTCAGGCCTTTTTAAAAAATTTTAGATAAAATGGAGTTTTAAGGAAAATATATAACTTCAGCATTTTGTTTATCAGCAGTAATTGGTATTTCTCTTCCTCTATGCTTTTATTTTTAACTATTGAGTTTTCATCACTTAAGAACTTTACTGTATATAAATTTCTTTTTTTCTCTCATAATACCTTTTCCTGGATTTCCTTTCATCATTATGTCAAATAAAATATATTTGTCCCAATTGCCCCAATTTTTCTATAACCTATTTGCCAAGTGTTTGTCACCATTTATAAAGCAATTTGAAATACATTAGTACATTTGGTTCTCACCCTATGAGATAGATACGGTAGAGCTCATGCCCATTTGGGGAAATGGGAAAGCCAGTGCTCAAATTGTGATATTCTACTCAAGTCTTGTAGCTGGTAAGGAGCAAAACCAAGAACCCAACTCTTTTGACCATAATCACCTACCCAGACTCTAAGCTGCTGAATTCCACACAGAACCTACCATGGGGTATTATGGGAAATTTTACTTTGTATTTTCTTTTTTTAGTAAAAATAAAAATGAAATAAAAATAGTAATGATTTAAAATGTATGTCCAAACCCACACCCATGCAATCACATAATGCCTTAGGATTTAAAATCCCACCCACCAAATTCACAAAGGTGAGTGAACATTTACTTCTCCCTCTTAATCTACACATCAGAACACTTAAGTAAGGGGTCAGGCACTATAAGCAAACCTAGAATGAGATAAGTTGCATAGATAAAATGTTGGTTTCTATGACGCATACAATTTGCATAATATTTATATTATTCATTTAAGGCTGGGAATCACCACTCTAAAATGAAGTATATATAGTGCCTTGTTGAATTTATCTGGTTTTCAAACATCCTTCTAAATACATGGTAACTCATAGAAGCCAATTCCTTTTTCAATCTACCAAGACCCTATCTGGTGAGGATCTAATAGTTGGCTTTGTAATTTGAAAAGCAAACATGAATATAAGAGCACAAAAAAAGATGTTGCAATGAGCAACATAATGCTCTGGAAACATGGCACATACATTGCATCTTGGTTAGCATTTCTAGTAAATAATTTTTAGATTACTAAAATATCTTGGAAGTTTTTCTATACCAACAGCCTTCAAACTATTTCCTTTTTATATCTTACTTTTCAACCAAGATTTCTATGCTTTTGGTTTTCAAATACATTTCTCTCCCATTTATTGTACCTTTCATCTCATACATTTCGCCATCTCATTTATAACTAAATTTATGTTTAAAAATTTTAAAGCATCTTGGCCAGAAACTTAGAATTCAACACTAGTTCCAATTCAGCCAGTAACAAGCCGCATCCTTTTCTTTGCCCAAGGCATATCGTGGTTTACTCTTTTAATTTACTGAAAGGCAAGTTTAGACTCATGCCTTTAGCTAGAAGACAGATGCAGGAATGATTTCTAAATATCTTATTTCCTGCTTTAAAAACTAAATTAAAACTCTTTTCTTTTTCCTTCATTAGCATCATCATATTTCAGGATTGCCTGCAGCGTCGCCCCAGAGCTCCCCTGCCTTATTTGTACTCACCGGCTGCCTTTTGACACCTAGCCAGTTCTTCCAGACCAGGATCCGAAGCTGGTGAAACTGGGAGGCCATCCTTCAAACACCCCAAACAATATTTTTTTTTCTTTTTTTCCTCCACCCCTCAAAAAAAAAAAAAAAAAAAGAATTGGTCCAACTTGTGTGTCAATGGGCCAGAAGTCTTTTCACGGCATAGCTTCCGTGTCGACTGGGGTAAGAAACCCACAGATGTTCTCTGCCACGGATGTTATTTTCCTGTGCAACGATTGGCTTAATTCTTGACCCAGGAGCACTTCTCAACCAACTCTTCCTCTCCAATAAGGACCCAGACCAGTATCTTTCAGTGGTTTCTGCTTATATTAAAATAACCTCCAGTTGCTGCTTGTTGCGTGAAGTCCAGACTCAAGAGAGAGAATGAATACCATTCAGATAATGCCCCACTGTGAAGAAGAAGAAGAAAAAAAGAGCTGAACCTCCTACTCTCCATGAAATTAACTGCCTATCCACACCTCATAGGAGGTGTCACCTGCACTGAACACGTCATGAGGAATTAGGTGGGACCCTTGCCAGGCCAGTAAGACTTGTCCTACATTCTCTCGCCTTCTTTACTACATAGTGCCTACTCCAGCAGAGCCAGGCAGGGCGTGAGGAGCATTTTACAGACTCTAGCCCAGTGACTCTTATTCTAGTAATATTTACAGTGTCGTTAAGCTGTTTTAAGTCAGTAAGACCAGAGCTCAGCTAAAAAGCTCTGAACCTTAGCTCATCACTAGATATATAGAGAAAGTTTTATGTTCATTCTAAACTTGAGTTGAATGTTTTGATTTGAGGGGAAGTGACTATGTTGGCTAAGTCCTACCTTCCATCACAATTTACTAGGTTAGGCAAATGCAGAGAATAAAAGGTAGCAATAGGGGACATAAATAATATGCAATGGATTCCTTACTTTGGAGGTGTGGATTCATAAATACATTATAGGAAAGCTTTCCTATTCAGGCTTTCATAGTTAAAGGAAACATAGACAAGCAAGTAATTTTGATTGTGATTTAAGGGTATATATAATGAAGAAGTTACCTTGCTTACACACCTTAATGACAACATTCCCTCAGGTACTCAATGCTTCCACCATCTGGCTCTAGCCAGTTTTCCAATCTCATCTTCCAATAGTCATTCCAAATGCTTGACCACTTGTCAAACTGGTATATATTACAATATGCAAACATAACCTGTGCTTTCTGGTCCCTGACCTGTTTATTCTACCTTCTCTACCTGAGATGCACTTTTCCCTCTCTAAGCTCCTACCTACCAAAATTATTCCCAGGTTGACATCTTCCATGAAGCTTTTTTTAGATATACTGCATAAGTTGTCTTCTCTCCTGCCTTTGAATCCAGCATAATTCTTTGTTTCTATCTATCTCAAGGGACTTACATTTTTGCTTTATTGCTATTTTTGTCTATCTTATTTTTCCCACTAAATTGCAAATTCTTTGAGAGCCTAGACTATTTTATAAAACAGTACTTCATACATGATCAGTGATCAATAATCACTCTGAATTTAATTGAATAGACTATTTAAGCCCAGGCTGGTGAAGCTCTCTTTCAATATTCACACTTTTCCATTCCTCTGTTTGTGAAATCAGTTAAAACAGTGTCTGAGCTCTCCCTTCACACCTGGAGCAAGTGCTCCTCTTCCTGGTCCCCCATGTCCAGCTTCCTGGTCCCCATGCCAACTCTGTGATGATGATGACAGCCAGCCTGGGGTTAAGTGGAGCCATGCTGGCATATGCCCATTGCATCACTTTGGCTTTGCCCCTACTGTGAAGAATCCAATCTTCATGAGGCAGTCAGTCCTAAATATCAAGATTTGACCCTTTAATTATTTCTGGACATGGTTAAAGACAAGGGGTTCTTCAGACAGCCAATAGTCTCAGAGATACTACTTTCCTTCACCACTCCTGAAATGTTGTGTCAAGATTCAGGTGACTTTCTCAAGCTCTGCTGAAGACTTGAACTCCTGCTTCCTTATATTCTCTCTCTGCCATCTGTCACAATCTAGAATTCACTAGGAGTCTGGTTCACAAATAAACATTGTTCAGTTGTGAAGACAGGTGGGATTTGAAATGTGATTCTATGTGTCTAGGTCCATTATCTGAAAAGAGTCACTTTATTCAGTCAGGTTACTTCAGGTTAAAAAGTATTGACTCACCACATGACTGATGCAGGTGAGAGGTCAATTCAAAAACTTCCAAATAGTTTCTCCCAGCAGTTGCGCATCACCTCTCCTGTATAATCATGGAGTTGTTTTGTTGGTTTTGTTTCATTTTGGTGAGAGATGTTTCTCTCCAGCTGTCCTCTTCCCGGATATCTTCATCTATGATCTCAAATTTTCTGGTGAAGATAATATATTTTATTACATCTCATGACTTCCCAGATATATTTCTTCAAAATAATTTCACAATTATACATTAGGTGGTTAATGTATCGAGGCAGGCATACAATGTCATGCACACTTCCTTGGGGACTGGAGTAATCTTTCACAAAATATAATTCAAAGTAGTTTAAGTTGGGGTACATAGGAAATCATACATCCAAATTTTGCCCTATTCTGAATAACTATATTTTTAAATTAAATGTATTGGGGTAACTGGTTAATAACATTACATAAGTTTCAGGTGTTCAATTCTATAATACATCATCTATACAATACATTGTGTGCTCACTACTCAAAGTCTAGTCTCCTTCCATAAATCTGACCTTGTTTACCCACTTCATTGTCCCACCAGCCCCCTTCCCTTCTGGTAACCACCATACTGTTGTCTGTGTCAATGAGGTTGTTTTGTTTGTTGCTTTCTGTTTTGCCCCATATATGAGTGATATCATATGGTTCTTGTACTTTTCTATATCTTGGCATCTATATTGACCATATCTGCTTATAATATCTTTTTTAAGGTTTTCAAATTTCTTTTAAATTTTTATTTTAAAAACATCTTTTAAGATTTCATTGTAGAAAAGGTGTTAGTTAACAATAATCTTGGGAACTGTAGCTTACATAAATCAGGAATTATAATCATTGATCATAAGAGAACTTGAAGTAATTATTAGATCAACCAAAATAAAATGGGAGAGAGAATGTGGAGGGAAATTAAAGACAGTAAAACATTTTTTTCACAGAGTAAGATATAATTTTGTGCCCACTCTTGATTGTAGATTGAGGTGCTGTTGGCAGGTATCATAAAATTTCCTCTTGAGGAAAGAGAGAACAATTTTGTAACCAGAAATAAGCTGTTCCAAGGACACACAGCTGCTGAACAATGTCTTTTAAAAAGTAAAAAGCTAAACTGAGCAGAAAATGAACAAAGGCAAATTATAATAATATAACCCATGAAAGAATAGATTTACCAAGAAACTGCTTACAGACTTTATTATTATAGGTGTACCAAGAAGTTAAATTATCCTGTTTAGCAGGACTATGGTTATCTACCACACTCCTCAGTCATTCCAGCCTTTCTGCCAGAGGCCAGCTGCCAGGGTGTTTCTTGGCATCTAGAAGGGTTCAGGAATCTGGAGAAGGGCTGTGAGTAAATTAATAAAGAGACTAGACATGAAATATAAATCTGGAAGGCATTTTGGGGAGCCAGAGGAGACCTAGCTTCAGTAACCAAGTTCTCTGAATCTCTGGATTCCTAGCTTTTTATTAACACAAATTGCCCTAAAGCAAAGCAGATATACATATCAAAGGTACGGGTTTGGTATACAGTAGGTATTGTCAGGTTGGGGAAACTGCCTTCTGCTGTCAGGCAGCAGGCAATAATATATGCAAATCTTTAGGTTTGGGGAAACACTTTCAGCTATTCCAGCAGGCAATAATGTGTGTCTTCAGCCCTGCCGAAGCCTCAAGGTCCACCAACCTTTTGATGAACTTCTTGCATTTATGACCTGCTGGAATCAGCCCCCAGCAGCCAGCAGACCCACATTGTCTTTAGGATGACTTCCAAGTCTTAGTCCATAGTATCTGCTGGCACTCCCTTTCTCTGCTGCTGGTGACTCTACTTCTTGGTGATCAATAGGTTCATTCCTTTATTTAGCAAGAACATCTATCAGAACTTAGGCACTGTTTGCTTTTATGCACTCTCTTGACCAACATTTAAAACAAAAATATAGCTTTTTCATGGAATAGCTTGAACAAAAAATTAGCTAATCCCAGGATTCCAGCCTTCTGCATTCTGAAACTTTAGTAATCACAAGTTTTGGAGAAAAATAGTTCAACCAGCCTAAATCTGACAGAGCCATGCATGCCAAGAATTAGTTTCGGTCTTATCTAAAGTTACCTCCATGGTAACTTCACCTACTGAAACTGCACAGAATGATGGCTCAGCCAAGGCTGTACAACTGTGTAATTGGTGGGCTCCATGAGCATTAGATGGGGCAGTTTTTGTCTGTCAACTACTATATAGTATACTCCAGAACCAGGGCAAGAGGGAATCGGTCCAAACATGAACAGGATATTGATGTAGCTAAGACATGTTGATTTATTTTAATAGTATTTATTAGAGACCTATATTAATAATAGTAATAATAATAAATACTAGACTACAATGCTCCTGTCCTGTCTAACTCATCACTGTATAGTAGGAATCTAGCACAGGTATTACCCTTAGTAGGTGGCTAATTAGTGCTTATTGAATAATTGAGTAGCATACATTTGTTAAGCATTTATTGAATCATCACAGGAGGCATATTGTGTAGAAACTGGTCTAATCACCTTTTTCAAAGGAAAAATGTGACATTCAGAGAAGTAATGTAACTTGCCTAAGTTCACCCAGTTAGAAGTGAGGACAATGAGAACAGCAGAGTTGGAACTCAAACCCTAAATCTGTTATTCTCATCTCTGTGCTATGCTACCTCCGATCCTATCTACTGTTTGTTGTGGGAAGAGCTGAGAAGAAAAGTAAATGACTTCAGGGGTCTTCTGGTTCTCCTGGAGTCTATAAATCACTTATAGACATTTATTTAAAATGAAAATTTATTACCAAAAGAAGTGCACAAAGAATAAATGTACCAGGAATTCAGGAAAAGGAAGGCTGCTGTTTTTAGGTTTCTTGGTAGGTAACCAAAAAGCATCCCAGCCTGGCCCTTGCCATCTTCATCAGGTGTGTCTCTCACTCTCAGCCATCTCTCCCACCATCTGCTGTAGTGCTTAGGATGAGGATATTTACTTTCAGGCTTTCGTCATGCTGTTCTCTCTGCCCAAAATGAAATCGTGCTCATCCTTAAATGAATGACTCCAATGTTACTTCCTCTCTGAAGCCTTTCCCAGCATTTCCACCCACCACACCTCCACCCCTGGCTGACTTAATCACCCTTTCACCTGTTTTATTCTGGATCTCTGTTCACAGTCAACTTCTTACTTGTTACTATGATATTCAGTTTGTCTTGCTGTCTACACTCTGAGCTATTGAAGACAAGGACCAGGCCTTATGAAACAGTAAGAGTTGGGGATTAATTCTATATCCCTACAGAATGGTGAGAAATTTGGCCTGACTAGATCTAAGTGTTGATTTGGTAGTATAAGATAAAGTTGGAAGAGTTAGAGACCGTAATGATAAAGACCAGAGGATGCCATACTGAGTATTTGGATGGGAAGTTCTGGCAACTCATCTAAAGAGATAGATAGAGCAATATAGAAATGGTGCTGTGAGATGAAACTACTAGTAAGATGAGAGGTTCAGATTTACACCTGAAATCTCTATTTTGAATGAAAAGTAATGTGGAATTAAGTTAATGGTGAAATGAAATAGTTTAAGATATTTAACGGTAACCAGAGCCACAAATTTACTTTTCACCTCCAAACTGGTTTTTATCCATAGCATCAGTGAAACCTACTCCCCAACCCCCCATGATTAATTGATTTTTACATTAAGGTCCTATTGGATGCTCATCACACACAGGATCTAATCTATATGATAAACCTGTGAGGTCAATATTATTATCTATGCTCTACAGATAAGGGAGCATAGGTAGAGTAGCTTCCCCAGTTCACGGAGCTAATGAGTATCAGAACAGTGATTTGAACCCTGATCTCTATGTCTGCAAAGCGTGTTCTTCAATAGGACCTCATATAACAACCATGGATAACAAAACATGGCAAGTGTATGCATTGAACCCAGATGGAAATGTGCAATAAGTTGGGAAACTGAAGCTAACTCATAGTAAAAATAACAGCATCCTACTTTTATGAGAAGGGTGGGGCTCCACCAGGGTTTAAAATAATGAGGCACCGATTGCTAATACCTCATTACCTGAAATCCACCTTTGATGGAAGGTGGTGATAGCCAATGCTATGAAGCAGGTAGGTGTGAGGGAGGTATCAGATTCAGGATTTTCAGGTGCTTTATCAGCACTGAGACACTCCAATAATGATGGAGACAAAAGAACTATGTCAAGAAACAACTGGTAAAGATTCACAAAACCAAGTAAGACATATTTAAGGGGGTTTCAATAAGACTCACTCCAAGCTCAACTATAAGGCAGCTTTTCTCTTCCAGATGATACACTGACACAGATAGAATGACAAAATGCTTCATCACAAACAACATGGTCTTGTCAGATGAACTAGTTTGATAAACTATCTGATTATCTTACTATTGAGCTGTGTGAATCTGGGAATTTCAGGGTGATTTAGAATCTTACAAAGAATTACTCATCCACTCACCCAGGATGAGTAATAATTTCCTTGGTTAAACTAATAAAGTATGTTTAATTAATTAATTTTACTACATATGTTGCTATAATTAGAAATAAGAAATAAGAAATAATTGGTATTTTTTTGGCCAATCCATTAAGACTGAAAAAAAATTAAGTTTTAATTCTCCGTTTAGAGAAAAATATAAAAATGAAAATACTGTTGTTTTATCTCAATTTATATCTTTTCTGCCATAAAAACTAAAGTAGCTTAAAAGTCAAGTCTGTTTTTATCTAACATCATTTTTTCTTTATTGAAAAAATACAATAATCCATTTCTACGTGTGTGTTAGTCTTTGGTGACCAGCCTGCTCCTAGAGAAATTTACAAAAAGAATATCACAAATATTAAAGTTTTCTATATTTTATGTGGCAGCATGCATTCCCTTGAATGTAACAGAAAAGAAACTGTTAGAAAAATAGATTTCTGGGGAGGAAACCAAGATGGAGGCATAGGTAAACACCAGAGTTTGCTGCCTCGAACAACCACTTCAAAAATACAACCAAACGGACATCACCCAGAACCACAGGAAGGCTGGCTGAGGAGAGATTCTTCAACGAGAAGGAAAGAGAACAGCATACTGAGGCTCAGAGGAGGCGCAGTGTGGAAAATACAAAGGTATGGAGGTGTGCGTGGAGCGGGCTGATGGCTGAGGGCGCGGTTGTCGTTTTCAATCAGGAGGGAGTCTCAGACTCTGAGCTCCAGATCCGGGCGAGTCTCCAGGGACTCAGACTCAAACGAGAGAAGCGGGATTGTCTGGCATTAGTCGGAATGTGAGGGCAGCTTTCTCTCCGAGGTTTGCAGCGGTTGCTGGGATTCTGAGAAGCAGAGCCTCTGGGAACAGGACTGAGAGCAGCCATAACTGCTCCCTCCGCCCACCTGTTGATCCTGTGCGACCCGCCCCGCCCAAGCCCTGCGCAGAGCCATTTGCCAGATCGCCTCAGGCAAAGGCTAGATTAGCACCTCTCCAGAGGACAGAAGTTTTCCCGAGGCAGACACAGCTGATTCTCACAGCCAGTCGGCCTGGAGGTCAAATCCCTCTAGTAGTAACTACAACAATTAAGGCTTAACTACAAGACTGCGCACAAAGACCACTAGGGGGTGCATCAAGAAAGCGTAAAAAATGCGGAGACAAAGAAACAGGACAAAACTATCAAGGGAGGATATTGAGTTCAGAACCACACTTTTAAGGTCTCTCAAGAACTGTCTAGAAGCCACCGATAAACTTATTGAGATCTATAAGAAATCTAATAAGACCCTCGATGCTGTGATAAAGAACCAACTAGAAATTAAGCATACAAAGACTGAAATAAAAAATATTATACAGACTCCCAACAGCAGACCAGAGGAGCACAAGAATCAAGTCAAAGATTTGAAATGCGAAGAAGTAAAAAACACCCAACCAGAAAAGCAAAATGAAAAAAGAACCCGAAAATACGAAGATAGTGTAAGGAGCCTCTGGGACAGCTTCAAGCGTACAAATATTAGAATTATAGGGGTGCCAGAAGATGAGAGACAGCAAGATATTGAAAACCTATTTGAAGAAATAATGACAGAAAACTTCCCCACCTGATGAAAGAAATGGACTTACAGGTCCAGGAAGCGCAGAGAACCCCAAACAAAAGAAATCCAAAGAGGACCACACCAAGACACATCATCATTAAAATGCCAAGAGCAAAAGACAAAGAGAGAATCTTAAAAGCAGCAAGAGAAAGAAACTCAGTTACCTATAAGGGAGTACCCATACGACTGTCAGCTGATTTCTCAACAGAAACTTTGCAGGCCAGAAGGGAGTGGCAAGAAATATTCAAAGTGATGAATGCCAAGAACCTACAACCAAGATCACTTTATCCAGCAAAGCTATCATTCAGAATTGAAGGTCAGATAAAGAGCCTCACAGATAAGGAAAAGCTAAAGGAGTTCATCACCACCAAACCAGTATTATATGAAATGCTGAAAAGTATCCTTTAAGAAGAGGAAGAAGAAGAAAAAGGTAAAGCTACAAATTATGAACAACAAATATGCATCTATCAACAAATGAATCTAAGAATCAAGTGAATAAATAATCTGAGGAACAGAATGAACTGTTGATTATAATAGAATCAGGGACATAGAAAGGGAATGGACTGACTATTCTTGGGGGGAGAAGGGGTGTGGGAGATGTGGGAAGAGACTGGACAAAAATCGTGCACCTATGGATGAGGACAGTGGGTGGGGAGTGAGGGCGGAGGGTGGGGTAGGAGCTGGAAGGAGGGGAGTTATGGGGGGAAAAAGGAGGAAGAAAGGTAATAATCTGAACAATAAAGATTTAATTTAAAAAAAAAAAGAAAAATAGATTTCTCTTGAATAAGCTAGAAAATGATCATTCCTAGCATTTTGAAATTCCAAACCTTCAGTATAGTAAAAATAAGACTCAGTTATCTGTCCCTTCAATGTTGAGCAAAACACAATTTTTCTACATGCTTTCTATGTTTACTAATGTTAAATGACTTTAAAAAGCATAAGACTGGGGAAAGGAACTGGTTAATGATTCCAATTCAAATCAATAATAAAATATTTTAGCTGAAAAGTCTGATGATTAAAGCATTGATTGGCCAGGGAATTAAGATCTTTATTTCTGTGGCTCTCCATATGGCCTTCCTTTAATGGCACTTCCCTTTCATCACCCTCCCCCATTAGCAGTATTTGGAAACAAAGGAGAAGCAAAGATATCAAGTAGAAATGGAAGGGGGTACCTAATTGCCATGTATATTGGTATCTGACAGATGATTTAGAACAAGATAATATATTTTCATATAGGGTAAAATAAATTCACAAGTTTGTACTCAAAAAGATTCATTTTTGTATGTGTTAATATAGACATAGGTATATGCCCATATATGCTTCTTTACAAACATGTAACTAGAGATACAAAACATATGCATAAGTATATAAAGAAACATTTACACAATGTTAGCTATTATATAAGCATACATGGATTGTGAATGTGAAGAAAATGGTGTATAATAAAAATGAAACATCTGGCCCTCCAGGCATGCATTTTAATGGGTGCTTTAATGATAGCATGTGACGAATGGAACATATGGCCATATCAGTAAAGTCTTGCTACAGAGAACTGGACAGATCTTTCGAACCAAATTTTTTTGTAACATATAGCTATACCCACAGTATTTTTCTAAACGTACAAATTCAAACCATTCTAAATTAAAGAACTGCATATTCAGTAATTTTTTATTATGTTTTCACATTAACTGTCTTCTTAAGGTTAAGCACTCACATGTATTACAAAACGAATAGATCTCAATCTAAAAATAACAATCTCAATGACTGCAATGGAGTTAATTATGCCCATTCTGCTACTATTCTAGCTTTCTCTCTGGATTATGGAATTGTTTTTGAAAACTGGTTGTAAATCTATATAGAGAGTATAATAAAGAATAATAAAGACGAACCTTGCTCAAAACTCTCCAAGAGGCTTACACAAACTTTCCTACCATAAGTCTCTTTATGGAACCATAATCCCATTCTCACCTACACCCCGACTCTCAAATCTTCAACCTTCAATAATGAAAGTTCATTGCTCAGAGCAAACAACAAGCATTTTGTGTAGCACAAAGAGCCCATGAAATGGAGTTGTGTTGACACTGTGATTCTGCAGCCTCAGGAGATCACTGGCAAGATGCCATTTTGATAGAGCAACTTCACTCCTCAAACTAGGGGCCATGTGAGAAATGTCAAATCACTGATAGAGAAGACACCAACTGACTCTAAGTGGAGAGAACAATACAAGAGCTGATTTAGAGGAGACTTGTTTTGACTAGCAAAGAAGCACAGCGTTTTGAGGAAAAGAACAGAATTAGTCTAGTGAGGAGATGGATATAGAGGCCATTCAGCTGCTTCCCAGCTAAGCCGGTTCTGAGTGGAGACTCAAATGCTCTGTCTAAAAAGTGGTTATGCTTAGTCCACAGATTTGTAGGGGAAATAAAGGATCAAACAAATGTAAACAACCTGGATGTTAGCTAAGGCTTCTCTGTCCCTTAGTTCTCAAGTCTATTCATGTGGCTTGAGTTAATATCCTACACAACCCAGATAAAAACTCAACCCATGGGGTGTGTACAGGAAAACAAAAACAAAAAGGTACACAACGTTTTTAGTGAGTGTCCTACCCTTACTGCAGTTTAGTGGGTCACAAATTGGAAGTGTGTGATCTCTCAATCTCTCCAGCTCAACCTCTTCCTATTCCCTTCCCATCTCCTTCTTCTCTTTACTCCATTCTTCCTCCTCTCATTCTGGGACAATTAAATCCCTCTCCTTTTCTCTTGCTGAGTAGTTTTGCCTCCTTCTCTAAAGCTTCTATACCCCTGAGCGCCAGACCCTAAGGGTGCATTTATACCCAAGCTCGTATGTAACTAGAATAAGGGCTTTTCTCTCTCCATAAGAAACTCTGGCAGCAGCTCCTAAAGGAGTAAAAATTTCACCAACTCCTTATAGTTAATTACTATTATTACTGGCTAAAATAATGCTTGATCACTTGGAACCTCCAGAACAATGACAATCAAGGAAGATAATGAGATTAACTCCATAGCAATTATTTCAAACTCGAAGCAATATTCAATTACCTATCAGGACATATGAAATATTACCAATTTCTATTTTTTTCTATACCCAAGACAGTTTGAATAGAAGTATAGACCCCTTTGAGATCTATGACATATTCTCAGGGGCCTGTGAATTCTTTTTGAAGATTTAACATTTTGGGGCTTTCATGTTTATAATACTCTTTGAAAATTAAAGCGAGCTTATTCTGCTTCATTTGAATGACCGCCTTATGAACAATTAAGTGTCAAGTAATCATCTGTGGTACAATTGTTCAATTAACAGTGAATTGATAAACTTGTCTAGGTCTTCTTGTTCTAATATGAAAATGACAACATTACTACATATCTGCTATTGTAACTCAAACTCAAAAGAATTGTTAAATTCTTCTACAAGTTATAAAAGTAATACTTCTCTGTAGCAAAGATATTTCATAACTAAATTTTTCTTCTGTTTTTAATATATCTTAAGGCTTTGATTTTACATTATTAATATGATACTAGAGGCCCAGCACATGATTAAATTGTGCTCATGTAGGGTCCCCTAGGCCTGGCCTGCCATCAGGGCCATGTGTGCTGTCCCACAATGCCTCGCACACTCCACGGATGCTACCGGCACCCCGTGACACTCTGCAGATGCTGCTGGCACCCCGCAATGCTCCACCGACACTGTCAGTGCCCAGGGAAGGTGGGGGGTGAGGGGAGGGCCTGAGAGGTGCTCCATGCACCTCGTGGTGATCGGTCATTTGGTCATTACGGTGTTATGGGTCACTGGCCTTTTATAATATAGATGGAGAAGCAAAGCAAATTCTATTTTAATTATAGAAAGTGAAAAAAGAAGGTGGATTTAATACAGAAATGATACTTTCACAGTAGTATTGAAAAATGGACACAAATATATTAAATAGTATAGTTTTAGTACAGAAGGAAAAAAATAGCAATAAATGACTTGTTCATAATATTCTAAAAACGAGGTATAAATTGAAATTTCTTAGTTTTACTTTAAATTCAGAGAAAGTTGTTCTTCAGAAGGTTCTAGTTAAATATAAAGTCTGAATTAACAAACAAAAGTTTAAAGAAATTAATATCATGCCCTAGCTGGTTTGGCTCAATGGATAGAGTATCAGCCTGTGGACTGAAGGATCCCAGGTTTGATTCTGGTCAAGGGCATATGCTGGGGTTATGGACTCGATCCCCAGTGGGGGGCATGCAAGAGGCAGCCAATCAATGATTCTCTTTCATCATTGATGTTTCTATCTCTCTCTCCCTCTCCCTCCCTCTCTGAAATCAATAAATTTTTTTTTAAAATATTAATATCATTACGTATGATTTGTATGAACATGCATTTCCTACATTTAAGTCCCCAGTTATTCATTTAAAGGCTAAGCTCCATGGACATAGACAATAGGGTGGTGAAGGCCTGGGGCAGGGGGGCGGGAGCAAGTAGGAGGGGGTTAATGAGGAAAAAAGGGGACATATGTAACTTTCGAAAATAAAGATTTTTTTTTTTAAAAAAAGGCTAAGCTAAGTATTTCTGTAAAGATATTTTGTAGGTGTGATTAAAGTTCATAATCAGTTTAAGAGATTATTTTAGACTAGAGGCCTGATGCATGAAGATTCGTGCAAGAATAAGCCTTCCTTGCCCTGGCTGCTGGCACCGCCTTAGCTCTGGCCCAGAGCCACCTTCCGCCTTCACACACTGCCCAGAGGCCCAGAGAAGCCAGGGCAGGGCAGAACACCATCTTTGTCATGTCAATTTGCATATTCCCTCCTTAATGGCTGTGGGAGCTGCCATCTTTGTTGCAAAGTGACAGTCAATTTGCATAATCTGTATTTATTAGATAGGATAATCTGGGTGGGCCTGATTCAATGGATGAAACTCTTTGAGAGGGGACTGAGGCCTCCATGATAAGAGTTCCAGCCTCGGGGTAGCAGCATTAGCCCCAGACTCACAGCCTGCCCTTCCTGATGTTTTGGGCTACAGATTTCAGCTTGGCCAGCCCCCACAATTGCATAAGCCAATTTCTTGCATTAAATGTCTTAATATACATCTCTTGTTAGGCCTGCTTCCTGGGGGAGCCCTGACTGACACAAGGCCCCAATAACCTGATGATATGCAAATGTTCATCAATCATAAGAAATTGATATCAAATAAAAATTTTAATCCAGCAGAACTTTGTAGGTATTTGGAAACTAACCTTGCATTTGTTTTTCAACCTCTTGATTTTTAAAAAGTTTCTGAAACAGTTACACCTACATACAAATACTTGAAGGGGAAAAGGCATTTGCTTTTAATACTTTTTTAAAATGGCAACTACTTCTTATGAAATAATATTGTTGACTGCAAAACTGCAAAAGCTTCAAGCAATTACTGCAAATTTCATTGGATGAATAACCAAGAGGCTGCAGTGTAGGAAAACTTCAATATTAGACAAATATGGTTGACAAATGGCCATGAGTGGTGATACTGGCTTGATGCTCCACATCATCACAGAGCACTGTCTCAGGGGATCTAGGCCAGAGAACAGACAAGATCTGCCACTATCACTCTAAAAGAGACCAATGAGCTTCCAGAATGAATGTGGACCTGTGGACTTCGCATTTCCTAAACCTCATAATTACCTTGTCCCCTGATACCTCTAGATCATAAACCCAGCCCTCAATAAATTCCATCATCTTGGAGAGGATCACAGAGAGTAGGAAGAAATATAAAAAACTGAGGGTTTATCCCAAACACACTGAGCCATCACAAAAAGGTTATGTAGATCCTGGTCTGGCAGCTCAGTTGGTTCAAGTGTTGTCCTGATACCTCATGTTTGAGTTCAATCTCCCGTCAGGGCACTTACAGGAATCAACCAATGAATGCATAAATAAGTAAAAAATTGATGGTTTTCTCTCTCTCAAATAAATAAATAAAAACATAAAAAATGAAGAGGTTATATAAACTGGAAAAGACTATATATTGCCAAGTTTATAGAATTGTCTTTTCCTCCATGTTACCCAGTGGACTAGAATATTGTAAAGAAGATCAGATCTATGAAGCAACATAAAGAATCAGCGTTTTATTTGCTCATTTTATGGCGGCATGAGTAAATTTTCACCTCATCACAGCATATGTGTTCTGGATTCTTTTGCTGAAAGAACTGGAATTGCAATATTAATATTGTCAAGTGATTCCCCAAAACCTGCTTCATGTCCAGGAATATCCCTAAAGGGTTTTTGTTTTATAACTGAAGGAAGAGGGAGGAATTTTATTTGAGGTTGAGTTAGAATAGAAAGATAAAGAAGAGAGTGCCTGGCATCTGCTCCTTTTCAGATAATCTGGACTCAATTTGAATCAGTGAAGTTATAGGGATGAGAGTCAAAACCTGATGGAAATGTTCACAAGAGATGTAGTGAAACTGAGTACAAGTAGAATTTCTTTGTTGCCCAGGTGATAAGACATGTATGAAACTAAAAGAACGAGACTGGTCTTCCTACCAAACAAAGGTTAAAAGGCATTTACAGTCAGGGATCAAGTACCTGAATTCCCTTCAGACATCAAACCTCTGGCATAGAGGAAATGAGGAAACCTCTTAAGGCAAAGAGAATCCCAACTGATCCAGACTGACCCCCAAGACAGCTGTAGTCCCATAAGAATTAGCACTAGTTCCTTAGTGAGGAAAAAATGGACCTTCATATCAAAATTTACCAAGGCCTTTTATAGTATAACTGTCCCGAAGTTTGGCTTTGGCCTCGTTATTTGACCGAAATCTGCCGTACAGCCTTAGCCACTGATGATAAAGAATCAAATATTTGCCCTAGCCGGTTTTGCTCAGTGGATAGAGCATTGCCCTGTTGACTGAAGGGTCCTCTGTTCAATTCCGGTCAAGGGCACATACCAGGGTTGTGAGCTTGATCCCTGGTAGTGGCGGGGGGGGGGGGGGGGGGGGGCGGGTGTGCAGGAGGTAGTAAATGTAGGGGGGGTGCAGGAGGTAGTCAATCAATGATTCTCTCTCATCATTGATGTTTCTCTCTCTCTCCCCCCTTCTCTCTGAAATCTATAAAAATATATTTAATAAAAAAAAGAATCGAATACTTCAGCAAATGCCATTTCAGACATCTCTGAATCTGTGTGTGATTAATGGTTATATCATCATGTATGTTACGATCATACCTAACCAGAATTTTATACACAGTACTACAAATAAGACATGTCATTCAGATTTATTATTATTATCTTAATTGCTCCTTTCAAAAATTGGTAAAATTTCAAGACATAATTTGGAATGAAAATTTCTTTCTGTGCTTGTCATTGAAATTCTATGTCAATTGACATCTAAGTATATATTCATTCAAGTGAGCATAAAATGTTGCTATAATGATGTACTTTGAAAGCTGTTAATTTAATGTACAAAAACAATTATTAAGAACCTTGAGATTGTTAAGTAAATAAGAAAATAGATTGACAGTTAAGATGAATGTTAAGAGAGAATGCATAAGCTTGCTACTTTTACAAAGACTATTGTGGTAACAAGTCTCCAAGATGGTGCTCAGTGACCCTCACCTCCTGGTATTTCGGCCCTTGAGGAGTACCTTCCCATCTTTCTCTCTCTCTCTCTCTCTCTCTCTACATATATATATATATACACTAATAAAAGAGAAACATGGTAATTGGCGTACGACCGCTACCCTTCCCATTGGCTAATCAGCGTATCCTTATGCAAATTAACTGTCAGCCAAGATGGCGGCCGGCAGCCAGGCAGCTGGAAGCGAACATGAGGCTTGCTTGCTCCAGTGACTGCAGACTCCAACGTTCCCTGCCTGACCTGCCGGCCTCTGAGTTGCAACTCTAATCAACTATGTACTATGTTGCAAATAAGAAGCTAAACAAAACTCCAGAAACCAGGTTTCAGCCTGCTGGGATCTCAGAGCTGAAGTTATACATTGTTTCGATTATAGAACAGCAAGCAAACCAGATACTAAGCCTCAGAGCTAGAGCCAGAGCTAAAGCTGGCCCAGAATAAAATAAAAAAAGAGAAAAAAAAGGAGCTGTTGGGAGCTTCAGTCAACAACTGCCAGCCTGAAAGCAGCCCTCAGCCCCTCACCCAGACTGGCCAGGCACCCCAGTGGGGACCCCCACCCTGCAGGGTGTGTGACCAGCTGCAAACAGCCATCATCCCCTCATCCAGGCTGGCCAGGCACCCCAGTGGGGACCCCCACCCTGATCCAGGACACCCTTCAGGGCAAACCAGCCGGCCCCCAGGCCTCTATCCTATATAGTAAAAGGGTAATATAGCTCCCAGCACCGGGATCAGTGTGACAGGGGGCAGCGCCCAAATCCCTTGATCGCCCTGCAGCTCTGTGTGTGACAGGGGGCGGGGCCACAACCTCCCTATCCGCCCTGCTCTGTTTGTGACAGGGGAAGGCGCCCCAACCCTCTAATGGGCCCTGCTCTGTGTGTGACAGGGTGTGGCGCCCCAACCCCCCCCCCATACACATGGGCCCTGCTCTGTGTGTGACGGGGTAGAGCCAAACTTCCCCATTGGCTCTGCCCTGAGTGTGACAGTGGCGGCGCCCCAACCCCCTGATCAGCCCTGCTCTGTGTGTGACGGGGGGTGGGGGTGCCCTAACTCCCCTATCGGCCCTACTCTGTGCGTGACAGGGGGGAGCTCCCCAACCCCCTGACGGGCCCTGCTCTGTGCGTGACAGGGGAGAGTTCCTCAACCCCCTGATCGGCCCTGCTCTGTGCATGACAGGGGGGAGCTCCCCAACCCCCTGATTGGCCCTGCTCTGTGCATGACAGGGGGTGGCGTCACAACCTCCCCATCGACCCTGCCTTGAGTGTGACAGGAGGCGGTGCCCCAACCCCCCAATCGGCCCCACCCTGAGCGTGACTGAGGGTGGCATCACAACCTCCCAATCCGCCTTGCTCTGTGCATGACTGGGGGTGGCGTCCCAACTCCCCAATCAGCCCTGCTCTGAGCCCGACCAGGGGCTGCACCTAGGGATTGGGCCTGCCCTCTGCCACCCAGGAGCAGGCCTAAGCCAGCAGGTCGTTATCTCCTGAGGGGTCCCAGACTGCAAGAGGGCACAGGCCGGGCTGAGGGACCCCCCTCCCCCCACCAAGTGCACAAATTTTTGTGCACCGGGCCTCTAGTATATATATAATATGCTAAGTGTCTGACCATT
Source organism: Myotis yumanensis (assembly GCF_028538775.1). Classification (NCBI taxonomy): domain Eukaryota; kingdom Metazoa; phylum Chordata; class Mammalia; order Chiroptera; family Vespertilionidae; genus Myotis; species Myotis yumanensis. The sequence continues at coordinate 19,113,733 of NW_027223759.1, forward strand.
TAACTGTTCGACCGGTAGCTATGACACGCACTGACCACCAGGGTGCAGACGCTCAATGTATAGGCATGGAAACATGGAACAGACTGATGAGTCTCAGAAAGAAGAGGAGAAGGGGGAGGACAGGAAGAGATTAACCAAAGATCTTATATGCATACTAGAGGCCTGGTGCACGGATTCATTCACCAGTGGGGTCCTTCGACCTGGCCTGTGGGGATTAGGCCAAATCGTGCACCAGGTCTTCAACATCCCCCAAGGGGTCCCAAATTGCGAGAGGGTGCAGGCCAGGCCGAGGAACCTCACCAGTGTACGAATCCATGCACTGAGCCTCTAGTATTGAATAAAACTGATCTCCATAAACAGTAATCACATAGTATGGCTTCTAGGACTGTGTGAAAATAGACACCAAGATTTCCACCTTGTTCTCTCTGGAATCACCAGTTCTTGGGGAACCCAGACATTCAAGCAGCCCGTGAAGAAGCACAAGTAGGGAAGAAATGAGGCTTCCAGCCAACACCCACCACCAGTTTGTCAGTCATTTGTGTAAGCCAGCGGTTCTCAACCTGTGGGTCGTGAACAATGAAATTACATCCTGCATATCAGATATTTACATTACGATTTATAACAGTAGCAAAATTGCAGTTATGAAGTGCAACGAAAATAATTTTATGGTTGGGGGTCACCACAACATGAGGAACTGTATTAAAGGGTCGCAGCATTAGGAAGGGAAGCAGGTCCACCAGCCCCAGTCAAGTTTCAGATGACTGCATCCTGGACCAACATGTGAACTGCAATCTCAAGAGAGACCTGAGCAAGGACTGGCACAATAAGGCACTTTAAGTTTCTAACTTACTAAAAGTGAGGATAATAAGTGTTTATTGTTTTAAACCCCTAAGTTTGGGGGGGGACTTTTAATGCAGCAAAACTTAATTAACTATAAAGGTTTGCCTTATTGGAAATGATAGCACAGAGATGATGAACCCTTCTCAGAGCATTATATCTAAGGGCACATGATGTCAATAAATCTTATTATTGGTGACATTAACCTTGAATCCTTGGTCAAGGGGATATCTGCCAGGTTTCTGTACTGTACAGTCACTTATTTTGGAAGAGATACTTTGATATTCTGTCTCTCCTTAAGCTTTTACACACTGATTTCAGCATCCACTGGAGGATCTCACCTGCAGCAATTATTACTGGGGTGTTGTAATGGTGATCTTCTCTTTTATACCTTTCTTTACTACTTATTACATGGAATTTCTCTGTAAAGAAATGTTGTACCTTGTCTGCCACTTGCATATTTATTCAATTATTATTTATATCAGTACAGACTCGTGAATGTGTACTTTATTTGGGGGGCTTAACTTCAATTATGTTTAACTGATTTTGTTGGTGGTGGTGTTGGTGGTTTTATAAAACCATGAGTTAAAGATACTTGGACCAGGAAGATCCACTGTGAATATGTAAATCAAAATACTGGAACCTACTATAGGCCCTATCATGTAACAGAGTTTTTTACAGAATTCAGTCTTAATTTGTTTGCCTCTGCAGGTGTTTCCTATACTAGACTTGCATGTAGATGTTCAATAACTGTCAAGTAGCATTCTTGAAAAATATTTAAAATGGCAGCAGTGTAAGTAGATGCTGCACAGACATGCTCCCAGGAACAAACTTGTATTACAACTAAAATACAGAAAAACTTCCTCAGTTATCAACGGAAACCTCGAAGGAGAGAACCCTGACACCCGAGGACTGAAAGTGGAGACTGCATAGAGACTGGTAGGAGGGGCGGAGGCACGAAAGGGCTGGCCAGGTGCCCACCAGCAACAACTCGAGTAGCAATACTCATATCCAACAAAATAGACTTTAAAATGAAGACCATCAAAAGAGACAACAAAGGTCACTCCATAATACTAAAGGGATCAATGCAACAAGAGGATATAACCCTGGTAAACATATATGCACCCAACATAGGAGCACCTACATATATAAAAAAAATTAGAGGACTTTCACAGAGAAATCGACAACAATATAGCCACAGTATGGGACTTTAACACCCCCTCTGACTTCACTGGGTATATATTCCAGACAAAAACTTAACAAGGAAACAGAGACTCTAAAGGACACACTGGATCAGATGTATTTAACTGACATTTATAGAACATTTCACCCCAATGTAGCAGAATATACTTTCTTCTCAAGTGCACATGGATCATTCACAAGATAGACCACATGTTAGGACAGAAAACAAGTCTTTACAAGTTCAAGAAGATTAAAATTATATCAAGCATCTTCTCAGATCACAGTGGAATGAAATTAAAAATCAATTACAGTAAAAACACCCAAAAACATTCAACACAGAGAGGGTAAATAGCATGTTATTAAACAATGAATGAGTTACCAATGAGATCAAGAAAGATATCAAAAACTTTCTGGAAACAAATGAAAATGAACACACAACAACCCAAAATCTCTGGGACACAGCAAAAGCAGTCCTAAGAGGGAAGTTCATAGCACTACAGGCATACCTCAAAAAAAAAAAACAAATAAACCAACAAACAAAAAACACAAGAAAAATCAGCAATAAACTATTTAACCCTATGACTTAAACAACTAGAAAGAGAACAACAAGAAAAGCTCAGAGTAAGTAGAAGGAAGGAAATAATAAAGATTATTGCAGAAATAAATAACATAGAGACTAAAAAAATAATAAAAATACAAAAAAAATCAATGAAACCAAGAGTTGGTTCTTTGAAAGGATAAACAAAATTGATACACCATTAGCCAGACTCATCAAGAAACAAAGAGAAAGGACCCAAATAAATAAAATCAGAAACGAAAGTGGAGGAGTAATCACTGACACCACAGAAATACAAAGGATTGTAAGAAAATACTATGAACAACTATATGCCAACAAGCTAGACAATGTGGAGGAAACAAATTCCTAGAAAAATACAATCTCCCAAAACTGAATCAGGAAGAATCAAAAAAACCTGAAGAGGCCAATAACAACTGATGAAATAGAAGCAGTAATCAAAAAACTCCTACCAAACAAAAGCTCAGGTCTGGATGGCTTCACAAGGGAGTTTTACCAAACATTCAAAGAAGAACTAACACCTATACTCCTCAATCTATTTCAGAAAATCCAAGAGGAAGGAACACTTCCAAACTTTTTTTATAAGGCTAGCATTATTCCAATTCCAAAATCAGATAAAAGAAAGAGAATTACAGGCCAATATCCCTGATGACATAGATGCTAAAATCTTCAACAAAATATTAGCAAATCGCATCCAGCAATATATTAAAAAGATCATACAGCATGATCAAGTGGGATTTACTTTCAGGAATGCAAGACTGGTATAATATTTGCAAATCAATAAATGTGATATATCACATAAAGAAATTGAAAGAAAAAATCACATGATCATAACAATAGATGCAGAAAAAGCATTTAACAAAATCCAACAACCATTTTTGATAAAAACTCTCAGCAAAGTTGGAATAGACAGAGCATATCTCAACATGATATGACAAACCTACAGCCAACATCATAATCAATGGGCAAAAATTAAATCCATTTCCCCTAAGAACAGGAACAAGACAGGGATGCCCACTTTCACCACTCCTGTTCGACACAGCACTGGAAGTGCTAGTCATAGTGATGGGACAAGAAGAAAAAATAAAAGGCATCCAAATTGGAAAAGAAGGAGTAAAACTGTCATTATTCACAGATGAAATGATATTGTACATAGAAAACCCCAAAGACTCTATCAAAAAACTATTAGACTTAATAAATAAATTTTGCAATATAACAAGATACAACATTAACACCCAGAAATCTCTGGCATTTTTATACATCAATAATGAACTCACAGAAAGAGAAACTTAAAAAAAATCCCATTTGCCATTGCAAAAACAATTAAGATATATAGGAATATACTAAGGAGGTAAAAGACCTGTACTCGGAAAACTACAGGATGTTGAAAAAAGAAATAGAGGAAGACATAAACAAATGGAAGGATATACCGTGTGCATAGATTGGTAGAATTAACATCATTAAAATGTGCATACTACACAAAGCAATCTATAGATTCAATGCAATCTCCATTAAGATAGCAACAGAATATTTCACAGACCTAGAACAAACTCTCCAAAAATTCATCTGGAATAAAATAAAATAAAAGACCACGAATAGCTGCAGCAATCCTGAGAAAGAAGAACAAAGTAGGTGGGGTCTCGATACCAGGTATCAAGCTGTATTACAAAGCCACTGTTCTCAAAACTGCCTGGTACTGGCACAAGAACAGACATATAGATCAATGGAATAGAATAGAGAACCCAGAAATCGACCAAAACCATTATGCTCAATTAATATTTGACAAAGGAGACGAGAACATACAAGACAATCTCTTCAATGAATGGTGTTGGGAAAATTGGACAAATACATGCAAAAAAAATGAAACTAGACCACCAACTTACACTAACAAAAAAATAAACTCAAAATGGATAAAGGACTTAAATATAAGACAGGAAACCATAAAAATACTAGAGGAATCCAAAGGCAGCAAAATCTCAGCCATATGCCAAAACAGTTTCTTCACTGATACCGCTCCTAGGGCAATGGAACTAAAGAGAAAATTAACAAATGAGACTATATCAAAATAAAAAGCTTCTGCATAGCAAAAGAAACCATCAACAAAACAATAAGAAAGCCCACTGAATGGGAGAACATATTTGTCAACGTTATCACCGATAAGGGTTTAATCTCCAACATTTACAGGGAACTCATACAACTTAACAAAAGGAAGATAAACAATCCAATCAAAAAAATGACCTAAATAGACACTTTTTGAAAGAGGACATACAGAAGGCCAAGAGACATATAAAAACATGTTCAAAGCCACAAATCACCTGAGAGATGCAAATCCAAATAACAATGAGGTACCATCTCACACCTGTCAGAATGGCTATCATCAACAAATCAACAGACCACAAGTGCTGGAGAGCATGCGGAGAAAATGGAACCCTCTTGCACTGCTGGTGGGAATGCAGACTGGTTGAACACTGTGGAAAACAGTATGGAGTTTCCTCAAAAAATTAAAAATGGAGCTCCCATTTGACCCATTAATCCCACTCCCACTCCTAGGTATATATCCCACGAAATCAGAAATACCAATCAGAAAGGATATATGCACCCCTATGTTCATAGCAGCACAATTTACCATAGCTAAGATTTGGAAACAGCCTAAGGGCCCATCAGCAGATGTGTGGATTAGAAAATTGTGGTACATGGAATACTATGTGACAATGGAATACTATACTTGTAAAAAAGAAGGAACTCTTACCATTTGCAACAGCATGGATGGACCTGGAGAGCATTATGCTACCAGTGGTCGGCAAACTCATTAGTCAACAGAGCCAAATATCAACAGTACAATGATTGAAATTTCTTTTGAGAGCCAAATTTTTTAAACTTAAACTAAATAGGTAGGTACATTGTTATTAACTTGATTGGGGTACTCCTAAGGCTTAGGAAGAGCCACACTCAAGGGGCCAAAGAGCCGCATGTGACTCTCGAGCCGCAGTTTGCCAACCACGGTGCTAAGTGAAATAAGCCAGTTGGAGAAAGAGAAAGATAAATATCACATGATCTTACTCATTTGTGGAATATAATGAACAATATAAACTGAAGAACAAAAATAAAGCCAGAGAAAAAAATATATTTTAGAATATACCAGAAGTAATCCTATTATTTGCAGATATTCAATACTAGAGGCCCAGTACACAAAAATTTGTGCACTCGGGGGGGCGGGGGGAGGGGGGTCCCCCAGCCCGGCCTGTGCCCTCTCGCAGTCTGGGACTCCTCGGGAGATAACGACCTGCTAGCTTAGGCCTGCTCCCGGGTGGCACAGGGCAGGCCGAATCCCTAAGTGCAGCCCCTGGTCAGGCTCAGAGCAGGGCCAATTGGGGAGTTGGGGCATCGCCCCGTCATGCACAGAGCAGGGTGGATCGGGAGGTTGCGAAGCCACCCTCAGTCACGCTCAGGGTAGGGCCGATTGGGGGGTTGGGGCACCGCCCCCTGTCACACTCAAGGCAGGGTTGATGGGGAGGTTGCGGCGTCACCCCCTGTCACGCACAGAGCAGGGCCAATAAGGGGGGTTGGGGCTCCATACCCTGTCACTCACAGAGTAGGGCCAATAGGGGAGTTGGGGCACCGCCCCCTGTCACACACAGAGCAGGGCGGATCAGGGGGTTGGGGCGCTGCACCCTGTCACACTCAGGGCAGGGCCAATGGGGAGGTTATGGCTCTACCCTGTCACACACAGAGCAAGGCCCGTGGAGGGGTGGCGGGGAGAGGTTGGGGCGCCGCACCCTGTCACACAAAGAGCAGGGCCGATCAGGGGGTTGGTGTGCTGCACCCTGTCAAACACAGAGCCGCAGGGCAATCAGGGGATTGGGGAGCTCCCCCCATCAGGTGCAGAGCAGGGCTGATCAGGGAGTTGGGGTGCCTTCCCCTGTCACGAACAGAGCAGGGCAGATAGGGAGGTTGTGGCCCTGCCCCCTGTCACACACAGAGCTGCAGGGCGATCAGGGGGTTTGGGCGCTGCCCCCTGTCACGCTGATCCCGGTGCCGGGAGCCTCGCTGCTCCTCAGATCCCGGTGCTGGGAGTCATATTACCCTTTTACTATATAGAATAGAGGCCTGGTGCACCAGTGGGGGCTGGCTGGTTTGCCATGAAGGGTGTCCTGGATCAGGGTGGAGGTCCCCACTGGGGTGCCTGGCCAGTCTGGGTGAGGGGCTGAGGGCTGTTTTCCAGCTGGCGAGTGACTAAAGCTTCCAACCGCTCCTTATTTTCTTTTCTTTTTTTTTTTTATTCTGGGCCAGCTTTAGCTCTGAGGCCTCGCTGCTGAAAACATCGATACAAAGTTTCGGTCCACCTGGCTTTCAGTCTGGCTGGTTTCTGGAGTTTTGTTTAGCTTCTTATTTGCAACATATTACATAGTTGCTTAGAGTTGCAGCTGAGAGGTCGGCAAGTGAGGCAGGGAACGTTGGAGTCCGCAGCAAGCAAGCCTCATGCTCGCTTCAGTGCCTGGCTACCGGCCGCCATCTTGGCTGACAGTTAATTTGCATATACTCACTGATTAGCCAATGGGAAGGGTAGCGGTCGTACGCTAATTACCATGTTTCTCTTTTATTAGTGTAGATTGCCTACAACTTTTGTGATATTATACTATGTTAGTACAGTTTTGGTAATATTATATTTAACATTGTTTTTCTTGAAATATTAATGTTTATTGTATGTAACATTATTATATTTAAAATCATTTTTCTTGAAATAAAAAAAAATAACTCAATTAAATTAGTAATTGCTTAGAATCAAACACTTGTTAAGCCCTCAAAGTATAATAGATAACTATGTTGAATAAAGATGATGGGCCTGACTTATAAACATTCTGAGGCTTACATTTTAGCAGGCTCTTATTTCACCATAGTACACCTGGTCAAAGAGCAAGAAGTTTCTCTCTGGAAGACAGTTTTAATGCCATCATTGTATCATGCATCAAGAAGTGAATCTTGAGCCCTGAGTTAAGGTGGAGTCTGCTTTTGAGACTATATCAATATCTTGCTCCTCCTTAAACTTTTACCTACTAATTTTACTCACTAAATTTATTGTTCCATACTTCCGTTTAATCAATTATAGGATCCAGTGAATTTAAAATCCTTTGACTAAATAATTAGAAATCTCTTCAGGTAAATGTACTAGCCTGACATCGTATAAAAATTTAGGTAAAAATGTGCACAATTTTGATAAAGCCCAAGGCATTTTTCTCTTACTCAGGTGTTTTAGTTAAAAACAAATAAATGGTTTTTGCCTAAATCAAGCATGTCAAACTCGAGGCCCATGGGCCATATGTGGCCCACAATGAATACTTTTGCAGTCTAGCCAATATAAGGGCATGTAAGCAACATTTTAATAAAAATTTATAATTTAATTTTTACAATATCCTGTTATACATAATTATTAATAACAAACTACAACATTCACTAATGACTGATTACTATAATCGTGTTGCATTAATTTCCCTTACACACCTTATGTGCAGGCGCACCATTTCTCTCCACTAATACTAGCAGCAAACATTTTAGCAGCTGATCACCACATCATTAGTCTTGGACTGACTTGTTTGGTGTGCGCAACAGAAATTTTGCTTTCGGAGAACAAGAAAAATAGGTTTATTTGCGTTACGCTTATTAATTTGTGCAGTTATTCAGTGTCTGGTAAGTTAATGTTCAAGAAAAAAATATTAATTTTTATTAATATGTTCTATTTCTTATGTTACGATTACTCATATTTCAGCCCTTTGTATTCAGCATGTCTCTATCAAAATAAACCTATGTTTCTATGAAAATTGAAGCTTTTGCTTTTTGACGGCCCACATAAACTTAAACCTTGTTTATTTGACCCGAGTTAGCCTTTGAGTTTGACATGCTTGGCCTAAATTATTCAGGTAATTAGAGTTGAATGACCCAGATGTAGCATTATATGTTTGGCCAGTATTTCAAAGATAAATTTTAGTATCAATTATAATATCTTTTTATGATCCAAAAATAATTTCTTCTGTGATAATGTGCTACTATAGTGAATAATCAAACTGGTTAAACTACTTTCTCTGATACAATTTAAAAAGAGCTATTGAAAAATCTTTAGTTCAAAAAATAAAAAGAAAGAAAAATCTTTAGTTCCAATTCTAGGCCAGAAGAATGTCTGTCTGGGGAGAAGAAAGATCATTAAAACTTATTCCCACTGACATTCTCCAGAAATTGTTTTAGAACATCATATACATTTAAAACTTCTTAGAAACTCTTGAGCCCTAGCTGATTTGTCTCAGTGGATAGAGTGTTGGCCTGTGGACTGAATGGCCCTAGATTAAATTCCAGTTAAGGACACATACCTTGGTTGGAAGTTTAACCCCAAGCATGTGCAGGAGGCAACCAATCGATGTGTCTCTTTCACATTGATGTTTCTCTCTGTGTCTCTTCCCCTCCTTTCTATTTTCTCTAAAAATCAATAGAAAAATGTCCTTGGGTGAGGATTAGCAACAACAACAAAAAAGAAAACTCTATAAAATGGGGAGTCAATATTATAAGTTAGATTAAATAAGAGAGGTTAATTAAAATCAACCGTTAGGAAAGAATATTACTGGTGTAATTTGATTCAATTTTTAAAACATTTGTAGACTTCATGTTTTATCACCTAAGGAAAAAATGAAATGGAGAAAGTTTACATAGAAGGCCAAAGGTTATGTACAAAATTTTCCATGAGATTAACATGCATCAATCCTTTGAAAACCTCACCATTTGCACTACATTGGACACACAGCTTTGGTTGAGTCAGTATAGGATAAGACTGAAAACTTAGCAAAATCCTTACAAGTTCATAAAACTATTGTCTATAAACCTACTACTAACCGTTAATAAGTAGCATAGAGGGATTGGTGAAATTAAGTGGAAAATGCACATAATCCTATATAAAAATAATATGCAAATTGACCCTAAAGATGGAATGACCTGGAACAACAGGTCGCTATAATGTGCACTGACCACCAGGGGGCAGATGCTCAACGCAGAAGCTGCCCCCTGGTGGTCAGTGCGCTCCCATAGAGGGGTCTCCGCCCAGCCACAAACGGGGCTAACAGCTGTGAGCGCAGTGGCGGTGGCGGGAGCCTCTCCCACCTCCTCGGCAGCACTAAGGATGCCCAACTGCAGCTTAGGCCCACTCCCCTGGCTGTTGGACATCCCCTGAGGGCTCCCAGGCTGCCAGAGGGATGTCTGACTGCCAGCTTAGGCACCATCCCCCAGGGAGCGGGCCTAAGCTGGCAGGTGGACATCCCCCGAGGGGTACTGGACTGCAAGTGGGTGCAGGCTGGGCTTAGGGACCCTTCTGATGCATGAATTTTCATGCACTGGGCCTCTAGTGTGTACATAAAAAGCAAAAACCTAGGTGAAAGGCATAGCCTCGTGTTTGGAATAGCATTAGGGGGACATCCAAGGAGTTTAAAACATTACACTTGACTGCGTCCAACGCTAAGTGCTCTGGGATATTTCTGTTAAATGCAAGGTCATCTGGACAACTCAGGGAACTGGAAGATTGGGAAGAAAGTCACTGCTACTAAATTTTTTTCATGACCTAGGACAGTGATGGCGAACCTATGACACGCGTGTCAGAGGTGACATGTGAACTCATTTTTTTGGTTGATTTTTCTTTGTTAAATGGCATTTAAATATATAAAATAAATATCAAAAATATAAATCTTTGTTTTTCTATGGTTGCAAATATCAAAAAATTTCTATATGTGACACAGCACCAGAGTTAAGCTAGGGTTTCCAAAATGCTGACACGCCGAGTTCAAACGGTTCGCCATCACTGACCTAGGATATGTCACTACTCTCTGCACCTAAGTTCTTAAACTCCCCGTGTATAAAATCAAGCTTGTGATGCCAACTTGCTTCTCAATGTTGTTGTGAAGGTTATTCAATAAGAGGCACAGCATTTTAAAACAACGAAATGGGATCCTTTGTAATAAAGTCAAATGTCAGTATCTGTTCCCAAGAGATATGGTAGATTTCCTCTTTTGGAGACTTTATGAAGTCATTTGTTCTGAAAGTTTGTAACATCCCCAGGTCTGAAAGGAGAATATCAGATTAAATTTTTTGACATCCTTTACAGCTTTATTCTCTTATAGATGAAATGCTGCTTTCATGTTACAATTTTCAGTGAGGTTTGATGAGTGCTACGTGCTCTACCACCCACCCTTGCCTTTCCAAAGCATTCTCCAGATTGCAGCCACAGTGATCTTAACAAAGCACAGATGTAGGAATGTCAGAGACACACGCCTTTTAAAGCCCTTGAATGCCTTTCCTTTATGTTTAGGAAAAGAACAGAACATCTTCACGGTCCACAAAATGTACTATGGTCAAAACCTATTATGATCTGACACCTACCTTCATTCCCTCGTCCTCCCAAATTCTCTCCACTTGTCTTCTCTCAGTATCTCCTCACCATGCTCCCTCCCACCCCAGGCCCTGAGTCTGCACACACTTTCTATCCTCTCTAAGTTCATAGCTACTCATTTTTTTTGTTGTTGTCACTTCCTAAAAAGGCCTAATCGAAGTGCTTTTCACTTAGATTCCACTTATTATTGTTGCAATTTACATTTTTGTGTGTAGTTATTTCATTGCTGTCTATATCCCTCATGAGATTGTGAACATCTCAGGAATCTTGACACATTGGAATCATGTTGTGTCCCAGGGCCTACACAGTGCCTGACCCAAAGAAGGCTGTTAATACATTTTTGTTGAATGAATAGCATTTACTTATATCATTGCTATTTTCCGTTTCACTGGAGGCAGTTATAAGGAAGATGCTCCTTTTTTGCATCACCTCTGTACACGCCACAAATGAACAAAGCAATGTGCTGGTTTTGTCAGCACATACAGTAAAATTGGATCAATACCGAGATTAGCATGGCCCCAGCACAAGGATGACATGCAGATAAGCAAAGCAAAATATTGATAATGATGCTGATAGCTTTGCAAGACCTTTTTTCAATAAGAAATCTTTTTAAAAAACCAACTTCCTGAAAAAAAAACACCAACTTCCTGCCCTGCCAGCATGGCTCAGTGGTTGAGTGTCAATCTATGAACCAGAAGGTTTCGGTTTGATTCAGGACTGGGCACATGCCCAAGTTGCAGGCTCGATCGCCAGTAGGGGTGCATGTGGGAGGCAGCCTAGATGTTTATCTCTCATTATTGATGTTTCTATCTCTCTCTCCCTCTCTCTTCCTCTCTGAAATCAATAAAAATATTTTTAAATAAAGAAATAAAAATAAGTAAATAAAAAACCAACTTCTTTCGAGCCTGGCCTCTTTATTGAGAACACAAGTTGGCCTTGATCTTAGCAAGGAATAGAAATGCAGTGGTGACTGGCAGCCATTGTGGAAACGCATTAGTAGGTCTCAGGGTTGCCCCTCAAAGGACAGCAGCCCAGCCTGCTAAAAGGTCTAACCTAGTTTTCCATCATTTTATATTATGTGCTGATGTTTTCCTCTACCCACTTTAATCCTCTTGTGGGATAACGCTAATCATTTTAGCTTCCTATTGCTCAAGCCCTGGGGGTAGCATGTTTCTTTAAGGGCAACAGAAAACAGCTAAAATTGTTATCAAAAGTATCCTGGGTGGAATATGATTCCTATTTCTATGAAAATAAAGCCTGCTCTTAACTGATGGCACATCTTTCAAAAATAAATCTATTAAGAAGGAAACAAACTTCTGAGTGAGCCCACCTCTTAGGGGAAATATTTGGACTACATGAATTAAAAGTCTTCAGAGCAGCTCTCTGAAGTAGAATAAAGACAAAAGCAAAAGTGTATTGGTTCAAGCCCCAAATGCCTGGGAGGAAGAAATCATGGATTCTCTTTGAGGTCAGAAAGGATTCATTCTACCCTTAAGCAAGGTGAATTCTTTGGGTCTCTGTTATTCTCTTTAACAGTATAGATATTTATTCTTTCATCCTCTATTTCAGCCTGTGGTCCTTCTTCCTCATATTTATTTCTATTTTTCCCAGCTTTATTGAGATAGCATTAACATATCACATATGTATGTTTAAGGGGTACAATGTGATGATTTGATATACATATATATTGCAAAATGATTACCATAATATGGCTAGTTAATACCTTCATTCCTTCACATAATCATCATTGTGTGTGGGGGGGGGGGGGGGGGGAGTCAGAACATTTAAGATCTACTTTCTTAATAACTTTCAAGTATATATACAGTATTATTAACTATAGTCACCGTGCTGTACATTAAATCCTAGAACTTATTCATCTTATAGCTGAAAGGTTGTGCCTTTTGATAAACATCTCCCCATTTCTCCCATTTTTCAGCACCTAGCAACCACCATTCTACTCTACTTTTTTGAGTTCAGCTTTTTTTTATTCCACATGTATGTGAGAGCATGCAGTTGTTTTTCTCTGCCTGAATTATGCCACTTAGCATAATGCCCATGATATTGCATATAATAGGACTTCCTGCTTTTTATGGCTGAATAATATTCCATTGTATAAATATGTACCACACTTTCTTTATCCATTCATTTGTTGATAGGCCCTTATGCTGTTCCCATGACATGGCTATTGTGAATAATGCTGCAATGAACTGGGGATTCAGATATCTTTTTGAAATAGTCATTAAATTTCTTTTGGGTATACACCCAGAAGTTAATGCTATCTCAATAAAGCTCTCAATAAAGCTGTTAAATGTTAGTACATCTTTAAAAAAGTAAGTCTATTAAAAAGGAAACAAATAGTTCTATTTTTAATTTTTTGAGGAACCTTCATACTACTTCCACCAAGGTATGAGTTCTCTTTTCTCCACATTCTCACCTACTCATGTTATCTCATCTTTTTATAATAACCACTAGTGGCCCAGTGCATAAAATTCGTGCACTGGGGAGGGGGGTGTCCCTCAGCTTAGCTTGCACCCTCTCATATCTGGGACCCCTCGGGGATGTCAAACCGGCAGTCAGACATCCCTCTCACAATCTGGGACCGCTGGCTCCTAACCACTCACCTGCCTGCCTGCCTGATCGCCCCTAACCACTCTGCCTGACAGCCTGTTTGCCCCCAACTGCCTCCCCTGCTGGCCTTCTTACCCTCAACTGCCCCCCCTGCCAGCCTGCTCACCTCCAACAGCCCCCCCCCCCCGCTGGTCTGATCGCCCCCAACTGCCCTCCCCTCCTGGCCTGATCACCCCTAACCACCTCTGCCTCAGCCCACCACCATGGCTTTGTCCAGAGGATGTTCGTAAGGTCTCCCAGAAGGGGTCCCAGTCTAATTAGCATGTTACCCTTTTATTAGCATAGATAGAGGCCTGGTGCATGGGTGGGAGCCAGCTGGTCTGCCCTGAAGGGGGTCCTGGATCAGGGTAGGGGTCCCCTTTGGGGAGGGGCCAGCCTGGGCGATAGGCCTGGGGCGGTTGCGGGCCGGCCACACCCTCATCAGGGTGGGGTTCCCTACTGGGGGGTATAGCCAGCTTGTGCGAGGGGTTGAGGGCTGTTTGGGGGTGGTTTGCAGGCCAGCCAAGCCCCCAGCTTTGCCCAAAGGACATCCAGAAGGTCTTCAGAAGGTCTCCCGGTCTAATTAGCATATTACTCTTTTATTAGTATAGATTCTAAAAGTTGTGAGGTGATGTCTCTGTGGTTTTAATTTTTCATTTCCATGATGATTAGTAACACTAAGCATCTTTTCATGCATCTGTTGGCTATTTGCTTGTCTTCTTTGGAAAACTGGCTATTCAGTTCTTTTGCCCATTTTTTAGATTGGATTGGTTTTTTTGTTTGTTGTGTGTGTTTATGTGTGTGTGTGTTGTTTTTGCTGTTTAGTTGTTTTGGACATTAACCCCTTATCAGATAGATGGTTGCAAATATTTGCTCCCATTCCTTAGGTTGCCTTTTTATTTTGCCTTATTCTTTTGCTGTGCTAAAGCTTTTTAGTTTGATGCAGTCCTACTGTTTATTTTTGGTTTTGTTGCTTACACTTTTGGTGTCATATCCAAAAAAATACATAAATCTTGCTAAGGCCAATGTTAAAGAGCTTCTTCCCTATATTTTCTTTTAGGAATTTTAGAGTTCCAAATCTTCCATTGTAGTCTTTGATACATTTTGACTTAAATTTGTGAATGGGGTAAAATATGGTCCAATTTTATTTTTCTGCATGTACTTATCCCGTTTTCTGAGCACCATTTTTTGAAAAGACTATCCTTTCCTCATTAAGTCTTCTTGGCTCCCTTGTCAAATATTAGTTAACCCAATATTTTGTGCTTATTTCTGGAGCCTCGTTTCCGTTCCATTGGTCTATGTGTTCCATTGGTCCCTGTGGCAAGGTCCACAAATTGGTAAATTATGTCCAGAAACAACTCCCATTAATATTTATTTAAAAATTGTCAGCCAGAAACCACCAATTACCCAAGAGAATCTTTAACATGAAATACAGAAACTGAATAAACAGAAAACACAGAGAAAAGAGAGATAAGGGAGGAAACAAAAGAAAACTCTAAAACATTTACATCAATTTTGTTAAAAAGAGAAGAGAAGATGCTGCAACAATCTGAAAAGAAATACAGCACCCAGGAAACAGCCAAAAAATGTTTTGCTAAAAAAGAAGAAAATTAAAAGTCCGATACTAAAATAAACCTTTCAACATGTAAGAAAGGCAAAACTTTTTCTCTACCCACTTAGGATCTCCTGCTAGGCATGAAAATTAATTTGACATAAATAGACTAACAGGAGAAAAGCATACAAACTTATTTTTACATGTACATTGAAGACTTCACAGAAAAATAAACACTCAAAAAGTGGTTAGGCCAAGTGCTAATAATATACTAGGTTGCATAAATAATGGTAATTGTGAAAAGGTTACTGAAATGTATAAGGAGGCTAAAGGAGATAATAGTTATTAACAAGGTTTATTTGTAAAGGTTGTTTTCAAAGATTGTTTATTTGTAAAGGTGTGTGTATGTATTAGCACCAAGGATATAGATTGGTTAGTATTTGTAAGATAGCAAAACTCTTCTTCTTCCATAGTATGAAATAGAAAGTGCCTAAAAGTTTAAAAACCAAGTAATCAATTCAAGAAGCATGACATTTTGAAATATGGAGGTGAATACCAGAAGAAATAGCCTGAAGAGTTAAAAGTGGTTGCCTCTGAGTAGCAGGAATGGGGATTTTTTTATTATAGGCCAAGTAATAGCTTTATTTTTAAATTATATCTAGTTATTACTTTAATAATAATTCTACTTAAATGTCAATGAGTACGCAGACGTACAATAGTCTGCAAAGAAGTTTACCAGTTCTGTCCAGGTCTTCCTGAGTAACATTCCGATCATGCTAAATATATAAACTTGAACTTTTAGTCCTCAGCTTTGCAGAACTAAATCCTTAATTTCACCTGCACATAGCAGGTTCATCTCTAGGAGAAGCAGTGAAATTCACTGAGTCACTGTCCTGAGATGAGGTATAATAATTTAGGATAAGACCGCAATACACTGGTAGCCAGCATGCTTATGCCTGTAAAAATGGCACATTCCTTTCCTTTGGTAAAGCAACGTAGTTAAGTGAAAATCACTGATTTACAGTAAGAAAATGATTTAGAAAGTCCAGAAGTCCATGTAATCATCTGAAAATCTCCCTCTAGAGCAGTGATGGCAAACTTTTTGAGCTCGGCGTGTCAGCATTTTGAAAACCCTAACTTAACTCTGGTGCTGTGTCACATATAGAAATGTTTTGATACTTGCAACCATAGTAAAACAAAGATTTATATTTTTGATATTTATTTTATATATTTAAATGCCATTTCACAAAGAAAAATCAACCAAAAAAATGAGTTTGCGTGTCACCTCTGACACGCATGTCATAGGTTCGCCATCACTGCTCTAGAGACTGATCTAGGAAACCACAAAGTTAAAAGATTGTTTGGAACCAAAAAAAAAAAAATTCAATGAATTGAATATTTAATGGCTTCATCCTAAACTATTAGATTGGTTCTGCAAGGCAGTGTTATTAGCCACTGCCTTGGATCTTCAGAATATTCTCTTATTCTAAGAATAAGAAACTGATACTCAGATAATTAAATAGTTTCCCTCAGGTCCTACAGCTAGCTGGGATTTGAAAATGTGTGTCTGATTCATAATATGTCTATTGTGCCACATTATCCTCCCAAAATAACCAATGGCATGGGTGATCCAAAGACCCACTCTTCTTACCTTAGCACTTACTTTCCTTTTTTGCCATAAATAGTCCTTTAGCAAAGGACTATTTAAATATGGAGAGTTAAAGCTAGAAGAAAACAAGGGTGATAAATATTTAATGGAGGCCCACTATGTAAGACTCTGTACTCGCAATTTTTCTATTCTTATCTATTTTTAAGTTTGTTTATTAAGTGCATTTACTTGTCTTTATCTACTTTACATATTATTGTTTATTACACATCTACAGTGGTTAGCAAACAGCGTGTAATAAAGGTTACAGGTTATTTTGTATTATTAAACCAGAAATGGAAATTTCCATTGCCATATTTCAGAAATTTGTTGGCATTTGTACTTCTGTAAAGTTAATTGCATAAAAACACGTCCAAAAAGTCTAATGCATCTCCAGTGAGTAATGCCACAGTCGTTTCAGAAAATGAAAATGGAAGTAATAATGCATTATATTCTGTTACCACCGTGGCTCTAAAGCCAGATTTTAATGAGCCCAACTCTATCATCTGCCTGAGCATTTATCGACCTCAAGAGGGGAACTCAATGGCTTCAGGCTAGAAGCACAGCAGAATGTCTCTCATTCCTGCAAGAATAGGGCTGGGTATGGCTGCTCTGCGGGTAAGCTCATCAATTGTGCCACTTGCAGGGGGCACTGCCCAGGGCAGGAGTAGGGCTGGCCAAGTTTGCCACTAGACATTAAGAGGTGTATAAAATGCATCCACTTTTCCCCATTTCATTGTGAAGAAATGGAAAAGAAAACAGTAGCCAACTACCTACTACACTGTCAGTATAGATAAGCAACCTTACAAACATTTATAATATTTTTCTTGTGGAAATCCATCTGTATACCTGGGAGTATGGGCAAAAGGAAGCAAGAAGATGAAAAAAATAAAAATTAAGATGGTTCCAGAAATTCCACCTGCTTTCTCTCTCAATATGTTGAATGGGTGCCCAGGATGAGTAAAAGTAAGAGACATAAATCTGTTCTCTCAGTTTATCTCAGTTCCTCTGAGCTTCTCATAGTGTGAGAATCAGATGCACTAAAATAAAATTCTGGTACTCAGACATAGAAGACAGTTTTCTTACAACATGGCCTCTAAATAGAAGCCAACTCCTTCGTCTGGTGTTCAACTGAAGAACAAGTAACTTGTTCCAAAGCTGGAAGAAAAACTAGCTGAGCTGAATTCAGCTGCGAGACAGTGTGGTGGTGTCAAACTTGGCATCATCCTAAAGGAGTTTTGGTAGTAACTTTGACTATAGGTAGTTTTTTTTTTTCTTACTGGCTTGAGACTCCAACCCCTGTTTATGGCAAGATCAAATGCAGTTATACCAGGTTCTAAGCCAGGGGTGGGGAACCTTTTTTCTGCCAAGAGCCATTTGGATATTTATAACATCATTCACAGGCCATAAAAAATTATTAACTTAAAAATTAGGCTGCTATATTTGGTCAAACATTTCATTAACTCACCCCTAATGCCAAATGATTTCCCGGGCCCTGTATGGCCTGCCGGCCAGATGTTCCCCATCCTAGGGCAAGCCATAATTGCCAGGCTAGTCAAGTAACTGATGAATCAGTAAGATTTTAAGATGCTATAGGACAAAAGTCAGGTGAATATCAGCTATTCTAGAGTGTGCCTACAACACCATAGCTCTGAGGCTCACTCACTCCAAAGACCTGGAGTTCTATGCAGTCAATAGAGAACAGAAGATAATTCCAAGAAAGGATTCAGATATAATTCTTATTAAAAATAGGACTAAAAGTGTCACGTATCTGATATTAAACTTGGCAGTACTATATTTTAACTTGTGCTATAAAGTCAATGTCTCTTTCTTAGTATCTTAAATATTCCCTAACTTAAAATAGTTGTGTAGTAGCATGATCTGAAGAGTCTTTGGTTATTTCTGAGCCCTTGGTACTGGTTTAAAGGGGCAAGAGAGCTAGTCTATAACTATATATTTGCTATCTTATCTATAGCTCAAGATGTGTAATTCAGCACTGTGGGAACCTGCTTTTGTTCTGGGATACATTTGTAGTATATACATCCTCTTGGCCAAGCAGATGTAAGTCAAATGATTGCTCGGGATCTTTGGGATTGCTCCCGATAGTGGTGATTTAATACAAGTGCAAGTACATTAAACTGGAATAATAAGTATTTTGTTTCATAATGTAAAAGACATTCTTGTGGTAAAAAAAAAAAAAAAAAAACACCAAAAAAAGCAAAGAAAGATATATCTTACTATATACCTAGTAGAATGGCAAAAAAAGAAAAACAAATAAAAAACCCAAGTTATATCAGGTATTATCAGAGGAGTTTCTGCAACTCTCATAGATCACTAGTAAGAATGTAAAATGTAGGATGGCCACTCTGTAAAGCAGTTTGGTAGTTTCTAGTAACATTGAACATATACTTACCATATAACCCAGCAATTCCATTCATGGGTATTTGGCCAAAAGAAATGAAAACTTACGTTCACACAAAACTTGTACATGAGTTTTATAGCAGCGTTATTCATAATTACCCAAGAATGGAAATAACCCCATGTCCTTTTTCAGCCAGTGAACAGATACTAGTAGAGTGTGTACCTACATGTGGTGGAATACTACTCAGCAATGAGAAGGAATGAACTATGCACCAGCAGGAATAAATCTCAAATGCATTATGTAAATTGCAAGAAATAGACTCAAAATTTAATACTATATAGTTCCAATTGTATGACATTCTGGAAAATGCAAAACTTTTGGGTCAGAAAACAAATCAGTAATTGACAAGGGTTAGCCCTGGGGGCAGGGTTTGACTACAAAGGGGCAGCTCAGGGAAATTTTTCGTATAAGGGCACTTCTCTGGATCTGACTGTGGTGCTGGCTATATGCCTATGCATTTATTAGAACTTATATAAGTGTACAGAAAAAAAGTGAATTAAACATTTGCAAACATGTACAGTTCCACAGAAAGGTTTGTTTAAAATCAAGTGCCTGGCAGATTCCCCTAGCTGGTCAGCAGTCTAAATTTAGGTTAAAAGGTTGAAGTCGTTATGAGATAAGGATGAGGAGACAAGAAATGTGGTAACTGGGCCCAAGGAAAGTCTTGTTGGAAGGGAATTCTCTGTGACACAATCTAGGCATGACTGCAGTCATGAAAAATGGAAGCATTTCAGTACTCGAATATCAGCTGCAATTTATTTTAAAAAATCTTTTCAGAACTGTGCATTGATTTTCATCTCTGGAATGCATGCATGGAAAGAATCTTCTATTTAACAAATGTGCAGAGATAGTTAGCAAAACAAAATGTGCTCAAAATTGATTTTAATTGAACTTTGCATATTCCCCAGCATTCCATACAGCTGTTTCATATAAAAAGAATTTCTAATAAAAATATTTTATAAATATAATATATTCACAGAAATAGGCCAAATATTTAATTCTAAAAAAGATGTTCTCCTCCTCTCTCACCATATGGGTAGTCCTGTAAGTCACTGGGGGACAACTTGCATATCTAATAAGAGGTGACTATTAGGAAGTGGATTTCAGATGGGGACAGAATCTGGGAGACCAGCACAGCTAGACTAATGTTGACTAATTAGGTGGGTGCCTGACCCTCATGGCTCAGTGGTTGAGCATCAACCTATGAACCAGGAGGTCACGGTTTGATTCCCAGTCAGGGCACATGCCCAGATTGCAGGCTTGATCCCCAGTGTGGGGCATGCAGGAGGCAGCCAGTCAATGATTTTCTCTCATCATTGATGTTTCTATCTCTCTCTCCCTCTCCCTTCCTCTCTGAAATCAATAAAAGTATATTTAAAAGAAGTAATTATTCAAGGTGGGCGAAGAACCAGAAGCATGAAAGGCAGCTTAGAGATCATCTAAGGATCCCTCTCATTTTACAGATGAGAAAAACTGGGACCCAGAGATATGAAGTGACTTGCCAAAAGTCACAGAATTAAGAAATTGCTTAATCTAGATTTCTGCCTCAAAGAACAGTGTTTGTTTTGTTGGTGTGTTTTTCCCCCTAAAATGTATGATTTGCTGTTCTTTCTTAAGCTGGGGATATAAATCTAAATGTACAATTTAAACACTCTATGATACAGTGGGGGAAAATATGTATATTTGGAAATTAAATTGGCAAGATGCAATCCTTTCTAAATAGTATGTTGTTACTGATAACTATAATTTTGTAATTTTCAGAACTCAGCCAAACTTTTTTTGAGTTCATTATTAGTGCTCAGACAAGCTGATTCTGTCTCTCCCACCTCCTATGTCTGGAAAGTTATATCAGCACTGAAACCAGACTGAAGGCATGGGCTCTATGTCACATTCGCTTACAGAAACATATAGCAGGCTCTTCTGTTGAGTCACTTTTGGTTTGCTCCTAAGAAGGTTTGCCCTCTGACCTCAACCTGTTCAATTAATTGTATAACCAAATCTCAATTCTTGATATACGTTTATTATATATCACACACACAAAAAAAAATGTGTATTGTTCCTGGAAAGAGGACAAAGTCCCAACAAATGGGATAAAGGGTTAAGGCCAGAGATAGCTTTGTCATGTGGATGCTGACCTTCTGCCTTCAACCTGTGGTTCTTGAGCAACTGTTGAGTGATTATTGAAGATGAGAGAGACAGACAGAGACCCAGTTCAACTAAAAAGTAATAATGGATTTTTTTTTCCAGTTAGTTGAATACTGAAAACTGCAACTATTAGTTACAGGACATTGTATAGAAAGGTTTGCAATATATCATTTTGGTTCATTGACCAAATGAATGAATCTTTGACCATACAATTTTGTTGCTGTTATTCATGGGCATATATATATGAGTGGCCAGATTATTATGACCACCTGACATTTTTAGGCAAATTATCTATAATTTCACGCTGAAGTTGCTAGAGGGCCAGACCATTATAAATAGGGAAGCAGGTTGTTTACCACAACAGTAGAAGTGATTTTTTTTCTGAAGATATGGGTAAACAACACAATTTAACAGCCTTTGAACGTGGGATATATTTGAACGTGAGTGGCCAGATTATTATGACCACCCCATCAGTACTTCGTTGGGCCACCTTTTGCCTTCAATACTGTGGCGATTCTTCTTGGCATTGACTCCACGAGATGTTGAAAGGTGATGCGAGGAATCTGACACCATGCCTGATGAATAGCACTGTCCAGTTCTGTGAGATTTGATGGTTGTGGAACCTGCTGCCTGATGGCTCTTTTAACTTCGTCCCACAAATGCTCAATTGGATTGAGATCTGGTGATTGTGGGGGCCACCTAAGCAAGGTAAAGTCTCCCTCATGTTCTTGAAACCACTCCTGCACAATATGAGCACTGTGGCATGATGCATTGTCTTGTTGGAAGAAGCCATCTCCATTGGGATACGTCATCAACATGATAGGATGAACTTGATCAGCAATTATACTTAGGTATGTTGTGCTATTCAGACGTTGTTCCACACGAATTAAAGGGCCCAAATCATGCCAGGAAAATATGCCCCAAACCATAACACTGCCCCCACCAGCTTGAAGGGTTGTACTCATGCATGTAGGGTGCATGCTTTCATGCTGTTTCCGCCAAATTCTCACTCTGCCATCTGTATGATGCAACTGGAAACGTGATTCATTGGACCACATAACTTTTTCCAATGCTCAACTGTCTCATCCTTGGAGACATTTTATCTTGGTAACTGTAGACAGCAAAGGTGTTCGAACAGGCCTTTGCCTTCCATATCCCATACAATGTAGTGTACAGCTAATTTGCCTACAAACGTCAGGTGGTCATAATAATCTGGCCATTCTGTGTGTGTGTGGTGTGTGTGTGTGTGTGTGTGTGTGTGTGTGTGTTTGTGTGTGTGTGTATATATATATATATATATATATATATACATACATACTAGGGGGCCGGTGCACAAAATTCATGCACTGGGGGGGGGGGGTCCCTCAGCCCAGTCTGCCCCCTATCACATACTGGGAGCCCTCAGGGGATGTCCTAGTGATGGCTTAGGCCCACTCCCTGCTCCCCTTGGGGATAGGGCCTAAGCCACAGTCTGGCCTCCCTTTGTGGGAGGTGACTGGGCTGATCAGGGGAAGGCACTAGCCCCATCACCCCGCTGCTGTAGCCACTGCCAGTCACCACAGCCAGCAAGGTTTTTTCATCAACACGGACTCCAGTCCTTTCACCATGAAAAAATGACAACTTTCTTTAGGCATTTTCAAGATGTGTCTTTCATATAATAATAATTTCTTTATTTTTTTTTTATCCTCACCTTAGGATATTTTTCCATTGATTTTTAGAGAATGTGGAAGAGAAAGGGAAAGACAGAGAGAAACATCAAAGTGAGAGAAACACTTTGATTGGTTGCCTCCTGCATGAGCCTTGACCTGGGCCCCGGCCAGGGAGGAGTCTGCAACCTAGGTACATGCCCTTGGTCAGAATTGAACTCAGACCCTGCCATCAGCAGGCCAAGGCATTATCCACTGAGCCAAACCAGCTAGGGCAGGATATGACATTTCTTAGCCCTCCAGCAGCGGACCTTCGTTTTTTTTGCCAGGAGTGTGTTGAAAAACCCTAGATCACCTTTTTGGATTCTTATTACCCAAGTTACTAAGAATATTACCAGTGGCATACAGGGAGCTTAACCAATGAGCAGTCAGAAAAGGTGTTTCCTCTGTAGTTCACACCAATCACCGGCTTGCCCCCCCCAACCCCCCACCCCAGGCCTGACGCCTCTGGCCCAGGCTTCAGGCCTGGGCAGGGGACCCCCATCTCCCCCCCCGATCACCGGCTCTGCCCTCGCCCAGGCCTGACGCCTCGGCCAGAGGCATGACCCCCATCACCCTCCGATCACCAGATCGGCCCCTTGCCCAGGCCTGACGCTTCTGCTAGAGGTGTCAGGCCTGGGCAGGGGACCCCCATCTCCCCCAATCACCAGCTTCTGGGGCTTCTGGGGCCGGCCTGCGGCCCGGGATGGCGGCTCCCACTGGCAGCTATGCTGTCCCGCCCTGCCTGCAGTATGCAATTTAACCGCCATCTTTGTTGGAGGTTAATTTGCATATCATGCTGATTAGCCAATGGGAGGTGTAGTGAAGGTATGGTCAATTACCATGTTTGTCTATTATTAGATAGGATATATATGTATATATTTCAGAGAGAGAGAGAGAGAGAGAGAGAGAGACATCAATGATGAGAGAAAATCATTGATCAGCTGCCTCCTGCACACCACCCACTGGGGATCAAGCCCACAACCCAGGAATGTGCCCTGACCAGGAATCAAACCACTATCTCATGGTTCATTAGTCGATGTTCAACCACTGAGTCATGCTGGCCTGGGCTGTTCTTGAAGATTTGCAGGGACCAAGGAGCATGTTTGGGCCTTTATACATGCTCTTTGGTCCCTGTAAATCTGCAAGAACAGAGTATCATTCAAGGACCAGTCACGTGATAGCAAATTAGCAGCATCATATCTTTCCAGAATTATCCATTAACCATCCCTTGAGCAAGCACAGGAAAGTCCAATCTGTTAGGTACTTAAATAAAATCAACATCAGAAAAAATGTCACTTTTTTTTGTTCCTTCTTTGCTCCTAACTCCACACAAACATGTTACAAAATTACTGCTGAAACTTCAACATATAAGCAATAATTAAACATGATGAATGATGTTGTTTTATGAAATTAATCATCAATGGTAGATTTAGTAGTAGAAGGGGGGAAGCAAAGCTCAGGTTCTGAGATGTTCTTATACTTTGTGTAATTTATATTGTCTGTCTCCTCACAGTAGAATTTAACATCACAAAAACAGCTTCCTTTTCTTGTTCACTACCGTATCTCTGGGGTCTAACAATAATTGACCTTTGTTTATATAGAAGGAATGAACTGATCAATTAATAGAACAGAAATCTTGGATCAAGAGAGACTTCAGGTGTTTATTAAATCTCCATAAAAAAGATAATAAATATAAAATATTTTTTGAAAAGTTTAACGAATATACAAATGAAAAATATTTTAAATATTGTCATTTCAGATTGAGCATATTCACTTTGGGACACATTGTCTGCACTCCATTTGCTTTAAGACACCAGTGATACTCATCTGGGCCAATAATTTTAATGCTCATTACATCACTTCAAGTATTAGTAATTCTAAATATGAAATCTCATGACAGCTTGACAGAAGGCCACATATAAATGTGTCTGAATTATACATGCAAACAAACCTGAATGAATACAAAGGCAAAGATCTTTTCTCAGAGGGCAAGAAGAAAATTCATACCAGTTTATCATTTAATACTTTGGCAAAAGCTTTTGCTCAAAGATTTTTAATGTTCCTTTCAGTATTCAATCAAACAACTGTCTGAAGAGGATGTTGTGATTTGGGTAATAATTTTCTCGAACACATTTACATCCCTAATTTCTTTTTGAACCAAATCAATCAACATGCCATTTGGGATGCACCTGGAGGCAACTTGTTTGAGTTGGTGATGGTTTTATTTATTTATTTATTTATTTATTTATTTATTTATTTATTTATTTATTTATTCTGAAAAGTGAGAACTACTCAGCATCCATCTGCACTTGAACTGCCTGTAAATATCTCCCAAAACCCTAAGAGGGAGAACAAAGGAAACAGCCATTTTCATTCAGTACTTTGTGAATTTCTGTATTTCACAGGCTGAGGAAGAGAATAGAGAATGCACTCAACACTTTTCAGGGTCACTCTCTGACATAAAGAGGAGAGTTTTTCAGGCTGTTTTTCACATTCTAAGTGCTTTTCCTTTCTGTCGGCCAATGTCACCTGACAGCCATGTTTGCACACGGGGCCATCTTATAGGAGTTTCTCCTGATTTTTCATTCAACTGGCAAGTGAAAAGTGAGGTAAATATCTCTCTCTTTAGTAACTTATTAAATGTTTAGCTCTCAAATCCTCCCTTTCAATGCATTATCTTCCTCACACCCAGTATTCCTAGAACTTCCACCTGGCATTCATAGCAAGAGCCTTGTCAGAGAGGAAAAAAATTTCCTCCTCATTTCTAAGTTCTTCTGGCTCGTCTAATAATTAAATTGACATAGATTAGCAGGAAAAAAACAACCAAATTTAATTATATATATATATATATATATATATATATATATATGGTGGATCTATAAGAATATGGAGCACAAGGGCAAGGTGGGCAGGTAAAGCTTATGTGCCATCTGAGCTAAGAAGTTAATAGTGGTTTGGAACTTCAGAGGGGTCAAGGAAGGTAATGTACATGGAAATGGAGAAGCAAATGTTTGGTAAACAAGTATTTGCTTGGTCATGCAGATTCTATAGGACAGAGAGTGGACTCTGACCTCTAGACACTGCTGAGTCTTCCCTGCCACATCTAGTACATATTATACTATCATTATCCATGTTGATAGTTCCCTTCCTGAAACAGGCCCTCTATCTAAATTTCTTTTAGGCAGTAAGGGAGATTGTCATAGGTTCTTCCTTATTCTTTTTTGTTTCTTAAA
Organism: Myotis yumanensis; assembly: GCF_028538775.1. Classification (NCBI taxonomy): domain Eukaryota; kingdom Metazoa; phylum Chordata; class Mammalia; order Chiroptera; family Vespertilionidae; genus Myotis; species Myotis yumanensis. The sequence goes on from NW_027223759.1 coordinate 19,140,037, forward strand.
AATAAAATAATCCTTATGCGAGAGAGACACATTAGGGGTTGACAAATTTTGCTGCTCAACAGCCTGTATTCAAAGATTTTAATTGAAAGTCAGTCTGGACATACAATGAGTCATTAGTTCTTTTTTTTTTTTTAATATATTTTATTGATTTTTTACAGAGAGGAAGGGAGAGAGATAGAGAGTAGAAACATCAATGAGAGAGAAACATCGATCAGCCTCCTCCTGCACATCTCCTACTGGGGATGTGCCCGCAACCCAGGTACATGCCCTTGACCGGAATCGAACCCAGGACCTTTCAGTCCGCAGGCCGACGCTCTATCCACTGAGCCAAACCGGTTTCGGCGAGTCATTAGTTCTTTAAGGAGGAGAAGAGGAGGTTAAGGGGTGGGAGTAGGTGAAAATGAAAATAAAAACAATGCCTATGCTGCTGTGTTCATACAATCAACTCATCACCAATTATTTCATTCAAAAGTTTCTGCAATCATGCCCACCTTTCCATCTCCATCTCCCACAGCTCACACACATGAATTTTAAAGTCCAGCCAACCAAGAACAATTTTGCTTCCATGACTCTACTCTGCACTTAATCTCACCCCTGGGCTCTTCTTCACACTTGTCCCTCCTGCTGGAACAAACTCAGTCTATCTCAGCCTCCTCTAATCCTACTCATTCTTCAAGAGCCTTTTCAAATCTACCATTAACCCTTTATTTATGACTCCTCATCTAGATAGAAAAAAGATTGAAATTGAATTATTTTTATAGCTGTGTGAGAAAATACTTCATTAAATTATTTTAGATGAAAGATGATACCCTGGAGGCATAATCCCAAGAAGGAAAAATGAAGGTTATCCTATATTTTTAAAGAAAGGTAAGGTCTCTAGCCATTGGTGGGATAGAAATTCTGTAAGGAAGTAGTCAGTGGAGATATCTGGTGACCAAATAGTCAAAAGACATTTTAAAAATGGAGAAACCAACTTCAGATTAAAGTTGCTTACATGGTGTGAGGGTTGGTTTTAGTGTCAACTTGACTAAGCTATAGTTATCCTAGTTACTTAAGCAAACACTAATCTAGGTCTTATTGTGAAAGTATTTTGTAACTGTGGATAGCATCTACAATAAGTTGACTTTATTTTTTTTAATCTTCACCGGAGGATATTTCTTCCATTGATTTTTAAAGAGAGTGGAAGGGAGAGGGAGAGATAGGAAGAAACACCAATGTGAGAGAAACACATCAATTTGCTGCCTCCCACATGCCCCCAACCAGGGCTGGGAGCCTGCAACCGAGGTATGTGCCCTTGGCCGAAATCGAACCTGGGACCTTTCAATCCACAGGCTGACTCTATATCCACTGAGCCAAGTTAGGTAGGGCTACACAATCAGTTGACTTTAAATAAAGGAGATTACCTTCAATAATATGAGTGGGCTTCCTCTAATTGATTGAAGGCCTTAAAAGCAAAAACTGAGATTTCTTACAGAAGAAATTCTGCAAGATTGCAGCATTCACTCCTGCCTGAGTTCCCAGCCTGTACTATGTGTTTATATTATGAATGAAAAAGGGGCTCTTCAATAAATCTGACAAGTCCAATGACCGAGAGTAAATTTACAGGGTGACCTGGTCATAAATTCCTAACTGAGCAGGTCATAGCGGGTAGTCATGCCCCAGGCCTATAACTTCTATAGTCAAACCTGTCCATTATTCAAAGGTTCACACCATTGAAATGCCAGGTAATCCTGTTTTTCAAACCCCTCAAAGGGTAACCACCCTCAAGGGAACAAATAATCTTGTTAACAATCCTTTAATCCAATCATAGAAATTTCCCTACCTGGATTTCTCCCACCTTGTAATCTTCCTTATGCTCCCTTCTTAATTCCAAATGTATAAAAGGAACTGCAAAACTGTCATTCTCTGGAGCATTTGGGATCTTGCTTCACAGCGTGTCCTTAATTTGCCTCAAATAAATTCAAATAAACTCATATAAATTCTCTACAGAGTTGAACATCCTTATTTTGACAATATAGATGTATATGTAGGTAATCTATATATATAAAAGCCTAAGCGACTGTCTGACAGTTCGACCATTTGCCTGGTAGCTATGATGCACACTGACCACCAAGGGGGTAGACTTTCCGACCAATAGAGAAGGGAGCCCGATTCCGGGGTGTGTCACCCAAGAACCACCCTCTCAGAATCTGGGACCCCTCAGGAGATGTCAGAAAGCCAGTTTTGGCCCTATCCCTGCAGGCCAGGCTGAAGGACATTCGTGCACTATAACTCATGCCTAAACAAGCTTATCTAACACATATATGTTCTCTAAGGCATATCACAACCTCTTGCTAGAAACATTATGCAGCTTTTAGCACTATGCTGGGTGGGGTTGTCATTTTAAAACAGTAAAAAAGCATAAAAATACAAAAAATGTGACACTAAATAAGCCACAAAAAGGACATGTGTTTACAGTATGAGAGCTGAAACAATAGGGTAAATATACATAAGTAGTATATGTATATTTATACATGTATGTGTTGCATATATACTACATATAAACATACACATATACAATTGATCCTCATTATTTGTGGATTCTATATTTGCAATTTGTGTACTTGCTAAAATTTATTGGTAATTTCAAAACCAATACTCATGGTGCTTTTTCAGTCACTTATGGAAATGCACAGGGTAGGAAAAAAGTTGAATCTGAATCCCCCAATGTGCATGTTCCCATCTGAGGTCAAACAAGCAAATCTCAACCTTCTTGTTTCAGTGTAAGAAGTTGTGATATGCATTAGAGAACATGTATGTGTTAGATAAGCTTGTTTAGGCATGAGTTATAGTCTTGTTGGGCATGAGTTCAATGTTAATAAATCAAATACACACACATACACACACACACACAGTGTCTTTAAATAGAAACGCACATAAAACAAGTTTATATATTGATCAAATAATGAAAACATTATGACTAGTGTGACCACAGGAACCCAACTCTGTATTTCCCTTAGGAGAAATGGTTCAGTATTTTCTAAGTTAAATGTTTGCAGGAATTTAATTACAGGAACTTAATAGAACATAACTACTGTGAATACAAGAATTGACTATATATATATACATAGATACATATATCTATATCTGTGTGCTATTGGTTTGGTTCTGTTTCTCTGAAGAACCCTGATTGATATACATGACTATCATCTTATAAATTACCTCCGTCCTTTCAGGAAATTGGTAGGAAATGGAGGAAGCAAGAAAGAGAATGGGGAGCCAGGCACAGAAGCAAGTTCAGATAATATCCCATCTCTCTGTCATTGGCTATTGTCTCCTGGGACGAACATAAATGCCCAGGCATTTTCAGTTCTGACTTGGTCCTGGCAATGAATTCTAGTGGCCCAAGCCCACTACAGTGAAGTAGCCTCAAGCTGGGAGGATAGAAGAGTAAGTCACTAATAGATACCAAGATGGCATCAAAAAGAAGAAAAATCCCCCTTTATCTTTGTAAACTAGCACCTAGCCAAGTGCCTTGTATATAGCAATGCTATATAAATGTTGAACAAATAAATGATCCAATCCACTTCATTTTATTAAGATTCACATGTGCAAACAAAGCAGAGAATCAACCATTCTCAGGAGTGCTTTTTATGCTTCCCTAGAGCACAGCTCTTGAAAAATATTGTAAAAGGGAAAAGTTTTGAAAATGTGTTCATGATAGATAATTTCTTTTATAGAACTATATATTAAAATTAAATTAGTCTTTTTCCAGAAAATTTTCAGAGCTCACTCTAACTTGAGTAAGAGAAGAAGCCATATATGATCAAAATAATTTTTGAAAAATACAAATGTACACAGTACACCAGGAAACTCTTTCAGTTGTCCTCTCTCTTTCTCTCTCCCCTCTTTTTGCTCACACACAGTGGTTTCTTGCTTACATGAACAAATACACACACAAACAACAGTTTACTCTCCATAAAACAATTCTATACTCACCATAAAATTAAAATATAAGTCATTAAATAAAAATCAGAATATCATAAAAATCTGATATTAAGTATAGTTTTCTACAAGGTGGCCACAAAGTAAGGAAGGAAATACATTTGTATGTAAATGTGAGAAAAGATATTTGCAAGGACAGTGGTTAGAATTCTATCTGCCTTTTAGAAGAATCATACCAACATTATGTAAGTCCTAGAGCATAGAAGTCTTACTGATTTCTTAAAATTCTATGAATACATTTTTTGGCAAGTGATAAGGACTGGATTATTCCATAAGGCAATTGAGGAATTGCTCAATTGTCTGGGGTAGGTCCCTAGAGAATCAGGGCCCAATTCCTTAGCATAGCATAGCATAAGATCTTTCACCACCTGTTCCCAACCTGTCTCTCCAGCCATGTTTCCTGCTTCTTCCCCCTCAACAGAATTTACAATGGGTCCACCCAAATTATTCATGCTTCCTCCAATGGAATGGGCCATGCTCTGGCATGCCTGGGTATCTTTTGACTTCCTGTTTCTTCAGCTAGGCAGATCTTATTCTCTATGGCAAACTCTTACTCATCCTTAAGGAACCAACTCAAACTGTGAAGCAACCCCTGATCCTCTTGCTCCAAGGCAGGTAAATCAAGCCTGCTCTGCTCTCAGAGTTACTTGTTCCATTTCTCTTCTGGTGAAACCTTTATCATATTTTATTGTAATTGGGTGGTGTGTGGGTTCCTTAAGGACAAGTACTGCATTTTATTTATCTTTGTGCCCCACGTGTTCTATCATATAGCAAGTTTTCAATAAATTAATCATGGATAACCTATTTCAGAAACAGTGATGTAGACAGTAGGCATATTACTCATTATTTGAAGAATAAAAAAGAGCATTATAGAGCAAACAACAAGTCAAAAATCATCTCTCCCAAAAGAAAGTAATTATTAATGGATAAAATCCCCCAAAAGTGGATAATAACATGTTAAAATGTTATTTAGGTCCTTAAATATGTTAAAGGATTTGTCAAAGTGGGAATTTGGAATGAAAGCTTAACCCCAGACTTGAATAAGACATTACTTCCTAGAATTGAACAGATGCTAGAGAGTAGAGCCCTTGCTCAAGAATGGAAAGAACTATAACCTGATCTAAGACCTATCTGGAGGGGAGTCTAGTCAGATGGTCAATGGCTAGGAGGTTCAAACTGAGATAAAGGGTGTGTGTTCCACTAAACAGGCGGAGCCTGGAGATGGGTAGTCTGACCAGGTAATACTCAGAGGTCTAGCCAAGTAGATAGCTGATAAGCATCAGGAAGCTCTGGAAACAAGAAGTGGGGTTCCAGACATAAGGCTAGAGTTAAAAAGTTGGGCTCCAGACCCTTACAAAGGCTGATAATGCAGTCTTAATGAGACTGGAGTGCCACGCAGGCTATCAAAGCAGAAGTTCAGGCAAAAAGTGAGAAAAAAGGTATACAGCCCTAGCCAGTTTGGATCTGTGGATAGAGCATCAGCCTGCGGACCAAAGGATCCTGGGTTCAACTCTAGTCAAGGGCACGTACCTTGTTTGCAGGCTCCTCCCCACCTTGGGCCCTGAACAGGGCTCGTGCAATAGGCAACCAATCGATGTGTTTCTCTCAGATTGATATTTCTCTCTGTCTTTCCCTCTCTCTTCCACTCCCTCTAAAAATCTATGGAAAAAATATCCTCGGGTGAGGATTACAAAGCAAACACACAAAATGAAAAAATATATACAGAGTCTGGAATTGGGATACATGAAAGAAGATCTATTAAAGCGTGGGTCTAAAGATGATTACCAAATCATAGGAATAGTGCCATGGAAATGGCAGCAGGATTAAGATGCTTAATCATTGGAACTCTTCACCAAAAGTTTCTGGAGTTCACTCAACCAAGAACAGGATTGTCCCCAGCCAGAGATGGGCTAAACATGCCTTGTTCAGGGGAGAGATTGGAGGCAGGGAGCCAGATGGTCAGGATAAGTCTCTTTAAAATGTGGTAAGGAGACTGGCAGAGAAAATTGGTTCCTCTCTCCAACATGCTAATGAATATTTGAAATATGCAAATGTCAGCAAAGATGATATGTGACTCATTATGGTGACAGAAAGAAGGAAGAGGAGAGTCCAACCTACCTGATGAAGTCAAGGGCTTGAAAAGCAAGAAGGCTTTGAGTTGTCGGGAAGTAGAATGGGAAAAAAAAGTGCTTCAAAAAAAAGATTAGCTGATTCATAGTTAAGCAGCCTTGAAATAATACATTAAAGACTCTAGAAGATAGTAAAGAGAAGAGGAGAAAAAAAAATGTCAAGGACAGAACTAGTAGAAAAGAACCCAGGATATGATAGCACAATATATATATCCTATATAATAAAAGCCTAATATGCTAAGTGTCCAGTCATCTGGTCATCCATTCAACCAATCAAAGCGAAATATGCTAATGATATGCTAAGGCCGCTCAACTGCTTGCTATGATGTGCACTGACCACCAGGGGGTAGACAGTCAACCGGTTGACCAGTCGCTATAACATGCACTGACCACCAAGGGGCAGACGCTCCGACCAGTAGGTTAGCTTGCTGCTGGGGTCCAGCCAATTGGGACTGAGCGAGACAGGCCGGACATGCCCTGGAGCCCTCCCACGGTCCATCCTCGGTGGGCCAACCTCCTGCGTCCCTCCCCGGCCCCAATTGTGCACTGATGGGGTCCCTCAGCCTGGCCTGTGCCCTCTCGCAGTCTGGGAGCTCTCAGGGGTTGTCCCACTGATGGCTTAGCAGTGGGACATCCTTAGCACTGCTGCGGAAGCAGGAGAGCCTCCCGCCACTACCACTGTGCTCGCCAGCCAAGAGCCTGGCTGAGTAGCACTCCCACTGTGGGAGCACACTGACCACCAAGGGGCAGCTCCTGTGTTGAGCGTCTGCCCCCTGGTGGTCAGTGCACATCATGGTGACTGGTTGTTCCACTGTTCAATCAATTTGCATATTAGCCTTTTATTATATAGAATGTAAATATTACCTACTGTCCCAGTAGATAATTTGATCCTGTATAAAGTATTTTAAGCAAAATTATACAAACACTAGAGGCCCGGTGCACAAAAATTTGTGCACTCGGGGGGGGAGAGGGGTTCCTCAGCCCGGCCTGTGCCCTCTCACAGTCTGGGACCCCTCAGGGGATGACCACCTGCTGGCTTAGGCCCGCTCCTCAGGGAATTGGGCCTAAGATGGCAATCAGACATCCCTCTGGCAGCTCGGCAGCCCGGCAGCCCTCAGGGGATGTCCACTTGCCAGCGGGGAGCAGGCCTAAACTGCAGTAGGACATCCTTAGCGCTGCTGAGGAGGCAGGAGAGGCTCCCACCACCACCGCTGTACTGGCAGCCATCAGCCTGCCTTGTGGCTGAGCAGAGCTCCTCCCATGTGAGTGCACCCTGACCACCAGAGGGCAGCTCCTGAATTGAGCATCTGCCCCCTGGTGGTCAGTGTGTGTCATAGTGACCAATCATTCCCAGTCCTTCTGCTGTTAGGGTCAGTTTGCATATTACCATTTTACTATATAGGATAGAGGCCTGGTGCACGGGTGGGGGCCGGCTGGTTTGCCCTGAAGGGTGTCCTGGATCAGGGTGGGGGTCCCGCTTGGGTGCCTGGTCAGCCTGGATGAGGGGATGATGGCTGTCTGCAGCTGGTCACACCCCCTTCAGGGTGGAGGTCCCCACTGGGGTGCCTGGCCAGCCTGGGTGAGGGGCTGAGGGCCGTTTTCAGGCTGGCGGGTGACTGAAGCTCCCAACCTCTCCTTTTTTTCTTTTTTTTATTATTCTGGGATTTATTTACCTTTTATGGCTGTCACTGGAACTGAGAGCCGGCTCCAGCTCTGAGGCTGTGCCTGGCTGAAAGCAGGTATCTGGGTTTGTTTAGCTTCTATAATTGAAACTCTGTTGCCATCACTGGCGCTCTAAGCTCTGAGCCCGCTGGCGGCTGAAAGCAGGTTTCTGGGTTTGTTTAGCTTCTATAATTGCAACATTGTTGCATCCGGAGCTCAGAGCTGGGCTGTGGCAGGCAGGGAACCTTGGCTTCCTCCGTCACTGGAGCAAGCAAGCCTCATGTTCGCTTCAGCTGCGTGGCTGCTGGCCACCATCTTTGTTGGCAGTTAATTTGCATATCTCACTGATTAGCCAATGGGAAGGGTAGTGAAGTTACGGTTAATTACCATGTTTCTCTATTATTAGATAGGATGATCAATTTTCATCAAGAAAGTATTTTCTGGAATTTATTCCATTGAGGCAATTTGATTCTTAGAACAATTTTCTATACAGTGCAGTTCATTTATTTTTATTTTTAATGTAACTGAAATTACTTTTTATTGAGATCAGTCCCTTTTTTAAAAAGACTCCTCACCCAAGGATATTTTTTCCCTTGATTTTTAGAGAGAGTGGAAAGGAGAGGGAGAGACAGAGAAAAATACCGATGTGGGAGAAACACACAGACTGATTGCCTCCTGCATGCCCTGACCAGGGCCAGGAGCCTGAAACCCGTGTACGTGCCCTTGACCAGAATTGAACCCAGGGCTCTTCAGTCCACAGGCTGACATTCTACCCACTGAGCAAAACCAGCTAGGGTGAGATTGATTCTTTCCAACTTAAATATTACTCTGAAGCTATGATTATTCTATGAAAGTTCGGGGGAACATTGTATTTTCCCAGTGATAGCTTCGACTATTGGGTTATTTTCTCCAGTAGCTCTTTTAGCAAACTCAATTTTCCCAGGTCAAATTTTATATATATATATATATATATATATATATATATATATATATATAAATTTTGTAAAAAATACGATTGATTCCAGTATCCGATTTTAGGAATTCATAAATCTTATGTGAAGTTTTAGCTTTTTAAATTTTATTTTATGAGGAATAACTAGTCTTGTCTAATCTTTCCCAATATGCTTCTTCCATCAATTTTTTATCTTCAACAAATTCTATAATATGAAGTTTTCATCATTGTAAGTTTATTTTGAGATTTTTAGTAAAAATATTTATTATAATATTTACAGAATGGAGTATTATGGAGACACTGACAAAAAGAATAGACAAAATCCCTATGAACTGCTATTATTGTTAAAAAACAAAAGTATGTTTATACTGTGCTATCTTTTACATAAGAATAAAGGAAATCCTCAACAAAATCTTAGCAAATCGGATCCAGCAGTACATCAGAAGGATCATACACCATGACCAAGTAGGATTTATCCCAGAGATGCAAGGATGGTACAACATCCGTAAATCAATAAATGTGATACATCACATAAACAAATTGAAAGAAAAAAACCACATGGTCATATCAATTGATGCAGAAAAAGCATTCGACAAAATCCAACACCCATTTTTGATAAAAACTCTCAGAAAGGTGGGAATAGAAGGATCATACCTCAACATAATAAAAGCCATATATGACAGGCCCACAGCCAACATCATACTCAATGGTCAAAAACTAACACCATTTCCCCTAAGAACAGGAACAAGACAGGGATGCCCACTCTCACCACTCCTGTTCAACATAGTACTGGAAGTATTAGCCATTGCAATTAGGCAAGAAGAAGAAATAAAAGGCATCCAAATTGGAAAAGAGGAAGTAAAACTGTCCTTATTTGCAGATGACATGATATTATACATACAAAACCCTAGAGACTCCATCAAAAAGCTACTAGACTTAATACATGAATTTGGCAATGTAGCAGGATACAAAATTAACCCCAAGAAATCTGAGGCATTTCTATACACCAATAGTGAACTTTCAGAAAGAGAGATTAGAAAAACAATCCCATTTACCATCGCACCAAAAAAATTAAGATACCTAGGAATAAACTTAACTAAAGAGGTTAAAGACCTCTACTCAGAAAACTACAGGACGTTGAAAAAAGAGATAGAGGAAGACATAAACAGATGGAAGAACATACCATGTTCTTGGATTGGTAGAATCAACATCATTAAAATGTCCATACTACCCAAAGCAATCTATACATTCAACGCACTTCCCATTAAAATACCAATGGCCTTCTTCAAAGATCTAGAACGAACTCTCCAAAAATTCATCTGGAATAAAAAAAGACCCCGAATAGCTGCAGCGATCCTAAGAAAGAACAAAGTAGGTGGGATCTCAATGCCAGATATCAAACTGTATTACAAAGCCACTGTTCTCAAAACTGCCTGGTACTGGCACAAGAACAGACATATAGACCAGTGGAATAGAATAGAGAGTCCAGAAATTAGCCCGAACCAATATGCTCAATTAATTTTTGACAAAGGAGGCATGAACATACAATGGAGCCAAGATAGTCTCTTCAATAAATGGTGTTGGGAAAATTGGACAGATATATGCAAGAAAATGAAACTAGACCACCAACTTACACCATACACAAGAATAAACTCAAAATGGATAAAGGACTTAAATGTACGACAGGAAACCATAAAAATTCTAGAAGAATACAAAGGCAACAAAATCTCAGACTTATGCCAAAACAATTTCTTCACTGATACAGCTCCTAGGGCAGTTGAAACTAAAGAGAAACTGAACAAATGGGACTACATCAAAATAAAAAGCTTCTGCACAGCAAAAGAAACCATCAACAAAACAACAAGAAAACCCACCTCTTGGGAAAACATATTTGCCAACGTCATATCTGATAAGGGCTTAATCTCCAAAATTTATAGGGAACTCATACAACTTAACAAAAAGAAGATAAACAATCCAATCAAAAAATGGGCAAAGGATCTAAATAGACACTTTTCAAAAGAGGACATTCAGAAAGCCAAGAGGCATATGAAAACATGCTCAAAGTCACTAATCATCCGAGAGATGCAAATCAAAACAACAATGAGGTACCATCTCACACCTGTCAGAATGGCCATCATCAACAAATCAACAAACGACAAGTGCTGGAGAGGATGTGGAGAAAAAGGAACACTTGTGCACTGCTGGTGGGAATGCAGACTGGTGCAGCCACTATGGAAGGCAGTATGGAGGTTCCTCAAAAAATTGGAAATGGAACTCCCATTTGACCCTGTGATCCCACTACTAGGAATATATCCCAAGAAACCAGAAACACCAATTAGAAAGGATATATGTAACCAGATGTTCATAGCAGCACAATTCACCATAGCTAAGATCTGGAAACAGCCTAAGTGCCCATCAGTAGATGAATGGATTAGAAAACTGTGGTACATCTACACGATGGAATACTATGCTGCTGTTAAAAAGAAGGAACTCCTACCATTTGCAACATCATGGATGGAACTGGAGAGCATTATGCTAAGTGAAACAAGCCAGTCAATGAAGGAAAAATACCACATGATCTCACTCATTCATGGATAATAAAGACCATTACAAACTTTTGAACAATAATAGATACAGAGGCAGAGCTGCCTCAAACTGATTGTCAAACTGCAGTGGGAAGGCCAGAGAGAGTTGGGGGGCAGGAGGGAGGGGAGTAAGAGATCAACCGAAGGACTTGTATGCATGCATATAAGCATAACTAATGGACATAAGACACTGGGGGGTAAGGGAGGGTAGGGGTTTGTCAAGGGCGGGGGGGAAAAAGGACACTTATGTAATACCCTTTGTAATACTTTAAGCGAAAAATAAAAAAAAAATAAAAAATAAAAAAAAAAGAATAAAGGAAAATAATGTGTATAATATAAATAAACTTACATATATATATTTGCTAATTTTTGTAAAAAGAAACACAGGAAAAATAAACCAGAACTAATTATAGAGGTTATCTATATATGTGGATATAAATGAGTAAATGGGAGTGAGATACCTCTAAGTATACATTTTTAAATACTTTTCTGTTTTGGACTATATACATGTGTTGCCTATTCAAAAACTAAAGTGAAAAGAGAATGAAAAACTAACCTCCCCAAATGAATCCAAACAGAAACAAATAAATCTAACAAATAATCACTCAGAAAATACTCACTAGTTTGTGTTTAACTCTAAGCTTATTTCTTAGAAATCTGGGAGTAATGATGGATAGACAGTTCAGCTCAGTGAATTTGTAAAAAGAAAAACAAATCTATGTTCTCAAAATGAGGAGAAAAACTCTTCAAAATTTCCCTCAAACAAAATGGCAGAGTGGCTGGGTCCATGGAATATTTTCCTGGTACCCCAAAAAAAGAATCACAGAAGGTCAAAGGATATATCAACTTTGATCTTAGAGCCAGCAAAATCTACAGCAACAAAAAGGAGCAATGTTATGAAACTTCATAATAAAGGCAAAAATTAAAATTATGTTTATTCCTAAAAAAAGAACGACAACACAACTAACCTCAGTAACAAAGGCCTCCTGAGATTTCAGGGGAAGTGGTGTCACAATGGCTGGAAGGAACTTTCTGAGACTTTGTATCTAGTCCAGGGTGTATAATCTTCATACGTATTTTTTAAAAAGTCAACTTGCCCTAGCTGGTTTAGCTCAGTGGATAGAGCGTCAGCCTGTGGACTGAAGGGTCCCGGGTTTGGTTCCAGTCAAGGGCACATGCCCAGGTTGCAGGCTTGATCCCCAGTAGGGGGCATGCAGGAGGCAGCCCATCAATGATTCTCACTCATCATTGATGTCTTTATCTCTCTCCCCTCTCTCCCTTCCTCTCTGAAATCGATAAAAATATGTTTAAATAAAACAGTAAAAAAAATGAACTTGATGTAATAAATTGGGGAGGGAAATCACAATGAAGGACAAAGCAGGACTGTTCATCTCTGGACGGTCTGTCTCTAAGAAAGAAATCCCCCACTGTCACCAGGTGGTATCTGTGAAAGATTAACCCTGATGAACTACTACTGGTCTTTGGGTTAAATGGGTTATAAGGTGAGAGTTCAGTAATAGGAAAAGCAGATTTTTTTTTCAAGATCTCAAAATTTTGTTTATTAGGTTTTAAGAATTCTCTATACAGACCCATTTTTATACATTAGCCTTTGTCTTAGCCTCATCTCTAAATGTGAAGTTTAGTGTAAACTTTCGTGTTCTAGGCATTTATTGTAGGACTTTTTACCACTACCAACATTTTCATGCAATGATCCTCTCTTGAACTTCACATGTATTGATTTTAAATTTATTCCATAATAAAGCTCCTAAATGTAAAGGCTCAACTACAATGTTATTTCAACTTTAATAGGACAATTGTGTGGATAGTACCTAACTAGCACTGAAACATTGCTGCTTTCTTCTAGTTTTAAACCACAAAATATCTCCATGCTCTTGACCCTTTCTAATGGTCTCAATCCATCGTGGTCATTTCTTCCAACAGCCTGTTTCATTCACAATACTGGTGATTGGCTGCCTAGCAGGCAAAATTATGTTCATGCTCTAAAAGCTAATTTGGAATCTCAGATAAGGCCTGTATATACCAAACTGCCAGAGTGAAAAGATTACTAGATAGTCTAAAATGTTTCAGTATCTTCAATTGGTCTGCAGAGCATATTTCAATGTACAGTATTATATATATATATATATATATATATATATATATACTCAATTTTGTTAATGTAGAATTTTTATGTGGGTCTGTATTTTAAGTAAGATTGAATAAAACAGTGAACAAGGAGTAAGGCTTATGACTTTTAAATACCATTGATACCACTGTAATTAGCTAGTTATTAATAATAGGGAAGAAGCAAAGGGGGAAGCCATACATTATAAGCATGTCATTTGGTTAGCTTCATCAGGAAGCTGTAATTTCACTTTCTCCAAGGAACACCAGCAAAACTCTGAGGGAAGTGATCCAACTAAGGGAAGATAGATGCATGCCCAGTAAAGTCGGGGTGACATAGGGAAGGTATTTGTCTGTCAGTCACACCTGGGACAAAAATCATTGGCCAGAATGGACATGGCCACTGCAAGTGCACAAAAATTTAAGAACACGTAATCTCCTAAACAAAGGAGTCCTTTTTCTTGCTGCGCTTGTGCTCTTGGCTTATTCTTGGTTCCTTGGATTCGTCCATGTTTCTGGCATGGCTATGGGGACTTGCAGACCCCACATGCAATGGACTGATGGACTGCTGTGGGGAAACACAAATTAAATTAACCTGATGCTATATTGGACTGTGCAGACATGAAAAGGAAATTCTGGACGCTGGCTCTGATTTTAGCCGTGCAAAAGGCAAAATGGGGCTTCTTCCTTGGCAGGACTGAGAGAAATGAAACCTTGGAGACTCAGGGGTTCGATTCCACAGAAATAAAAACCACTCATTCTCCCGTGTGAGTCTCAGAAAATTTTTTTCTTGGGATATCGCAAGAATTCCACTCCCACTAGAAACCAGGGAAGATGAAGACCTCTCCCCTGCTTAATACCATTATCCTGTATTCCAGGAAATATTCAAAAGTGGTCTACTTAAATTTTCTCACTTAATCCTCTCAGTTAACCTCCTATGAGGAAGGAATTATTCACTTCCTTTTACAGATGAAGACACTGAGCAGAAAGAGTAACTTGCCAGAGTCATATAAGTAGCAAGGAGTGGAGGTGAGATTCAAACTAACATCTAACTCCAGGACCCACATTCTTAACTTATTTTGAAACTGCTTCTGAGAAGTTTTCTCATGGACTGAGAAACTGTGGCACAGTACAGGATGTCTGTGAACATCCGAAACCACACATGTTCACAATGGACTCTTTCCTCAGCCCCACCATCCTGACCCTTATCTTCCCTTCACTTCTTTCCTCCTCCCTATTTCTTTTACATGGTTCCCAAAGTGGAAACGTTGGTTATCTCTTGATCATGCCTAATATTTCACTTGTTGCAAAGCTCTATAACTTCTTTCTATACTGTGCCTTGAATCTAGCTCTGATTTTTCCTACATAATTTCCACGACTTCAGTACAGAGATCATTGCTTCTAATCTAAGAACCTGTAGTCATTTTCTGACTACTATTCCCAACTCCTTTATTGGCGCTGTCATCAATACATCCTATCATTATTTCAAAATTCATCCTAAAGCTAAGCTGGGAGGATTCTTGTATTTTGATTTTATAAGAAATTTTTTCATCCCTTTTGCTTATAGAATTAACATCCAAATTGTATACCTGAGGTTGTGGAGAGATTATTTGAGACCTTCTTTCCCAGCTGCTATCAGAAAGGACTTGGTGATTTCCCTAACCATTCTCAGGTAAGGTTGTGGCTCTCAAACTCAAACAATCACAGGAAGTAGTCACATGCTTCTTATCATAATAAGTCCTGGGTTGTTATTGCACAAGCAGGACAATCAAGGTCACAATATAAAGAGAAATTTCCTCATAGGAGACTATACTGGTACTGTGTTGTTCTTAGAAGAAAATTAATGTTTACTCTAGTAGGATGAGTTTGCCTTTGGGTAATTTGGGAGGAACCTAGCTATAGCTTTTGATGGTTCAGCTACTTCCCCCACCTTGAGGGAGTAGAACCCACTAACCCTTCTTCAGAGCCCGAAAATCCTCAGCAAAAGGAAGTCTGCATTTGTGTTTGGTTGAAGATCAAGCTTCAAAAGAAGGAAAGTAGTTTTCTTTCTTACTGGGAGGGTGTGAGGCTTTGAGATAGAAGAGATTGGGATTCCATATGTGGAGAATTGAGATTGAAAAGGAATTATGAGATGATTGTCAAAGGGCTTTAAAAGACAAACCATTGTTTGCTCTGGCCAGTGTGGCTCAGTTGGTTAAGCATTGTCCCATGCATCAAGAGGTTGCCAGTTCAATGCCCAGGTCTCAAGCTGAATCCCTGGTAGGGGGCATGCAGGAGGCAGCCAATCAATGTTTCTCTCCTTCTCCCTTTCTCCTAAAATCAATAAAAACATACCAAAAAGATAAACCATTGTTGAGAATAAGAAGGGCAACCTCTCTCTATTACTCTCCATAAGTATAAACTCTTAATCTGATTTTTTCATTTGTTTCCTTTCCTTTTCTCCCCTTTCTTTTCCTCCTCTTCCTTTTCTTTTAAGCATTCATGACCCCATGATTTATATATCAGTTTGTCTGTTGGTGTCTATATCACTCTACTAAAATATAACCCCCCCATGGGATCAAAGAACTGCATATTATTCACTGCTCTCTTCCTAAATTCTAGAACAGAGACTGGCATAAGTTAGGTGCTCAATAAATAAGTGTTGAGTGAATGAAGGAATGACAAAAAGAAGGAAGTCATGAAAGAACTTCAAAAGGCACAAACTATTTGTTCCATCTCAAAACAACTGGGAAGTGTTTTTGCCATCACTAATCACCTATTTTAAAGCAAGCAGAATACTTAATTCTAGGAGTACACTTAATTCATCTCATATATTAATTGCCACATATATGTTAAGAATGCTCTTAACATATAGAGGTTTAAAAAGATGAATGAGCCCAGCCAGTGTGGCTAAGTGGTTGAGCATTGACCTATAAACCAGGAAGTCATGGTTGATGCCCAGTAAGGGCACACACCCAGGTTGTGGACTCAATTTCCAAGAGGGGGCATGTGGTAAGCAGTTGGTCAATGATTCTCTCTTAACATTGATGTTCCTATCTCTCTCTCCCTCACCTTTTCTCTCTGAAATCAATAAAAAATATATTTAAGAAAATGAATGATATTTGATTATCAAAGGGTTTCTGTACGGGCAAGTAAAAAGACAGACATGCTCATAGGTAATTCTAATACCAAGATGACTGTGTCTTCTATGTCCACACAGATGAGAGTTCACTTGAAAGAATCCTATTGGTTTCTGCACAACAATGTTTGTAACTGTTTGGTCTGTACACTAACAAAACAATGCTTTCTGCCTACTTATACCAGGCTGAGACATCTTAAAAATGAACATTCATTTAGATTTTTAGGGATTGGAACTATTAAAGTATCTATTTTCTCTTTAGACTTGATTGTGCTCATCTGCAGCACTAATGTTATCAAGTATTCCACCATCCACCCCACTAACATTAGAAAAGAAATAAAAATAATGAAATTATAACTACCTTGACTTAATAGTAACTTTCCGGAAAAGGCCTGAAGATGTTTTATAGCATCATTAGATGGTTATACTTTGAAATAGCTGAGGGAAATGTGGAGGATAAAAACAGGAGAGTAGAAAAGATCAGAAGAGATTAAAGACTCGACTGGGAATTAGAAAACAGAGCTGTGTTTCTATTTCAGACACATTTACTGTGTGATGTTGGATCCTTTGGGCCTCAGCACCTCTATTGTAAAAGGAAGAAGGATGGTAGCTCTTCAGCTTCTGAAATTCTGATTCTAGAGCTCTTTTTTAAAAAAATATATTTTTATTTTTTTCAGAGGGGAAGGGAGAGGGAGAAAGAGATTTAAAGAAAACACACAAAAAAACAAACCTCAATGATGAGAGAATCATTGACTGGCTGCCTCCCGCACATCACCTACTGGAGATCGAGCCTGTAACCCAGACATGTGCCCTGACTAGGAATGGAACTGTGACTTCTTAGTTCATAGGTCGATGCTCACCGACACTGGCAGGGCTGATTCTAGAGCTCTTAGTATTAGAGGAACAAGGCTTCTCCCCCACCTCCAAGGCTCTCTTCAGTTACCATGAGAAAAGTCGTGCTCCCAAGTGGATGACGGAAAGTGACAAACCCTGTGCCAAGACCAACTGACTTGATGATTTTCTTAAAGTGCTCTCAAGTGGGGAAAATAGCTTCTGGATATTGGTAGCTAGATATTATTAACAAATTACTGCTTAAATGTATCTCTCAGAATCAAAAATAAATGATGCATCTGAGTAGTCTCAGGATGAAAGTCTCCCTCATAATCCTGTATTCAAAAGCCTACACATCTGGAAGTGCAATCTGGAATTGAAAGCCTCTTGTGATAGTTGTATGTGTCGCCTATACTAGGCTATAGTCGACTACGTACTCCACCAAACACTAATCTAGGTGCTGCTGTGAAGGTGTGTGCAGATGTGATTGACATCCATAATCAGGTGACTGTAAGGAAAGGAGATTCTTCTTGATAATATGGGTGGGCCTCTTCAAACCAGTCGAAAGGCCTTTAGGGCCAAATTGAGTTTCCCATGAGGAAGAAGAAATCCCACCTGTGGACTGCAGTTAGCTGCTGCAGAGAGTTCCAGCAGCTGCTGTCCTGCCCTTGGATATTGGGCTTGTCTAGCCAGACCCCACAATTCAATTGCATAAGCCAACTCCTTGAAACCAATGAATCTCTTCCTCTCTCTCTCTCTCTCTCTCTCTCTCTCTCTCTCTCTCCACACACACACACAGTACCTGTTACATACATATTGTGTGTATTGTGTGTGTGTGTGTGTGTGTGTGTGTGTGTTTCCTATTGGTTCTATTTCTCTGGTAGAATTCTGATTCATATACCATACACCTCTGCTATTCTATTTATATATATGTATGTGTATGAATATATATATTAGATATACATATATATCAGATATATATACATATATATCTGATATATATATCAGATATATATATATGTACATTTGAACATGTCTGGAAATCTATTACTCATGAAAATATTTTATCAACCTTGATCCTGTGAGCTAAAACTCTCAATTTAGAACAAAAGTTTAACATATATATGTGCACTTAATATGTGTCGGGCTTATTTTATACAAATTGATTTATTTAACGCTCACTTCAATTCTATGAGAACGGTAAACCTATCATCCTGTTTCATAATTAGGGGACCTGCAGCAGAGAGAAGTTAGATGACTTGCTCAGGGCTATGTGACTGGTAAGGTATAGAATCCTAATTCAAACTCAGGGAGATGGCAATAGAGGCAGAATTCTTAACCACTTTGCTATGCTGCCTCTTGGAACCAGCCCTGAACATCTCCCAAAGATTGTAAAATGGCACGAAAGCATTAAAAAATCTAGAATAGCCAACTTCACATTTTGGTGTGGTTGTTAGAACCTGACTCCAGTTAGAATCTGATCTCTATAATTGACTCCAAATTCAAACTCATCAAACAGAGATCCACAATCTCTGATAGGGACAGGGCAAAGTAGGCAGAAGACTCCTCAACCACTATGAGCAGGTTTACTTCAACAGCCACTGCTGATAAAAGTACTTCTCTGTTCATCTACTCACAGTTTTCCTTAATATTAGCTGCCAAGCCAGAAGCAGTCGTCGTATTCAGAGATACCAAAGCGCTAACTGACCTTTGGAAAAGCAATGAAATCACTAATATGTTTGAAGATGTTGCCATTACTGAGTAGAAATTTATTTTCCACAACTTTCCCCGTGGAAGTTGAAAGAAAGAAATCTTACCACTCACAACTGAATATCATTTTACAAAAAGTGCAGCCAAGCTATCAGCTGTGGTTGTAGTCACCTTGTCACTTTGATTGAGCCACTGTTTACCTCTCATGTCCTCCCCCAAGACTTCCCAGTCGGTTTTTATTCTTGTGACTCCAGTTTCCACCAGGTCAGATTACTGTGTGAACTGTCACACTGTTCTGCCCATGCTATTTGTTTTCCTTCAACGCATCAACTCAAATATTTCAATTTTCTTCCATAATTTTTATACAGTTTAGTGGGCATCTACTTGTCTTTTCTGCCAAGAAAAAGTCTCCATGAGTTGGAAATGAGCAAAAGGGATTACTGGGATTACTGTGTGTCCTTTCAGAGAGGGCCTGGGCATGTCCAGTGGACCCTGTGGGGGTTATCTGATTTTATACAGGCGTGGTTTGCTGATTATCTTTCTATTAACCAGGCTGTTTTATAACTCTCTCAGGGTTGTCAAAAAACTGGTCATAACTCAAATTATTCTCGTCCAAAGCAAAGGAAATAAAGTTTACCCAGTGAAGATACAATTCAATTCTGCCTTATATAAAAGATTGATCCCAAATATAAAATGTTACTGCTCTATAAGAAATGAACCAGCTTTACATCTATTAGCAAATTCATTTAAGCACTCTCAGCTTCATGTCTATTCTCATCTGAACTAGCTTTAATATCAAACTTTCCTGCATTAATTAATGCGTTGAACAACATCTTTCATTTTATATCCGCGTGAGTGTCGTATTATTAACTTTAGAAAATTACATTGTAACATTCTGACCATTTGGGAAATGGAGGATATTTACATGGAAGAAACACAAAAGATTTTAAATTGAATATTAAGCATCCTCCTTAAAAACCCTTTCAGCTATTTTTATCAACTCAGGCTCCAACCGCTAACCATGTTGTCAGACTCAGATGCTTTTGTTTTTTCTGCTCTCCCCCATGCCAATGCCAGGCATTTCCTATGTGTACACTGTTACTCATTAGCAAAGAGACTTACAGAATTATCTTCCAAAACAAATACTGATGTTTCCAAAGAAGAATCCTAGTGTAACTTTATTTGGAAAATATCTTCATCAGGAAGACTGAAGGAGATTGGAAAAGGAAAATAGACCCGCATACCAAATGGCTTTTCAGAGATGAAAAATCTGAGGTCCAGAATTAATTTGCTCACATATGTCCAACTATTTAGTTAATTCATTATTAGAGAAGTATGCTTTTTTCACCACTATGTAATACTATTTTAGACTGAACTAGACAATTCAAATTAAGCCCAGCAGGCATGGCTAAGTGGTTGAGCTTCAACCTATGAATCAGGAGGTCACTGTTTGATTCCCGGTCAGGGTAAATGCATAGGTTACAGGCTCCATCCCCAGTAAGGGGCATGCAGGAAGCAGCCAATCAATGATTCTCTCTCATCATTGGTGTTTCCATCTCTCTCTCCCTCCTTTTTCCTCTCTGAAATCAATAAAAATATATTTTTTAAAAATTCAATTAAGTACTAAAATGGAGTGATTTCAGTCTCATTAAAACATTTGTAATAAGATGGAGGGATTAATCAAGTAAATCATAAATTAAATTTGATCCAATTATAATTGGTTCTTCAGAACTGGAAATCTTCCTAGGAAAAAAATATCATAAATGTTCACATTAATAAGATGTATAATTTAAACACTGTGACTTTACTATAAACAATTGCATAAAACACTATTGTTGTGATATTATTTGGGGAAATAAATATCTACACTGGAAGAAACTTCCAAAATTTGTCTTGAATGTAGTTCCTTTAGAAAAAAAATAGGCTTATTTTCAGGTTGATGGAGAAAATAGAAACAGTTATACTGATTTTGAAAGAAGCTTCTAGTAATTCTCAAAGGCCTTACAAAATAAAGTAAATATTTATAACATATCTTATAACATAATTAGAATAAAACACAAATATAAAAACTAATTTATTCATTCAATTTCACAAATAGTTGTATGGCTTGCTTGCTTTCTTCATAAATAAAACACAAAATAAAATAGTTGAACATATGGTATATGCAATAATGATAAATGCTAATAGGAAGAATAAAGCCAGAAAAGGGTAAGAAGTGCTAGAGGCAAATTTTGATAGTGTTGGTCAAAGATGGATTCACTACAACAAAACTTACACAAGCATGCAAAGTACTTAGTGACAAATAGTTGTAAAGACTCCCTTTAAGATCAGGAATGAAACAAGATGCCTGCTATCATCACTTCTAATCAAATTGTTCTTGAGTTCTCCAGGATATTACAACAAAGAAGTAGGAAAAATAAATACAGAAAATTAGAAAGGAAGAAAAACAATGTCATTATTTATAAAAGATATGGCAATCTCTTTATAAAACTCAAGTGATTTATAGATAGAATCTTAGACTGTAAAGAGAAGTTGTATATATAAAATAAATATTTTTAAAAGTCATGTTTTACACAACAAATGTATAGTACCAAAAACATAGGACATGCTCATAAATAAATTCAACAGATGGAAACTCTCTATAAAGAATATTATAAAACATATTAAGAAACATTAAAGTAAACCTAAATAAAATGGGGATTAAACCATTTTCCCGGGTAGGAAAACTTTCTATCCTAAGGAAGGTACTTCTTCCTAAATTGATCTAGAGATTCAATGCAATTCTGATCAATATCTCCAAAGGTTATTTTGGGGCAATTGTCTACTTCATTCTAAAAATGTGTACAGAAGAGCTTAGGACCAAGATCAAAACATAACTGAAGAAGAAAAGCAAGTTGAAGAAACTTGCCCTACCAGATATGAGGCCTTATTATAAAGCTATAATTAAGATAGTGTGGTATTAGAACCAAGACTCCAGAAATTGACCCACACAGATAATATAATAAAGTTGGCACTGCAGAAGTGGAGAAAAGGTTCTGCAGGGAATAATTCTGAAATAATTTTGTATATCCATATGGAAGAAATGAAATTTGGCTCCTAGTTCATACCATATAAAAATTCAATTTCAGATTAATTAAAGATTTATAAGGCAAAATACATAACTTTTGAAAGATTATATTAAAAAATATCTTCATGACCTCAGGGTAAAAAAAGTGATTTCTTAAGCAAGACCTAAAAATCAATAACCTTAAAAAAATTTAAAAATTTAAGAACTTTTGTTCATCAACTAGCACCATTAAAAGAGTGAAGAAAATAAGTTACAAATTGAACAAGATATATGGAATATCTTTAACTGATAATGGATTGGCATCCAGAATATATACAGTATGAATCAATAAGAAAAAGACAAACAGACCAACTGAAAAATAGTCAAAGGAATGAAAAATAAATGAAGAAAGAAGCACAAAAGGTCATTGGACATTAGCTAATAAGTTTGGACATGTGCATATACAGTGACATAATACTTCCACTATATATATTCTAAAGCAGTATATTACAAACTGTGGATTGTGACCCCCTCATTTAAAAATAAAATAGAATTGAATAGAAAAGTCAGAATGTACTGCAATTAGTAAGGGTAAGCATTGTTTTGTGAAATTTTTTTCATACATTACTTACGTGTGTGTTAACTGAATTGTAAAGAAAAATATATTTTTACTGTGTATCTTGGTCAAAAATGAATAGCACTGTCTACAGAAAATCTTACATATGTGCACCAGGAGACAAGTAGAAAAATGTTTATTATAGCATTATTATGTTAGGTTATGATAGTAAAAACCTCGGCGCAATACAAATATTCATTTCCAGTAAAATTCATTTCCGGGCAAATAAAATGTGATATAGTTATGTAACTCAACACAGTACATTAGTGAAAATGCATAATCTACTACAAATATCAGCATGCATAAATCTTAAAAGTAGAATGATTTAAAAAAGCAAGCCCCAGAAGCATACATACTGTATGGTACCACCTATATATGATTCAAAAACAAGAAAAAGTAAATGTAGTGTTTAGGATTACCCAGTGTGCTTCTGTAGCAAAACTAGGTGATGAAACTATTAAGAAAACCATGGGAATTATTCAGACAAAAGCCATATGGTGGTAACTTAGGGTAAGGGGGGGACGGAGGAGATACAATCGAGGCGGAGCCTGGAGGTCTTCTAAGGTGCTTATCAAGTTTCATTTCCTAACTAGAGTGGTGAGTACATAAGTATTCATTTTATTATGATTCTTAACTTTGTATATATATGATTTATACAACTATACATACCAACGATGCATACCATATCCTATATAATAAGAGGATAATATGCAAATCGATCAAACAGTGGAATAACCAGTCACTATGATGGGCACTGACCACCAGGGGGCAGACGCTCAATGCAGGAGCTGCCCCGTGGTGGTCAGTGTACTCCCACAGGGGGAGCACCGCTCAGCCCCAAGTCAGGTTGATAGCTGGCAAGCGCAGTGGCCTGCCTCTGTGGCAGCACTAAGGATGTCCCACTGTGGCTCAAGGGGAGTGGGCCTAAGCCATCAGTCGGACATCCCAGCTGTGAAAGGGCACAGGCCAGGCTGAGGGACAACCTCCCCCCAGGTGCACAAATGTTGTGCACTGGGCCTCTAGTACATATATAATGTGATAATTAAATTGTGAAATTTTAATTATCACAATCAAAATTTGAAAATTTAGAATAAATGTTAGCTACTGTTACTTAATTTTATACCTTGCCCAATTAAAGTTTAATATTAGAAGAAAACCTAACACCATGACCAATGCATATAATGTTTCAATGACTATATAATTTATTTTAAAAATATTTTAACACTTAACAAAAAGTGGGAAATAATCAGTACTGCTGAAACTATTAAGCTTCTGTCAGGTCAGCCAATGTCTCTAAGAACTCAGTAGTAGGATCATGCCAGGTTTATTTCAGTATTTAATAAGGCCAACCCATTGGTATCCAGGCCCACCTTCACTCTAAAATATGCTTTCTAGAGAGATACTTGGGAACTTAAAAAATAATAATTAAATGAATAATTTTAAGAATTGGAAAATAGCCGAAGCCGGTTTGGCTCAGTGGATAAAGCGTCGGCCTGCAGACTGAGAGGTCCCAGGTTCGATTCCGGTCAAGGGCATGTACCTGGGTTGCGGGCACATCCCCAGTGGGAGATGTGCAGGAGGCAGCTGATCGATGTTTCTCTCTCATCGAAGTTTCTAACTATCTCTCTCCCTTCCTCTCTGTAAAAAATCAATAAAATATATTGAAAAAAAAAAAAAAGAATTGGAAAATAATGGAGGGGGGATCAACCTGAATCCTGGGATTCAGTATTTAAATAATTATACCCAGAATATGGCATACTCTGAAATCACCAAAAAGAACCAGGAGCCGAAACCGGTTTGGCTTAGTGGGTAGAGCGTCAGCCTACGGACTGGGGGGTCCCGGGTTCGATTCCGGTCAAGGGCATGTGCCTTGGTTGCGGGCACATCTCCAGTGGGAAGTGTGCAGGAGGCAGCTAATCGATGTTTCTCTCTCATTGATGTTCCTAACTCTCTATCTCTCTCCCTTCCTCTCTGTGAAAAATCAATAAAATATTAAAAAAAAAAAAGAACCAGGAAATGTGGGCTGACATGAGAAGATGCTCCTGAAATTATGTTGAAGCAAGAGAAGTTACAGAGCAGTTTATATGTTATAATACCACTTGTATATGTGTGTGTATATGTATGTATGTATGTATGTATAGTGTAATGCCAACTGTTAAATAATGACAAGAATATGAAGCAACCCATTTTCTAGTATGAAATAAAAGAAAATCAAATGGTGGCAGAGACTTCAGTTTAGTAATAATCATGATCAACTAGCAAAGTACTTTCTGATCATTAAAGGGCTGGTTCTAGTCTGTGAAGAAATAGTTGTTTGTTGGGCCAGGCTTGTAAATGCTGACCCACATATTTTTCAGAAATAGCCATAGGGACTCTACTGACCATCTTGGAATTCTTTATTAGTAGATAATGAATTGTCCCTCCCTCTCGCCCTCACACAGAGAGGATGCTCTTCTTACATTATTATGTTGACACTTGAATGAACTCTGATTTGATCTGTTTGCCCTAAAGTACCCTGGGTGAGTTTATAGTCCTGAAGATATCAATAAAAAATAAGGGTTAGCTGCACCCTATTCCATTTGTACTTTCAATTTAGCTCACATATCTATATATATAAAAGCCTAAGTGACCGTCCAACTGTCTGACCATCCAACCAGTAGCTATGATGCACAATGACCACCAGGGAGCAGATGCTCAACGCAGGAGCTGCCGAGCTGCAGTGACTTGGCAGCTGCAGTTCTTGGGTGACGCACCCGGAACTAGAGAGGAGGCAGCCCAATTCTGGGGTGCATCACCCTAGAACTACCCTCTTGCAATCTGGGACCTCTCAGGGGATGTCAGAGAGCCAGTTTCGGTTTCAGCCTGATCCCCACAGGCCAGGCCTCGGGACCCAACCAGTGTACAGTCCTCTAGTGTTAAAATAATTTACTTGCAAATAAATCGTAGTAAAGTAAAATTATTAAGACTTTTCTCTCCTTCCCTTATACATTCAGCTTTAGGCATTAAAGATAACATTTCAGATAGAGTCAATTCCATGATTTTGCCATAAAGTTGCAGCATTGAAAAAAATTTTTTTTAAATCAAATTCTTGTAAGTGAAATATTTGATGACTAGTCCCAATAAACCATACATAAAGCAAGATTAGATTTTTGATTAAAAGGTTGTCTGTCCCAAACTGTTCACCAAATTTATAGGTCTATACTTTTTATATTGAGACTAGTGGACTGGTGCACGAATTCATGCACATTGAAAGGGAATTAATTAGAAGAAATAATTTAATATCACTATTCGTCCTTTCTCTATAATAGAAGTGTCAGAGATTAAAGAAAATTAGAAAAATGTATATGAACGTAATGTATAAATTTATTAATAAATGAAAAATAACAACCTGTTTGGGTCCTGGGTGCGGGTAAATGGGATTCCGGGCTGTCAGGCCACTGACAGCAAGCTGACCAATGGCCAATTCCGGGAGGGATGGGGTACCGCCGCCCTGCTGTGTAGTCCTGTGTGCCAGTATCAGGCTCCCTCCTCCCTTCTGTCAGAGTGTTGGGTGCGCTGTGGGAGCCAGAGTCAAGACCCCGCACACCTGTGCACGCCTCAAAATCACTTGAAACCCAGACTCAGCAAGCCCCACCCTCACTGGGCAAGACCCAGGGGGACACACGCAGGCAGTGTCACGTCCCTGGCCAGGGATGCAGGCAGCTCCACCTCAGCACTGGACATGGACGCACACAGGCCACGCCACGCAGGCAGGCAGCTGGTGGCCACTTCCTCTGGGGGCCGCTCCGCCTCAGCACAGGGCGGGGACACGAGGGGCCTACTCGCGACCCCCAGCCAGCCGGCCTCCAGGCTGGGTGTCACCTGGGCCCACGTGTGCCTCCGCTGGTGGCCACTCCTGCTGGGGGCCACTCCAAGGCCAGGAGGCCTGGTGTGCTTACTTGAAACCCCCAGTGGGAGGCACCGCGGTCCCCTGCGCTGGTGGCCACTCCAGCAGGGGGCGGCTCCTAGGCCATGCCTGACTGGTCGTGACTAATTAGCATACCCAGGCTAATTAGCATATTCCCTGTTTATACATATTGATTATCACCACCCTTCCTTCCATCCCCTTGCAACTGAGGACAGAAAGTTATACATTAACTATAAAGTCTGGTGGCTGGCTTCTAAATGTAAAAAGGTCTGTTCTAACTCAAGGCAGACATGGGGATGAACTGCAATTGTCATAAATAGCACCACTGAGCCCTCTCCTCCTGTTTTTTCTTGCTTCACTCTCTAATTTCTAATAGTATTTCTTCTCACCTACTTCTTCTCTAAGGTGGGTCAATAGGCGAAGCTCCGAAAATACCTATGTAATGAATCTAATCTATTCAAATCTTTTTTTCTGTTTTTCCTGCACTTTTATTGGTCTTTCCATCACAGCTTTGAGTGAAAGCCTTACCAGCCCTCCACCAGTGTCTTTGAAACTCAAATGTCCCTGCATTCTATTCACACCTTGCAATCCACATGAGCTAATTTTCTAGATTAGACATATCATTAAGGAAGGTACTAATTTAGTGCACATAATATCCGTGGTGCAATGAGCTCACACCCTGTGTGTGTTGGTGGTGGTGAGGGGGAGCCCCTGGGAAATGATCCCAGTGGATATGAACTGAGGCAGAGTAGACTATTGATGACTTATCAAGATTGTAAGGTAAGATAACAACATGGAGGCATCACCCTTTCATAGTCCGTTTTCCTCTGCCAAGAGTTGTAGCATAGGCAATACCCAGATCTTGGTAACAATAGCTGGAAACAATAGCTGGAAACATGCATTAAAGATGAAGTGTATTAGATCAGTAAACAAGTCTCTTACTCAATCCCATAGGCTGGACTAGACGAGTGGTGCAAAGTCAAAATGCCTTGAGAATATTAAGTAAAATCTGTTTCTGTCTACAAATCCAATAATAAGATACATTTCTAATTCTAATGGCATCACGATAGAACCACATTTCACTGATTTGGGACAAGGATATAGTACAGAGATCTCAAATTATTCCAGTTTTATATTCCTGTTTATTTTGTCTATTGCATTCATCTTGATCGACATTTTTTATAATAAAGAGAGCAGGGAGCTGGTTTGATTGACAGCCAAACTTGGTGCAGGATTTCCTCTGTCTGTTAAACATGCACCTCACTCTTTACAATGCATCTCCAGGACAAGGCAGTCAGAAAGCAAGAAGACAACTTTCATCGTTAGTGAACTTGCTGGAAGCTTTAGCAGATGTCACAGAGTGAAGGAGCCATTGATACTGAACCTAAGTTTTTAACTGGGAAAGTTTGAAATGTAATGTACTTTTCTATACAGGTTGCAAAAGGTAATTGGCAGAAAGCAGGTTAAAAATGCAATGCAAAATAGATACACAGCCAATGTCTGCAAGTTTGTCTAAACCATGTGCAAATGCATTGCTTTCAAACATGGTATTAATAGAAACAGGGCACAAAGAAGCCACTACTTTTGTTTTTCAGCAAAGTTGCTTGACTAACATGCAACTGCTTTCTTTTTTACTAAATGGTGAGTTCATCGAATACTCCAAAAGATGTTTTACTGTTGCATTGAGTGGAAAGCATGATTTTAAATATGCTCACTGGAAACATGTACCAATGTCCAAAATGTTTTTTAGTAATCATACAAAAAGTGATATTGTGCATCGTATTGAACAGGTATTATATTTACTTCTCTAGTTAAAATTAGGGATATCTGGAGAGATTATAAGGCAAAAGCATCTATATATCTACACTAATAAAAGAGAAACATGGTAATTAGCATTCGACCACTGCCCTTCCCATTGGCTAATCAGCATATCCTTATGCAAATTAACTGTCAGCCAAGATGGCGGCCGGCAGCCATGCACTGAAGCGAACAGGGAGGCTTGCTTGCTCCAGTGATGGTGAACTCCAACGTTCCCCGCCTGTCGCTGCCGGCCTCTCAGCTGCAACTCTAAGCAACTATGTTGCCAATATAGAAGCTAAAGAAAACCCCAGAAACCAGCTTTCAGTCAGCTGGCCTTCAGCCAGCCTGACCACAACATTGTATCAAATACAGAAGGAAAAACAGAGGCCAGAAACTGGCTTTCAGCAGCCAAGGCCTCAGAGCTAAAGCTGGCCCAGAATAGAAAAAAAAAAAAAGAAAAAAAGGAGCAGTTGGGAGCTTCAGTCACCCGCCAGCCGGAAAACGGCCCTCAGCCCCTCAGCCAGACTGGTCAGGCACCCCAGTGGGGACCCCCACCCTGATCTAGGACACCCTTCAGGGAAAACCAGTCGGCCTCCACCCGTGCACCAGGCCTCTATTCTATATAGTAAAAGGGTAATATGCCTCCCGGCACCGGGATCAGCGTGACAGGGGGCAGCGCCCAAACCCCCTGATCGGCCCTGCTCTGTGTGTGACAGGGGGTGGGGCCACAACCTCCCTATCCACCCTGCTCTGTTCATGACAGGGGAAGGCGCCCCAACCCCCTCATCAGCCCTGCTCTGTGCCTGATAGGGGGAGCTCCCCAATCCCCTGATCGCCCTGCGGCTCTGTGTCTGACAGCGTACGGCGCCCCAACCCCCCCACCTCCCATAGGCCCTGCTCTGTGTGTGACAGGGTAGAGCTATAACCTCCCCATTGGCCCTGCCCTGAGTGTGACAGGGTGCAGCGCCCCAACCCCCTGATCTGCCCTGCTCTGTGTGTGACAGGGGGTGGTGCCCCAACTCCCTTATCGGCCCTACTCTGTGAGTGACAGGGCGGAGCTACTCAACCCCCTGATTGGCCCTGCTCTGTGAGTGACAGGGGGCAGTGCCCCAACCCCCTGATCGGCCCTGCTCTGTGAGTGACAGGGGGTAGTGCCCCAAACCCCTGATCGGCCCTGCTCTGTGTGTGACAGGGTAGAGCCATAACCTCCCCATCGACCGTGCCTTGAGTGTGACAGGGAGCGGTGCTCCAACCTCCCAATCAGCCCTACCCTGAGCGTGACTGAGGGTGGCTTCGCAACCTCCCGATCCACCCTGCTCTGTGCATGACAGAGGGCGGCGCCCCAACTCCCCAATCGGCCCTTCTCTGAGCCTGACCAGGGGCTGCACCTAGGGATTGGGCGTGCCCTCTGCCACCCGGGAGCAGGCCTAAGCCAGCAGGTCGTTATCTCCCGAGGGATCCCAGACTGCGAGAGGGCACAGGCTGGGCTGGGGGACCCCCCCCCCCCGGAGTGCACAAATTTTTGTGCACCAGGCCTCTAGTATATATATAAAAAGCCAGCAACTGGAACACTGGAACGACTGGAACGACCTGCCGGTTGCTATGATGCCCACTGCAGCCAGCAAAAGGGCCCAATCGTGGGTGGGGCTGGCAGCCAACCTCCTGAAGCCCCTCCCACTGTTCAGTCCCACCCCCACTGGGCCCCCACCACTGCAATCAGCCCATAGCCCTCCCCCTGGCTGGCCTCACCCCTGATTGCCCCCCTTACTCCAATAGGGGGTGGGGCCGGCCAGCCAACATTTTGCAGACCCTCCCCCCTCCTGGTCCCACCCAAGATCGGCCCTCCCCACCCTAATTAGAGGCGAGGCTTGCTGGCCAACTGCCCGTGGCCACTCCCCCTGGTTGGCCCCACCCCTGATCAGCCCCCCACACTAATTATGGGTGGGGCCAGCCAGCCAACCATCCA
This sequence comes from Myotis yumanensis, assembly GCF_028538775.1. Taxonomy (NCBI): domain Eukaryota; kingdom Metazoa; phylum Chordata; class Mammalia; order Chiroptera; family Vespertilionidae; genus Myotis; species Myotis yumanensis. The sequence continues at coordinate 19,170,467 of NW_027223759.1, forward strand.
CGGCCTCTCCCCCAAGCTGCTGGCCCCTGATTGGCCCTCCCCACCCCTTTCGGGGGCAGGGCCCACCAGCCACTCACCTGCAGTCCCTCCCCCCAGCTGACTAAGCCCTGATTGGGTTTCGATTGGGGCAGGCTGGCCAGCCAACCTCCCGCCATCTCCTTTTCTGACAGGCCTGGCCCCGATCCGCCCCAATCGGGGCCCGGCCAGCTGGCCCCCACCCATGCACAAATTCATGCACTGGGCCTCTAGTTTATATATATAAAAGGCTAAGTGACCCACCATATGTCTGTCCAATCCTCCAACTGACCGACTAGCCAGTACATATGACACGCATTGGCAATCCTATATAATGAAAGGCTAATATGCAAATAGACCTAATGGCTGAACAACCAGAACAACTGAACAACCGAACAACCGAACAACCAGTCACTATGATGTGCACTGACCACCAGGGGGCATGTGTGGAACATGGTGGGCGTTGGCTGCAGCGGAAAGGTGGAGCAGGTGAGCAGGGGCACCAGACCAAGGTGGGGCACCGGTCACTGTCATTGGGGTGAGCCTCCAGTGGTTACTGAAAATTCTTTGCTCCTGCGCGCTGCAGTACCACCCAGCGCTCACACTTGCTACCAGTGCCAGCCCCACTGCCAGAGCTGAAGCCACCGCTCACACCCACTGCTGGTGCCCGGCGCCAGTCCTGATCACTCAGCACCATCAGCAGGTGCAAGCAGCGGCTGCTGGCCCTGATTGCTCCTGAGGGCTTTTCCACCTACCCCTGCTCCTGAGGGGCGATTAGGGCAGCAGCCATTGCTCACACCCACTGACAGTGCCAGCCCTGCTCACACTCACTGCTGGCACCAGCCCCAATCACTCCACACTGTCAGCAGGTACAAGTGAGGCCAGTGTTGTCAGCATGTGGGAGCGGCGGCAGTGGGAGTGAGGCTGCCAGCAGACAGGGAACTGGGGGCGGGGGCAGGAGGGGCCGGGTGGGGGCTCAGAGGATGGGCCGAGACCTCCCCCTGTGCCTACCACAGCCTCGCGGTCCACAGTTCCTTTCAAGGTGCATGAATTCATGCACTGGGCCTCTAGTTTAAAAATAAACGTTGACTCACACATGTGTGATACATATAAAGCTCTCTCTGGCACCAATTGTACTCATGTGTTTCGACCTGTCATTGTCAATCGTGAATTTGGTTGTTTTTGTTGACATTCTGAAGCTGAAAGAAAGTGGTGTCGTCTACAGAATATGTCTGAAGACCATTAATAAATCACAAGGATAAACTCTAGACAGAGTAGGAATATTCCGACCTGAACCCATTTTCAGACATGGTCAGTTATATGTTGCTCTCTCTTGAGTTCGAAGAGCGTGTAACATTAAAGTTAAAATTGTAAATACTTCATCACAAGGGAAATTAGTCAAGCACTCTGAAAGTGTTTTTACTCTTAATGTGGTATACAGGGAGACATTAGAATAAGTTAATCAATTTATCAGTCATTGTTTTTATCAATGTTTTTTATATCATATTTTTGTTGTTTTATATCATGTCTTTGTTGTTATATCATGTTGTTATTGTTTATTTATAAATCAGTTTATATATTATTTTCATATATATTTTACTAATTTTCTTTCATCTCTGACACTTGTATTATAGAGAAAGGATGAAAGTCAATATTAAAATATTTCTTCTAATTAATTTCCTTCAAATCCGTGCACTGGGCCACTAGTTATTCATAAAGTAACTCAGTATTTAAATCAATTGTAAGCATTATTTTTTTAATTTTATTTTATTGTTTAAAGTATTACAAATAGTAGTACATATGTCTCCTTTTTTTTCCCATTGACCGCCCCCTGGCCTCCCCTACCCCCAGCACATGCCCTCCCCCGCTCCCCCCAGTGTCTTGCGTCCATTGGTTATGCTTATATGCATGCATACAAGTCCTTCAGTTGATCTCTTACCACCACCTCCAACCCTTGTAAGCATTATTTTTTAAAAATTTAGAAGTATAATATATATACATATATACATGTATACATTTGTACACACATGTATACATTTTTTTCTTGTTAACTAAGCAACTTTTTTCTTTTTTAGAGAGTGGGAGAGAAGACAGGGGATGGAGGAGACAGAGAGAGAAACATGGATGTGAGAGAGACACATCTAACGGTTGCTTCCTGCACACAGCTCTGGTTGGGTTCAGTTCTTGAGCCAATACTCTAACCACTGAACAACTGGCCAGGGCAGTAACTTTCTTAATAAGCAACTTAAGTAACCCTTAAATAAGCAAATTTCTTAAATTAGCAAACCTTGAAGACACTATTTAATTACTTAATTTAATATTTATTGTATTTACTTCAATTATGCATCTGTAGCTCACTAAATGCCAATGATGTGCTACAGAAAACAATGAAGGCCTTTTACCGGTATGTGGATTACCCACATGTGAATGTCCCAAAGTTTATTAAAGTCTAACCATGCCTGGCCAGCATGGCTCAGTGGTTGAGCGTTGCCCTATGAAAGGAGGTCACAGTTCAATTTCCATTCAGGGAACATGCCCGAGTTGCAGGCTTGATATCCAGTGTGGGGTGTGCAGCAGGAAGCCGATCAATGATTCTCTTTCATCACTGGTGTTTATAGCTCTCCCTCTCCCTTCCTCTCTGAAATAAATAAAAATATTTTTTAAAAAGACTAGCCACTTAAAGACTCAGGTAAGTCATATTTCCTCTCAAAATTAAAAAGCTGCTTTGGCTTTTTTAGAACTCCCACTCGCATCATTCATTAAGCTGTTATTACTGCCTTTTTTTCTCTCAATAAAATGAAATTCATTTTACTTTTTAAAGAACTTTCATTTACTTTGATATTCTCCTTCATAGTTTTTTTAAAAATATATTTTATTGATATTTTACAGAGGAAGGGAAAGGGATAGAGAGTTAGAAACATCCATCAGCTGCCTCCTGCACACCCCCCATTGGGAATGTGCCCGCAACCAAGGTACATGCCCTTGACTGGAATCGAACCTGGGACCCTTCAGTCCACAGGCCGACGCTCTATCCACTGAGCCAAACAGGTCAGGGCGTACTTCATAGTTTTTTATATTAATATATGTCCTTTCTTTATAAAATGATAATGAAAGTGGAGAGTGGTTGGTTGTTTTCTCATATCTTTCTTGTATGTAAATTTCCCCGATATTTTTTCTTGGTGTAGACCTTTTACTACTCTGGCCAATGGGAAACATTGCTCTGCAGCCTTCCTTGACCTTTTTAGTTCATTTATTGTATTTTCACAAATTTCTTTGACAGAGTGATCTTGCCTGAGCCTCCACACTGAACCGCATGCTTCTTGAGAGCCCTGAAGGTCACGTTCACCTCCACGTTCCACCTAGAATCCAGCATCACACTTAGAGCGGTCTCTGTGGGTGTTACTTGACTCAAATCCTCATGTAGGACCATTGTGATGATATTTGACACAAAAGATAGTCTTGCAATTTTAGTAGAAATGTCTTGTAAAGCAAAGGTCACTGAAAGTATCTTTTCTGGTCCCTGTGCTAACCACTGAAATTAGGTTTCAAATTATATTGATGGCCACAGATGAATGCTGTTACTAATACTTACAGTATCCAAAACTGTTTTGTCTAATCTGTATGTGATCCATTTAGTGGATAATAAATATTAGCAGGTGGTGTAGAGCTTTGAATTTTTTATTTTTTTATTGTAAAAAAAAAATCAAATTTACAGAAAAATTGCACAAGTAGCACAATGAACAAATAGCAAGAAGAGACAACAACTGCTAACATTCTGTCATATTTTCTTTGTCTGTGTTTCTGTGTGTATACTATGTTATTTTTCTGAATATTACTTTTTCTGAATCATTCAAAAGCAATTTGGAGCTTTGTAACTCCTAAATACTTTAGCATCTATCTCCTAAGAATGGGGTGTCCTCATATAACCACTGGAGAAAAATTGAATTCAGGAAATTTTACACTATTACAAGACTGGTATACAGCACAAATTCAAATTCCACCAGTTGTCCCAACAATGTCTTCTATACCAATTTTTATTTCTGTTTGGATTCAGGATCTAATTCAATACGACATATTGCATTTACTTGTCTTTTTAGCCTCCTTTAACCTGATCAGTACCTCAGTCTTCCTTTTTCTTTTGTGACATATCTTTTAAAAAGTATAGGCCAATTCAATTTGTGTTTGTCTATTTACTCACGTCTGGATTCAGATTCTACATCATGGGCCAGCAGAGATGCTAAGTACGTCATTTGGATCCTTCTCAGATGATCACATTAGGAGGCATGAGACATCAGTTTATCCTAATATTGATGATGCTGACTTGTATCACTTGGTTAACATGGTGTCTGACAGTTCCTGGTACTGTTTTATCTCTTTTTCATATTTTGGAACCTGTAAGGAGGACTTCCAAATGAGCCTCCTCCACTCCTAAATAGAAATTAGGAGTTTGATCCAATCTGCTATTTTCCAGAATATACTCTTCAATTCAGTTCAGTCTATCCTGTGTCCCCATCACTCCCCAAACCACTCTGTCAATCTCAACAGTGATTGTCCTATTGTTCTTTTTTCCATCTTTCTTCACCAGTTCTCAACAGCTTTGAACACTGTTGAGTGTTCCTTTTTTCTAGAAATATGTTCTCCTTTGATAGCCTCCTGCTTTTCTGCTACACATTTTCATTATCTGTCTTCTCCACAGACTCTGCCTCCTGTACTTGATCATTAAACATTGACATTCTTGAGAATTCATCATAAAGTCTGTATTATCACTCTATAATCTCTATACAAACTCATTTATGCACATGGCTTTCATTTCCATTTGAACATAGTTAACTCACAGATTTATATCTCTAATCCCAAACCCCTTCTCTGCCTACTTCATAGCTCTACTTACAATCATGAAGGTATCTCAAACTCAAAATATCTAAAGCCAAATTATAATCTCCTCCCCCAACTTCCCATTTCCCCTACTGTCCCTTGTATCAACTAAGGACATCCTATATAATAAAAAGCCTAATATGCAAGTCAATCAAATGGCAGAATGACTGGTGAAACAACCAGTCTCTATGATGCACACTGACCACCAGAGGCAGACACTCAATGCAGGAGCTTCCCCCAGCCCACAGGCCCCAGGTCAGCCAAGGCAGGTACCAGCGGGGGCCTCCCAATTGCCCCGCCGGTTGCCCCGCAGAGGGAGGCGACTGGAAGCAGCAGCAGCAGTGTGATCGGGGGGTGGGGCCAGATGGCAAGTGGGCTAGTGCGACTCTCCAATAGCCCCGCTGGTCACCTCACATATCGGCCCTGATTGCCAGCCAGGCCTAAAGATCCTGCTCATGCACGAATTTCATGCATCGGGCCTTTAGTCTATATATATATAAGCCTAAGCCACCGAATGACCACACGACCGAAAGACCAATAGCTATGACACACACTGACCACCAGGGGATAGACACTCAATGCAGGAGCTGCCCCCTGGTGGTCAGTGCACTCCCACAGTGGGAGCACCGCTCAACTGACTAATGGGCGCCAGATGCAGGGCTCACAGCTGGCGAGCGCTGCTGTGGTAGCACGAGTCTCTCCTGATGGGGACTGACTGGGCATGAACCCACGGCCGATGCAGTGGGGCCAGGATGAGCAGGTATGGCAGGCAGGAGAGGCAGGCAGTGTTGGACTTCTGGTTTCAGCCCAATCCCCGCAGGCCACGCCGAGGGATCCCACCACACCAGGCCTCTAGTATTAAATAAAAACCCTTGAGCCATTTTAATACTGCTTTCTTTATTATCCCCCTATTCCAATTCAGTAAAAACTTGCATTGACATAATTATGCAAATCTATTTCTCCCTAAAGCCATGGCCACCACTTTAATTCCATAAGTTCAAGACAGCATGATTTCTTTCCTGGGCGAGTGTATTAGATGCTTGACTATCTCCCTGCATCTACTCTTGCCACTTTATCCCATTCCCTATTTTCCAAACAGGGCCCAGAATTCTCTTTCCAAATAGTCTCTCCACACACACACACACACACACACACACACACACACATTCAGACATATACACACTCACACAGAAACACTCAGTCTTTACTTAAAACCACTGATGTCCTTCACTCACTTCAGGATGAAGATCTACATCACTATTTTAGCATGGTTTAAAAGAGTTGCTAAAATAACACCTACCTACCTACCTACCTTCTTTAGTTCACCAAAAACCCCTTTTGGCCACATTCTTTTTATACTACAGGCTTGGTGCACAAAATTCATGCACGGGAGGAGGGAGTGTCTCTCCCAACCCAGGACTGCTGGCTCTTAACTGTTCACTTGCCTGCCTGCCTGCCTGATCGCTCCTAACTGCTCATCTGCCTGCCTGATCACCCCTAACCACTCTGCCTGCCTGCCTAATCACCCCTAACCACCTCTGCCTCAGCCCCTGTCACCACGGCTTCATCTGGAAGGACGTCCGGAATGACGTCCAGAAGTTCATTCAGCTGTCTGGTCTAATTAGCATATTACACTTTTATTATTATAGATATCAGTCAAATTAACCTGCTTCCATTTTAAGAAAGGTACCATTTTTATTCTTTATCCATAGAATTGACACATGCTCTCTCCTTGACCTAGTCAATTTCCATGACACAGAACTTAGCTTAAATCTTACTTCGTCTCTGAAGCCTCCTTGACTCATGAGACTATCATATGTTTTCACTGTACCAAGCATTTTTTATTCTCCATTTTATATCTTTATTTATGAGATTATTTGAGTGTCTAACTTTTATTGTATTTATTGATTTGACAGAAAGAGAGAGATTTCTATTTCCACTTACTTACACATTCATTGGTTGATTCTTGTATGTGCCCTGACTGGGGATTGAACCTGCAAACTTGGTGTATCGGGATGATGCTCTAACCAACTGAGTTATTTGGCCAGAGTGAGTGTCTAACTTTTAAACACTGAGTTCACTGAAGACAAGGATCTACTCTTTTTTGGCTCATTATTTATCCCTAACACTTTGCTCAGTGTCTACCATATGGTAGATATTCAATAATAAATAAATGTATACAATTTATCAAAGTTATTTTTTTATCCAACTCTTATATAGTGTTTACTAATAAGCCAGGCACCATTCTAAGTACTTTTAGAAGGTTACATTATATAACCCATGTGTCCTACTAGCCTCCTTTTCAAGCACTTTCAGCTGTGTATTTTGGTCTGCATTTTAATCAATATTACATCAAATTTGTGATATAAAGTATACATTTTAAATGATCATGGTTTGTTTCTGAACCCTTATAAAGGTGAATTTTCAGGGGACTTTCTTGTGAACTCTATATACCACCCTAAAATGTGTCACCTAATATCCAAATAGTAATGTAGAGAGAGAGATGATATAACTCTGCAAAGTTAATGGCAATGTCTTCACCTTGATGTGGACCCATTTGTGAAATGTCCCTTTTAAAATAAATATCTGATAATGCTTTCCAATCTAACTCTTTACTTAGCTGATAGCTATATAAATATTCTAAGAATATTAACTATATTCTTTTTCCCCCTTTTATGGTCTTGAGCATTACTTAATTTTTTTTAAAGAGATGGGGAGTATCTCTTTTTTTAAATACATTTTTATCAATTTCAAAGAAGAAGGGAGAGGGAGAGAGAGAGAGAGAGAGAAACATCAATAATGATGAGAGAGATTCATTGATCGGCTGCCTCCTGCATGCCCCCTACTGGGGATCAAGGCCGAAACCCACAACCCGGGCATGTGCTCTTAACCAGAATCAAACCTGGAACCCTTCAATCTGCAGGCCAATGCTCTATCCACTGAGCAAAACCAGCTAGGACAAGAATAGGAGTTTATTTGGTTTTGTTTTGTAAGCAGGTTAGGGGAAATGCTCATTTTGAATATGCTCTGCACACATTAGCAGGTCTGACAAGAATCTTAAATTATGAAGGGAATTTGTTAATGAATTCACAGCAGCCTAAATTATTTTTGCAAGGTCTTGAAGAACTAAAAAGTTGTTAGGGGACACAAGAAAACAAATGTAATTGGATATTTTAAAGAGTTGATTGAAGCAATCCACATAAAATAAGTCACAAAAATAGCTTATAACATAGCAGAAAACAGTGAAAGAAATGGATAATAGGTAACATGTCTCTACCAAAGAAAGTTCATGAGTCATAAAATGGATTAGATTTTTAAGGGAAAATCTAATTTTTTATAAAGTCACCATATCTATAAAGATGTGATATATTCTAAGCCCCTATCTGGTAGAGATTTACCTAAGATACTTATAGCATATTTATATGCTTCCTGTATAAATATCTTTTTTAAGTGTGTCTTTTAAGTTGTCTGGAGAGTACCAGTTATACCCTGGGTGGGGGTAATAAAGCAAAAATCAATCTTTAAACCCAAGGGTAAATAATCCAGATCTCAACACACGCTGCTGGTAAAACAGCCTACAAATCTATCAATAGCCTGACTGAAGATTAATCAAGTATCAGATCAACTCATTTCATGGCCTCTGAGGACTTGTTTTGAATAGCAGACATGAAAACTCACAAAAACATTTCTACTGTTGCCCACTAACCTTTCATGGCAAAGCATTTTTTTAAAATTCACTTGTTTTTAGAAATTAAAGAAGAGCATCTTTCAACTACTACTTAAAAGACAAAAGACTTTTGATGGGAGCCCCATTGCCATCTAGAGAAGATCACTAAAATATCCTTTCCAACTTAAAAACATTGCCAATTTATAGTAACTCTTTCTTACTCTACATTTTTCCAACTAGATTTCTTAAATTTATTGGCAAGTTTGTGCTTCCTGAATCGTTTCTGTAATTGACATCATTGACCAGTGAATGGAGACAGCAGAGAAGAAATCATGAGATAAGAAATTAGAGACAGGAAGTGAGTACAGCACTTGGATAATTTTACTCATCCCATCACAACAGAAGCTCCCGCCCTAGATCTGAAGCATCTCTTTCACTGACAAGGATGAAGGACCTCCACTGGCAGATGACTGGCTGTGACTTACACCTGCATTTGGGTGTGGTTTGAAACTCCTGAATAATTACTGAGCAATGCCTCGCTGGAAGTCTTGAAACTCTTTGCTCTTCAACCTCAACTGACAAAGCAATGACTTTAAATCGATGGACAGTCAGTTCTCATAAAAGAAGAGAGGATTGATTGGAATCAAAAGGAAGATTTTGCTGAGATACCAAAAAGAAAAAAGACAATTTCCCTTGTCAGTTTACTAATCAAACATGAAGGAACGCTCTCCGACCTGGAATTTTGCATCTTTTAGCATAGGCTTCTCTCTTCTAGTTTGAAAAGACAGTGTTCATTTGTTTTTTTTTGTGTGTGTTTTTTTTTTGGTGCCCTTGACCAGAATCGAACCTGGGACCTTTCAGTCTGCAGGCCGATGCTCTATCCACTGAGCCAAACTGGTTAGGGCTGTTCATTTGATTTTAAAGCATAATCACTATTTACATTAATTCTAAGAAGGAAATTGGCCGCCTAATTATAATATTGATGTTTTCTTTGTCTAATTGGGTAGGTCAAGGCACTAATTTGATTCACAGCTGTGGCATGTTTTTATAGACTTTGGTGAACTTTAATTGCTTATAAATATGGGATTATAAGACCACAAGCCTTCAGTAGAATCCTGTTTAGCCCCATATGCTTTCAAACTTGACAATATGCTGTCCATTTCCTGAGAATCCTTCATTCCAAATGGCCCTGAGGGTGAGAAAGAAAGAAATAACACATATGGCTCACATAGCTAAAGTCCATTAAGATTTTTTGCTGTTGACAGCACCTAATGAATTATTGTCAGGAAAAAATATTGTCAATAAGCCCATTCTTCCATAATAATAAAATTGAAATACAAAGACACCACAGCACAATGCCCTGTAGTCTTATTGTGAAAGTTAGATTATTTTTAAATGATGCTCCTGATCCCATAGCCAGCCTTACAATAAGTGTAAATGGGAGCTTTAGACAGGGCGGCAGCTTGGAGTGGAGCAGCTAGCTGATCGAGTTTCCTGAGGGATATGATAAAAGACCAAATTGGCCTCCTGCAGAAGCTGGTAACAGCCTGTGACTAACTAACCCCTCCCAGAGTCTGTCCTACTCTCCCAATGCAAGTGGGGACTGTCACTCTGCTCTTCACTCCTCCAGTGCCATCCTCGGGTTGCAAGGACTCGGGGTGTCAGCCCTTCATGGTCTAGTTGAAACCATGAAGGGTAATCAGAGCTGGGAAGAGAATCAAATAACACTTTTACTGCTGGATTACAGCTTGGGTTTCTGGAAGCCACTCATCACGACCACCTCTACACAAGCATTCAGATTCCCCCAGCGCAGCCAGGGTTGTCCTGAAAGTATAACTGTCCTCATCTCAGTTCCTGCAGTTCATCCCCCCAAAACTACCCAGAACCTATAATGACCAGCACTAGGTCAGGTCAATGATTCCGATTCCTTCCTATTGCCCAGGTCAGAACTCTAGCACAAAGTCCTGTTTGATAGTCAAGCATTGATTCTTTCTTTGATCACAAAGTCATGGACTCAAACCCTACCTCTTCCACTTGAGATTGGTGGTTACGTACCAAATTAAATTTTATCACAACCAATGGACACATAGCCATTTAAAATTTTTCTTTTAATATGAGGTATTTTGATACATGTTTGTAGCTAAATGCTGACATGTGAACAGCTTGATAGGAAAAGATTTTTGTCTGTTCTTATGTTCAAGTAATTCTTTTTTAAAAAAATATATGTTATTGATTTTTTACAGAGAGAAAGGGAGAGCGATAGAGAGTTAGAAACATCGATCAGGTGCCTCCTGCACACCCCCTACTGGGGATGTGCCTGAAACCAAGGTACATGCCCTTGACCGGAATCGAACCTGGGACTCTTCAGTCCGCAGGTTGTCGCTCTATCCCAGCCGTGGGCAAACTACGGCCCGCGGGCCGGATCCGGCCCATTTGAAATGAATAAAAGTAAAAAAAAAAAAAGACCGTACCCTTTAATGTAATGATGTTTACTTTGAATTTATATTAGTTCACACAAACACTCCATCCACGCTTTTGTTCCGGCCCTCCGGTCCAGTTTAAGAACCCATTGTGGCCCTCGAGTCAAAAAGTTTGCCCACCCCTGCACCACTGAGCCAAACCAATTAGGGCCAACTAATTCTTCTTTTTAGGTGCTTGGCACATGTAAACATTACATTTTAATTTTTCAATGGCTCTGGTTGCTGTATGGAAGGAGCAGCCAGTTATAAGGCTTCTCCAGGAAAGAGATGGCAGTGCCTTGGGTGAGTCTGGTAGATGGAGGTAAATACAATAGTGTTATCAATGATTTTGAATCTATTTTCAAGGTGGAGTCAGCAAGATTTGCTGATGGAATGGAAGTGAAAATGACAAAAAAATTACCTACACAGCCCTCTTGTGGAAGGAATAGAGCCGAGGCCCACCCAGCAGCCCACCAGCAGCCTTGGCAGCCATGGGGGCTGTTAAGAACAGAGCAACTCTGAAAAAGCAGGCAGCAGAATAGCCCTACCAGGAGAATGCAAGCACTTGGAGCTTCCCAGAAAGCTTTGGCGGAGGGGTAGAGAGGTGGGAACGTGGGGCCTGATGTTTTTATAGTGAATGGGATGGGGGCTCTACTCATTTTCATTGGACTCTGTGGTGTTCAGAAGCTGGCTTGCACACGTGATTATTAAATATTGAAGAATTTTGTGAGTCCCATCAACAGCATGAAATTGCCCAACATTGGCAATACTTACACCACAGAAGCTAGCAAATACTACATATCAGGACTCTTTCCCCACCCTTTTGCCCTTTTCCCAGCCAATGCTGGCCGTTAAACACTGACCAGCACACCACTGACTGCACCCCACAAGCTGGAAGTCCTCAGAACACTGGCAGATATTTCACTGACACAATAAACTCACGTTGTTCTCTCTTCCAGGGAAGCAAAGAATGTGACTAATTCTCCAAAATTTACAAGCTTTTGGAAAATACTTTGAAATGCAATGTCTACTTGTCCTACCAACCAAAATTCCTAATTCCTAATGATGTTTTCCAGAAGATAATATTAAAGTGATCTTTTTTGATGGCACATATTGTATAGGAAATATTTTGGATCACAAGAAAAGCTGACCCAATATTTAACCCTTTGAGTGCCAACCAATAAGAACTATGCTAAAATTTCCAAGGCATTTTTGCTGATTTTACAGCAGTTTAGGAAAAAAATTATGAATCGCAAGTAAATGAAGTTACATATCCAAAAACTTAAGGAAACCTTTACTACATTTGTTTTTATCTTTGACATATATTGTTTGCTGATTGTATTATAAAATACTAGAAAAAAAATTTGAACAAAACATATAATGTTAAAATAGAGGGACACCCTTCTCCAATATCTTCCACAAAATCGTCATCTTCACAGCAAGAATTGACATATTTAGCAATATCATCATCACTAATAAAAGCAGACTTAGAACTGGACGCCATTTCAAAGCTTTAGGGCTACAAAATCTGAGTAAATTTTATAAAATCATAGTCCCTGTAAAAAATTAGGCAGATAAATGCCAGTGGTCAATTTTAGAACTACAAACATTCGGCATCATAAGTAATCTGTACTTAGGTGCCATCTGTCAATAAAGAGTGAACTACTGCCGAACTGGTTTGGCTCAGTGGATAGAGAGTCTGCCTGCGGACTCAGGAGTCCCAGGTTCGATTCCGGTCAAGGGCATGTACCTTGGTTCCGGGCACATCCCCACTGGGGGGCGTGCAGGAGGCAGCTGATTGATCTCTCTCATCGATGTTTCTGGCTCTCTATCCCTCTCCCTTCTTCTCTGTAAAAAATCAATAAAATATTTAAAAAAAAAAAAAAAAAAGAGTGAACTACTAGCATCTAAATAGTGACACTGCAGGAGGAGCACCATAGGGCTCCCGGCACTTTTGGCAAAAGACAGGAGGAACGCGATCACGCTCCCCTGCACTCTAGGGGTTAAAACACCACCCAAAGCTAGACTATAAAAGAAGGTGCTCAGTAACCAAGTAATCAAAAGAACTACCTTTATTTTAAGTTATTCTTCGGATAAATATTTTATAATATTTATGTGACCCAATCCTATTCTAATTGGATTACTAAAATAGCAATATATCAGTGATAATATAAAAATGGAATATAATTGAATGCTTTAATTATAAAAATTGCCCCTGTGAAAGGCATCCTTCTTGCTCCAGGGTGGAGGGTGCCTAAGACAGACACTCTTATTGCTAGAGTTAAAGAATCCAGGACCAAAGAGTTTATATAAACAAACCATGCTACCCTTTTTCTAATTAACTTATACCCAAGCCCAAACTTTGTTTAGATTCCTCACTAATGAGCAACCTGAACCTAAATGCCTCTGTCCTGTCATTTCTTCACAGATTCATTGTTTCTCTAAAAAATATAAAAAGCTGTGTCGTTCATCATTTCAAAGAGCGTCATCTATGATTTCCAATGTGTGCATATTAAATTGATTTTTCTTCTGTTAATCTGGCCTTGGGTCAATTCTATTATTAGTCCAGCCATAAGAACTCAAGAAGGGGCGGAAGAAATTTCCCCTTCCCCCCCAAAAAAAGCCAAAAGAAGAAAATTAAATCTAGAATTATAGTTCCTAGAGATAATCACTGTTTACAAGTATAGATCAGGGTCAGCAAACTACAGTCCCGGAACTAAATTCAGCTGTGCCCACTCATTAAATGTTGTAGACGGCTGTTTTTGCACTATAGCAACTGAGCTGTGTAGTCACAACAGAAATCAAATGGTCCCCAAAACCTAAAATATTAAGTATCTGGCTCTTTACAGAAAAAGGTTGCTGACCTCCAGTTTTTTCTCAATATAGAGTTACAATCTGAAATCAAAAGAGGGTGATAGCTTACATTTTCCTAATAACCTGCTTTCTTCTCCCACTTCCATTATATAGCGGATGCCCTTCCATGTCACTGAAATGATATATTGCATTATTTTTGACAGTTGTATGGCATCCATTGTCATGATATAACAAAATTTGTTTAGGTTGTTTCCTATTATATTTTAGGTAATAAATATCCTTCAATCTAACTCTCTCCTCGTACCTCTAATTGTTTCCTTATAGTAATTTTATTTTATTTTACTTATTGATTTCAGGGAGAGGGAGGGGGAGCTAGAAACAATGAGAGAGAAACATTGATCAGCTGCCCACCACATGCCCCCATTGGGGATCAAGCCCGCAACCCAGGCAAGTGCCCATGACCTCCTGGTTCATATATCGATGCTCAACCACTAAGCCACACCAGCAGGGTCCTTAGAGTAATTTTATAATTGTAGAATTGTTGGATCAAAGCTAAACATTCTAAAGTTTTAAGATTTGATAAGTTTTTCAAATTTGCCCTATGAAGAGGTTTTCTCTATGTATCTCACAACCTTGCTCTGAATTTTAAATGTTAGAGGGCTGCATATTTCCCAGGTAAAAATTCTCCAAAGGTTCTTCCATAATATTAGGGATAAATACGCTTTAATATATGTCTTTATAAAGTACCCTTGTGAGAGAAAAGCAGATGAGATTGATATTCTTCTCTTAGACATCAAATTTTAGTCATAGATGTACATTTTTAAAGTATATGAGAGAAAGCTGTAATACTGGCTATGTCAGAAAGCAGCTACAGTGAGTAATTTTTCTAATCCTCAACTTTTGCACTTATTATATAGGATAATAAAATAGATTACCTGATATTATTATAATATTGAAATAATCAAATAACATGCATAAGAAGGAGGTATAAAATGCATAGTTATTTTTTCAGAAGTAAGACCTGGTTGTTTAAATTGTTTCAACAAGTTTTTTATTACATTTTATTTTTAGGTAGCAAAATTTAATTGATACTAAGATTTAAAAAAAAAATAAAGCAAATGTGTAACTGAATGGAATAAATTTCCCTACCTCTGTTTTCCTTCAGAGGAAAATGTCCATGTGCAAGGCTGAAAGGCCACTTGATAATTCTCTGTGGAAAAATGTATGAGAATTACAGGGCCTAGAGATGGAATTCAATGGGTAGCCACAGCCTCTTCTACCCACTACCTACCCCTTCTTTCTTCATGAGGACACTAGGCTTGCTTGATTGCTTGGTCACCTCACCACTCAGTCCTTTTCTGTCTCCTTTTTTAAAAAAAACACACATTGATTTCAGAGAGGAAAGGAGACAGGGAGAGAAAGAGGGAAACATCAATGATGAGAGAGAATCATTGATCAGCTGCCTTCTGCACGCTCCCCACTGGGGATCAAGCCCACAACCCAGGCATGTGCACTGACCAGGAATCAACCCTGCGACCTCCTGGCTTCATAGGTTGATGCTCAACCACTGATCCAGGCATGCTGGGTGGATGAGCTGCTTTTCAACCATCATGTCTTCTAGCTCATCGGCATTAATTTTAGCAAAGCCCCACAGATGTGGGTCTTCTGGTGGCCAGGGAACTTGAACTTGACTTTGTGTGGGGCCTCCAACACATGCTCCTTGGTCTGCAATTTGGTGCGGATGGACACGACGATTGGCCAAGGTGGACCCTGGCCACTGTGCCCTGGGGCTTTCCAAAGGCACCCCGCATGCCTGTCTGGAGCCTGTCAGCCCCAGGACAGGCCAACATCTTGTTAATGCGGATGACGAGGAAGAGGTGGAGCGCACTGGATGTGAGAGCCATCTTCGCCACAGTTTTTCACCACGCGCTGGTTGGCACAAATCCGGGCAGCCTCCAGAGCTTTGGGACAGAGCTGCTCATATTCATTGGACACCGTGTGGCCTCAGAGTGGGAACTCATCCACTTTTGCCTTCCTCCGCTCCCGGTCAAGATGCGCATCTTGGCATCAGGGACACTTCGGCGGAAGTGAGACTTTGGGTACAGCCAGGTCTCACAATACCCGTAACACCGGGTAGAGTGGCGGCCGATGGTGACACCAGGATCTTCAGTGGCACGCCCAAGGGAATTTGTTTTGTAGCTATTCTGTCTGCCTCTTGTCAGACATTATGGGACCAGCTCCCTCACCCCCTTCTCAGGAAGGCCCACCTACTTAAAATTGCAACCCCCACTCCTGACTATTTCTTCATCTTCTGTTTGTCATTTTCTATAGCACCTAGCATCTTCTAACAAATGATACAAGTTACTTATGTTCATTGTTTATTATGTGCTCCACCCCCACCCTACAGAATATACACTGACTGGCCAGATTATTATGACCACCCCATCAGTACAATGAAGTGAATTAGTTATGCAAATAATAATAATAATAAAACCTTGAGAGTATTTGCTTAGGAAGTTTTCAATATTCAGTATTTTTAGAAGTGTCAATGAAGTACCGATGGGGTGGTCATAATAATCTGGCCACTCAATGTAAGTTCCATTTGGAGAGGGATCTTTGTTTTGTTCAGTAGATTAAATGAATTAATAAATAGCTACCTCCTCAGTAGATACCTATGAGATATATCAAAATAATTAAAACAAAATTAAAGATTTAGGGAGAAAATGTAGAGTAAAATAAAGACAATTAATTAAATGACATTTTTTAAAGACTCCATGCTATAGATTACTTAAATCTCAAAAAGCAACTTATTATAAACAAGTAAGAAAAGGGATGGATAAATAAGTAAAACAGACTCCTAGCTGACTAGAAATCAGAAAACCTTGGAATACAGTATTCCCAAAGAGTGAATGTATACAAGGGTTGCATAAATTATGACAAAGCAGTTTTAGTAAAGACTTGGTGAAGAGGCAATTTTTGTGTATGTGTGTAAACTTCTAAATCATGTTATTTATTTTTTATTAATAAAGATATCAATTAATTGACCAGCAATTGGTGTCTTAAAAGTTCAGCAATGACTAGATAAGTAGCCAGAATCTAGCTGTAGTATACTTCATTTATTTAAGGCCTCCCCTTCGGCCTGCTTCGTGTTTTTTTATGAGACTGGTAACATTGAAATAATTTGAACATGAAAGTGTTAGGACATATTAGAAGCTCGATGTAGAAATCTGTAAACACAGATAAATAAATATGTGAAGATCTTGGAAGCAACTCCTCTAGCATTTGTATTCCTTTACTCCAAGACACAATCTCTGTTTTTAGTTGTGTTAGTGCCCTCTAGTGGTCAGAATGGTATATGCGTTTTATTAAGTCATTCCTGCCTTCAAAAAATACATCACTAGACATTCCCAAAAGAAAAAAAAAGAATAAGCCTAGCAATAGAATCATCAATTTTTTAATCATACATCACTATTAACTAAAATGCTTTGAACATTAATGGAATTTCAAAATTTTGAAGAAAGAAGACTTTTCAGGTCAAAGATGGAATTGAGAATGTTGTAAAAGCTCTGGGCCCACTTCTCAAAAAAATACATGTGCAGGTATAATTCAGGAGTTTATGTAACACCTGAAACTTGCACCCCAATGTAAAGGCTTGGGGTTTATCTAGCTCTATACATGTTCCAAGTTCCTCAAGACAAAATTCTTATCTTAAATGCTGGGTTTAAGTTTCAGTTTGGAGAAAGATATGTACAGTATGACAAAATGAAAAATGAGGCTATATAGTAATTATGTATACATAGTAAAAATATACAAACTATGGGAATGATGAACATTGATTTCATGGTAGTGGTTACTTCTCAGAGCAAGGGGAGATAATTGGATGAGGGGAAAATAGTAAAGATGGCCATAGTTATATCTGTAGGATAACATTTCTTCAGAAATTATTCAAGTGTATAAATGGCATAATATTATTTTAATAAATCTAGGTTAGTAAATATTTAGATAATGGATTTCCATAATTTTATTTTCCTATTCTTTTCTATATATTTGATGTACTTCCCAATTTTAAAAAGTTAAATTTAAAAAGTAAAATTATTATATCTTAGTAATAAATTATCTAATTTCACTGTCATGTAAAAAAGATTAATTTTTTTAATAAACATGCCAATGGCCCTAGCTGATTTGGCTCAGTGGATAGAGAGTCAGCCTGCAAGACTGAAAGGTCCCAGGTTCAATTCTGGTCAAGGCACATGCCTGGGTTTCGGGCTCAATCCCCATTAGGAGGCATGCAGGAGGCAGTCAATCAATGATTCTCTCTCATCATTGATGTTTCTACCTCTCTGTCCCTCTCCCTTCCTCTCTGAAACCAAGAAAAATATATTTTAAAAAAAAACAACATGCCAATGTAAGTTCAAATTCTGAGAAACATTTAATCCTACATTGAATAAAATCACCTGAGTATATTTTAAAATATAAGCTAAATATTAATATTATAAAGGAAAACATTATTCTTTACACAGAGCCCTTTAAGTAGAAAGCCTTTGTTTTTATGGTTATAATTTTATTTCTTGATAGAGAAAGAGAAAAAAGGGGAAATTCTTTTGAAACTAATGTTATATTGGAACAAAACTTATTATCGATCCATATTCATTCTACTATAAAATATAATGAGAGTTTAGATAAGGTATGATTCTCTTTGGGGATTTCATATACTAGTATAACAAAGTCAGCATGAAGCCGACAATGCCATCGCCTGAGAGTCTGAACCTAATAGCCGATTAATTGATTCATGCCTGCAGCTGCACTGCCACATAGCATCCCAGCGCTCTCAGATGCTGCGATCAGATACATCTCATCACAATGCAAACCAGCAAGCCTTATGCCTCCCTTGATTTAAATGGAACGCTGGAGGAATGAGGCGGCACGGGCGACATGGAAGGCTGGTAGAGAGCATCTGCGCTGGTGCATCTCTCAATGGATAGAGCTGACAGGCCCTAGACATGCCCGGGCGGTCAATCATGACCATGGCATGAACCACCGGGTGGACAATATACATCGTTGGCCTCTGGGGTCAGATCTAGGCTCCCTGCCCTGCATTCTGAAGGAAAAGCAATGTTAATTGAAGAGGATCTTTGTTGGGCCATGGTGCTGAGGGGGTGGGGGAGAACTTCTAGTGATAAAGTAAGAAATGGACATAAGAAAAGAAGGAGTTCTTACCATTTGCAACAGCATGGATGGAACTGGAGAACATTATGCTAAGTGAAATAAGCCAGTCAGAGAAAGGTAAACACCACATGATCTCACTCATTTGTGGAATATAGCGAACAACATAGGCTGATGAAAAGGGATAGATCCAGAGACAGAGAAGCAGCAATAAGACTGTCAAAACTCAGAGGGAAAGTAGGGGAGGGTGGGGGTAAGGGGGAGAGATCAACCAAAGGATTTGTATGCATGCATATAAGCCCAACCAATGGACACAGACAACAGGGGGGGGTGAGGGCATGAGTGGGGGGAGGAGCGGTTATGGGGGGAATTAGGTCACATATGTAATACCTTAATCAATAAAGAAATTAAAGATTGGGAAAAAAAAGAGAAATGGACATAAGATCTTATGCTTCTTTGGCAATGCTCTCCAGCTAGATTTTTTTTCTTAGAGGTCCTGTCCTTTCTGACTTATCTCATTAAAATGACCTTCCCACCATCTGTTGCTCTAGTCTAGAGCAGTGGTCCTCAACCTTGGCTGCACATTAGAATCACCTGGGAATCTTTTTAAAATCCTGATTTCTGGGCCTCATCCTCCGGGAATTCTGTTTCTTAGTTACTAATGTTGTGGCCCCACCCCATAACAAAGAAACAGAATTTCCGAAGGATGAGGCCCAGAAATCAGGATTTTAAAAAGATTCTTAGGTGATTCTAGTGTGCAGCCAAGGTTGAGAACCACTGCTTTAGAGCTAGGCCCTGCTTCCCACCTTCTAATTAACTCCTTCAACCTCTTCTCACTTCCCACCCAAACTCCACTTCCTATCTTGGGAAAGAAGACCTGATTTAGGGTAGAGCATTAGACCACTTCCTTTAGGTCTTAGGGAGAACAATTATCCCACTCGTCCCTCTTTTTTCTTTGGGTTTATCTTATTTATTTGTTTGTTTGTTTGTTGCCACTAGAGTAAGAAGATCTGAGGGAACTTTTGGCAGTTAGGCCTTTGACAAAAGAGACATAGGAATGTTTTCAGCCCTTTGTAGTCCAGCACAATGGAACCAAACCCAAATACTAATCGCCAGTATTCATGGGCTTGGCCTCGTCCTCAGTGCATGTATCCCCTGTGGGGAATACAATAGAGGTGGCGGTGATCACAATGGGTGGCTACTTAGAGATTTGGTGATCTTGAGTATGGCCTAATATCAACTCAGAAATGGCTGACATCCACTCTTGGAACAGTTTGGAATGGAGTGAGGGGAAAGTAGAATCAAGGCAAAATGAAGATGGAGAAATCCTGTGTGCTACCACCACCTTAAGGTGTGGACCCAGCAATGTGGCTTCCCCAAATCAATGATATTTCTGAAGCATTTACATTACCCTGAATATTTGGATATTTTGAGCTTTTTATTTTTTTTTTTTAACCTCGTTTACGTTTAAGCTACCTCCCAAAGCAAATGCCATCCATCCGAAATAATTTGTTTTTAAATCAGTCTTGCCTTTAAAATATTTCTACAGACAATCGGGTGGTGAATATCAATATAATAGGTAAATATTCAGCTTAAGACCAGAAGAATCAGCATATTTCCCCATCAAATTAAGAGAAAAAAAGCAAATAATCTTTTCTCAGTCATGTTGAATGTGATTCACTGTAGAATTTCCTTCTCATGAGGCAAAGCTTGACATTCAACAATTCATACATTTCAGAGGTAAATGAACATGCTGCAGTTAAATTGGGGGGCATGATCCATGTTGCCATAGATCATTAATGTGGTCAAGGTCCTGATGCCACATTGATCCTGTACCCTTATGTGGCTACTACAGATCTACTTGATAGGTGTAGCACATTAGGCCTGGACTTCCAGCGTTGTCCTTTGATAAATTTATAAGTTTTCAGTGTGTAACATTTTATTTGGGGTGGATAAAGGTGGTTAGTGAGAAGAGTTAGGTCTCCGAATGCAGGCAAACCTGCATTTGAATCCTAGCTTTCCTAGTCCCTGATTATGTCATCTTGCTCCGGGCCTAGCACATAGCAGATAGTCAACAAATCGTTTTTGTTTCCTCTGAAACAAGTCTGTATTGGTTTCCTACTGTGGCTGTAACAAATTACCACAAGCCTGGTGGCTTAAAAACACGAAAAAAATGTGTTATCATTCTAGAGGTCAGAAGTTCTGAAATCAAGGTGTTAGTGTTAGCAAGCTTGTTTTTCTCCTGAGTCTCTAGAGGTAAATCTGTTTCCTTGCCAGCTCATAACCCGACGACTACCGCATATTAGACACCGAGTAATAAAAAGAAAAATCTCCTAAGGTTCTCATGGCCAAAGTGTCTTGGCATTTTATTGTAAACACAAATAACCACACTATTCTTCTGTTGTGTCCATTTTCAAAGTTTTTGGTTTCAGAACCTTTTTATACTCTTAATAAATATTGAAGACTAGGAACAACTGTAGTTTATGGAGGAGATACCTATTGGTAGTTGTCACATTCAAAATTAAGACTGGGATTAAAAAAAATACATGGGAATATATAAGCACATGCTCCATTAGCTGTCAGAACAATGATATCATCACACTCTACGGAGGCACTGGAAACTTTGCTCTTGAAAGAATCAAAGTCATAAAAGAAAATAAGCCCTGGCCGGTAGCTCAGTTAGAGCGTCGTCCCAATATGCCAAGATTTCAGGTTTGATTCCCAGTCAAGGCACACACAAGAATCGACCAGTGAATGCACAATTAAGTGGAACAACAAATCAATGTTTCTCTCTCTCTCAAAGTAATTAATTAATTAATTAGTTAATTAATTAATTAATAAGTCAGTTAAATAAGCAAATAATAGCTTAGTATTATTATGAAAAGAATTTTGCCCTTATAAGCCCCTTAAAAGAGTCTTAGGGGATCCCTGCTGTTCTAGAAGATATCACTTGATGAATGCCAATATCAAAGTTCTGACAGAGCAAAATATAGATTTCAGGAGCCATAAGCATATATAGTCAAAAGTTTTTCCCTGTCACAGATGAAGAAGTGCAGCATATTATATTAAAAAGCAGTGAACCAAAATAGCTAACTGCAGACATTTCCAGATTGAGTTCAAAACACTAAAGTAAATAAATACTCAAAAAATGAATACAAATTCTCTCTCATCATTGATGTTTCTATCTCTCTCTCCTCTCCCTTCCTCTCTGAAATCAATAAAACTATATTTTTAAAAAATGAATACAACTTTTACATAATCATAGTTTTCTGTCATCTGGGGCATCTTCAGGCCACTGAATGATGGGAGAGAAGCAGCAACAGCTGCAGAAATGCCGGCTCCCCACCTTTTGAACAATTGCCATGCTTATTATGCCAAGAATAGCATGGCAGCTAATGTTGCCTTCTTCTGGTTGAAAAGACCAAACAAGTGCCCCTCCCCTCCCCCATCCCCTGCAGGCTGTGGGCTGCCTCCATTCCCTGGAGTGTTAGAATCAACCAGTGGGGAAGCAAGAAGCAGCTTTGAAATGATGAATAAATTTTAAGTCATGAGATGACCTTAAGAATCACTGTGTTGACCTGGGAGAAAATGAATTATATTTAGTTGGCTAGACAGCCATAGCAAAGTACTGGGTGTCAGCAATTACATTGGGTTCTAACAAGTTTTTTAAACTTAGTTGTTGCTGGCGAGCCACATGCGGCTCTTTGGCCCCCTTGAGTGTGGCTCTTCTACAAAATACCACGTGCGAACGCGCGTAGAGTGCGATTGAAATTTCGTGGCCCATGTGCAGAAGTCAGTTTTCAGCCTGGGCGAGTCTATTTTGAAGAAGTACTGTTGATATTTGGCTCTGTTGGCTAATGAGTTTGCCAACCACTGTCAAGAACTATTAACTGTTTCATCCATATACGTATAAAACACTCGGGCCCTGATCGGTTTGGCTCAGTGGATAGAGCGTCGACCTGCGGACTGAGGAGTCCCAGGTTCGATTCTGGTCAAAGGCATGTACCTTGGTTGCGGGCGCATCCCCAGTAGGGGGTGTGCAAGAGGCAGCTAATCAATGTTTCTCTCTCATCGATGTTTCTGGCTCTCTGTCCCTCTCCCTTCCTCTCTGTAAAAAATCAATAAAATATATATATTTTTTTTTAAACACTCGGGAATATTTTCCCCTGGTTGAGCGGGGTATGCTGTTCCTGGGATCCCCTGACATCTGTTAAAGTGATCACATGAAACTACAGCCAGCTGAACCTTGGGAACACATGCCTCAGTGTTTATAAATACAGGAATAACATCAGGACACCTCGGGTGACAGATCTCAGTGACACACTGATAAAATTATGGTCAGCAGCCCTTCTCAAGGGGAGCTGGAGGTGAGGATAAAGAAGTCAGCCTCTCTCCACTCCCTAATCAGATTCCCAGCCCAAGCCAAACACCAGTGTGGGGCTCGGAGATGAGCAGAGGAACCCACAGTAGCAATAAAGAGTGGTCTGTACGCCCTGCAGTCCTGGGAATTGTTCATTATTGGTTCATGGCAAGATAAGTACAGAAATTGAGAGTAAGGATTTAAAACTTTTAGAAAATTAGACAATTGTATGTTGGTTGTAACTATGAAAAATCAGTGGCTTTATTTTGTGCCTTTATTTTCCCTTTTCCATTATTCTAGTACTTCAATTTTATTGAATGTTATGAAAGTATTGGTCTGGCCCTGGCTAGTTTGGCTCAGTGGATAGAGCGTCAGCCTGTGGACTAAAGGTTCCTGGGTTTGATTCCAGTCAAGGGTACATGCCCAGATTGTGGGCTCAATCCCCATTGTGGGGGGTGTGCAGGAGGCAGCAAATCAATGAATCTCTCTCATCATTGATGTTCCTATCTCTCTCTCCCTTTCTCTTCCTCTCTGAAATCAATAAAAAATATATTTTTTTTAAAAAAAGCATTGGTCTGCAATAAATCAGTGGTAGAATGGGGTAGGGGTCTGGTCTATCATCAAAAATAATTTGCAAAATGTTGATCTAGAAGTTAAGGTCTGTTGATTGAAATATAATTAATTTTTTATGCAAAAGTACTGACTCCAGATAGATATAGTCATTTTAAATTTTTTCTCCAATTTGATTAATCTCAGTAAAGCACTTAAGTTCAAATTTAATGTCATGATTTAGATTTGACAACTTCAGGGATATATAGTAAACTAATTAGAAGTCATTGTGCTCATTGGATACATCTATTTAATATCATTTCTTCTGCCTGGCTCAATGGTTTCTAGGCTTCCATGAAGCAACACTATTTAATTAAATACCAACAACATACCTGTTTCATGTGATGCTACATTCCATAAGCAATAATAAAAATGCTATTAAAAGTCAAGAGAAATGACTCATCTAGATGAATGAAACAATTTAATTGAGAATATGGGTCAGAAGACTTAATTTTTTAAAAAGCACTTTTTTTCCTTTGGGTTTGTGCTATCTTTATGGTTCTATGCAAGTTTTTAACATCTAATACACGTCTCAGAGTGCTATTATTGAAGCTCACAGTTGAAAATGCTTGTTTACAAGTGTTTATCTTGCCAAACAGATAAACATCGAGGTGCTCTGTAATGGGCTTTTGTTTTGAGTTTATCCATTGATTTGTAAAATTCAGAGGGAGCAGATCCCCTGTGTAGGTTTTTAAATTTGCAAGCACCAGAGTTCAATCAATTCCAATTGTTGGAGTGGGACCAACAGCCTTAGATGAAAGAAAACATTACTTGATAACTCCTTTTATCTTTTTTAAGCTGAGAAAAGCAGCCATCTCATTCAAATGCCAACTTCCCAACGAGAAGCACACACTTTCTGCTTTATCTCCAACATGAGGCAGAAAGAAGATGAGAATAGAGCAAGCAGGAGAATATTACATTGTGTCTGAACATCTGATAGCCACACACATCAGAAACAGATCTCAAATTGAAGGCTTTGCACCTTTTAACGGACTTATTCCTTTCATCATAGAAACCAAGTCTTTATATTGCTTCTCCCATATTGAGAGTATTAAATATTTTATTACCCTTTTCCTGATTATAAAAGAAATACATGTTCACTATAGGAAATAAGAAAGCAAAAATCATCTATAGGCTTACCACATATAGAGATAAATGTTATTAACACTTACTTGTACTTCTTTCCTTTTTTTCCCTATGGACATTCATACATTTTTTCCTCTATAGCTGAGATCATTATATGTATACTAGAGGCCCGGTGCACAAAATTCTTGTATGAGTAGGATTCCTAGGCCTGGCCGGTGATCAGGGCCAATCTGCGGGGTGACCAGTGGGGCGATTGGAGGGCCCCACTGACACCTGCCTTGGCTGGCCTGGCACAGCCCGCTCGCCGGCCCCGCCCCCTGCTGCTGCTGCCACCGGTAGGAGCCTGTGGGCTGGGGGCAGCTCCTGCATTGAGCGTCTGCCTCCTGGTGGTCAGTGCACATCATAGTGACTGGTCGTTCTGCTATTCAGCCAATTTGCATATTAGGGTTTTATTATATAGGATCATATCATCTATTTAATATCATACATCTATTTAATATCATTACTTTTGCCTGGCATATCATATCAGTGTGTATCTTATTCTTTCATTTACTATTGAAACATAAATATTTTCCAAAGTCAATACAAATTATTTGGGTACATAATTTCCAGTGGTTGCATAATATTATATTGTATTAAATTTATAATGCATATGAGCATTCTTCTGTTTTTGAACATTTAAGTTTTCACAGAGGTTAAGAAGATGGTTTCAAGCTTGCTTCAATTCCTGGCTGGCTTTGCCACTTATTAGCTACATGACCTTAATTAAGTTACTTAATCTCTCTCAACAGTAATTTTCTCATCTATACAAATTAGGACAATAATACAAGCTACTTTATAGGGTTGCAATAGTAAACAAGATGATGCATATAAAAGAGCTAACCATAATGCCTCAGGAATTGTTAATTATTTTAATACTAATTGTTAATTATTTTAACAATTATTAATTATTTTAATAATTGTTAATTATTTTAATACCCGGTGCACAAAATTTGTGCATAGGGGGTTCCCCTCAGCTCAGTCTGCACCCTCTCCAATCCAGGACCCCTAAGGGAATGTCTGACTGCTGGTTTAGGCATCATCCTGGGGATTGGGCCTAAACTGGCTGTCAGACATCCCTCTCACAATCCTGGACCGCTGGCTCCTAATTGCTCACCTGCCTGCCGGCCTGGTCACCCCTAACTGTAAACCCCCCCCCCCTCCCCGGCCTGGTTGCCCCTAACTGCCCCCCCTGCTGGCCTAGTTGCTCCTGGTGGCCCCCCCGCCGGCCTGGTCACCCCATGCAGCCTGCTTGTTCAGTCGTTTGGTTGTCCCTCACTAACCCCCCTGCCAGCCTGGTCGTAGGCAGCCATCTTGTGAGGGCCTGAGGGTTAATTTGCATATTACCTCTTTATTATATAGGATTGTGATGAACATTTTAGGTCATACAGCTTTGATCTTACATGTTTTAGTTAATTTAGACATATGCCAAGTACACTAAGCATAGATTATGAGTATATTTTAAAGAGTATTTTTCAGTTTTGAATACAACCAAGAGAAACAAGTGAACAGTGACTACACTTTATCATAACATGTTAGATAACTGTAAACAACCTGGTAAGACAATGTGGTTAAGTTAATGGATTTAAATGCTGCAAGAATGAAAATGCCTACTTCACTTGTAATTATTCCTCATGTTCCTCAGATGAATAATAGAAAGATGACCAAGAGTTAAAAATGGAAAAGTAACTATTTAGTTCACTCAGTAAAAGAATTTTATGTCCATTAAAAAGGGGATTATGGATTTAAAAGGATTACAAAATACTCCTTTAAGAAATTGTTCAGTATTATAAGCCTCATGGCTGAAAGTATGATGCAATATTCTTTTTATTATTTCTCTTACTTTTAAATTTTACAAGTAAACCAAATGCTGTACTTGTCATTTAAGGCTTTATATTTGCTGTACCATAAATAATCATTTTTTTTTTAATTTACTGTTATTTGTGACCAATTATCTCAGCCTGTTAGTCACTATGCTAAGGAGACCAAGGCCTCAGATTTGATCCCCAAATGATGAAACTGGTCTTACAAACTCATGCTGTGTCATTCATCACAAGAGAGATCTAATGGTTACTAAGAATCTGGGTGAAGCAGCACAAATCCATCAGCCTCAAAATAACTCCAGTTATAGCCCCCAAATTTCATAGGTTGATAGCATTCTCTATCATGTCCTGGGGGCTATAGAAACATGTCAAACCCAGAGCTAACAATAGCCAAAGACTTTTTTTGTAGCTAATGAAAGATAAAAAGAAGGTTGATCATAAATTTCACAGAATGCTTTAGTTTTAATAAGCCATTCACCAAAATATGAATAACTAGAGTTTCTCTTGTACAGAAAAATTATGTTTGCTCTATCAATAGTTATAAATTGGAGTCTATCTGATGCTGAGCAACCCTTGGCTTATATTTAATTCACTCTGACTTATTTGGCTTATCCAGGGACTGTCAATTTCCTGTCATTAAAACAGTTCTAAGAGTGTTAAAGCCCTTCTTTGCCATAGGCTTTCAATGTCTTTAAAAGATCAGACTCCCTTTTTTAATTTTTTGAGGTAACTCCATACTGCTTTCCAGACCTAGTGTTTCCACTTCTCGGAATTTATCCCAAGAAACCCAAAATACTAATGTGCAAGAGTAGCCCGGCCAGCATGGCTCAGTAGTTGAGCTTTGACCCATGAACCAGGAGGTCACAATTTGATTCCCGGTTAGGGGACATGTTCAGATTGAGGGCTCAATTCCCAGTGGGGGTCATGCAGGGGGTAGCCAATCAATGATTCTCTCTCATCATTGATGTTTCTATCTCTCTCTCCCTCTCCCTTCCTCTCTGAAATAAATTCTTAAAAAAGAAAGAAAGAATACATGTACCCTTATATTCATTGCAGTGTTATTTACAACAGTCAAGATTTAGAAGCAGCCCAAATGTCCATCAGAAAATGAGTGGATAAAAATCAGCAGTACATTTACACAACAGAATACTACTCTGCCATAAAAAGGAAGAAAATTTTACCCTTTGCAACATCATGGATGGACCTGGGAATGTTCACTTATCATTACACTGAGTGAAATAAGCCAGTCAGAGAAAGTTAAGTACCATATGATTTCACCCATATGTGGAATCAAGCAAACTGAACTACCAAGCAAAACAGAGACAGACTCATAGATAGCAGGCAGACAGCTCTGGTGGGGGAAAGGGTATATGGTGGGTGGGATGGAGGAATTGGGCAAAAAGGAAAAAAAAAAGAGGGAACTCATGGACAACAGTGTGGTGATTGAAGGGGGGAGGGGTTGTTGGAGGTGAAAGAGAGCATAGAGGGAATAAGTGGTGCTAGAAAAAAAAATTTGAACACACAAAAACATATCCCCTCTCAGTATTTAAGAAGTCAGACTTCCTGTTTTATCTGATAAAGGCAGAGAAAGGAGAGAGAATTATTTGTTGAATGTCATCAAATATTCTTACCCCCTTACCTCCTATCAAGTATTTTTATTAATTGATTTCCTGTACAAAATTCAACAGGATTCTGTATCAAAAGCAGCAGGTTCACCGAAACCGGTTTGGCTCAGTGGATAGAGCGTCAGCCTGCGGACTGAAGGGTCCCAGGTTCGATTCCGGTCAAGGGCATGTACCTGGGTTGCGGGCATATCCCCAGTAGGAGATGTGCAGGAGGCAGCTGGTCGATGTTTCTCTCTCATCGATGTTTCTAACTCTCTATCTCTCTCCCTTCCTCTCTGTAAAAAATCAATAAAATATATTTAAAAAAAAAAAAAAAAAAGCAGCAGGTTCTCTAAAGTCTATTTGGTACTTAGTTTTTGCCAAAATCTATTCTCTCTTAAAGAGATTTTTTTCTTTAAACCAACATTTTGCATGCATTCAAATGAGAAAGACTTCTCTCAGAGGCTTCAAGGCTACTTACTCCATTATTTCATTATGGGAGATAAAATAAGCTAATAAAATCATCTCATTATAAATAAAATTTACAGTACATTAGATGGTAATAAGGCTATATATAGAGGAAATTGTGCAAAAAAGGGACAGAAGAGGATGTGAAGGGGATTTGTAAACATCTGAGTAGCTAACTCCTTCTTCTCCCTCAAGTCTTTCCTTACATATCATCCTCTTAGCCCTTGTCGGTTTTGCTCAGTGGATAGAGCATTGGCCTGTGGACCAAAGGGTACCAGGTTTGGTTCAGTCAAGGGCACATACCTTGGCTGTAGGCTCCTCCCGGGCCTGGGCCGGGCCCTGGTTGGGGCTTGTGCAGGAAGCAACCAATCAATGTGTTTCTTTCACATCGATGTTTCTCTCTGCCTTTCCCTCTCTCTTCCACTCTCTCTAAAAATCAATGGAAAAATATCCTCAGGTGATGATTAAAAAAAAAATATATATATATATATATATATATATATATATATATATATATATATATCATCCTCTCAGTGAGGCCTGCCCTGATCACTGAAGTGCATCATTTTGACCCTCTATCATGTGTTCTACTTTTTTCATAAGATTTAGGGTCAAATTTATGTCTTTATTATATGTATCCCTTATTATCTGCTCCCCTTACTTCATGAGGGCAGGAATTTTTTCCTGTTTAATTCACTATTACACCCCAAGATTCTAGAGTAGTGTGTGGCACAGAGTGAGTGCTCAGTAAACATTTACTGAGAATGAAAAGTGAGTCAGGGATGGCCTCTATGAAAAGTTGACAATGAGGAAAGATGAGGTTGGTAAGGGAGGAGGGCTTGCAGGTGGATGCATGCCTGGGATGTTGAAGAAGCATCCAAGAGCCCACCAGGGTTGCAATGAAATAAACAAGAGGGGGAACAGTAGAAGAGAACAGGGGAGAAGGGGCAGATGACATAGGGTCTGTAGGTCATTACAGATACTTTGACTTTTACTCAGAGTAAGAGAAAATGCCACTGGAAGTTTTAGAGCAGAGTTGAATCATGATTGTATATGTTTTATTTTATTTTGTTATATTTTATTGATTTTTTTACAGAGAGGAAGGGAGAGGGATAGAGTCAGAAACATCAATGAGAAAGAAACATCCATCAGCTGCCTCCTGCACACCCCCTACTGAAGATGTGCCCGCAACCAAGGACATGCCCTTGACTGGAATCGAACCTGGGACCCTTCAGTCTGCAGGCCGATGCTCTACCCACTGAGCCAAACCGGTCAGGGCAATTGTATATATTTTAAAGGACTTTTCTGTCTGGCCACTCTGTTGAGAATAGACTGCAGGGACAAGAGCACAAATGGAAAAAAAAAGTCAGAAGGCTGTTGTAATAACCCAGGAGGCAGGTGACAATTACTTGGCCAGATTGATGGTCATAATAAGTGGTTAGATTCTTTTTTTAAAAAAATATATTTTATTGATTTTTTTACAGAGAGGAAGGGAGAGGGATAGAGAGTTAGAAACATCAATGAGAGAGAAACATTGATCAGCTGCCTCTTGTACACCCCCTACTGGGGATGTACCCGCAACCAAGGTACATGCCCTTGACCGGAATCGAACATGGGCCCTTTTAGTCCACAGGCCGATGCTCTATCCACTGAGCCAAACCGGTTAGGGCTGGTTAGATTCTTTGAGGGGAGCAGAGGGGGGATGTTGAGTTCCACTATGATTTTGATGGTCAAAACAGTTCAAATTTTCACCTTCATTTATTTCCCAAATTCCCAGCAGCTTAGGCTGCAGACTTAAGTTGAGGCTTTGTGAATCTCCTAACAGCTACACTCTCAATATAACTACCCCAGAACCTTTCTGATAAAAGGGTTCAATCTATATACATTATAATATATAGATATTATATGTTACACACACACATATATATATATTTTTAGGTAAAGTTTGTTTGTCTCGGAGAGCTGCGTATATTGGAGCAGATCTCAAATCCAAGAGTGACTTACCCACAGCCCTCGGGAACCATGACAGGAAGAGTGAACGCCTGTAGATCTAGTTATCCACTCAGCCATTAGTAGTCAGCTTCAAATCCCATTCCTTGTCATCAAAAGCTGTTAAAAAAATGATTTTTCAAAGACAATTTAGGTGACATACAAACTTTAACACGTCCTGAAGCGGGCAGTCTCCTTTTGGGGAACTGCACATGGGGCAGGAGGCAGGGAGCTTCTATAGGCTAGAGCAGCCGTGGGCAAACTACGCCCGCGGGCCGGATCCGGCCCATTTGAAATGAATAAAACTAAAAAAAAAAAAAAGACCGTACCCTTTTATGTAATGATGTTTCCTTTGAATTTATATTAGTTCACACAAACACTCCATCCATGCTTTTGTTCCGGCCCTCCGGTCCAGTTTAAGAACCCGTTGTGGCCCTCGAGTCAAAAAGTTTGTCCACCCCTGCTAAAGCCATGGTCGGTAAACTGCGGCTCACGAGCCACATGCAGCTCTTTGGCCCCTTGAGTGTGGCTCTTCCTAAGCCTTAGGAGTACCCTAATTAAGTTAATAACAATGTACCTACCTATATAGTTTAAGTTTTAAAAATTTGGCTCTCAAAAGAAATTTCAATCGTTGTACTGTTGATATTTGGCTCTGTTGACTAATGAGTTTGCCTACCACTGGGCTAGAGAATAAAGAACAAGGAAAAGACAAATAGGAACTATGCGATTGGCCGAGGCCTCAGAGTCAACCTTGTTTGAGGCAGAGAAAGAATGAGAAGGCCCCGGTTAACGTGGTCCATAGGTTCTTGAAAACAACAATGTAAGGAAACCAATTATACCAATTGATATAAATTGATGTAAACAAGAGTTATGGTCCCACAACACATTTCTGGTCACAAAAACATCAGCCAACTTCTAAATAAAGGCTCTAAACACTTCTAATATTAAACATTGAAGTAAATGTGAGTTATGCATATATTTAAGAAAGATTAATTAAAACAAGTCAGATAAATCTCTTCCAGTACACTTATTCCAGTTCAGAGTTTTCGGGACACCCCACCCCCCTCACATGATGTCCTCTACACATACTTCCCTCTCTCTCTCTCTCTCTCTCTCTCTCAGACAGGGACTATGCAGACAGCCATTCACCTCACAGGCACTTCTTTGGGACATGGAGGAATCCTCCCAAGGCCCCGGAGAAAACCGACACTGATGTGAGGAGAACGTGCAGACTCCACAGATAGTGACCCGCCAGAAAGCAATTTGTTTTTCTCATCAATGTTATGAAAAATTGTTACAGACAGACAGACATGAGCAGAGCAAGGATAATGGACCAGGTACAGAAACTCACCAAGGCAGAAAGTCCCGATGCCTAGCAAGGGGCAACCTGGGAAAACAAGAACCTCGCCTCCAAGGACCAGCTGCATTGACTAATGACCTGCCCAACACCAACCAATCAGTGGAGACCAGACCCTGAAAGAGCACACCTGGAAAGCTGCCGAGTATCCTATTGAGACCCTCTCCTGAGACCTCCCCTAAGATTTCCACCTGCCAGAGAGAGAGATAAATATTCACAGGATGAAGGACCCAGTGCAGACTCTCTGCCAGGAAAGCACGCGAGGCCATTCCCTTCCCCCTTCTTCCCTCTAAGAGACACCACAAGACTTACAACCAGGATAGCAATGGGCAGTGGCAGTTCATCAGGGGCCTGGACCGGTCTCCAAGGCAACCTGTTCTCTGACTTCCCAGTGAGCTGGGGCAACCCAGCCTGGGCTCTCCTGTGGCTTCTTCTATGCCCTTCCTGGTTTCACTGCCCTAAGTATATCTTTGTTGTGGTCAATAAATTCATACTTACTTTGCTACACTTTGTCTATTGATTGAAATCTTTCCTCAAGAAGATAAGAACCTAGGTTTCATCAACTCCCTGATAACAAAATGACAAGTGGGGGGATCGGCTGACTGGCTATGTTGTGTTTCTGGTCAAGCAGGGCTTTTACGGGGACAGGGGACACGAACATTATCTGAGTTTCAATGTTCTGACGTGGCACTCTGGGCAGGACAGCTCCATCTTGGGCCTAGGAAGGTACTGCCACACAGAATAGCACCTTATACCCAGAAATAGCAGCTTAAAACCATAAACACGTATTACCTCACAGTTTTGAGCAGCAGGGTACCTGGGTGCCGGCTGAGGGCCTCTGGGAAGATATAGTCAGACTGTCTGTCAGCTGAGGCTGTGGACCACTGAAGGCAGGACTGTGGCTGGAGAGGGAGACACCACTTCAGTGCCTGGCCACTCAGCCTCGCCATAGGGCTGCTCCCAACATGGCTGCTGGCTTCCTGATCTAGTGACCAAGAGGCAGGAAAAGCAAGGGTCCGAGGTGGAAGCGGTCCTGTCACCTCTGCAGTGTGTTTAGGTCACAGAGACCAGCCCTGCTACAGTGTGAGATGGGACCATGCCAAGGTGGGAAGATTGGAAGGTAGGCATCATTGGGGACTATTTTGGAGGCTGAGTACCACAAACCTTTTCATCAATTTCCATGATTTTCTGCACAGTAACTTCCTGTGTACCACCAAGAGGATTGATAATGAACTATTTGTTAAACAGTATTTCACTCTTAGTTCCTTACATAAGGAAGCTGGGAGGAAGGATTTTCTGCCAAGTTACTGACACGTTTTGCATTTAATGTTGGCACTATCTTGTTTTACCAGGTGTCATTGAAAAGTTTTGGGGTTTTTGTTTGTTTGTTTGTTTGTTGTTGTTTTTTGTCTGAAAACTATTTGCTTATCTTAATGTTCCCAATGCCAACCCAGTGCACGTTACATAGTGGGTATTCCATAAATGCTTGTTGAATGAGTAAATCTTTCAAATGATCTAATCGAGTTCCTTCATTTTGATATTAGCCCATGGTTTCTCAGCCCTACAAAAGCACTAGTCCAAAGTGATCATATTTCTTATGTGTGGCAACTTTGCAGGTGGAAATACAT
Organism: Myotis yumanensis; assembly: GCF_028538775.1. NCBI lineage: Eukaryota > Metazoa > Chordata > Mammalia > Chiroptera > Vespertilionidae > Myotis > Myotis yumanensis. Next base: position 19,204,423 of record NW_027223759.1, read on the forward strand.
TAAGACAAGAAAGAGGTGGTCCTTCTTAAGGATGCAGCATAAGGGTGGAGAGTCTATCACCTCCACAGTGTTATTGAGCGATGTTGCAAATTCCTGCTCCAGCAAAATATCTTCTCTTTTAACACTAATCACCACTATTACCTGATCTGAAATGGGGTATTGTTTTTTGTTGTTGTTGTTATTGTTTTTTAAAGAAAAAAATAATGCTTTAGAAAAGGGAAGGAAACCATAGGGTCCTTCCTTAACTTTGCTAGTGAATCAGGGATCATCTGGTAAACATCACTTTAAGATTTCAAATGAGAACTGGCCCTAAGGCAGTAAGGTATAAGATAAATGCACTTTAGTATGAAATACGAAGAGGGAGAATTAGAAAGACAAGACCAAGAATAAAAAGAGTACAGACCACTGTACCGCTTTCTTTAAAAGATTATCAACACATACATAAATATGAACACAGACTCACATATAAACTTGGATTATTTGTATACAATATTTCCTGAAGTTTATAATACACTTTCTTTTTCATTTTATAAAATTGGAATCCAACTTAAAATTAATATGGAGTGTTATCCCTCTCCTACTCAACAATAAAAAACTTGATTCCAGTCAAGGGCATGTACCTTGGTTGCAGGTTGCACCTCTCCAGCCTGGGTCCTGGTTGGAGCTCGTGCAGGAGGCAACCAATCAATGTGTTTCTCTCATACCAATGGGTGTTTCTCTCTGTCTTTCCCTCTCTCTTCTACTCTACTAAAAATGAATGGAAAAATATCCTCGGATGAGGAAATAAATAAATAAATAAATAAATAAAACCAATGGTTTACCTTAGAATTGAAAAATTCAGAGATTGCTCCTTTTAGGCTGCAATTTATGCTCCCAGAAGAGTGTCTTTTATACTTAGCTCTCTCAATATGTATTAGACTGAGCACAGACTTTGGAGTGGGGAAACACAATTCCAACTCTACCACGTCCTAGCACTGTGACCTTGAGCTTCTACAGGTCTTCACATTCTGCATCTGAAAAATGGGGGTAAGAATAGAATTTCCCTCATTGCATTATAATGAAAATAAATGAGAAGAGCAACTCATTAAGTGGAAAGCATAACTAGTTGGTTATCTACAAACGTAGTTGGTTATCTTTGAGATTCTGCGTTGATGCTGATGACCCAAGGGACAACCTCTGCTGCTCCCTAGTGGTGGCATCTTCTCCTGGGAGCACTGTCTAGAAATAAATCGTCTTTGCTTTCCTCACTCTTTGAGGAGATGCTTTTCCTTTGATATACTTAATGTTTTGTGTGGAACAACTGCAGGAACTCATTGAATAAAGAATATTTATAGAGAATAATCTAAACAGAAAATGGTTTAAGTATTCTTCTGCAATTGCACTTCCTTGAACTTCTCTGCCCTTATTAAGCTTAAATGTCCTGAGTGCCCTTTTTTTATTCCTTCCTGTCCCCTTGCCCTTCCCACCTTCGCAAGTATGAATTTGGGGAGGGGATGGGGAGAAGCAAGCCTATACATGAGTTTATGCCATGAGCACTTTGTTCACTCACATTTATATTGTTACACATAAATCCTCTGAGCCCTTTCTAGTTTGCATTTTCCTTAAAAATGAAAACTAATAGTTTTATTTAAAGATAGCTTTAAGACAGAGAAACAGCGATCAGACTATTAATTCCCAGAGGGAAAGTAGGGGAAGGTGGGGGTAAGGGGAAGAGATCAAAGGACTGTATGCATGCAGATAAGCCAAACCAATGGACATGGACGACAGGGGGATGAGAGCATGAGTGGGGGCGGGGGGGGAGGGGGGGAGAATGGGGGTTAATAGGGGGGGTGAGGACACATTTGTAATACCTTAACTCATAAAGAATTTAAAGATAAAAAAATAAAGATAGCTTTATCTAGATTATTTTCACTTTTAGACAAGTTAAAACATTTTTCTTGAGAACGAAAAGTATGCTTTTAAAAAAATATTATTTCAAGGACCTATCTGTGCCCTGTACTCTCTTTGCCATTATATCCATTTTGAATCAATGGTGCTTCCAAAAAAAACAAATAAAGGAGATGTTCTTAAATGTTCATTGAAAACCCAGCATCAAAAAGCCCAAATAGATTATAGTTTGGGTTTCACAAAACTTAAACTTAAAAATTATATTTATTTATAGTTGACATTTAATGACAAAAAGTGATAATAAATTATACTGATGCTTTTCTGAAATAATTCTGCTGCTTAGAAATCTTTTGTTATGCAGATTCAATAATAAATAGATGCCGTGTATGATCTCTTGGTCTGACATTTAATCTTAATCTTAAACTAGATTTTTCTGGGGGAAGGAGACATATGACAGATGACAACTGTGCTTCATCTTCTAACTGAACATATGGAGAGTTTTTTCCTACTCTTTAAGAGATACACATGTTTTGCTTCAAGAAAGTTTTGAAGTATTTCATTATGCTCTTATTGTTCCAAGTGATTGAAAGTATTTTTCTTTTGCTATTGATTTTTATGTGGAACTCTTCCCAGTGTTAACTGAAGATTTTAGTTTAACTTTGTACGCTGACCTTTTATCTCCAAACACTTAAGGTATTGTTTCAAGTTCTGAAAATACAGTTATATAATATTAAAGCTTTGATTTTTATGTATAAATTCTGAGAAACTACACCTGATTAAATGAGTTCATCTTCATAAAGTGTAGAGAACAGTGTGCAGCATTTAGTGATATATAATTGTTAGCTATATATTTATAATGGTACATGGGCATTGCTACAGCTTTATACTTGTAGTGAGTATTACACAGTGGTAGAAGTCAGTCTAACATATTTTATTTTAAAAGTTATAAAAAGAAATATAATTCCATATGATATGGGAATTTTGGACTGGAACACACGGTGTTCCCCTGGGCAGGATGGCTTCCCTGGAATTCTTTGTCTGTAGGAGTCAAAGAATGAAACCACAATAAAACCATGGAGGGAAGATGGTATGGCAAAGGTGGAAATTTATTGAAGAACAAATACAGACTCCCACATAGGGAGGGGGAAAGAGTCCCACCCAGTTCCTTTGTCCCCAGTTTATAAAGGCTGAACTTTTTGTGCCTCAATATCCCCTCTGATAGGCCACTAATCCCCTTTGATTTGGTCACTATAGCAACTCCTGAGCTCAAAGGTCAAACCTCACAGGGGACATGTGAGGCCCTCCTTTATTCTGTAAATATAGACCTTTGACTACTCCCAGTTCCTTGTCTTATGGAAATGTAACTTCTGCCTCCCCCAATTTCCCTGTCTTATGGAAATGTAACTTCTGCCTCCCCCAATTCCCCTGTCTTATGGAAATGTAACTTCTGCCTCCCCCAATTTCCCTGTCTTATGGAAATGTAACTTCTGCCTCCCCCAATTCCCCTGTCTTATGGAAATATAACTTGTTTGCAGCTCGGTAGCCTGTGCTTTTTCCATGGACCCCTTTAATTTTTAAAAAGTCCCTAAACCTGCCTATTTCACCCCAAAAATTCCTATTTCACATACAAATTATTTCCTTTAAAAATTCAGATAAAAGTTTATGAAAATCCTATTATATAAAAATTTACTTTTCCAGATACTAAGTCAAATACTTTAAAATCTATGTATATACTCAACTGTTTTATTTCTAAATTTAAAATGGACAGCCCTAGCCTGTTTGGCTCGGTGGGTAGAGCGTCGGCCTGCGGAACGAAAAGTTCTGGTTTCAATTCTAGTCAAGGGCATGTACCTCGGTTGTAGGCTCCTCCCTGGCCTGACCTGGGCCCTGGTCATGCAGGAGGCAACCAATCGATGTATTTCTCTCACATCGATATTTCTCTCTGTCTTTCCCTCTCTCTTCCACTCTTTCTAAACATCAGTGGAAAAATATTCTCAGGTGAGGATTAAAAAAAAGAAAAAATTTGAAAATTTGAAATTCACATGCAGGACAGATGCTGAATGTCTAGGTACTGTTTATTTTTCTCTTATTACTAAATCTCAGCATTATTTTATTTTTTCTTTGCTACCTATTTTTTTATAAAAATCTTGTCAATATAAGAAACGTCCAAACTTGTAGATAATTTTTTTAAAATATATTTTATTGATTTTTTACAGAGAGGGAGGGAGAGAGATAGAGAGTTAGAAACATCGATGAGAGAGAAACATCGACCAGCTGCCTCCTGCACATCTCCTACTGGGGATGTGCCCGCAACCCAGGTACATGCCCTTGACCGGAATCGAACCTGGGACCTTTCAGTCTGCAGGCTGACGCTCTATCCACTGAGCCAAACCGGTTTCAGCTGTAGATAATTTTTATAAGAGTTTACTTGAGCCAAACTGATGAACTATGTAAGGGAGCAAGACCTCAAATGCTCCTGAGAACAGTGTGGACGAAAGGGGCCATATGCTAACCTGACTAGTTCAGAGAAGGCCTGCATGGCATTTGTACAAACTCAAAGACCTAAAATAACCACAAAAGATGTTCTGAAAATTAAATATTTAACTACAAAGAGGTTATGGTGGGTAGTCATGACCTAGGCCGGTATTTTTCCCTGACAAAGATCAACTTAGATCTTTACTGAGCCCATTTGTCTTTTTGCCTCTAAGATAACATATCAGTGAAATGACTGGGTAACTTGTAACTCCCCTTGTTTCCAGATCCCGCAGGGCACAACAAATGGCACCAGGACATTCCCTCATTGTTATTGTTATCAAGTTAATTGTCAACTGTTAATTATGTAAAACTATCCTGTTTTCATCTATATAAAGGAAGCACAAGTTCATCATTTCACTTTTTACCTATCCCAGAGGTCCCCCCCCCTTTGCTTTCTCCCACCTCCTTAATCTATCACCAATGAATTTCATGTAACCCACCTATGTCCCTCTCCTTTGATTGCAATCTACACTAATAAAAGAGAAACATGATAATTAGCGTACGACCGCTACCCTTCCCATTGGCTAATCAGCATATGCTTATGCAAATTAACTGTCAGCCAAGATGGCGGCCGGCAGCCATTCACTGAAGCGAACAGGGAGACTTGCTTGCTCCAGTGATGGCGAACTCCAACGTTCTCGCCTGAATTGCGGGCCTCTCAGCTGCAACTCTAAGCAACTATGTTGCAAATATAGAAGCTAAACAAAACCCTAGAAACCAGGTTTCAGTCAGCCGGGCTTCAGCCAGCCTGACCGCAACATTGTATCAAATACAGAGGGTAAAGGCCAGAAACCTGCTTTCAGCAGCGAGGCCTCAGAGCTAAAGCTGGCCCAGAATAGAAAAAAAAAAAAAAGAAAAAAAGGAGCAGTTGGGAGCTTCAGTCACCCGCCAGCCTGAAAACAGCCCTCAGCCCCTCAGCCAGACTGGCCAGGCTCCCCAGTGGGGACCCCCACCCTGATCCAGGACACCCTTCAGGGCAAACCAGCCGGCCCCCACCCGTGCAACAGGCCTCCATTCTATATAGTAAAAGGGTAATATGCCTCCCAGCACCAGGATCAGCAGAGCAGCGAGGCTCCCGGCACTGGGATCAGCGTGACAGGGGGCAGCGCCCAAACCCCCTGATCGCCCTGCGGCTCTGTGTGTGACGGGGGCGGGGCCACAACCTCCCTATCTGCCCTGTTCGTGACAGGGGAAGGTGCCCCAACCCCCTGATCAGCCCTGCTCTGTGCCTGATAGGGGGGAGCTCCCCAATCCCCTGATCGCCCTGCAGCTCTGTGTGTGACAGGGGGGAGCTCCCCAATCCCCTGATCGCCCTGCGGCTCTGTGTTTGACAGGGTGCAGCGCCCCAACCCCCCCCCCCCCCCCCCCCGCACAGGCCCTGCCCTGAGTGTGACAGTGGCGGCGCCCCAATCCCCTGATCAGCCCTGCTCTGTGGGTGATAGAGGGTGGCGCCCCAACCCCCCTCCACGGGCCTTGCTCTGTGTGTGACAGGGTAGAGCCATAACCTCCCCATTGGCCCTGCCCTGAGTGTGACAGGGTGCAGCGCCCCAACCCCCTGATCCGCCCTGCTCTGTGTGTGACAGGTGGCGGTGCCCCAACTCCCCTATTGGCCCTACTCTGTGAGTGACAGGGGGGAGCTCCTCAACCCCCTGATTGGCCCTGCTCTGTGCATGACAGGGGGGAGCTCCTCAACCCCCTGCTGGGCCCTGCTCTGTGTGTGACAGGGGGGAGCTCCCAACCCCCTGATCGACACTGCTCTGTGTGTGACAGGGGGCAGCGCCCCAACCCCCCTGATTGGCCCTGCTCTGTGAGTGACAGGGGGCAGCGCCCCAACCCCCTGATTGGCCCTGCTCTGTGAGTGACAGGGGGTGGTGCCGCAACCTCCCTATGACCCTGCCTTGAGTGTGACAGGGGGCGGTGCCCCAACCCCCCAATCGGCCCTACCCTGAGTGTGACTGAGGGTGGCATCGCAACCTCCCGATCCGCCCTGCTCTGTGCATGACAGGGAGCGGCGCCCCAACTCCCCAATTGGCCCTGCTCTGAGCCTGACCAGGGGCTGCACCTAGGGATTGGGCCTGCCCTCTGCCACCCGGGAGCAGGCCTAAGCCAGCAGGTCGTTATCTCCCGAGGGGTCCCAGACTGCGAGAGGGCACAGGCTGGGCTGGGGGGACCCCCCTCCCCCCCCTCAGTGCACAAATTTTTGTGCACCAGGCCTCTAGTGTATAAATAAAGATGTAACCTGCCATTCTCCAGAGCATTATCTCAAATCCTTCAGGTTCTACTTCCTGGCATGTCCACAGTTTGGCTCAAATAAGCTCACAAAAATTCTTTACAGGTTTCAATGGTTTTTACATTAACAACAGTTCTGTGGCTTCTTTTAGGCACTTTACATGAAGGAGGAGGATACTGTTATGCCCAGATTTCAGGATCCCCAAGAAACCACATCAGGGAGCCAGCCATGTCCGATGCAAAAGCACAAGAGTCTTTATTCGAGCTAGCTCGGCTCCCCCATCTTGCCGACGCAGCGGCAGGAAGCAGAGAGAGATAACTCTGTGTGGAGACGGGTTATATAGGGGGAGTTGGAGTAAGGGGAGGAGAAAGGACTGAGCTCTGCCGATTGGCCAGGCACAAGTCGGTGTCTTGTTCCTGGGTGTGGCTAGCAGAGTCTTAGACTTCTGGGAAGAACCTTCTTGCCAAGCACGTGGCCAAGGTAAGATGGAGGACATAGCCCCTACCCTGGGGCAAGATGGAGGGTGTAGCCTTTACCCTGGGGCAAGGTGGAGGGTGTAGCCTTTACCCTGGGGCAAGGTGGAGGGTGTAGCCTTTACCCTGGGGCAAGGTGGAGGGCCTAGCCCTCGCCCTTTCAGATACCTAAGGTAGATTGGAGAAAGCAAGCAGGGGATTGGATTACAGCAGTGGATTTTCAACCTTTTCCATCTCATAGCACACAGAAACTAATTACTAAAATTCTGCAACACACCAGAAAGTACATTATATTTTGGTCCATCTGACCAAAAAAAAAAGGTATAATTTTGATCCACTCATACTGATGGCTACTGTGGTGTTGGCTGTTGTCATTTTTTAATTTGGCAATCTAAGGGGAAAGAGGTCAGTGCGCCTGACTCAATAATCAGGCGTTACGTTTTAAAAATTCTTGGGGCACACTGATTGAAAATCGATGGAGTACAGGATAATTAAGACCTTGTGCTCTCTTGAGAGTTAATAACTTAGAGGGGTATTATTTCTGGTGTTTCAAAGTGTGTTAACCTAGATGCACAAAAACAGTGGACAGGACTTGCTTAAGGCAAAGATAAACCTTTTATTTGACTGGGGCATGACTACCCACCAAGACCTGCCCAGTTAGGAATTTATGATCAGATCACCCTGTGAGGTTACTTTCCATAGAACTTTTTTCCTTCAAGGTAATGAGAAAATAGACTCCTTTATGCAGCTGTGAGCCCCAGATGAAGAATAAAAGACAGGCAGTAGTATTCTTTTTGTAATATAATTCTAATAAAGAGTAATTTAAAAGGTTTCTGTAGACAGTAGTATATACGTATATATGTATATATATATGCAAATTGTTATTTTCAAAGAGAAATGAATATATTCAGTTTTCCTAATTTTTAAAATATGTTTTTATTGATTTCAGAGAGGAAGGGAGAGGGGGAGAGGGAAACATCAATGATGAGAAAGAATCATTGATAGGCTGCCTTCTGCATGCCCTCTACTAGGGGTTGAGCCCACAAGCCCAGCATGTGCCCTGACCAGGAATCCAACATTGATCTCTTGGTTCATTTGTCGATGCTCAACCATCGAGCCACAGCTGGACAGTTTTCCTATTTTTAATGAATTAAAAATAAATCATTATTATTCCTCTCTGGTTTGACTCAAATAATATTTTCTGATTTGCAAGGAGATGCAGATTTCAAGCTCTCTTATAATGTGGAATCAAAAGCTCAAATGAACGTCCACTTTGTTTTGCCTCTACCATGGGAACTGTGGAGTCAATCACTTAATCTTTAATCGTTAGGTCTTCCGTTTATTTTATTTTTTTTGACTTATTGAAACGGGAGGATGGTAGGTGATTGCCGAGATGCTGTCTACCTTTGCCACCGCATGCACTTTCCCCAGGATTGCCTTTACGTTCTGCGCCAGTGCTTTCGATGCTGTCATCGACCTTCCAGCCTCCGGGGACAGGCTGCCAGGGGCAACAGGCGGTGGCTCCTGAGGGCGGGGACAAGCCAGGCCCGCGGGGTGAGGTTGGGACCGGAATCTTTCAAGTGTAAATTTTGGGTCTAGGAAAGTCAGATGGAGCCCCAGCCCGCCTTCCCTTCCAGCCCTCAGGCTCCGATTTCAGGTCCTACAATGAGCAGGGCGGGACGCGGGGCGGGGCGGCGGGTCAGGTGACCCATCTGGTGCCCGCGGGTCCCGCCTCCCTCTCTTCCGGATCGAAAGCCTCCAGCAGCTCCACCTCCCTTTACACGTGGTGTCTGCCCTGCCGCCCTGCTCGCCCCGGACCCCCGATCGTGCACCATGGCGCCCGGCCAGCTCGGTGAGCCCCTCGCGCGTCCTTGGTGACGGGCGCAGCGCAGCCCGCGCCCCGATGCGCCCTCGTCCCCGCGGTGGCGGGCGCTGGGGGGCCGGCTGCGCTGCAGGCCTGGAGGCCCCGGCCCGCCGTTGTGCGGCTGCCTGGGATCAGAATGAGGCCCCGAGTCTGGGCCGTGGTTGGCGTGGGCGGAGGTGATGGTGGCTTGAGATCCGTGACTGTCCTTCCCCAAACGCACCCCATCCTACGGTCCTGAAGAACATGCTGTCCTGTACAGCGACTGAGAAGGAAAACACGTCTTCTTTTTCAGCCTTATTTAGTGTCTCCGACAAAACCGGCCTCGTGGAATTTGCCAGGAACCTAACTTCTGTGGGTTTGAGTTTGGTCGCTTCTGGAGGGACCGCGAAAGCTCTCAGAGATGCGGGTCTGGCCGTCAGGTAAGGCACAACTTAGTGTGTAGGTTAAGTCCCATCAGAAAGTAATGCCTGCCGGGCACCGTGGGTAAAACCCGCTATTCACTCAAGCCTCCAGTGCTGTGAGGCTGGTGCGCTGCTGACCCCTCCATAGAAGAGGAAAGTGCTGTCAGGTTTACAGAGTTAAGTAAGGAGCGGATCTAGGGGTTAGAACCCCGGATATCCTCATTACAGGGCCCCCCCTTCCAAGCCACTTATAAGAGGCGGGCTGTTTTGCACCACAGAGTTTATAATTTGCATAATCTGTTTTGACTGGCTCTTTAGTAAACTGTTGACATCAAGATTCAAGCCTGCCTCCCTTCCCTGACAGTGGTTCTCAACCTTCTGGCCCTTTATTATTAATATTTTTAATGTATTTCCTTATTGATTTCAGAGAGGAAGGGAGGAGAGAGAGATAGAAACATCAATGATTAGAGAGAATCATTGATCAGCACACCCCCCGCTGGGGATTGAGCCTGCAACCCAGGCATGTGCCCTTGACCGGAATCGAACCTGGGACCCTTCAGTCTGAAGGCTGATGCTGTATCCACTGAGCCAAGCCGGCCAGGGCCTTCTGGCCTTTTAGATACAGTTCCTCATGTTGTGACCCAGCCATAAAAGTATTTTTGTTGCTACTTCATAACTGTAATGTTGCTACTGTTAGGAATCGTAATGTAAAAATCTGATATGCAGGATGGTCTTATCCACCGCCAAAGGGGTCGAGACCCACAGGTTGAGAACCGCTGCTAGCATCTTTGGTAACCATATGAAGTCATAAAATCTATCATTCATTTATTCCTTCATCCACATCTATTCATTAACCCACCGAAGTGATGGGGAGAAGGAATAATAAGCAAAAGAAAAATCAGGCTGCAGTTCTTGACATCAAGGAGCTGGCATTCTAGCGGGAAAGGGAGTAACCACTGAAAATGTAGAAAATGAAAAAGGCTTTAATAAACTGATGTGAGAATTCGGAGGAAGGCCATCCCCATCCTGAAATATATTTTAGCAAAGGAGTGAAAGGCCTGTCTGCTTTTTTTTGTCATGTTGGAGATGTTGCTACTTGACCTCTAGATCCATGGAGAGGTCAAGGATTACCTTTTTCATCTTGTAATCCTGCCCTAAGTGGACAGTACACAGCTTCCCTAAATTCACTAAGTTCATATGGCAAAACATGCCTTACTGTATATGTTCCAAAGTCTTTTTGCAGCACCACTCTGATGTTTGCACCACAACCCCTAAGAATCATGGGAGGTGGGGCGGTGAGAATCCAAGTCTGAACTGTTCTTTCCATTGTCCCATGTTGGGTTGTTTGTAGTTGGACCCTTCAAGTTAAGCAAGGTCCTCTCTGTATCCCCTTTTCCCCCTCCATCAAACTTCGTATTATGGAGACATTTCAGGCATAAAAAGAGAGAAAAGTATGAGCCCTCATGTTGCATACCTGTCCTCCAGTTCTTTAGTCTTGTTTTTTGTCTATCTGTATCTCTACCTATTCCTGGTTTAGCCCCATTGTGGTGATGTCTTTTTTAAAATTTGGGAATGTCAATATGTTTCCTATTGAAGTAAGGCTGACTGTTGACACTTTTAAATATATATTAACTCACGTAATCCCTACACCAACTCAGTATAGAGGTGCCTTTTCTTTTTTTAACAATTATCCTCAGTTGGAGAAACTGGATTTTATTTTTTAAAGTCTGGGAAAGGGAATTTTTTTAAAGCATTTTTATTGATTTTTAGAGGGAAAGTGAAAAATCAATCGGCTACCCCCTGCCTCCAGGGGATCGAGCCTGCAACCCAGGCATGTGTCCTGACCAGGAGTAGAATGGTCAGCCTTTTGGTTCACTGGATGACAACCAACAGACCAGGAAATAAAGGGAATTTTTTTTTAAAAAATGCTTTTCTATTTAATTTTTTAATTTATTGATTTGAAAGAGAGAGGAAAGGGGGGAGGGAGAGGGAGAGAAACATCGATTTGTTGTTCCACTTACTTATTCATTGGTTGCTTCTTGTTTGTGCACTGACCAGGGATTGAACCCACAACCTCGGCACATTCGGAGGATGCTCTCACCAACTGAGCTACTGGGCCAGGACTCTGGGAAAGTGAATTTTAAACTGGAAATCATAATGTCACCAACTCTGTTTATATTGGAACTGGGAGTCCTTGGGAAAATTCAGTCATTTGCAAATGGCCCTCATTAATCTACTCAGAATTTTGAAAATTCAGGTGCTGAAAAATTTCTCAAAAATGAAAACAGTAGGCTTAATGATAGAAGAAGCTGTGGAATAGTGTGAAATGTGAGTGACAGTTAAGTAGAAAGAGGAGAAATGTTCTGTTTATCTATTTTCAGAGATGTCTCTGAGCTGACGGGGTTTCCCGAAATGTTAGGGGGCCGTGTGAAAACCTTGCACCCTGCAGTCCATGCCGGTATGTAGTGGGTATTTTCAATTTAAAATAATTCGTGGTTTTCAGGATGGTTTAGTTGATTACTTTATAGAATAAACAAGGAAAAGGGAAAAAATCTGTAGGTTATAGCGATTGCGTCAACATTTGCTGCTAAAGTTCATAATACATTAGAACTTGTTTAAAATCTAGTTTGCTTTTTATGTGATGAATTCAGATTGTTTTCTTTTGTTTGCTGTTAGTGCTAACCTGAGAATTAACTTAGTGATAGTTCCTGCTGGAGTTAATGAAAATATTTTGATCTTATGAGTGAAAAGATTTTATCATTATTCAAACTTAGCATACAGCATGACCATATAACTGACTTTCAAAAGAATTCTTCAAAGTACTTTACTTTGTTCGTTCATCTGAGACAACGAATTCCATATCATTCAAAAATAGTGAAAAACAAGTATATTGCTAACTTACCAGTTACAGTAAAATATGGCAGAATAAAAGGCTGTAGGGCTAAGAATTAAGACAAGCCATTTACTTATTGGAGCACATAGATGAAACTGGCAACAGTTATGGGAAAATTCCTTTTACATTTTGTTAAGAAAAGAGGAAAGAAGTGGGCATAAATGCTGATGGAAGGAGACTTGACTTGGGGTGATGAAACACAATACAATAAGTAATTGATGTATTGTAGAACTGTACACCTGAAACCTATATAATTTTATTAACCAATGTCACCCCAACAAATTCAATAAAAAATTTTTCAAAAGAGAAGAGGAATCAGGAACTGATAAAAAAAAAATACTTTTTTAAAATATATTTTTATTGATTTCAGAGAGGAAGGGAGAGGAAGAAAGAGAAACAAATGATGAGAGAATCATTGATCGGCTGCCTCCTGCATGCCCCTTCCTGGGAAATCAAGTACAAAACCCTGGCACGTGCCCTGACGGAATCAAACCATGACCTCCTGGTTTATAGGTCGGTGCTCAGCAACACTGGCTGGGCAAAAAGAGATTTTTAAATATACCCACTAATTTTATTTTAACTATGTGTTTGGTATTCTTAACTAGGCTATATTAGAAATTTCAACTTGATTGAGGGACTATATTGGAAAGAAGTGCCTTATTCTGGCTTGTTTTTTGAACTAATATTTTAACTTTGTTAAATTAGGAATCTTGGCTCGTAATATCCCAGAAGATAATGCTGACATGGCCAGACTTGATTTCAATCTTATAAGGTAAATTCAAAGTTGAATTTTTAATACAGGAACAAAGATGAAGAGTATGCCAAACCTGATGCCCCTTTTTATCGAGGGGAACACTTAAAGCTTAAGATTGTCTAATAACTAAGCTGCACACCCAAAACCAATACAAAATAAAATAAAGATGCCATTAGGTTTAGTTTTATAATTGTTGACTATAAACATTTATTGAGTACCTTCTGTGTCATGTTGTACGTGCTAGCATTTTGGTTTTGCCAAGTATATATTACCAAAATGGGTACTTAAACTAAAAACAACCTTTGCTTTTTTAGGAAGTTATGATGTAAATTTTCATACATATAAGCAACTTAATTATTTGTATGAAGTTATTCACTGTACAGCTTTATTTGGATACAATTCACATACCATACAATTTCCCAATTTAAAATATACAACTCGGTAGTTTTTTTATATTCAGAGTTGTACAGCCATCACCACAGTTAATATTAGAACATACTTATCGCTTCCCTCAAAAAAAAACCCCCAAAAATAGCCATTAGCATTCATTCTTCATTTCCCCAAACATCCTCTAGCCCTAGGCAACCACCAGTATATTTTTGTCTATATGGATTTACCTGTACCGAACATGTCAGATCAGTGGAATCCTACAATATGTGGTCCTTTGGGATTACCTTCTTTGCATGTTATAACATCAATACTTTGGGGGTTTTTTTTGTTTGTTTTTTAAGAGACAACAAGCACTTATTTGAGATTTTTTTTTAAAAAGAAGCTATTCCTGAAAGCACTGATTCAGGCAGAAACCTAAAAAGTGTTTTCATTAGGAGACAAAGACAAAGGGCATTTATGAGAAAGGGAAGGGGAAAATTATATCAGTAGAAGGAAGGCATTTCTGTTGGTGGAGATAAGTTGACATAGTGACACTAAGTCTAAACAATGTTTTTAATTTTCAGTCGGAAGTCATCAGTTCAGTAGTCACAATATTGAGTGTCCCCCAAAAGGGCAGTTCCTATGGGATGGCAGCTCCAACTCAAATGTAAAGCTACACAGTTTATACTATTTTTTTATTTTCCTTCTGATCAAGATATTTCCTTGAAAGCATCACTGATCAATTATTAGAAAGCAGCACTATCAGTAATTAGTTTTTGCTGTAAAGTAATTCATTGTATGAATATACCTCATCAGTTCATTAGTTGATGAGCATTTGGATTGTTTATATTTTTTGTATGTTAAGAATAATGCAGTTATGAACGTTCATGTACAAGCCTTTTTTTTATAGGCTATTTTCATTTCTCTTGGGTATATACCGACAAGTAGAATTCCTTGGTTTTATGGTAACTCTATGTTTAAACTTTTAAGAAACTGCCACATTGTTTTCAAAGTGCTAGATCATCGTATATAATAAAAACCCTAATATGCAGATTAACCGAATGGCAGAATGACCGTTCGCTATGACGTGCACTGACCACCAGGGGGCAGACACTCAATGCAGGAGCTGCCCCTGGTGGTCAGTGCATTTCCATGGGGAGTGCTGCTCAGCCAGAAGCCAGGCTCATGGCTCATGGCTCACGGCTCACAGCTGTCGGTGGGAGGAGCCTCTGCTGCAGGTAGGCTGTAAGGAGCGAGGGGTCCTGGACTGCGAGAGGGCGCAGCCAGGCTGAGGGACACCCCCCCACCCCTCCCCAGTGCACGAATGTTATGCACCGGGCCTCTAGTTGTACATAATATCCGATAGCATATCCTAATTTCTCCACATCCTCACGTAAAATATTTGTTATGTATTATTTTGATCTGTCCATCCTAGTGGATGTGATGGTGTATCTCATTGTAATTATGATTTGCATTTCCTAATGATGTTGAGTATCTTTTCATGTGCTTATTGGCTATGTGTATATCTTTGGAGAAATGTCTGTTCAGATCCTTTGCCCATTTTTTAATTGATTTATTTCTCTTTTTATTATTAAGTTATCCCATTCCATGGGCTGTTTTCACTTTGTGGTGTCCTTTGTAGAGTTTTTTTGGGGGTATTATACTTTTGTCTTTGATTCTCTGAAAGTTAGTTTTTATGTAGAGGTGTGAGGTAGGGGTGCAACTGTATTCTTTTGTATGTGGCTACCCAGTTGTCCCAGCATCACTTGTTGAAAAGACTATTCTTTTCCTATTGAATGATCTTGGCACACTTGATCTATATCTCTGTTGTTATGCCAGCACTATACCATTACTGTAGCTTTGTGATAAATTTTGAAATTGAGAAGTGTGAATCCTCCAACTTTGTTCTTTTTTTTCCTTTTCAAGTTTGTTTTGGCTATTCATGGTCCCTTGCATTTCCATATAAATCTCAACTTGTCCATTTCTTCAAAAGAAGGAAGTTGAAGTGGGATTGTGTTGAATCTGTAGATCAATTTGGATAATATTGCCATCTTGGCAATATTAAATCTTTCAGTCCATAAACATGGGATGTCTTTTCATTTATTTAGATTTCCAATAATGTTTTGTACTGCTTCATACACAAATCTTACTTTTGTTAAATGTATTCTTAATTTTTTTTGTTTTATAAGTAGATAATATTATAAGTAGAATTGTTTTCTTGATTTCACTTTCAGATTGTTCAAATATCCTGCAACTTTGCTGAACTCAGTAATGCTAATGGAGTTTTTTGTGTGTGGATTTCTTAGTATTTTCTATTTATAAGGTCATGTCACTTGCTAAGATAGCTTCACTTCTTCCCTTAGTCTTGATGCCTTTTATTCCATTTTCTCTGCGAATTGACCTGGCTAGAATCTCCAGTACACTGTTAAATGGAAGTGGTAAGGGTGGACATTCTTGTCTTGTTCCTGAGCTTAGAGGAAAGCATTCAGTCATTCACCTTTAAGTATAAAGTTAGCAATGGGTGTTTCTTAAATACCATTTATCATGTTAAGCAAGTTCTCTTCTTAATTTGTTGAGTGTTATCATGAATGAGTGTTCAGTTTTGACAAATGTTATTAGTGCATCTATTTAAATGATCAGGTGGTTTTGGTCTTTTATGTTATATTAGCTGATTTTTAGATGTTAAACAAACCAAACACTCCTAAGCTAAGCCATACTTGGCTATGATGTATACCTCTTTTAATATTTTGCTGGATTCAGTTTGCTGATATTTTGTTGAAGACTTTTGTGTAAGTATTTGTAAGAGATACTGGTCTTTTTCTTGTGACATTTTGTCTGGGAAATGTTCCCCTCCTCTTTTTTTTTAATTAGTTTTTCTAGTTGAACTTATTTCACTGGGGTACCTGCAACAGAACTCCTCACATTGCAGCCATAGGAGTGGAACTGCTTCACTAGTTGTTCATTTTAGATCAGTTCTGTATTTTAAATTGTTCTTTTGGCCTTCCATTGTTTTTCCTTTTTAATTTAAATTTAATACAAAATGACTCGTTTCAGCTGTACACTCCAGTGAGTAGACATTATATAACTTACTGAGTGATCATTCCAATAAATCTTATACCCATCTGACACCATACATAGTTATTAGAATATTAATGATGTATTCCCTTTTATATCCCCATGACTATTTTGTGACGACCAATCTGTACTTCTTAATCCTTTCACCTTTTGTATATGACCTCTCTGAAGACACAACAAATATTTTACCCTTAGACTGATCCATCATTTTTCATCATTGTACACAATCCATTGGAAATAGAATCTAAAATTGAATGATTACATCCCAATATGAGGATATTCTCTGTAGCCTTGTGTTTTACATTTCTGTTAAGATTTTTAAAGTTTTTTGATGGTTTGATAGTGTAATGGGCAGCTAGGTTTATCCAGGCAGCAACAATGTGTATTGAGAGCATCTGCTCTTAAGCTACTTCTGTTAACCTATGCTCAGTCACATGGGAGATTTTGACTCTTCAACATAACTTTAGACTTCTAACCTGTCAGGCTCACAGTTTACGCGTTAGATCTTTTTGGGTTTTGGTTGTGTATTAATAGCGACTGACTTCTTTTTTCTACGTAGCTGCCATGTAAGTTGAATTTTAAGGACAGGTATGTTCTTCTTTTAGAGTTGTGGTTTGTAATCTGTATCCCTTTGTGAAGACGGTGGCTTCTCCGGATGTAACAGTTGAAAAGGCTGTTGAGCAAATTGATATTGGTAAGTTGGGAAAACCATTATTTGAAGACTGACAGAGGAGAGGTTTATTTAAATTTTAACTAAAATTTAATTAAGCAAGATTTTGTTTTGAAATTCACTACTGAGGGAGTAGGAAATAGTTACTGCTCCCAGATTGTACTCTGGGAGGACTCTAATTTATCTATATTTTCGCAGCTATTTCTTTTTTTAAATATACTTTTATTGATTTTAGAGAGGTAGGGAGTGGGAGAGAGAGCTAGAAACATTAATGTTAAGAGAAAATCATTGATCAGCTGCCTCCCGCACACTTCATACTGGGCGTAACGCCCACAGCCTGGGCATGTGCCCTTGACCGCAAATCGAACCATGACCCGGTTCAGAGGTTGACACTCAACCACCGAGCCATGCTGGCTAGGGTGAAGCTATTTCTTTGTGTAGGGATGCACTTGGGTTGTCTTCTTCCCTTATTGTTTAAGTCAAGAATTAAGTAGAAGTATGTGTACAGTAACCGTATTGCAAAGCGGTTAAACCGATGTGAAAATACAAATCCTATTTTGTTTTTGAAAGGTGGGGTAACCCTGTTGAGAGCAGCAGCCAAAAACCACGCTCGAGTGACCGTAGTGTGCAAGCCGGAGGACTACGCCGCCGTGTCCGCAGAGATGCAGAGCTCCGACAGCAAAGACACCTCCTTGGAGACCAGGCGCCAGTTGGCCTTGAAGGTGGGGGTGCACTTTTCCATGGTGCCTTGTTTGCAAAACCAAACGGTACTCAGTTCTTACTAGTTTGTATCATCCGCCAGGGCCTGCTTGGAGGGAGCTGCTTCCTTTTTGTTATAAATAAAGACGCCAAATATTAGAGAGAGATTCCCTTAAAAAGATCAGCAGAGAATTGGAAAGAGAATAATTCACAGTGCTGTTTAGTATTAGTTGGGGTGTAGTTAACTATATGCTAAAGTAAAACCATTTTGGGAAATGCTGCATGTGGATTCACCAAAGTTCCACTTTTTGTAGGCTTTCACTCACACGGCACAATATGATGAAGCAATTTCAGATTACTTCAGGAGACAGTATAGTAAAGGAATATCTCAGATGCCCTTGCGGTACGGAATGAACCCTCATCAAACTCCAGCCCAGTTATACACACTGCAGCCCAAGCTTCCCATCACAGGTAAAGGCTGAATGTTTGGGTGCATGGTTTGCTGTGTCCATAATTTACATTATTAGGGTTTACTCTTTGTTCTATATTCCGTGGATTTTGGTAAATGCATGTCATGTAGTCACCTCAATAATATCACCCAGAATAGTTTCATCACCTAAAAATTCCCTACATTCCACTTCTCTCACGCCTGCAACCACAGATGTTTTTACTGTCTCCATAGTTTTATTGTTTCCAGAATGTTATAATGTTGGAATCATACACTATCCTGCCTTTTCGCACTGGCTTCTTTCACTCAGCAGTATGCATTAAGGTTTCTCCATGTCCTTTGGTGACTGGAGAGCTCATTTCTTATCACTAAATATATTCCATTGTATATGGATGTACCATAATTGGTTTTTCCATTCACTTACTGAAGGACATAAAAAATGAAAGGACAATTTTTGACAGTTATAAATATAAGCTGCTAAAAACATTCAAGTATAGGTTTTTGTGTGCCCATGTTTTCAACTCATTTGTATAAATACCTAATATTTTTTTTTTTTAATATATTTTATTGATTTTTTACAGAGAGGAAAGGAGAGAGATAGAGAGTTAGAAACATCGATGAGAGAGAAACATCGATCAGCTGCCTCCTGCACATCTCCTACTGGGGATGTGCCCGCAACCCAGGTACATGCCCTTGACCGGAATCGAACCTGGGACCTTTCAGTCCACAGGCCGACGCTCTATCCACTGAGCCAAACCGGTTTTGGCAATACCTAATATTTTTGCCCAACCAGCATGGCTTAGTGGTTGAGCATCGACTTAATGAACCCGAAGTCACAGTTCAATTCCTGGTCAGGGCACATGCCGGGGTTACAGTCTTGATATCTGCAGTGGGGGGCATGCAGGAGGCAGCCGATCAATGATTCTCTCTCATGATTGATTTTTCCATCTCTCCTGCCCTTCCTCTCTGAAATCAATAAAAATGTTTTTTAAAAAGTTTAAAAAGAAAAAAAAAATAAATACCTAATATTTTCTCTTATTATTTACTATTTATTGCCTATTTTGTTTCTCCTATACCTCTCCTATAAGCTCCATGAAGACAGTGAATTTGGGGAGAGATGAAGGGGCTATTTTATTAATAGCTAATATCTCAAGTACCTAGGACAATGCCTAATATTGCAGTAGGTACTCAGTAAATATATGTGTGTGGTGTGTGTGTGTATTTATTTATTTCAGAGAGAGAAGGATAGAAGCACCATTGATGAGAGAGAATCATTGATCAGCTGCCTTCTGCATGCCCCACACTGGGAATCGAACCGTGACCTCCTGGTTCATAGGTCGATGCTCAACCACTGAGCCATGCTGGCCAGGCCTCAGTAAATATATGGCAAAGTTTTACATTTAAAAGTATTTAGTACCTAAGATAACACAAAGGAAATGCAATTATTAATAAAATCGATTTTAATTAATGGCCCACAATTTTTTAAAGTGTGCTGAACTTAAAATGTTTATTCATAAGAGGTATTAACTTCTAAGAAATCCTGCCTTTGTTAAGAAAATGCAGAGCTCTGAATGGCAGTCTTCTTTTTAACTGTGTTTCCAGTTTAGGCAGAACCTACTGGAAAAAAAATACCACTTTTCCCTCCTTTCACAGCTCTTGGCACTTTGGTTTGTGATATTATGTCTTAAATCAACAAAGCTTGTAACTTAAATTTTATACTGTCGCTGTAATTGCCATACTTGATTAATCTTAGTTCTATACTGAAATGGATCCCTAGTTATCACTAGTGTTGTCATTCTATCTCCCTTCCTGGATTGCTGTTATTAAAAAATTTATTTTTATTGATCTCAGAGAGGAAGGGGGGGAGGAGGGGGAGAGAGAGAGACATATCAATAATGAGAGAGAATCGTTGGCCGGCTGCCTCCTGCATGCCCCACCCTAGGGATCGAGCCTATAACCTAGGTGCCTGCAACCCAGGCATTTTGACCGGGAATCGAGCCATGACCTGGTTCATAGGTCGATACTCACCCACTGAGCCACGCCAGCTGGGCTCTGGATCGCTCTTGGTTTATTTCTACATTGGCTGGATTTGGTCATATGTGTGCACATGTGCAAGTGTGTTTTAACTTTTCTCATCAAGTTCTTATATGTTTGTGTAGATCTGTTTGCCTCTTCCCTTAAAACATATCTGTGCAGTTTTGATACATGCTTTAAGAAATGTACACATGTCTGACCTATTGACCCAGGTGGTAATGTTGGTACATTTTTTATGTAGTTCTCAATGGAGCCCCTGGATTTATAAACTTGTGTGATGCTTTGAATGCCTGGCAGCTGGTGAAGGAACTCAAAGAAGCCTTAGGCATTCCAGCTGCTGCCTCTTTCAAGCATGTCAGCCCAGCAGGTAAAGCATTGCATGCGGGAACTGTTCCAAATGCACTTCTTTCTCATTGTAATAAGAACTGGTGAGTTCCTATGGGAATGTAGACATTCTGTGAAGTCTGAAGCCTTTTTTTCTCAAGCCCGTTAACACTTTCAATATAGTAACATCATAAAATCTGATAATAAAATAGCATACAAAAATATATACAAACATACATCATTGTGAGATGGGAAGATTAGGAACTAGTTGTTTTGGTAGTGGAAACATGAAGTTTTAAAAAAGAAAAAAGTAAAATGACATAATGCAGTATGACTAAATAGTTTCCCACATGTTGGAAGGTGGAACTGAGTGGCTTAAAGAAGTTACTCTTAGGACACTTTATCTGTAATGTGATAGCCATTGTGTGAGATACTTTTCTGCTTTTTTACACGTAAGTCAACATCACCAGATCTGTTGACAGTCCAACACATAAATCATCCTCCGATGCTGACTCAATGTTAGAGTGACATGAGCCGGAAAGAAGCGAACGTCATATGGTTATGAAGCAGGACGGAGAGAGTCAGCAATGAAGTAAACCAGCTTCATACACATGCCTGGTGCTGGCCAACTTCAGACACGTGGCTCTGTTTTCAGAGGCTAGAGAGGGGAGATTCTCTCCTCACCTCACCTACGCCTCTATTCTTTATGTTTAATTATCTGGCCAAACACATTTTTGTGTAATTTGGCACAGGTGCTAGAAATTATGCTGCGTAGACAATGTTAAGAAAAAATGTTGTCTTCATTTACAAGTTGACAAGTAATAACTTGAAGTTTTTGGCTTATTTTACGGTTTCCTCTATCAGGCGCTGCTGTTGGAGTTCCCCTTAGTGAAGATGAGGCCAAAGTGTGCATGGTCTATGACATGTATAAAGCCCTCACACCCATAGCCACTGCATATGCACGAGCAAGAGGTCAGAAGAATAACGGGGGTTTTGTGGTGTTTTGGTTTGTTTGTTTGTTTTTTTAACAGAAAAAGCAATATTTTATCCGAAATAGAATAAAATAGTAATAACTCTTTTTCATTATAAGATTTTAAATTATCTTTGTTTTTTATTTATACTTCTGAATGATTGTATGAGTGCCTCAGAATAAATTTGTTTATAAAAGTGTGTTAGCATTTTAATGTAATAAATGGAAACATAATTGGAATCTGATGCATGTAATTTCAGATTAGGCTGTTGAATGCATTTGAATTGCTTAATATATGACTAAAATCGCATGGTTATTTCAGCTATACTGAATTTGGTTAGAATTATGTTTCATACATATTTAATTTGTGAGTTTAATAAACTGTGAATGTTATTATAACATTTATGGGAGATTATCAAGAAACCTGATGTTATCGTTTACCTTCTATAACAGGGGTTAGCCAACTATGGCTCATGGACAGGATCTAGCCCGCCACCTGTTTTTTTGTAAATGGTTTGATTGGAACAGTGCCACGCCCCTTTGTCGATGTTGTGTCAATGGCTGGTTAGAACTACATAGTTCAGTGGTCACATGAGAAACCATGTGGCCACAAAGCTTTAAAAAACACTATCATAATTTTTATTTTCAGGGGCCGATAGGATGTCTTCATTTGGTGACTTTGTTGCCCTATCTGATATATGTGATGTCCCTACTGCCAAAATTATCTCCAGAGAGGTTAGTGGGCATTCGTGTATCCTGATCCATGCATGACTGAGTCAAGCTTTTATTTGTTCAGTGTTTACTGAAACCATAACCTTTAATAGTTATATTTATAACTATAAATTAATTTATCATTTAGAATGTTTTTATATTTTATGTAGAACACAAATCTTGACTGAATTATAATTTCTAGATTTAGTGAATTAATGTTTCAAATACATATTTGGCTGTTAAGTTTTAATTAACTTATTCAGTTTTTTAAAATTTTCTAATAGTTGTTATCTTAATTCCAAAGTTATTTTTTCTGAAGAGCAGAGGATGCCATCTTGGGTGGTGATGCAATAATGAACTTTACTGTAAAGCTCCATGAGTCTATAACAAAAGAGATTGTATAATGGGAAAGATTATAAACTACTCTGAAAAGCTAATCTGAGTACCAAACAAGTATTCCAGAAAAGTGAGGGTGGCACTGGGAATGAGGAGACAGATTAAAAAAAAAAAAAAGATAGCTCAAATAGCTTAAAGAGGGGAAAAAAAGGCAGAAGTGAAGGCTAAAGGGACGTGTGGCTTGACAATATTCATGGGATTCTTTCCATGACCACTGTCATCTCCAACCAGAACATGCTCTTCTAATGCAAAACACCACCCCATAAGCAGAATAGTAAGAAATCGTTTTTCTTCCTAAGGGTATTAGAGCAAATCATTCACATATTAGTTAAAATGGAAATGACAACCAAAAACTTTGAAAGCACAGCAGATGAGATGAGTTCAGCTACAGAACGTTATGTTCTAACATAGGCTTATCTTTCCCAATCTAGTACAGTAAGTATGTCCTCACTTAAGGTTGTAGATAGGTTCTGTGACTTTAAGCAAAAAGATGAAACCAATTAATGATTTAAATGCAATTAAGTTCCTCTGGCATTTCATCCACAAAATGACATTATTTGAAGGCCTGCTGGATTAGCAATATCTGTTGGAGGTAGAAACGAGAATATTCAGCAGCCTTATTTGACTAGGTGTTTTATAATTTTTTAAAACAAAAAATATTTATTTATAGGTATCTGATGGTATTATTGCCCCAGGATATGAAGAAGAAGCTTTGAAAATACTTTCTAAAAAGAAAAATGGGAACTACTGTGTTCTTCAGGTTAGTGAATTTCATGTCTAAAACAATAATTTGCTCTTTCATTTTGTGTCTCTTTTCCCCCCACATTTAATCTGACACTCCTGAATCCTGCCCCCCCCCCCCTTTTTTTTAAACTATTACTGTGTTTAAGATGAGGGTACCTTCCTTACTCTTAATAATAAATTTCTAAGCGGTTCAAATAGTGTATTTACATGGTTTTCTACTCAAAAGTTATTACAGGCCATTTGAAGAAAAGTCTCCCAACCTTCCCTCTGCCATGGTTACCTTTTTTAGGAGCATCTAACATTTAAAATTTCTTGCTGATTTTTCCTGAAATACATGTTAAGCAAAACACAATGCTTCGCCATCTTGGAATTTTGTCCTAGGTCTGTGTGTCTTATCTACACTGTTAGCATTCTTTAGCTGCTACACAATCCCTTCAATGAATAACAACCCAGGGAAAGAGTCTTAAGAGAGAAATTACATAAGTGCTGTAAGTTTGATGCTTCTCCTCCTAGATATTGTAGGAGGAGAATTTTGTCTTAATGAGGATGTGTAAGGTTCCCTATTTCTCAATGCATTGCCACCACTGTGTTCTTAAACTTTTTCTTCTCAGCAGTAAGATGGATGAAAACGGCATCTCACTGCAGATTTAATTTCTCATTCTGCATGGGGTAAACATCTTTTCACATTTAAGAGTATTTTTATTTTCTTCTCATGAACTGTCTGCCATACTCTGCTTATTTTTCTAATAGGTTGTTGAGATTTCTTTTCTTAACTGATTTTTGCAAGCTCTTAAGTATTAGGGAAACTAGCCCATAGTTTTATTTTACAATGGTAAGGCAAAGAGTTAACGGAATTCAAAGTAAAATTTCATGATGCTGTTTTTCAGGAAGTATTGATGTCAGAACGTCTGTAGAATCTCAACTCCATAAGTTGTTAAGTACTTATCCTTCATTGTAAAATGCCAATAATTGTGTCATTCACCATAGATTCCACATCAGCTTTTAAAGGAAAGATACCACTTTAAATATACATACTTTTTGGTCCAAGCTCCTTGATTACAAATTCAACCATTCAGTTAGCTGCCATTGTGTTCTCCAATTTCTAAATCGTGTCCTGCGTTGTTAATTAAGAGTATTAAGTACACATGGCTATTAGCAGTTATGTGTAGTAACACGGAGAATGTTCTCCAAACCCTGAGCTCATCCGCATGACCTCTACAGCACCTGATAGTTACATATTCAGAGGTGTGAAAAGGCTTCTGGAGCTTCCGCAGTACTTTGAGAATTTGCCTGTTTGCATATGGACACATAATGACAGCCATGGAACAATGTAATTCCTCTACCTGACTAATGACAGGTTTCTTTTGACATCCGCTAATAAGAGGGCACATCCCAATATTAGAAATTGTATAGTACAAAGAAAAAAGGATCATTTTAGAATCCAGGAAAATGCAAATTAAGCATAATTAACAGGAGGATTTGCTTGTAAGTATACATATTAGTGCTTTTTTTTTATATATCCTCACCCGAGGATATTCTTTCATTGATTTTTAGAGAGAGGGAAAGACAGACATATCAGTGTGAGATATACACATGGATTGGCTGCCTCCTACAGGCACCCCAACCAGGGCCCGGGCCAGGGTGGAGCCTGCAACAAAGGTACCTGCCCTTGACTGGAATCAAACCTGCGACTCTTCGGTCCCCAGGCCGATGCTCTATCCACTGAGCCAAACCGACTAGGGCTACATATTAGTGCTTTTTAAGTAAAAGATCATCCAAAGGATAAGTGAAGAAATACTGTCAAGTTTAGAAAAATATCTATGGACAGACTGGTCTTACACAGATTATTCCCACATTTTATTATCTTTTGCTCAAGATTTAGGAAAGAGCAATAAATGACATAGCCCCTTTCAATTAGCAAAGACAGCCGACTATCAGTCCTGTTTTTCCCCTTTTAACTTCTTTTTAACTTACAATTCAAGTGTTGGGTATTTTATAATAGATTTTCAGAAAATTAGACTTTTTTGTGGCACTGCCTGTTTGTTAGCAAATTTTGTTTTATCTGCTAATCTTTCCAAAGGGTTGTATAAATAGTGCTTTTAGTTAATGCAATAAAAAATGCACTCACTGGAATTATTGGTTCTGAAAACCCCCAATACCGTACAGAGTTGTAAAACCTATAAAATTTTTGGCACAAATGATTAGTGCCTGGCCTTTCTTTCATACCTATACTGAAATGATGCTATGTATGCTAAAATAGGGAAAAAACACACATAACCTTGCTTACAAAGAAATCCTTTGGTTATAAATGAAATGAAGATTTTTGAGGGATGTAGGTATATTACTTTTACCTCTTCATATTTGTATTCAGATGGACCAATCTTACAATCCAGATGAAAATGAAGTTCGGACTCTCTTTGGTCTTTGTTTAAGCCAGAAGAGAAATAATGGGGTCATCGACAGGTCATTATTTAGCAATGTTGTTACCAAGAATAAAGATGTAAGTATGAAAATATCTGAACTGAATGTTAGTAATTCTGTAGGTCGTGTTTTAATATTTATAAGCTTATGCATTTATTAAGGCCCATATTTAAAATTGGTTGATATGCAAATGCTAGTGTATCTTTGAGTCATCAGGTAATCTTGAGAGCTTAAAAAATGAATAAAAGACCATATTAGAAGCTTCCATGAATATGTACATAGAGATTTGACTTCATTTATACATAAATGGAGTCATGTCTTCTATAATTCTGTTCTGTAAGTTGCCTTTTTAAATGCACTAAGCTACAAATGTGTTTCTGTGTCAGTAAACATATCCACATCTCCATCTGAAAGGCCACAGAGCAATTCATTTATAGACGTACTATGTGGATATTTAGGTGGTTTTCATTTTTAGTGCTGTGATCAGTGTTTTTGTTCTTACGCTCTTAGTCATCTTTTAGGAGGACATATTCCTGGGATGATAATGGTGTGTTTTGATTTGTTTTGTAACTATGTATTATATCATTGAGTACAATAGCACTCCATGGAGGTGGGAAGGGAGTTACCATCATCTCTATTATAAAGGTCAAAAACTGACATAGAAGACTGTTAAGAAGTTTGCCCGAGATTACACAATGAGCAAATAGATGAGCTTTAAATCTCTTAATTGGGCCTCCAGTTTTGAAAGATTTTTTTTTTTTTTGCTGGATCTAATGTTGCCTGTACTTTTTTTTCAGTACTTCAGATGTGTCGCTCTTATTTTCTGGTCTTGTCTGCCTCTGTGCCTGGCATTTTTGATTGACTGCTGGTTATTGCTTATAATCAGACTATAGAGATATTTTGAGGTTTTGGATGGCATTATTTTTTCTTCAGAGGGTAGACTTATGCTTCTGGAAGGCAGATCAAATGGAAGTGGATCATCTTTATTCTGGTAGGAATGGAGCTAATTTGAATTTGGGCTTTAGTTTTTGTAAGGACTGGTCTGTTGATGGTTCACCCCTGTTCTGTGTCTACTAGTACCACTCTTTGATATACACTGAACTCCATTTTTGCCTTTTAGTCCTGTAAGACTCCAAAGCTTGCTCGGCTTATTCACCTCTGAGTTTGTTGCCTGCATCTTGGAAAGTGCCTTGAGGGAAATAGCATAGATGGTCACACTCCTTTCTCCCTCTGTCTCTGAGATTTTGCCTGTCTTTGCTTGCTATTTTACTAGCTCTGTGTTTAGCTTTTCTGTTTGTTTTTAGAAGAGGATTAGTCTCCCACTCACTGTAATAGAAATATGGCGCTATAATCTATTCCCAGATCTGATTCTTGAGACTAAAGAGAATTGCTGAAAATTAGCTTTAAACTCTATTGGGGAAGTTCTGTGAGTAACTATATGGTGATTAAGACATGATCTTTGTTGATTTATTGGGTATTCTTTTTTTAATATATATTTATTGATTTCAGAGAGGAATGGAGAGGGGGAGAAATAGAAACATAAAGGATGATAGAGAATCATCCATCAGCTGCCTCATGCTCGCTTCCTACAGGGAATTGAGCCTGGAACCCAGGCATGTGCCCTTGACCAGAATCTAACCCTAGACCCTTCAGTCTGCAAGCCAACGCTCTATCCACTATATCAAACCAGCTAGTGCTATTCTTTCATTTTTAACTTTGAAAATTAATGGTGCTGTGAAGTAAAGTAACTTGTGGGCATTTTGCATACAAATATCTTTCAGCCCTTCCAATTTTTTTCTTGGCCAAGGCTGTGAGGAATTGCAATTTCACATGGAAACAGTATTTTGCATCAGTGTAACTTTAAGCAGCTTACAATAAAGTGGGACCCTTTTATTACTTTATTAACCTATTTGGCTAATGTATCTTTAGAAATACAGAAAGGATATTGACATGGATTCCATGGTATCCATGTTGACATTTGTGCCAAACTACTAAAACTCTGACTTTGTAAAGTTTTTCTTGTAGTTTTATTGGTCTAATTAATTTAGCAGTACTTGATAGGTTTTGTGCCTCTGGTTGTGCTAGCTTGGATGTGTGTGTGTTTTTATTTACAAAGATGGAGGGTATGATTTTAATTACTCATTTATCTAAATTCTTCTCTACTTATTTCATCTCCATTTTTAATAGAAATTTGGGAACTTAAGGATGAGAATGGTGGTTTTATCCTCCTTTATGTTTCCCTCCCTTCTCTTAAAGCAGGTTTTTGTAAACGAAATGGAGGCAAGCAATATGACAGAAAAAGAATTCAGAGTAATGTTTTTAAAGATGCTCAACCATCTAGATGAGAAACTCACCGTCCTATGTAAGAATGAAGAGGAAATAAAGAATGATATCATTGCAATAAAGAACACATTAAAAGGTTCCAACAGTAGACCAGTAAAAGCAAAGGACCGAATCAGCAAGTTAGAAGACAGGGTAGAAAAAAACACCCAAGCTGAACAGCAATTGGAAAAAAACATTAAAAAGCAGGAGGAGAGTTTAAGGGAGCTTTGGGACAACATGAAACGAAACAACATACGCATAATCGGGGTGCCAGAAGCACAAGAAGAAGAGCAAGGAATAGAAAACCTATTTGAAGAAATAATGACAGAAAACTTCCCTCACTTGGGGAAGAAAAAAGTCACACAAGCACAGAGAGTTCCAAACAACATGAAACCAAAAAGACCCACACCAAGACATATCATAATCACAATGGCAAACATTAACGACAAAGAAAGAATCTTAAGAGCTGCAAGAGAGAGTCAGAAAGTTACCTACAAGGGATCTCCCATTAGACTATCAAATGATTTCTCAACAGAAACATATCTGGCCAGAAGGGAATGGAAAGAAGTATACAAAGTGATGCAAAGTAATGGACTGAATCCAAGAATACTCTATCCAGCAAGGCTATCATTCATAATTGAAGGTGAAATCAGGAGCTTCGCAGACAAAAATAAGCTCAGGGAGTTTATTGCCACCAAGCCAGCAATGCAAGAAATGCTAAAGGGACTGTTGTAAGAAGAAGAAATAGAAAGGGAAGAAGGGACACAGGCACAAAGAATAAAAATGGCAACAAAACTAGTACCTATCAATAATAACCTAAAACATAAATGGATTAAATGCTCCAATCAAAAGACAGGGTGGCTGAATGGATATGAAAACATGACCCATATGTATGCTATCTATAAGAGACCCACCTCACAACAAAGGATTCAGACAGACTGAAAGTTGAACAATGGAAAAAAAAAATTTTCAGGCAAATGGAAATGAAAAAAAAAGCTGCTGTAGCAATACTTAACTGACAAAATAGACCTCAAAGTGAAGTCTCTAACAAGAGATAAGGAAGGCCACTTCATAATACTAAAGGGATTGACACAACAAGAGGATATAACTCTGGTAAACATATGTACCCAATACATATATGTACCAGAATACATAAAAAACTCCTGGAAGATATCAAGGGAGAGATTGACAACAATATATAATCATAGTAGGGTACTTTAATCATTGACATCACTGGATAAATCTAGAAGAAAAAAAAATCAAACAGCAATCCTAAATGACTCACTAAATCAGATGGAATTGACATATTCAGAACATTTCACCACAAAGCATTGGAATATACATTCTTCTTAAGTGCACACGGGACATTTTCAAGGAGGTAGAAGACCTATATTTGGAAAATACAGGACATTGATAAAAGGGATAGAGGAAGATATAAACAAATGGAGGGATATACCATGTTCATGGATTTGTAGAATCAACATCATTAAAATGTCCACACTACACAAAGCAATCTATAGATTCATCACAATCCCCATTAAAATACCAACGACATATTTCACAGACCTAGAACAAACTCCAAAAATTCATCGGGAATAAAAAAAGACCCCCAGATAGCCACAGCAATCCTGAGAAAGAAGAACAAATTTGGGGGGATCACAATGCCAGATATCAAGTTACATTACAAAGCCCATGTTCTCAAAACTGCCTGGTACTGGCACAAGAACAGACAGACCAATGGAACAAAACAGAGAACCTAGAAATCCATCCAAACCATTATGCTCAATATTTGAGAAAGGATGTGAGCACATACAATGGAGTCAACTCAGTCTCTTCAATAAATGGTGTTGGGAAAATTGGACAGATACATGCAAATAACTGAAAATAAACCATCAATTTACACCATAAACAAAAATAAACTCAAAATGGATAAAGGACTTTAACGTAAGACAGGAAACCATAAAAATCTTAGAAGAATGCATAGGCAGCAAAATATCAGATACAGCTCCTAACAATATGTTCACCGACACATCTAGGGCAATGGAAACTAAAGAGAAAATAAACAAATGGGAATACATCAAAATAAACTTTAGCACAGCAAAAAAAACCCATCAACTAAAGAGGCAGTACATGGGAGAACATGTTTGCCAATGTGATGTCTGATAAGGGTTGAATCTCCAAAATTTATAGGGAACTCATACAATTTAACTAAAGGAAGATAATCTAATCAAAAAATGAGCAAAGTACCTAAAATAGACACCTCTCTAATGTGGACATACAGTAGGCCAAGAGGTATATGAAAAAATGCTCAAAGGCACTAATTATCCGAGAAATGCAAATAAAAACGACAATGAGGTACCACCTTACATGAGTCAGAATGGCTATCATCAACAAATCAACTAAGGACACGTGCTGGCAAGGATGTGGAGAAAAGGGAACCCTTGTACACGCCTGGTGGGAATCCAGACTGGTGCAATCACTGTGTAAAACAGTATGGAGTTTCCTCAGAAAATTAAAAATGGAACTCCCATTTAACCTAGTAATCCCACTTCTAGGAATATATCCCAAGATTTCAGAAACACCAGTCAGAAAGAACATATGCACTCCTATGTTCATATCACAATTCACCATAGCTAAGATTTGGAAACAATGTTAAGTGCCCGTCAGCAGATGAGTGTATTAAAAACTGGTACATCTACATAATGGAATACTATGCTGTTGTAAAAAAGAAAGAACTTACCGTTTACAACATCATGGATGGACCTCAAGAGCATTATGCTAAGCAAAATAACCCAGCCAGAGAAATAATGAACAACATAAACTGATCTAGAGACAGAATCTAACAGACCATCAAATGTCAGAGGGGAGGCCTGCGGGTGGGAGGGGAGTTGTGGGTAAGAGATCAACGAAAGAACTTGTATGCATATAAGCATAACCAATGGACACAGGGAGGCGGGCAATGAAGGCTGGGCCTATGGGGCAGGGGTAGGCTGGGAGAGGGCAATGGGGGGAAAGGGGGGCATATGTAATACTTTCAACAATAAAGAATTAAAAAACACACACCTTTAACCAATTTAAAAAACAGGTTTTTGTTAACATTCCAGCCTCTAAATCATCAGATTGCACAATTAGATCTAGAGTGGTTTCGGTCCTGAGAGAGCCACAGAAGTAAAAGATATATGTATATATCTTTCTCAGGATATATACATATACTAGAGGCCCGGTGCACAAAAATTTGTGCACTCGGGGTGGGCGGGGGGGGGTCCTTCAGCCCGGCCTGCGCCCATTTGCAGTCCACGACCCCTTGGGGGATGTCCACCGGTTGACTTAGGCCCACTCCCTGGGGGATCAGGCCTAAGTTTGCAGGCAGATAGACATCCTGGCAGCCAGGGAGCCCTCAGGGGATGTCCAACTAAAGGCTTAGGCCCCCAAGGCTCTTAAGTGCTACCACAGAGGTGGGAGAGGCTCCTGCCACCACCTCTGTGCTGGCCAGCCATGAGCCAGCTTCTGGCTGAGTGGCATTCCCCTGGATGGTGGCTTGCATTGTCCCACCATGCCTGCAGTATGCAAATTAGCCACCATCTTTGTTGGCGGTTAACTTGCATATCTCACTGATTAGCCAATGGGAGGTGTAGCGAAGGTACCGTCAATTACCATGTTTGTCTTATTAGATAGGATTCTAAAGGCATGGTGCATGGATTTGTGCACATTGAAAGTAAACTAATTAGAAGGTGGCTGGTTGGGCAGGACTGGGCGAGGCAGGCCAGACACTCCCTGGAGCCAACCTCCCACGGTCCGTCCTCTGCCAGCTGCCCCTGGGGCAGTGCCGGGGCTCGAAGAGTGTCTGCAGAATGAGCAGGGTCCCTCTGGCAGTTGGGGTCCCTTGGCCTGGCCTGCGGGGATTGGGCCGAAACCGGCAGTCCAACATCCCCTGAGGGGTCCCAGAGTATGAGAGGACACTCTGCAAAGCTGCTATTGCTCCGCAGCTCCTGCATGAGTGTCTGCCCCTAGGTGGTCATTGCGCATCATAGCTACCAGCTTAGGCTTTTAGGTTGATAGATGGATGGGAGAGGGAGAGAGAAATAGAAACATCAATGATGAGAAAATCATTGATTGGCTGCCTCCTGCACACCCCGTACTTGGGATGGAGCCCGCAACTCAGGCATATTCCCTTGACCAGAATCAAATCTGGGACCCTTCAGTCCACAAGGCAATGCTCTATCCACTGCCAAACTAGCTAGCACAGGTGTTAAATATTAATGAACATGCCTGAATTACTTCCTCTTCCATGTTTTAAAAATACTGCTTTAACTTTTTTGACATCTTTGGGGCCCCTCACCTGCACCCCTTCCTTGACGTTTCCTATTCCTTCATCCTAACCCAGGACACCAGGTTATACTTGAAGGTGGGCATCTAGGAGGCCAGCACTGACTATTTCTTAGAAACAGGAATGGAAGTACAGCCAGTGACTCAGACAGCAGACACAGATAGGAGAGGATATATTACATTATTAGCACCTTAGAATTACACATTCTTAAAAAATGCTAAAAATGGTTTTTAATTAAGTTTTTAATTTTGAGAGTAAAAAAATTATAGATTCTCATTCAGTTTTACAGGTTCCCAAGTACCTTGTACCCCATTTCCCTAATGGTAGAGTCTTGCAAAACTATAGGACAGTGTCACAGCTGTGGTATTGACTTCGATGCAGTCGAGACAGTGCATTTCCATCACCAAGGATCCCTCTTGTTGCTCTATGCAGCCACACTCCTCACTCCACCCCTTCTGAACCGTGGGCAACGACGAATCTGTTCTCCCTTTTCTGTCACTTTTGTTCATTGTACATTCATGAACAGGTTTTTGTGTTAACATGTTTTTATTTCTGTTATTGTAATTTCTGGGTGCTGGATAATATCGTAGCTGCATGTTTAGTTTTTTTAATGTGTTTTTTATTGATTTTTAGAGAGAGAGGAAGGAAGAGGGAGACAAAAACAAGGAACACCATTGATTGGCTGCCTCCTGCACGCCCCCTCCTTAGAGATTGACCCCAGGTTTCTGGGTTGGCATTCAACCATTGAACCACACCAGCCGGGCTGCATGTTTAGTTTTTTAAGAAACTGCCAAACTTTTCCTGGGAGTTTTGGAAGTTTTACATTTTACACCTGCAGTGTATGTGTGGTCCCGTTTCTCTGCATTCTTACCAGCTTTTTTTTTAAGATAGGCGTGTGGCATTGTCTCATTT
Organism: Myotis yumanensis; assembly: GCF_028538775.1. NCBI lineage: Eukaryota > Metazoa > Chordata > Mammalia > Chiroptera > Vespertilionidae > Myotis > Myotis yumanensis. The sequence goes on from NW_027223759.1 coordinate 19,237,882, forward strand.
TAATTAGCATTTCCTAATAACGAATGTTGGATTTTTTTTTCATGGGTTTATTTGCCATCTATATATCCTTTGTGCTGAAATGTCTCTGTGTCTTTTGTCAACATTTTCTAATTAGATTCTTACTGTGGGTGAGTTTTGACAGGTGTTTATATATTTAGACACTAGTTCTTTGTTGGTGTGTGGTTTGCAATTATTTCCTAGTCTGTAGCTTGTCTTTTTATCCTCTCCAGGCTGTGTCTTTTGCAGAGCAGAAATTCTGAATTTTGATGAAGTCTGATTCTTCAGTTTTTCAATTAGCTAATTTATCAGTTAGCTGCTGCTTAGGTCCTTTACCCACTTAGCATACCAACATAGATCATCATCCTTTTCAGTTTGTATTTCCCCGTTATGTTAAAGATAGTGACTTTGAGGCTATAATATTTGTTTTATATTGGAACTGGTAGTTCACAATGCATTTTTTAACATTTCTACTGAGGCTATGCTAGATAAAGCAGAACATGATCCTAATTTGACTTTCCCCAAACAGCCTTGGCTGTATGTGGGCATCACAGTTGTTTGTAATATCTGAAAATTATTCTGAGTGTCTTTTTCTGAATATAAATGTTATCATGCCTCCAGGTATTTGCTGGTACTATGGTAGAGAAAATAGTATTTGTTAGTGTTGGAGTGGATATGGCATTTCTTAATCTTGTGTGTGACAATGTAAACAGGCTTAAGCCAAAGCTGTTGCAAAGCGGTGTCAGTTTGAATCTGTGATGCATTAGGCGTTGTGCTAAGTTCCATGACAAATATGTTCAATATTGATCTTTTCATGCTAGGGCTTAGCCTGAATAGTTTAACCACATTGTAAGTCTATCACAATAAGTGCCAAATAAGATGCTTAAAGTTAAATGAAGTTTACAAGCCTGGTGCCACTTACCATCCTGTGTCTGTTCAGTTGCCGGAATCTGCGCTCCGAGACCTCATCGTGGCCACCGTTGCTGTGAAGTACACTCAGTCCAACTCCGTGTGCTACGCCAAGAACGGGCAGGTAACAGAGCCGTGACACTCACCCGAGGGGCTGTGGTTTTACAAAATGATACTCAAAAGTCCGCCTGCCTGTGGTGCTAGACCAACTTGAAGGGGAAAATTTGCCAAATTTTTCTCTCCTGGGTTTGTCAGAATTTCTTGAGTAAGTTGGTGGACGGTTCAAGCCTAGAATGGGTTGGCACATTTCGGATTAGTGGGACTAGAACAGCTGCTACAAAACTGGCTTATTCACCCTCCCCACCATTAGTAGGAGTAAAAAATGATGATGCCACCCACCAGCCCTTATTTTTTCTTCTCACTGTCTTCAGCTCTTCTCTTGGCATTCGTTTGGCCCATAAGGGGAGGGGGAGGGTGGATATTCATTAGTGTGTGCCCAGGAAGACCCTCTCAAAGTCAGACTTTTAAAAGATTGCTAGTCTCCAATGACAGAAACCTGGGAGTTGTGGCTACTGGTCTCCTCAGGTTCTAATAAGTTCCAGTAAGCCCATGCTTCACTACATATGTCCAGGAGTTGTAGAAACTTACAGAATATGAAGAGGTAAACTGTATAAATAGTAGTCATAAACCTCTTACCCTCACGTATTTGCATGTCTCTTATTTTGGCCTGCTTTTTTCTTCACGAAATTAATAGCTGGGTTTGGGGGAATCTGCACAAAAGATGCTTTGAGACAGATGTGTGGTTGGAAGAGGCATTCATGGCGATATCCATGTCCTCCAGGTGATTGGCATTGGAGCAGGACAGCAATCTCGGATCCACTGCACACGCCTGGCCGGAGATAAGGCGAACTTCTGGTGGCTCCGGCATCACCCACGAGTGCTCTCGATGAAGTTCAAAACCGGAGTGAAGAGAGCAGAAATCTCCAACGCCATCGATCAGTATGTTACTGGGACCATCGGCGAGGTACATACAAGGCTTCTCGTTGGGCTATGAGTGGGGTGTGTTATTATGTTCACTCTTTTCTGTGTGACTTTTATCTTCATCACTACAAAGAGAAAATGCTATTATTTTGAAATTCTGTATTACTTAAAATTGTTACTCTACACTGGTTACCAATTCCTCATTGTCCTCTTTCTCTTTTAACTTTCTTCATCCCTTTCTGACACCACAAATAATATTCTCTGTCTTTTCAAATTATAACCATTGGTTTAGTTTTGTGTGTTTGTATTTCCCCTGTTGATGATAAGTTTTTGACAAGATGGACTGATTTTCATGCATCTTAAGGTGTCAGTCACAGTGCCACTCATGACACTACATGTTAGGTGTATGTTCAACATTACATACAAATTGCCTGATAGCAGATAACCAGTATGTCTCTTCTCCACCCATATTTCCTCCAAGCACCGTTAACAATTCATGCTTTTGTTATATTTCATGCTCTTTAATATCTTTTGTTCTGAAGAAGGTGTATGGGAACATTAAAAATTGCAAGAATCAGGTAGCCTGCTAAAAAAATAGGGGTTAGTCCAGTTTCTGGATATTAGCAAGTGCTTAAGACATATTGGATGGAAAACAAGAGAAAGGTCCTGTAATCAAAATCTCAGTGGTTTTCTGAAGGGTGAGTACTACACGGAGGTGTTCATTCAGGGTCAGGAATCTGGCATAGCGAGTGTCATTGAAGAGCGAGGCTGCCGAGTGTGCCTTGTGACTGAAGTACTTGAAACAACTTTCCCTTTTTATTTTAACTGTGTACTTTTCTGTTTGATATTACCAAGCAAAACCCTTCTAATTTTCCTAGAAAGGTCTTTATATGTGAACAGGAATAAAAGTATGTGCTTTAAGCCCCTCCCCCCCAAAAGAAAACCACCCAAATTGGAAGCACCTTCTTAAAATATAGATATTATGAATTGTGTTTTGATTTGTCAAGAAGACTATATACTGAGGCTAGTTGTATAAATGTATTGTTAGTCTTGCTTTGATACAGGAATATAAATTGGTAGATTTAACTTGAGCAGAGATTAAAGAACAAAATATATTTGGAATAAACTGATGTAGAATGTAAATGGGATAGTCTTTATTTGCTACACTTAGAATCAGTTTTCTTCCTTAATGAAATGTTAAAGCATTAAAAAGAGAGAGAGAGAGAGAGATTCTAGAAATATGAGCCTGAATGTAAATGCCACTATTTATAATGAAGAAGTCCTGGGAGAAATGCCCAAGTGCTCTCCAGCATCGTGGCGTCAGACAGCCCTAAAGAGGATGTCAGAACTTTCCTCTCTCTCTTCCCCCCACACACAGGATGAAGATCTGGTAAAGTGGAAGGCGCTGTTTGAGGAAGTCCCTGAATTGCTGACCGAGGCCGAGAAGAAGGAATGGGTGGACAAGCTTAGTGAAGTGTCCGTCAGCTCGGATGCCTTCTTTCCTTTCAGGGACAATGTGGACAGAGCTAAAAGGGTAAGTGTGGCGTGCGTGTGTGGTGCGGAGAATTGATCACTATGTAGAGAGTTGCAGAAACCCTGCTTCTGATTGTAAGTTCTGTGAGTTATGTATTCTATGTGCCATGTCAGGATAGTTAGTTAGAGAACTGTTTGACTTCTCCATGTGATGTATGAATGACTCTGGTCCTGTTATTTCTGTCTTTTGTCTGAGTGAATCAGTCTGCAGTGTGAGTCATTCTTAGCGTATGCTTTGGTAATTCGGATTTTGACTTTTGTGCGTTTTAACATAAAATTGTGTTCAGAAAGTCAGTATCTATTCCTCCTCCTCCCCTCCTAGAGTGGCGTGGCGTATATTGCTGCTCCGTCCGGTTCTGCTGCTGACAAGGTTGTGATGGAGGCCTGCGATGAACTGGGAATAGTCCTCGCTCACACGAGTCTTCGGCTCTTTCACCACTAATTTCATCACATGCGCTTTAAGTTTGTTTATGTGGGTGAAAAATCATGTGGGCAATTTTGAAAATACTTTGGAAAAAATAAGAATAAGTCTGAATAATAACCTTGGATTCATGGTGTCCAGTAGTTGTATGTAATTTTTCCTAAAGATATAGGTTCTTGCCCTGACCGGTTTGGCTCAGTGGGTAGAGCGTCGGCCTGCGGACTGAAGGGTCCCGGGTTTGATTCCAGTCAAGGGCATGTACATCTGCCTCCCAGTAGGGGGTGTGTGGGAGGCAGATGATCGATGTTTCTAACTCTATCCCTCTCCCTTCTTCTCTGTAAAAAATCAATAAAGTACATTTAAAAAAAAAAGATATAGGTTCTTGAGGCGTGCTCTCCCTCTCAGGGACACAGCTGTGCCTGTCCCGTCTCCCTCCTCCTCCCCCAGGTGTGTTACCTTCGTCTTTCTCTCTCCTAAGCTCCAAGGGCCCTTCTTCTGCCCCTGTAACTAGCTTTCTGAGCCTACGCAGCCCAGCTGGCTCGCTTCTATTATCTCTAAACAAACCTTCTCTGATAATTTGGGGGAGGAAAATGATCTAGGGTCTTGCGAATGATCAACATTACACACAAACATTTGTGTGTAAGAAATACAGGAATATCCCAACCTCCTGGAGCTCAGCACATCCCAAAACATTATTTGTGAGAAACTTCTAAGAACCATCACGTGAGCCAGAGAAACCGAGCAGCGCTGACTAGATGCCACAATCCTACTCAGTTTCTGTTCATCACACTTATAAAAAGCATGGCTTTCTGCCTTCTAAGCACAGCAGATTGTCCCTGGGGACCAAAACCTAGGAAGAGATTAATGTCTTCTGTTGACCCCATATAGTATATACGGACGGATAATGCTGGTACTTACTTTCCCTCCATGAGAAGTGAAATGTTTCCCGTCACTTCAGCAGTGTCCGCTCTGCAGCTGCATAAAAAATATAACGACTGCTTAGTGCCCAGAAGCAGACCACACTCCACTTTGGATTCCCACGGAGCAGTCCAGCGCGGCAAGGGGGTGGGGGGTGGGGTGGGCAGCGCCTCCCTGCGTCATGATGTAATCGTGCATTTACGTCCTGCAAGTGTGGTCCTGACTATAACCTGTTACACCTGAGACCAGTTAAAAGCTTTTGTCATCTTTCCCCTTAAACCAGTGGTTCTCAACCTTGGCTGCACATTAGAATCACTTGAGAATCTTTTAAAAATCCTGATTTCTGGGCTTCATCCTCCGGAAATTCTGTTTCTTTGTTACTAATGTTGTGGCTCCACCCCATATCAAAGAAACAGAATTTCCGGAGGATGAAGCCCAGAAATCAGGATTTTAAAAAGATTCCCAGGTGATTCTAATGTGCAGTCAAGGTTGAGAACCACTGCCTTAAACAGAGGAGTCCCACCTTCTGCCATGTCTTTAACCTACCTCCTCCCCAATTAAAATTTCTGCAGCTTTTTTTTTTTTAAGGTCATTAATATATTGACTAATGTAGCCTGTGTATAGTACCCTCCCACATTGAGCCAAGGCTGGCTTGTGTGATGTGACCAATAAAATAATGTATAAGAAAGTGTGACCTCTGAAGATAGGTCATGAAGACATTCAGTTCATTCATATTCTTGTCAATCAATTATTGATACATTTGGATTTGAAATTTGAAATGATAGCTCTATTTTTCTCCTAATAAGTTAAGAACTTGTGCCCACTTTCACAACTTTGTCCCTCCCCACTCCTCCACCCCCCTCAAAACTCCCATAATGAATCCTAAGCTTTCAATTCTGGGTTAGGGAGATAAATTGTTTCTTAGCTATTTTTTTAAAGATAACGTTTCTGTTCACTATTACTTCACATATCTCTTGCAGTATCCCCTGAGTTTATCTCTCTTGTAGAAACTATGCAGTGTGGTCTGCTAGGCACAGATTGTAATAAATCATGCCTATGGAAAGAGCATAAAACAGCTACAGTTCAAGGAATATTTTTTTAAAAAAATGTTTTTATTGATTTTTAGAGAGAGAGGAAGGGAGAGGGCTAGAGAGAAAAAGTGATGAGGGAAACATCATTGATTGGCTGCCTCCTGCACACCCCCTCCTGGAGATCGAGCCCGCAACCCAGGCATGTGCCCTGATCGGGAATCAAACCAGTGACTTAGTTGATGGGTTGATGCTCAACCACTGAGCCACACCGTCCAGGCAAGGAATAATTTTTAAACAAACACCTATCACCAACAACCAGGTCAAGAAAAATATTTTTTCCAATAGTACCCCTCCCCCCATGCCCGTTCTAGATTGTGGCCCCATCTTACTCTCCTCAAAACTGTCTCAAGCTCTTTGAGATAATCACTACCTTGTTTTGCCACTCACTGCTGGGTGAGCTTGGGTTTATAGTTTAACCTCTTGAAATTTGTTTTTCATCTATAACCTGGGGGAAGATTTGTTCCTGGAAAAGAGTAGCTCCCTTTTCAAAATAAATGTCCTGGATATTTGTCAGGGTCAAGTCCCAGCTCTGCTACTGACCTGGCTAATTCACTCAGCCTTTCCTTCACTATTGTGGAGTAATGGTGCTGACAGTACCCACCTCTTAACGGTTGCTCTGAGGGGTAAATAGATAATGAGAGCACATGGAACACCACCTGGAACTTAAGAAATGCTGTCTAGCCCTAGCTGGTTTGGCTCAGTGGCTAGAACATCAGCCTGCAGACTGAAGGGTCTCAGGTTCGATTTCAGTCAAGGGCACATGCCTGGGTTGTGTGCTCAATTCCCAGTAGGGGGCGTGCAGGAAGCAGCAGATCAATGATTCTCATCTTTGATGTTTCTATCTTTCCCCTCTCCCTTCCTCTCTGAAATCAATAAAAAATATATTTAAAAAAAAAGAAATGCTGTTTATAAAAAATGCTGATTATTTTCATAATGCTTTTGTGTATATGATGGCATGGAAGGTACTGGAGGATATTAATGTATGGAAATTTCCATAAAAAGTAGTAAGTGTATATTTATGGAAGAGTTTATTTCAGTTTCCGAATAGGTAGCCAAAATGTTTCTGAGTTCCTACACCCTAACACCTACTCTTTTTCCCACATTCCACTTTTTACCAATAAACAAAAGGATATATTAAGACTTTTCTGGAACTAATATGGCTTTTTTTTTTTTTACTTTTTTTATTGAAATAAAATTTATGAAACATAACTTTTACTATTTTAACCATTTTACAGTGTACAAGCCAGTGATTGTAAGTATATTCACATTATCTAGTCCTGCTATCACACTATCTAGTTGCAGAACATTTTCATTATCCCACAAAGAATCTCCATCCCCAGTAGCAGTTACTCTCTATTCCTCAGCCCCTGATAACAATCTACGTTCTCTTTCTATTGGTTTGCCTATTCTGGACATTTCATATGAATGGAATCATGTGATATGTGCCTGACTTCTTTCACTTAGCACAATGTTTCTAAGGTTCATGTTGTAGAATGTGTGAGTACTTCCCTTTTTATGGTCAAATAATCCTCCAGTGAATGAATAGACCACATTCTGTTTACTCGTTCATCCATTGATGGACATTTGGGTTGGCTCCACTTTGGGGCTACAATGAATAATGGTGCTATGAACATTTTTGTACAAGTCTGTATGTGAACATGCTTCAGTTCTGGCTGTGTACCTAGGGGTAGCATCGCAGGGCCCTATGGAAATAGGGGTTAACTTTCTGAAGAACCACCAAACTTTTTCACAGCAGCTACAGCATTTTACATTCCCCCTCAGCAACGTATGAGGGTTCCAATTTCTCCATCAAAGCAGCACGTTTTAGGAGTGAAATACCGTACAGCTTTTCCGCTCTTGGGTCAGCATCTTACAGCTGATGCTGGATTATACATATCAGCAGGTCTTATTGTGAAGCCCTGCCCAGCAGTTTCCTGGCAGAGGCAATGTTCCCTTTGGCTGGTTCCAAGGTACCCTGATGCAAAGAGAGATGGCCAAGGGGTAATCCCTTAGCTTTTGACGTATTGTTGCAAGGGGAGCCTGCTGTGGTAGGTAGCCTGGAGGAAAGGTGATGCCAGCCCCAGCAGGTGCAGGATGCTGACCACCACCCCACACTAGGCACCTTCCTCAGCCTCCAAATAATACTAATTGCAAGTCTTTGGAAGCTCCACTCAGTGCTATGTTAGAGACGAAGTTGCCTCCTGAGATTGTTAAAAAACCTATCTGTCTCTAAACACTACATAGGAATTCAAGGAAATGTAAAACATGTTTTAATATCTTACCTGAATTCTACTGAGGATTGTTATTAAAAAAAGTTTCCCTTGCCGAAACCGGTTTGGCTCAGTGGATAGAGCGTCGGCCTGCGGACTGAAAGGTCCCAGGTTCGATTCCGGTCAAGGGCATGTACCTGGGTTGTGGGCACATCCCCAGTGGGAGATGTGCAGGAGGCAGCTGATGGATGTTTCTCTCTCATCGATGTTTCTAACTCTCTATCTCTCTCCCTTACTCTCTGTGAAAAAAACAATAAAATATATTTTTTAAAAAAAAGTTTCCCATTTTGGGCTTTCAACTGAAGCATTGATTCTCTGGCACTTTTATTACTTAAAATATTCTCTTTGTAATTTATATAGATTTTTGTTTGCAATCCCAATGGGATCTTTTAATGAGGACATGGAATGGGACCATGCGGCAGTGATAATAGCATGAGCACCACATACGCTCTAAAAAGAACGTTTTCAGTCTGAAAACCCTATGGCAGTGCCAGGTCGTCTTTGTGCTGCTTCTGCTTTATTAGCCTTTATGATAATGTTTAAATGTTCCCAAACTGAGACATCCCAAGAGTGGGTGTTTTTTTTTTTTTTTTTTTTTTTTTTAATGGTTGGAATGTATCCCCTGAAAATGATTTTTCAGTTGTAGCCTGCCACTTTCTCTACCACAGTAAGAGGAATTTACTGAATGGGAAGCAATTTTGGCACTTAAATGTGTGGATGTGATGTTTCTTAATCACTTTAAGAGTTATGTACAACTAGAAATGGTATAGAATTTCCAATGGAAGTACACTAATAAAAGAGAAACATGAAAATTAGTGTCACTACACTACACCCACCAGCCAATCAGAGCGACTATGCAAATTAACCCAACAAAGATCGTGGTTAATTTGCATTGTAGGCGAGGAGCGAAGAGTGAAGGCTCTGGCAGGAGTGAAGACTGAAGACTGAAGAGGCCTGGCTTCTTTGCTGCGGCCATGGTGGAGAAGCGAAGCCTCATTGTGGCCGGAGAGGAGAAGCCTAGCCTCGAGGCTTGGCTTCTCTGCTGCAGCCGGACCAAAGGCCTGGGTCCCAGGTGCCAGAGGAAAACCAGTGCCAGCAGCCAGGAGAAGGAAGGCCTATTTTGCGAATCTTCGTACAATGGGCTTCTAGTCTATATAATAAAAGCCCAGCGACCGTTATGGTGGAACAACCAGAACGACCGGTCGCTATGACGCACACTGACCATCAGGGGGCCGACGTTCAACACAGGAGCTTCCCCTGATGGTCAGTGTGCTCCCACATGGGGAGTGCCATTCAGTCAGAAGCCGGGCTCATGGCTGGTGAGTGCAGTGGGAGCCTCTCCCACTTCTGCAGCAGCGCTAAGCAGCAGCGAGCTGAGTGGTAAGGAGCCTGCCGCTAAGGAGCAGTTAACTGAGCGGTAAGGAGTGAGCAGGCGGGCAGTAAAGAGCAAGGGGTCCCAGACTGCAAGGACTGCAAGGAGAAAATTAATACCTGGGTGCATTAGAGGGAAACCAAAAAAAACCAAAGGCAGAGAACATCTTAAAAATAGTCAGAAGAAAACCAGCAGACAGACATCCCCTTAGAGATCCCAGACGTCAAGAGTGTGCAGGCCGGGCTGAGGGACACCCCGCCCCCGCCCGCCCCCCCCCCCCCCCGTGCACAAATTTCGTGCACCAGACCTCTAGTCTATCTATATATATAAAAGGCTAAGTGTTCATCCATCTGACCAATCAGTAGCTATGACGCACACTGACCATTATGGGGCAGATGCTCAATGCAGGAGCTGCCATGATGCACACTGGCCATTTAAAAATTAACAGCACCATGGACCTGGCGCCAACAAACCAGGCCCCACCACCACCCCAGAGTGATACCCCACCAAATCACAGCCGACGCTGCCAAGACCCCATGGCGCAAAATGTGGCCTACAGCCCAGCCCAGCCTGGAAATGGTTGCTGTGGCACTGGGTAATGATGTCACATAGTAACACTCGGCTTCCTCCCCCTAGCGACTAGCATCCTTAGAGTTTCTTCAGCCCAGGAACCCTACTTGCTTTATAGCCAGGTGCAGATATTTTACATTTTAACCAAATGTTTGTGAAGCGTTTTCACATGCCTCATCTCATTTGATCCTCACAGAGGTCCATCCTGGAGTAGGTAAATAGGTGACGCAGTTCAGTAGAATCCTATTTTCTTTTCATTAGCTGGAAAATGGAGATTTAGAAAGTTTAGAAACTTGACCCAACTGAAAAGAAGTAAGAAATGGTGGAACTTGAAAATGACTCCAGGTTTTCTCAGTGCAGAATGTAGTCAAACACTGCTGCAGTTAAATATTTTACCCTTTGTTCTCCCTGCGTGATCTACAATAATAATCTGCTTCATGTTGATATTTACTGCTGTATTGCTGACAATTACCTGAAAGAGAAGTTGGGTTGCTTCACTGGGCTGGAAAAAGTTAAATCAGAAAGCAGGTCTAATTAGGCAAGTTTATCTATATATATAAAAGGCTAAGTTGACTCAGACATGTGCGATACATATAAAGCTCTCGCTGGCACCAATCACATGTGTTTGTTTCAACCTGTCATTGTTGGTGGTGAAGTTGGTTGATACTCTATTATAAAGGGTGAATAGCAATATGAAAATATTTCTTCTAATTAGTTTTCTTTCAATGTGCACAAATCCGTGCACCAGGACACTAGTAGTCTCTATAAAATAAGACCATAAAACCTACCCCCAATGAGATGCTAACCATCAAAGCATTTATAAACAAATCAATTCAAATGTAAATTTGCTTTTTAAAACAAAGAAACCTGAGGAAATATCTTTCTATAGAGTCTTAATATTCATTGCCAGATTATTCATTAAAATATTTTCCTACATTGCATAGTAGCATATAAAATGTATTTTCATGTCTTTTATTTTATGTGTTAATATTTTACTAATAATCAACTATTCCCAGTGCCACTATTAGTCTGAGTGCCAGGTTTAAACTCAGAGTTTTGTTGTTTCCCCAAAGTTAAACTGAAAAGGAAATGGCTTTTGCAGACCACAACTAAGCAAACTTTGTTTAGCTGGGGGACCCTAAAACTGTGGCTGACACAAATGCAGACAAGTTGGATTGAGGTAATTACACCACGGGGTTTCTCTAAGACAAAACTCCTTCATGCTGTACTATTCAAGTAGCTTCTGCATCTGTCACCTTTGTACTCCCCTTGCAGGTAATCTCTGGGGAGGGAAGAATTATAATTAGAAAAGAGCAACTGGAGGTTGTTTCGACTTTACTTCTGAAGAACTAGCTAGCAAGTTGGATGAATATTTACATCCACTTAAATGCGGTAAAGTGGAAAATACAAAAGTTTCTCCATTGCTGAGGAGATGAAATGACAAGAATGAATCTGTGCTTTTGTAGCGATTTAGAAACTCTTGCACTGAAATCACCAAGAATCAGAAAATTGAACACAAAAGTTTTTAAATGTTGCTGAACTGAAAAGAAAAAGAACATCCATAAGAATTATGTTCCCCAAAATGTCTTTATATAAAAGAGAAGCCATGACGTTCAAGTTGTGGAATGTAAATCTTTTATTAAACAGTTGTCTTTCCACAGTAGTAAAGCTTTGGCATGTACAGTATAAAAAATAATCACCAACCATTATTAAACCAAATTCCTCTTATCAACTGCATACTAAGTGTCTTCAATGCAATTTTTTTTCCATATAAAAATACTGGGGGAAAATTGATAAATAACAGGTAAGAAAAAAATATTTCTAGGTAATTTCTAGAATCATTTGGAAAAAGTGAGCACTGTGGATATTTTAAATGTCACAGTAACAGGGACATGCCGTTCCTACAATATCGCGGGCCAGACGGTTAAGTGGAAGCAGAAGTGTTTGGGTAACTTTCCCACTTAAAGTTTTGGTAATATCATTTCAGTACATTCTGCATCTGGGTTGGTGCATGCGCTTCCCTGCGGATCCCAAACCAAGTCACAAGTTAGAATCATCTCATTAAAAATACTGAGCGGTGTTGAACACTTTGGAGCAGTACAAGCAAGGAACTGCCCCCTTTTACTAGAAAAGTTTCAAAACACTCCCAGGGTGATGCTTGGAGAAGCTGTGGGCTGAGCTGAAGCTGGAGAAGTTACTCTCCAGAGCAAAGGGCTTAAGAAAGAAACAAACACTCTAGGATGGGGTCTGCTAATGTCGCTCCAGTTGGGATGGGCCGTGGCAGAGATCCACGCGTGGTTTTGTGGGCTGGAAATGTTACTCCCGGGAATCTTCTCTGTCAGCCTGTACATCTAAAGGCATGAAGCACTCAATTGGGCAGTTGACATTCTGTTAAAATGGAAGACAAAGAAAAATTAGCAGCAAATACTGCAAAGTGTACAGAAAAAGGAGGGGGCCCTTCTATGGCAATTACTTCCAGATAGAATATTTCTAGCCTTAAGAACGTAGCAATAGCCCGACTGGTGTGGCTCAGTGATTGAGTGTCAACCTATGAACCAGGAGGTCATGGTTCAATTCCCAGTCAGGGCACATGACCAGGTTGTGATCTTGATCCCCAGTGGGGTATGTGCAGGAGGCAGCTGATCAATGATTCTCTCTCATCATTGATATTTCTATCTCTCCCTCTCCCTTCCTCTCTGAAATCATTAAAAATATATTTTAAAAAAGAGAACCTAGCAACAAACTCAATAAACTGAGTAAAAGGTAATGTTCAAGAGGTTATCCATTAGAACCAAAATTATGTTATAGGATACAGTACTCAAGTTATTTAAAGGTTATTTTAAAAATATATATATATTTTACTGATTTTTTTACAGAGAAGGGAGAGGGATAGAGAGAAACATCGATGACAGAGAAACATCGATCAGCTGCTTCCTGCACGCCTCCTACTGGGGATGTGCCCGCAACCAAGGTACATGCCCTTGACCGGAATCGAACCTGGGACCCTTCAGTCCCCAGGCCGACGCTCTATCCACTGAGCCAAACTGGTCAGGGCTATTTTGTTTTGTTTTTAAAATAGGTTCATTCAAAAGAAAAGTACCCATGGAAAGAGAATCCCTACTATGTGACCAATTGCACTTAGGGGAGAAATGCTCATGCAAATGTACTCACAGTGTTTGAGTTCTGATGGTATCTCGGAGGATACTGGTTGTAGGAGTGACCAGTAGCGCCTTCGTGACCGGGTTCAGCGCCTGGTCTGCGGCAGTTGTCACAGCGCCAGCCCTGAGAGCAGAGGCGTGTGGTCAGATGGGGTTATGAGAAGAGCAGCACATCACAGGTTTAGCACGTGGGTTACAAAAGAATGTCAGCTTTTCATTGGCAAAATATAAGCAGTTTAGTCACAAAGGACACTTTGATGATGATTTCATGATTTTATAACCTTTGTAGAATATACTTAGGCTGATTCCTCAAGAGGAAAGGTGAAGGAAGGGGCACTGTCTTAGATCTGGGGTGTTATTCAACATACTTAACAACAATGCCAAAGGGGCACCTGTTCTTTAGATTGGAGCTGGAGGCCGCGTGCTACCCAACCTTAATAGGTTAGGTGCCAAAGAAGAGAGAACAGCCTGAGGATACTGGGTGTGGGAGGGGCTGAGGCTGCCACAAAAGGGGAGGACTGGAAAGGATATCACCCAGGCAGCTATGTCCCAACAGGAAATGAGGTGCTTCAACATTTCATAGGGGGTACTGCCACACTCGTACGTACAGCATGCACACAAGAAGCTCAACCCTGAATCATCTTCTCCTGATCTTATCTAAGTTGCAGAGAGCCTTACCCGCTGGCCCCCAAAGCATGTGCAGGAGCAAATAGCACCGAGATATTCCTTCTGCCACTGTTCTCCAACGTGGTACGTCTTCCCATCATCGTAGCACGTTGTCTCATCTACATGAAGACACAAGTCAGAAGTGCGTGTAAGACTGAGAGCAATCAGACAGATGGGACCCCGGTGTGGGGGTGGCTTCTGTTCCCACCTAAATTTGCATCATCACAACCAAAATATCACATTTCTGGGAATTATTCGTAATAGAGAAACTGCTGTGCGGACCATAGGGCAGCATTTCCAAAAACTTGATCTAATAAACTGGAAAGATGGAGATTGTATTTTAAAAGTTGTATCTAAAGACCCATAAAGCTTTCTGATAACTTTTCACTGCAGTTTATGGTCAAAATGCTCAGGATGGAAAAGTGCTAAAGTGCCTGTAATAACATTAAATCATGGCTCATTATTGAAGCTTGTCTCTGCCTTCCCAAATCACAAGATGAATAAACCCACTGTCCATTCCTCAGGGAGGCTGAACAACTCCACTCGTTCCCATGAATGAGAGCGGCAGCTCAGTAATGAGTGTGGGAGTGCTTGACAAGACCCTAAAAATGATCTGTGGCAACGTACGAGGATCACACTTGAATTCTCCTTTTCCGTTTCCAAGACACGTGCAGCTCATCATCTGGCCGTTTTCTCCCTGCCGGTCCCACTTCTCTCCAATCTTGTAGTTTACACCATTGTCGTGGCACCACTCTGTGGGGCAGGGGGTCAGGCAAAGAGTTAGTGGTGGGTTCTGACTCACAAGACAGTGACTGCACTGGGACATGTCACACACGCATCTGGAACGAATGGTAAGGAAGGTTAAAGGTCATCATGCCTAAGACAAACCATTTTTTTTGGGGGGGGGCTGGATTTTAAAATATTATCTTTACCATTTAACATTTTCTAGGCTCTTTTAAGATTCAATGTATTCCACCATAATCACATTACAAGAACAGTCAGTGACCTTCATTTGAATTCTCAGTATTAAGGTAAAACTAAAGTAGGATTTGAGTATTTTAGGAGTAGAAAATCACTTTGGATTTTCAGCGATCCTGGATACAAAGTACTCCATTAACCAAAAAACCCCCACAAAGATCAGCAGGTTTCTATATGCCACAATGTGTGTCTTGTAAATGAAAAGAGAAAAAGAATAAATCTGTGTATCAAAACAAAAACAAACAAAATGATAAAGCATTGGTTACTATCCCTAATAATAAGACTGGTTTTAAGGAGAGCTAACAGTCAGTTATATATCTTTACTACTACACATAAAAGCTAACTTTTTCATCTCCACAGTCCATACTGAAACAAAACACATTTTAGAAGTTTGTAAAACAATATATTACTTCCATTCTATCAATGTCATTCCTTACACTCTAAGTTAATCAACAGTTAAGACATCTAAGCAAAGAATATGTCATTTGAGGCAAAAAATATGTCATTTGAGCCACATAAATCAAATTATAGCTCTGCTCCCAAAATTGTACCTAACGTTTATATAGACAATAAATATATAAACTTAAAAATAGTTCAGTTGCATAAATGAAAAAACCGCCTAATTGATGCCAAATGTTAAAAATGCCAACTCTGCCCTGGCTGGTTTGGCTCAATGGATAGAGCATCAGCCTCTGGACTGAAGGGTCCCAGGTTTGGTTCCAGCCAAGGGCACATGCCTGGGTTGCGGGCTCGGTTCCCAGTGGGGGGCATGCGGGAGGCAGCCAATCAATGATTCCCTCTCATCATTGATATTTCTATCTCTCTCTTCCTCTCTAAAAATCAATAAAATATACTTTAAAAACTATGGCAACTCCTAAACATGATGACACCTCTGTTGCTCTTTCCATTTTCAGACGGTCAAGCATAGTCGTCTGCAGTGAAAAATTAGTCATTTTATGCTTCAGTCTGAATTAAACCATTACATGTACACAAATTAAGTAAAATACTTTGGAAAAAAATCTATTATGTTTTATTTCTCCAAATATGATTTCTGGATATATGTCTAAACAAGGTTTGTTTATAAGGCATAATGATGAACACCAACAAAAATGAACCAATTATCAATAATACATCCCCTAAAAACAAAGCATAAATAAAAGGTTAATAATTTCTACTACTGAGTCTCAAAAAATAATAATTCCTCAGATCATTTTAACTAAAACATAATTCATATATTACCATCTCTTTATAAGTTGAAAATTAAATAAATTTTAATTGAAGATTCTTAATTATCTACACATTATCTGTACTCCCTGCATTACTTAGAAAGATTCAAACTAACTTGGTATGCATCTGTTTGTGTGATATGAGAGAATGTGTGTGTATATACTCTGATACGAGTTTGTTTGGTTTGTGTTGAGATTGTGTTGCCCTAGTCAGTGGTAGGCAAACTGCGGCTCGCAAGCCACATGCGGCTCTTTGGCCCCTTGAGTGTGGCTCTTCCACAAAATACCACATGAGGGCGCGCATGTACAGTGCGATTGAAACTTTGTGCCCATGCGCAGAAGTCGGTATTTTGTGGAAGAGCCACACTCAAAGGGCCAAAGAGCCACATGTGGCTCGCGAGCCGCAGTTTGCCGACCACTGCCCTAGATGGTTTGGCTCAGTGGACAGAGCATTGGCCTGTGGACTGAAGGGTCCCAGGTTCGATTCTGGTCAAGGGCACATGCCCGGGTTGCAGGCTCCATCCCCAGTGGGGGGCGTGGAGGAGTCAGCCAATCAATGATTCTCTCTCATCATTGATGTTTCCATCTCTCCCTCTCTGAAATAAATAAAAAAAATTTTTTTAAAAAGAAAGAGTATTTGTGAACATATTTACCACTGAGCTCACTCAACACTAAAGGTTAAAAAAACCTTGGGGTTTCTTTTATCTCTCATTTGACCTAGCTCCAAACAATTTGACGTAGCTCATGTATCTTAACAGAAGAGTTTAATCATACCACCACCACAAATTTTATTTTCATTGTTGTATTGGCATACTACCCTTGAAATAAGCGATATTCCACAAGTAAAATTTCCCATCATTTTTCTATGATGCAAAATGTTACTTCGAGTCAAGCAGTCTCCCCCTGTTTGCTTCATGTTTGGAAGAGCCTGGGTCTGCCAAACATGATTCCCTGGCACACTGTGCGGATGGATGCGTGGGGCTGGAAGAGACAGGGCGACAAGTGGATGGACAAGCAAGCTACTCACTAGACGAGTCACATCTGAAATGACCACTGCCAAAGCCTAAGCACTGGCAGGAGAGTTTAAAGCCAGATTCAGAAAACCGCTCCCACTCATCTCCAACGGCATAATGGGAAACCGTGTAGGGGTCGAAGCACGAGTCATCCGTAGGTGCGTCAACTACATGAAGAGAAGGAGGAAAAGCAATAAAAAAGACATCTTATTGGCAGTTTTGGAGGATAAGAAGAAAACTGATTATTCCACATAATGATTGAATCTGAAACAAAAGCCCCAGTAGCACTAAGAAGCACTCACCTGTCTATCAGGGCAACAGCTGCTCTAATAAACAACGCTCAGATGTTGCCAGTGGACACTTGAAAAGGCATCTTAAAGTAAACCCATCCTTCATTTTTTTCATCAGTTCTAAAAATTCATTCCTGGTAAATCTAGTCTCTAGAATGTGGAACAGATCTGGACTCAATTGAAGCGAGTTAAGATGCAAAGACTGGAAACACCTCTCCATCGGGACCTGATGCCCTTAAGCTAGTTATTATATTATAGTCATCTATAATATGGGGATAATACTCCAAACATCTCTACCTGCTCTGGATCTTGTGATGGTCACGTGAGATCATGAAGTCAAAGTACTGGTCCATTACCAACACTTAGGATGTGCTCACCAAATAAAGAATAATCTCTAGAGAGCATCTTTTGTCTTTACTGCAATACTCCATTATAATGTGATCTTAACCTTTGTTTTTGCAAGTTTTGCAAAATAGTGCTAAACTTTGACATTTTGCACATTATCGCTATTAACTGTAGGACTGCTTTACTTTATCAATAAACTCAATTGTTCCAGAGAAGAGGAAGCAATGGGATATGAATGACTTAGAAATTGGTAATGGGGTGTCTTCACGTTGCCTAAGATCTAGATCTTTGTGTTTGGGGAAACCTTATTGTAAAGTAATTTATGCAAACAAAGCGTGTTTCAAATTATTTTAAAAATTAGATAAGTTAACTTCTGTGTCTTTGCATCTCACTGTGTATGCAATCTCACTGTTTACAATGCAAAAATCAAAAGCCATCGATATTTGAAGTGCCTAATAGTTTAAAAGGCAACACCTTGGAAAAAAATAGTTTGGGGAGGCTAAGAAGTCTGTTTCAAAGCCAGGAGAACCTGGCTAGAATGCAGAATACCACTGCCGGGAATACGGAGGCGGAAAGAAAAATAGAAGGAACTTATAACTATAAGGGGTTTCACTCAGCCTCCTAAAAATAACCAGGCGTTAAAATTCCACCTGACTAAAGTTAGGGAGATGGAATCTTTAAAAAAAAAATGTGGAAAAGCACAAAGGTCTTCCAAGTGGCATTCTACTAGTAAAACACACGAGGCAAAGGGTATGTGTTACCATGGATATATACTACAACTAGCACAAAATAACACCCCGTCCCCCCTCCTCTGCCAGATATGCAACTGCTTCATTCACATGCGTTCATACATGTAAATAGCACCGTCAGATGAGGAAGGAGGCTGAAACTAAGTCAACTGACCCTAGAAATAAAGCCAGTCCTGAGCAGGGGAAGGATTTAGCCTCCCTGCTGGTAGGACACCCTCTGGCTGGAAGATTTAGGACTCAGGGTTTTGATTACTCCCTATCTTATGTTTCCTGGAGAATCTTCAGCGACTGCAGGTTGAAGAGCCAAGGGACAGACACACTACTGGTTTAAAAGGACTTCCTGGGTGCTGCAGAGAGTCAAGGACCACTTAACCTCGACAGAGGTTTTGGATCTATGTCATCAGGAAAAAAGTGGAGATAACATTGGAATAAGGGAGCCCTTGGGACAGAAATGGGCTGTGTTGGTAGCATTTTACATGAGGAACAAACACCAGCTGCCCCTAATGTCCACGGATGGGGAATTTCCTTTCATGGGTTTCAGTAGGTACTTAAAAATCACTCCAGAGGACTCCAACATGGTGACATGGAGACGGTCTGGGCAGAGAGGTCAGGGGACCTGTGCCCTGTATCAACTCAGAAAGGCACTCGCTGGCAAGGACTCAAGAGTGTCAGACGAAGGATCTGAGCTTGTGCCAGGTCTATCATTACGTCCCTGTTTGTGGCTCTGTCTAATACGTATGCGTTTTACAAAGATACTAAGAAAATACAGTGAAACCTAGTTTCTCGAATGTCTCCCATATCGAACAATTTACTTCTCAACCTGACCACCCTTTCATACTGACATGATCAGTCACGCATCTCCCAGGTGACAGAGGAGAGAATGTGCGAATTTGAGTCAGTTTACCACTGTTAAAATCTCAGGATATTGTGCTATGAATATTCTCGTGCTTTTTTTGCTTTAGTTGCTTATAATTATTGTTTAATTTTCATTTTCCTACTGTACATTTATTTTCCTTTTTGTTAAATTTACATTTCATGTCCTTTTTGTTTTTAAAGTGTTTATTTATAGACAGTACATTAGACGTGTACTGTATATAAGAAGGGTTAAAACAGGGAATCATTTGGGGGTCTGAAACACATTCATTCAATTGATATTATTTCCAATGGGAGAAACGAATTCAGTTCGAGAAACGAGGTTCCACTGTAATTCAATTTAAAGTTGCTCATTTACTTCATGATGTAACATTATTTCCCAAAGCTCAAGGCAAACAGCAACAGCGGGACAGTCAGTGGAGAAAGCACCCCCCAGAGGGGAGTCTGGCCTGAGCAGCACAGGCATTCACATACCCGAGTTGCCCACAGTGACAACCTCCTCCCGAACCTTGTGCCTCTTCTGGTCCTTCAGTGCTTCCACAATGATGTTGTAGGTGGTCCCTCTGGTGAGACCCGTCAGGGTGGCACTAGCAGAAGTTCCAGGAACTCGGAACTACCATTATTAGCACATCCAAAGTAGGGGAGAAAGCATTAGAGAGAGGAATCCATGACTTTCCCTATGCTCTTATCAATAACCCTCACTGTAAACAAAACAAAGGATCACCAATAAAGCAGAGGGGCTAAAGGTCCCAAACAGCCAAGGAGAGAAATGGAACTTGGGGTGAATAGCCAACACTTCTACCTGCCAGATTTTCCTGCCAAAAATCTACCCCATGTGCTCCACAGTTACCTGGGGCCCTCAATAATTCTAGAGACAGTCTCCGTTCCAGCTGCTGCAGCCGCAGGTCTGCACGAGCCCGGGAAACCCCGGCCTTGCCCCCTTTACATAGAAGGTGGGCACTGTAGGGAGATTTATTCATCCCACAAGAGGTGGCACCCGACCCCCACTAGAATCCTTAAGACACTTTGGAAAATCCTCCAACTCAAGTGTCTAAGCTCATAAATCTGCCACAGCTGTAGTCAGTTTTTAAAATTCTGCCACTTTCTAAAACTAAGAACACAATAAAATTGATACCAGCAAGACAAATTAAAGAACAGAAGTTTTAGTTAGAGAATCAATCACTTACAACAGCTGATATGCACAGCTTCACCTAAGTTCTTTCTCCTCAGACCTATTGTAGATAATAGGATTCTTCAAGGACAAACCATAGGATGGTATTTCAACCCTTATGGGCACAAATTTAAATTCAGGCAGAATATTTCTCTCTTTTCTAGGATTATTTCTTTGTATTAACAAGGAGCCTCAAATCAGTGAGGAAAATAGAGAGGATTTCATTCTTTCTGCTAAATAATAACTAATGACACTCCCCCCAACCCCTACCCAAAGTCGTACCACATTGAGATTAAAAAGAAAAAAAAAAATCAGGGCTAATTGAGTCACCTAAGAGGTCCTGAAAATGTTAGCCACTTGATATGGGAGCTTTGCTCACTTCTGTTGTCTAGCTTGCTCCTTTCCCAGCTTCCCAGTCAGGAGTAAAGATAAAAATTCATTAAATACCTGTAAGGGTTCTTCATCAATGCCAACTGGATGACATGAAATTATATACTCAGAGCTTTCCTGGAATGGGGTCCAAGAGATGGTTGTCTGAGAGAGAGCCTCTTGTCCTGTAGAAGCATTTGGTTTGAGTCCCAGAACGTGAGGGTAGAGGTGATGGTCTACGTCTCCCCTGGGGACATGACCAATCTGGATCTCCTCATTTACATTCGGCGGATATGGTCCTGGCCTATGCCTTACAGGGGTGGCCGTTGTGGGCGGTGTGGTCCGCCTAAAACCATGCTCCTCAAAGATCATTTGTTGCCCAACACTGGGCTGCTGACCCGAAGTGCCAGGAAGCTGAATACCGTTTTCAGACCCAGGATTGGTGATGAAAGGGGTCTTTTGAGCTGTGGAGGGAACATCCAAGATCTCTGGTCCATGAAGATTGGGGTGTGGAAGGGTTACCAGTTGGGGAAGCTCATCTAGCCAAGAGAGGTTAGAGCCAAAAAAGCAAAGCTTGTTAATAAGCTCCCAAAGTACCAGCAGTAGTCATTATCAACTCAGGCAACAATGACTGTTTATTGATTTGATCAAAGCCCCTGGAAAATTAGCAGTTCTTAGATCACAAAACACTTTTTCCAGAAAGAAATCTTAATGATTTTCCCCCCGAAGATTCCTTTAGAGCAGGGGTGGGGAACATCCGGCCCGTGGGCCGTGTAAGGCCTGTGGGCCGTGTAAGTCCCGTGGAATCATTTGGTCTGGCCCTGCCAAGGCAATAGGGGTGAGTTAATTAAATGTTTGACCAAATATAACAGGCCAATTTTTTAAGTTGATAATTTTGTATGGCCCTCGAATGATGTTATATATGGCCCTTGGCAGACAAAACGTTCCCCACCCCTGCTTTAGAGTTTAAAATGGAAAAAAGTGTTAGTATGAATTTATCATACAAAGCTTCAGACCGCTGAGCCCCATAGAAGCTCCCTCTGCTCAAATTAAGCCTAATGGAATTTAAATGTGCAGTCTTTCCCCCCTTTTGTTTTTTCATTTGAGAATTGAGTTTAAGGACTAGAATCCACGTTAATTATATCAGCATTTGAAGTATGAGAATTCCAGAAGTTTGGGTCAATGGTTTGAAATGGTAGAAATAGGTTAAAATGCATATATATTCATTTTTAAATTTCCGTAAGCATAAATATAGCACTTTCTTCAAATTAAACTGAAACCGGGTGAAAAAGTAAAACATTTCGTCGGCTGCAAGTTTCAGAAATCACGTAATAAAGACAAATAGGGAATTTTCTCCCAACGTTTTTTCTTAAACATTTTTAACTTCAACACAAGGTAGAGACAAATAGCAACTGTAGCCATTTCACTTGTACATTTCCAGATCTGTTTTGAAATTTTCAAAGGTGAATAAAAGGCTTTATTTTGACTGGCTAAGAAAAGAATAAAACTGAACTAACAGATTATGTTAGGTTATCCCTGCTATCAAAGAGCACAACATATATGCTGCGCTGTTAGAAAAAAAAAAAAGGTTCCGTGAGAAACACATCCAAACCCGGAGAACCTTTTCACGGCAAAATTAAACATTTGTAATTAGTTTTCCCTTGACCGTCTCCAGGTTACCCAGAAGGCACTCTTTCTTTACCTGTCTTTTTTCTCCCGATCAGCGGCTCACTCTTCTGGTTGTTCTTAAGGGCAATGACTTGGATTGTGTACTCAGTTCCTGGTTCCAAACCTGAAGGAGGACAGATCATCATGTTACACCTGTGGGCTCAGCTTGTCAAGTGGAAATGGATCTGGCCTGGAATCACCCCTGGGGAGCAAGCATCCTCTGTCTTCCACCCACTGTCCTCTTGGGAAGGTAAAATTGACTTCCTTTCCTTCTATAAACACCCAAACACTGCATGCGATGGCCACTAAACAATGCTCTCACTATCAAACTTGACAGCCAAACAAGCACTTTCATGCTAAATTTTTCTGGGCATTCTTTTAGCACGTGATCTTATTTTGCTTTTTGAATTGCAAAAAATCTATCCGCATTGTGGAGTAAGCATTTGGGAGAGATTGTTGCAGATTGTATCCATGAATGTGCTTAGGCCTAATAACCAGATGGCCCTCAGCAACAGGATCAATGCAAAGTCAGAGGACAGGTAAGGGCTCTGCAGGAGAGAATGAGCAATCTTTGGGGGGTCCCTAGAGGAAGTATCCAATTCAACACCTCCCATATCAGATTCTGTTTTCCTGGCCCCAAAGTTTCTTAAAAATACAGTGTCTGTTTCTGGTACCTTTGTGTTCCATAGGATTTGAAAGTCCAGACAATACCTTATACACAGTTTGAAAATATAATCTCTTGGAGAAAAATAATACCAGAGGCTTCTGATCTTCCCTACAGAAACGGACAACTCCTAGTTCCCAGGCCAGGCATTCTCTCCAATATGGGTAGTTGGGAATCAGGCCTTGAGACCTATTCTGTGAAAGTGGATAATGAGGGGCGAGGGCAGGTAGTACCTAGGCAATTCCTGCAAGATCAGCTGATCTTGAGGGAGTGGAGTGAGAGAAGAGGCTTAAATGAGCTAGCTTGCCTTGAACAATGTATTTTTCTAGGACTGACAAGTATCTGGCAAATGCAGAGCAAATAAAAAGATGGTAAGCCATTAGGTCAGTATTGAAATTACTTCCTTCACATGGACTCATGCCTTTTGGGATGTATTGAGCTCTACAGCTCCTACACAGACAATGCTCTTTGGGCTTCTTGTTCTCGTGGTGTAGCATCGAAGACACAGTTGGAGTCTGCTAGGCACTTTCTGTCCTAGGGAGTAAGGAGAGAACGACAGCATGGAAGCAGCAATACCAGTAATAGTAGCCTCCGTGACACCAGGGCGGGGCCGAGGGACCACTTCTCTGGGAGGGGACCCAGGCTTCTCATACTTGATGATGTAACCAGTAATCTTGGCTCGGGGTGGCTGCCATGCTACCAGCAAGGAGTTGGGTGTGGTGGCCAGGAAATGCAGGTTGGATGGTGCATCGATGGCTAAAAGAAATCAAAATTAAGTCTCTAAGAAAATGAATAACCAAGAAAATTACTCCCACACTCTTTTCCAGCCCTTAATAACAGACTGGAGAGAATCTGGGAGTTCAGTAAACTGTATAAGGGATCCACTGTGATCTATAATACAAAAATAACAGCCTCATTTTTGTTTCTTAAGTTCACATGACTGATCACAGACAAGTCAGTGGCGTTTCTTCAGTAGAAAGTATAGTTACCCGTGGAGGCGTCGATGACGACTGGGGAGCTCCGGGCGTTGTCATTCAGGGTGTACAAGTAGATCTTGTAGTCAGTGCCGGGTTGTAAACCTGGGATTTGTGAAGCGACAATTTTTATCTGATCTTGATTCACTAGGAAGTTTCAACTCATCTGCAATTTTCATGGTTCCTCTACCCTCGCATGTTTATATGAACGACAGAAGTGGTTTATATTTGAACAATACAGTTAGAGCATGGTATGGGTAATAACTGTTAATGAGAAACCTATCTCAAAAAAAAATCACTGATGCATACCAAGACGCTGGCTAAAATAAATTTGAGAATATAAAAATGCTATGCTCTTAGAGAATGAGGGGTGAGTACCTATTGAGTGTCTTCTCTTTATCATAATTAGATGGTGTTCGGTAACTGGAATCAGAATTTTAAATCTCAAAGAGAGCTGAATTAACCTGGGTACTGAAAATTCTCTGACAACAACTTTGATCTTTATAAAGTAGTGTTGTTTGATTTTTTAAATTTAATCGTGCTATATCATCGATGTTAATGTTGAACCATTTTAGTTTATTTTAGTTATAAGCATTATGTTACAATTTTTTAATATAAGAAAGGGTACAATGATTAAAAATCAAAATGATGAATGGAACTTATGCCATTTCTCTGGCAAACATTAGATAAAATCAGGCATTCACAGGACAAACCAATTCTGATTATTGTTTAAAAATAAGTTTTTAAGGAACAGAGCTGGGTTATCATAAAGCTTTGGAAATAATTTAATCAGTGTAAGTGCTGGATAACTAATGAACTAATGGATGTTGTGAGCAGCAGTGAGCAAGTGTGGTCGGCACAGCGAGTGCCCTGACCTGTGATGGTGTAGCTTCTGACATCGGGGCTGATCATTCTCTGAACTGGAGTCTGGCCATTTCCTGGTACGGCATCAACTTGGAAGCCGGTGATCGTCTCCGTCTTGGTTCTCCAGCTAATGGTGATGGTGGTCTCAGTAGCATCTGTCACACGGGCCCTTCTTGGAGGGCTGACATCTGCATGGGATCATAGCCCGAGGTTAGTGCTCATATGGGTAAGGTTTTGATATTTTAAATGTTTCCTTATTATACAACAAATACATCCATTTCTACACATGACAGTGTAGAGAATTTCTCCTATGGCATCCAGAAACAAAGGTTGACAATAATTAGAAATATAAAAATATTCACCTTTTCTTTTCGGAAGAACTGAAAATCTTGTAAGAGATACTACCAGTGGTTCCCAAAGCTGGTTTATAGCATCTACAAATCCCTCAATAAAGGTGAAAGTTATTAATTTATTAAAATGTAAAATATGTGTAGCAGGAGTTAGAATAATTGCCAGCCAGCAATGATATATATATGCAATGTTAGTATTGTGTCATTTCCATTGGGCTTCATATTTTTTCTCTCTCAACAGATGCAATGCCATCCCTATTTTATAGACGAGAAAACATTGACACTTTACATGATTTCTGAAAGAGTATATCGGGAGTTCATTGCTATGGCAGAAAATGAGAATCTGGGCCCAACTTGGTCCAATACTGCTGTACTGTTAAGATACAGTACAAAGCAGCATGTCTTCCCCAAACTCTCTGAAAACAAATTCCAACAAGTAGAGCATAAACTAGTCTTCGTTCATAACACCAAAGGCACCAGTAGTTAAGTCAAAAAGATGGGCGAGCTAATCAATTCCCAGATTGGGAATCACTCCATTGTTAACTTAGCGATCTAGAAAACCATTTAGCATTCTTTAATTTTTGTTTATACAGAATGTTTTTGATACTTAAAAGTTTGATCACTCACTCTCCAAGGTAGTGACAACTCCTTGAGCTGGTCTGCTCGTCAAAGTGTCCTTAAGAGCGTAGACACTCACTTCATATTTGGTGGCCACCTAGAAAGAAGGGCACAGTAAGCTTCAGCAATCTGAAGCCCCGAGGACTTTCACTGATGCATTAGAAAGATGCCATAGTTATAAAAGAAAAATAAATAAACTAGCAAAACCTACAGCACTATACGTTCCTAGATTAATTTCATTCCTACACTACAGGTGATCAACAACAAATTTGAATTATATGAATTTTAAAATGCCCTTAGGGGTAAAGCCCAAGTAAGCCATAACTGATATATTTATCCTAAGCTGATACAAAATGAGGGAAATGAATATTAGCCTGTTTCTTTATGAACAGACAGATATAAACTGTGAATTTTTCTGATCATAGAGAAGCAAAGAGACGACTCTATCTCTGAACCCTGTTTCTATAGTTTCTTCTGGAATTGGACTTACGTTAAATGTATATCTATTTCCTAGGTTACTGGTTAGTTTTTTGCACACAAGTCCAGAGGACTAAAAGTGTTTTTATGAAGGTAGGGTCAGGCTGGGTTGGTGCAAGCTGGAGAATATTCCCTGCCAAAGTAACAGAGCGCAGAAAATGTATAATAACTAAGAAGATACATGCATTCAACCTGTATATAAATTTCCCCCTGCACCCACACATACCCTTTTAAAGTGAACAGAATACATTTAAAGAACTGTGCAAAATCCAAAGCTATTTATAAAATTGATACAAAATCACAATAAAAGTATTTGATGGCAGGGGCCAAGAATATCATTAGATTTACTATGATATTATATTTCTACCACCTTAAACTGTGTTAGAGACGGCCTACTTCTTTATTTCAATGAAAAAGAGCATTTCTTACCATGAGTCCTGATACAACCACAGATGAGCTATCGGGAGCAAGGTTGATTTCTTTCATTGGTCCCGTCTTCTCCTTGGGAGTCACCCGCACCCGATATCCAGTGAGCTGAACATTAGGGGCTGTCCACTGGGCAGTCAGGCTCGTTGGTGTAACCTGAATGAACTTCAGGTTGGTTGGTGCAGGAATGGCTGTCAGGAGGGTCATTGGTTAGAGGTTATCTTATAGGAAATGGGGAAAACGGACAATAAAGTGAATTCCAAGAAGTAGACAGATTGTGCTTGGTTTGGGTTAGGTGATTTCCCTGATCAAAGATTCAGTACGAGAAAGTACAACAAGAAGGGATGCAAAATGAAGAAAATGTTTGCTGAAAGCATGTTTTATATCCACCAATGTTCAGCATCACTGGAAACACAGGTAAATGTCAGAATTCTGAAAGACTTCAGGTTTTAGAAGATGCTTTTGCTTTCCCTTAAAAATTTTTTTGAAAAGTCAGAATGACTGATTTAGGCCATTGAGATTGATTTTCCATTTGTACGGAAAGATGAGCAATAGCCCTTTTCCGATATAAATTATCCTTGTATGGAAATCCATTTCCCAGAGTATTCCATACCCCCCAAAGTTAGAATTATGTTTTGATTCGCTTTATTTGGACCCTGTGGCAGATATCACTGCTAAATTTGAAGTATTCTCTGTGGTGCAGCATAAGAAAATTGGATCATAACAGAAGCAGCAAAGAGAAGCAAAGAGCAATAACACAGATTGTCACCTGCAGGGTTTCTGCTGTCACAAGGACATATCTTAGCATTCCCCTGTGCTTCAGAAACAAAGCACAAGAAGATAAAGTATTGTGGAAAGCATGTGCCCTATGTGTCTGATTCTCAATCCTTTAAGCAAATTATACACCAGGCACACGATTATCTCACCAGAGAAGGAAGGTCTTACCCATGTGTTCTCAGAATTATGCTGCTATGAAATGGCTCATTTTGGGTTCCTTTTGTAGAATGAGCTCTAGGATGTCCAACTCCTTTTCTTTTATACACAGTGAGTATAGCCACAGGGAGGCATAGCTCAGAAAATAATCCAGAATTTTAGAATTGTCTTCAAATGTCTCATTTTATGGCCTTGTTGATGAGCCAAGTTACTCCAAAATGTCCGCGTATTAGACTTGATTTAAAGATCACCTAAACTTCACTGCTTAGTACAATTCCTCATAAAGAGGGCCTTTCCTAACAGAGGCAACTGTTTTTTTTACCCCCTTACATGGAAATCAATAACCTGATAAACTCATTAAGCAGGGCATAAAGCCTCTGCTCCCATGAGCACCCAGTGGTGCAATTAACGATATACCTGTGGACTGGGTTCCAATCAAGGGCTGGCTCTCCATATCACCGTGCAAGGCAATCACACTGACTGTGTACTCAGAACCAGGCCTGAGGCCTTTCAGCTCTGCAGTGTCTTCTTCACCATCAGGGAATAGCTCATGGATTCCATCCTCAGGGCTCGAGTAGGTCACCCTGTACCTGGAAACTTGCCCCTGTGGGCTTTCCCAAGCAATTTTGATGGAATCGACATCCACATCAGTGAATGCCAGTCCTTTAGGGCGATCAATGTCTGTTAGGCAAATTAATGGTAAGAGGTTATGTGAAAAGCAAGTTGTGAAATAAGCATTTTTTTATAACATGCAAAGCAGTTTTGCAGATACCATTCTCTTTGATGAATTAAATTCCAATCAACCCAACTATTACAGAGAAAATTACTTGATTCTGTTAAAGTATTTTTGATTTTGAAAATATTTAATGTCATATCATTTATTAAAACAGGTGTACACGAGATGTGTAGACACCTTGCAAAGTGTCCTCTCAAAGAGGACTTATTTGCATCGATTTTAAGATTTTGTACCATAATTTATTTTTGCAATGTGATGTCAGTCTCACAGACCTGGATTTTCTACACCTTTGGGAATGGTAAAATTGATTTTCAATGCTAGATTTAGATTTTTATAATCCTTCTTTAATAACTCTGGTTCAGCCACAGTCCTGCAAATGCTCCAAACATACAAGCTTCATGAGAAAGACTTCAATCAACTTTACCATCCAGTTGTAGAAAAGACAGTCCTGGCAAAATATTCTGTAGATGTGCAATAGGCAAATAAGCTTTTGCTGAGGCCATTTAAGCAAAAGAAACTTAAAGCACAGCAACCAACTATGGTGGTTCCACAACTTCTTTCCCTATATGTTCATTGCTTGGAACTGGGAGGAAAAAATATGCTTGTAAAGGGCTCAATTCAACATAGAAACTGACCAACCGGCTGGCTTTCCCCATGTATAATCGCAAATGACATGCAGAGGGCATTCAGGTGCCTAAGAACAAGATCTGACTTTGAAAATGGAAGATGAGCACGGGTTACGTACTGGTGACGGCTGTCTGGACCAGAGGCTGACTCTCTCCGTTTTGACTCTGAGCGTAGACACTGACCTCATACTCCACTGTGGGCTGCAGGCCTTCAATGGTCATTTCTGTTTGATCTGCAAAGGGAGTGAAAAGCAAATGCAGCATCTATGTCATTCCACTGTAATGTCATCCAACGGACATTCAGATTTCAGTAGAAAATGTGTGGTGGCCTAGATTTTCATTGGTAGACTTGTCAGGAAAATATAGAGGAGTCAGACATGGATTTCCTCTTGGATAAATGTGTTCATTGCTAATACAAATGATCATATTGGAGTACAGTCACACTAAAGAATAAGCTCCAAAATGTAATATGATACCCCCAACAATGAATGATAACAATTTTGAAAAAAAGAAAATTAACTTGACTTTAAGATATTGCCTTAAGGCTCTCTCTCTCTCTCTCTCTGTAGAATGTCTGCACTCCCCCGCCCGCCCCCCCCACCCCCCCCTTCTTGCTTGATGGCGAATACCTTTGCTTCTCTCTCCCCTAAGCTTCAAAGGCCCTTTTTTTGCATCTGAAACTTGTTTCCTGAGCCCATACAGCCCAGCTGGCTCACTTTTTCTACCTCTGTGACTTTCTAAATAAACTTTTATATTTGAAAAAAAACAAGATCTTCATTTCACAAGTATTTTATATAAAAACAAAAACAAGGGTTTTAAAAAATCAGTTAAGCCAGTCTCTCTCTTGGTGTGCACAGTGAACAAAACCACAAAGGTGGATCTCATAATTTAAGTTGTCCACACCATTAAGCAGGACTATGCATGTAAAAACAGAAATGCACTTATTCGAAAAATTCTATTGTGGAGGGAGTAACAATCGTGAGCCCTGAATTCACAAATGGGGAAACTTTAACATAAAGTGGGCCTCCTGTTTTTTTCTGGTGCATGTGAGATGCTGCAATTCTTACCTGGACCTGCAGTTTTAGTTTTTGTTGGTCCCAGGCCATTTTTGGGAACAGTGGTCACTCTGTAGCCAGTGACAGGGGAGCTTGATGGCAGCCACCTGACACTGATGCTATTGTCCTGAACATCAGTGACATGCATCTGTGATGGTTTGTCAATTTCTACAAAAAAAAAAAAAAAAAGAGGAGAAACCAATGAAGCCACAGCCCATGAAACAAGACTGGACAAGTCCTTGTCTCCAGTTCTGCTACATATACGATAGTCTCTTACTATGATTAACGACTCCCAAGTTTTTCTTTTGTAGAAACAGATAACTTTTGGGAGGTGAGGTAAGCATCTCGATACCATTACCTATTCTCAAGACGGCTGCTTCATTCACACAAAAACTACATTCTAACTTAGGTGTTTACCTTCTTACCATATCAGCTCATTCATTCATTCATTAAAAAATATTTATTAAACACCTCCTATGTCTGTCTCTATTGTAGGCATGCGGAATACATCAATTAAAAAAACAGACAAAAATCCCTGCCCTTGTGGGTATTTCCTTGTACATTTGGTTTAAAACTGTTGGCAGTAGGTGTTCTCTTCATCCCAGAGGCATCAATACCTGTCCGGTAATCAATGGAAACTGGCTTGCTGCTTGCCGGGCTGTCCCCCCGGCCTGTGACAGCATACACAGTGATGGTGTAATCTACTCCAGGTTTAAGGCCCTTGATTTCTGCTGTAGACTTGCTCCCTGGCACTGTGAACTCCTGGACAGGGCTGTGTCCTCCTGTTTGAAAAGAAGTTAGTAAAAGTGTGAGGGGCTGAGAGATACTTGGGAATTGCTGAGTTACTGCATTAATGTATTGAGAGCAGCCTGCAAGTGACCCTTTAAAAAGGTGCTCTTAATAGGGCTTGAACAAAAACCTATAGTTATTTATGCATGCAGTAAACCTTCATGAGTTTGTGAACACTGGGAGAAAATTGCAGTTAATGCTATTTTAACATTCCAGCTGTAAAAAGTCAGAATTGTAGATTAACATGAGAAGGGAGAAGAAGGTTATTCCTCAACCCAGGATTGCATAAGCTGCGTTCCTTTTTAAAATTTTTAATAGCATAAATTCATGTAAATTAAAATTTTGAAAATACAGGCAAGTAAAAAGAAAAAACAAATCATTTATCATTTCACTGCTGATAACAGGTATGTGAATTTGCAACCCTTTCTTCCTCAGCTCTACTATTCCCCCTCTAGGACTATACAAACAACCTCTTATCTTGATTTTGCTATCAATTATTTCACGCGTATTTTCCACATATTCTTGGAAAAGACGAGGCTCCATTGAACGAACTTGCCAAGCTTTCTTTGATTATGTGTTCACTGTTGGGCTTTCAGATTCCCCACAACAGGATCTAACTTGGTTAGAGGGTGAAATAGCATTTGACTAACGCACCTGTTTCTCCATAGGTGATCCTGTAATATCTCACTGTGACAGCGGGAGCTTCCCAGCTGATCAGTAGGCTGGTGGGGTTCGTGGCAATAATTTCCAGGTCCCTTGGAACATCAGACACTAGAAAAAGCAAGAGAAAGTTCTCACGTCCGTAACTTTCATACAATGCCCAGATTCACTCTTTGCTCATTTTCCAGATAATTGTGAGCTTTTTATAGTACAGTGTAAATAATATACAAAATTAACAAAATTAAAAATTATGAACAAGGTAAGGGGTTGGAGAGTCAATTCAAATTCTGATAAAAATGATTATTTCAAATTTATTGAATGGTTTTTTCCCCCTTAACTTTCTTTTCTGAAAAATTTTAAAATAACAAAAAAGCCACAAAAATAATATAATGAACATCCATATCCCCTTCCTTTAGTATTTGACAATTGGTAACATTTGCACCCCTCCCCCTGTCTTTTTGTTAATCCATTTGAGACTAGGGTACAAATATCATAATAATACTCCCTTAAGTACTTCAGCATCTATCAAGAACTTTGACACTATTACATTAAAATAATCATGATTTTAAGAGAACTTTGGAAGAGTGTTTTCTATATTTTGAATAAGACTGCAGTTATTAAAAATGCATAAATACCTAAATCAGGTGAGACATTTCTTAGAATAAAAAAAGTATCTTCTCTCATATACTCTAAGATAGAGATTTTTCTCCATATATTCTGTCACTTCCCTATGTCTCATAACCATGATCTAATTTTTAAGAGATGATGACTCAGACAACACCAACCTATTTCACAGAAGATACCACTTGCATAGGAAAGTCCTCTGAATTTCGTTGAAGACCAGAAAACAAGTTACCTGTTGATTGCTGACCAACCAATGAGGGACTTTCCTCTCTGCCATTGAGTGCAACAATGCTGACCACATATTCTGTGCCTGGATTGAGGTTGGTAAGGGTGATAGAATTCCGAGTCGGGGGCACTCGATCTTCTCGAGGTCTTCCACCAGCATGTTCAGGATGATGGCGAATCCTGTAGCCAGTGATGGTGGCTCGAGGAGCAATCCAATGCACCGTGAAAGAGTTGGCAGTGATTTCAGAAAAGTCAATGCCAGTTGGGGAATCAAGACCTGTTTTTCCCACCCAGGAAAAAAAGAGAGAGGGGGCAGGGAACACCATCAGATTAGGAAGTGAAAAAATAGTGGAAAGTAACATACATCTGATGTTTCTGTTTGTTTTTTTCATTAACACAAGGAATTGCCATAAACTCAGGTTATGATGGACTGATTCTAAACCACATATAAACTTCAAAATCATAAACTGACTCAGTTCAAAATGGCCAACTCAAGCATTCTTTTCTTTGTTCTTTTGCTAAGCATTCCAAGTATCATTACAGGAGATTTCTACATGCTATTGAAGAAAAGGTGTTTAAGATATTCTAGGAATTGATATTTTTAAATGTTTCAGTGTTCAGTAGTCTGTGTTTCTATCCTATAAGTGTATCTCTGAAAGTGAGAAGGTCTTCCCACTCTTGAGTTAAGTGTTTGGCTCTCAAAGAAGCTTTCTACCCTGAAGAGGGAACTGAAATGTCAATAGATGATGATGATGCCTAATATGAAAGTTTCTGAAACTAAGACATTATTCTATACAAGTTACAATGCAAGTAATTCCTCATGAATTGGAATTTAGTGCAGTGCAGAAAAACCAGAGAGAATTTGGAGTTTATCTCAAATTCAAATCATGTAACCTCTCTGGGATTTCTAAAAAATTCTGTTTCAGTTAAAACATTTACTTATTCTATTTGATAACATACTCAAACCAAATTGAGATATCACAACACCTTTGTGGAAGCAAGTGGACTGTAATGAATAAATTAGTGGATATATTACATTGCACTTTTTTAAAGGGAAAAATTAAAAGAAATACCTTTAAGAAAGGACATCACATTATGGGATTCAATTCAACTTCATTTGTACAGTAAATGAAGATTTAATAAAGTAGAAAAAAGAGATAAACTTGTTGACTTAGTAAAAGAGGGAAAATATGACAATGACAGTGTTGGGTCGCTAAAGAGAAGGAATGTTTATCATCCCTAAATAATAGACATTATGAGATATTCTTCTTGGGAGAATTTTTAAAAAGATAGACAACAAAGTTTCTGGACTAATTTCAGTCTTCTCTGGAAACAGAGAGTAGAATCTTAGTGACAGGAAGTCAGGGTAATAGTTGAATAAGGCATCTTTTAATTTTCAAGACCAGTGATCACAAAGTAATGACAAGGCTACGAGCACCACCATCACCACCACAACAGATGGAGATGTATTTTTAGAAGGAGGATTCCATTTTTGTTATTTAAAATTAGTAGGTGAACGCTACTTGATAAGCATATTGCCAATATGACTCACCTGTTCTCTGTCTTCCTCTGAGAGGTATGCTCTCGTGTTGTTCATAAACACTGGAGACGCTGACCAAATATTCTGTGCCAGGCAGGAGATCTGAAGAGGCAAGTGGGACTTACTTTAAAACTGTCCTTGAAAGCATCAAAAACCTAAGCACCCCTGGGACTATTCCACCTTACAAAATATCCAAGAGTCTGGTCCTATAGTCTACTTATTCCTAAGTGAATGTGGGTGGCTACCCGGAGATGGGCTGCAACTGGGTGATAAGGAAGGGTCACTTTGCCCTGCAGCATCTCTAAACCCTGGCCTCTGTTCCATCTCTATGAGTGTGACTCAGCCCGATCTGCAACAAGATGGAGTTGCTGTAGCATAGTAATATTTCTATCACCCACTTAATAGTACGTCTGTTGGGGTCATGTGCTGACAATGACCTTGGCACTGTGGATTATCATTTACTCCTCAGAATAACCCAGTGAGGTAGTCTTCTAGTTTTTAAAAGCAGCTGTATGGCCATATAATAAACTGCATATATTTTAAGTGTATAGTTTGACAGGCTTTGACATATGTATACACTTGTGAAACCATCACCACACTAAAGAACAAATCCATTACCTCCAAAAGATTGGTTTACAATTATTCCCACTTTACAAATAAGAAAACTGAGGCATAAAGTTATCTCCTTTGACATACTTGCCCAAGATCCTACAGGAGTTGACCCAGACCATGACCCATGGTCTTAACAATTAACCTTTACTGGAAGAGTCACACCCCAAAGGGAAAGTGATTGGTTCTGCCATATTAAGGTCAGAGCAGACACTTAAAAAATTTAAATATACATTCCTGGATATCTTCCTATTTTGAGGAATAAAGGTACAGAGTAAGGTTTCTAACCATTGACCTCCTACTCAAAAATCCCCATTCCCTTCATATCATCTTCCCTTCAGCCTTTCTGCAGAGGTCCCTGGTGGAGCTTGGACTCCACTTTCCTCCTTTCTGCTTGGCCAGGGGCAATTTACTTAAA
This sequence comes from Myotis yumanensis, assembly GCF_028538775.1. NCBI lineage: Eukaryota > Metazoa > Chordata > Mammalia > Chiroptera > Vespertilionidae > Myotis > Myotis yumanensis. The sequence continues at coordinate 19,273,038 of NW_027223759.1, forward strand.
CACTGGGCACCTCCATTGCTTCATCTGTAAAATGGGATATAGTGGCTACTCAAGGGCAGCTGTCGCCAACCTTTCAGGCCTCACAGACCACTGGTTGGCGACCGCTGCTCCAAAGGTTTCTTTAAACCAGCAGTTGCCAACCTTTTGGAAATCATGGACCACCAGGGGTCCACGGACCACCAGTTGGCGACTGCTGCTCTAGGGGGAAATGGCTACCTTGAGATCTAGAGTAGGATCTAGAATGAGGTCTTAGAACACAGGATGGACATGTGACAGATCTGTGGCTATGATGGGGACAGATGGTGGTCGTGAAGCAGGGCTTCTGCATTGGGTGAAGTTATAGCTACTGATCACAGGGTGCTCCAGATCGAAACAACCTTCCCGCTGATAGGTAGATACAGGGATGCTCTTGCCCTCAGCCACAAGATGAGAAACCAAAACTATGGTCATACTATGTCTGAAACATAGAGAATGTTTTTAGACCACCGTTTGGTAATGGACCTAAATATGAACTATTTCTCTCTTATGTCTTAACTTTGGCTGTTCTTATATATGTCTTTTAACTAGTACAGTGAAAATGCTGAAAAACAACATTGACTTGAAACACAGCACCATGTTGCAGCCCACTTATATTTTCTTTAATAAACGATATCTATTTCAAAAGAGTAGGAACTGGAAAGAGGCAATTTCCATAAATGGTTGTTGTTGTTTATTTTCATGTCAGTTGTTTTCTAAGTCCTCAGCCTTAAGAAAAATCCAGCCAACAGATTCTTTCTGAAGTACAAATCAAACTGGCTCTTTCTTCAAAGAGCATCCTGATCTATCCTGAGTAACCAGTCACTGTTTCCATGTTTTCAGATGCTAAACAGATTGCCTGCTGACACTTGGGAAAAAAAGAGATAATAAAATAGATACAGTGACATTATTCTCAATTTTCATTTTCTCTCCAAACATTCAAATTTAGTCATGTAATTTCTCTTGACATACATTATTTTAATGTGCTTATTTGGAAGCAGAGCGTATTTGAAGTCTTTGAACTTCACTGCTGGTGTTTTCCACTATGATTTTTTTAAAGTTGTAGATATGAAAGATGTATTAAAATAACAATAAACATGACATCTTTCAAAATTTACAAAGCCTCAGGTCAGATTTGGAGTTTAGTTTGTGCTTCTATTGTAGCTGTTTTGATCTTATTTGCTCCCACCTGAGAACTCAGAATTCTTTCCTTATGCTTGGTATTTATTGAACAGATACATTTGACCTCTTACTTGTCAAGACCACTGCGTTGTCTGATGGAGAAATGGACAACTCTGCAACATCCTCCTCATTTTTCACAGGTGAGTAGCGCACTAGGAAGTTGGTCAATTCAATGGATGGAGGCGGGGCCCACGTGACACGAATAGTGTCTGGACCAACATTGGTGAATCGCAGGTCAGTGGGAGGAGGGACAGCTGGTTTCAAATAAGAAGGAAGACTGAATTAAGATCATTTTAAAATGAAAGGTAACAGAAATAGCTGGAAAGGTAAAAACAATATTTCATGCATAAAGGAAACAAGTCATCATCATGCATAGTCTAATCTAAATCTAATCTAAATGAGAGTAAACTATAGTTGACCCTTGAACAAAACAGGTTTGAACTGTGTGGGTCTGTCTGGATTTTTAAAAATACTTTAAATGTATTTTCTGTTCTTTATAATTTTCTTAACATTTTCTCTTCTCTAGCATACTTAACTGTAAGAATATAGTATATAATTTGTATAACATACAAAATATGTGTTAATTGACTGTTTATGTTATCAGTAAGGTTTCCAGTCAACAGTAGGCTATTAGTAATAAAGTTTTGGGGGTATCAAAAGTTATACATAGATTTTCAACTGCGTGGCAGTCAGTGCTCCTAAATCCCCATATTGTTTAAGGGTCAATTGTACTGTTAAAAATAAAACACTACACCTCATACTGTTAGGCCCCTTTAACCTTTCTGCCATCAATATATCTTAAACAATAATTTTAATTGACACCCAAATATGTTGCTTTTAAGTACATTATTAACATCACTGAAGATTATTTTATCCCAGGCTGAAGAGGCTCAAGTTGCCACACAGCAAAGAGAAACATAGCGGTACTTTCCAAAGAAACACATGCACACAGACAAAAAGAAGACAGGGTCCTAGATGTCCCCCTGACACGAGAGGACGAGAGCTACAATTCCATTCCGTGACTACTACTTACAAGTGAAGAGGGTTCATGCAAATTGGTTCTCAGCATGTTCCTTACCATGCAGGGCAGAGAACGTTTATAATGTTGCATGCTTGTCCCAGACTGAGGTTAAAGAGGAGTTTCTTTACCTCGCCACAGCAATAGAACTTAGAGTGTGCCAAAGTTTTGTTTTGTTTTTCTACCTCAAAACAACCCCTTTCCACTCTACCCTAAATTTCAATAGGTTTTTAGTCAGCTACAAAGAAGGAACATGGTAGAGTTGATCAAAGAGTAAAAGGAAGCACATTTTGGAAGTACTTTCTTATTAATAACTGGTGCTCATGATACAATTTGGCATTCATGTTAGATCATTTAAAAAAATCACAGGTCTGCAAATTCAATTAATCTTTGCCATTTTGTATTTGTAGATCAGATATCTACATTTTGTTAGCTTTATATATTTGTGCTTTGAATGAAAGTCTACTTAAGACTGCTTGATTATGTCTTCACCCAATCAGTTTAGCATCTGCATTGGATTCCTTACTCCCCAAACCACCTTCTCTTAATCTTTGGCAAATTGCTGGCTTTCCCATGAAAACATCCATATTTAACCAGTGACTGGTGGCAGCATGCAACACCATCCGTGTCTCAAACACAGAAGTTTTCAACATTCACCCGTTTGCTGTGTCAGTGTAGTAGGGGCACTCTCTCCGCCATTAATGAGAGTGATAACGCTGATGTCATAGTCAATGCCCGGCTCCAGCCCTGTAACTGTGTAGTATCCTACTGAGGAGTCCACAAAATCTTCAAATATGGGGATACCTTCTCCTGCCGCAACTACTGTGATGCGGTACCCAATAATGGTGGAAGAGTTTAACGGGGTCCACCGCAGGCCGATGCTTGAATCGGTTATATCAACAAAGCTTAGGTCAGTGAGTTGGGGCACCTCTATTGAGTTACAAAGCAAAAGGGGGAGGGAGGGGGGCAAAAGGAAAATAGAGGCAAAAAAGAGGAAAAAAATAAAGCAGTGTACATCAGGTTACTAGTAGTAAAATTGATGGAATGTTAAAGCAATGATGGTAATATGCAGTCTGTTCCAAATTATCTGAAATATTTCTGAGCATCCTGAATAGTTTGCTTCCCTGTGAGAATCAAACAAATTACACTAATCTTAGGGATTCTCTTGCATTTTGAAAATGTCTCTAAACAGTACAATTGGAACTTCTCAGGCTCCTAAAAATTATAGGCCTGTTTAGGATGTCAAAACCATCCGTAGGATCTGGACATAATACCTGTAGTATCAGCAATGTTGTCTTAAAAATCCAAAATTTTTTTAGTAGGAAAATAAAGCTTGCAGGAAGATTTGTTTAAAAATTTGATTGATGAGTTTTTTCATTTTCTCCCCATACAAAAACTCATGACAAGATATGGCCATAATATTAACACATTATGAATATATGGTGTGAAATGTGCCATCTAAAAGCAGAGTCAGGTGGAAGACAGATAGGCCTGAGTCCAAGGCCAGTGCCAATATCGTGTTTAATTCATAATCAAAGTTATTTAATTAGCACGACTAAAAGCATTCTACCAAAATGCGCGAAGGGGAACACAATCTGTCTGCTTTCATCTGTCACAGTCCCATTTTGGACAAACAACAAGCCTATCCCTGGATAGGTCTTTTCAGGTCTGTGTTTCAATCCACAAGAAAGAATGCCCTGAAGGTGTGGTCTTTCTTTTTCTTTTCCTTTTTTTCCCAATTTTTTAAAAAAGAAGGATTTGAAACAGAAAGAATTGGATGTGTCTATCAGGTGCTATTTCAGTGCTTACATATGGAGACAGGTACTATTTAACAGCCAGCAGCTGACTGTGAGACCAGGCACAAATGGACTGAGGGGATGCATTTACCATATTACTTTTAGCCTGTCAGTACTGAGTACAGACACGTGACACCATTTTAGTAATATTTCCACGTGAGCAGACAGAGTTAATGCCACGGTTGCCACTCCATTACATACTCATCGCAACAGACAGCTTCCCAGTGAAGCAGGCAGTGAGCAGTGTTAACAGCAAGCATTTGTCCAAATTGTTGCTTTGACTTCTCGGTTTTGAAGAGTTCAGTTGGGAGGTCAGCATTCAATCCCACCTCTATCTGACACACTCAACCACTTGGGGATTAAGATGTTAATCCCCACTCTTACTGCAGCTGCCATTCTGAGGATAACAGCTTATTTTTCCATTACCTGGGATGATGGTATCAGAGATAGGGACACTTTCCTTGTCATCTTTGACAGTGTAAACACTGACATTGTACTCCAGGCCAGGACTCAGGTTTTCAAAAGTGCAGGAACTCTGATCTGCATGGACCACTTCTTCCAAAGAATATCCCTGCTGGCCTTTCGTTGGGGTGGTGGTGATTCTATAACCACTGATGTCTGCAGCAAACAGAAAGGAGTAAGTTAGTGACTGCCGGAAGGATTTGCAACCCAGAGCATTTTAAACCAGAATCCAATGATGAACCCACAAAGGGGAATGGGGAAAGGACCTGGCATTTATTAAGGATTTACTGTCCTTAGTGCTTATAACAACCCTTTGAGGCAGGCAATAATATCCTTGGTTTAAAGAAAATCTTGGGATGGGAAAGTGATTACCAAAGGCTTTCCTGCCTCAAAATTCCATGATCCTCTGCCACTGTACCCTGTACCCTGATTGTCCTTACTGGATCATCTGCCTGACACCTGAGGAATATTCCATTTTACCTGCTTAGTATGAAATGACTCTCAACCCTAAGCACATTCCCCAAAGCGGGCTCTCCTAACATACAAAGTCTAACTATGGAATTTACAGGAAGGGAATAAAAAAGGAGAAAAAGTGGGAGAAAGAAGTGACTCTACTTATTCTAGAGAAAGAATATTAATTGATGAAGATTTCAGGAATCATAGAAGTTAGGCAGTAAGAGGGTTGAGGGGGAGGAGAGATTCAAATTAAAACAGTGATGACTAGCGATCTATAGGGACAGACTAAAGTAAATGAGAAAGTATATTTAGGTTAAAGTTAATAAAGGGCAAGGAAATGATGGCCTATTTTGCCATTAGAAACAGGATGAAAACAAAGGTATAGACAAGGAAATCCAACCAGATGGGAAATACATGCGGAGGTCATTGCATTTGCCAGTGACCATCTAGACAGGCAGGCAAGGACATCCATTAAGACTAAATATTAAGGACCTAGCTTTTGACATGCATGAAATTTGCCAACTTAGTTTCAAATTCAGTCACTTGGCTGGAAATAGCATCACTTTGGCTGAAACAAAGTTTCCACAGATAATGAAAACTTCACCAAAATCACTCTATTTCAGAGGGAGATTAAAAAAGATAGGTTGAGCTAGTTTTATTCTGTGTGATTGTACACATTGATCAGATAATCAGAGATAATTCTCTTAGTTGTATGCCTAAGCAAATGTAAGAACTATTTCTAAAATCAGAATTAGTGAAATAATAAACTAAATATGGCCCTTAAAGTAACAAGTATAATAGTTATGGGTGAAATCAATGTGAGTTGGAACTTCTGTTTTTGTTTAATTTAGAATTTTCTCATTTATGACTATCCCGATATCTCAATAGTGATTCTCGTAATATACCCAATATTAACTAATACAATTACATTTTGGGTAACATTTTTCATTTTTAAAGAGACTTTCACATGGGCTTGGCAAAGGTCAGGAATATCTAAAATCTCTCCTGTCATAGTCACAGTACATACATCATGCTACTTGAACATTACTATAGCTAAAACTATTTCACGATAAATTTCAATATATGTGATCAAGGAGTTTAAACAAAAGCTACATTCAAAGTTTTATTTTTTTTTATTTTTATTTTTTTTTAATATATATATTTTATTGATTTTTTACAGAGAGGAAGGGAGAGAGATAGAGAGTTAGAAACATCGATGAGAGAGAAACATCGATCAGCTGCCTCCTGCACATCTCCCACTGGGGATGTGCCCGCAACCCCGGTACATGCCCTTGACCGGAATCGAACCTGGGACCTTTCAGTCCGCAGGCCGACGCTCTATCCACTGATCCAAACCGGTATTGGCAACATTCAAAGTTTTAAGAATAGTCATGGAACTCCATGAAAACAATTCCTTGGTACTGACTATACATAAAAAAACACACAAACAATTAGGTTCCAAATATGTGATGCTGGGTGTGAGAAAGGGTCTGGCAAACTTTAGTTACAATCCCAATTTTGTAACATTTATAATTTGTGACCATGGGTAGGTCAGGTTTTTTCTTAGTCTCAATTTTTCATTCTGCAAAGTGGATCGTTTCTACCTTACATCACCCTTAGATTTTTGTGGTGCAACTCATGACAAAATATATGCGAAAGCTCACTGAATAATAAACTTGAACCTGTGGTAACTCATAAAAGAAAAATTATGCAGTATGATTTCAACTATTTGCTTGGCGATTTTGAATGCCACTGGGCAAAAGCCACCTTCCAGAATGCTTTTCCACAGCCCTCATGACTCCCTAGAGAGCTCAATAGGCACCTGCCTTGTCCTCTTTCCTGTGATTTAAGTAAACATGCAGTAAAACACCCTCCCTGTCACTCTATGATGCATACCCATGTCCTCCTGTGCTTTTTATGGAGGGATAGGTACTTATCATTTTCAACCTGCATTTCTCTGAAAGGACCAGTTTCCACAACCCTTGTCTTGGAAAGGTATTGCTTACACGTGCCCTCTGATACCTCGAAGACTTACCAGGGGTGGTGCTTCTCTCCCAGGAGACTGTTAGCACTCCAGTGTCAGGGTTGGCATCCAGGTGCAAGTTTGTTGGGGGAGATAAAGCTGGAAAAATAATTGAAAATTAAAAGTTAAAGCTAACACAAAACACTTGACCTATGGAATGCTTCCCTCCCTCCTTATGTTTCCTTTCTTCCTTCCATTCTCTCTTTTTGAAAGAATCAGTAAAAATATAGAAGCTGTACTATGAAACCAAGGTGGAAAGCAATTCTCTGACAGAATTTTTTTATGATCAACGATTTTGCAATACTATTGAAATCCTTCCCATCTTACCAGTTCATAAATACTCTTGACATGGAAAGGACACTTCTGATGCCATGGACTATATGGCATGAATTGAACTTGCTACTTGAAATTTAGCAACAGCTAATAATATAAGTAGGGGTAGATCTTTCCCCTATGCCATTATCATATGTAAAAAGTGATATTGGCCTGGCGGGTGTGGCTCAGTGGTTGAGTGTCACCTATGAACCAGGTCACCAGTTTGATTGCCAGTCAGGACACATGCCCAGGTTGCAGGCTCAATCCTCAGTAGGAGACATGCAGGAGGCAGCCGATCAATGATGTTTCTCTCTCATTGATGTTTCTATCTCTATCCCTCTGCCTTCCTCCCTCTCTTTACAATAAAGGGGGTGAGGGATATTGATGTCAGCTATTCTTTGAAAGTGGAACAGTTTTAAACACTTAAAAGAAAAAAGAGCAAAGAACTCCTCTTACGTGTCACCACTTTGTTGACAACGGGTGTGCCTCTCTCTTGCCCGTCTCTGGTGACTGAGATGGTGTACACGTACTCCACACCTGGAGTCAGGCCAGACACAACAATGCTTCCTGATTCTGAAGTCACTTCTCGCGGGGCTTCCCCTCCCTGGCTTGGTCGTACCCCCAGCTAGAAGAAGAAAAGCAAAATAAACACCAAGAACAAATCTTTCCAGAGCTGGGTGTCTTCTGAGAGGTTGTGGTTACGTTTCATAGACTGTGAACTCAGGAATGGCACAATGTGCTTTTACTGGGGAATGAGTTGGAGCCTTATCTTAGTTAAAATACTTTAGCTGGGGATTCTCTGTACTGGGGGGCTGGGGTGGGGGCGGTGTCCTCTAAACTGCACAAAGGTGGTTGTAATGAAAGGCTCCAGGAAAATGTTATTACCTATTATTTTTCTAGATAAATCATCTCCCGTTACAAACCGTAAGTACACACACAGGGGTTTTGGGCCACACAGCAGTTCATTACCATTTTCTTTCACTGGAAGGAATCCCCTAGCTCTTGCTTTAATGAGTTATTACCATTTAATTGCCAGTTAGGGTACCAGCCCCTGTAACACTCCTTTTATAGAAGTAGGTTCAGAGCTTCAACTGCAGGATCTTACGTTACAAAAGGAGAGTTAAAACAAATGTGCCCATAATTTGAAATCCTTTTAAGAGTTTCTTTCAAAAACCTGAGTAATATTGTGTCATCGATGTTCAACGCTAGAGACATCCTTTGTATGTTATAAGGCTTCTGAAAGTCAGCATGACATTATTAAGGGAAATTTATAAGGTAAGCTGGCAATCTTCAAAAAGGGTTTCTCTAAATTTTAGTAGCTTAATCATCAATATGACCATTTGTACAGCTCAAAGAAGAAATAAACTTTGGTGTATTTTCTTAAACAAATAACCACGGGGAGTTAGTCTTGATTTCCAATAAATATTTCTCTATAAAAATGCAAAAAAAAAGAATTATTTTGAACAACTCATTTGTATTCATCACTCCCCTAATATTATCACTTTAGAGAACATGAATCCATACTAGTATATCTACAGGGAAGACCTTAATCTTAACTTCTATTAAGTGATTCACCCACAGGGGCTTAGAACAAGTTGAGATGAAACCGATTGGATAATAATGTGATTTTTAAATGACTCTGAGTTTAATTGGTCTCTCTAAATGGGCTTTCATGAACTTGTTGACACCCATTTAGAGCAACATCAAATGGAGTTTCCTTTATATTTTTAAATGTAGTTCCCTGGGGGAAAGGATAGAGAAAATAAGATAACAGCAGTGACAGTTACATGCTAATGTTTTATCTTTTGCAAAGCACTTTCTCTCTGCCTTCGCCCATCTTTCTAGCCAGTGAGACACAAATATTGTTATGCCCTGACAATGTGGTCAGAGAGGTCTGAACAGAAGCAGGTAACAAAACCCTGCCAAAGTGGCTCAGTGGTTGAGCATCGACCTATGAACCAGGAGGTCAAGGTTCAATTTCCGTTCAGGGCACATGCCTAGGTTGCGGGCTTGATCTCCAGTGTAAGAGGCAGCCAATCAGTGACTCTCTCTCATCATGATGTTTCTATCTCTCATTCCCTCTCCTTTCCTCTCTGAAATAAATAAATAAATATATATGTATATCTATCTATCTATCTATCATCTATCTATCTATCTATCTATCTATCTATCTATCTATCTATGTTATATATATACATATCAAAAACAAACAAACAAAACCAGATCTCCTGACTTTTGAACATCTTGACTTCTGCTGCATCCAGAAACGTGGGGGCACCTCAGGGCTGTATCACAAGAGATGAGAACATCTATGATTTACCTTAAAACCCATCCTGGGAGCAGGCGTCCATGTAATCACAATGGTGGTCTCAGTCACCTCTGTGTTGTAAGGTGGGATGGAGCCCCTGGGCTGCACTGTGAAATGGGATCAATGCACATGTCAAAACCTTGGACTCACGGGTGGTTGCACAGAATGCAGATAGTCAGTATTTTTATCCAGAACCTCAGTTGAATCAGCAGGTGGATCCAGAAAACAACACCTGTCCCTGCACTGGGTGAGGATCTGGAGTAGGTCAGGGCTTCCCAGTCTTCCATGAATTACCCAGATCATCTGAGCTCTGGCTGCAAGGCAGGTTTATGTCTTTTCATCATAGTTAGGATTTAAGTTTGAGGACAATAAATTTCCCGATAGTGTTAGTATGTAAAACTGGTCACGACCAACTAATTATCCTTCTGGCTCTTAACTCTTTGTACACCATAAGCGTCTATAGCCGCAAACCTCACATATCAACTCTGCTCACCCAATTTTAAAATCAGACTTATTAGTGACATCTCTGGGTTTGTAAAGAAAATTATGGTAACTTAAATTTGTAAATATCCCAGCACATACGGAAGAAATGGGGATGGTTTCCATTTTGGATGCATGGCAGTTAACTGGTTAATCACTAATTTGAGAACAATGTTAAATTTTAGATGGTGATCTAAAAACAGCTTTGTGCTGAGTTACTCCATGAGGATGGCTAATTATTTTTGGTTGCAGTAAGGATGACATTAGAAAGTTAAACAAAACTGGCCACCATGGATACACTTATAAATTCTAAAGAGTCCTTAAATACTAGTATGTGAGCATTCAGAATAACAACACTGCAGATATTTAATATTCTGCCACTGGAATCAGGGATTATCACAGAAGCTTACTCACACAGTCTAGCATTCTGAAACCACTGTCATTTCTCTTAGTGAAAGTATTACTTTAAAAAAAAGAAAAAAAAAAGGAAGAAGGAAAAGAGGAGTACAGAAAGTTAAGACAGGCATTTGTAATAGTCCTAGGGATCTTCTTATAAATTCAGATTTCTGAAGTAGAATGGGCTGAACCACTGATAACTGGCTGCTCTGGGGAAGGTGCGGCCTCAGAAACCAAGACATCTGAGTAAGTGAGTCAAATGCGAGGATTTTAAGTGTGTTAATGGTCCTGGTCCCGTGTTTGGGTCCTAGTTTACAGTTGCTGCCTCTTTACCGCCCAGCCAAATCCTGTGCCTACTGGAGGAAGAAAAGCTATTAAATGCACTTATACTAAATTACGAAGGGCTGGCGAGGCCAAGTGTTTCCCTCCAGAACTACACGTCTATACGGGGACTGAGAAGTGCCCGTCTCCACTCAGCTTCAGTCAATTATTTTGCCTTTGTCATGTGGGAATTCAGACCCGCTATTACAATTTTTTCTTCTTTTTTATTTTTCCAGTTTGGATTTTAATGTGCGATTTTTTAAAAGTGTGTTTTTAAAATATTGTGTGTGGGGGGAAATAAATTGTGTGTGGGCCACTCTGCAGTGACTATTCTAATGGCTCACTACATATAGCGAGCTGTTTCTGAAGTATGCTATCATTTTGATGGCATTCGGGGAGCGGAGGGGGCGGGAAACTAGGGTGAGTGACCCGTGGTCCCTTTCCAGTGTCTCTTAAATCTTACCCCACTTAAGCTGCTGCTGACTTGGCCAAAATGCCACAGCCGGCCCCGTGTGACTAGGTTAATGGCCACAAGAAACGATTCGGTCAGCAGTCAGCTTCTCTCACTGAACATCTGTGAAAGCCACAACTTTTTCAAATTACATTCTCCTCAACTGCCTTGGGCTTTACGACTGGGAATTTCCTATCGCCTGAGCCAGCCAGCAAGAAGCTCCTCGGGTTGGAGATGACGCTCTCAGCCTGGGAAGACCATTACAGGAAAGTCTCCAAACCACAAACCTACAAACTGATGTCAGACAAAGGATGTGACTGTAAGTCGGAGCTGTGGTTCTGGCAGGTCTTGTTAGGTGAAGAACAGCCTGGCTGTTAAAGGAATGAATTTACCGGATTTATAAAGGAGTAAACGGAATTCCTCCCCCCGCCCCGCACTCCAGAAACACCTCCCCCACCCCAACAGTTGCTCTTAAAAAATTAGCAAAACCTAGCAAAGTTATTCCCAAGGTTCAGCTTAGTAAGACAGTACAAAGTTACAGAAATTTAAAGCAATTTCAAAAATTTGCAAGCCCTGCTGATGTTTATAGCCGCAGAGAGTACTGGAAGTTCAACAAAAGTTGTAAAACTCCCTGCTTACGTGGGTTTTTTTTTTTAAAAACTAAGCTTGTTTGAGCTGTTTTCATCATTCTTTCCTCAGCCAATCATTTATTAAATACTTTTTAAAAAATATACTATGTACAAGGTACTATGGTAACCTCTAGCTAGTAAAATTAATCTTGACAATATGTAAATATATTGTGCAGAGCAAAAAATAACACGTCCTATATATCAAAGTCTCCTAACAGGTTTAAAATAGCCCATCTTGACCCATCCTACCCCACTCAATTATTGTTAGTATCATTAAAAATCCTTTTTCTTGCCCTGACCGGTTTGGCTCAGTGGATAGAGCGTTAGCCTGCGGACTGAAGGGTCCTGGGTTCAATTCCAGCCAAGGGCATGTACCTTGGTTGCGTGCACATCCCCAGTAGGGGGTGTGCAGGAGGCAGCTCATCGATGTTTCTCTCTCATCGATGTTTCTAACTCTCTATCCCTCTCCCTTCCTCTCTGTAAAAAAATCAATAAAATATATTTTAAAAATAAAAATTCTTTTTCTTTTATTGGCACCCTATCCAATGAAAGAGACCACATGAAATGCATCTTACGTGCAGGAGTAAAAATGATAACTAGATAATTCTACATTTACTGATATATTTATATAATTGTGGAATCATATGCAGTCAGTAAAAGACTACATCTACTGAGGCCTTTATGCCATTGCAGTGAAGGACATCTATATGAAACCTATAGTTATAAGAATATCAAGACACTGGTTTCATGTTAATAGATTTCAGGGTATCTCAGTAACATGTAATATAAAATAGCAAAATTGTAAGGCAGACTTACAAATAAAAAGCGGATTTTACTTGCTGATGAACAGCAATTACTTAAGTAGAAGCCTTCACTAGCCAAACTCCATACACTGAATTTAAATGGAAGTAAATTTTTGGTAAATTATAAATTCCTATAGGGAAATATTTATAGACAATTTCTTTGGGAGGTAAATTCCATAGTTGCTTTTGAACTAAACTTATATTCACTTTTGAATGCTTTTTAACATCTATATTTTTAGTCAGAGAAAATTTGTTGAGAGCTTTATGAAAATGGCAAACTAGTTCATAGTTGTATATATATATGCTAAAAAAAGTGTTATGTTAGGTGCTCTTCTAATTCAAAATGTCAAGTTAAAAATAAATAATGCTCAGCTAGAAATAAGGGCTCTCATAATTCTTTGTAGTTTGAATGAGAATGTGTTTAGTAGAAGTCAGTTTATGAAGACAGGCTTTCATTGTGAAATGAGAGATTTAAGGCCACTTTTCTGTAGAATTGACCTAAAGGACAGACCAAAAATTACTGTCAGAATTTTTCCTTCTGTGGAATTTCAAGAGAAATTTAAGAAAGATTAAATTCTTTTTTAAAAAAGCTATTCTGTTCTGCAGGAGCACTTTAATCTGCTGCAGCAACACTTGCAAAGAAATCATTTCCTTGCTTTTGTTCTGTTGGTGATTGTTCACTCGGTAGCTATTTTTATCCTACACTTACTGCTGTCATTCAATACCCAAAGTAGTAGCATGTAGACATAGGTGCTGATCTTCTCTTGCCTTAACTAGTATTTGGTAAATTCACTTACTACAATAGAATTCAATTTTCAAATAAGTGGGTGCTTTAAACCATGTTACTCCATGTTAGTCCTGGAGCAAATAAGGAGCCTGCCAACATATGTAACTTAACGCATTGTTTCTCTCGTCAAGAAAATTTTGCCTCAAAAAATTATCAACTGGATTCAACAGTGTGCTTCACGATTTACATTCCGGCACAAGCTCCTTACTGTCCAGTCACAAACAGTTCAAGGACCAGCAGCTGGTTCATGGACCACATGATGAGTAGCACTACTTTAAGTCTTTAAAAAAATTATTTTAATGCCAAAACCGGTTTGGCTCAGTGGATAGAGCGTCTGCCTGCGGACTCAAGGGTCCCGGGTTCGGTTCCGGTCAAGGGCATGTACCTGGGTTGCGGGCACATCCCCAGTGGGAGATGTGCAGGAGGCAGCTGGTCGATGTTTCTCTCTCATCGATGTTTCTAACTCTCTATCTCTCTCCCTTCCTCTCTGTAAAACATCAATAAAATATATTAAAAAAAAAAAAATTATTTTAAATTTATTTCTTGCCCTGGCCGGTGTGGCTCAGTTGGTTGAGCATCGTCCTGTGCACTGAAAGGTCACCGGTTTGATTCCCAGATACAGCACATGCCCAGGTTGCAGGTTCAATATGTAGTCAGGGTGTATGCGGGAGGCAACCAATGTTTCTCTCTCACGTTGATGTTTCTCTCTCCCTCTCCCATCCTCTCTCTCTAAAATCTATAAAAAATATATTAAAAATTTATTTCTTATTTAAATCTTGCACTAAGTTTTTTCAGTTAGCTTTTTAAAAAAATGGATGAAGAACAGAGAATGTAACTGTAGGTGAGAACCAATGGCATCACTAAGAAAAGACACTGAATTTGGGCTTACGAGTGGTAAAGACTCCAGTGGCTTTGGGGCTCTGCTGGTTGCCTTTCACAGCCACGAGGGTGGCCGTGTACTCGGACCCAGGCTGCAGATTCCTCAGTGGGTACTGCGTGGCGGAGGGCCCCACATTGAACTGCTTGGGTTGGCCTCCCCGGGTCAGGCCCACGGTCAGTCGGTACCCGGCAATCCGGGCCCGAGGCGGAGTCCAGGTCACGATGACAGTCGAATCAGTTTCATTCATAAACTGGAGGTTAGTGGGAGCATCCAATTCTAGAAAAAAAGGATAAAGCACATCAAGACATATCTGAACCTCAGTAATTATCACACTGAAATTCTATAGTTTGAACTTTCTAAAGTTTTCTTAAGGTTGAAACAATATACGTCAAAACCTTGGAAATACTGAGCCATTAAGAGAGTGAATGCTACATACTTTGTAAAATTCTGTGTCAGTCATGAGAAATTGCTGACCTTTTTTACATGGCTGTGATTGTGTGGAAAGTCTAATTTTCCAGCATGACTTCCTCATTACCCTCCGGAATGATACTAACATTATAGAGATGGCATTAAAAAAAAGACACACAACACTTGTAAACACAACAATTTGCTGAGCCAAAAAGTTAAGAGGAATAAACCAAATAAACGAGGGCAAGAAGAAAGCTCCACATGGAACAAAAACAGTATGTTCTGCATTTATTAAATGAATAGTCCTTTGATGGGGAAATAAAAGTAATTTTCACAGGATTCTAGTTAGACGATAATTATAACATAGACTCAGAACTTCAGAATCATGGCAGGATACTGGCGAGTTTGCACTAACGGGAAGAATCACATACTAGTAAGTTGTGAGTTCTCTTCTTGAGTATGATAAGTAGCAGTTAACCTGCAGTGATTTAAAATACTTTTAAGAGGCAGGAAATGTCTACAAAGTAGTTAGGTGTAATAATTGGAAGCATGAACCTGTCCATCCAGCTCCATCCCTTCCTAGACCTGAGACCTCACAAGCTACCGAATTTTTTTCTAAGCCTCAGTTTCTTCATGTACCCAAAAAGGGTAACAATAAGACCTTCCTCATTACGTCAACACTAGGATTAAATAGGGTAATAAAGCTCCTAAAGAACTGAGCAGAGGACCTGATGCCTAAAAAGCACTAACTGTTTTAGCAATTACTGGGTATTTATCTGAAGAAACCCAACACACTAAATCGAAAAGACATGCACCATATGTTCATAGCTGCATTATTTACAATAGCCAACATATGGAAGCACCCTAAGTCTCCATCAAAAGATGAGTGGATAAAGAAGTGGTGCACATATAAAATGTAGTATGACTTAGCTATAATAAAAGAATGACACCTTGCCATCTGCAACAATATGGATGGATCTAGAGGTTACTGCACTGAATGAAATAAGTCAGACAAACACAAATGCCAGATGATTTCACTTACATGTGAAATTTAAAAAACAAAATAAACAAACAGAACAGAAGCAAACTCATAGATATTATTTGTAAACAACTCTACTACAAACGTTTTAGGTTACATCTGGAGCTGGATCTTGATATATTTACTTACACAAAAATGCACTCAAATTTTCAATCCATACCTCCATTAAGAAGAAAATTAGGTTCTCTTAAGTTCCCCTCTCTTAGTGCCATTTCACTGGTACATGTATTTGGGAAATGGATTACCATTTGGCGAGTTTTGTTTTGGAGTTCAATGTGCTTTCTGTCCACTCTGATGTCCCTTATTGGCTGAGCATTTTCCTCTTTCTAACTGTAGATGGAGGAGTAAATGGTATGTGCACACACATCCCAGGTTGGCAGTGAGAGTGGAGACTGAGGTGGAGGTGAGGTCGGGAGCAGGACTTACTGGTTGTCTGTTCTCCTACTAGAGGCTTGCTCTCCCTGCCGTGGTTCACGGCAAAGATTTTGAAGTGATACGTGACCCCGGGGGTCAGCCCCATGATTTCTGCAAAGGTGTTCCTGCTGATGGGCAGCTGCTGTCCATGCTCTCCAGGCAGGTGGACGGGGATCACGTCCACGCGGTAACCGGTCACTGCACTATCAGGGGGTGTCCACATGATGGTGACCTTCACGTCCGTCACTTCCACGAACTGCAGGTCCCGGGGAGGAGGAACTTTATCTGAAAGACAAGAACCAACTGGTCATTTACAATTCCGGCTGAAGATTATTTTTAAAAAGCCAGTTTCCTGAGTTGCATGAGGCAACTCAAGGGCCTCTCATCCCAGAGCAACACTAAGCTTCATCTCTTAGCCAGAGGCTATGCTATTTTTGCTTATATTTTTATGGTTCAGTCCTACTGTTTTCATCTGACATTTGAAGGTTTTATTTCAAATATGTCAGTAAGCAGGTGAGGTTCCAGCATGTGAAGTGTCTTACTAAGGGGTTTACAATGAACATGCAGAAAAAAACAAAACACCTCACTGAGACAACAGAAAAATATGTGGTAATTTTCATTTTACTGAATCACTGTATGATACTTAAGAGCAATAGATGAACTGACCCCTTAAGTTACTAGGAAAAATACAAAGGCTTCATGGTGTCAAGTTTTTTTAATCAGGAAAGTCAATAGCCAGCTTTGATGTTGTTTTATAATGAGGACATTTCAGCCAAATTTCCTAAATTTAGGAATACACTAATCTATGATTACTAACATACAGGAACTGCTGACAGAGATACCCCACCACTCCCCCGCCCGAGACAATTATTCTTTCTTCTTACACTCCTGGTCCTCCCAAGCAGGCTAACAGAATGAACACAATTCAAGGATGGCTCTGTTCCTCTAACACAGCGATTTCCAATTGTATGCCACAAGAATTTTTAAAACATGCAATACCTGACTATTTAGGTAGGGGCACTGACCTCTTTTTCCCTTAGACTGTCAAATAAAAATATGACACCAGCCAATACAACAATAGCTGTCCGGTGTGAATAAATCAAAATTATACCTATTTTTTTTGGGGGGGGGGGCGGGGGCAGATTAACAAAAAAGACATTTTCTGGTATGCAGAATTTTAGTAATTAGTTTATGTATGCCATGAGATAAAAATTGCTGCTCTACCAAAATGAAGATTAAAGCTGTTACCTTGTTAAATCCTAGGAGATAAGATAGCATGGGAAGTGTCTCTAAGTTACCTGGGCGAGGGACGCCAGTGGTTTCCTGTTGGATGAAGACAGGAGTACTTTCTTGATTTTCCTCCACAGCATAGATGGTGATGTTATACTGAACGCCAGGCTGCAGGTCACTGAGGGTGACGGAGTTGGCAGTGTCAGGAAGGTTGAGTTCTGTGCTACTGCCTTCAACTGAGGGTGAATACACGATTCTGTATCCTACAGATCCATGAAGGAAAAGTAAGCTCCGTTAGCTAAGAAGCAGTGGTTCTCAGAAAGTCGACCCTTTCAATGCCGCCACACCTTTTAAGAACCATTTAGTACAGAGATAGGAACAGCCATGCAAACCGCTTTAATAATAAATATTCTTGAAGACCCGAGAGCTTTCATAAATGTCCTGTTAAACTGGGTTTTCTTTTTACGCTCTAGATCAGGGATGGGCAAACTTTTTGACTCGAGGGCCACAATGGGTTCTTAAACTGGACCGGAGGGCCGGAACAAAAGCATGGATGGAGTGTTTGTGTGAACTAATATAAATTCAAAGTAAACATCATTACATAAAAAGGTACGGTCTTTTTTTTTTTTTTTTTAGTTTTATTCATTTCAAACGGGCCGGATCCAGCCTGTGGGCCGTAGTTTGCCCATGGCTGGGCTAGATGGAAGCAATTAGGGAGCCACCCCGAGCACAGCACCACCCAGCACGGTCTGTGCCGTTAGGAACTTCAGAGACAGTAGAGTCATCAAATGAGCTTAAGTACGAAAGAAATTCAGCTACCTCATTAAGGATAATTCTTAGAGTGAGATTTTCAAAAAAATTATACCCCTTCTACTATGGGAATGCCTGATTTCAAGAATCAATAAAGTGGCTTTAGAGATTGTGTGTGTGTGTGTGTGTGTCTGTGTGTGTGTGCATGTGTAGGGGTTGATAAAATGGATTTGAGGGTAAATGATCCAAAAGAAAGTAGAACTGGAAGACTTGAAAAGAATCACATTCTTAATTAATATTACACACACACACCCCGCTACCCTAGGCTAGCAATCATGTAGGAGATTACAGTGATACTCCGATCCTCAGACCAGAATCTGCTCCCTCACCCCTTTCTCATGCCATCACGATTAACATGGCAGCCAAGAAGAGGAAGCTGAGCTGACCTGTGATGGGTGCCTGGGGTCTGCTCCAGCGAACAACAATTGAGGTGTCATCAACTTGGTCCACAGCAGGGTTAGGAGGGGCATCAGGTGCTAACAAAAGAAAAAGAAGAAAAACAGTCAGAAAAGACTGCTATAGGTCTGCTTTACAAAAAAAGACTATTTGACACCAGGTGGTACACATGTACCTGTGGTCTGTGAGGTAGACAGGATCAAACTCTGCTCTCCTTCCTCGGATATCTGATAGACATTCACAATGTATTTTCGGCCGGGCAGCAGGTCGGGGATGTTCACAGAGGTGGCCGTGCTTGGAAGGTCTTTGAAATAAAAAGGAAAGGTTACTAATCAAGGATACCAGTCCCTCAAATGACTTCACAGCCCAGGAGAAGAATATTTTAAAAGTGATACATTCATGATGGGGCAGGGGAAGACTAGAAGGAAATGTACTCATGGATACTTAATAATTATCAATGCACAATGGGATAATTTTTCTTTCTACTTTTTCATTTTTTCAAATTTGTTCTCTAAAGATGCATAATTTTTGTAACCCACCCCTAAATGTGTGGCCATAGTCCTCTTGTAAGCAAAGTAACTAGAAGTCAGAGCAGTGGTTATGAGTAGGGGTGATGGGAAGTGGGGTGGGTGTAGTCAGGTGGGTGTATTCACTTTATAAAAATTCACTGAGCTCTATATTTATGATCTGTGTGTTTTTCAGTATACAGATTATTCGACAATCAAGTTTTCAAAAGGCCCCTAAACATGAGATTTTTGAAAAGCGCAAATGAGGTTACTGTACACCCCCAAAGCTAACATTTTCTACCACCATCTTCATCCTAGCAACTAGTGTCTGGGCAAACACGTCATGCAGCTCACATCAGGGACCAGGAAGCCGTGAGGCTGGCTCAGGAAAAGCCCAGGGCAATCCTAGAAAGGGTCGGTCGTTTCCCTTTCTCATACTGGAAGGTATTGTTCAGACCGAGCTGTCAACTAGTTCCGAAGCTCACAGACCCCCTGCCTGGGCGCCATCTCCTAAGCAGGGCTCCCCACTCCCAACCTGTCACCACAACACTTCAGCTTACCGAGGTACTGTGGCTCGTCTCCCTCTTCACTCAGCTCATATTCCACACGGAATCCTGACACAGTGTCTGAAGCTGAGACCCACGAGACCACAAAGCTGCTGGCTGTGATTTCAGTTACAGATTCAGAAGTGGCCACGACAGGAGAAAGGGGTGTTGTCTCTCCTGTCACGGTGTTGCCTAGAGTCACAGAAAGGGGAGAGACAGCCTTAGCCATCGAGAAAATCTACTATCACCTGTAGAACATAACTTTATTTTGTTAATCCTTATCCGAGAATATTTTTCCCCATTGATTTTCAGAGAGAGTGGAAGGGAGGGGGAAAGACACACAGAGAGAGAAGCATTGATGTGAAGGAGACATATTGATTGGTTGCCTCCTGCACGCACCTCGACTGGGGCCGGGGATCGAGCCTGCAACCAAGATATGTGCCCTTGACAAGGGACCCCTCAGTCCACGGTCAGACCCTCCAACCACTGAGCTAATCCCGGTAGGGCTGGAATATAATTTTTTTTAAAGGGTCACGACCCACAGGTTGAGAACCGCTGTTCTTTTTTTTTTTTTTTTTTTTATTGATTTTTTACAGAGAAGAAGGGAGAGAGATAGAGAGTTAGAAACATTGATGAGAGAGATCGATCAGCTGCCTCCTGCACACCCCCCAGTGGGGATGTGCCCGCAACCAAGGCACATGCCCTTGACCGGAATCGAACCTGTGACCCTTCAGTTTGCAGGCCAACACTCTATCCACTGAGCCAAACCGGTTTGGCTAGAATATAATTTTTTTAAATGTGAGTGTGATCCTTGGAAGAGTATGAATCAAGAGGAAAAGCTTCCGGAGAAACAATGAGGCACAGACAGGGTGGCTGGGGTACGTACTGGTCACGGAGCTCGTGGTTGTGAAGTCAAAGCGTGTCACCTCTTTGTGGCCGTATTGCTGGACACTTATGAGCTGCCCCTCATATACCACATTAGGTCTCAGGCCTTTAATGGTGTATGAGTTTAAGTGACCTGGAATGGTGGCCTCCTTCCAACGGCCTGGAGAATTTTTCTAAAAATTTAAATAAAAATAAAAATATCACACAAATATTCACAAGGAAGAATATTTGGAGATGATGTGGCATAATCTATCTAAAGAACTTCAGAGGGTCAAAAGTCAGATTTTAAGAAATGATCACTTATAAAGTAAAATAAAAGAGAAAGATATTAACTTAGCTGTTGTTTTTCTCCAAACGATGAAAATAACAGCAATCGTTTTTATCCTTTGATACAGTTATAAAATGTATGAAAACTTTAAATTCTCTTCCCATGTTGGGGAAGGATAATTTTAAGCATGATTATTCCTAAGTCCTTGCTAAGAAGATCTTTTTAACATAAAGAAATAAATTTTTCTAAATATCAGAAAAGCTAAGTCTGTATGTCAATTGATCACATATTGTTTTGTCACAAAATAAATATAAATGTCATATGGATAGTTAATCAGATCTATCAGCTCAAAATTTGAAGGAAAAGAATTTCAGCATTTGTCAATTTCAGGAGACTCAGTGTCCAAGTTTCTGAGAGGCATACTCACAGGTTTCCATCGGAGAATGTACTTGGTAATGTGGGATGGTTCGGGAGCATTCCACTGGATGGGGTGAGAGTTGGGATGGCTGGGGGTCTCCGTGATGATTACCTGGACAGGACCAGACCCACCTGAAGATGAAAATGTGAGATTTGGTTATCTTAGCTGTTCATTCACTTCAACTTAAAATTCAGTGCACATGGACGGCATCACTAAAAATAGTTTGGAGTATCAGTAAATGTGAATATAATAAGAATGATCTGGAATCTACCTTTTACATATTGACATTGGAAACAGCATCAAATCCCTTTTTTAGCTGATAAATTATAGCTTATCAAGAGAACTGCAATTAGAACTTTTCATGACAAATAAAATACATTTTTTAAAAATGCCTCTTAGCTTGCTTTCTTCTCCATTTTCAAAGTAAGAATTATAAGAAATTGTGGAACTGTCGTAATACAAATAACATAATACGGACTACCTACAGATTTCATTTACTTATTATATTTAGCTTCCTTAAAGCAAATTCTGGTTTGTGGAAGCTTTCATCAAGAATGAATCTGCCACCTAAGAAGAACACAGCATTCCAAAGGCCATATGGCATGATGTAAAACAAACACATTCCTAAATAGGGTAGACTCTTAGACAAATAGACAAAAGTACTTGTTAAAGACAGTTTTATTTCTTATCTTTAAATGCACATACTATCTGTAAACTTCTTATCATTTTGAGAAAAAATGTTATTTTATTTTTATACAGTAATTACCCTCTACAAATCATACTATTGTTTGGTCAAATTATTAAGAGAAAAATTTTTTCTAGAGCAGCTATCAACTAAAATGACATTTTGCAGGACACACTAAATTTAATATTTCCACATATTGACTTAAAGTATGGTTTTAGTTCTGTTTTTAAAGCAAAATAAGGGAAGTGTAATTAATGTCTTAATAGTGCAGACTCACTTCAGGGTAATAATGAATAAGCTGAATAACTTACGCTAGCAGAACAGAACACTATCTTTTTCCTAAACACTGTCTTCTGATGACATCAATCAATGTTCAACTTATTAGAAATAAAAGTAAAGTTCCTTATGATAACCTTTCTAAGAATTTCTAACGGCCATTCTGTCAAACAGAGCAAAAATTGGGGCGTTTAATAAAACACTTCACCAGATCAACAGATGTAGGTTTTCTGAAAGCTCTTAGAAAATAATATGTTGATTTCAAAATTATCTCTGCTTTTAAATTCTCTTTGAAAATAAAGTTTTCTTTAGCCAAAAAAATACATAACTTGCAAATCTGTGTAGACACACAAGTTCTAGAATAATATATTTACTTTCACACTGGGAATAATTCAACATTGATTGAAGACTAACAAGTATTTTTTGAATCTTAAATTCATTTACTAGAAGTATTTCCAAACCATATGAATTCCACAATTCATGTACAAAATTCTCAGTTTTCCATTCTAAAATAGTATGTATTTCCCAGAACATGGCATGTTTGTTCTAATCAGTTGGCAGAAGCCAATAGCATGGCCCTCTTTGAGTCACTCTTTCTGTTCATGAAGATGCTCATAGCCCTAGCCGGTTTGGCTCAGTGGATAGAGCATCAGCCCTCGGAATGAAGGGTCCTGGGTTCGATTCTGGTCAAGGGCTTGTACCTCAGTTGCAGGCTGGATTCCTGGCCCTGGTAGGGGCATGTGTGGGAGGCAACGAATCGATGTGTCTCTCTCGCATTGATGTTTCTCTCTCTGTCTCTCCCTCTCCTTTCCACTCCCTCTAAAAATCAATGGAAAAATATCTTTATGTGAAGGTTATAAAAAAAATAAAATACTTTGTCATAGCCAGTTTGGCTCAGTGGATAGAGCATCAGTCTGTGGACTGAAGGGTCCCAGGTTCAATTCTGGTCAAGGGCACCTGCCTGGGTTGCAGGCTCAATCCCCAGTAAGGGGTGTGCAGGAGGTAGCCAATCAATGATTCTTTCTCATCATTGATGTTTCTATCTCTCTCTCCCTCCCCTTTCCTCTCTGAAATCAATAAAAATATATTTTAAAAAAAGATGCTCCAAATGCAAATGAGTTTTGGACGATAAACACTGAAGCAAAGTTTTACAGATGTGATGATTTAAAGTACTACTTCCATGCAAATCAGTAACTATAGGAATATTGTGTCCTTACATTATTTACAATAATTAGCATAAGATTGTTTAAATATTGATCCTTCCCAGGAATCCTACTATAATTTCCTCATATAAAGAGACACCTGGTAGGTGTTTTACTTAGTTTGGCAATCATGATTCTGAGGGGGAAAAGTTTATGATGCTATGGAAATACATAATGATCCCTAGCCTAAACCATGGACTTTAGGTGACAATGATATGTCCACATTAAGTCCACCGACCGTAGCAAATGCATGACTCTGGTGGGGATATTGACAATAAACTATGCATGTGTGGAGGCAGGGAGCATAAGGGAAATCTCCCTTTCAATTTTGCTATGAACCTAACACGGCCCTAAAAAAGCTTTAATTTAAAAAAATTGATGATGATTAAGTGTCTATTAAGATGAAGTTTTAGAAAGGCAACAGAAATAAACTTTCCTGCCCACCTTTAAGCCTAATCATGCGCCCATATCCACCAAGAGCAGCGGTTCTCAACCTGTGGGTCGCGACCACTTTGGGGGCCGAACGACTCTTTCATAGGGGTCGCCTAAGACCATCGGAAAACACATATATAATTACATATTGTTTTTGTGATTAATCACTATGCTTTAATTATGTTCAATTTGTAACCATGAAATTGGGGGTCATCACAACATGAGGAACTGTATTAAAGGGTCGTGGCATTAGGAAGGTTGAGAACCACTGACCAAGAGGCTAATAAAGGAGAAGGGAGGGAAGAGTAAAGGTGACTTAGTGATTTTCAACTCAGTGATGGAGCAAACCTACAGAAGTTTCTTATATATGTTATTGGTATATATATATTATTGGTTTCGGAAAGGAAGGGAGAGGGAGATAGAGAAACATCAATGATGAGAAAGACACATCGATTGGTTTCCTCCTGCATGTGCCCCAACCAGGAACCAGGGATTGAGCCTGTAATCGAGCTACATGCCTTTGACCTGAATCAAACCTGGGACCCTTCAGTCCGTAGGCCAACACTCTATCTACTGAGCCAAACCAGCTAGGGCAGAAGTTTCTTTTCTTTCTAAAACTACAAGCACTGGTTTGAAATTCTGTTTTCAATGTCAGGCTTGTGGCATAGCTCCCTTCAAGGGAACTGCACTGAACACAAAGGGGAGGTCACGCATTTAGCACATTCTTGTCCAGGAAGTAGAGAGCCTGTGTCCACTACTTGTAAGGTCAACTAAATGCCTATTATCACTATACTCAAGCTTATTCTACATATGATTGGAAAACAAAAAACCATTTCCACCATTTAAACTTAAAATTCTGATAATCCTTTCAAAACTAGTAGGTCCGTAAAACTTTTAAAATTATCCAAACTGAACAATTACTATGGAGAAAACTTTACTCCTTCTCTTACTCAATATGATTGGCCTAGCAATAAAATAGTTAAGTAAAGATATGATACAAATCATACTTTAAGAACTAGTTTAAAATAAGGTCAAAATGAATAATTTCCAGTAATGGTGACCCTGGAGAAGTTAAACATTTATGGGTTTGCGACTCAGTTCTTTTTTCCTGTTTAGTTTGCTAAGCTCTGTGCCTTCCTAGTTGTTTATTGACACACCAACTGCTTCTTATCTTCTATTAGTTTAAACGACTCAACAGGTCCTTGGTCGGAGGAACAGACAGGGCAAGGCTCAGAGACAATCTACTGGTAACCTGCTGATCCTTTCTTCTCCCATATTCCTGGAGTCACATATGCAAGTCACGAATCACCGAGCAAACTAGACATGTGGATAAGCTGTGTACTGAGAGGAAATGCCAGTCTCCTCGCCCCTAAATCTCCTCTATGGTCAATGGGCTGGACTGGACCTCTACTCTTTTTTAAAGAGTAGTAACAGGCTGGCCAGTGTTACTCAGTGGTTGAGCATCGCCCTATCAACCAGGAGGTCACGGTTTGATTCCCGGTCAGGCCATATGCCCAAGTTGTGGGCTGGTTCCCCAGTGTGGGGCATGCAGGAGGGAGCAGATCAATGATTCTCTCTCAACATTGATGTTTCTATCTCTTCCTCTCCCTTCCTCTCTGAAATCAATAAAAATATATTTAAAGAATAATAAGGAGTAGGAACAAGGTGGGCATGTAAGACTCCAACACAGAAGGGCTCCTTCCCATCTAAGCTTCATCTCTGACATGTCCACCAAAATGCTTCCAGCCAGCAGCGAGGTGAAGTTCCCTCAAAACCATGGAGGAGGAAATGACTTTCAACAGATCGTCACAGCACAACAACAACAGCCATAAACATAGAAAGTAGAAAGCATTACCATTTAGAATGTTCTACCCTTCGGCTGCATAATTAAAGAAAAGAAAACCCAGTTGTACTTTCTGAACCTACGGTAATTCTGCAGCCAAATTTTAAAAAATTACTAAAAAAAAAAATTTAATGATTCCTATATTCAAATTAACCACGAAATACAATCTAGAGCCAGGTCAATCTGAGCCTGCCCAAAGCAAAGTCACCTGGGCAGCCCTGACAGTGTGTAAGGTGTGGGTAGAGCAGGATCACTTCAAAGGTCATAGGAAGAGCGTGTCTGCGTGGGTGGTAGTCAGGATCCCAGAACGTTAAGTCTGTCTGGAAGGAACGTTAAGGGCAATCAGCTACAATCGCCTCATTTTACAGATGAAGGAATAATGAGTGAAGCGTGGTATATGTCTCTTCAGAAGCACAGAGAGAGCTGGGACCCATGCTTTGGTGAGCACTGCCTTTCGCTGGAGTGTTTCATATCTTGTGGTCAGGGACAGTGAATTTCTGATCACACAATGGAGGGATTCAGTTAACTTAGCCCTAATTCCTGTTACAGGTATATTCTGAGACCCTGGAAATCTCTTTCTATTTCTGAATGTAGGCCATGTTTTATGTCTAAAGGTAACAGAGGTCTAGGAGGAGGAGGATTTGCACTTCAGTAGTTGCTCAAATAACTGATACCTAGCAATTAGACTTTCATAACTCAGTACATTTTATTATCATTAATCACTCAGTGGAAACTAAATTCAAATTTTCTTTTCCTAAAATGAATGAACAAAACCAGTATTCGTTCATTTTAATAATGCCCTGTGACCTGAAAACCCCCCAGCAATAAACACTTGAGGGTATTTGAACTGTGTGGGTGGAAAATTGACCTCGTTACTCAACTCTTGACCCAGGAGACTTTGTTCCACATGCAAACTGATCAAACAAATTGAAAATTTTGACAAAAAGCCTAGATGGAAAGTAGGATGAAAACAAATCCTATTTTGTATTTCATGAAACTTCTCTATACAACTTCTCTGTTAAGAATCATGACATAAAATGCTAACTCCCTTAACTTACTCTCAGAACAGCTCGCTGGTTTCTGTCCCTATTATGGATATGAGATGAAATCAGTCAGAATGTTTTAACCTAATAGAATGCTCTACAGTTTTAAGAAACAAATTATAGCCCAGCCGACGTGACTCAGTGGTTGAGCGTTGGCCTATGAACCAGGAGGTCATGGTTCAATTCCTGGTAAGGGCACATGCCCGAGTTGCAGGCTTGATCTCCAGTAGGGGTGTGACGAAGGCAGCCAATCAATGATTCTCATCATGGATGTTTCTATTTCTCTCTCCCTCTCCCTTCCTCACCGAAATCAATAAAACTAACATTTTTTAAAAAGAAAAAAATTACATTCAGGCACATTTCCAAACCTCCACACCTTTTACTTGATTGGGGAGAAAGGAAAATCATTTTTGTCAAAAATTCAGCTGATTATTAGACAGTGATATAAAAAAAGGATGGAAAAGGAAGATTTTAACTTAAGCATCAGAATATTAATAAACACTGATGCTGCCCTGTTTTTATAGCCCAGCCTACAGTTCTCACTTTGCAGTAACTGAACTACTCACCTGCATAGGTCTGTAAAGGTTGGCAATGCCATTCCCCAATGCCGCGACCATAGCAATAGCACTGGTACCTGACCCCATGCCCATACTTCTCCCAGGAGTCTCCAATTTGATAAAATGTTCGGGTTTCTGAATCTTGGCATTGGTCTAAAATATATACAAGTAAAAGTTAAGCAGCCTTGAAGACTTAAAGCTACAAATTTAATTTCAGTGTGCTAGAGCATTCATTCTTAGCTTCACTAGAAACTGGCAACTGCTCTTACAACTACGTGTCGTTTAAAAAATACTTTGTTCTTATCTTTTACTGTACAGAACAATTAGTAGAAAAAACAAACAAACAAAAAGGTACCCATGGGAGGGGGATATTTAGTCTTCTAAAAGAACAATATTTCTAAATAAAAATTTGAAGATTTAAATTTCAGTATATATGGATAGGCGGAATATTTTGAGTAAAAAATGACATATATTTTACCCTTATTAATACAACTGATTTCCCATTTGAATAGCAAGGGCAGTATGTCAGTTTATATACTTTCTCAAACTTTAGAGGATTTAATTTTACATGTAAATCGATGAACCAGATTTTCACTGTGAATAGTTGCTGAGCAGTTTCTAAGAAAACCTCTCGGGCTTTTCCCCCTGCTTTGGCAATCTCGGGTCAAACAAACTCGAGTATCTGATCAGTTTGTTTTCTCAGGGAGCAACCTGTCTCTTTTAGTAAAGGAGTATTAATGGATTACCTCAAAGCTGGTAACACAGCTCGTTTAAGGCTCAACCTTCACTCTTTGCTTAGCTCCATTATAAAGGGCAGCCAAGAAAAATAAAGTACTTGAAGGGAGGTATTTACTGGCCTAATCATTTGCCCATGTTATTGCACCATCAGCAAAGAGCAGTTCTCTTTCATAACAGACTATCTTTATGATTCAGAACTAAAGAACAAATTGCATTTAATTAAAATAAATCTGTATTTGTCACCAAATTCAGCAAAAAGAGATGACTACCAAAATCAAAATTATATACAGTCCATGATTAGAGGAAAGACTTTGCAAACCTCGTTGATAGCCACTGACCAAAGTCTGAATCCAACTTCAATCATGTAACATCAAACCACTCTCTTAATTTGAAACCTGCTAACTATTCTCAGTGGTCAAATCCATCTGGAGAGACAAGGGTACTTACCAATGGGATCACACTTCCATCTGCCCCGGCCCTGACCAAAGCAGGTACAATTCATCATGTGCCCCTCTTCATGACGCTTGTGAAATGTGTCATTCACATTGTAAGTGATGTCGTCTACAATGCATTGATCTATTTAGGAAACAGGGGGATGGGTGGAGAACATTTTTTAGGCTTCAATGATGGAATTTTAAAAAGCTATGCTTTTCAAAGCACACAGTTCCTTCCACTAAATTATCAAGACCACCCATTAAAATAACTTTTTTAGTGGAAGAGAATAAACATTTTTTAAAGCTTAGTCAGTAATACAATTTCTGCACACAAAAGAAGTATCTCGTATAAACTAAAGAATGTGGTAAAAATACACTTTTTTTGTGGAAAGCCCATTTTTTAACAAATACATGTCTTACTTTCAGAAAAATTCTTGCTTAGTTGATAATGCCCTTTAGATCTGTTTGTTATGATAAATGGGAGGAAGATTAAAAAGACTTATATACAGCACCCCGTATAGTGTGATGGTGGGGGTGGGAGATATTTGGGTTTGGAAAAGAAAATGACATCTATGGCATTCATAAAGTTAAAAAAAAAAATCATGCGAGCTCTGTTCCTAACTCCCTGAGAGATCCTGAGAAAATTACTTTCTCTCTTCAGGTCTCAGCTCCTCCATCTGTAAAATGAGGAGCTGGTCTGTCTGCCTTCCTAGGAGGGTCCCTCTCAGCTCTGCAACATCATATGTCATTCTCATTACTCCTGGGTTGTGTTACCCGTTGAACACACAAAAATGTTTTCTACAAAAAGAGAACAAGTTCAGGCCAATGTCAACACACGAGCTACATGGAATATTTATTAGCTCACAGTGCTCCCTGTATCTTACTTTTCAAGTGAAAGAAATAGAAAAACTAAAATAGTTTTTTAAAAAATATATTTTTTACAGAGAGGAAGGGAGAGGAATAGAGAGTTAGAAACATCGATGAAAGAGAAACATCAATCAGCTGCCTTCTGCACACCCCCTACTGGGGATGTGCCCGCAACCGAGGTACATGCCCTTGACCGGAATTGAACCTGGGACCCTTCAGTCCGCAGGCCGACGCTCTATCCACTGAGCCAAACCGGTTAGGGCTAAAATAGTTTTAATAAATCAATATCCCTATATTCTCTACCCAGGTCTAAAGGGGAAAATCTTATCTGGGCAAAATAAATCGGCCTCTCTATGTATTTTTCTCCTTAAATCTGGATCTGATCATAGAATAGCAAAGTATTTTTTCTTTACAGAAATTACTCAAACTTTTCTAGATATGAATCCAATTGCATAACTAAATAATAAAGGGTCAAATGATCATGCTCTAGCCTTTGAAGTCATCTTTTTGGCTCAGCCTAAGAACCTAAATCCTGGAAATGTTTCCAAATCGCTGGGCCAGCTTTTCTTAGCTGTCTAAAATGTGAAACTCATCCAGCACAGTAGACTAATGGGATGGTATTACACATCTCCTTCTTTTGGTTAAATACAACTTTTCACATCAAAGCCACGCTCTCTGTACCCTTTATCATCTCAAATGTTTTCACTCATCAGTAAGCATACCTCGGAGCTGGGAGTAGGCGACACAGGTCCATTCCCCACGGCCGTTCCCCACACATGTGCACCTCATCATGTGCCCCATGTCATGCTGTTTATCCCACTGATCTCCAACGCGGTACATGACCCCTTCGTTGGTAGTACAGATTTCTTCATGGGCTGTTTGGAAACGGATGAGAAATGTACAAGTGATAAGTGGTCACAAGTTCTTAAAAGGTATGCAGTATTATCAGTTTAATTTGGTTATCCTATGAGCTCTCACTTAGAAAGAAGTCTTGTGTGCCTCAAAGAAATCTCAGTGCTGCTCTGTGCTCATATAGAGCTTTGAGTACCAGAGAGGAAAGCATAATGCAAAGGTGAGGCGTGTTGCAGGAAATACTTACAGGAAGGGTAAGTGGCCATTAAACCACAATGATCCCTACACATTCACACAAAGGGTCTACATTATTCTAGAAGCCTGGATTTGACCACTGCTCCATAACCTTCTAGTTCCAGTTTATTCTAACTCAAAGGGAAACTATGTGTATGAATATTGAACTGTAAGCTCCAGCATGTTTTGCTTCCAAATTCTCTTTGATTGAAATAAGAGAAATAAAAGTAAGCTGTCTTTTTCTTCTTATGTTTTGTTGCCTCATTATCAAACTTGACAATGAAATGTACAGGTTTTTTGGTTCTACAACTGGAAAATCAAATGTAATCTGTGGGACCCCTGGAATTTGAAAACAAAAGGCACTGGTTCCTCTTTTTTTATTCATACAAACTAGAGCCTCACCCTACTTTTAAAAAAAGATCACTACTTGTCAGAAAACATAGAGTTTTTGTCATGTGAGTATTTAATGAATGACAGAGCTTATGCCAGTTAAGCCAAAATCATGCGTAAATATTGTCAGGTCTGTGACTCTCAGTCAGTTACATTTGATATATTTTAAGTTAGTTGTGTGCTCTATACAAAAGACAAATTTGTGCAAAATTTAAATGCACAGACATTTTAAAGAGTATTTTTTATTGTATTTATATATTTTTGGTCATTAAACTGTATCAATGGAATATTAAAATTATATAAATAATTACATAATTCATATAAATGTATTATATCACATAAAGTTGTTTGCGATCTCAAAAATTAAGTGTTAATGGGTAAAGTAGTGTAAAGTGGCCACTATTCTGTCTGACTCCAAAAATAGTGTCTACAAGGGCTTCCTCTTACCAGCCATGGGGCAGAATCCAAACTTCTGGTCAGCGTCATAGTTCGATGTGGTCCCACACCATTTCATGTTGTCTCTCCTGCCCTCGGAAGTACAGTCAGTATAGTTGTGGTTGTTGTACAGGAAGGGGAAGTGGCACAAGGCACCATTGGAATTTCCACCTCGAGTCTGAACCAAAACTGCCCAGAACAATAGACAAATAGGAAGAAAACATTACCACTGAGCTTTCCAATGGGCAGCGGGGAGTGACTACAGAAAGGTTCAGGGACAGCCAGGTCTCTGCAGCTAATTTATAGAGTCCATCTCATAATAAAAGCTGCCTGATAATAGTGTTCTATGTTTCCTTCATTTTTTGAAGTGTGTTCACCTTAACATTCAAAATAGATTTAAGTCCAATTTTCCCTCACATTTTTCCCAGCCAAAAAAATATTTAAATGATCACTTTGAATAAAACAGTGTTTCAACCAGAAGAGAAACGAAAACACTCAGTCGTCCATCCTGCGTATTCTTCAGCCCCGTGGGATTACATCCTGGTTTTAATATACCAGTATCTTTAATCACATCATAAGCCCGATGTGTCAGAAATAAATGAACTGGTGGCCCTTTCCCTTGGTGTCATTTCCCAAGGGGACTAGGGATCATGGAAGGATCTTCAACTGCCAAGTTACTCCACGTCTCTTGGGTCCAGACTGTAGAAAAGTGACGCTTCTCATGCAGCCTCAAGATTAATGGCTACATTGCTGACTAATAAAAAGAGGGCATGAGAAATGGCTCTTTCTCATCGTGTGTTTTCCCCTGGGACACTCACCAGTCTGGTCTGTACAGAAAGAATATTTCTGGTCTTGTTCATAATTGGAAGTCGTGCTGCACCAGAGATGTCCATCCTGTCGCCCTTCGTTGGTGCAGGAGTAGAAAGTCCGGCCGTTGTAGGTGAATGGTAAGACACATGGCTCCCCGTTGGAATTGCCACCGTAAGTCTGAGTGACAGCTACAAGCATAACCAAAAAGGTCTTGGTAAATAGAGCTGCATGGATCTGCCACTGGTAGCTGCTTATTTATACCTTAAACTAGAGGCCTGGTGCACGAATTCATGCACCAGTGGGGCCCCTTGGCCTGGCCTGCGAGATTGGGCTGAAACCAGCTCTTCAACATCCCCCAAGGGGTCCTGGATTATGAGACGGTCCAGGCCAGGCCGAGGGACCCCACCAGTGCATGATCATTGGCCAGCCGGGGAGGAACTGTGGGAGGGCTCCAGGACCTGTCCAGCCCATCTCACTCAGTCCCAATCGGCTGGACTCCAGCAGCAAGCTAACCTACTGGTCAGAGCGTCTGCCCCCTGGTGGTCAGTGCATGTCATAGTGAGCAGTTGAGCGGCCTTAGCATATCATTAGCATATTATGCTTTGATTGGTTGAACAGACGGCTGGACGACTGGCATATTAGGCTTTTATTATATAGGATTAGAGACTGAGCTTGTGCTATAAATATAGATGATCATCTGGTGAGTTTCAGCCAAAATACAACTCCTCAGAAAGCCATGCTTTTTGTGGATAGAACAACACCTGTTTCTCTGCTGAGATCCTGTTACCACCTGTGCTGTCATGCCTTAGTTTCCCCATTTGTAAAGCTATATTAACACAGGTTAATTAAGGGTGCTGCTCAAACGATACTGGAGGGATATGCATGCCTCTGTTGGTGGCATAAGTATTAATACATGAGGTTATTCTAGGGATAACGTCAAGTGCATCAATTATAATTGCTATAGTTACTAACTACCACTTTTGTAGCCCAGAAGAGATGCATTAGATGTTGTTAAAAGAAGTTTACAGAGCTCCAGAAACCTGAGATTTATAATATGGATGATTCGTAATTCAGAAAGCAACCCTCTTATAACAACAAAGATAGTACAGAGCACTTAATCCTCACTACAGAAAAGAAAATACATAGATTAAAAAGACTGGAAGAAAGTGTATCAATGCCAATCCTGACTGTTATCACTAGTGGTAAGATTATAAGCTTGTCTTGTTTGCTTTATTTTTTTAAGGTTTTTATTTTTTATTTTTTATTTTTTTATTTTTTATTTTTATTTTTTTATTTTTTTTTTATATTTTATTGATTTTCCACAGAGAGGAAGGGAGAGAGATAGAGAGCTAGAAACATCGATGAGAGAGAAACATCGATCAGCTGCCTCCTGCACATCTCCCACTGGAGATGTGCCCGCAACCCAGGCACATGCCCTTGACCGGAATCGAACCTGGGACCCTTCAGTCCGCAAGCCGACGCTCCATCCACTGAGCCAAACCGGCTTCGGCTATTTTTTATTTTTTTTGGTAAATGAATGTACTACCGTTCAAAAACTAAATCATAAGAAAGTTTTCAGTACTGTTAAAAGATAAGGCAGACCTGTCTCTTGGCAGCTGACTCCATTGCCCAGGCAAGTGCAAAGCATCTGCTTATTTCCTTGTGTCTTCAGCCACTGCATCCCTACTGAGTAAATCACACCACTGTCTGTGATACAGTGACCATATGGAGGAGGCTGGGGGTGAGGCTGAGGCTGGAAAACGGCCGTTCGAACATCTGTGATGGTGCCGGATCCTATGGACATGAGAAAGAAAAGTCACAACGTTGGACAAGAGAAAAGAATTCTTTTTCTGAAGTTGAGATCTGTAGGGTCCCCTACAGATCACTCTTGAAATCCACGTTGTTTCTGACCTAAACCTAGAAAGAAATGGCTCTCCCATTCTGCATTAGTTTTTGCATTCAGCCTATGCCAGATGGTCTCCACCTTCCAGCTGGAGCTACTAGGATTATATTTCTAAATCACAGACGTTATTTTGCCACTTAACAGAGCGGGTACCTTCAAAAACTCTTTACACATCCAGGAAGCTCATAGTCCATGCCTTCACAACCCTTCACACCTGCCTTCATCCCAGCTCACTTCTGACCATGTCCTTCAAATAGCTCAAAATATCTGGGCATTTCTCTTCCTGACCTATTTTGAGAAATCTCTGCCACTCTGCAGGGACCCTTGCCATCTGCGTTGCTGTGGGCTCATCAGAACATGCCCTGGGCCGCCACAGTTCTCTAGAAGTTGCCCCTCCTTCCACATTTTGTGAATCTGTTGTGTGTTTTCCCCCTAAGATCTATTTTTATTTCATCTTCATGTACATTTAAAACTGAACATTAAATAAAGTTTTAACAGCTAACAATCGGTAAACGAACTCAGCTTACCAGCCCAAACACTGCAAATCATCCTTGAATGGCATGTCAAGGGAAAGATGGATTTGCAGGAACAATTTTGGTAACACTATCCCGTTTCCACCCAGCTCGCTCTGCTCCTCACCAGTGGATGTGGTCTGCACGGACGCGTGCCTTTCACACTTCCACTCCCCTCTGCCATTGCCTGTGCAGATGCACTGGAGCAGGTTCCCCCGATTGTCCTTCTTGCTCCAGGTGTCTCCGATTCTATAGGATGTCCTAGTGTCCTGATCGTTGCATCTGTCTGTGTTAGAAAGAAAGCATTCAAAGATGTGAATCAGGTCAAGCTTGCACATGCTCAACTGAAACTTTAAAAATATATACAGTATTTTAAAACTTGATAAGTTGCCCTAGCCGGTTTAGCTCAGTGGATAGAGGACTGAAGGGTCCCAGGTTCGATTCCGGTCAAGGGCACTTGCCCGGGTTTTGGGCTCAATCCCCAGTAGGGGGCGTGCAGGAGGCAGCCGATCAATGATTCCCTCTCATCATTGATGTTTCTATTTCCCTCTCCCTCTCCCTTCCTCTCTGAAATCAATAAAAATATATTTTAAAAAAATAAAAAATAAATAAAGCTTGGTAAGTTATTTTTTGATGATATGTTTCTATTTTGCTGTGGTGCCACAAGAGCAAAACTTCCAAACAATGGGATTTCGTTTGTTCCAGCAGAAAGAGAGCTATGGGATTTAACCTAGTTCCATTTCTCTGTTTGCCAAAACACTTTGTCATCATCATTCATTCATTATTTTATTTTATTATTTTTAGAGTTTTCACATCGTTTTTTTGACCAAATTCATTCTCTGGCTTTTGATCTCCCTTGTCTTTTCAGGCTCTCTTAGTAATTGCTGTAGATGACCTGCCTTTCAATAGGGGGCTTTCTTTACAAAACTAGGAGCAGTAGGGAGGCAAGTAGGTTTCAAATGGTCTTGGAGAGAAGCCCCAAAGAAGCCTGAAAAAGAGAGCAGCATCCCTTTCTTCATTTGTCATATAAAAAATTCAGGGGGTTACCAACTTCTCAGACTATGTTCTCCACCCACCCCCCACACATACCTATTTAAAATCACTAATAAAATGACCTCTTTTGAATTGCTTAGTGTTAACTCTACAATGGAAAAGTGAGATTACGATTGCAAAGGGATGTTTTATAACTAAATTACCATCAGTCTATGTGTTCAATTATCTGATTGATAGTTTGTTTCAATTATAATCTGGCTTTGCCCATATGCTGCAATGTGAGTATAGAGGATTTGATTTGTTTGTGTTTTTCTGCACTGGGTGAGAGAACAATAATTGGACAGTTGATGTAAATTCACACAAATATACACCCACATTGATCTACCACCAGAACAGAGATCTGAATGAAGATATGGCTGGTTACAGCTTTTTTCCAAATCCCTAGCTGAAAGGATCACCTTCCTTTCAACCTCTATAGCACTATTTTCAGTATTCGTCTTGAAGTCTTAATATTGTGCTTTATAGAAGATGACTATCTAGGCCTCTCTCATCTCCTTGACCTACTTGGCTAAGTGCTCTTTGAAAGTTGAATTAATATCCAATTCATTTTTTCATCCCTGCACCCTCTTGTACAAAGTAGGGGCTTAAATTATTTCATAAAACAAATGACTTTTCTTTGAGAAACTTTACCCAACTTGCGATTAGAAGAGTTTTAAATAACAGATGAGAGTTTAAGTCAGACATCTAATTTGTCTTAAGCCAAAAACATTACCACCAAGGTCTTGGAAGTCTGATGATCATAATAACATTTTAAATGCAAAAGATCTAATGAACCATCAAGTTTTTGGAAAAGATTTGGTCATAATCGTTATTACTTTCCATGAGAGATTTAGTTTTTGTTAGCAAAGAATTTAAATTTGGATGATGAACATTTTAAGACAGTTAAACATTTTAAGCTAGATAAATGAAATAGGTCATAATATTTAGATTTGATTTTAAAATTATTTATAACACCCTTGGTTAATGGCTATTTTGCTTCTATAAACTCTATAGTTGCTATTAGTTTGAAGCTTCAAAACAAAACAAAACGTAACACATTTTGAACCGCTAAGGCAGGGGTGGGAAACCTTTTTTTCTGCCACTTGGATATTTATAACATCATTTTCGGGCCATACAAAATCACCAACTTAAGCCCTGCCCTGTTTTTCCCAGTGGTTAGAGCATTGGCCTGTGGACTAAAGGGTCGTGGGTTCGATTCTGGTCAAGGACACATGCCTTGGTTGCAGGCTCCATCCCCAGCCCTCCCCTGGTCGGGGCCTATGCAGGAGGCAACTAATCGATCTTTTCCTTTCTCTCTCTCTCTCTCTCTCCCTCCCACTCTCTCTAAAAATCAATGGAAAAATATATCCTCAGTTAAGGATTAACAAAAAAAAATTATAAACTTGAAAATTAGCCTGCTATATTTGGTCAAACATTTAATTAACTCAACCCTAATGCCTTGGCAGGGCCAGACCAAATGATTTCTCAGGCCTAGTACAGCCCTGGGTTGACATTCCCCATCCCTGCCTTAAGGCAACAAGTAAGGTCAGGCAGCCCTAGAAGGAGCTGTAAAGCTGTCAGAAGTCAGCTTTTTTTTAGCACTACTAAGCTTATGTAGGATTTTGAGCAAGAGACACTGTCCTTAACCCACAATAGACACATCATTTTAACCAATGGGATAAGCATTTTTATTTCCATCAGTATTGCCTATGAATAGGCCTTATTTAAATGTGAAACATAAGGAAACCTAAAACTTTAGAGCTTTGCTCCCTTCTATGTCAATAGTGCTCACATGCTCAAATATGCATTGCTATGTTATTTTAATGACTTCCTTGCTCTTAATACTTTGAAAATATCTCAGCAATAACTTAGATTAAACATTTGCAACCAATCTTCATGCCCACAACACATTTGGCTTTTATATGAATATTAAGGTTCCTAGTAGCTGACAGTCTTTAATGAACAAAGATTTTTTTTTTTAATTTAGTCTTCTTGGAAGAAGCAGAATAAATTTAGTATAGAACTTTTCTTGACATTCAAAAGTTACAAAACAAATTGATGTATTGGGTGTGTTCTAAGTGACATCACATTACATTTCTAAGAATCCAGAAAATCATCTTAACATGCAAATCTAAAACATACTTCTAGAGGTACAGGTGATGCGTCCACTGCCTTCTCCCAGACAAGTACAATCCACCATCATCCAGCCTTGATAGGGCTTTTCCCAGGTTTCCCCAACAACATAGGAAGTCCCAGCAGCGTGGTCAAAACATTTCTCAGCTGTAGGAAAATGTGGAGGAAAAAGAGGGGGGAAAAAGCTATTTCAAATTGTGCCATCTCCCCTGTAATTTAAAGTGTATTGTGTAAGCAAAAATCCAGCCACATGTTTTAAGTAGTACTCTGTTCAAAAAGAAAACCATGCCCTGTAACTAAGCACATGGTAACCAAAGCAAAAGAAAGCTCAAGTTGGGCTGGCAGGCAGAAATTCCGTTCCCCAAATAAGTATATGGACTGTATATTTTCAGCTGGTATTATTCTTCTTCACACCAGTATTTTAAGTGAAAAGAATCTATGTATGTACCCAGTCTGTAGGACACTAAACATGCAAAATTCCAATCTAATTATGAATGACCAATTATGAATGCCTAAAAAAATGACAAGAAAGCCTTTGGAATTTGGATTTCTGTAAAAAAAAGAAAACACAACACAAAGGAAAATAAAAGTATCTGAATTAGAGAACAATTGTGAGTAAAACTTATAGACAGAAACTTTCAAGTTTGGGATTGAGACCAAAAGAAACTCAACAATTTTTATTTTGAAAAATAAAATTTACTAAGGTGTGACAGAGCACACACAATTTTATGTTTCAGTCCCGTGGTTCCAATAAAAATGTCAAAAGTATCATTTTTTTCTTTTAAATAACATATCTTGACCAAGGAAAACCCGAGATTAGACATTAGACAAAAGAAACTTCTTCCTAAACCTTTCAACTTTATCTTCTGCTTTTGAAACAAAATTAAGACAAGACTTATATGCAGTGGATATTTTTTTACCTGATTCTTTAAGACTGTGGATTACAAAACATTCCATTATTTACAATAAAGTTCCCATTTCATTATTTTTTTCATTGGAATTCAGATCTCTTGTTCATGTGGAGTTTGGTTCAACCCAACATCTTGACTATGCATTCCCACCCCTCATTTGTCCCTCATAGTCACACACCTATGGGCTTGCAGGTCCATTCTCCTTTCCCGTTACCAAGACACACACACTCTAACATGTAACCACCAGTCTCATGTGGTCTCCTCCAGGTGTCACCAATCTTGTAGGACTGACCCCCTTCGTGGCAGCGGTCTGTTCAAGATAAAAAAAAGAAAATTAAAGAGAGTAGGACAAAAAAAAACATTAAAAAAGAAAAAGAAGTAGTCTCATGTTCTACCCACAGTAGGTACTTAGTATTCAGAGAACAGCTTTCCCATCAGAGACAGGGGAAAAGTTAACAGGTCTGGTGACTTGGGGTCATTCAATCAAATGTTTTGTTTAAGCACAATGGGAAACCACAGAGAAAAATGAATGGCAAAGAAAGAGGTCATAAATCCTGGTTCCCAGAGGGATCGCAGGAAATTGGGTCCTAAAGCAGAAAAGCAAGGCTGGCAGACATGACCTCCATACAGACACAGCAGGCTGAGCCTGAGACTAATTCAATGAAAAGCCATATTGGGTATAGTATTTCAGCTTTCGGGAGTGTGGAGAGTCTGTGTTTTATCCTAGGTTACACATATAATTTTGGCAGAAAGCAAATAGATGTGTGCATATCAAGTGTGAAAAACCAGGTACTTTTCTAGGCTGTTAAACAAGCTGGCACATCTACCCACTAGATTGTAAACACAATGGACCACTGACTCTTATCATTTGTCAATACATTTGGATAAACCCTAACTTAAGTATGGGGAAAGCAGATTGGGCCTATTCACAAGGGACTGTCTTGTTCATTTGGACATAACTTTTTAAAGTGACTTACAGGATGGATTTAAAAAAGCAAAAAAAGCAAATGCTATGTTAATAGAATCCATTTATAACACAGTGAATCATACTGGAAAGACCTCCTGAACTAAAGTACAATTGATGAGAGTCAACCCAGTCCCCAAAGTATCTTGGAAACACTATTAAGCTAATCATTCCACATTGTCCCTGGGAATAGAGAGATCCAATTCCTGGGTATAAACTATTGGTCACAAAGAAACCAGACTGTTTGTATGGGATGTAAGAGGTCTCTGCATTGCAAACAAGAAGAGCAGTCCACACAATGGAAGAAGGTTCACTCTTCATGACCATCTTCCGATCATTGCAGATAATCACATGATCAGTCTGGCTTGAAGACGCCCAGGAATGTAAAATGGGCAACTTCTCTAAGTACGTCTTACTGGAGTGGAACCCAGGAGATCCACTTGGTTACACTGTACACACACACACATACACACACACACACACACACACTTAAAACCACACTGATTCTATCTGTGCTTAGAGACATCTCCCAGAAGCGCAGGAATCAGTTGGGTGACAACATAATAGTACCTGGTCACCTCGAATAAATCCCAAAATTAGGACTATCCAGTCATCAATAACAGAAAGTAACAGTAATGGAGAAATTCATATTTATAGTATTTCAGCATCATCTTACTTGCAATGGTACAGCTTATTCTTCCTCGTCCAGCCCCGATGCAGGTACAGTCCCAGATCATGGAGTCTTTGGGACGCTCATAAGTGTCCCCCACCCGGTACGTGTTCCCAGTGTACTTGTCAAAGCAAGTCTCTTCAGCTGAGGGGAGAAGGAAAGTGCACATGAACCTCACATATGCAAAAGCCTTTATATTCCACTAACCTCATCCAAAGGAGCACTCGCTTTTCCACTCTATGAGCAACACAGTACCACAAAAAGTTTTTAAAGATGGAAGTGGGAGACCTAGAATATCCCTTAGGCTCTCATAAAGCCCTGACTTTTGATCTTTGGCAAGTTCCCCCATTTTCTGTAAATTAATTTCTATTGTAAAGGATTCTCAGGCCCTAGGAGAAAGCCATATGCAGTACTACCTTAGGACAGGCTCGATGGTGAAGGAAGGACTGCAGATTCAGATCTCTGACTCAGAGAGTCCAACCAAGGCCCACATAAAAGCAAACAATTTGAAGAGCCCAACCCCCCACCAGGCACAGTCACTTGTTAATCCTATTTCCACTTTAGCGTCATCTGTGCTGCTCTGTGCAAGTTGCCATCATTTGAGAGCAGCATATCAATGGTCATAAAGAATGAGAACTTTGAAGTGGTTAGTGGTTTTGTGTAAAAAAAAAGTCACTTTACATTATAAAGCCCAAAGTGTTTTCTGACCCATAATCTTATTGTTTAAGATTTAAAATTACTTTCTAATAAATTAAAATTTTTATAAGTGTTTTTGGAGGAAGAATACACAAATCTTTTATTTTCTCATCAAAACCTTTGGGAGAGTAAAACAGAAAGACTTGAGGAATTACTTGGGGATACATTTGTTCTCTTGTTTCAAAGGCAAAAGTAACATGTAAAAAGCAAATATCAGCAGTTATTAAATGTTTTTAAAGAGGAAATGATAGATCATTCTATTGAAAAACTGGCGTACGAATTTTTACTACCAGTGCTGAATTTAATCAACAAGCACCACTTCTCCAAGAAGTTACAAGATACTCCTCACCACTTACCTTCAGGTTTGCTCTCGCAATTAAAGCCCCGGCTCCCTCCATAACAGGTACAAACCAAGGTATTGCCCAGGTATGTGCGTTCCCATTGTTGGTTTATCTGATAGTGATTCCCATTATCAAAACAACCAGCTGTAAATGAAGAAAAAAGTTGTTACATTTGCATCCCCCCTTTTTCCAGGTTAGGGAATTTTTTTGCACAATTAAATTGATAAGCCTAAGCAACAAACATAGAAAAATAAGTTAATCTTCAGAGCTCACGGAGAATGAAAAGCAATATTGCACTAAAATGTAGAGGTAGAAACTAGCTATCTAAAGATTCAACCAGTTTGTACACGTAGATATTTAGGTATTCCTTCCCCTCCCCTCCCCTCCCCCCACTTTCTTTTAACTTAGCTAAATGTTATACAATGATGTCATTTCCATCTGGCCAGGGGTCGACATCAAGGAAGAAGAAACATTTTAAAACGCAGATAATTACAACTGCATTTTAAAATATGCAAGGAACTTCCATGATCTTCTTGGGTAGTAAGTCAAGAGGACAGTTTTAAGCAGTTTCCTGTAGCCGATGCCAAAGGAGGGTGTGTCTTTGAAAAACTCGAGTAGGAATTCTGATCTCTGTTCTTGGAGTAGTGTCCTGAGGGGCCCCTCGGCAATGCAAACTAAATTACCTCACATTCAGATTTAGTGAGGAACACAGCTATGTAGCTACCTTCTTCCCACCCATGTTGAACATATTTAACCAGTTATTCAGTAACGCAGAAAACAAGAAAGACCACACTAAGCCCAAAAGAACCTGTAAAGGCTTCCATTATTTTTCTCTTTAAAGGTAAGTTTTGATGCATTCACAGGAAAACGACCTGAACGTGTAGAGCTGATAAGAGCACAGGAGCCCCTGTCCTCCAATGTATTATCCTAGGCCCGCAGACCCCGCCTGCTCAAACCGTTGCCTCCTGCGTCCACAGTGGTTTCCCATCAAGGGGAGCACACTCTCCATGCGCGCGCGCGCGCGGAAAACTTCATCCCCAACTTTAGTTGGTTTTATGGTCCCATCCCTGCGCCAGCCGGTTTCAGCCCGCAGTCCATACTCACGCTTGTTTTGGCTGACAGCCACCGGGGACGGGGGCAGAATCATTTGCTGAGTCTGCCTCTTGCCCCTCCAGGTTCCGGCGGAGGGCACCGCCATCCCCAGGGACACGGCGGCCAGAAGCAGCAGCCCGGGTCCCGGACCCCTGAGCATCTTGAGACGGTGCGGGGAGAGGCCCTCTCCACGAGGCAATTGCCACCGAGTTCAGTTCTCTTAGAAACCTACGGGGGGATCCCTTCCAGGGCCCCCAGGGGGGGTGATGCCTTAAGGCAGGTAAGGGTCAGAGGATGGGGAAGGGGACGGGTAGAGGGACAGAGGGGAAGGAAAGGATGGAGAGAACTTGTGGCTGCGGGTCCCGACTCGCGCTTGGGGCTCCCTTTCCTGCCCTGGTACGGAGCTGCCGGCGCGAGCGGCCGAGCCTGGACGGCCGGGGGTTTATATGGGACCGTCCCCTCCCGCCCCCCGCGAGGCCCCGGGCGTCGGGGAGGAGGGGCCCGTCCGGCTCCCCCCGCCCCTCCCGCGGCCGCTGCCGCCGCCGACCGCGCGCCCATTGGCCGGGGCTCCGGGTGACGTCAGGGGGACTGTGGGTTCGCCGCGAACAAAAGAGATGCTGATCCTCCGCCAGGATTGGGGCTAGAGAACTTTTTTCGGTTTCCTTTGCGGTCGTCCAACTTTTTGGGGGCCGAGGGGGAGGGATGGGAAGCGACTGGGAAAGGGTAGACGGGAGGAAAGGGAGGGGCTGGAGTTCAGTGAAGCGGAGGGGTTGCAAGTCCTCCTCCCTCCCCCCCTCCGCTTCCCTTTTCTTTCTTATTAGGGTGGGTTGGTGAGGACATTTCGTCTTCTCTTAAAAAAAAAAAAAAAAAGTCTGTTCACTGGAGTATATTCTGGGGGGAGGACAAAACCACGAAGTGGCCACCACCTTGCAGCTGTAGGAAAGTAGCCTTCGCAGTCCCAGGGCGGGGCTGGCTTTCCTCCTGTTCCCTTTCTTCGGTTTAATTTAATGTGCACCGATTTGGGATTCCCTAGAGTTCGCCTTCAGAGCTTCCTGTGCAAGCCCTCTCCTCGCAAGCGCTGTACCAGCCCGGTTCTGAGGAGGTGCTGGCCGGGGAGCATCCATCCTTTCAGGAGCTTCCCTGAGGACCTGGAGTTCCGCGGGGCGCTGGGCGGGTCTGGGGGCACTTCAGGGACCCAGGTTTCTTTGGAAAGGACAAAGCAGCAGTTTGCTCGGAAAAAAAAAATGCAGGAAGAAGTTTTGGGTTTGGGGTTTTGTTTTCAACCCCCTCCCCCCTCCCCCCCTCCCTTCTTCACCCCTCCCCCATGGGGTCTGTTTCCTCTGAAAGTGCAAGCAGCCATGGTCGACCTGAAACCTGGGAAATTGGACCGGCTCAGGAGCAAGACCATGTCTTTGCTCATGTTCTCCATGCCCGTCACACACAAAGCAGAGATCTTGTATGAATCACGGAAAGCTAAGAAAAGACCATTTACGGCCTTGCCTTCCTACAGTTTCTTCCTTGCTGTAATTTGGCATTTTCTTGTTTATAGCCATCAGTTAAGTCACAGGATTCCCCTCCCCCAGCTAGCCCCGCCGCCAGATTTTTTAAATTTCAGTTATTATCTACTCCAAGAATGTGGAAGGTTCCCATTTAAGATCTCCC
The DNA here is from genome assembly GCF_028538775.1 of Myotis yumanensis. NCBI lineage: Eukaryota > Metazoa > Chordata > Mammalia > Chiroptera > Vespertilionidae > Myotis > Myotis yumanensis. Next base: position 19,316,993 of record NW_027223759.1, read on the forward strand.
GGGGCTGGCTTTCCCTCTAAACTCGGAGGCTGGACACGGACTGGCATTGAGCAACTCCTCAAATCAGTCCTTTTTCAGACAGACACAAATCACACTTGCTTTTTAAATTTTTCAAAAAGGCGGAGTCCACGACCTTCTTCAGTAAATCCTGAGAGACCCAAACTCAAATCGTTGCCTTCCAGTTTTGTTAGTAGTGCGGACTTCTCGTTTGCTTTGAAAACCTATGAAAGCTACTAACAATATGTTTATTTCTATAAGGGCTTGTTTTTCCCAAAAGTTCCATCTTCGGTAACTGCCGTGGGGTAATTCCAACTCCATGGTCTATAAAATACCTAACACATCAAAGACGCAAAACTAACATTTGTTTTATTAATGCAGGGAATTCAAAATAAAACAGCAAATAGCAGTTTCCTACAAGAGGTGTAAAATAACTTCCTGTGGAGTCCTGTCTAGGTTCAAGGTTTTTTAAAAATTTCTCATCATCACTTAACAGAACAGTTTTCTCTTTCAAATATAAAAAGCCTCTTGTAAATTCTTAATAAATGTCTGGGAAGCCAATGTTCCTTCCAGAGGTAAGAATACCTGGAAATCAGATGTCAGCAAGATAGACTTGGGGCTAACACACACAGGTTTCTTAATACACATCGATTCTGGAGGAAGGAAATAAGTGCTTAGAAAAGTATGTTGTCAACCAAAAACATGAGAGTTTGGTATATTTACTGTACTCAAAATACATTAGAATAATATACACATGCGAACTGGGAAGGAAAAAAAGCCCACCTCACCTTTCAGAAGAAATGTTTATATTTCAACCCCATTGAAATATAATTTGTTTAAGGAAACGGTATATATGTCTAATGTCTCCTAAGCAAAAACTTAATGATATTTAACTCAATTTTATAGGAATGCTTGGGAGTTTACTCTTTTACTTGAAAGTTTTTGTTTTGTTTAAACTTAGGACATAGAAACATATTCTTGGTTAAGTTAACAAGGCTTGAGACCAATATTCTTTCATTATCAAAATCCCTTATAACTATGTAAGTCCATTCACTCTAACTAGAGAGATAATTAAAACTTAAAGGCCACACTTTGTTCTAACTCAGCAGACTTGCCTAGTGTCCAAGATTCCCTTGTATTTCCTTTAAAATCTTGAAGACTATTTTGACGGAGTAGGTTCTTTAGTAAACAGTATGCTTCTGCTTGTATGAAACATCCTTAGACTTCTTTTTCCTATCTTGAAGGGACAGGGGAATATAACCAAACAGAAAGATTCATAGATGCCTGGGGCTAGGACTGGGAACAGGAATTAATTGTAAATGGACACTAGGAATCTTACTGGGGTGATGGAAATAAATATTCTAAAACTAGATTGTGGTGGTGGCTGCACAACTTGGTAGTCATGAAAAATCATTGAGTAGTACACTTAATGGTGTGTAAATTATACCTCCATAATGTTTTTAAATAATTGATTTAAAAGTAGTATTTCTTTATCCTTTTTTACTTATACTGTCTCCTGAATTTGTTCAAGATCACACTTCCAGGTGGCAGCAGCACATACAAGGTGTCCTAATTTCTTAACTTTTCTAAGAGGAAGTTTGCCTTTAATACAGTAGTGGATTGTTTCCTCCGCGCCAGTACCTCCTTACGAAACCTAGTACTGGTGTGATGGCACGTATGTGGTAGAGACAGAACAAATGTTCATTTAAGACTGTGTGTTGTTTCTTCTTGAAATTGCCATGGCGATAGAATTTTCCCAGAATTTAAGTCAACTTAAATTTTCAGTAGCAAAAAAGAGCACATGTATCTGGGGGCGGGGCAGGGGGAGTATTATTTGGATGTTTTCTTATTGGAGAAAGTTAGTGAGGAGCATGAGCAATTATGGAAATCTGAATTGAACTTACTTCATTTGAATTGAAGATTATGTTTAAGCATAAAAAGAATTGATCAGATCTAGCCAATTTTGAAGGATTCGAATTAAAACAATGTAAGGGATAAGTTTTAAAAGGCAATTATTTCCATCTTAAAAAAGGGGTTTTCTTTTAGAATAATTAAACACATTATAGACAATACTCCTTCCAGCCAAATCCCTTGCCTATTGAAAAAAAATTATTTCTGATAAAGAAATAATTTCTTGACACCATGGGTTACATTTTGAGGTAAGTGGGCTTTTTTTTTTTTTTTCTTTCTGGAAACCTTTGGTTTTTATCTTGTTCTTAATCTCTTTTAGTCCTGTTACGGAGGCCAATGACTAGGTGACCTTTAGAACTTTCTGACTTAAGAACCTGGAGTATCTTTTTTCTAATTCATGGGCTCCTATGTGTAGATTGGATAGAGATACATTACAATAGTTGTATTTCTTATCTTGATTTCTTTTTTTTTTTTTTTTTGGCATGAACTCCTTCCCGTCTTCTTCCCTTGAAAACAGCCAAGCTTGCAAAACTGATACTGATTAAGCACAGGTGCAAGAATGAAAAATAAAGGCCTCATGGGCAGCCCCATGGGTAGAATGTCTGAGCAGTTTGTCTAGACCTGCCGCCATGGAGAAAATACTTGATAAGGGCTTTAAATTATGCCTTGAACGCCAGCCAGTTTTTTACTTAATAAGCATTTTGTTTATATTTTAAGTTACTTTATTATTTAAGCAGCACTTTAAAAAGTCTTAATCTATGCCCTTTGATTCTTAGCAGGAGGTCTCCTTTCTCATTAAAGGATAGTAACTCCCAAAAGGTTTTGCAAAGGAGTCTAATTCATCCAGTAAAATGGAACTAACTACTGTGTAGCTGGAACACAACCACAATTATGTTAGAACATTTCAGCTTTCTAAAGTAGGTAGCGGTTTCTTAGATATATTTTATTTTTCAATGTTGGTGCGCCTTTTTCCAATTTTGCTTTATTTTATGTTGGTAGCTTTAAAGGTTTGTTTTGAAAGGTTACATTAAAAAATACTTAGCCCAGCCAGAGTGGCTCAGTGCTTGAGCGTCAACCTATGAACCAGGAGGTCACAGTTCGATTCCCCATCAAGGCTCATGTCCTGGTGGTGAGCGCAATCCCCAGGAGAGGATGTGCAGGAGGCAGCCGATCAGTGATTCTCTCTCATCATTGATGTTTCCATCTCTCTCCCTCTCCCTTCCTCTCTCAAATCAATAAAAATATATTTTAAAAGAAAACACTTAAACGATTCCCTACCAGTATTTAAATTGTTTTCTATCCCTTTGCAGCTAATCATGAAGGTTGTGTCAAATGCTTTGAAATGGTAACCTTTTATGTTTTATCATAAATAAACTTTTACTCTGACAATAGACTACTGTGATATGGGTGGTCAACAGACACCTTTTCTATTGACTCTGTTGATCATTTAGTTATAATAAATCAAAGATAAATTCACCTGAATTATAAAATTAAAGTATAAATATAATTATCATTAAATTAATGCTGAACCCTTTTCCAGATAAAATTCGTATGTTTTTTCATTAGGTATGAAAATCTGACTGAGATGAAATGGACATTTAAAATCATTTCATTTTAAACATGAAAAACTAAGGCAAGCTGAAGTGAGTGCACAAGGTCATAAAGATTTCAGTTACTGAAGAAAAAGATATTTAAATAGCTAGATTATATTAAGTGCTTACTCTGAGCCAGACATGGTACTAAATGCTTTATATGCATTTTTCTTTTTTTTTTATTCAACTGTGGTAGGCAGTTAGACAGACATGAGCAGAGCAAGGATGATGGGCCAGGTACAGAAGATCACCAGGGAAGAAAGCCCTGGTGCCTAGCAAAGGACAATTGTAGGGTGGGACCTCGCCCCCAGGGTGACCTTTCCTCTCCTAGCCTACTGCTGATCATGTAGGTTGGACCCCCGGACCTTCCCTCCCTAGAGATAACATCTAGGCCTCAGCTGTACCTCAGCTCTTGGCCCAGAAAAGCAGTAAATCCAGACAAACAACACCAGGATTAGCTGCATTGGATGATGACCCCCTGCCTGGTGCTCACCAGTCAATCAGTGGAGACCTAGACCCTGAAAGGACCTAGAGCTGCTGAATATTCTACTGAGATCTTCCCTGGGAAGATTGATTTTCCAAATAAATGTTCTCTTATAGTTTGAGTCTTGGTTCTGAATTCTTTCCTAGCCAGAACTCAAGTACCGAGGTTGTTGAACCCAGGTCTGGTCTGACCTCACCTGTCTAACCTGAGACCCTTCCTGCTGCCCACAACATTATGGTGCCATGACTCAGATTGTGACTTGCATTGTGTGGCAGGATTCCAGAGACGCCCACCCAGGACTGCTTTGCAGACCCAGCCCAGTGCTAGGTACCAGCAGGGACCCATTGTACCCCTATCATCTCGTTTTGCATCAGGTGGACTTGGGTGAGTTTCTTGGAATTCCAGACCTCTTTGTTTTAAGATAAGAGGCTGACTTTCTTTTAGCTGTTTTTTTAAATCCTTGAGTTTTTGTAATCATAGAGGTAGAAGTAATTCATAGAATAAATGGGCTGAAAAAACAAGTTATAGAGGCAATGGAAGGGCCCTAGGAGCTTGGGAGTGAGTAAGGTAGTGGTAATGTACCTGGGAAGAGGGGAAGGGGAAGGGGAAGGGAAAAAGAAAAGCTTGAGTGTGCTCCCCGGAGGGAGGACACACTGGGTCTCAGCAACGAAAATAATTTTATGGTTGGGGGTCACCACAACATGAGGAACTGTATTAAAGGGTCATGGCATTAGGAAGGTTGAGAACCACTGCTCTAAGGGAAGTGCTATCATTTGTTCGCTCTTACAGATGAGGATGTTTTATTTATCATTATTTTTTAAAATTTTTATTGATTTCAGAGAGGAAGGGAGAGGAGAGAGAAATAGAAACATCAGTGATGAGAGAGAATCATTGATCAGCTGCCTCCTGCACACCCTCTACTGGAATCAAACCCGGGACCCTTCAGTCCACAGGCTGACACTCTATCCTCTAAGCCAAACTGGCTAGGGCTGTCCTAAGGGTTTTAAGGGTGGAGATTTTAAGGTAGGTCTCAGGGGAAGATCTCAGTAGATATTCAGCAGCTTTCTAGGTGTGTCCTTTCAGGGTCTAGGTCCCCACTGATAGATTGGTGAGCACCAAGGCAGGGAGTCATCATCCAATGCAGCTAATCCTCAGGTCAGCCTTGGTGTTGTTTGTCTGGATTTGCTGCTTTTCTGGGCCAAGAACTCAGGTACAACTGAGGCCTAGAAGTTATCTCTAGGGAGGAAAAGGCAGGGGGTCCAAACTGCATGATCAGTAGTAGGCTAGGGGAGGGAAGGTCACCTTGGGGGCGAGGTCTCACCCTACAATTGTCCTTTGCTAGGCACCCAGGGCTTCTGCCCCGGTGACCTTCTGTACCTGGCCCATTGTCCTTGCTCTGCTCATGTCTTTCTAACTGCCTATGACACAACCATCAACAACCCTCTAAGACAGTGGTTCTCAACCTGTGGGTTGAGACCCCTTTGGGAGTCGAACGACTTTCACAGGGGTCACCTAAGACTGTTGGAAAACACATATTAAATAAATAATTACATATTGTTTTTGTGATTAATCACTATGTTTTAATTATGTTCAATTTGTAACAATGAAAATACATCCTGCATATCAGATATTTACATTGCGATTCATAATAGTAGCAAAATTACAGTTATGAAGTAGCAACGAAAATAATTTTATGGTTGGGGGTCACCACAACATGAGGAACTGTATTAAAGTGTCATGGCATTAGGAAGGTTGAGAACCACTGCTCTAAGGAAAGTGCTATCATTTGTTCGCTCTTACAGATGAGGATACAAAGCTGACAAAACTAACTGGAATGGTGTTTTCTGAGCCATCAGCTTTATAGAAATTGTGGTGTCACTTAATGATCTCCATCTGGAACAAGAGTATGGGCAAAGCAAGTGGCTAAAGGATTTTGTGGATGACTTCTTGGACATGCGGCTAATTTATTCAGAAGATGTCAAAGAACCTTACTAACTGATATGCTATCAGTTTCACCTGTGATATGCAGGGCAATTCTTTTGTAGAGCAATTTCTTTCAAACAGTCTGGCTGTATTTTGGCATCTTGAGTCAGATGTGGAAGATTGTTACTTCTGACTCTGCTGGACCACAAGCTTGGTGGGCAGAGTCTAAGTCAGGGGACCTCAAACTTTTTAAACAGGGGGCCAGTTCACTGTCCCTCAGACCGTTGGAGGGCCAGACTATATTTTTTAAAAAAACTATGAACAAATTCCTATGCACACTGGACATATCTTATTTTGAAGTAAAAAAACAAAACGGGAACAAATACAATATTTGTATTTGCATGTGGCCCGCGGGCCGTTGTTTGAGGACCCCTGGTCTAAGTCTTGTGTATTCTGTATGCTCAGCACTGGGCACAATGAATGAAAGGATGGAATGGCAGAAGAGAAATACTTGCACATTCACATTTAGTGATTATTTATCCAGCCAGGCACATTACTGAGTGCTCTGCAAATGTTATTTTAGTTTATTTTCAAAGTAACTGCCAGAAATAGATATTAATAGCCCCATTTATTCTCTGAGGGTCAGAGTTTAAAAATGGTTCATAAGTTTATGCAGTGAGAGAGGGACAAAGCTGGTATTTAAATCAAGGTCTTCCTGACACAAAATGCATGTTTTTCACCATGACATGCAAGGCTTCCTAAAGAGATTTCCCCCCATATAAGTTCTAAGAAATTGGGAAAAAATAGCTGGTAGTTATTTTCTTTGTTTTCCTGACCTTCATGCTCTGCCCTTCACTGCCTTGCTCTACTCTAGGGTTGAACCTTTGAACTGTTCAGCATGCTCCTCTGCATGCTGGAGGCAGAAGGACAAAGAGGTCTTCTGAAGTCTTCTTCTGGCTTCAGGTCCACAGTTCGGTGGCAGCTGTCTCCCTCTAGAACAAGCATGTCAAACTCAAAGGCTAACACGGGCCAAATAAACGAGGCATGTGGCCCTCGGGCCGCGAGTTTGACATGCTTGCTCTAGAACATACATTCTCCAAGGGGAGCAATATTGACCCCTAAAGGGGTGAAAATTAGTTCTTTCCCAGGAGATATGGTACTAAGAACAATAAACAAACAAGAAACTCAACCCTACAGTCTTACTCCTTAGTTGTTAATGATCTCATTAGGTAGAGTTTAAATTAGATTTGATTTTGGGGGTGTATAGGGTGGGAATAATGACTGAGAAGAAATGGGGAGGAGCCCTGCTCTGTGCCAGGCTACTGTCTGAGGCTCCAGCTCGCACTAGCTCCCTTCCTTCCAAGTGACAGTGATGATGACCTGCAGCCTAGTGGAGAGAAATCTTCCCCCCTACTGGTCTCTGGAGCTCAGTAGTCCTTTATCCTGTGGCTGTGCCCACACCACTTTAACAGTGTCTTCACCAAAGTCTTTTCATAGAAATAATTTGAATTCTATTTCTTGCTGTAACCCTGACAATCTAACCATGCCAGTCTAACGTATGAACAGTTCACATAAAGCTATCCTTTGCGTTGTAAATTGCAGCAAAATTGATTTAGGACATATGAATTCTTTTCCAAACTTAGCAACTGATATTATTTGGTGATTTCTCCTTGCATTGCACATGTCTTGAATGGTCACACTATTAGGAACACACTATCTGAAATGCTTTGAAACTCCTAGTGTTCTGTTGATTTTTCCATTTGCTTTATTCATTATTTGAAAACTATAGAATCCACTTATTTGGGGATTAATCTAGAAATTAAAAGCAATTATTAGCTATGTGTGATCAGTAATTTTTTTACATCTTGAAGATGCTTGATACTTTGTTTTAATCCTCACCCAAGGATATAAGGGAGAGAGGAAAAGAGAGGGGAAGAGAGAAAAAGAAAAGCATTGATTGGTTGCCTCTCCCAGAGCCCTGAGCAGGTATCGAACCCACAACCTGGTATGTACCCTGACCAGGAATTGAACCTGTGACCTTTTGGCACACCAGAGGATGCTCCAACCAACTTAGCCACACCAGTCAGGCAAAGATGCTTGATACTTTATTCTCTATTTTTTTTTTTACAGCAAATTGGTCACATTTTTGTCAGTTTATACAAAATTCTTGAAAGATTCCTGATACTTTACCAACTTACACATTCAATTAATTTTTCCACTTTCTTTGCTCAATTAAATTTTGAAGCAAAATAATATGAATATTTATAAATTCAAATTATAAACCCATTTCATTTAAAAGAGCAATAATAAGCAAATATAATATGGAATTATAATTAGAACATCAAGTTTGTTGTGATATTTTTTTAACATCTCTGAAGAACTAAGTATAAGCCACAAGAATAAAGAGAATAAGAAAGAGCAAAGACAGCAAATAGGAGATATCAACAAAATTTTTGGAAGAAGAAAAGGAGACAGAGAAATGAGAACTGAGGTCACGGAATAAACCAATGAGAAGCAAGTTGATTTACATTCAAGAAACCTTGAAAAGCTCAATAATCTGAGGTACAAGGTATCTCTGAAGGAGGGAGGAAAAGTGGGGCTGAGACGTGTCTGGAAGTTTCTATATAAGGAACAAGTAGACACCCTCTTTAATCTCTCTCCTGTTCCACCAAGCCAAGGACTGACCAACCTTCCCTCACCTCGACCAGGCAGGAACCCGGAAAAAGTCTCACCATGGTGGTGGTGATACTGTTGTAATAACCTAGTTATTATTTAACAGGAAAGGAGTGAAAGGGAAGACCAGATAGACGCCTGCCCAGTAAGATCTGAATGACATGGGACAGTATTTGCCCATCAATAAAATCTGGGAGTGACTCACTAGCCAGGATGAGCATGGCCACCGCAAGCATGGGAAACCTAAATACATAAACTTCCAAACAAAGAAAGTGTGCTCTCTCCTCCACTTGGGACTCCTGCTGCAGGCGGCTGCTCTCCCCTCTGCCCTCATGGTGCAGGGCCCTGTTGGATTCTACATATGGACTGACGGACTTTAATCTGCCCTAAATGCTGAACTATGCCCCACTGCAACATGAATGGAAATTCTGGACGCCGGCCCTGTTTCTGACTCTGCTGAACTCTTAGTTGCCCCTCCTCCAGGGCTGGCGAAGGGGCAGGGGACATTGGAACCCGAGAAATGTAACTTTACACAAGTAAAGCCTTATTCCACATTCCATCCTCCTCTGAGGGCTTCTAAAAATGTTTCTTTTAGCAGCACCCCAAGAACCTCACTCTCCCCAAAGACAGGGGAGTTTCATCCACCGGCATCAGAGGGAAGGGTGAAGCAGTGCCCAAAACAGGAGGACAGGGTGACATTCTCCATATTTACTCTCCATGTGGCAGACTGGACAGTTTCTCCCTGGACTTCATTTCTTTGGAGATAATGATCTGTAGGTCAAATAAAACAGATGGCTTCCAACCCAATCTCCTACAGCGATACCAGTCAGTCTATAAGCTCGTCCATGTGGACAGTTTCCAATCAGATCTTTAGTGCCTTTATTCTAACCCTGAATAGGCAGCCCAGGGTCAGCAAACATTTGAGGACAGTTTCTAATATGAAGAAAGATCAAAATGGATTTACAGAAGACAAAACAAAAAGATCTGAATAAGAGATAATGCAGCCTGGCCAGTGTGGCTCAGTGGCTGAATGTGGACACATGAACCAGGAGGTTATGGTTCAATTCCTGGTGGTCAGGGTAAGTACCTGGCTGCAGGCCTCATTCCCAGTAGGGGGCACACAGGGGGCAGCCAATCAATGAGATCAATGATTCTCTCTCATCATTGACGTTTCTATCTCTCCTTCTCCCTCTCCCTGAAATCAATAAAAACATATTTTAAAAAAGAAAAAAGAAAATGAGAAACAAAACATTAAAACCCCAAATCAGTGACTGAAGAGAGAAAATATATCATATGAATAAAAAAAGTAGTAATCTACATATGTACACGCATTCAAAGGGTAAGAAATAACTATCAGAAATGTAAAGAATAGGGTAGCATAAACTCTGATTATTGATTTTATTTAAAATTATAGTGGAATTGAGAAGAGAGAAAGGGGAGTTTTTAGGGTATAGGTAAGGTGATGGTGGAAAGAAAGATGTGGAGGAACAGAATGAGAACAGTTGTTTGTCATAAATCTTGTAGTACTATTTATCTTTTAATAAGATAAAATAAAAATTGTTTAAAAGAGAAAGTAAAAATAATTAAAAACTAAAATAAAATTATAAAAAAGCAAAATAATAAGAAAAAATAACTACCAAGATATTTGATTTAAACAGAAGCTTCCTAATTATTTTAATACTGGAGACAGATTTTGTAGTTTCTTGTATTTCAGTAATTTTCTGAGTTGGAAGGATAACAAGAGGCCAGGACAAGTGAGAGAATTCTACTACCCAAATCCCATTAGCAGTCTTTGCCGAACAAGAATTATTTCAGCTCTTTGGGAAAGGAAGAAAAAAGCTCGTTCCTAGATCCCAGATATCTCAATGTGTTCTGACCAAGGGGACATTTGAGAATGAAGAAATTGTAGACATTAAGTCAGAAATCAGAAGAGAGGACTCCTGAATATTTCCAGAACATGCTCCTGATCTAATGTATATCTATTAAAAATATTCAAAATTATACTATAGCTGTATTTAATTAAATAGAAATTAATGAACACTAAAAACAAAATGCACATGCTTTTTTTAAAATGCAAAAATCCCAAATTTCTCTGTGTGTGTTTTGTTAAAGACACCTGACTTAACCCAGAGATTGGCAAACCTGGGGGTCAAATCTAGCCCACTTTTTGTTTTTATGAGGCTATGAGCTAAGAATGGTTTTTAAATTATAAAATGGTGAAGAAAATCAAAAGAATAATCTTCCAAATATATAAAAAGCTAATATGCTAAGTGTCCGACCATCTGACTGGGCACTATAACATGCACTGACCACCAGGGGGCAGATGCTCAATGCAGGAGCTGCCGAGCTGTAGTGACTTGGCAGAGGCAGTTCTTGGGTGATGCACCCTGAAACCAGAGCAGAGGGAGCCCAATTCCTCGTGGGGCGGCGCGATTTCACCTTCGGCCATGGGTTATGTTGTTGCTGAGGCACTGTTGGCCCTGAATCTGGTTTACTGCACACTTGCATTTGCCTTCCACACTCTATATGACAGCAACTTTGCAGAGTGGCCTCTCACACTCCGGAACCCCTTTGGGGATGTCGCAGAGCTGGTTTTGGTCCAATCCCCGCAGGCCAGGCCAAGGGACCCCACTTGCTGGAGGTACCCCACTCACTCCGCAGATGCCGGCGAGGGACCGTGGGAGGTTGGCTCCAGGGCATGTTCGGCCCATCTCGCCCAGTCCCGCCCTGATGGCCACCTTCTAATTAATTTCCTTTCAATGTGCATGAATCTGTGCACCAGGTCACTAGTATTTTATAACATGAGAAAATCATATGAAATTCAAATTTCAGTGTTCATGACTGAAGGTTTATTGGAACACCACCATGCCCATTTTTTAAAGATTGTCTATGGCTGCTTCTGTGCTACAATGGCAGAGTTTTATAGTGACAGAGACCCAGTGGACCACAAAACTGAAAATATTTATCATTTGTCCCTGTAGGAAAAAGTTTGCTGACCCCTGGAGACCATCTGAGTGAAGTATCTTTTCAGATTATTATAATATTAGAGGCCCAGTGCACGGATTTATGCACCAGTGGGGTTCCTCAGCCTGGCCTGCAGGGATTGGGCCAAAACCGGCTCTCTGACATTCCCTAAGGGGTCCCGGATTGCGAGAGGGCACAGGCTAGGTCAAGGGACCCCACTGGTGCACCATCAGGGCTGGGAAGGGATCGCAGAAGGGCTCCAGGGTGTGTCTGGCCCATTTCAATAAGCCGGACCCCAGTAGCAAGCTAACATACTGGTCCGAGCATCTGCCCCCTGGTGGTCAGTGCGCATCACAGCGACTGGTTGAATGAATGGTCAGACACTTAGCATATTAGGCTTTTATTATATAGGATTTCCCCTAATCCTATATAGTTGAGACTATATAGTTGTCTTTCTCACACCCAATTAAAAAGCAATATTTTAAGTGTCTCAACTTTGTCTTTCCAAAGTAATTTAAATTAGTTTTCTTATAAAATGTTCTATTTCCAAAGCTCAAAAAATATATTTAGCTAAATTTCATGATTATAAAAACAAATACATCTGGAATAAACACCATAGTATCCAATAACTGGTAAACATAGAACTCAACTGATAGGAGCAGAAGAGCACTGGCATGTTGGGAGGGACCATGGGCCGTGAGCACAGCATGACCAACATGCTTTGGGTATCACTAACATGTTGTATGGAGAGAAAGCAGAGCATAGGTTAATGTGGTGAGTGGGTTGAGGGGAAGATGTTTACAAGAGTTCACATTGAAATTATAGTCTGATGTGTCAGCTGTTTGGTTTTCTCTTCCAAACTAAAGTATAAACCCCCTAAGGGCAGGGATCATCCTTACATTTCTTTTGAATCTTTCTTCCAAGCTTGGAACACTGAGTTAAGCACATGAAGGGATGTTCAATCAATACCTGTTGGAGGCCCTAGCTGGTTGCTCAATGGTTAAAGCATCAGCCCATGGACTCTATCTTCCCTCCTACCTTCCACTCTCTCTGAAAATCAATGGATAAAATATCCTCAGGTGAGGATTAACAACAACAAAAAACAACAAACAAAACCTATTGGAGGTTAGATGATGAAGCTTCCACCAGCTAGAGGTGACCGTTCCTGGGGTCTGTCAGTTCTCATAGCCACATAGAAACATTTGCTCAAGCACTGATTTTTAGACCCACAATTTGTTTTGATTTGTGATGCTGTAATCTTTTTTGCCATTCTCCCAAGTGACACATCAGCTTTCATGATTTATTTCTCTGCTTTCTCATCTAACGTTTCAATATTGGACTTTTGCTTAAGCAGCAAAATTCAAAGAAAATGCTCCCAGAATTGCTGATGTGAAAGAAGACCATAAGGTTTAAATGACCTCACGGTGCATAAAACATGAGTGAAAATGGGCACACTAGTTATTGTTCACGACAACGATGAGGATGCTCTTACAAGCTTGCTCAGTTTTGGCAAAATGGAAGAGCTTGCTGCACACTGCCTAAGACTCTAGTTATAAGATGTCATTAATATTGACAACAAAAAAGACCTGTCTGAAAAAGGCCTATTATTATATGTAATTCATGTAATTCTTGTTTTAGCTGTTTTTATTTTTAGCTACTCAGGAATATGATTACGATTCTGTTGTAGCACAGTCTAGTCCAGTGATGGCGAACCTTTTGAGCTCGGTGTGTCAGCATTTTGAAAAACCCTAACTTAACTCTGGTGCCGTGTCACATATAGAAATTTTTTGATATTTGCAACCATAGTAAAACAAAGATTTATATTTTTGATATTTATTTTATATATTTAAATGCCATTTAACAAAGAAAAATCAAACCAAAAACTTGAGTTCGCATGTCACCTCTGACATGCATGTCATAGGTTTGCCATCACTGATCTAGTCTAAGATTCCTTGTTGTTCTAAGAAGAAATGCTTTTGTGTTGAAAATTAACCCAGTCCTATATAATAAAAGCCTAATATGAAAATTGTTCCCTCCACCAGGAGTTCGATAAGAAGTTCGACGAGGGGGCAGGGCTGACTGGCCAACTGCCCTCTGCCCCTCCTCCTGGCCCACCCGCCCCCATTCGGCCCCCTCCACCCAATCAGAAGCAGGCAGGCTGGTCAACCACCCGCGGCCCCTACCCCCACCCGGCCCAATCAGGGAAGGCCAGCCAGATCCCACCCGTGCACGAATTCATGCACCAGGCCTCTAGTATTTTATAACATCTCAGTGTGTAATTCTATCAAGTGCCAAATATGTGTAATCTGTTATAGGAAGCACTGATAGAAAATAGGTTATTAATTTTATTCTTCATTTGTTTTATGATTGCAGGAAAAGTACTTCTTTTTATAACTTAATCACTCTCTTTTGTAAAAATTAAATAAAATTATATCTGCCTACATCATTAATATGTCAAAAGATGCACACAAGTGGTCTACAGTGGCATTATGGCTTTCAGCTTTATGATATTTATCATTAGTATTTTTAATATAATTGGTGCTCAGGTTCCTACTTTGCCAGTACATATCTGTGTGGCCCCCCCTTTTTGAAATATATTTTTATTGATTTCAGAGAGGAAGGGAGAGGGGGAGAAAGATAGAAACATCAATGATGAGAGAGAATCATTAATTGGCTGCCTCCTGCACGTCCCCTACTGGGGATCAAGCCACAACCCGGGCATGTGCCTTTGACTGGAATCGAACCCAGGACCCTTCAGTTTGCAGGCTGATGCTCTATCCACTGAGTCAAACCAGCTAGGGCTCTGTGTGTCCTTGACTATGCTTCAATCTCTCTGTGCCTCAGGTTCTGTACTTGTAAAACGAATGTGTTGATTTAAGTTATTTTTTACTCCGTGAGCTAAAAGATTAGTACACAATTATAAAACAACTCTTGTCAATTACAATTTTTAAAACTTTGCCTTTAAAAATGCCTAAATATAAAATAATGACACATTTACTCTTGCTATGTACTCATGTGCATAATTCATATATATCCAGAATATTGGAATATATATCCTCAACTTGTTTCTGTTCTTAAGAGAAAAGGTAAAGAGCTAAAGCTTTACTCCTAGGAAGAATAAAACCTTTGTTTCTCCCCTCTGTTTAAGTAATCAAAATATATTTGTTATTCTACTTCATGATTTCCCCTTTTTGGGGTCCCTAGAGGTGGGAAGTACAGATGATAAAACAGACTTCTCTTCCCTGCTTGAGGGCTAAATAGATAACTGGTGGGGCTAAGGTGAAGGAAGTGATTCGGCAGAGAGCAAAGTGGGCCTGCTCACTGTACTCAGAGTTAGCGAGGCTTATCTGCCAGTTGCAGGCCCCGCTGGACAGAGTGACCCACACCGCCCATGTGATGGCCCCCACAAGGCCAACTGCATGGAGGAGCAATAAGGATCTCAATGAACAGACTTAACACCTAGGGGAGAGGAAGGGGTGCAGAGTTGATCCAGCTTGTCTGGTTATTCTTCCCAAATTTACAAATTCAGTACGTCACCACTTCTCCAGGGGAGAGAGAAAATGAGAAAAAGGTCCAAGAGCGTTAGAAGGACTGTGCTTTGGGAAAATCATCAGAAACGGGGTAAAAATGTTCCCTTTCAAAATCTACTTGCTATCTCGTCTAGAAATATACCTTTGTGACTTTCTAACTATCTTAGGAAATGCCAACATATGACATGTAGAGCAATTTAGTATAACTTTTCAAGTAGCTTTTTGTTTGTAAGGAAACCACTCGTGGTTCTCCATTTGCAGATGCTGTTTGCAGAGAATTGTATGCATGTGTTGAATATGTATCTTCAAATTTAACTGTGTTAGTATTACTATTGCTTACTTTGACATTTTAGTTTTAACATTTTTATTTGGAGAAATTTAAAAAACAACAACACACTTAACTTCAAAGGAGCTGTAACTAATTTTCAGCATGTGCCCTGACCGGGAATCAAAGGAGGTTGATGCTCAACCACTGAGCTACACCTACCGGGCTACAATCCAAGTTTATGTAAGTGTTTCGGAAGAAATTTCAGAAATGGCTTTGAGTGGATTTGAAGAATGAAATGGTTTCTGAGCTAATATTTAAGACTGTGCCATTTGGAAATTAAAATCCTACTTGTGGGAATTGCTTCCATGGAAATCAATGTCAATGTACAATGTAGAATGTATTTTTTATAGAATAGGTATGTTAGCAGAATTTTTATAGTAACTAGATAAAGACCTGTAATTAAATAATAGCAAGATAAGGACAAAATAGCTGCAATCTTAAGTACAGTTTGAATTTTATGACAATAGATAGAAATTATAGGGTGGTAGATTTTATTTCAACATAAAGATGAACTTTCTAATGGAAAGACTCAAATGGGCTGCCATAGTCAAAGGCTGTACAATCACTTGGTGATAGTTCTTGAAGGACACTCATTCGTGCTTGTATTGCATTAGGTGACTTCCAAGTTCTCTTTCAATTCTAATATTCTATAAGGGCTACTGAAACATGTAATGATGTCAACTCTTTTAAAGTTCTTTTTTCTTCATATTCATTAATAGAACATAATAAACTACCCAGTATTCCTTTGCTTACAATAATAGCAAAGAATCTGGAACATTTGAAACCAGTGAGGGAAGAACAGAACCATTTGAAATTTATTTTTTACAAATTAAGATGTTAAGAACCATCTCAATTTCTAGAGATTAAAAAAGGATCCTTGCTGGTGAGAAGTGCCTTATTCTATTAGCATTCTATTGCTAGTTTTGAAAATAGTTTCTGTGTGTTACTCCTTAATCAATAATGTAAATGACCAAAATTCTGTTGGTAAAATTACTTGGCATATTCTAAAATTTATAAGGGACACTCATGATCAAAGGCTGCCCAAAGAAGAGACAGTAGTAATTTGGAAGCATGTTCCTGAGAATTTGCTAAGTAGATGGATTCCAGTGACATGCCCATAATTTATAAACTAACCACAGCTTCTTGTTGTCTGGATGGCTGGAGCAACATTGATTTACAGTCCTGGAGGCAACAATGGTCCGGACACATGACTAAGTTCTTTATTCCAGCGTACAGTTGGGCTTCACCAAGAACACACTTCCTGATTTGATAATAAATACCACACCCTCAGTGACAACTAGGAGGAGCTGTTTGGTCTTTACTCTGTCTCAAAACCCTCTTCCTGAAGTCAAAACATTGCACCTACTTGAAATGAGTTCACCTATTGTATCTTTTGGTTAACATATGTAAAAGGTAAAAGAAAAATGCGTACATTTTAAGGTATTTGAAGAAAACCCGATTGCTGGATTCTTTATGCCAATGAAGATTCATTCCTCTGCCTTTTTTTTTTTGTTCTCAAATACTTTCATAAGCTGTTTTGAAAGGATGGCTTATTGAATTGTCAGCTCAATCATGAACTCTCAGTCTTGTTTCTGTATATGGGAACTTACTTTCCTCAACTGCTCTTTCCCTTGGCAGATAAAAAGTTTAAAAGTCTCAATCTCTCCTCTAAACTGTAAAATATCTTTTTTCCCCAGTGGCCATTGCTAAAGCAAAATTCCTTGTATCACTCTGCATAACAGAATCATTAATTGTTTGCATTACAAAGCACCATCAGTGTAAGCCTGAAGATTGCAATGTTCATTTATTAAAAGAGTATTACCTTAAGTACTCTACTAGAAACAGAGATACAGTTTCTGAACTCAAACAGCTGAAGATCACATTTGAGGACAGGCACAAACTATCATATAGCTCATCATTGGTAACAGCAGCAGTTAAAAATAACATGACGAGAGGTGGGAGACATTTTCTCTGGTGTAGGACTGATGACAAGATCAGCATATATACTTTTTTTTTTGCATATGCATTTTGGGGAATGAAGGACAAGATAGTAAAGTCTGTGGACATTTATTTTTGCTGTCTTTCAAAGATGTCAAGTCTATAAGAACCCATCAACTAAATTAATAGTATTAGATTTCACATCCAAATAATATTAGATTGAACCAAATGAAATCATTATTTCTGTAGATCAAAAAAGTGAATGTTGACAGGTCAATCAATCAATGAAAAATAGTTTTCTATTGTTGTGTAACAAATTACTACAGATTGGGCAGCTTAAAATAAAACATTAATTCACAGTTGGGTAGATCAGAAATCTGGGTTGGCTCCACTGGATTCTCTGATTAGGATCTCACAAGCCAAAAATCAGGGTGGGGCAGGATCTTATCTAGAGGCTCTGTAGAAGAATCTGCTTCCCAAGTTTACTCAGATTGTTGGCAGAATTCAGTTCCTTACAGTTGTTGTCAGGGGTTGGTCTCAGAGCCACATACAGTGACTCTTCAGTTCTTGTATGTGGACCCCTCCATCTTCAATGCAGCAACGGTGTATTGAAACCTTCCTCATGCCTCCAGTCTCTCTGACTTCTGCCACAAGCCTGAGAAAACTTTCTTTTAAAGGATTCATCTGACTTATTAGGCCTATCCAGATAATTTTTTTATTAACTCAAGTCAATTGATTATTAATCTTAATTACATTTGCAAAATCCCTTCTCAAATATTATAATCAAGGCTTGAGCTGTTCATATGAGAATGGGAAATCATGGCGGGGGGGGGGGGGGGCTCATTTTAGAATTCTGTCTCCAACATTTATTAAATGTCTTGGTTGTAAAATCCTTAATTGCCATAATTATATTGTTCCTGTCCTAGAACCCTTTTCCAGCTATAAGATGTCCATGAGAGGATGCGGTGTATTTTCAAAACTGACAAACCTTGAAGGATTTTTCTAATGCATTCAATGTAGTCAGTGTTCTCCTAATACATTTCAATTTTAATCTTTGTTCCATTCTAAATTATAAAATAACATTTGTTACGTTATGAGTCAGTATTAAAAATAGCTGGAAGATGTTACGATAAAAAAATAAAAGTAATCTCATTTTGCAATATATACATCATGTATCAAATCATTACATTGTACACTTTAAATTTACACAATGTTACATGTCAATTATAATCTCAATAAAGCTGGAAATAAAATTAAAATAAATCTTATGAGAATCTGAGAAAGTGTCCTAGAGAGTCCATTCTGTATTTTTTACCTAGCACAAGATTTAAAATCATTGGTGCATTTATGAAATTTAGAAAATACAAGAGACCTCTGCTTCTCAAATTTGGAAAAAACACACATATTATTCCTGTTGATAGAGATAGTGATATGCAGCATGTTTCTACTTCTGGTTTAATTGATAGATTAATTCAATAACATGCCTGTTGTGGGACTGTGCTATGAGGAGAATAAAACACAGGGCATTTTAATAAGACCCTAATATTGCAATGTAGCAATGATAACAATAACATCTATTTACTGAGTGTGCACTATGTGCCAGGTACTGTGCTCTAGATAAATGATACCGACTAACAGTGCTGTCAGAGGTTGAGAAATAAAGTGGGGGTTTGAGAGTCAAACTGTCAGGGTTCAAAGCCATGCTTGATCACTAATTATATGATGTTGAATAAAGTCTGTTAGCCTCTCTGTGCTTTTGCAAAATAAGCATCATCTTTAATAATCTGCCTTCTTGAGTAGATTAAATGAGATAATCTAGGAAAAACATTGTTCACAGTGCCTGACACTTGGTAAAAGAGAACTACTCTAGTAATTACAAAACTACAACAATTAAAATGTGTGTGAGTTTTAGAATCAGAGAATAATAATTTTTTTTCTTAAATCTTGCTCTTTTATTAAATTCAGTGGCTGCTAAAAGTTTTTATTTCTGAAATAACTTTAGTTAACATTTAATAACAGAAATCCCTGCAGCAAAAAATGTTTCCTCTAAGTCATTTGAAATAAGGGGAATCGTGCTCACATGGTACAATGGAGAGCCAAAGCCAGGTTAGTCATTCTTCCTTTCCATGCTTCATCGTCTCACACTCTAGCCAAATTCCTACAACCAGTCCGATGCTCTATTCTGTTTCCAACAACCTCTTTCCTAAGGCACACTCACTCCATGAAATCATCGTATATACTGCTAAGTAGACCTTAGAGATTAATTAGAACAGCTTTCTTTTGGGATGATATGTTTCCAGGAAGTCAATAATAGTAAAATATAAAAAATGGGGGAAATCTAATTTTATCAATATTCTCCAGACAACTTTTTTAAAAAATATATTTTTACTGATTTCAGAGAGGAAGGGAGAGGGAGAGAGAGATAGAAACATTAACGATGAGAGAGAATCATTGACCGACTGCGTCCTGCACACAATCAAACCCAGGACCTCTCAGTCTACAGGCCGACACTCTATCTACTGGGCCAAACCAGATAGGGCTCCAGACAACTTGATATTGTAGGTACTTATCAATACTAGCTCAAACTGTGGCTTAGTTGGGTCCTCTATTTATAGACTTATTCCTAAGTAGATCTTTTTTGTTTTTCCTTCTGTTTTTTTTTTTTTTTAGAAGTGAATGGTCAACCTAGCTCAGTAATTATAGGGTGGAAGAGATCTTGGAAGTTATCTAGTTCAAGCCCATCATTTTATAGAAGAGAGAACTCAGGCTCAGAAAATGGAATCCAATAAGTAAAACTAAGAGGGAAGAACATTCCTGGAAGGAAAAAGAACTTGAGCAAAGACAATGATTTCAGAAAAGATATGATCAGGGATAATATTTCGACAATGATTTGGATATGGCTTTGGATGCTTGAAAAGTTGACTATAAAACTTGAAAAGTAAACTATTGGGTTCAAATTACAGTAGTTTTTGAATGTCAATGGAAAGGGGTGTTTTTTTGTTTTGTTTTTCAAAAAAGAAAAACAAAAACGTATAAAACATACAAAATAGAGAAAATCTGGTAATGAACCCCATCTAGTTATTCCCCATCTTCCACAATGATCTACATGGCCAATCTTATTCCATCTATGCCTCCACTCCCTTTACCCCGTGCCCCAGGTTATTTTAAAGCAAATCTTGGTCATAATAATAATTTATCTATAAATATTTCAGTATATAGCTAAAAAAAAAAGGTTCTTAACTCTTTTAAAATAAGAGGAAGCTTTTGAACATTTTTTTCCTTGGGGAGCAACATGTTCAGAATTGTGCTTGTTTAGAAAGACTATTCTGGCAATTATGTGTGGGATGGACCAGGACAGTACAGGGCAACATAAGCACTTAATACTCCTCATTGTCACTATCACATATACTAGATTAAAATTATTTCCTAGTTTCCAAATTTGAAATATGCTGTATGGTTTCCTATGCTGGTATTTAGGGTAGGAATAATTTATACATTCCTGGCCAACAGAGCTATTTCTCTTTTGGAGGTTTTGTCACCTTGATATTTCATGCTTCGTAATTCTTTTATTTATTGAGGTATATGGCAATAATGTAAGTGTGAATTTTTCTACTTCCACTTACATATTAAATAGTCATCTTTTATTTTATTATATTGCTCATAAGGACATTTTGAGTACTAGCTTGATGTTTATGGGGGGAAACAGCTTTCTTAGCTCTAAAAAATTGCCTTTTGAGTTCCTCTTCTCCATAAGTAGCAAAATATGCCCCATAAATTATTCAGGCAACATGAAAATAAAATAAATACCTTTCAAGTAGGCATCTAGGAGATCATTACTCTGTGTACTGAGTCCTCTTTCATATAGACACTGAAAACCCATGAAAGTTTGAAATGTTTTCTGAATAAAAAAGCTTTCAACCTCATGCACCATACAGAGCATTGAATAGAAACCAAAATGAACCTTATCTGGCCTTAGGGTTTATGTTGAATATTTAGAGTGGGAAATATTCATTTCAGGGTACATTTTTCTTTAATCCTGTCATCCCAAAGTAGAACAACAACACTAGAGAAGAGATAAGAGTGTCTGTCTGGCCAGTTGAATAAGCTGGACTTCACACTGCTGAAAGATTTATAGAGTATGGCAGAGGTTTTTAAATCCTGAATCCATACAATACATCTTCTGCTTTTAATTTATGCTTTCAAGATTTACACAAAATAGAAAGATCAAATAACTCACTTTCCAGTTAAAGTGCTCATATTTCCATCTGGCATACTGTTATGAATAACATGTCTGCATTCCGTAATAGTAAATTTTTCATACTGATACTCGTCTGCCATCAATTTATAATCAGAAATGTCACATGATGTATTAAAAGAAATCAGAATTACAGGTCATTGCTATATTTACCTCCTGGTATAATTTTTACTAGAAGCCCATCTCTTCTGCTAAATTGTGAGGAATCATTGTAGTAAAACCCAGTTTCAGAAAATGGTAAAAGAAATTCTTTGTCTGACCATCACAATTGAATATATTTTAAAACTCTTCCTTATCTTTTTTGGATTTTTTTTTCTTTTCTTTCCTCTCCTTTCTTTCCTTTTCCTTTTCTATTCTTTCCTTTCTTTATTTCTTTCTTCAGGGGAATTTTGCCCATCACATTTATTATTTATCTATTTATTTATTTTAAATTTCAGCTTTATTGAGGTGAAATTAACAAAGTTGTAAGATTTTTAAAGTGTACGATTTGATTATGTATACATTGCAAAAGGATTTCCCTTATCGAGTTAATTATCATATTTTTGGATGTACTCTTCAAATCAAAACATAAATTGATAGATGACGGATAATCAAGAATTTTCATGACCAAATTTCTCCTAGTACTTGAAAATTTCAACATACCAGCAGGAAGTGATTATGAGTGTGTGGTGATTGCTATAATTGGTCAGACCAATATATCATGTCACCAAAAAGTTTGGCTTTTACTGTGGCTGTCATGCATGTTTATTAAAAAAAGAAAAAAAAATTCTAGTTACCCTACAAAGAATCTGAGCCTTAAAGAATCCCAAAGTTTTCCTAAACTTCTAATAACCCAGAGCCTGACTTCTGGCTACTAACCTCCCACTGGTGAGTTGTGCTGCCTTAGGCATGTTGTTAATTTCTTTGTTTTCAGTGATTCACTTTCTTTATTTTCAAATAAGAAAGGCTTGTAATTACAAAAACAATTTTAAAAGAGCACACACATATAAGATAGTAATTGCCATTATTTTTTTTTTTACCTAAATCTGGGAAATCAAGACTGATAATCATTTATCTGTAAAAATGGATCGAATATCAATTCAATGAATTGTTCTTACTGCTGGGAAGTTAGTAGTGAACCAGACTGAGTTCTTGCTCCACTGGATATAGACTGGGAGAGCCACACACCGATGAATGTAATTTTACGTGCCACAAATATTTCAAAAAGTGGAGTAAAGAGCTCTGCGTGACTGAATGCTAAACAAATGTGGGCAGTCAGGGAAGTCCTCCTAGGACAGTGATGGCGAACCTATGACATGCGTGTCAGAAGTGACATGCGAACTCATTTTTTTGGTTGATTTTTCTTTGTTAAAGGGCATTTAAATATATAAAATAAATATCAAAAATATAAGTCTTTGTTTCACTACGGTTGCAAATATCAAAAAATTTCTATATGTGACATGGCACCAGAGTTAAGTTAGGGTTTTTCAAAATGCTGACACGCCAAGCTCAACAGGTTCACCATCACTGTTCTAGGAGAAGGGATGTAAAAATTGAGTCTCAAAGGATGAGCTGAGTGAAGGTGCTGGGAACTAGTTATCCCGGCAGTAGGAACATGGATAGTAGCCCTGACGTGAAGGAGAGGCGGATGTGTTTGTGGATTTGAAGGCCGATGAGCATGACGGGAGTAAAGCAGTGCTCTCTGGGATTTTTCATACCCCTGCACACAAGAGTCAATGGACTAGCCCAGTGATGGCGAACTTATGACACACGTGTCAGAGGTGACATGCAAACTCATTTTTTTGGTTGATTTTTCTTTGTTAAAGGGCATTTAAATATATAAAATAAATATCAAAAATATAAGTCTTTGTTTTACTACGGTTGCAAATATCAAAAAATTTCTATATGTGAAACAGCACTAGAGTTAAGTTAGGGTTTTTCAAAATGCTGACATGCCAAGCTCAAAAGGTTCGCCATCACTGGACTAGCCCGTGCCTCTGGCAGTCCCAAATGCCCCCAAATTTTGGCCTATCTGCAATCCATTTGCAGAAGGGCTTTGATCTTTGGCAAACCAATTGGGAAGCTGTAGCTTGGCCTTCAAGAGAGGACTTGGCATGAAAGAATGCTGACAAAGTAGACAGGGCCCGACTGGAGAAGTTGGTTGTGAGTAGGAGGTGGGAACTTAGCATAGGCAACACCTTCAAGATTGTGTAAGGATACAGAGGCCTTGTTGAGGATACTTGACGATACTAAGGACAATGGAGAGTCATGGAAAGGCTTTAAGCAGGACAGAAGTTTGTCTAGAAAGGGGAGGAAGTCATCTGAGATGTCTTTAAGAAATCCACTTGTAGATATTGTAGGTCTAAGCTCAGAAAAGACTCTGACCCCAAACCCAGTTCTCCAGTTTCATGCTGATTCTAGGACACCCTGATATTCTTCCAATACATTCTTTTGTTTACAACAGCTAGAGTTCATTTCTGTTGTTGTAATGAAAGAACTCTGAGTAATGTGATGTGTAAAAGTAACAATGAAGATGGCACTGATTTAGATGAGATAGACATTCAGTTTAATTTAGTGACTAAAGAAACAGAACAAAATGGTCACCCCTATTGCTCTCCCTGGCCTGCCAGCCCTTTGTGACCGGTAGAAAGATTATACATACATTTTCTTCAGGAGGAAAAGAAATGAAAAACATTCTCTTGGATCAAGTTCTTTGTACTTAAAAAATGAAAGTTGTAAAAATTACAGATTGTGTAGAAAAAAGCTCCAATGTTAACACCAGGCATGAACTTGAAGAAATATCTTTCAGGACATGTTCTGGCCGGATGGCCCAGCTGATTAGAACATTGTCACATACAGCAAAGGGTTTCGGGTTAGATTCCCAGTCCGGGCACATACCTGGGTTGCGGTTTGATTATCCCTCTCCCGGCAGAGTGAGTGCTAGATGTTTCTCTCTCACATCAATGTTTCTCTCTCTTCTTCTCCCTAAAATCAATAAAAACATATCCTTGGGTGGGGATTAAAAACACATATATATACACACATATCAAAGTTTGATATACATGACATCAAATCACATGTATTAGACATAAAGTTGAAAAGCTTCAAAGCTATCAAAATTTTTGTCTTCTTTTTATAATAATTAAAAAGGTTTTTTCTGAATATGCTGGGAAGCTCATTTTTAAAGTTAATATTTAAGGTTTTACATCAGTTTAACATTTGATAGGCATGGATAAAGCACAATTCAACTCTACTTTCTCCCGAAGGTAAATGATGTCATTTTATTTGGTTTCTTTTCTCTTTTCCCTGAGTTCTTTTCCAGTTCCTTTGATAAGGAATAAAAGACAAATTTCTCCTCAACTTGTTCTACTCCAGTAGATTACCTTTCCATTTTGTCTACTTTAAGACTGAGATGGCAGCATCCTTATGAAAAAGCTCTTACTACACATATTCATGAACAGGTTTTGCTAAAAGTAATGAAGTGAATCTACTCGATTTTGACAGTGGCTTTTAGAGGTAGTTTCAACAATGTTTAACTACCGAAAGAATCCACTGTACTTGAAAGTAAGAAAAGCTGCAAAAGCACAGAAAAATTATGAACTCTAAGAGTTATCTAATTTACACATGGTTTCTTTTCATAAATTCAAGCATAAGGATAAACTACTTTTCATCCCCAACTTTTGGGTAAATTTTTCCTGTTTCTATGCATGATTATATGTGGATTCAGTCTAGACACACCAACCATTAAGCAACCAATTTCACAGTTAAGTGAATTGTCTGTGTTTAGATTTCCTGTTGGTATCTTCAACCCTATTGTCTTCTTCCCTTGTGATCACCAATTATATACCACAGTGGGTATCTCATTTCAGAGATGTGACCCAGCGGCTCTGATCCTAGTGGAGAAGATGTTTAGTAGGATTCCCACCCTCTGCTGTTCCACCAGATTTTCCTTTGCCCTGGAGCATTTGTCTCTGTTTTACAATTGAGTCTTGATAAGGCGTCTTTAGAAAATTCATCTGTGATGACAGGCCTAATTGTATTCCTAAAATGTTAATGAGACAGATGTGAAATCAGTTTTAAACTGTTACTGCTGTTAATTTCTAATTAATATGCCTTTTCTTCTGACATCTTCTCTAAGGAAGCATATGTAATTTCGCTATCACATTTCTTTCCATTCCCATTAACATCTTCTGAATAAGAAGTGCCACTTTTCTAAAATTTCATATTATGAGCTACTAAAGTTATTGTCATGAGAGATTTTAAAATCAAATACATATTCAAATGTAAAGAAAATTAACTTGCTATAAAAGCTCAAAAACAAGAAAATTGCACACATGCACACACACGTACACACAAAACCAACTATTACATAATGTGTTTACCCACCAAGCAGCCCTTTTTTTATTTGGGAAAATACCATTCTATTCCTCAGCCACAACCATCTAACTGCCTCCTCCAGATATCTGACAAGAACATCTCTGAAGGGTGTAGCGTTGAAAGTAGCTATTTACTTTGTCTGCAAGCCAGGGTCTTGCCCTTAATGCTAATGGTTTGCAACTTTGAAATTTACATTTTTTCCAATTCAGAAATAAACTAAAAAGAAGATGTTTTTGTGACTGAGATTCAAGAAAAACAGCTCATCCCTAAACAATATTGGTCAGGTTTCTGTCCTGAGCAAACAAGGGAATGTGTTGGCTTCTGTAACTGAAAAGCTCACAGGCATCAGACACAGCTAGATACAGATGCTTAATATCTGTCATCAGGACTCCGTCTCTTTCCACTACTCCCGGCTCTGCCTTCTTTTCATTGGCTTGTTTTCAAAAAGAACATTCCCCACCCAAATACAGTGATAAGATGTCTACCAGCAGCTCCAGGTTCCTATTCTACTAACCTAGTAACTCCAACAGAAAGACACCTCTTTGCCCATTAATGGGCTCTTTCAAGGGTTCAGTAAATAACACCATTCATCCATGCCTGGGTTCTGAACCAATCAAGAAATAAGACAAATCATAAAGGTTCCAAATATCACCTTTATTACTGATAAAGACTATCAATTGGCATTAGATGTCAGTTGGCATTAGATCCACATGGATTTCCTTATATGAACCACAAAACTGAGCAGACTTTTCTATCCAGTCCCCGGTCCAGGCAGGGCTGCACTGGGGCCGACCTCCCAAAGGGGCCTCTGTGAGCAGGCTGGCTCCGTGAATGTAAACAATTTATTTTTACCAATAAGGTAAGTCACTCTGTCTCTGAGGACTTTGGGGAGGGAGAAGAAAGGCCAGAATTGTTACAGCTAGTGGAGTAACTTCCATATGGAAGAAAATGTCATGGATGTGGGGAAAGTTCCTACTAGTATTTCCTGGCTCTTAGTTTTCTTAACCCACTGAATTAACTATTAAACCTATGGGCAGCCAGGAGAGTGGCTACCTCCCTCTAGGGACAGTCCTACTCCCTCCTTTTTGGGGCCACTCCCAATATCAACCACTCCTCTATTGATGCTCCCCCTGGGTCATCCAGTGGACCGGGTAGATTTGGTACCCAGAAAATTCTGAAGTGGGTCAGAGCAATGTATTAATTCAACTAACTCCAAAGCCAGTCTAGATCCAAGGCTGAATGTTCACATCCTCTTCTGTTTCCAGCCCACAACATGTCCAGAATACTCCTTTCTAGTCTTTCAGAGATCAAATGATATCATAAAGACACTCCAATAATGAAATGCGGAGAAATTCCACTAGTACAATTCCAAAAATTTAGAGATTTCTCAAATGTGAGTATAACATTCTTTCAATGATCACAGTCCTAGGAAGAAATTATAAAATCCATAAACAAAGTTTCCTTTTAAATGAAAATCGGTAGATATTAAAATCCAAAGAAATTAAGTTATATAAATAAATGTTATTATCCTTGTGATCTAAAAGGCCAAAGTTCAAAATTCTTACATTAGAATTAAGCTTACAAGCTATTCTCCCTAATTTACAACTCAGCATTTTAGTCTTGGTGTATAGGGCTCTGGATAGCTTGGGAGAGGTGAGGTTCTTAGAGCATGTGCAACCTGGGCTGTTTTTTCATAAAAGGATGTGCGATGCCTGGTTGATGTGGCTC
Source organism: Myotis yumanensis (assembly GCF_028538775.1). Taxonomy (NCBI): domain Eukaryota; kingdom Metazoa; phylum Chordata; class Mammalia; order Chiroptera; family Vespertilionidae; genus Myotis; species Myotis yumanensis. The sequence goes on from NW_027223759.1 coordinate 19,344,672, forward strand.
AGTGGTTGAGCATTGACCCATGAACCAAGAGGTCACCGATTCAATTCCTGGTCGGGGCACAGGCCAGGGTTTTGGGCTTAATCCACAGTAGGGGGCATGCAGGAGGAAGCTGATCGATGTTTCTCTCTCATCAATGTTTCTCTCTATCCCTCTCCCTTCCTCTCTAAAATCAATTAAAGAAACACATATTTTAAAAGAAAAAAAAGAAAAGGATGTGAGTTTTTAGGATCTCAGCAGTTATATTAATTTAATGTCTACCTTCTCACTTTCTAAAAAACCCAAAGAGCTAATAGGACACACAATATATCCATAGCCTCATATCCATCATTTTTAGGAAACAAGATAATTCCCAAACCCTAAAACAGTCACTCCCAGCAAAATCATGTACCCAGAACTGAGTATTTAGTGTTTCCAAAGGGCATTACAGAAACATGGAAGTAGACACAGAAGAAAGAGAAGTAGATTAAAATATTGGCATTAGTCTCGCCAAGTGCAGGTCGATCAATGCTGGTTACCTGGAATCCATGTGTGTAATAATCTTCTAATGGGAAGATTACCCTGATGTTAGATGGGTTCGAGACTTATTGAGGTGATATAAATGTCTACTTACTAGGCTGTACACCTGAAACTAATGCCAACTGTAATTAGAAAATTTTTAAAAATTAATTTTAAAAAAATCTTATGAGGAGGAGATTATCCTAGATTGTCAGAGTAGGCCCAATGTAATCACAGGTTGTTTTTTTAAAGAGGGGGGCAGGAGGGTGAGAATCAGAGAAGGGTGAATGATAGAAGCAACAGTGGGAGTGATGTGATGACTAGAAGGAGGCCATGAGCCAAGGAATGTGGGTGATTTCTAGATGCTAGAAAAGCAAGGAAACAGATTCTCTTTTAGAAGAAACAGAATTCTGCCAACACCTTGATTTTAGCCTGTGAAGTCCATTTGGATTTCTGACCTCCTGAATTATAATATAATACATTTGTGTTGTTTTAAGCCACTTGATAATTTATAACAGCAATAGGAAATTAATACAACCCCCCACCTCTGTATACTCCATCTTCCTCACCTGTTTAGTTTTCTCTGTGGTACTTATCACCACACATATTTTACTCATTTATTGCGTTTGCTTTCATATCTACCCACTAGAATTTCCTCCATGAAGGTAGGGAATTTTTTGTTTGTTATTGATCCCTGGCATCTAGAACAGTACTTATCCTATACTAGACCCTTGATAGTTATTTGCCAAATGGAAGGATTGTCTTTAAAAATTGTATCACACCCTATCATTCTTATTTTTTTCTAAACAGCTTTTAAAACAACTTTTTAGTAAGAATTACATTTTCTTCCTTATAAAAAAAATTTCTTTCTACATTTCCAGCTCTTTTGAATGTAAGACAATAGGCAGGACTCTATTATTGATTTTCTGGTCGTTGGTTTAGATCAGGGGTGGGCAACTCCTGGCATGCGTGCCAAACATGGCACGCCAGTAACTTTTGCTGGCATGCAAAACGCTCTCTTATAATCTTCCATTTACAATTTTTTTTCTTAATATCGACTTTTTTATTTTTCAGATAAATTCAGTGTAGGTGCATCTTAGATAAATAAATAATTTTACATAACATGTATACATTAAAAAATAAATGTATTTTTCATCATCATATACTGTGTTTTTGTCGCTCGAATGAATTTTATTATTTCTTCAAGGTTCTTCACATACATACACCTTAAGAGATATCAAGTAGGCATAACATGTTCTCAAAAAATTAGGGTTGGCATGCAGAAGAATTTTGAGTCAGAGATTTTGCTGGTTTTGGCACGCACTCACAAAAAGGTTGCCCACCCCTGGTTTAGATGAATATTAGCAGTTTCGTTTACAAAGTACCCCCACATTTTAAATATTTTGAAATAAAAAAATGTTTTTCACATTTTAGATTTGTTTAAAAAGACTCATGTTCCAAAAGCATTAGTAAATTCAGAAATTATGTTCTTACTTAATAAAGAAAACAATCTTTAAATTCCTGGCCAAATACCAATTTCCTGAACGCATGAAGCTTCAAATCTAAGGACGTCAAATGTTCTAGTGAGAATTCCAAAATATGTTTCTCATAGATTTAGGGAAAGTAAATCATCCCAGAATAGCTCCTTTCCCCCTCCTAAGAAATGTTACATAGTCTTTCCTGCATTTCAAGTAGAGGGATGTGACAAAATGTGCTACATCCTGGTTTTTATGAAATCTGCCATGATGTATTTTACCATTATGACCCCGAATCCCATGTCGAGTTTATGGAATTCTACTTCCTGCCCAGGCAATTGAAGAATATTGCTTTCCTCTCACCTTAGGTTAGGATATATGTTGCCCTGTGTGTGGTCATTCGGCTCCAAGATTCCTTGGCATTGTCATCAAGTCATCATGTTGACCTGTGATAAAGAAGCAATTGTCTGCACAGCCATTCCTTCCATTAACTTAAGAATATTTATTAAACACCTATTTTATGAGAGGCGCTAGAGGTACAAAGACACGGTCTCTGATCACCCTGAGCTTTCAGTCTGGTGAATATCTTCCACCCAGCTTTCAGAGAACCAAGTGTCAGATCTTGTCAATATATAACTTTTCACAGATAAGGAGGAAAATGTAGAAGAAAACTAAACAAAAGCAAAAACAAAAAACATGTCTTTGGTAAGAAATCTTTATTTTTCAGAAAATAAATTTTTAGTGCACAAAGCATATTATTAAAGCCCTTTTCACAGAAAATAATACAATGCTTCTGCTTCAAGGTGGTATTTTGGATCCTTCTTTTCCCAAATTCTCATAAAAATTCAAAGGAAACTCTGGATCATTTCTGAGGCCATGAAAGGATACCTTTCATATGTTCAAATGGCATGAAATTCATCAGTGATATTATGCAAATAGATGGGCATGAGTGATGGGCCACACAATCAATGGTTGGTTACTGCATAAGAAGAAGCTGGAAGTACAAGTAGGTGGAAGAATGCTTAGCTCAGCGGGATAGGAGCTGGAGGGAAGAGGGGGCTTTGGGGGTCTTTGAGGTACAAATATCTGTGTTAATGGCCATAGCTCACACAGAGCACGGCTCCTGCCATCACTCTTAAATTATTGGAGCTCACACTTGATGGAGATGTCCATTCCTAGGCAAAGATCCAAGGCTACCTTACTTGGTTCCTCATGAGGGCAGCTGTGCCAGTGAGAAAAGGGAAACCCTGCTCCAGCCAGCTGGCTGCCACAGCAAAGGAGAAAACGAATTCTCCCAAACTGAAGGGAGCTCTTGGGTGTAACAGCTTTTGGCTTGGAGTTCCCCACACAAGCTGATGGGCCACCAATCTGAGATAGCCTGTAAAATATATTTTTTAAAAAGATCAGTGATTTGAATAGGTACCCTTGCAATTTCTGATGAAAGCATTTCAACCCACATAAATGGATGAAATGTCTGCTTGCTTTTGTAAAGGATGGGTAAACCGAGATAAATAACAGGATAGATATCTGAGAATGGTCTGTTGTCAAAAGGGAGGGATTTTTCTGAGAAAAGATCTTATGAGACAGTGATGATAAGAGATTAAGGTCAAAGTTCTAAAACTGCTGAAGGGCTGATCTCAACGTACAGTCACTTTTCTCTATCTCAGGAATGAAAGCGAAGACTTAAAAAAAAAAATTCCCATCATCTCTCACGGCCTTGACTTTGTTCTTTCCATTTCACATTTATTGGTTAAGAAAAGAAATGTTTGCTAAGATAGGCAAAGATGAAACAATAAATAAACAAACCCCCCAAATTCAAACAACACTATTTCCTGGGAACTGTTAACTAATTTATATATTTGTTTTAGGGAAAAGGTTGGCATTGTAATTGTAAAAGTAGTGAACCTCAGACTTGGAACTTTGAAACAGTGATTTTTGCCGGGGCCCATATGGCTCAGTTGATTGGAGCATTGTCCTGTACACCAAAAGTTTGTGGGTTTGATTCCCAGTCGAGATATCAGGATACATGCTTAGGTTATGAGTTCAAATCCTGGTTGGGGTGGGTGAAGGAGTCAACCAATTGATGTTTCTCTCTCACATCCATGTCTCTCTCTCTCCCCCTTCCTCTCTCTAAAATCAATTTAAAAAAAACAACAGTGATTCTTTCCTATGCAAGGTACAGATTATAATATTTAGGATTTCTAAATTTTATAGTCTATTCCTTTGTTAGAGGTTATAGAAATCATGACTCTAGAAATATAGCCTATTTTCTACTTAACTTGTAACCTAATTTCAGTGCTTTATCAATTGTAGGTTGTTGGCATAGAGCTGGCATCCCAATTATTCATCTCTCTGAGCCTGACAATGATATCATCACCACCCTCTCTCTCACTTAATTATGAACTGTATAGCTACAGTACCAATTAGCTTGCCAGCTATAGGAGTGTGTGTGTGTGTGTGTACTATGTCTGTCCCCATGCACAAAATTTACAAGTAACTTAAGAGTGTGATACCAAGGCAAAGGTTCCCGCATCCAAAATTATTTTTTCATGGGCCTGTCATTTTTTTGGCTTTTGCTTAGGAATAGTTTAGTTCAGTTGCTTGGGTACAGTTGATTGAATACAGTTGTAACAACTAATAAAAATCTGTTATAAGTTAAGGGCACTTTACATTTGTACTCCATTGTCTCCAATACAATGCATTATTTTCAACCCAAAATTTAGAGCCTGCACAACTCCTCTCTTGGTCTGAAGCCTTGTCTATGATAGAGAGGATGAGGAAAGCATTAACTCACTGTGAGTTGAATAGTTTATTTTCTTTCTTAGTTTACTAGCACTATTGTCATAGGTAGAAGGTTTTCTAAAACACTGGTTCAGTCCAAGGGGGGAGGGGAAATGTGAAATTAAAATTATATTTAAAACATGACATGAAGTCCTCATATTATTATATTGTAGCTTCCAGTTCTTCTTCTTTTCCTCCTCATCTTTTTGTTTCTCCATACACCAAGTACAAGTACAAAAGAATAAAAGTGACTTAGATGTATGTATTGACAGAACTGTCACTACGAATGTGTACAAGTATGTGGGTGGGTGATGGTTAGTCCAGTTGTGCTATTTATTTCTCATTAACCTATAATAATTGGCCCCTCAGTTGTTTATTCTTTCACCCCATCTTGCAAATTCAGACACCTATTTGTGAAAATTAACTTGACTCACTAACAATTTTGGCTTTGCTGAAAGTAATTTAAAAAAAATTTCAATTCATAGCTTCTAATTTTAAAGATAGTCTTATTCAAGGTTTATTTGTTTGGCTTTTTCTTAAACCACACTTTTATCAATTACTTGCCTCAAATCTACCAGGTTTGACCAATAGTCTTTAAAAATCAGTTAGTAGGGGAATTTTTAAAAGTATAGACACTACAAAGACAAAAAGCAAACAAACCAAAACAAAACACAAACAAAATAGCCTCCACAAGAAAAGAACCCCTTTGGTTCTTGTCAAGAAGTGTTCAGAGCATATCTCCTCTAAAACACCATGTCAGCATTTTGTCCCCTTAAAACAAATGCAGCACATTTTCTTTTTTTGCTTTTCATTTCATTCCTTATAAAATCGCCAACTTAAAAAACACAATAGAATTTTACTATTGTCAGCAGTTATGCAGAATTTTGCCCATAAATCCAAAATGTTTTTGCCTTTCTTCATGTTTTTAAAACACTGATTAGATGTTAAATCAACAATTCTCTTTCTTTGATAATTTTTTCTTCTTCTACTAATATTCTCTGAATTAAAGGTAGGATAATCTTTCTTCAGCTGTATTTACCATTGTGTTGCTCACAGAGATATGGTCTTTTGAAGATATTTCATAATTTTTTTCCTTAATTTGGTATACTTGATAGAATGTGATTAGCACAATTAGCAAAATCTAGATCAAGGCAAAATGTTCACAAAAGGTATGAATGTTTCATGATCATCTTATCTTCAAATGAACACACAATCTTGATTTAAAATATTGTTATAGTGCTTCTCCTCTTTGGGAATATATTATCAATTCACTGAATCTCACCAAACCATCTGTCAAGTGGATTGCTGACAAATGCTGACTGTGAATTTGTGACTTGTTATCTACAATTTCAAAGATAAAATGATTATTCTCTGGTTGCATAGGTTTTTTTTTTTAGCACTGCAAACACGTTATACTCATTAACTTGATTTTATAACAATCCAAGGATTTGAAAAAAATACTAATACCAGTATTTTCAAACAAGAAAGCAATAGTGTTTTGTAATATAATTTACATATTATAAAGCTAATCATAAATATTAAAATTTATCCCATATACTTTTTGTATTTCCCCCTTAGTTTATTGCAAACATTTTTCTGAAGACCACAGACATAAAAAAGATACTGTCTGTAGCATAGTCTTTATATGGAATTTTGTCCATCTTAGAGTAAGAGAAAAAGACTTATTCTCTTTGCATCCAGAAAGGGGTAAAAAAACCCAACACTTTCCTGGGCATCCTCAAAGAAATAGAGGCTGGAAGACAAGCCTCCCTGAAAGTGGCATTGCTCTGTTTGGGCTGAGCGAAAATGTCCAAAGAAGTTAGTAGGCCTTTATGGCTGATTGTGTTTTCCATACATTTCTGCACCAACAAATATTCCACCCCACATGCTCTTACACTATCTTATCGACATACCTCCATCTGGGGAAGGGTGGTGTCTCTTTCCTTCCCCAAAACCTGGGTAGATCTTTCTAACTGCCTCAACCGATAGAATGGGATGGACGTGACATTGCACAACGTTCAAGGCTAGGACATAGAAGGAAATCCAAGTTCTGCCTGGCTCTCCCTTTCTTGCTCAGGGTATTTGCCCCTCTGGAATCAGCAAGCATGTTATGAGAAAGGCCAGATCACATAAAAAGGACACATACAGTTGTTCTGGCTAAAAGCTCCTTCTAATAGCTAGGCTGGCATCTGGCATCAGCCATCACTTATGTAAATGAGTGAGTCTTTAGATGATTTCAGCCCCTAGCCTTTGAGCCACACTGGCTGAGGTCCAGTGGAACAGAAATGGCTGTCCTCCCTGAGCTCTGCCTAAATTACAGATTTGTGAGCAAAATACATCTTGGCATTGTTTTAAGTCTCTAAATTTTGGAAGAATTTATTATGTAGCCATAGATAACGAACAGCGTTCAACAAGCTAGTTCTTTGACACTGTAAAAATTACATTGCTCAAATCATTTGAGTTTCATTGCACCTCCAAATTGAATGCTGGACCATAACAGTGCCTGGCATATTTAATGTATCTCCCCTCCTATTGAACATAGAATCCCCCCTTTTGTGAGTGCCTGGAGAAGAGAAACAAGTGAGACCACTTTAGAACAGGAAGTGGCCAGACATTGTTGCTTTATGGTTTTTGTGAGTCCATAGAACTAGAAAAAAAATTGATTGCCTTGCAGTAAAATGCTTCCACTAAGTTCTGCTCTCGAAGGAGCCCTTGCACAGATAGCACCATGATGATGCCACCCCTGTGTACCTACTCTGAAGCAAAAATGATCCAGATCGTACCCTGATCTAACTCTGAAATTCTAACAACAACAAAATTTTAGGGTGCAGATGAGTAGGCAGTAAGAACAGACATAGTAAATAAGTTATGTTCTTACTTAATGTGCAAGTCCCCAGGTAGTCTGGAAACATATGGTTGTGACAAGTTTAAAGTTATTCCCCCATTTGTAACTCAATAGGATGGCTCTTGTGGTTGGCCTAAGAGTCACAGAATGAGCTGGAGAAATCTGTCAAGATGCGTTGGCCAACTTCTCAGATACACACTTCAGTTAACTTAGAGGTCAACACCACCGTTTCAGCCTGGTTTTCTCCAGTTTTGACAGCTTGGATACGATTCCGGTTCACAAAATCCTTAAACTTGATTAAGGCAAATTGTTTACAGCAATCTACAACTAGGTGGTATGGCTGAAAGCCAATTTCCAGGTGTTTTAAGGATTCTATGTCAATAACATAGTTCTTACACTGATGTGGTCCTGAGAAATCCATATGGACTATTGAGCAAACATAATCCTTATAAAATAGAAAGAGCTTATATGTACAATGTAATCTACCACTATAACATTTTAATCAATTGCAATTCACTAGGCAAAGCTTTAACCAGTTAACTGCCATGCGTCCAAAACAGAAACCATCCCCACATGCCACGATATTTTGAATTTAATTTTAAAAAATCAATTTGCAATGAATATTCTAAAAATAAATATATTACTCACAATTCGGGTGTACTTGAATATTTTCAGCTGAAAATTCTCATGAAAAATTATTTTAAAGTTGGTCAGGGCTGCCATTTAGGGAAGACATTTTTCTTTTTATAGACACGCGTGGCATGTGGGGAAGGCCCGGCACTTGTGTCTACAGACGCTTATGGCGTACAATGGGTTAAGCCAAAGCTTTCATGTAAATATTTCTCTGGAAGTGCAACAATAAAGTGGCCAAGACAACGTAATGACCATCTAAAAGAAAAAGGTGGAGAATATTTAATAGTATGGACTCTGGAGGCAGTCTAGCTGGGTTCCAATTCTATCTCTGAAACTGGTTGTGTGATCTTAGGGCAAGTTCTAATTTTCTAGCATTAGAAAATTAATCCTTCTTTGCCTTAGTTCCCTCCTTTCTGAAATGAAAATGATAGAGTTGTACAGTTTAAAGTAGCTAGTAGGTGTGCAATGTGTACCCATGCTTGCTATGCAGCAAGTGCTCAGTAAGTGTTAACTATTACTGTTCATTTGTGAGGGAACCACTGAGTGTCTTAAATGACTCAAGATTTTCTCTTTTTTCACTATTATAAAGTATTCCAGAGTTCTGGGCAGTTAATCATCCAACTTGTTCAGGCAGGAGCTATGCTTCAAGCACATTGTTTAACATCAACACTTTTTCTGGAAGTGTCACAATCTGCCCAGCATTCTCCTGGGACAGTCAGCTCTGGACATGAAGATTACATATTATTGGGAGATTTGAAGATGGTGGCGTTGGAAAACGCCTGTACTTGCCGCCTCCCACAATCACATCAAAATTACAACTGAAATACAGAACAACCATCATCCAGAACCACTGGGAAGCTGGCTGAATGGAAGTCCTACAAGCAGAGAAGTAAGAAGAAAGCACCCTGAGACTGGTAGGAGGTGTGGAGGCGCAGATCGGGCTGGTCCAGCCGGGACCTACATGGGCCACTTTTTAAATTGGGAGGGAGATTGTTTCTGCGGAGGCTGCCCAGAGGAGCAAGGGGTCCCAGCCCCACACCAGACCCCCAGCCCAGGCTCCCAGAGCTGGGAAAAGAAGTCCCTATGGGTAGTAAGAACTATGGGCTGTAAAAACCAGTATGGACTGGAGCTCAGTGACACAGAGGCTGCTGGAGACCCAGCTGCTCCTCTTAAAAGGCCTATACCACGAACTGAACTTACCAGGAACTGAACTTACAAGGTCCTGCTTCCTTTGAACTCCAGCAGCAGGGTGAGGCTTTGGGGGACACAGACACATACGAGGAGAAACTGGATTACCTGGCCTGGGGCAGGAACTTGGGGGCAGCTTTCTCCCAGACAGAGGTGTTCCCAGGGATCATTGTTCTTATGCTGGGCCCTCACTGGTCACAGGGCTGACTGGCAGCCATTTCTGTTTGCTCCACCCTGGTGATTCCCTAAGACTCCGCCTCATCCAATTTAAAACCCTACCTAATCTGTGTGCAGCAGCTTTTGCATATGAATGGCCTCTTCTCTCAAACAAGCTGCAGCTGGGTCAGGAAGCCCCAAACCTATCAATAAAAGGCCCAAGACCTGGCACCAGCACCAGCCTGCCTTGCTTCACAGCTGGGCCTCATCTGGGCACTTCCAAACCTGATACAATCAGGAGGAATCTGCAGATCTCTATGTAGCTCCTGCTTAGTGGCCTAGTCAGTGGCTGACTTTGCACCTCCCTGGAGACCCAAGAGCCAGTGTACCCAGTGGTCAGTGTCAGACCACCTGATTACAACTCTACACATCCACAAGTGACACACTCAAGGGACAAACTCAGTGAGCACCAAAGCCCCACTGAAGTAAGTCCTGCTCCATAGGGGTGTCTCCTGCACAACAGCTCTCCCAACTGTAATCTCAGCTGGTCCTCACAGCCAATTGGCCTGGAGGTCAATTTCTCCCAGTGATACCAACAGCAATTAAGTCTCAACTACAACAACACTGAGCTCACAGCCCACAAAGGGGTGCACCCTCCCAGCTCAAGCAACTGGAGAGTCTGAGCCACTGGGCCCTATAGAACACCAACTACACAAGGTCTCTCTATCAACTCAAGGAGACATAGCAGCTCTACCCAATCCATAGAAACAAACACAGTGAAGCAGCCAAAATGCAGAGACAAACATGTCTCAAATAAAAGGAATGGAAGAAAGCAAACTACTGGATATGGAGTTTAAAACCACGGTTATAAGGGTACTCAAGAATTTTTTAGAAACCTCCAAAAAAAAAAAAAAAAAGGAAAAGGACAGGTCAGAAATTAAACATACACTGACTGAAATAAAGAATAATATACAGGGATTCAACAGTAGAGTAGAGGACTCTGAGCATCAAATCAACAATTTGAAATATGAAGAAGAAAAACACCCAACCAGCAGAGCAAAAAGAAAAGAGAATTAAAAAATATGAAGATAGTGTAAGGAGCCTCTGGGACAACTTCAAGCGTATCAACATTCATGATATGAAATGTTGAAAGGTACTCTTTAAGAAGAGGAAGAAGAAGAAAAATTAAAAAATAAAAAATATGTACAACAAAATGGCAACAAATACATACCTATCAACAATTGAATCTAAAAATCAAAATAAACAAATAAGAAAGCTAATGAACAGAATAAACTGGTGAATAAAATAGAATCAGAGGCATGGAAATGGAACAAACAGATGATTCTCAGAGGGAAAAGGGGTTAGGGGGGAAGAGATTAAATAAAGATATTATATGCATATATGCATTACCTATGGACACAGACAATAGGGTGGCAAAGGCCTGGGGTGGGGCAGGAACCTGGTGTAGGGGACAGTGGGGGGAAAAAAGAGGGACATCTGTAATAATCTCAACAATGAAGATTAAACAAAAAGAAATTTAAGAATAAAAAAAGATTACATATTATTCTTTTCATGACGACAAATAGAGAAAACATCATGACCATGGAATCTGTGTCTTCAGTGCTGCATAGATAGTGATAATGATAGTTAATGATAAAAGCCTGCAATAAGAGTTTCAGGTGAGGTTCGTATTGTACTGTTGAAACTTGAGCCATGGAAGTTTCTTGACTTCTGAAAGAACTCATGCTATAGATGATATTCTTTGATGGACATCTCAGAATCAGCCACTACTATTTTTTTTCCACTGTGTACAGCTCCCTCACCATAAGCTGAAGAATCATTGGTAGAAAATTGTGGTTTATTCTCAACATAAGAAACTGATTCTGATTGGGAAGTGAATACAACATCCTCGGAAGTAACATTTTGCTGAGACCAGCTCAGTAGAATAATATCTTCAATAAATCACGCAGTGACCCTGCAATGGCAGACTTCTGAAGAAGAAACACAATAAAAGTGTGGTCCCAGGAAAGTTTAGCCTTGCTTAGCTATAGATCATATCCGCATTGCACATACTTATCTTAGCTGGCTAAATGCTGATAGCAGGGATAGAGCAATCCAAGAAGGTGCCAGTGGAAGTCTTCGTTCCAAAACTTCCCTTGTTATTTGGATGCCAACTTTGTCCACTTTTTATGAAATTATCAGCATTTTTTCTTTCCTTGAAAATACATTAGTGTTTTATCATTATCAGCAGTTATGGGAAATTGTGAAGCTAAGATTATTCTTCTCTTTATATTTATGAGTTTTCTGTGAATTCAGCCTTTTTTATCGAGCCCATGATTAACAACATAATGTTTAAGTATTAGCAACTTTTAAAAAACATATTTTTTTATTGATCTCAGAGAGGGGGAGAGAGAGAGAGAGAGAAAGAAACATCAATGATGAACAAGAATCAGTGATGCCTCCTACATGCCCCCTACTGGGGATCAAGCCTGCAACCCAGGCAGGTGCCCTTGATCAGAATTTCAGAATTGAACCCAGGACCCTTCAGCCCATAGACTGATGCTTTATCCACTGAGCCAAACTAGCTAGGGCAGTATTAGCAACTTTTGCTAGTCATTTGTTTTGCTCTCAGATTCATTTCTTGCTCTTCTCTATATTGGAGGGAGCTCCATTTCCCAGATTTTCTTGCACTCTGGCATTTGAATAGTTTTGGTCAATAAAAGATACAGATGAGAGCCTGGAGAACAGGAAGAAGGGAGAGAAAAAGGAATCCACCTTCTCTTTTACTGCTTTGAGCAATATCTCTAACAGGGTGTGCTTCTCCTCTGTTGCTCCAACTGAGTTGTCCACCATGGATCTATATGGCATTGGGGGCCTTGGCTTTGGAAATTCCATAACACTGATTTCTCTTTCCCTCATGCTAGTAGTAGTAGCTTGTACTTTTGTTGGTCTCTGGTTTTCTCATTATCCTCTGCTTACCTTTTCAAATCTTCCATTACCAGTGTAGGAAATGTCCTGTTTTAAACTCCTCTGTTGGAAACGTTTAGAATAATTTCTCTGTTCTGACTGAACCCTGACTGATACACATGTAGAATCTTTGTAAGATGTCTGAAAGAACATTCTAGAATGCTAGAAATTTCAAAGATTTAAAGGGTAACAAATTCTAAATGATATTACTGAAACTATTTTTGGATCATTGATTGTTTGGGCATCTACAGTCATGCCATTAATGATTAGCTACTATGAAGCATAGACAAGGCCAATTTTTGCAAAGACCTTAACCTCTGTAAGGTTAGTGAGGAGTTTATTAAGTACAAACACTACATATGTAAACTTCTTTGGGTCTTTCTTCACAGTTCTGTCAGAGTCTCTACAGAGTTTAATATAAAGAATTAGTAACTGGCTCTAGCTGATTTGGCTCAGTGGATAGAGCATTGGCCTGTGAACTGAAGGGTCCCAGGTTTGATTCTGGTCAAGGGCATATGCCTGGGTTGCAGGCTTGATTCCAAGTAGGGAGTGTGCAGGAGGCCGCCGATCAATGATTCTCTCTCCCTCTCCCTTCCTCTCTGAAATAAATAAAAACATATTTTTTTAAAAAAAGAGTGTCCTTTAAAAAAATTAGTAACTGTATAATTAGATTAGTCCATAGTACACACAATTTATTCAATGGTACCTTAGTTGACTTAGAACCCCAAATATCTCCTCTGTATTTTTATTTAAAACAAAAGTTTTCTTTTTTAAAATTAAATTTATTGGGGTGGCATTGGTTAAAAACGGTTTATTTCTAATTTGGAGTAAATTACTACAGTGTCTGAATCTAGATAGAATGACACAGGCATACTTTTTGGTGAAATTTTTCAGAGATGTCACAAGAAATCTGTTACCATCTTATTGAAACTACTAGAGGCCCGGTGCACAAAAATTTGTGCACTCAGGGGGGGAGAGGGGGTCCCTCAGCCCTGCCTGTGCCCTCTCGCAGTCTGGGACCCCTCAGGAGATAACGACCTGCTGGCTTAGGCCTGCTCCTGGGTGGCAGAGGGCAGGCCCAATCCCTAGGTGCAGCCCCTGGTCGGGCTCAGAGCAGGGCTGATTGGGGAGTTGGGGCGCCGCCCCCTGTCATGCACAGAGCAGGGCAGATGGGGAGGTTGTGATGCCACCCCTAGTCACACTCAGGGTAGGGCCGATTGGGGGGTTGGGGCACCGCCCTCTGTCACACTCAAGGCAGGGTCGATAGGGAAGTTGCGGTGCCACCCCCTGCCACGCACAGAGCAGGGCCAATCAGGGGGTTGGGGTGCTGCCCCCTGCCATGCACAGAGCAGGGCCGATCAGGGGGTTGGGGCGCTGCCCCCTGCCATGCACAGAGCAGGGCCGATCAGGGGGTTGGGGCGCTGCCCCCTGCCATGCACAGAGCAGGGCCGATCAGGGGGTTGGGGCACTGCCCCCTGTCACACACAGAGCAGGGACCATCAGGGGGGTTGGGGCTCCATACTCTGTCACACACAGAGCAGGGCCTATCAGGGGTTTGGGGAGCTCCCTCTTGTCATGCACAGAGCAGGGTTAATCAGGGGTTTTGGGAGCTCCCCCCTGTCATGCACAGAGCAGGGCCGATCAGGGGATTGGGGAGCTGCCCCCTGTCACACACAGAGCAGGGCCCACCAGGGGTTTGGGGAGCTCCCCATTGTCATGCACAGAGCAGGGTTAATCAGGGGTTTTGGGAGCTCCCCCCTGTCATGCACAGAGCAGGGCCGATCAGGGGGTTGGGGAGCTGCCCCCTGTCACACACAGAGCAGGGCCAATCAGGGGGTTGAGGAGCTCCCCCCTGTCACGCACAGAGTAGGGCCAATAGGGGAGCTGGGGCACCGCCCCCTGTCACATACAGAGCAGGGCCCGTGGGGGGGGGGGGGGCCGGGTAGTTGAGGTGCCACACCCTGTCACACTCAGGGCAGGGCTGATGAGGAGGTATGGCTCTACCCCGTCTCACATAGAGCAGGGCCCGTGGGGGGGTTGGGGTGCCGCCACTGTCACACATAGAGCCGCAGGGCAATCAGGGGGTTGGGGCGCTGCCCTCTATCACCCACAGAGCAGGGCTGATCAGGGGGTTGGGGCGCTGCCCCCTGTCACACACAGAGCCGCAGGGCAATCAGGGGGTTTGGTCGCTGCCCCCTGTCACGCTGATCCCGGTGCCGGGAGGTCTTGTGGCTCTGCTGATCCCGCCCGGCAGGGTCACAGATCCGGGTCCCAGACCGCAGGCAGCCTTGCCTGCTGCCGCCTGCCTTCAGTATGCAAATTAGCCACCATCTTGTTGCTTCAGGGTGGGGGTCCCACTGGGGTGCCTGGCCAGTCTGGGTGAGGGGCTGAGGGCCGTTTTCAGGCTGGCGGGCGACTGAAGCTCCAAAACTCTCCTTTTTTTCTTTTTTTTTTATTCTGGCATTTATTTACCTTCTATGGCTGTCACTGGAGCTGAGAGCCGGCTTTCTCTCTGAGGCTCGGCTGAAAGCAGGTTTCTGGCCTTTGTTTTCTGTATTCGAAACAATGTTGGGACTCCAGCTCTGAGATCCCGGCTGACTGACAGGAGGTTTCTGGAGTTTTGTTTATCTTCTATAAATGTTACTATGTTTCCAACTAAAGCTCAGAGGCCGGCGGGGAACGTTGGAGTCCGCAGCAAGCAAGCCTCCTGTTAGTTTCCAGCTGCCTGGCTGCCGGCCACCATCTTGGCTGACAGTTAATTTGCATAAGGATATGCTGATTAGCCAATGGGAAGGGTAGCGGTCATACGCCAATTACTATGTTTCTCTCTTATTAGTGTAGATGATTTTTTATAGTTTTGAGAATCTTGGAAATTGATTTCTAATGTTATGAGACAGTTTCTACCCTCAAGTATATTTTGATGACAAATGAAAATGTGTCTGTAACCATGACACAGCTTCTGGTAATATCAGTTATTTGATTATTATAATCTTGAAGAATGATGAAGAGTGTTCATAGCAGTGAGGTAAAAGGGTTTGGAAAAAATGTTACAGAAGGGTCTCAACCATACTTTTAAACCATTTCTATAACATCATCTCCCATTTACTCTGCAAACCACTGCAATCTGGCTGTCACGACTCACTCAGCTCTGTCCTTATCTTCTATCTCTCCACTGGAAGTGTCTTGAGAAGGCCATCAGTGATGTGCCATGCTAAATCAAGTCTTCTTTTCTTGAAAATCTCTTTCCTCTGGTCTTGGTGTTTTTGAACCCTACTTTATCTTAGTGGCAATTAATTAAGAATCTCATTTTTCTTCCCCAAACAATGTAATAGCCTCCTAATGTGTCTCATTGCTTTTTCAGTGTTTCCTTTCTAATTTATCCTCCACTGTGTCATAGCATAGAAGACAACATAGTATAGTGAAAAGATCATGGATTTGAAGCCAGAAAGACCTAGGTTTAAATCCTAGTTCTTCCATGTAAGTGACTTAATGCTGACCTCAATTTTGACACATCTTGTAAATATGAATAATAGAATTGACCTTGTGGAATTGTTTGCAGAATCAAAAATAATAATGTCTAGAAAGTGGCTTTTGTGGCCTGGCAGGTGTTGCTAAGTGGTTGAGCGTTGACCTATGAACCAGGAGGTCATGGTTTGATTCCTTGTCAGGGCACGTGCCCAGGTTGCTGGCTCCATCCCCAGTGGGGGCTGTGGCGGGGGGGGGGGGGGTGCAGGAGGCAGCCTATAAATGATTCTCTCTCATCCTTGATGTTCCTGTCTTTCCCTCTCCCTTCTTCTCTGAAATCAATACAAATATATTTTTAAAAATAAAATGGCTTTTGCATGATATAAAGTCATTTTGAAGTCTTAAAAATCAACTCAGTTGTGAACATTGTCTCTTGTCTATTAGTTACAGGATAAATTGCTGCCTCCTTAGCCTGGCACGCATAGCCCTTCACAAGCAACAGCTTCTTTTGCTTGTGAAGTAAAAGAGTTTGGAAAAAATATTACAGAAGGGTCTCAACCATACTTTTAAGCCATTTCTATAACATCATCTCCCTTTGCTTCTGTGCCATCATCCCACATTTTGAAAACACAGATGGGCTTGTTTCTTTCAACACGTGGCCTCTGATTTATGCCTCCATGCATTGCATATATGGTTCTCCATTTGTAATGTCCTTTGCCCTTCTATCTGAATGTCAGGCTTCCAATTTATTCTTCAGCACCCTATTCAAATATTATCTCCCAGACTGCTGGCCTCATTCTAGTAGGTAAAATAGGTGTTCGGGATTATTTGATCAAACACTTCATATTATATGAAGGCAGAGAACCTGGGTTTTCTAAGTTGTCTGCTAAAATAGGTCAAATTCTCTAGGTTTCTTTTCACCACACCCTCTGTTTTCCAGGAGACTGACTCAGAGATTTATTCACTCTATAGGTATTCTGGTGGCTTCATTGAGGACATGCAGTAAGGTATGCACTATGCAAAAAATTCACTTTAGGTTCAGCCCATGACCAGCAGGTTCATAGCCTTTATTTGGCACTGGTACTTAAAAGGAAAAAAATAAAAATAATAACCACTTTTACTGAAACATAATTGGTTTAGTATAATTCTGACCATGCAGCAAGAAAGCATTTTTAAATAATACAGATATGTTTATTGTAAATGAGTGCACATTGAGACTATTTTAACTAGGTATTTGGGGAAAGTATCAGCGCCTACTATTTGAGGTTAGTGTTTCTCAGTGAGGCTGTTATACCAGAGACCAATGTCCAGTATTTTACTCCCAAAGAAAGGGTTTGACCTGCTTTACAACATCACTTCCTAATAACAATGAGTGGGCTATACTTATAAACTGTTCAGGAGACCTAACACAAATCTCCGTTGGAACCGAGGGACTGGAATAAAAATAATTGGTGCTTTCCAGCAATTGTTTGGAGTAAAGAGCAACGTTATTTCTCTTTTTAAAGCTTCTATATTTTCTTATTATCTCCTTGTTCCCCTGAGAAGAGAAGAAAGGTGGAGTCATGAGAAGACCCAGATTCATCGATTCATCTTTCCCTTTTACCTTGAACAGATTAAAAAAAAAATACAAAAAAAAAAAAAAAAAAAACCAAGAAGAAAAGTATGAGCAATGCTCCTCAGAGGCATGCTGGCTTACTTTGGCTTATGCTTTTATTTACTCTTTTCTCCCAGCTCTGCCTTCTTTGTGCCTGTTTTTCTCTTACCACCTCTTCTGAGTATATGTTGACATAAGCCTGGGGTTAGAAGACACTTGGACATGTAGCCCAGGTACACAGAGATTTTTGTCTGATAACATTACCAACACCCACCGGCAGGTTTCCTACACTTGAGACATAATATTTTCAAACACCTATTTGCCAAGCAGGTTGGCTGTGCACAGGCCAGCCTGCTGGTGGTTTGTCAGAGCTGGGATGCGTCTCTTTATCCTTCTGACTTTTGTGCTTACTTCCCAGCTCAGCCACACTAATAAATATAGCTTCCTTTTGAAGTGGAGAGTCTAGATATTTCTCCCTCAGGCTATGGAGAGAAAGTAAAAGAATGAACTGCTTTACTTCTAAAGTTCAATTGTGATGAAAGACAACTCACAACTCATTTTTAGAATTCAAAGCTTCTCAAATTTTTGAACCATTGCAAGTTTGAGTCTGAGAGGCTGTGACAACTTCTTGGTCACGTGATAGCTTTATTTCCCGTCTTCTCCAGTCGCAGTTTGGAAGTTAGGGGAACCCAATACTCACCATTTCTATCTGTTGTTTTCAAGTGAACAGTGGTGACTTTCCATCCTTAAGTCTCTTCTCCTCCACCCCACCCCACCCACACATTTTCACAAATTCTTGTGCTCCATGCATAGGCAATGTAAGTAGATATTTCATACAATGAATAAGAGGGAAGGAAACAGAACAGGAAAAATAAGGGGATAGAAGAGACAAACAAAGTGAATAAGTGGACAATTAAAAATTTCCTACTTTAAAATGTGGGAAATGTTTCTAGGTATAGACAGTTTTGGTACAGTTATGAAACAAAACAAATAAAACTAATAAGTTTTATTTTTTAAAAAAACCACACATGCCTACATTTTAAGCCCTAGCTGGTTTGGCTCAGTGGATAGAGCATCAGCCGTGAACCAAAGGGTCCCAGGTTTGATTCTGGTCAAGGGCACATACCTTGGTTGCAGGCTCCTCCCCTGCAGGGTCCTGGCCAGGGCTCATGCAGGAAGTAACCAATTGATGTGTTTTTTGCACATCAATGTTTCTCTCTGTCTTCCCCTCTCTCTTCCACTCTCCCCCAAAAAAATCAATAGAAAAAATATCCTCAGATGAAGATTAACAAAACAAAAGAAAAAGAAAGAAAGGAAAGAATCTTATGTTTTAAGATATGTCGCAAAAGATTTGTGAGTAAGGAAGAACTAATGTCTCTCTCTCTCTCTCTCTCTCTCTTCCACACACATACACAGGTGGGATTTGGTAATCAACATTTAACCATGTAAGAGCAAGTGGTTTCATAGATAATGATTCTGAGTTGGCAGAATGTCTCTGTCTTTGATTTAGACCAGACATTGTCTGCTATTTGGCTTTAGACATGCCTTTAAGTCCCTTTTAGGTGTGGTCTCACTGAAGCCAAAAGCTTAAGGCAAAAACAGACATTCTTTCTCCCTTTTGATGTTCACGCTCCTTTAGCACTAAAATATACCCAGCATCTATAGTCTATGGTGGTAGAACCTCCATGATCGCTTAACTTTGAACACACAGATGGATAAATAGATGGTACTTTCTCTTACTCAGCACTGGCCAGATTTTTACAAGAAAGTGCTTTCCAGTTTGGGGCTCCACATCTTAAGAGAACTCTGAAGTTTGGAGGAGATTCAGAAGGGACTATGGATGTTGATGAGAGGGTTGGGAAATGGAACTTATAAGAAAGAGTTAAAGACATTGGAATTGCTTATCTTGGAGAAGAGAAGAAAGGTAACCTAATAACAGTGTTGCAGTGCTTGAAGGTACATAATATACATAATGGCTACCAGCTGTTTTCCTCGCCATCAAAGAACAAGAGGCCAAGTTCTCACACCACATAGATCAAACATAGGGAAATGCTTCTTGTTGGTGGTGGTAACCGAGTTAACAAGATAAACCGGTAACTGTTGAATTTGTAAAAACTTTTCTGGAGTTATTTAAATATAGGATGTGTTGTGTGTCTCTTATTTTTTTTTTCTAGGAATTGGAAGATAAAATTTATGCATGGTTCCTCATGTTGCATCATGATTTATAAGTCTATAAGAACAGAAACTTATTTTAAAAGAGTAAGTGTAGATAATGGCCAAGAATCATATACTCTATTATCTATTTTCCACGGAATAAGTGAAATCAAGACAAGGAGACATGGTCTCCATAAGTTTAGATGCAAACTTTTTACGATGGTGCTCTGCTCAGAAAAGTACCGCTGCTAGTTGACATACAGGAAGGGAAAATCAAGGAACAGCAGAGATTAAAAAAAAATTTACAATAGGCACTAAAACTGTGAAGGCATAGAATTATACTGGCATAGATACACACAAAACCCCAGACTTTTATCTTTTCTATTTTTCTTTTTTATTACAACTGGCTAAGTTAATTCTCCCAAGTTGATCCATAAGTAGGTCTGTGTCTGTACAAAAGTCTCTGTGCGAGGCAATATCCCTCCTATTCCCAAGCCCACAAGGTAAGCTGATCAATTCAATAATAAAAAAATTCAAATGCCTATCTAGTCTATAGTAGCTGGTCTTATTGATTATTTAGTTAACCTCAAGGAAGAAGTAAAACTCATCCAATTCTTTGGCAAATTTCTATTTTGTGTTGTACTAATATCATAGGAAATTAGTCTCACTGTTTATCTGTTTTTTAAACTTTGATAGAATGTATCATGTGATTTATATGGAATATCAATATTCACATAATGCTAGCAAAAGTGGGATTGATTACTATACTTACCGAAAAATAGTATCAGATGTTTTTCATGATGAATATTATGTTTTTATGTTTTTTTAGTTTTTTAAATTTTTTAGAGAGAGAGAGGAAGGAGGAGAGAGAGAAAAAAAAAGAGGGAAAGAAAGATTTGTTGTTCCATTCATTCATGCATTCATTGTGTGCTCCCTGACTGGAGATCAAACCCAAAACCTTGGCCTATTGGGATGACACTCTAACCAACTGAGCTACCCAGCCAGGTTCTTTTATTTTTTATCATACAAAATTTATTGTGTTCTAATTTCACCAGTTCTACTCTCATCAGTAGGGGCATTTCTTTTATTTCTTTCCTGTTTTATTGAGAAATAATTGATATACAACATTGTATAAGTTTAGGCATACAGCATGGTGGTTTGATATATATATATATATTGTGAAATAAGTACTACATCCAGGTTCAGTTAACAGTCATCATCTCATATAGATACAATAAAAATAAATAAAACATTTTTTTCTCTTTATGATGAGAAATCTTAGGATTTATCCTTAATAACTTTCTTATATAACAGTATTGACTGTAATTATCATGTTGTACATTACATACATCCCTAGTACTTATAACCAGAAATTTATATCTTTTGATCACTTTCCTCCAATTCCCCTTCCCCTCACCCTTCACTTTTGGTAACCACAACTCAGATCTCTTTTTCTTTTATTTTTCCTTTATTCCACATATAAATGAGATCATGTAGTATTTGTCTTTCTCTATCTGACTTACGTCATGCAGTATAATGCCTTCAAGTTTCACCCATGTTGTTGCAAATGGTAAGAATTTCTCATTTCATAGAGCTGAATAATATTTCATTGAGTATATGTGTGTGTATATTTATATACGCTTTTAAAATCCATTCATTTATCAATGAACACTTAGGTTGTTTCCTTGTCTTGGCTATTGCAAATAATGTTGCTATAAATATAGGGTTGCCAATATCTTTTCAAGTTGATGCTTTCATTTTCTTTGGATATATTTTAAGAAGTGAAACTGGAATCATTCTATTTTTAATTTTGTCACAAACTATACTATAAAGCTACAATAATCAAAACAGTATGATACTGGCATACAACAGACACATAGACCAATGGAACAGAAGCAAGTGCCCAGAAACAAACTAAAGAATATATGGTCAACTAATATTTAACCAAGAAGACTCAACAGAGATAGTCTCTTTAATAAATGATGCTTGGATAATTGGATATTCACATGTAAAAGAATAAAACTGAACCCCTATTTTACACCACTCATAAAAATTAACTTGAAATGGATTAAAGATTTATCATAAGACCAAAAACCATGAAACTCCTGGAAGAAAAAATAGGAATAAAGCTCCTTGACATGGGTCTTAGTAATGATCTTTTGGATATACACCTAAAGTACAAACAACCAAATAAAAAATCAGCAAATGGGACTACATCAAACTAAAAAGCTTCTGTACAACAGAAGAAACCAACTAAGTGAAAAGACAAACTACACAATGGAAAAATATCTGCAAACTATATCCTGATAAGGGGTAAATACCAAAATGTATAAAGAACTCATACAGCCCTAACTGATTTGGCTCAGTGGATAGAGCATCAGCCTGTGGACTGAAGGGTCCCAGGTTCGATTCCAGTCAAGGGCATGTACCTTGCTTGTGGGCACATCCCCAGTGGGGGGTGTGCAGGAGGCAGCTGATGGATGTTTCTCTCTCATCCATGTTTCTAACTCTCTAGTCCTCTCCCTTTCTCTCTGTAAAAAATCAATAAAATATATATTTTTTTAAAAAGAACTCATACAACTCAACAGCAAAAGCAAACACAAAACCCGATTTAGAAATGGGCAAAGGATTTGAATAGACATTTTTTCCAAAAAAAAATATCTGAAAGACCAACAGTTCAAGAAAGAATTCTCAGCATCACTAGTCATTAGGGAAATGGAAATTAAACCAAAATGAGATATAATCCCATGCCTGTTACAATAGCCATAATCAAAAGGCTAGAGATAAATGCTGGCATAGGTGTGTAGAAAAGGGAACTTTGTGCAGTTTGGTAGAATTGTAAATTGGTACAGCCACTATGGAAAATCCTCAAAAAAGTATGGAAGATCCTCAAAAAATTAAAAATAAAACGATTTCAGTTTCACTTCTTAAAATATATCTAAAGAATGAAAGTACCAACTT
Source organism: Myotis yumanensis (assembly GCF_028538775.1). Lineage (NCBI taxonomy): Eukaryota > Metazoa > Chordata > Mammalia > Chiroptera > Vespertilionidae > Myotis > Myotis yumanensis. The sequence goes on from NW_027223759.1 coordinate 19,367,386, forward strand.
GAAAAGACAAGATAAATTGATTAGTAAGCTTGATTCTATCTACCTTATTCCCTTTGCCATGTAATCTAACATGTTCACCAGTTCCTGGCATTAGGACATTAACATTTTGGGGGACCATTACTCTGACTTCCACACTGGGCACATTTTACATTGATTCACAAATATACATTTAAGTCTTTGATATTAAATATATAATTTAGATTTAATAGTGTTAAGAAGTAGTAAAGAGGCATTTTGCCAATCTAATTGGTTGGGTCTCTCTCTAATTCTATGGATTAATTATTTAACTCACTGTTGAACTTGAATAAACACAATAGTAATTATAATCTTAGTTAAACAACAACTAAAACAACCATTTGGTTGGCAACAGGTCAATTACAAATAGAATAGATTACAGACAGATTGCGCTTTTTGTGGAATCTTATCATTAGTCTATTGATTTATTTATCCCAGAGTGTTTCTACAGCCTAGCATACCGCAACCATTTGAAATGTTAGGTATTTTCTCTCAGGATTCTCAATTTTTTCTTCTACAGACTGCCCCAGCTGCCCTTGCCATATGCCCAAACACTCATTTTCCTTCTATTTTGTTCCCTAACATTGTGGTTAGTAGAGAGGCCTTGATTTGTCTTACAGTGTAGAGAGATGGTGTGATTTTACTGTTGCCCCCAGCAGTAAAGTTGTAGTCAGAAAGACTACAGATGTGGAGCAGATGTGTATAATGATCATTTTTAAAATTCCATGTAGAGCTCTAATAAAAAAGTGACTGTGATAAATGTTTATACGTTTGGCACTCACACTATTTAAACAAAAGCATCAACTTATTGTGTTTTGCAATCGATCTTATATATTTCACTTAAAGCAATTTATGACTTTTAAAAAAAGTATATTTTAGAACATTATGCTCAGTGTAATAAGCCAGTCAGAGAAAGATAAATATTACATGATCTCACTCATTTGTGGAATATAATGAACAACATAAACTGATGAACAGAAATAGAATCAGAGTCATAGAAGCATCAAACAGACTGTCCAACCTATGAGGGAAGGTGGGGGTGAGGGGTAAGAGATTAACCAAAGGACTTGTATGCATGCATATGAGCATAACCAATGGAAATACACACACACGCACGCACACACACACACACACACACACACACACACACACACACGGGGCCCAGTGCACAAATTCATGCACCTTGAAAGGCACTATGGGCCGTGTCTCGGCCCATCCTCCAAACCCCGCCTGGCCCCTCCCACCATGCCCTCAGTCCCCTGTCTGCCAGCAGAACCGCTCCCACCACCACCATTCCCACACTCTGATGGTGCCGGCCCTGCTTGCACCCACTGATGGTGCGGAGCAATTGGGGCCAGTGCCAACAGTGTGTGCAAGCAGTGGCTACTGCCCTGATCACCCCTCAGGAGCAGGGGGAGGTGGAGAAGCCCTCAGGGTTGATCGTGGCTGGCAGCTGCTGCTCGCACCCACTGATGGCGCCGAGTAATCAGCGTTAGGTGCCGGCAGCAGGTGCAAGCAGCGGCTCAGGTGCTGGCTGCGGATGCGAGTGGGGCCGGCACCAGCAGTGGATGCGAGAGGCAGCTGCGGGCCCCAATCACTCCTCAGGAGCAGGGGGAGGAGGAGAAGCCCTGAGGGGTGATCGGGGCTGCAGCCACCTCGCACCCGCTGACAGTGTTGAGTGATCGGGGCTGGCACCGGGAGCCAGAAGCGGGTGCGAGCGCCAAGTGGGACCGTGGTGCTTGGCAGCAAACAATTTTCAGTAACTACCAGAGGCTCATCCCAATGACAGTAACTGGTGCCCCACCTTGGTCTGACGCCCCGCTCACCTTGCTCCACCATCCTGCCGCGGCCATCATGTTCCATGCTCTGCCACCTGCTGCCAATTCCCGCCATGTTCCACGTGCACCCCCTGGTGGTCAGCACACGGTATAGCAACCGGTTGTTTGGTTGTTCTGCTGTTCGGTCTATTTGCATATTAGCCTTTTATTATATAGGGTATTTTATTGATTTCAGAGAGGAAGGGAGAGGGAGAGAGAAATAGAAACATCAATGATGAGAGAGAATCATTGATCGGCTGCCTCCTGCACATCCCCTGTTGGGGATTGAGCCTGCAGCCCGAGCATATACCCTTGACCAGAATCAAACCTGAGACCCTTCAGTCTGCAGGTGGACACTGAGCTACTGAGCTAAACCGTTAGTCTACTGAGCTAAACCGTTCTAGGGCTATTTTTTTTTCTTGAACTTGGGAGAATGATAGCTTTGTCCTCCTTTGAAATTCAGGATGAATTGGTTTACCTCTTCATTTTTCTGTTCTAGGTAGAGCTTTTCCAAAAGGAAGGGGAAGCACCTTCCTTAAAAGGGACATGTTCCATGGAGGAAACATGAGCATTAGAATTAAATGAAATCCCAACTCAGCCACTTAAGCTAGTTAATCTCTCTGAGGCTTCATTTCTCATATGCCAAATGGGGCTAACAGTATAATTCATAAGATTGTTGTGAGGAAAAACTGGAATAACGTATTAGAAAGCAGCTAATGCAGTATGTGGTGCATGAAAGGTTTATTCTCTTCTCCTGTCTGTGGAGGAGGAGACCATGCCACTAGAAAAATACTTTCGGACCATATAAATTTGTTTTTATTTTTATTTATTTTTTCTATGATACTTTATTATTTTTTTAAAATATATTTTATTGATTTTTTTACAGAGAGGAATGGAGAGGGATAGAGAATTAGAAACATCGATGAGAGAGAAACATCTATCAGCTGCCTCCTGCACACTCCCTACTAGGGATATGCCCGCAACCTAGGTACATGCCCTTGACCGGAATCGAACCTGGGAACCTTGAGTCCACAGGTTGACGCTCTATCCACTGAGCCAAACCAGTCAGGGCTTTTCTGTGATACTTTATCTGTATATTGCATTGTGTGCCCACCACCCAAAGTCAAATCATTTTCCATCACCATATATTTGGCTCCCATTACCCTTTACTACCTCCTCACCCCCCTTCCCTCTGATAACCATCATACTATTGTCTGTGTCTATGAGTTTCAGTTTTATATCTCATGTAAGAGTGAAATCATATGGCTCTTCACTTTTACTGACATTTATTTTGCTTAGTGTAATATTCCCAAGGCCCATCTATGTTGTCACAAATGGGAGTATTTCATCTGTTCCTATGGCTGAGTAGTATCCATGATATATATATATATATATATATATATATATATATATATATATATATATATATATATCTCACATCTTCTTTATCCAATCCTCTATAGCAGGACACTGGTTGTTTCAATGTCTTGGCCACCATGAATAGAGCTGTAATGAACATAGGGGTGCATATATCTTTGTGAATAAATGTGTTCAAGGTTTTTGGGTAGATATCCAGAAGAGGAATTGTGGGTAATATGGGAGCTCTATTTTTAATTTTTTGAGGAACTGCCATACTGTTTTCCATAGTGGCTGTACCAGTCTGCATTCCCACCAGCAGTGAATGAGGGTTCCCTTTACTCCACAACCTCTCCAACACTTGTTATTACTTGTCTTGTTGATAATAACCATTCTAATGGGTGTGAGGTAGTTTTGGTATATATACCAGAGAGGAGGGGAGAGAGACGGAGAGAGTGGGAGAGAGAGAGAGATGAGAATCATTGATCGGCTGCCTCCTGCGTGCCCCCTACTAGGGATTGATCGCACAACTGGAGCATGTGCCCTGACCAGTAATTGAACCGGTAAAGTGACCTCCTGGTTCATAGGTCGACATTCAACCACAGAGTCACACCAGCGGGGCGACATTGGGATTTTAATGGGGGTTGAATAAGATCTGTATATTGGTTTGGGTAGTATGGACATTTTAACTATATTGATTCTTCCAATCCATGAACACAAAATGTCTTTCCATTTCATTGTGTTGTTTTCAATCTTTTAAAATAATGCTTTGTAGTTTCCAGTGTATAGGTTTTTCACGTCCTTTGTTAAGTTAATGCCTAGGTATTTTATTCTTTCTATTGCAATTGTAAAGGAATTGGTTTGTGTTTTCATTTTTTTTTCAAATTTAATTGTCAGTATATAGGAATGCAGTGGATTTTTGTATATTGATTTTATATCCTCAGCTTTCAGAAATTCATCAAAATTGTTGTGTGTTTTTACCACTTTATGGCTCCAGTAGCTTCTGCTCCAGGAATTTTAAGTATCTTAAATATGCCCATGCATTGTGATGTGCACAAGGAGCGTTTACAGCACTCAAGTTTTCCAAACTTACGTTAATGAAATATTGTGGTTTTTATTCACCACTAATTATTTATATTTAGTATATGAATGCTTTGCTTTTATAATCATTAAAGTGTAATAAACAGTAGTCAATTATCATAATAAACAAATACCTTTTCAGATACAATGGTAATAAATGCTAGGTATTCATACATACTGCCATTTTATAATCCATAATGGACCATGCACAATAAAGTTATGAAGTTATATTTAAAATTTTATTTTTAAATAAAATTAGTTATCTATTTGTGGGTACCATGTGAAAATGCCTGGCTAGATATTCATAAAATTTGTAGGGTATTATTTAGAAAGGTCTGATTTGAAACTTAGGTAATGTGGCAGGCCATAAAAATCACTTTAATAATATGCTGTTGATAGAAAACATGCTGTTGATTTCAGATAGGTTCCCCCAAATGTCAAGTCATAAGGGTAGGTGCTCTGCAAAGCAGGTGTGATTTGTTACCAAACTCCTTTCTCTTAGGCAGCTCTTTTGTGGATTCTCTGGGCAGAAGCAGAGTGTGAACCTGTTTTTTGTTTGTTTGTTTGTTTTTATGAATAGTGGTTACTGAGTCTTTCAAACAACCCAGAATAACCAACATGAGATGTGGGTTCTCTCTCAATTTCTCCACCATCCGTAAGTCATAACATCTGTGGTTCTTCTGTCTGGGTCACATGGCCCTTCTTCTGCACATGGGAAGGAATGTAGTCTTCTGTGGGAAAAGGAGACTCAGAAATAGAAGCTATTCAAGAAAAATGTGCTGAGTAAACCAGAAGACTGAGCAGAAAACTTTTTCTGATATGGTGAAGGATAGTGACTTGGTAAGAATTGTGCCAGCAGTTAAACAGTTGTTTCCAAGGCTGGGAAAATACAGACATCCTATGTAGGGGGGAATGGGTGTTTCAGATTTATTAACATGGATTTAAGGGTTTAGGGTTATTTGTGTTTGTGGTAAAGAGCTCAGACAGAAAGTCTTTATTTACTGCCTCAAGATTTAGTAAGTCAATTGGTTTCCTGTGTTCCATCTCATCCACAGATGATATCTTTTTAAATAGAATACTAGATTGCATGCATGAATTAAGCAAATGTGGAGTAGGAAAATTACTTCATTGAAATAGACTTTAGGATGTCCTTAATTCATAGAAACATTAGAAAATTATCAGAGTCCTCACCAACCAAGGAGAGAAATGTTTAAGGCAAGATTTCATGCTATGCAAACCTCTGTGGTTAGAATGAATATTTTGTACTTATGGCAAGTCCATTTTAAGAATACCTCCCAAATCAGTTCTGTGTTGAGTGATAGAAAAAAAAAAAAAAGATTGTACAAACCAAATAAATAGCTAATATTACAAAGACATCCTCATGTATAGTAAAAATTTAGAAATAAAGGGCAGTTCTGCAGTTGACTTGGCTCTAGATAAAATACAAAATAAGGAAGAATGGGAGGCCTCTTTTTAGAAAGGTAGGGAGGGTGGCTACAATTTGGGAGATAAGACAATTTCCTAAGCAAAGATTTCAAGAGAATACACGAGAGGAAGTTGCAACAATAGAAGAAGTGATTTAAGCATTTCACAAGAATTTCAGAAGAACCAGGGTCAAAATGCAGTCACAATCTGCCAGCTTTCAGCAGGAGGTAGGAGGATGACAGATGAAAAAGTGGTGGGTAGAGAGATAGGTCCAAGTCCAAGGACATCCACTGACTCAGCAAACCTTCCTTTTGGCTTGAGGAAGAGCTCCAGATGGGGGCCCTAAAAGGGGTGCATATTTGGGAAAATGTTTTAGATTTCTGGTGCCTAGAGCTGGAGTTTTGATGGAACTCAAGTCTGAGAGAATTCAGATAGAAAACAAAAGGCAGTAATGACCAGTTTACCTCTTATTTTAATGCCGCTTTGAAAATAAATACTTATATTTGTTAGTATTTTAAACTTATCAAAACCTTTCATGGTTACTACATCCTGAATTTCTGTGTGTCCGTGATACACTCAAACAAGTTGTGAATGTGACCGAAAGTGAGATGAGAGAAACAGAACGAATATTCCGAGGCTGCGGTGAAGTGGACATCAAGACGGGATGCAGCTCTTCCCATGGAGCATGCACATTCAGGGGCTGAACCTGGTGGGCAAGGTCAAAACAGAAGTTGAACTTGAGGCAACTCTTTCTGGAGAACAGTGTCCATTTGCCTATTCACAGACTCTCTGCTGACAAACATAACATTATCTCCTTAATCCTAGAATGAGGTTGACTTAACTAAAGCTGGGAGGTATGAGAAACTTGCCATACAGCCAGTATTGGTAAAGCTAGAATTCATGTTTAGGTCTGTCTGATCCCAAATCCGTGTTTTCCAACTATGTACCCTACCCACAGTGAAGTGTCATCATTTTTAAAGTGGTATGCATTATCAAATGTTTACTTCACACCAATCACGTGTAAGACAAAAATATATTTTTAATGTAGCTACCCTTTTATATTACTTATTTCACTGCCTCCTTCTGCAGAAGTTATGGCGTTAAGTAGAAATCCTAGCTCACTATACTTTGCTATCTTGAATCTGTTCTGCAGTTCTATTAGCATATAAGTGTAGATACAGTTCCATAGAGTTTGAAGGGGGTGAGCAGTATTGGGAAAAATCCAGCTGCTGGTAATCTATCTACCTCCACTGACTGGCTTAGAAACTTATTTTCTCATGTCTTGTAGGAAATGACTAAATACTTTCTTTCTGCTAATTCCTGGGTATAATATTAAATTGGAAAACTTCTATAATAGAGCAATCTTTGGAAAATCAGAAACATTGTGACTATTTTATTCATATATATATTTTGTTTATTTCAGAGAGGAAGGGAGAGGGAGAGAGAATCATTGATTGGCTGCCTTCTGCATGCCTCACACTGGGGATGGAGCCCACAACTGGAGCATATGCCCTGACTGGGAATCAAACTGGGACTTCCTGGTTCATAGGTCCATGATCAATCACTGAGCCACACTGGCCTGGCAACATTGACTGTTTTAAAATCAAAGACTAAAACCTGCAGAGTCTGTGATGGACTCAATCATTGGATGTGACTCAGCCACACACGTTTCTGGCTGGGACACACTTTTAGCATTTTGTATGGAGACTGCTTTTTATTCTCTCAACTTTGATCACTTTGGTGTCAGGATCCAAATGATTTAAATCCAGTCGTCATCTCTCAGCCTTTTCATACGATTAGCCAGTTTTTCAAGTCCATTAGATAAATGGCATAAAGTTTTGGTTTTAGGCAATTACACATTTTACTCAAAAGACCATGGGGATTAATGGGAGAGGGAAAATTTGCATTACATTCTTTTACCCTTTTTGATGAATTTTTCATTGGTACTTAAAAACCTTTTTGATACATCATTAGAAATTAAGACAAAGAGGGGAGAGGCCTTCTGGTAGTCTTTATACTCTCCTGAAATCTGCATAACCAGTGGGAGGATAAGGAGAGAAAAGTTTGCCCTCTTCCTTCCTCTTCCTTTATCCACCCCTCCCACCCAACTGTGTTGCCTTTTGCTGTGTAGGGCCCCACCTTTTGGCTTGGCCACCAGAACTGCATTTCTGTTGAATAAATGTCCCACACTCCAGAACTTGATCTTTTCCCTTTGCTCTGCCAATACTTAACTGTCCTGTTTTCTCAAGAACTAGTTAAGTGACTAATCTGTTAAACTATTCAATCTGTGAAACTAATTGTGTGGATCTATTAATGAGTGATAGGGGTTAGCAAAACCCATGGACACAGACAATAGTGCAGTATGCCAAGGGTGGGGTGGGGAGATGGGTGTGAGATAGAGGAGGTCAAAGAGGGGAAAAAAGCGGACATCTGTAATACTTTCAACTATAAAGACAAAATAAAAATTAGATCCTCTTTTCATATACAACTGGTGGTCGACACATAAATTAATGACTCTCTAGCTAGAAGCAACTAGAAGTTTTTGCTTAGTGTGTTTTCCTGGAACCATTTCAATCACAAATTCCTTATGCAAATTATTCTGCCTAAATATACATTAGAGAAACCATTCATAGACCACACACACAAAAATAATAAAAAAAACAGTGAAATTATGAATAGTGTTAGAAGATAACACAAAAGAGCTGATTAACCCCAAATCCAGTTAGCACATGCAAGTGCCCTCTGACCCCAGACACCTAGAGTAAAGCAGAAGCTCATAGCTTCCTCAGGCTTTGGGAGTGTAATCAGATGACCTAACTTTCAGGGTAATTTATCCATTTGCTCATTCTTTTATTTCTTCATCATTCACATTTCCTGTGCAACATGCGGTTAAATACATTAATAGCTCTGTCATTTTTACAGTTGGAAAAGAGGAATCAATTTGCAACAGAGAAAAGCAAAACTAGGGATATGAAGTAAAGACATTCTAAGATGCTTTCTCCATGCAGGTGCAAATAATTTTTTATATTTATTTCCCTAAAATTGACATAGAAGAGAAGAAACAATATTTTTAATGTATTTTTATAAATATGCACCATTTAATTACCAGCTAAATGACAGTCTTATTCCATGAAGAGTTATCACAGGTTTTAGGGTAATGACAATAATCAGTATTAATATTTATTGAGTGATGGAGTGATTATTACCTGTCCAATACTATGCTGTGTTTTTGGACTACATTTCAGTAAGGATGTGGAAGAATTCATCTCTCTAAGAATGTATCATCAGAGTACTGTGTCTAAAAGTTATTTAAATTATAATTTTTAACTTTTTACAATGTTCAACTATTTCTTTTCTTTTTATTTAATTGCATTTTTTGAACTGAAAAATGTTTTCATGTTTCAAAAGTCCCTCCTACAGAGTCTATATTTTTACCCTATATTTTTGTCATTCATTCATTCGTTCACAATGAGAACTATATTTGGTTCTAGGTATTGAAATACAGCAGTGTTCTAGAAAGCAAGATCTCTGCCTAGAGAAGATAGATAAAGAACAAATAACTAAAGAAGATAATTTCAGAGTTCTATGGAGAAAATCTTAATAAGACAGAGACTATGATTAAGGGTAGAAAGAGCTACTTTCCCTTAGGAAACCAGAGACAGGCTTTCTTTTTTTTTTTTTTTAATATATTTTATTGATTTTTTTACAGAGAGGAAGGGAGAGGGATAGAGAGTTAGAAACATTGATCAGCTGCCTCCTGCATACCTTCTACTGGGAATGTGCCCGCAACCAAGGTACATGCCCTTGACCGGAATCAAACCTGGGACCTTTCATTCTGCAGGCTGATGCTCTATCCACTGAGCCAAACTGGTTAGGGCCAGAGACAGGCTTTCTGAGGTGGCCTTTGGACTGAGACTTAAGTACAGATTAAAAGGAGTCAGATATCTAAGCAGAGCATGCCCTGTACCATTCAGGAGTAAGTTGGTGCCAGAATGATCCGTTACACCCAAACTCCTTATCGTGCATTTCCTACAAACTAGAACATCCCCTTACATAACTGCAATATCTTGTAATCATCAAAAAAAGGAACCTAATATAGCTTTCTTATGATACTCTAATTCTCAGACTCCATTCCCTGTATGTGACTGATTACTGCCACTTAACCCAAGCAGGTAATCCCCTCAACCCAACACTCTGCTCCAGACACCCCCTCACTCCCCATGTGGATGCCCTTCTCACCTGCTTGGATTCCATTATTCTGTAATTGGTTACCTGTGTGTATGGACACCAACTCAGATTTTAAGACTCCAGACCAACCCAGTGCTGCAGAGTCTCTCTGCTTCCCTCGACTATGGACACCATTTCCAACTTGCCCAGGCTCCAACACTGTGCCAATTAGTTCAACCTCCAAGTTGTGTAGACACTCTCCTCACCTGACACTCCATACTGGGCTGACCCCTTCTTGGAATTCTTCTGACTCAGTTCAGGGTTCATGACCCTATTTGGCTGTCACGCCCCATGAGTTCACACTGCGCAGACTCCAACACATTTGCACAGGTGCTCCTCCCCCCACTGAGGCTCCAGCATCCCATTGTTCATAGCTGTCTCTGTGACTTTCCTCTTCACTGTCTTGGGCTTCTGCACCCTGTGCTGGGCCATCGTGGCTGCCCCTTCCCACGGAACACCTGACTGCCTTGTTCAGCATCACTTAAGGTTCAGATAGAGCTCAGGAAGGAAAGAGAAGGAGAGGGAAGGGAAAAGGGGGAGGAAGAGAGAAAGAGAACATTCTGAATATCTTCTGAAGTTGGGTAATATCACACAGAGAAAGACAATTGAAAATCACATCTTACAATAATCAAATTAAATTCATGATACTTCAAGGCTAACCTAAAATGAAACTTATGAAATTAAAGAGTACCATGACTTAACTGAGAAAAACCTCTAAAATAAAAATAAAAATGAGAAAAGCATACTTAATGCGTTCAATTAAGCCTTAAAGAGATTTTGTATAGTTTTAAAAATACAATTTACAAAATTTTTCAAAAGAGTGACTATTAAGCATTGGAAATATTTATTTGCAATAATGTGTTATGATTTTAAGAAAAAGTAGAAACACTTTCAGAAGGCTTGCATTTTTTTTCCAAAGGAAATCTTAGAGGAAAATAAATATCAGCCTGATATAAAAACTAAGTAGTTTGGGTAACTGTTATGGCGAAAAACACCAACACCTATTACTTTTATTACCAATAAAGTGAAATTTTATTTTTCTCCTTCATCATTGTAAACACCACTGTTTGCTGTATGCTTTGTGAAGAAAAAAAGTGTCATTTCCCAATGTCCTAATGGTTCCAGGCACCAGTATACAGAGATATAGTTAAGACAAGAATCTCTTTCTGTATTCCAGAGTTTTGTCTCACTCAACGAAATAATTAAGATTTGGGAAATGACTAAAGTGTGAAAGTGAAGAAAAGAGAAAAAAAATACCACAATGTGGAAGTTATTTATAAGTTGGCATAGAAAAGTGTTATACTAATGGTTATTGCTTGGAAAATTCTTGCTTAATAGTTAAACTCATATTCTTCAGGTCTGTCAGTCTCAGGAATTACAAAATAAAACAAAAAACATAGTATACAAAGAGTGTTACTGCAACTTCAAAAGATTCTGATTTCAGATCTGCATAAGCTATATAAAGTAGAAAACTTAAGTAATCTAAATAATTTAACTTTAGAACATGTCTACCTCAGGTCTTTGGTATTTATTTAAACTACATTCAGGCTCTGGATAATTAGCTTACCCACCTTTTTCATTTTACCTGCATTAAGAGTAACTTCGTTTCTACAGCTTTATAGGCCTTCAGGGGCCTTTGAAATATGCAGATGCCTCAGGTCTCATGGGCAAAATGCTCATTGCCATAAAGCAGGCCACTCTTGCCTCTAGATGCTTGTAAGATTATATTCTCAGCAAATTAGCATAATACCCTGAAGATGTTAGCTGAGAGATGGGATGTTTTAATATAGTGTCAGTGAGAGGGACAATAATTTAGGTTGGTTGTTAGGATAACCTAGAGCCAGAAATGAAGATCCTTGTGCAGGAGAAAACTATAGAAGACCCAGACCCTCTTTCCTGAGGATTCTGAGCTTCTGAGTACCATGTCCTTATTAGGTCATGGTCATGGTGACTGGCCACAGTAAAACTGAGCCTGAGAATACCAGGAGATGGCCCAGTGTCTCCCCTATGTGCTATAGATATTTCTCCTTTTACCCACATCATGGCTGTGCTACCTCCTTGCAATGATCAGGGTTAATTTTGCTCACCAGTGTGGGAGCTCCTGTGTGACAAGGTGGAAGCCAGTGATTTCTGTTTAGAATGACTCTTACTGTGTCCTCCTGGTGGAAAAATTTCCCCTTCAGAAACAGGAGAGTAAAATTGCTCAACTTGAACTCAGAGTGATGGTGAATGAGGTCATTCCTACTTCCACGCTTTGGGTCCTGGGCCCATATTTTCTAGTTCTTGGGAATACAGGACCAATACAATGGCCATTGGTTAAAATTCTATGCTTTATCTTAAAGGATAGTGCCCCAGCCTCATGAAAAGTCATCTTCAAGCTGATGCCTCAGCTATGTCTTTAAGAGGTCATTCTGTTTGATCATACCGGTAACTTCTGGATGATGGGATGACATGATATGTGGCATGACCTGTAGATCCCAGTCATCTGCTCTCCATTGCACTCCTTTGGCCATAAAGTGTGCCCCTTAATCCAAAGTGATGCTATGCAGGATACTAAGTCAATGAACCTGGCAGTGGGGCTGGCCGAGGCACTGTGGAAGTAAAGGCAAGCCCACGTCTAGAAGATATATCAAGCCTGGTCAGGATAAATGATTGTTTCTTCTAGGATGGAGGTGTCCATCTTAGAATGCATTGTTAATCTAGGAGGCAAATTCCTAGGCACTAAGAAGCTAAGTGGCTTTGATCATCCAAGCATAGGTGATCAAAAGGTTGCAATTGTGAGCTGTTACTAGTAGCACCTACAGCAGCCAGTAAAGAAATTTCCAAGCATATGAGCTTTTCAGAGAAAGACAATTGAAGCCCTTCATATTATCTCCTGAAGAAAGGAGATAGTACTCTCAGATGGCCACAGAGGCCAGCCTGGTAAGGTAATTGAGTGAGGCATGCCAAGTGGGAGCTATGGCCAACTTGAGAGCTAATGCCTAGTCTAAAAAGGAAGTGCCAGTTTATTATTGCCAGCACTGTTGCCAGATTTTCTAATTTCTCATGAGTATATGACAATTCAGATTTATTTTCATGCAAAATCTCTCCATTTTTAAAATGTTGACAATCATATTATTAGTTTTTCTAATAGAAAACAGATACTCAAATTAGGATAAGTGGAGGAGGGAGAATGGTGGAGAGTAGACCTGCAATTGGTCATTGCACCTGGAAACTACCCAGTACAATGACCAATTTAAATTTTTATAAAACACTCTGGGTCAATAGCAGGTAAGTATGGTATTAGTCTGTTTGAGCTGCAAAAACGAAATACCTGTACCATATACTGAGTAGCTTAAACAACAGAAACTTTTTTCTATGGTTCTGGAGGCTGAGAGTCTGAGATCAGGGTGCCAACATGTTTGGTTTCTGGTGAGGGCTCTCTTTCTGGTTTGTAGTCAGCCACCTTCTCATTGTGTCTTACAGGTCCTTTCCTTGGTAGATGCAAGTGGAGAAGAAAGAGAGAGAGAGAGAGAGAGAGAGAGAGAGAGAGAGAGAGAGAGAGAGAATAGATAGTTTTTTCTCTCTTTTTATAAGAATATTAATCCTATAGGATTTAGGGCCTCACCCTTATGACCTCATTTTACCTTAATTATTTCCTTAGGGCCCTCATCTCCACACTGAGATGTTGGGATTTCAACATACGAATTGGGGGCTGTAGGGGTGGTAATCATTCAGTCCATAATAGACATCACATAAAATACACAGAGAAAACAGAATAAAACATGTCTTCCAGCTAGCACTGAAACTCCAGTGTTTGACCTCTGATACAAATAGCAACTAACTGACATAAAAGGCTGGCCCTAAGTCTGATGCTTTTGTGTGTCCCAAGCTGTGAGTCAGACAGTATTTGGATCACAATATTTGATTTACTGTTTAATTGATTACCCCAAGTTTTCACCTGTAAAAAGAAATAATGAGAAATCTTGGAAAATTACAGAACTGGAAAATATGTTGCTGTGCTTTTCACTTGAGATGAATTATCTGGTTCAACAAGTATTGATCGAGTAATTTTCTTATTCTTTTTTACTTCAAACTGAGCTCTGCATTCAAAGGCAGTATGCAGAGGAACAGAAAACTAAAAACAATGTAGAATTGAAGAGGAATCCAGTGCAGCCAGCCAGTCACACAGCAGCTCAGCCTTTGGTCCCGCCAGGATTGCCCAGTTTGAAGTTCAATCTTCTCTAGGAGCTCACAGTCTGTTAAGCATCCACCACCATCAACACAGGAGTTCAAGTATTGAATCCTGGAAGTTGAGTCTCTAAGAAATATTGCTAAGAATGGATTTAGATCGTAGAACCTCATTTCTATCTGAACCGTGCCGGGATGACTGTGGATCAGAAAATATGGACTTTAAACCTAGCCAAAAACCTGCTCTTTGAAAGGTGTGTGTGTGTGTGTGTGTGTGTGTGTGTGTGTGTGTGCGGGAGGGGGGTGGGGCGCAGCGGGTGGGGGGGGGGGACTGTCCTCTGGGTTCCAGAACACTCAGCTCAGCTCATTTAAAAACAACAATAAGTCGTGTGCAAGGCAGGAACTGCAAAGACTCTATAAGTAATTTCAGTAATGGCTAAAGCCAGAAAAACACAGTAAGGATGAAATTATTTTTCAAGTGGTCCTGGCACAGTTTATGTTCAATAGGCACTGCAGCGACAGGTCCACATTGAAAGGAAAATGGGAATCAAGTGGCAGAAACCTGGAGACATTCATGGCAGACCTGAGTGATGAGTACATGGAGCGCCCTGCCTTGGTCCACATCCACATGCAGGGACAGGAAGCCCTCTTTTCTAAGAATATGCCCTAAGATAAGTCATTGTTCATCTAACAAAACAGTTGTCAATAGGAACCCTAACAGAGGCAAATGTGGAGACACCCTCCTGGACTCCCCAAGACACTTCTCTGCAAATAGGACAAGGAGATGAAAGTAAAGAAAATGGTGGCAACATTTCTTTGAAAACTACTGAAGCATTACTAATCAAGGCAGTCAAACACGTTCCCTACTCATTATCCAGGAAGAGTACTGTCCCAGGCCTGAGGAGAGAAGTGTTTCTTTGGCGAATCCACTCAGCTCCAAAAGAGCAAGTCTAGGCACCTCCAGGTCTCAGAAAGGAGCCTCTTACCAAGATGTCCTCATGGAGGTGGGACTGGCATTTTTCTGCTGGCTGGACCAGGTCTCCTCTGAGCTTGTTCTTATCCACCAGAGCAATGAAGGAAACTCCACATGTAGGGGGAACCAAGAAAGATTCCACAAAGCCCAAAAGTCAGACCAATGTGAAAAGTGTCCCAAGATCTTTAGGTATTTCTCTTGGGTAAACGTCCATGAGAGAAAATACAATAATGAGAGGGCATTTATTTGTGCTGCATGCAACGAAGGCTTCTTCCAGGCCTCAGGGCTACACCTGCACCAGAAGATTCATGCAGCGGAGAAACCTTTCAGGTGCAGCATGTGTACCAAGTCCTTCAGCCACAGAACCAACCTTCTGGCTCATGAGAGCATCCACATGGGAGAGAAGCCCTATGTGTGTTCAGTCTGC
Organism: Myotis yumanensis; assembly: GCF_028538775.1. NCBI lineage: Eukaryota > Metazoa > Chordata > Mammalia > Chiroptera > Vespertilionidae > Myotis > Myotis yumanensis. Next base: position 19,382,876 of record NW_027223759.1, read on the forward strand.
CCAAGACGCTACCACTAGTCATCCACCTACCAATGCCCCCCGCCCCCCCCACCCCAGGACACACCAGAGGACTGCCTTCAGACATGTTTCCTCCACACCAGAAGCTTCCTTGACGTAATGCAAATTAATGTCATGTTATGTATATTGCCATAGTACCACTCTATTTAGAACATACTTTATAACCTTGCAATTATATTTTCCATTCATTGTTTTCTCCACTAAAATATATGTTTAAGGAGGGAGGGGAATTTCTGTTTTGTTCATCAACACTACTTAGATGCCTAGAGTGTGGTTGACACATTTCAAATGACTAATAAATACTTGTTAAATAAAAATAAATAAATAAGCCCAGCTGGCATGGTTCAGTGGTTGAGTGTCAATGTATGAACCAGGAGATTAAGGTTTGATTCCCAGTCAGGGCCCATGCCCAGGTTACGGATTCGATCCTCAGGTGGGGGTGTGCAGGAGGCAGCCAATCAATTATTTTCTCTCATCATTGATGTTTCTATCTTTCTCTTCCTCTCCCTGCCTCTCTGAAATAAAATAAAAATAAAAACAATGTAGAATTGAGAATAGTAATCAGGTATGTTGTGATTATCAGTATCAGAATAAGTTAAGATGTCTCAGCTGATATATTTTAATATTGCTTTCAATCAGAAGCCAAAAGCTGAGATTGTCCCCCAGCACCCAAGAGTAACAGCTCTGTATCTACATCAAGGTCAAAGTGTAGTCCACAAACAATTTCAGCACCATCTAGGAATGTGTTAGAAACAAAAAATTTGACCCTACTGCAGACTCACTAAATCAAGAACTCTGGGGATGGGTCTCTGGTATCAGTTTTACCATGCTTCTCAGTGAAGCTGGCACAGTTTGAAAGTCATTGCTCTATATTAATGAGTTGATGTGAAGAGGTAGATCCCAGGAGGAAGAAATTGAGATTTCACTGAGCTTCTGCAATGTCTCATGCACCTTATTAGGAGATTCAGTGGTGGCATCAGGACATGAGCTCAAGCCTATCCTACTCCAAAGACCATGTGCTCATTCCATTTAATCAAATTTCCTCCTTAAAATATATATTGAGTATTTCTATTGGGCTAAGTACTTCACATATGTTATCTTATTTAATCTTTACAGGTGCTCCTGAGAGGTAGACTATATTATTTCCATTTATAGATCAAGAAATAAAGCTTATAGAAATTAAGTCACAGCCTGTAAATGGCATAGATGAGATTTGCATCCAATTCAGATGGTCACAAAGCCCATGTTCTCAGCTTACCTCCCTAAACCAAACTGTTTTCCTTCGTTTGTTAAATCTTCTACCTCTGGTTGCCATTGACTGCCTAGTGCTCATCCATTCTGTATTAAAGAATCCAATCTTTCTCAATTGGTGTACCTCATGTGAACTACAGAACACAGAAAAATGATTTGAGTGATTATTCTCTCTCTCCTCCCAAGGATGGTCCTTCACTTATGCCAGGCTAGATGCATGGGTGAGAGTGGGGGGGGGGGGGCAATTCATTACACATGATGGAAGCCTTGGGCATTAGGGCTCAATTCTTTCACAGAAATCCCCTGGAGAAAACCTTGAAGACATATGAAAAACCATTCTTATTAACCCATCTGGCAATTTACTTTACTCTCCCCTTTCCAAGTTCCTCTTTGAATATTCCTTCAGTCAGAAAATTTGCCAAGAGGAAGCATGGTATGATTGAGAAAACACTGAGCTGGGGGTCAGGAGTTTTAAGCCCAACACCTCTGCTAGGTGGATGTGCCTCACTTGATCATTCACTTCCATTCCCTGGCCTCTATCTCTTCACAGGAAATGTCTGGATTAATGAATATTGAGAATCCTGTCACTAGCACTCTGTTAATGAGGAGAGCACTACTGTCAAATCATCCTTCTTCATTCCAGTGAGGAAAAAAGGAGGAAAGATACATACCTCATTATAGTTGTGTGTGTGTGTGTGTGTGTGTGTGTGTGTGTATCTTTATATTTAATCAATGGAGACCCTTTAAATATTACTGCATATGGTCTTCTCCTTGATAGTAATGGGGTTAAAAAATGCTAACCCCAAAATATGGCACCTTGGCATATTGAATATTTTAGGCTGAAGAAGTTTAAGAAAAAGACATCCTTCCCTCTTCACCCTTCTTCCCTGAAACAAGTTATAAAACCCTCATGTGAAAGGTGACCTCCCTGTCCTCAGAGGAAAGGAGCATCCTCATTTCTGAAGACAAAGGGAAGCCAAGAAGAATTCTAACAAATAGGCCTAAGTTTCCCCCAGTTTACTACACTGACCTCATACTCCTTAACCAATCATATTCTACTGCAACTGTCCACTCTTCATCAAACTTAGCATAAAAATACACCAGTTTAACTGAGTCTTTAGGTCGCCATTTCTTTAGGAAGGCTCTCGTGTCATATAAAACTTATATTCAACAAATTGTGTGCTTTTCTCTGTTAATCTGTCTTTGTTAGTTTAATTTTCAAACCTGGCCAGCAACCCTAAGAAGGCTATTCCCCTTCTGCAATAGTCACAATTATTTCCTTGGAAATGTTTTTGTGAACATCTTTCTCTGTTCATGAAATATCCTCATTTAGAATTCAAGTTAAGATGTAAAGTGAGCATTATGGTTACCCTAATGGTTCAGAAGAAGTCTTTATGATGTCCTGAATCTAACCTATTTATGGCACTTCATTTGATTAATTTCAATTCAATTTCACCAATTGTACTCTGCAATATTTTGCTATGTACATTTCCTGTAAACATATTAACTAATGGATAGCTGGGTAGAAAGTCCCTTCCAGGGGAGAAGTTAGTACCACAATGACTATGCCTGCAAATTAATAATGTCAGAGGTTATGGCTGAATGTCCCTTAGTAGGAAATTCCATTTTGGAAGTCCATTTTTATTTTTGTCTTGAACATAAAGCGTTTCATATCTCTAAAGCACTAAATTAGCTATTTTCAGTTGACTTTTAAAAAGTAGTTCTTCCCAAAAGAGAACAATAAAAACTATTGCCTTTTATAATCATCCACCTCTCTCGGTCCTCATATCCACCAAATAAAATTAAATTTTTATAAAGAAAATCAAAATATACTAATTAAGAAAACCTAGGGGAATGCTGCATACTTTTTTTTTTTTTTACAGAAAATTAGATTAGTCAAAATAAGACTTAGAGGATGTTCCAAATCTCTACCAACTGGGTGGTTGGTACATTCATCCAGAGGGGATTTAAATGACCAAAGGGAGGGGCACGGAAGAATCTCCTAATGCTTAACTGCTTGCAGCTGCTATCTTAGCATCCAGCCTATAAAGATTTACAAACAGTACATTCTTTGTTTCATGCTGAGGTCCTGCAGTATGCAAAACCGAGGATGAAACTCTGCATGGTTACTTTCAGCCTAGGACAACTGGGATCAAGTTAATAATTTAAAGAAATAATTTAAAGAAAACAAAGTAGCACTCCAAGAAATAATTGGTATTAAGAATTAGATGGAGCCCAGCTGGCATGGCTCAGTGGTTGAGCATCAATGTATGACTCAGGAGGTCATGGTTCGATTCCTGGCCAGGGTATATGCCCGGGTTGGGGGCTCAATCCCCATTGTGGGGCATGCAGGAGGCAGCTAATCAATGATTCTCTCTCATCATTGATGTTTCTATCTTTTTCTCCCTCTCCTTTTCTCTCTAAGTTAAATTAAAAAAAAAGAATTAAATGGAGTGATCTCTTCTAACCATCCCCAAGTTAATCAACTCTAATATTTACATGCTAATAAATACTTCTACTAAAGCATTTCTTCCATAAACATGTCAGGTCTATACTCCCTTTGCCAAAGTTGCAAATACACAAATTTGCCAAAATTGTCTAAAGCTCTCACAAACAAAATCATCAGTGCTCCTTCTCTTTTTAAGAATTGGGAGCCAACAACTTTCAGACATGATTAACTAACTGTGAGAGTTAGACTATACAAACATGCATACTAAGCATATGTATGTCATAGGTATACAGAGTTTTCTATTGTGGTTAAATAAAATTAACAACAATGTTTATCTAGCATGTTGAAAATTAGGCTTAATCATAATTGGGCTAAATGATAGACATAAATAATTACATTTTAACTTTAATTGCCATTTTTAGATTTTAATATTCTATATATAATCTATTGTATAATTTTGTCACTCACTCACTCATTCATTCATTCATTCATTCAATATTTATTGAATTCTTACCATGTGCCATGCACCATGCTAGGCATCGAGAATACAAGAATTAAGAGAGAGAAAATCCCTGAACATTGCATTTTAAGGTGGAGGCAAACAGTAAATAAACAGACAAGTAAAAGTAGTGACTTTGAAACAGGAACTCAAAGGACAAAGAGAGTCAGCCATGTGATGAATTCAGGAAAGGACCTTCCAGATAACCAGAGGTGACAGAGGCTGGTGTGACTGGAGTTAGGATAAGGCACAGAGGTGCTGTAAAGGAGGTAGTAGGGGCAGGGCCTTGGGGAATTTTGTAAGATATGGGGAAAAGTTTGGATTTTACTGTAATATAATAGGAAGCCATTGAAAGGTTTCAAATCAAGAAAGTAGCATGAAATCAACTCTCATTAACAGTGATGGTCTGGCAGGTATGTGGAGAATGGATTTGAGGGGTACTTCAGTTGAAGAAGTAAAGATACAGAGTAGATGAATATTTCAGTAATCTGGGTTGGAGATGTTGAATAAAAATATACTTTATAGGTAGGACAATCTTTTTTTTTCTTTTTTAAATATATTTTATTGATTTTTTACAGAGAGGAAGGGAGAGGGATAGAGAGCTGGAAACATCGATGAGAGAGAAACATCAATCAGCTGCCTCCTGCACACCTCTCACTGGGGATGTGCCTGCAACCAAAGTACATGCCCTTGACCGGAATCGAACCCGGGACCCTTCAGTCCGCAGGCTGATGCTCTATCCACTGAGCCAAACCGGTCAGGGCAGTAGGACAATCTATATTTGTTCAGGATGGCCCTCAGACTTCTGACTTTAGTAATTGGATAGAAAATGACCATACCATCTCGTAAGGCAGGAACTACTAGGTGAAGGTATGTGGGAAAGAGATATGCAGGTATTACCCAAAATTAGGAAAATACCTGCATATCTCTTTGGAACTAGAACAAGGAGGATGTACAAGCATGTAAGTCCACTTCTTTCCTTCCACCTTCATATACTTCACCCCTTAAATCTTCCAAGGTCAAGGATATCTAGAGAAATGATGTGATTGAATATTTGACTCAGGAAAAAATATCATCTAACTCTACAGTTGAAAGTTTGGAATTTAGGCAGCTATGCTAATTATGTAGCTTGTTGATACTGATGACCTGGCTGGAGCCTCTTCTCTCCAAGTACCTGTGACCACCGTTAAGGCTAGCAGTGGACGGGGAACCCGTGCCCCAGCTGGGTAGGGTGTCCTGCTTGAGGGTTTTATGATTGGGCTTTGGCTCCAGCTCATCCATGGATAAGATCTTGGAGGTATCTTTCTCAGGAGGATTCTTTCTCAATGTTGTTCCCAGAAACAGGAATCAAAAACCCATATGCATAGCCCATGGACACAGAGGGAGAGGGCCTGGGTGGAGGTGGGTAAAGGGGAGGGAAAAGAGGGACATTTGTAATAGTGTCAACAATAAATTAAAAAATGAAACACAAGTATCTGCAAGAGAATGAGGAGAACTTGGAATCCAGGGGTAAAATGTGATAACCTGAGTGAATGACCTAAAGCACCAATCCTCTCATTATGTCCCTAGCTCCATACAGAGCAAGTGGCTATAATGTCTATGTTGGAAACTAGACAAGTGTAGGACTGAAAACAATGGGTTGTTGGCATAAGATTGTGTACTTGACAAGAGAAAGCTTTTCTTGAATAAAAAGTGGAGAATGACATCAACTGTTTGGATTATCTAACTACATTGCATCAAGTTGAGCTTTTTTACCCCGAAATCTTTTCCAATTTTTAAAATTAATTTGTATTATATTAACAAACATTCTAACAATAAGCCAGTTTAGTAAAAACAATTAAATTGGGCCATTAGGACACAGAAACAAAAAATACGCTGACCTTTTCATTAGCTACATAATTTTGTTGACATCCCTCTTGGTTTTGGAAGACTGTTAGTAATTGATATTTTAAATGAAGTCCACACTGAACAAAGGGGGGGAAAAGGGGAGGAAAAAGTCCTAAGAAGTAAAGTAGTGTTGATAGTTTAGATTTCAAAGCAGATTTCTTAGTTAATTGTGTGTCTATACTATCTATGCATTGATCATTGACTAGCTGTGTAACTAGTGATATGTATGTGTTTGCATATGTGTATGTATTTATCTTTGCCCCTCCTCTCTTTCTCTCTCACCCATCTCCTGAGTTGAATTCCTGTGTTCTTTTTATATTTGCCAAAAGTATAAAAAGGGATGTGTTCTAAAAGTATAAAATACACACACACACACACACACACACACACACACATACACACACTAATGGCTAAAAATGTATGTAGGTGGAGGATTTGTCTTTATCTTGAATGAATCATATCTTTAGAATCAATTGGTTCAAGGTGAAAATGATTCTCATTTTTATATGTTGAACTACTATTTATGCCAGAAGCTCTGGGCTGATTCCAACCGAGTTGCTGACTCATTCAGCCCATTTCCCCCACAGGATGTGAGGAGGTGGTATGTCTGGGGCCATAAATATCCCTAAGGCTTTACCCACCTAACCCTAGGGCATAGATTGAGTTTTCTGACACACAGGGAAGAAGTTGGCCCTTGTATTTCTGCCATTCCCTCTAGAAGCCGAAATAATAAATCACTGTAAGGATCTGTGTAATCTCTTCCTTTTCTACATAGTCGTATAGTTTGCTGCTAAATAGTCTACCCTCTTTTTACTCTTCTAATAATGAGTGTATTTCTAAACTTTGTATAGTGTGAAGCATGTTGGAATAGGTACACGTATAGATTGAGAAGCTGACAGTCCATGGAACAGGTGAAAACCTAAACTGAAGAGAGTCTGTAAGAGATCTGTATTATGACCTTGTGGGGTGATTGTTATGGGCTAAATTGCGTCTGTCCTTCATGTCCCGCCCCCCCCCCCCCACATTCATAGTTTAAGTCCTAACTCCAAGTACCTCAGAATATGACTGTACTTGGAAATAGAGCCTTTTAAAGTGGTGATTAAGGTCATATGGGTGGGCATTTATCTAATCTGACTGGTGTCCTTCTGAGAAGAAGAAATTTGAACACCTGGAGAGATACCAGGGATATGCTCATGAAGACACATCGAGATGACAGCCATTCATAAGATAGGGAGGCCTCAGAAGAAGCCAAACCTGCCAACACCTTGATCTTGGACTTCCAGCCTCCAGAAATGTGAGAAAGTTAATTACTGTTGTTTAAGCCACTCAGATTGTGGGATTTTGTTATGGCAGCTCTAGCAAACTAATACAGTGGTGTAGTAGAAAAATTCAGTTTTGAATTGCTGAAATCTGCGTAGACCTTGCAGCACTAGTATAACCTTAGGGAAATTGTCTAAAGTCTCTGAACACCAGCTTCCTCATTTGTCAATTGAGGATAACAATAACTGCCTATCAAGTTTATCTTGAGGATCAAATAGATGCATGTAAAGTGTTTGACATGAAGTAGGCACTCAAGAATTGTTTTAGGGAGGTTGATACTTCCTGAAGGAAAGGAATGGGATTTTCAGTAAATTAGACTTGGATTTGAAGCCAAGATCTGCCACTTAGCTAGGCGATCTTAGGCATATTACTGCAAATCTCTAATCCACAGATTCTGCATATAAGACACTTGGAATATATTACAGTACACATGTTAGTTAGTTAGTTAGTTAGTATATATTGTCAATACTCCTTAGAGATTCTCTTGGAGATTCCTGCAGTTCCAATTCCTTCTGATGATCAGAGTCATGATGGACAGTGTGTTTGGCTGGGAAAGATGAAAGGTGGGGAGTCTAATTGGAAAGATGAAACTGTGATCACATTATTTATATTTTGGCCCTTTACCCTTACCACATGATGATTAAATGCCTTTCTGATGAAGGAGGAGTCAAGGAGAAAGCTTTACCACCAGGTTGATACAATGCTCATTAATATCTTATCATAAAAGTGGCCATGTGAAATCTTGTTACCAAATTCATAATTTCTACACGAGAAAATTAGTGAAAGTAGGACTGAAATAAGTAAAAACTCTACTTCTATAGGTTACATGTACTCCCCCATAATGAATAAAAATTACCATTAATTTTACCACTGAGAGATAATCATCATTAATTTGGTACAACTTTCCAAATTTATGCCAGTTAATGGTAGATGGCATATATGTATGCATTTCTATTTAAAATTATATAAATACTTTTCATACAGTCACTTTGTTTTATGAACATAAGAAATGGTAACTATTTTCCCCCACCTATTACTAGGTCATAACCTATTTCCATGTTATTAAAGAGTGCACTCAACATTTTAAATGACTGAATGGTATTTCATTGTTGAACGTACCCGAATTTTAAAACAAATTTGGGCAATTTAGGTCACATAAAACTTGTTTTTAGAAATCAAGATGTCACTTCCCTGGATGACCATCTGAGTGAGCACTCAGAGGTGCATAGAGTGAGTTAAATAGCCTGAATGTGCAAATGTGAGCTTATGGGAGTTGGGGAAGACATATATCTACTACGGTTCTGGGTACTGGGGGAAAACAAGAAAAGGGAAACATTATGAGAAATTCATTTCACCCTTAAATTTGTTTGGACAAGTCATTCTTTCAGGGCCTAATGAAGCATCACTTCCCTACCCAAAGATCTACCATCTTGGACTGTGGTTCAATGAAAATGGAGTTTTAAGAGAATCCTTTTCAGCCTTAGCAATTGGAAAGAGAGATGGCATGTACATTTATGATCTGTCATTGTGACTGTATGAAAAATGACTACACTTTTCAATGAGCATTTGTCATTAAAATCACAGATATCCTTTTACATATAATTTATATTTTTAGATATTGTAATTATCTGTTCATTAGTGATAAGATATCCTTTCCCCTCTCTTTCTTTTCTCTCTCTCTCTCTCTTTCTCATTTCTTATGTTCATAAAACAAAGTGTCTTTCATGGAATCAAATACCCAGCTAGGAAAATGTGTCATGCTTACTGGTTTAGCTCAGAAACATGTAAAAGGTGAAGTCTGTTTAGCTGCTCAGAACTTTTTCCTTTTCCTCACTCCCAGATTTGTGAGTCACCATTTTGTGTAAAAAGTATTTAGAGTGAGAATTATTCCTTGACAAGTCATGTTGTTAGAAAAACTTCCCTATCACTCAAAAAGATGATCCTTATCTCTTTCTTTGCTGGCAGAATGTCTCATAATGGAATCTAATCTAGTTCAGAATAATTCCTTATGCTTCTCAGGGACTGACTATCCTGCTTTCAAGTGATTGTGTTAATTCCACTATTCATTATAAAGAAAAGAGCTGCTGTTTATTTTCTTGGTTAGTCAAAGTTGGAAAATCCCGTCAGTTTGGTTTTATAAAGGTCCTTACAAACAATTTTATTAAGAGAAATGATTTAATATAATGATTCATGAAGAAAAATGCCTCGGTTAAAATATTTTTTTAAAAAGTGAAGTGATTAGCCCAGCTGGCATGGCTCAGTGGTTGAACGTCAACTATGGACCTATGAACCAGGAGGTCACAGTTTGATTTCTGGCCAGGGCATGTGCTCCAGTTGCAGGCTCAATCCCCAGTGTGAGGCATGCAGGAGGCAGCCAATCAATTATTCTCTCTCATCATTGATATTTCTATATCTCTCCCCCCCTCTTCCTCTCTGAAATCAATAAAAATATATTAAAAAAATAAAAAGTGAAGTGATTAAATAATATTCCATTTAACTAGGAAGTGTAAGGTAGAGATTATCATAACATCTTTGAATTCACTGAGAACACTACAACCATCAGTCTGGAACTCAATAGATTTCCTGACCATAAGAAAGATTCTTTTAAAAAGTATATTTATTATAAATACACCCTGTGCCTATTTACCTTTTCCCTCCCACACTTCCCTCCAGTAAGCTATCATGTTTTAACCAATGTCAGTCCTCAAGAGAGGTTTGCATTGACAATCTATCTGACCCCAAGTTAAGAACAGAGATTTTTAGTATCCGCTAAACAGAAGTCCCTCTCAGTCTTGCTCTAAGATTTCATGTTTTTATTGTCATCATTAACTAACATAAAATCCAGGGTATCTTATTCTCATTTTAAGCACCATTTTTATTCCATTTCTCCCCAGTTCTACTTCATGTTGATTATTCCGGTGTTATTTTCCTCTGGCCTGAGTTGCTCAGGTGATGTGTTTCACAGTCACTCTGCATTGGGTAGCATGGCAACAGTGAATCTCTGAAGCAGCAATTTCATCTTCATGATGCTTCCAGATGATAGGCTGATAATAAAAGTATCATAGGTGCCTGCAGCATCTGTTAACAATACATTTCATTGACATGTTTGGGCAAACTAGACCTGGATTCCTGTAATTAGCTCTGGTGACTGGTTGACAAATAGCAAGCAGACAAGGGGGAGTGAATAGTTTTATGTCCACATGCTTGCATGATGAAGTGGCTGAAGGGTGGAGTGTGTATTTTGGTCAAGAGAACGTTTTAATGATATTTTTTTCCATGTTGATTTAGCTATCACAGAAATCTAAAAATATTCAAGTTTGCTGGTATCATTGGCTTTGCAAAGACTGATTTTTTTGTGCAAATCTATAATAATAAAAGCATAATATGCTAATTAGACCGGACATCCTTCGGGACGTCCTTCCAGGGCTGTGAGGGCTGGGGCGTCATCTGGGGTGGCAGCCGGGGCCCCTTGCATGAATTTTGTGCATTGGAACTCTAGTATCTAATAAGTAGTGCACAAGTCTTCATTCAGAGGAATTAAAAAAAGCAAGCTCTATGCCCAAAAGAACCTACTGGGGATGATTCATATGTACTCAATATCAGGAATAAAGGATTCCTTTCTTTTAGCCAGAAAATAATTTTCTTTTTGGAGGGATAATTTTTGTTTGGTTTTTGGTAATCGTCACTCAAGGATATTTTCCCATTGATTTTTAGAGAGAGTGGAAAGGAGGGGGAGAGACACAAAGAGAGAAACATTGATGTGAGAGAGACACCTAGATTGGTTGCCTTCCACACTCACCCTGTCCAGGCCTGGGGATGAGCCCTGCAACCAAGGTACATGCCTTTGTCCAGAATCAAACCCAGGACCCTTCAGTCTACAGGCAGTGCTCTATCCACTGTCCAGGGACATTTTTTTAAGTGTTTAATTTTCCAAACACATTGCAAAAAAAAAAAAAAAAAATTCCAGGAATAGATTACTGAGATATCACTAATTGTCATTGTGTTTTCCTAAGTGAAAATGATATGTAGAAATATATGGTGGTGCTTGAGAGTTTAAATACAATTGCTACAGTTTAAAGTGCTTTGATCTGAGGTGCAGCACTCGGAACACCTCTGCCTCTGCATTGAAAACTCCCAAGTGAAGTCCCATAGAACGTCCCTGTGGGAGCTGACCCCATACCCCTGGGCCAATGGCCATTTCCTCCAGGTTCACACTGATTTTCAGACAGCAATGAGATGTGAAAATGCCTCCATGTCCCATAGAATATTTGAAAATTCCTCAGGTATACAGCTAAAGGCAAAATATGCTCATTTTAGATGACACACAGGAAAGCATTGCCAATCCTGACGTCATGTGCTTTTGTTGAGAAGGGAATGGAGACACTAACAGATTGTTTTGTTAAAAATATTAAGATAATAACCAACTTCTGCCTACACCACCAGCATGAACTTTCCCATTCTCTCCATCACTCACTGTTCTTCACCCCTGCAGTCTTTCAGTCTCCAAAAATTCAAGCTCATTTTGGATTCAGACCTTTAAGCATGCCTTGCCTAATATACTCTTTGGTTATCACCAAGATTCAGCTTAAATTCTGTTTTTCTGGTTCCCCAAACCAGAGTATATTACCCTGTTATACACCCTTATAGTACTTTATTCTTCCTCCCACCTTTATGATATTTATTGTAATTTAATGTATATGTATATAATTCTTTGTTCAATGTTAGCCTCTGACACTAGACTATAGGCCCCATGAGGGCAGAGAAAATATTTATCTTATTTCCCACTGTAGTCCCAACACACAGTTCAGTGATGGCACATTGAAGAAAATAAATAAATGTTTGCTGAATAAATGACTGAGAAAAATTTTATAGTGGAATCATATAAGAGAGGGGCCAAGGGAGTACATTCCTTAGTTAAGGGCATAAAAGGGTCCTTAGTTTCTATGCTTCCTCCATCTCCTAGGAAAACCAATGCCACTTTGAGCCTGTACATCTGCCCTAAGAGTTAGGATTCAGATATTGAAAATGTACCCAATTTAGAGATAGAACTGTATCGCCCATTTTCATCTAAGGCCCAGTGGAGATTTGGGGGTATTTAACCAAGAGCATCTATTAGGGACATATAGATTTTAACATCATCATTTTTATTTTTATTTATTTTATTTATTTATTTATTTATTTATTTTTAACATATTTTATTGATTTTTTACAGAGAGGAAGGGAGAGAGATAGAGAGCCAGAAACATCAATGAGAGAGAAACATCGATCAGCTGCCTCCTGCACGCCCCCCACCGGGGATGTGCCCGCAACTAAGGTACATGCCCTTGACCGGAATCGAACCCGGGACCCTTGAGTCCACAGGCCGACGCTCTATCCACTGAGCCAAACCGGTTCTGGCAAACATCATCATTTTTAAAAAATCCTCTAGGTCTAATATATGATTACATTAAAATGAACATGTTTACTTAATGTGTACCACCCATAACATGGTGACTTAACTTTGTATATAGAAAAAAAAATTGCTTTAGTTTTTACTTTTTAGTGTGTGGACCCAGTCTAGAAGCTTATAATAGAACCATTGCAGTTCTTGCCCAAATATGGTGACATAGCACGTTAGGTTGAGAACATTGGCTTCAATTTATAGTTTGAAATCCAGACTGAATGTAATAAGACCTCTGTGAGTCAACATGTGTGATTGTTCCAAAAGTTTGGATAAAGGTCAATCGTTCATAGCTTGCCATTTCCAATCAGATTTCAAAAGATGAGTAATTTTAGACTCATCATAAAATAACAACAATAAAAAAAATCTAAAACAAAGTAATAAACTCCAGTTAAAGATGTAAAATATAGCCTGGCTGGTGGCTCAGTTGGTTGGAGCATTATCCTGTACACCAAAATGGTTGTGGGTTCTATTCCTGGTCAGGGCACATGCCAAGGTTACGGGCTCGATCTCCAGTGGCGGGGTGGGGGGTAGGGGGAGAGTGCAGGAGGCAGCCCATCAGTGATTCTCTCTCATCATTGATGTTTCTATCTCATTCTTTCCTTTCCTCTCTGAAAGCAATAAAAATGTTTTTAAAGGATGTAAAATATACATTCAGATTGCTTAAAAGAGTCGTTGTGATATCATTTATGTTCACTGAGATTATTTGAATAGCAAAGTCCCCATATTATAAAATCTGGCAAGTCAGGAATTTAAGACAAAGTATTGACTGTTCAAAACAGGATATAGAGTCATAGAAACTTGTCAACACACTTAAAATTAGAATTTAACTGTATAAATTACCTCTTATTTTTAGACCTTTTTCTCGAATGCTGGGCCAATATTTATAGAACCTGGGCTGAGCTGAGTGGCAGCCAGTATGGTGTGGCATGTGGCTGTCTTAGATGGTGCTTCCAGGATGGTCCCCACTCCAGCCCTTCCCTCACAGCCAAAAGTCTCTTTCATACCTGCACAGGCTCTGGAATTTTACCATTAGACATCGATATTTTTAAATGTCACAGGGTTAGAGTATTCCTACCTTCTATGAAAATCCAGACATTGCTGCTGGGAAAGGCAGTCAACACATCAGCTGGTTATCAATCACTGCCAACTTACCTGGAAATAGAAGACCAGAGATTCAATTATTAATAATTCATTCTTACCTACTCAGATTAAATTTTCTATTCCTTTAAAATAAATAGAATTTGTTTAGCCTTCTTAATATTGATCACTGTAGTTTGTCAATCACTTTCACATTCAGTCTCCTGACACACATCACAGGAATATTCTGAATGAAAGGAAGGAAGGGAGGGAGGGAGGGAGGGAGGGAGGGACGGAGGGAGGGAGGAAGGAAGCCTGGAATAGCAGGCAGAGTTGAAGACCAGCTTGAGGACCCTGTGTGATATTGGGGTAGAGTGAAAAATGAAGAAGAGAATGGGACAGGGGCACACAGAGACCTTGAAATGGCCTTTGTCTATATTACAGTTTTCCCCAAGAATAGTTCTGATGTTGAGTTTGCATAGGCTGATTAGTTTGACAGAAACAGAATTAAAGTGATTTTGAAGGGCCAGGGAAAGAATCTACATTTATGTCTGTCTTTCTCTATGATGCCACTATTAGCAAGGGAAAGCTGAAAAGTTTAGTAAAGACTTAAAAGGCCTACCCAATATTTCTAAAATAAAACCATTTTGGTATATTCTCATCTCTGAATTGATCAAATTTGTGGCTTGTAATTGCATCCAATATATCCAGCTTTAATCAGAAAACCCTAGTACCCTACTAGTTTTCAAGAGGTTGTATCATTTAACAGAACACTGTAGACAAAAGTTTCTCTAAGGTACATATTAGAGATTGGCCTGCTTAATCAACTTTCAGTTGGCTTATGCTTCCTTTAGCAATAACTGGTGGTGTTTTCACTTTGAATTATTCTCATAGAAAATAAAAAAGTAATGTATCTTTATTTTGATCAAGCAAATAATTTTCCAAATTGAAGCTGACAACTTGACCTTCTCAACTTTCTGCTTGTAAACTTTTATGCAATATACCTAAAGAAGGCTTATGCAATGAGGTCATGGTATACGTCTGGTTGAATTATGCATTACTGGATGTGCTCTGTGTTTTGATATATAAACCACACCATGTCTGGACATCTTATTATTGAAGTATATTTGAAGAAATTCACACCATGAAGCAGGCTGATAACAGGCTTCTGTAGTAAATGCTAGAAAATTATATTTGTGGCAAAATAATTATTAATGAGATGAACTAAAACTTGTGCTACAGAACTAAAAGTTATCAAACTCTAAATAGCTAAACTTTCCATTACTTGTAATCTCAATCTGGTCAAAATTTTTAAATATCATATTGGCAATGCAGTCATTTACTTTGTTTATTTTAATGTCATGTATGATTTGCAGCCTTCTTATTACACTAGTAGAGGCCAAGTGCATGGAATTAATGCACGGATAGGGTCCCTAGCGGCTGTCGGCTGCCGGCTGGGCCCTCCCTTTCCTGGCTGCCAACTGCCAGCCGGGGCCTTCCTTCATTCCACGTCATGCCCTGGTGGTCAGAGCACATCGTAGCGAGTGATCAAACTCCCGGTCAGTCAAAATCTCGAGGGGACACTTTGCATATTAGGCTTTTACATATATATCTATATTTTATTTAAAAAAAAAAGACTTTCAGTGCAGAGTTGTTGAGTTAATCATGATGGTTTATTGCCATCAAGGATCTGGCAAGTTTCTTCTTTTAGTTTATTGATATTACTAGAGGCCCAGTGCATGAAATTTGTGCACTTGGGGGAGGGTCCCTCAGCCTGGCCTGCATCCTCTTGCAGTCCAGGAGTCCTCAGCGGATGTCCAACTGATGACTTAGGCCCACTCCCCTTGGACATCCTTAGCGCTGCTGCAGAGGCTGGAGAGGCTTGTCACTGTGCTCACCAGCCATGAGCCTGGCTTCTGGCTGATCAGTGCTCCCCCTGTGGGAGCACACTGACCACCAGGAGGCAGCTCCTGCATTGAGCATCTGCCCCCTGGTGGTCAGTGCATGTCATAGCGACTGATCGTTCTGCCTTTTGGTCAATTTGCATATTAGCTTTTCATTATATAGGATTATTTTTACTAGAGGACTGGTGCATGAATTCATGCATGGGTGGGGTCCCTCAGCCTGGTCAGCGATTGGGGCCATCAGGGCCATCTCTCCCAGACCCAATCAGGGCCAATGGGGGCTGGCTGGCCAGGGAGGGACCGTGGGAGGGCTCCAGGGCATGTCTGGCCCCTCTCGCCCAATCCTGATCAGCCAGACCCTAGCAGCAAGCTAACCTATAGGTTGGAACATCTGCCCCCTGGTGGTCAGTGCGCATCATAGCAACTGGTTGAGTGATCAACAGTCAACCAATCGGTCAAACACTTAGCATATTAAGCTTTTATATATATAGAAGATTTTTTTCTCAATCTCTACTCCAGAAAGTTCTCATTTTAGTATGTTTGTTTTATGAACGAGGATTCTAATATATCTTTGAAAACATATATTGTTTTCTATTATTGAATGAGTTTTCAATTATATAAATGGTGTTACATCACAGAATGTGTTTGGTTTCTTACCTGTGGCATTAAATACTGTGTTTTCGAGAGCTATCCTTGTTGATGTATATAGCTGTAGTTCATGGCTTTTTATGTTGCCTGACACAAAAAATTAGTCCATAGTACCCATCTGCCACATTTTACCTAGTCATGGACATGAGGATTGCCTCTCATTCCCAGGTCTTCATCTTGGATAACTGGGTAGAAGGGAGTGCCATTCTTTACACAGAACATCTAAAATGAGGAGTAGGTTTAATGGGGAAGACAGTGGTTTTAGTGTTGAATTTGAGTTGTCAGTGGAACATTTCAGTAGACATATAAAGGGGGCATTTGGGTCTATGAGCAAGCCCTCAGGCCATAAGAGCCTGGATCTCAAAAGACTGGTTTGAGATAGAGATCATGATTTTAGAGTCATGAGGAAAAAAAGGCGAAACAGATAAGATTATCTTGGAAGTATGCATCTGTTGACAGAACTCAAGGTCACACCAACAAGTAAGGCTGGGTAGAGGCAGCTACTTTCAAGGCGAATGAGTTGTAGTGGTCCTGCATAGTAGTCATATAGTAGACCAGCGTTAGCAGACCACTCCTCCTGAGCCAATATGACCAGCTGCCCATTTTTATAAAACATGTTTTACTGGAACATAGCCACATGCATCTGTTTTCAGATCATCTGTGACTACTTCTGCGGTACAATGGCAGAGTGTGTAGTATCAACACAGACTCCATGATCTGCAAAGCAGAAAATATTATCTGCTTCTTTACAGGAAATCTTTGCTGACCCCTGAACTAGACAGTGAAATAAATAGAAAAGGTGAGTGACTGGGATTCTTAATAGTTCTCCTTTGTACCACAAATAGGTTATATAATCATGATAGTATTTGCATGCTCAATAAGCATACATTTTGTAATTCTGTAAAAATGCTATGTGTTCCTTCATTTCTTTTGAATATATCACTGTCTTAATGTCAATGCACTGTACCCAGATTTGCTCTCTTTAGGACACCATGACTTTGCCTTTGTTTGTTTGTTCTTCCTGCATTGTCTGATTAAGGGTGAAGTGTCCACGTGTTTTTCTGTTTTGTTTTGTTTCTTAATATATTTTTCATTGTTGATAGTATTACAAACTTTTCACTTTTTTCCCTCTCTCCCCCTCCTCCCAGCCCTCAGGTCTTCACCACCCTATTGCCCATGTTCATGGGCTATGAATATCCTATCTAATAAAGAGGTGATATGCAAATTGACCATCACTCCAACACACAAGATGGCCACCCCCATGTGGGCAAAAGATGGCCACCCCAAAATGGCCAGCAGGGGAGAGCAGTTAGGGAGGGGTGATCGGACAAGCAGGGGAGCAGTTAGGCATTGATCAGGCTGGCAGGGGAGTGGTTAGGGGGTGATCAGGCTGGCAGGTAGAAGCAGTTAGGGGCAATCAGGCAGGCGTGCATTTGGGAGCCAGCAGTCCTAGATTGTGAGAGGGATGTCCGACTGCCCATTTAGGCTCGATCCTGATGGGTAGTCACACATCCCTCAAGGGGTAACCAGATTGGAGAGAGTGCAGGCTGGGCTGAGGGACACACACCTCCCCTCCCCCGTGCACAAATTTCGTGCACCAGGCCTCTAGTAAGTATATAAGTTCTTTGGTTTATCTCTTCTTATTTCTCCAACCCCACATTGAGGTATGTCAGTCTGTTCCATGCCTCCTTGCTTTGGGTCTTATTTTGTTGGTCAATTCATTTTGAACATTAGATCCCACAAATAAGTGAGATCATATAAAGTGTCCATGTTTTATACATTGGAATTCCTCTGGGAATAATTAACCATAATTCTATGCCTTGGTAATAATGAAAGCTCATTCCTATTATCTTTATACTAGAGGCCCAGTGCACAAAATTCATGCACAGGGCAGGGGAGTTTCTTAGCCTGGCCTGCAGCCTCTCACAATCCGGGACCACTGGTTCCTAACTGCTCACCTGCCTGCCTGCCTGATCATCCCTAACCACTCTGCCTGGCTGCCTGATTGCCTCTAACTGTTTGCCTACCTGCCAGATCACCCATATTTGCCTCTGGCTTGGCCCTCACTGCTGCGGTTTCATCCAGAAGGACGTCCGGAATGAAATCCAGAAGGTCATTTGGCTATCTGGTCTAATTAGCATATTACGCTTTCATTATTATAGATTTTTAAATTCATCTTAAAAGTGACTGAAGCCTCAGTAGAGGTGTTAAAAAGTAGGTCTCTATCAACTCTCAGATAAGCACCTGCTGTGTTCTACTTCAAGTTTGGGGTTCTGTTCTCATGTAGTTTATTTCTCCCTATTTTTTCTTTGGGAGGAATGAATTCACATTGTACCACTCAACTTTCTGAGACCTTCCTTTGAGGATAATCTTCATCAGAAACAAGTTGCAAATATAATAAAAGTATCCAAAAATTTTGTTTCTATTAGTGAGTTTTTATTTATCCTCTTTCAATATGGACCTTAGATTTAAAACAAAACAACAAACAAATATTATATTTTTGGTAGGTGACCATTATTGAGATAAGGCATCATCAACTTTTGTCAATATCAAATTCCAAGAAAAAAAATATTTTGTTAGTCATTTTGTTTCCTGAACAAGAAATTTTAATATTTTTAATGGGTTAAAAAGAGTATTTGATACACAGTTGTTTATGTAACGAGATCCTAAATTGAATTTCCAAGATTGTTAAAAATGTTAAAATAGGATACATAAATATGCTATTAGTTTAAATTTAGAACTCTTAAGTAATTCCAAGTGCAGCCAGGGTTCAGAAGCATTTAATAATAATAATAATAATAATAATAATAATAATAGTAATAATACCTGCATTCCACCCCCCAAAGTATTTTGATTTAATTATCCTGGATTATTAGACTACTTTTCATTTTTAAAATACTGGGTCAATTTTTAAATTCTTCCCCAGGTGATATTAATATGATGCCAAAATTGAGAACTTTTGCCCAGCTGGCATGGCTCAGTGGTTGAATGTCAACCTATGAACCAGGAGGTCACAATCAGGGCATAAGCCCAGGCTGCAGACTCAATCCCCAGTGTGGGGCTTGCAGGAGGCAGCTGATCAATGATTCTCTCTCACCATTGATGTTATTATCTCTCCCTCTCCCTTCCTCTCTGAAATCAATAAAAATACATATTTTTTAAAAATTGTGAACTGTTGCTCTGTATACAAGTATTTAATAAAATGAATGGGTGGGGTGATGGGAGAAAAGTTTAGAGGCCATAATAGAAATATTGGTGTAAGAATTTGTTACTTGGAAACCACTGGAAAGTAGATGAGATTTTATTGAATTGGAGGAGGGGAAATTACCAGGACTGGTTATAAAATATAGAATGTATGGAGTCTATGAATTCACTAAAGCAGGTACATGACATCAAAATCTTGTGGAAAAATTAAGAAAATAAAGAGGGAAAAAGAGAATGCTTACATTTGGCAACCCTTCAGGTCTCAGAGTGGCTGGATTGTGAGCTCTTTTCTTGATCACGTAGTGAACTCCCTTCCCCAGTGGTCGGCAAACTCATTAGTCAACAGAGCCAAATATCAACAATACAACGACTGAAATTTCTTTTGAAAGCCAAATTTTTAAAACTTAAACTATATAGGTAGGTACATTGTTATTAACTTAATTAGGGTACTCCTAAGGCTTAGGACGAGCCACACTCAAGGGGCCAAAGAGCCGCATGTGGCTCTCAAGCCGCAGTTTGCCGACCACTGCTATGCTATTTATGGAATGAGAAATCCTAAATGCAAATGAAGCAAATTGTAATTAAGGTGAGAGCAACACATGGCCTAGCACCATAGTTCTTAAATTTTAGTGAATCACCTGGAGGTGATCTTTAAACACATACTGCTGAGCCTTACCTCAGAGTTTCTGCTTTAGTAGGTGGTGTGGGACTTAAAATTCTAAATTCCTAACAAGTTCTCAGGAACTATGATGCTGAGAACCCCTGGTCTAGCAAGTTGCCACCAGGATGAAGGTCTGGGCAAGAAACTCAGAAAGTGCTCTTTGGAAGTAAAGGGATTAGTAAAGTCTTTGCATTGGTTCACTTTGGGTTTAAGTACAGCTGTACAGTGCTAATTTGGGTCTGTTATCATCTCAACATTTCAAGTTGTGTCCTTATCTTTGAATATAAAGTCATGAGAATAAAGCATTAAATCATTTATATGTTTACTAGAGGCTCTATGCATGAAATTCGTGCAAGAACAGGCCTTCCTTCCCCCAGCTCCTGGCACTGGCTTCCCTCTGGCACCCAGGACCTGGGCTTCCCTCGAAGCCCCGGCTTCGTCCAGAAGGACATCTGGTCTAATTAGCATATTATGCTTTGATCATTATAGATATGGGCTTTTAAATTTTCATATTAGTACTATAAATTCTCAGTAATTTTTCTCTTATTCCATCATGCTTTCTGAGAGGGATTAACTATCTACCTACAGATGTCTCATTGGTTTTAGACTGACTGCCATCTGGTACTTGGTAATTTAGCTGGGACAGCTGGTTTCCTTTAGCCTAGTCATACTGGACAATGCCTTCATTCTAGTAAAGTTCCTTTTGCCAGGTTTGACACCTGATTGGGAGGCAGAGATGTATTAATATAACTAAGGCTCTGTCTACAGTTTCAGAAAAGTGTTGTCTATGGCTAGCATCCATACTCTGCACAATACTTCCAGAAAAAGGAGATTCCTCATTCCAAGTATTTGTGGGGATGGAAAACGAGGCAGTTCCATGAAGGCTCTGTCTCCTACAAGAAATGACCTTGTTAGAGTCTAAAGAATAGTTAACTCAAGGGAGACTTTTAGAAAATTCAAATAACCTGACAGGTAATGGTGAGGCATAGTTCAGAGCTATACATTTTACAAAAGGTTACACTTTTTTTATGCCGAAATAAATGCCAACATTTAAGTCTACCATAAGTACAACAGACATTTAGATGGATTTAACTTTGAGATGTATTTTTTGCCACCACTTTTGAAACATAAAATACAACATGGTACTCTAAGATAAAGAATTCATTGAAGTGTAGAGTTCTCCCAGGCAATAGCAATCGATTGCTTCATTTAACATCTGAGAAGAAAGGACAAAAATTGTTTTAGTCTTTAAATAAGGGTGAACATGATGGATCAAAACAATCTTTTCAAAAAAGCAGACATGCTTTTAAAATGTAGCAAAACAGGTAAATGAGAATGGAAGGCTGCATGAGATTTACCTTGCAAGGCCGTCTCTGCTGGAAATTCACTGCTGGCAAGTGGGAATAGGCTGTTATTTGACTTGGTCTGGCTATTAACCAGCATTCTTGGGAGCACAAATTATGAGCAGTATGGTTATTTTTTGTAAACACCCGCACCTTTCATAATTCAAATTCAATGAAGGAAATACTTTGCCCCTCTCCAGATGTCTAACAAAATGAGTCAACACTTCACTCACTACAGTTACCTGATTGTGAAGTGTCTAGTCCACAGTCTGATGAAAGTAAACAGATGCACCAAATTAGGAAAAGAAGCTCAGAGACAACCATTTATATGAATCCTATGTGCCTGAAAAACAGGTGAGACTGGGCCTTCAGTCATCTGCAGCAATTCTGGGAAAAGTGTTCCTGCTAGAAACAAGAATATTAATTAGAGGTGTGTTTTTCACATCAAACATACACACTTGGCTCAGAACAATTTGTCTCAGGTGTTTCTTGAATGATGGGAAGGATTGCATGTCTGTCCCCAAAGACTGAGAATTCCAGAATCTCAAGCACAGCTTTTTGTTAAAACTTATGCTGTCTTAAAGTAAAATAGATGAATAGCACTAACACATGGTGAAAGCAAGTCTGCAGTGCAATCAGTGTTGAGTGAAGTCTTGTCTTTCTCAGGTGGCATTCTAAATTGCAGATTTAAAACAAAAATCTTGCCTTTGAAAAGCTCCTTGCTCTCAAATGAAAGAACTAGGTGGCGATGGGTTTTCAAATTTTAGTGTGCCTAGGAGTATGCATTAAAGGGCAGATTGTCAGGCCATAATCCCTAGAGCTTCTGATTCAGAACCCAGGACCCTGCTATCTGTCAAGCATCCTCTGACTCGGATACTGTTGGTTCAGAGCTATGCTTGGAACAAAGTTAAGAACTACTACTTTCATGCTTCTTCCAGGAAAAAGACCCTGTCCACTTACAAATGTAGAGTCATTCATTTCATCCATTGAACAATATTCACTGAGTCCGGCCGGTGTTGCTCAGTGGTTGAGCATCAACCTATGAACCAGGAGGTCATAGTTCGATTCCTGGTTTAGGGCACATGCCTGGGTTGGAGGTTGGATCCTGAGTGGGGGGCGTGTAGGAGGTAGCCAACCAATGATTCTCTCTCATCAGTGATGTTTCTATCTCTCTCTCTCTTTCCTTTCCTCTTTGAAATCAATCAAAATATATTAAAAAAAAATATTCACCAAGTTCATAAGCCCTGTGCTGGGTTATGGGGATACAGTAGGGAACAAAATAACCAACCAATAATAGCAGCTCAGAGTCAGACAGCTGATAGTCTTGTGGGGGAGAGGGATACTTTTATCATAGCATCAGACAAATAATTGTGAAATGACACTTTGGTAATCTCTATTAGAAGTGGGACATGGTGTTATGAAAGCAGAAGAATCAATATGATAGGATGTGTCGCATTAATTCCTCAAGGGTAAATAAAACCAGCTCTTAAGTTTAAGTTCGTGTCTTGTTTCTAGGAAGGCTGATTGTCAACAAGCTACTCTTGCTGTGCTGTGTTACACGATACTGCAAATGGCATTTATGTTCTACGTGTACATGCCGGACATAACATCAAGGGCTCTAAGCCACAGGCTGAAACCAGAATTTTTTTGTTTGAAATGAATCATGCAATCAAAGAAAGAGCTCAGTGTTAAAATCGATGAAGCATCCAGCAAAAACTCACACATTTTGATCTGGAAGTATAATCTTCATGGAAAAAAATGGTGCACGTTGAAAGACCTGAATTGTGAAAACTTCCAGATCTTTTGTTAAATCTGTTTTGCTCACAATGCTAAAGTTATTAGAAATACTGATGGGGAATGGTGACTGTAAAATTCAGCCATGAATATTTGTCAGGTCTACCATGAGATGCAAATTGTGGAAACAGAAAGGTAGACTGAAGATCAAAATCTTTTCAACCTCAGTATAGTTGCAACATTATTACAAATCTGAAAAGTCACCAACCTAAATTATTCCATTAGAAAGTTATCACCTTGAAAATAGACTACCAAAAAAAAAAAAAAGATTAAAAATTGAAAGATCTTGTGGGCTAGACACAGGTGATCCAAGAACTCATTCTTCACACATTTTTAAAATATATATATGTTTATTGATTTCAGAGAGAGAGGGAGAGGAAGAGGGAGATAGAAACATCAATGATGAGAGAGAATCATTGATTGGCTGCCTCCTGCATGCCCCCTTCTGGGGTTTGAGTCCACAATTGGGGCATATACCCTTGCCTGGAATTGAACCTGGAACCCTTCAGTCCGCAGGCCAACGCTCTACCCACTGAGCCAAACTGGCTAGGGCTTCACACATTTTCTTTTTTTCTTTTTTTTAAAATATATTTTATTGATTTTTTTTACAGAGAGGAAGGGAGAGAGATAGAGAGTTAGAAACATCGATGAGAGAGAAACATCGAGCAGCTGCCTCCTGCACATCTCCTACTGGGGATGTGCCCCAACCCATGTACATGCCCTTGATCAAAATCGAACCTGGGACCCTTGAGTCCGCAGGCCGACGCTCTACCCACTGAGCCAAACCAGTTTCGGCTTCACACATTTTCTTGACTCTTCTTCTGTGTCAGGTCCTGGCTAAGTGCTGAGGATGCAGTGGAAGCACAACAGCAGGACCTCCCTGCACTGAGGGAGCTATCAGTCTAGTGCCACCATAAATTACTTGCACCTGTAATCAGTGACAAATGCTTTACTGAACATTTACCATGTACCAGGTGCTGTTATGCTTTGGGGAGCAGGAGCTGAATGAATAAGTGCTCAGTCTAGTGGGCAGGGTCCCCAATAGGTAGGAAACAATCAGCAGAAAGAACATGGACCTTGCAGGTGGAGAGAATTTGATTCAAACCCCAACTCTGCTGAGCATTATGTGGTCCAGGGGTCTTCAAACTACAGCCCGTGGGCCACATGCAAATACAAACATTGTATTTGTTCCCGTTTTGTTTTTTTTACTTCAAAATAGGATATGTGCAGTGTGCATAGGAATTTGTTCATAGTTTTTTTTTAAAACTATAGTCTGGCCCTCCAACGGTCTGAGGGACAGTGAACTGGCCCCTGTTTATAAAGTTTGAGGACCCCTGAGGGTCTTCCTGAACCCCAGGTTGTTCCATGATACTAGGTCAATACTGAGCTGCAGAGGTGTTGTAGGATAGTCCATATGTAGGAGTCCCTCTGTGCACCACCTGTCTGTGCCCAAGTACCAACTCAAAACTTCTTCCCATTCAGAGTGAAGACTCCACTCCTAAACATATCACTTAAGCAGGGTGATTTTACTCAGAATTTGTCTGGGAAATAACAGGAGGGGCTTACACTGAACTCTCTACTGTACTTTAGTCTCATATTTTCCAAAATCATCTTTCTCCTCTTTTGTTCCCTGCAAGGTATGGTTTGTAAATCTTCTCAGCTCTTCAGCATAGCTTTCAATCTTCCCCTTTTTAATGCCAGTTTATTTAACTTGGTCTGAGCTTCCCCAAGTTTGCCTACCCACATCCTCCTGGTACCATATTCCAGCATCCTTAGAAGAAAAAAGAGGGATGCAAATATGTAAGTATTTATTTATATGTAAGTAACAGATTTTCCTGTCCCAGAATAATTAGAAAGAACAGTACACACGAAATATCAGAATATGTTGGATAAATGGTACAGAAACAATATTAGGACCCTGATTGTCCCTCCTTGTTCTGTTATTCTGTGATAACAATACGTATTTAGTAAATTGTTTCATTTAAGCAGTTCAAAGCAATTTGTAAACTTTATTATTTATTATATAAAATAGTCACAGAAATAATTGTTCTAGGAATAAAAAAATGTAGCAGAGAGGAGGAAGAATAAAGCACTGGTTGGTCATCTGAAGAGGTTCATGCATTTGGGGATGGTATACTTCTAAACAAAAAATAAAATTTGTATTAATTTTTCCAGGTGTTTATTCTGCATGATGTTAAACAGGCAGATATTTGGCTTTCTGAATTTGCAGATCAGATCTTTGATTTAAATACTTATTAAAATATTTTAATATTTTGAAGAAGCCAATTACCTGAAAAGTTACTACCTGAAAAATTAGTTTTTAAGTTGATTATACACATCTACTTAATATTCTGTTTGTAAAAAATTCAACAATTAGTCTTTAAAAAAAAATATGTTTTCATTGATTTCAGAGAGAAGAAGGGAGAGGGAAAGAGAGAAACATCAATGTTGAGAGATAATCATGCCCCTCACTGGGTAGCCCTCAACCCTGGCATTGCCCTGGAGAATTGAACCAGCAACCTTTCGGTGCACCGGAGGATGCCCAACCAAATGAGCCACACTGACCAGGGCAGCAATATAATCTTTATACCAAATCCATTTTGAAAAAGTAATTATGACTGTTCTTTCTGTAAAAACTATGTGATGAAGGAGAACAAATTTCTTCAATATTTTTGATGTAGCCTGATGGAGTGGTTCAAAATGCATGTGCTCAGTAAAGAGGATGAAAAAAAAATAAAAGAAAGAAAGAAAAGATAAGAAAAGAAAGAAATTTTTCAAGTCCTGTGGCTGCTTTATAAAGGCCCCTGATTAGCAACAAATTCTAGACTCTTACTTAATAAAAATAAGTCCTCTCTGATTCTATTCCCCTCTGGGATAGACTTTAAAATAATAAATATGCAGAGTGTGGTTTTTCTAATTTTATGAACCAGGGTCTTTCCCAAATGTTTTTTTCCAAAAGGCTGGTATTTTATTCAATGGCCTCAGCCCCCAACAGTCAT
This sequence comes from Myotis yumanensis, assembly GCF_028538775.1. Taxonomy (NCBI): domain Eukaryota; kingdom Metazoa; phylum Chordata; class Mammalia; order Chiroptera; family Vespertilionidae; genus Myotis; species Myotis yumanensis. The sequence continues at coordinate 19,409,373 of NW_027223759.1, forward strand.
TCCATGGCAGTTCGTTTGCAGTGGCTGGTTTCATAAAATTCAGCTTTGGGAAACTAAATGTACCCAGAACCTCAGGAGGTGTAGTTTGAGGTTACTGTGTAAATAGACCCCCAGAGACTGTTGGGAGCTACTCACAAACACTGTCCTTAATTGTCTTTATTCTCCTTAGGCCTTTCTTTCTCTACTCAACTCTCCAAGTGTTAAAGCTGCGTAGTTTGCATCTTGTTTTAAATGTTTTATGTCGCCCTAACCGGTTTGGCTCAGTGGATAGAGCATCGGCCTGCGGACTGAAAGGTCCCGGGTTCGATTCCGGCCAAGGGCATGTACCTTGGTTGCGGGCACATCCCCAGTCGGAGGTGTGCAGGAGGCAGCTGATTGATGTTTATCTCTCATCGATGTTCCTAACTCTCTATTCCTCTCCCTTCCTCTCTGTGAAAAATCAATAAAATAAATTTAAAAAAAAATAAATGTTTTATGTCATTGGGAAGGCCAGATGTAGAATATTAATTTAATCCATTAAGTTAATTTTAGTTTTGTGAGGATAATTTGTAGTTTGTAAGTAATTTCACATTAATGCAATAAGAAAATAAGATAGTAAGATTCCCCTTCAAAGCTCAAATGTCATACTGCCCCTTAAATTACTTATATACATTAATTTTATGTATTTTTAGTGCTTAAGATGTGCCAGAAACAGTGTAAGCCCTGTCCATGTATTAACTCAGTTAACCTCACACCAACAAAAAAGGAGGGCATTAGGATGATCTGCATTTTATAGATGTAAGAATTGAGACACACAGAGTTAAATAATTAGCAAATAAGTAGCAGGACTTGCCCCAGGTGGTCTGCCTAGAGACCTATACTCTTAGCACCACAAGATGCCACCTGCCGGTTATTTGGTAATTAACTGGGGTTGTTTAGTGTTTAAAAATATTTTAAAGAAATGAAAATTAATAGATGAATCAGGCTCATTTTGCTTTATGTTTCATTATAATGAGCATTTTTCATGTATTAAATGCAGACTTTGCATTGTAGACAAAGCCCTTTGACTTAACCTCAAGCCAGTAGAGTATCACCCACAAGCTTTTATAGATAGACAAAGTACAGCAAAGCAAAGACAGAGTACGTCCCAGGCAGTGAACTGACTCTGAGCATGAGCCTGGATCTTGCCGTGTCTCATAACTGGTGGAAATGTATAAAACCATTACAAGAGAGTTTGAGGGTGATATGTGTTATTAATAATCACTTGAATTTCTTATTCTTGGAATGTCTTTTTCATGCCCAAAACTCAGTTTTTGAGAAATGACCAAAACAAATGTCTGTGTGGTTTTTATTAGAAATTTAGATCTAGTACCAACTCCTTTGGGCCTAATTAAAGTAAACCTGCCCCAAACCTATGTGCTTAGACTTTCTGGAGCAGCGGTTCTCAACCTGTGGGTCGAGACCCCTTTGGCGGTCGAATGACCCTTTCACAGGGGTCGCCTAAGACCATCCTGCATATCAGATATTTACATTACGATTCATAACAGTAGCAACATTACAGTTATGAAGTAGCAAAAAAAATAATTTTATGGTTGGGTCACAACATGAGGAACTGTATTTAAAGGGCCAGAAGGTTGAGAAGCACTGTTAAATCTGGAGGTTGGTTTCATGATTCTAATATTTCAGTATAACATAGCTTGCACTAAAACCAAATTTGGCTTTCAGCATGCCTAAAAGGAAATAATGTTTATGTAAAACACAAGCTTGACCAGCTGAATTTTCAAACATATAAACCATGAATTTATGAGGGCATTTATAGTTGGCAATGATTGTGTGTTACAGTGATCTGATGGCTTTATGTTCTCATTTCTCAGCTGCCTCTCCTGTACTTGGTTAATGGATAAAACTAAAGGATAGAGGACCTAGAGTGTAATTGTCGGGTTGGGTCCCACTGGGTTGGGAGGAACGAGGATAGTGTTTTAAATGAAAAGGGAAGAAATAAAATTAGCAAGTATAAAACACTTAAACTAAGGTATATTGTTACTTTTTTTTTCCGATTTGAAGATTGTTACTCAAGATTAAAGGAGAAGTGTTTCCATCCAGAACTTCTTGGCTCTCTCCCAAATGCTGAAGTGATCCTCCTATATAATAAAATGCTAATATCCAAATCAACTGAACGGTGGAAAGGTAGGTCGCTATGAAGTGCACTACCACCAAGGGGCAGATGCTCAACACAGGAGCTGCCCCCTGGTGGTCAGTGTACTCCCACAGGGGGAGTGTCGCTCAGCCAGAAGCCAGGCTCCTCCTGCCTCTGCGGCAGCGCTAAGCTGTCAGTTGGACATCTCCCCAGGGCTCCCAGACTGCAAGAGGGTGCAGGCCAGGCTGAGGGACCCCCCAAGTGCACGAATTTTGTGCACCAGACTTCTAGTTTATTATAAAATTGTCTTAAAGAGATTTCTGTATCACAGCAATCTTCCAGGACAGTGCATAAGGAAGAGAGAGCCTTAGGAAAAAGTGCAGGTCAGAAGCCCAGGGAAATATAGAAACATCAGGAAATATACCTAAGTTCAGGGGAAGTTGGGGTGGGGGGTGGGAGATTCAATACAGGCAATCAGTTAGAAACCAGATTATTTGTAGAATCTGAGGAAACATAGAAAGCAAGGAGAAAAACAGATACAAAGCATTATGGACAATAAAAGGCCTTGATGAGGAGCCAAGGATAGTTTTCTTAGGGCTACAGGGGGAGCAGCAAGAGAGATTGGTGGGCACGGTGGGGGGTAAGGTGGGAAGTAAATGAGGAGCCAGAGAGGACACTGGGCTGAAAGGCAGCCCCTGAGACAGGCATAGCCTGACAAAATAGTGGTACTACATATGTAATGCTATATATATATATATATATATATATATATATATATATATATATTTAATTGTATTATTGTATTGAGTTTCATTATAAAGTATACAGTTGCTAACATATGAAACATTCAAACCTATAAAGAATTTTTGTGAGTTTATTTGAGCCAAACTGTCGACAATTGCCAGAAAGCATAATCTCAAAGTATTGAGACAATGCTCCAGAGAATGGTGGTTTTTCACCTTATTTTATACATTACAATCAAAAGAGGAGATATAAATGGGTTACATGAACTCAATTGGTGATAGATTAGGGAGGTGGGAGAAAGCAAAGGGGGAAAACCTCTGGGATTGAATAAAAAGTAAAATGATAGACACATCTTTTTTCTTAGGTGGGTGAAGGATAGTTGACAGTCAACAATTAGCAGATAACAATAACAATGAGGGAATCTGTGGTCTGCACCCTGGAACCCATTTGTTGTGTGCTGAGGGGTCTGGGAAAAGGGAAGTTAGGTGTTACCCTGACATTCCACAGGTATGTTATCTTAGATGCAAAAAGACAATAGACTCAGTGAAGATCGAAGTTGATCTTTGTCAGGGAAGATACTGGCCTAGGACATGACTATCCACTATCAATGCTTTTTAATTAAGTAGCTTTCATTTCAGCTCTGGCTGGTTTGGCTCAGTGGATATAGTGTCAGCCTGCGGACTGAAGGGTCCTGGGTTCGATTCTAGTCAAGAGCACATGCCTGGGTTATGGGCTCAATCCCCAGTAGGAGGCAGCCAACCAATGATTTCTCTTACCATTGATGTTCCTATCCCTCTCTCTCCCTCTCTCTTCCTCTCTGAAACCAATAAAAATATATTTTAAGAAAAAGTTTTCATTTCAGACCATCCTTTGTGGTTACTTGAGGTCTCTGAGTTTGTAAGGCTGCCATGCAGGCCTCCCCTGAGTTAGCCAGGTTAGTATGTGGCCCCTTTTCGACCATACAGAATATACATTTAATATATAGGGGTGGGCAAAAGTAGCTTGAATTACCAGCCATCAATGCCTAAAATATAAATCATAAGTAAAGATATGAAATAATAATAAGAAGAAAAATACAAACAATACAAATAAATAATCCTATTTAATAAAGAGGGAATATGCTAATTGACCCTCATGCCCTCAAAGATGGCGGTGCCCACAGCCACAAGATATTTGGCAGGGGAGGGCAGTTGTGGGTGATCAGGCCAGGAGGGGAGGGCAGTTGGGGGCAACCAGGCCTGCAGGGGAGGGCAGTTAGGGGCGACCAGGCTGGCAGGGGAGGGCAGTTAGGAGCTACTGGGCCAGCAGGGGAGGACAGGCTGTCAGGGAAGTGGTTAAGGGTGATCAGGCTGGCAGGCAAAAGTGGTTAGGGGCAGGCGAGCGGTTGGGAGCCAGCAGTCCTGGATTGTGGGGGGTCTCAGATTGGAGAGGGTGCAGCCTGGGCTGAGGGACACCACCCCCACCCAGTGCATGAATTTTGTGCACTGGGCTTCTAGTACAATAATAAATAAATAAATAAACAAATAAATAAATAGACAATAATAAACTGTTTCACGTACTCACAACTGTAAAGCTACTTTTGCCCACTCCTGTATATAATATATAATGAGGAAAGTACATATATATTATCATTTCTAACATATTACTTATATATAAAATTGTGCTATACTGTATAAAAATATATCTATAATAATAAAAGTGAAATATGCTAATTAGACCTGATGTCCTTCCAGACGAAGCTGGGGCTGTGAGGGAAGCTCAGGTCCCGGGTGCCAGAGGGAAGCTGGTGCCAGCAGCCAAGGGAAGGACGGCCTACTCTTGCACGAATTTCATGCATTGGGCCTCTAGTATAAACATATATAGCAATGTGGCAGTGTGCTGGTAGTTTACAACAAAACACCTCCAGAAACAAAGTCATCAGGATCAGAGCAAGAGGCAATGCAATGTGGTGAAAAGGGTACTGGGGTGAATCCAAACTGCAGCCTGACTGTGTTCCAGGCATATGACCTTGGGCAAGTATTTCCTTTTGGGGGTCTTGGCTTCCTCAACCGGATGGACTCTCATGTCCTTTCTGGTTCGAAGGAGGGATGAGTCTCAGGGTACTCAGATGGGTACAACAAGTAAAGAGGCCCTGTTCCTGCCTGGTACTCAATCTTCCTACCGGGACCTCCAGTTTGTACATGTATAAAAATGCCTACATTTCAGTGCAGTATTTCAAAATTCTCTCCAATTGTTTACTGATCAAGAGTATACATGAGGAGGTCTCACATTTTCTTCTCTGGTCTTTATTCTGCAGAATGCAGCTGCCATTGATATACATTCCCGAAGCCAAACCTTGTTCTTTCAGCTTCACCTGTTCCTTCCTTATGAAGAACCTCCAGTTGTCTTCTGAGACATCGCTCTGAGTAAGGAAGGGTTACAGGGGAGTATGGAAAGTAGTAAGAAACACAATCTGATTGTGGTTTTGCCTCCATCACCAAAATGACCAGAAGGTAGCCTCCACCACACAAGAGCCCCTTACGGTTAATCTGAATGATTGTTGAACAAGGATGGCCCAGGATGTCAGATCAACAATGTCATCACTGATGAAGTGAGTACCAAGATCTGCCCATATGTGTCTGTTATGGGCTGAATTGTGTCCCCCACAGATTCATATGTTGAAACCATAACCCTGAGTACCTCAGAACATGACTATATTTGAAGACAGGCCCTTAAAGACGTAATGAAGGTTAAATGAGGTTATATAGGTGGGCCCTAATCCAATATGACTGGTGTTCTTGCATGAAGAGAAAGTTAGAACACACGCAGACCTAGAGGCAGCCACCTGAGAACACAGAGGGAAGGCAATCATCTGCAAGCCAAGGAGAGAGGCCTCCAAAGTCATTCAACCTGATGACACTCCGATCTTGGACTTCTGGCTTCCAGACTGTGAGAAAGTAAATGTCTATTGTCTAAGCTACCCAGTCTTCAGCTATTTGATATGGCAGCCCTAGCAAAGTTTACATAACATGTAAAATAATTCCCACCAATTCAACTACAGTAATCAATTCTTTTACGTATCTCTATATCATCCCTAGCAGTTACTAGTTATACTTTTAATAGTTGTTTCTTATCAAAATATTTTATTTCTAGCCTAATGCCTTTAGGAAAGAAATGTAAAAATATTGACATTTAACAGGATTATATTTTAATTGCATTGTGTTTTAGGAGTCATGTTTCCTCTGAATCTTGGAACAGTTGATGGAAAAAAATACATAAATGAACTTGATGTTCCTGTCATTTGTGTTGGTAGAGTATCACCTTGCTGATGTGTTATTGTTTAAAACATCTGGGTAGACTAATTTATTTTCTTTTCTGAAGAGCGTATGGATTAAAAACAGACATAGCATGGAGGGTCTAGCATCCAGGCTTTGTCCCACTAGTAGGGAGCACAGCATGGAGTCAGGAAAATGCAATTTAACAGGGACCCTCCTCATGGCCTGGACAGGTTCCCAAGAGCAATCAAACTAGGAGAACTAAACAGTCTTTCAGCAGCAGTCAGCTAGACCAGAGATGTGAGTGGCGAGCTGTTCCAGTCCATTTACTGTTCACCTGGCACCTTTCTACACATTTTAAAATCATGTGAGATGCTGTGGCCAGGACTCGAGGGCAAGGACTGGGTCCAATTTACCTGTTTGTCTTCTCTCCACTCAGAAGTATGAGAGAAACTTGCCTGTAGTCAGTGCCCATGTGTCTGTTGAATTGAATCAAATATAAAAGTGGAAAACATCCCACTTATTGATGGATAGATGTGAGTATGTGTGTAAATGCATGAATATGAGTATTCTAGATATAATTTTAAAAACTTCCTATATATAATTTTTGAGCATACATTTCTTCTTAATGAAACAACATTATTATTACTATTTTGATTGGGGGGAAAAAGGGAAAGAAGCAAACACATCTTCCAGAGCTCCAGAGCTTCCAGTCACGTGGTGCAGGGAAATCAGAATTCAGGCCTGGTTATTCTGAGTCCCTATGCAAGCGCTCACCAGCAAACCCTCCCTTCCAGAGAAGCTAAACAATGATACATTTCCAACTAACTGCATTGATTGGAGAATTAGGGCTACATTATTGCCCTAGAATATAAATGAATGTTCTTTCACCAAAGGACAGCATAAACAGGTGCTCTTCCTCCCTAGTTTAACTAGGAAACGCTTTTGTTGTGGTGGTGGTTGTTTTCTAAAGAGAATCTATAGTCATATTTCAAAGGGCCTTTCATTCCTTTAGGGGCAAGGGGATTAATATTTACTAGGTGGTACTATTTGTCAAGAGCCCATCAGATGTTATCTCATTTAATTCTCAAAGTAAGCCTTTGAAGTAGGAACTGGTAGCCCTAATTTAAAGACAAGGAAACAGACACTCAGGAGGGTGACGAAGCTCCCCCAAGACCACCGAGGGAACAAGAACACAGAGAAATTTCAACCTGGACCAGTAATCCTGCACAGGCCTTCTTCCTGTTTCAGTCACTGCTTCCCAAATTCCCCAAGGCTGCTTGTTAGACTCTAAGCACATTCCATAAAAATTAAATTACTTTGCTGTCTGTTTATTAACATATGAAAAGCTGGCTAGGGAGATTCTCGTCAAATTTGGACAGAACTTATGGGATGGCCTGGCTTTAAAAAAGTAAACTGTATAGCCCATATGAATTTCATTTTGGGGAAGACTGAGGGGCATCGCAGGAAGCGTGCCTTAGGACAGTGGAGAAACAGGTTTTTTTCAAGGACAAATAAAAGTGACATCCAACAAAAAGGCATTTGATGGTTGTCTAGAGAAGGGATGCTTAATCAAGGGTAAATAAAAAGGATGCTATGTTAATTGGCTAGGTTTGCCATATCAAAATACCGCAGGCTGGCTGGCTTAAACAACAGAACTTTATTTTCTCACAGTTCTGGAAGTCCAAGATTAAGGTGTTGACAGGTTTGGTTTCTTCTGAGATCTCTCTCCCTGGCTTGCAGGTGGCCACCTTCTCTCTGTCTCCTAATATGGTTCTTTCTCTGTGTGTACATATCTGTGTCCTCATCACTTCTTTTTTAAAAATATATATTTTTATTGATTTTAAAGAGGAAGGAAGAGGGAGAGAGAGATAGAAACAGCAATGATGAGAGAGAATCATTGATCGGCTGCCTCCTGCACTCCCCACACTGGGGACCAAGGCCACAACCCGGGCATGTGCCCTGACCGGGAATCTAACCATGACCTCCTGGTTCATAGGTTGACACTCAACTACTGAGCCACATAGGCTGGGCCTAATCACTTTTTCTTATAAGGATACCTGTCATATTGGATTAAGGCCCACCCATGTGATTGATTTATTATGTCTTTAAAGACTCTATCTTCAAATACAGTGACATTCTGAGATGCTAGGAGTTAGGGCTTCAACAGATGGCTTTTGGGGACAGTGGGGACTATTCAGCCCATAACAAATACATAACAGACATCTGAGTGCCCAGAAAAGGAGGCAGACAAGACATCCTTCAGAATGCCTGAAGTGAGGGTTTGTGATATACCCACAGAACGGCATGTCAGAGGGAGCCTGTGTTTTGCCAGAAAGGGACACCAAAGCCCAGCATGAGGAGCATTTGGTTGCCAATTGGGAAGGATATGCCATATGTATGGTATGCCATGGACAAAAAATACAAACAATGGTTTTAGTCATGATCCCTAAATTATGTTGAGAAATCTAATATTAGTTCAATGTGTGAAGTTTGTCAGTTCCCCCAGTCTAAAAAGGGAAGGTGGTGTTCACGGATATGCTATTTGAGGTTCCACAGGAGCCTCAGAGTCTCCAGAATCTTTATCACCAAAACAATATATAGGGCTCAGACACTTAAAAATATGTCTTCAGGATTTACATCAGTGAATCCAATGTGGAGTGATGACAGGGAAACAACATAGATCCCCCAGATATTGATGATTTCTATCAACTACATTTTTACTCTCAAATCCCTAAAATTCCCTACAAGTGTCTGTCTCACCAGGAGTACATCACAAAGCCAACATCCCAATGGCAGGTGTTCATTTCTGATTGACATGTTTCAGAAACTAACAGAGTGATCCGGAGTTAGAAGCAGCAATGTAATTAGGTAAATTTTATTACAAACTTGGGGAAAAATTGAGGTTCTATGTCAGTGCTGTCCAATAGAAACATAATGAGAGCCATATATATAATTTAAAATTTTCTAGTAGCCACAATTTAAAAAGAAACAGGCGAAATTAATTTCAATATTATTTTATTTAGGCCAATATATCCAAAATATTATCTCTTCAACATATAATCAATATAAAAGTTATTCATGAAGTATTTTATGTCCTTTTTAAAAAACTAAATGTTTGAAATCCTGTGTATGTTATTTTACTTACAATACATTTAAATTTTCATTGGAAATACTTGATTTTCATTTGAGTTTCATAAAATTTACAGTTAGAAAAGTAGACTCATAGATCCACATTTTCTCAAACCTAACTCCTAAGTTTCAATAATTTAATCAAGTGTGTTTTTAATTTTAAATTCGTTAAAATTAAATTTTAAGAAATGTAGTTCCTCAGTCACACGAGACATATTTTAAGAGTAGATTAGCCATATGTATCTATCTGGTGGCCATGGTATTTGACAACACAGTTGTGAATATAATTATAAGAATACAATTAAAGAAATGACTACAATTTTTAAAATCATTATTTTCAACAGTTTTTTTTCCTTGTTTTTATTATGCTTTCATTATGGTTAATAATTTTTTTTGACCCAAGCAAGTAATAAGTAAGAAGGCAGAGTGCATAGTAAAACCACACAGGGGGGCAAGATGACAGTCCTGCCTTTGTCCTCACCCTTTGGGTGACCTTGAGTGAGTCACCTCCCCTCTCCTACCCTCAGCTTCCTCATCGGTCAACAGAGGGAGTTGGTCTAAAATCTCTTCCAGCTGTGACATTTTATAATCTAAATTAACTGAGGAACTGATGTTGGCTTCTGTGAGAGTCAATTATATTATGAGAAAAATATTTTGTTTTTATTAGAGAAAATCTGTTTTCCTTTTATTTCATTATAGTCACAGCACACAGGATAATATTAATGTACTAAACTAAAACTTGTCAAAATATCAATAGTTAAGAAACTGAAGACCATATCACCTGTAAACTTTCACATCCCCTGAGTCAGTAAGGGACCAACCAAGGGAGAGGTGTCACCTTCTAGGGAAACAAATTGAGTTCTAACCGCTCCCATGCCCCTTTTCTGAGAGCCAATGAGAAGCCCACCCTTTGGCCTGTCCTGAGTCGGGGGAGGCTTACCAAGCTTTGAGATTCATTGTTCATGAGATGATGAGCAGTACTTTCCAATGTAACTCTTTACTTAGCTGATCACTACATAAATATACTAAAGGTATTAACTATGTTCTTTTTTCCCCCTTTTATGGTCTTGAGCATTATTTAAATTTTTTAAAAGAGGTGGACAGTATCTTTTTAAAATATATATACACTAGAGGCCCAGTGCACAACATTTGTGCACTTGGGAGAAGCCCTTTCACAGTCTGGGAGCCCTCAGGGAGATGTCCGACTGACAGCTTAGGCTCACTCCCCCGCGTCAGTCGGACATCCTTAGCACTGTCGCAGAGGCGGGCCACTGCACTCACCAGGCGTCAGCCCAGCTTGTGGCTGAGAGGCCCTCCCCCTATGGGAGCGCACTGGCCACCAGGGGGAAGCTCCTGCGTTGAGCATCTTCCCCCTGGTGGTTAGTGTCCGTCATAGCAACTGGTCATTCTGCTGTTCAGTCGATTTGCATATTACACTTTTATTATATATGATATTTTAATCGATTTCAGAGAGGAAAGGAAAGGATGAGAGATATAGAAACATCAATAATAATGAGAGAGAATCATTGATCAGCTGCCTCCTGCCTGCCCCCTACTGGGGTTCGAGTCCACAACCCAGGCATGTACCCTTGACTGGAATCAAAACTGGGACCCTTCAGTCCACAGGCTGACACTCTATCCACTGAGACAAACCAGTTAAGGCTTCAGTATTATTTAATTTGTTAACATTTTTAAATCCCATATTTTCTGCCTAATGTAACAACATTTTACATATTTATTTAAAATGTTTGACTACTTCTGGCACTTGAAAGGTTTTATTAATAAGTAATATCAAAACATCTAATGCTTTTCCTCAGAATTATTACTCACCAACACTTTCTGGATTTCTATTTGCTATGTTGCTTCTGAAATGTGGATAGAATTCTTATAATCAGGGAAATATTCTTTTGTTTTTTTGTTGGGTTTATTTTGAGTATATCCTCAGTTTTATGGGTCATTTTCATGTTAGTTTTAAAATTCGTATTTATCATAAAATAATTGTCTCTCTGGTTTCAAACTGCCCTTTTGTTTTTTCATATTGCTCATTTAATTTCTTTTTATTGCAAACTTAATCATACTCTGATATCTAGGCTAATTGTTTATCATAAATTATATTTGCTTCTTCAACTATGATATTTATGTGCAGCTCTAGAAAATATGTAGACTATTTTCTAAGGGGTCTATTACATTTTCCTTACTTGGAATGTTAATTAACTTTATAGTTTTTATTAATTTTAAAATAAATGGTGCCCACATTTAGGGTATTTTCTGCCTAGACTTATCATCCTCTTTACCATTATTTGCCTTCAGGTAAATGATCTAATCTCCATTGACATTTTGCAAGTTGAAAATTGAGTTCCCCTTCCTAACTAAATAGGTTCCTCTTTATAACTGCCCAGAGGTCTCAGAGTTCTACTTTGGTGTGATTATGTGCTGCTGCTTCTTTGCATTCGTCTTTCAGTTAGTTACCATCTCCTAAAGATTAAATGTTTGTATCTCCCCCAAATTCATATGTTGATGCACCAATCCTCAATGTGATGGTATTTGGAGGTAGGGCCTTTGGGAAATAGTTAGATCATGAGGATGGAGCCCTCATAAATGGGATTAGAGCCTTTACAAGAAGAGATATCAGAGAGATAATCTCTAAGCCATGTGAGAATACTGCAAGATGGTTGTCTATATGCCAGAAAGAGGGCTCTCACCAGAACCCTACCACACTGGCACCCTGATCTTGGACTTTCAGCCTTCAGAGAAATAAATGTTGTTTAACCACCCAATCTATGAGATCTTATTCTGGGACTCATGGTTTTCAGGTGACTGCCTGGCAGCTCTAGAATTTCTGAGGTCTCCAAAGCATAACCAAAATGCAAGAGTTCTGGTATAATATTGAGGAAATCTTGATTCTTGGCCTTCCCTAGAGGAGAAACTCTTTTCTGGAGAAGTTCCCATGGACAGTTCTACTCTCTAGAACTATGGTTCTCCACCTGATGTACAGGCCCTGATTTGGATTCAGTAGGTGTGTGCATCAGATGCACCACCAGCACAAAAACTACTCCCCTAGGACCAGCCTAGTCCTGAAGTATAAACCTGTTTCAAAACAGAAGGCCAGAATGGGCTTCCTGGGGCCAGCCTGCTGAAGGAGCGTACCTCGAAACAGCTTTGAAAACTCACTCCAGTCTATTTGGGATTACTGGAGTGTGGCCTGAGGTCTGGGAGTATTTAGTCTAGAGCTTTTGACGCATACCTGTCTGGGAAAAGAACAAAGTAGACTTGTACTTGGACACTCTGGGTGTACACTGAGTTCATAATCTTTGTAGAAGATTTTAGAGATATCTTCTTATGTTATTTGGTATGTTTTTCCCGCTGAAAGCCAGGTTTCCTGGGCTAGAGAGTGGTGTTTCTCTAAGCATAATAGAAATGTATTGTTCACCATCTAATAGGCCATAGACTAGTCACAAAGGTGCAATGACAGAGTTGACATAAAAGATTAAGAACCTTAGATCTCAAAGACATCAGTAAATTATGATTAATTGAATATGTCAGCAAGGTATAAGTGACTAATTTTTGGAGCATAAAAGCTTCTTAAAGAAATGGAAGGTATATCTTATGCGATAAATTAATGTGATCTTTTTGAGCCCAGTAGAAGAATACAATTGCTCTTGCTCAAAATTAGGGTTTCTTAACCACAGCACTATTGACCTTTTGGACTGGATAATTCTTTGTCATTGGGTCTGTCTTGTTCGTTGTAGGATATTTAGCAACTTCATGGCCTCTACCCACTAGATGCCAGTAACATGCCTATTCCTGAGTCATAAAAATAAAAAACGTCTTCAGACATTTTCTAATATCTTTTGATGGGCAAATTCACCCCCAGTGAGAACACATTGAGGCTCTAGACTGTGCCTTTTCAGACTCCAGTCATCTGTTTGGGTTTCTTAAAGGTGACCACACTGAGGAAAACCAGGATAGTTCATTTAGTATATGCTATGTGCTAATTTATAAATTGCATTTGATTCATGGGTGAACACCAAGACTTCCAACTGTCTGTGATGTAGGAGACTAATGGGCAGGTGTTGGTCTATGCAAACACTCAGAAACTGTTTGCAACATTGAGTACATATGCAAATGTACATGTTCCTCCTCACTCTACCCCACCCCAGCAGAGAATTGACAATTTCATCAGATTCACACAGGGTTTCAATGTCCAAACAAAATCTAGGACCTCTCTGCTTTGGTAAATCAAACAAGCTAGGAGAGTCTCAGAAGGAAAAGGATAAAGGCAGGACTTAGTAGAGGTGAAGTGCAAAAGTCATAATGACATTCTGCTTGTAAAAAAAATAGGCTTCATAGGTTTTAAATATTATTTTGATGATGAGTGGCTGTGCAAAAGAAATTACTGATAAAATAACACCTCATGTGCAAATTCTTATTTTCATCTTTATACACAACTATACTCTCCTTTATTACAAGTGGGATATAATAATACAGTTTAATAAATATTTTGTGTAAGACATTGTGCAAGGTATTAAAGGGTGTCTCTATTGTCACACAGCTTTTTCCCCTCCAGAAAAGATAGTGATCAGTTTATTTGCCTGTTTGTTCTCACATTCATTCCCCACCTTTCCCCTGCTTTTCTTTGTAAGGCAGGGAGCTATATTTCTTAGGCTCCCTTGAACTGTTTTCATGGTAGATTTGACTAATTGAAGGCATTGAAGACCTGGTCAAGAGGAGAAGAACTGGTGTAACTGGGAGACAATTCTGGCTGCAGCTACACAACCTCTATGGCTACCTCCCCACACCTCACCCCGGGATTCCAGATTCTGTCAGCCCCACCGTGCTTCTGTCCAGATGGCTCTGGATTCTGGATTTTGGGTTCTTGCATTACCACCGTTACCTCCTTCTCCAGTTGTCTCGCCAGCCCCAAGGGTGGGAAGGGTTTTCTGCTATTGCTAATGCCTGGCTTGCCTCATTGAACCTATTTGTTTTGTCTGCTCTCTCATCGCCTACTTAATAAATCCCCTCTATTAAATTCTCTTTATTGGAAATAACCTATAGTGGTTCAGTTTTCCTTAATAGATCCTGAATTATACAATAGGATAGAATAAGTACATAAGCAATTTTAACAAAAGGCAGGAGAGAAAATGAAAGACAAAGTGTTTAGGGTTTTTAATAGGAGGAGTGGGTATATTTAGATATGGTGAGGAGCTGCTTGGAAAGGCTTCATGACAGAGCCAGTTTTTGAACTGGTCCTGAAAAGATAGAGAACATACTGACAGTAGAACTAGGAAATGGGAGGAGGGAGGGACACAATTCAATGCTGAGGGACAAAATAAGAACATATAAGCAAACAGAAAATCAAAATTATTTTGTGGAGAGAGAGTTGGAAGTAATATAGGCTGGCAAGAGTAAAAGAAATATGTAATGGGACTGTGTTGAGGAGAATCTAAATGCCAGGGTAAAGAGAATGTACTTTCTAAGTTCAGTAAGCTCTGAATTTTGAATGAAAGATGGAATATTTGGGCTTATGTCAACATGTTGTAGTCAACTTCTTTTTTTCCTCATTATTTCAATGACTATTTACTGGTGTCTAGGTTCTGGAGTATACGGGGGCCAGGACAGATAAAATCCCTTACAGAGCTTGTGTTTTAGTGAATTTGTTTAATATCTGTGAATAATTTTGATCACCTATAGCTTTGATTTAAGTATAGGTTAGGAATGGCGTGAGGTAATTTAGGAGAAGGGATGCTAGCTGGATGAGAGCTGAGCAGGGGAGGACAGCACAATGGTACAGCATTTACCCTAGATGTACTCCTCTTTTGGAAACCCACTCAGAAATAATTACTAGTCCAAACTAGACCACTTTGTTTTAAATTACAGATGTTGCTTCCTGTAATATTTGAGACTCTTGTGGAAGAAAGGTTCTGGCAGGAGTCAGATCAAAGATAAGACAGAAATAAAACAAAAAAGTTCTATCAAAGTAAATGCAGCTTTCTTTAATCAAAAGTGTTGGTTGCCATTTTTGTCTAGATAGCAAGTTCCGCTTCTTTCACTAGGGTGGTAATAACAATGCCAACTTCAGCCAAAACAAAAAAAAATAGGCAAGGTTTCTCCTAACACCCCAACTTCTGATTTTTGTGAATTTACTTGCAGGTTGGTATCTCTGCTTCGTTACTATCTCTCTTCTGCTCAGTGTCCCCAAGATTTAATTTATCTCAGAAAAAAATCAAACCTTCCTAAATGTCTTTAAATGGAATGTTTTGCATCTGGACTAAACCATGAGCATTTTTCATTAAGACTCCTGCAACAGCCTTCTCACAGATTTTCCCACATCTAATTAACTTCAGTCCCCTCCTGTTTTTTCCCTACTGTGTGATGTTTAAAAATATCTATCTACCATCTAATGTATATGTATGTGTGTGTGTGTGTATATATATATTCATATCATATCCTACTGCCCCTTAATTCCATTCTATTTCTTCCTACAGTCCCTTCCTATGCTTCCAGCATTATCCTGCACCCTCTCCATCTCTTTCTCTCAACTCTGTCCTCTGATTAACTGAAATTTTAGCCTCATTGCAGTTCTCCCCACAAAGGAGTCCTTAGGGGTTCCTGCTTTCCCCCACCCTTTGGTAGTTTAGGTCTCCTATCCCATTGCACTTTGCCATAGCCCCCATATGTCTCCATCATTACATATATCACACTAATAGTTCATCAGTGACTGTATGCCATTTCCCATTGAACTCTAAGCTCCATGACAGCTATGATTGCATTTGTTTGATTCAACTCTCTATTTTGAATAAATGGGTTTGATGGCACATATTAAGTTCTCAATAAAGAGATATTTAATTAATAACCACTATTTATGAATGAAAACATTGGATTTTGTTTTTGGAATGGGGTTTGTGGGCTTCCTCCCCATATCTTGTACATTTCACATGGTAGGAGGGCTCCTACCAGGTGATAAAACAAGTTCAGGGAATAAAGATGAGAATCTTGAACTATCATCTGAGAATTCTATCTCTCTGAGCATCTGTCCAAGCTGATTTTGGATTCCAAATTTCCAGGGAAGATCTACAAATAATGTACAGTATTCTGAAGAATGAATATGTTTCACATTCCGAATTGAAAAATTTCCTTTAAACCAGACGTTAATGGATTTTTCAAATGGCTGCCTATAGGCCAAATGAAAGATCTGGTTTGATTAGCAAGCCAGTAATCTCAGCAGGTGGTGGGCAGCAAGACATTTCTGCTGTGTTATTGTGATCTAAACTAGTACAGGTGCTCTGTAAGGACTTTCTGTGTCTGAGAATTCCTCCCACTTCCCCAAAGCACCTGGAAGTTACCACCACAGGCCAACAGTGAGTAGTGTCCTTATAACTCAACATCCTCATGTCCTGCTTTCTCTAGGGAGGCTTAAAGTTTACTTCACCTCACAAAAAAGCAACTCAGATGGTTTAATAAATCAAGAGTAAAATAAGGTAATAAGTCTCCTTCTTTGAATCACATAGCACCCAGGTCCTGGAATCAGAACAAAATATTCCAGGATAGGAATCACTCCTTTTTCATATAAATTGGACCTAAAACATAGTATTTATAATACCTCTTCTCAGGGATAGGCCTGGCCAATTAGTTATGGTGCTCAAAATTTTATTTAAGAATCTCCTTCCTTCACATATCCTAAGGTGCTATCCTCACAGAGGGACTTTATACTCCGCAAGGCACACATAAATAAAGACATTATGCTGAGTTGTGAAATCTTACACAGAGGAAATTTACAGGTTGAATGTGGTCAGAGGTAGAGTTTGGTATTACAACCCCAGGAATCTCTTTGGTTTTGATGCCAGACGGCACTCCCCATTGCCTCCAAGGAAATCAACTTTGGGAAAATCTAACAAGGAGGCCAGTGTGGCATCTCACTGTGGCTTTTAGAAGGATCCTCTTAAGTGGCATTTACAAAAGTATCATTCATTTAAAGGTTACATCCTCAAGTGAATACATGTGCAAAAGAGGCATACAGTGATTAACAGTGAATGGAAACCTTGGATGTTGGTCAACGGTATTGGAGTTTGAGCTGATTAGAACAGTCCCAGCTGATCAAAATCAAACTGTGTTATTTGTGATTTTCTATGGTTTGTCACTGTGGGAAGTTCACACTAAAAATACTTTAGAGATTGAATTTCATAGCCATTATTGTTTTAATTATGGGTCCGCTGTCTGCTGTCTCTCCATTAAGTCTTTTTGGAATTCACATCAAAGGAATATAAAAATGGCCCATTGAAAATATTTTGACTACGAAGTGGATAGTTTCAAACGGTAAGACTTTGTAAGTTTATTCTATTCTTTTATTTTGTATTCCCTTTTATTTCATAAATTGACTCAAATGTTCAACCAAAAATATTGAGATGTACTTAAATTAGATATTTTACTGTTCCCGTTTCCAAAATATTTTAAATACCAGGGCTTTTTTACTTCCAGTAGCTTGACATCTTTAAGTTAGTTTATTACAATTTTAATGCTAATAAAACTTACTCTAAAGACTTAATGAAATCAACTCTAAAGATAAGATTTGATCTCATCACAGAAATATTGACATTAGAAAGCATAAATAAATAAATAAATCCAATTGCATTACTGTTTTCACTCTTTACATGATTTAAGATGCATGTTTTAAAGAGTGAGCTAATGCATAACACAGTGTCTGGCAAGCTTAAAAATATAACTACCATGGTAAAAATATGACTACTGTGATTATTATTCATCTTTATGATTTATTTTACACTATTAGTTTATAATATTGGTTTAAATGCTGGTTTTAGTGTTACATGTGTAATATTCTAAATTTAACTGAGAATTTCTTCAGCATGTGCATATATACTAACTTGTATAATTTGCTCAGCTTGAGACCTGGCTTCAAAATAAAAGGGAACAAAATGATATTCTGATTTTAATATTGCCAGACATAAAATTTTGTTTTAAAAATTCTTTATGCAATTTCATGAAATTCTCCTCAAACCTAGAGAAGCACTTTATGAATTTATTGAGCATCAGCACAAACTAAACAGTAATGAGCTCATTTTCATAGAATGAAGCTTAATACACTTCCAGCTGTTGAAAACTTGCACAGCAGGATACTGGCTGCAACACAGAGCTCTCATCTGCTAATGAAAAAAAAATCAATTTAAACTTGTAACAAAAGACTCTATGTCTTGAGGAAACCATTTTCTACTGAAATCTATGTGTGTGACTTAATGTAAAGCTAAAGCATGACTAACCTTTTTTTCAATACATTTGTACCCATTTATCTTAAGAAAATTAAGGTTCAGAACAGTTTGCCAACAGTTTATTCTGGTTAGGATATAGGACTCTCCAGAAGGAAGCCAAATCCCAGACATGGCAAATTGGAGTAAATTATCCCAGATTCTGCACAAGACAGTGAGGAGAGGGGTGGGGCTGCTACCCCCAAAAGATAGATAATACTCAGGAAACCTGAG
This sequence comes from Myotis yumanensis, assembly GCF_028538775.1. Classification (NCBI taxonomy): domain Eukaryota; kingdom Metazoa; phylum Chordata; class Mammalia; order Chiroptera; family Vespertilionidae; genus Myotis; species Myotis yumanensis. The sequence goes on from NW_027223759.1 coordinate 19,428,110, forward strand.
GCAGGGAAAAGAAGGTGCTATGGCCATCTGTTAAAAAAAATTCATTCATTCATTCAATAGTATGAGGCATATTCTTTTTTTTTTTTTTTGGTATGGCAAAGGTGAAGATTTATTGAAGAACAAGTACAGATTCCCACGTGGGGAGGGGGAAAGAGTCTCACAGCACAGACTCCCACGTGGGGAGGGGGAAGAGTCCCCATGAGGCATATTCTTACAATTAAGGTAGACTTGACAACCAGCATACAGCTCTCATTCATTCATTCACTCACCCAGTTATTGGGCAACCACTAGTACAATTAACATCTCACGTCTTGCTTTCACACTACTTTCAGTGTTTTCATCCTAGCCTTATCCAGTGTTGGTGATAATTGCTCACTCTTGAGGTCATCTTTGATTCTTCTTTCTCCTCCACACTCCATATCTAAGACATCATTAAATCTTTTCCATTAGACCTTCCTATAGCATTCACCACTACACCTTTGCCCAACCCACCAACTATCATGATTTATCTAGAATACCATAGCCCTCTCTCCCTATACACCTTTCTGTTCTGTTCTGTACATAGTAACAACAGCTATGCTTCTAAAGACTTAAATATGAACACCTCAATCAATTGCCCAAAACCCTCCAATGGCTTCCTCAAATATATGGGAGTACAATTCAAAATCTTTATAGAGGCTTATATGGCCCTTCACACTTTGGTCCTGGCTATTCTATCTCCCTCACCTCATCTCTTGCCACTCTCCTCTTTATTTTCAATGGTCCTGTCACACTGGGTTCCCTGGCATTCCTCCAATATGTCAAGCATGCTTCTGCCCCAAGGCATTTGTACATGCTGTTCTTTCTACCTGGAATGTTCTTTCTCCATATCCCCTCATGCACATAGACTCTTTCTCTCTGCTCTCTCGGCTAAACTATTGATGTAGCTGATATCCTTTTGTAATATTTTTGACCTTCTTTTGTTGCCCATTCACCATCCAGTCCATCCTCTATCTATTGCCACCAGTGACCCACCCGTCTAAAGCACAGATCTAATGTGGCTTCTTCTCTGCTATAAATTCTTTCTCTTTTTTTAGTTTATTTATTTTTATTTATTTTTTTATTTTCTTTTTTTTTATCTCTAATTTCTTTATTGGTTAAGGTATTACCAGTGTGTCCTCATCCCCCCCGCCATTAACCCCCAACCTTCCCCCCCCCCCCCACTCATGCTCTCATCCCCCTGTTGTTTCAGTGGCTACCACTGTCTATAAAAAGAATTACATTCATACAGCCTTAACAATCTGATCTTTACACTTTTTTGCCCTCTCCTTCTCTACCTTTCAACCTTCACTTTATAATCCAGCTACACCAACTCATTTGTTCTGCTTACCTGCCACACACTCCTATCTCTTTTCTTTGATTCATGCTGTGCATCCTACCTGCCAACTCTAAGTTGTGTTTTAGGGATGTTCCACACCAGGAATCCATAGTAAGTGAGTGTGAATAGTATTCATGGAAGAACAAAGACTTTAATTCTTTGGTTTTAATGTTAATGTGTAATATACTAAATTTAGCTTAGGATTTCTTCAGCAAATTATACAGGTTGAAAGAGGAGACATTAGATGAGTAAGAGAGAGGAAGAAGGGTCTTCTAGACAGGATGACACTTGACAAGGCAGAGAAGTTGGAGTGCAGTTCCTGAAGGTACCATTCCTTGAGATTTGCTGGGGCTTTGGAGAATGCACAATACAGAGATGTAAAAATCACACTAGGGAAGTGGTATGGATGAAGTGAAATTACAGAAGCCAGGCAAAGTCATGAGCTTGAACTGATCAGGGTTCCACAAAATATTATAAGAATGAAATAAAATGCTATCTATAAAATCACTAGTACAGTATTGGGCACATAAAAATTCCTCAATTTGTAAAAGCTGTAATTAGCAATAAAGATTTGTGATCAAGGTAACCATGAAAGCAAAGTTCTCCAACAGGAGTGGGTGGAAAATCTCTGTCCCAAGACAAATACCTCCAAATCCAAACCCAAGGCAGTTTTATGGATTTAATAGAATCACTTCTAACATCTTTTTTCAAATAGGATAACTTAGTTTAATTAAACTAATACACTTTTAAGGATAGTCTTATGGGTTTACTTCTTTCTGAGATAGTTTTAGGTTTGCAAACATATCACATAAAAGATTAAATTGAACACCATTTATAATTTGCTTGAAATAAATTCATGACCCAAAGGGCGAGTTTAACTATACCATGTGCTCTTTCACTACAAACCAAAATAGATCAGTCCAACCTTACATCTTGTGACAGCAGAGTAACTATGTATATTTAACTCTCGACTACTGCATTGTAAATGTCTTCAAGATTTAAATGCAAGAGTGGCAATATTCCTTGATCAGTAAAACTTTAACTATAAAGAGCTCAAGTCCTAACAAATGCTATGTCTTAATGGATTGAAGGACATTTTCTGTGAACCATGTGGTCGTGTGCAGGAAGTATAATACAAGTGCTGGCGATGTGTCTGGAATGTCTCCATTACATTAGAGTCTCACTACAGCCTTCAGACTTGAGAGACTTGTAAATCCCCAATATGTGACTTTCATTTTGCTAAAGAAGCTGACTTTACAGTTCTCATGAGCACTATGATTTTTGCATTACAAAGAGTGACCTAAGGAAGAGTGAAATTAGAATGTTTTGAAATGTATTGGAACTTTGAAATTTAGTTATGATGTTGTCAGCTAAAAAATCTAAGATTATAAATGCAGTGATAGATCAAGTCATTAAAAGTTGTTTTTGTGTGTGTGTTTTTTTGTTGTTTTTTTTGTTTTTGGAGAGGGGGGCAGCAGCAAAGGAAATCTAAAGAAATAAGACAGGCTGATATTTGGAGCTATCTTTTGTGGAACTTTTTGAAGTATGTAGGCTCTCAATCCCTCCTAACCAGGCTTCTACGTGTTGGAGTGTTAGTCATCCATACAGCATCCTTCCCTTTCTGACTCAACCTTTATAGAAACTATCTGCAGCAGGACTGGCTACATAGTTTTCAGGGACCAGTATAATACAAAAATACAGGTCCTCTTGGTCCCAAGTAAGCAATTTTAAAAGAGGAGACAGTAGACCATTAAACTACATGGAGTCCTAAGCTCAGTGCCCTGAGAAACTGCCCAGGTTGCATGCCCAGGAAGCCAGCTGTAATCTATAGTAGAATAGCAGCGAGAGAGCACCCAGCCTCACCATTTCACACACTAGCTGCCAAAGTATATTCAGTAGTTTGATTAAACTATACATTAGAACTTAACCAACATCACTTCCTGGATTCTTGAAACTTCCAATTTCTTCCAGCCAATAAGCACTGATGTGTTTTTCTAATGATAAGGATTAATTAAGTCATATTTTTTGGGGGGGGCACTATTTTGCTCTTTATTACTTCTGTGAATGGGAAGACTGCCATAAATATTGTATATTTATTTATTTTTAAAAAATATTTTTATTGATTTTAGAGAGAGAGGAAGGAAGAAGAAAAGAGAGAGAAACACTGATCTGATGCCTCCTGCACACCCCCACTGGGGACCGAGCCCACACCCAGGCATGTGCCCTGAGTATCAAACTGTTAACCTTTTGGTGCATGGGATGATGCTCAACCAACTGAGCCACACTAGCCAGGATATTGTGTATTTATTAAGTGTTCTTCTAGATGCTGGTGATACAGCTCAATTTTGGTTGTGCAAAAATAAAAAAATTTCTTGGAGACCAAAATGTGATGGTTTAAGCCAATTTGACTTAGTAAAAACCTTCAAATTAATATTTATAATGCACTGAGTTTAATTGTAAGAAAAGCAGGAAATTGTTGATGAGAAAATGGATGAAAACCAGGGAAATTTATCATTTTCAGTTAAATGAATCAATACTTTCTTTTTTATTATCAATTTTTGGTTATTCTACTCCTATGATGTATGTCCAAGTGTTGTGTAAGCATTCCTATGTTCCATTATGTCCTTCTTCTATAGAGACCATATACAAAGAAACAAAAATCAGATAGCAAAAAGGATAAACATATGATACTTCTTCTTATGACAATATAAAATTTTCTCTTTTCTCTACATTATTCATTCCTTGCATAGAATGTTGCCTCACTGTTTTCCTTTGCTCCTTGAGGTGGGAGTATGTTCACCATAATTTTACATTCAGGATGCTCATTATGTACATAGCATAATTCTCATGAATCACAGTGGCTTTGTAAGTATTTCAGTACAGAGAGAGGCTCTCTGGAGGTCAAGGGGGATTTTCTTTCCCCATCATATATCCTCTGCTTGTGGCAGTCCTATTGATTTCAGTCTACAGAAAAGTACTGACTCTGTCAAATGACTAATTTTTATTTCAGATGCTCATTCTGCATTTAAACTTTACTCTCTTAGGAGTATTGTATCTTTTTTCTCATTATCAAATTCTGTACTTCATGTTGCTGAAAAGATGAATGAGCATTTCTTGAATAGCAAGAATTGACAGAAACATTATAGTTTTATGTTGATTCCTAAAAGTAGTTTGGAGTCTTGAGGGCTATAAAGCAAAGAAATAACTGTCTGGCTATTCATATGCTCATTTCAGTAAATAATCTGTTTTTATAATTTGTAGCATTTCCGATCAGGAGATGTAAGAAACAATCCCAGTTTTTATAGTATTTTACTTCGAAATTGCCATACTTGCACATATGGCCATCTTGTTCTCTGCAAGAATAGCCCAGGAATTCATTTTTAATAAAGGATCTATTTAACTTTCAGTTAAGGAACTACAAATAGTCCCCAAAAAGCCTGCTGACCACAGTCTGAAAATATGAAATGTTCTTTGGAGGCTTTTGGGTGTGGAGTAAGACACATTTTCATAATATTCAGTATGTCATCATCAAGCAATGTTTACAAACCCCAACACCCTGGGGATGCATGCAAGCTTTAGCAAGCAGATGTTAGCAGTCAAGGAAAAATTATGACTGCTGCCTGAAAATATTCCCTCTTGCCTATCAGTTACATACAAGATATTCAAGATCTCTTCTTTTTAGGGTGTGTAATTTGCCTGGTTTATAGGACAGTTAATCTAAAAACAAATTTGGAAATTGCTGAAAAAATTCCTCCATAAATGGCCATCCAAGAATCTCTTGTCCATATTTATGTGAGTTTTTCCTATTGAAAACTCCTATTGAAAAAAACCTAGCTGTGGGTACTCTAATGATATTATTTGAAATGATTACTTTATACTTAATTTGACATAATTTTTTTTAATTCCAAACTTTCCATCTTGCATCTTCACTCCTCTGAATATTAGGTTATTAAAAATGCTAATTGTATCACATAGCAACTTTAAATACCTATTAACTTCAAATTCTGAGAACTGACATATTTTTTTTTAGTGGAAAGAAATGAAATAGGTGTATCTTTGCCTCAATGTAGTGCTATTTAGAGATCAGATGTTCCCTCCTCCAGGTAAGGGTTTTTGAGGAAGGTTGAGGTGGTCTTTTCATAAGGACAAGTTAGAAGTATTGAATTAATTTTAAATCAACAAACAAATTTATATATAACTATAGTGACATTGCTTGCGAACAGTCTTTATAGGTGATTAGATTCAATAAAAATAAATGGACAACCAAAGGGTACTTTTACTTCTGAAAGAGTTTTTCTTCAAAATTGTTGTAAAGAGTAATTTTGACACGTAAATATAAATATTTAGTTTACCCACAGCAATGTTGAAAATAGCCTCTGGCATTATCAACTAGAAATCAATCTTCTCATCCACTATCCACTTTTTAAAAATTACCTGAATTGCTTCAATCAGAAAATTCATCAAGGCCAGCCTTAAAAGTAGACACAATTGGTAATTAACAATGCCATGTAATTCTAGGATTGTCCAGAAGAATTCCAGTTTGCCATTGCTTCTTCCTGCCACTTGTTCTTTTCTTATTAAAAAAATATATTATTGATTTCAAAAAGAAAGGGAGAGGGAGAGAGAGATAGAAACTAGAAATATCAATGATGAGAATCATTGATCGGCTGCCTCCTTGCACTCCCTCTACTGGGTTTCGAGCCCTAAACCTGAGCATGTGCCTTGACCTGGAATTGAACCATGACCTCCTGGTTCTAGGTCAACACTCAACCACTGAGCTACACCAGCTGGGCTTCCTGCCCGTTCTGATGCCCCAAATCCCATCATCTAAGCTTTATCCTGTTTGCTTAAAACTTTGCTCTTTGTCAAAATTCTAATACCTGTTGAAAAACTAACATTGAAAGCTATTCAATGTAATCAAGTTGTGCACTGGTGTTTCTCAGAGGTCCACAGACCTAGGGGAATCCTCATGTATATTCTTCCATCACTGTGCTTTTAATTCTGCAATCATACAATATTTTTATTGCTTAGAAAGTCAAAACTCTTTTGGCCTGGTAATGGGCATTCATTTCTTGGGAAGTGAGAATTGTTTTCTTTTAGGTTCCTTGTATTTTTCAAGTTGAGAAACACAGAGCGGCATGCCAGTGTCAGTGGATGGTCTGATGGCAGGAGGGAAAGGAAGTCTCCGTGAGGAAAACTGGAGAAGTGGAGCTAGGTTCTCGGACTGCTGTAGACAGGTGGGCAGACAGCAAATGGAAAGCCCAGCTAAGAATGAAACCAAGACTGAATGTAGGACACAGTGTGGGGACTGAAGCTAGGAATGGAGCCATCCACGAAGGCCTGGAAGCAGATCCTTGGCATTGTCTTTTCTTAAAAAAAAAAAAAATCATCCACACTGACTCTCTTTCAGCAAGCTGTTTATCTTGGGCCTTCTGCACAGCCAGCTGAATGGAAAGTGGGGCCAAGAAAACGGAAAAGCTGAATCACCAGAGGTTGTGTCACTTGTCCAGGATCAAACAGGAAAGTACAGTACTGTCAGGGTTGACAGGGCCCAGAGCTGTCAGGCTTTCTGCTCACAGCTTTGGCCTTTGGATGATTCATTGTCCTCGGTTCTAGCTCAGACACGTACTTCATGACCCGGGAATAGCTGAGCAGATCTAAAAGGAAAGGCTCCTCACTTTTAAATGGTCTTACTCTTCTCCCTTTCCCCTATTTCTTTGAGGATTTGGATTCTGGTTGTTTTTATTTTATTTTACTTTTTTTCTTTCTAAGCAGGAATTATCATATAAATCACCTTTGTCTTCAAACTTTAAGTGATGTTATAACTGAACCTGGGTGCATAAGAGCCCCTTTATTTTTCTCTATTTACATACGTGAAGGATGGCCTTCAGGAAAGACCTATTGCCCCAAGACTCTTCAGTTCTGCCTACATTGTTTCTCAACTTCTTCTGAGCCATTGACACCTTAGGCCATCTAATGAAGACTGTTGACTCCTTCTCTGGATTTTGTTTTAAAATGCTTAAAATAAAACATAGGATTATATAGAATTACAAAGGAAGCCAATTTTATTGAAATATAGTTTTCAAAATATTAAAACACCAAATTTTAGAGATAGTAATATAGGTGTTTCTTTATTCATACTTATATAACAAGACACAGTGGCAAATTTAAGAACTATTGTAATTTCAAAGTGGTGATGACAATAAGTGGTATGTGAATATATCTACAGCTACTGCAATGTAATATAAAAATATCTGTGATTTCCATTACTGATGAATCATAGTAAAAGTCCCTGTGGTTTGTTGCTTACATTCATAATTGAAGGAAATGGTAAGTTTCAGCTTGAGGTTAGTGCAAATAAAAATGTCTTTTTTTTTTTTCTAATCCGGGTCACAGACTAAATTCTGTCCAAAGACCCCACCCAGACTGGGAAACCCTGGCCTAGAAGTTTGATGCAATATTGGACCTAATTAACTTTCTTATTGACTAGTTATGAGGAGAGGTTTTTCTATGGAAGATTCAACTATTCAACTGAACTGTCAAATTCCTTCCTCCAATTTCCCCCAAATTTTAATTTTTTATATGCAAAGTATTCCTAAGCAACCATTAATATCATGCCAGAAACTGGTGAGATTAATTTCTGTCATACCTTATTTCCCTCCGTCCTCTTGATGTGTTAAACATCACAGAGTCTGGAATTGGCGCTGCTGTCTCAGCCAAGGTAACTGAATGGCCTCTGTCTTGGGGCCTTGATTTCCTCCTTCCTCTGGCAACTCCTTAAGCAAGGAGTGCACACACCACGCCATTCCCACATGTTTATGTACTTTTCCTTCAAAGGACTTCTTGAAACAGATGCGGCCTTTCCATGAGAAGCCTCTGGATGCTGGTCCACAGAGAGTAGACCATGCTGTTCCTGACTTTGCATTTTGGGGAACAAAATCCAGTTCCACTGATGGTTTTTCCATTGGAATTCTTGGCCACAGTGTACATAGGCACAAGTATATGCCCACCTAATTTCATTTTCAGTCTTCCCAAGAATCTAGTGTGAGTATATTTACTTTACATTTCTACTCTACACATTCTTTTTTAAAAAAATATATTTTATTGATTTTTTTACAGAGAGGAAGGGAGAGAGATAGAGGGTTAGAAACATCTATGAGAGAGAAACATCGATCAGCTGCCTCCTGCACATCTACTGGGGATGTGCCCGCAACCCAGGTACATGCCCTTGACCGGATCGAACCTGGGACCCTTCAGTCCGCAGGCCGACGCTCTACTCACTGAGCCAAACCGGTTTCGGCTCTACACATTCTTATTAACCCAAATGTTGTTTCACTTTTTTACTCATGATTTGTAGGAAAGTTCTCTTATTAGCTAGATAATCACTAGATGCCTGTCACCATCTGAGCCAGAGGGAAAAAAAGAGAAAGAAAACGCCTAAAGAAAACAGGCAAATGAATTCTTGAGTATTATAACTATGCAAAGTTTGCTCCTAAGGAATCAAGGAATTTAGAACATTTTACTAGTAAAAAATGCAATGGATACTGTAATCATATATATAAAATAAGCCATTTAACCAAAATATATAGCTTGCTTATAAAGTGGGTGTTGTTATTTAATTAAGCGCTGCTATTTTTTTTTAACCCTAACTCTAAGTGAGTGTTGTTCTTCACCATGGATGTGGGTGTTGCTTCATGTAGTGTGCATTACTACAACTCTCATCCTGGTGTCTGTGTGCCATGACTTGCAGGCTGTTGACATTCAGAGAGGGTAAGTCCTCTTGCCCTGCACTGCTTTAGTTGGACAACACTGAGAGATTTGCCAGGGTGTGCTGGTAAATGTTTAACAACTGGCTCTCCAGGGGAAATAAAGGCCAGATTTGTAGCATTTACCAATTTTTGTGGTGTAAATCCTTCCACCATGGATGATTTCAGGCTACCAAAATGACTTCACTAACCCCAGAGTTGGGAAAAGATGAGTACAAGTGGTTCTTGTAACCCAGAGCAAACCAGCTTTACCACCTCACTCTAGACTCACTTATTCCTTAAGGCTGAGTAATATACTCACACTAGATTCTTGGGAAGACTGAAAATGAAATTAGGTGATTGTTTATATCTGGGGTTGTTTTTCTCTTTTTATTCAAGCTCATTCATACAGCAATATCACAGATGAGAGAGAGAGAGAGAGAGAGAGAGAGAGAGAGAGAGAGAAAAGAGAAAGGTATCCAGAATAAAACCCTCTCCCTCTGACACTCTCTCTAGAAGCTGATTTCTGGGACTACAATTGTGCTAACAGTCAGCATTATAGGGCCTTGTTATAGGCAAATTTATGTTTTGTTTTAATGTTGTTCATTACTACTGATGTCACCTACTAAATGACTCCAGAAGCTAAATGTGACATGTGTTAAACATTCAAGTCTTGCACCTTCATAGATCCAAGTCTCACACCAGCTTTTTGCAGGCCACACATGTTCCAGTTAATTAGGGAAGCCATAAAAATTTTTGCCTGACGAAGCAGGATCCATAGCTCTTTATCAGTTCTCATGAAAGTATTATCTAGAATGAGATGTTCTTTAAGCGGAAACATTTCACCTTTAAAATGCTTTTAGTATACTATAATCCTGTTGTTTGAAATGAGGGTACATTATGTCTACAGAACTCTCCCAGTTTACTCGATCTATAAAAAGGGAAATGGTGTTGATATAACACAGACCTACCTTGGCTCTTCATGCTCACCACATCCTTTCCTACATGTCTGTAAACTCTCTGGAATTATTTTCAAAATGCTAACCAATGGCTTCAAAAATCCAACTTTTTGATTCCTTCTTTGAAAATTGGGACTATCAGGGGCTAAGTGGCTAAGTCGCCCAATCATCTTTTTTTCTTCATTGACAAAACACCACCCCAGACTCTAAGATCTAACTGTATTTGTATATTGAGATAAAATTCACATACCATACAATTCACCTACTGAAAGTGTGCAATTCAATGGTTTTTAATATATTCGCAGAGTTGTGTGACTATCAACACCTTTAATTTTAGAACATTTTTATCACTCCTAAAAGAAACCCTGTATTCATTAGTAGTCATTTCCCATTCTCCCCTTCCCACAGGCACAGGAAACCACTAATCCTTCTGCCTCTATAGATTTGGCTATTCTGGACATTTCCTATAAATGGACTCATACACAGTGTGTGGTCTTTTGGGACTGGTTTCTTTCATTTAGCATAATATTTTCAAAGTTCATTCAAGTAGTACCATGTATCAGTATTGTGCTCCTTTTTGCAATATGATTTGCAAAAAAATTTCTCCTATTCCATAGACTGTTTTTCCTTGTTGGTGTCCTGTGCGCAGAACAAAAATTTTAATTTTGATGAAGTCAATTTTTAAAAGATATTTTCTTTTGTTGCTTTTGCTTTTTTGTGTCATTTTTAACAATCCAAGGCCACAAAAAGATTTAAGCCTATGTTTTCTTCTGAGTTTTATAGAGTTGGCTCTTACATTTATGTCTCTGGTCTATCCTGTACAAATTTTTTTCTATGGTGTTAGTTTATTCTTTTATATGTGGATATACAGTTCTAGCACTCTTTGCTGAAAAGACTATTCTTTCCCCATTGAATTGTCTTGGCACTCTGGTTGAAACTCAATTGACCATTCAGTCAAATCTTGATTTAAGTACATGGAAGACTTAAGAAACTCTAGGTCAGCACTCAGGTGCCTAGTAGCAAGTCAACTTTATTGCCAGTTCTTCAGGTATAATTGAGGTTAATTTGAGTCTGCATTCCACAAAGTGAGGAGCTATGGATTCATGTCAGACAGAAAGAGAACTCTAGTGAAGTGCCTCAGAACACTGTTTTTGCCTTTGTTCTGTTTAGCATTTTGTTGATTTAAGTGGGGATGCATGTTTATTAAACTTCCAGGGAACTCAAAGCTTAGAAGAGAGTTATTCAATACTCCATGTAATAAAACTCAAATTCAAAATACTCTTCATTGGCCAGAAAATTAGATTGAATAAAGAAAATGAAGGCAACCTGAGATAAACTGGAACTCTTAGTTTAAAAAATTAATTACAGCCCACCCAGCATGGCTCACTGGTCGAGCATTAAGCTATGAACCAGAAGGTCATGGTTTGATTCCTGGTCAGGGCACATGCCCAGGTTGCGGGCTTGATCTCCAGTAGGGGTCATGCAGGAGGAAGCCAATCAATGATTCTCTCTCATCATATATATCCTATATAATAAAGAGCTAATATGCTAATTAGACCAAACAGCAGAACAACCATCTGGACGACCTTCTGGAAGCCAGAGCTGTAAGGGCTGGCCGTGGCTAGAGGGCTGGCTGGGGCTGTAAGGGTTGAGCCCCTTGCATGAATTTCATGCATTGGGCTTCTAATATATATATATATATATATATATATCCCTTCCCCTATCTTCCTCTCTGAAATCAATAAAAATATATTTTAAAAAATAATAAATTAATTATATAAGTATTGGGTATTAGAAACTTGCATGGAGGTTTTGTTTAATAGAATTATAGTTCTTAGATTTGGGGGGTTAATAGTCCCATTGTACTCCACATTACTTCCTCCATATGTTTGGGGAGACCCTTACACAGGTTCTGAAATCCCCTGGATACCACCATGTGATAATTTGGCAAGAAGCTTATGTAGCTAATAATGTAGATAATAGATTTTTGACTATTTTTTCTGGGCAAGGAATACAAGGTCTAAGTGTTCTTAATTAAAAACAGGATACATACACACACACATATCTGTATACACACACATAAATGCACACATACATATACTATATATATATACTACACACACATACACATATGCAGATAAGATAGATAAATGAATTATACAGTTTATGAAGACACTTTGTTCAATGTTTTCTTTTTGTTCAATATTTTTATGTCTAAAAGTTTTGGGTAAATAGCCCCTCTGTACATTTCACTTGCTTACTTTTTTAATATATGTGTGTGTTTTTATATATATAGATTAGAGACAAGTCTTTTAACCCACAGAAAGTTGAAAGAGGTAAAATAAATGGCTGTGATTAGAAGTTACTATGTGCCCTAAATTTCTACTCTAAATAAGACTATAAAAGTAACCAGAGCATTCTTTTCATCTCTAGTTGGTACCATCATCATCTCAGGATAATTGCCTAGCATTTCTCTAAGGGTCCTGGGATGAGGTCTTGGGCATCCCTTCCATCATGTGCCCCTATCAATAGTCTCAGATACCTGAAACTTGAGTAGTTAAAGTCTTATACTTTTAAGCAAAGGATCCAGATTCAGTGTGGTTAACTTTATCCCTAACAGGAAATGAGGGAAAATACAGCTCTAAGCAATCCTGCCTCTTGTATCCTTCAGCTTTACAAGAATATATTGTTTAATTCTGAGTGCAAAGACATCAGAATAATACTAACAAACTAGGAAACATTCTGGGTAAGGTAAAAGGCACTGCGTGTGATATGGAAGCATGTCAGATGAGGGATGTTTGAGAAATAGAAGCAATGATCTAGCCTGGAGAAGAAAATATTAGAGAAGCTATGATGGATATATTCAATTATTAAAGCAGCAATCATGTTTTATGGAGGAATATATAAATATTTATTTACTGTTTCCAGACATGAATACTAAAAACAATGGATATTTTAATTCAGACTAATGAAGAGCATTCTAACACCTGCAATTGTATGGTCAAGAAAGGCCTGCCCTATGAGTGATGAATAAGATTTCTGAGCTCTCTAAAGCAAAAATTGGAAGTTTGCCTATTGGGGATACTATAAGACAGATGGGGAAATGTTAGGGTAAGATCCCTTTCAAATATAAATGCCTATAATTCTCTCCCTTTTCTCATCCAGCCACAGCCCATATCATATATGGCTTTTCTCCACAATGATATCAAAGCTTATTCATCCTTCTCCAATCCATTTTTCAAACTTAGTAAAACATCTGGTCTTTGGTGTTGCATTATATTCACAAAAGATGTTCATTCCATTGTATAAACAATTGACCACCCTGGATGTAAGTTCACATTAATGAAACTTGTCCTCCTTTTCTCCTTCCATTTATAAGGTGCCTTCTGGTAACTATTTATTGAAGGGCTAGCTGTCAGTCTAGAAGCATTGGTTTCACTCCTGATTCATGCTGTTAGGTTCTCCACCCCATTCCCCCTTCAAAGATGCAGCCAAGCCTATACATGGAAATATGGTAGGAGTAGGGTGAGCCAAATACCTGCTTCTTCCTGAATTGTGTTGCTAAATGAGAGCAAACTGTAACAGTAGAATATCTGTTTTTGAACCATGTCCCAATTGGTCTAGACCAGCAATGCCATATCTAGTAGTAGTGCTTACATTTACATTTTGATATGACTAGTCTCTTATATATTCTGTTTGTGAGTACAGTATAAAAAAGAGCACATTCATTTTTTTCTGGTTCCTAGGCTGTCTTAATTTTAAGTAAAAAAAAATAATCTTTGATCTTAGTACAAGTGGTGGCCTACACACACACACACACACACACACACATTCCTGGCAATTCAGTAACCGTATGGCTTTTATTGTTTTATAAAACTTGAGATGTCGCCCTAACTGGTTCAGCTCAGGGGATAGAGCGTCGGCCTGCGGACTGAAAGGTCCCAGGTTCAATTCCGGTCAAAGGTATGTACCTTGGTTGCGGGCACATCCCCAGTAGGAGGTGTGCAGGAAGCAGCTGATCAATGTTTCTCTATCATTGATGTTTCTACCTCTCTATCCCTCTCCCTTCCTCTCTGTAAAAAATCAATAAAATATATTTTAAAAAAACTTGAGATGTCAGGCTTCATATATTAATAAACTGTAAAATAATTCTTCTAACCTTTTTTTTCCTTATGCAATCTAACCTGTTCTCTCTGAAACTTGGTACACAAAATATTAGTTACAGATTAACATCAGGAAAGAAGAAACTACCTATTTTCTGTGCTGTCATCATGAAAATATCATAAAATGTGTTTGTTTCTGATGGAGGAATCAAAACTGTTGCATGGCCTTCAAGTGATCTGATGGAAAGGGGAGTGTCTGTTTGTCACCGTGCTCCTTCCTTCCACTAACATTAAAAAAGCATTGAGTGAGAGACATTTTTACATGTTTTGGTTCATGAAAGGAGGAAAGTTGGCATGCCCTAGGCAATTACTCTCAAAGGATGGGCGAAAGGTTAAATAGAAGGCCTCAATGATTTCCTCTTTCAATCTGAAAACAGCCTCTACAGAACTATTTATAATCTACAAGACAGGAACCAGAGAAGAGTTGATGCTTTGAAATATGGGAGTGTAAATATGCACCCTCCGTTTAATGATCCCTCTTAAAAAAGAAAATATTTTTTGAAAACTCTTGGGAAAGTTGCTGGGTGAGGTGCAAAGAGACTTGAATTCTCATCCCAGCACCGAGAATTCCTAGCTCTGTGATATGGAACAGGTTACTTAACCACACTGAGTCTTAGTTTTTTTTTGCCTGTGAAACAGACATTTTTATGTCACAACGTAAGATTATTGAGAAGATTTAGTAAGTTAATATATATAAAGTGTTTAGCATGATATTAGACTCTGTAGGTACTTGCCTCTCTTAAGATAACAGAAATAAGTCTTTGATCATAAAGAAAATTAGGTAATTTGGAATCAAATCTCTTAATTTTTTAAATTTTAAAATGAACGAATATATCACTTTTAAAGATAGCACACACATTTGTGCTATCAAAACAGAAATAATTTTGTGTGGTTTTGTGAGTGTATATTTATGCACATACACATATATCCATACTCACACATATAATTCATATAATGAGCAGAAAAATAGAGGAACTCGATAGCAATTGTTGCATTTATTGAAGGCCTTCTGTGAATGTCTTTTAATATTCCCAAGTTGTCACATCACAAACTCTGTGAGCTTGGACCATGAAGTGTAAAATTTCATACCATAAACTCTTCAGTCCTACTAGATGCACAGAAAGCTCACATTCTGTTCCAGAAGATGGGCAGCCTTTCCAGGCAACTCACTTGAAAAGAATGCAGTGGCACTTCTGTAAAGTGACCAATAGGAACCTTTTGCTTTGCTGATAGAGAGCACATCTGGGTGAGTTTCAGTTTTAAGTGATCCCAAACTAATCCATATAATCTAAACATTTGTTTTTAACAGGATAACTAAGTATGGCTTTTTAAAAAGAATGTTGGAATCAGAGCTGGTTTAGGAGACTGGGAGTTTTACTACTTATTCAACCTTGAAGGTATTGCTTAATATTATCTGAATTTCCATTCTGTTATCTATCAACAAACACCACCTCATTTGCTTAAAATAAAAATAAGGCTTACCTTTGAATACTTCCCTCCTTGCTGTCTTTGCTACAACTGCACAGGTCTTCTTTAAGTTTCTTAACTATACTGAGCTCTTTTTCCACCTCAGGACCTTTGCCCAAGCTTCACTTTAACCCAGGAAGTCTCTTCCCATCATATCTTTCTGACTTCTGGTTTTGAATCAGCTTAAATATTACCTGTTCAGAGAGGCCCTCCCTGACACCCTCCACTATTTTCTGTCTCATACCACTTGTCATACTTACAATTGTTTAATTTGTTTGGTTTCTTTATAATTTGCTCAGCTATCTTACTGAAATATAGGTTCATCAAGAGACTCTAGCTCTCTTGCTCACCACCATATTCTGTATGCCCAGTAAAGTGCCTGATAGGGTTTAATAAAAGGTGCTGCATGGATATATTAGCATTTGCAGGGTTTTTTGTTCCACTTAAATAAGATTACATGTGACATATTCTACAGTCTCAATTAAGTAGATTGTTTTAAAAATTCTTTTTTAGGAACAGAATTGGTACAGATTCATCTAGCTCATAAGTTAAAGTGGCTGTGCTTAGGTTGGAAAAGCAAAGTATCATAGGGTCATTATGGAGTCAAAGTCATTGCCAACCCACTGACAGGCCAACTTATAAAGGAAAATACCCCGAGACAAGGTGTCATCCATTTGAAGATATTCCCAACTTTAGAAGCACCAGCAGCCAATGTCAAAGCACTCATTTCCTCAAGACCAGCCAGATGGCAAGCTGACCTGAGCGTGTATTCAAGATAACATTTTCTCCACCCACTTAGAGTAGGACAAATTTGTCATTACAGATATGGTTGTGCCTCCCTTACACAAGTTTGAGATAGGTGGCCTTTTCTTCTTACCTTTTCTTGGAGCAAGAGAAAGTTGCTTCAATGAGCCTTGTCTCTATCCTAACTTATCCTATATAATAAAAGGCTAATATGCAAATAGACTGAACAGTGGAACGACCGGTTGCTATGACATGCACTGACCACCAGGGGCAGACACTCAAGGCAGGAGCTGCCCCCTGGTGGTCAGGACGCTACCACAGGGGAAGTACCGCTCAGCCAGAAGTCGGGCTCACAGCTGGCGAGTGCAGTGATGGTGGCAGGAGCCTCTCCTGCCTCCGTGGCAGCACTAAGGATGTCCAACTGCTAGCTTAGGCTGGCAGGGAATGGGCCTAAGTCATCAGTCAGACATCCCCCAAGGGTTCCCGGACTGCGAGAGGGAGCAAGCTGTGCTAAGGGACCCCTCCTCCCCCAAGTGCATGAATTTCATGCACGGGGCCTCTAGTTTTCAATAAAAGCTAACATCATTTAAAACCTAATGGAAAAGGGTAGTTAAACTATTGAAGGATGTTTCTAAACCCAGTGGAAAAAGGTAGTTAAATTATTGAGGGATGTTGAAAAAAACTGCATTTCTTTCAATTGATGACTTCAACCAGGTCTCTTTAAAAGAATCCAAACAGACAAGGGGAGAAAGGAAGGTTCTGTAGATGCCTTCTTAAAATCAAAAGAAAGCCAATAAAAACTAATGATCTAATAACAAACAACTGCCAATTCTGTGTCACTGAGTCATCTTCTGTTGGGAAATGTTTGAATTTCATTAGGCTTTTAAGTACCGATGACTGATTTATTATTTTCATTTTTTATTTTCTTGGTGGATTGTCATGAAACTTTAGATCATTAATACAAATAATAAATGCCAAATGAAGTATACTTTCTTACATGAGTATAGTAATGATGATAATAATTACTGAAGGCTCTCACATTATTAAATCAACTGAATTCCAAGATGGTACAAAAATCATCCTTCAGAATATATATCAGCATTTTCCTGCTTCATCTTTTGATCTCTGCTCTCATTCTGATCTCTTGCAGCTTTCTCATCTTGTGCTACTCAGCCCACATCCAACATCTAGGCTGAGCCTTTTTCTAACATTCAAATCTTTACATTCCTTTCCATTTTTTTTATAGGAGTTTGCTGTGTAATATATATTGTGCAAACTCTAAGGATACCATCATGAAAATCACAAGTAAGTTCTGGAGGAATTAAATAAAGTTACTTGGGAAATAAGATTGCTTATTTCAGGACACTGGACAAAATAGAAAGTAAGCACTTCTTGAGTTCTTGTGTGTTTTTCTAATTAGAAAAGTTATACTCTCCTTTATGTGTTCAATTAATATGTGCTACTCATTCTCCAAATGACCATGCATCAATGTTAGTACATTGCTGGGGTCCAATCCCAGCGGGTCCAGGGGTCCCCAAAGGTGTGGACGGAGTCGGCGAAGAAGGAATGACACGAAGACAGCCTTCAGTTGATCAGCAGCCTAGTCAGGACCTATAGCCAGGATTTCCAGCCAAAGTTCTGGTCGGAGCTCTGGTTAGGAACTGATGAGGTTCTGATGTTTATTGTCTAGTTACATCCGTATTTATACCAGCCGATTTTAATCCTGTCAATTTCTATTTCAAAGGTTAGGGCGTTTCTTATCTCCATTCCAGGGAGTAAAGATTATGTAGCTTAACTACCCGCCTGGCACTTAATTAAGGGGTTGTATCCCCTCCCTAACTTCAGGGAAAGATCCCCACCTGGGGAAACAACCTTTCTCGGAGAGGTGACCTTGGTTAAAACACATGGAGCTAAAGGGAGCAAACATATTAAGAACAGTATGCTATATATGCCAGGTCCATTGAAACATATGCTGTGCAGATGTTTCTTTCCTGCAGCGATTGTGTCAAGCAGCAAGGATGGACCGGCTCCCGGCAGTACATGCCTATTTTCTCAGTGATGGAATGTGCTAAATTGCTATATTGTTTTGGGGACATTCTCTATAATGTCCTTTTACCCAATAAATAAAGACCCCAAAGGGAAAACTGCTACACCCATTAATCTAAACAACCTAATTAATTACAACTTCATGTATCAGAAGTTTAAGCACTTAGATTATTTTTTCCTTTGTTTGGGGAATGCAATAATATTACAAATAGTAAATAGGGAATATTTCTGTAGAGAATATTAAAATATAAATTCATGGAGCTTTCAATTCGTCATCAGAAAGGGCACAATCTTACTCAGGTGAATGTCTAAGTACGTATTTTTCAAAATTTTTTGAAACTACGACCCAAAGTAAGAAATAAATATTATATAGACTCCGATACACATAAGCATACACATCACAGCTAAAACTAAGATTTCATTAAAGGGTACTCTCAGTGGATATGAAAATGTGCTTATCATGTTCAAGGTAATAGAGAGTCAATGTGGCTGAAGCAGAGTGAGAAAAGGTGATAGGAGATTACAAGGTACGAACAAATCCAGGTCTCAGAGGATCTTATGGGAAGGTTTCAGCTTCTATTCTAAGTGTGAGATAGGAAGCTTTTGAGGAAATTTTAGTTGAGGAGTGACATAGTATGACTGGTTTCAACAGGATTATCCTGACTGTTGTGTCATCAATAGACTGTAAAGGTTCAAGTACTGAAGCCAGTTAGGAGATGTTCTAATAATGCAGGTAAAGAATGATGGTGGTGGGACCAGGGCAGTAGTAGTGAAATGAGTAAAAACAAGTGCATTTCTGTATTCATTGTGAAGGTTGAGCCACCTTGAGAGACTGGATGTGTGATGTGAGAGAAAGGCATTAGGTGTCAAGGGCAACTGCCAGGACTGACCTGAGCAACTTGAAAGATGGGGATGCTATTTACTGAGATTAGAAAGATAAAAGAGGAACATACTTAGAAGAAGAAAACAGTTTTAAGTTTGAACCACCCATTGGACATCTCAGTATATATATATATATCTGGTTAGCCCAGCTGGTGTGGCTCAGTGGTTGAGCATCAGCCTATGAACCAGGAGGTCACAGTTCTATTCCTGGTCAGGGCACATACCTGGGTTGCAGGTTTGATCCACTGTGGGGGGTGTGCAGGAGGCAGGCGATCAGTGATTCTCATCACTGATGTTTCTATCTGTCTCTTCCTCTCCCTTCCTCTCTGAAATCAATAAAAACATATTTTAAAAATATATGTCTGAGGCCAGAAATGAACTAGTCTCAGATTCATAAGAGAAGACCTGGCTGAGTGTATACATTTGGGAGTTGTCAAAATATGTTGGTATTTAAAGAATTGGACAAGGAATCCCCACTCACCAAAGGAATAAACATTGACTGAGAAAGGAAAGATCAGAGCGGAGATGGGGGAGGAAATGGGTGAATGCTCTGATCACATGCCTGTCTGCTCTCCAGGTACAAACAAACAACTGGTATCAGCACCAGCACATTCCCAAGTGCATGTCTTAATACCAGGAGAAAATTTTGCAAGATCTCATATCCAGGTATCTCATTGCCTTAGCTGGCTCAAGCTTCAGATCTGCTGGGGTATATGATTGCAACTTCATTTTGGCCAACATTCATAAGTCTCTGCAGGGCACACGCAAATGAGCACGCCATAATCCTTGCTGCATTCATTTTCTAGGGATGCAATAACAAGGTATCACAAACTGGATAGCTTAGAGCAATAGAAATTTATTATCTCAGGTTAGAGACCATCTGAAAGCAAGGTGTCGGCAGGGCCATGGTCCATCTAAAGGTGCGGGGAAGACCTGTCCCTGGCCTCTTACCCAGTTTCTAGAAATTCCTTGACTTGGGGAAGCATAGCTTCACACAGTGTCTTCTCTGAATACACGTCTGTGTTCAAATTTCTTCCTTTTTTAGGCACACCTGTTATATTGGACTAGGGGCTCTCCCTAACCTAGTATGACCTCATCTTAACTGCATCTGCAACGACCCTATTTCCAAATAAGGGCACATTCTGAGGAGCTGTGTGTGAGTTAGGACTTAAATATATGAATTTGGATGGGGTGGGGGGGGGGACACAATTCAGCCCATACTTGCCCTCTGAGAGTTTATGATCCAGTTAGGGAGAGAGGCATATACATCACTGATGTCTGTGAAAAATTACTAGGATGAAATCACAATGGGATTTGTTCCCATAGCAAGGATTTTTCTAATGCTATCTACCTACCAACTGCTTCAAAATTTGTCAGCATCATAATAAATAAATGTGTTTTATAGACACATCAGTATCATACAAATATTTCAATCATGACAAAAAATTGAATAACAATATTTCTATAAAAACATGTTACGCAGGTTTTAGTATGAGGCCAAAAGTAAAAATGCTCAACAATGGATTCCATTTAAGTAAGGAAGAGAAAAATAAAGGTGATACAGTGAAAGCACTGCATTTCAATGTATCATAACCAAGAGAACAAAACACTTAACTCTTTAAATTGTGTCTACATGACAGGTCAGTGTGGGATTTTGGTGATTATCTAGTTAATCTACTCAGCACCAAGTGAACAGGGCAGGTGTTTGAGAGAATTATCCAGAACCTTAATCTAAATATGAGATTCAAATAAAGGGACTTAGAAATTAGAGGTCAGGGAAGATGAATCTGAGACTGTTCTCCTGAAAATTTCAGGCTGACCATGATCATCACAGAAATATAGACATCAAATAAAGTTGAACAGCCCTAACTGGTTTGGCTCAGTGGATAGAGCATTGGCCTGCGGACTGAAGGGTCCCAGGTTTGATTCTGGTCAAGGGCATGTACCTTGGTTGTGGCACATCCCCAGTGGGGAGTGTGCAGGAGGCAGCTGATCAATGTTTCTCTCTTATCGATGTTTCTAACTCTCTATCTCTCTCCCTTCCTCTCTGTAAAAAATCAATAAAATATATTTTTTTAAAAAGTTGAACATATAAGATGGAGAATTCCAGGTGTGGTGGAAAAGTCTTGCATAGGGACACTGACATGACCCTGCATTTGCAGCTGTGAACACTGGGCACATTGTGTAATTTGTTCCCATTACCAGTGGTTTTCTACTGAGATAGAACCAAGTATCACATCATCCATATGTTACCTTATGTTGTACAGTCACAGCGTGTTTCCTTGGGTATATTTTGTTGCACACTTCCTTGCCTATTGTGCTCAGACATAAAAGTATCATAAAAATCGTGTCTGGTGGGAGGAAAACCTGCTATTTCATGTTTTTCACCCTTCACAAAAGCGTCAAAACAAAGTTGTTTTTCACACCCTTTCTCTTTCCATACTGTTATTTCCTTGTATACGTAGTACTTCAAAACAAATACCAATCTGATGATGGCAGCCCTTTGCTGAAAAAGCTTCAATGACTTTCATCACCCTTGAAGCCAAGTACGAACTCTGAAACATTATCTGCAAAAGTCCCATAGAATCTGACCCCAGTTCACTTGTCTAGTTTTAAGAAATGTTTGGGTTTTGTTTGTTTTTCAGTTCCCCAAATAGTCAAAGCTATCTCTTGCCTCTGAGCATTTGTTCCTGCTGTTCCCTTTGCTTCTGTATTTCCTCATCTCTGTCTGGTTTGCCCTTACTCACCCTTCCAGTCTCAGTGTAGATGTCACTTGTTCCCACCCGGAGCCCCTCTGACCCTCAAGTTCACATTCAGCACTCTTTCTTCCAGCACTTCCTCATTTTGTGCCATGTATTACACTGGAGCATAATTGCCTGCTTACTTCTGTGCGTTCTCAGGGGAACCAAAAATTTTCCCTGCCTTGATCGGGGTTAGTTTCATGGGCTCCTACATATATAAAAATTCACTGAGGTGTGTACTTAGGACCTTCATACTTTATTGCATAACTTAATACAAAATAAATAAATAAATACATTTAAAATATTTTTTTCTCACTCTAATACCAAGGATATATTTTACCTTTCATTAGCTCAAAAGAAAAGGGTTCTAGTTTTAGAGGTAGTTTGTAATTCTGTTTACAAACAGAATTACCTTTACATCTATTTGATTATATTGGCCCAAACCTCCTAGCACAGGTAGTATGTAGCTCTAAAGCCTGTAACACCAAACCAGCTGAGGGGCTGGGGTTGGTCTTGTCTGAGCATCCCATGGGAATCAGCTCTATTCCAGGCCTCCCAATCACATGAAACTCACTCTGCTCTGGTTCTAGCCCTGTAAGCACCAACCAGATTGCACTTCCAAAGCCTGTTTTCAAATGGGTCTTAGAAAACCCAGGAATCCTTCTGATCATTAGCCACCCTAAACTGAACCCACCTCCAAAAATAATTATAGATTTCCTCTAACCAATGATGGAATTCCCCAGTTCTCAAACTCACTTCTTTAAAGGGACTTCCAATGAACTAAGCAGAATTCTTGTGCAAGTAAGCCATTATTTCAGCAGATTGTATTTTAATTTGTTTTAAGAAATTAGTCCATACTTTTAGGGGGTTGGAATTAATTTTCCTCTTGTAAAATGAATTAAATTTATATGCTTGTTTATAGAACCTTTGAGTTACTTTCATTTATAGTTACATTTGCTCATCATACAACTATTAACATTTTTTGAAATTTCACTCTATATTCATTCTGGTGCCATATTTGAAACCCATTGTTAACATTTCTAAATTAACTTTATTTTCCCTGGTCTACCCCATCAACCCTATCTCTATTTGCTATACTTCAGCTTCACAATACCTAAAATCCTGTCTTGGTCTGCAGCTATTGGAGGTTTAAATATGCTATGCAAGTTGAGTACAAAGTATCTTTGCCTATTTGTCTGTATCAGTGGTCGGCAAACTCATTAGTCCACAGAGCCAAATATCAACAGTACAACGATTGAAATTTCTTTTGAGAGCCAAATTTCTTAAACTTAAACTATATAGGTAAGTACATTGTTATTAACTTAATTAGGGTACTCCTAAACTGGCCTTTGCTAAAAACGTCCTCAATCTGACTGAGGTACGTTTGCTGAGGTCGACCCCTTCCAACTCTCCCATCCACACTCGTCTTGTAGCCAGTCTCACTCAACTCATGCATGTGCGACCTACTCTTACGTACCTGCACGTGGTATTTTGTGGAAGAGCCACACTCAAGGGGCCAAAGAGCCACATGTGGCTCGTTAGCCGCGGTTTGCGGACCACTGGTCTATATCATCACTCTGGCTTTGAAGTGTGAGAAAGACTGGGATTATTTAACTTTTGGGAGAGGCTTTCTCCCAGGACAGTTTCCTGGAAATTTAAAATTTGCATCTGCCTTTGGGCATTATGCCTTGAAATCCATCGTAAATTCCATGTTATTAGTCCAGGAGATATCCACAGATAGCAGGATGCCTGGGATTCCAGAAGGAAGAAGAAGGCACTTGCAAAGACGCATTCCAGTCAGCGTCTATAAATAGACCAACACAAGAGAGTTTACGTCAGATGAATGCTAACCGGTGAATGTCATTAAATCAGACATCAATATTGTCAATTCCATGAAAGATTTCTTATTCTGGGCTGGAGCATATGTTCGCCGGCTCCTCCCTACCCACTCTGAAGTTAGGCTTGGCCAGGCATACTGGCCTCTGAAATGTGACTGAAACTGCTTTGGGTCACTTCTGGTTGTAAGGAGATTACCAGCCAATGCACAACTCCCTCCTTTTCTCCTCCTGGCCCCTGACTGGAATTAGCATGCTTTTAAGACAGGCTATCATGAACAAAGCAGCCCTGTTGACCCTTGATGGACACGTAGCATGAGCAAAAAATAATCTCTGTTGTTCTAAGTCACTAAGATGTGGGGGTTGTTTGATATGGCAGCATAACTTAGCTCATCCAATGTTACAAAGTCCATCCACGAGAGCATTTTAAAGAATCTATGTTTGTGTTTTTCATTGAGTGAGAAAGGTTTGCTGCAGGTTATCAATTCAGTGATTCAGAGCAGGAGGTTAGAAATTTTGTTGTCTTCCTTGCAAAGGTAGTCAGTTACCATTCTTGTTGTATTTATGCAAACATCAGGCCAAATTGAGTACAGTAGATAAATTAATCTTGATTTGGCTTTTTAATAACCATAGAGGAATTTTAAGGAGAAAAATTCTATTTCAATAAAGGTTGTTAAAACTAAAATGTTTTCTTTCCCTTCCAAAAAAAAAGAAATTTTGTTGACTTCCTTATTTATAATGTAATATTCTATAATGCTTCCTTTTAGTATAGACACTTTAGTACCTTTTGAAAAAAATACTTTGAATTTTGTGTTCTTCTTTGTTCCTGTACACCTATAGTTACTTCTTAAAATCTTTTTGATGAATGTTTAATGTATATTCCCATGAAAATAACTAATAGATTTCTGCTTTTACCACCATTACATTTTAAAATGTAAGTTCTATGCCTATGTTATAAACCCAAACAAATTTTTCATTTTGATGTTTAGGCACTTTATCTGACAACCACACAACAACCAGAAGATTATAGTCTTCTTCCCTTTAATAAATCCCATAAGAAACAGAACTAGTAACAGGAAATTAGTGTTCGAAAAAGCAGCCTTTGCGTGGCTGTGAAAAGAAAAATCTGTAAAGATAAGGCTTTCATGACTATGAATTCATGAAAAAAAAATCCAACTATTTTCTTGAAGTCAAGCTTTTTTCGAAATGTTGTAAGACATTCCTCCAGGCTGCTAACGATCTCCTTTAATCAGATATTATATTGTGCCTTTTTAAAAAATCATTTCATTTTTTCAGGTGCTCCCCTGAGTAGGGTGAATTTAAGGATTCTTGTTGTTGGGTGTGGATCTTTTTAGGAGAACTGGCAAGCCCAGCCTTTGAAACTGCTGTTTTCTCATCAGCTGGGAGCAGTAACCTAATTCCTGCTCTCTGACCAGATTTGACCTGAGTGGACACAGTTCGCCTTCCATCCAGGATAAACCGGAGGGAAGAGCTGGGCCGCAGGTCCCCAGCTGAGAAAAGAGGAAGGCGGGGAAAGATAAGAACTGTGGTTTCAAATATCCTTGGTGGGAATTCTGCACAGTCATTTTTCTTCGGGGCTGGGTGCTGTCAGAGGTTTGATTACTGCCTCCTCTTGCCTGGGAAGCCTTTTGTCTGGTCCCTCTAGTGTCTGGATTTTGGCCAGGCTGCTTTTTGTGTTTTCCAGGTAACTCCTGTCTGTCTCCGCCCAGCCGTGGAGTGACTCCCACGTCTGTGACCGATAGACCACTGTGTCATTTCCAGAGATCCAAGTTTTCCTCACATATCCATGCCCTGAGAGGTGAGGATGAAGTTGCTGTTTTTAAAAATTTTTTCCTGGCTATTGTCTTACTGGCTCAGAAAACCCAAAATGCCTTCAAGCCACGGCACTGGACACTTTCATCTGTATTTTCATTGGTTTTTGTTGTTATGTGCACTGAAAGTAAACCAACATGCTAGGAAAGAGGAGAACAGAGAAGGAATGGCATTTGTTGGAGGTGTCTGATTTCTGAGTCTGAGGGACCTGTCACATGGAGCATGGGAATGATTTAAATTAGCTGCAGGACTGAAACGCCCTGGCCATGTGGCACGTTAAGGCCCAGCCATCCAACCAGGGAGCAGCCAGGAAGGGGAGAAGCGGATAGACGTTGGGAGGCCAGCTGCAGACACAACCCCTGCTGCTCGCCTCTGCCTGCATCTCCACAGGCTAACAAAAGGTGATTCGCTGAGGCACATGTTCCGATTCTTGTTTTGTAAAAGCTGCTGGGACTATTAATGAAGCCCCACCCAATTTTTGCCTTTTGCTAGCGCAGCTCCAGAGAGTGAGACGTGTAACAGGGCCAGTTTTCCATCAGCAACAAAGGCACTTCCTGTGGGAAGGAATGTGAAGTCATCTGTGAGCGAACTCGTCCTGGAAGGGCCTCAGACCAGCTCACAGCCTGCGCCCCGTTTACAGTCAGAGTGGGTTGAGCAATGGGGCCCAGAGCACGTGGACAAAACAGGTCCAGAGCCTTCCCGGGATGCTTGTGAGCCATAGTCTGTACAGGGCCATTGTTTGTACCTCATTTCTTCAGTGACATGGGATCTTCTCCATTCTGAGTCTCGGGTGTGACCTTGTGTTTAGCCAAAAAATCTAAACAAACAGTGGATGTTGTCAGGAAGGCTACTGACAGCTTAACAGAAAAGCCGGTCTGTTCTTGTTCCACACCAAGAGGCCCCTTCCCAAAGTGCCATCCTGGGTGCCATCTGGGCAAGGGCCACTTCAGGAATGGGGCTAGGCATGAGGAATAGCTTGTGAGTCAGGGAAAGAACACAGCGTTCCAATATGAGGAGACAAAAGCCAAGAAAAGACAGGTGTTCCATCTAGCACTAGTAAGAAGAGACTGTGGCTTTATCTTAGAGATTGCCAGGGAATTTTACTGGCCGTATCGCCCACATCTTTCCAACTCAAAAACTCCCCTCAAACCAAGAGGGTTTGCTTATCATTTCACAAACATAGGCCTGCCCTTTCCTTTGCCCTGCTCATACCGTTCTTCCTCTCATTCCCCTCCCTTATACGTCCCTATTCTCACTGCTAACTTTAAATCCTACTTATAAAAAAGGCCCACTCTATGCCACCTCAGCCAAAGGCAGAATTTCCATACCCTTTCGGTCTGCCCATTTATATATGACAATCAATCCTCTACTGCCAGGAGAAGTCTTTTACATTGATGTCTTGAATTAGTCTCTAAATGCTAGTCTTATATTTAATTTTCTACCTACATCACTATGTTAATAATGGATCGTGTGAATGAGGTCGCCACATATAGTAAAAACCTTGGGAAACAGTTTAACAAGATGACTTTCTCTCTTACGTAGTAGAAGTTTGGAGGGAGGAAGAGAATCTGGGTCATTAGAGATAGATGCCTGTCTTTCTGTTCCACCTCCTGCTCCGTGGCCTCTGTGCTGAAGGTGCCTCAATGAGGCACGATGGCTGCCTAAGTTTCTGCCTTCTTGTCCACAAAGCCCAGGAGGAGGAAGAGAAGGAAAAAGAAGTCCCTCCAGCTGAGTCAGCAACCTTATGAGATGCCTTCTCAGAAGTCCCTAAGGACACTTTTCTTATATTTCATTGGCCAATGAATTGCCACCTGCCTACCCTTCAAAGTAAGATAATTCAGCCCTGGCAGTGTAAAGGTCTAAGTCAGGGGTGGGGAACCTTTTCTCTACCAAGGGCCATTTGGATATTTATAACATTATCCGAGGGCCATACAACATTATCAACTTAAAAACTAGCCTGCTATCTTTGGTCAAGTGTTTAATTAGCTCACCCTAATACGTTGGCAGGGCCCCCCAAATGGGTTTGTCGGCCAGATGTTCCCCACCCCTGGTAAGTAGATACTTTTTGAAAAGTATTAGTCATTTCTCACCTCCATTTTGCATGCTAGGTATGTTTCCTTTTCACCCTCCCTTGTCCATAGATGGTATAAACTTCCTTGCACATAGATTCCTCTTCCTTTACTCTCTTCCTCACCTTCTTTTTAATCCCTATTATTTCCTTTCCAGTGGGAAGTATAGATCCTCAAGGCCTGTTGGTTTGCAGCAGCCACAGTATAGAAAGCCTGTGAGGAGTTCAAGTTTGCTGAAGAGAGAGAGAGAGTGGGAAGTGCTGCCCAAACAGTAATTGCCAGGGTAGCCCTTATACCTATCCATCGCTGGCTCTATCTGAATCTCTCTGGTCCTACCTGGGCCTTGTCTTCAGAGCTGTTGCCATGGCTTTATAGGTGTTTGCAAATTCAGCTTTCAGGAGTTTGTTTCCTCCTTAATGTTTACCTGTGATTATGGCCTGCAGCCCAACACATGATTCCCCGCTTACCTGACAGCAGTTCATCCTAAAGGCAGACAACAGGACTCAGCATGATGTAGGTGAGGAACAACCTACTGGACTCTGTACACTCAGACAGCACTGAGCTCACATACTGGCCATAACTCTATGACTTTGAACAAGTTACTTACTCTCTTAGCCCTTTGGTTTCTCCAGTCTGTAAAATGGGAATTGTGATGTCCACTTTGCTAAACTGTCATGGAAGTAAATAAGACAATACACATAAACTGCCTGGGCGGGGGGGGTGAGGGGGGGGTGGGGGAGCAGGGGTTTTACAGACAGAACAAATGAATTCTACTTTTAATTTCTTTCTTCTCTCCCCTAATAACAGGAGTGTAAGATGGAGAGGGAGCTGGGAGCAGTGCCTTTGCTGGGGTGCCCTGTTCACTCTTTCTGTCCCACCTTTTCTACCTTCTCTTGATTATGGGAGCTCTGAAAGTCTCAGACTGGATACATGAGGACAAAAGATGATTAAAACATGCTCTTAAGTGACAACGTTTGAGACTTACAATAATATCCAGCCTAGAATATTACCTTTCATCCAAATTAAAAATTATAAATAACCTTGTTATATTCTTATTACTTATATTTGAATGATGCCCCCCCCAAAAGTCCTAGCTAAAAGTAGTAATTCTAAGCTTTGGAAGCATGTTTCTGTGGTTACACATACTTGAGAAAAAAAGTGGGTAAGAAAGGAGGAAGGGAAGAGAGAACTCTGAATCCAAGGGTTAGATCAATTTTAACCCTCAAGTTGTTAACACTTGCTCTTGGGGTCATAGTACTTACTCTATCTTACCAGCAATTTATTTGAGTTCCTAGCATCACGTGTGGAGTAGCAGGATTTACACAGCAGTTTAGACATGAGCCTCTACCTGGAAAAGTCTATAATCTAGTGAGAGACTCAAGAAAAACACAAGTGAAGTCCATCTAAATGCACCTCACTTAGCAAATATCCTTAATCTCATGGGGCTACAGGGAGCTGTTAGGACCTCCAGTTCAGCATGACTTAAGAGGGCAAAATGTGCAGAGGAAAGCTCTTTGGCCCCAGAATCTGGTCTGTCACATACATTTGCTAACTTCAGCTGTATTTCCTACACGCTGAACATATTGTCCTGGCTGATTATATTCTTGGCATCGGTGCTGCCGAGCATTCTCAAGTGCCAAGAGCACGCAGCACAGAAGTAGCATTCCCTAAAAGGTCTGTAAAACCAGGACTAGTTTCTTCTCCCAAGGACCCAAGGTCCTTGTTAAACACAAGATCTGCTTCAACGGACATGGCTCTGAGTTCAATGTGTCGCAACACGTTCTCAGGAAGACAGCTTCTTTGACTAATGGCCTCCCTATTTGTCACAACTACTGTAGGCCAAAGGTTAGCAGCAGCGTCTGGCAGCATGAAAGCAAACCTAAAAAGCTAAAATAAGTCCTAGGCCAATGAGCCCGGTTCCTGCTCCAGCTTCTTCAACCCGCTACTCCAAGTCTGAGTCCAGGCTGCCTCAAAGTAGAAATTTGTAGATCACATTGGTTGTCTAAAAGCAAAGCAGGAACCTCTGGGATCCTTTCCCTTCTGGAGAGGGATGTCCAAACTTGCTTTGTAGTAACTCTCAGGGAATATTATGAGATTGTCAATATTATGTTTCTATCTACTATATTTTTAAAATAAAAACTAAGATTTCCGGGCAGTTCAGTTTAAGGCATTTAAAATCCCAGAAATGCAGAAACATTAAAAGGTGTCCACACAAAACCTATATGCAAATATTTATAGCAGCATTATTCCTAACTGCCAAAAACTGAAAGTAATCAATATATCTTTCAATAGTTGAATAGATAAATAAATTGGTACATCATCCAATGGAATACCATTTAGTGATAACAAATGAGCTATTAAGTCATGCAAACATATGGATACCTCTTAAATACATGTTGATCAGTAAGTAAGCCAGTCTGAAAAGTCTACATACTGTATGACTGAGAACTCCCTGCACTGTCTTCACGTTTCTATAAACCTAGAACAATTATAAATTATAAAAGTAAAAGTTGATTAAGCAGAGTATATGGCAGAAGTTTCCTAAATTTGTATATAGATGGACATGTACATATAGAAAAAGATGAAAGGTTATGTATCCAAACATTAAAATTCACTATTGCTGGTGATGAGATTAGAGAGTATTATTTTCTTATTTTGCATATATATATATAACTTTATAACACAAAAAGATTATAAACCTTTATTTGTACAAGAATATATCCCTGACTTAAGCACAAAAGAAGAATTCTATCTAATATTTTAAATTCCTAAAAATATTTAAAAGGCATACAGTATCTTGTCAGGGGGAAAATGCAAAACACGTTTTGATTCAAAACTTTTTTCCCAGTACGTTCTTTGATAGTACCTAAGGATAAAGGTGAAAGATGAATACTTATTCCTACACTAAGCATTTGATAAAACATAGAATGAATTCATCTTCAAGATAAATTCCAATTCCCCATTTTTATCCATTCATTTTCCTCATTCCAATTTCTTATATAATTTAAGATGTTTAAAACCACTAGAGAGGTTTGTCTGAGGCTCCATGAAGCTGCTGTTAGATGTCCCCTGAGTTCAATTCCAAGCACACCTGCTAGAACACCGAGTCTCACATTGTAGAGTAGATGATGGTGGTGAGCAATCTCAGTGCTGGTGACATCATCACCACCAGTGAGAAGCAGTTAGCTGCTTTAAACACACACGTATTCTTTCATTCCCATGACAGCTTGGCTTACTCTGTTTTAAATTATTAGATCCCTCTTTGCCTGCACATATTTGGGATAGGCTAGATAGGCTATGTACTTTTTTATGCATCATTTCATTTGCTCATTTGCTCATTCTATAAATATTCATTGAGGGCTTACCATTTACCAGTTACTGTGTTAATAGTTGAAAAATATGAAAACATGAAAATAAATAGCTCTTATTTAAGGAGATTCTAAGAAAAAGGAACAGTCACAGTAAAATAGATAAATTATTACACTTACAAGACATAATAAATGCTAAAAAGAAAAGTTCAAATTATTAAAATGAGCCTTCACAATAAGGAGAGATTACATCCATGTACAGCAGGTCCTCAAATAATGTCATTTTGTTCATATGTCATTTCATTATGATGTTGATGAGATGCCATAGGAACTTAACTCTTACTTATATCAATGGGCTCTGGTAAAATTGATTTGATTATGTCATTGCACTTAAAGTCGTAGAACCTTTGGACAACATTAAGTGGGACATATTGCAGAAAGGCACAGGAGAGGTTTTCAAAAAGATGAGAATTGGGTCCTGATTAATATTTGGGGAGTGGGGAGATGGGAAGGATGATTATTCTTCTTTCTCCATGTTTCCATATGGAGGAACTTCCCCTATGGTATAACTCCCAGCCTTTCTCCCCAGTCATTACTCCTTTCACAGACAGAGTGAATTTGAGAACAGAATCTGAACATTCTTGGCTTAGCTCCCTTTGGTTTCTTTTCCTTTTTTCCCCCTATTAACCTGCCTCATGTCAATTTCTTTTAAAATTAAAGTATAGTTGACATACAATATAATAGTAGTTTCAGGTATACAATACAGTGATTCAACAACTTAATGAAGTGATCTCCACCATGTCTAGCAACAATCTGTCCCTGTACCATTACCATGATTTTATTGACTATACTAGAGGCTCAGTGCACAAAATTCATGCATGGGGGGTGTCCCTCAGCCCGGCCTGCACCCTCTCCAATCTGGGACCCCTTGGGGGATGTCCGACTGCTGGTTGAGGCCCAATCCCTGTGGGATTGGGCCTCAACCAGCAGTTGGATATCCTTCTCACAATCTGGGACCACTGGCTCCTAAGCTCTCACCTACCTGCCCGCCTGATAGCCCCCAACTGCCCTCCCCTGCTGGCCTGATCACCTACAACTGTCCTCCTCTGTCGGCCTGATTACCCACAACTGCCCTCCCCTGCCACAACCTGCCTCCTCCGCCGGGACCCACCTCCTCCGTGCAAGGCAGAGACACTGGGACCGGCCTTCTCCAAGCTGTGCAGAACCATGGGACCCCCAGGCCTTGTTGTGCGGAGCGGCCGCCAGGCCCCACCTCTGCTGTCCAAGCAGCCATGTTGTGATGGCCATCTTGTGGTGGCCATCTTGTGATGATGTGAGGGTGTGACACCACATAGGCTATTATTAATATAGATTCCTTATGCTTGATTTCATAACTGGAAGTTTGTAACTCTTAATCCCCTTCACCTTTTCACCCATACCCCGCCTTCCTCCCTCTTGACCACCATCAATTTGTTCTCTGTGTCTATGAGTCTGTTTTTGTTTTACTTTGTTCATTTGTTTTGTGTGTTGTTGTTTTTTATGCCATATGTAAATGAAATCATACAGTATTTGTATTTTTCTGCCTGACTTATTTCACTTAACAGAATACAGTCTGGATTCACTCTCGTCACAAATGGCCAGATTTTATTCTTTGTTATGGCTGAGTAATATTTCATTGTATGTATACATTGTATATATACCACATTTTCTTTATCTAGTCATATATCGATGGACACCTAGGTTACTTTCATGGTTTGACTATTGGAAATACAGCTGCAATTTTTTACCACATTTTGGGACCTATCCTAATACCAAAGGTGCCCAGTGCCATCTCACTGCCCTCCAACTGCCCAAAGTCTGGTGCTCTCCACATTCTCCATTCTTTCCTCCTCCTCCTATAATCCATTCACTTTTGAAAACTCCACGTTTCTTAGTGTTACTAACTTCCATAAGGAATTAGAAGAAAAACAGGCTGGTTAACTAATGCAAATAATAGTATAATTGCTTGAGTCTAAGCCTCATCCAGAGCATTTGCATTAAAAAAAAAAAAAAAAAAAAAAAAAAAGACCTCTCAGTAAATCTGTTCAATGAATCTCCAGGTTATATGACAAAAGGGTGAGAAAAAGTTCACACTTTTATTCTGTAATACATATTACTTAAAAAATCAGTGCTAACCTGTGCTATTCATTTGAGTATATCCTGTTTCATGAAATAGTGCTTAACATTCCAGGATAAAAATCCAAATATAAAACCATGATATAGCCGTATCCATATTTTACAGATGGAAAAAATTACTAGACAGGTCTACTTACTTGCATCATTCTCCTGTGTCCTTGTTTCCCTCTCCTGGGAGGAGCATTATCGATAAGCCTGTAGAGGTCCACATTTTCTCCATCTCCTTCAAATGTTTATGCTGTTTTAATGCCTTCGCTGTCTTATTCCCTCTTCTCTCTCTTCAGACCTATTTTCACCTGATTTTCATTCTCTTGATCACTAATAAGTAAATAATGCAAGAAAAGAGGCCTATACTTTCTTCCTGGTTCTGGTCCAGTTTAAGGTTGAAATCTACGTAATTTTATAAGAGTTAAACAGAAGTTAAGAATGGAGTGTGTGAGTCATTGCCTTTACCTGGGAGCAACTCTTAATTACACGGATTGTTTCTAGCCATCATACTGTTCCTGCCCCACTCCCGTTCACCCAAATCCCTTCCAGCCCACGAAGCTCCTCTTCACCCTCATTCACTCTTTCAGAAAGCCCACACCAACATCCTCTCCTTCATCCTTCGTAGAACACACTGCCGATTTCACACCTTTATTCCCTACATTCCAGCATTCTCAGCTTGCTCCACCTGTATACATACTGCTTCCCAAT
Source organism: Myotis yumanensis (assembly GCF_028538775.1). Taxonomy (NCBI): domain Eukaryota; kingdom Metazoa; phylum Chordata; class Mammalia; order Chiroptera; family Vespertilionidae; genus Myotis; species Myotis yumanensis. The sequence goes on from NW_027223759.1 coordinate 19,462,130, forward strand.
GAGACCATGAGTGCTCAGAGATGAGAGCATTGTCCTATAAATCTTAACACACCATGTGGTTCAAGGCGTGAGTGAAAACTCGGTGACCTGAGGGCTGAATATTTTGCATTAACAAGGAGAGCCACAGGAGCGTTCTGAATGCCTCCTGGAGTAGGTTAGTCACTTGTCTCTTTACTTGCCATTTTTCAATTAGTTTTTTTTAAAACGGAAACCCCAAAGTAGCCATTGAGTAAAAAGCATGACAGAATCAATGAACACAACATTTAAAGTATCAAACCCCAAATCTAACCAGCAAAGGAATTCCACATTCCTTCATTCAGCTGATGTTTCCTGAATATTTCCTGTGTCAGCTGCACGGTGCTGAGGGGAAAGTTTAAAGAGCACACAGTTCCTGGGCTCAAAAAATCATTATTACCATCACTTGATATTTAATTTCAGGGCTAAAGCATGCGAACACATTGAGTTTACCACAGTGAGTTAAAATATACATAATGGAACGTGAAAAACATGTACTTTTGTGTGTTTAAGTTTAAAAAGTCAGAATTTAGATTATTATCTACTAATTGGGTGGCACTAATGAACAGGGAAGTAAAGAGTGCCTACTCCTGATTGCATTTAAACATCAGTATGACACACTGAAAGAAAAAGTTATTGCATAAAGCCAAGACAATTTTCACAGCTGAAAAACACATTAAATTGTGTGTGTTTTTTTTAAATCTCTGAGCAGATATACTTTATATGTTTCTTTACAACAGGATCATAAATGGCCAATGGAAACAAAATAAAATAGGACATATTATTTCTGCCTTTTGTTCCTCTGGGAATAAGCTCAGCTCTGACCATACTGATGAAGGCCACCAGGTCCTACTGCTGCTGAGAATTAAGATGAATATGTAGATGGAGCCTGCGGTTTCTGATCACGGACTAAAATCAGATGGAAAGAAGGTGATAGCGATCACAAAATTCTAGGTGGGGAACAAAATGCCAGCAATTCTAATTGTTGACTGTCCTACTTTATATTTTATTATTTTAAAATTCATTTTTAAATTATAGTTGACATACAATATTATATTAGTTTCAGGTATACAACATAAAAATTAGACATTTATATATACCTTATGAATTGACCACTGTAAGTGTAGTAACTATCTGTCACTGTACATGGTTACTGCAGTATTATGGACTACACTCCCTGTGCTGTACATTGCATCCCTGTAACTTCTTTATTTTATAAGTTTAAGTTGTACTTCTTGTTCCCCTTCACCTTTTTCACCCATCCCTTACCCCCTTTCATCTGGCAACCAGCAGTTTGTTTTCTGTATCTATGAATTTATTTGTTTTCTTTTGTTTGTTCATTTGTTTTCCTTTTTAGATTCCACATATAAGTGAAACCATATTGTGTTTGTCTTTCTCTGTCTGACTTATTTCACTTACTTTAGTATGTTCATTTTAGTAAGGCCTTTGTAGGAGAGCATAAACCCCAAAATCATTGAATTGTTGCGTCTACATTGCAGGAACACTCACAGCTCTACACTCTACCTGGAATGGTCCTCCTTTACATATTCCAACAGCATGGGAACTCCCCTTGATCAAATGCCACCTCTGTGGAGAGGACTTTCCAGAACACTCTGCCTTCAATTTCAGCACCCACCCCTTGACTCCTCACTGTGCTTCCAGTCAGGATAATCATGGTGCCATGACTACCAATCCTCAAGTGTCAGTGGCTTTAAAAAAATTGATCACTAAATGAAAAAAATCCACTGCCAGTCTGGAAATTCTCCCAGCTAGTCCTGCTCCATAAGTGCTCATCTCATCAAATGACCAACACACTTGCCACCGCAAACTGAAAGTGAGGTGGAGAGTCCAACCCAGAAAATAAGTGCTTTTACTCAGAAATGACACAGATCACTTTCACGCACATTTTACTGGTCAAAGCCAACTAAGTGGGCAGAGAGGTATCCTCCTATGCTTCATGGATATAGTGATGTCTGATGCATCATGCTTTATTCTTTACAACACTTTTCACCTAACATCATGTAACATATTTTATATGTGATTATCTGTCTCTCCTTACTAGACTATAAGCATTGGGAGGGCAGGGACCATGCCTGTTTGTTCACTGCTGTGCCTTCATATCTTAGAACAGAGATTCTCAATAAATATTTGTTGGATGAACAAATAAGGATGCAGGGAATGATCTGCTTTGCATCAGAAATTCCAAGTTCAATGCCTAAAGAACCTGGCTATTACTATGTGAGGGAAACAGACAAGTATGTAACTGTGGCTAAGTAAATTTTTGCTATTACCTAGAACTTCTAGTTGCTGCCTTATTATGGGAGTAGGATAGTCAAGATCTTTAATTTTAATGAGAATTGGTAAATATGCATTTTTAGATGAAAACTCTGATATTTTCATCATGTGGTTCAAAATTTTTCAAAACTATATGCAGGTTGTGCCCAGCAAAAATGATGCCAGTCTATGTCTTTTGCTTTAGATGGAAAGACTGTTATGCATCTTTGAGAATTGCAAAGATTGAGTTCAATGGAGAAAAAAAAAGAGAAAAGAAAAAAAAAAAGAGAAAAGCAGAATCTCCACATTCATTCCTCCATCACCTAAATTGCAATATGGAGGGACCTCTGCTCTATGGCTTTGCCTCTCACCCTTGCCCCTCTTTACCCAGGAATTTTGAAAATGATCTTTTCATAGCACTAGTTTCATTTATTTATTGTTGAATCCTGTGAAAAGTAAGAAGGAATCAACTCTGCCTTCAGTGATGCTATTGTGTGTCTTACATAACAATGTCTAAACCAGGGGTCCTCAAACTTTTTAAACAAGGGGCCAGTTCACTGTCCCTCAGACCGTTGGAGGGCCGGACTATAGTTTAAAAAAAAACTATGAACAAATTCCTATGCACACTGGACATATCTTATTTTGAAGTAAAAAAAAAAAAACGGGAACAAATACAATATTTGTATTGGCATGTGGTCCGTGGGCCATAGTTTGAGGACCCCTGGACAAATAAGAAGCCCTGGTGAAAGGTCTCCAAGATTAAACTATTTGTGATTAAAATGGAGCAGGCAGAATAAAAGTCTTATCTACTTTATATATTAGTTGAGGTCTAAACCAGGAACTCTTCTCACTAACCAATAACTTGATCTGATTATATAATGAGTGTTTTCTTTGCCCTAAAGTTGAACTTTGTTTATAAAGGGAATGCCAAACACATTTTCATTGTAAAATGCTGTTTTTCAATTGGATCACCCAAGAGGCTTCAATTCATTTGAAAATGCTCAAAAATCAAATTTCTGTATTTCTTTGGATCTAACATGGAGAGATTAAGCAAGCAGTGTTAATGCTACTTTTTCTTCTCCAGGGGGAATTATTACTGAACAAGGTCAATCAAACGTTATAACTGTTCATTTTTGTGGCCCTTGGCCACACTTGGGAGATCTCCAGCCATGGAATCAATAAAACACACCCTGGACTCTCCAATCAGGGACACAGCACTGGAGTCCAGGCAACCTGCTTTTCTAAGGAAGTGATTGATTTAAAACAGCTCTATCCCTCCTCCTTTCCAGAGAATTCTATCATGCTCCTGATTCCCAAATACCCCTACGTGCTATTCTCCCTGCATAGAGCTGCCATTTTAGTTCTTTGTAGGTATGACTGCCAGATTCTGACTTTAATTCAATTTAAGGATAATTAGAAAAATAAAATATATTCACTACCCCTTTCCCTGCCCAGTCCCATTCTCCAGGTTAAAATCCCCCACAATAAATATATTGCTGGTGGACATGCTTGTATCTAGCCTTTTCACTGGGCTACCCTGCACATCACTGGTTACCATGAGTTTAAAATGCCTTGAAATAAACAAGGTCTTGCTCTAGTCTGTATGGCTCAGTTGGTTGGGCATTGTTCTGTGCACTAAAAGGTTGCCAGTTTGATTCCTGATGAGGGCACATGCCCAGGTTGTGGCCTTGATCCCTGGTAGTGTGTATGCAGGAGGTAGTAGGTCAATGTCTCCTTCTCATTGCGGTTTCTCTTTATGTGTCCCTTCCTCACTAAAAATAAATTTAAAAAAATCTTTATAAAAAGAAAAGAAATGAGGTCTCTAGTCCATGGTGTTTAAAACAAAATTACCAAGACTAAAATGGAAAATCTTATTCTTACAAAGGTAAACAAAAATATAAAAATTCTTGGAGATAGTTCATGAACAAAATTAATTACTTTCATAGAATTCTAGAACTTATTATTTTATGATTCAAATATTGCCTTGATTCTGAAAATACACCATGGTCTCTCCAAAAGGGTTCTCTTCAAAGTGGCCACTTATTTCACATCCTCCCCTCAACACACAATTTCAGTCAATATAACATTTAAACATTAAGCTCTGATATTCCCTTTTGCATACACACAAATACAGTCTAACAAATAAGCAAGCCACCCTGTGAGTGGATAAATGAATCTTCAATATTCCTAAACTGGTCCAGATTAAAAAGTCCTGGAAGACCACGTGAAAGCAGGCACGAAATTCCTGAACAGTAAGAGAACAGTGGGGGTGGGAAGAGGAGAGAGAACCTGCAATGTAAGAAAAGCTTATAAACCAAAGTGCTCAAATATATACTATTGGGAGAATAATTCAATCCACGTAAGATTAAAATAGCAAAGAAAGAAGAAAAATGTCTGAAAATGAGTGTGCTTAGATTCTTCAAAGCGATAAATTATGGGGGAGGAGAGGTAACAAGAAATACTGGAATAACACAGGCAGAAATAAGACAATCATAAATGGATGGGGGTAAAAAAAAAGGACCAATGAGAAATCTTGAAAACAAAAGCATAGTTATCACAATTTAAAACAATTCAATAGATAAGGCAAGTCAGTTTATGCACAGGTGCCAAATTTGTGAATGGAAGGTTCACCAGGAATAAAGGATAAAGGCACAGACAGATTAAAACTATGAAAGAGAAGTTAAAGACAGAGTATAGATTGAGTGGCTCCACCAGACTTCTAACAGGTTCTACCGCAAGAAAGGCTAGAAAATAGCAGATAGCTCTGTTAGAAGAGATGAGGTGAGAATGCACCAAAATTTAATTATGAGTCTTCAGGTTCAAAATGCATGTTATGTACCAAGCAGGACGAGAAATACTGAATCTATACCTACACAGAAATGTTACATGGGTATTTATGGACCTTTTCTTTATATGTAAGTAGGAAACATGAAAGATCTAATTCGTAACCTGAAATGACCTTCCCAAGTGACTGACATCTCATATATTTATAACATAGGAAGGTAATAAGCAAGTATTAGCACATAAGCATGAGACAAAGAAAGTATCCCTGCCTATCAAGCTGTTATGCGTGACCTGAGCATGGTTCTTGTCAGTTCTCCTTAAATGCCCCTATAGGCCTTCCCCACTGTGCAAGACAACACTGCATCTGAAGAGTCATGCAAGCTGGCCTAGGCAGTGGGTGGGGAATGCCAAATTCATGCCTCATGTGACCAATTTGTTATGTTATCTGGTAAGTTACTTGGAAACAGCAAGCATTTCATTATTTTAACTAGGGAATCGGGCTGACCTGTCCTGAGCCACTTCAGTGGAGCCTCCATCTGACAATCCATGAAGCTGATGTAACCAGAAGCAGCCCATTAATCTCATCCTAAGTCTTAAATTCACAGTGAATCATATCTAAATGAGTTTCCACTGAACAAAGCTAGAGAATGATTTTTTTTATGGTAGAACATTTTATCACTTCAAATTTTATTGCTGAGGTACAGAAAACTCACTTTTTCAGAAAACTAATAATTACTGGAGCTCTTAATTACTCTTAAACAGACCACAGCTGAGTTTCAAACTTAGTAAAAAGAAGTTGAGTTTCTTTTAATGCATAGGTATAGGCTTCTAGTAAGAAAAGGTGTATTTGTATGTAATGCTCTATTCAAGCAAATTGGCTGTCCGTTCCTTAAAACTTTAGACCTGTGTTGTTAACAGAACCTTCTGCACGGATGGAAATATTCTAATATCTATGCTGTCCAATTTGGTAGTTACAGGCATACCTCAGAGACATTATGGGTTCAGTTCCAGACCACTGCAATAAAGCTAATATTGCAATAAAGCAAATCACTTGGTTTCCCAGTGCATATAAAAGCTATGTTTACACTATTCTAGTCTATTAAGTGTGTAATAGCATGATGTCTAAAAAAACAATGTACATACCTTAATTAAGAAATACTTTATTGCTAAAAAAAATGCTAACCATCATCTGAACCTTCAGTGAGTTGTAATCTTTTGGCTGGTGGAGGGTCTTACCTTCAATTTGTAAAAAAAGCGCAATATCTGCAAAGCCCAATAAGTGAAGGGCAATAAAATGAGGTATTTATTAACACTAGCGTGACTCAGGAAGTGAGATTTATATTATTTAGTTTGAATGTATTCTAATTTTAATAGCTACATTAGCTGGTGGCTACCATATTAGATAGAGCAACTAGGGACCACACATTGCATGCTAAGTGAAATAAAGTAGGTCTGAGTCCTTATTTTATTATTAATAACTAGAGGCCTGATGCACAAAATTTGTGCAACGGGCTCAGGCCTCACAGCCACAGCTTCATCCAGAAGGTCGTCCAAACGAACATCTGGAAGGTCATTTGGCTGTCTGGTCTAATTAGCATATTATGCTTTTATTATTATAGATTATTATAGATAGTAATATAACTGAGAATACAAATATCACAGCACATTTACAGATGATTTCACCATTCCCATTACTTCTTTAGGCAACACTCTGAGTCAATGGATTAAGTATTATTCTCTCTCTCTCTCTCGCTCTCTCTCTCTCTCGATGTTCCATTGTTTGTGCCACATTTTTCTCTCTGTGTCTTATGATCAATCTAATAAAGCTCTGGTAACAATAACAGGTTTTCTTTGTCTTTGGAAAATGTAATGCAACTTGTAAGAAGAAAATCCATCTTCTGTTTAAAATTAGCATCATGACTCTATTAAATGAATATGTATGATGGGTAATAGCTTAGAGGAAAATGAATTGCACATTCTAATGTCTAGTTGGCATGCAGACATATTAATGAAGGTCCTAGAAACCTGTTCTTGTGATAAGCCTGTGCAGCAGGCACTCTGCTAGAGCGATGGTGTCCATGTCACTGAGAGAGAGACCCCGGTACTGCTAGGCAGCTTATATTTTATACATTTATGTTGGAAAGGCAAACGTTTAAATTGGCCCATCTAAAACCTAAGCCTGTGGTTTCAATGATTCTAGATAATTGAAAGCAGGAGTCCAGTGCACTAAATCCACCTCTTCTGGGCTCTTTGCCATAATACACTCCAATCTGAAAAGAAGCCTCTTATACAAAAGGCAGGAGAAAAAGAGAGACAGAGAGGAAGAAAAATTATTATTAATATATTATAGCAATGTACTTGCCACTTGCTAAAATACACTTTGCCCAAGTTGCTCCTCTGTTAATATCATTACAGCTGCGCAAACAAAAGGCCCCTACACCGCCTGGCCTGCTTTTGCAGAGGAAGAGAGAGTAGAGGAAGAAAGCCGCCTGAGCCTGTGGTACTAGAGTTGATAATGGCCTGTTCCCACCAGTGAAAAGTTCATAAACCCAGGGAGCTTCCAACATTATAGAAGTTTTTAAATTTTGAGAAATGTAGTACATATTTCCTAGGCAGAAAGATTTTTTAAATGAATACTTAATGGGGAATTTACAGTTTTGATGGGAAATATTGGCAAAACAGAAGTACACCCTATATAATGTAATAAAGAGGCAATATGCAAATTGACCATCACACCCTCGCACAAGATGGCCTCCCCCCATGTGAGCACAAGATGGCCGCCACAAGATGGCTGGCAGGGGGGGATGATCAGGCCAGCAAGGGAGGGCAGTTAGGGGTGACCGGGCCAGCAGGGGAGGGCAGTTGGGGGAGACTAGGCCTGCAGGGCAGTTAGGGGTGACCAGGCCAGCAGGGAGGGCAATTGGGGGCAACCAGGTCGGCAGAGGAGGACAGTTAGGGGTGACCAGGCCAGCAGGGGAGGGCAGTTGAGGGCGATTGGGCTAGCAGGGGTGCAGTTAGGTGTTGATCAGACTGGCAGGGGAGTGGTTAGGGGGTGATCAGGCTGGCAGGCCGAAGCGGTTAGGGGCAATCAGGCAGGCAGGCAGGCGAGCAGTTGGGAGCCAGCAGTCCTGGATTGTGAGAGGGATGTCCGACTGCCGGTTTAGGCCCGATGGAATCAGGCCTAAACCGGCAGTCGGACATCCCTGGAGGAGTGCCAGATTGGAAAGGGTGAAGGCTGGGCTGAGGAACAACCCTCCCCCAGTGCACGAATTTTGTGCACCAGGTCTATAGTGGAATATATAAATAGTAAGTATACTGTTTTGGAGGTGGAGACAGAAATCAATTGCCAAATGAATGAATTCTTTCTTCTCTGTTATTTATTTTAATGAGATATTGCTGTTTGCTATTTATTTTATTGATTCACTTAAATCAAAATAAACTTTAATAGTTTAATAGTTTGCAAAGTTTGAGTCATTTTAATGATGAGAGAGCAAAAGAGAGAGAGAAAAACAGACAGAGAGACACACAGGGAAAGAGACAGAGAGAAACACATAATTACAGGTATATTTGAAATTATTTCTATACTATTTCCAAACCCCTTACCCTTCCTTCTACCCCATATGTAATTATTTTCATGAAATGGGTATTCTTCATTTGATATTCTTTTTTTTTTTTTTTTTACTAAGTATCTGCACACCCATAAAATAAATAGTATTGTGGTGTCTTAACCTTGACATAATATTGTAACTAAATTTCTGCTACTAGATTTTTATTATCCTTTTATGTTTGAGGAATATATCCACCATGATAACATAATTCTAATTTATTCCCTGTAATTGCCGGATTGCAATCCATTATGTACGAGTGCACATAATTTATCGATTCAATCTCCCACTGGTGGGCTTTGAGGTGCTTTTTAGTTTTGTTACTACTGACAATACAGCAGTGAACATTTGTGCACATACCTCCTTGTGTACATTGAGAGGGTTTCTCTCCCAGAGGCTAGAAATACTGGGTCCTAGGACATGCACATCTTCAGTTTTGCTAGATTTAGATAACGCCAAATGTGCTTCCAGATGGTCATCTAGTGTTTTCCGTATGTGTCAATACAGCGGAGTGACCCTGCTGTGTTAACCTAAACTGTCACTTTATGACAACCTTTTCATACAACCCTGCAACATTTCCCCCTTTACTTCAAATGGCCTACAAGACCCTAACTGATCTCATATCACCCCAGTCCTTATCATCTCTATGGGCCTTTATTATCTCTCATTTGCTGGTCCTCAAACACACCAGGGCCTTCCCTGCTTGAGGTCTTTGTTCTAGCTCTTTGCTCTCACTATCAGGCCCTTTCCCAGACTCTACTTGGCAACATCCTTCACCTTCTTCAAGTCTTTGTTAAAGCTCTACCCTAACAGTGAGGCTAACTGTGAGTACCTCCTTGCACACCCAACCAGTTTTCTTGCTTTTTTTTTCTTTCATAGTACCAATAACCTTATCATGTATTATATAATTATTAGATTTACTATCAAGTGTCTCATTCTCCCCTTATAATGTCAGCCCCATGACTGCTGGGCTCTTTGCCTATTGTGTTCCCTGATGCATCCTGAGCACAATCTGATGCATGATAGGCATTCAATCACTATCTAGGAGAGGTGAATTGTATACATGTATGATTCCACATTATGCTTTGCCGGGTGTTATCTGAAAAGGACATTTGATATTTTGATGGGTAATATATGGGAACTGCGGTTTGAGAAAGAACTGAAATTCAGCCTTTACTCAGAATATGAGCTCGCTATGGACAGGGGCCCACTCTGTCTTTTGACCATTGTATTCTTAGGTCCATGATCAGTGCCTGGCACATAGCAGATGCTCAGTAAGTACTTGTCAAATGAATAAATAAGCAGAAATTTATTGGGAAGCTGACTCCACCACTTGGAAGTTGATTATATGGGAAGTTAGGTTTGTTAACAGATCTGTGATGCAGACATGCCCATCAGACAAAACAAGCAGCTGGTTCTTCCCATTTCTAAATATATCCCTTAGGCCATAACTTACCCTTATTAGAAATTATTTTCCTCTCACACATTTTTCTTTCAAATCTTGTTTTTGTTCATTGATTTCAGAGTGAGAAAGGGAGGGGGAGAGAGAGAGAGAGATAGAAACATTGAAGAGAGAGAAAAATTGATCAGCTGCCTCCTGCACACCCCCTATTAGGGATCAAGGCCACAACCTGGGCAAGTGCCCCGACCTGAAATGGAACTGCAACCTCCTGGTGCATGGGACGATGCTCAACCAGCTGAGCCACACTGGCTGGGCTTCTGTCAAATCTTATTGGGGAAGAACAAGAGTGTGTCTCATATTTACCTTATGATAAGAATCTCTCAGGAGAGTCTGGTTGAAAACACAGACCCCTGGACCTAGTCTCTAACTCAGAATTTCAGGAGAAAATCTGAGAACAGCCCCCAGGAATTTCATGGTCAGGTGAGTGAGGGAAACGCCTACAGGAGGAGACAGCACTGGCTTGTAAATGGTATGTCAAGTAATAACAGAACGGCTGGTGGGCGGCAGAACCGCCTCCTCTGTGCGAACTGAGTCTCAGAGGCTCTCCTCTGTGCCTACCTAACATGGTCATCAGGGGCTCAGGGAATTTGGAGGTGACTCATCACCCTGTGTTTATGAATTAGTCACAGAGAGACTAAGTGGAACAAGGCAGCCTTCCCGCTGACTCTCAGCAGACCCAACTATTCTTTACAACAGTCTTCATTCTGCTTACTCCACGTCACAGATGCATGAAGACGGAGTGGGAAATAAAGTCTGGGCCACTCAGCAACTGGGAAAAGCAACATTGTGAAACATGAGGAGAAAAGATAGGGCCACGAGGTTTGGTGAAGAAAGATGGCCCAGGACATTTCATTATTCTCCCAACAGAGAATCCTTTCTCTACATAGAGGTCACCTGGCATATAGTTAATATAGTCTACAGACAGTGACATAACTATCAAGGTCCCAAACAGCCTTTAAACAGCCAGCCCTCTTCAAGAGGAAGAGAAATGTACTACCCCTCCAGTGTGTCTGCATTCTGTTGAGGTCACTGGTAAAGTGGGCTAGTGGATGTCATTTTTGTACTCCAGCTTTAAAACGTGTGTATTTCAAGTCCCTTTTCTAGAATCTTTCCAATAGAAGACATTTCATTAAAACTTACACAGAGAGAATTTAGTGGGAAGAAACCTGTAATTTAATCAAACGAAAACCCTCTGAATTTTTAAAATTGGCATACATTTTAGGTACTCATGTGTTTGGGGTCATTTTTAGCTATTTTGACTTCTTTTTCCCATTTTGGCAACCAAGTTGAATTTGGCTGATGGGATGAGAGGGGAAAGGGTGCATTAAAAACCCTGTGGGATTTCACAACTCTGCCAAAATCAGCACATATTTATTAAGGGGTGGCATGAAGCTTCCCATCTGTTAAATTTTTTCAGGGTGCTGACAAGAACATTCTGGTTTCCAGCACGGTATATATATATATCTTTACTACATTAACTCTGATCAGAGGGCTGTCTTGGTGTTCAGAGACAGACAAAAGAATGATGTTCTAGTTTTCTAGTTTGGAATTGTAAGTAATGGAACCATTCAAAACTTCAGGGTTACAGATATTTTTGTCAGCTTGCAAAATATGTATAAGACCCATCCAGTGTCACCTACTCCTAGAATTGACCTTGATCTTTTGTTGCTCCTCACATCCCTATTGCAGGGGAAGCTCAGTCGCTGGTACAAACAGATACCCCTGAGTTTTCTAGTAAAGGCAGGGGTAAGGGGAGACCTTTAGATCTGTGTCTGCTTCCTTTCACGTGGAAATGCTCACCTTCACTTTCTGGGAATAACAGGGTGGGCCAGAGGGTAATTTCATTTTGCTTAATTTTAGGGCTATGTTAGTTAATCCCCTTTATGTCCTCACTCGAGTTCTGGTCCCTTCCTTTCTCTGCCCATTTCTGCCTTAGCCTTGCTGATGCCAGCCTGTCTGGCAGGTCTCAGGAGGTCTCCCCAACCTCTCAGAGGAAGCTGAGCTTCCCTTTTATACAACCTGTCATTCTTCTTCACACAATTTTGCATGAAATTGCTTAATAATTGTTTTCTGTAATTATTTATTTAATGTCAGTAGTAGATAGAATTCTGAGATGGCCACCAAGATTCCCAGCCCCTGGTGCCCAAGCCCTGGATAATCCCCACCCCTTGAATGTAGGCAGGACGGTATGTCACTCCTAAATCACACATCATTACATGGCAAAGGTGAGGGGATTTTGCAGATGTAATTAGGTCCTAATCAGTTGACTCTAAGTTGATCAAAGGAATATTATCCTGAGTGAACTTAATCAGGTGAGCACTTAGGTGGCCCCTGAAGTCAGACACTCACCTGCTAGCCTAGAAAAAGCAAGCTGATGTGAGTTTCACAGCTGCAAGAAATGATGTGAGTTTCATTTCTGCCAACAACCAGGGAGGTTGGGGAAGTATTCGAAACCGCCAAGGAGATCACAGACCTGGCCAATGCCTTGATTGTGGCCTCCCGAGACCCTGAACAGAGGACCTAGTTAAGCCCTACCTGGACTTCTTATCTACAGAACTGCGGCGAGATAAGAAACGGGTGCTGGTTTAGTCACTAAGTCTGTGGTAGTTTGTTATGCAGCAACAGCAAACCAATACAGTATATCGGGGTTACTATCTCTTATTCCCCATGTGACCAGTGCCTACCATAGCATCTGACAATGGAAAGATTGCTGATCATATTTTTTTAATTTTTATTTTTTAAAATATATTTTTATTGATTTCAGAGAGGAAGAGAGAGGGAGAGAGAGATAGAAACATCAATAATGAGAGAGAATCATTCATCGGCTGCCTCCCCATACTGGGGATCAAGCCCACAACCCTGGCGTGTGCCCTGACCAGGAATCGAACCATGATCGTCTGATTCATAGGTTGATGCTCGACCATTGAGCTACACCAGCTGGGCTACTAAGTCACTCCTCTACCTGAGGAAAGAGGTTGGGTGGGAAAAGAGACAAAAGGCCTTTAATAAATCTTTCTCATGTTTGTATCCGTTCTTAGGTCAGTCTGAAGAATTTTAAATTTTTCTCCAAGCCTCCCTGCATTGACTAAACCTTTGGAAAAGTAATTTACCACCACCACTCCCATGCCCTCCCTCCATCTCCTCCCACCACTTCCAGGAGACCACCTGCTCTGCCACATTGAACGCAGCTGCAGGTCTGGACCATGAATCCTGGGCAAGTTACCCAAGCCAAGCCCAACAAAGTGCAAGGACGGGCTCGTGACTCAATGAGAAGCAGTGTTTCTCCCTGAATCAGCCCCAGCCTGGCCACATCTGAAGACAAGCATGGCCGCGAGCTTAGCCATGACCTGGCTGTGTACGGGCACATGGCTTTTGCACTGTCTCAGATGAGACGAAACGTCTGCTGATTCACTTGCACCTGGGGTTTCCTGGCTGGACATCTGGAAAGGGACTTTTTCTTTTCTTTTCTCTTCTTTTCTTTTCTTTTCTTTTCTCTTCTTTTCTTTATTTTCTTTTTTTTTCTAGCTCAAGTTTTATTTATCTAAAGTGATCTTTTAAATATCATTTTAGATTTCTTCAAAGTGTGTAGACATGGTGTGAAATGTGGCTTATTTTGTCCACATTGCACAGACTCTATGTCCTAAGTTGCTGAAATTTTGGGTCTGCCATCAGTATACCAGCTGACACCAACTTGTACTGAGTAGCAGTGTCCAGGGTGTAGGAAAACAGGAGAAACAAAAGAGCTGGTGCACACTACTGTGCCAGGTAAGTCTCATGCTCAGATAACCTGCATATACGCCTCTGGAAATATACAAGTGGAAATGTCTGAAGGGGCTGCTTACGAAAGATAAGAGCACACGGTCAAATGGAGGCCTTGAAAGCGGATTTGTTTGAAATGATAAGAAACCAAATGTATCTTCTGTGCTTAACAGTTTATAGTTCTGTGTGCATTAGGTCGTAGATCCTCACAACATACAATGAGGCAAGAAGCACATGCCATCTTGGCCCAGTTTTATACATGAAGGATGAGAGAAGTACCAGGTACTGGAAAGAGAACTGGATTTGAGTTTGGGATGTGTTGGGACAAATAGCCATTACAAGTTTCAAATTACTCACCTTTAAAATGCAGTTAACAGTTCCTTCCAGCGATATTATTGTTAGGATAACAGGAATGCTTATGAGAAAGCACCTTGACTCTGATTCAATAAAATGCTCAGGTAATTTTCTTAAAGCTGAGGCTCAGAGATGTTTAGGAATATGTCAAGGGTACTTAGCTTGGAAGAGAAAGAGTTGGGAATCAGATCTTTGCTTCCCATTTCTTTTACTGGTCTCTAGAATCTGATCTAATTAATGCTTTTTTTAAAAAAATATATTTTATTGATTTTTTACAGAGAGGAAGGGAGAGTGATAGAGAGTTAGAAACATCGATGAGAGAGAAACATCGATCAGCTGCCTCCTGCACATCTCCTACTGGGGATGTGCCCGCAACCCAGGTACATGCCCTTGACCGGAATCAAACCTGGGGCCTTTCAGTCCGCAGGCCGACGCTCTATCCACTGAGCCAAACCGGTTTCGGCAATTAATGCTTTTATTTATTTATTTCTGCTGTTAATCCTTACCCACGGATATTTTTCCATTGATTTTTAGAAAGAGTGGGAGGGAGGAGGAGAGACAGACACACAGAGAGAAATGTCGATGTGAGAGAGACACATTGATTGGTTGCCTCCTGCACGTGCCCCAAACAGGGCCGGGGATCAAGCCTACAGCCAAGGTATGTGCCCTTGAAAGGAATCGAACCCAGGACCCTTCAGTCTGTGGGCCGATGCTCTAGCCACTGAGCAAAACTGGCTAGGGCATCAATAAATGCTTTAGAAAACAAGATCCACCCCTGCCGTTCATGTTCCCATTGGACACTGAGAAGTCTTTGGTTTGCTATTTCTTTGTCACTGGTTTCTTTCTCTCTATTCCTTCATTTCCTTATTAAAAGGGGATCTTAAATCCCCCTTTTCCAGAAATCTCTTTCCAGATGTTCAGGATATATTGTTAATTGGTGGTGGGGGGGGTGGGGGGGAAGCAAGATCAAAAAGCAGATCTAATAAGAATGATACCATCATTATAAAGAAAAATGAGGCAATTTCATATAAAATATAGAATAGAAATCAACAAACTAATAGTGGTTGTCTTTGAGTGGATTAGAAGCAACTTTTATTCCAATTTTTGTCTTCCTAGAGTTTCTAAACTTCTTACCAAAAATATGCTTGACTTTAGTTGTAGGAGAAACAAAAATCCCTATTTACTTTCAACAAACTCAGATCTTTGTCTCTGGGTTATAAAGACCAAATGCTATATCATCGACGTCTACATTCTCTGCATCTCCTCCCTCCCACCTCCATCTAATCTGCTCCAGTTTCATTCTTCTACATTAATCCACAAGCTCTAAGCACCTAAAACTTTCTGACAAGCTCAAATCATGGAAACAGCTGTCAGCTCTTCCACTAAATGTGTCAACTCCTTCCCATAATTAAAGGAATAATTCAAAGGCTCACTTCTGAATCCAAAAAACCCAACTTATATGGCAGATTTCTTAAATAAGCTCCTCGGTATTTGCCAGCTCTCTTACACTAGTGTCCACTTAGGAATTATACACCATGATCTTTTCTCCTCCTAGATTGCAAACTCCCCGAATAAGGAAATTATTTCCATCTTCTGTAAATTTCAAGAAGACCACATGTTTCTCTCTGAGCATCTGTGTTTATGATCTGTGAGTAAATTACGCCTTGGCAAATTAGCAGATTGAAGTGTTAAATTTACACATGCTCAGACTTGTAAATTTAACCACTATTAACTTTTAATAAAAGTTTCAACTTTTTTTTTCTTTTCAAAACTTGGGGTAATATTTCTCACTGCGGACTTCTTTATGCCAAATTTAACATTTACAGCTCCAACTGTTTTGAAGTCAGGCAGCCAAATGCCTTAGAAAGATTTTTCCTTTTCAGTGTCATATCTATTCCCCTCAAAAGCAACTGAAAGATGTTCCTCACCAAGATTTTAAGAGATCATCTACCCTGTGTATGGCAACTTCACACTCAGAAAGGGAGGAAAAGGAGAGGTTTAACATGAAGTTGGTTGGTTAACGCAATGTCACTTGAGCTGCTTCTGATGCCTTCTCTATGAAACAATGCAAAAGGACAGGTCAAGCAGTTGAGACATGGAAGAAAACAGCAGACGCCTTAAGTGTTCATAAATACTGCAGAGTCTGCAAAGGCTTCTTACTAGAGTTAACACTGGGCCATGCTTCCTGAGAAGCGCCTGGAGAGAGCTCCTGCCAGAGAGACAAGCAGACAGTCTACCCACCTGCACTAAAGATGAATTCCATCTCATAGTAGGGTCCTGTGTAAGTTCCAGGTTGTGGCAGGAAGGGTGGCCTTCCTGAGACAAAGTGGAGTAGGTAGTCACCTAAGAGGCATGTCTCAAGGAGATAAAGACCAAACAGCCCACAGCTCTCCAACTTTCACCGTTAGAGTTAATCCTTTGTATTGAAAAAAATTATTTTTTTGGCCCAAATTGGCCTTGTAAAATAGGCGCTTGGATGCACACAAATGCATAATTATTCTTTGAAATATTAATACCATTCATCCATCACATATACATATATCTATTATCTATTACATCTAACTATATCTATACTTTTAAATAATCTCTGATGGAAGTTAGAATGGAATGTTACCTGAGATGAACGAGTCAGGCTTACAAGAAGGCATTAAAAAAAGGGAGATTTTGTCGGTGGGATAACAAGAGAGCTGCAAAACATGATGCCAAATTGGAAAATAAAAAGACAGACCTTGCCTAACTATCAGTTTCACCTGGGTCAGTCTAGGAGTGGAGACAAATCAATGGAAATTATGGAAGAAGGAAGGAGGAGGAGATAGTAGAAGGGATTTTAACATGTTGGAAAATTAAATTCTCCTACTCTAGTCCTGTTTAATCCTGTGTGTGTGTGTGTGTGTGTGTGTGTGTGTGTGTTGTTGTTGTTGTTGATGATAAAGCTTAGAAGGTACCCTTCTCTTTCCTCATCATGAGTTCCATATTATCACCATTTCCACTGAACAAAAGGATCCTCTGCCAACATATTTTCATTCTTCAAATTCTTTTAAGTATCTAATTTCTATAGTAGAAGTTTCCATAAAACATTCATAGATAGATAGATGATGGTCTGGCTGGCTAGCCATAGTTTCAGCAGGACCTACTTAAATTAAACTTATTATGATATTCTAGATGTTTCAGACTATATCAAAAAGTTAAGTGTTCCTTAGAAAGTCAAAAAGCATTTTGTTTTTATACAGATGTCTTTTAAAAAAATTAGTTATTTTAACAAACACATTGGAAAGCCATATAAACACAGTGAATGTGAAAATTCCATTTTGCTCACTTTCACTCAAGTGTCTGCCTGCTTCAGGCACTAAGATTGGCCATCATCAATTAGCGGTATACACCATGCTGACAAAATCCTCTTAGAAAAGTTTTTCCACTAGCACCTTGCTTCAGAACCCCCACAAAATGACTCATTTAAATAAAGCTGGGTCTTCTAGCCCATAGGGAACAGCTAAGTGGGTGACTAATGTTTAACATTCAGGGGAGAACAGGAAATTATCTTTATGTTTATTATTGGAAGGAGAGACTGAAGACTAAAGACAAACTACTAAGAAATACTTGAGTCCCAGAAAGCGTCACTCACCCATTTGCTTAAATGTTGCTATTAAATTTGGAAGTGCCTCAGTTTTAAAGTGGGAATTGAAAGGTACTCATCTAATGCACACAAAATTAGCTGATGAGAGTCATTATAATTTTGAGATTTTAAAAAATAGAAATGACTCGTTTCTGGATGAAAAAAAATGAGGCCTCCTTTTCATTTTGACTTCTAATTTTACATTTGTCTGTCTGGTCAAATAGAGTATAATGAACAAAATTCTCTTTCAATTTACACTTAAGTTCACCATCTGAAACCAAGCTGGCAAGGAAGCTTTTTAATTCTGTACATCTTAGGAGTTTTGAATGGATGTTACACACCAAATTTTTTGTAAAGAAAGACTGCAGGCTTTCAACAAGGTCTATAATTCATGGAACTAATAGTGTTCTATCTACCCTTTCTTGCCTTCAACAAAACTCTCATGGTTAATACCATCTCAATCGCAATATCTCCACCTGTACTGACAAAAACACACACACAAACGTTTCTTTTCTAAATGTAGTGTTTCCATAACTCCAAACTTAACCAGATGACCTAGACAAAGCATTGATTTCGGTGAGAAGATTGTTCTTAACTTGCCAATGTTGACTGCTGATTGTGTTATGTTAGTCTTTTCATTAAAAGACAGTTCATTTCCTTTCCCTACTAGTTCAGCATTTTCCCTACGAAATACTTCACTGCTCAGTAATAATGACTGTTGTCTAGTGACTAAATATGACATTTCTAGCACTTCAGCCAGTCTTTGATTATCCTAGCAATTGGGGAAAGAGAGCATGAGGATAAATCTAATCTCCTGATCATCCTATATTATACTTTTGCTGAGATTTTTAACCAAACCTGAGGATAACATGTAAAAGTGGACATTTTATTTTTTGCTCTTTCTTTCTTTCTTCCTTCCTTTCTTTCTTTCTTTTTTTTTTTTTTTTTTTTTTTGACAAAGAGTGAAATAGCAAAAGCATGTATTCTTTTAGATAAGAGAAGCACCTCACCATAGACATCACCTTATTTGGCTTATCTCATTAGTATAATTCTATTTAATAACTGAAGGTTACTATTGCTTCAGATGGATGCTTATGAGCTAAATAATTTTCTCCAGTCACAACGAGAACTCTTTCCAATTCTCCTTCACTTGTAAACAGGAAAGCAGATTTTGATCTTTCAGTTTATATGTAAATGTAGTAGGAGACGCTACACTGTGCCTAGTGTCTCTATGGATTGGTTTACACACTGTTCACTGAGTTAAGAGTCAAGGATGGTCCCTTCTGCCTATTTGGAATTTACAAGAAAAGCACAAACAGTTTAGCAAAAAAAAAAAAAAATCGATATTTTTAGTTATTTTCTAATTCCATTTACGCTGAATTCTTTAAGACTTCCACTCATGTGTTCATCTATACACGAAAAACGAAGACAAGAGTAGGTCCTTAGTAAATTAGAAGTAAATAATTATCTCCTATATATTCTCCTTTTTCTCTTCCCCTCTCAAGCATTACCCTTAATCTCTTTCATCTTTCCAAAATAACAACCCGAAAAAGGGACCCTGTTGTAAATTAGACCCTAAACATCCTTCAGAGTTGACCTTTCCTTCCTCCCATTCCTGGAATATTGTTAACTACGTAAGGCCATCTGATAAACTATTGTTTTCTATGGTAACACAGGTTTAATAAGTTACTCTTCATGGATGAGATATTTGCAGTCCAACAAAAGTTCTCCTTACCTTAAACATGTTCCACATTGTGTTTTTGAAGATAAAGAAGGGCATCCTGAAGTATAAGTATTCTTGAGAGCTTCTGATGTCTTGAAAGACTGATAATGGAGATAATTGGGGATTAGAATGGTAACATAGTTGAAACAATGGACCTGACATTTTCCTTTTACTTAACTAAGGTACAAAGGTCATTCAGTAAACTGGGCACATAATTAGAATTGGAGACATTTGCTATTTTCACTCTCATAGAGCTCTTCCTCACCTTAATCTTTTCTTTTTTCTCTATCAGTGGTTCTCAACCTTCTGGCCCTTTAAATACAGTTCCTCATGTTGTGACCCAACCATAAAATTATTTTCGTTGCTACTTCATAACTGTAATGTTGCTACTGTTATGAATCGTAATGTAAATATCTGATATGCAGGATGGTCTTAGACGACCCCTGTGAAAGGGTCGTTCGACCGCCAAAGGGGTCGCTACCTACAGGTTGAGAACCGCTGCTCTACATAAAGTCCTTCTGCCATCTATTAGTCCTAAATTCTTTCCTAATTCAATCATTTAAGTTCCCAGAAGGAAAGAATAATGCGGGGAGCCACGATCTCTCTGATTTTTGAGAAGTCAGGGAGCAGAGAAAAACCAATTGATTTAGAAGACATGGTAATTTCCACAAAAATAACTGTGTGTTTTAATTTAAGTAGTTAGGACTGAGGGAAACAAAACAAGTTAATTAAGGAAGGTGAAAAGGAAGGGGAGTATTTCAAGGTTAGTAACGGCTAATTTTCTAGGACTCTCATTTAACATGCTAGCTCATAAGGGTATGTGACCTAATAGTGTTGGGAAGAAATGCTCATCCTCAAAGACTTAAATGATATCAGACAAAAGCTTCTGTGAATGTGTGAACTCGTGATAGCGACGTTCCTCAGCCCGCACATTGTCCATGTGCCAGAGATTCAAGATTTGCTGGCACCGTAGCAAGCTGTCCTTCTAATAAATCTCAACAATCCAGAGAGATTGGTCTGGTGTTCATGGGTGATTGCATAGTGTGGTTCCTGAAAAGAAACAGAAGGGCATTTAGCCCTATATCAGAGGCTCACATTCACCCACAAGTGACATTATTTTAGAAATTGAAGGTGAAACTGAGAAATCCTACATTGCACAGGAAATCCCTGCCAATTTCAGTGAATAGTTGCAGAGAAACAACTCAAAGAAAGTGTTTCTAATGTCCTCTTCTCTGACAGCCTTCCCCTCAGGGATACAATGCTGGTTATCATTACATTATACTTTAAAATCATATCCCATAACTTAATCTCTGGTCTATGGGAGCCCCTCTCTGGTAAGTGCCTTTCCAAGTTGCAGCTTTTAAAAATTAGGAAAAGCCATGCAAATCAAGGAAATTCTCTAGTTTTCACACCCCAAAGTGTTTTTCCCCTTGGTGTTTTCCCGTCACACAATTGCTCTAAAGTACCAGACACACAAGGTGTAAATGAAGGCCTTCCGATGGTGATGAAGAATTCGAGGAGAAATGTGGTACAAGTCAAGAAAACTGTCTCTATTATTGTCACACTCCAGTGAATGAAATTGCTTCCAATGCTTCTTTGGGGGCCTATGTGGTAAGCTGATTAGATGCCTGATCAATATCCAACGCACAACCACAATGAGGCAGCTCAGTAAATCCATGCCTCTGGGCTCTCCCTCTGCTTGGCACACACAGTGTTCTCATAAAGGAAATCCAACTGTTTTCACACATGATAACAATCCCAGAGAGCCCTGGCTTTGGAAGAGAAGGCTTGGAGCGAAGAGTCAATGACTCCCCAGCGAGGACACCAAGATCTCTGATTTCCCAGATTGCTCCTTTTATTTAATGATAATGAAATCTGGCCTCCATACAATTTCCTCCTGCAGACAAGTTATGCTATAAACTGTTTTGGCATTGGCAATACAAAAAGCAGAAGGGGATGGGGGTGGGGGGGGGGCACTGAACATAATGTCTTCCCTTGTGGATTTTTCTCTAAGCAGTGACAGGTTACACCAACAGTTGCTAACATAAGCAGGAGACACTTCTGATTAGTGCTTTAACAGGAGCAGCAAGATCTGACACAGAATTTGTCAGAAAATACAAGAGGGCCTGAAACAAATTATTTATTACTCCAAAACTCTATATGAGTCAGCCACAACAGAATAATAGAGTGTGGCTGTGAAGACAAAAGGAATGAAAAATTTGGAAGAATTTTCCCCCCACCAGGTGGTAAATATAAAGCATAAAGGATACTCTTCCCTTTTCTAGGGTAGTAATGTATACCCTACAAGGTAAATGCAAGGGCATAAATAGATACAAAATAGAGAATTCTTAGTCCTGGCTGAGACTTTCCCTATTCATCTGTCTTCTCTCCCTTCCTTCTGGGGGTCAGCAGGAGGTGGCAAGGGCAGGGTGCATTCACACAGGAGAGACAATAATTGTCCAAGCCATGAATAGACACGGAGCACTGTATTCAGCTTCAGTGCTTGACAAGAGAGGCAAATAAGCAGGCAGGGATGGGAACATGGCAAGACCTTACAAACCATGATTCTGAAGGAACGAAACTTAGCTTCATTCTATTCTCTTAGCCAGTAGTGAATCTGGTATTTAAAAAAAATTTTTTTTTTAAATGAGCCTCCAAGAAAGAAGTTGGAATAGATTGTTTGACACAAAAGAGAGGCTATGAATTCAGGTTCCCCACCTGAGAGTCAGAATCTGATGGCCCCAGCTTGGCCTACCTGGGATGGCCCTTCACTGCCAAGCCCTGGTTGTTGTCACCAAAACACAAAACTTCCACTGCCCTGTCATTAGCCTTGAGCTTTTCCCCAAGGTTTCCCGCCCCAGTTTTGACCATCTACCCTACCTGGGAATTTTGGAGACCAGAAGCCTATGTGGCCCTGTAGTGGGGCCGGCTCTTTCTCCAGGCTTGGGTGTTGCCCTCCTGTATTAATCATCAGTGCATTAGCTATAGTCTGGAATACATGGAGAGTACCTTTCAGAATAACCACCTCACATGCCTGGCTTCCCACAACTATGCTTCATGGGGATGATGGGATACCTTATGACCTTGTTATTCTAGACTTAGAAAAAAGACTCTCTGATCCACCACACTTCAGACATGGGGCCCATCAAAGGAACTGTTATGTCTCCCAATTTTCCTCTCCAGGCCCTTTTTCAAAAGGGGTCCTTACCCTCTTCTACTGCCAAGGGGTCTTCTCATCCCTAAAACTTTTGATGGCAACCTTGCTATCATGTAAATAAATAGTTTTAGGGAATACCTGCTTCAGTATTCCAAAGACCCCTTCTTTTGTTCTTTCTCCTTTTAGAACATGGAAGTTTGCATGTCACAGCAAACCATGATGAGAAAACCAAATGGAAATGCTTTCCAGAGCAAAATGAATGGAACCATTAAAATAAGATAAATGAGTCTACAGCCAACAGCAAAATTTAGCTTTAGAGACTCCATTCTCTCCACCTTAACACTGTTTATCAACACTGAAGCCCAAATCCTAACCTTAATTGTTATAAAACATAGCTACATCTGAGTATATTTATTGGTTCAAAGTCTATTCTACCTGTTGGCATTGCAATGGTATATCAAACCTCTCTAAATTCCTTCTAATATTTCTATAGGGATTTGGAATTGATTAACAACTGCATTTTCAATTTTACTGCAAACCAGTTTTTGAAAGCAGTGAAACTTTTGTTTCCAGAAAACAGGCACTTTTAAAAGTGCTGAATGCATAAGGAGAGTGTTTGAAGACACCTCCCTCAGGACTAAGGTCATCTGAACAAGTAATTAGTCTCTGCAGCTACTATTTACTTGGTCATCATTTCTGAGAGTTTGATGACAAGGGAGGTAGTATCAGATGAATAGAGTAATGTTCTATTATCCAATGTCTTAGAGTTATTAGTGTTGGTGATGAACTATTCACAGTAGGAGTTGTCTGGACTTGCCTATCAATTATCAAAATCACAGGATAGGGTAACGGGCTCTGAACTCAACTAAAGGTTCAACTTCTACTGTTAATATGACACATTGGTCAAGTCACTTAAGAGATTTTGCCTATTTACCAATAAGACATAGAAAACAATTTCCCCCTCTCTTACTCTATAAACACAATGTGGAGTTGATAATGCATATATTCATATAACTGCCTGAGATAAACTCTGCACAAACATGTTCCTTTGCCCTTATGTCTGCACCATCTGATACCATTCAAAGATCTGACAGCCACCGTTAGGTTCATCCTCATTGACTTTTTAGCTCCTGCCACACTCATTCTTGGCTCATAGTTGCCTTGTCTGACAACTCTCTTCTCTGTCGGTTGACACCTACTCAGCTCTCTCTTCCACTTGCTAATGTTTACCTCTTCCCCATTATTACCCCAACCACTCAATGGGCTTAAGAAATTAGTTTGAGGGGAAAAAAGAAATTAGTTTGATGGACTCGTGTTTCTCAAGGATTAGCACACAAAAGAATGATAGGGAGATCTTATTCTTACAGATTCCTGGGCCCTACCCTTGGAGTTTCTGGCTCCATAAGTTTGAAGCCAGAAATTACATTTCTAACAAGCTCTAAGTGATGCTGAAAGTTGGTAGTCACTTTGAGTAGCACCAATGTAAACACTCATGAAACCACTGAGTAACTGGAGAGTAATATGGAGGTTGAGAGGAGCTGAGAGAAGGGGATATAATCACAAGTGAGTTGTACAAATTTGGAGACAAGAACTGAACAACAGCCGAAACCGGTTTGGCTCAGTGGATAGAGCGTCGGCCTGTGGACTGAAAGGTCCCAGGTTCGATTCCGGTCAAGGGCATGTACCTGGGTTGCGGGCACATCCCCAGTAGGAGATGTGCAGGAGGCAGCTGATCGATGTTTCTCTCTCATCGATGTTTCTAACTCTCTATCTCTCTCCCTTCCTCTCTGTAAAAAATCAATAAAATATATATTTAAAAAAAAAAAAAAAAAAAAGAACTGAACAACAATAAGAAAGAAGAAGAAACAAATGGTTCTACTATGGGGGTTCGTGCAGAGAACAGAATAAACAGCTGTTGTTCTGCTATCAGTTTCCCAGTGTGGAAATACAGATTAGCTTGGAACTTCAGGAATAAAATAAAAGCATATTAAATGGTAAATATCTTGGGAAATAGACTATTTTCCTGCTCTTAAAGATTTAAATGTATTATTATTAAAAGCAAAGATTATTATAACATTATTTGATGGCTTTCCAATGTATGTAGATATCATATATGTAAACTGTAACATAAAGGAAAGAGATTAAATAAATCTATATAGAAACATTTTACTTGAAATAGTAAAATATTAATTCTAAGTAGACTCTGGAAAGTTAGATGTGTATATGGTAATTTCTGAACAACAACTAAAAATTAATACAAAGTGTTATAGTCAAAAGGCCAATAATTTGAGATGGAATACTACAAAATATTCATGTAAGCCAAAAGAAATCAGGAAAAGGGAACAGAGGAAGAAAAAAACATAAGGGACAAACAGAAGACAGTCATTGGGTAGACTTAAATTCAAGCACATTAGTACATTAAATGTCAATTATTCAAATGATAATTAAAAGATATACATTGTCAGATTGGATTTAAAAATAGAAAAACTTTATTCTGTAAATTTAAAAGAATTTAAATCATTTAAAGCATGTTCTTTTACCATAACCAAAGTAAATAGAAACAAAACAGAAAACTATCTGCAAAATGTTCTAACACTTGAAAATCTTGGAAATTAAATCCATGGATCAAAGTAACCTATAGATCAAAACACAAGGCTTAAGGGAAATTAGTAAATATTTTGACTAAGTGAAATAGAAAAAGCTAAAACTAAATAGTTCAGAGGTGGAGGGAGTAGAAGAGGGTATGGGGAGTATAAATGGTGATGGAAGGATACTTATAGAATTGTACCCTCTGAAACCTATATAATTTTATTAATCAATGTAACCTCAATAAATTCAATATAAAAATGTTCAGACAAAAATATGATACACTGGGTTAGGCAAATAGTTCTTAAATACAACCCAAAAGCATGTCATAGAAATAAAACTGATACATTGTCTTTACCTTTATCATAATAATTCATGTTGAGTGTAGCTCTGATTCAGCGTTTCTCAATCTTAACATTATTGACACTTTGAGAAAGAGAATTCTTTGTTGTAAGGAATTGTGCTGTGTATTGCAGGATTTTGAACAGCAGCCCTAGCTGCCAGTTATATGTACTTCAAATTCTGCCCAGCTGTGACAACAGAAATGTCTCTAGACATTGTTAATTGTCTTTTGTGGAGACAAAACCAACCTCCCACCTCCCGAGTTTAAAACTACTGCCACAACTTATTCATTTCAACTGATACTTATCTGTTTTTTCCTCTCTTCATTCTGCCTCCCACATATTGCATTGTCAAATTTATATTTTTGCCAATCTGATGGGTGTGAAGTAGAATTTCATTTGTATTTCCCTTATTTCTATTAAGTTGAGAATATTTTTGTACATTTTGCCCATCTGGTTTTCCTCTCCTGTGAATTACCTGTTCATTTCCTTTTTCTAATCTTTTTTGTTCTTATTGAGTATAAAGTTCTTTAGATATCCTGGATACTAATTTTTGCTAATTATATACATGCAAATGTACTTTTAAAGTCTGTGGTTTATCTCTACCTTTTGTTTATCAGTCTCCCGTGCACATAAATTTTAAAAACACTTTATGTAATCAATTTATCAATTTTTCCTTTAGTGTTTGAGCTTTTCATTTCTTGTTTAAAAAGCATTCTTTTCTCTATGGTAATAATATTGTCTCATGTTTTTAAAAGTTTTCCTCTATCTGCAGTTAATTTCTATAGATGGTAAAGACTGAATTTTATTTTGTTCTATATAGACAACCAGTTGTCCTAGTATCATGCATTTATCACTTATTAGCAAAGCCACCTCTGTCATATATTTCTTTTGGGTCCATTAGTATATTTGTCCCTCCTTGACAGTACCACACCATTTTAATTACTAAAGTTTTACCTAAGAAAAGTCCTTCTAATATGCTCCTCTTCAAATTGGTTTAACTTTTCATTTTTTATTTTTACATATACACTAGTGACGCAGTGCATGGATTTGTGCACATTGAAAGGAAATTAATTAGAAGGTGCCTGGCAGGTCAGGACTGGGCAAGATGGGCAGGACATGCCCTGGAGCCAACCTCCCGTGGTCCCTCCCTGGTGTCTGCAGAGAGAGTGGGGTCCCTCTGGCAGGTGGGGTCCCTCGGCCTGGCCTGTGGGGATCGGGCTGAAACTGGCTCTCTGACATCCCCCGAGGGGTCCCAGAGTGCGAGAGGGCACTCTGCAAAGTTGCTGTCATACAGGGTGTGGAATGCAAACACAAATGTGCGGTAAACCAGAATCCTGGCCGACAGTGCCCCAGCAACAACATAACCCATGGCCTCGTGGGGAATCAGGCTGCCTCCTTTCTGGTCTCCGGGTGCATCACCTGAGAACTGCCACTGCCAAGTCACTGCAGCTCAACAGTTCCTACATTGAGCATCTGCCCCCTGGTGGTCAGTTCATGTCATAGCAACTGGTCAGACAGCATATTAGCCTTATATATATAGATCAGAATTGAGTTATCATACTTTTTACAGAATTTTAATTGCGGGTATGTTGAATTTATAGATTAGTTTGAGAAGAAACTATTTTTATAATATGGTATGTTCCTATAAATGTTGTTTCTCCCCATTTACCATTTTTTAATTGCCTTTAAATAAAGTTTTATGTTTTAAAATAAATTTCTAACCCAAATTTTGTTAGATTTGTTTATTTTTTTGTCTTTTGTAGCTATGTAATTCTCAATTTTTAAAAATTAAATGTTTCCACTAACATAGAAGGCAGTGTGATTTTTGGGCTTGATATTATATTAATTATAATAGTTTGTCAGTAAATCCTTATGGCAGTGGTTCTCAACCTTCCTAATGCTGCGACCCTTTAATACAGTTCCTCATGTTGTGGTGACCCCCAATTTCATTGTTGGAAATTGAACATAATTAAAGCATAGTGATTAATCACAAAAACTATACGTAATTATATATGTGTTTCTGATGGTCTTAGGCGACCCCTGTGAAAGGGTGGTTTGACCCCCAAAGGGGTCGCGACCCACAGGTTGAGAAGTGCTGCCTAATGGGTTTTCTGTATATATTATCTGTAAATATTGGCATTTTTATTTCTTTATTTTTATTACTTGCCTTACTCTGATGACTGTGATCTCTAAGTAATTTTAAATGGAAGAATGGACAGCAGCATCCTTTTCTTGTTGCTGAATTAAAGGCAATCTCTCTCTCTCTCTCTCTCTCTCTCTCTCTCTCTCTCTTACACACACACACACACACACACACACACACACAGAGGTTGCATAATAATTTCTGTTTATACAATGCCTTGACAGTACCACTTCTTTCTTTATCCACTCCTAAAACTGCTATAACTCAAGTATAATGATCATTTCACTAATAATTAACAGAGGACATTTGCAACAGGTACTCTTTTTACCTAGTAGGATCAAGACAAGAGAATGTGTGCTATTTAGGACAAATCCACCACAAGAGAAAAACATGCAGCTTCATTTTTTGACATCAGAAAACCTAGAGTAGTGGAACGTAATTGTCAGTGAGTGGATCATCAGCACGTCCATCACCCATTAATATGCTGTACCTTCGGGGATACCTGTATTTATTATTAGCACCCTTACTGCTACCTCTCCTCCCTCTACCCTGTCCTATCCTGCTTTACTTCCCAGTGACTCATGTTTTAAGGGAAATTGGGAAAAGCCTCTCTTCCAGAAAGGCAAAAGTTCTACATGAAAGACAGCATGTCAACAGTGTTGCCAAAAAAAATTAATAAATCAAAATAACAGATGGGTTAACCAAAATAATAAAATATATAATTCATGCAAAACTTCTGGAATGTCTGAGGTTTTCTTATCCCCTCCTTTTTATACATTGGTTTCCTGTAGGATATCTCTGGCTTTTCAGCTTTCTCATAATTTCCTTTGGCAGCTTCCAGATTTCTTTTTAAAATATATCTGATGACTTGCAGTGACTACTGCCTCTCCTCACATAAACAAGTCAACATGCAAATTCAAATATTTTAAAAGTGTCCAAAAGTTGTAAAAATTTGAGACATCATAAGAAAGAAACTTGAAGGACTGTGAACCACAAATAACATAAAGAAAAAGTACAGATGAAGGACTCACTTATAAGCTAAGATTAAACCCAACATGAAGATAGATATGAAACTAATTTGAATTCTTAGAGAAAAATTGATCAGCTAAAGAATATGTGGTTTGTCAGAATAGACCAAAGGACAACATTTTTTACTTTGGCATACAATTTGTTTTGTTCTGTCACTTTCCTGGAATATAAGATAAGTGCTAGGAAATAAAGGAGTTTGATTATGCAAGAGTAGGGTGTTTACCTTTTCCAATTAAAGCTAGGGAGAATTACTTCTTCATTTCATACACCCCACAGATCCACGGCGGTGGATTTTAAAAAGAGGAAAACCAAAGACATAAGGAACTAATGAGCACTCAAGTTCATGGCTCTATTTTCCCCAAAGTTGATTTGAAACAAAGCTATTAAGTAAACCTTTTTGTTTTGTTTTGTTTTAATGCAGGTATGGCAAAAAGTGAAAAGAATATGAATAACCCTAATTTTAAGTCTAACCTCTCTGACCTTACCAAAGTCCAGAAGGTCTAGTGACTTTCCTGGAACCACACACAAGACTCCAGTGGTTCTCTGTCTGTTGCATTATGTGCTCAACAATAGTTCTTAAAATATTGTGCAGAATAGATATATTATTTCTTCCCTCAGTTATCACAGTATGGGCAATTGGATTCTTTTTTCACTAATAGAAGTTAGGTAAGAATAATAATCTATAAATTTCTGAATTCACTTTTATAACATATACCAGAACATTAACTATCTGGAATTATATCACTAGGAAAGAGAACACAAATAGTTATTACAAAACATAAGTGGAAATTAAGACCCTTTGCATTTTGTTGGTCATAAGTAGAAAAATTTCAGAAATGGATATTTCTGAAAGAAATGACTGGTGATATCTTTTTAAATACATTTTAAACATGATTAAGGACCTTTTTAAAAAGAACACAGTCAAGTAATTCTGAAGTAAAATAGTCATTCTTAAACAATGTGAAGATCATATCTAAAGTCCCAGTAAGTGTTCAGTCATTCCAACAGGAACACATCATAAAGAAAACATATAAAGAAAATATGAGATTGGTTAAATGTGCTCTTTATTCATGGTTTACTTGCTGGAACATGGTTCATGGTTTCCTTACTGATTTTTACAGTCTACATATTTCTTTTTAATTTTTGCTTTTTATGTTTCCCACGTTCACAATTCACACAAAATACCCATTGAAGCAGTCAGAATTATGTTACAAATATTTCAGAGTTCCTTGGGGATTTACATAGGTTTTCACAATAAAACTTTGATTACCCAAAGTGCACAGACATGCTTGAAACCTGATAACAGGGGGAGGGCGCAGGCAAGTCCGGAAAGTGTCAGGGGAGATTGGAAGCCCTGTAGGGTTCATGCGGTGAATCTTCAATCCTGGAACCCAGGCCAAGCACCAAGCCAGAAAAAAATCAGACAGCGCTGGGCATGGCTATCATGGAGGGAGAAAAAAGACTCTTGGAAAAGGCGTGCCAGGTTGTGGTTTTCTGATAATTGAAGATGACATAGCATCACAGGGTTTGCTTCATTAGATTGTTGTGAAACTTGGACTCAGAGTGAGGCAAACCCACAAGTTAAAGTGTTCCTAAAGTAGCTTAATAATCACTTTGAAAACAGATCACCCTCTCAGCAGCATGACTGGAACTTTGATCAACAAACACGCGAGGGACACCACTAGTCTCTTATGAACAAGGACACAAGTATCACTGTGGGGGTGGGCTTGGAGTGCACGACCCCTAGACAGATGCTTCTCTTCTTTAAGTATGAAACTTGGTGGTAGTGTTACCTGAAACAACGTTTGACATAGAACATCCTTCATGCGCATGAAGGACTTATAAAAATTATAGTAGATAACACAAAGCTATTTGATCTCTTTTTAAAAATCAAAGATATTAAATTTTTAAGTATTTTTCCCCATTATGTTTTCTCATTTAAGAATCAGCTGCCAAAAGCATCAATCCCCACCTGGGCATACAAGCAACTGAAATATATTTTTCTTCTTAATTTTCATCTCTGGAATCCTTGATGACCTGAGTTCCTATCATGGTATACTGCAGAGATAAGGACGATTGGCTATAAGGCTCTCTGTGGAGTAGGGATGGGAGTCAGAAGAGAAGTAAGAAGAGAGGGAGGGAGACCACAACCCATCTTGTGGTTGGCTAAGTTCCCCAACTTATGCTGTCTGTACATTTCATCCAGATATAAGCTTATCCTGCATTTATCATTTGGACCAGATCATGGACTCTCTCATGGAGGGTCCGACCACGGCCTGTAACCATGCATCTATCACAGTGTCACATGACTTCAAACGACTCCACCAGGGACCACCTGCTGTGCTGGGATACCAGCTCTTTCTCTGAATTCCTAATCCATTTCTTTAGCAACCGCTATTTCTAGAACATTTCCAGTAATTAGTCATACATTCATCTGTATATTCAAAGTATGGATTTTGTCTTAGCACTTGCAATATTTAAGGCCCTCTAATGTTACTAGGAATGCAGCATTGAACAAAACAATCACTGATTTCATGATGTTTACATTTCAAGGGGGACCCTTACCATTAGAATAGAAGTTGGAACATAGCAAGTGAAAGTATCCTGGCCAAGGCTGGGACCAATGTACCATGAGCTTCTTGCACTGTGAGGAATTAAGGCTTATTAATCACTTGGCATATACCAGGCCTTGTGGAAAAGTACAGTATCCTGACTGGGTGTGAAGTTGAGCTGGATGCTTGCTAAAGTACCTGTTAAAATCTCATCTGGTTGGCCACTTTAGCTTATGGTAGACTCTGTAAATTTTTGCCAAGAGCTTAGGTTGTGGCAAAGAAAGATGCCCACATTCACAAGGTGTCTTGAAATGACTGGAGTCTCTGAAGGGGCTAGAGGGATGGGGGACTAATAAGTCATGTAATATATTTGCAAATCTTAACCATGCGTTTTTATTTTAAAAGCCCTATTTAAAAATCAGGATACTCTTTACCTCCACTTCATTCTTCTCTTTCTCAGCATAATGACAATACTATTCTAACCACTAAATATTATGCAATATCTTATATCATCTCTAAGAAGATCTTAAGAACAAGAAAAAAGTTTATTCTTGGGGTGAGTTAAATGTTTGCGTGGTTTTCTTTTAAGATGAGCTACGGCATGCATAAATCTTGAAAAAACATTAATAAATAAAACACAAATATAGTTTGACCTTCTTTTAATATGATTAGAGAAACCCACCCACACAGTAGCCTGTGAAACATAAGGAGGGATGACAATCAGAATGACGCAGCTCATAGTGCTCAATGGCTCCTTAAATTAATAAACACCAGATATGGTGGAATCTTTTCCCCCTGCCTTTCAAGTTCTTTATCATTTCACACCTTCATGGTAGTGGAGTTTAGTGCTCTGGAAAAATGACTTGCTGAGTTCTCTGCAATTTTTTAATATGCCTGGAAACATGAACATGTTAAAAATGAAGTTAAAAAGGAGAGAGAGAGAGAGAGAGAGACTGACTAAGCTGAATGAAATCTGTTGTAATCCTTCCTGAGGTTCACCTAATAATAAGCAGCTTTCAGAAAGGTGATTATAACCCCCCACTCCTGGCATTGGGGATATACCTTTACTGCTATCTCTTGGAGAAGCTAGAAGTGCAGTGGACAAGGCAAGATCTGACCTTGCTGTGAAATGACTAATCTGAATAGAATGAAGTGAAACACAGCTGCACAGTTTTCTGGTGTTAACTTTTATTTGTTTTTATATCCAGGCTGATGGTGAGTTTGATTTTGAAAAATCTGATGGTCTTTCAACTGTATTTTTTACCTTTTAGTTTAAGGATCGACTATGACAGCTTTGGGTGGGAGAACCCATGAGTGATTTTAAGCTTGGAGTTGGGTTTTGCTTTCTTTTATTTTATTTTTAAAATGACTGAAGGGAAGTGAATCGGCTGTATTTTCTATTTGTTCAAGTTTCAAAGCTGTTTCAGGGAAGAATGGCTTTGTTTTACATCACATTCTGGGT
Source organism: Myotis yumanensis (assembly GCF_028538775.1). NCBI lineage: Eukaryota > Metazoa > Chordata > Mammalia > Chiroptera > Vespertilionidae > Myotis > Myotis yumanensis. The sequence goes on from NW_027223759.1 coordinate 19,494,992, forward strand.
CTTTTTCAGCAGAAATGAATATAGGGAACCAAAGCAATGCGAACTGACTTTTTTTTTTAAGGAAACAAATGAGAATCTAGTGTCAAATGTGTGATCCAGAGTTCTGTATTGATGATAACTGAAGCTGCTTTCTAGAATGCATAGGAAGTAATTATGACCAGATTTGTTTTTGTGGTATTCACAGCCCATCCCATTTCCCCAACACTCACCCACCGTTCCAACCCTCCATCTCCAGGGACGTCATTTCTTTTTTTCCAAGGATAACCACACAGGAAAATAGTGGACTCAGCTCAAGGACATCAAAACAGTTTTTCTGAAAGCAGCGTCTTGTATCATCCCGCTTCACTACTGAATGAAGAGTATTTTTCTGATGTTGAACTCTTGAGGATACATATTCTTAGACATTGAGCCAAAAATAATGGACTTGCTTTTCCTTATGTGGGAACTTGCCCTGTGACCTCAACGGCCCAAACAAACACTGAGCACTGGTCCTGTTGGTGGAAACAAGGAATTGTCCCACCAACCTGAGGATTTTATTTTCTTTTTCCCGATGGGTCTTAAAGTTAGTAAGAGCAGTTATGAAAACACATTGTGGGTTTAGTGCAATTATCAAAACTACTATATGCAATAATAGAAAAGAATTCATAATCAGTTCTATTTTTCATGCAGAAATTTTCAGAGTTGGGGGAAATATTTACATTAATTTTTTTCCTGTAGTCTAAAATATTATTTGGACAACTATAACATATTATCATTAAATTAATGGTAATCAGAAGAATATGTTCAATATAAACATCAGATTATATAACTTAATATTTCCACAAATATCTCACTGCCAGATGGGTCGGAACTTAGTAACCAGCCACATCTAGCTGAAAGGAAGGATGTCAATATAGTCTTCATTCAGGATGTCCATGTATTCAACTAAGACACAGGGTTTCCATCACTGATATAGAAAAGGGGAACAGACAGAATACCAAGTTAGAAGTGTCTTCCTCTTACCCTTTCAAACAAATAAATAGAAGAAGAAGAAACTTTTTTCAGAGATTCATCTGGCCTTGAAATATTTCCCGCTGGCAGGAAGGGAAGGGGTTTAAGGGTTCCAGCATTCAGGGGTAGAATAAAGAATCAGAATCAACATCCCTATCTAACACACAGAGATGGGTATTTGTCTGGCTGGACATTCAGTCAAACCACACAGGCACAGTCTACAGACACATTCTCATCCTCAGACAACTAAAGTTTTCAAACATATACTAATTATAGGGTGATGCAGACAGAGGGGCAGAGTAACCTGATCAATCAACTAAAATAACTAGACCTCTGTTTTTTTCAGACACATAAATGATATTTTTGGAGATTTGTAATAACTAAGGTAAAATATCAACTCAGTTTTCTAATAAAGAAGTAGAACATGGATTTAACCATCTATAGCAATATCGCAAATATTTTTTTTTAAATGAGGCGATCCATATGGAAATCCTAAAAATCTACACCGCACTAACCAAAAATAAGGTATTGCTATTGTTTGAGGAAATAATGGTAGAGCAATATTAAAATTCAGAAAAGGCACATCTATACAGACAGAAAAACATTAGAGGCTTCCAGAGGCTGGGGGCAAGGGGAGAGGGAGGAAGAGGAGAATGGGGAATGATTGGTTAAAGGTTATGGGAGTTCCGTGATGAAAGTGCTTTGGAGCTAAATAGAGGTGATGGTTGCACAACATTGTGAATGCACAAAATGCCACAGAATTGAACACTTTAAAATGGTTAATTCGGTGTTATGTGAATTTACCTCAATCTAAAAAAAAACAAGTTAGGGCAGCATGAACCTCTTATATTTTAAAATGCCTTTGATATAAGATTTGTGATATAAATACACAAATAAAAGGATTGGTGCCAGAAGGGCCAGTTATCTAAAACTACTCATTCCCAAACATTGAGGTTGCCAATTTACATTTAACATAGCACAATCACACTCAGAATGAGAGTTCATGCATAGACATATAATGTGATTGAGGAGTTTTCAGACTTAAGAGCTCAAGTATCCAGCTAGAATTAAGTTGGTACAATGTGACCCAGAAAACTGAGATGAAGCCGACAAAGTGAATCAATTAGTTTAAATATCAGATGTGGCCTAATGGTGAAGTTGACTATATTCTGAAAAGAGCTACCAGAGGAAGTTCTTCAAATCCCATAATTTGGGTCACTAAAAATGAATCTGAAAAAATAAAAATGATCTGGCGTGAGGGCTGGAAAAACTCTGAGCACTAATTTTATGTTGGCAAGGGTGGGGAGCAATGACACAAGGAGTGTTTTAATTTCTAGGTCCACTCTCCAATGACTGTCTTTCTATGGCTGTACATAAAAACTTAGATTTTTTAAAGTTTTTTTCTAGTAAAGAATTTATTTTGGGGAGGATGAAACATGGAAGATGAAAGACACTTCAGAGAAAAAACACAAACAAGCCTTGGATTCAACTGCTGAAACAAATCAAATTTATATAGCTGTTATGTAGTTGTTGTTTTTTAAGTCTTTGGTCTCAACTGAAAAGAATTTTATGCTTCAACTGTTCCTCTGGTCATTTTTAATAAAAAGTTCCAATAATGATGCTATATAGGATGAATGATATTTCAGGTCATATTAATATATGAACTTACCAGCTCTCCCCCATGGAGAGAAGCAGGAGAACCCTTCTGAATAAATACACTGAAGGTAGAAAAACAACAAGAAAACAAAACAAAAATGAATTCCTACACCCACCTTCCTCCAACCCTCAGAAAACTTAGCTAAGAAGGCTGTTTCAAGAATGAGAAAAGGGTTATTCACATCGCTTCCTCATTCAGACACTTCTTTGTAGGCTTTCAAAGATAGTAACCAATCCAGAACACAGAGAAATTCTTCCCAGAGATTCCAGGATACAGGAGGTGGGCTGTGCATTTACACTGGAGAGGAGGGCTCTTAGTGATAATAACAGTAGAAGCTAACATTTATTGAGTAATTTCTGAGGGAGAGAGAGATTAGTTAAGTCACTTGCCCAATGCTGTAGAGCTGTGATTCTGGGCTAAGCACCTAGGCAGCCTGGGCATCACCCACTAGGCATTTCTGCCTCCTGGGACACATAGTGCCTCTCCAAACCAAGAGAATTAGAGACGGCTTCCTTGTGAAGGTAACGCTTGATATGACTTTTGTGGAAGTAGCAGTTCAATGGGTGAAGAAGAGATAGAAGTGTGGCCCAGAGCAGGGAATAACATGAACAAATATTTCAAGCTTTGAGGTTACACAGTAAATTCAGTTAATCTCAAGGTATGCTGTGTCATTAGATTTAGAGACAGAAAATAGATGAGACTGGATGTATGGAGAAGAGTCACTTCATAGATGACTTTTATTTTGTATGACAAAGCTTGCATTTTATTCCAGTGAGGAAGTCACTGGAATATTTTAAACAAAGGAAATTAATGTCCCTCCGATGACAGTGTAGAGGATCTGAGGTTGGGAGGAGATAAAATTAAAATTAAGGAGATCAGTGGGGGCTACTGTGATAATTTAGATGAAAGAAGACCAAAAAATGTGAATTATAGCACTGGAGAGATGGGAACAAATTTAAGGAACATTTGGAAGAGGATTCTGTAAGATTCAATTATGTAGGGAATGAGCACATGTAAAGAGTGAGAGAGTAATGGTAGAGTATGAACTGAATTCTTAGTGGTCTTAAAGAGACACAGATTCTCTGAGAGGGTTTTGTTTTGTTTTGTTTTGTTTTGCTTGCCTGACAATATTATTTAGATTGTTATGTTAATGTGAGACTTGGTCACAGGCTGCCAGGGGATTGTTTGGGTTTTACCAGGTAAAATTAAAAGAGGTAAATTTGTCTCTTTCTTCCTTTAAAAATATATTCAATGGGTAGATAAGCTGCAAATATGATAGGGTCTCAACAATGGCCATCAAAGAATTTGCTAAAGTAAGAACAAAGAGGCTAAGCCTCTGAGATTTACCCAGAGGAACCTTGGGTTCTCTTCCAAGGACGGAGATCAATAAGCCAAATTAAACGCACTAAGGTGTCCTGGAAAATATGGGTCAGTGAAGCATACTGTCAACTTGGGACACAACATCTGAATTTTCAGGGCTGTTCCATGAAGTACATCTGTGCGGATTGGTGCTAAACCCAGCCAGTAACTGGAGAATAAATAAGTTATAGCTCCAGGGGTCTGGCAAGAGTGGAGAAAGGAAAAGTCTGCAGAAAAAAATAGCTCAGGGAAGAGTTGTATCCCAGCAGGAGCTAGGGATGCATTCTAGAAGGAAGGGGTACAGTCAAGGCCTTTCATAGGGATTGGGCAAACATGCTGGTGATTACAGAGTCCTGCCATTTCAGCCATTTTATCAGCTTATACAGATGAGGCTACTTATCTGTTTATAAACCCAGTTCCGCTTGGCTAAGCAATTAGATGGGGACATGTAGACACTGAAATGCACTGTCTCTCTCCTCCTTATTTTTTTAAATATATTTTATTGATTTTTTTACAGAGAGAAGGGAGAGGGATAGAGAGTTAGAAACATTGATCAGCTGTCTCCTGCACACCTCCTACTGGGGATGTGCCCTTGACTGGAATCGAACCTGGGACCTTTCAGTCCGCAGGCCGACGCTCTATCCACTGAGCCAAACTGGTTAGGGCTCTCTCCTCCTTTTTACATCTTCCTTTCCAAATGCCTCGTGTCCTCCTTGATACACAGTGCTTTTTTTCACAGAACTAAGCCCTCATTGGGTGACACTCCATGCTCTGCATCTATGACAAATTGTCTCCTCTTTGCCCCATTTAAAATACTCTCTTTTTATTTCCTATTACATTCCCTGAAGGTTTTGCCAGGTGGCTCGCTAGGCAAAACAAGTCTGAAGAGTTTAGAGGCTGTGGGTTAGTCCTCCCAGATAACACTGGTATTTTAACAAATGCTTTTAGTGCTGAAGAGGAAATATGGTAGGAAACTTCTGGCTGTTTTCAAAATAGTAGTTTATTATATGTTTGTACTTCTTAAATAAAGCCATGTAAATTAAATTATTGAGTAATTTGCTTACATATAGATCTGGTCTATGCATTCATTCTCTCAATCTCTCTCTGTTTCTCCAAACTCTCTCTCTCGCTCCCTCCCTCTCTTCTGTTCCTCTCTGTCTCTGTTTCTCTGTGTCTCTGTCTCTCATCAGAGATATATACTCCCCAGCTATACGGAAATATTGAATTGCATATTCTTCAATATTTCATTATAACTTTTATGACAGTAAGTCTTTGAAATGTGTAGACTTGCATTCTTAGAGGTAAGAAAGCATAAGACACTTAAGAATTCACAAAACTTCTGCAGAAGGGCTTGGATATTTTTAGAGTTTTATTATAAAACTAGAGGCCCCGTGCATGGATTCGTGCACATTGAAAGGAAATTAATTGGAAGAAATATTTTAGAGGCCGGGAAGGGACTGCAAGAGATTGGCTAGCCGGGGAGGGACTGTAGGAGGGCTCCAGAGTGTGTCTGGCCCTTCTTGCCCAGTCCCAATTGGCCAGACCCCAGCAGCAAACTAACCTACCGGTAGGAGCGTCTGCCCCCTGGTGGTCAGTGCGTGTCATAGTGACTGGTCAAACGATTGAACGAACAGTTGGACACTTAGCATATTAGGCTTTTATTATATAGGACATTTAAGTAGTACAAAGAACATATAAAGATGAATACAATGAATATCCATATAAACACCAGCTAGTCTAAGAAACACATTACCAATATATTTGAAGCTTCCTGTGTATCTTCCCAATAACATCTTCATCTCACTCCACTAAAATATAACCTCCACCTTCAGTTTGGTGTCTATCATCCTCAAAGGCATTGCAAATAGACATTCTGACATGTAGGTTATAACTGTATAATCCTCTATGCATCCCCAGTGCCAAGCAGACTAGTATATAATAGGTGCAAATCAGTTAGTCAATAAATACACACCAACAGGCACTCATATACATATACATAAAACATTTACCCAGAAAACACACTTTACATATATATATATATATATATGTATATATATATATATATATAATGCACATGTATATCTTGAATATTTGTTCCCCAGTGATTTCAGGTTTATTCAACTCTATTTCATTTTAACAAATAAATACAAATTATAAATCAATATGTGCATAAAAACAGTCTTCTTGGGGCTTAAAAAAACCTTAAATATGTAATATACTCCATGATTTCCCTGAAAGCCACTAAACCAATTTTCTTTTTGGCACTAGGCACCCAATTACAGCATTGAAAATTAAAAGTTCAAATTGCTTTGGGTTTCCTGCTCAGTTGCAATTAATTTTGAAACTCATGTTTACAAGAACATGTTTTTCTCAAATCTCTCAGATATCAACTAAATGTTAAGCACCATTATCTAATGTTTGAGGTCATCAAGACATTATTTTTCTGTGTGATCACTGAATACTTTATTAGTATCTTATTTAGAATATTGGGCTAAAGGAGGGAAACACAAAATTCATTTATTTTCAAGACTATCCAGTGTGCTTGGGGAAGAATACTTAATTCTCTTTTTTCAAAAGATGATACCAGCAACCAATGAAACATATCTTTAAATACTGAAGCAGGAAAAAGACAATGTCCTTATCCAAGGAGGTCGTATTATATGATTGCTCATAAACACAGTGCTGCTTCTGAAGGTGATTCTCAAAGTCAGCTACATGCATCCATAATCATTGCATCCAAAGGAATCTGAGTAAACAAGCTCAAAGGAAAAAGGAACTTCACCTTGGCTGTCAAGAATCTTTTGACAGCATGGTGGCTTTCAAGAATCTTTTTTTTTTCCAATATATTTTTATTGATTTCAGAGAGGAAGGGAGAGATAGAAACATCAATGATGAGAGAGAATCATTGATTAGCTCCCTCCTGCATGTCCCACTATGGGGATTGAGCCCACAAGCTGAGCAGGTACCCTGACTAGGAATGGACCCATGACCTCCTGGTTCATGGGTCGATGCTCAACCACTGAGCCACACCAGCTGGCGCTTTCAAAAATCTTATAAACTTACTCCAGTTAGTAAGCCAGTGCACCTTTATGGAAATGTGAAACTTACAGGTAATTGCTTGGGATCCTTAGAGGAAAGATGTATGAGGCAAGCATCGTATTTCCACAAGACACTCACAGAACCACAAGGAGAAATAAGGTACCTATAAGGAGAGAGCCATTTTTGGGGGATTGAAATGATCAGAGGAGGCTTTGATTATTACTGAGACTCTAATCTGGGACTTCAGAGTGGATAACTTTTAGATGGAGAGAGGAGTCACTATACACAAAGCCTATAGTTTGTGTCCGGAGAAGTATAAACTGGCTGCTTTTATTGCTGTAGAGAGAAATAGGTAGGATAGGAAATTCATGTTGGAAACTTGAAAGCAAGCAATAGGGAAGCCCACAAGGAAATGAAGGGTAGTATTGAGAAGGGATTGGTGGCATTGGTTGTTGTGCTGCACAGACCCCCAGGAAATGTTCATGCACCAGGAGACCACACCACACCAATGTCATGAATCAGCCTTTGCTTGTGAAAGCACAGCTTCAGACCCTGCAAGTGTGACCACTTCAGGTTTCCATTTCATCTTCTCATTCCAGGAGGAAGAGAAACTGTCTGCATGGGTTTCCTGAGGGATGTATTACAGTGTACATTCCTTTGGAATTGCCTCACTTTCTTGACATGGGGAGAATGGGAACTTCACCTAGTGAAGCAGAAACATCTCCTGAAGCTATCATGAAGGAGTCCTAAATCCCCTTAGAATTCATTTCCAGAGTTTCCCCGTGTTGTGGCCAAGGGTGTGCTTAAAAATGAAGCCAGCACAGGAAATTCACCAAGGTCCCTGTTTTTTTCTGACAGATTTTGCATTCCTTAAAGACAGGATCCATGTTCCTGCGAAAACCCACTGTGTCTGCATGCTGAATTAATGCCTGATCATCTGGTTGGTGCTGCTAAGATTTTCTGTTTTTTGTCAATGTAGGCAGACACTTGTGCATGTGATATGATTTCAAAGACCACAGGGGGAAAAGAACACATTAATTCTCAGTTGAATGAGTGAAAAACTCCTCAGCCCCAAATTACCTTCCCCTTGATTCTATCCAAAGGACTTAAAATACAAAAAATGTTTACTCCTTTCTTCCTTGTTAAATGTAAAATGTTTGCCCTGGAAAATTGAGACTTCTCTAAATTACATTAGCAAATAATTCCACTCAGTTTAGTTAGCATTTATTTGCCCCTTCTATTTACAAGGCACATATACGGTTTTGGAGATAAGAGCATCACTTAGGAGTCTAAAAAAACTGAGAGTTGATGGTGTGTATCCCATTCAGCTGCTTACTAGCTGTGCTACTTCAGTCAAGTTAATGAACCTCTCTGATCCTATGTAACATGAGACTAACAATAAACCCCCACTCACAGGACTGCTGTAAGGATTAACTACATAATGTCTGGACTTCGCACAGACCTTCACCCATGGTCGGGACTTGATGAATAATACTATTATTACTATTTTTATTGTTCTGGGTTTTGCACTTAATCTTCTTACCATAATGACTGTTGAAAAAGCTTTCTTGAGATATTAGCAGTGATTAACCACCTGGACCAAATTACTTTTGCAGAAGAATTGTTTAGTCATCTATCTGGGCTAGGAGGGAAGACAGAGACAGAATATTTGATGCTGTGTCATGAACTTAAGAGGGAAAAGCAACTGGTGAAAAAATCACACTTCTAGACTTTAGGAAGGCTCTGAGTGTTGGGACAAAGTAAACTCACCCAGAAGAGCTAGTGGTCACTGATAAGATCTGTAGACTGCATCCGTCACTTAGGTCCAGCAAGTATCACTCCTGAACAGCACCAATATCCACAGGCACTTTGTCCCTCCATGGAGACCTGCAGGCTTGGGGAGAAGTGGAAAGAATTGCTATATATCATGTCTGTCACTGTCTCCTTCATTTTTCTCCCTGAAAGAGAATTCTGCAGAAGTAAAATTTGAGGTCAAAACACATAAGCATTTAAGACTTTGCTTTTCTTCAAATCCTTGAACCAATATTAACTCATTCATCATCTCATTACCCTTGAGAATTGGGAAAGCAGAGCTCAAATAGAGGTTGGAATGTTCTAATCCCATCTGTAAATTACAGTGCTTGTGAGATTTATTAACTGAAGGGTTTACAATTTTAGGAAGCTTTTCTAAATGTGATCTCTCAATTGCTATCATAGGATTTGCTCCAAATGCATTTGAAAAGAGAAAAGAAATGTTAAGGCCTCACTATCATGATAATCAAACCAGCCATCTCATAGAGCAAAGGAGAAAGGCAAGTAGAAGAAAGACAAGTGAGGAGGTGGAAGACGGGAAGAAGGAGAAGCTCTTTCATATTTCAGAATTATTATAAACAATTCATTTATTACATTTTAAGTGGGAAAAATGTTAGTTGAAATTATACTTGTCAACCACAAATATCTGAAAGTAAAACATTCCAAAGAATTTCACTGTGTCTGTTCCAATTGCAGCAGTGTGCAACAAGTTGTGCAACTAACTCAAAGTCATTTCAAAAAGCAACAATGACAGAGATTGGTCAGTTAGGACAGGAATAGAAAGTGGAAACTTTGAAGGTTGGCTAGTCCCTGTGTATGGTTGCCTCTCTTCTGCCTTGCATACTGTACTTCATTTCTCCAATGTCCTAGACAGCTTTGACATGAGCCAGGCCTCCAGATTTCCCCCTTCCTTCGGTTCCTTCTATATCTTTACTCATCCTCAAATCTTTTTCCTTTTTAGGATTTTATTGATGATTACAGAGAAACAGGCTGGGAAAAACAAACATGGGAAGTCATATGTCATTGTCCTGAGTATTTAGAGAACTGTTTTATTATAGACTAGAGGCCTGGTGCATGAAATTCATGTGGGTGGGGGGGGGGGTCCCCTCAGCCAGACCTGCACCCTCTCCAATCCAGGAGCTGTCAGGGGATGTCCTACTGATGGCATAGGCCCACTCCCTGTGGTTCTCTGCTCTCTGCGGGGCCTGGTTGCTTTGCCACCACCACGGAGACAAAGCCCCCATGCCCCGCTGTCCGCTCTCTGTCTGCAAGGCCTGGGAGCTTTGCCACTGCTGCGCAGATGAAGCCCCCACACCCCGCTGTTCACTCTCAGTGGTGGGGCTGAAAAGACCACGGGGCTCCAGCGGGGCTGAGGAGACTGGGCGCCTCCATCTTGTGACATGAGGGTCAATTTGCATATTCCCTCTTTATTAGATAGGATTATTATAGTCTCCCACCTCTGCATAAAAACCAATAGAGCACTACCCTCACTCTGGACCTAAAGGAGAATCTAAGGCTGGGCGCAATAATAGAAAGGATAATGGGAAATTCAAATGTCTCCAAGACTAATGATCATAACTTACATATTATAGAACTTCAGGGAGATGATGTCCAACTCACTGTGTTCCTTTAGGCATCAGAGAGGTCATCTTAGGCTGGAGATAATGATGAGGAGGAGGATAATGGTGATGATACAACCTAAACAAGTCCTTTCTCTCTATCCCACCTGTTCTGTTCTACCTGATCTCAGAGGGGACCAGCCATACTATTTTGTATTGTTTCTCCAGCTGGTAAATGAACACAAACTGGGTTCCATGTTGTCTAATAGCTTCCAATGATGGTGTTTTCCAATGGCCATTGGATGGCCAGTAAGCATCTTTCTCCATCACCATTTCTGACTAGCACCTCTCCACCTTCTCTGAAAGATAATGCATTATACTCTAGTGAAGTTTCAAACATTCAAGAAATTGTCCCAAAACCATCAAGAAATATAGATATATCACATGGGCACTCCATGTCACAAGAAGGGAGCTCTCAGACCTGGGCCTCCTACAGAATCCAAACTCTCCCCTTTCTCTTTCCACATCTTCTTCACCTAAGAATAAGAACAAGCATGCATTATATTGCTTAAGCCTCACAAAAACTTCACAAGAAAAATATCTCTATTTCTAGAGGACACTGAACTCAGAGAGGTTAAGTCATTTGCTCAAAGTTACATAACTTTCCCAAAGTCACTCTGATTTAAAGCCAGATCCATCTGATTTGTTATCTCTGTTAAGTGCTACCAGGGCAATGACACAGCATGGCACAAAGCCACCGTTTTCCTTCTCATACCTGTGACAGGCAGTAAAAGTTAGTTAAGATACTTCTCTGTGGAGCTAGTCTGTGTTCTCTACAGAATCCTTCTCAGTAACTCTTTAGTAGCCACTGCAGATTGACCAGAGCTGTTATGTTAGGTTGTTGTGTGATTTGTCAATCCCATCTCGGACCCTTCTTTTACCAGGTCACTTCAGCATCAGTACCACTCCTCACTCCACATATCATCGCAGGGTAGTGATCACATGCAGCTGAGGCATGGCTTTCCTGGTTGAAAACCCTTCCACGGGAGCTGAAAACCACTTGCCTTGTCTTAGTAAAGTCTTGGCTATCTCTCTCCCAGGTTTAGCAACAGGAGGTTTCTACCGAGGAGAAAGAAGTAAAACTCACAACAGTGCTCTTGTCTCTGACCACTGGTAGAGACAAAAGTTCCTTACATGCATGCGCATGCAAACACATGCACGCGCACACACACACACACACACACACACAAACACACACTCCACTGCCCTCCTTCTGCTCACACTTTACACGTGACATTCAGAGAGTAGGGAAATTATAGTACTCTTGTTAAAAATCCCACTCCATGCCTACAGTGTCATCATTTTTATAAAACCTAGTGAGGGCAGTAAATGCCAAGTTCCACTAGTCCCTCCTTACAGAAGGAAAGACTGAGGCCCAGACAGGCAGGGAGTTCAAGATTCCACTCTAATCTCTGCCAGAGGTCACAGCCAAAGGTAAGGCTGCCACACTGGCTTTGCTTCTTCTCACATGAGATACACTACCCTGGGCAGTCCAAAGCAATCATTCACCCTCTAGTTTTCTTAGACAACAGTAAAATTTGACATCTCTCCGCCAATCCAGGGAAACTTAAAAATCTGTCCTCTTCTAAGTTGGAAGATAATATAGTAAAACAAATGCCAAAACATCCAAGATTTTGCTCCTTAATATTTAAAGTTCATGGATCAGTCTAGCATAATTAATTCCATTGAGTTCTACTTCATATATTTTAAAAGTTTATCAATATATTGTTTATTGACTTGACACCCAAAGAAACTTTTGAGTCTTTCTTAAATGAGTTGCTGAAGCATTTTCCTCATACAAACAGGAAGGCAAGTTTGACCTGGGCTGAGTACCGCTGGATGCCAAACACTGGAATAATCGCACTCATAGATGGCAAACGAGGCTTCGGCAAGGCCAAGCTGACTATTCCCACTCTGTGTTCCAGCTGCCATACCACACCACCTCACCTCTGTCCACCCACCCCAGCTCTGCAGTGGTGGCGAGGACCGGGAAGAAGGCTGATCTCATGTGTCTACCAGGCACGTTACTCATCAACACCCTCATCATTCCCAGACGCTCTCATACTCTCTGTGGAATAACAAGGAGCTATGTCTCCTTGGAGCCAAACACCCTAAAACTGCAAATGATACTGACTGATGCCTCACACAGGGGCAAAGGGGCCCTTACAGGATGCCTTCTAAGACCACAATGCTCTGCCCAAGGGGAGTACCCATGCCCTTCCAACCAGATGAACCATCTCACACCCAAGTCCTGTCTCAGCAGAGCCTGACCCTTCCCTTGTGAAAAACACAAACAAGTAACCTTCAAACCCCTTGTTCATATGATGTTAATCAAGATGCACATCAGGGGAATGGGAACAGAACCAGCCTGGGGTTGCCAAGTCCATTCTAAAACTGGGACTCATTTCAGTTCTGGGGCAGATAGGGTTGCTTTGGAAGGGAATCTGGCCCATTGCAAATAACAGTTTTATGATGCCTTCCTATAAGTCTAGACAAGCAGATGGACCAGTTCTAAAAAGGTCTTTGTATTTATGCCTTCAGAGATACTTATCTATATCGTAAGGTCTTTGGAACAAAGAGAGCGGTTTCCTCTTTCTACAAAGTTTGGCGTCATTATTATTTTGAAAGATAATCATGCTCACCCATTGCCAGATGGCTGCTGAGTATTGCTTTCTATATATTTTTTAAAGCCTTTGCTTTGGAAAACAAGAGTGTGGGGTTGGGGTGGGGGGTGAAGGGTGATCCAGATCCTCTCCTCCCCTCCCTTCCTGGCTGTGAGAAAATATGAGCCTGGGAATCTACACAGTTTATTTTCTAGGATTCCATCTAGTTTGAAACCAAAAAGGCTATATTTCTAGAGAGCAGACCACAACGTGAGAGGGAGAGTGGCTGAGGGGGTAGGGCATACAAATCTGATAGGTCAGCATTTGGCTCCAGAGGAGCTGAAGGAGGAGGATTCCACAGCGGGTGTGTTTTCTCTTTCAAGCCTGGCTTTTGTTCCCTGCCATCAGGAAATGCAGTAGACATTTGTCACCGGCAGCTCTTCGGAGACTTCCATGTTTCTTTCTCCCAGGACTTCAGACACGAAAGAGTCAGATTTTGCAAACCAGCAGAATTTTTCTGCAGTGTTTATCAGTCAGGCTAGAGGCTGGGAAGGCAGACTTTGGAAAATAGTTCAAGCACTTCATAAATCAGATGTAATTGAAAAGGCTAGGGTCTCCTTTCTGGCAACTTTTCCTTTATAATCTCTTTACTGGGGCAAAACTGTAACGCGAATAAGGGCCAGGGGTCTGATGCAGTCAGGTTGCCTTGAGTCACCCAATGTAATTTGGGTTTTTTTTTTCTGATGAAATCATGAAACAGAACTGCATTCTGCTCCCTGATTCCTTTGCACGAGATCATCTCTTCTGATTGTCTAGAAAGCTCTGCCAGGTTGCATAACATTACTGATAACAAAATTATTTGGGAAAAAAAAACATTTTTTTTTTTGCACTCACCTAAAAACAGCAGCTGAAATCAGCTGGAGTTCTTGGCCAGACAGCAAGTAAAAAGTGCTTTTCATACAAAATTTTTTAGAAGCCCTGGAAAAATGCTGCACAACATTTAAACTCTGTTGGCTTTTAAACTGGTGGAGCTTTTATGGCTTTTAAAACTTTTCATTGGTATCCTGATCAAAATGCAGTTTCATATGAGGACCCTAAAGTGTTGTCTGAGATTGTCCTCTGGACGAAACATATTATCAGTTGTTGGAGTACAAGGAGCAGGTTTGGGAGATTGCTCGTGTTCAGTTCCCTGAGACTAAAGATCAGGCAAATACCAAAGAGAAGAACAGAGTCAAGCTATAAAGGGCAGCCATTTCTCAAAGGCCAACCCAGAGGTAGACCAAGAGAATTGTTTTTTTCCTGGCGGAACAATCACAGGAAAAGCCTGATCAAAGCTGGAGGGCAAGTGAAAGAGGCCTTAGGCACCCAAGTTCCAGGGCCTGAGTGCAAGCCCAATCAACTGAGCACAGTCAGTTGCTTTTAACTACTTTTGCATCGATGTCTCTTCCTTTAAGTAGCAATCTAAGCAGATTATCCTCTTACTTGATGTGCCCTACTATTCAGGGACCATGACGATTACACCCTCTCTGACATTACTAAGGAAGATTGCAATTGACTTATGCACATCACAGTCACATGGACAGTAGGGATTTTTGGACCAGGTAAATATCACATGTTCTGGTGTATGCAGGATTGGCACATGACCACCTTTGGCTTAACCTGGTTTCCTCATAGAGCTGGTTGTTTTGGGTTGGTCTAGTCCAGCCGTGGGCAAACTACGGCCCGCGGGCCGGATCCGGCCCGTTTGAAATGAATAAAACTAAAAAGAAAAAAGACCATATCCTTTTATGTAATGATGTTTACTTTGAATTTATATTAGTTCACACAAACACTCCATCCATGCTTTTGTTCCGGCCCTCCGGTCCAGTTTAAGAACCCATTGTGGCCCTCGAGTCAAAAAGTTTGCCCACCCCTGGTCAGTGGTTGGCAAACTGTAGTTCACGAGCCACATGTGGCTCTTTGGCCCCTTGAGTGTGGCTCTTCCACAAAATACCACGAGCGGGTGCACATGTACAGTGCGATTGAAACTTCGTGGCCCATGTGCAGAAGTCGGTATTTTGTAGAAGAGCCACACTCAAGGGGCCAAAGAGCCACATGTGGCTCGCGAGCCACAGTTTGCTGACCAGGGGTCTAGGTTATTGAGAAAAGAGAGTTCATGCTTAGGTGTTTCTCACACCAACCATGAATCCCTTGCTTCTGGGCTGGGACTGGCTGGGACACAGGCTCTTTGTCTTAATGACTTTCAATGTAGTTCTTTCAGACCTTACCCCTCCAGAAGCCTACCCTCATCTTGACTATGGCTGCCCCAGAATGAACTTGGCCTCTGGTGCAGTAAAACAGAATCATCTGCTCAGATTATATTTCAAGCCAAATTCAGTGTCTTGTAGCCTTGCTGTATGATTTATTTGGCCCTTGGGAGCTCCTACTGAAAGTGCTGAAATGCCATACTGACATTTCACTTCAGACTTACAGCCATCTACACTCAAGCAGGATTTATCTCTGACAGGAGGCTTTCTCCCCATTCAAAGTCAAACAATGTGCAATAACTTCCCTGCTGAATAATTTTCTATGTCCTAATGGGAGGAGTAGGGACAGCAGAGGAGTAAGAATAGAAAGAAGAACCAAAGCTGTGTTCATACATGTTGGGAAAAGAGAAATCATAGCAGACAAGTTCAGCAAGAAACTTCTAATGAATCCACCAACTTCAGTTTATCTACCCACAGTCACAGTTAGGAGAGAGATTGAAATAGGAGAACCATATATGGAGGCTCAGGGGCAATTTATCTGAAACAGCAGCTGGAAGGATTTTGTAACAATTCTAGTACCACGCCCAAGGAATCTACCATATCCTCTCTCTCTCTCTCTCTCTCTCTCTCTCTCTCTCTCTCTCTCTCAACTTTTTAAAAATACATTTGTATTGATTTCAGAGAGGAAGGAGGAGAGAGAGATAGAAACATCAATGATGAGAGAGAATCATTGATTGGCTGCCTCCTGCACGCCCCACACTAGGGATCGAGCCTGCAACCTGGACATGTGCCATTGCCCAGAATCGAACCCAGGACCCCTCAGTCCACAGGCCAACACTCTATCAACTGAGCCCCACCAGCTATGGCCACATCTACTCTTTTGCTTCCATTTATCATTACAAATGTCACAGGATCCCTATTTCTGAAAGCTTTCATGCCCCTCAGATGGAAGACCAAAGAAGCCAATGAAGTTTAGGGCTACCTTTTATTCCATCTACAAATTTGGTGAAAGAAGAAATGTCTACATGGATATGAGTTTTCTGCCACATGTATACCAGTGTTAACATGGTGTGGACATCTGTCCACTTGGAAGACCATGTACTGATGGTGCATGTCCCAACACAATACCAGACTCAAAAAGATCCATGATAATTGCTTCTGATGATAACATTGAGTAGGTAAAAGGTCTCCCCTCTCTTCTTCCATCACCCCAAATTCTAAAAGTAAGGTCTCTAGAGATTGAAGCTGTACCCTTATATGCCCTTGAGTTCCAACAAAGTAGAATGGATAATCATCACTGTCGATCCATCGGTTGGCACAGCACCCAGCCCACATTGGAGAGGAAAATTCAGGAGGGGAGAGAAGCTATCCTCTTCCTGTTCAGGACACATTATTCTCAAGGATTGAAAGAAACAAAGGAGCTTAGGAAAATTCATAGAGTGAATACTTTTCCATGAAAACAGTGTTTAAACCAAGGTCGCCAATATCCCCAGAGTTCCGAGTGTGTTCAACTTCCAAGAGAATAAACTACAAAAACCAAGTTTGCACTGAAGATATATTTCTGTTTCTTTATTTCAGGGCCTAGTTATAAGGGATGAAAGTATTATAGGACTGTAATAGTTATTTTCCCTTATAATTCTTACCTATATATACATAAAAATAAGAATACTAGAAGAAGAATAATTCCAATATTAAGATGTGGTGGCAGATATCCTCCAGTTACAACATTCTTACTGAAGAAAATGACATACCATTTTCAAAACAGAGATCTGTTCAGTAACTCAGATAATAGGGTAGACTATAGCTGGTAAGATAAATGGTTGTTGTGCCAGGGAACTGCTAGCATTGTAAATGACACCTCCTACAGGGATACTAAACACTCAATCAGGAAATGCCATGGTTGTTGGTTTAGAATTGGCTTTCTCAAATCCATAATTTTGAATGAGTTTGTTTTTGTTTTTTAACTGAAACTTTTTTTTAGTTGGTAATAATCCAGTCCGTATCATGCTTTAAAAGGCAACCCATTACAAACCCCTCCTAGAGTCCTCCTTATGCCTTAGATGGCATGGTGAGTCAGCAATGTTTTTTAAATCCAAAAGCATTAGAGAAGAAGCTGAGGGAAATTGTCTGTAACTGCTCAAAGCAGCATCTTCAACCTTCTGCCAAATACGGGTTTGCCAGCTGGCAAACTCTAGTGCTCTTTAGTCCCACAAAGAATCACGTATGTGTCACTGGAGGTGAATCATATATGTGTGGCTGAAGATAGACACAAGTTGCTCTGTTTTAACCTGAATCATCTACAGGAATAAACTGCAAAGTATATAAACTTTATTAAAGTGGCTGGCAGTGTGAATGAATTTGGAAGAAGTTTCCCCCTTTATCCCTCCATCTAGAGCATGGTGTCCATTGTTCCAGAAGCTCCTGAGCCACCTCCACTCCGGTTCTCAACAATCACCACCTCAATTCTGTATTTATATCTGCTTTTTCTGGACAGAAGCTCATGTTCCAAAGAAGTGATTCATAGATTTGATTCATTTGACTTCAACCATACTATTTTTGCCCATTATAATTTTACTATCATTTCCCAATAGCATAATTAAAATTCCAACACAATTTTTCATACTTTGCAGATAATCACACACAAAAAAACACTAACAAAATCAAAATAATGTCCTTAAAATTTAACTAGAAACTACTACCTACTAAAAGCTCTGAGCCAGAGGCCTGCCTCATCATTTTTTAAAGGGACGTTAAAGGCATGTTAGCACCAAGCTGGGACTTCCCGCTAATACATTCATAAGAAAGGAAAGAGAATACCAAAGGAAAATTTCTCATTTTGTGTGATTCCATTTTATTTAATGCCATGTCAATTTATTTAATCTCATGCAAGATCATCTTGGGTTCCATGTGGAATCATCTTATAAATCCTACATTTTGGGACAGGATATAGCAGTCCCTCCAACACACACATACAAACACCTAAGTGTGTATTTATGAGATAATCTAACTACAGATTAAGATGCAAATTCCCTGGCTCCACCCACCAACTCTTCTGGGATAGGTCTTAGGAATTTGAATTTTTAACAAGCTTCATAAATGAAACTAAATATATGCAACAAAACATGGGTAACCAAACATTTTTTTCATACATCATAATTTCTTGGGTCAGGAAATTGAGCAGTATCTGTCTGGATGATTCTTTTGTTTCAAGTGGTATTGACAGAGGTCACTCAGTAATAATATTCAGCAGGCAGATGAAATAGTCTAGCAAATATATACAGACTCACTCATATGATTGGTTTTTTGGTTTGGAAAATAGGAAGCTTGGGCTCAACAGGGACTGCCAACCAAAGTGCTCAAACATGACCCCTCTAGCATGGTGGTCTCAGGGTAGTCAGGCTTCTGCTATGGTGGCCCTGATCTCACAGAGAGGGCAGAAGACTGGAGGAAACCACAAGGGTCTTCTGACCTAGCCTCAGAAGCCCCAGAATGTTACTTTTACTTCATGCTGTTAGTCAAGCAAGTCTCTAAGGCTAGCCCAAATTCAAGTGCAGAGGAATTAAAGTCCACTCTTAAACAGGAGGAATAGCAAAGAGATGGAAGCCATCTTTAATCACCTATGCCAGTGGTTCTCAACCTTCCTAATGCCACGACCCTTTAATACAGTTCCTCATGTTGTGGTGACCTCCAATTTCATTGTTACAAATTGAACATAATTAAAACATAGTGATTAATCACAAAAACAATATGTAATTATATATGTGTTTTCCGATGGTCTTAGGCGACCCCTGTGAAAGGGTCGTTCAACCCCCAAAGGGGTCGCGACCCACAGGTTGAGAACCACTGCTATGCTCTCAAGTATAAAATTTCAGCTAATGAGGAATGCATGATGAGAACCATCTAAACTGGATATGGGGGCACTGGGTAGTTCTAGCACCTGTCAAATAACTAGAGAACATTCTGATGTTTTAAATTAGTCTGGGAAATGACCTTTAAATGCCTCTAATTTTAAGCATTATAAATTCTTCTTAGATTTTTTTTTTTTTAGTTTTTCTTCTATCATTCTTTAGTGTCAAAGTCTACAGAAATAAACATTAAAGATGAAGAATCATCAAAACTCACTAGTTCATGCTTTCATGTATTTTATTTATAAGGTTCTGTCCATAAAGCAAATTTATTTAAGGCATGCCCAGACAATAAAATCATACCCTCCATCTCTTATTGGGAGACAATGATGACTAGGTTTGCTTATCTCCATGTCTGAAATATTGCCTTCTATTTTTTCTTTGTCTTTTTCTTTGTCTTAGAATACATAACATACCTAGATTTATTTTTCTTTTCCAACATAGTGCTGGCCTTAATACTGATATATGTGGTATGTTTGTAAATTTGGATATATATCTTTCTTTTTTTCCCTAATTCATTCAAACCTTTTGATTTGTAATAAGAATCAATATTGTATAGAATGCTGGTGTCTTTATAAATATTTTCATCACTGAATTTTAAATACATACAATAGTCAATACATAATTCTTTTCCCTATTTACATTACCTTTAGTTCAGTGATTTTTAACCTTTTTCATGGCACACATAAACTAATTACTGAAATTCTGTGGCACACCAAAAACTATATAACTTTGCTGATCTCATACAAAAATAGGTATAATTTTGTTTGATTTACACCAAAAAATTATAATAGTAATTACCTACCTGTTTTTACTTCAAAATGACTTTAGAAAATAATCAGGTGCCTATACTTGTATATAGTAGGTCCTCAGGTTACGTCACAGACCATTCCTACAGGGTGACATAACTCGATTTTCGCCGTAAGTCGGAACCCACCTACATAAGCACCCATATCACTCACATGGAGCACATACACAGCAGTAATGAAGTGAAACAGTAAAAAAAAATTTAAAAGAAAGATAACAATTCCTGCCATTTACTTGTGGTAAATAAATAACAAAAAACATAAAGCACATATGTACATATGTCGAAATGATTGGAACATTTTTTTTAAATAAGTAAATGGGAGATGGCGACATAACCACGCAACGAGGTACATCGAGTCCAATGTAACCCGAGGACTGTCTGTATAAGAATTTCTGGTACCAAGAACTGACCAATCAGATGCAGCCTTATTAGGCAGCATGACTATTAAGATGCAACTCCATTATATGACCTATTATCTATGGTTCAAGACAGGACATTCACATTGGATGGCTATTCTTGTGTTGACTATTGTCATTTTTTTTTTTTTTTTTTAGAATCTAAGGGAAAAGAGGTCACTGCCCCTGACTAAATAGTCAAGTATTGCATATTTAAAAATTTTTTGTGGCACACCAGTTGAAAATCATGGCTTTAGTTGATAATAACACTAAAGATAATGGATTTCAGTTATGTAAACACATGTACTTGGGTGAATTTATTGACTCAATAAATATTTATTACCTATCTCAAATAGTAAATAGGCTGGTGGGAGAAACAAACACAGTGGTATACTGGAGCCAGCTCAAACTGGCTTATGTTGGATCGCAACAGCCTAGTCTGTGCATCTCTTCCCAATCTCATTTCAGTGACTTTAAGTTAGTAGCTTGAAATCAGCCATGGTGAGAGCATTTACACTATGGAAACTGGCAAACACTACAAGTTGTTACTAAACATTTACAAGTGTACCACTGCAATTCATAAATATGGCTAACAGTGTGATAAGTGCTAAAGATATACATTAGATGTAATGAAAACATGAAGAAGGGGAGTTGAACCTAGTTAGAAGTCACTGAAGGCTGCCTTTTGGGGGCCAAGCACAAATGTCCCCTCCTCTGAAAGGCCTTACTATACAACCTACCTATAGAAGCCCTGCTCTGAGACACCTCTACCTACATACACTATTCATTTCTCTCAGAGAAATTGTCACACTTGATGATTATCTTACTTATTTGTACTTTTATGTGTTTCCCTTACTAGAATTTTACATTCTTATTTGTCTTGTATCCCTGGCATACAACAGGTTCTCAGAAAATATTTTTTGAAAATCAATAGTAGAGTTGTAGTAGAGTCTTGAAGGATGAGTAGGATTTAGCCAGGCAGGGAACTAGGGGTAGAATATTCTGCTCACACGAAGCAGGAACAGAAGGAGCACTGGGGTCAGGGAAAGATAGTGTGTGCATGAAACATGAAGTCCAAGTCAGGGAGGGGCCAATGTATATTTAGGCCACGTGGAGTCCCTAGACTACCCCATGTGAGCCATAGAGACCTATGAAGGCCACTGTTCAAACTTCCATTCATCAAAAGGTGAGCATGGGTATGGTTGATTCTAAACTAGGACATATTTGTTTTTAAGTTAGAAAAGGAAAATCAAAATGAACTAACTAAAACACATCTCTCTTCAAGCCCTTAATATGACTGAGAAATTGACAGTTTTCACCCCCTAAAGGGGAATCATCCTTGAAAAGAACTGTTGGGTCTCTTCAAAACTAGAGTATTCAAAGTGTGAAGCAGTGGGTAGCACTTACATTGAAACAAATAAAGAATAGGGTGAAAGGAATATGTTGGTTTTCACAATGCGCATTATTAAAATCCTTCTGCAGATAATTGTGACCCCTTGGCAATAGTGCATACATTAGATGTTCTGAGAAATGTATTAAAGGGATTTTCTGTATAAATGAAAAAGCAGAGGATTCAGTTCCTAAGGAGATAAACTAATTTGATTACAGATATTGAGCAGTTCCTCTGCGGAGAGCTTTGGGCCAGTGCCTCCCCACTTCCCATGTTGCTCACAGTCTATTAGTTGAGGAGATAGACTCTCCCGTGGGATGAAGAAAAGATTAGAGTCCAAAAGACACGGTGACTAATTCTGCTGGGTGGAATTGATGAAGGTTCCAGGGGAAGGTAATGTTTGGGTTAGCCTTGGGAGATGAGTAGGACTTCAACAGGCAAAGAAACAGTGAAAGGGGCACTCCAGACAGGAAGAACACCCTGATTCAAGACACAGAGGCCTGAAATCAGGGTACATATATACTTAAAGGCTCATGAAACAGCCACACATAGAGCAACTTACACAATTCTGAACAGAACAACTGCCAATGTGCTTTTGCAAAACACCATTCTAATTTTACTTTGGTTTTCATAACGACAAAGTGATTCATTAGTTCCTATTACACAGAGCAATTTCAAAATGATAAAACACTGGGAACCCTTTCTTCATTATAACAGTTCAAAAAAAAAAAGAGGGAACTTAAAGCAAATCCACTCTCTCTACTCAGCAAATAAGTGACCACAAGAGGTTCTGACCACCCTGCACATAGCACCCACCCACCCTTACTTGAACAAGCTTAATGATAAGATAAGAACATCTCTGCTTAATATATACAGTGCACTCTCATGTGGGTAACATAATATATCTTATAGACTTAGATAGACCCATGTCTACTTATACCTGCCAACGTGCAATCAACTAGACTTGTTAAAAGGACAATTCAGGTGAATCTCACTTGAAGAAAACTAAAATGTAAAAATAACTGATTTCCAAAATTTATATACTAAAAGTCAATTGCTCCACATTTATTTTATCATTGGTTTCACTTAAATTGTGAGTTTTAAAATAGAGTTTAATTTACCAAATGCTATTTTCCTACTGGAATATATTTTGTGTGCAGAGCAAAGCACCCCAAGGCTTTGGTGGCCAGCATCAGAGAGTGATTCTCACTAGCTTACCCTGAAAAGAAGATTCTTGTAAGAATATTGTTCAAGTCATCAAATAAAAAAACAAAACTTCAAACAGAGCTCAAAAAAGGACTCCCCTCAAAAAAGAAAGACAGCTCCTGGAATCCAGATAGTAGGACTTGATTTAAAAATGCAATTGATGATCATTCTTCAGATCTTTTTCACTTAGCTCAAGCTTCAAAGTCCCAGGATAGAAAGCCTGATTGGACCAATTTGGGACAGTTGCCCAGAGAAAGTGAGGCACCTGAAACTACAGTCCCATGGAGGCTGCACAGATTTATGGAGAATGTTTTCCTCAAAGGTATTGGCACTATTGTCAGAGGGTAGAAAGGATGCTAATAGCCAGAAGACATAGAATATTCACTCCAACCTTTAAGGATACTCTGCGTTTAGCCCTGACCCACTATACCAATTTAATACAGAGCTTCCATTGAGCTGAGACTTTTGTCCTTGTCCTTCTTCACCCTCCCCTGACACAATTTGTTCTAAAGAGGTCAGTAGAAACTTCTAGAACCTGCTTTATTGGGGAATCTTCTCAATATACATGTGTTGGTTAGTTGAGGTTTCTGTGTGACGCATTTTATACACAAAGTGGTTTACTTCTCCACACATAACATAGTGTCTGACCACAAAACATAAACAAGTAAAACAAGTTTATTTCAACTGGTTTGTTCTTTTATATTAAAGCAATCATCATATTATCCTAGTCAGATAATTTAAATATGTCCACAGAATGCAGAATATTTTTAAAATAAGTTTTTAAAAGCATAAAAAGAGAAATTTAATAAAAATGTTATTTGGTCTTTGTTGCCAACATTCCATCAAACATATATTTTTCACATACCTGGTATAAGTTGCATTCAATAATAAAAACATTTTTAAAATATATATTTACACACACACACACACACACACACACAGGTAACAACTAAAACAGACAAAAAGAATAGAGCCCTGGCCAGTTTTCTCAGTGGTTAGATCATTAGCCTGCAGACCGAAGGGTCTCAGGTTCGATTCCGTTCAAGGGCACATACTACGGTTGCAGGCTCCTCCCCAGGCCAGGCCCTGGTTGGGGCTCATGCAGGAGGCAACCAATTGATGTGTTTCTCTCACATCCATATTTTTGTCTGTCTTCTTCCCTCTTTTCCATGCTCTTTACAAATCAATGGGAAAATATCCTCAGATGAGGATTAAAACAAACAAACAAAAAGAATAGAAAGAAAATAAAATGTAAAAGAATGTAAAACTTCTAAATCAGTATAAGAGAAAAGGGGGAAAAAAGAAAAGTTGATCAATTCAATCAAAGGAAGGAATGGAGAGGAAATAAAAGCATGAAATCCATTTTAAAATCAAATGTGTAATATATCTAAAGTGCTTTTCTGTGGGACTTTCCTGAGCCTCTATGATTGGATTAAAAATAAACAGACAAGATAATAATCCAGGTGAATGTTTCTTCCAGGTGACATACTAAATCACAGTGACAGTGAAAGTCAAAAAGGAAAGGGCTTGGAACAATATATACCAGACAAATTCTATACAAAAGGAAGGTAGTGTATTGATACTATCATAGTAGATAAAATGGACTTTAAGTAGTTGGGGAAACAAAGGAGGTCATTACCTAATAATAAAAAGAACGATTTTCTAGGAAAATAACAATCCTGTGTATGTTTTGCCCAACTTTTTAGCTTGAAGACATATCAAACATTTTAGCTCCAAACATATAAAACAAAAATTAAAATACAAAGAAAAATTGATGAATACATAACCATAGTAAAATATGTTAATATCTCTTCCTCAGGAATGGATAGGTAAAAAAAAAACACAAAAATTAATGAGTATATAGGTGATTTGAACAATATAATGAATATGATCAAGCTAATAAAAATATATCAAACCCCACTCCAACAATTACACTATAAATAGTATTTTAAAGGACAAATACAATAAATATAAAAATTTACTAGATGATAAAAACAATCTCAAGAACTATTAAAAACTGATATCACATGGGCTAATCCTCTGACCACATTGCAACCAAAAGATAGACCCCAAAATCCTGAACATTTGAAAAATTTGAAATTTCCAAAATAATTCATGAGTCAAAGAAGAACTCTAATGAGAAATTGTTTTAAAAAGTGTTTAATAATGAACATTGGAGCTTTGTTGTATCTGTAATCATTTTTTTGTGCGGTTGTTTGTTTTTAATTGATTTCAGAGAGGAGAGAGGGAGAGAGAAACAGAAACATCAATGATAAGAGAGAATCATTGATTGGCTGCCTCCTGCATGATCCTTACTGGGGATCAAGCCCATATCCCAGGCATGTGCCCTTGACTGGAATCTAACCTGGGACCCTTCAGTCCACAGGCCAACATTCTATCCACTGAACCAAACCAGCTAGGGTTCTGTAATAGTTTCTTTTTTAAAACATATATTTTATTTATTTTTCACAGAGAGGAAGGGAGAGGGATAGAGAGCTAGAAATATCGATCAGTTGCCTCCTGCACACCCCCCACTGGGGATGTGCCTGCAACCAAGGTACATGCCCTTGATCGGAATCGAACCTGGAACCCCTCAGTCCACACGCCAACACTCTAACCACTGAGCAAACCAGCCAGGGCTAAGAAAGAGGGAAAGATATGAAATAAATATAACAAAACATTAGCTGTGTTTAAAACTGGATGCCAGATGCATGAATGCTTATTATATTATCTCCTGTGTGCTTAAAATATTTCATACTTATTTTAAATTTTAAAATAAAGCTACTTATTCTATTCACATGAATGTTATATATACTTCAATCAATAGAGAAACTGGTGGGGATTTGTTTGGTTTTGGTTTTGTTTTCTGTGTGGAATAAACAGAACCTAGATAACATGCTCCCTTCTATGAGTACAAGGCCTCATCCAATCTGGGACACCTCATTGTCCCCAATCTCCAAGTCTCATGGTCACTAAGGGCTCAAGGCCAGCTGCTTCCAGGCTGGACTCTGAGGTCACCTTCAGGTCTGTCAAAAATAATTCCTGCTGTTGAGCAGAAAAGGCTGCAAAGCCCATCATTTGAAACGGGAACATATTGCAAAAATCACCCACATACAAAGTCAACCCTCAGGGCGGACTATGTGGTTGACCACATTTATACTGACCCCTCTTAAAAATATTTTATTAAATACTTTTGATATAAAAACAAAATCTGCCTATGAGTTGGCATTTTGGTAAACACTCCTCCCTTTTTAAATTGTGTACTTAAAAGAGTTCTCCTAAGCAATACTAAAAACTACACCCTATGACTCAAATCTCAGGAAACCCTCGGTTCCTCTTTCCCAGTTCCCCCAATTGAATCCTGGGCCATTCCTGCTTTCATAATTTTATATATACCATTATTGTCAAACTTGAATAATGTATGCCCTCTTTTGGGAGGAAAAATAGTCTCACAAGCACCTAGTGCTGACAAACAACTTTCATTAGAATGTTATTTAAATATATAGACCAATGTAAAACTAGATATAAACTCATTATGCTAAACAACCATAACACCAAAACAAATTTACAAATTAGAAATAAAACGACCAAACTACTACAGTTTAAATTAACAAGATGAATTTAATGTGACAATCTGTGTTGTGCTAAAATTGCATTGCAGTTAGGAACAACTGGCTTCCTATTAGGCTCAGCCAATGAAGTGTATTAGTGGCATATTGGGAGGCAGGAGGAAGTTGGGCTGTTGGTTCCTGATTCTAGCCTAGCTCTAAAGCTGCTCGTGCCAAGGTCCCAGCTTCTGCTGGGAGCTTCCACCCTGGCTACTGTTTATATCCCTGGTTTTCTGCCTCTGCTAATACTACCTCCTCTTCCTCTCAGAGGGAGAGAGGGCAAAAATATTTAATATTTCCCACAGAAATTGCCAGACCACAGGGCATCTTCAGACCAGCAGGATATGGGAGGTTGAGTTTTTGAAGGTATAGACTAGTGGTCCTCAACCCCACATGCATATCATCAGAATCATTGAAGGGACGTTGAAAAGTGCTACCATTTCTCATTTCAGATCCCTCTTGGTAATAGCTTGCTGCTGCCACTAACCCTGTGTTGCCTTCCCACCCCTGTTTGGCTTTTGAATTCTTTCAACACCATTCTTTTTTTCTTTCTTTCTTTCTTTCTTTTTTTTTTTAACTGCTTCTGCTTCTCCATATTCAATTAAACTACCTGGCACAAGCTCTCTTTCCCTGGCTGTCCCCTATGGCTACATAGGTCATGCAAGGGGTAGAAAGAATGGAAGAGTAATCAGCTTTATAATCTCTCTTTGCTCACTTGTTTTTTATATCAATTATCCTACTTTTAACTTCCTTCTTTTTTATTACAAAGTGCCTATAAATAAACCAAGAAGAGAACTCTCCCCAAAAATGTTTATGCTATGGTTTTATGTAGAAATCATTTCTGGTCTCTAAATTTCCTGTGGTTCCATAAATCATCAGAGGGGATTCCACAAGAATATGTCTATTCCACAAAGAGAAAGCACCAAATGATGGATGAGTTCTGTCTGCAGATGCCAACTTTAGGAGAATGGCTGAGCTACCCCAGATATCTCATTCCCATCATCCTCCAAAGCAACCAATAATTTAAAAGAAAAATCCAGACATGCATTTGCTTTGAAAAATGACAGATGAATTGAGGTAACCAATTTTTTTTCCTTCTATAGTTCCTCTAACACTACAGGACTCATCGGGATTTTCCTTTGCTAAATTGCACTATCAGAATCACCAGGAAGAAGTTAATGCCCACACTCAAGTATGAGAGAGAGAGAGAAGGGATTTTAAGTCAGAAAGGCTCTCTCCAGGGGATCAGGATGAGAGAAAATTTCTGATAGGATGACCAATATTCCTTCTTTTGAATGCCAAGTTCCTTGTTTTCTCAAATGTAGTTTTTAAATGACATAAGTACCAGCTCCTACTTTTATCACTTCTCAAGGTCATGGTTGGGAAAATACGGTTTGCCCTAAGAGAAAGAAAAGGAGCTGGAATACTTAATGTTGCATGTTTCCCACAGAAATTACCAGACCACAGGGTATTCTTTGCTGATCTTCAGACCAGCAGGAAATGGGAGGTTGAGTTTAAAAAGGCTTAGACCGCTGGTCCTCAACCCCACATGCATCTCAGAATCATCAAAAGTACTTCTCAGAAATGTTTCTGCCAGGCTTCACCCCAGACAATTAAAATGGAATCTCTGAGGATAGGTCCCAAGCATTAGTATTTAAAAACAAAACAAAAATTCCCACATGATTCTAATGAAGAGCAAAGACAGTGTGTCACTTGTCTAGACCAAGAATTAAGAATTAGTTCTAAATTATTATATATAATGTTGTTATATATAATTGTATGTAATCCTTTCATTGAATTCAGTTGTTTTCTACATAGGGAGTGTCCATTTTCCTTCCTCATTCTTTTTTTATTTATTTATTGTCTAAAGTTTTACATATGTCTCCTTTTTTCCCACTTGACGACATCCCCCCCACCCCCCCACCCCCCCACCCCCACCCCCCGCCAGCCATTTCCACCCTGGCATCCTCATTCTTTTGAATGACACTGATATAAATGATACTGGAGCGATAGTGACTTTGAGATTTTGTTTTGCCTGCCACTTGATAAAAGAACAGAAAAGGAAGAACGCAAGTTCTTTTCGGGAGGGTTCTGATTATGGTGAACCTGCCAGAATCTCAGGATGTCTAGATTGTGTGACTCTCACCTCATCCCAAAAGTGGCTTTCAAAAGACGATGCATCAAGTCCATTGTCTATCAGTCATTCGTTTTGTGTAACTACTTGATACCCTCAGTCTGTTACTGCATGATATCACACACAACCATGTCATTCTTTGTCTGGTTAGAAATGTTCTAGTGCATATTGGCCAGAGCCCAAAGCTCTTGGGGATTTGAAATCTTATCACTCAGCGTAGTGCAGCACATTCTGGATATGTATCTCCTACGACAAATACTTGGCATAAATTGGGTAGTGGCTTAGCCCAGGTGTCCCCTAAATGTTTTACATAGCACACCCTCTCAGTAAAATCTCTTTCAACACACCTAATAGAAGCTTAAGTAGACATTTAATATTTTCCCCATGACCCGGTGGATCATATTACATCTCCCTGAGATGCTCAAACTTCCCTCCAGAGACCACGGATCTGGTTTACTGTATAATGCCTACCACCCGAAAAAAAATTATTATTACTTTTGTGACTTGAATATAAATATCATATCTGAACTTCTTACTATGGCCTACACAGCAATACGTTCACAGTAATTCTTCACCATCACCATCACCATGAGTTAGTCCATAAAAGTGTCTAAGGAAATAGGTTAGTACCAACCGTCTCCCATCACCAGCAGGGCGAGGCCTCCGGGGCTTCCCAGACTCTGGTCTGATCCTCCAAACACAAAATATGCCCAAGTCACATTTTGATCTGTTTAAAGCCAACTCCATAGTTGGTTCGGTGGTCACTCTGAACCAGAAAAGCAGCCTCTAGGCTGTATTGCTCAAGTGAGATGTTCTTTAAAAGAAAGCACTAGGCATAATTTCAAAGCACGTTTCCTCTCTACCTTAAATAGGTGTGAAATAGTGAATGTTCCTAATGAGGCATAATGTATGGAAAACAGTACAGTATAACAAGGCCTTTGGCAAGTGCATTGTGTTGACTCTTAGGAAACAGACACAGAGAGATTTCCTCAGGGTCATTGAAAGAAGGGAACAGAGCTGGTGTGAGCAAGCACAGGGAGGAAAGTCATGGCAGTTCAACATCACGCAGTTCCGTTCTGGTTTCCAGCTGTAGAAACCTATCTGCTCACGGTCACGCAGCAGTAAAATGATAAAGCTTAAAACAGACCACAGACTACTAGCTCGCTGTCCCTGCTTTCAGTCGATAATGTAATTACTTCCTTAATCCCTTATCTCCCATCCTGTTTTCTATCAGTCTTAGATGAGAAGGTCTGAACATTTCTCTTGCTGTCCTGTGAATCATCCTTACTTCACAAGGACCTCTGCCTTCCTTTGGGGTATTGCTCTTTCCCTTCCTGTGCTCCCCCAACAGCAGGAGGCCCTGTGTTCCCAACTGCAGGGGTCCCACCCGTCCTGCTGGAGAGCCCTTTCATCACTGCAATGTGTGGGCTGCCTGTCTCTAAAAATAAAGTTTCATTTATTTGTTTTGAACAAGGGAAATCAATTATGACACTGTTCTCATTGTGGAAATACTCTCAGACAATATTTTAACTGACTCCCAAGTCCTATTTTTTTTAAAATATATTTTATTGTTTTTTTTACAGAGAGGAAGGGAGAGGGATAAAAAGCTAGAAACATTGATGAGAGAGAACGATCCATCAGCTGCCTCCTGCACGCCCCCGCACTGGGGATGCGCCCGCAACCAAGGTACATGCCCTTGACCGGAATCGAACCTGGGACCCTTCAGTCCGCAGGCCGACGCTCTATCCACTGAGCCAAACCGGCTCGGCCCAAGTCCTATTTTAAAAGCATCATAACCACAGAAGTAAAGAATTCTGGAGATGAATAGAACTGCAGAGTTTAGCCAATGTAGTCCTTTACTATTTGGGGATCATGAAACCCCTTTGAAATTTTGATGACTGCTATTGAAACTCTCCCCAGAAAAACGTACATACAAAGATATGTATGCAGACATATAGCAAAACTCATACAAAAATCTGTATATTTCACTGTGCATGGGCCAAGAGGTCAGTCCCTGGGTCCCTTGTTTAGATCCCCCTTTACTTGTCTGAGAAGGCAACTGAGTCCCTAAGAGAAAAATAATTTGCTATGAGCACACAGGCAGTTAGTGGAAACAATTGTACTAGAGCACAGGTCTCCTTTTCCCAGACCCGAGGCACCCTGTATCGTGATAAGCATGACCACATGATTTGTCACCTAACCCAGGGCACTTTTGAAAGCGGAAAGGCGGCTGTTGATAATTAGTCTAGGACAAGAGATAAACACTGGAACTGCTTGGGGAAAAACAGGACATCTGGTCACTCTGATCACACCAAAAGCAAAAAGTCTCTTGAACCTGATGCTTTGTTGTTATTGTTGTTCTAGAAGGTCAAAAACTCCCAGGTGGGGGAAATATGAACTTGCAATATAGCCTCTGAATCTTTGTTCTGCAGCACTTTGAAAACCCCAAGCTTCTACCCCTCCTTATCTGAGCTCTCATTAAATTCATATCACACAGCTCATGAATATGACATACAAAGGAAATTATTACAACACTTCATAACAACAAGACTTAGGTTTTCTTGAGCCTTCCCAAGGGGCATCTCAATCAATTTTAATTTTATCAGCAACACGGTAGCTAACATCAGAACTTTCTCGTTGCTGCTGTCTGTAAAGTTAGTTTTACTCCAGAGATTTGACCATTTCACTCTGACTATGTAGAGAAAGAGTAAGGAAAATTGATTTTATTGCAAAGAGCCTCCCCAAAGGTCTAAATAATTCATCTCAGTCTCAACCTTCAGACATTATCTCAAACAGAAAGCATATTCCAAAAGACTCTAAGCTGCCAGCATTTCCCTGGGTCAAACAAAGCTGCCTTCACGGCCTTCACTTATTGGCCGCCTTCCTTCTGAAGGGTCAAGCACATGAGTCCACTCATGACCTTGTTCTTAAAATGTTAACTACAAGACTTGTTTTTAAAAAGTCTGTTTTTCAACTTAGTGACACTTTAAGTATCTTAGCAGAGTCTCCAGTTCCGAATTACATTACTATAGTTGATCTTCGGTCCCAGACCAGGGACTCCTATTGGCTAGGCATTAAAATTGTGTAGAGAACTTTTCAAAGCTCTCATGCTTGGGTTCTACCCCTAGAGACTGATTCTTTGGGTAAGTGTGGGGCCCAGGCACCATCATTTTTTTCACAAATCTTCCCATGTGATTCTAATGTGCAGCCAGAGTTGAGCACTAGTGCCTTTGAGGAAAACCAATGGGTGCTCCATGGCCCATATCAAGTGGGTTGCTCTTTACCTCCTAAAGGTAGGAGTGTGCATAGGGACTTGATTCTGACTCAAATGGGAGATGAGCTGGTAGAGGATTATGTGTTAAAGAACTAAAATTCAGTCCCCTGGGAGATCCTGTACATAGGCTCACCTGTCCACAAACCCAAGTACCAGTATGTCTTGAGCATTAACAATGAGCATCCTTAGAAGAGTTTTTTACTTGACCTAGGATTCAAAAACATATCACATTTCTTCATTTGCTAAGTCAATTTGCAAATGGCTCACCGTATCTGCTAGGACTGGTGGAGAACCTGACTTTTTTTTTTTTTTTCATGTGATCCTTCTTTATCTCTTTCTACCCATACTCCCTCAACTATGCCTATATGTCATAAGCCTCAAGGGTATGTACTGCAAGAAAATTGTGAAAGGGCCCCTTTTCGTCACTGTCATCCCTGATATGCTGATTCATAAGGCCCTACTGCCCCTACTAGGGTATCAGACATGCTCTTCACCACTGCCCTTGATGCATCATCAGGACCAGCTCAGAGCCATCCTTCTTCCTGTTGAGATCTTTCAAATAAAGGGACATTACCTTAGAAAAGGGTCCTAGTTTCTAAAGATTTTTACTCCTAAAGATTAAAGTGAATTCACCAGTAGCAATAGTGCTACACAGAAGAGTAACTGTATACCTGGAAGATGAAAGAACATTTTTTTTTTAGTTACTACTAATGTACCAGGAACTTTATTCTACATTTGCTCACATGTTATCTCATTTAGTCCTTTTAATATCTTATCTCATGTTTACCTGAACTCAGAGTAATGTCACCCCAATTTATAGTTGACAAAACTGAGGCATCAGGACATTAAGATACTTGGATAGCTACTGATTAAAAGACCAAACTTTCAAACAAGGTGTCTATGACTCCAAGTTCATGCTCTGGTCCTTTATGTAATCACAAAAAAGTATCATTATAGTTGTATGGTCAATATTCCCAGGGGGGTACAAAGTTACTTCTCTTTTTACCTGGTCTATAAGGACAGAAAAAGTCAATTACCACCTCATGCTCAACAAAGACTCACAGATTGGGTCTTTAGATTGGTAGATGTGGTATTGACTGATTTCGAAATATGAGATGGGGCAGGATAAGGCACACGTCAAGGGGATCAGGGTCCTGGGGAGTTGGTTGGTGGGGACAATGATGAAAAGAAAAGGAATTGCAAGATGTTTTAATACAGAATATTCAGAAAAGAAATGTTTTTGTTCCTTATGAACTTGCCTCATTCATTTTATAAGGATCCATTCCTAAACTATATCTCTAAATGCCACAGGTAGAACTTATTTAGTTATGTGGGCATCATTTCTAGTTAAAGGTTGGAGATAGGCATTTTGAAAGCCCATCTGGGTCCTCTCCTAAGAAGAGACAATGGGTGGAAGGACCAGAAAAGTCAGTTGTCCTCAAGCTCCATTTATGGGAGACTGATGAATGGATGAGATGTTTCTTAATTATCTGCAACTGAGGCAGGGGGCAGGGCGGAGACCCCAAAACAAAAAAGCTTAAAATAACATTTATTATCACATAGTTTTTGTAGGTCAGGAATCCAGGCATGGCTGAGCTGGATTCCCTGCTTCAGGATCTATCATAGGCCGACAGGGCATGATCTACCTTCAAACTCACTCACATGGTTATTATCAGGGTGAACTTCCTTGCAGGCTATTGGGCTGATGGCCTCAGTTCTTTGCTGATTGTTGGCTGAAGGCCACCTCAGTTTTTTGCCATGGGGGCCTCTCTATAGGGCAGCTCACAACGTGGATGCTGGCTTCACCAGAGCAAGCAAACAAGAAGATCCAGTGAGAGGGAGAGAGAGTGTGAGCAAGGCTGAAGTCACAGAAGACTTTCATAACCTAGGGCGCTTAATTTTTACATCCAACCTAACTGGGCAAGGGGTGCCCAGATATTTGGTCAAACATTATGCTGGTGTTTCTGTGATGGTGTTTTGGATGAGATTAACATTTAAATTGGTAGACTGTGTAAAGCAGATTACCTTCCTAATGTGGGTGGGCCTTGTCCAATCAGTTTAAGCTGAGTAGAACAAAAAGCCTGATCCTCACCCAAATGAAAGATGGTCTGTGAACAGGGGCATTTGCTTTTTCCTGTCTTTAGACTTGAACTGAATTATCAGCTCTTTCCCTGTTATGCATGCGGCAGCAGCCTGCAAACAGGGAGTACACCATCGGCTCTCCTGTGGCTCTGGCATCTGGAGCTGGCTAATGACCAGAATTGGTTAAGACAGTTCCCCAGGTGTATCTGATAAGTCTCAGAGATGGTGACCCAAAGAGGCCTGGACTTGGACTGAGAGAAGAGGGTTCAAAGCTCTGCAGAGCCACTTGCTTCCTGGGTAAACTTGGATCATGCTATGCAGGCTTTCTGAGTTGGGCCTCTGTCTTCCCATCTGTAAAATGAAAATAATAATACCTTCTTCTCAGTAATGCTGGGAGCATTTCCTTAAGAGTATTCCACAGAAAGGATGTGAACAGATAGAGAAAGGATGCCACTACTCATGTTTTGGAAATGCTATGTTACATGGAGTTAAACACGTCTCCTTTATGCATTTCTAGAATCTATAATGAAGTGCTAAGCATTCTGGGTCTGCAAAAGAAATACACATTAGGCAGTCTTAAGCAAATGTATTCGACCATAGCACTTCTTTTCCCAAGAGAATCTCATCGGATTTGTGTTAAGTAATGAATTATATAAGGCAAATACAAATGCCTGCCCATGGAGGCTGACAGACCACCCATGTGTAACCATGATATGTGACTTTGAATCAAATCATTACAGCAGTAGTCATGGCAGCAAACCACATAGGGACAGGCCAGGACCAAAATCACAGATGTTGTAGCATTTGGGTAACAGAATAACCTCCTGTCACTAGATAAGCCTATTCTGTGGATAAGTGGTGGGCTTACTATGTAATGCTCTGATAGGCTACAACATTGTAAGTATATCTGGCCAGGTCATGCTCCTATAGAAAATAATGAGGGTCAATCCTGAAAAGAGAAGTGAGACCCAGTACCCATTCATCTGGGAAGAATAAGATGGAAATGGCATTCTGAAAGGCATTCCTTGGCCAAATAGGAAAGAGAATTTCTAGGCTTTCTTTGGATCTCCCTCTGAATCTGACTTGGCTCCGTTGTCTCAGGGGCATTCCTTGTCTGAGGCTAAACTTCAAACACATGGACTCAGCCCTGAGGAAGG
The DNA here is from genome assembly GCF_028538775.1 of Myotis yumanensis. Taxonomy (NCBI): domain Eukaryota; kingdom Metazoa; phylum Chordata; class Mammalia; order Chiroptera; family Vespertilionidae; genus Myotis; species Myotis yumanensis. The sequence continues at coordinate 19,530,276 of NW_027223759.1, forward strand.
TAAGGAGGCATTCCTGCATGATAGCTCACACTCAAGTTGAGTCAGTCTTATTTTACAAAGTGATTTCTAGTCGTATGCTCCTCTTTTACTGGATGTTTTAGTTAAAAATCTCGCCTTCAGTGACAGCCTTGACAAATGCTCCAGCTGTGCAGGAGGGAGCTGGGAATCACGCTGGGCCCATGTGGTAGGAGAGGCAGTGTCACATGAGGCCAGCATGATCATGTCTGGTATGAAACTTGGGGCTAATTCCCAGTTCACACCCCTGACCCTTTCATGGAGACTAGCCCTGATTCATAGAAACAAGCCCCAGCAGCTTGGTGAGAAGAACCAGAGCTGATTTACTCAGAGGTGAATGCCTAAATGAAGCTAGGCCAATCAGGTTGTCTCTTCTGGGAATATGGAGATTTGTATGAAGAGAAACAGCCACTGAGGATCATGGAGCTGAGCCACAGGGTGTCCTAAACTGGAGGCCCAGGGACTCTTGCAGCTGAGATCCTTGGAGTTTTCCTATTTCTCACCTCCTGATACTTTATTTTTACACTCAGCTCTTCCCAGTAATTTTTTTTTAATTTAAACTAGAAAAAGTCTATTCCTCTCCCTTTGACCCAAAGAATCTTAATACATGGTGGTAGCAGTAATTCTTTGTCAGAGATCCCCAAGGTCAAGGCAAATGGTGGAGTAGAAGAATTAAAGCTAGTAGGCTTGATGATTCTCCCCATCTGAAGCTTCATCATATAGTGATAACTCTGGAGAACCATCTAAGTGAAACAGGGGTATGCTTACCAAGACCAAGGTAAAACCCACAGGTCAGAGTCTGGGAGGAGCTCGCCTTAGGTCAGTGGTGTAGAAACCACAATTGACAAGCAGACGAGCACCCAGGAGAAAGCAAAATATAAATTAATAATCAGGTTGCCTAATGGTCAATATTGGAGAACTCTGGCAGCTTCAGGCAGAGTTTTATTTAACCAAGGATTTAAATTTCAGAGGATTGACCTCAGGCTTAAACAAACTGAAACTCAAGCAGGATGACAAGACAATGACCCAGCTGGTTCAAAGGTCAAAGCAGAAGCCTAATTACTGGAACTGGAGCATGAGGTCAGAGCAGCGGAATTCATCGGTGCATGACCTATAGACTCCTTACTTTCCAGATGAGGGACAGGTTTGTCCCAGAGACTGGAGTGTAGGCCTAAGGCTGCAGGCAAGGGTCCAGAGTAAGCAAGCAAGCATCTGGGAACAAGGCGGCCAGGGCTCACACCGTGACCTCCCCGCCTTCCTCTCCACAGTGTCACAGCCCGGGGGCCTCTGCTCAGCCCCTGAGCTGTCAAGGGAAGGATGCAGTGAGTCTGGGGAAGGGGCACAGTCATCAGTCTGCAGCACTCTTGCATGTAGCAGCATGTGAGTGTGGAGAAGAGAAAGAACTGCATTTGTTTGTTTATTTCTTCATGGCAACTCACAAACCCAGCCAAATGCAGATAAAAATGAAGTGCATGAAAACTTTCCTAACTTTCTCACTCAGAAATGTTACTGAACACATAGATCATATGGAGATAGAATCCCCATGTCACACTTACCAGTCCTCAAACACTGCTTCACCCGTGTTCTTCCACAGAGAAAGATCTCCCACAGGCCACAGGATGGGCTTGCCTTATTGCTCAGTATTTTCTAAAATAAGCCAAATGAAAACCCAGTATTCACCTTTTCATGTCTTCCCAACTCAAAGGAACCAAGGACATGTGGAGAGACTTGATCAAAATGTATGCTAGATAGATAGATTGATTGATTAATTATCCCAGTTCTAGTCTCTTTAGTAGCCTCTCCTCCATTACCCCTCTCCTCCATTACCCCTGTGACAGACATAACTGAGGTTCCTCAGGATCAAGGATAAAGCTACAAGTCCTATGGAGTAAATGCTTCTGATGGGCTAAGACCAAGGTTCAGAAAGAAGAGAACAGGCAGTTGGCCCATTTATGGGAGGAAGGAGAAGATTGGTCGTGCACTCTGAAATAGATCTGTAAGAGTCTTTGGAGGTTATCGGGTTCAGGTATACATCATCTAATGAGACTGGTTTATTTAGCAGTTGACAAAGTGGAACGTAATTCTTAATGAATATTTCTATGAGGGCCCCAGGATTAGGTTTATCAATATATTGATACCAAATGTTAACTGCATTTAATAAACTGGTAGGGGTGTCCTGGCTGATGTTGCTCAGTTGGTTGAGCATCATCCCATGCACCAAGAGGTTGCTGGCTCCATTCCCAGGTTGAGGGCTCAATCCCCATTAGGGGGCGTGTAGGAGGCAGCTGGTCAATGTTTCTCTCTCTCTCTCTCTCTCAAATCAATAAAAATATTTTTAAAAAACTAGTAAGGGAACAGATATAAAGAATAGAGAGAATTGTAGAAGAGAGGACTCATATCAGATGGTTTTAGGGATCTCAATAGTGTCTGGCACACAGCAAGTGCTATATAGGCATTTGCAGTTTGTAGCAGTATTTACAGTAGTGTTTATATCCATTAACCAGTCAACTTCTTCAGAAGAATTTGTCACCAAACTTCACAAAAGAGATAAAAACTGCTTTCTTCCCCTTTTACTAAGTGTTGGCTTCCTAAACTTATTTGGTTAAGTTATTATTTGCTATAAGAATAAAGAAAGAAAAGAAAAATAAACCAGGTCTCACCATCTCTTTAACACCAGCATTTTCATGCTGAGGGAAGGGTGAGGATAAAGCTACTAAATTATTAGAACATCAACGCTTCCAGGACAGGAAATGTCTTAGTCAATTTAGACTGCTATAACAAAAATACCATTGATTGGGTGGCTTAAACAAAAAAAATTTATTTATCAAAGTTCTAGAGGCTGTAAAATCTAAGATCAGAATGCCAGCAGGATTGGGTTCTGGTGAGGACTCTCCTTTTGGTTTGCAGATGGCTGTCTTCTTGCAGACAGCAGAGAAAGAAGTAAGCTTTCTGATGTTTCTGCTTACAAGGGCACTAATACAATTCATGAGGGCTCCACCCTTCTGACCTATTTCTCTTCCAAAGGCCCACCTCTTAATACCATCACATTGGGCCTTAGGATTTCAGCACACACATTTTGGAAAGACACAGTCAGTCCATAAGGGTGGGTGGGGGTAGGTGGGATGGGGTCTGTGGTTTGGTCCCAGCCCTACTCATGTAAAGACCTTAGAATAGTGTCTGGCACACAAAAAGTGCTATATAGGCATTTGCAACTTGTAGCAGTATTTACAGTAGTGTTTATATCCTGTAACCAGTCAACTCCCACTTTCTCTCATACCCCTGCCTTCATTACCATCCAGAAGCTAATTGCCTATGGAAATTTATTCAGAATGCTTTTATTAAAATCATTGTTCCCACAGTTGAGAAAATTAAAACAGATTCTCCTGTTTGTGTAACTTCTGGAATAGGAATTTAAGATTCAACTACTCTCAACTATTAATCCAAAGAAAAAGAAAAATGTGCAGGCAGTCCTCCCTCCTTACATTTCATCCATCTGCTGGCCTGATGGAGCTGACAAAACACTAATTTCACTTTTCACTTCATTGATTCACTCATTCAACACTCTCCTGGATGATTCATTGGTCTTCAAGCTAACTTGTCAACATTTTGCCTTACCGATGCAGGAACACTGGGTGGAAAAAGAAGGTAAGTGCTAGCTACACTGTAATAGGAGAAGAAAACACAGTTCATCTCCTGCCATTTTCCTGCTTTCAATGGCATTTCCAGGAATGCCCTGTAGCAAAAAGCTAGGGCAGCCTGCATGCCGGCAGAAGTATGTTTTTGTGCGTTGTCACTGCATAGGCCTCTACCAGAGCTGCCCTATCCCATTTAGATTTTTCTGTTCTCAATAATCAGGGAGTAACTACAAGCAACGATGAAAGGCAGCTGTTAACAACAGAGCAAATACAAAGCAAAGCTCAAGGGTGTTCTGCAATGGGTTTTGAGTCTGAACTATCAGACTTTATTCATTCTTTGTAAGTCTAGGTTCCCCTAGGCTGTAAACATAAATAAGGTATTTTCCTATTATTTAGGACTTCAAGACTCCCTTTAGGGGAGTCCTCAAAGGTGCTGGCATTTTATGTGCTTTGCTGAATCAGTTGGTCTCTGCTTCTATGGGTTCAGGCCATCAATCTCCTCTCTGTCCACAGGCCACTTAGGACAAGTGACGGTTGCCCTTTATTCTTCTAGAACTGCTGACCTGCCTTTGGTAAATGCCAGTATTTCCATGTGGCCCAGGGCTGGGGGTGGCGGTGGGAGGGAAGAGAGGACTGTGCTCCCTTCCCTTCTCCCTGCTTGCTAAGTGGTCAAGGCACTCTTCCTTCACACAGGAGAGACCAAACAATGACTTTTGACAAGACTTAGTTTAGGAAATGAAATTGTAACCTTGCTACTCCCAACGTGGTCCATACGCCAGCTGCCACAGCATCAACTGGGAGTTGGATAGCAACTCAGAATTTCAGGTCCCACCTCAGTTCTCCTAAAACATAATCTGCACTTTAACAAGGTGGTCAGGCAATCCATATGCATATGAAACATCAAGAAGCATGAATTTCAACACAGAAGAACTTTCAGTCTGCATGCCAGGTATCTCCGATTTGCTTCTCCAGATCCACTCTCCATGCTTCTCCACCCTGATCTATGCAGACGCTGACCTCTATGGACCTCACCAACAAGGCTTCCATCTTCTGCTGCTAGTTAGGTTTGACTAATGAAAAGCCCTTGCAGGAGATCAGAGGATGGAGAAAAGTGGGATGAGGTTGGCCTCAGGCTGGCAGTGACTCTCGCCATTGCTGTCTGCCTTGAGACCCAGACAAGAGAAGACTCTCTTGTTCGGTCCAAGACCTGCCATTGAGGATGCAATTTCCTTCCCCAGAAACTGCCTGCTCTCATGTGTAATTAGTAGTATAAATATCCTCTCTTTTTAACCACTTTAATGGTTTCTCCTTTAGTCCCAACAGGGCAATAACATTACAACATAATGGTTCGACATTAGCACATTTCCCAACATCTATTTATTTAGTCTTAGAGAGCCGTCTATGCCTGACAGCAACAGTTCTGTCCCAACTGACCAGTGAAAGCCCATCGGTCCTTCCCCTTGAGCAGTGTTTCCTCTAGGGTGAGAGCCAGGTCTACATCTCCTTCCAGCCAGCATATCTCTCTTAGCCTGAATGTCCTACAAAACAGTTCCAACAGGAGTAGATACTTCTCCTCATGAAGACACCACTATTTTTGAAAGTTACAGGAGGGCTTCTATTCTCCCCCACTAATAATTCATTTTCCAATCAGGAGCCAAAGTGCTTCTCCTAAACCACAAATCAGGTCTTATCACTTTCTGCATAAAAGCTTTCTGTGGATTTGATTTGAATTTACGAGTAAAACACAAACTGTGGTGTGGCAGGTCAATTTTTCCAGGAAGCAAACCCTGAGGTGCAGTTTCCTATACAGAAGTTGACTGAGTGCTGCTATCCTAATGGAGATATTAATAAGAAGAAAACCTAGGGTTCAAATGAAGAAAAGACTTCACAGGGAATGAGTACCTGCAACAAATGATGTGATGGATCAATGAGAGGCTTTACAAAGAGTGATAAAGAAAAGAATTCAGCTGTAATACTAAAACATGGTTTTCATACCAATATATTATTGGATAATATTCTTAAATTCTAGACAATGTGTAGACTTTTATGTTACAGGATAGCTGCAGTTGGAAATATCTCTGTGTAGGAAAAATAAAAGAAGCCAACACTTAATAGTCTTTATTTTCTCTTTTTTGTGTTTTCTCTCTCTCTCTCTCTTTTGCCTCTTCCTCCCTCCTTTTTTCCCTCTTTTTCTTTCAATTCTTTGTGTCTCTTGCCAATTTCATGAGCTTACCAATGGCCACTCCAGACATTCTCACTACTAATCAATTAAGTAGTGCTGAGCTCTGGTAATGTGACCTAATTAAAAACAAAATATATGTGTTCTAGACATTTTTTTCTCCTCTCAAATCAAATATCCTGCTTCCAGGGTTTTATACAAATAATCAGAGGAAAATCTTTAGTGCCACTTTACATTTCTCTGGGGGAAGACCAGGAAGCAGAAGAGAACATTCCACAATATACAATTAATGTATAAAACTATTTTGGATCTTGGAAAGACCAGAGGCCAATGTTTCCATTATGAAATAAGAAAATGAATATATCTGAAAGGGCAATAGCATTGTTCTTTCATATATTCACTAAGAATGTAAAAATTGCATTATAGCTTCTCTAAAATTATTTGGCAATAAAAAATCATTTCTATATATCCTTTAATTGGTAATGGATATACAACAAAGTTTAAAATTATTTGGGCTTTTGTTAAAAAAAATTATCTCATTGTGTGCCAGTACCAATATTTGCTTTTAATCTGTTCCATTTGGAGCATTTCCTAGTTTAATTGGAAAGCAGTGATATCAATAAATTGTGAAATGATTTATCACTGTCCTTGAATTTTTTCTTTTGTCCAACTTTTTAATTAAATTAACTGTGGTGACATGGGTTAATAAAAATTATATAGGTTTCAAGTTTACAATTCTACATCAGCTGTATGTTGCATTGTATGTTTACCACCCAAAGTTAAATCATCTTTCATAAACATATATTTGACCCCCTTTACCCTTTACTATCTTCCCCCCAATTCCCTTTTCCTCTGGTAACCACCGTACTGTTGTCTGTGTCTATGAGTTTTTGTTTGTTTGTTCATCTGTTACTTTCAGTTTTATATCCCACATTTGAGTGAAATCATACAGTTCTTAACTTTTTCTGTCTGACTTTTTTCGCTTAGCATGGCAGTATTTTATCTTTTCTTATGGTGAAGTAGTATTAAAAATAAAGTATTGGGTCACACTGTAATTGGCAGGATATTTTTTTTCTTTCTTAGTGGTACATAAGATAATAGTGTGTTGTACAACTGATGCTATCTTAAATTTGATGAGTTATAGTACTATAAGTGTGTGTGTGTTGGGGGGAGGTTATGTATAAAAAGGTGTAGATATAATGCCATTTATATTGGTACCACAAATGGGTAACAATTTAATATCAAGAAACTCAGATATACTTGTAAATGAAGTATATTTACTTATTTATTCCTTTGACAAGTATTTTCCAAGAACATACTTGTTGAAGGCATACATCAGTGGTGTTGAGTGTGAAGAATACCACAGTGAACAAAACACACTTAATGCCCGCTCTCAGAAATATCAGTTGACCTAAGAATGTTGGCAATAAAAGAAGTAATTAAAATAAAGTGCCATGAATATTGATATAGAAAAAAATTAAGGTTGCAATAGGAGTATAGAACAGAGAGACTTGAAACAAGGAATCCCTATTAGAGGAAGTGATTTGTTTTATGTACTCTAATAACTGCAATTAGCCAGTTAATGTGTGATATGTGTGTCAGGATGTGGTGGATGCTGAGATATTCATAAAACCATATTCACTTGTAATTTACCAAGCCTAATTTGGGAGAGATACATTGCAATCTTTTGTTGTTGTTGGAAGGAGAAACAGACCAACACCCAGTTCTGTCATCTGAGGTAGCACATTTTCCTACAAATAAAAGGCATAGTCTCTTTTGAGAAATCAACCAACATCATTAAAAGATTAACCAAAGCAGCAAAAACTAACAGATACAAGGTAGGATAAGTCAAATATTAGGTGCAGCCCGATCCTTATTCTAGACAATATTCTGATACACAAATTTAATTTTATCCTGCAATTTTATAAAACTTTGATGACCACAGTCAGTTTCATCTAAAATTATTTGGCCCAGCTGAATTTCAGTGAAAGAAAACATTTTAGAGTTTTTCGTAATAAACTCTATCTTTCAGACAGTTCATTGGCCTACCCATGTGGTGGGCTAGCCAAGTCCTCCCTGTTTTAGCAGTTTAATCACATAGAGGATCCCAGAGGCTCTACTCTGATGAATCCAGAGCAAACTGATGGAGAAGAGTGAGTCTGTCCTTGGCAGGCACAGGGTGGGGCAGTTGGCTCACTGAGGTCTACTGGGCTTTCCCATCTCTGGACCACCTCCTGTGCTTTTAGATTTCATCATTTTATCCTCATATTCAGAGATGTTTTGTAAAATCCATGGGAAACTTTCAGAAGCTACTGGAAAAGTTAAAAAAAATCACCGCAGATGTGTTCACAGTAGTTGTGAACTAGGATCAATTCTTAAGCATTTATTATGAAATCTCTTTTTCAAATAGAAAGAAAAATGGTAATTCTAAGCACTAATATAGATATAGGAAAAGGTCATATTCAGACACCTCCCTCAATTTGAATGGGAAACTTAGATCAATCAAAAAGAATGAAGACTGCTGGAAATGGTAAATATAAAATATTTCTTAATTTTTATAGTTTCATAAAAAAACAAATGACTAAAGTAAAAAATGCATTGTAGGTTTTATAACATACTAGAGGCTCGATGCATGAAATTCATGCATGGGGTGGGGGGTCCCCTCAGCCCAGCCTGTACCCTCTCCAATCCGGGACCCTTCAGGGGATGTCTGACTACCAGTTTAGGCCCGATCCCAGGGATTGGGCCTAAATTGGCAGTCGGACATCCCTCTCACAATCCTGGACCATTGGCTCCTAATCGCTCACCTGCCTGCCTGCCTGGTCACCCCTAACTGCCCCCCACCGTTGGCCTGATCACCCCTCACTGCCTCTGTGTGCCAGCCTGGTCGCCCCTAACTGCCCCCTGTTGCAGGCCAGATCGTTCCCAACTGCCTCCTTCCTGTGGCCTGGTCGCCTCTAACTGCCCCCTCCCCGCTGCTGGCCTGGTTGTCCCCAACTGCTCCACCTAATGGCCTGGTCTCCCCTCACAACCCCCCCCCCCCCCCACTGCCATCCTGGTCACCCCACACAGCCTGCTGTTCATTCGTTTGGTCGTCCCTCACTAGCCCCCCTGCCAGCCTGGTTGCCCCATGCATCCTGCTGTTCAGTCATTTGGTGGTCCCTCACTAATCCCCCTGTTGACCTGGTCATAGGCAGCCATCTTGTGAGGGTGTGAGGGTTAATTTGCATACTACCTCTTTATTATATAGGATGTTGAAACAAAATATATAAGACAACTGCAAAACACTTTGAAAATGAAAGTATACTATCATAAAGTTCTAACATAAAGTGGTGTGATATTGTTTAAATATAGGTCACAAGTCAAAGATGAATGTTGTAAACCATAGAGTAGTTCATTACTATAGGCTTTGAAATGGAGAGCAATGGTTTTCACACCAGGAGCAGAGATGCCTATGTTAGACAATATGTAGAACTTTTCAAACTATACTTATCCTACTCACCTAGAAATGTTACCAATAACCATTCAAACTGTAATAAACCACTGGGTTGGAACAGAAAAGTTCTTGAATCATTACAGACACGTTTGCCACCAACGTGCCTAATTCGATAGGGAGATGTAATTTAGTTTCATATTAAGAAATTCACTTTATAGATTGACTATACCAAGTAGTGAATACCTCTACTGGTAGGAATGGGATGAGGGCTTTCACTTTTACATTCCATATAGAACATATCTCATATTTTCTTGTATTTTTGTGCTTAAAATGTTTTAAACAAATATAAAAAGTACTCTTAATAAAAATATATCCCTCCTCTTGTTTGCAAGTAAGAATATACTTTTTCAAGAGGGACATAAGCAGGGTAATGAGGGAGGGAAAGGACACTGGATAGTCAGAGCCAGATCAGTTACATGAGACCAAGGTCACCCTTACATCCACTGGATACTATGTGGAAAGAACAAGTCAGATTTGATGCCATCAAGAGACTGATGGATTGATAGCGTCATGCTGCCTTCTCCTTCCCCAGACCCAGAGAGCACCTGTGGAAATTTTCTTTCTCTGAAACTCTCAGCCCTTCCAAGGTCTACAGCACAATCTAGTACTCAGCTGCGCTCATGCAACCCAAGTTTATGTTCCAAGAGTTTGTCTATTGGTTTGAGTGTTTGGTTTCTCAGCACACATTTTCCCATAGACACTGTGTTATAAATTATGGTTAAATCCTCAAAACTGCCCACAAAAGACTCTTTAAAGAAAATGTAATTGAAATACATATATTACAAATGATACCATATTAACTATGCTTAACCAGCATTTATAACCCTGTTTATATGGGAGAAATGCATTCCATTTTCCAACTGTAGATGACAGGGTTGCCCTGGGAGAGAGGAGAGTTGGGAGTAACAGGGAGAACTTGGTAGCAAGGACACCTGGGGCTTCTTAACTCTACGAACATCAGACGAAGCACCTAAGATGGACATCTGTCAATCATAACCTATTCACTTTTTATCTGGAAATGAGAGTTTGAAGTTTAAAGAACTACCCCTCCCCATTTCAGTATATATGGTATAGTGGGCATACCTCCCCCGTGACTCCAGGGTGGGCACATGACCCAGGCAGTCCTGGCCACTGTGATTGGTCCAGATGGCCATGCTCTGTCTTTCCAGTTAGATCACATACAACACAAGGCATGTTCTAAACACACTCTTATCCTCCAGATGACCTAGCACAGTGCTGGACACCAATGACACAGCTGTGCTCAAGTAAGGAACAGCATGGAGATGTTCTGAGCAACAACTATGTGCTAGGCTTTTTGCATTGCTTTAAGTGTTACCAACCTTTCTAGCACAATGCATGTTGCCAACTATGGCTGTGGTTCCCCAGAAACCTGTTATGTTCTGGAAATAAAATCCTACTCAGTGGATTAATTTATAAATATTTGACTTTAGGTTTTTAAAATATGATTATGATAAGAAAAATATTTCATTTCCTTTAACTATTTTATAATGGCACACAGCTCATTTATCACAAAAATTAACAATAATAATGCCTGGTCTACCTGCGTTTCCTATCAAGAACGCTATCATATGAGTTTTAAGGATTAAAATAGATAAATTTTATAAGTAAAGTTTGCAAAACACTATACAAATATTATTATTACTATTATCATTACTATAAATATTACTATTATTACCATCTCTTTTTTCTTACTCATTCAAAAACAGAATATGACTGATTAAAACCATATTCCATCTAAGCCATTGACTATAATTTGAGATTAATGAATACATTAAACTATATTATATACACATACACACAAACCACTTACAAAGGAATCTTAGGTATGATTATTTTTAATATAAGTAAAATAAATTCTGATTTTCCCTCTAGGGAAGTCATGAATTTTCTATAACTTGGCAATAGAACCATTTAATAGGAATTTGCATTCATGTTATTGGTTAATAGCTTTGCATTAACCCATGAAATCATTCATCTTTTTCTACACATTGGGTGTTTTGGTTTTTGTTTGTTTGTTTGTTTTTGCTAAAATCATCTTTTTAGTCTCTGAAATCGTTACTTTTAAAAACTGGATGTGGCCCTAGCTGGTCTTCTCAGTGGATAGAGCATTGGCCTGCAAACAGAAGGGTGCTGGATTCTATTCTAGTCAAGGGCACATCTCCAGGTTGCGGGCTCAATCCTTACTTGGGGGCATGTAGAAGGCAGTTGATCAATACTTCTCTCTCATCATTGATGTTTCTCTCTCTCTCCCCTTTCCCTTCCTCTCTGAAATCAATAAAAAATAAATTAAATTTAAAAAATAATAATAAATAAAAAAAACTGGGTGTGATTAGCTCAGCCTTGAGTTTGTTTGGCAAGAATATCAGAGGCCAGCTATGAAAGGCTTTATTTCCCTGGTACAAAAGTGTTCCTCATTATCTCAAATATATCTTTACTTAGGGCCTGGCTGCCACAATCTTTCAAGCATCACCCAGTCTAAGGCAGTATAATGATCTTCCCTATCTGAGGACCCAGTGAGGGCCAGCAGCAAGAGAGAGAAAATAATCCAGTGGCCCCTTGTCCCTGACTAGTGCCTTAGGCATCTGTCTCATTATCTAGGAGAGAGGTTAGGTGACAGCTACCTTCCCATAAAGTGCACACCAGCAGAAAAAACTCAACTGGTGGCCTGAGCCTTGCTTTCAGTGAGGTCTTGTCCCCAAGAAAACATAGGTGGCTCCTGGGTGCCTACAGAGCCAGATATTCAAACCATAAGTGCTCTCAAAACCAAATATCTTGTTTCCATTTCCATTTGCTAAAAATGAAATCACTGAATGAATAACAAAAAGCTCCAGGTCCAGAACTCTACAGCAAGAAATTTCTTTTTTTAAAAAATATATTTTTATTGATTTCAGAGAGGAAGGGAGAGGGAGAAAGAGAGAGAAACATCAATGATGAGAGAGAATTATTGATTGGCTGCCTCCTGCATGCCTCCTAGTCTGGATTGAGCCTGCAACCTGGGCATGTACCCTTGACTAGAATAGAACCCCTTCAGTCCACAGGCCAACACTCTATCCACTGAACCAAATCAGCTAGGGCATCAGCAAGAAATTTCTAAAGGAGCTAAAGAAATCTGGACATCATCCATTATACTGGAAAAGCACATTATAATCCAGGACTAGGGCAATGCCCAACAAAGGCAACCAGACTAGCACATGACTGCAGGAGAGAAGTCAGCATGAAATAAATTTCACTTTTTAAATTTTATTTTTCAATTACAGTTTACATTTAGTATTATTTTATATTAGTTTGAAGTGCACAGCATAGTGGTCGGACAATACAAAGTGATCCCCTCAATATTTCAATTACCTGGCACCATACTTAGTTATTACAATATTATTGGCTATATTACCTGTGCTGTACTTTGCATTCCCATGACTATATGTAACTACTTACTTTGTAGTTCTTAATACTTTCACCTTTTTCATCCATCCCCCCCTCCCTTCCCTTCTGGCAACCATCAGTCTGTTTTCTGTATTTGAGTCTGTTTCTATTTTGTTTATTCGTGGAATACATTCCATTCTTGAATTCAGCTGCAACTCTAGCTTTGACCAGTCTTAGCATTCACCTCTGGGACTGGGAATGTTTAAGAAGCACTATTATATTCATCTGAGGCAACACACCCAGCTTTCATTCCAGATCTGTCCCCAGTGAACCCAGAAGCCTTCAGCAGATCGCTCAACCAGGTGCTGAGGACAGCATCTGACACACAGGGGACATTAGTGGCCAAATTCACATCTACCTCTCTGTTCCTATGAGTTCTTATTTGGAATATTGTCTAATTAATGGAGTAAATAAAGTTTCTGTACTTAAATGTAGGTATACCATTACATCATGCTTCCTGTTTTAAAAATTATCTTTATATTCGGTCTTTCATAAAGTCACAGTAACTGTGGAACAGAGGTGGAACAAACATTATTGTTATGTCACAGATGAGGTTAAGTATGACTCAAGCGCATTAACTAGCAGTCACACAGCTAGTACGTTATGTAGCTTTTTAAATCCTTATAGAGTTGTTGGATAACTTATAAGAGATTATATCTAAAATTGCCTGGAACATAATAAGGACCCCCAAAATAGTAGTTATATGGGGAAATAACAGAGCATAATCACAGGCTTTGAGTTTTGTATCCAGATTTCATCACTTATCAACTGTGTGAGATTGGGAAAGTTTCTAAATCTTCTTGGCTTCCTCACCTGTGAAACAGGAATAAGAAAGCCACCTCATACATTGTGAAGACTAAATGAAAAACCATATGTAAAACATAGGACATAATAAATTCTCCACTGCACCTCACTACCTCTCTAAATGGTAAATGTGAAAACAAAACCACTTATATGCTGATAGAATGAGATCATGATTGGAAACACTTTGAAAGAAAGTAGGATGTGCTCCTTCGCACTTCCTGATCATGGTAAGACTTGGCTGTTCTGTTGTCTCTGGTCTTCCCACGAAGCCATTTCTCCTGCATCTAAGAAGCCATATGGCTGAGAGTCCTTCTTTCCAACTGTATCCCCTAACCACTTAAGCCTGTTTCTCTCAAAGAGAACATAGTTAGCACAGGTCTCCCTTTCTTCCCATAGCACTTTTAAAAATTTTGGCCATCTCAACACCTGAATAACCCCCCTGAAGTGAATACCTCAGCCATTCAAATAAATGGTTACCCTGGACTGCCTTCTCTTAATAGTCAACCATCTCATTATTTATGTCACATCTTTTAAATCAATTAGGAATTTTTGGAGAAAGACCTCTATGTCTGGTAAAAAGTCACCAGCCATCTTCAAGAGGCTTTGTGCTGAAGATAGCAGCTCATCAGCTCTTTCTTCAGTGGGTGAGCAAACATCCTCTTCCTCCAGAGATAAAATGACCCAAGCCATTATCTTTTTTTAAACTTATCTTTCTCAATGAGCCTACATTCACAAATCATTTGTGTAATATGTTCAATATGATTGAGGGATCACAAAGATTCCTGGTCAACGCAAGCTTGTTACCCTATGCTTTTTATCTTTTAAAATTCTCATCTTACTATCCAATCTCTCTGCCTATCTACATTTATCGTGTAGATCTGAAATCTTAAAGCATCATCAGAGATGGTATATTTGAGAACCTTGGCCCACAAATACCATTGTTTTTACCTGTGTCCTGCACAACCCCAAGGGCTCTTTTAGTTTCCCAGGACAGCAGGAGAAATGAAAGGAACAGAGTGTGTAAGATTCTATGTCACATGGCTCCCTTTCAACACAGATCTATTTTCCATATTGGGTGCAGGAAGATTGATTCTACAGCCCCAAGCAGAAATGGAAACTTGCTTGTATAGTGAGATTTGAGGAATCTAATTTAGCCTCATGACCAAACATAGCCCCTCCACCTTTAGATATTTTCTTCTCCCTTTGGATTGAGGTCTTAGTGTCTGGGTTATAATAGACCAGCACCCCAAGATCCATCCTGGATGCTTCATTATGCCGGGCTGCCTATCAGAACTTGTATATGAGGCTCAGGGAGACCTGTGGCACAGGTGAGACCATGAAAAGGGGAGTTTTGATTGTCAGCCTGGAAGAAGAGGTAGAAGTAGATTCTAAAAGTCTGTCCTGAGAAAGTCTGACTAGCATTCCCCAGTAGGGCAGGCAGGAAACAACCTATGGATGAGGCGGCATGGGGGTGGGGGTGGGGGGTGAGGAGAGGAGTGTCACACAATTGTCCCAGCATAGGAAACAGAGGCCAATGAAGGCATTCACCATTCACAAGCTTGCTGAGCCTATCTTACCTCAACTTCTAGAGAGCAGCAGAGCCAGTTCTCTGTTATAAGTTAACTATTTGTTTATAATATTCACTTCATTCTACAACCAATTTGTTTCAGAAACAATATTCCTCCACAAAGAACATTGGGCAGGAACTGAACCAATAATACTAGGTTTATAGGTTTATAAAGTAATGTAAGTTGCAGAAAAGTACTAGAAATGGGTCTATACGTATACTTTCTTTAGAAACCTTTCTAACCATTTAATATAATGCTCTGTTGAAAAAAAATTGAGGATTCAAAAAAACTGAGCCCTGATTAAAGGAAATGTAGATATATGGACATAGATGCTTTATTAAGTTGGTTTTTGTGTAAGACTGTATATTGGCTATGAATTAGATTTAGAAGTAGGTAATTTGTCACACACCAATAAAATATTCTTCTACCCAGCATAACCCACTCACTTACTTCTGGTAAACCAGATGTTTGATTAATCTCCTCTGAACTTGGAGGAGTGCTTTGGAAAGGATATGAGCTCCTCTAATCATTTTTACCTCATGCCAAAGCCACTAGCATTGTGTAGGAACACACTGACTGACCTTTGACAGTGTTAAGTTCCCTAGCAGCTATCCCCAGTCCTCTCTTATTTTAATCTTTTACTTTTCTTTCCTATCCCCACTCTCCAACTTCTATCTCTATCTTCCCACTCAGTAAAATTCTCCTTGCATATTTTTTCATAAAGATCTGTGTTCCTCTTATATTTTCATTCTCCTAATGTTTAACAGGTCAAGTGCAGCCACCCTATCAAAAACATAAATCACATGTCAAAATGGTTTACCACAGTGTTATATCCTGACCTGACTTTAGCTTTGGCTCTGTAAAAATACCCTCAATGCCAAATATCACGTTTGATGTAGAAGCAATTGCTGTGCTGTGTTTAGATAGTCCTGACACCGTTCTAAATCCATTACTTCATTGAGATATTTTGTTCAATGTCCTCTTCCTTCTATGGATGAATTAATTGTGCCCAACACTAGACATCCTCTCTCCAGAGCTCAGGCCAGCTATGACGAACCGATCAACAACTCAGAGACTGAGTCCTCCTCCCTTTTGATTTATGAAGGTTTGGGCAATCTATAACAGCAGGAAAATAAATATGCATTAAAGGAAAGATGACTGGGGCAGATTTTATTCTTTACTTACACTAGATTGAACCAGAGGAAATTGCTGTTTGTGTAGGTCAAAAAGGGTCAGACATCAACAATCTTATATGGTTCAGCCCAATGCATGAACAATGTACTCACAGTTTAACAAAGTCAGTCATAAATTCCATTGTGTCTCAATGATTATGAAAATGAAAGGTGTCTTGAAATATGAGTGCACTGTTAATTATACATTCAACACCACAGGTATGGGAATGCTCTTTAAGAGTTTAAATGCTTGAGGGGTTAGTCCTTAATGCCTTCTATTTTTCATACTGAAAAGAGGGACATATCCCCTGTTCCTCATCTGAGGAAATGAAAGCACCACACCCAGGCCTGCAAGATTGATGGAAAAACATGTGAATGAAGGACACTTTTCTTATTTTGCTCCACGATCCAAAGGGCTGATTCAAGAGGGTGCTTCATTGCGGTTGAACTCATCCAAACATGAGCATTAGAGGGGCACCACCCTCCCACAGGGTATGGGAAGAGGAACAAGCCCAGAGAGTCATGACTAATGTAAGGTCATCCAGGGGTCCACAGGCTACCAGTGTCTGGCCTTTGCTTCACCAGTAGCTGCATTTCCTCTTTAAAAGGCATGACAAAGCAATACATAACCAAAGACCTTCATTGCTCCAGCCAACCCATCTAAGGGAGGAACATAGAGACTGCTTTTAGCAGCTCTAACTCCCTTTAGAAATTCTGACATTTGGGGGGCAATGTTATATTACTCAATTTTCTTTTCTGCAAAGATCATCTTTTCCTTTATCCCCCTCCAAGTTTTAAATAACAGAGTATTTTCTATAAAATAGCATGCACATGCATGCACACACATGTGATATTTGGGCTTTACCTGAACTTTACGAATCAAGCAAAATTTAAGGCCCTAATATCTACAGTGAATTAAGAGTATTATTAGAGTCATTCCAACAAATCAAACTTTATTTAGCACATGCAGGGAAAGCATTACTATAAGGTTGTAACTTTATGGTTTTATAACATGTTTGTCTCATTACTTCTAGCTTTTGCCCCCAAATATGATTTTGAAATCAATATTCAAGTTCCTTTAAAAAGAAATTCAGCTTAAATTTCTTTTAAGCTGGGAGCTACATAGACACTACACGTACACACAGAAGCTTGCTCCTGTAGCTGTGGTTCCATCCTCACACATTTTTGAAACCATTTAAACCATTTATTTCAACTCCATTTAAACAGAAAAACAAATGGGAATGTGTAGATTTTCCAGTCTAACCAAATGTCTCACTTCTAACTAAGTAGAACAAAAGGATAAGATACTTAAACCCACAGGCTCCAATCTTCATTTCAGGCACCAGTTTACATATGAATTTTTGTCATACTTCACTAGAACCCTTATTGATAAGAATAACAGGCTAAAACTCCTCTACCTGTCCACACTACAAACTTTGTTTCACTTAACAGATATTTGTGGAGCACCTAGAAGTTGCACAGCACAAGGCTAGAAGCTGAAGGAAAAGTAAAACTATGAGAGGCGATCATCAGTTTCCAGGAAACTAACATCCCATGGAAAGAAAAATCACAAAACCATGGTCAGTTCCCAAGTGTGCTCCTGTGAGCACATGCTCCTTGATTTAGTAGTTTTTATATGAAAAACCAGCTCCACAGCCAGACAGATTGAGAGCGACTAGGTTAAACAAAGTTAAACACTTTTCTTCCTTGCAGAATCTCTCAGAAACTTGACTGGGCAAATGTGAACTGGGAAGCTCTAAGACAGGGATGCCAGATGTTGTGCTTCCTGTGCTATCTGATTGTGAAACCTTCTTATGTGCATCCTCTTCCAGCAATCACACTTGAGGGGAAATTGCGTTAAGTGATTAATAGCTTATTTTCTGTTTTATTCATTTGGGAAGGTTAGAAGATAGAGACCAGGTGAAATGTTAAAGAAGGACTTCCAGGGGACATTGAATTCAATATGGGTGCTGAGCTAGACTTTGAGAGAAGAATGGAATTTGGATAGACACAGAAATATACAAGAAAAGACAGATTTCCTATGAGAGAAGACATGAATGCTCAAAAGTTTGGAGCCAAGAATGAGCATGGCACATTTAGAAGTCAGTGAAGACAACAGTCTTACTACAGAGAAGGGCTCGTGCTGAGAAATGACAGCATAAAAATAAAAAGGCTGAAAGTACTAATCTAGATAGTTTTTCTAATTTTCTTAACAACCCTGGAAGATAAGCATAGCTGTGCCATTTTACAGCTAAGAAAACTGGAACCCAGAGAGAGTAAGAAACTTACCCAAGGTCTCATAATCGATAAATAGCCAAGCTGGGATTAGGACACAAATTTGTCTAATTATAGAAATAGTGGGAATCAATTAAGTAAAACTTTAAAAATCGAAGTGGAGAGGAGGGTATTTTTACACTGGAGACAGTAGAGGTTACCCAAGATTACTCAGAAGGAGATTAAAGTGAAGTCCTGGTGTTTTAGGAAGATAAGCTCAACAATGGTTCTCAGGGTAGATTAAAGGATGAAGGAAACAGAATCCAGGATGCCATTTGAGGTTGTTTCAGAGATTCCACATAAAGGGAGGAGAAAGTGGGTAGGCATGGAGGCAAGGGAAGAGAAGTGGGAGGACCCAATCTCATGGGAGTGGCGCCTGGCCATTCAAAGGAGAGTGAGGCTAGGCCCCCTGGTGACTGATTGAATGTAGGTGCTAAAGGAGCAGGAAGAATCCAAAACATTTTTTCCACCTCTTTCTTGACTCCCTTCACCCAAGTGAAGATGTGAACAATGAGCTATTGGCACAGCCACTGAACAGAGAAGGAAAGAGCCAGCTAATCCTGGCATCTGGCAGGGTTCCATGATGCAGTGGGGCTGTGTTATCATGAAGGATATACATACACAGGTACACGTGTTTCCTCCAGCAGCGACTAGTAAAAACCAGGCTGCTATCCTTCAGAAGTTCAAAGTTTTCTGTAAAAGGGTATCCTTACTCTCAAACTCAGTTGAGAACCACTTGTTTAAAAATCAAGGAGTGAGTGTGGAGGGTTTTAGTCCTAAAGTGAATGACCTTGGGCATGTTCCTTCAACTTTGTAAGCTCTAGTCTGTCATCTTAAAATGGAAAAGGTTACTTAAGAAATTCATCCGAGGCAGTAAATTCTATAATTCTCATAATCTTCCCCAAATGACAGATGTTTGGCTAGAGTCAAATGTTTTGGAATAAGCTGTTTTTCTGGCCCTTCCCACCTTTCCTCTCGAGCAGCCTTCTGCATATGTGAAAACCCTCATAGTCCTGAGATACAAATCCAGTCTTTATTCCAGGTTCCAGGCCTCTAAGCCAGGCCACCTGGAGTGATGGTGACAATTAGGTTGTGACCAACAGCTACATTTCCTTCTAACACAAGGGGAGCTTTGCAAAGTTCTCCAGACATTGACTAGCTGAACAGACCTTTCCAGAGACGTCACAGCATTTTGCTTTTATATGGATATGTGAGTGAACTGCAACCAAACACACAGTCAATGCCTAAGTCTCAATTATAATACCTCCATCCCTTTTGTTTATTAGTAAAAAATCTGTCCGTGGATGTGTAATGATTGCACTAAAGGGATATGAATTTCCAACAGAATGGTCAAACAAGCACAAGAATTTGCTTTACTGATTCACCCTTTTCCTCCCTATAGGACTATGAGACCATGCTTTTTGGTTGGCTAACAATGGACCACTTTGAGAGCCCCAATGTGGAGTTCATCTCTGCATCCAAAACCCTGCATTTCCAGACTTCTTCACCAAGGAATGCCTTCACAAGCCCTTCAAATATAAGACAAAACTATCTGAGATCAAGAAAGCTATAAAATGATCACAATAGGTCAGAGACCTTGGCTGGGAATCCACAGGATATGCATAGAGGGAGTATTGTCTGAATTATCAGGCTGGACATATTACTCTTGCTGTTTCCTCACATGAGCCCAGCAAGGTGCTGCTTTATGTCAACTGCGTGAGTCAACTCCCACAGGAATCTGCTCCAATGGGAAACAGTGCACAGGCCACAGTGAGCAGCCCTTCACATTGTTCTCTCCATGGATGTGAGAATGGGACTGTGGCCAGGAAGGGGTTGGGTGTGATGAAAGAGAGCCAACTGATTCAGAAACATCAATAAGACAGAGGTCCATCCATCAAAATAGAATTCATCACTAGCACTCAGTGATGGCCTGTGCTTTCTTTTGGAGTCAGGTAAGGATGGAGCTGGAAGGAGCCCGACATCTGAAATTGGTTTCACCCAGAAACAGATCCCAAGATAATGATTTAAATGCAAGTAGTTAAGTGAAAGGGAATTCTCAGAAGCACCAGAAGGACAATGGGAAAGTAAACAAGGGAGAAAAAAAGCAACAGTACTTAGTCCAATTGCTGTGGGTACTGAGGCTTAGTCCCTCTGAGTACATCTAGATACAGGGTGGATGGCATCTCAGAGTCATCCCACTGAAGGATGAGGAAACAGGCTATTTATCCTCCAAATTCCCTTCATCATGAATGAGGGCTACTGCAGATGCATTAACTCACTGGCAATTGCTACCTGTCCACATGCAGGCCAAGAGAATGACCTCAAGCAGAGCCACAGCACTTGCATAGTGACACTACCATCCACATGCACAGAGGAGGCAAGTGCCATGGAGGCATGGACTGGGCTAAAGTCACCTGAGGAAGTTGTGAGCAGAATTAAAAACCTATAAGGGAAGGTTGAATAGGTGGAACACAGAGGATTTTAAGACAGTGAACATACTCTGTATGATTCTACAATGTTGGATACATGTCACTATACATTTGCCCAAACCCACAGAACGTACAACATGAAGGGTGAATTCTAATGTAAACTATGAACTTTGGGTGATTATGATGTGTCAATGCAGGTTCATCAATTGAAACCAAAGTACCACGCTAGAGAGGGATGTTGATAATGGGCTAAGTTATGCATGTATGGGGCAGGCGGTATATAGGATATATCTGTACCTTCCTCTCAGTTTTACTGTGAACCTAAAACTACTCTTAAAAAAGTGTAAAAAAAAACAACTAATAAATTTACAACTCCTTCAAATGTCATCCAGCTTCAGTTGATATCATCTAATGAAGTGGCAACCTTTTTAAAATGTTATGAAACCAGCTTCAGTGGGTGTGGTTATTATAGTCCATCCTCCCACCACCACATAGGGCTACTGCATAGCCATTTACAGCATCTCCCTGCTTCCAGGCCTGCCTGCCTTCCACCTCTCCTGCCCACATACACCTGCTGGGCCAGTCATGTGACCATTATGTTAATAAAGATCAAATTCAGTTCAATGCTAATTTAAATATAATACAACCATTGTATTTTATGTCTTTTTGTAAAAATGAACCTAAATCAGAAAGTATCCTTTATCACACCCTGTATCCCAATTTTGATGTAATAAACTGTGGTCAAAATATAAAACAGTTTCCAATATATATTAACTTAAAAAAACAAAACAAAATACAAACAAACAACACCAATAAACACAAGGTACAGAACAGTATGTAATGTATGCTACTATTTGTGTAAAAAGAAGGTGACTAGCCCTAGCCAGTTTGGCTCAGTGATAGAGCATCAGCCTACAGACTGAAGGATCCTGCGTTCGATTCCAGTCAAGGGCACATCCCCAGTTGCATGCTCGATCCCCAGTGTGGGGCATGCAGGAGGCAGCCAATCAATAATTTTCTATCATCATTAATGTTTCTATCTCTCTTTCCCTCTCCCTTTCTCTCTGAAATCAATAAAAATATATTTTTTAAAAAATAGGAGACTAGAGATGGATGGTTGGAGAGAGAGAGAGAAAGAGAGAGAGAGAGAGAAATATACAGGGACATACAATATCCATATCTAGACAGAATATCTCTGGAAGGATGCACAAGAGAACTAGAAATAATCTTTGCCTCTGGAGAAGAAAATAGGAAAATAAAGTGGGAGGGAGATTTTTCACTATTTACCATTGTACATTATTTGAATTTTATTGAGTGTATGCATTATTGTTTTCTTCAAATTGTTTGAGACAGACAGTTACAATAAAAGGCAAAAGAATAATAATAAACATGTTTAGTTTTTAGCCTGTACCTTCTGCTCCAGCCAGATCTTCTCTTACCTGCCTTCAAAGGAACAACGTTTATTCCCAAAATTTTCAGGCTGCTCCTCTGACAAATGCTTTCTTCATTGGAGTTGCGTCTTCAAATCCTGTCCAACTCAGGTCTCAGTTGCTCCAACATACCCTCCCCTCCCCCATTGCTGGGACAATTTGACCTCCCACCATCAGCACCAAATCCTACAACCTTTCTTTACTTCACAGCAGGAACACTGGATCTGGACAATAGGATTAAGGTGACTATTTGTGCTCCCTATGTCACATGTCCTCCCTCCCCCCTGGAGGTGCTGATTAGAACCTGAGACTCTCTCTAAGGAGTCCTGGGGGTGTGCCTGGGAGCTGGAGCACAGTAGTTGCCTCACCAAGGGCAGCAGGGACCAATCCCAGCAACTTTCCACTAACCCAGGGAATCACAGAACAGCAAGGACTTTCCTGATATCTTCAAGTTGTCAGAAGCTAGCTTAAGAGAGCATATACGGCAAAAAGAGGGTTGGCACAGGAAAGGGAATAATTAAATTATAGGAAGACATCTTGTCTTTACAGGAAAAAATCCAGCGACTCAGAGAAGTGGCTCCAAAGCCCCAGGACATTAGATTTAAGAAAGGGAAAGGGTTTGGGGAGTGTTTTCCAGTAACTGGAAGGCCTTCCATCATCTGTACGCAGTAAAAGATGTGGGCATGCCCATTTGGAAGGTGAAACTGGGACAGTGAGGTAAATGGCTCTGAAAGAAAAGGAGGAAGGCAACTGAGGGCTGAAGTGGGATTGAGGGGCAGCTATGAGACTCCAGTTAGGAAAAAATGCCATCAATGCAAAAAGGCGAGAAGACAGACCCTCTATCATGACATGGCAGGAAAAAGAAGACTTTGCAAGATAGGTAAGAAGGATAAGAATTTGTAAGGAATTTGCTTAGCAATATGTAAGCTGGCACACTCTTCAGGGCAATCTACCTTACTCACCAACAGCTCCTGTTATAGAGTGACTGTCTATATCCCCCATAAAATTTGTATGTTAAATCTTAACACCCAATGTGATAGTATTTGGAAGCGGGGCCTTTCAAATATCAGGAATCCTTATTTTAAAAAATCCCAGAGAGATCCCTCATTCTTTCTACTGTGTGAAGACACAGCAAGAAGATGGCCATCTACAAAGCAGGAACCAGGTCTTCAATGGACATCGAATCTTGGAATTGCCACCTCCAAAACCATGAGAAATAATTTATATTGTTCATAACCCTCCCTCCCCACTCCCAGTATACTACATTCTGTTTTAACTGCCTGAGTGGACTAAGACACTTCCCAACACCTGCCCTGGCTGGCCCTCACTGTCTAGTCTTTCTCTTTACCTTTACCGTATTTCAGGAACTGGGGATCTTTCTCTATTAAAATTCTGTCTCAATGCAATATACAGAGGATGTATTATAGAATTGTACACTTGAAACAAATACTTTTATTAACCAACTAGAGGCCAGGTTCATGAAATTCATGCACTGGGGGAGGGGGGTGTCCCTCAGCCCAGCCTGCGCCCTCTCGCAGTCTGGGAGCCCCACGATCGATCCCCCGGCAGAGGGAGGCCCAGGCTACCCGGCCAGCGGTGCTGCGGCGGGTAGGCAGGGCCTCCCTCTGCGGGGTGATCGTGGGGCAACGGCGGGGGCCCCCTGACCAATCGCATTGCACCCACCTTGACTGGCCTGGCGCCAGCATGTGTCATAGTGTGGTCATCCGGACAGTCATTCTGCTGTTCAGCCATTTGGTCTATTTGCATATTATGCTTTTATTATTATAGATGTCACCCTAAAACATTTAATAAAGTTAAAGAAAAAATTCAGGCTCTTCGGATCCCAAATCCTTTGCCCTTTTTTTCACTGTCACTGAACATACTTGCTTCTTTATACATAAGCAAATCTCTAGGTCAAAGAACCCCCTGTAATTATTTTCCCTCTTCAAATGCTGTGTCTCCCCCCAGCTACGCTTACAGCTAAAACTTCAACAGACTTGAGAGAGCTTCTAAGTCACAATGTATTTCCATCAAGCTTCATCCTATCTAAACATGTCTATTTTTTTATCTCTTTGTTTTTAAAGTTTCATTTTATTCAAATGAAGTAGTTGGTGGCGCTGAAGCTGTTTCATGCTCAATATACACTTGATTTCTATCCAAGTCTTTACTTCTCTGGCCTTGGTACTGGCTTCATGCTCCCCTTAAAAAGAAAGCTATCCAACTGGTTTTAGAAGAACAATACATTTTGGTAACGTACCAGGATGATTCCATGTTAAAGTTATTGCAGCTTTTCAGATATCCAACTCCATGCATATGATAAATTAGAGCTGAAAATTAAGTAGACATGTTCCTGGCATGCCAAAGGCACGCAGTGCACTGTCACTACTGTGGGAGTAAGATGCCCATTATCACTTTATTGGATACATATTGGCAACTAATTGGGTAATGTAAAAATTCCTCTAGACTTTTCAGTCATTCCCTATATTTTAGAGCAGTGGTTCTCAACCTTCCTAATGCCGCGACCCTTTAATACAGTTCCTCATGTTGTGGTGACCCCAATTTCATTGTTACAAATTGAACGTAATTAAAGCATAGTGATTAATCACAAAAACAATATGTAATTATATATGTGTTTTCCGATGGTCTTAGGTGACCCCTGTGAAAGGGTTGTTCGACCCCCAAAGCTGTCGCGACCCACAGGTTGAGACCCGCTGATTTAGAGAAATCTCTACTGTTTACAAAAACTGAAGCTTGAAGCATATTGGGTTAAAATAAGTGACTTTTGGAATCTAAATAAGAAACTAATCTAGGGCCACAGAAAAAATATAAAATCGCCTCTTAGTAATTTCCTTCTTCAGTCTTCAGAAACATCCTGTATAATGTCTGCTTCCTTTGTGCTGTTAATTGAATGACTGGAGTTCTGGGGCATTTTCTCAAGTAATAAAAATAAGAGAACTGTTGCTGGGGAAGTGGGGAAGGGAGGGAGTATACTGTACATGAAGCACAGAATTTTGCCCGGAGTAAACCATTAGTATTTACTAAATCTAGCATAATGGCAAGAAGGTCCAAAAGAACAATATGAGAACTGGAGTTAAAAAACATAAGAAAGAATCACTGCTGAGTAAGAACCTAACTGAGCGTAAGAGGATTTTTCCTTTCCTGCTCTCCTGGCTTTGAAAGTCTTTAAGCAGAAACAGGGTTCTAATCCTACAATGACGATGCCTGAACCACCTGCCCTGAGCCCCGTCTGCTGTCTCCTCTGGCCAGCAATGGGAGCTGGATGCAAGGCAGAGATAAACAGAATGACCAGTAAGATGCAATAATGTAGTTAATGGTAGGAGACACAGCCAAAATATTGTGGGGAAAAACATAGGTGAAGACAAAGGCCTTTTGTTTCTATTTAAAACATAGCCTAGAATCCATGGTCTAGTTCTTACATAAGAAAGAAAAGATGAAATAAACAGAAATTCTGCATTTTCCATAGTCCTTGATCCCAGACCAATCCTAAAGTGAGATTTAAAGAAGAATAAGCAAGGTCCCCAAATAAGGGCTGGGTGAGACCTAGATATCCCTAAAGTATTGAGTCCTTCTTGTTCATAATAATAATAATACAAGCAACAAGAACAAAAATGTGACAATAATAACACATCCATTGAGCTTATACTATGTGCCAGGCACTATAACAATTGATTTACATGTAAATGCTTATTGAATCCTCCCAATTGCTAAGTGTAATAGATATCAGGACCTCAATTTACAGACAAAAGAATTAAGATTCAAGAAGGTTCATTATCTTGCCCAAGACTAAATTTGTACAGGTGCTAAGTGGTAAAGGCAGAATTCAAACACAAGCTTTGGGATTTTAGAATATACTTTACTAGTAATGGGAAAGCTCCCTTCCCACTGTCCCAGATGGGGTCACTTGGAGTTCCCTTTAACCGCAAAATGTATGAATGGAAGCTCCTCTCAGGGGTGGCCAAAGGTCCTCTTAGGTTTTCTAGGATTCTGAGCATTGCGGGGAGGTGTCTTCTGCAGGCCCCTGATGACATGGTCTGAGGCATGTCGGGTAGTGAAACCACTCAGCCATTGGCTGGGTGGTCAACATGAGAGAGTCCTGGTGCAGGCAGCAAAGTTCTGCATATGAAGATCAGAAGATCAGCATGGAGGTCTCAGGTTTCACACATCTCTCAGGTGCTCAAACAGTGCCTCTCACAGCAGGGTCTCCCCAGTTCCAGGGGCACTAGCCTGGAGGCAAACCTACTTTTGGACAACTCTCTAGACTCAGGCCTCAAGCTTTATTTAGGCAACAGACACCTGATCCAGTGCCTTCCCTGCTGGTCCTGGGCCTTCCTCCCGTATGCTCTTTATCCCTTAAGACTAAACCCCTGATAGGATGTTCCATTAGGAAGAGTTTAGGATCCCACTACCCAGGAGCAAAACCATTAGCATCCTGCATGTATGCCACCTAGACTACAGGGAGAGCTTAGTGTTTAGAAACACAGCAACCTATTTCCTCTCCCTGAGTGAGAAGGGAAATGCTTGCATTCCTGAAGAGTGGGGGTGGTGCTAGGAGGGAAGAAGAGAACGAAATAAGAATCATTGCCTATACTACCTCTCAGATATCCTGACATTAAACTGATGTAAGCAAAATGAGAGCAAAATCCCATCCACCTGAAGTCTGCAAGCAACTCTGTGTTCTCACAGCCCACCTGGCTGCCTTCATCACAGCACATATCACACTGCATTATGTGGGCCAGTCTTCCCATTAGACTGCACAGGGACTGGAGCAAAGTGGCACTCAGTGAATGGTGTGGAGCGAATGAATGAATGTGCACATGAGCAAGATTTCACAGCAAGAGTGCAAAAACTCACTTAAACTTCTGATCTGTTGCATAAAGTTGTTTCTTTCATTGCTATGCTGCATTTTAGTTGGAATCCATGCCTTCCAATGAACATTTAATCATCCATCCATCCATCCATTTATTCATCCATATTGAATGAAGTGCCTACCATATGCAAGACACTAAGAAACCAAGGGCAAACAAAAACACAACAGGTCAATCCTACATAATAAAAGGCTAATATGCAAATCAACCGAACAGCAGAACGACCAGGTCGCTGTGATATGCACTGACCACCAGGGGGCAGACGCTCAACACAGGAGCTGCCCCCTGGTGGTCAGTGCGCTCCCACAGGGGGAGTGCTGCTCAGCCAGAAGCCAGGCTCACAGGCTGGCAAGCACAACGGCAGTGGCGGGAGCCTCTCCCGCCTCCGCAGCAGTGCTAAAGATGTCCGACTGCCACCTCATGAGGAGCGGGCCTAAGCCGGCAGTTGGACATCCCCCAAGGGCTCCCAGACTGCGAGAGGATGCAGGCCAGGCTGAGGGACCCCTTCCCCCGAGTGCACAAATTTCGTGCACTGGGCCTCTAGTGATACAATAACAAGCTTTCCTCCAATATTCTTCCCATGATTGAAGAGAAAAGGAGAATAAAATACTAAGAGTATTAATGAATAGTAGCTGCCAGAGGGAGGACTAGAAATGTGCTCAAGGGAGAAAGAAATGTCTTTCAAAGGAGATTAGCAAAGGAAGGGCACTGGCAACGCACAAGAAAAACCCGATGAAAGACATTTTAGAAGCAGAGTTAGAAAGCAGTCCCTTAGCAGTGAGAAAAACCAAGTCTTCCAGCTCACGCCTATATTGCTGAGGGCAAAGAAGAAGGGTGCCTGGCTTGTCTGCATGCGCTCCGAGCAAATCCAGCTGTGCTCTGGACAGCAGAGTGCCTGCCTCAGAAGCAGAGCTGAGCTTTGCAGACGGATTAATAAAACATGTGCAGTTAGAGAGTAAACACAAAGCTAAAAAATGTCTTATGTGTATCTTGTGGCCAGCAAAATACTGCAGCTCATTTAGTATAAAGCTATCTTCCGTACTTGCTGACTCATCTTCCAAACCTCCACAAATGCCACCCATTGGGTAATGCTCTCCTAACAGGCTCTCTTCCCACCGTTCTTATGGAGGAGCCTGATCTGAATTCTCTGACACAATGAATTTTTTAAAAGTCAGGTTTATGGAGGTATAATTTACATACAATAATCCACCCCTTTTAGGTATACAATTCCATACATTTTTACAAACAATGTTTGAAGATATTCAAAGAGCGTCTTCATAAAAGACAGATATCTGAGTAATCATTGTTCTTATAACATTCCACTTTTTCTTTTAATGAGCTCTGGTTGATCCAGGCACCTTCCATGTTTCAAGCAAAATTGTCCCCTCAAATTCTCTTAGCCTAACACTTAATTTAAAAGGAATGAATGCCAACTGGATAGGCCTAATTGTCACATAATTGTTTGTACCAAAATTTTCATAGCAGGCTCCTGAGTTGGTAGAAAGAATAACAACCATGGATGTTCTGGTATATAGGTGTGAAGCTGGCATTGTGTGGAGTTTAATTATTAAGTCTTAAATAAGTTGCCTGTTCATGAAAGAGGTCCCTCTAAACTCCTCCCAGAAAAAAAAAGAAAAGAAACAAATACAGGAGCTACCTTGACTCTTCAATGGTTAATTAATGATTGATTTTATGAATCAATGAAGACTCAACTGAAAGATTACTTATATTAAGACCTCATACATATTTGTAATGAGAAGATGGATGAATTAAATTTTTGCCCTTGTTGCTTACTTATCAGTTATGTAATTTGGTGGGTCACAAACTCTCCCAATAGAAAAATGGGCAAAAGTTCTGAACAGACATTTCACTAAGTAGGAAGCACAAATGACTGTCAATATGTGAGACACTTGACCTCATTCTTAATCAGGGAAATGCACATTTAAACTACAAGAGAGCAACCAAAGGACTTGTATGCATGCATATATGCATAACCCATGGACACAGACAGTGGCGGGGGGGGAGGTGAGGGCATGTACTGGGGGGTGGGAATGGTGGGGGAGGAGCCAAGGGGGGTAAAGGAGACATATGTAATACTTTAAACAATAAAGAATTTAAAAAAATAAGATACCTTCTTATACCCATCATTGGCAAAATTTATCAAGGCTTGTACTACCACAAGAATTAGTACACAGTGTTAAAAACAAAACAAAACAATGGAAATTGATAAAACCACCTTGAAAAACATTTTGGCATCATCTAGAAAAGTTGAGAATGTATGTGCCCTTCAGTCAGGCAACTTCATTCTTTTTTTCTTTAATATATTTTATTGATTTTTTACAGAGAAGAAGAGAGAGGGAATAGAGAGTTAGAAACATCAATGAGAGAGAAACATCGATCAGCTGCCTTCTGCACACCCCCTCCTGGGGATGTGCTCACAACCAATGTACATGCCCTTGACCAGAATCGAACCCGGGACCTTTAGTCCCCAGGCCGACGCTCTATCCACTGAGCCAAACCGGTCAGGGCCAGGCAACTTCATTCTTAAATATGTTTCCTAAAGCTATTCCTGTACATGTTCCAGGACACATTTATAATACTCATAACAGCATAATAAATAAAAATAGCAAAAATGCTGGATACAACCTAAATGTTAATTGACAAGAAAATGAACAAGCTGTGATATATTCATGCAATGGAATACAATACAGTAATGAAAATGAATGAATTACAGGCCCACATATCAATGTGGATTCATCTCAATGGGAGATGTGTCAAAGAATTTGTGGCCATATTTTTTAAAACAACATACTCATCAACTTGCCCCTTTGAATAGAGGACCTGATGCCTGGAGCTGCAGCAACTTTTTGAAATCATGAGGGAAAAGCCAGGAAAATTACAGAAACATAAACCATGGCAATATTAAGCTAACAAACCAATCATAAAGCTGTTACCTCCAGACTTTTGATGATGTGAGAAAATTAACTCCTATCTATTTAAGCCACTTTTAGATTATTATTTTACTTGCAGGCAAAGGCATTTCTAACTAATATATTACCTCTCCCAGAGACAAACTTAGATCCATCTATTTAGTCCAAATAGATTTGGAGTAAGCATAGATACAGAATTAATAAAGCTATATGGAGGTAACAGTTTTATGTCTATAATAACCACATCTGAGTTTTAATCAACTCTGGCTAAGCCTCAGAGAGTTTCAGAGAAGCATATTTGTAACAATAGTTGACATAAATTTTGTGTATAAACTAACATAGGAAATGCATTATCCTTAAAAATTAGGGGAGCATTTAATGACTGCAAAGCACTTCATGGTATTCAATCCCACAATTAAAACAGATGACTTACACTCTATTCCCATTCGGGGTCAACCCCCAACAGTATAGGAAACGAAAGCATTTGTCTCTTTCAGAAATAATACTCTTATAAAACAAACCCTGGAAGAGGCATAGGGATTCCAGAAGAATGAGGAAAAGTCAAGTACTCCTCCAAATGGAAACTTAAGAAAAAGCCCAAAGGCTATAAGTACCTATCTCCCCCCACAACCCCCCTCCCCCCCCCACACACACACACAGACCCATCTCTGCCCTGTTGTCTAAAGATGGGTCCCTCTGAATAGAGAGTCCCCCCACCACCCCAGTCCACTCTTCTTACTTGCCAATCTCAGTTTGCTGTTGCATCTATTCAACTACTGAGCTGAGAAGCTTGCCTGTTACATGTGCTCACTTTATGCTCAGGAAATGTGAATTAGCTCATTTTTCAGAGAAGAGCTACATCCCAGGGTCAGTCTCTCAGCACTAGCTTCTGAGCCTGCGAGAACTCACTCTAGAAATTGCTTCAGAGTTTCATAAATCTCCATTTGCTTCCAGGACTTGCAGTGGTTTGAGCTTAGTGGTCACAACAATAGAAAATGCACAAAGGGTTTTCAGAGAAGCTTCTGCTTTCCATCATATACTGCGATTCATTATCCCCAGGGGAATGTCAGTGTGTGCTCAGCCCTCACACCACGGGATCCTCCTATGGGAGAGTTTCCCATATTGACTTAGTGAGGGCCAGCTTTCAGGTCATGCCAGATCTGGTGAGGCACAGCCCTGAGCATGTGGACTCTGTTCCGGCAGCCTTCCCTCCCAGCATGCAGCATGACAGGCATTCTGCTCGTGGGAGACCTCTAGCATGGATCTGCAGGGGCAGCCCTCTTTCTCAGAGCTCAGGCAACTCTCTCCGAGCATCCCTTATCAGCCCAAAGGTTATCAGATGGGCTCTTGCATCCTGTGAGCTTTGAAAGACCTTCAGAAGGCCGTGTCTTGGGCTTCTAAACCCCCTCCTTTATCCAACAATGCTTTGTAATACCCTGGGCTCTGTAAATCATAGGGCTGATGTCCTGAGAATTCTAACAAAACAGAATGATCTTAATATAAGTCAGTCTTGTTTTTGCAAGTAATAGGGAAACACAATTGCAGTTTTTCTAAAGCTTCCAATTTTTTTCAAATTTTCCATTTGGATGGTATGCATTAAGCCCATCCTTAGTGATCCCAGTTAGTCATTATCATTACTAACAACAAAATATAGCAGATGTTTATTTGGATAATGATGCTGACTCAGTGGTCTAGGGGGAAAACTCTTACAGAGGAGGGAGCTGCAGTCAACTCTGCATGCAATCAGTTGCTGGCCCTGAATGAGGCAGAGCTGGGGTTCACCAGGAAAATAGCTAGAATTCACTCGCTCCATTTTAAGGTGATGGTGTGTGTGTGTGTGTGTGTGTGTGTGTGTGTGTGTGTGTGTGTATGCGTGCACAGATACACAATTGTAATTTGTCTCCTTAGGAGAAATACTATTTCTTAATTTGTGAGGCATTTGGGCTCAGTGCTTTTCTAGCAATACATAAACCTGTCTCATTTCAAGAAATTCAAAGCAGCCTGCAGACATTCCTTCAGCAGCCCATTCAAGAGACTAGCAAAGTTTGCATGGGGAGGTATTATTCTTTCCGGAGTGACTGGCCTGCCATAATCTCTAAAAGAGCTCTTGAATGCCAACCAGAGCAGTCCCACCACTTCAGAGCTCTCAGATGCTTAAATTAGACTTGAAGGTAAAAGTCAAGGAAGGAGGTTTCTTTGCTTCTAATTCCATCTGGTCTGAATCTGACTCCAAGGAGAAGCAGGCTGGCAGGTGACAGCTTAGGGCATGACTGGTCTCTACAAATGCCACCCAATCCTCTTCTGTATAACTGGAACCTGAATTTGCATAGATTTACATAAATTATGCATCCATCAGAATCCTTTTGGTACCCATTTAGGATTAAAATAAATTTGCTATTTTTAAGACATCAATTCCAGGTGACTTTTTTTTTTCTTTTCATGTGGTTATGCTGCCTCTGCCCTCTCTCAGACTTTATCAGTCATCACTCTAGTAGGGTTCCCAATGGCAACTGCAAAGTCATTCATTTAATAAATGTGTTGAATAAATGAATAAAGCCAAGATCTTGAGTGTCCATCCCAAGTATCAATCAGAGTAGGTGGCACCTCCTGAAATCCCACAGCCTGCCTGATGCCAACAGGATAGTGGAGAGAGGCCTGGCTTGAAGCTACTGGGGCATCCTGTTCCAACATGCAGCACTATGACCACACTCATCCGTCTGGGTGGCTGTGTGTCTGTCTCTTCCTTTAGGACTGAAGTGGAGGAGAATGGGAGTGATAAGTGGGATAAAGGCAAGTTTTGCATTGGCCCACTCACAGACAGACCCCTCCTTCAATTCCTAGAGAGTCTTGCTGACAATATTAAATGTTGAGACTTTACTCTTATGTCTAACAACATTGCTTTCTTCTCAGCTATCCGAAGGCTTCTGAAGAAGAACAGAATAGTATTTCTCAAACCCACACTAAAATGAAACCTTTTGCACAATAAAGGAGCTTTTTCTTCCTCCTGCTCCAGTGTTGGGATCTCTACAGGGGCCTGGGCTTGTAGTTCACACAGCCCTGTGGTTCTCTACCTGAATGTACATCAGCATCCCTTGGAGAAAGTGAGCTCTACTAAGCCTAAGTGTTTGAAAAGCACATCCAGGTGATACTGAAGGCTACTAAAGTTAGAGAATTCCTAACAACTCCGTCTGCTTGACCATAAAGGAAATGTAGTTCAGAGAGATGTGCTCTAGAAGAAAGCCAAGCCCTGGAACCAGAGCTCTCTCTGTTTCAAAAGATTTGCCTAGGGTGGAGATTAGGAGAAATGTGTGTCTATCTTTAAGGCAGTGGCATCTCAGATAAAGAATGGAATCTTTTTGAGGATAAGAGCATTGTCTTACTGAGTTGCTTCCACAGAATCTTCTGTAAGCCTATCAAAGAAATGAATCCATCCGCTAACATAGGGCCCCCCTCAGCAGCCACTCCCCACTGCTCCAACCTGGCTTCTCAGCTAGGTTTCTGGTAAGTTCCAGAGTTGGTGTCTGATAATAACAAATGGGCAATCATTTCAATCTTCCAGGAATCAAAACAGTTCTTCAGACACTTTACCAGAGGTCACAGATCCCCAAGTCCAGAGGTTGATATTCAGCCTGTTAAAAGATAAACTGAGGCATACTAAAAATTTAAAGAGTTTTATTTGAACAAAAATTGATTCTAAGGGACAGCACCAAACCAGAAGTGGTTGGGAGCACTCCATCCACAGGAACCAGGGGAAAGATTCATACAAAATAAAAAAAAAATTTATTTGATTGGCTATAGCTTAAAGCCTATCTGGTTGTTGGTGATTGGTTGTCCTATTTAGATTTCATAACCTTGAGGCACTTACAGGCTTAGGTTTTGGTTTGCTTATGTGGCCCTCATGGTACTAGAGCCACATCAGTCTAATGGCCTCCTTGTTTAATTAAATTAGCAAGTTGAATAGCAGTTTGGCCCTCCTTGAGGCATCTTCTGGGACCCTTGGCTCATATTTTGGTTTAAAAAAGTATTAGAGGCTTAATCTAAGAACCTTGAAAGTTCTCAAAGCTCCTGATGTTACTAGAATGCAAGACCACAATGGTCAAAAGAGTCCTCAAGTTTGCCCTTGACTTTCTGTTCAGTTCTGTACAATTCTGAAGTCTGTGCTAACCGGAAAGTGCATTCCAACTAAAGGTAACCTGGGAGTTTCAACTGTTTCATGCCTGGGCACTCGATGCCCACACCAAGTCACATGATCTGTGGGCTCTGCTCACACTGCATGGCTTCCTTTACATTATGCAAAACCTGGGCTTTGGAGTGCTTCCCAGCCCACACCCCAAAAATACCTATGGAGCACCTATTTTACATAGGATGCTCTGCATGTGTCATCTCATCTCATCCTCACAGAGATGTCATTAGGTAGGTGTCACCATCCTTTACAGACACAGAAACACCCCCCAGGTCACTCAGCTAGAAAGCAGCAGTGTCATGATTTGAACTGTCACATCTGTCCAACTTCAAAGGATCGGCTCTTTCTACTAAGTCTGCAACCTCCCAGAAATAGCAAGTGGAGAGCTTGGAAGCTCTAGAATCTGTTCTACCTGCATTACTGACAGCAGTCTATACTGAGATACAATAATATTCATATTCTTTGACACTTTTAGTAATCTATCAGAGAATTTATTAAAAGGAAGACATTCAGCCCTAGCCGGTTTTGCTCAGCGGATAGAGTGTCAGCCTGTGGACTAAAGGGTCCCAGGTTCAATTCCAGCCAAGGGCACGTGCCTGCATTATAGGCTAGATCCCCCCCAGTGGGGGGCATGCAGGAGGTGGCCAATAGATGGTTCTATCTCATCATTGATATTTCTATCTCTCTATCTCTCTCCTTTCCTCTCTGAAATCAATAAAAATATTTTTTTTTTTAAAAAAAAGGAAGACATTCAAAAGGTGGAAAAACTAGACTGGCACCATGATTATTAAAAAAGAATGACCTCCCTAGCCTGGTGTTTGGAAAGTACAAGCTGAGCCTCACACCCATGGGGATCCCTCAGAAATGAGAGGGGGAGGGGGACACGTTTATTTCTCTGACTCCACAGAGTTTTCCCGGGTTGCCCTTGGGTGGAGGAAGCTCCACCAGGCAGCTTAAAACACACATTTCCAAGAAGAAAGTTCCTTAGTGAAAAGTTACTGTTTTGAATTTCCACAACTATGGCTTTGCTGAACTCCCTGCAGCAAATAGATTTAAAGAATTTGTCTTGCAGGGCCTGGGAGCTGGGAGCAGAGCAGCCTCCTCAAGATGGCTCAGCCTGGTTTGGTTGCTTTGTTTCTAGTCTTTTGTTTGTTGTTTTTCCTGATTCGGAGGCATGCAAAACCACAGGGAGACATTTCGTTGTCTTCCAAAGAAAGATTTGAAACATTTGCACTGTAATCATAAGTCTTCAGTGTCCGAAAGGGAGTCATTTAACTTTTCATGGAGATACTTCTACAATTAATACCAGCCCACACGCCAACAGGAGCCACAAATGTTTTCTCCTGATATTCATCTAAGCTATCCACAATTTTACATACCAGCAGAGAGCTTTGAGTAGGGGAAGATGTGCTGCATGAGTGTGCTGAATGAATTAGTGGATGCAAGTAAGGTGGTCTGGCCATTCTCAAGTTGAGAGTTCAGAGACATTATTAGGAAGACACTGGCCTATCAAAGCCCTTGGCGCTGCTGTGCTGAGCGTTTTATATGCATGAGCTCGGCTAATTTTCACCACAATCCTATAAGGTCATGGAATTTTTATTACACATGAGGAAGCTGATCCTGAATGGGCTTAAGCAATTTGCCCCTGTTCCCACAGCTAGCATGAAGCAGTTCAACCCAGCAGTCACGCCTATGCTGCCCACCACTTGCCTCCACCCAAGGTAGTGAGTAACTGAACCCACAGAAATGGGATTTCACTTTTGGCTCACTGTCTGATTAACTGCATCGCCCACCCAGCCAGATTTATCAGAGAAAAGTGTGATTACTACAGAGCCATCTGGAATCCTGGCTGACTCCGGGGTCATTTCTGAGCAACAGAGGCTCTAAGGGGATGGTGTCATGTGGAACTACAGGCTTTTTGATTTACCCAAACTCTCCTGAAAGACAGATATGCACTCATCAGCTCCAAGCCTCTCAATTCTGTTTTCTCTGATATTTTTACATCTGCCATTCCCCTGCCTTGGGTGAAGTTTATATTCACTGAAGAATTAGTGTTCTGTTCTTTTTTCCTCACGGCAATTTCTAGATAAGTCTCTTCCACAGCCTGTTTACAGGGATCAACAATAAACAGACACCCCTTTGAGTTGGGGGTTTATGCTCATCCATGGAGTACAGAAGTCCCAAAAGAATATTATGAACCATTCCTTAAAATAAAAAATCATGACCAAAGTATTACAATCCACAGCAGTCACTAACCCCTGCACTTTTCACCATATCTTATACTCTGTTCATCTCCAAAGAGAAACGATTCACTTGTCATTTAATTATAAACAAGAGATTAAAAAATTATAATTGAGGGATAGGAACTGGTTCTTGGTGAAATTCCTTGTGGAAACCCAATCTCAAATCTCTTGGAATCCATTCTTTGCTGTACTGTTTCTGGTTTTTTTGTTTGTTTGTTTGTTTTGTTTGTTTGGTTTTTTTTTGCTAAAGTCATCATTTTTCCTAGACTAGAATGGTTCTCAGTTAGTTATGTTAGTAGAAATAACTGCAGTAAAACACAAAGTTATATTGCATGTCAATATTAGCATTATGGGGGGTAGGAACTAGAAGGGGTAATTGGGGAGAAAAGAGGGACATACTTTCAGCAATAAAGATTTAAAAAATAACTTATAGAGCATGAACAACAACAACAAAAAGCCTAAAAGGCTAGAGATCATTTAGAATCTTTTTCTTAATTTTCAATTTGTCATCTGAAAATGAGAGAAGAATTGATATCTAAGGTTCCTTCTAATTCTGATAAAACAAGTCTATAAATATAGAGAGTACTTCTCTAAAAGTCCTCAGTGGATTCACTTGAAATTTATTTTTTAATGATTTAGAATGAATATTTTCATGATATGAATAGAATTATAATAGAATTAGTATTTTTGCTAAAAATTTAAGACAGGTTTGTTTAAATAAATGTTTAATGTTACTCCTTTTTCCCCCTTCCTTTCTTTTTCTATAAATATACCTAATTGCCTAAAAAGTCAAATGCTCAAATGAAAATTGTTTTATCAATACAAGTTTTGCCATTGAACTTACTTTCTTTATGTGCACTATGACTTTAGAAAAGCAACTGAGGAGAAATCAGCTTTCAAACATACATGTACATTCTCATCTCTTCCTGCTGAAACCAAGACATCTCATCTCTGATTGGTGGAGCCTGTGACTCGGGTCTTGATTGAGCAGAAAATTAGTTCAGAAAGGGAGCTCTCCTCCTTCATGTTCACTGTGGTTTGGCTTAACTCCAAACCATGCAGGGGAAGTGTAAGTCACACCATACCACTGAGTTTGTTTTTACAAGAAAATCTCCAGCCTGCTTTCTGTGGCACCTAGCATGCATCTCCAAAGGCTTTACTACATCCCTTAGAACCCTTCTTCATAATTTTTATATCACCCAGTACACACATCAAAATCCCACAGCTTATAAAGTAATAACGCTCTTACTTCCAGCACAGCAGGGACAAGGAGGGGAATAGAGCTGGTTGAAACTAGAAGTTCCTACAGGTTAGCTTACTTCATCAACAGGAGGTGGGTTTTCCCTCAATACTTGCTTTCTTTTCATGAAGACTGTGTGAACTTGTGCATTGGGTCAGTATATTCACTGACACAAGGACAAGGCTGCAAGTCCAAGTTAAGCTGAGCAAGTTGACACTACAATGGCTAGTGACAAAGACTCTCCTTGTCCAAACTTTAGAAAGGCTCTTCTGAGCCCTCTTTTCAACTAGAGTTTAGCAACCCTAAGTTGCTTTACCCAAAGCAGTTCAACCCAGCAGTCACGCCTATGCTGCCCACCACTTGCCTCCACCCAAGGTAGTGAGTAACTGAACCCACAGAAATGGGATTTCACTTTTGGCTCACTGTCTGATTAACTGCATCGCCCACCCAGCCAGATTTATCAGAGAAAAGTGTGATTACTACAGAGCCATCTGGAATCCTGGCTGACTCCTATTCAACTTAGGTTTAGCAAGAATCCCGCTAAGTGAAAATGTATCTAATCAAATCCTTCATCCCCCACCCTTGACATATGATCATCCTGGCCAGCTTTCAGCAAGAATCCCCCTACCCTTGATGTCTCCTCTTAGCAATGTTCCATCCACTGACACCCTCCCCCCATTCTGCTCATTGGCTACAAATCCCCAACTGTCTGCTATATTCAGAGCTGAGCCCAATCTCTCTCTTCTATTGCAATAGTCTTGACATCTATGGCAACTATCCTAAATAAAGTCTTCCTTCCCATTTTAACAAATGTCAGAATAATTTTTTCCTTAAGAATAGTCCGACTGTGTTATCTGTGTGTTGTAAAACAATGCATTTACAACCTTCTCCTAGTTTTATAGTTCAGTTTCAGCCACAGGTGTTAAAATATGATCTGCTACCTGGGGCCCAAAGACCCCAAAGCTCTAATTGCTTTTGCACTTAATACTTTCTTTCCCTCTCCTCCCCAGACCACCCTCTACTTTCTGGAAATAGAAAAGTTGTTCCTTACCTAAAACTGCTGTGAGCCTGAAACAAGTCCAGAGGAGGATGCAGAATGCATGGGGAAAGAGACAGCACTCTACTTTGAACCCAAAAAAGCAAGTCCGGGGCAGGGGGTGTTTTCCAAGAGGGGACCCTTCTGCACCAGGTGGAAGGGAATGTTGGTGAATGGGTGGGTGCCAGGGAGAATCACCGGACACCAGGATGGGAAAGAGAAGGGGGCTAACAACATCCTTGTTTAGACATTAGAAATAGAGAATAGGACAAAAGCCAGAGGGGAATAAAGAGGGGGGAAATAGTTAAGGGAAAGATAGAAGAGTGAAAAGGGGAAGTGGGAGCTTTGACCTCAGAGTAATTTCTGGCAGAACTCTAGCAAATGCCTGCACAAACCATGCTATCATTCCTGTTCTTTCCTGAAGCCAGAGGTTGCTCTCCAAGCAACCTGAAGGTAGTGATTGGCCTATTTGTCATATACACATCAGCCTGAGTTAGTTATTCCAGCTTACTTTGATGGGCTGTTCCTCAGGCATTTCAGTATCAACAGGAGGGGTATGGGGTGATTTGTTGCAGAATATCATTCCACTGTCACCAAATGAAATGAGATCATTCACAAATTTTCTCTTTTCTCTGCCTTGTAAGTGCATGTCGCTGTTATATCATGCCTTTGACAGCTGATATGATCCACAAAACAAAGGCAGCTTTCCTCTGTTCAGTCTACACCTTAAACAGAAAGCTCCATCAGTGATAGTTTCCCAGAGCTCTACAAATCCTGCTGACATCATTGCATCCACTTCCTTGGCTTATAATATCATTGAAAGTTGCCTTCGGCTTTCCTAATGCAGTGAACATGTGATTCATGGTGAAAATGAGGGTAAGCCCTGTGTACTCTGTTGAGGACATGTGTTGGGGGATGTGAGACTATTAGCAGATCAATGCTATTTTGTCAGTGCTTTCTTTCTCTACTGTTTTTTTCAAAAGATCTAGTCATCAGAGCATTGCAGACTCTGGCATTGCCACTGCCATGTGGGGAAGCCCACTGGGCTGGGTGTTCTCATTTGTGTATCTGCAGATTTGTGCTCCATCTGACCTATTCTGTTCCCTGGGAGGCGTACTCTGTGGATCACATATTTCCAGTTCACTTGCCTCTGGATTCCATTAGGTTTGGCCAATGAGAGAGGCATTGGCAGGAGATCAGAGGGTGAGAGGAGTGAGCACTTCTGGAAGTGAATTTCCTCCCACTCCCGCCTCCTTCCTCTCTCCCTCCGGGCTCCGTTATGCCGCGCTTGCAATCCTCCACATCAGTCCACTGCTCCTGTCTGGTGGGACCGGAGAGCTATAGCTCATACAAATTTCTGGTAACCTCTCCCTGCCCTCCTTCAGACCACGCAGGGAGTGGCGCCTCTTCCTGCTGGTGCTTCTCCCTATCACTTTCCCTTGTCGGTTGACTCAACCCTGCCTACACTTTTTTTTAAGTATCCTCTTTAAGTGATCTCTTGTGTGGGTCATCTGCTTCCCACTGGGACCTTGAACACTATACACACCTCTTCATTCACTGTCAGGATTTTATACTTATTTCAATTTTCCAAAGCATAACTCCAATATGAAATGTTTCTTTCACATTTAAAAGCATTTTTCGAATATATTAAAAAGAAATGGCTATAGGCTCCACTTCCAGAATGGCCATGAGAGGAGCCCTGAGGACCAGTGAAACAATTATGACTGATGAAAAATATTCTTTTAAAAAACATTTAAATATTTTTTAAATACATTTTCCTAAGAGTATATAGAAAATGAAGAAACATTTATTCAAGAAAATCTATTAAATCTTGGTAAGGACACTGAGTCTCTGGCATTTGAACCATGACTGCTAGCTTCCTCCCCATCCAGCTCAGCTCCACTCTGAATGGGTCTGCCCAACAGATGAGGCTCCCTGTCCTTCCCCTCCCGCTGGAAGGGGCAGAGCACCAGCCAACTTCAAGTTGGAAAAGCTAAATTCCTGGAGCGTGAGGGTAAGGGTTTAATTAATCATTCAAATTGGGACTCCCTTGAGGGTTAAAGGGAGACTTAATAATTCTGTTGGGCAAAGAGGTTTAATTGAGATTACCCTGGGCAGACTGGGATGTGTATAATCTTAGGGTTCAGGGTTCTAGAGGTTATTATGGGATTGGGAAGCAGAAATACTTACCCTGGTCTGTGTGTAGTAATTTTGGGAAAAGTTTTCCAGGAAGAACTTATGTTTAAACTGTTACCTGTGTGTCTAGCTCTTCCAGTGAGTTCTCCCCTCAGGTCCCCTAATGACTGCCAGACCTCTGGAGCTAAATGCTTTCTTGGTTTATTGCCAATTGAAAGGGAAGTCTGCTACCCAATAGCTCAACCAAGGTCTGAGAATGGAGTCTCATTGGCCCTGACTGGCCTGATGAACTCACATGTTCTCTGAACCAGTCACTGTGGACAAGGACATAGAATAGGATGACTGACGAGTCCTCATGGTGGGGGAATTCAGGGTAGTGTTAGAAGGGGAAATGAATTAATAATATAACAGTTTATTAATAATTACAAATAAAATTATTAGTAATATGTACTATACATTGTTACTTATTTAATTGCCTGACTCCCTTGTTAGACACTGTCTTATGAAAGGCAGGAACTATGACCCTTTTGACCACTGCTTACCTCCCAGCACCTAACGCCATGCCTGGCAGGAAATGGGTATTTAATCACTATGTGCAGGACAAATGAATAAAGCAATTTTTAAAATTATCACACCTAGTCCCAAGGTATTTTTCTTTCAGACTCATCATCCCTTAAAACTCTCATATTAGAAAGGCAAGCATATGGTATGATGATCCTATAAATTACACCCCCTTTAAAACAGCAGTGTTTGCTCCAGTGGGAGCCAATGAATAGAAATATTTTATTCTCTTATTTTTAAACAGATGCAACACCTGAAAAGTTCAGGACACCAAGTTGAGTAAAGATTTTTCCTAGTTGAAACCTATAACTCAAGGCAGAAAAAGCCCTATCAAAACATCTTACCACTGGGAAAAAAAGCAATGAATGGAATCTTACAAAACTTTTGCAGCAAATTTAATTAGTAAAAAAAAAAAAAAAAAAAAAAAAAAAGTACCAGGAAAGATGTATGTTCCATACCTGATTGTTGGACTTCATTTGACCTCTCTGCCATGTATTTCAGCTTTGATTCAACACACAAAGCTTTATCAGATTGATAAGCCATCTAATTCCCCCACATTTTGCCAGGATACTGTTCTCATAGGCATGAAAAACCATTTACAAAGAAGTTTTCCATTTTCAATAGTTGAAATTATAGTTCAAATAGCAGGAAGGAGAAGGACAAATTTGGGGGATGATATTCTGCACAAATTCAAGTATCTGTTTGATATAACAGGATTAAGAGTAGGGGAAATATACTCTTCAGTATATTTTTGGCATTCATTTAGTCATATTAATAATGCTCCCACAGGCAAATGTGGCCAAATCTAAAAGTTTTACTGCATGTTCTAAAGTTACTTTCATGGATTTAGGGTGTGCAACCAATGTTCTGAGTCCAAAGGTTGGTTCAAAGGAAAGGAATGAAAGAGACAGAAAATGTCCAATGAAGAGGTTACATATATTCAGTAAAGGTGGTAAAACCCCATGAATATTAATTTGGGCTAATGTAAACTTTGACCCATCAATAAAACAAAAATATTTTTAAGCTTTAGGAGAATATTTTAAGTAGGCTGATTTTCCCAAGCTATTTTTTATTTCATTGCATGCTGTATTTCTTACTGTTGGTCCTTGGGATTGCAAGATTATAAAAAAGAGAAACTATACTTCTAATACTTTATTTTTTAAAAACCTAGAATGTTGTTGTTTTTCACAGATTTCTAATTTATTTACTTATTTATTTTTAAATCTTTATGGTCAAAAGTATTACATATGTCCCCTTTATTCCTCCCTTGACCTCTTCTAGCCTGCCCCCACTCCCCCACACCCCCACACCCTGCCCCAAGCCTTCACCACCCTATTGTCTGTGTCCATGGGTTATGCATATATGCATAAAAGTTCTTTGGTTGATCTCTTTCCACCCACTCTTCTTGATTAAATATCCCAGAGCAAGAAAAACCAGTGACCTAATGCGTATGAAGAGTTTTAGAGCTGGCTTTGTCATTTCCTTCCACACTCTCTAGCCACAACAGGAAAAAGAATTTTGAGCCATGAATCTTTACCCAGATGCAGAAGTCTTTTCTCAACCTCGTCATTTTTCCTTCTCACTTAATGTTTTCCCTTTCTTTCCTGTTCTTTAATTTCTCTGTGCACCTCCTAAAGAAATTTATTTTCTAAACCATTAACAAAATTCCTTTGCAGTGCTATATGCTGAACTACAAAAAAAAAAAAAAAAAAAGGCAAGGGTGTGCGAAGAGAGCTATGTTGAACTTCATGTGAAAATCCTTTAAGAGTTAGGGTGATCCCTTCAGAGTTCTGGCTCTCAATTCCACGCTAAATTGGAAAAACTAATTAGGCTATATGTTCAAGAGTTTGGACAGCAGTGTCTATGGAATTGTCTTTCGGTGTAATGAAAACCCAAATTAATTCTTTTCCATTTCATTACAGTTGACCCTTGAACAATGCAACGGTTAGGGATGCTGACCTCCCTCCTGTACAGTCAAAAATCAATGTGCAACTTTTGACTTCTCCAAAACTTAATACTGTTGACTGGAATCCTTACTATTAAAGTTGTTTAACATATATTTTGTGTGCAATATATATTATATACTGTATTCTTACCAAAAAAGTAAGAGAAAAGAAAATGTTATTAAGAAAGTTATAAAGAAGAGAAAATGCATTTAGAGTACTGTATGTATTTATTGAAAAAAACCATCAGTGGACCCGAGCAGTTCAAACCTGTGTTGTTCAAGGGTCAACAGTATTTTCATTCTCAAAAGGAGAAATGGTCACTGTTTTTTTAAACATTTTGTTTTGAAAATATGTTGATGTGCCTCATTATAAAAATCTTACACATCAAAATCTGAGCCAAGTAGACAACAGTATTTAGTTTCCTCAAAAAATTAAAAATGGAACTCTCATTTGACCCAGTAATACCACTTCTAGGAATAAATCCCAAGAAATCAGAAACATCAATCAGAGAAAATATATGCACC
The DNA here is from genome assembly GCF_028538775.1 of Myotis yumanensis. Taxonomy (NCBI): domain Eukaryota; kingdom Metazoa; phylum Chordata; class Mammalia; order Chiroptera; family Vespertilionidae; genus Myotis; species Myotis yumanensis. Next base: position 19,574,404 of record NW_027223759.1, read on the forward strand.
CCTGTGTTCATAGCAGCACAATTTACAATACCTAAAATTTGGGAACAGCCTAAGTGCCCATCAGCAGATGAGTGGATTAAAAAACTGTGGTACATCTACACAATGGAATATTACACTGCTGTAAAAAAAGAAAGAACGCTTACCATTTGCAAAAGCATGGATGTACCTGGAGAGCATTGTGCTAAGCGAAATAAGCCAGTTGGGGAAAGATAAATATCACATGATCTCACTCATTTGTGGAATATAATGAACAATATAAACTGATGAACAAAAATAGATCCAGAGACATAGAAGCATCGAACAGATTGCCAAACCTCAGAGGAAAGGCAGGGGAAGGATGGGGCAGGGGGTAAGAGATCAACCAAAGGACTTGTATCTATGCCTATGAGCATGACCAATGGACACAGTCAAAAGGGGGATGGGAGCATGTGCTGGGGGGTGGAGCAGGTGGGGAGAGATCAATGGGGGAAAAAGGAGACATAGTAAAACTTTCAACAATAAAGAATAAAAAGATAAATAAAGATACAATAAGGTTTAAAAAAAATCTGAACCAAGAAAACATCTCATTTAAAGCTCAATTATTCACAATCCAAAAGGATTAATCCTTTCTCAAAAATATTCATCATTGGTTTTTTAAGTATAGTAGTAAAGTTTCTCAATAATTAAAATTATCTAATTACATATTTTTATTATTTTTAATCCTCACCTGAGGATATTTTCCCATTGATTTTAGAGAGTGGAAGAGAGAGGGAAAGACAGAAAAACATCAATGTGAGAGGAACACATCAATTGGTTGCCTCCTGTACGTGCCGAGAGGAGTCTGCAACTGATGCAGATGCACTTGACTGGATTTGAACCCAGGACCCCCCAATGCTCTATCCACTGAGCAAAACCAGTGAGGGCTAATTATATTTTAAGATTATCACACAAATTCTTAGAGTTTTATATTTTTTAAATGTACACTGTATTCTTTTTCTAAGTTGATAGGTAATTATTATCATTATTCATTTTCTTCCCATTATACTGCCCACCACTGTACTGTTACTAAATGATATTTCATAGGAATCTTGTCCTGTTCAAAATATATATATCAAAAGTATTTCCGCAGTCATTTGCTAATTAACTTTTTAATAAATCACCCATGCAACTAAATAATTATTAATCATCCACAATGTTTCCGGTCTTTTACCTAACTTAGTGGCTCATGTCACTTTATACCTCCCTATGCTCAGGGCAAAACAGGACCTGATGATTTCTTTCACTAAAACTCAAACTTCAGTCAAAACTCATAGTAATATCTTCAATAGAGTATAAAACCCTGCAATGAATGCAACTGCATATGAAAGTTTAATATATAATAAAACCAATATCTCAAATTGGTGGGGAAAAGATAGACGGTTAGATAAGTGGTACTGGCATAACCAGATGACTATTTTAAAAAGGAAAAATTGATCCATTTTTTACATCAGAAAATAGGAAAAATTCCAAATGTATCAGAAGTTTAATCATATTTGTAGTAATAAAAAAAACTTGGAAACAACTCCAATATCCATAATAAAGAACTGACTGAATGCACAAAGATATAACCACACATTGAAGTATATGGCAGCTGTAAAATGGAATGAGAATTATCTCTATATTATTATGGAGTGAACCTAAGGTAAATTAGTAAGTAGAAAAGGCAATTGTAAAAAGGTATGTATTGTTAGGAAGGAGGGAGAGGATATAAATACCTAAAAGTACTTGCTCATTTAAAGAAATGGAAGGATGAACATAATTTTTTTAATTGTTACCCATGAGGAGAGAAGAAATTTTTTAGAGAGGACAGGGTACAAAGCAAGAATTCTTTGAATATACTTTGATTTGTAGATTTGAGTTTGGCACTTTACAAATATTTTACATAATTATACAACAAAATTAAATATAACAAATCATAATCCTTAAAAATTAGGAGCAAAATTAATCAAGTGAATGACCTGTATATGAGATAGGGAGCAAAACCACACAGAGGAAGTATTTCAAAGGACTTTGAAACACTGTAAACTCACAATACTGTATACCCCTATTAGGACATACCCTGAAGACAAAAAAATACCTGCAAACAAGTCTTACACTGCTTTCAATAATCAAATCGTTGATGTTAGTAGTAGGTATGATTATTCTGAGTCTATTATATCTGTATTGTGAGACTAAACAAATGAGTAATTGTGTTTGTGTTATAAAAAAAAAAACCACAGGATTTTTTGCCATGAGAGAAAGGAAATACAAATGTAAGATCTAAGAGTTAACACACTGTTGTCTTAATCAGAAGTATCAGCATGTACTCACAATGCATTTTATTTTATTTTATAAATACATATTTCCTCGCTCTGTCCTCTGAAAATATCTAGAAACAATGACCAATCCAAGAGCAATGAGCAGCCTTAGGTCCCATATTGCTGTTCATATATGTCATTTCCAACTCAAGAGGGTCATGTTCCCTTGGGAAAAAGGCTGATTCCAAGTCTGAGAAAGAACACGTAGAGAATGAGTCTGCAGCATCTTGTCATTCCAGGAAACAAGGGTGCTTTCTCTCAAAAATTACTAAGATCGCTCAGAAGACACTGGTGGACAGCTTGAGCACCAATAAGGATACAGACAGCAATGAGTTAAAACACATTAAAATATGCTCATTTTATAATAATGATTTTAATAATTAATGGGTTACCTTGGAAGGATGCTAACAGTGGATGAAAAAGGGCTCTATGGAAAGTAACCTCACAGAGGGATCTGATCATAAATTCCTAACTGAACAGGTTACAGTGAGTAGTCAACCTCCAAACATATAACTTCTTCAGCAAAAGGTTTATCTCTTCCTTAAGCAGGACCTGTCTATTTTTTCTGTGCATCTAGGTTAGCACACTTTTGAAATGCCTTTTAAGACCCCTTATGCTAAACCACTCTCAAGAGAGCACATCATCTTACTAAGGATCCTGTAATCCAATCCTGCCTTGCTTTCTCCCACTTCCATGTAATATTCCTTACATTCCCTTCTTAATGTCAAATGTATAAAATTGCAGACTATTAGTCTTCAAAACATTTGAGAGCTTGCTTCCCAGCAACTGTTGTCAGTTATGGTTCAAATAAACTCATAAAAATTCTCTACTAGTTTGGATGTTTCTTGTGTCAACATAATGAACCAACTAAAGTTTTTGAAAACTGATTAATGAAGGGGAAGAATTAGGCCTGATCAGGCCTTATCTATTCAAAGTGCACTGGGTAACCAGATAGCTGATAAGACTAATAAATGAAAGGGGAAAGATAGAATGTAAATGTCATCATTTTGCAACCCTTAACAAATTAATAGATTTTAGCAATGAGTGGCTGCCAATTTTACAAAAAGAAGACAATTTGACATTTAAGTATCTCCTAATAGAAGTGCACAGCATAACTAACCTAAATTGTGCTCTTGTCAAAATTTAATTAATGCATTAATCTATATCTGATTAAGCCTCAATATCTAGCTACCAATTTATAAGGAATATAAGAACAAAGGAACATTTTAAATAGTCCTTCAGTGATACAGTCTGCAAAATCCAGACTGTGGAGTATCCTATGGGATCAATTACCCAGTTTCTTAAATAATTACATTACAAGAAAAAATAAAATGAATATGAAGGGGGAATTTGTAGATTGAAAGATACTAGAGATATATTAACAAATTACATTTTATGGCCTTATTTAGGCCCAAATTTGAAAAAATGACATTTGAAAATATCTGAGGCAATTAGGGAAATATGAAAATAAAGAGGATAATGTGATTATATTAAAAAATTATTGATATCTTTAGTGTAATGATATCATGGTTAGATTTAAGAAAGGAGACCTTAACTAGATATTTACAGTAAAAATTATAGGAGATCTAGAACTTAACTGAAAAAAATGGAACTGAGGAAGTAGTGGTTGGGATATAGATAAAACTAATTAGGCCATTTGTTATAACAATTAAAGCTGGATAATGAGTACACAGAGTACTATTTTTTCTAATTTGCATATATTTGAATTTTTCCATTAAAAAAATTCTTCAAGAAGAATATACAGTAGTTTTAGAGTACCCAAAACAAGAGCCATAGTCCAATTAATAGACAAAGTTATTTTTTCCTTTCTATAGTTTCAAATGTTTTACTATACATTCAACTTTTTAGCAGAAAAATAAAAATGGTTCAAAGAAGAAGGCCTAGGCTGATAATTAGGGGGAAATGGGCTAATGAGAAGGTAACTCAGGGAGGTACGTTGGAAGGGAAGGATTGGTTGAAGGGGAGCTTTGGGATAATGTTTGATTCTGAACAATGTGAAATAATCTTCATGGGGAGAAATGGACCCAGGACAGGTATGACCTACATATTTCACTCTTTGCTCTCTTCAGCAGTCTGGAGGCCGGATATGGGCCTGAAGGCTGGGGCAAGAATGAAGTCTATATCTGAGACCAGAGTCGTAGAAGCAGCTCAAGAGCTGGAGTTAGCCAGAGCTTTCTGAGAGCCTGAGTCAGGCCAGGAAGACCAGCTCCAGTCTTGACATCTGCAGGACAAAATCAAGACTCAAATGGAAGCTGAAACCAACGATGTTTATCCTAGAATTGAAAAGACATCCTGGTTATTGCCTCAAGTGGCATTTAAATATCCAACTTGCTTTACTGGCTACTGGTCCCATGATGCAGGGAAGAGGTAGACTGAGTGGTTAATCTAGTGTCCTTTCTAGATGATGTCATGGGTCAGGTGGGCTGCAAAGGGCAATACTCGAGATCACAGTTTAAAGCAGACACATAGCCTTAAGCTCTGATGCAGTGCTAGTCCATTCATTCCTTCAACAAGGACCTACTAAGCACCTTCATGTGCCACACAGCATGGTAGGTAGGCACAGTGAGTCAACACTGTGATTACATCACTATTAGAAATGTGTATAAAAATGGACAAAGACAGGAAGGAAACCACACAAAGGTGAACTTATTCTGTTAGAGTGGTACAATTATGTTATTTGCTTTTTTTTCATTTCCTTTAATGTGATTAAAATAGTGTTCTTTGAGTTGAAAATAGATATTCTCAACAATAGCTCTTGGTTGAAAATGACAAAGCTGCGGATAAACAAATTAGCACTAAGGTTTAAGTGATTGACATATGATGTTAGGAGCTGTTCCTCCCAGAATGCTACTTAAATTGGAATAATAAATCTCTACTAGTAGATTTCATGAAAATAGAAAAACTACTTTGGGTTAGGGCTTTTCCCAAAAATCCCTCATAGTCACTAGAGAAACACTCTCCAGTTGTGCAGAGATGAAATATGCTTTCCCTCCCTCCCACCTCAATACATCAAAAGATGGTAAGCATATTTCAATCAATAGTTACAGTAAATTATTTATTGAAAACAATATAAAAATGGAAATTTCCCTTCAAAGGAAATGAGTATAATGTTTTGGTTTTACTATTAATGTGATCCCTTTTGTAAAGAAAGCACATGAGCTATGAAGTCACAGCTGGACAGAGTAGACATTAAAGTAATAAACTATGAATAATTTGAACTATTGTCCAAATCTATAATAATTCTTCTTTAGGAGATCCTCTGACTAAAATAACAAATGAATAAAAATAATCCCATTAATTCTGCAGTTCCTCATTACAGTTCCTCTTTAGAGAATATGATTTGTTATGCACTAAAACAAATGAGCATATTTAAAAGTTTAAACCTATCTTCAAAGGTCCCTGAAAACTCAGTTTCTTGTTTGATATTTACTTGTCTAATATAAGTAAATAATTCAACAACTTCAAAATGCCCTTTATGAAGAAGCATCTAAAGGATCTTATCTTACACCAAAATGCAAACTAAAAAGCAGCTCTGTCATCTTTTTGCTACATGTTATCACTGGGACTTTTAAGTCACCCACCAAGACACATGAGCAAAAGCACAGATAAAACCAAGAACAATTTTGTAGAGAGTTTCAGAAAGTGTTCAGGCCTGAAAAATGTATTTCTGCCCACATGACTGGCCCATGAAATACATCCCATATCTGGGCAAGTGATCAGAGAAATGCTGAAGAGAAAAAAAAAAAAAATCTTCCCACCAACCTCCTAAAATGCCTAGAATTCTGACCATTGAAAACTACTTTTGGCTTAAGTCACTGCCTCTCAGTTTTTCATCCAAAAACCCCTGATGGGAGAAGGAAGTGAGAACAAATCCCAGGGTCTCTAAAAACCAAGCTCAAAGTAGTTTCCCAAAGGTAAAAATTTCCTGATTTCTCATGATTTATTTTTAAGATATGGGGACTTTTGGTTTCCATTGTATTTGCTGTAATCTGTAAATAATCTGGGTTTCCCCCTCCCCCAATAACTTTTCAAGTAAATATGAAGTTTCAGGGAAAATGTGTGCATCCTGTGAATTTTTCCCTAAACGCAGGACAGATTGGGAGGCCTGAATGGAGTTAAAGCATTAAAGACCCAAGGCAGATAAGATGGAAATGGGGTCTTTGCAAGGGGATGCATATTTAGCCTTGATTTTTATCAACTGTTAACATGAACATAATTCATGAGCATATATAATCAGCTTCCATGAACTGATTTACGAGAAGAACTGGCCAGTCTTCCAACAAGGCCTCGAGGTAATGAAACCTATAAACAGCGCAAGTTTACACAGCAGAGATGTAGGAAAGCCAGGTAGGAAAGCTGGGCCATGATCTATGGAAGGACAAAGGAGAAAACTGGCAGCAAGAGATAGCAAGCCCAGAGTTTGACGAAGAGGAAGGTTTCTGCGAGAGGGATGGATGGAGGACTCAGAGATAAATGTTTCCCACATCTTATGTTTATCAAGAGCACCCTGGCCATATCACCAGGAATGAGAACATAAACATCTGCTTAAAGCACAATCAGTGCAATGAGTTGGGAAGTGGCCGGGGTAGGTTCCTTCGGATGGTTCTCTGGAGCGCTGTGGAATGGAATGAGATAAAGAGAAACAGACCCCTTCTCAGGCACAGTCGTGTTTTCTCTTCCCTGTTCCCACCAAACACCGATTTGCAGAGGAGGTCATTTCCATGTGTGATTTGCCAGGCACTAAGAGCTAAAGTTAAAGAAAACAAACCAGACAAGTAGTGACTTTTTAAGTATAAAATAGAAAAAAGAAACACAAAGTAGGGTGGCCTCTGCCAAGTAATTATTTCCTAAACAAAGGTAAACCTCAATTCCAGAAGAGCACTCAAGTCAATTGTAGATCAACGAGCCCAAAAGATGCGGAAGGAACAATGCCTGCAATTTAAGTCCCAGAATGCCTCTCAAAACTGAGTTAATCACCTTCCAAAGCACTGCAAGGACTGCATAGGCTAGAAAGCGATTCTAAAACCTGACTAATACAGCATGCTGACTCACTTTGGAGGTCTCTGGCTATTTATCCTTCTAGATACAGAGAGAAAGATGTATCTGTTCACTGGCCTCTCTCTTCTCTCCCTGAGCGTTCTCCATATTCAAGAAAAGGTTTCTTTTCTAGAAAAATAAAACACTCCCTGATATTTGGGATAGCAGCTTGCTTTGCATTATCTCTTTTCAAACTTGAGTCATAATCTCCTTAAAAACAAGGATCACTCTATTTACTTGTGTCTCCTCCGGTCAGTGTTCTGTACAAGAGAGCCCAAAATTTCCAACTGGTTTTGTAACCATCTACAGCATGTCCAGGTGGCTCAGAAGATATCACAAAATTCTTAAAACATAGTTAATTTAAAAAGCAATAAATACAATTAGTTCCATATTGATATCAAAAATAATTGCCTGCCCAGCTGGCTTAGCTCAGCAATTGAGCACTGACCTATGAACAGGAGGTCATGGTTCAATTCCTGGTCAGGGCACATGCCTGAGTTGTGGGCTCAATCCCCAGTATGAGGTGTGCAGGAGGCAGCCAAGCAATGATTCTCTCATCATTGATGTCTCTCTCTCTCTCTCTCTCTCTCTCTCTCTCTCTCTCTCCCCCTCACCCTCTCCCTTTCTCTCTGAAATCAATAAAAATATATATTTTTTAAAAATTGCCTGCCATACAGCACTATTTTATGGAAAAATGCAAAATGTCACAAAAATGAAAAAAAAAATTTTTTTTTAAAACGGTCAGTAAAATTGGGTTGCCCCAAACAATTAGTTTTTCCCATGCCAAAAATGTTGGGAACCACCCCAATGGTCTCTGCCTGCTTAACTGTGCAGGAGTCCTCCAGGTAGAATATACAACTGCCTCTGAGGTTCCCTACATTCAACATCAGGCCCAGGCTGCTGCCCCAGTCCAGCATCCTCTCACCACTCAGCAAGCACAGCCTGCAGCCTGAGCAGTGCCTTTTCTCACAGCTCCTTCCCTTCCCCTGGCTGTTTGCCATCTGCCACAGCTCTCAGATGGGTTCATTCCCCAAAGAAACACATTCTCTCCGCAACATACATGCATGTACATAAACACACTTTTTCCTCTTTTCTTTAGTTCTTGCCCAGCTACCTCAGAAAAAAGAAACCTGGCTCTGTCTTGGATACTGAGGGGCAGCCCACCCCACCCCTACTCCCCAAAGACTCGCCTGGCTGTTCCTTTCCACGGATGGCTCTCAGCCGGAGAGTCTCCTTGCTTAAGATCACAATCCATCCCTGAGAGTCGCCCCTATCCAGAAATTGGTCACTGACTAGATAGAAATCTTGGTCTCTTGCCTCAAGATGGGACAACTCTAGAGGTCTGTGCCTGCTCCACGGCATCAGCTGAGTCCTTCCTTAGGGTTGCATCTCAGCCCAACTTCCCCTTCCCCAGTCCTGAGTCCACCCCCCACCCCACCCCCCTCCACAGGGGTGCATCCACAAGTGTTCTCCCAGTAAACTTTGTCTCAGACTCTGAATTTCAGGAAACCCCACCAAGACACTGCCGGGGTTCTTGTCCCAGGATCAAGAAGGGTTCAGGAATCTGGAAAAGGCGCTGTGCGTAGATGGCATAGGAATCCAGAGACTAATAAAGAGTCCAGAGATGAGATATAATTTTGAAAGGCATTGGGGGTCAGAGGACCTTCAGCTAAAGGAACTGAAGACTCCCTCCTTGTCTAGGACCCTTGCTTTTATTAACACAATTTGTCCTAAGGCAAGGTGGAGATAATACACTTCAAAGGGTAAGGTTTCAAAGGGTACAGAAGCATTGTCAGTTTGGGGAATAGCCTACGGCTGTTCAGGTGTTTGGCCAGTAGGAGGCAATAACATGTAGATTAAGATGCCCTTTGGCAGCCACAATCAGTTTCCTATTCAGGTATGGGGAAATGCCTTTAGCCATTTCCAACAGGTGACTACATGTGTGACTCAACCCTGTTGAGTCCCCAAGTTTCATCAACCTTTTGATGAAACTCTTAAAATTATGACATGCTGGAATTGGTCTACAGCAGACACTCTCCCTGTGTATTCTCTGCATTTCTTTTTTTGTGTGATTAAAAATTAACCCTATGATGGCTGATTGGTGCTAGTAAAGCATGGGTGTTAAAGTATAGGTTTAAAGCGATAATACTTTTTAATGCCTAAAGCCTCTGCATATCCTGAGAATTCCCCCTCAATAATTCCCACGTCTCCAAATTTCTTCTCATCCTTGCCTAATTAAACAGGCCATTGGCAAAGCCATGTCACAGAAATAAGAAACTATCTTTATTAATTTGGTTATTTTTAGTTATAATTAATGGATTTGCAAACACAATATTCATTTCCAAGCTTATTTGATTCTCCTACCGCATCTCTTTGCACATGTATGTTATTCCATTGAGGTTTGATTTTAAATATATTTCTATGGGCTGGCCTTTTGTACCTTTTCCTTTATTATTTCTGATAGAAAAAAAAAAAAAAACATTTTCCAAGTTCCAAACAACTGACTTTGAAACCCACTGTTGGAACTCACCGCCCCCCCCCCCGCCCCCCCCGTAAGTGAGAGCACGTGATCACTTCAAATAATTGGCTTTGGAAACAGAGAGAAACCTGCCATCCCTTCAGGAGCATGAAACCTTCAGGCTTCTCCAGATGAGGCCGCTGCCCAGCTGCCAGCTGTGTAATAGCAGAAAGGTCCCAGCTGGCTGCAGCATGTCCCCAACTTCAGGTCACTGCTTGGATCACACCCACACTAACCAGCTGAATGGGACAGATGGGTCACATGTGCTATGGGCACCAATTCTTTTCTGCTTCTGGGGCAAGTGAGGTCACGTAATACATCCATCCAAAAGCTTCTCCCCACCCTCTTTTTTTGGATATAAAGTAGCACTGAACATTTTATTAGATCTTTTAATGACTTTTATTTATCCGCAGTACTTTCTGAGGGACTGGAATTATAAATGAACAAGTCCAGAGCTTACTATCCACATGAGAACAATAACTGCAGTCAGAGACATCCCAGCCAAATGGGAGGTGATTTTTCAATCATCTATATACACTGAGTGGCCAGATTATTATGACCACCCCATCAGTACTTCATTGGGCCATCTTTTGCCTTCTTGGCATTGACTCCACGAGATGTTGAAAGGTGATGCGAGGAATCTGACACCATGCCTGATGAATAGCACTGTCCAGTTCTGTGAGATTTGATGGTTGTGGAACCAGCTGCCTGATGGCTCTTTTAACTTCGTCCCACAAATGCTCAGTTGGATTGAGATCTGGTGATTGTGGGGGCCACCTAAGCAAGGTAAAGTCTCCCTCATGTTCTTGAAACCACTCCTGCACAATACGAACACCATGGCATGGTGCATTGTCTTGTTGGAAGAAGCCATCTCCATTGGGATACACCATCAACATGATAGGATGAACTTGATCAGCAACAATACTTAGGTATGTTGTGCTATTCAGACGTTTATAATGATCTGGCCCTCTAGCAACTTCAATGGGAAATTATAGCTAATTTGCCTACAAACGTCAGGTGGTAATAATCTGGCCACTCAGTGTATATATAAAAGCTTAAGCAACCATTATGACAGGTCGACCGAACGATCGGTCAACTGATCGCTATGATGCACCCTGAGCACCAGGGGGCAGATGCTCAACACAGGAGCTGCCCCCAGTGGTCCATGTGCTCCCACAGTCAGCTTCCCCTGGCCAGCCAGCCCCAATTGGCCTGATTGGGACTAGGCAAGATGGCCCCGATCGACCCCAATCACCAGCCAGGCCAAGGGACCCCACCCATGCATGAATTCGTGCACCAGGCCTCTAGTTAATTGATAAAGAAGCTAGATCAATGGATAATCTAAGCTGCTTTCTTCTTGTATTCAAAAGGCTTCGCAGCAGAACTAAAGCATTTTGTAGGATCAATAAATAATATGAAGACCTATTGAGTTGCTAATGAACTCCAGGAGCACTGGCTGGAAAGAAGAAGCCACCCAGGCAAGAGAGGGACAACTCAGTGTGGCACCAGGGGGAGGCCTGTGACAGTCCCACATCTGGCCGGAGCTGGGAGGCAGTGCTCTGTGTGAACAGGCCTCTCCACAGGAGGGAGGCAGGCACCCCTCCTGTAGCTAAAACCTGGACCCCAGTCTGCCCACCCTGTGTGGGAACATGGAGTGTGGGCCTGGAAGAGTTCTGTTTTCTGGCACAGGGGATAAAGTCATATTTCAAACCAGATTACCAGAGGGAAAGGTCAGAGAGGAGCCAGCTGAGAGCAGAGTAGCCACATGAGTACACGTTGAGAAGCTATTGGCCTAGGGCAGAAGAAAGCACTCCATCGCTTCCTCTGGCACTTTCCACTTACTGTACTTATTGCTCTACCCATAGCATAGTGTTTCTCAACCTTTATTTCATTAAGAAAAAAATAAAGTTACATTAAAGTTAAGCTTAAATAATGAGAGATTTTGTTGAGTAAGGTTGAATTTTGAAAGGCCATAAACCATTTAATATATAAGATATTTTTTGTCCCCCCCCCCCCCCAAAAAAAAACACACAACAATTTTCATCCCCTTGGAGGTGATATAGCCCATCAATAAACATGTCTTAGGTTGACGAGTCCACAGGATAAAGGTACTAACAGATCTGCTAAAACATCTAATAACTTTAAGTTGACTTTATTATTTTTTAAATATATTTTTATTGATTTTAGAGAGAGGAAGGGAGAGGGAGAGATAGAAACATCAATAATGAGAGAGAATCATTGATTGGCTGCCTCCTGCATGCCCCCTACTGGGGATGGAGCCTGCAACCTGGGCATGGGCCCTGACCGGGACTCGAACCATAGGTTGATGCTCAACCACTGAGCAACACCAGCCACTTTGGACACTGATTTGTTGTTCCACTTATGTATGCATGCATGTGCCCTGAACAGTGATTGAACCTGCAACCATGGTGTATCGGGATGATCCTCTAACTAACTGAGCTACCCGGCCAGCGCTAAAATTTATACTGTTTTATATTTGACATATATAAGTAACATTGTCATTAAACTGATTTCAATTAACAATGACACTGAAGGAAAGTGTTTCTTGGATTAATATAAGCTTTGGAAATTGATTTATTAATGAAGTCGTCATTCCAGCTCCTACTAATGGAGCTACCCCTTTGTTCAATTGTTCAGTTGACCCCAAAGTTGAAAGAAACAGCCTCCTTTTGTTACCCAGAAGCTTGAGGGGACACTCCTGGCCTTCTGTGTACATGTACTGTAATTTCCTTCAAATTTATCAGTGAAACAAAATGGTCAGTTGAGAGTAGGCAAACATCTGAAAACAATAAAGTGGAAAGAAAAACCTAATTCAGTTTGTTGCCTTAGGGAATAGGGAAAAGGCTGTGTTTCCTGATAGCACTTGTGGAAGATACTAGGGACCAGCTGCAGTCCCCACAGACACAGGGAGGAGCCTTTTGTTTTACATTATAGATCTAGACCAGTGATGGCAAACCTTTTGAGCTCGGCGTGTCAGCATTTTGAAAAACCCTAACTTAACTCTGGTGCCACATATAGAAATTTTTTGATACTTGCAACCATAGTAAAACAAAGACATATTTTTGATATTTATTTTATATATTTAAATGCCATTTAACAAAGAAAAGTCAACCAAAAAAATGAGTTCGTGTGTCACCTCTGGCACGCGTGTCATAGGTTCGCCATCACTGATCTAGAAGGTGATATTGAAATCTGTATCTGGCATCTTGCTGTCTCTATCTCAAAAACCCAAGTGATGAAAGCAGTGGTTGTTCTACATGGTTCCAAATGTTTGTCCTCAGCCCTGCACTGGACTATGGCAGTTGTCACCAGTCTTTGACAAAGTGAGAAAGATAAGGTCAACTCATGTTGATATGAGCATGGTTGGTGTATGTTTACCAACTGTCCTTTCCCAGCAAGAATTTCTTTGATTGGTGGTTATCAGAAGGGGCAGGGGGGAAGGATGGGTGGAAAAGGCGAAAGAAAATAAGCACAAATTCCAGTTATTAAAATAGTCACAAAGGTGTAAAATATAGTATAAGGAATGTAGTCAATAATATTGTAATAGCTACATATGGTGCCAGGTGGGTACTAGACCTATCAGGTGATCTCTTTGTAAGGCATATAAATGTCTAATCACTATGCTATATATCTAAAATTAATATAATATTGTGTGTCAACTGTAATTGAAAATAATTATTTAAATGAACTAAAACAATTTTTTTAAAACTGTTTTTGGTTCTGAAGGGTGACTTTCTTACTTTTTATGGTTGAAATGTCCAGAGATACATTAGCTGCACACATGCTCAAAGTAAGCTTTCCCTTCAGATCAGGAATGGGACATATTCAGGACATTTGGCCTTTCATAAACACAAATTAATATGATATAGTTACATGCTAACATTTTAAAATAAAATAAAATATATTTAAACACTCTCCTTTCATAAAATTTCATTGAGATGATCATCTCTTTTAATTTTTATTTTCTATTTATGTAGACATATAAACATTATAAATTTTATTTTAGTTCTGAGGATTTTTTGGTTTTGGTTTTTAGCGTTTTACTAATTCATGAAATCAAAAAGTTCAAGAGCCATTGAGTAGTGGCAAGAGCTTGTGACTTTGATGTAGAGAGAATGGGATTTTAACCTGAGATCCACCACTGGCTACCACCACCCTGAAAAAGTTACTCTGTCAAAGCCACAGGGCTCTTATATACAACATAGAAATTAGAGCACATTTCTTTATAGAGCCACTTGTGAAGATTAATAAAAAAAAACAAACACAAGGAATCTGAGAGCTTAATAAAAATTATCACCATTAGTAACTATCAACCTTTGATTTTCATACACTCAGTATGAATTCAGTGGTCACGATGTTAATTGGGTAGACTCAACATCCTTTAAAATCAGAGACAAAGCTCAAGACCATAATTTCCGACCTGACTGGTTACTTTATTTTTTCTGGACTCGACCAGACTCTATGTACACAGGTACTCAAAAAAAAACTAAAGAGAAAGAAATTAGAGCACCTAATAATGGCTTTTTTGCCTACAAGATATTAAACCACCAGGTAAGCAGCTATCTTTGAACTTAATATGACATCACTTCAGACAATAGCTCCCAGCATCCTTTGATGAGACCCCATCTTACCAGGCATGTACATGCTGGGACAAAACAATGCACCATTTTTTAAAAAAATAAATTTTCACCATTAAAAAGACCTTTAGAGAACCAAAGGAAGCAGGAATTAGGATTTTTACCCAAAGCAATAAGAAATGCTTACTTAAAATCAGATATATTTACATAGTTGAAATTTAATGCATAAAGTTTACACAGTTATATGAATCATTTGAAAACCCTATAAAGACATTATTAGTAGGCAGGTAATCTTCACTGGTCTTATTTACCTAAGGGTGTGTTTTTTTAATGATGAATAAGTCTAAACACAAGCTAACTTCTTTAAAAAATATAGTCATTAATACATTAAAGTTGAGGAGACTACGTGTTCTTCCTTGTTTGAATAATGTTCAATGACTGTTTTTAGACGTTGGGGAAATAGCTCAGTTTTATTCTAAACAGACTCCAACTGAGAAAATAACACAAGACACTGTTCTGTTTACCTGGGGATTTGAGAACTCTGAAGATTCATGTGGGTTTCATGAGTAAAAGAATCAACACTCTTTCTTTTCACAGACATGTCCAATTAGCTGCTCCCTAAATCAAAACATGGCAAGGTACAAACTGGGGTCTTGATGGGGCACATTTCTGACATGTTCTTCATGAATATAAATTTTTTAATTCAGCAGTTACTCATCTAGTTTAGCAAATCAGCCTTTACCTGTTCCCTGACTCTTTCTTCTGTGCTGTTTTCCTTTCTCCTTGCAATCCACAGCAGCTTAGCAACTGATCAGTGAGCCCTTGCTAGAACACAATTTGACCATTAAATAATGCCCAGGGAACTGTTTTCGGTCAAAACCCTAGGTTCTGCCCAGAGAAGGCCAGAACAATAGAGAGAACTGTCTCCACTTGACTGCATACCCTACCTGGACCTACAGTGGCATGGCGTCACTCCCCTAATTCAGCCACAGGGAACTGTTTTGACGCCCAGCATTCATAGATATACATCCTGCAAACTTATATATTAATCTAGGAAAATAGTTTGCCTTGAGCCTATCAACTTTTTTCTTCTAAAGGAATTAGCCGATTTCAGATATAATTAATTTTTTTCAGTGAATAAAATTGATGTGTAACATTGTTTAAGGTGTATAGCCTGTTACTTTGATACATTTATATATTGTAATATGATTGCCAATGTGCCAATATTTATCAATTACATAATTATAATACAATATTATTGTCCATATTTATTATACTATATAATATTAGATCTCTATGGCTTATTTACTCTCTTCATAAGTTTTTACCCTTAAACATGATCACTCTTATGCCCCCTTCCAACCTCGTTTGGTAACCACCACTTTACTCTGTTCTTTACAAGTTTAACTTTTTTTTTTCACCCAAGAATTTTTCCCATTGATTTTTAGAAAGAGTGGAAGTGGGGAGGGAAGAGAGAGAGAGAAAAGAGACACATAGATTGGTTGCCTCCTACAGGGCCCCAACTGAGACCAGTACTGAGGCCAGGGATCAAACCTGTAATCCAGGTACGTACCCTTGACCAGGAATCAAACCTATGACCCTTCAAACCCATGACACTCTAACCACTGAGTTACACCAGCCAGAGCATCTAAGTAATATCATGCAGTACTTATCTTCATCTGACCTGTCTCGCCAGCATAATGTGCTCAAGGTCTATCCATGTTGTCACAAATCAGAAAATATGTTGCTTTCTCATGGCTGAATAATATTTTATTGTGTATACGTACCACATTTTTATCCATTTATGGTCATTTGGGTTTTTCCATACTTTAGCTGTTGTTAGTAATGCTGCGAGTGCATATATCTTGTCAAGATCCTGCTTTCATTCCTTTCATTAAATACCCAAAGGTGAAATGCTGGAACATATGGTAGATTTATTTTCAACTTTCTGAGAAAATGTTTTCTATGGTGGATAGACCAATTTACATCCCTACCAACAATGTATGGGTTTCCTTTTCACCACTTCTTGCCAGCACCTATTGTCTCTTACGTTCTTAATAACAGCCATTCTAACAGGTGTGAGGTGATATCGCAATAAAGTTTTGATTGGCATTTCCCTGATGATTAATGATGTTGAGCATCTTTTCATGCATCTATACAACAAAAGAAATACTTAACAAAATGAAAAGACAATCTACAGAATGGGAGTAAATTATATATTGGATAAGTGGTTAATAATAAAGAACTCAGTCAACGCAATAACAACAACAAAAACACTAAAATATAAGCAGAAGAACTAAATAGACATTTCTCCAAAGAGAACATCAGATATAATTTCTAAGTCAGAGTTGAGATTGTAATGCTCTTTTTTTCTCTCAAACAACTTGAGGGACCTCATTTAGTTCTTCAAAATCTGACCGAGACCTGAGAGAGAAATTTCTTCACAGAGACAGGATTTCTCAATATACTTGTTCTCCTTCCCATAAGCACAGATATGCACTGGTCCTTGGCACCCTAAGGAATGAGCCCCATATGTATGCAAAGGATTCCTTTTTTAGAGGTAATTCTTTTCTCACAGCCTAAATGGACTTAAAAATGGAACTTTTCAGTAAGAAGCTTGAAGAGGTGAATTAATAAAAATCTAGAGCAGTTCATTTCTTTATTCCCTTGAGAATGAAAGACAGTAATTATATATTTTTATCTTGTAAAAGTCTGTGGCTCAATCCTTTTATATGTAGAGTGTAATAAATCACAAAGTTATTTCAAGCATTCACTTATTAAATTGCTTTCCTTTAATTCATTCTACTTCTTAATTTGATAACACTACCAATTAAAGTGCTACCTATTCAGTTTAGAAATCTATAGACTTTAAAGTGTTCCCATTTTTTGGGGGGGGGGGGAATCATTATTACAGAAACAGACCTCATGAGTGGCAAGTAGTCAAAAATAGATTCTATTGACATTATTCAAACCTATCATCCCCTAAGAATAAACTTAAATCCTGGATTCGCCATGGAAATCCTTCTTGACTTCCCAGTCTGAAAAGATCTCCCATACTTCTGACCTTCCAAGCAACTTAATATTGTAATTAGGAGAGAGATAGAAGAGGGTAAAGGGGGGGGGGGAATGGTGATGAAAGGAGACTTGACTTGGGGTGGTGAACACACAATACAATATACAGATGATGCATTATAGAAACCTATAAAATTTTATTAACCAACTAGAGGCCCAGTGCACGAAATTCATGAACAGGTAGGATCCGTAGGCCTGGCCGGCAATCAGGGCCGACTGGGGCCTTCCAGCTGCCAGCCAGGGCCTTCCTTTGTTCTGTGAAAACCAAGGTTTCAGAATGGGAGCATACGGTTGGAGAAAGAATAATAATAAGGAAAAGTTTATTCCTAAACTGGAATGAAATTTTTTTAATTTAAATTCTTTATTGTTGAAAGTTTTACATATGTCTCATTCTTCCCCCATTGACCTCTCCCTGCGCACTCTGCCCCCCACCCCCAGCACATGCCCTCACCCCCCTACAGTTTGTGTCCATTGGTTATGCTTATATGCATGCATACAAGTCCTTTGGTTGATCTCTGGAATGAAATTAGTTACTCCCTGCAGCCTCTCCCCCACCCTCAACCAATGCCCCCTTCTCCTCTTCCTACCAGCTACAAACATCTGGACCCCTCTCCCACAGCCCCTGATTCAATTGTCAACTCCCTTCTGCAGTGCTCCACCCAGCTCCACATGGAACTCCTGTTAGTAGCATTGGCCTCCTAGTGGGCAAATGCTGGACACCTATCTGTATCCACTCCACCATCAGCCTTGGCCTAGAGTTGTCCCTGGGAGGCTGTGTATTGGAACTATAACCTTTACTGTAGGCTACTGCCATCTACCAGTTGTTAAGTATATTTAATATTGCCCCTACTTAAATCTCTTCCATTTAGACTAGGATTGGTACTACACACACACACACACACACACCCTCAATGTACAGTTAAAAGCGATGGGCCAGATGAAGGCTGTATTATCAGCTATGGGAATAGAGACATTAAATAGTTAAAATCCAAGCAAGATCTGATTCAAAAAAAGTGTTAGTGTTGTGATTCTCAAACATAGGTATGCAGAATAATTCCACAAGGAGGGTGCTATAAAACAGATTCCCAGGCCTACCCCAGACTTGATCAGAACTTCTGAGGTTGGAACCCAACTGCTACAGCTTTAATAAGGTCCTTATGAAATCCTTATGTTCAGCAGAATTTTGGAACTCTGATCTAACCTATTTCTAAAGAAATATCAACCCTGTGTGGATTTCTTGGGAACTGCTACCCATTGATCCTACCTTCACCAGATTTTTTTTGCTGGTCACTACAACTGTCAAGAGTTGAGGGGAAACTGGGAAGGACCGGGGTAAAAATAGCTACAAAGACAAAAGTTGAAATATATGACAAATAAATGAATACTGTGTTGAGAAAAGTGTAAAGTAATCTATCCACCAGGTCATTTTAATTACTGTCTTTAAATTACTTTTAATACTACACAATATTGTAGGTTTAGGTTTGTTTTTTATTTTTACAAAGCTAAGAAAAGATGAATTATCTCCAAAATGTAGTTTCCTTGAGTTAGTGTAGCTACTTATTATTCAAGATAACATTATACAGAACAAATGAAAAAGAGCTGATTGTAAAAAAAAAAAAAAAAAAAAAAAAAATCGTGAGAATCCTAATAGAGAAAAAAAATTCAGTGTGAAAAAAAAATGTAAAGGGTTTAGAATTCACGAAGAATCCATCCACTAAAATAATGTTCAGTGCAAAATGTATCATAAGGTTATAAAAGTTTATGACCATGTATAATACTCAAAATAAATTTAAAAATCAATATTAGTATACCTGCTTTCCTTCCTCTCATAGGGTAGTCTGTATTTTGTTCTCACCATTTCCACTGCTCACTGCATGGTCCATGGCCTCGTGATCCCTGTAGTGATCTGCCCCCTGCCTTTATTCTCCTTCCTGTCCTGTCTATCTATTCATGCTGTTGTCTGGATCTCCCTGAAGTCAAGCAATGGCCTGGAGCAGGGTGAGTACCAAGGACTGGGTTCCATAGTACTAGAACGTGGATACTGGTAGAATAAAGTTATCCAATAAAGGAAGCAAACATTCAAATGCAGGAAAAATCCAAGACCAAATATTAAATACTTATATAAGTCAAGTCATATCTAGAGCGCACCTGCTCAAAATCTTCCATTGACTTTCCATTTCATTCAAAATGAAAGCCAATGACATTAGAGTAGACTCTAGAACCATTCATCCTCTGTCCCACTACTCCTCCCACTGCATCTCCTACCTCTCTTCTTCTTGCATACTTTGCTCCCACAAGTGTGTTTCTCCAGAAGTCCACCACATCCCACCTCAGAACCTCTGCACTTGCTCTTCTCTACCTAGAACACTCTTCCCCAGGATAGCCTCAAGATTTACTACTTTCTCACCTCCTTTGCCTTCTGAGATACCTCTCCAATCACCTTTTCCTAAATAGTACCGCCCTCCCCAACCACTCTCTATCTTATCACTTAACTCTGCTTTATTTTTCAGCACTGTACATATTGCTATCTGACACATACTAATTGTGTTATTTTTATTCTCCATCTTTCCCATTTGGTTATAAGTGCCAGGAGGTCAAGAACTTTACTGCTATATCTCCTGCACTTTGAAAAGTGCCCAGCAAGTAGAATGCTCAATAAATACTTTTTATATTAATTAATTATTTTGAGTAACGTACTGTTTTCCCTTCTTCTCCTTCCAAACTTTTGAATTGGTAACATTCTAGTCATCCTTAGTTTCAGTTTAATTGTCACCTCTTCAAAAAGCTTTACCTGATCCACTCTAGAAAAGTAGGTTCCTCTGGCTTATGCTCACTCTACTTCACTTGCTGATGAATAAGTAAAAGTGAATGAAATGGTGGTATGTTTTATATTTACACCAATATTACTGATCATGGTTCTTCCAACAGCCAAGTCATACATACAATTAGCTTTCAGAATATGAAGTTCAACTCCAATTCTAGGCTACTGTTGAATCTTCCCTTCAATCCATCCAAGCTTGTCCTACCCAGCACTTCCCAAACCCACTCAGGATGGATCTTTCCATAGTCCTTTACTCTTTCCCCTCATAGACCCACAGTTCTTCTCTTCACCTTCCTTAGTCCTTTTTCCATAACTTAAATAAAACATATTTAGGTATTGTTCACTGCATTGGCTGGCTTGTTCACATTTTAGGAAACTTCATATTGCACATACTAGGATAGTCACTGGATATATACAAATATAGCATTTGTAGTGTTTCTACAAAATATGGGGCACCAAGCTCCTGATCCCCAACATGCTCCATTGTAAAAGCAATTGTGGCTTAACACATTTGACCTCCAGTTCATTTTCCAGAAACATCACCAGTTCAAGAAGAGTCAATTAACCTCAAAACCCATTTCTCTAAAAAAATAAAACACACACACACACACACACACAAACTTTTCAACCAATCAATCAACGTTTAATATGTGCCAGATGTTGGACTATATGTTATGAAGTAAAAGGTGAAATCAACAATGGACAATATAGTAGAAATCAGATGTTTTATTCTGCCCAGAATCCATTTCCCCCTCTGACTTTCCTTCAGACTACAGATTTTTCATGTACTCTCAATCCATTTGTTCTGGAGGAATTGAACCTACTTTCAGTCCAGGAGCAAATAGTGATCCAAGCCTGGCCAATCATAGCATTCCAGCTCTGACACAGTAATTGGTTTAAGAATGGACACATGATCCAAGCCAAGCTAATGTGAGTCAATTCCAATACAGTGTAGTGTTAATTTAATGGGCCCTGGGGAAGACAGCTGGGGTTCAAATCCCAGCTCCACAAATTACTGGGTATAAGAACTTGTCAAAGTATTGCTTCTCTGCCAACTCTGGTTCCTTGTGTAGAAAATGGAGAAAATAATTTCTAGCCATAGAATTGTGAGGCAGCTTACATAAGATGATAAGTGTAAAGTGCTCAAAATCATGCCTAGTACATATTAAGCATTCAAAAAATGCTAACTGATTCTATTTTGGGAACTCTTTGGAAAGAGACTCTCTCTGCTGGGGCCATCTTGCTAACACATGGCAAGAGGCTGCCTGCATTAAGTAAAACCAGAGAGAGCAGAGCTGAGAGATGGGGAGATTAAGCCTGGAAGCAGGAGTTGAGCCTGTGCGTCTAGATATCAGCAGTTGCCTGCACTTTTCTGTTCTGTGAGTCAATAACTTCTCCTTTTTTAAGGTAGGTTGACTTGGGTTTCTATATCTTTTTGAAAGAGTCCTGCCTAGCACTGATAGTAGTTTCAGGAGTAATTAAGTGCTAAATGGTGTCTACACTAGGAGAGTGCACAGTAAGCCAAGTTCAATGTAGGTTCTGGAGAGTAGTGAGAAAAAGGAGATCACCCACCTCAAATTCTGCCAGCTCCAGCAGCATTGCTAGGAAATGTCCGGGGAGTAGCTTAAGACATTATTGCCCCTGGAGCATTATATTGTTAACCAGAGAAAATTTACCTTCTAAAAGAATAATGTCATTTCAGAACTTTTTAGAAAAAAGTATCTCCCCTCCTACAGCCAGGATCTAGAACTGCATCCTTTGCTGTGAGGGAATGACAGCTTTCAATGGCAAGGAAGGCTTTTGGTCTTATATCTGATCATCCAGTTAGCTGGATCTAGCTGATATTTTTGGAAGGACACCTTCAAAGTAAATCCTTTCAGGAAATCAGAAGGCACAGGATTTATTGGCTCATCCTGCAGTTTTCTTTCAGGGTTCTGAAGAAACCTATCCCCTGGGCCCAGGGAAGCACCCTCATCTGGAACTGTACCTGATCACTTGAATCCTCCCCTAGAGTTCCTGGGAGGAACCACTTACACTTCTCTCAACTATTTCTTTAGCAATTCAGCTTTTCCACCTTTTCACCCTCTCCTTGAAGAAATCCAGCTATCTTTCATTATTTCAGAAGGTGAAGATAAAAGGGAGAGTCTGTTTTTTAATAATGCAGGGAGCAGGAGAAGAGGGGAGGGGAGGAGAGGAGAGGAGAGGAGAGGAGAGGAGAAGAGAGGAGAGGAGAGGAGAGGAGAGGAGAGGAGAGGAGAGGAGAGGAGAGGAGAGGAGAGGAGAAGAGAAGAGAAGAGAAGAGAAGAGAAGAGAAGAGAAGAGAAGAGAAGAGAAGAGAATAAAGAGAAAGAGAGATACAGAGAGAGAGGCAGCAGTCAGTCTCAGTTACTTTAAATTACTTCCATTTTTTTCTCATGGAGCAGTCAGCAAAAGGCATCTTCATTTAGAAAGTTCATTACAACAATACATATCAACAAGCCTAAAGGAAACATTGGAAGTGGGAATGTCCACTGTGCTACTGATCTTAAGGTTAGTATCTATTGGCAAACTCACCCTTGCTTCATTAAGGTTGTAATGTTTAGCATTTGGCTTTGCTAAACAAAAGAAAAAAGGAAAATAAAGAATATATCAAGAGCTCTAAAAATATTTTGGAAAATGTCTCCTAAAACAAGGATGTAAAGACATTAGACAGAGTATCAGTGGTTACTAGAATTTCACTGTTTATGCCTCTGTACCATATTTTTTAAAAAGCAGGCCACAAACAAGTTCACACACATAATTTTCTACCACTCATACAAACAACATGAATGTTGGGCTGTTCCATCAAGGAAGGCTCAAAAGTGATTATTCAGTCATGATGTCACTGAATTGTCAACTGCTTATTTCTAGCACTAATGCCAAGAATAAGGCCCTGATCTACCCAGCTTTCCATTAGAATTTGCTTCCATCTCCTCATTACAGGCCTTCTTATAATGGCTATAGCTTTAAATACAGGCTACATTTTCTCAGTGTCTTACTAAGTATGGAATAAATTGGAAGGGAGCAGGGTGGAAGGGGAGCCTGGCCTATGATGTTCGTAGGCCGTCGCAGGCTTGGAGCCATAAGACCACGCTGTGGCTGCCTGTGAGGTTCTCTTGGAAGCATGCCCTACCTAACATGAAGCAGCTCCTGCCTGCAAATGTGATGCCTTGGGCTAGAGAGCTAGGCCTAACTGCCTGACTTTTCTGAGATCCAGGACTGAGAATATTTATAATTTAGAAGAAATCCATCCAACGCCAGAGAAACCAGAATATGCTATGAATGTAGAAGTGTGATTAGGCAAGATGTAAAGGAAAAGAAACAAACTCTTTCTCACCAGATATAGCTAGTTTATTGCTGCTAAATTAAGCCTAAAGTAAAACCCCTGTGCTTTCTTTCCAAATCCTGAACAGACGCTCTCAAATCCTTCCTCATTGCAGTTTCAAAGCTTCAGGGCCCAGTAAATCCCAACCCCATCCAATCAAGCATCTCCTTTCAACAAACATGTTCTTTTATTGACCAGAAGTAAAATATGTAACTAGTATACCCTATCTACCAACAGAATGTTTGAATAAATAAATAAATAAATACATTGCCCACCCTGAAATGTGTGTGTGTGTGTGTGTGTGAGAGAGAGAGAGAGAGAGAGAGAGAGAGAGAGAGAATTTACTGAAAGGCTAATGGGAACATGTAACAATTTGCTGCAGAGTGAGATTACTCATCAAACTTAACTCATTCTATAAGGAGAAACAAGGTTGTGTCACTCGGAGTATCTGAGTTCAGCTGCTCGAGGAGACATCTACGGGCATCAGGTGCTGCCTCCCTCCACAGAATCTCTGTGTGGTTGATTCGCCAGACTCTGAGCACCGGGAATGCATCTGAGACAGTGCGCTTGTCTTCGTCAATGCCCAAATAGAGCAAAATGCAATATGTATTGCTGCCACAGTCATTGCATTCATAGAAAATTCCGTCTATGTTAAAGCTATACAGAAAACAGTTTGCCTTTATATGTCAAAAAGAGTCAGGTTTTAGACTCAGATAATTACAAACAGGTTGCTCAACTTATTCAAAGTTATACAGACCAGGGGATAATTCTGCTTCACAGGATGAGCCCCTGCACAACAGGTCAGATGGCATCGTTGTTCTCGGCCAATCATTGCAACATCTAATCCTGCCCTCCAGGGTCAGTGCTCCCACTCCCCTTAAGGACACTGTGTTGGTCTCTACTCAGTTTTCTAACCAACTTATCTCTGCTTAAAAATCTTGAACGTCTTTATTTCTGTAGAAACTTAAAATTCCATTCAATTCCTTTTATCTGTAGCTGGAACCCAGGTCTGCTAAGTCAGTCCTGAGTCCGGTGACCATTCCTAAATTCAATGTTAAACCTGAGAATCAGTCCTCCAAAAAAATCACTTTAAGCAACAACTTCTTATTTCACTAAGTTTTCAGAGTGATAGTAATACCACCTATTATTGCTCATCCCTCACAAATAAGAAGTGAGGAGTTTGCCCAAGGTCACATTGTAAATGAAAGGTCAGAATTTTAGCCCAAGTCTTGTCTTATTATCTCCAAATATTATATATATTCCACTATTCTAGGCTTCCTATTCTCAAGAAATATTAGATCCCTTCCCTTCATTATTTTTCCCTGCCTGAGTTGGTATTTTGTTTGTTCTTTTTTTTTTTTTTTTTTTTTTTTGGATAAACAAGAAAAAAGGGGAAAATATATTATTAGCTCTTCTGCATGTCAACCAGATAAAAGTATTTTTTATTAGTAAAATTGTCCCTTGCTCAAGGTTCTTTGCCTATGTTGTTGAATAATGTGGCTAGTGTATTGCTTAAGAAGCCAACTCTAAATAATTTAAGCAAAACTATCAAACAAACAAAAAGTCATTGCAAGCATATTGGATGTCTCTGGAATTTAAGTGGGCAGAGTGATCCTGAGAGATATGAAATGAGGACAGCAGGAGACCCACCAGCAGTGGTCCCTGGCCCTTCTCTTGCAGTCCTGGGGTTGCTGCTGGTGTGTCCCAACTCTCAACCACTCCTGCTTTCTATGTGTCTCATGTCAAGTTTGCATCCTGATAGCATCAGTCCAACTGTCCAGCCTGGACCAATCATTTAGGAGCAATAGTTAAGGTCGTATGTAGAACCACAGCTGCTAAGAGTCCACTTCTGTGAGAATACTGGGCATTTCTCACAGGAAGGGGGCAGGTCACCAAACTCCTAAGTGTCCATTTCAAGAGGAAAGGGCCAAGGTGAGAACATTTTAACAAGGGAAACAGCAAGACTTGATGAAAGACCAGACTTAAAAATAACTGCCCCCAATTTTTTTTTAAATCTAGTAAGCAGCTATAGAAGATAAAACAAAGCCCTCATTCTCTTTATAGTTTCATCTACTTAGAAGACCTTTACAAATTAGGAATTCAATTTAAGTGTGATCTCAACAAAGTCAGATCTGAGGCTCCAAATGACCCTGTGCTCTCAGCCAATCACCTAGCATGTTTAAGTGCCTTGTATACCTGGGTCTGAACTGACTTGCTATCTCAACCCGCTCCTGCACCCCCATGGACCTGAAGAAATACTAATTGATTGAGAGCTCAGAATCCGAGAAATAATATTCAAAGTTATTCTTAGCCTTAGGGACCAGCCAACATGCTGACCTACTGCATTTAGGACTGAATTGTTTTGGCATTACCTCATCACAGACATAGACCATTTCAACCTTGCAAATGTGTTCATTGAATTTTATTTCTAGGGCAGAATGGGAGCGTGTCTACAAAACTCATAAATATTAATACATGGGATCATATTTTCCCCCAAAATCCCTCTCACCCTACAGCATTTACTGAAAGGCTAATGGGAACATGTAACAATTTGTAATTAGTTTTTGTTTTTAAAAGAAAAGCAACTAATTCAGGTGTCTGTGCTACAAGCAACAATCTAATTTATACTTGTTGGCCTATATCGCATAGCAGCACACATTTATGCAAAGAGCAAGCTCAGGCTTGCATTTAATAACTCCAAATGAGTCGTCTGGCACCTTTAAATAGGAAATTGGCATGTAAAGGACCCAAGGGCAGAGTAAGGGGAAAGTCGTCCATATATTTTTCCTCTTCTTGCTCTCCTTTTCAGAATAAATTATGTCTTTATTTGACTCACTAACCTACTGGTGCTACTGCTGTAACAATAAACTTGTAATTCGTCCTTGAAATATGTGCCTAACCCTGTGACAAGAGTCAGAATATTTCTCAGAGAAATTACATGAGCCCCCTTGGCAGTTCTGATATCACCTTCTAAATCTCAAAGGGCCCATGCTGCTGTCTTTAGGAATATGTAACCCTTTCTACCAGTCCTCAGAATATCATTGGTATTGACTGGAAACTATACATATGTTTCTTTCCCCCTGTCCCACACCCAACCCCACTGATCTACTTAGTCATAGTTTGTAGAAAGAAGTTTATTTTACAAGGAGAACAATACAAACACCACATTTGCAAGTGGCTTATAAAAAGGTAAGCCTAACAAAGGACAAGGTCTCAGCCAGTGGGTGCACTGCAGTGAGCAGAGCCTTCCCTTCCAACACCCGGAGCCTGGATGCTCTCCTGGCTGGGCTGCTGCAGAGTGAGATCACTCATCAAACTTAACTCATTCTATAAGCATATGGGTCCCCAGTAAGAAGATCTTGAGTCTAGTTTCCCTTCCCCACAATCATACATTTCTCTGTTCTCTCTCCTTCCAGCCCTTTCCACCACATCCTCAGTCGCACTTCTCTGAGTCAAAGGCTTTTGCACCATCCTGACCAGTATGCCCCCCTTGGTGGGTAGCGCCCTCCCAACTCATTACCTGGGCTGTCAATGCATTAGAAGAGCTGAGGAGGGGAGTATAAGGAACAGCACTCACATCTCTGAGAGGTTTGTCAGCTACCAGCTCTCAGCCTTCTTTGCCACCATGAGATGCCTGACAGAAACTCTCTGCACACCTGTCACTTCCTCATCAGTGACAGTTGTCTGCGTCCCACTGCTTAGATCAGTGAGGATACCAGCCACAAGTGTTATGCAAATCCTACCAGCCAGCTCTACCATCACCCCGATCTTTCCCACTGACTCAGGAGACATGGGGGTAAGGACGGCCAGCAGAACAGGGCAAACACAAATAAATGTTAAAGTCGAGTGAGCCAAACCAAGTGAACATAGCCATTGTAAATAGTGGCAACTTTAAAGAAATACTGGCAATTATGACCACATAAGAAGGATCAGAGGAACTGGAGAGCATTATGCTAAGTGAAATAAGCCACAGAAAAATACCACATGATCTCATTCATTTATGGATAATAAAGGCCATTATAAACTGATGAACAAAAATAGATACAGAGGCAGAGCAGCATCGAACAGACTGTCAAACTACAGTGGGAAGGCTGGGGAGGGTTGGGGGGCCGGGGGAGGGGGTAAGAGATCAACTGAAGGACTTGTATGCATGCATATAAGCATAACCAATGGACACAAGCCACTGGGGGGTAGGGGAGGCCGGAGGAATGTCAAGTGGGGGGAAGGAAAGGAGACCTATGTAATACTCTTTGTAATACTTTAAGCAATAAAAAAAAATTTTTAAAAAGAAGGATCAGAGCAGGAGAGAGAGAGTAAAGGTATAGACATGCACATAAGAAAACACCAATGAGAAGGGGAAAAGAATCTTGACTATATGGCATTAAAGAAAAAAAATATTTCAACACTTCTTAAAGATAGTAAGGCTCTTTCAAGGAAGAACTACCACAATGGAGTTTTTCAATAAGGGAGAGAGTTCGGACTCTACTCCGAATACAGCAAGGAAACATGGGGATTTACAGCCACAGAGCAGGGTGGAGGTCAGTGGGTGAAAGATTACTAAGAGGAGACATCAGAGGTACAGGGGGAGTTAGACTAAACTGACCTGACAAGGTTCCTTCCAGGTGATTAGACATCACCTGGGGGGATGGTGGAGGATGAGGAACCTGATCAGACATCAAGAGTAATCAGATATCAGGGGTGGGCAATTCTGGCTCTTTCAGAGTCTTTGTCAATAACCACCACTTCCCACCTAGTTTCTTTCTGAAACTCTTCTCTGTTCAAAACTGGGAAAGTTTTGTTCTCTTTTCATGATAAATCAGGAGGTATTGTTTTACTTTGACATAAGAATAGCAACAAGTAACAATGTGGTGCCAAAGCTCAGCTGTGCAGGAAAGCACTTCTATGCCCTCCGAATGCATTTCGGGTGGACACCCACACATGCTTTTCCTGTAATGTGGCCACGGCCACGAAAAGCAGACAATGGGAACCCAGCCCTGGCAGCCAAGTGGTTAATATTCCATTCTAGGGCTGCCCTCAAAACAGCCCACTTAATCAGTCGACAATTTTTCCTGCTTCAACCACATGGACTGAAGGTCTTACACACATGTTTCAACTTACTCCACACTGTGCCAGCTCTTGCAAATGCATCACAATAAAGGGGTTTTGTATGAACATATTTGAAACTATTTAAAGTAACTGCAAACATATGCATACTTGTTTTGTTGCATTTTTTCCCATTGTTACCGAGGGCCATGGCTTTTCTTTCTCCATGGTCTATCCCCTTCAGTTCAGCATGAGAGATGAGTTTCTACTGCATGCTGAACTCTTCCTCACCTCGCACCATCAGAATTGCATTCAGCAGGGGGCGTTCAGTGTCGCAGTGCTTCTCAAAATGTGGTCTGGGGAATGCTCTTTGGTGAGCTTCGCATTTCTGAAGGTAGAATGCCATTCTAATGAATACCTTCAGAAACTTGATTTAGAATAATAAGGCGATTTCTCTGGCTCCTATGATAGCACAGACTAACAGTTTTGCTCATGTGGATACTATAAATTGTATTTTTAGAGTTAAATACATGTTAGATTCATTTATAAGGCATATCCACTTAGAGATTTATTTCTTGAACAACAGCAAAAAATGTGTTTCTAATACAGCATCTGTGTATAATAGATGTTGCAAGTATGACAAAGAGTTTGGTACTTTATAAAAGCATTTGGGAGAGCATTTATCTATATGCTCTGTTGATTGTTAGTAAAGCTATTTTCCTTTCTACTCTGATTTCTTTATCTCCTGGATTTCTTTATATCTCACTAAATTAACTAATTCCCCTTTCTCATTTTTCCTTTACTTCATTCTACCACACTCAGAGTATGGTCATCATCATTTGTTTACATGAGGAATTTTTGTACCTTTGTCATCTCAAATGGGATCCCAAATTTATTTGTGTTTGTTCCTTAGTCCTGGGGAAAAGAGTGCGCCAGTTGTATTTTCCAGGAGGCAGACACTGAGGAGAAGTTCAGGAAGCTCCTTTCATGGAGGCTATTCCTCAGTAAACCCTTAGACAGTGGCATAGAACTGATGGAGTACGTCTCAGCCCAACAGCAAAAAAAGATGGCCTATTAAAGCAGTCCCACTTTGGAGGAAAATATCTAGGCCCTTGGATCACTCCATCATTGGCTGTGGGCTTCCCCAAGAAGAGCAGGACTTCAATGCAAAAGCTGTGGTGGACACTTGGGGAACTACAATTGGAGGGATCCATCAACCACCTCCCACACAGCTGGGCTGAGGCTTCTTTCTTGCAGGGGGATCTAATTGGTGCATTCCTGTGTCTGCTGCACATGGAATTCTTACTTTAAACAAATGACAAATGATCACACTCAGTATTTTGAAAAGTAAAGGGAACTTTAAGACAAATAGAGTTAAATATTGCATCAGAATACATAAATATATACACTTTACTATCATTATTTAGGTTTCTAACACTATACACAAACTTACACACACATACATTTGGCTGTTAATATTTTCAATTATGTTTTCTTTACATAAACATTTTAAAATATACAATGCTTGAAATCCAATGGACAGGCCTGGGGTGACCCAAAAGGAGCGGAGAAAAAAAACATAGATCTTTATGTAGGAATCTGTTTTATTTGCAAAGGAAAGTTTGAGTCTTTATAAAGTATAAAGATGAAACATTGGAATTGAAGAGACATAGAAATGCTGAACTCCTATTATATCACAGATATAGCATGTCAGGGAAATGATTATTTTTAGTCCAGTTTACTTTGAATGGTTTAACAGAAATTACATATTTATTCTAATTGGGGAATATGGAGGCTACTCCCCAATAAACCCTTAAACAGTAGCATTCACCTAATCAACAAAGTATTGGATCTATAAATCTTAATAATGTTTTCAAAATTATTTGGAATTATCCAAAATTCTTAAATAATGTGCACCGGGATCTTATATTTATGTTTTCTCCTAAGTACTGTGAAAATTAGCATTAATTATCCATGGGTACCAACTATTAGAGAACACTTATAGTTAATGGTTAACATCCACATTAATATTGCATGTACCTATTAATTAGCCCCCGTTGTGTGGAATGTTTATGGTGCATGACATTTTCTAATATTTTCCTCGAGATAATACAAAAGTCGATGAGAACCACACATGTGCATCAGAAAGAGAATAGAGCCTTTGTCCTAATCTTACTGAGTTTCTCCAGATGTGATAATATTTTCCTGTCTCCAAATGGCGTTTTCTATTATCATTTTAAACAAATCACATTTAACATTAGAAAACAAAGTAACACAAGCAAAGAACTTCCTGGACTTGCATTTATTTTTTTTTTTCCTTCATCATCTTACATTTCCTAAGGGGCTCAAGAATGTGATTGCAGAGTTGATGCACAGCTGATTATAAATCTAGGTGCATTTCTCTTGCACATAAACCTGAGTTATAAAGCTCAGAGTATTTTCAAGTCCAGAAGAGAACTAGATGCAGATTCTCTTGAGCATTACCTAACCCATTTTAAAACACCATCTGCTGAATGACAACTATGTACCTATAATATGCTAAACGTTTCCACATATGTGTTATCCCACTTAATCATTTATTCATTTAACACAAATTTACTAAGCACTTCTGCACTAAGCAATAAGAATGTAACAGTGAGCAAAACAAATGTGTTTACTGTTTTTGTGTGGATATTGCAATGGTAGGGAAGACTGATATATAAGATAATTCTGTCAGTCAGCTATTGCTGCAGAACAAACACCCTGAGGGCCTGGGGCATACAATAGGCACTTATTATTGCACTCTCTGGTGTACAGGTCACCTGGGCATGTTTTTCATTCTTCTGGTACCAGAAAATAACCAAGGACATGTTCTCCTCAAAGCAATATCACGAGTTCAAGAGAACAAGACCACCACACACGCACAGTTCAAGCTCATGTCATATCCATTAAAATCCTATTGGCCAAACTGTGTCACATAGCGAAGCCCAAAATAAATGGGGTGAGAAGTAACCCTGCCCACAGTGTGACAGTAAAGAGAATAAACATTCACTGAAAACTAATCTAAATTATAGTAATAATTAATCACCAATTATTCAATAATTAAAAACTCTGGAGTATGATGACAAAAGGTTGAGTATGCTTGGCTAGGGTCTTACCTGGGGGTCAGGAAGACTTCCCTAAAGGCTGGGGAGGTGAGGTAAGCTCAGAGCTGAACAGGTTAAAGATAGCTAGGTAGTGAAGGGGGAGGGGAATCATCCAGGCAGGGAAATGAAATGGAGTCCTGGAAGTATTGTTTAGAGCAGTGGTTCTCAACCTTCTTAATGCCGCGACCCTTTAATACAGTTCCTCATGTTGTGGTGACCCCCAACCATAAAATTATTTTCGTTGCTACTTCATAACTGTATTTTTGCTACTGTTATGAATCGTAATGTAAATATCTGATATGCAGGATGTATTTTCATTGTTACAAATTGAACATAATTAAAGCATAGTGATTAGTCACAAAAACAATATGTAATTATATATATGTTTTCTGATGGTCTTAGGCGACCCCTGTAAAAGGGTCGTTCGACCCCCCAAAGGGGTCGCGACCCACAGGTTGAGAACCTCTGGTTTAGAGAGTGAGGAGGAAGATTGAGGAGCATGAAGTTGGAGGAATGGGCAATGTGAGATCCTACAGGGCCCAAAAGACAAAAGGAGGCACTGGAGAGTTTTAAGCAAGTGGGAGACCTGATCAAATTCAGTTCTGGAAATAACTCCTGTAGCAATGAAGGAAACAGCTGAGAATAGACTTAAAGGAATTAAAGTCATTGGCAGATAAATGGTAAGCAACCTCACTGGCATAGTTCACTATCTGTGTTTAGAAACACAGTTTAATTGGAACACAGCCATGCTCATTCATTTATAGATCATCTGTGAGAGCTGCTACAATGCAGAGTTGAGTAGTTGTGACAAAGACCACATGTCCCACAAAGGCTGAAATATTTACTATCTGGCCATTTGCCAATGTCTGCATAGATGAGATACCTTTAAGAAGTAATCATAGAGAGAGGGGACAGAGGACCTAGGACATAATCTGATGGAGAATGACAGAAAAGAGAAAAAATGAGCTAATAGGAGAAACTGAGAATCCTAATCTCTCTGAAAGTTTTTAGCCCCATTTTACAGATTTAGAAACACAGGTTCAAAGAGTGTGGGAGATTGCAACACATAGCCACAAATCCCCCCATCCTATATGCATAACCCTTTGCAATGTAAATAAATTTAAGGTAGCCAGGGAAAATCATTGCCTGGACATATTTTAGAGAGACAGAGAGAGATACCCCACTGGGTAGCAGCAGCCAGATGATACTATGAAGTTACTGGCCAACTGATGGGTAAGAATTAAAAGAATGGGAAGAAGATAAAAGACTTGAAAGGGCTGAAATCATCCTTCACAGCTAAATCAAAGTAGCAACTATGTAATCATGAGTAAAAAAAAAGATAGTAAATAGTGAAAAAAAGAGTTAAGGAAGAAGAATGATGGAAAATTCATTCAGCGTGTTAGAATTCAGGTCCATGCAAATAGCTGGTCTTGCACATAAACCTGAGTTACAAAGCTCAGAGTATTTTCAAGTACAAAAGATGAGGAAGGTGAACTTGGCCCTCATTGCACTACACTCCATCTTCCAACCTCCTCCACCACCACCCCAACTCCCCCCCCCCCCACCACCACCACCACCACCACTACCACCACCACCCCTGCCAGCTTCATTGCACCTCTGCCTATAAACTGCCTTTTGGCACTGGAACTATCCTTCTCTATTTTCTCTGTTGTCTTCCCAAACCCTCTCTGAGGAAGCAGCTCTTGGCTATTTGTATATTAATTAGTTTAAATGAATATGTCTCTTTGTTTCAGAGAAATTGCATCTGAGATCTATTGGGGCGGGGGGCGAGGGGTTGAATTCTATATAAAAGGAATTTCCAAGAGTTGTAAGTATATGAGAGACACTCTTTCTGGAGCTAGAGAAGGTTATGACCATGCTCACAACAGGTTCAGCTTGGATACACATTCACTGCATTTGGGAATAAAGGCCTCGGTGAAAAAGAAACCGGTGCTTGAGGGTGGTATGGTAGACTGGTAGTTTGATAGGCTTGTCCTGACTCTATATTCAGGTGAATATAGACTTGGAAAAAACTCACCTGACCAAGGGAACTGAAGCAATGTTATATGCCTGGTAACAAATGAGACAGAAGGTCAGGAATAAACTGGAAGATACTGAGATGAAGAATACCAAATTTATAGATATAGGGATGAATTAAGCACAGAGGAAAAGAGATGAAGCTAAAAACTGGTGTAAGAAATGATGAATGGAAGGATGATCATGAAGAACAGAGAGCCTAATTCAAAGAGCAATTAAGTTATACCCATCAGAGTGGCTAAAATCAGAAGACTAACTACACAGGGAGCAAATGTAACTTTCATACATAGCTAATGAGAGTTTCAGGTGGCACAGTCACTTTAAAGAGCCATTTGGCAGTTTCTTTAAGGTTAAACATTCATCTACCCTAGCAATTTTCAACCGGTATCCCAAAAGAAGTTTTAAAATATGTAATACCTGACTATTAAGTCAATGGCACTGACCTCTTTTCCCTTAGGTTATCAAATAAAAAGATGACAACAGCCAAGACAATAGCTGTCTGGTATGACTGGATGAAAATTATACATATTATTTTTGTCAGATCGGCAAAAAATACATTTTTTGGTATGTCACAAAATTTTAGTAGTTATTTTATGTGCACTATGTGATTTAAAAAGGTTGAAAATCATTGATATATTCCTGGCTGGCATGGCTCAGTGGTTGAGTGCTGAACTTATGAACCAAGAGGTCATGGTTCCATTCCCGGTCAGGGCACATGTCCAGGTTGCGAGCTTGATCCCCAGTATGGGGCATGCAGGAGGCAGCCAATCAATGACTCTCTCTCTTCATTGATGTTTCTTTCTCTCCCTCTCCTTTCCTCTCTGACATCAATAAAAATATATTTTAAAAGAAAAAGGAAGGAAGGAAGGAAGGAAGGAAGGAAGGAAGGAAGGAAGGAAGGAAGGATGGATATCATTGATATACCCTATGACCCATCATTCCCCTCCTAGATACTGACTCAAAAAAAATGAAAACACATGCTCTCCAAAAGACGTATATTAAAATGCACATCTTATTCATAATAGCCCCAAACTGGAAACAACCCAAATGTCCATCAACAGGAGAATGAGTAAAAAAGGTGTCATAAATTCATACTATAACCTTAGTATAAATTCATATATAATCCTCAATAGTAAAAAGAACGGACTACTATACATGCAACAGCCTGAATAAACATCAAAACTATCATGTTAATCCAAGCATTGGCAAACTATGGTCCACAGGCCAAATCTAGTCCCTCACTTGTTTTTGTAACTAATGTGTTATTGGAACACAGCCATGCCCATTTATTTCTTTACTATGACTTCTTTGGTGCTATTACTGCAGAGTTGAGTAGTTGAGACAGAGACCAAATGAGATGCAAAGCCAAAAATATTTACTGTCTGGTTCTTCATAGAAAAATTTTGCCAATCCCTGCATTAAGCAAAGCCAAGCACAAAAATAGTACAGACTATATATGATTCCATTTATATGAAATATAGAAAGAGACTAAACTAATCTATGACAATCGGGGGTAGGACAAATTGACTGGAAAGGGGCACGGGAAACTTCTTGGAATGATGAAAATGTTCTTTATCTTGTTTAGGGCGTTGGTCACACATCTGTGTGCAATTGTCAAAAATCATCAAACTAAACACCTAAATATGGGAATTTTATGAATAGTTATTCCTTTTTTTAAAAAGTTTGAAATAACTTAGCCTTGGGAAAATTTATAGAAGAATAATTGGTTTAATTCTAAGAAAATTAATTTGGAAATCTAGAAAAAAAAGACTAATTTACAAAAATAATCCTCAACCAAAAAAAACAAAACAAAACAAACAAAAAAAAAACCCTGAAACAGTGAGAAGAGCACCTGGTAGGAAATCAGGGGACCTAAGAATACTAGTTTCTAAAACCAGAGCTTCCACTAATTAGATCAGTGATGGCGAACTTATGAACTCATTTTTTTGGTTGATTTTTCTTCGTTAAATGGCATTTAAATATATAAAATAAATATCAAAAATAGAAGTCTTTGTTTTACTATGGTTGCAAATATCAAAAAATTTCTATTTGTGACACGGCACCAGAGTTAAGTTAGGGTTTTTCAAAATGCTGACACGCTGAGCTCAAAAGGTTCACCATCACTGAATTAGATGAATGACCTTTGTTGAAGCATTGACCTTCTCCAGGCTTGTGTTCATCTTCAAGTGACAGGTGGGTTGGACAGTGATTGAGTTCCCTCCCAGATCCATCACTCCATATTTTATGGTTCACACACCAAAGATCAGGCACTTCTCTCCTACAGCGTTGGTCCCATTTCTTCCACTAAGGTCTTTGCCTTAATTATCCAGCTAATTGTGGAAGCTCTTCACTATCCTTTGCCAGCCTGATTTATAGCTTTTGGTGACAGGTGGGGAAGAATCTAGAAAGGGGTCTCAAACAGGACAATTTCAGACAAAGTAAGAATTGATTAACTGGAATTGATGATAAAGACAAACACTGCCTCTGTTTTTACAGCATTTATAGAGGCAAGAAGCCCACACCTTACTTCTTCACCATATAGTGGCAGAAAGCTACCATTAGTCACTCTCTCCATTCACTCAACCAATAACTTGCCGACAGTGTTTCAATAAGCTATGCATTGGGTTAGATATTATCCCTCCATCACAGAAGTCACATTCTGGCGAGATGACTTATTGATAACTTCATGTAGCATGGTGACCCGCTGAGAAAGTATCCTGTGCTTTGCTTTGGCTACTTGAGACTCTGTGCAAAGCAATCCAGCTTCCCCTATTTCTGTCACCTATTTCTCGCCAGACTAAAATCCAGGTCTTTGTTTACGAGCTGTAAGCTCTCTGTATACCCTGTAGAGATAATAGAAGTATTTTTGTATTTCTGAGCTTCAATAAAAAAAAACACAACAGGTTACCAGGTGTTTGGAAAATCTAGGCCAGGACTTACATACAAGCTCTCAGGTCTATAAAGGTCAGAAAGATTATGTAAATGAGTAAAGTGAACCTGACATAAAATGACACGTAAATACTGACCTTGTCCTCAGTGATGAGGACATAGCAGAAAGAGGTGCAGAATGGAGAGACGTAGAAAGCAAATGCCAGCCATTACTTAGAAGAATAAAGACCCCACCTTGCCAGACATGCTGAATTTTCAATAAAAACTGGACATATTCAAATCATCATTTGTAAATAATAGCAATTAATTCCGATTTTAAACTCTTTACTTGTGCACAGTGAAGGAAAACAAGAGGCCATGAGGACGAATATGGCCCACAGGGCTTGCTTTCCACCCCGAGTCTAAGTGCATTGAGGAAATTAAGTGCCCATCCAAGAGCAGGAGGGTGAAGATGGAAATGGCCAAATGCCCTGAGCATGCTTGGGTCCCCTGAGACAGGGAAGGAGAATGGAAGGATACAATTTATTGATATAGTGAGACCAGAGCCTGCTCAGGGCAGGGCATCTGGGGTTCTAGGCTCTTAGATGGAGACAGGTGTATCAATGACTGAAATGACAAGCAACTCCATGTGCTATGTCTTTAAACCTCAGCAAAGGTTTTTGCGCATGAGTACAGCATGGAAGGGATAGAGTTGTTGACAGAGTCACCTGCCCTTGAGCACCACACCTGAGAAATGACCAAGGCCACCCCCCATTTTCCTGGACCATATAATCCCCAAGTTTCTCTTCACTTCCATCCCCTGACACCCAAAATAATAATTACTGACCTCTCACAAAACTCCCAGGAATAGAGAACCAAGCTGGATTTTAACTTGGTACATAAAACTAAAGAGATCTCATTTTTATACCAAATTATTATGAAACAATTCATACAACTATACATCAACAATTGGTTAAGTGACAATGGGTTAAATATAATGAGTTATCACATCTAAGGGTTAAAGAAGTAATTACTTCTGCCTGGTTGGAGCAAATATACCTTCTCCTTCCAGTGTGGATCCCACACCCCTCCTCTGGGGTGCTCCAAATGGAAGGGGCCCTCAGAGAGACCACAGGAGAGTAGGGCAGAGTTGTGAAGTGTTTACTGGGATATTGCGCTTGTGAATTTTATTGGATGCTGCATTCATTTCCCATTGGTGCTGTAATAAATTACCACAAACCTAGCGATTTAAAACAACACACATTTATTATCTTATAGTCCTGAAGGTCTGAAGTCTGAAATGGGTCTCACAGAGCTAAGGTGTTGGCAGAGCTTCGTTCCTTTCTGCAGGCTCTAGGGGACAATCTGTGTTCTATCTTTTTCTAGAGGCTGCCCAAATTCCTTGGCTCTTAGCCTCCTTCCATCTTCTAAGGCAGCAATTGCATCACTCCAACGTCTGCTTCCATTGTCCTATCTTCTTCTTTGACTACTGCTTTTCACTTATAAGGACACTTGGGATTACACTGGGCCCACCCAGATAATCCAGGACAATCTCCCTGTTTTAAGGTCAGCTGATTAGCAACCTTAATTCCGTCGGTAACCTTAACTTCTCTTTGCCATGTAACAAAACATAGTTATAGGTTCCGGGAATTAGGACATGGACATCTTTGGGGACCTATTTTTCTGACTACCATGGACACCCAGTCTGCAAAGCTAATAATGCCTCTTCTGGCTACTATCGTGACTGAAAATCTAATTCTCTGATGCATAAACTCACTCAACTGGACTCCCACCTGGTGAAAACAGAGAGGAAACAGAGAGAAGGTGTGTGTTCAGAGCAGTATAAACACAGAGCTTTTGCTTTCAAAGACACGAAGAGAAAAATCTCTCTTTAAAATTCCTGCCAGAGTCGGTAATCAAGGTAGGCCAAGGAACTCTAAATGACTTTCCCGTGACAAGTAGCAGGCCTGAGTCAGAAGTCTGGCAGAGATTAACAGAGAAACCCATGGCTATAAACAGAATAAAGCCTCTGATATGGTTAGCACTTTGCTTCAGCCAGCCAACCCCAAATTCCATCTATCCACAACACAACAGAGTGAATGAGAGGGCAGTACAACCACTGTTGCCCAAGAATTCTAGTATTATGAAACTTTGCTATATATTTAGAGGTTTTATAATATTTCCAACCAAAATTCATAACCTGTGGAAGCACACAAATACTTCTGGTAAAGCCACACATGCATATGTCTTTGCTTTCGATTGGAAGTAGATCAACTCAGTATGGTAATATCAGCCATCTTCTACTTGCCATTCTTGTTGGCTTCTATGTCTTCAGAAGAATGCTGAGTTTATCGGAGGCAGAGCAGATGTTGTTACTAAATCCATACACAAAGTAATCACAGTAAAGAAAGGGACTATAAGCATGACTCTGGACATATGACCTTGAACTTTAAATCTGACATTTCTCGTTTAGATCCTACTCACCCAGTACCATTCCCTCTTTTTTCTTTTTTTTCTTTTTGTTTTCTTTTTGTTGTTGTTGTTTTTGTTACCTAAGTGCCAAGGATCTGTATAGAAGGTAATTTATTACACTTAGTCAAACACAGCAGTAAATATTATTGTGAGATGCTTATTTACAGTACTATTATTCTGCCTACAATGGACATCTTATGAGCATCTCAACCATGGTTTTGACTATATGATTTCATAATGTCTTTATAGATCATTGCATAAAAACACTGTTGCTCAAAATTTGAATAACTTTGAAATGAAAACACAATAAAAAGTGAAACAAATGAATTACTGCAATATAAATGTCAAAGTCTAGATAAAATCTCTCAAAACATGAAGTTTGTAGAGGAAATATAAAATGGGTTCTTGGTGATGGAAAAACCAGTAACCGTTGTTCTAACTTGGTTGCCTCATTTTATAGATGGAGATACCAAGGTTCGATGAGATAAAGTGACAGTTAGTGGGTGGTGAAGCCAGGCGATGAGTTCATGTCATAACACCAATTGCATCTCTTTATTTCCTGCAATTGTTTTCTTAATTTTATTTTTGCCTAAAAAGAATGTGAGCATCATAGTGGGTGTTTTCTCATGCTCTACAACATACTAAGCTAACTATTCCTAGACATGTCACAGAACTCAGCACTATCCACTGTAGCCCCTAATGTGATGAACTATAAGCAAGAGTGGTCAAGATTAATAGCCAACTTATGCAAAAACCGGCCTTACCAGACTTTCTGGGTCCAGTACACCTAGGCGATGCATTTCCCAGCATGAATTATTAGGGTCTGGAACTAGCTGGCCTGGATTCCCTACAGTTTCTAGTGTCACTGGTGAGAGAAGAGTTACAGATTTATTGCTGGACTACAGTAAAATGAAATCATTGTTCGGTCATCATTTCAAACCAACATGCAGTCTTACTTTTTTCCCCCTCATAAAAGTCCCTTGACACATCTTCCTTCTTCTTCAAGCAACCATTATCTGCACTATAAAAAATGAGATCAAATAATAAATTTTTATGTGGTAAAGGTAGTATCCCTGACTATCTGTCATTTAATGATAACATTTGCTTTTCAATTCTTTTCAGTTGGAAAAATGCCTTTATTTGTAAATAGCTCCCTAGCAACATTCTTTGTAAATGCTCATATCTCATTTGGAACACCTATCACTTGGTTCTGGAAATCTTGAAATTCCTTGGGGCTTATGTAGTTTTCTCAAAACATAGACAATAGCAAGAGAAATCATGTGAGACAGTTGAATCATTCCAGTTTTCTAACCAGAAAAGGAATTTAATAAATATGAAAAGCTGCCTTCAGTTTAGCTGGAACTGGTGCATTACTTAGGAAAAAAATATAAAATTAAGATCTTGTAGACAAAGAGTAGTTTGCCCATCTATGACAGCCCATGTCTAAAGCAGATCAAGTCAGGAGTGGGAGACTGGGAAAGCGTAAGAAGATCTAGACCTAGAGAATTTTACCATCTTCTTATCACTGGGGATTTCTGGTGTCTTGGAGCCAAATGCAGCCCTAACTTTTTACAGATAATGAGAGAGAATCCCAATTCTTCAGAGCCCCATCTCCTCACTCACATTCTCATAGTGGGGGTGTGGGGAGGAAATCTAGAACCCCAGTGACTTTGAGGTAATCTAGACCTGTCCAATTTCAAGGTAGAAGAAGTACAAGAAGTACAAGTAACAAGATTTCTCTTGAAGTTGATAGACTCGGACCAACAATGGGAAGAGCTGACTTCCCTCTTTTGGATCTTTCCCACCCGGGACCATTTTATCTCTTTTCTTAGTTATCCATATGCCAAGACTCAGGATAGAAAGTGAAGCTGACACTTAGGATACAAGAGTCATCATACAGTGGAGACCCAAAACTCCCTTGTTAAAACTCATTGGCATTGCCTGTGAACATTAATTAAATGGCAGCTGTACACTCTCTTGCATGTTAGGAAAAAAAAGATACTCCAGATCACAAGAATATATGGAAATAAGACATTCTGTGAAAGTAAGGCAGAATAAGTGTGCTGACCAGTCTTTAAATGCCCCCTGTGATTCCTGTATCCTGGTAGTCACATCATTGGTTGGTCTCCTCCCACATTGTACCAAGTTGGTCTGTGTGGCCAGTGGAATACAGCAGAAGTGATGGTAGGTCACTTCCAAGATTAGGTTCTAAATGACATTGCAGCTTCCATCTTGGTTGCCCTCTCAGTCTCTGCCTCCCATGAAACACTCCCTCTGGGAGAAGCCAGCTGCCATGTCTTAAGGACATTCAGGAAACCCCATGGGGAAGCCACTGGCAGGAACTGAGACTTCCAGTGAACAGCCACATGAGTTAGCCTTCTTAGAAATGAATCCTCCAGCACCAGCCAAGGCTTCAGATCATGCAACCCAGACCCTGAGCCAGAAGCACCCAGGCTAAGCCACTCCTGGTTTCCTGACCCTCAGAATCTCTGAGATAATAAATGTTTGCTGTTTTAAGCCACTAAATGTTAAGTATGTTTTTTATGTAGCAATAGATAATATACAATAAGTTAGAATACAACATTTGAGAAATTTAGACCATAAGCTCCCTAATAATAATGTTATAGTTATTCTTTTGGGGGAAGAAAAAAATCCCGAAGAAAAACTATTTTTTCTCATTGGGAGGATGTAAAATGCATTTTCCAGCCATGTTAAATTCAATTTTCAAGTCACTTTTATTCACCCGGTTATTAAGCATCTTGTATACACATACTACTAGGATAAAATGATAGAAATATACAGATGTACCTGTTTCAAAATCCTTACCCAGAAGTCCCCCAGTGACACCCTGTAGCACATGTTGTTTTCCTCCTCCATATTTGTTTTCATTTTATTTCATCTGAATTAATAGCTATCTAAGCTGACTATTTTTTCATTTGATCTTCAAGATCCACTCTCCCTCTGTTTCATCCCACTTTCTTGTCTAGGAGCTGACTTTTGGGGGCTGAACAGAGGATGAGGGAAAGAGATGGAGGTACTTATATCTTCAGTTTTTTCCCTATCATGAATTAGCTAATTCTCTCTAGCCAAGACCATCTGCTGTCACGCAGTGCTCTCAGCCCTCTCCTATAGCAGTTTCCATCCCCAAGGTGTTTCTCCATTCCTTGATGGGTGAGGGAAACCTTGCTCACACCTTTTAAACAATTCATTTATCTGTCAATCACCCAGTTTGAATGTGCCATGTACCAGTACTCCCTGCCAGGGTTGAACAATACACCCACTTATAAAAAATGGGAGATTTCCCATAAAGGTCAGGATGTCTACACTCATCTTAAAAATCAACATCTGGCAGTACTGGGTTCATTTTCCCAAGCAGCTGCTATCTATGCCCCTTCTGACAGGTTCTCAAGTTACCCCTTAGTCCCCACCCCTGCCTATTACGTGCCCCTCTTGGTCAACTTTCAAACATTTATATGATCTGCTCGTCCCTTTATACTCATTTGAGTTGGTGAACTCAAGCTAAATCTGTGGCAGGAAAGAGATAGTCTTGAACACAAATCACTATTATATAGTATGGTGTGTTGGTGTCAAGAAGTAATGAAGACAATAAGGACCATGACAATTAAGTGGATGAAACATTCATTTCTGTCTGAGAAATTTCATGGGGGAAATGATCCCTGATGGCTCACTTTGAAGAACAATATCCTACTTGAAGCATTATGGGCCACGAACTAGCTAGGAGGCCTAGCTGTTATTTGCTTACATGAAAAAATGAATTCTAGGATCCAAAAAAAGCTGGTTTAACAATAACTTTTTTGGAATATAATCCATTAATCCAATTGGTGACCCACTTATAAGTAACTCTTAGTATCCAAATAATTACCTTTTAAACAAGTATACCCAAATAGAAAAAGTTTACAGAAAATATAAATACAAATAGCCAATCAATTATTTGAAAAGGTATTCAGTTGTACAATCTCATAAATAATTAAAGAAATGTATGTCAAAAAAATAGTAAAATGTTATTTTGTACCAGTCCAATGAGCAAATATTAGAAAGCTTGATAATACCCAGTTTCAAGGGTGAGGAAAGAGGCACCCCATAGTCCCCATCTCCCAGGTCACTCTGACCCCTCACATTAGTGGCTGCTCTGAATCAGGTCTCTACCCTTCACCTTTTCACTCCACGCATGTTTTCAGTTCCTTACCTCTCTAATCCAAGAGGAGCTAAGACCAGAATGGGCGTTAAATAAACTTTACAAGTGCTTGAGGAATAACAAAAATAGAGTTTGAAGAGTGACTTTTGCTGATACAAGAAGTGGCTACTCACTACTTGACCCTACTCCTAAATTCCCTATCTTGGAGTCTTAATTGTCTTCCACGAGACAAGCCTAGTTTACCCCTCATAACCAAAATCTCTAGGTGTCTCTTCCTGAGCCTTATAAATGTTTCAGCCTCAATCATAGGTGAAGAGTATCTGAGGTACTCTCATTGCAAGCCCCAGGATGATGGCAGTGGGATGGATGATTCATTGCTTTCAGTAGACAAAAGTCACAATAGTCAATAGTATGTTTCTCAAAATCTGTTGGACAGCATCAAGCATATTACTGTCCACCTCAAAATACATCCAGTTCATAGTACTAAATTAAATACTTAATATCTCTAATTGCAGTATCTCTAGTCAGATCCATAGAGACGTCAAATCTTTGTTAAAACTCTAGGTAAATACTTGCCTTACACTCGTTCTGATAAAGAACCCAAATCAAAGTAGCTCTAGCTGTGAATTATTAATCCCACCACCTCCAGCAATAAAAAATGGGGGCTCTCCAAAGGGTAGTTATCTCAATAAAAGAGAAACTAAAATCTTATCTACATCAAACTCTCAGCTCCATGAACATTTAAGTTTTCTACACTGTGCATATATTACTTTTATATTTAGGACAATTTAATGAATGCCCTTTAAAATAATCTATTAGTCATCTAGGTTCAGAAGACAAAGCATACCTCCAAAGTACAACCATTTTGAAAAGTTGTCCTCTACCAGGATCAATCTTAGACAAACTTGGATGTGATTAAAGTTTATCCTGGGCACACTTGCTTTCCCTTTGGGTTTCCACTCTCTTTTAGCACTGAACCATTCTTCCAGGAGCATGTCTTCTATCTGGTTCTTAGCTATCCACTAAATTGTTGTGCTAACTCAGGTCTCACCAGGTCTCTTCTACTTGCTAGCTGTGATTTAAATTAGAAAATAAAAAATGACACTAAA
This sequence comes from Myotis yumanensis, assembly GCF_028538775.1. Lineage (NCBI taxonomy): Eukaryota > Metazoa > Chordata > Mammalia > Chiroptera > Vespertilionidae > Myotis > Myotis yumanensis. The sequence goes on from NW_027223759.1 coordinate 19,618,939, forward strand.
ATTCTTGTGATACAGGAAATAGCAGACATTGTGTAGTAGGAGAGGCATTTGTGATACTTCAAGTCTTGCTACTTAATCTATTTGTAAACTTTCTACTCCTCACCTACAGATAGATAGAAAGGAGAATACGCTAATTTTATTAAGAATTTTCAAGAGAAAAATAATCAGAGAACTCACCTCTTTTTTAATGCACTCATATTGCAACAAGGCAATCAAGACAACTGTAGAGAAAATCTCACAACATGGAAATTAGGACCCATGCCACATTTATCAGGCCTACAGCTGGCAATTAGGAAGCTTAAAGTGAGCTTTGTTACACATTTTTGTAAATTTCCACTAACTTGTCAACTCAACTCACAGTCTTTTTTTCTCTCCTTTCCTCTTCCATATGAGTTTTTTAACCTCCACATGTTTTCAAAATAAAGAACTCTTTTCTTCAGTTGTCAACAGATACACCCTGCTGAGAACTGCAGATGGAATGCAATCTGCTTAGCTTAGCTGAAGGCTGGATCTTGTTCATAAGATCTCAGACACTGCTTTATTTACCTTCATAAACACCAGCCATTGCCCACAATTCAAAGAAAAGTACACAAATTCACAGTGGCCTTTCTGCAGAGCTTTCTTTCTCTTTAATGATCTAGAAGAGAGATTTTATGTGGGGGTATAAAAGACAGGAAACTATCTGGCAAACGTTTGAAAGCACCCAATAATGGCTTCAAAGATTCTGAAGATTAGATTAGGAAGTTTTGGGGATGTTTGAAGAAGAAAGCAGTGCATTAATTAGTGAAATTTTATTTTATTTAGAAGAGACTTCGCCACTAAACACGCCTACACCATTACAGTTCCCAAAGTAGCTAGTAAATGGAAGCTTTTGTCTACTTCATAACATCCTTAAATATACTTTGCTTCTCACTAGTGACGTGCTGAGGCAGGCAGTCTCTAAGATGACCCCAGAGATCCCTGCTTCTTGGTATTTCCCAAGTAATCGCCTCCCCTTGAGTAATTTGCTTGCAACCAGTAGAATGAGGCAATGTTGATGAACTGTCACTCCTGTGATAAGGTTACAGAATATTGTGACCTGCCTTTTACCTGTAGACTATCTCTTTTGCTGGCTTTCATGAAACAACCTGCCATGTTTCAGGGAGGAGAGTGTTCTTGCCCACACTGCAAGAAATTGAGGATGCAGAAGCAGAGTGGTTGGGGATCAACCCCCAAGGAAGGAGGTAAAGGAAGCGATGGGGCAAAAGTTGAGCTGGAATACAACCTCAGCAAATGCCAAGCCAACCCCATGGGAAGCTCTAAATTTGGATGGCCCCTCAGAATTGTCTGAGTTGGGATGAGGTGGTGCTTCAACTGGTCATTGGATATAGGCTACTCCAGGAAGAGGATGTGACCTTAAGCAAGGTGGCTCTCTTCAGCTGAGGCAATCCCTAAGAGACTTGACAGCTGAGAGCTTTCTGCCCCTTGCAGCAGCTCAGGGAATGAATTCTTCATTCCTGCAGTACCATCTGGGCAGCCTCCACCATAGAGCTGACTACAGTTGGGCCTCTTCCTCTAAGACAGTGGTTCTCAACCTTCTGGCCCTTTAAATACAGTTCCTCATGCTGTGACCCAACCATGAAATTATTTTCATTGCTACTTCATAACGGTAATGTTGCTACTGTTATGAATCGTAATGTAAATATCTGATATGGAGGATGGTCTTAGGCGACCCCTGTGAAAGGGTCGTTCGACCGCCAAAGGGGCCGTGACCCACAGGTTGAGAACCGCTGCTCTAAGATCTTAGAGTGCACTTAGGAAGAAAATTGTTCTCTTTTAATTAGAACAGCCACTTTGTTTGTGAAAGGAGAGGCCCCTCTAAACTAATGTAAATGAAAAGGAAATAAGACAAGGAAGGCACTAAATTGTTTCACAATATACAGTAACAGGATGTGGGGATTGTCCCTCTGCAGTTTGGGAGGGAGGCGGTTGGAAGGACTCTGGAGACTCAGAGAAAAGGACAAAGAAAAAAAAGAACAGTCCCTTGCAACACAGCAGCAGGTGACACCTGGGGATAGAGATTGCCAGTGAGAGGCTACCCACAGGGGCTGGCCAAGAATCTAAAACGTCAAATATTTCATTTTAGGTTTTTCACTGTTATATATTGTTTGGTGATTCCCCTCTCTTATACTGAAAACTTCAGCAAATCTCTTTTCCATACAACATTTTTTGTTGTTGTTAGTGGTGCTTTGGAAAGATATAGAAGGAGCTGGTCCTTACCTAGGACGAAGCAGGGAAGCAAGTTGGATAACTGAGAATTCAAAAAGCAGAAAGTTATAAGCCTCCCTGAGAACGTTGGAAATGTTGGGAAGATCACAGGACCTTGTATTATATGTGGATTAGGGACCAAGCCAATGTATTTGGCTACTAATGGAAAATATTATCCTCAGAAAACTGGAAGGCTTTGAAATACACAGTTTATATTTTCCCAAAAGAAACTGTAATAAACTCTGCTTGGGAAAATCAAGGAGTACTTCAGAGAGGAGAAAGACTAATGAGCTGGGCATGGAAGGATGAATAGGAGCTTCTTAGGTGGACAAAGAGAGGTAAAGCAGGTGGGATAAGAAACATTCCAGGCACCTCATTGTTTCGTGTTTTTATGGAGGTTCCATTAGCTGGGCATTTTTCATTAAATCATTAGCCATTGGTGATTGGCTCAGTCTCCAGCCCCTCTCCCTTCCCTGGACATCAGAGGATGGTGGGACTGAAAACTTCCAACCCTCTAATCACATGGTTGGTTTCTCTGGCAACCAGCCCCTTTCCTGAAGCATTCTAGGGGCCCACCAACTCATTAGCATAAATGATTGAAAAGGAACAACTTGTGTAGAGGCCAAAGGTGTATTAGAAACTATGCCAAAAACTTCAGGTAGTCTAAAGACTAGAGTATCAAAAAAGGAACGAGATTGGAGCAGCAGGCAAGGAGATGACTCAGTGCTTTGCATGCCAGGCTACAGAGCTTGGATTTCATTGTGGAAGCTCATGCTTTTCAAACTAACGTATGTCCACCCACTGGAGCACATGTGGTTGGCTAGAGTTTATAGAAGAATACAAATGAATGGGGCTCCTTTTTCTGGAACATAAATTTTATATGAAAATATCAGGAGAAGGACAGGCTTTTTAGATTAAAATAAACATGGTACTATTCTGCAGTAAAATACAAAATTTGCATGATTTTTAACATTAAAAAATAAGATTTCAAATAAAGTTCTTGATTGATTCAGGCTGTTCTTGTTACATTCTCTGCCCTCTGCCATGAGAAACTTTGATGAAACTACTAATATAAATGATAGAATGTTTTAAGCAGCAGAGTAAGATAATCAGCAATTATAGTTTTGCATTGTTCATATTTCACATTTATTTTTATATTTCTCAAGATACTGTGATGTCATTAGTAACATGGAAAGAGGATGGAGACAAAAGACGACAGGAGACACATAGGGACAGACGTGTGCACTGCAGACCAGCTGCCCAGGCTGGGCCTCATGAGATCTCTATAGCTTGATGACATTTCCAATAGGTCCTCTGTTTGTTTGGTCCCCAGCTTTGCTGTTTGAAGATGTGGGTTTTGATCAGGTCACTAGGGTCGCCCATGGTGGAGCACAAAGATATTTTACAAACCACAAGAGATATTTTACAAACCCTATTGACAATATATTCAACATCAAAGAGGAATGTATTCTCCTAGTGGCTAAGATTCTTTTGTCTTTTCTCTAAATATTTGGAGGGTTCCTCCAAATGAAGAACTATAAAGATTCTCCCTTCACACCAGCCAATAAAGATTGTGCATTCTTCTGGGATCAAGGAATATTAATATTGTAACCATTATTCTGAAGCCAAGTAGATCTACAATTACACAGTCCTTTCCCACTAGTTATCTACATGTTTGACCAGAAGAAAGATGAATAACATACAAATTCATGTCTGAATTGCCTTTATTTAAAAATCCTATCCCTAGAATTTTTTGGAAAATATTTACCATTTGGTTCCAGTTTTAATGGACTCTGTCTGGGTGAGTTTGACTGCAGCCTTACAATAGGTGGGGCTTGGTGAGAGTAGAAATGGACAGGCTGCAAGCACTTCTGCAGAGAAAGATCTGAAAAAGAGTCAGGACCCCTCTTCCATTTTCCAGAACTCTAGGTCAGAACTGCCCTACACAGGTTTGGCTGTTGGCTCTGGGAATCCCCTTTGCTGTCTACCTGCAAACACAAGTGGAGCCATGACAGTTCAGAATTTCAGACACTGAGGACACTAGGACAACCTTTGGATAAAGGGTTGAAAATATCATGGGTAATGCATCCTTTCAATCAATTTCTGTCTCCTTATGTACTAAAATTTTCACGTTTTGGTGAAAGAATCAAAGTATGCTCTAAGACAGGCAGGAGAGGGGTTCCTAATTTTGGCAGATCCTAATTTTGGAGGATCCATGGTCCTCCTGACCCTTAAAAAACAAATTATACATTCTTAAGATTGTGCGGTGAACACAGAATCAAAGCCAAAAAAATTAGAGGGTGCCGTGACAAATTTCCCTCAGCCTGGGTCAGTGGGGTTGACTACATCTGCTTCACCAGCAGCTTACCTTTCTAGGAGTGCTGGACAGAAGGATAAACACAAATAGGCCTCACTTTTTGGTCTTCTCTTTCTACTCTGTTAGAAAATTACTTCAGGGAAAGTAAAATGAATTACAGTACATATTCTCTTCCATTAACTGCATTTTAACGTCCTCCATGAGATGTGGGGAATTCCATAGCCCGATGAACCATGAGCATGCCATTTTCTACGCTTTCCGTCAAATTCTGGAGTCTCTGGCTCCTTATGGAGTGACTGTAATTTATGAACCCAATGAAGGCAAAGTTTTTGATTAATCCTATTTTTATAGAAGAAATGAAAGTACACAAAACATAATAGCTTCTCAATTATTAAAGATCTGTTGATTAATGGATGCTTGATAGGGGATATGACCAAAGGAATTGTCTTTTAGAGAAAACTACCTCAAAGTAAAGTCCTTCAATAATTAATTCCCCTTGGCTCATGCCCAAGGTCCCTCTGACACTGAGCAGAGCAAACAGCTTTTATTGAGGTCCCAGAATGCTTACTCTGAGATAGCTTTGTCCTTCCACACAATTAACAGCTCTGTGCAAGGGCAATGGAGTAACTATTTGGGTGCCCCTTGACATTGAGAGATCTAAAGGAATTTTTTTCCTTTTCTCTAAAATCTTCTGTGATCAAAGAAGACTTAAGGGTGTCAAGAAGAAAAACAAGCTAACATAATTTGTATTGAATTTTGAAAAATCTTTCCCTGTAGCCATGGGTAACTGGATAAGAAAATACTAAACAAGTCCCTTTGGGGATATTACATGATGGTATTCAATTTTATATCCTGCCTCCTGCATTGGGGATTTCTTCAAGACACAGACAGGCTCTGAGAGACGGACATATAAATAGAAGCATTGCTTGGTGATGAGATTACCCTTGGCTATAAGGCAAAATTACTTCTAAATAATAGATCATGACATTGGGGAAAGAAAGATTTCTGGTTTTGGTGCTCTAAGGAAGAGTCTGAGTATTATAGAGGTTATCCATAATGCTCTAAAGAGTCACATGTGAAATTATTTCAGATACAGAAGGAAACTGTGATGATGAACATATTTAATTTATCATTTGACAGAGCAACCAAATTATCTTCTCCGCTCCCTAGGCTCACTTCCCTACCCAGACCTAAGAGTGACAATGAATAGTGTGGATTTCTTACTCCCAGAGATGTGGAAGAGAAATGTTACATGATTAGTTAATACTTTTCTTCACTGGGGAGTATGACTCCTAGGCAACTATAAAAATCAGGACTCCTACTGTTAGCAGGTTATGTAATTAATTAGGGTCTGAACTGTCAATGTTCAGTATGCTAATTATATGCTTAAGAACGCTGATTATAATTTTTAATTTATCACTTTGCTGGATATCGTACCTTCTGGATATATAATTACATGGCCAAGAAATCTTAAAATATTCTCAGGTTGCTTTTTCCCAGTCAAGTCACATCACTCATGTAGTTAACATAATTTTTGGCTGTATAACCACAGAAACATATTGGGACTTTTCCATCTATGCCAGAAATTTTCAGACACATCCCTAATTCTTCATCTGACATATTCATCCTTTCTTTTTTCTCTCATCTAAGGAATTCTTCTTTTCCACCAGGCAGAATCATGTCCCCAGAGACTTCAGAGCTGTAAAACAAGTTCCTCCCCTGGTGAGGACAAAAGGAAGAAGGCTGTCCAGAGAGATGAGAGTGTCTTATCTCTAGTCTAGACTGTGACTTCTGGAAATTCTAGGATGCCTACTCTCACATCCCTGGGATTTAAAAACAAGTATACATGTGAAAATGACACTCAGCAGGTTCCACACCTCCTCCGGTTCCTGGAAATATATATTTCAGACAAGCCAAGACTGCTATATTCATGTTAACCATTTCATATCACTCCACTTATGGGAACCATCAGTATAGCTTTTACTCGACCATACCGCAACCCAGATCCATGACATTGAATCTGAGGAGATAAGCAGAGTCTGAACAGGCAACATAGTCATTACTGCCTCTGTAACTCCCTGAGGCCTCTAGCCCCTCAATAAACACACACAAAGGGAAGGAACAGTCTTCTAACTCAAAAAGGCACCAAGGGAGACCAGGCAGGGATCTGTACCTCAGCTAGAGGGTGCAGTGGAAGCAGCATGGCTCACTGCAGGTCTCTCACATCGCTCCCCAGTGGGCATGATGGCAGCCAACCTCCATGATGGTTCAAACTGAAGCTTCGGAAGGAGAGTGAATCAGTCACCAGCTGCCTCGCTGGCCACAATAGCAAAAGGGAGCAAGGCCTATGGACCCACTTATGAGCTGCCCCCCTTGGGACTGCCAGAAATTCTTCCAAAAGAGAAGCTTCCCAAGGAGGCTCCTATGCAAACAGAGGGGCCAGAGGAACGCTTTAGATGGGACACTGTGCTGAAGATTGTTCGTTCTTCTTCAGACTACCAAAGCCTGGGACACTTGGGTTTCACAAGTAATTACAAAATGGTATAAAAGGAGTCAGTCTAACTGGAGAGTGACAGCCGAATGGAGGAGGGAGCATCTGGGGGAGCTCTAAAAACCACTTCCTACACCCTGGACTGTTCTGTTTAGTGCCACAGCCTCATGAGGTTTGCATTTTGGGAAAGATTGCAACAGCAACATGGTGGAGGAGAGACTGGAGGAGGACAAGGCTGCAGTTGGGAAGTCAGTTCAACCATCCAGGGCAGAGAGGAAGATGGTCTTTGCCAAAGCAAAGACAGTGGGGATGAGGTGAGGGGCTATTGAAGGAAAACTTCCAGTGAGCAGGAGGGATCAGAAAAATACCTTACCTTGCTGGTTTCTGAAGTCATATCCAGCTCATTAATCCTCACACAAACCCACCTAGGAAAGTATCACCCATAGTGTTTTAATTCTCCATAAAGAAATTGGCTCCAGAGTCCCCACTACAACTTTCTTCAGTTGAGTGACTCAGAACATTGCTCTGGTAAAGTATTAACAGGATAAATTTTGAAAAGATTTCAGGACTTAAATGCAAAACTGGACTCAAATCTTTTCTTTGCCACTAACCAATATGTACCTCAGTGCAAGTTATTTAGTTTCTCTGGGCTGATTCTTCATCTTTAAAATGAGGATAATTGGGGAGAAAAAAATGGCGGAGGCTTAGACGGACGTGTTGGTCCTTCGTCCCGGAGCAGATAGGGGCGAGCAGCTGAAACGGGTAACAACCAGCCCGATCAAGCTGGGGAGGTTCAGCTGAGAGACAGTCTGCAGCCAGGAAAGACAGAGAACTCCTGAAAAATGCGGATGGTTAGAGATTGAGGCTGAAACTTCCCCCTGGGCGCCAGCGCAGCGGCGAGACCACGCCATCTTGGGAAGCGGTTACCTACCGGCATCCAGAGATCGGCTACTAACCCAGCGGCTACTAACCCGGAGGCGGCGACTTGCGGGCAGCGCGACTGCGGGAGCCCAGAGGAGGCCTGCGCCCCTCCACGGAGGGGCGGACACTCCTGGGCGGCCAGCAGAGGCACAGCGACCACGCCATCTTGGGAAACAGAGCTGCTTGAGACTAGGATCCTGGCCTCAGCACCACCCAGTCTGATCTCAGACGCATACCAGGACCCTGCAGCCACTGGGGACAGAGACCTGTGACCACAGCTACAGACCTGCAGACACGGAAAGTTCGGAGATCCCTGCTGCAGATCCGTGAGTAGCAGAGCCCATCCCCCCTTCCCCCAGGATCGCGGGCAGTGCCAGAGTAACTAACTGATAGACCTACCCCTTGCCGGGGCCTCAGCGCTGCAGAAACTTTGGCCTGAAAGTGCGCGAGCACCTTAGAACTGATCCTATGTGCACTTCGGGCTTCAGAGCCCTGGGCTGGGAGCAAAAACGCGCACAGCACCAGGAACTAATCCTGTGCGCACTGCTGGCATCAGAGCCCTGGGCTGGGAGCAAAAACGCGCACAGCACCAGGAACTAATCCTGTGCGCACTGCTGGCATCAGAGCCCTGGGCTGGGAGCAAAAACGCGCACAGCACCAGGAACTAATCCTGTGCGCACTGCTGGCATCAGAGCCCTGGGCTGGGAGCAAAAACGCGCACAGCACCAGGAACTAATCCTGTGCGCACTGCTGGCATCAGAGCCCTGGGCTGGGAGCAAAAACGCGCACAGCACCAGGAACTAATCCTGCGCGCACTGCTGGCATCAGAGCCCTGGGCTGGGAGCAATCGCGCGAACGGGAGTTTGTCCGCCTAGCACAGGCCCAGAAACCCCGTTTCTCAGGGCAGGAGGCAGCACCAAGCACCAGTGACTTGACTGTGTTTCTTATCACCTGCGCCTGAGATCCTGATTTCCTGTGCATTCATACTAAGAGCCAGTGAATCCAATTCCTGGTGCAAGGGCACACAGGGACCCTGATTCTCAAGGTGAGGTTGCGCGAAGCAACAGAGACTCTGATACTGAACTCTTGGGGAACTCTGACTCCTGGCGCAAGCTAGGGGGCTCTGCTCTGGTGCTAAACACGCGTCAGGGGGGCCTCTATTTCAGCACAGTGCAGGCAGGGTCCCTAATTCTAAGGGCACGCGCGAGGCCACATTGAGTGTTGGCAACACTGACACAGAGCGAGCCTGGTTCCCACCAACCAACAACAACCACACATCTTAGTGTCAGAGCTCTTCAGTGACACTAGGGTGGTGGGAGCCTCCCACTGCGCACGGCCCAGGCCCACGCAACTCAACCTTTGAACCATCAGGAGATAATCAGAATGAAGAGACGACACAATACCCAGAGGAAAGACAATGAAGAATCACCAAGAAAGGAAATTAATGAAGCTGAAGCGTGCAACATGACAGAAAAAGAATTCAGAATGATGGTTGTACAATTCATTCACCGGATGGATGAGAAAATCAACAACCTATGCAAGAATCAGGAAGAAATGAAAAGTGATATAGCTACAATCAAAAACACCATGGAAAGTTTCAACAGCAGACTAGAAGAAGCAGAAGACCGAATTAGTGAGTTAGAAGATAAGGCAGAGAAACAAGCTCAATCTGAACAGCAACTGGAGAAAAGAATTAAAAAACAGGAGGAGAGCCTAAGGGAGCTTCAGGACAACATGAAACGAAGTAACATACGCATAATAGGGCTGCAAGAAGGACAAGAAGAGCAGCAAGGATTAGAAAATCTATTTGAAGAAATAATGACAGAAAACTTCCCAGATATGGGGAAGAAAAAAGTTACACAAATACAGAGAGTCCCAGGCAAGATGAACCCCAAAAGACCGACACCAAGACACGTCATAATAACGATGGCAAATGTACAAGACAAAGAGAGAATCTTAAAGGCTGCAAGAGAGAAACAGAGAGTTACCTACAAAGGGTCCCCCATCAGATTATCAAACGATTTCTCAACAGAAACACATCAGGCCAGAAAAGAATGGACGGAAATCTACAAAGTGATGCAAAGCAAAGGACTGAATCCAAGAATACTCTATCCAGCAAGGCTATCATTCAAAATTGAAGGGGAAATAAGAAGCTTCACAGACAAAAAAAGGCTAAGGGAGTTCATCACCACCAAGCCAGCAATGCAAGAAATGCTAAAGGGACTGGTGTAAAAAGAAGAAATAAAAAGCCCAGAAAGAAAGCAGCCACAAAAAAATAGAAATGGCTACAAACAAGTACCTTTCAATAATAACTTTAAATGTAAATGGACTAAATGGTCCAATCAAAAGATATCGAGTGGCTGAATGGATAAAAAAACATGACCCATACATTTGCTGTCTACAAGAGACCCACCTCATTAGAAGGGACTCACACAGACTGAAAGTGAAGGGATGGAAAAATATCTTTCAGGCAAATGGAAATGAAAAAAAAGCTGGGGTAGCAATACTTATATCCGACAAAATAGACCTCAAAGTGAAGGCCATAACCAGAGATAAGGAAGGCCACTTCATAATACTAAAGGGATCAATACAACAAGAGGATATAACCCTGATAAACATATATGCACCCAATGCAGGAGCACCCACATACATAAGAAAACTCCTGGAAGGTATCAGGGGAGAGATCGACAACAATACAATCATAGTAGGGGACTTTAATACACCACTAACATCACTGGATAAATCCGCTAGACAAAAACTCAGCAAAGAAACAGCAATCCTAAATGACTCACTAGATCAGATGGACTTAATTGACATCTTCAGAACACTTCACCCCACAGCTGCGGAATATACATTCCTCTCAGGTGCTCATGGGACATATTCAAAAATAGACCACATATTGGGTCACAAGCAAAGTCTCCACAAATTCAAGAAGATTGAAATCATAAAAAGCATCTTCTCAGACCACGATGGCATAATGTTAGAAATAAACCACAATAAAAACAACCCAAAATACTCAAACACTTGGAAGCTGAATAGCATGTTATTAAATATTGATTGGGTTACCGATGACATCAAAGAAGAAATTAAAAACATCCTGGACACTAATGACAATGAAAACACAACAATCCAAAACCTCTGGGACACAATGAAAGCAGTCCTGAGAGGGAAGTTTATAGCTCTACAGGCCTACCTCAAAAAACAAGAAAAAATGGTAGTTAATCATCTAACTCTACAACTCAAAGAATTAGAAAGAGAGCAACAAGAAAAGCCCAGAGTGAGCAGAAGGAAGGAGATAATAAAGATTAGAGCAGAAATCAATGAAATAGAGACCAAAAAAACAATACAGAAAATCAATGAAACCAAGAGCTGGTTCTTTGAAAGGATAAACAAGATTGACAAACCCCTAGCCAGGCTCACCAAGAAGCAAAGAGAGAGGTCCCAAATAAACCAAATCAGAAATGATAGAGGCGAAATAACAACAGACCCCAAAGAAATACAAATGATTGTTAAACAATACTACGGACAACTCTACTCCAACAAACTAGACAACCTGGAGGAAATGGACGAATTCCTAGAAAAATACAACATTCCAAAACTCAATCAGGAAGAATCTAAAAATCTCAATAGGCCAATAACGATGGAAGAAATTGAAGCAGTCATCAAAAAGCTTCCAGCAAACAAAAGCCCAGGACCAGACGGCTTCTCAGGGGAGTTTTACCAAACTTTTAAGGAAGAACTGAAACCTATCCTCCTCAGATTACTACAAAAAGTCCAAGAGGATGGAACACTTCCAAACACATTTTATGAAGCTAGCATCACCCTAATACCAAAACCAGGTAAAGACAACACAATGAAAGAGAATTACAGGCCAATATCCCTCATGAACATAGACGCCAAAATCCTCAACAAAATCTTAGCAAATCGGATCCAGCAGTACATCAGAAGGATCATACACCATGACCAAGTAGGATTTATCCCAGGGATGCAAGGATGGTACAACATCCGTAAATCAATAAACGTGATACATCACATAAACAAATTGAAAGAAAAAAACCACATGGTCATATCAATTGATGCAGAAAAAGCATTTGACAAAATCCAACACCCATTTTTGATAAAAACTCTCAGCAAGGTGGGAATAGAAGGATCATACCTCAACATAATAAAAGCCATATATGACAGGCCCACAGCCAACATCATACTCAATGGACAAAAACTAACACCATTTCCCCTAAGAACAGGAACAAGACAGGGATGTCCACTCTCTCCACTCCTGTTCAACATAGTCCTGGAAGTATTAGCCATTGCAATTAGACAAGAAGAAGAAATAAAAGGCATCCAAATTGGAAAAGAGGAAGTAAAACTGTCCTTATTTGCAGATGACATGATATTATACATACAGAACCCTAGAGACTCCATCAAAAAACTACTAGACTTAATACATGAATTTGGCAATGTAGCAGGATACAAAATTAACCCCAAGAAATCCGAGGCATTTCTATATACCAATAGTGAACTTTCAGAAAGAGAGATTATAAAAACAATCCCATTTACCATCGCACCCCAAAAATTAAGATACCTAGGAATAAACTTAACTAAAGAGGTAAAAGACCTCTACTCAGAAAACTATAGGACGTTGAAAAAAGAGATAGAGGAAGACATAAACAGATGGAAGAACATACCATGTTCTTGGATTGGTAGAATCAACATCATTAAAATGTCCATATTACCCAAAGCAATCTATACATTCAACGCACTTCCCATTAAAATACCAATGGCCTTCTTCAAGGATCTAGAACGAACTCTCCAAAAATTCATCTGGAATAAAAAAAGACCCCGAATAGCTGCAGCGATCCTGAGAAAAAACAAAGTAGGTGGGATCTCAATGCCAGATATCAAGCTGTATTACAAAGCCACTGTTCTCAAAACTGCCTGGTACTGGCACAAGAACAGACATATAGATCAGTGGAATAGAATAGAGAGTCCAGAAATTAGCCCGAACCAATATGCTCAATTAATTTTTGACAAAGGAGGCATGAACATACAATGGAGCCAAGATAGTCTCTTCAATAAATGGTGTTGGGAAAATTGGACAGATATATGCAAGAAAATGAAACTAGACCACCAACTTACACCATACACAAGAATAAACTCAAAATGGATAAAGGACTTAAATGTACGACAGGAAACCATAAAAATTCTAGAAGAATACAAAGGCAGCAAAATCTCAGACATATGCCAAAACAATTTCTTCACTGATACAGCTCCTAGGGCAGTTGAAACTAAAGAGAAACTGAACAAATGGGACTACATCAAAATAAAAAGCTTCTGCACAGCAAAAGAAACCATCAACAAAACAACAAGAAAACCCACCTCGTGGGAAAACATATTTGCCAACGTCATATCTGATAAGGGCTTAATCTCCAAAATTTATAGGGAACTCATACAACTTAACAAAAAGAAGATAAACAATCCAATCAAAAAATGGGCCAAGGATCTAAATAGACACCTTTCAAAAGAGGACATTCAGAAAGCCAAGAGACATATGAAAACATGCTCAAAGTCACTAATCATCCGAGAGATGCAAATCAAAACAACAATGAGGTACCATCTCACACCTGTCAGAATGGCCATCATCGACAAATCAACAAACGACAAGTGCTGGAGAGGATGTGGAGAAAAAGGAACACTTGTGCACTGCTGGTGGGAATGCAGACTGGTGCAGCCACTATGGAAGGCAGTATGGAGGTTCCTCAAAAAATTGGAAATGGAACTCCCATTTGACCCTGTGATCCCACTTCTAGGAATATATCCCAAGAAACCAGAAACACCAATCCGAAAGGATATATGCACCCCGATGTTCATAGCAGCACAATTCACCATAGCTAAGATCTGGAAACAGCCTAAGTGCCCATCAGTAGATGAATGGATTAGAAAGCTGTGGTACATCTACACGATGGAATACTATGCTGCTGTAAAAAAGAAGGAATTCTTACCATTTGCAACAGCATGGATGGAACTGGAGAGCATTATGCTAAGTGAAATAAGCCAGTCAATGAAGGAAAAATACCACATGATCTCACTCATTCATGGATAATAAAGACCATTACAAACTTTTGAACAATAATAGATACAGAGGCAGAGCTGCCTCAAACTGATTGTCAAACTGCAGTGGGAAGGCCAGGGAGGGTTGGGGGGGAGGAGGGAGGGGATTAAGAGATCAACCGAAGGACTGGTATGCATCCATATAACCATAACTAATGGACATAAGACACTGGGGGGTAAGGGAGGGCAGGGGTCTGTCAAGGGCGGGGGGGAAAAAGGACACTTATGTAATACACTTTGTAATACTTTTAGCGAAAAATAAAAAAAAATAAAAAAAAAAAATGAGAAAAAAAAAAAAAAAAGAAAGAAATTGGCTCCACCCAGAAATAAACCCACACCTATATAGTCAATTAATATTTGACAAAGGAGGGAAGAACATACAATGGGTTAAAGACAGTCTATTCAACAAATGGTATTAGAAAAATTGGACAGATTCATGTAAAGTAATAAAACAAGACCACCTTCTTATGCTATATATAAGAATAAAACTCAAAATGGACTAAAGACTTAAAAGTAACTCAAAACCATAAAATTCCTAGAAGAAAACATAGGCAGTAAAATCTCTGACATTTCTTTTAGCCATATTTTTTTCTGATAAATTTCCTTGGGTAAGGAAAACAAAAGAAAAATAGACAAATGGGACTACATCAACCTAAAAAGTTTTTATGCAGCAAAGGAAACTATCAACAAAATGAAAAGACAACCTACTGAATGGAAGAAGATATTCACTAGTGATACATCTGATAGGGGGTTAATATCCAAAATTTATAAAGAACTTAGACAACTCAGCACCAAGAAAACAAACAATCCAATTATAAAATGGACAGAAAACCTGAACAGACACTTCTCCAAAGAAGACATACAGGTGGCCAGTAGACATATGAAAAAATGTTCAACATCACTGATCATCAGAGAAATGCAAATGAGATACTACCTCACACCTGTCAGAATGGCTATCATCAATAAATCAACAAATAAGTGTTGATGAGGATGTGAAGAAAGGGAACCCTCATGCACTGTTGGTGGGAATGCAGATTGTTAGGACCACTATAGAAAATAGTGTAGAGGTTCCTCAAAAAATAAAAAGTATAACTGCCTTATGATCTAGCAATTCCACTTCTGGATATATACCCAAAGAAACCCAAAACAGTCATTCAAAATAATATATGCACCCCCATGTTCACTGCAGCATTATTTCCAATAGGCAAGCTATGGAATCAACCCAAATGCCCATCAGTAGATGATAAAAAGTGGTACATATATGCAATGGAATATTACACAGCCATAAAAAAGAATGAAATCATACCATTTGCAACTGCATGGATAGACCTAGAGGGTATTCTGTTTAGTGAAATAAGTCAGAGAAAGACAAATACCAGATGATTTCACTTACATGTAGAATATAAAGAACAAAATAAATGAACAAACAAAATTGAAACAGACTCATAGACACAGAGAACAGACTGATGGTTTCCAGAAAGAAAGGGAATTGGGGGACTGTGTGAAAATGGTGAAGGGATTAAGAAGTACAAATTAAGTTACAAAATAGTCATGGGGAAGTAAAGTACAGCATAGGGAATACAGTCAATAATATTGTAATAACCATGTATGGTGCCAGGTGGGTGATGCAAATATTGGAGGGAACACTTTGTAAAGTACAAAATTATCTAACCACTATGCTGTACACCTGAAACATTAATACAAAATAATATTGAATGTAAGTTGTAATTGAAACATAAATTTTAAAAATTAATTAATTAAATTAAAATTTAAAAAAAGAAAGAAATGAGCTCCAGGTGGTTGACTCAGAGGTAGGAAGTTCCCTCCCAGGAAAGAACTGGTGCTCTTTCCCCTATGCCACAAAGCCTGCACATAATTAGCTTACTTTCTCAAAGTTGCTAACTGGAGAAAATACGAGCAATTTGAGAGAAATCCCACTGGCAAGAAGGCCAAGTAAGGAAGAGCAATTTTCCAGGAAAAAAAATAGTTCCTGCTGGTGTTCAGAAAATAATACCACTCTGAAAGCCATTTATTTTGAACTGTTAAATAACCAAAGAATTACATGAGAGACCTATTTTTATTATGAGGGTTGGTTTTTAATTTTTTAAATATTATGTTCTGTTATATTTTCTTTTCTACCTTTCCATAGCTAAGACTTATTTCTACCCAAAGATGTCATTTTGAGAATGATATATCTTACTCCCTCCAAGAACATCTGGTCGATACATAAATGGTGAATCAGATTCTTAAATCTGAAATGGGGAATCTATATACATATATCCCTTTAAAACAAGCAATATTAAAATAGCTGAATAAATTAAGTCACCTATCTACCTAAAATGTGCATAGAGTGAAATGAAATTGCTCTATGTTCCACCAGATAACCGAGTATGTTTTACTCGAAAAACAGGTAGAGACAGCATGCCAGAGGGAGTAAACAGTAAAGATTTTTATCATAAAGACATGATCTTTGAAGAATAAAGCCCCCTACTCCCTTGGCAGTAACCAAAAGGAAAAAGTGTAGGAGTGTACTCTTCAAAGGAGACCTACAAGTGATTGCTCTGCTGTGGTTAACAGCGACTCATTTAATCCTAACAGGTTGTCTGGCCAGAGCTGTGCTAACTAGTAACATATTTCCTTATCTGCAGTTTGAGATCCTCAAACATATGATCTTTAGTGGAAGAAAAGCATGAGAAGGTATCTAGATAACAGTTGTTACATGGTATCTGTAAGCATCTGGTTGCTGTCAAACTAGAGCCAGGATAGAAGACAAATCCTTTCCCAAGGACTGGCCACATTCTTTTATCTTGCCCAAACACTATGGAATTCTGAATGCCCCAGCCAAGTCTGTTCTTGCTGCAGTTTTTCTCACCTTCCTAAATGTCACTTTGATTCACCCTTGGGCTCATGTCCATAGCATGCCTTCATCTTCACATTCGATCTATTACCAAGTCTCAACCTCATCTATTAATCTCAAACCACTCTTACCACCCAGTTCACAACACCATGTCATCATCATATCAACTGGAGAGCAGCAAGAGCACCCCCCATCACCACTTCTGCTCTTACCTTCTCTACCTTCCTCCAGCTAGAATGATCTTTAAATGCAAATCAAAAGTGAAAAGTCCCTGGGAGGTTTCCCATTGCTCCTAAGAGGAAACCCACACCCAAGACCATGTCCTACTCTAAGTCGGATTTGAGGACTGGCCCCAGCTCCTTCTCCAACTTGACCTCACACCTTTCTTTCCTGCATGCATTACTCTCTACAGACACTACTTTTTTTTTTTAATTATCTAAAGTTTTACATATGTCTTCTTTTTCCCCAATTGACTCCCCCACCCCAGTCATTCCCATCCTGGGCAAGCCCCCACTGCCCCAGTGTCTGTGTCCATTGGTTATGCTAATATGAATGCATACAAGTCCTTTGGTTGCTCTCTAAACTACCCCCCCGCCCCACCACCACCACCATTTGTCTCTGGATCTATTCTTGTTCATCAAATTATGTTGATCATTATATCCCACATATGAATGAGATCATGTGGCTTATTTCGCTTAGCATAATGCTCTCCAGTTCCATCCATGCTGTTGCAAATGGTAAAAGTTCCTTCTTTTTTATAGCCGCATAGTATTCCATTGTGTAGATGTACCACAGTTTTTTAATCCACTCATCTGCTGATGGGCATTTAGGCCATTCCCAAATCTTAGCTATTGTAAAATGTGCTGCTATGAACATAGGGGTGCATATGTCCTTTCTGATTAGTGTTCTGGTTTCTTTGGATATAGTCCCAGAAGTGGGATTACTGGGTCAAATATGAGTTCCATTTTTAACTTTTTGAGGAAACTCCATACTGTCTTCCACAGTGGCTGGACCAGTCTCTACAGACACTACCTTTGGTTCCATAAATATGCCAATCAATTTCCCACCTCAGGGTCTTAGCACATGCTGTTCCCTTTGCCTAGAACACTCTGGTCTTTGGTCTTCACCTGGCTAACTCCTAGATCTCAACTAAAATACCCAGGTGGGTTTTTTTTTTGTCCCATCTATCTAAATTTTATTCTAAACTAGAGGCCCAGTGCACGAAATTCGTGCACTGGGGATGGGTGGGGGGTCCCTTAGCCCAGCATGTGCCCTCTTGCAGTCCGGGACCCCTCCCTTGTTACTGCCCACCTGCTTGCTGCTTCCTATCGCTTGGCTTGCTGCTCCTTAGTGCTGCCACGAAGGCCTTGGGTCTGCTGGGTGCCAGGC
This sequence comes from Myotis yumanensis, assembly GCF_028538775.1. Taxonomy (NCBI): domain Eukaryota; kingdom Metazoa; phylum Chordata; class Mammalia; order Chiroptera; family Vespertilionidae; genus Myotis; species Myotis yumanensis. The sequence goes on from NW_027223759.1 coordinate 19,637,269, forward strand.
CTGCGGGTTTGTGTCTCTGATACCCCCAGCAGCCCCAGCACCAAGGTGGCGGACCTTGGGGCTGCTGGGTACAGGCCCCCCGTTGCATGTTTGTGTCTTCTATCAGGCCCCCAGCAGCCCCAGCACCACCTAAATAACTTAAGGGAAACTTTATTTAGTCTTCTTTTAAAAGCAATCTAGTTTAAAAATGAGTTGCAGTTAAGACAGAACAAAGAACATGGTACCTAAGAGTGAGATAGACTGACAGAGGAGAGGCTGGGCACTGGTCAGGGGCTTACATGCCAACTGTTCTTCACCTGGGAAATGATGTAAAATCAGTTTCTTTAGTTTTCTGCTTAATGGTCTTCTCCAGCACTGAGGTCAGAGGAGCCGCCTTCCAGCCCGTAGGCTGCTTCTCAGAGTCGAAAATTTCGCCATAGGCCTCTGCCTAGGACAGGACCTCTGAACCCCCAGGGTGCATAAACACACAGGGCTTCTATCAGGCTCCGCTGATCCCAGGGCCAGGATGCCTCTCGGCTCCGCTGATCCAGACAGCCGAGAGGCCTCTCCGCTCCTGTGATCCCAGGGCCGGGAGGCCTCCCGGCTCTGCTGATCCCAGGGCAGTGAGGCCTCTCTGCTCTGCGGCTTCAGGGCTGTTTGGCTTCGCTCTACGGCTTGGAGCCTGAGTATGCAGATTAACCGTCATCTTTTAGCTTCTATAATTGAAACATTGTATCTTTTGGAGCTGTTGCTTCAGGAGCTCAGAGCCCCGCAGCTGCAGGCGGGAACCTTGGTTTCCTCTATCGCTGGAGCAACCAAGCATCCTGTTCTCAGCTGCCTGGCTGCCTGCCGCCATCTTGGCTGACAGTTGTTACACAGCTACTAGTGGCTGACAGTGAATTTGCATATACTCACTGATTAGCCAATGAAAAGGGTAGCGGTCGTACGCTAATTACCATGTTTCTCTTTTATTAGTGTAGATTATGGCATTTTTTCTCAATGCATGTACTTCTTGTCATTACAGCTATTTAACCCTACTATATTTGTTGTATGTTTATGTCAATGTTTTTGTCAATGTCAATGTTTTTGTCAATGTCAATGTTTTTCACTATACTATAATCTCCATGAGAGAGAAACCAGGTTCACCTCTCTTTCCCCAGCACCTAGCAGAGCCTAATTCATAGTAGGTGCTCAATACTCTTTGTTTAATATGTGGATAAATAGATGAGCCAAAACCAAGGCTTAGGGATATTTTCACTACACACTAGGTTTTCATTTAAAAGGCACTAGTATTTAATTGCATTTTTTGAAGATTAGCCGAATACAAAAAAATATAGCTGAGTTAAACTGACTTGTTATCAAATACTAGTAGCTGTGTAACAACTGCATTTAGGGTTTTTCAACTGTACAATGGAGATAATATGGCCTATCTCATAGCAGGTTAAAGATGTTTTCTATTTTTTCTTACAAGTTTATTGAGCTTTCCAATTTTTCTAATATTATAATCAGAAAAGAGCAATGACTATTGTTTTAGGAAATTCCCATTTCACACAGTTATTGTGAAAATTATCTACTAACTTGTAATTCAGATTGTGTATTAATTATCTAGTGCTGATTTTAAAACCCGGTGATGTAAAACAACAATATTGATTATGTCTCTATGGCTCTGGGATTCCGGAGTGACATATCTGAGCACTTCAAGCTTGAGTCAGTCATGAGGTTACAGTCAGATCCAGCCAGAGCTGCAATTGTTTAGGACTGGAGGATCCATTTCTAAGGTGGTTTACTCACATGGCTGGCAAGTTAATGCTGGTGATTGGTTGGAGGCCTCAGTTCCATTCTAGTCATTCCACAGAGCTACTTGAGTGTCCTCAAGAACTGGTGGTTGGCTTTTCCCAGGGCAAGAAATCTAAGAGACCAAAGCAAAGGTTGAAATACCTTTTATGACTCAGCTTTGGAGGCCATACATTGCCACTCCCACCATATTCTATTGGCCACATAGAATCAGCCCTGATTCAGTGTGAGAGGAGACTACACACACTCAGGCCTGAAAGCAGCTACATGAGGGTATTTATACCATGGAAATCAGCAAATGCTACAAATCAGGCCTTGGTTTATTTTGGTTTTGTTATTGTTCTGTCTTTGTTTTCAGAATACTAATTATTAAACATTTACCAGCACAACACTGAATTTAACTATACATGCCTAGAGACAAAAATAATTACAAAATAAAATTACCGCAAATTATCTTCAATAATCATGGTGTTGGTAGTAGTGTTGGTATTGTTATTCTGAGATTGTCTTGTGAGTAATACAGAATAAACAAATGAGTAATTCCATTCTATTGTTAAGATCTGGGATTTTGGAGAGTAGGGAAAAGAAGACACAAATATAACAGAATAAGTAAAACTCTTAGTATTGAAGTTCAGTTGGAAATACCAGTTTAAAGACATGATGACTTTATTTTACTTTAAATAATACATACATTAAATAATATAATCATAGGACAGACTCCAAAAAATGCAACTGTGGGAATTCTAGAACAAACCACACAATTTATTTTACAAAACAACAAAGATCACAAGAAAAAGAAATAGAGAAGGGTATGTATTGATTAAAAGAAATTGAAAAGATATTTAGCCAATCTCATTGTGTGGACTTTTTTGAAACCTGATTCATACAAACAAACAAAAAATGGAGGAGAGTGTGTGAGAAAGAGAGCATTCCTAAGAGAATTAAGAAAACATGAATAATCACTGGATAGTTGATGTTATTAATAATTTTCTGTTGATTTTGTGATTATTGTGTATTAATTTATATATTGTGATTATGTTTGAATAGCATGGTCACTGTCTTTTAAAAGCATAAATTAAAATATTTATATATAAAATTATATTACTGATATGCCTAGAATTTACTTCAAAATAATTAGGGGAAGGAATAATGAGAGGACATATAGAGAAATAAAATTAATCATAAATTGATAATTTGTTGAAACTTAGTGATGGAAACATCAGAAGTCAATATATAATTTGCCTATTTCTTTATTAGACATTTTTCTTAAAATGTTTTGAAAGACTACATTTCCTACACCCCTATCTATGCCTACTAGATTTTGCTTTCCCAAAGTTGTTGTTGTTTTTTAATATAAGCATAATTTCATGGACACAGACAATGGTGTGGTGGAGGCCTAGCAGGGCAGATGTGGGGTGGAAGGGGTCTATGGGGAAAAAAAACAAGGGGAAACATCTGTAATACTTTCAACAATAAAGTTCAATTAAAAATAAATAAATATAAGCATATTTTATGGTGATGACTAACTGGACTTATTGTGGTAATCATTTTGTTATGTGCAAATATCGAATCATTATTTTTATACCTGAAATTAATATATTTGCCAATTATACCTCAATAAAAAATATAAGCATGGTTTTCATTGAGATAAGTTTCTCTGAATGGTTTTACTGTCATCACCTAAAAATCATTTACTAAATGCCTCATGTGTGGACCTCAATTTAGCAAATTTCACAAATCACCAAAGTATAGACATAAAACTATATTGAATTAGTTTTGTGTGTTTTTTAAATCAACTCATTAGAGTCCATTTATAGAGCAAAATGCCTTGGCAGCAATTAATGAAATGCTTAATTAGGAGCTGCAAAATTTTTTCCAAGCAATAAGCAATCGGAACTCCTTACAAAGTCACATACCTTTAAAAGAGTTATTGTGGCTGTATAACATTATAAAGACCCACATAGGAAGATTCTTTAAAACATCTGGAATCCAGCACATCTGCTCCAGGTGAGCAAACAGAGCCTCCATAAAACCATGGAACAGACAACACAGGCTGATTGACCCGAGGGCCACTCGTATGAATCACCCATTAGGAGGAGACAGAGACAGCACTTCTACCCACAGTGCCTTTCTCAAGGAAATGAAACCTCAAAAAAGTACAAAGATGCATTAGCCAAAACCGTCCCCATTTGCTTAGGGTGTGAAATATCCCTTCCCATTCAGACAGACAGCAAATATTTAACAAGGAAAGAAGAGAAGCAGGTGCAGAATTTGGGCAATCGGTGATGACTCCTCACACCATTTTGAGTCATCAGAGAGGCGTTGAGGTCAGGGACCTTCAGACACAGATAGTGCTTTTCATCATTATAAAAAGTAGGAGGCATTTCAGGAAGAGATTTCTCCCTGGCCCTAGAATTCTAACCAATTAAAAAAAAACCACACACCATGGCAAGTCAGTGGTGAGGAACCTTGGCCATCAACCAAGGTAAGTAATGCAAGTAAACCCTGAAAGTGTCCCGAAGCCAGACTTCAGGTGAAAATCAACTAAGTGTTGACTTTGGAGCTCCTAGTTAGTGTCCTTAAAGCCTCAAATTACAAAAGGAACACAGTTTTCTGAGTGACTCTAATCCAAGGTCCCTGCACATGTGTCTATTGGGCCACATGCACCAGAACCACCTTGAGATGTTTCTAAATACAGACCTAAACAGAATGGCCAATATAGCCAGTGAACCGGAACTTTTCAGAAGACCTCTAAAATGCCCACACCCACTAAAATTTGAGAACCATGGTACTAGGCCAAGCCTGATCAGTGAATGCTATCACAGATCACAAAATACCCAACAGCAGAAGCAAATGCTTATTATTTTTCTGTTATGTAAAGTGTGTCTGAAATTGTTTTGTAATCACACGTTTCATATCTATAAAACTTGGTGGGACGTTGGGGGTAAGGGTGGGAAGTTATTCAGGGTCAGAGTTTCTCTCTAGCTCCTTGTCCTCTGGCTAGCTGTCTTATTTTTTAAATCTTTGAGTCATCCAGTTTAAGTGTCATATTTTAAAAAATTGGTCATGAGGACAGATACAAACCCATCATTTTTATGACTGTCTGTGGGTATAGAGTATTTTCAAATATCTAGAACAAGGGTGCATTCGTGTAACCTACTATGGAAAGACTAAGCCTCACTCAGATTAGTGGGAACTAGCAAAAGCCTAGCACTGGGTTGAAGTTCCATTTATCAGCTGTGATTTTAGATGTTCGCCTAACCACCAAACGCATGTTTTCTATGTTTAAATTGAGAACATAATTAAAATATCTAACAGGATTATATGAAGTGCTATATGCAAAAGCCTTGATATCTGCTTAATTTCAATTGAGCATAAATTGTTATAATTTTTATTCCTCCAACAGCATACAGTCATGTAACTAACACTGAGCATGTACTACATGCAGCCACTGTGTTGGTAGGCACTGGGCTATTGGCACTGAAATAGATCAAATGTAATATATGACTATGACAGGGAGAGAAGTCTTTGGAAAACCTGGGTACAGATCTCTACTTGCAGAATTGTGTAGAGTTCCAGCTTTTAAGTCAGCAAGGGACTAGAACATAACAGATTCAAAGAAGGCACCACTCTCTCCTCATTAGTTCTCAACTGGCAGACTTCTCTTGACTTTTCAAAAACTAACTGCTCTATATTTCTATTTATGAGGAACCAATTAGTGTTGGTGATGGGACTTTCCCTTTGCCCTCTATGGGTAAGTGGAGATAACTGAGCTGGGTGCACTCAGAGAATTCTGCTTGGTTTGTTGTAGTGCCCAGATCTCCCCCTTCCTTTCCTATCCTCCCTCTCCCCATCCCCAGGAGCCCTATATCCTGAGTCTCTCCTAGCAGAAAAAATTAACAAATCACTAATGTGATTTTGATTTTGTTTAATGTGTTACTCCTCAAAGCGCTATGTACAATTTGGAAGAGGAAACCAATAGAATGTATTCCTAATAATGGAATTTCGGAAGGGAATTTCTGGGGGGTGGGGGACAGAGATATTTTGGGTCACACTGGTGAGTGGTTATACTCGCCACCCCAGACCTGAGAGCCAAGCTGTTCCCATCATACTCCCTGGCCATGCTTGGCACTTGGTCACCTCCAAGGCAGGCAGCCATACATGGTGCTATCATTCAACATTTGGTCACTTAATTTTTCAGAGGGAATCAAAACTCACCATTTCCCTGGATTCCCCCCACCTCCACCCTCCAGTCATTTAATGATGAAGAACCACTTTTGGTATCTTAAAATTATTAAGAATGTCACAGTGGGTTGGGCCTGGCATATATGAGGGAAGCACTGAGAATATAAGCCCTTGTTGGGGGACAGTGGCCAAAGTCTCTTTCCCCTGGGAATTTCCCTAATTCCCTCACCTCTTTCAAAGTTGTGCTCCAACCTCACCTTCTCATGGGGTCTACCCTGAGCAACACTATCGAAAACCGCACCTGCACCTCACCCCTTGCCTATACCCTTTCTTTCTGCCATCACATTTATCAACATCCAAGATACTCTACAATCCACTTGCTTAGTTTATCTACTATTCACATCTTTCTTCTCTCACTGGTTGTAAGCTTCATAAGGGCAGGAATGTTTATTTTGTTCATCAATATAAGCCCTATAAGTGTGCCTTGCAACAATATATCTATTGGTGCAAGTGGCCCAATAGACACATGTGCCAGATATCAAGTACCTACACATAGTAGATACTCCATAAATTGTTGCTATTAATAATATCATACATCAAATTAATTTAACTTAATTCATGATATAATAGTTGTTAGTAGTAATAATGGTTGTATGTCATTGATGCTAATAAAGATCTTGATAAAGCATGGTTGTTAACTGAAGAAGAGAGGTGAAGGGGAAAGAAGGATCTACTCTGTATTGGACACTGCACAGGCATTCACATCTATTAATATGGTACTCCTCACTCCTGCAGAGTTTCTAGAAGAAGGACCTTTAACTGACAAGTCCCTACCTAGCAGCAGGTCCTAAGTCCTGGTCTGGGTTGCAGCCAATAAGCATACCTCTCCCCAAGACTCCTGGAAATCCTGACAGGGAAAAATAAATATTGCCGGATCACAGATATATTCCCTATGTGCTCCCACCACCAGTCCATCGCCCCAGAAAAAACCTGGAAGGTTTTCATAAACTAAGAGGAGCTCTTCATCAGGAAGCCCTGGGGAGTTGCCGACTGCTCACCTAAGACTTGCAGCAGGCCAGACGCAGCTCACAAGTCTATCACCGCCTGTTGTAAAAGTAGATAAATCAAACATGGGTCTGGGCTATTAAAACTGCATTAAAAACAATATATATGAGCAAACGGAGCCCATGAGACAGGAGCAGGGTTGCTGGAAAAATCATTGTCTCAGAATAAGAGGCTGGCTAGGTTTGGCCACTGCGTCCCACCAGGCCTTAATCAGCCCCAATCGCTCAAATCCTACTTGCCTACTAAAGTCTAAAACAGTAGCATCAGCACTTTGTATCCACCTGTCCTCTGAGCTGGAAGGCAAGCCTCTTGTGGAAAAAAATCTGGAAGGGTATACACTAAATCTGGGAGAAGAAATCATGGGAAAGGAGGGGAGAATTTTCAATCTGTGTACTTGCCCTGGCCGGTTTGGCACAATGGATAGAGTTTTGGCCTTCAGACTAAAGGGTCCCAGATTTGTTTCCAGTTAAGGGCACATACCTCAGTTGCAGGTTTGATTCTAGTCCTGGACGGGACACTTGTGGGAAGCAACCAATCGATGTGTCTCTCTGTCTCACATTGATATTTCTCTCTCAGTCTCTCCCTCTCCCTTCCACTCTTTCTAAAAATCAATGGAAAATATCCTTGGATCATGATTAACAACAAATAAATAATTAATAAATAAATAAATAAATAAATAAATAAATAAGGAAATCTACATCTAAGCAGGCTACCTACCTTTAAAATAAAAAAAAAATGAATAAATTTGTGAACTTCTGTATTTTATAAATTTGTCAAAACAATCATGTATTACTTTTGTAATTTAAAAACAAAATCAATCATTAGTCTTGTGTGTTTTTTTTTAAGAGTTCTATGCTGGCCCTGGCTGGGTGGCTCAGTTGGTTGGAGCATCATCCCATACACCAAAAGGTTTCAGGTTCTACTCTGGGTCAGGGCACATACCTAAATTTCGAGTTTGATCCCCGGTCAGGGTACATATGAAAGACAACTAACTGATCAATGTTTCCCCCTCACATTGATGTTTCTCTCTTCTCTCTCTCTCTCTCCCTCTCTCTCTCTCAAATCAATAAACATATCCTCAGGTGAGGATAAAAAAAGAAAAAGTGTTCTCTGTTGGAGGATAAAAGTAGGCTTCTCAGCAGATGTGCCATACTGCTTGAAAATTCTCATTGAGAGGTAATTCCAGCTTGCTCCAGTGGGAAGCGTGGAAAAACACATATTTCATCTGCTGGTGGACACCAATGTCACGTTGTCCCAGGAACCAGAGTTTGCCTCTCTGATGGGGCTCCGCACCTGGGATTCTTTTGTGTGTCTTTCACTTCTATGCAGCCAAATGCCAGTGTCTTTTCCTTGAACAGCTCACTCGGAAAGGCCGTCAGTTGTGTCTTCTGCAAGTCAGCCTGCCCAAGACCAGGGCTCTCTGTCGATCTCAAGTGATTCCTTGTTTGCAGGACACCCAGAGTCCTGCTGAACAAACTGGTTCAAACCCTTGAGCCCTGTTCCAACGGGACACAGCAAAGGGATTTATGAGAAGTCATGTCTGGAGGCCAGAGGAAAATATTTGGTAATGTGAGCAGCCTGGTCCAGAGGCTGGCTGTGGTGTATAACTAGACATCTACCCTGAGACAAAGCAGGGAGCTGGGTCATGCTACCTGGACCCACAGAACCACAGTGGGCCCCATTCACAAAACCACACCACCCCACGGCCCAGAGCCAGACAGGCTCCACGCTGAGAGCACCTTTTCCAAAATGTGGCAATGCAGACATGTAACCAGAAAGTCTCATTTGCCTGTGGTCAGTGTCTGCAACCAAGAATGAGGCGAGGCTGGCATTGCACAATGCCTTTCGGAATTGGAAGGGACTGTTTGGGTATATTCAGGGGGTGATTTCAACCTGGGCTTTATAGAGCCCCAGGAGTCAGAGCAGGCATCTCAAGGAACAAAGGTGAGGCTGAGGGGGGCTCTGGGCTGTCCATTCTGATTTCATCAAGAGTGGTTTGCCATTTATTTATAACATATCTATTTTGTCATTTATCTACCTTATATATGGCTTCTTCTCTGTGACTACCAGACAGCCTTGTGGTACAATCTGAGCATGTTTAAAGAAATAGATGCCTATCAAAAACTATAATCAAAAACAATTCAAATCCATACTCATCCTTTACAAAAGAAGCCAAAGGGTAAAGTGCATTATTAATGCACACCAAGATATCTTTAAAATCCATTACTCACAATCTCTGCCATTCTCAATATCTTCCACATAGATGACAGCTGCTTCCTGAAATCTTCCTCTCCATCCTATTCTCGAAGCCATGCCAAAAACTTTCCACAACATCCAGCCTGTCTGGCTTGCCTACCACTCCCACTCCCTTCTCCGCCTCAGGTCTCCATTATGTAGCCCAACTAGCCTCTCTGGCTTCACTGGTGGGTTTGGTTTTCCCCTATGAATCCTTCTTCTTTATAAAGTAGGGACCATGGGAAAAGACTGAGTTCTAATAGATGGGTATTTTTTTCCTTGTTGCATTGAGGTGTCACAGAAAAAAAAAACAATTATTTTTAAAAGGATGCCAGTGGCCTAGACCATTCTAAATGAAGTCTCTGAGAAAATTCTAACTGGTAACCATTCTGCCCTACACATTAAGTGACAAGGGCTTCATTACATCACTAAGCAATACGCATAATATTTTTGCCAGCTTTCATTTGTGAAAGTTCTTCCTTAGCCAGATTTTTTACAGGGTTTGAGGTCTGGCCAAAGGTCCTTCAGCTTAAAAATATTTCTGTCCACTAACCAGCAGAAATTTCCCTTTATCTAAAGTTTCCACAAGGACTGATGAAACATATAAACATATTCTCAAAAACAGGTAAACCCTTCAGTCACCAATACCAACTTCATCCTCTAATTTCATTTCTTGAATTCACTAGCCAGACAACTTGGTGACACTTTGAGATTTGGGGTTAGGAGTAAAGAAGAAAAATGTTCCAAAGCATGAGGTCACCAGGAAGCAAGGCCCAGAGAGAACCCACAGAAAGTGGAGGAGGACTGGAGCAACAGGAAAGGACAGAGCCAAAGACAAGCAGCATTAGAGACCCACGGAGTTACTGGCCTTGACCCACTATACACAGCCATCTAAGAAGCCCTGAGCTGTCGTTATTTGTCAACACTGTGGTGCCAGATGTACTTTTGGAGTGGAGTTCTCCATGAGGGCCCTCAAAAAATGCTCCTGACCTGGCAAACTCACTAACTCTTCTCTCTTCTTCTCTAACAATCCCAGGTGCCAGGTCATGATTAGGTTCCAAATACCACACCCAGCCTATTCTCCCGGTTCTATCTTCTGTTCCCAACTTCACCCTGTCCAAGCCCACCCAGCTGCTCACTTTCACCTCCTGGTGGGCACCAGGCCTTGTCCTGACCCATCCTAGTCTGCACCCATGACCCAATAAGCTCTGGTCTCTAAAGACTCCCTCAACTGGCCATTGTCTTCTCTCCCTTGTATCTAATTTTTCCTCATCAACTATACCTGGTGTCCCCTACTTCTGACAAAGTTTAGTTCTCTAACACCTTTCCTGCCTGCCATCACAAAACATAATGCTGAATCTTTCCATAATCGGGACTCTCAAAATATTAAATGAGTAAATGAACAAATGAATGACTAAATAACTGAATGCTTTATAAGATTTGGCAAAGCATGTTGTGAAAAAAATACTAAATAATAATACTACAACAATAACAACAGCAAATATCTTAGGAGGTTAATGTCCATTATTTACCTGTCCTTGGAGCCCTATGGACATTCACTGTCTTTGTCCAATCAGTATCCATTCCCTTGCTTCTGATTTTCCTTGGAAATTGTCAATCAAGGCACCATGGTAATCAAGAGATGGGATAATTGTCCAGTTGGGTTATCCAGGGATTTGCATCTTGAGTTGAGTGACCCAAGAATGGAAATAATTGGACCAAATTCTTCCAGAACGCTATGCCCTATATAGACTGGCCAACTGTTTAAAAGGCATTGTAGAATCACATGGGTTCTAGAGCCAAGTTGCCCAGGATTGAGGATGGATCTACCATTGATTACCCTCATGTCTTTCTATTATTTAAGGTTACTTAACTCTTCACTGTCTTCAGTTTCCTTTCTGTATATAAAAGTGATATGCAATGCCCATCATGGGTCTTCTTAGGTTCAGCTGAAGAGTCAAACTCAGAAGACAGCAATAGGCTCTACATTTGACATCAGTTTACTCAGAAGCCTCTCCGATGTTCTTCAAAACAGGAGCCCTTACAATAACCCACACAGTAGTTTTCAAGTCCAAGGAGCCAAGATCCACATCAAGTAGGAATTGCTCTGGCATAAAAACCCTCCTTCCCACTCCAAGAAGTCGTGTAACAAATTCACAGGCATAGCTTTTCACATAAGAACATGGCAGTTGCAAGAGTCAGAGAAGCCACAAAACAATCACTTCTTAACAAGTATTTACACTTTTCCAAGTCTAGGAGCTATTAACCAACCAGGGATCATTTCTACAATAAGCAATGCTGTCTAGCATTATAGTTGACACATAACGTTACATTGGTTTCCAAAGTAATAGTCAGGCAATTAATCAAAGGTCAGACTGTCATGCCACAGGGGAATTGGGTTTTATTTACCCATTTGCCCAGAGGATAATAATGGCACCTACCTCATAGCATTTTTGTGAGGGTCAGATGAATTAGTATGTGTCAAGGGCTTAGAACAATGGCAGGATCCTAGTAAGCACTCAATAAATGCTAGCTACTGTTATTGTAGATTTCTGGAGCTGCTTATGTTTTCTTCCCTAAAAGATCTGATTATTCAGTTTTTTCTTCAATTCTCTTAGCTATCACTAATTCTTCCAGTAAATGAAACTTTTAGCTAAGTTGATCAAAGTAACTTTCTACTACAACTTATAACTTTGATTATGCAGGAGAAGCAAGAGAAGGAGCCTGTCTGAGCTAAGTAGTCTAACCCAACCTGACTCTGGTCCCTCTCCTAAATGCCAGATTTCTAAAATTACCACATGAGAGCCCGAGACTACCAATGTCTCCCAAGCCTAGAGTGACATGGAACCTGATGCTGATGTGGCTGCCAGCCGGGAGCCTAAGGTGACTCTGTCCTCGAGCATAAAAAAGGAAGAAGCCATGTTACTCTGCTTACCTGGCTCTGAGATTTTAGGTCACTGTGTTTATTAGTGACTTGAGGGAAGAGAACACAGGGCTTAGTAGAGACTTGTCTTAGAAAAGGTAAGTTGTTATAGTAGTTCATTAGGGAGGTGAGCAGTGATAACTCAGGTAAACAAGACCAGGATGCTTGGCTGGAGCAAAGACCTAAGTCCAGGGAAGAGCAGGTTATAGTAAATTTGTCTTTAAAGGAGAAGCAGCACAAATAGCACATTTATTTATTTCTCCTGCCATTCAGTGAATAGGAATGGTATCTGATGGTATCAGCAGATCTGTGCCCCTCTGTTTCCTTAACATAACTATCTGATATAGAAGCAGATGATTCACTTGAAGGCATTTCTCCTCCTGTCTCCTTTTTATGGTCATGGTGTCTGGCATTCTGAATTGATAATTCCTCCCCTTGTCCTGGCTTCTCCAAGTCCCTTCCCTCCAACAGCCTATGTCAGGTCTGCTTCTACCTCCTGCTTCTGACACTCTGACTAAATCAAGCACAGCACGAAACCAAGGCAGCTTTCCACTATATTTGTTGCTAAAGTTTCAGCCTGTTCTCTGGGTCTAAAGAATATTGCCTGAAAGACTTCTTTAGAAAAGGTGAGAACATAAATATATCCAAAAAAAACTAGCAAGTGTCTGAATACAGGCCAAGAATCCACTGACATCTTTTCCTTCAGAAAAAAGCCAATGCAGTGCAGTCCACCATCTCTGCCCATTGGGCTCAAAATTCTTTGTGTTGCTGTCTTTCCTGGTATAGACTAGAGCTGCCCAAGTGCCAGTCATGTTACTCATATATGACCCCTACCTATAATATTAGTTACCTATTTTATTTCAAATTTATTCCCCTCCTTTTCAAACATAAGTTCCTATTTACCCTCTCCAAATTCAAATTACCCATGTAATAATAAATTTAATGTGCTATTTTTATTATTTCCTTGACAAACACTTGCAGAACTCTTAGGGTACATCAGGCCCTTCTCTGAGTACTTTACAAATATTAACTCATTGAATGATGAGGAAGGAGTCACACAGTGAACAGTAGAACTGGGTAAGAAATCCAGGTAGGATGGCTCCAGAACTCGAGTATAACCTGAATTAACCACTATGCTACTCCATCTTTTTAATATAGATTTAAATAACCTAACTGTTAAAATATTTTCATTTTAATTAATATCCCGCTTAAAATCACCTCATGCACCACCTGTGGCACATACCACACTTTGAGAAACACCAGCTGAGTGGAAAGAACTCTGGACTTAGAGAAGAAGACTTCACTTCAATTCCTTTCCCACTTCTGACTTGCTCTGTGCCACATTTTCTGACCAGTGTTAAGCCTCAGTTTCCCCACATGTTGACTGTGGATAATAATCCCTACTTCTCTCACAGGTGGTGGCAGAGACTAGAGAATTCCTACCTTCACAAGTGCTTTGGGAAATAGCACTTCCAGGAGTCAACATCATCCCCTCTGATAATGAATCAATGTTTAAAATTAAGGAAACGGTGCCCCTGTTTTTTCATTACAAGCAGCCCTTGCTGGTTGAAACATCTTTCGAATAAAAAGATCCTTTTGTTCCTTTGTGCTATAGAAGTTGTTGCTGCTTCTGCCAATTCAAAATAAATTACTTCATGAAGTAAGGCCTGTTTATGTTATTCCACTACCTGATGACTTCCTGTATATAACATTCACATGTGAGCATCTCAGCCAAAGGCCCATAAAGCCATTTCCCCCACACTTCACACTCGGCTGTGCGAAACATCTGCTTTTCTTGGCCACCTGAGTTGATGAGTTTTACTTTGCACCACGGTGAGGTCCAGGTGTCAAGCGAAGGCCCAGACATTTTCTTCCCTCATTGCCTCAAGAGGGGTGTGGGTTTATAGCCCCATTTCCCCCACAAGAGCTGATGGCGAGGAAGGCATGGCAGCTGGGCTTCATTACTCTCAATCAATGGCCATGACTTTTTTTTTAAGGTAGCAGACAGGGGTGAAGGTTGCATTCTCACATTTTCAGCCAGTTTGGAGCTGTGGCCATCTGGAAAGATGGATATGAATATAAACCTCAATGAGGAAACTTTGGGTTTATTTTTCTTCTTCAGGAGCTCCTACAACTTAAAAATTCCCCCCAAGTCCTCCCGCTGGGAGTAGCGTGTTCCCTAGACTGAGCCGTGAGTGTGGACAAGGATCTGATCTCTGTTCCATCCTGCTCCACTCATTATCAATACGAAATGAGAATAAGTAATGTAATTTTGGTGGAGTGTTTTGATATCCTCACATGAACAGTAATCTGTAATAAATTAGTGAAACCCTGATATCACAGCGGCCTTTGGGGGAGTCTCCTTCCTGATTCCAACAATCCTTCATTATCAAAGCACTTCTTTCTTTTCTTTTCTTTTTTAATATGTTTTATTGATTTTGAGAGAGAGAGGAAGGAAGAGGGATAGAGAGATAGGAACACCAATGATAGAGAAACATCATGAATCATTTGCCTCCTGCACAATACCCACTGTGGATCAAGCCCACAACCCAGGCATGTGCCCTGACAGGGAATCAAACCAGTGATCTCTTGGTTCCTGGGTCTAAGCTCAACCACTGAGCCACGCCGGCCAGGCTCCAAGGATTTCTTTTGAGCCCTGTGCCCACTTTCACCTTGGAGAACACATCTCAGTATGACAGAGAACTTCACCAGACAGCCGATCCTTGTGAAAGGAGAGGCAAGATAAATAGAGGAAATATCTCCTAAATCCCTCATGGCTTGTCTCTGTGCCTCTGTCGGCCAAACCACAGTCTCCTAACATGAAAAGAAAGCAACTCTCTTCCTGAAACAACACGGCTCATATTTTGAAGACCAGAGCTTATTAAGGAAATTACTCAAAACATGTTGCAACTGCACCAGTACACTGATATCCCAGGCGCTGACCATCACACCTTTTGTATTTAATAACCTGTGGACCTTGACTTCATGCTGCACCAGCGTTGAGTGCCTCTTCTCCTCTTGCTTTGGACCTCCTGCTCCAGCTCTGCTTGAAATGGACCCCCCCCCCCCGCCCCCGCCACCACCACTCTTGCTCCACTGGTGGCTCCTGCACCTGTGGCAGCTCCTATAAATGCAAAGACTGCAAATACACCTCCTGCAAGAGGAGCTGCTTCTCCTGCTGCCCCGGGGGCTATGCCCAGTGTGCCCAGCACTGTGTCTGCAAAGGAGCATTGGACAAGTGCAGTGCAGTTGCTGTGCATGATGTCAGGGGAGCCTGCCCCCCAATGTAATAGAGCAACATGTTCAAACCTGCATTTTGTTTTTATTCCACCCTGACCCATTCGCTATATTCTCTGTTCTATTAAATATGCGAAGGATAATAAAAGTTGTTGACTTAAAAAATAGTAATAATCTGTGGACCTTCATGGTTTAGTACAAGTGGAAAATGAACCAAGAGAACAAACTTACATTCTTTCCTGAAAGGGGATTTGCACACAACATACTGTCTGTCCAACACACCTCCATGCTTCTAGTGGGTTCTGCCGGTAGTTTTCCTAAGCCACCTCCATTGCCTGTCTGGCCAGAAAAGATCACTTTTTTAATGGTCCTGGTTGACTGTAAATAACTGTATTTGTTTAATTTCTTGGAATTTTCTTTCAATTGTCCCTTTATTGCAGGTATATATTAAAAAGCGTTAGACACTTTCACATGCACTATGTCATTTGATCCCCAAAACTATAAGATAAGCAGAATGCCCCCATTTTGCAAGCAGGAAAACCCAACAGGGAGAGGTCACAGACCTTGCAGTGGTAGCTCAGGGTTCACACCCGAGTCTTCTCCAAGTCCTGCATGCTCTATGTCAAATGAACTCCTTCAACTTCTCTATGTTCTCCGCTATCTCAATTGCCATCACTAATTACAGTTGACCGTTGAAGAACACAGGTCTAAACTGCACTATTCACTTATACATGGATTTTTTTTTCAATAGTCAGCCCTACCTATCTGTGACTTCACATACACAGATTCAACCAAGCACAGACCAAAACCAATATTTTCACATTCTCAACCACAGATTCCCAATGGCTGACTTAAAATACTGTTTTCCACCCATAGCTGGTAGAATCCAGACATAAGAAAGGCCAACTATAGAGTCAAAAGTTGTAGGCGGATATTCAGTTTGGGGGGCGTCACAGCCTTCTACCCCACGTTGTTCAAGAGTCACTGTGCTTACTCTCCTCTTTGCAAGAAGTGTCCTCTCTCCTTCCCATCCATGCATGGAAGCGCAGCAGGTCCGGACTCCTCCAGGACCAGTCTTCCCTGCATCTTATATTTTCTCCTCTTCATGGATAACCTCCTTCTTTTCCTTTGCTCTCTCAGCCAAACTTCTAAAAAAGCCAACTACACTCTTCCCATTGCTCAATTCCTATCTGCTGCTCACTCCCTTGAATGCCCACCAAAAGGACAGCATTAATGCACTCCTGGTCTTTTCTTTTAGTTTTACTACATTCTGATTCCCATCCGGACCTCAAGCAAATAAGCATTTGCTGATCTGTATGCCAAAAGGAGATATATCTTCAGATATGCATTTTTCTTCATGAACTTTTCGAAGTACCATACTAAATATTTTTCCAGGTCTTTTGTTTTCTCTTTGTTAAACAATTCGAGCGACCTGGAAGCAAGAACTATGTCCTCTTGTTTTCAGTGGTGGGCTTTAGGGCATGCATGCAATCAAATAAGAAATAGAACTCAAACTCTTTCTCCTAAATAGTATCTGCTGCACTAAATACCAAAGCTCCCATAACTTCAGAGAACAGAAGAAGAAGAGCCATGTTATTTAGGAAACAACAGTTTCTTTTCTGAAAGTTGGCTAATATGACATAGAAGCCCCACTTTCCATAAATAGAGGAGATAGAAAGAATAAATTGTTAGCTCTGTCAAAAACCTGAGCTATCTGTGTTAGCAGAAAAATAAGGAAAAACCACTTCAATGCATTGCTGGTGTGAGTGTAAATTGGAAACACTTTTTTTTTGGAGAAAGACATCAATATTTCTCAAAATAAAAAATACAGCCTGGCCGGCATGGCTCAGTGGTTGAGTATTGACCTATGAACCAGGAAGTTGCAGTTTGATTCCTGATCAGGACACATGCCTGGGTTGTGAGTTCCATCCCCAGTGGGGGGTGTGCAGGAGGTAGCTGATCAATGATTCTCTCTCATCATTGGTGTTTCTATCTCTCTCTCTCCCTCTCCCTTCCTCTCTGAAATCAACAAAAATATAGACATTTTTAAAAATATATATACTCTGACCCCACAATTCCATTCCTTTAGAACTAATCCCACAGGTTTACTCATGTCTATGCTCAAGGAAATGTTTGTTGCAATATTCAATGAAGCATTTAAAAAGTGAGGCAGCTCAATATCATATGCAATGACCTCCAAGATAAGATATAAAGAAAGCAAAATGCAGAACAATATGTGTAATACATATGAAGGTGGGACACACACACACACACATACACACACTTTTAGGCAAATAAATACATACATACACATTTGGGCTTAAAAAGATGTCTCTGGCATTTTATAACAGACTAGAGGCCTGGTGCACAAATTTGTGCACGGGTGGGGTCCGTGGGGGGGGGGGGACAGGGACTGCTGGTAGTTGGCCAGCCGGCCCTGTCCCTGATTGGGGGTGGGGGATGATTAGGGGCGTGGCCAGCTGGAGGGAGGGGCCACGGGCAGTTTGCCGGCGGGCCCCACCCCCTGGTCCAACTCCAGGTCAAGGGTATAATTTGCATATTAGTCTTTTATTATATAGGATAATTCTCTTAGTTATTGCCTTTGGGGAGAGGAATTAGGGCCTGAGGGCTGGGAGTGGAAAGAAAACTTACTTTTCCTCTACATTTTTATGTACTAACGAAAAATCTTGTCTGGTGTAAATATGAAATTGTTAACAATTTTTTAAAGCTTGTGTTAATTTGAATATCTTTTTTCCCAATTAAGTGTAAATAATTGCTATAATTTAGCATTCGCCCCCCTCTCCCCACCAGTTAAGTGTGAAGAGTTGCTGTAAGATTTGAGAGGCCTACTCTGAATTGAGATGTTTCAGCCACAGATCTGGGATGGAAGAGTTTTTATGTTGCCTTTCACTGGTTTTGAGTTTCACTATTTTCAGAACTTTAAATGAAGCGTTATTATAAAGAAGGCAAAAATTACTTAATCCATACACAAGGTCCCTGTCTCGTTAGTCCATATTCACACCTCTTAGGTCACACAGTGGTCACAGCTGTACCTGGGAGAGGTTTCCAGGAACAATCTCACTGTTTCTTGAAATAGTGTTCTGTCCCACAGGTTCTGGGTCTCAGAACATGAGTAATAACATTCACCAACCACAGTCTCCTCTGTTCCTTCTATGGCAACTTCAGTCAATAACCTAAATCATTACTACTCCATCATTTCAACTATCCCCTTAAGCTCTCTATCCCCAATATCAATTGCAAGTTTTTGGTACCACCTTCAGACCTTCCATTTCTGTCTTAAAGTAATATTGCTCTCTTCCCTCAGGAGTCTCCCCCATCTCCTCTGCGCCCCCACCCCCACCCCTCCCCCACCTCCCAACAGTCAACCTCACATCCCAGGAGAGAAGGAAAGGGTTGATTCCAGAGACCATGATCCCCCAGCCATGTAGGAAGCACCCACAAGACAGCCATTAGCAGGCATCCAGGAGCTTCAGGCTGCTCTGGCCCTCATAACAACTGTTATTGGAGAGGTGGTTTTACAGCAGCCACTGTTGTCAAGTGGAAATAAATTTTTAATAATAAGAATAACAGCAGCAGATTGATACTTTGGCTCTTCTGGAACAGCCATCCAGGGGGATATTCAGCCTTAAAGTCCTATCAGTTCAAGCAAAAGTTAATGCTTCCAACCCCACAGGGGAACACTATAGCTCTTAATCTCCTTTACAAGCAGCAGAGGACTTGAGAAGCACTGACAGCCGAGGACCTGGCCATTGCCAGGTAGCCTGCGAATGAGCAAGCACTGAGGCCTCGCGGCCCTTCTCCATGTCTCTGCTTTTCTCACTAGTCTCCCTTTCGCCAGCTTTCCTGTAGGTGTGGTAAATCCACATGCGTAATTCTCAGAAACCATAATTCGCACTTTCTCTGGGCGCCAAACAATTCTAGAATGCTAAGACGCTTTCAACAATCCACTTCCCCTTCTCACTTCAGCTTCTGGCATTGGTCAGGGATAGGAAACCGCCTCATATGCCCTCCTCAATCTTGTTCATTGTGCTATCAAGACACCTATGAGAGGTGTCAAGTCCAAGCACACAATGTGAATTTATATCTTTACACATCTAATATGCAGTACTGACTATTCCTGAATCCTCATGCAGTTTGAAAGAGAACATGATGCAAGTAAAACCTAAAGTGATTTTAGCCTGATTTTTCCATGAAACAAGGACTTATAAATTACTCTAAATGTCAAACTCTGCCCTTTTCCCCTTTTCCAGTAATCATTCTCAGTAATTTGGGAGACCTAAACTACACATTTGTATCTACCATGGGCCCAGACTGGGTTATTTATTTAATTCAGCTGAGAATTTGGGGTGTAATGTTCTATTAATTCACAGATGACCTATTTTTTTAAAATATATTTTATTGGTTTTTTACAGAGAGGAAGGGAGAGGGCTAGAGAGTTAGAAACATCGATGAGAGAGAAACATCGATCAGCCGCCTCCTGCACACCCCCAACTGGGGATGTGCCCGCAACCAAGGTACATGCCCTTGACTGGAATCAAACCAGGGACCCTCCAGTCCACAAGCCGATGCTCTATCCACTGAGCCAAACCAGTCAGGGCAGATGACCTATTTTTTTTCATGATGCAGAGCCAACTTCTTTTTGAAATATTGGACGTGCTATAAACACAATGCAGTAAGAAGGAATTCTTCATTCTGACTTAACCTGGTTATTTTCCTAACTATTCACATAAGAAAAGAAAAATCCTCAAATGCCCTCAAGTTTCACAAACATATTTTTGTCTGTATGTTTACTCAAAAAAGGAGATTGAGTCTATAGTTTCATTTTCATATTTTAAATTAACAGCAAGAGAAAGATCCTAAGCTAATCCAAAAACCCCAGCTATTCTGAATTAAAGCTAAAATTATGAAAATTAATTATAAGCACAAATTATGTCTGGTTTTTAAACTATTGTTAATGCACAGATATAATTTAGCCACACTTTGTGTTAAAAAAGCTTTAATGGTTTTAAAAGGTCTTCTTCCTTCTTTTTCTTAAAACTAACTTGCTCAAGTCCTATGGCACTAAGAGCTGAAGTTAACTACCATCATTCATAACGGACTTTCAAAACTTCAAGTGCAGGGAGAGAATAAAAGCTCTTGACCAATGTTTGCCTATTGGAGGAAGAAGAGGGAAAAATGAGTAAGCAGACAGAACTTTATGATTCAACGTGATGGATGGTGCTAAATTCCTCATAAAAAGGTAAATTCTCAAGGGTCACCTCAAGTCTGGAGGTTGATTTTGTGGATGATCCCATGACTCAGAAATACCAGGCCATTTCAGGCACATTGATTTTGTCAGCCAATATCTATGTCTCCATCTTTTAAAAGGATAGATTTTTTCCCTATTTTTACCACTAAACTTTGAATGTTCTCTTTTGGTCTGAGCTATGGGAGCAACAAAAAAACAGAACTGATTTTTCAGATGTTGTATTTTCCGCCCCATCTTTGTGAGAATACTCCGATGAATAGGGGAGAAAAGCATGCTCTCAGAACACCACTACTGTGTAGGTTTTTAGCACCCTCCTCTCATAGTGTTCCACTCACTTAGAAGGTCCTCTTCTCTCCCTTCCCTGTATACAAGTCCTTTCCAACTTCAAAATCATATTAAAGGCTGTTCTAATGACAATTCTTCCCCTAGTAGCTAGGAAAGAGCCAACCCCACATTAGCACTGCAAGAGTTGTAGAAGACTGATGCTATGTTTCTGCTCTTGAAGAATCTCCAAGTTGTAACCTTTCAAGACTTTCATGTATCCACAGGTGGTAGTTCAAGGTAGGGCATAGGCTAAATAAGATAAAACATAGGTTAATAATACTTGGTCTAAAGCTTGGCTGTAACTGTCATCTCTGAGTAGCTATGCCTATGCCCACGCTATGGTCAAACAACTGCCCTTCCCCACTCTTCTGAAATGCTACCTGCAAATGTTTCACCCTGGCTTGTTAAAGTTGTTTAAAGAGGAATTTATGGATCTGTTTCTTTTCCTGAAAATACATTCTGTTTCCCAAAAGAAAATGTTACTATTGGACAATCAAACATATATAAATTGTAGGAAAAATTGTAAAAGCCTTGAAGTGAGCCATAAAGATTAAAAGTTGTCTTCAGTGGAAAACTAGGCATTTCCTACATGTCATCTTCCAGGGCATTTGACTCCACGAGGCCTTTGTGCTTTTATTGACTTTGAGGTTTTTGTACTTACAACTCTGTAAATTGTAGATAACTGGCAGCAATGCAAATTATAGATATGCAAATAAATTTTTCCCTGAAAATATAATTGACTTTCTTCCTTTGCTGTGGAATGAGCATTTTGCATATTTATAAATTTATTGCTGTATTATTGCTGGTTCTTTGAATTCTTTGAAGCATTTGTAACATCTTATTGGTTCCCTCATTAATTAATGACTTTAATAACATCTCTAACATGTATTAATTTGATATCTGAGATTCATGATTATACTTTATTTTGAAAAGTATCCTTTAACACAAGGAATCCAGGGAAGAGTAAACCTTGTTCTTTACTTTCCTCATTGAAGAATCACTGGGTTCACCTCAGATGGGCATCAAAGAGCCCCTCCTCTCTGATCTCTATTCTTGTTCTCTTTCACACACACCTTAAATGTCTTCTCAATCTATTTAGTCATTTACCCCCATGACAGGCTCTCAGCCATCCAGTTCCAACTGAAGGGAGGAGAGAATTTTCTGATCCTTCTGTTTCTTCAGCATATAACAGCTATGGGAGAAAAAATAAAACAAACCTTTCTATTGCTAGTATCAATGACCAATCAGACCAAAACTCCAGTGAGCTTTATTAGTTCAAATTGTCAAAATTTCCTCTAACGAAGAAGGTGGAAGTGAAGGGCCTAAAACTCCACTCTGTACTTCCTTCCTCTTCCTATTGAAAAGGCATGTTGCCAATTTGTCTTCTACTAATGAGGATGGTTTCTATTGATGCACTCTCCTCTTTCATCCTGTTTCTTTCAAGACTCTCAACCAGTTATGTGCAGCATTAATTGAACATTTGATGTGTACTAGGCATTGTTCTATTTGCTGGAGATTCATAGACCTCAAAGAGCTCACCATTTTGAGAGAATCAGCTCCACAGCAATGGATACTTATAACACAATGCAGCCATACAGCAGTTAAAGTTATACATTTTCAGAATGACTGTCATGAAGATGTCCAGCCTGCGGCTAAGTCTCAGTACAGCACTCAGACCAGCGTCCTTGGCTTATTTGGCCTTCAATTTGAACAAACCCAACCATCTCCAGACCAGAAGAACTTGTCTGAACACAAAATCGTAGAGATCAGATATTTCAAACAGTTAGTTAACAAGTTACTGTTACTGGAAAGGGGACCAGCCCCTGAGCAGGTCTGCCTAGGGTAAGCCAATAGTGTGTGGGTTCTTGACTTCATGTAGAAAAAAATTTCACAACATGAGTTCAGGTGAATTTTAGAAGATGTTTATTAAAGCTGGGGACAGTGAAACAAGGAAGGGCCTAGGAAAACAGGAGAGGGACTAGGTGGGGATAGGCTGGGCTGTTTAGGATCACTAAGAAGAAGTCAGAGAAAAAGGGGGCCTTTGAGCACACGTTGAAGGGGGTTGCCTGGGACGAACTGCTGCTGCCCTAGTTGCAAGCCTAGTGGGGTCCCTTATAGTTTACCGTGGTCAGCAAACTGCGGCTCACGAGCCACATGCGGCTCTTTGGCCCCTTCAGTGTGGCTCTTCCACAAAATACCACATGCAGGCGCGCCTACAGTTCGATTGAAACTTTGTGGCCCATGCGCAGAAGTCGGTTTTCGGCCTGGGCGAGTCTATTTTGAAGAAGTACTGTTGATA
Source organism: Myotis yumanensis (assembly GCF_028538775.1). Taxonomy (NCBI): domain Eukaryota; kingdom Metazoa; phylum Chordata; class Mammalia; order Chiroptera; family Vespertilionidae; genus Myotis; species Myotis yumanensis. Next base: position 19,660,579 of record NW_027223759.1, read on the forward strand.
TTTGGCTCTGTTGACTAATGGTTTAGGAGATGCATGCCATTAGGGGAAGGAGAAGCAGAAGAGAGAGCACACACTGGGACCTTGGTTTTGAGGGGTTTTAAAGTCTGGGCCCTTAGGGGTAGTCTTAGGGGAGGATCTCCATAGAATATTCATCAGTTTTATGCTGATGTGCTAAAATGAGATTTATTTCCTTATCTTCATCTGTCCTTGGGTGTGGTTGGCAAATGGCACTAATTGGATTCCTGCTGTCTGTCTCCCTGAGTGGGGTGATTTAAGTTATTTACCTTCTGGTTGGGGAGGAGAAGTGCAAACCGTTTACTCTTGAGTGTCCTTGGTTTAGGGATGATAGGATTTACTAGATGGCTGCAAACTGCTTGGCATCTAGGTTTTCTAGATGGCTGCACACTGCTGTTTAACTATTTGTCTCAGTTTCCCTATTCCACTTGACCTGGCTTACTGGTCTGTCTCATTACTACTCACAATCCAGAAAATGTGAATGCTTAGTTGGCTTTCAAGATGACAGTTCATGAGATACACAGTTAAGAAAGTTATCTTGAAGGGCATTAAAGTGAGTGGGACACTGCATGAGATTCGACACTGGGGAGGAGAGGCAGTTCTGCTTGGCGGTGCCTAAGGTGAGCGGGCAATTTATTTCCTTGACCTCCAAGGGGCTTCCAGAGTTTATCATGTTTATGAGTAATTTTTAAAGCACATTCTAGGCCTCCCTTCCTTTCCAACTGCTCAGGCTTCACTCGGCTTTTAAACTGTCTGTTTCATTACAGTACAAACAACTCTACAAGCAGGCCTCCTGCTTCTCCCCTCTGGCTATGCGGAATTATTCATACTCCAAGTCTAAAGAGGAACATCGGCATGAAAGAAAACAAAAAAAAAAAGAAGGAAGGAGTGAAAACAAATTAGCAATCCAAACAGCCCTCTCCCTGTCTGTCAGGAGAATGCCTTTGGTGTCTCCTCCCAGAGTTAAGGGGTTTTCTGAGTCAAAGATTAAAGGATACATTTCAGGGCTCAGAGAACAAACACACTGAAACATATATCCACCCAAGGCAACCAGGACAAATTACGTTTATGCAGAACCAGGGTGTGCCTTCAACCCTGCATGAGCCTCCCAAGCCTGATGAGCCCCGCTGAATGTTTGGTATTCTGCGCCCACCAGGCACCGGTCTAAAAGTGCATTTCATATTTTCCTTTATGCTGTGTAGGAAAAGAATGGAAAAACAAGAAAGAAGAAAGATAAGCCATTAAACTATCTTTGTGAGTGTTGCAAAACCTTACCTTAAAGCAGTTGTTCTCAACTGGAGTAACTTTGCCCCACAAGGAAACATTTGGCATGCAGTGGGTAGACTGTTAGGGCAATAGGGCAATATGATCCTTAATGGCCACTCGTAAGCTTCCTGCCATAGCAGAACAAAGACCAGAAAAAAAAAACAACTTTCTGGACACCAGGAATCAGACCATATAAGTAACTGAAACTGTCCTGAAGTCACCAGATCACACACCTGCATTCCATCCGCATTCCAAGCCCACCAACTCAGCCCCCAAACCCACTGACAAGAGCTTCTAGCCAGTAACTGCCTATAAGGATGAAACTCCAGCTCCTGAGTGCTGCCATCATCAACCCAAAGTCCCCTTGGCTCAGTGCTGTGTAGCCCTTCCCTTTGTATATCCCATCCCTCATCACCTTTCCTTAAATAAATTCAATTTTTCTTTATCCGCCGTCTGAGATGGCAATTCAGCCTGCTCGATGACCACCATGTTAACTTTTCACAGACAACAAAGAGGATGCAGCTAAACATGCTATAATGTACAGGTCAGCCCCTCAACAAAGAATGAGCTGGTCCACATGTCAACAGTGCTGAGGTTGAGAAACCCTGCTTTAAAGAGACTAAGCAGTGAAAACAGAATTTCCTCTCTCTCTCTCTCTCTCTCTCTCTTTCTCTCTCTTTCTCACAAACACACACTGAAACACACAGGTGGCTTCATGGGTGTGAAACCTTGTGCAGTTGCAAAGGGCCCTACTCAGAATAATCCCTGCACTTGATATAATCCCCTGCTGTCGCCATACTGAAATTCTTAATACTTTTGAACAAGAGACCCAACGTTTACATTTCACGCTGGGCCTGCAAATTATGGACTTAGTACAAGTTCCATAATTTATTAAAGCTGGAGACAGTTAAACAAGGAAGGACCTAGGATAGAAGAAGCAACAGGAGAGGTACTATAAGAAATGAGCCTAGGCTGGGCTGCTTTGGCTCATTAACAAGTAGAGAAAAGGGGGCTTTGGGGACAGGTTCAGGGGTTTTGCCCCTCAACTGTTGGAGGATTGGGTGGGTGAAATTCCTTTTTCCCCAAAGATGGCATAGGTAAATGCCTGTACTCTCCACCTCCCACAACCACATCAAAGTTACAACTAATACACAGAACAACCATCATCCAGAACCACTGGAAACTAGCTGAATGGAAGTCCTACAACTAGAGAAGAAAAGAAGAAAGCACACTGAGACTGGTAGGAGGTGCCGAGGTGCAGAAAAGGCTGGTCCAGCATCCACCTGTGCCACTTTTTTAATTGGGAGGGAGATCAGCTCTGCAGAGGCTGCCCAGAGGAGCAAGGAGTCCCAGCCCCACACCAATGCCCAGCCCTGGGTCCCAGAGCTGGAAAAAGAAGTCCCTATGGGCAGTAAGAACTACAGGCTGCAAAACGAGTATGGATTGGGGCTCAGTGACACAGAGGCTGCTGGAGACCCAGCTGTTCCTCTTAAAAGGCCGGCACCATGAACTGAACTTACAAGGTCGTTTCCTCTGAGCTCCAGCACCAGGGCGAGGCTTTGGGGAACACATACACATATGAGGAGGAACTGGATTGTCTGGCATCAGGGCAGGAACTCGGAGGCAGGTTTCTCCCAGACAGAGGTGCCCACAGGGATCATTGTTCCTATGCTGGGAGCTCCCAGGTAGCAGGGCTGATAGGCAGCCATTTCTGTTTGCTCCACCCTGGTGATTTCCTAAGACTCCGCCTCATCCCATTTACTACTCCATCCAAGCTGCCTGAAGTGGCTTTTGCATATGAATGGCCTGTCCTTGCTCAGGATAAAACCTCTCAGGTCAGGGATCCCCAAACCTATCAATAAAAGGCCCAAGACCTGGCACCAGCACCAGCCTGCCTTGCTTCATAGCTGGGCCTCATCTGGGCACTTCCAAACCCCATGCAAAGATGAGGAATCTGAAGATCTCTCTGTAGCTCCTGCTGGGTAGCCTCAATCAGTGGCTGACTTTGCACCTCCCTAGAGACCCAAGAGCGAGTGTACACAGTGGTCAGTGCCAGACCATACCAGATTACAACTCTACACATCCATAAGTGACACACTCAATGGGCAGACTCAGTGAGCACCGAAGCCCCAATGAAGCAAGTCCTGTACAGCAGCTCTTCTACTGTAGTCACAGCTGGTCCTCACAGCCAATTGGCCTGGAAGTCAATTCCTTGCAGTGACACCAACAGCAATCAAGTCTCAACTACAACAAGATTATGCTCACAGCCCACAAAGGGATGCACCTAGAGCTCCCAGCACAGGCGACTGGGGAGGCTGAGCCACTGGGCCCTCTAGAACACCTACTACACGAAGCCATTCTACCAACTCAAGGAGACATAGCAGGTCTACCCAATACATAGAAACAAACACAGGGAAGCAGCCAAAATGTGGAGACAAAGAAATGTGTCACAAATGAAAGAAATGGAAGAAAGCAAACTACTGGATGTAGAGTTCAAAACCAGAATCAGAGGCATGGAAATGGAACAGACTGAAGGGGGTTGGGGGTGGGAGTGGGAAGAGATTAAACAAAAATCTTATATGCATACATGCATTACCTATGGCAGTGGCCGGCAAACTGCGGCTCAGCAAACCGAGGCTCTTTGGCCACTTGAGTGTGGCTCTTCCACAAAATACCAACTTCTGCGCATGGGCCACGAAGTTTCAATCGCACTGTACATGCGTGCCAGCACGTGGTATTTGTGGAAGAGCCACACTCAAGGGGCCAAAGAGCCGCATGTGGCTCATGAGCTGCAGTTTGCCAACCACGGACCTATGGACATCCCTTGGTTTGAAAAGTCCTATATCCCTTAAACCAGTCCTGGAAAATGTGCAGCTGGTGCTTCAATGAAGCTAGAAGCAAAGCCATTGTCCAGAGTTCTGTTCCATGGAGGAGTTGAGGCCCTTAGAGCAGCGGTTCTCAACCTGTGGGTCGAGACCCCTTTGGCGGTCGAACAACCCTTTCACAGGGGTCACCTAAGACCATCCTGTATATCAGATATTTACATTATGATTCATAACAGTAGCAACATTACAGTTATGAAGTAGCAACGAAAATAATTTTATGGTTGGGTCACAATATGAGGAACTGTATTTAAAGGGCCAGAAGGTTGAGAACCACTACCTTAGAGTTTAGGAGGTTCATGCCTGTGGGGCAAGAGTGGGAAGGGGGAAGTGCTGGTGTGCTCCTGGGTGGTAGAATGCTCTCTGTGACCTTTACTTTGAGGGGTTTTAAAGGCTCAGCACTTAAGGGATGTCTTAGGGGAGGATCTCAAGAGAATATTCATCAGTTTTATGCTGATGTGCCAAAATGAGATTTATTCCTTTAACTATTACATCTGTCCTTAGGTGTGGTTAGCAAATGACACTAATTGGATTTCTGCTGTCTCCCTTGGTAGAATGATTTAAGCTATTTACCCTCAGATTGGGGAAGAGTGTGTAGACTATTTACTCTTAGGTGTCCTCGGCTATAGGAGATAGGATTTTGTGACTTACTAGATGTCTGTAACTGCTTGGCCATTTAACTGTCTGTCTCAGTTTCCCTATTCTGCTTGTCCTGGTTCACCAGCCTGTCTTAGTACAATGTGCAAATGCACGTGCTTGAAAGAAACTCAACCATTTACTAGAGTAGAACCATATGTCTCCACCACATTCCCTTCTCAGCTCCCACATTCCACTTCATCATAGCATGTTCTTGTTCTGTTGTTTTGTGTTTTTTTAATCCTCACCTGAGGATATTTTTCCATTGATTTTTTTTTTTTTTTTTTTTTTTGAGAGACTGGAAGGGAGGGGGAAAGACAAAGAGAGAGAAACATCGGTATGAGATACATCATTTGCTTGCTGGCTGCATGGGCTCTACCAGGGTGGAAGATCGAGCCTGCAACAGAGGTACGTGCCCTTGACTAGAATCAAACTAGGGACCCATTAGTCCACAGGCTGATGCTCTAACCACTGAGTCAAACCAGCTAGGGCTTGTTATGTTTTTAAAACCCCTTTTTGGGTTATGGCAGAGCTGAAGCTGGTCGATCTACCCACGTCATGGACTTCAAAGTGCCTGCAGATTCCCTTGTTCCCCATAAAACTGTTTAGAAAATTCACACAAGGCACCAAGGGCCAGGCAGTGAATTGTGTGGCATGAAAGACATTTTCTCATGGACATGGGAAAAACTAGAGGAACTGTAGAGGGTGTTTTCTCTCTGCAGGGCAGTAGGGTTCTGCTCCAATAACCCTTGGAGAGATTACAAAACAATCCAAGACATGCATCGGAATACCTGTAATTAAATAAAATCAACTTTCACATCTATCCCCTTCTTGGAAGTTTTTTCTTATGTCATGTTTTCCATTGTTAACGAATCTATGAATATGCTCAAAAGCTCAGTGAGGGAAGAACAGACACTTCACTTCTTGTTAATCACTTTCAATCGACTACCAGAAGTTCATCAGCAACCATTTACTGAGCAGTTGTGAAGGGAAGGCAGGCCCTATCCACAAATAATCTTGTTCACTTTTCCAAATGGAGTTCTCAAAATGTCCTGTTTGGGGGGTAATCTGCAATGCTCACATGAAAAGAAAAAAAACACAAAAAACAAAAAACAAGAGCACCAACAAATTCAGTTTTTGAATACCAGACCAGTCTGAGAAACCCTGCCTAAAGGGTCCAGGTTCCTTTAACCGAGAGTTAGCACACGTGTCTCTACTGCCATCTTCTGAGAAACCATCCAGCACACCCGTTTACTAGCACCTGCCACTTGGGAATCCCTCCGAGCACTTTAGCACGGCACTTACAAAGTAAATGGGGTTGCAAAAAAATGTTAGACACAAATCACAGGCACTGCCACATTAGTAAACAGTTGAGGCCATCAATAATAATTTCCAAGTTTGCAGGCAGTTTAACTTAAAACCATACACAGAGAGCAGAACTCAACGCCATGGGCTGCGAACAGGCAGCCTTGACTGTGCAGTGAGACACTTCGGGGGCCTGTACAGGGTCCATGGGAAAGGCCGAGGGAGAGAGTCCATAGGCTGTCATTGGAACAGCCTGAATTCTAAAGATAGAGGTTTCTGCTATCTGTTCCTAGGAAGGATAAAAGATCAAAGGCTGTGAGCTTGCTTTTCCAGGTGAAGTAGAAATATGACCAGTGTACCTTCTGAGGCATCACCCAAGGCATGCCTATTTCTCCTGCATAGCAACCCAGACCAAATTTGCAATAACAATGATGATGGTAGCCATGCAGATTTCACAAGGGCAGGGGCTGGATTCCATTCACTGCTGTATTCCCAGGACTAGAATAGTTCACAGGAAGTGCTCAAAAGATATATGCCTACCAAAGAAACAGTCACTGCTGTCATTTATTGATGATATGTCTTATGCCAAGTCCTTTAACCTTCTTACCTCATTTCATCTCTATAATAACCTATGAGGTATGTACTTATTTTCCCATGGATTATTATTGGAGAAAGTGATATTAAGCAGACTTGGTAATGGCCAGACTGACAAGAGAGGACTTTCATGCTATGTTACCAGTAGCCCATGGAGAAGGTGGGCTAGTAATAATAACAAAATCAGTTATTGGGAAAGTAGTATGTAGCAGCAAGTGCTCAGCATGATCTTATTTACTTCTAACAACAACTCAATGAGATAAATATTGCTGGATAGTGCCAACTTACAGATGAGATCAGAAAGTTTAAGCAATTTGCTGGAATTCCAACCCACGCTTGCCTCGTTGACTGCGAATTCTCCCCCCACATACCCTGCCTCTCATGATACATGTCGGGTTGCACACCTTCCTCCAGGGAATATGAGACGAACAACAGTGTGAGCCAACTCCTACATGGAATGCCCACCAACTGGCTAACTGCAAATATTTCCTTGCAAACTATTTAGTAGCATGCATACAGGAAAAAAAGAGTCCTGAAATAACAATCTGAGGATTTAGGTTGGTTGGTTTACAATGAACTGGAGTCTCCTTTAGAAAATGACAAAGGTCAGAGGTCACCAGGGCAGAAATCCCCATGTGCCTAGCAACCTGCAAAACTGGAAAAACAAGGACCTCGTCTCCAGGGTAACCTTTTCTCCTTAGCATATCACTGATGGTAGGTTTAGACCCCCTTACCTTTCATATCGCTGGTCATGCGCCTCAGGCCTTCCCCTGACCTTTCTTCCCCTGAAATGCTGCTAGTCATGCCGTAGACCCCTTTGCAGAAGAAACAAGGGGCTGAAGAGTGGCCTCATGCAACTCCAGGTCCTTGCACAACCATTTCCTTAAGCATTAACCTCTAGGGATAACATCTAGGCCTCCGTTGTGTTTCAGCTCCAGGCCCAGATAAACTAAGCCATGGATCAGCTGTGATGACTAATGACCCCCTCCTGGTGCTGACCAACCAGTGGAGACAATCACCCTGAAAGGACACACCTGAAAAGATGATGAATACTCGATTGGGATCCTTCCCAAGAACTCCACATAAACAACCTCAAGACCATTACCCAGTGTGGCTCTCTGTGGAGAATGCCTGCACCTTTCCCCATACCTTTCCCTTGGGCACATTTTCCTTGCCTTCCTCTTTCTTCTAAACCAGTGGTTCTCAACCTTGGCTGCACATTAGAATCACCTGGGAATCTTTTTAAAATCCTGATTTCTGGGCCTCATCCTCCAGAAATTCTGTTTCTTTGTTATGGGGTGGGGCCACAACATTAGTAACAAAGAAACAGAATTTCTGGAGGATGAGGCCCAGAAATCAGGATTTTAAAAAGATTCCCAGCCAAAACCGGTTTGGCTCAGTGGATAGAGCGTCGGCCTGCGGACTGAAAGGTCCCAGGTTCAATTCCGGTCAAGGGCATGTACCTTGGTTGCGGGCATATCCCCAGTAGGAGATGTGCAGGAGGCAGCTGATCGATGTTTCTAACTCTCTCTCTCCCTTCCTCTCTGTAAAATAATCAATAAAATATATTAAAAAAAAAAAAAAGATTCCCAGGTGATTCTAATGTGCAGCCAAGGTTGAGAACCACTGTTCTATACCCTAAGGCAGTGGTTCTCAACCTTCTGGCCCTTTAAATACAGTTCCTCATATTGTGACCCAACCATAAAATTATTTTCGTTGCTACCTCATAACTGTAATGTTGCTACTGTTATGAATCATAATGTAAATATCTGATATGCAGGATGGTCTTAGGCGACCCCTGTGAAAGGGTCGTTTGACCCCCAAAGGGGTCTCGACCCACAGGTTGAGAACCGCTGGCCTAAGGGCTCTTCTTTTATCAGCTGGCTCACTTCTTCAACCTCTGTGACTCTCTAAATAAACTTTCTGATATAGTTTGAGTCTTGGATCTAAATTCTTTCTTTAAATATATATATATATATGTATATATATATATTTCAAAAAGGAAGGATCTGAATTCTTCCTTAGCCAGAACTCAAGTACCAAGTTTACTGAACAGAGGTCCAATCACCAGTAACATTCTGATGATGTTTCACTGCCAACATGATGATTTTTATATTTATTGAACTAAAACAATAGCATACAAAACAAAGAGATTATCAGTAACATTTCATAAGCTTAAAATTCATAATTAGTGGGTGTGGTATAATTAATTTCCCCACATATTATCCTAGTTTGAATTCAACATTTTGAGACTTCCCTCACACATAATTTTAAAGAGATGCTTATATATTTGTTCTGCTTTGTATGCAGAAAATATGAATTAAAGAGGCATTTTTCTTCTGGGTGTGGTTCTCCATCCAAAAATTGGGTGGTTTTCTAAAATTGAATATATCAGAGTCACTGAGTCACTTTTTCCCAAGTAACAACTCAAAAAGGCTAGTACTGTAATGTATGTATATTCTTCCAAAACTCTTACTGTTTCAGAAAAAAATAATACAGAGTATTAAAGAATCAACCATTTGGAGACATCAATAAGAAAGGCTGCCTATACTTCAATTAAATGTGGGGCAAGAAATAAACAATGGGGGGAATGGAGTAGTTGGATAGATGTCCTAGGATTCAGATCTAAGGCTGCCAAGTCCCTCTTTTTCATCCTTCCAGCATGCTGAACTCTGCTAAACTTTGTTCTCTCAAGATTCTGACTCAGGAGGCCTGCAGGGAGGTTTAGAGATCTACTTTTGTAACTCCAAATGTATCTCTAATGATAAAAGCATAATATGCTCATTAGACCGGACGACCTTCCAGACAAAACCGGGGCTTCGAGGGAAGCCTGGGTCCCGGGTGCCAGAGGGAAGTCGGTGACAGCAGCTGGGGGAAGGAAGGCCTACTCTTGCACAAATTTCGTGCATCGGGCCTCTAGTTCTGACTTAAAGTCAAGGCTGGAAAACACAACTGTAGGCCAGGCACTAGAAAAGACTGGGTCACAGGGGCACAAAGATAACCAAGATTTGGTGTTACCTTATAGGAAGTCTTGTCTGAGAGTAACAGCATGTATTTCAATGCAATATGATAAATGCTCTAAAAAATAAAGTCTGTAAAAAGGAAAAAAATCTACTGACACCAACAACAACCTGGCCTATTGAAAAACAAAGGCAACCATTAGACATATATTTGTTACAATATTCAAATAAATGCCAAAGATGAAAATAACCTGGTATGCCACAGAACTAGGGAAACAAGTAGACCTGAGGGTAACTTGAGTCTTTCCTCAGGCAGAAACTCAGAAATACAAAAATGGTCTTATTTACAAATGTAAGTTAGTTGACCTCTCTCCTCTAAGAAACATTCATGCCTCTTCATTGTTCCATTTTCTGCCAACTGCCAAATGTTTGCTAGAAAAAGACAATCTGAAGTTTATAAACACACACACACACACACACACAACCATTGAAAAGGAGAAAAATTAATAGGCCACTGTGTATATATTTAGGCTTTTTTGTTGTTTTTGTGTTTTTTTTTTAATTGCTCTCCTCACTAGACCAGGGAAAATTTGATCCTAAAGACAACAGAGTGAGTCAACAGTGACATCTAGTGTTCAACCCTATCCTTCGAGCAAAGTCCCTGGATGGAGATAGGATCCTGGTGTTAATAGAAAATGCAATTGAGATGCACTCACCTGAGCATTTTTGGTGCTGCCTCCACAGATGTCCACAGGGAAAGGATGCAGGTTGTCTTACTTCCAGAAAGATCCAACATCTCCCAGCCTTAGAGTACAGTTCAAGTTCAGGAGTTGGTTCCATTCTATCTGCCTCAGCCTCCTCTCTATCCCAAGGTCAAGATAGGATGATAAACCCTGGAGGACACAAGCCCTGGGTGATTGTCTAAGAGCCTTCTCTTGGAGTTAAGTGAATAGGTCTTGTTAACTTTGGAAAATAATCCTGCTTTTGCATTAACTTTTTGCTGACATCCTCAATAAATAGTGAATTCTGGGGGAAACTTAACCTATTGCATTCTATAGTTAAGGAGCTGTTTTTTATCTGTATACTAGAGGCCCAGTGCGCAAAATTCATGCATGGGGGGGGGGGGGGGGAGGGTGTCCCTCAGCCTGACCTGCACCCTCTCCAATCTGGGACCCCTTGGGGGATGTCCAACTGCCATTGGACATCCCTCTCACAATCCGTGACTGCTGGCTCCTAACTGCTTGCCTGCCTGCCTGCCTGATTGCCCCTAACTGCTTCTGCCTGCCAGCCTGATCACCCCCTAACCCAGCTGTGGGCAAACTATGGCCCGCGGGCCGGATCCGGCCCGTTTGAAATGAATAAAACTAAAAAAATAAAAGACCGTACCCTTTTATGTAATGATGTTTACTTTGAATTTATATTAGTTCACACAAACACTCCATCCATGCTTTTGTTCCGGCCCTCCTGTCCAGTTTAAGACCCATTGTGGCCCTCGAGTCAAAAAGTTTGCCCACCCCTGCCCTAATCACTCCCCTATTGCCTGATTGATGCCTAACTGCTCCCCTGCCGGCCTGATCTTGCCCCCAACTGCCCTCCACTGCTGGCCTGGTCACCCCCAACTGCCCTCCCCTGCCAGCCATCTTGTGGCAGCCATCTTGTGATGGCCATCTTGTGGTGGCCATCTTGTGATGACATTGCGTGTGATGCCACCTAGGCTTTTATTATATAGGATGCCAGTAATGTTCAACATTTTTTTTATTAGCAGTGAAATTCTTTAGAGGAAAAAAATTAAATATTACTTGGAAAGACAATGTTAAAAAAAAGATTAATTTAGATAAAAATAGATTAGATATGGCTGCTCTATTTAAAGCACAGCTAGGTAGAAGAACTGGAGACCCAGTCTCAGACTTCCTGAACCCTTCCTTTCTCTCACCTCTCCTCTCTTCATTTCCTGCCTGGAATGGTGGCTGTGGGCACCAGGTGATGACATCACATAGCAACGCCTGGCTTTCTCTCCCTAGCGACTAGCCTCCTTGGAGTTTCTTCAGCCCAGGAACCCGACTTGCTTTATACCCAGGTGCAAACATTTTATAGTTTAACCAAATGTCTGTGAAGTGTGCCTCATCTCATTTGATCCTCACAGGAGTCCTGGCATAGGTAGATAGGAGACTCGGTAGAATCCTATTTTCTTTTCATTAGCCGGAAAATGGAGATTTAGAAAGTTTAGAAACTTGACCTGATTGAAAAGAAATAAGAAATGGTGGAACTGCCCTAACTGGTTTGGCTCAGTGGATAGAGCGTCGGCCTGCAGACTGAAAGGTCCCAGGTTCGATTCCGGTCAAGGGCATGTACCTTGGTTGCGAGCACATCCCCAGTAGGAGGTGTGCAGGAGGCAGCTGATTGATGTTTCTCTCTCATTGATGTTTCTAACTTTCTATCCCTCTCCCTTCCTCTCTGTAAAAAATCAATAAAATATATTTTAAAAAATGGTGGAACTTAAAAATGACTTCAGGTTTTTTCACTGTGCAGAATGTAGTCAAACACTGCTACAGTTAAATATTTCACCCTTTGTTCTCCCTGCATGATCTACAATAATAATCTGCTTCGTATTGATATTTACTGCTGTGTTGCTGATAATTACCTGAAAGAGAAGTTGGAGTGCTTCACTGGGCTGGAAAAAGTTTAGCTAAATTAGAAAGCAGGTCTCATTAAGCAGGTTTATCTATATATATAAAGCTCTCACTGGCACCAATAGCATGCATGTTTCCATCTGTTATTGTTGATTGTGAATTTGGTTGACACTTCTATTATAGAGAAAAGGTGAACAGTGATATTAAAATATTTCTTCTAATTAATTTCCTTTCAACGTGCACAAATTCATGCACCGGGCCTCTAGTCCTTTCATAAATCGCTGCTAGAGAGAACATAAATTAGTACAAATCTTTTGGAAAATATCTGATGATGTACATAAAGAATGATTTAAATATCTATGACCTTTGATTCTATTATTCCATTAAGAACAAAGCAATATGCATGGAGATGTTCATTGCAGAGAAAAATTGACAATTTCTAAACATCCAAAAATAGATGAAAGATTATAAGATGTGTTACATCTACTCAATGTTATATCATAAAGCTTTGTAAAGTAGATGCTCTAGAGCAGCGGTCACCAACTGGTGGTCTGAGGACCACTGGTGGTCCATGAGGTCCAAAAGTTTGGCAACCGCTGCTCTAGAGGCAACTTACTAACAGAAAACGTTTATGACCTGTGGAATGTGGTAAACTGTCAGTTTATGCATGTATCTTCGGCTTAGACAACATTTTTAAATTTTGTAACCAATATTTTAAAATAAATAAAACTGCCTTGGCCGTTGTAACTCGGTTGGAATGTCACCCTGTACACCGAAAGGTCTCGGGTTTGATTCCTGGTCAGAGCACATCCCCAGGTTTTAGTTTTGATTCCCGGTAGGGGGCTTGCAGGAGGCAGCGGATCAATTCTTTGTTCTCACATGGATGTTTCTTCCTCTCCCTTTGTCTCTCTCTCAATAAAAACATCCTCAGATGAGGATTAAAAAGTAACAAAACTTATAATATTTATGTAAAAATCATGTTTGTTTGGCTCTTATAAAAAAATTAGAATAATTGGCAAAACTGAGATCTTCTGCATGACAGCAATCCTTCGAAGCTGAGTAGTACGTGCTCCCTTAGGGTAAGGAACACATAACCCCCTTTGATCCTCAGTCTCTACTCAGTGACCCTTGGAGACATTTGAGTTCATGACCCCTGATCTAAATTTAATAATCAAAATATGAAATTGTACATACAATTTCAAATAGACACATGAAAAAGGATGTAATGTCCCAAAATGTTATGACTAATTAATTGTATTAGAGTTCTTGTATTATGGCTAGTTTTCTTTTTTATAATTTTTTTAAATACATTTTTTATTGATTTCAGTGAGGAAGGGAGAGGGAGAGAGAGATAGAAACATCAATGATGAGAGAGAATCATTGATTGGCTGCCTCCTGCACACCCCTGCAACCCAGGAATGTGCCCTTGACCAGAATGGAACCTGCGCCCCTTTAGTCTGCAGGCTGATGCTCTATCCACTGGGCCAAACCAGCCAGGGCCTTTTTTTTTTATTTTAAAATTTCCTGCATGGTCTTTATATTTTAAAAATACAAAATATATGACCTTTCAGCAAATGCCCAGTCTTTTAGTAAATATCAGTGATTTTCAGCCATTAGAAAAGAAAGGTGAAGGCCCCGTATCGCCTCCCGCATAATCTTGCAGTCAGGTGCTATATTACAATGAAAGTGAGTCTTAGCCCAAAATCTTCTAAGCATACACTTCTTGCCAGGAATGACACATTTGCTTCCTGTAATCCCAGAGAAGTCCTTCTTTCTTTTCTCAGGACCTACAATATTGAAATAAAATTTTGAAGAAAACTTGAGTGACAGTTTCATTCTTAGGCAGACACAACTAGAATCTGATAAAATTGGACAATATAGTGTGAGGTCTCTGAAGCAGGCAAAGGACAGAAGGCACTCGAGGCGTTGAGCATTGCTGGGTTCAACAGGTTCTTAACATCTTCCTCCTGCAAAGAGGATGGAGGGCAAACAGTCCAACCACTTATCTTGACTACTACTCGTTTCATACATGGAAAATTATTCCTAACACCGTTTGTGCAGTTTAATGAACCTTCTGGTGTCAATTTTGATAAAGATGATTAAAATGATTAAACAACCATCTTTGTAAAGTGGATTGCTGATTAGGATACTTCAAATCCTGCAAGCCTCTAGGATGTATGACAAAGTTTAGTTATCCATTTCATATTACTAATGCTGAAAAAAATTTAAAGTAAATTGCTACTAAAAACTACAGCTGTTGGTTTTTTGAAAAAGTAATGATCTATAAGTCTATGTTTTATCAAGCTATTATGTGTAATAATTTAATTTTTGTTTTCATAACACTGTTCTTCCTAAATTTAATCTCACTAAATACTTAGAATATAGATGAGTAGCAAAATCAGATAAACTCCATTTAGTTAAAATGATCAAAAGATGATCAAACTAAGACCTGTTTCCCTGACTCAGTTCTCTAAAACCCAGTCTTCGAAACCCATGTTGAAAATTGAAAAATTGAGATGCCAAGTGTCCTCTGTAGTGTGTTAAAACAAAATATAGAGCCCTGGCCGGGTAGTGGGTTTAATCCCTGGTCAGAAAACCTTACGGAATCAATCAATGAATGCATATATAAGTGGAACAACAAATCTCTCTCTTTCTCAGAAATATAACACACATCCAGCCACAAAGTAAGTACAGAAGCCTTTTAATTCCCTGCAAAGAAAATTTCCTGGATAATTCCATATGTCTTTATAATCATAGAGACAATCTTATCCTTACTCAAACATTACCAAAAATAAAGACTATGGGTACAATTTATTCTCCATAGATGCAAACAATCTCAACTATTTTGACATCAAAAAGGCAGAAAAACAAAATGCAAATTGCAAGGACAGAGATGAAAACAACACTACTTTCTATTTTTTAGATTTATGTTTTGTTTTTATTTTGTTTGACTATTGCACTGTTTGTATGTTAACCTTGCAAGAACTCATGGAAGTGAGGAAAAATATCTGCAGGCTAATTTTAAACACTCTGAGAGGAATTAGGCACTAAATAATAAAAAAAAAATAAGACTTTTAGCTTACCTATTAAACTAGGAAAATTTTTCCTGAAACATGACAGTTAAATTGGTCTGCAATGCATTAATAAATGGAGAATATGGGTCTCCTCTCACAAATAACTGAAACATATGTTCACTACCACAGAAACTAGTCAAAATATGGATATTTTCAAGTCAAAATTCCCTGGAATAGACTAAAAACAAGTTATCTTCTAACCTAAAGTTGGAAGAGCAAAATTTGTAAAAGTAATAATATTGTCATTGTTTTCAGCAATCTAGTCATGAATCCTACAAGTTCTGAAAGTCTTTTCAATAAAATGAACCCTGATTTCTTGGCAAGCTCCTTACTTAAGAGGCAAGTAACTTTTGGAGCTGGCCTTCTCAGTCTGTGGATAGAAGCCAGCTGTACTGCTAGCATTGCTCCATTTAAAAAATCATCTTCAGAATGAAAGTCCAGCAATGACCTTCTCCAGTGCAACACCACCTGCAGAGATGCAAGATGGCACGAGAGGTCCCTGGGCAGGTGCAACTCTCAGCCAATAAGCCGGAGACAGGTTAAAGAGAAGAGAAGGAAGCAGGGGCCAAATGTTTCTGTTTATAGATGCTATCCTGGGTAAAATATCAAGGGCTTTTGGATCAGAAGTGGACAGTGTGCAAAAAGGAGGTAATCAGATACCAATAACGTCGAGAATTTAAGATGCTTGTTCCACAACTAAAGACAGAGCTTTTAATATATACCTGCAGGATGCTCTGCTTTGGGTCATTCTATTTGAAACTCAAGGGTGCACCACACTTAGTCATATCTATTATCTGGTACATCTGTATTTCTAAATAATTATAACTGATACTTAAAATGATGTCTCTAACACCTCCAAGGTTCTTCCAAATTAAAGAAAGGTCACATTGTGCCTGGTATTATTTTGGTGTTAGCCTATATATACATATAACAATTGTTTAAAAACCGGTAATCCATATTGGGCTCAATGAGAACTCTCTCCATTAATCTTAATGTTTTATTAACTAGAATATCCCATTCTCCCAATAGGACTCATGACTAAGGCTTATTGTACAACCAATACCAGAATGAGGGCAATGGGTTCTTTAAATCAAAATGCTCATGATGAAATGTCCCACTGACCACCTCTTCGATGCAAGACCACCAAGGTGTTTCAATGCAACCTGAACATCTCACAGGATACAGTCCTCATGAAGACCGGATATCCAAATCCTTAGACATTTGTAGGATTCAGAATCATTTTTCACTCAGTTGACTCTCTACTTGCTCACTTGTATCTACATTCATTTGTCCAGCTTTGGTTGGCTGCTGAGTTCCAGTGGAAAAATTCCAACTCTGCCTCCCAGCCTCTCCTCTAGGGACTTGGAAATGGAAGGTAGTGCAGTTCTTTCTGGCCATCTGCCAAGCAGGGCACCCCGGGCTTCTTGGGGTAAGTTCGACGGGCAATTTTAAAGAACTCTTCTGCAGCATCGAGAGCAATGAGACGGTCCTGCCAAGAAATTAAATACAAAAACGTTGTCAAGATGGGAACCCAAGCCCTGTCGATGGGAAAACCAATCTAACAACAACAAAACCCATCCCAGACATAATAACAAGGAAACATTTATTAAATTTTTCTCGACAAATTTAGAGACACACCTTAACCCAGCGGTTCTCAACCTGTGGGTTGAGACCCCTTTGGCAGTTGAACGACCCTTTCACAGGGGTCACCTAAGACCATCCTGCATATCAGATATTTACATTATGATTCGTAACAGTAGCAACATTACAGTTATGAAGTAGCAGCAAAAATAATTTTATGGTTGGGTCACAATATGAGAAACTGTATTTAAAGGGCCAGAAGGTTGAGAACCACTGCTTAACCCTTTACTTACATTATCCAAGAAACAGCCTTTCAAATTCTTTGTCAATCTTGTGTTATATAAACAACATTTTTCATATCTCTGACCTATGAAGCTGACTATACAGTAGAATTGGCTGAAAAATACAGAATCTTGAGCCACAACCCAAGCCTCAATAGGTCTGAGTGCAATCCAGAAATCTGAATCCTACAGCCCCCTGGGTGACTCGTGCTACTGGCCACAGATGCCAGCACCATCTGCTACCGCACATTGTGGGGTTGCCGGTGGGGTTGGAATGAGGAGTATATAGATTCACAGAAAAGCAAAAAGTTGAAAGCAAAATCAGGGCAGATGGAAAATGCATCCACTCACCACAACGAAGAGGTATCTCTCGGAGAGCTCCCAACCTGTTGGGAAAATAGCGGTCTCTTCAGCCAGTTTCAACAAGATCTCTCGAGCTTTCCTTGTGTTTTTAGAGTCACTGATGGTGCTGAGTTTTGTCACTGACAACAAAGAGTCTGTTTCCTTTTGAAAACCTAAGGTAAAGAAAAAAAAAGTACCTGTCAAGTAAAGTAGTCGCAGGAAGGGACTGTCCTGCAGCACAGGCCCTGCAGGAAGTGAAGGGACTTCAATGTGGATCTGAACAAGCATCGGAAAACTGAAGCCAAAGGCACCGCTCCATGGGCTGCTTCCCAGCTCAGGGTGACTGGCTGGAGGTGTGTTTCATTAAAATTCAG
The DNA here is from genome assembly GCF_028538775.1 of Myotis yumanensis. NCBI lineage: Eukaryota > Metazoa > Chordata > Mammalia > Chiroptera > Vespertilionidae > Myotis > Myotis yumanensis. The sequence continues at coordinate 19,678,519 of NW_027223759.1, forward strand.
GTTAGCTCAGTGGATAGAGCGTCGGCCTGTAGACTGAAGAGTTCGGGTTCAATTCTGGTTAAGGGCACATGCCCGGGTTGCAGGCTCAATCCCCGGTAGGGGGCGTGCAGGAGGCAGCCAATCAATGATTCTCTCTCATCATTGATGTTCCTCTCTCTCTCCCGCTCCCTTCCTCTCTGAAATCAATAAAAATATATTTTTTAAAAAATTTGTTTGATATTTCTTCTTGTTTAATTTTCTTTTGTTAACTTTTCCCACAGAGTTAAGCCTCACATGCTCATCCGCTGACTGCTTGTTTCCCTTGTTTTGGTTTGAAACCCTCCTCCCACAACCTACTTTTCCTCTCCTCCCCAAGCCCCAGAATTCCAACCTGCCTTTGCGGCTTGGAAGCCAAAAAGTGGTCTCTTCCAGGTCCCTCCTCCTCCAAGCCCACATTCCCTTCCTCGCAGCAATATGGTTGGCTGCTTAAAATTACTTACCCAAAGGTATAAAAGACTCATAGATTTAAACCTGCCTGGAGTAAATGACATTTTAAAAAAGAAGACTATTAAGTCCCACCAATATTGAGTGAGTAAAGGCGGCAGAAGTCCATCCCATCCACTGTAACCCAAGGAAAGCAGTAGAGGCTAGCAACTTGGTACCCCACTTTTAAAAAGTTATGATGCCAAGGTGTCATGTTCTCTTTCAAAGCAGAAGGACTGAGGACTTCAAAGGTGATAAATTCGTTTTTAACCATTAAAATTAGCTTATTTTATAATGTGAAAGCCATGGTTATTGTATTGCAACCCTAGCAGAATTCAGAAAAACCAATACCCAATGTCTCCTCAAATGCCACAGGGATTTTCCCCAACTTTGAAGTTTTTCTGCCTTTTAGTGCTTCTGAAAGTTTGCACTGAATTTTGTTGTACTCTTAAAAAAAAAAAAGTTGCTTACAAACAATATCTCTTCCATCTGCCTCACCTCATAAAGCTATTACTAATTGGCCAATCACTCCCATCTAATTCAATCAATGCACAACTCCAAAAAAATTCGATAGTAGCACCCATATGATTCCACTGCTCTGTGCAACTTGATACTGAGGACAGATGGAGTAACACATGGCAAAACATGTCCTCAAGACATGGGCCAGTGATAATAAAAGTGACAGATGTTTATGCTGGAGGAGACAGGAGGACAGGATTGGGAAAAAAAATCGCGCACAGTAGCCTTCAGTAGTCAATTACTGACACTCCTTGTACAAAAACCATGGTGAAGAAAGTGAAGAGGAATGATCACCACTGCTCATTTTAACCATTTCATAATCACATACAGACTCACCTAAATCTTCTAAAATGCGTTTCCATCTATTTCTCACTTCCCTTCGAATCTGTCGCAGGGTATAGATATCATAGTTGAGTTTTTGCCACTCCTGTAGGAGAATAAAAATTCAGTTTTATTTTCACTCTTTGGCCTAAACCTCTTTCTAATTCCAAAACTTAAGCTGTTTAAACATGTGTTTCTCCTCTTCACTCATCTTCAAAGTATATATAAAAGAAGAGAAGAGTCAATAGGAAAACAGTGGCTACCATTTCTGGAGAATCTACTCCGCAGCAGGAGATATGACACATTACATGAATTATCCTAATTAAAGCCTTCAAATTACCTAGTGTCTCAACTTCAATGATCCCACCTGTAAAGTTGGGATAACAAATGTGAATATCCATTTAAGGTTGTAAAGGTAAAAGGTACATTAAAGCACAATGCATGCACATGGTGCGCACCAAGAAAATCCATGTGTTATTAAAGCCATTTTATAGATGAAGAAACTGAGACCCAAAGAAGTTAACTGGCAAATCCAATATCACCCAGTTAATAAGTATAAGAATTGGTATTTGAATCCAGGTCTGACTCCACAGTTTATGAGAAAAATGACATACAAAGAATGTATGTTATCTTTTATTATAGGGATAAAGTAGAGACAGGATTCCCAAGTTTCTTAATTCCTAGCCAATGTTTCCCTTATCATATCGCAGCATCACGTTCTTTCATTTCCATTCCCATGATAGAATGAATCTTTCAAGCACTGAGAAGAACTATCATAAGGTTATTAATCTGAAAACTTCAGTCTTATGGGTCATAGGCCATCATGTTGACACCAAAATAGAACTTGAATCTTTCAGGAGCATTAGACTCTCTATTGAGCTAAGTATTTCTCTTAAATGCTATTGAAATTGTTTTTAAGGGGCTTTATCTATATGGAACAGTCATTTTATAAAATACACCTTTTCCTCTTAGCAAAACCACATAACTATCCTAAAGCATAGCTTAAAAGAACATCATTCTAAAAGGCTCAATTTAAGACTCAAGTTTTATGATATTCTGACTCCTCTCAATGATGCTATTATTTTCCTATGAGGCTCCTTTCAAGGTTTGCCTTGCTCACTGCTAATCAACTTTCAACTGGTTAAGAGAAATCAATTTAACTGCCATTGAAGACGTTAAAGATACCACTTGGGAAAAGAAAACTAGCAAAATAAAGTGTGTTTTGTTATCATTGCATTTTAGATCTGTATCTGAAGATATGCCAGCATGAGGTCATGGATTTTAGCTGTTTACTAAAAGTCAGGAAGTGGGAAATTTGAGTACCCTTTCCTGGTCCTATTATTTGTTTGTTTGTTTGTTTGTTTACCAAAGGCACACACACACTTGCATGTACTCAAGAGTGAGGTGATTGGAATCAGGGATAAAATCTGTGACCCTAGAAGAGAGTAAGATTAATTGAATCATCTCAGAAATATGCAACCCTGACCTCATCTTTATCATCATGTTAAAGCACACCTGCATAATCCCCTAGAGACTGTTTAAGTCATAGGGGGGAAACTCAACTACTGCGGTTTTCATTGGATGGGCCTATTGTACTAAATTGGCCATTCAGCATTTAGCATCTTGGAAGCGATATTTATTAACAACTGACTCTTGGCAAGTTCATAACCTCACTTGTCTCAGGGCCTCATGTGCAATGCAGGGATAGTTAGACTACCTACCTCATACGCTTATTGTGAGGATCAAAGGAGTTGGAGTTTGGTGCATACCCTCCTCCAAATAGTGTGGAAACTATAGAGAAACAATCTTCCAACACTCGGCATGGTTTCTATTACGAGGACTGAGGACATTATACATTGCAGGATAGAGAATCTCATTTGGGAGGATCCCCAGAAGAAAATTTTCTCTGCTCTTGCCATCAGGTACAATTTTACTTTTCCTGGAAATTACTTCATTTTCTGGACATTGTGAATTTTGTAAATGATCGATTCCACACTTACGTAAAAATGTGGAGTCATTTCATGAAAAACTTAGAGGTATTTTGAATCATCAAAATTTTCAACTATGCTTATGTCTTCATTCATGTTTGTTCTTTCTTATCTTCTAGTGTGTGCTATCTATTTTTCATGAGTTGCAATAAGTCCTTTTTAATAAAAAGAAGAGTATAAATAAATAAAAATATTTCACAGCGCAGCACTGTGCTTATTCTCAGTGACACTGACCCTCCTCCTTGCTGGATGAAATGAAAAGTAGTTAGTTTCTTAGTCACAGTGATTAAGAGCCTCACACAATCAATCCTGAGATATATTCACACAACCTTAAATTTTGTAACAAACCACTAGGTGGCTTCATTAACTTGCGATTAGAGGTCTGCTAATTTTTCTTTGAGCTTCTTAGGCTGATGCCTTAGACCAAATCTCTATTTTTCGGAGACGCAGTCATCATTGGGTGATCCAGGCTTTAGACTTTAAAAAAAAAATAAAAATATTTCTCTTCCTGCTGTCCATCTGCCAGTTTTGTGGATTTGTTTGCTATTCCTGAATACCAACACTGAATGTTACATAAATTCATTCAGTTGCAGCATCTGTGACTCTGATAAAGTGTTTGATGGATAAGCAATAATATGACATTTACAAAAAGCTAAGGATGGACCCACACATGATGCACTGACTGACCCGCACATGATAGGTGCTTGTTCAGATTAGTGGTATGAAACCATGCATTTCCTGTATCCATATTATTACTGTCTTCTTTTGACAGACTAGTCATGGGTAATCATATGAAAGTATCTGGAAGTTTTGTGCAAAATTTAAAGCCTTAATACCAGTAGGAGCTTGGGTAGGATTTTACCTAAAAATTGAATTTTCGTAAAATAAATAGTAAGAGGGGAATTTTAATTCCTCTTTAACACCTGACCCCAAAGAACAGAACCTAAAGTGACAAATGAAAAATAGTGATGTATGAAATCTGCCCACAACTTAAGAAACTAATTCATTTATTCCCTGGTACTAGAGAAAAACAAGCCTTGTGATGTCCTTTTACAATTTTTAAATTGTAACAGTTGTTTTTAGACAAATAATTTGAAAATAACAATTAAAGATCAGTTAACTGTTCTTCACCAGGGATCTGAAACTCAAATCTATTAGACATTAAGAGTAAAAGTCTTATTTTCGAAAAGAAACTTTTGTTTTTCTCATAATTTCTGAAATAACACATTGTGGCCAATGTGATGCTGTGGTCCAAAATTTTAACAATGAGTAAATTGTCAAAGGTGTAATAAAAGCGATAGTGCAGAATTAATTTCACAAGATACCTGGGAACCAGGACAAACCAAGAAACATGTGATTGAAAATGGATCTCTGAAGATGCTTATAGCTGAATTCTTGAGGTTTTTCTCCTCTCTAGTTGTTGACCAAATCAGATAAGGGCAGCTAGATAAGAAGGTTGAGGCAACACCATAAAAGGCAGAACAAAACTCAATCTCCTGCAACCATCCATAGCTAGTTGTCCTCCAGGTCTGAATCCCATGAGCTGACTTTGATCTTGAGTTCTAATGTAAGTTCCTGAGAACACTTTCTCACACACAAAATTAAAACATTTTATACCTATCTATACTACATTATTGTGAGGTGGTGGACAAATAGGACAGTTAAAAAATACTACTTATTTCTTGTTAAAAGGGTGATTTATATAATTAAAGAAATGTACTCTAACAACAGATCCCATAACTATTTTAAGCTCTTAGGAACAACTGCAAAAGCAATCAATTTATTTTTAATTAAAAATAACAGAATCACACAGAAATAAATATTTAAAGAAAACAGAAGGCTATGAAATGAAAGTAATTAAGCTCTGCCTCCCCTCTCCTCCACTCCCCTTCCCTCCTCTCCTGTCCAGAAAAAGATTATTGGCAGTATTCATGATCTATCCCCTAGAGCTGACACCTTACTGCCCTAAATTAAAGCTGGGTTCTGGTGGCAAGGAGAAAGGAGGGACAGCTAATATGTCTGCAACTAATATGTCTGGCACAAGTAAATATTTTATATTTGCTTCCCCAACATCTATACTCCTCTTATCCCATCAATCTGGATGTCAAGTTCACCTAGACAGTTACATTCTCAGCCCTCAGTATACACTGATTAGCTTAAGCCAACAAACTCAATGTTGGCTATATATTAGAACCATCCAGGGAGCATTTAAAAATACCAATGTATGGAATCCACCTCCCAGACCAATGAAATCAGGATCTTTTGAAGGGGTACCAGATTTGAAACCCAATAACTTAAGCCAATCAGCCTATCCCACAGCCTCAAGTACAGACACGTAACCCAACTCAAGCCAAGGAGATGCAACAAAACCCATGGAGTTTCTCGGAGCAATCAGGAATTGTGTTCTCTCTCTGTGGTGTGAGGGCACAAAATCTAAAACTACTCCCATCATTTTTACTACCCCGAGAAGAGCCAGCCTAAGGAAGAAGTCAGCACTCAGAGGAGGGCAAATATGAAAGGGTCTCAGAGAAATAGAGCCTAAGGACATCCAGGCCTCAGGATCAGATCTCTTCTGAAGCCAATCCTCCTTCTGGAACTCTGTTATGTAAGACAATTCCACTTAGTTTTAGAGAACTAGAGTTCTCCTGGTTCTCCCATCCAAAAGATTGATGTTACAAAGTCCACTCATTAAGTACATAAACAAAAAAGAAACTATAAATACTGCACAAAATATTAGTCTTATATTTTCCTAACTCTAGACCCTAGGGTTAGACAGCATATAAACCTATTTAGCTGGAGATGCATATGGTTTACAGAGAATGCAGTGTTGATGGCTCTGCCTGGTCCCAATCTTTCTTTCCCAAGAGTGCCCCAGGCAATGCCACAAACATAACAGCAGGCCTTTTCTGTATCCAGGAATTGCTTTATGGTGCCTCCCCTGAATTCTGTCCATCTGAGCAGAGCTTCTGACTCTCACAAGACTGTTATTAACAGGGGAGAGGAGATGGCTGTATCTAATTGGCTAATTTCTTCTAAATACGGGGGCGGGGGGGGGGGGGGGGGGAACATTGCCTTAACCACTCAACTCCCTTACTTACAAAAATGTTTAATCCATCTGGCCACTTCATTCCTGAAGAATGACCCAGGCAAAACCATTCCCTTCAACATGCAGGGGTGTACAGGGGTGGTGGGTGGTGAGGAATGGCAGGGGCTGCTAAGGTCTGAGATGCTGAGGACCCAGGAGAAGAGATCAATATTTCAGACTGGGCTGTGCTTGTCAGCAACAGAGAGCTGTGAAACCGCCCACCATTTTCTGAAACTATGCTTCAGGGCTGAGAAAACTCTAGGCAATTCCTAGGCTCCTCCCCCTGGATGCCCCACCGCTGGCTTCAAAAAGAACCCGACCAAGTGATCTTTCTTTCCTTGGAACTGTCCCTGGAGAGCTTGCAGCCCTCTTCTAGGCTCCCTCTTCTACGCTGGAAAGATTACAGGTTGAGGGTGGGAGCAGTCAATTGGGGGGGGGGGGGGGGGGGAGGGGCGGGGAGACATATGTAATACTTTAAATAATAAAGAATTTAAATTTTTAAAAAAGGTTACAGGGATGCCCTATTCAGAACCCAGCCACGTGCTGCACAGAGCTCCCGTGACAACCACAGTTTCCCTGACGCACCATGGCCTTCCTCCTCCCACAGCTAATCAGCCGGCACCTCTGAGCAAACACCACAGAACCTGGACCTCCTCTGCCAAATCCAAGAGAAAAAGGGTTTTCCAGGGAATAGCTCACTCCTCTGAAGAGGGCAGCTGGTTTCAGTGGCGTCAGCAGCCCTGACATCCTTCCCTGAGCCCTGCTGCTTCCTCAAGCTCCACTCCATCCTCCTCCTCTCCCTTCACCGCCACACGCTTACAGGGGGAGCTTCCACTTGCTGTTCTCACTTCCTCCTCATCCCCTTACTCACCAGCCCCTGACAATCAGCCCTTTCAGATCCACTGCACAAGGGAAGTGGTGAGGTGCTTTCCCCACCTTCCTCTGTCACTAGTGACCGAATGAGGGTGTCTCATAGTCCTTTCTGAGGGCCCTCATCTCTCTAAAGCATTACGTCCTGATGGCCATCCCCTTCTTAACATGTCTCTCCAGGTTTCTGTGGGAAAGGAACAAGGAATGAGAGCTTATTATGAGCCCCTGCCACATGGAACCACCAGTCTAGGCCCGAGAATGCCTTGAATCTAAATCCTACTCACTCCTCAAGGCTCAGCGTAAACGCCAACACCTCGAGAAGCCTTCACCTTTCTTGCCAGTGGAAAGTAATTGCTTTGTCTTCGAAATTCCTCAGCCCTTTTATGAAAATTGTTGTAGAGCTATTTTATTTACTGTATAGATATTACTATATAAGTATTTGTATCATCTCCTTCACTACCGATTGCAGGTTCTCTGGATACAAGAACCTGATTCATCCATGTCTTCCACAGTCTTCTGTAGACAGCAGGTGCTCCAATGGGTCTTCTGAACTCAAATGAATATGACAATTCACATAAAGGCCACATTCTGCCAGTGACCGAGTGCCTATTTTAAATCTAGACAGCAGCACATTTTATTAGAAGAAGCCACTTGGGCTCTAATTCATGTGTATTCTGGACAAGGCATGTTTATATGATCAAGATATTTTAATGCCCATATTTTTGGGAAACAGAATAAATTCAAGAAAGGTGAAATAGATCAAAATAAAAAAATTCACCTCTTCTACTCAGTGCCTAATCAAGCATTTGCTATTTGAAAAGTACTTTTCACATATGTCTCTTTAAATAAGAATAGATATTGAGGCTGCACTGTGGCAGGCGCTGCTCCAGGCACTCTGTATGTAACATCCCAGTCAGAAAATCAGATGAGATGGGTTTATGGATTTGTTTCTAGAGAGGTGCTAAGTGTGGCACTAGGAGGTTAAAGAACTCAACTGAGATATCAGAGCTATTAAGTGGGGAACTTAGAATTTAAACTCAAAGCTGTCTGACTCCATAACCTCCCTCCAGTACACTAAGCGGCATTCAATTAGGCCCAAATATAACCCACTACATTGTCCTTCCCTGTCACCAATGTGGAAACTGGGACACAAAGAGAGAAATGTAACATAACATGCAGGGATTTTCATTCTAAAAGTGGCTCCTGGCAAGGCCACTCAGTCCAGGAGACAAAAGACCCCCTTCTCTGTTCCCTGCTGCCTCTCGCTGACACAGTCCCCTCGGCCCAGCAGCGAGGGGCAGGACAATGCAACCAGATCCCAGTGTAAGGGGCAGGCTGATGAGACTCGAGGGGAAGGGAGGTGAGTCCATTATGCAGAAGAAGCGCAGAGCTTCCTTTAAACACAGCTGGTTCTGAACAGCATCAAGGCCACCTACCCCGGAGGGGCATCCTCTTTCAGGACCATAAAAGCCTATTCTCTGTACCCCGCAGATGTGGTGTGTAAGTGGGAAAGATAGGATTGTGTTTCACTGTTCCTAGACAGGCGGTCCACTCATTAGCCCTCGGCTTCCACCTCAGCCCAAATGGCACAGGATCAAATGACAGCACAGAGAAGTTCAGTGAATTAGAGGATACACAACAGACTAGATGAAGCCTGGAGGAGGATGTGGTAGGGAGTGGATGCCAAGAAGGGGTCAGTGCTCAGGGACCTGGCACTTAGGTCCTTGGGGACCCCAGGACCTGGAAGGCCCTCCGTCACCTCCCAACAAGAGATGCCTTGATTGCTTCTACCCAGACATCTCATCACTCTGAAGCACTCATTCTAAGTAAGGTCTATCTGTTGGTAACTAGGGCCTATGGAAATGAGCCTTTTCAGTTGGGCAGGTCAAGCTCTGATGTGGTTATCTGTCTCCTAGCTTCACCAGACCTACCAATTCAATGAGGTAAAAACAAGCCTTTGGGTTATAGATTCACACCTGCGTCTCCTCCCTTCCAGAGCTATCGACTTGCCCTTTCTCTGAATCCCAGGTGACGCTGGGCCTAAGTGGGGTTGGCCCGCTGTGCCGACCAGGAGGCCCTGCGTCCCCGGACCCCAGGTGTTCTAATTCTTAACAAATAATAACGTGACACTTTTCTAAGGTCTCGCAGCTTGGGCAGTTTGACTCTACATACCATGCAGAGCCTCAAACCCCAAATAGCACCCTGGATTCCTTTTGGGAGCACCTGGGAAAGGCGCATCCATACCCAGGTGGCCAATGCAGCCCCACTGCCCTTTGCAATGCTCATGGGCTTTAACCCAGAACTAGAGCAAGAAAGTTGACCTAGAACAAGTCAAATGCAAATGCCAAGTAATGCTTTCCCAACTCCCCCGTTAATTTTTATTCCACAGCTCTGCTGGAGTTGCAGCCAGAGGCCCCTGACCTAATTCTTTATCTGGTTTTAACCAGATTAAGCCAGGGAATCGCTCGTAGCTCCTGCTGGGGAGGTGTGCCAGCAATGAGATTTCAAATCAGTTTTGTCTCATTTGTGGAGTTCCAGCCCATGAACAGCTTTAGCATTAGAACAAGGGCCAAACGCGGGATGTGATTTGGCTAAGCTTCCAGTAGGAAGAATGTAACATTATTATTCCAAATCAATTAGTGGGAACCATCTCAGAGTTCTGCTGCTCCGGTCACCGCAGGGAAGAAGGACAATTTGCTGTTGTCACTAATGGCAAAGGATAGTAAGACTAAATTCCTGTGTGTGGAGAGGAAAGGGGGCTGGAATTTCTGGCAAGGTAGAATTAGCCACTTCATTCAATTACTTAAAGTATGTACCGTTGCCCTAACTGGTTTGGCTCAGTGGATAGAGCGTCAGCCTGCGGACTGAAGGGTCCCAGGTTCGATTCCAGTCTAGGGCATGTACTTTGGTTGTGGGCACATCCCCAGTAAGGGGTGTGCAGGAGGCAGCTGATCCATGTTTCTCTCTCATCGATGTTTCCAACTCTCTATCCCTCTCCCTTCCTCTCTGTAAAAAATCAATAAAATATACATTTTTTTAAAAGTATGTACTGTGGAGGAAGCCTGGTCTTCAAAATGCAGAGGCAAGTTTAGATTTAACTGTGGATTGTATGAATCAGCATGACATCTCAAAGATCTGGCTTTCCCTTAGCATCTAGCCCAGTGCTAGGCAATATGGCAGCCACTGGCCACACATGGCTAGTGAGCCCTTGGAGCGTGGCTAGTCTAAATCAAAATGCACTATAAATGTAAAAATAGACATTGGATTTTGTGAAGTCATAGTACCAAAAAAAAAAAAAAAAGTAAACTATCTCATTAACAGCATTTATATTGATTGCATGTTGAAATGATAATATGTTGGATATATTTGGTTAAAATATATTATTAAATTTAATCTCACCTATTTATTTTTACTTTTCAATGTGGCTAATAGGAAATGTAAAATTACTTATGTGGCTTGCATTGTATTTTTACTGGATAGTTCTAATCTAGAGAATACTATACCTAACAGTTTCCTTTCAAAGAGTGGCAAAATTGGCAAAGGAACACCTCTTTGGCCAAATTCCACCAGAAAACACTCTTGTTTGGGTCCTTAAGGATTGCAGTTTTTTTCCAGGTGATAGTATAACAGTGTTTATCTTAGGGTAGGGTTATATATAGGTGATCTTTTTCTCCTATACTATCCAAATTTTCCACAACAGTGATGTATTTCTTCTGTAATCAAAACAGAAACTTTAAAGTCCCTACGAAGCATTATTTTTACATCTTCCTTTGTTAACACCACCTAGTGTCTAATTACCTCCAAATGGAAGAGTCTATTTATGGGTACTATTGTCACTTGAACTTATTTAGAAAAGCCTTTACTATTTTCTGAATGGTAACCACAGACCTTAGCTCCCTTGATTTCCAAGAATTCTGTTAAATTGAAAATCCCGTTGGTGACTTTGCAAGTTCCTGTGTGTGTCCCAGTATTAGGTGAAAACACTGGTCTTCGAGGGTCCACATTTCAGAACCCTCTGCCAGCTTCCAAGAAGAGCAAGGGGACAGAGCAAGGCCAAGGTGAGGACCAGAAAGGAGTCCCAGTAGAGGTGTTCTTTTTGGATTGAGGGGAATGAAGGAAGGGCATTCAGTAGAGCCCGTCAGAGACACAAACAGGGAGAGAAAGGAAAGAGAGAAATTAAGTTACAATTTGCTTTTATAAACTAACAACCCCAAAATCTGAAAGTTTTCCCTTTTTTAACCCAAATACTATTGTAGTGGTAACCATTTTTGTAATTACTCTTCTTGCATTCCTTATCATTAGGGACCCTACTTGCAATTGCTCTTCCTTTACTGGAAAGCTGTCAAATTGGTTATTGAGTAACCCCAGTTCTTTCCATCTTCACCTCCTTAGGAGGAAGGAGTTAAAAGAGCTGGCCCTTGACCCATTCAGTGTGTGTGTGTGTGTGTGTGTGTGTGTGTGTGTGTGTGTTGGGGGCGGGGGGGGGGTGGAGTAGAGAGGATAAGCCCCCAGGCAAAAGGAAAGAAGGCAGGTGACCCCATCGAATTTCCTTATCAACTGGACTTCCTGGTAACTCGGAGGAGTGCTATTTGCTAAGAAGAAGAAATCTTATCTACAGAATGCCCTCAGTAAAATGTCTCTGGTCAAAGGATTACTTAGACTCAGGCACCAACATCTTCAGGATATGGCTCCCAGGAGGATGTCACTATACTAAAAAGTAATGAGAAGGTATACGCAGTGGAGCTCTTCCTAATATAAATTCTCTCTACTGTCTGAAGTAACCCAATGAGCCTCACACTGACACATCTAGCATTCAGAGTCAGAGGGGCCTGTCCTGTGGAGGAGGGGGTCTTAGGAATAAAATCTCAATGTCCCACACCGCTGTCTGCTTCTCAATGGCCTGTGTCTTTGCAAGTATCAGTAAAGCTTGATACTGTGTAAGACCTACGGCCCTTGTGAATCTGCTTTGTCGATGTGTTTTGCACACCCTACCTCTCTCCCCCATCACTTGACTCCAATTTTACAGTTTGTAGTATTTTTACTTTACACCTCTAAAGACAGAGCTGCAAATTAAACCACTTCCCTAATCACACCAAGCACATCTCCAGCATATCACATCCCTATGAGCACAACCCAAAGTCCCACTGAACCTTCCACAAGAGGAACAAGATGCCTGTCTAGGTCACCTGTCCATGACAGCAGGGTTCCCTTAACAGCTGGGAGTTATTATTGAAGTTCAAGCCTTATAAAACTTTGTTCTTTACAATTTCAGTATCTCACTCACTGTCCATTTTCAGTCCCCCACAATCTTCAACTGAGCTTCCAGATGCTGCCTCCCCTGCTCAAATATTTGGGGGGGTGACTCTAACAAAGCCTCAAGCATGACATAATGCCACAGCCTCAAGGAAAAATAGCCACTTAAGAGAAAGCAGCCCTGTCATTGCCTGGATGCTCACTGTTTAACACATTGTGTATAATTACTCTAGTCTTTACTGGCTATCACAGACACAAGGATGACCCTTTGCCAAAACAATTAGGACGCTGCCTAGTGAATCCTGAATTCGGCAGCCATTTCTAGTTTTTAAGACCTTTGCCTACTGGTCATCTGCCTGGCTCCTTATCACCATGGCAAGCTCTTAGTCAAACACAGCCCCTAACACAATGTCTGTGCAGCTAAAACCCAGAATGCAAAAGGGAAACAGTGGTACATTTAATACGTTTGGGAATTACGGTGTATTTTTTTTTATTTTGACTAACTCACATGCTAGATTATTATGTAGTCATTTTTGGAAAGAAAAATCAATGCTTTGCACCCAAAAATGAAAAGGCTACTTTCTAATGAGGATTTCTTCTCCCAAAAGGATAATCGGGCAGTGGGTACAGAAAGCCCTCCTCATAGGCGCTGATGATGTGTCCTTTTTGTATAAAAAATTAAATCTGCACACAATCAATTGAGCACAAAACCAAAGGCAAAGCTTGGATGATGGCATCAGTCTGAGAGTACATATTTTAGGGTTTACAAGATATAAAGTCTCTGTCACAACTACTCACCTTTGTCACTGCAGCACTAGGCAGCCAGAGACACTATGGAAATGAATGGGCATGTCTGTGTCCCAGTAAAACTCGCCCTGACTGGTTTGGCTCAGTGGATAGAGCGTCAGCCTGTGGACTCAAGGTTCCCAGGTTCGATTCCGGTCAAGGGCATGTACCTTGGTTGCGGGCACATCCCCACTGGGGGCGTGTGCAGGAGGCAGCTGACCGATGTTTCTCTCTCATCGATGTTTCTAGCTCTCTATCCCTCTCCCTTCCTCTCTGTGAAAAATCAATAAAATATATATTAAAAAAAAAAAAACTGAAGTTGACCATAGTTTGTCCAGCAGTGGTTCTCAACCTTCCTAATGCTGCGACCCTTTAATACAGTTCCTCATGTTGTGGTGACCCCCAACCATAAAATTATTTTCGTTGCTACTTCATAACTGTAATTTTGCTACTGTTATGAATCGTAATGTAAATATCTGATATGCAGGATGTATTTTCAGGGGTCGCGACCCACAGGTTGAGAACCGCTGGATGTGGCATAGAGGAAGCCACTCTACCTGTTTTACTCTCAGCAATATCCCCGCCCTTCATTCTGAGCAGAGTGTACGCATCTCATTCAAAGGGCAGGAGTGAGGTCTAGTTAAGTCCTTAGGATGCAGGTGCCCAGGAGCAGGTGCTCAGGAACATAACACTAATGTTTCTGGGGTTAAAAGTCACGTCACTTCTCCATAATTCACAGGTCTGTAAATATGGAGACTCTTGAGATATGCCCTCTATAGCTCCCTCTGTCAGGTGAGAAAACAGACCCAGAGAGATTGAGTGGCCTTCCCAAGGTCACACAGCAAATTAGCAGTACACTCAGGAGACAGTCGCAGAGTTGGGCCCGAACCCCAGGAATCCTGTCTGCTGTGCCACGCTCCTCCTATGAAATAAACATCTGCTTTACTTTCTAACACCCACTGCCAGAGGCCCAGGTAACAGAGTGAAGTAGATGAGCTTTCAAACTTGGAGACTCACTTTTCCAAATGAGAACCCACATGGACCCCAACATAAACTATCTGTGAAAGTGAGGGTGCCTCTCTCCCTCTGCCTGGTCCCCCTCAAAGCTCATGGGACATCTCGAAGAAATCGTAAGGATCAAGGAACCAAGTAGTTCAAATGTGAGTTTATTTATCATCTATTCTCCTCTAGGGACCTCCTGCTTCTAGTACTCTCCTCCTCTACTTTTTATTCCTGCCCTAATGCGCTGCGCCAACACTGCAGTGCCCCTCTCCCCCAGCCTCCCCTGCATACTCTGCAATCAAACTTGTCAGTCCTGGATCCTATTTCTTTGCAAAACAGATTTGTGCTGACCTATTCATGATGGGTAATTTTTTTTGCTAAGGCCCAACCAATCAGTCTCTGATACGAATTAATGTATTGTTGCTCCTAGATATCAAATTTGAGTTTTAAAGGAGCCTTTTAGTAGCTCAATAGAGTATTTTTGAAGTTATATTGAGTGGCTTTTCCAAAGATGCCTGCCGGGCTGGGCTGCCTGAGATGAGGAAATTTAAGTTTTTACCCCTACTTCCACCAGAGCAGTTTTATCAGTGTCCTGGTAGGTTTCATTAGGGGAGATGGGGAAAGAGATCCAATTATAACAGAAAAAAAATTTAACGACCACAGACATGCACCAAAGCATTGACCCATGGTCAAGATCTCAGTCACGAGGCCTTGACCACAGAAGCTATTTTAAGGGTGTGTTAAGAACTGTGAAGCGTCTGAGATTTGACTCTTTTACAAGCTACCAAGTTCTCCTGCCACAGTTGCATGGATGCTGGCAAAAAACACGAGACTCCTGGGTCAGAGACAAGGGACCCAGCAATAGCAGATCAGCATGTTTTATGCGAGTTCTCTAAGTCTTGATTCCAACACGGTAATAGAAAGATCCCTGCACATGCAGTAGGCTGCCTTACAAGAGCGGAACCCTGAACTTGGGAAACCTGAACCTGTTACAGTGGGCAATAGCCTATGCTTTGCTCTGGAGAGAGATCTACACCTCCTGAGGCAGTTCACTGTGCAAACATCTTTGAAAAAACTCCCCAGAATGAAGGGCTGACAATGTGCTCTTCTCGAAACATGCCCAGAGACCAAGAGACCCACAGAGAATTATCTCTCAAGGGAAGAGAAGGCCAGGCCTGCTCAGGACTCCCAAGGAATATGAGCTGGGAGTAAAAGGGCCAGAAGTAAAGAACAAATCTTGCAAACGGACAAATATGTTTTCTACAAAGATGTGCTCAATGCCGAATGCCAGCTCAGTCCAGATTCACCCCTTTAAACTATTCAGCCCCTGGGCCCCATATTTCTTAGAACAAAATTCAGAATCCTCACCATGGCCTACTGGCCTTCATGATCTGGTCCTCGCTAGTGTTCCCAGTGGCCCACGGAACAGCTCGCTCCCTCTGCTGCAGCCACGCTGGCCTTCTCGCTGGAATGTCCATCACAAGGCTCACTCCCTCACCTCTTTCAGATCTCCATTCTCCAGCCCAGAGACACCTTCTGTTCCCTCGTATTGTCTTATTTTCCTTCAAAGTGCTTATCACAACCCACCACATATTAATTTGTTGTGGGTCTCCCCTCAGTAGAATGTAAGCTCCCTGAGGGCAGACCCTTTGTTTACTTCTATGCCCACAGGTCTACATCTGATCACCAAGCAAAACAACCATTTTTAATCCTATTAGTTGCATTAATCCTATTAATTGCTGTCATTATTAATTAAATTATGTCTCCCAAATTCATATACTGAAGTCCTCACCCCCAGGAACCTCAGATTGTGATAATTTTTAAGAAGAAATGGTCTTTATTGGGGTAATCAAACTAAAATGAGGTTACCAGGGTGGGCCCTAATCCAATATGACCGGTGTCCTTGTAAGAAGGAGACATTTGCCATGATAACCAAGGTGTCAGCTGCCATGACTAGTTAAAAACAATACGTAGAGCCAATGGCTATCCAAGCCCGGAGGCAGTCCAGTAGGAAAGCCACACTGAAACATTCCAGTACGTGCTCTCTCTGGCTGCTGTATACCCAGAGGTGCTTCTAGTCCCCAAACATCACTTTAAAACAGCCAACAGATAATAAGTGCTATGTCATGGATTAAAATGTTAAGGTGAAGACCGAGGCATGCTCTGCTTCTGAACACTCAACAGTCCAAAGCCAAGGTACAGGTAAGCCTCAGCCAGTTCCTCTTCGTCACCAGGCCTAACCCTGTGTGAGCCGTGACAGGCACACACAGACACGCACAGACAGGTGGAAACGTTCTGAGCCAGCAAAAAGAAGCCAAGGGTGGATGAAACCGGCAGAGGGCTGCTTGCTCCCCTCCCTGGTGGTTTTACACAGCCTTGCTCTCGGCTTTCTGCGGCTGGAAGAAGAGTCCAAGGGGACTGAAAGCAGGAGAAACAAGAGAGGAAGACCTTTCCAAAGTAGGGCAGAGGGACAGGTGGGGCGAGTGGTATGAAGGGCAGTCAGTGTTTCCATATCAGCTGAGGGTCCCCCAGCTAGAAGGGAGTATCATTGCTCAAATGCCCCTGCCTGGCCTGACCTAACCCCAGCCTGATGGGAAAGACATGGGGCACCCCCATTAGCTTATATATATTCTTGGGTCACTCAAAGATGTGCTCAATGGCGACTGCCAGCTCAGTCCAGATTCACCCCTTTAAACAATTCAGCCCCTGGGCCCCCCAAAATCCTTAGGGATAAGAAAGGGTTTAGCTCATCCATTGCCTTCACTTCCACCCTCCCTGTCCCTCTCCCAGGAATAGTGGACCTCAAGCTTCTAGCAGTGTTTCCAATGTGATGAGGCTACTCTGACCCCAATTCAGGAAAGACCAAAGCCGTAATGACAATATATTGGGACGTATCTGGAGGCCCAGCAAAGAAGAGCACTGAGCTGAGCTGGCCTCTCTGCTCAGAAAACCTCTCCTCTTTCTCATATTTCATCAATTACAATGAATTTGAGTTCACAAGATCCTCTTTCAAACCATCCAATGAATTCCTCTGGTTTTGTCCAAATACCTGCTTCTGTTTAATTTCCAGTTGAACTGAGCCTACTCAGAGTAAATAGGTATTAACTGGATAAAAAGGTGGAGGGGAAAGGTTAGGGATGGGATACTCAGCGGGGAGAGCCAGGCTTGGTGAGGAGCCAACCGAAAGGGATGTGGGCAGAGGGTCACATGAGAAGAACCATGGAGAGGCTTGCACAGCTGAGGGGAAGTGAGGGGGGCCGAAGGCAGGGAGAAGGGTTCTGCGTGTGAAGGCTGCCCTTCTTGCTGGTCCCAATACATCCTTAGGTGGCTCAGTCCTACCCCAAATAGTCTACTTCATCCACACATCACCTACTCCCTCCAGACTTCTGCCTGGAGAGGCAAAGGGAAAATTACTTAAGAGTATGCCCCATAGTTATTCCCATTAGAAAAAATACAGAAATCTCACTGACTTTCGACGGATAACAGTATATGTGGTAGAAGACGACAGAGAGCATTTTTAACTCTATTTTTGCATATTGCCAAGGTTGGGCGGAAAGAATAGACACCCCGACCAGACTTCGGTCTGAGGTCTCTCTCTTCTTGCAAGCTGCTGCCATTTCTATTCCAAGCTCCTCAGAATCCCCCAAGGAGTGATTTGCTGGAAAAGAAATGGTGCAAATGGATAAGAGATCCCATCCCTGAAGCATGGCCTGTGTGTAACAAGAAACTCAACTACAGTGGATTCTTATGGTCACCACGTGTACTTGGTTTCAAAACTTTCTGGTAAACTTACCAAAGATGTTAAAAAAAGAAAAAGTGAAAATAAAAAGAAACCTTGAGCAGACTGAAGTGTAGTCAGCCATATGACTGAAGAAAAATTTTGATTGTCTATGACAGGCTGCCTCTGCCATGCTCCACCCTTGTGACTTGCCCATTAACTGGCCGAGTTCATAGGCACCAGCACCTGGATCTTCTGGTTCTTGGTTGAAAAACACGATGCTACAGCCAGGACTGGCGACCTGTAGCCCAGAGGCACATTTCCCACGTGTTCATGGCCTTTTACTGCAAAACATTTTATTTATAGAAGAAGGAATGAGGTTAATTTGGACTCAGGTCCACTGAAATTCACTCGAGGTCAAGTGCTTTAATAACTATGACAACAGCAACGTGGTAAAAGAGCCGGATGTGAGTTGACCTCATATAACGTGTAGTTAAAACATGACAAGTATTTCTGGAGGGCTGATCCAGTCTGTACTCATGAGCCACATGGCCTGCCTCTTGGATTGCAAAACCATCAAAGGGCACAGCTCACTCCTGCACTGTAAATGGAATGATCTTGTGTAACAATTATGGGACTACAGGTAGCTGGGGATGGGGCACCCGAACAGAGGGACAGTTTCATATCAAGAAAACTACAGTGTCTTTCCAGAATATCTTGGGGGTTTTAAGTCTGAGAAGCAGCAGACCTGGGCCTTCATCAGAGCTGGGTGGGTGCTACCATTTTTCCCATGTGCTCTGTCCAAACCAGAAAGCAAGCCAAGCTGCTCTTAGAGACAATGCCTCATCAGCCCTCTGAGGTGCCCCAGCTGAACACTTCGGATCAGGAAGTCCCAATGTGTCAGTTTCCAGGGCTCTCGCAGCCTGGCAGCCTCGGTGCAATTAAGAGCCATTTTCAGTTATACTGAGAGGAGCAAGCCCAACCAGAGGAAGGGGCGGGGCGGGTGGCTGAGAGCAGGGGGGGGTGAAGAAGCCCACAAATGCCGCTCTTTCATTACCATATGAATTCTGTCCCAGAGGAAGCCAGCTCTGCAGAAAGGGCCTGATTTATCAGAAGACCACTGACCGAGCTCCAGAGAAAGAGCCTGATTCATCAGGAGACTCTCACAGCCTTGCAAAGATAAATATCCACTCACTGTTTTTCAAGCTTTCTGCCTCAGTTCCTTCAGGCAGGATTCCTCAAAGTTTGTTCCAGCTCCTCCTAAACTAACTTTCATATTCTCTCTCTCTCTCTCTCTTTCTCTCTCTCTCTCTCTCCCCCACACTTTCCCCTTCCCCTTTCTCCAGCACACCCACAGTAAAACAAAGCCAACCCATTTAGAAAGATGCTGGGAAACAGCCACCAGAGTGTGCTGCAAAATAAAAGCGAGATAATTTTAGTTTGTATGAAGTGTATGTATAATGAAGTAATAATACATGCATAGGATCTAAAATTCATTTTAAACAGAAGACCAGGGAATTAAAAGCTTCCGTCCTCCTCTCTTAACTCCCCAGCAGTCACCCTGGCTCACAAGTTCATAGGTAGCCATCCAGAAATTTTATTATGCTTTTAGATAGATGGGCTATCTTTTACACAAATGGGATAGTGCTATACATACCCACTTAGGAAGAGATCATAACTGTCTTTCCAAGTCAGTACCTATAAATCCTACCTCATTATTTTTTAAGCTGTATAGCATCCACTAGTATAGCTTTTTATGATATATTTAACCAGTGCTTTCATCGAATATTTCTCTTTCCAGATTTTTAATTTTCCAAGCGATACTACAAATAGCACATATCTTAGTTTTAACCATGTGAAACCATCCACAGGATGAAATGCCAGCCGCAAAACTGTTGGGTGAGTTGGTTTTCTTTCGATTCCATATTTAGACTACACCTTACAAAGAATTTCAAGCTGGTGAAAGGAGCCAAAGTGACTGATGGGGAAGCAAAAGAGCTATTTTGATCACAAGGGATACCATTCTGGGGCAACCACTTCCCGTGGGTTCACTTGTGTTGCAGCCAAGAGCAAAACGTAGCTCTTGACTGAATGCTGGCACAGTCCCTTCAGACAGAGATTCCTCAAAACTCAATAGCCTCATCAGCTTCTGTGCCCTCAGTCCACCTATATCTATATATATAAAAGCTTAAGTGACCATCGCAACTGAACGGACGACTCAACAGGCTGCGTGAGGTGACTAGGCAGGCAGGGGGATCAGTGAGGTGCGACCAAACGACTGAACAGCAGGCTGTGTGGGGTGACCAGGCCTGTAGGGGGGTCAGTGAGGGGCAACCAAATGACCGAGCAGCAGGCTGTGTGGGGTGACCAGGCCTGTAGGGGGGTCAGTGAGGGGCAACCAAATGACCGAGCAGCAGGCTGCGTGGGGCAGCCAGGCCGGCGGGGGGGGAGGGGCAGTTGGGGGTGACCAGGCCGGCAGGGGGGTCAATGAGAGGTGACCAGGCCAGCGGGGGGGACAGTTGGGGGTGACCAGGCTGGTGGGGGGGGGCAGTAAGGGGTGACCAGGCTGGGTGGGGGGAGCAGTTAGGGGCGACCAGGCTGGCAGGGGTGGGGCAATTGGGGGCGACTAGGCCAGCAGGGGGTGCAGTTGGGGGTGACCAGGCCAGCAGAGGGGGGGCAGTTAGGGGTGATCAGACAGGCAGGCGGTGAGCAGTTAGGAGCCAGTGGTCCCGAATTGTGAGAGGGATGTCCCAGATTGGAGAGGGTGCAGGCTGGGCTGAGGGGACACCCCCCCCACCCCCCGGTGCAGAAATTTCGTGCACTGGGCCTCTAGTATATTAAATAACAGATCAGAAAAATGAGTGTGCCTTCAGTTGGAAAAGTTTGGCTCTCTATGGGCACAGATATGACATTGTTATTTGATTGGGAAAATAATGTCAAGAGGTCTTGTGGGAGAAAATGGGTAGTAGGACTTCCTGAGTCTTGGCAGTAAATTAAGCTCTATTTGCAAAAATCTGTGTGTTCCACTCAGACTGTGATGTTTAGAGATTCCTACCTTCCCTTCCTATTTGGCTGGCTCTGGTTGAGTATCTGCCCAGCCTCTCATAAAGTTGAGTCTTTATTTGAAATACCTTCCTTGATCTCAGCCCCAGATTCACCCAATATTACATTACTCTGAATTTCCCCTGCTTCCACATGCTGCCTGCCTCCCACACCCCTCCTTGTGTCCAGTGCCTGGGGGTGATGTTCAGAAATCTCTATCTACCACCATCAAGGGTCAAGGTGTCCCAACCAAACACAGGGATAGCTTTATACTGGAGATGAAAGCACCAGATATCACATCTGGAAGACAATGGTGGTTAGCATAGTATATGAAAAGTACTTCAAGAAGCACCTGGTATGCAATGAGTGTTCCATAAGTGTCAGTTGTCACTGTTCTTGTCTGATTCCTTTCACCAAGCCACTGTCCACTATAATCACTGGCTTCCCTTATAGAATTTACTATAGGGGAGAGACCACACTGACCTGTCAGGCTCATGGCCCACCAGATGGTTCCATGCATTTGAGCTTATATGGCAGTCTCTTGTGAATTTGGTGTTAGTAAAATCTTCTGTGATGTTTAATTTTGTGTGTCAACTTGGTTGGGCCACAGCGCCCAGATAATTGGTCAAACATTATTATAAATATTTCTGTGAAAGTGCTTGTCAATGAGATGAATATTTAAATTGGTACACTGCATGTAAAGCAGATAACCCTGTATAATGTGGCTGAACCTGACCCAATCACTTGAAGGCTTTAATGGATCAAAGACTGATCTCCTCTGAGCAGGAAGTAATTCTGCCAGCTGTCTGCCTTTGGACTTGAACTGCAACTCATCCCTGACTCTCCTGCCTGCTGGCTTCCTCCATCAGATTTCAGATTCACCAAGCTTCCACAATTGTATGAGCCAATTCCTGAAAAAAAATATCTCTCCATAGATAATTGAAAGGCTGGTAGACAGATGATGGGTAGATAGATTATAGATAGATAAATGATAGATAGATAGATAGATAGATAGATAGATAGATAGATCCTATTGGTTTTCTTTCTCTGAGAATCCTAATGTACGCCCCCCTAAGTTCAAACAGCTTTAGGTTCCCTGAGAAAATCAAGTTCAGAGACCAACATAGCTGCTCATGAGATCTTGTGCAGAAGTGATATCACTCGTGGTATTTGCAAGCCTGTGAGCTTTGCATGAACAACCAACCAGCCTCCCTCAGGGACATACCCATCATGTTGACCTAAGGATAAGTTGTGAAACTAGAAGTGTGGATCCTTACTATGATGAAAGTGGAAATTCTAACTTAATGGCAATATCAACCACTGACTTCTCATACTGAATTGAGAAGTGGGATATTTAAAAAGAACAGAAAAGAATTTTCTATATCCTTTACATGAAATTAACATCAAGACTAAAAAATATTAGTCTTTTGGGTATATAAAGAACTGAAAACACACTAATTCCAAATCAAATCTGCTTCATTTAACATATGACATCAACTACTCATAAAACAAACCTATTAATACATGTATCAGGCATATTTGAGCTTTTGTTATAACAAATCATCAACTACGTAAGAAAATATTTGACAAATGTATTTGAATAGCCTAGATACCTTTGTAGAAACAATTACACATTGGAGTTTTCTTACAGAGAAATCTCTAAGTTGGACAGTGTCTTACATCTTTTCTATAAAGTTCTATGACTATACGCTTATTTTACTACCTGGTTGCTCTTATTCACATTTACAATAAAGAACAAAGAAAATAATTCAGCTATATCTGTCCTCAATCCTTAGAACCTTGTAGCTTTCTATCTCCATTCCATCGTCAAAGGCATTGAAACCGAGTCAGAAGCTCATTTCTGCTTGAACACTATAAAGAAAAGTCGCTTCACCTCTTTGTGTGTGTCTTTCTCTTTAACACATAGTCCATCTACATCAAAAGACTACCGTGAGAAGCCAGGTAGTGCATATGGAAGGCACCATGACTGCACGATACACAGACATCTCTGGTGGTCTCATTTGTTCTAGGAAAAAACCAAAGCCAACGCTGAAATAGGTGACTGGAGGCTTAACTTGATATTAATCCCTGGTTTTTCAAATTTATAAGTAGTCAACTGTAATTTTTAAAAAGTTTGAGGCATCTTTATGGTTTCAGTTTCTTCTGAGGCCCAATTGGTTTATTCAAGTTGTAAAAAAAACTAATGAAAAGATACAATTCCTGTCACGTGCTTGCCAATAAATACATGTCCTTCCTTCTGGAGATTTCCACCATCATGAGCACAAAAACTCCGGAAGCTCAGAGGTGCAGCAGTCTGTTGTGTAACAGTGACGTTCTGGATACGAAGGAAGTTGGCCAGTTTCCTGACCTTTTCCTACAGACAATGCATTTTCCTGGAGGTACCCAACTTGTCCATTTCCTCTTCCACTGATGTACCCATTAGTACTCTCAAGATACATAGTGTATTGGCTTTCATGCATCTTTCTGGGGCCCAGGGAAAGGAGGACAGGTTCTAAAGAACTGTAAAAGAAAGAGGCCTGGCCATTACACTCTAGTATATGGACACCCAGAAGAACAAAAGAGAACTTGGTTCCCCCGGGTTTTCTGTTTTCTCCATTTCCCTTCCACAACCACGTCTCTCAGAGGAAGGCTCTGCCAGACCAGACATCAGCCTATTCCAGGTTTACCTACATCCCTAATGTGGGTGTTCAGTGGTGGTGAATGGCCCACAGTTTCAACTGTATCTACTCTATGTTGATGTGAAAACTGGTCAATTTGGAGCCATCAGCTGTTTTATTGACTTACCAATTTGGAGGTCAAGAAAGGTGATCTTAATAACAAGTGTTGGTGAGGATGTGGAAAAATTATAACCTGTGCATTATTGGTGAGAATGTAAAATGATGCAGCCACTGTGGAAAACAGTATGGTGGTTCCTCAAAAAATTAAACACAGTATTACCATATAATCAAGCAATTCCACTTCTGGGTGTATACCCAAAAAAGTTGAAAGCAGGAACTCAAATATTTGTACACCCATGTTCATAGCAACATTACTCACATTCGCCGAAAGTGGGAAGAAACCCAAGTCCATCGATGGATGAATGAATAAATGATATGTTGTTTATATATACACAATGGAATATTATTCAGCTTTAAAAAGGAAGGAAATTCTGACACATGCTACAACATAGATGAACCTTGAGGACACTATGCTAAGTGAAGTGAGCCAGTCACACAAGAGATAAAACTGTACGTACCTAAAGTAGTCAAATTCATAAAAAGAGTAGAAATGGTGGTTACCAGGGGCTAGGGGCAAGTGGTACTGGGAAGTTATTATTTATTGGGTAAGGAGTTTTAGTTTGGGAAAATGAAAAAGTCCCAGAGATGAATGGTGGGCACAGCCCTGCCAACAATGTGAATGTACTTAATGCCATTGAATTGACATTTACTAATGGTTAAAATGGTAAATTTTACAACTGAAGAGAGGGGAGGGGGCAGGAGAAGGTGATTGGATAACCCAATTTGTCGAGGGCAGTTCCAATTTATATCTTTGTCCTAGCACACTTGATATTTATTAGCACCCCTTTTCTTAGTTAAGACCTGTGACTGTGTCCCAAACTGAACAATAAATAGTGTGATCACCCTAAGATTAAATAACTATGCAATGTCATTTAGCTAGAACATGGCAGAGGTATGACTCCCATCCCCAAATCTGTCTAATGCCAAAATTCATGTTTTTACCCCCTCACATCATTGAATATCTAATGACTTCCCCCTTGTTTCTATATCAAGTTTTCCAATATTCATTGTCTCAACTCTGCTTACATAGAGCTCTGACAGATTACCCACCTATGAAGAAACATTGATTATTTGAGGAATCAGGAGGGACTGATTATTTTAATATCAATATTCAGAAATATAACATACTTAAGGGTTGGGGTGGGCAAAGGGTAGAAACAAACATCACAGACAAACAGAATGTCTTCCCATGTGGTACAATGGACTTTTGTACTCCAAGTAGTGCCTGGGGTGTTTAAAATTCTTAAAGCAATGGCATCTGAAGCACCTTGCATGCGTGCCCAACACCGGCTGACACTAAATAAGCACCAAAGCCGCTCTGTGATTTGGTTCGCACAGGGTGAGCAGTGGTCAAGACACAGACCAAAGTGTCCATTTGACACAGAAAGTCAACATCCATTTAGCAACTTTCTTTTTTAGCAAAGGATTCCACTGAGGCTTTTTCTAAGCTCATTAGAGAGACTAGGGCAGTGTTTCCAGCCATAAAGTCTAAGTTATACAGACTAAGTTAGGATCCCGATCCTCCCATTCATTTCATCCAACACCATGTAGACAACTGGAAGCCTCACTCTTATGTGTCCAAATGCCTCATTCATAGGCTTTCTGTGAGGATTCAGTATCTGTCTGGACAGCATGCAGGACACTGCCTAGCACACAGCACGATCCTCAATGAATATTGTTACCTACAAAACAGGTTAAGGTCACTTGATTCTCAGATCCTACTAAGTGTTTTTATTCTCTTCCCTCTAACCAAAACTGTCACTAGCAGAATAAAATAAAGAATGGTTGCATTCAACAATCCAGGTCATCTGGACCCTAGAGGCAAAGGCCTTGGGAGGGACCCAGAATTATCTAGAGAATCACTTCACTTTTCCACTGTTATTTTGCTTCTTCGTGCTTGGTATAAAACCTGCAGTCCTGCCCCTGCAGTGGCCAATGCCCACACACTTGTAGAGAAATCCGATGGCCCTAGCAAAGCAGGACTTGTCCAGCATGTGGAGAGCAAAGACAGCAATGTAGAGTTTAACTGGATTATCACATCCCCATGTGCTTGTTATGTGGCTGGTACATCACTTCTACCCTCTCCCACTTCCTCACATCCTCTCACCAAACATCCCAGTTAACTGTTTTGTCCCTTCTTTCAATACTAGGGATGTGACAGGCTACGTGTATAATCCAGACACTGCAAACAACCCCAGAAAGGTTTGCTGCTACTTTAAACACTTTGTAGGAACTGTTTACAATGCCTGGCAACACTCCAGCCAGCAGGGAGGCCTGACACACAGAAGTAAACTGTACATTGTAAACCAGGAATGTTCTATGTTTTTGCCTCTATCGTCTTAAAAAATAACAGCATGTGGCTGTTCCCCAGGGTTCAGCACAGTGTAGTTCTCACAGGTCACTCCAGCCCCAAAGCATCTGGTGCTCCTGCAGACCTTCATTGCTCAGTGACAGGGAGACAGACCCTCGTCATGGAACTGCATACACTCCTGAGCATGTAATGATTTAATCATCTTAAAAATAGACATGGAACTTCTATCACTGATAATGCCAAATAGACATCACCTATTTTGAACCAAACGGTGCTTTGGTTCAGTATTTATGAGAATAATTTGATTCTTAGCATTTATTTTCTTAATCAGAAATGTAAAAGTCTTTTTTAGCAGAGTAAAAATGTTGACGCCACACACAAAGTCCTAAAAGAACCATTATGGAACCATCAGAGGAGACACCAATGAACACAGGTCAGAGACCAAACACTAAACAAAGTGAAGAAGGGATGGAAAGGAGAAAGATGAAACATCTCAGAGCTAATAACACAGAAGCCTGGAGCAGGAGTCTAACCAGCGGCAATCAGCATGGAAAACCATAACTTTGGGAAGGGGACACTTCCTGAAACAAGGTCAGGATCCTCAAACCAAACTCAGCTCTCACTCCCCTGGGGTGAGAATGCCTTTCCCGTCACGGGCATCAGCAAGTCACAGAAACGGGCTTTGGACACACTTTGCTCATGCGTGGCAAAATGGACCCTGAATCTCAAACGCTATCTGTTCGTCTCGTACAATTTCATTCATGGTGCTCATTCTATATTATGTCTCTGCATTCACAAGCCTAGATTCAAATCCTAACTCCACACTTTCAGCTGTGTGGCCTTGGACAAGTCCCTTCAAAGAGAAATAACGGTGCCTACCTCACTGGGTTATGAAAAGGACACAGTTAATATATGTAAAGTGGCTGAACAGTGCCTGGCACCGTTTTCACTATTATTAATATCCTGGAGGACAAGATCTTTCCATTTGGTTAAATTATTTACACAAATAAATAAGGTGCGTTGACATTTCACTAACCATTAAGCTCCCTAGAACAGAGTGTGTTAGGTGAAGTACAACTGGCTTAATGAAAATGAACATAAGAAGAATGATTTAGTGCCATGACTTGGAGGTTGTTTACTATTGCTCAGTCAAATTAAAGTATTTTACATCATTCAAAGACAAGAGCAGTAATTTTTCCACTACTTGGAGGCCTGCAAATGCATTATTTCTTCTGCTGAAAATCCGTTTTCCATTAACTTTTGAAGGCTTGTGTAAATGAAAAGTGGATTCTATTAGATTAAAGTAATGTTCCTCTTTACATTTTCTGACACTGCAAGTTACTTTTGAGTTCACTCTCCCATGTGTCTTATGATTTTTTTTTTCAATTTAGGAAAACACTGCAAATTCAGCCTTATCTGTTTGTCACCCTTCCTCCTCCAGCTTCAGATTCAATAGGGGAAAATAAGTAGCACACACACTGTTTTGAAATTATTTTTCATTTCTTAGAGAAATCCAAATATGGATGTTCCTGGGTTCTTTTGTGCTATTGCCAGTTAAGGAAAAGCATAATGTTCAGTTTTCCTTAATACCTTGCTTGAGCTTCCAAACTGTATTGTGCAAAATATCTAGGGTTCCATGTTCCTAGGAAGAATTTATTTTTCTTTCAGAACTAAAATCCTCTGTTTTATTAAAATTTGTACCAATTTCATCCTGGGTGGGAAAGGATATCAGCAATAATAATAGATATGGAACTTATTCAAATTTGAACACCTCATGTAACTTGTAGTTAACACATGACAAGTATTTCTGGAGGGTGGACCCAGTCTGTACTCATGAGCCACATGGGCTGCCTAAGGAGCAGCTTCCCACTTCCACCTTCTAAATTAACGGTGAGTTCAGTTTTCAATCACACTGGACATAATATAAGCAGTGGTAATCCTTGTTATAAATGTTCCCTATTGATCAATATTTTGTTTAGCTAACTTTTTTTTCTTTAATATGAGCCTATCATTGTAAAATCTGGACATTTCATATGCAAATCTGTATTTTCAGCTTCTCCTAAAATCAAAAGTCCTGGCACTTCTAAGTCCACATTCTCGGCATGGCACACAGCTATCTGGAGTTCAGTAGCTGCTCCCCTTACACACAGTGTGAACTCACAATGCTATTCAGTTCTGCCCCCCTAAAGTGCTTTTCATAGGTTCCTCCAAGAAGGAAGCATTGTGACTTTTCCATTTTAAATGCACAAATTCTTTGGTCCAGAAAAAATGATGGAGGGTCATGCAAGTACACATGCATATCCACTGTGGCATTACTTCTAAAAGCAAAAACCATAAATCAACCTAACCATCCATAGGGACTGGTTAATTAAATGATGATAAATCCATCCAAGAGAATCCTAGAAGGCCCTCAAAAGCAATAAGGTAAATCTAAGCATCTTAAAATGAAAAAAATGTCCAAAATATATTGTTAGGTGGGGGAAAAGCATGGTTCATAAGAGTCTACAATGTATAATCCTATCTGTGGGCAAAATGAATAGAACTATTAATATATGCTTTTATATGCATTTCAAATTTGAAGAAGAAAATATAAGAACATTTTAAAACCATGTGTCTATCTATATATATAAAAGGCCACATATAAAGCTCTCACTGGTGCCAATTGCACGCGTGTGTTTCGATCTGTCATTGTCTATCATGAATTTGTTTGACACTTCTATTATGGAGAAAGGGCAAATAGCGATATTAAAATATTTTTTTCTAATTAATTTCTTTTCAATGTGCACAAACCTGTGCACCAGGACACTAGTGTTATATAATATTATAATACATATACATATATTTACAAATATATATATATATATATATTTATACCGTGTGTGTATATATACGTATACATATATATTGCATTTTAAAAAGAAACACCATGAACAGAGATATTTCAAATTATTTTATGTATAACTATCAACACTTCTTCATATTATTTATTTGATAGTCTGTCTTGGTTACAGAGTTTCTCTAGAGGTAGGTTTGACTTCATTTCTTAGGCAAGGAGAAGAAAAAGGCTTCTGGATGGCTCCTCACACAGGTCCAAGAATAACACAGAAATGCCACTAAGGGCCACTTTGGAGCTGTGTCTATTCAGAGTACTTTGTAGCTCACGTTGCCTCCTCTACCACCTTTTCAAAAGTGAAGACAAACGGGGTAGAGACACAGGAATTCCCCAGAGAGAGCTGCCAGGCTCAGCTCCACACACCCCTTCAAGCCCCTGCGCACAGGCCCTGGGGATGGGGCCCAGTTCCTCCCGCAGTTCCTCCCCAGCTGGGGTGTACCATATATGTAATATGGCCCTATCACTGTTACTGCTTAGGGCAGAGAGGGGGAAGAAGAAGAAAAGAGAAGGATTAGCTCTATTCTCACCAGCAGAAACCCCAACTGGGAAAGGACTGGCTCTTCCCATTAATGAAAGAGAAAACAAGGTCATGCATTCCCATCCATGCAAGCCTTATCACAAAAATCATCTCAAATTTGGCAGATATGCTATTGTTTGATCAACTTAAGGAGATCTAAATAGAAAAATAATAGAACTGCTTTTCAGGCCCCACTAATGGAATTGGTGATAATGTAAAGTACCCTCTAACCTTCAGTGTGACTCTTCTGACTGTGGCTTGCTGAACACCTGGAAAGGTGCGAGATGGACTATCTCTACTATTTACCTTCGGGCCCTTCTTGCCTTGCTGTTTCTGTACTATTGTAATTTGTCTCATTAAGGTCGTAATGAGATATCAGTCTTATCGGCTTACCAAGCGGGCCTACCAAGGCCAACTATAGTTAGCAACTATATTCTGTTAAAATGCCTTCAGGTCAAATTTTTCATCCTTCATTCTTTAATTTCAAGCTGGTTTTCTCAGTCATTGCTGTTTTTACTGGACACTGTCATCTGTATATAACAAGATCTCAAAAAGTGCTTACCTCTGAATCTTTGGCCTGCTGATTGCGAACGACTATCAAATTGTACAGGATTCTGTCATCGTCCGCCTCTGTGTGGGACACATCGTGCGGCATACTCCACAAATTCTTTTCATCATCCCTTGCCAGAGTTGCTCCAAATGAAGAATATGGGTTGTTATTACTGTGGTATTAAAAAAAAAAGGGTGTATGAGGGCTTTATAATATATATAACATATATATCATAGGTATGCAATGTAATATAAATAAAATAAACAGTATATCCTATGTAGTAAAAGCCTAATATGCTAAGTGTCTAGTCGTCTGGTCATCTGTTCAACCAATCAAAGCGTAATATGCTAATGATATGCTAAGGCCACT
This sequence comes from Myotis yumanensis, assembly GCF_028538775.1. Taxonomy (NCBI): domain Eukaryota; kingdom Metazoa; phylum Chordata; class Mammalia; order Chiroptera; family Vespertilionidae; genus Myotis; species Myotis yumanensis. The sequence goes on from NW_027223759.1 coordinate 19,709,003, forward strand.
CAACCACTCGCTATGACAAGCACTGACCACCAGGGGGCAGACAGTCGACTGGTTGACCAATCGCTACGATGTGCACTGACCACCAGGGGGTAGACGATCCAACTGGTAGGTTAGCTTGCTGCTGGGGTCTGGCAGATCAGGGACTGAGCAAGATGGGCTGGGCACACCCTGGAGCCCTCCCGAAGTTCCTCCCCAGCTGGCCAACCTCCCGCGTCCCTCCCCGGCCCTGATCATGCAGTGCTGGGGTCCCTCAGCCTGGCCTGCACCCTCTCACAATCCAGGACCCCCTGGGAGGATGCTGGAGAGCTCGTTTCAGCCTGATCCTGCTCAACACAAGAGCTGCCCCCTGGTAGTCAGTGTGCTCCCACAGGGGGAGCGCTGCTCAGCCAGAAGCCAGGCTCACAGCTGGCGAGCACAGCAGTGGTGGTAGGAGCCTCTCCCGCCTCTGTGGCAGTGTTAAAGTTGTCTGACCAACAGCTTGGGACCTCCCACGAGGGTTCCTGGACTGTGAGAGGGTGCAGGCCAGGCTGAGGGGTCCCCTCCTGAGTGCACAAATTTCGTGCACCAGGCCTCTAGTATTATATAATATGTAATGTAATATATAAATATATATTCCTAACAAAGAGATATAAATTGTCTCTAACAATTAAGCATAACACAATAAAAAAGCCACTTTAAAAACAGCAGAGAAGAGATGTGATCAGATACCTGGACAGAGGTAATTTTACTGCTAAACATGAAATTTAGCACTGAGTACCCCAGCAGCTAAAACAAAAAAAGGAAATTCAGTGGGCACTAGAACTCATGTAATTGAAAAGAGAAAACAATTATCATAAAGAGATGAATTTTTTACTGGCTCTGAATTCAAGGAAGCACAGTAAATTTAAAGTACAATAGTATGAAATATCTATCAATTTCCTTACAACAAGAAAATTAAATAATAAACATACATATCCAAGTAGTTTCAATAAACAATGCGGGATGTTGAGTAGGAATTCAGTAGCCCCATTTTTTTATGTTGGTCTTATGATTTACCCTTTAAAAGGCAGTATCCATGCTTGGGCTTAGAGAGATGAGTGGCAGAGCCTCATACCTAGGACATGTTTGTACATAGACCCAGTTAACTTCTGTAGGACCAGACAGGTGGAGTCATCCTGGGGTTATTCCCTTTATCTAATGGTATGTATGAAGCACTAACTCCATGTTAATGACAGGGCTCAATAAAATCATGAGCAACATAGACATGGTCCTTGTCCTTGGACCTCACTAGAGTCTAGGTAGGGAAACACATTAATGAATGATCGTGTGACTGCATAATTAAAAACTATCACAGGAGAAGTTTAGGGAGTCTTGAGAGCTAATTGGGATAGGCATTGGGATAAAGGGATGCTTGAGCTTTACATTGAAAGAACAGAGTTCCAGCCATGTTCAAAGACCCTGGGGTGAGAGGAAGCAGGGTGTATGCATGACTTAGAAGAAAGGGGACATTGACCAGACAGTAAAAGAGAAGCTCGGGGAGTAGCTGTGGCCAGAACCACACGGCTTTGTAGACCATTTTCTTTTCTTACGTTATTTAGAAACTAGAGGCCCGATGCACAAAATTCGTGCAAGGGGGTCGGCCCCTGCTCCCCACGGCAGCTATGGGCCTCTGCCTCAGCTCCCACCCTCCACAGCTTCATCCAGAAGGACATCCAGTCTAATTAGCATATTATGCTTTTATTATTATAGATATAGATGTTGTCTTTATTCCTAAAAGCAAGGTAAGATGTGGAAGGGTTTAAAAAGGACTGTGATGTGACATGAACAGTATTACAACTTTAAAGATCTTTCTGGCTAAAGTGTGAAGAGGAGAATGCTTGAGAGGGGTCAGTGGATCTGGGGATTCATTAAAATGCAACTGAGGTAACTCAGGTAAGACATGAAAGGTATCAGGATTAGCAGGATGGTGTGGAGCTGAAGAAAAGTTCACTCTTCAGAAATACTCAGCAGTGAGACGCTCTCTGGTTTTTCACCTGGGTGAGGGATGCCATTCTCTGAGACAGCTAGATCAAGGGGTGCAAGCACACCTGCCAGTGTGACCTGAGGGAATGGCAAATAAGGACAGGCAGAAGACGCCCAGATAAGCAGATGGCATCTGGGAAGGAGGGACATGAACAACTGACCGGTGGGCTAAAGATAAATGTGAAGATTTAAACAAACTTGAGATACTCAGTAGTTGGTACTAAGGAAATCTGGCAACAGGAAGCAAAGTCTCAATCTCCGAATTGGGGTTCAACAGCAGGAACCCTCCCACAGCCTGGCTCTTCTTAAGAATGATGAGCCAATGACAGGTTGAGGCAACTGATGCCTTGGTGTCCTGCCCATTCGAGCTTTAAGGAGCATATCAAATCCATTCACTCGCTCAGTTGTGTTTATTTAACAAACATGGAAATGGGTGCCTGGAGTAGACTGGGTGCTGGGCTGGGGGCTTTGGGGACTTGAAAATATATAGGACATTGTCCCTGCCCTTAATGTGACTATACGGCAATGAGATAAGTGGATTTTTTAAAACTATGAACAGAATGTTGTAGTAGCAGAAAAGGAATGACAAATTGTGTGTTCATATGAGAAGGAAGTGCCAGAAAGATTTCATGGAGGTGACAACATCTAACACAGACCTGAGGAATACATAGCTTTTCACCAGAAAGAGCAGCAAGGGGAAAGGTATTCCGCGCAGAGGGAACAGCACAGCCGCAGGTATGGAGGCTGACTTCCCGCAGAGTTGGGCAATTCCAAGTGCTCCTGCAGAGCTATACCACATGGAGGGAGGGACATGCAGGGACATGAAGAAGAAAAGGTGATGTGGGTCAGACTGAGGAGAGTGCTGGAGTCCGGGCTTTAGTCTATAAACTATGACAAGTTAACAAGGAGATTTTGAACCTTGCCAGGTCTGGGTTGAGAGAATAACTCTGCATGAAGAAGGAACAAAGAGATGGCTCAGGAGGCTGTCATAAGAGGGCAGGGGCGATTTTCATGCCATGCTCTTTGAGGACCTAGTGTCAGGGCCTGGGGGGTGTGGGGGGAAGTGGTGCAGAAGATGGGCGAGGCCCCCCAGGCAGAGAGAGAACTCCACAAACCACCACAACCAGAACAGCTGCTCTGTTTAAAATCTTATTGGGTAGAGATATGTTTTCTTTGGGGCACAGAAAAGGTGGAGTTCTATTGCTAAATATACACATAGGTAATGCCAAACATTTTGAAATACTGGTTGGGGTGAGAGTGAATGAGGTGTGGGCTAGGGAAATAGTGGTGGGAATAGAAACTGAGAAGGTGGATTCCAGCAGCATCTAAGGGGGAAGTGGCAGCCCTGTGACTGGTGACGGCAGCACAGAGGTGGGAGGAGAGGAGCCTAAGCTGACCTGTGGGCCAGAGGGGCATTCAGAGAGAGGGCGGGGGGCTTGAGAGCAAGGGCAGGGCTGGAGATCTGGACTTGGAGGAATGCACATACATTCCCATCACCACGGAAGCCGGGGATCAGAGGGGGAGTGAGGAAAGACCTCAGGGGAACAGCTAGCCCTAAGGAGCAGGGGTGGGAGGGAGCTGGAGAGAGCAGGTGAGAGCCAAGGAAGAGAGGACACTGGGAAAACGAGTAATAGACACCGGAGAGGGTGGATAGCATGAAAGGCGTGGACTCCGATTTCTTTCTGCCTGAACAGATTTCGCAGAGATGATAAAGCCCTGCGCTGCACAGGGCTTTCCTCCAGGGCTTCCACATTCCACCCCTCCCATTACCCAACCACCTGAGGTAAAAGGGAGGGGGACACTGTCCCTCTCTGCAGACTGGGACGAGTCTATGGAGTTGCTGGACTTCTCTGGGTCAGGCAGCCAGCTGACGCCCTCCCAGCACGAGTCCCTGATGGAGCGTCTCCAAGAAGCCACATGTCATAAGACTTGATATCCAAATGCTGTGCCGGGGATGCGCCCACAAACAGAGCGGCTCAGATAACAACTACACTGTCAAGTGCAAACCTGTACAAACAGGCAGATTCATCTGGGGCTTCTCCCAGGCATCCAGACCCCGCTCAGGAGCACAGCTTTCCCCAGGAGCTTGACCATGGCTGCTGATGCCATGGACCTCTCAGGCCACGAAACCCTAGTTCTTTCCTGAAAATGGTTTATATTTTTCCCTAAATCTGTTTCATTTGTATGTCTTGTCTTTTCAACAAGTCGGTAAGCTCCTCTAGGGCAGGGGGTGTTACCAGTATTTCCTTTACACCCACATCTCCCAGCAGGGTCAGGCACAGAGTAGGTGCTTTAAAAGTACTAGTGGAGTGGATCAAACGGAGCTGGGACCCCAATCTTTGTAAGAAAATCTCAGATCTAACACATTGTTGCCACTTTTTAAAGATTTTCCTAAAGCAGGAGGTTTAGGGATTGGCCAGTACTTGTCTGAATAATCAGTAATAACATTTAACCATGCCGGATCTAGCCACTTTTTGTTTAATGACCCACAATTTCTTTGTGTTTTGATAAGACTATGACAGCTGCTTCCCTGGCCAGCCCCTGCCCCTCTATTCCCACCACCCCCCCGCCCACACACACACACACTTTGTCTCTAATACACACACACACACACACACACACACACACACACACACACACGGGCATGACTCCAACAATGTAAAACACTAGCCACTCTTCCTTAATCTGCAAGCTCAGATGAAGCGCACACAAGGTCACCACGGGCCTGTTTACAAGTGCTCATGTCTCCAGACAGGTGCTGCTTCAAGTTCTCCCCACATCTAGCTCTGCCCTAATTAGGAGCAGTGCTCCCCTGGTATCCCAGGAGCCTTAGACTCTGCCTAGTCCCTGACACCCAGGCGACATATAAATAGGAAAGGCAACCATGGCCTTCTCTGCCTCTGGGTGAGCAAGGGCTCTATCCAGTGCTGGCTGCTGGGAACTCCAGCTCATCTCTGTACCGCAGCCCCTCCACAGGACTCCGCAGCCGCCCTCTACCTGGACCTCATTCCCTACACGTTCTCACTCCTCAGAGTTACAAGTCAGGTTTCTTTGGGGCACGGACAAGGTAGTTTCTACCACCAAATAAATCATTAAATTAATAATTCTATCAAAATCCTGGTCAAGACGGAAGTGAATGAGGATGTGTGCTCATTCCACAGGATCTGGGAGACTGGCCTGGCTCACCGGATCCTGGGTTCTGAGTGCTGGCACGCATGGCCTGCTCCTTATATCCTGCACACCACCCAGGCCAGGCAGCGGTCTTCTTCCCTTTAAAACTTTACACCCTCTGGTGGGGATAGCAGAACAAAGCAAAGCCTAAAACCCACCACTGGAGAGGCAGGTTGGGAACCTCCGGAGACTGACTCCTCGAGGACTCTGGGGCCTAGGTAAAGAGATTCCGTGCAAAGGTCCTGAGGTCTGGGCCCAGAAGTCCAGGGAGGACAGCAGGAGGAAGGGGTCACTTAATCAGGAGCTCCCCTTCCTTTCTCCCCCACCTCCCCACCCCCCATAATGATGACTAAAAGGTACTGAGGAAAGCTAGAGTGGCTGTTTTGCCCCTGGCCACCATCTGCTGCTGCTGAATATTTTATTAACCTCAGGCATTTGAGAGGTGGCTCTGACATTACAGTAGAAGCAGAAGCTGCTTTTACTCCCAAATGGGTAGGATGAGATAAGTCTCAGATTCCACCCTCAATCCCACCTGGGGCACATGACCAAATCGCTGGGGAGTCTTGTCTTTCAAAACGGTCTAGAGTTGAGGGAGACACCAGGCTTGGAAACACTGAACTCGCGGCCTGGGGGCTTCGGAACAACATGCTACAAGGCATGAAAGTGGCTTGCAAGGGTTTCCCATGAGTCCTCACCACCACACCACCAAGGGCAGTGAGGGAAAGACTTGAGAAAAACCCACAAAATGCCCTGCACAAAAGGCTGGCTGCTGACGTCAGTGGTCCCAGTGACTTGACTGCTGTCCCCCAGATGGCCCTGTGTCAGTGATCACTGGTTTAACACTGAAGAGATAAAATTTCTAGTTAACAGCAACCAACACACACACAAAGAAAACCTCAAAAGGCTGTTGGGTGCTACGCCATCACTACTTATGGCCCCTTGGTCTGATTCCCCAGGAGAAACTGGCCGGCCTACTGAGTGCCTGGCTTCCAGACCTTTCCCTTGCTCCCTCCATGGAAACCTCCTGGTGGAGGAGCAGGTGAGTCTAAGATTCTTATCTCTCTCCTTCTCTCTCTCCCTTCCTTCCAAGACAGATACTCGGCCCCCTTCAGTTACCTAGTTAATCCAATATTTAAACAGTATTTAACCCCAATTTTAAACATTGTTCCATAGGTCCTTGGAGCTTTCTCAGCATTTAACCCCCGGCTCATGACTTCCCTCAGCACCCGAGGTGTGACCTACCTCCAGTGCAGGAAGGAAGACACGGGCCCCTCCTTTCTGGCCCTGCTCCTTGATGGGCGCCTACCCCTCACGCCTTCCACTCCCGTGGCTGAAACAGAGCCCTGTGTGATGGTGTTTCATGCATCACTGTAAGTGCTTTAAAGGCTGGAAGATGGTCCTAACAAGACCCCAGTGATGTAGGCAGGGGAAGGAAGCATTATGTTGTATTTCTTCTGCTGGGGCTCAGGAAGATTAGATTCGGTCCTAGGTCCCTTCTCTGCTCACATTCACTCCCAGTCATGTCATCGTGGCTTTAAATACCATCTTCATGAGCAAGACTCCTAAATCTGACGTTGTATCCCCAGCTCGGATGGTTCTGTCAAATCTGAGTCTTATATCTACCTGCCTTCTTCCCATGTCCACGCAAATGTCTAACGGAGAGTTAAAGAGCCAAGCACCTGTTCTTCCCACCAAACCTCCCACCAGCAGTCTCCCCTCTCAGAGGATGGAAACTCCATCCTTCAGATTGCTCAGGCCAAACCCTTCAAGTCATCCTTGGCTCTCTCATCCCCGACACCTAATCTACCAGAAAATCCTATTGACAATACTTGTTAAAATGTCTACCCCTATCCCTACCACCTGAGTCAGTGTCAGTGTCTTGCATAAGAATTCCTGAATCTTTTTTTTTCCACTGATCTACCTCCTTCTACCATTGCCTCCACCAATTCTATTCTCAAGACCACCACAGTCAAAATGACCCTTTTAATATGTAAATCAGATTACAGCGACCCCGACCCAGGGCCCTCAACACCCTCTCCACCCCGCACTCAGGGGGCTCCCACCTGACTTCAGAGTATAAGTATAAGACCTTTGTGGTCTCTAAGGCATCTCAGCAGTTCCCTGCACTCACCAGTCACACCCATCTCAGGCCCTTACATGGCTGATTCATCCACCTGTAATGATTTCCCGCAGATATCCACATACCTCACTCCCTCCCCGCCTTCAAATCTTTGTTTACACACCTCCTCCTCCTCGGTGACACCTACCTGAAGCAACCTATTTATAATCACAAGCATGCTCCCCGCATCTGCTCTGTCTTCCTCCTTCCTACACACTTATGTATCTTCTGATTTACTTATTATGTTCACTGTTTGTTCACTCCCATCACCACAATAAAAGCCCGGTGAGGACAGGATCTGTATCTATTTTTCTCAGTGATGTATCCCCAGGGCTCAGAACAGGACCTTATACTTAGTGGATGCTGGATAAATATTTGCTGAATGAATGAACTGGTGTTTCCCCAGGTCACAGGGCTGTGAATGGTAGAAATGAGGCCAGAACCCCTGTCTCCAGACTCACAGACAAACTCTTCACATGTGACCTGATTACATTTATGAAGGCGGGGCTGGCTCTTACTCTTCGGGAGGAAGGGACAAGGAGCACCTATTTTATGTCAAGTGGTAAGCAGGGTTCTGAAGGAATACATGGGAATAAGGGACCAACCGAGGGGGGGCGGGTACTGTTTTAAAGAGGATGATCCTGGAAGAGCTTTCTGATGCAATGACTTTGAACAGAGACCTGAGTGAATAAAATGAGGGAGTTACCCATACAGGTAAAAGGAGGAAGAACATTCCAGGCAGGGAGGACAAGAAGTGCAAAGCCCTGAGACAGGCGTATGCTTGAGGACCCAGGAGGTGGCCAGGATGGCTGAAGGATGAACAATTTCACCTTATGTGCTAACTTTAAAATCTAAACTATGCGGAATAGCCCTGAACTGGAAACCACCCAAAAGTCTATCAACAGTAGAAAGAGTGAATAAAATGAAAGGTCCTACAAAGCCATGAGAACCACAAACTAAGCTACACATGGCAATTTGGATAGATCTCACCAAGAACACACACAGTTTGATCCCACTTATGTAAAGTTTAAAAGCAGGCAGAACTAAAGTACATAGTCAAGGTGTATAAATAGGTGGTAAAGCTATAAAGAAAAGCAAGAACCAGAGACATAGAAGCATAGAACAGACTGTGGATGGGTGATCAACCAAAAAACTTGCATATATACACATAACCCATGGACAAAGGGTGGTGAAGGTCTGGGGCAGGGTGGGCTACAAGGGGGTCAATGGAGAAAAAAGGGGACATATGTAATACTTTCAACAATAAAGATTTAATTTAAGAAAAAGAAAAGCAAGACAATGACTATCACAATGTTCTAGATATGATCAGGGATAGGGAATGTGGGGCTGGCAATGCTATCTCTTGCCCTGGAGTATTCACTTGATAGTTGTTTTTTATACTGTACATGTTTTTGTATGTCTTCAGTCTCTGATATTAAATGTACCAGCACAAATTTTTAAAAGTTAATGAAAAAAATAAGTGAGAAGCGATTCAGTAAACTCTTACCACATGTCAGGCAGTAAAGGGGTTTATTAGACACATACTGTCTCACCAATTATTTCCTGAAAAAGCACAAAGGAAGAGGGTGCACAGTATGTAACTGGCACAGAATAAATATTTATTAACCAGACCAAAAAGGACATCAGCCGCTGACAGAATAAACGATTTTACCCAGCTTTTACGCAGAATTTACTTTTTAAACAAAGTGCATTGATAAGATCACCTTAAGATACCTAGAGAATAAAAAGTTCCAGTAAACCTAGATCACATGACGTGTAAGAGAAAGAAATGTTATCTCCTCGGGAACTTCCACCGTTGCTAAGACTGACTAATGCAAGTCACGAAAGGGGGAAGGGATATTGTAGGTGGCCTGGGAAGAAGCCTTTAAAAGTCATCCTTTTATGGATTTGGAGTGGCTGGCATCTTGGTAAAGAAAGCACTGATCTTGAACTCACTGGACCTGAGGCCCCATTCTGGGAACAGCACCCATGACCCTCCCCTCTTTCTCCTCTGTCCTTCAGGAAGGTACAAGTACAAGCCTTGGAACGGGCCCTTCAGGGAGCCAAGAGCTCCTTCCTGCGGCAGGATCCCCTGCGCCTCTGCTGTTGCTTCCTGTGACTCACCACCAGCCCTGGGCTGCAGGCTTTGTGACCTGCAGCTTCTGCAGGGGCGAGGCTGACCTGAGGCAGCTCAGGGAACCCAGCCGCATCATACGGGGGAAAGAGTCAGCCATCTGGGCCCCGGCCTGAGCGATCTCACTGACACTAACACATGAGCTAACCTTTTCTCAAAGCCCTTCCAAGGGCAGAAGACAATTTGATCTGCTCTGAGGTCATGTGAGTCCACACTGTGAAATGAAAAACTCACCACATGTAGAAGATGACTCCTTCTAGGGGGTGGGGATTCTCTTTTAAACGTCTTAAACCCACCACCCTTCCCTCCCACTGGCGCCTGGCCTCACCAGCCTGACTACAGAAAAGCGGGGCCGGTGTTTCTCAACCCCAGTGGCACAACTTGTGTCATACTTTTGACACAATTTCTCACATGAGCAGCTAGTTACACACACTAGGAGGCTCTGGAATAGAATAGGATCGAATCCCAGCTCTGCCATCTGTGCATCCGAGAAGCTACCGAAGCTCTTGTGCCTCAGTTTCTTCACCTGTCAAGAGGAGACTGCGACATAATGACTGGTGCCCTCATTATTCCCAGATTCTGTATTTGCAAATTTGCCCACTTGCTAAATTCTCTCTGTAACCCCCAAAATAACAGGCCCAGTGTTTTCATCTGCTTGGGGCCCAAGTTCCCTGCTGAGGTCCACCAAGGCTAGGCTCTGCTTCCTTGTTTCAGCTTTCATACTGCAAATGAGTGTCCTTTGGGTAGACTATCTAGTGTCACTTTTACCCCCATTTTTGTGCTTTTTGTTGGTGATTTCACTGTTTAGAATAGGCCCAAGCATAGTGGTAAAATAAGTGTGTTAGATAAGTTTCATTCAGGCCTGAGTTACAGTACTGTTGGCAGCAAGTGCAATGTTAATCAGCAACAGCTATTAAATTAAGTGTCTTTAAGCAGAAACACACACGAAACAAGGTGTGTATTGATCAGTTGACGAACTGGCTGGCAGGAATCTAACCCTGGATTTCCCCTTTGGAGCAATGGTTCGATATTCTTTAATTCAGCATTTGTGGTGACTAATAGAACATAACTACTCCCAATAACAAGAATCGACTGACCTCGTAGGATTATGGCAAGGATTTAATTAATAGCTATAAAGCACTTACGACAGTGCCTAGTATACCTTAAGCACTAAGTACAACCTACAAAGGCTCAGGAGGAATGGAAAAGGGAAGGTGTAGGTCATGACCTTAGTCTCCCCTTCTTCTGCATGCTCGATGCACTCACACGGGACTGTTTCTTTATGGTCAGGGAAATTCAATTCTGGAGCCCACACTCACAGGCCCAGATCAATTCCTCCTCAGAACCGCCCCTCTCTGTGGGCATGAAACAACCATCAAGGGCACACCGAGGTGGTATTTGATTTTTCCCTAATGAAAATTCTAGGCATGGAAAAAAAGAAAACAGTGACGTCCTGTTCTCTGTTCACTGCCCACAGATAAGGTGCGGAAACTCTGTTATCAGTAATGGAAGCTGCGGTGCGCATTGAGAAGAGCAGGGAGCAAACAGATTTGGAAGCTCATTCCACGGTTCGCTTAGGTGGCTTACAGAGCCACAATGAAAACTCAGTCCTGGTTGTTACTTCTCTCCCTTTCTTCCCTTGCTTTTGACCGGAAAGTGGTGGTGCTTATCAGTTATTAACAGCCAGTAGAAATTAGAGAGTGAGAATTACATTTCCCTGAAACGGTTCAAAGGAACCATTGTGAACGATGGCTTAGCATGTAGTGTTTACACTGTACTCCTTACACATTCCATTTTAGACTCTTCTGGGCCTGTATTGGATGTTGTGGGAAAGCACAGGACTTGGTCGGAAAGTCTGAAAGGTCGGAGGCCTCTGGGGGACCTTGGCAAAGGTGCCAGCCCCTGCCTTCACTTTTCCAAACAAGTCTGAGCCCCCCAGTGTTTTACTGGGATCTTTATGTTTAGCCTTCAAAATGTCCTTGTTTGAAAGACACTACAGATGCAGGTGCTTTCTCAAGGATGCTTACCCTGCTGATAGTATCTAATAGTTAATTTGAGTTCAAGCTGTTGTTACAACAAAAGCCTTATAAGGAGGCAGGCAAAGAGGGCTACTTGGTGGCTATAGCCAAGTAGTCCCTTAGCCTCTCTTTCACAGAAATGTGTGTTAACGTAATCATTCATCCATCATTCAGGATCTGCCAGTCAGCCCCGACAGGATGTCATATGGCAGAAGACTTTATGGTGCCAGGGCACTTGGATGCTTAAGGTGACTCTGTGCTTAAAGGTGACTGACTGCAGGTGTGCCTCCCAAATCATATAATTACCAGGGCCACATACTCAGGTGGCTTTGTATATGGTAGTAGCATGCTTTTATGCCTGATGGAAAGAGCCATGCTCTCAAAGTAAAATAAAAACCAATGCTTTAAGCTCAAACATTTTCCCAAAAGTACCTTGTAATAGGTTGGATAGTGTCCTCTGAAACTTTATGTCCAAGTCCTAATCCGCAGTTCCTGGGAATGTGACTTTATTTGGGAATAGGGGCTTTGCAGATGCAATTAACTTAAGGATCTTGATATGAGATCATCCTGAATGTAAAGTGGACCCTAAATCCAATGCCTGGTGTCTTTGTAAGAGAAGAGAGAGGGCATTTGAGACACAGAGAAGGAGAGACATGGAAGGGGACAGGCAAAGATTGGAGCCACCAGGAGCCACCACAGGCTGGAATCAGCAAGACATGTTTCTCCCTAGAATCTCTGGAGGGAACATGGTCCCGCCAACACCTTGATTTCAGACTCCTGGCCTCCAGAACTGTGAAAAAAATACATCTTTGTTGTCTTAAGCTACCCAGTTCCTGGTAATTTGTCACAGTAGTCCTAGGAAACTAGAAATCCATATCCCAAATGTTTCTTTTAATTAGTAACAAGAAATTCTAAACCAAAAAGTCATTCACTATTTTAAAGACAAAATGCTTAATGATCTAACCATTCCAAAAACAACCCGTAAAAGCATTATTACCCTGTTATCCTGGCATTAGAAATGACTACTCCGCTATTCACTGGTAAAGCAGCCCTGGGAAGCTAAAGGATCGAACAAATGGTCATGATGCACATCTCCGGGGCCTTCAGGTTCCTCCCAGCACTACAGCCAGCCTCACTGCCGCTGTATTCCATGTCATTGACGTTGGTTCTCCCCAATTTACAGAAGAAGAAACAAAGGTTCCAGGACATTAAGAGATTTCCCCAGGGACCCCACAGCTGGTTAATAGCTGGGTCGAGGACTCAGGTTTCCTAACTCCCATTGGGCTTGGTTTACAGGGCCAGGTTGCTTCCATATCTGGGGGAAAGAATTATACGAATATGGACATGGAGAAAGGGGCCAAACGGACAGGCACTAAGACAAGTGATCTCCACCAGTTTCTAGAACACAGACATTATAAGTGACTTTTAAGAAATATTTGGCAGTTTTCTGAATTTTCTACAATGCAAGGCCTGGATTTGAACAGACACAAATTCACATTCCTGCTCTCTGACTTCTCAACTGTGACTCCGAATCAATTATTTAAACTCTCTGGGATCCTCATTTACAAAATGGAAACAACATCTATCTCATTTGGTCATAGTGACGATTAAATCACAGGATGTGTGTAAAGAAATCTCACTTAGGCAACAGCCTACATGAGGGAGGCATCATCTATTTAAAGTTAAGAATGCTAAACACAGATTCAATTTACAGGTCACCCTTGGAGGTGGGAGCCGGATGTAGTAATGCAGAGGTAAAGAGAGGGGCTTCAACTCTATTGTTAACGTTTTCTTAATCGGATCCTGGGTATATGGCTGTTTGCTCTATCATTCTTCACAGTGTTCTGTTTTAAATGCATTTTTTAAAGTTGTACATAGAAAGAAATTAACAAACAAACAGCCACTATTATCATTTTATTAATGGAAAAGTATTAATGTACTTTCTACTGCATGCTGAGCACTGGGCTGGGCACAAGAAGGGATACTAAGGTGAGTGAGATTTAGTCCCTCTGGTACCCACATTACTGTAAGAGCAGGTAGAATGAGGTACGTGACCCTGGGGGGTAAAAAGAAAGAAGAGACACCATAACTGTTTGGAGACACTGTCTAAGGTTTCACCACAAAGGTGGAAACTGAAATGGGCCTTAAAAACAGAGTAGAATCTTAAGAAGTAGACAAAACAAACAAGATGTCTAGCTAACAAGTATGGCATTGGCAAAGCCATCAGGAGGGAAATGACACAATTAGACGGATCATAGGCAGAGACCAGAGAGTGCAAAATCAGAGAAGCAGGGAAGGAGGAAGTGTGAAAGAAGGCACGGGGTGGTCCGCACAGAGGTATTCCCTGTCCACTGAGACAAGAACATCAGACTGCTTTCTCTTGTAACTTTCAAGAGAGCAATGTTCATGTAATTGTACAGGGGGTGGAAACCAGATGTCATCTTGAGGGAGTGGTAAAGGAGGTGGGGGGATAGCTGACCACTTTCAAAGACACATGTACCTGACACAAGGAAAGCAAAGGATGGTCATTGAAGGCCCCGGTAATATCAGGATGAATTTTTAGTCAGGGAGGCCTCAAGATATTTCTAGAGAAAGGAGGGGGGAGGGGTGAACTAGTGGGACAGAGAGAACTACAGATGCAAGCAAGGTAAGAGACAGACATCGCCTCCACATACTGGGCTCCAGAGAAAGCAAAAGGAGCAAGGTCAAAACCCTAAGTGGCATTCTCTGATTGGCAAACGAGATGAGACTAAGAGTAATTTTTCTTAAACTAACAGGAGTCCCCAGTGCATTTTTCAAAAGGACTGGGGATGACCGTGCACACAATGACAAATGTCCCCCCCAAGACACATCTCTTCCAGGTATAAGATATTTCATACCTTGTATGAAATAAAACTTGAAAACCATTGTTTTACAATTAGAGCAAAGATAATATAACATGAAGAATGAAGTTCTCAATAAAATAAAAATTAAGGCCATCTGCCCACATGATTTTACCACATCAAGATTTCAAAGCAAAGGAAAACCTCATAGACCAGTGGTTCTCAACCTGTGGGTTGCGACCCCTTTGGGGGTCGAATGACCCTTTCACAGGGGTTGCCTAAGACCATCAGAAAACACATATATAATTATATATTGTTTTTGTGATTAATCACAATGCTTTAATTATGTTCAATTTGTAACAATGAAAATACATCCTGCCTATCAGATATTTACATTATGATTCATAACAGTAGCAAAATTACAGTTATGAAGTAGCAACAAAAATAATTTTATGGTTGGGGGTCACCACAACATGAGGAACTGTATTAAAGGGTCGCGGCATTAGGAAGGTTGAGAACCACTGTCAGAGACACAAATAACAGTATGATGATGAAAAGGGGCATGGGGAAAGTAAAAGAGGGTAAAGGGGGGATAAATGGTGATGAAAGGAGACTTAACTTGGAGTGCTGAAAACACAATATAATACACAGACGATGTATTATTGTACACCTGAAACCTATATAATTTTATTAACCAATGTCACCCCAATACATCCAACAAAAATATTTTTAATTAAAAAAATGATTTTAAACCAGCCACTTTGGAAAATATTCTGGCAGTTCCTCAAAAAGTTAAATGCAGAATTACTATATGACCCAGCAATTTCATTTCTAGGTATATAATCAAAGATTACACAAGTATTCATAGAAGCATCCTATATAATAAAAGCCTAATATGATAAGTGTCCAGTCATCCAGTTGGCCATTCAACCAATCAAAGAGTAATATGCTAATGACATGCTAAGGCCGCTCAAGCACTTGCTATAATCTGACCTGACCACTAGGGGGCAGGCAGTCAACCAGTTGACCAGTCGCTATGATGTGCACTGACCACCAGGGGGCAGATGCTCCAGCTAGTCGGTTAGCTTGCTGCTGGGATCCGGCAGATCAAGACTGAGCAAGATGCCCCGACGGGTTTGGCTCAGTGGATAGAGCGTCAGCCTGAGGACTGAAGGGTCCCAGGTTCGATTCCGGTCAAGGGCACGTACCTTTGTTTGTGGGCACATTCCCAGTGGGGAGTGTGCAGGAGGCAGCTGATCAATGTTTCTCTATCATCTATGTTTCTAACTCTCTATCCCTCTCCCCTCCTCTCTGTAAAAAATCAATAAAATATATTTTAAAAAAAAAGACTGAGCGAGACGAGCTGGACACGCCCTGGAGCCCTCCCACAGTCCCTCCCCGGCTGGCCAACCTCCCATGCCCCTCCCCGGCCCCAATCCTGCACTGGTGGGGTCCTTTGGCCTGGCCTGCACCCTCTTGCAATCCAGGCTGAGGGCCACCTACCACCTCCCTGCCCCTAGTGCACGAATTTCGTGCACCAGGCCTCTAGTTTTTTATAAAAGCCAAAAAGTAGAAACCACCCAAATGTCTATCAATTGATGAATGGATAAATAAAATGTAATATATCCAGACAATGAAATATTATTCCAATATAAAAAGGAATGAAGTACTGACATGTGCTACAACATTATGAAACTTCTAAACATTATGCTAAATGAAAGAAGCCAGGTGCAAAAGGCCACATACTGTACCTTTATACAAAATGTCCAGAACAGACAAATCTATAAAGAGAGATAGTAAATCAGTGGTTGTCTGGGGAGTGGGGTTGTCAGCAAGTGACTGCTCAGCAGTATGGCTTCTTTTTGGAGTGATAAAAGTGTTCTGAATTAGATAATGGTAGCAACTGCACAAATCTGTTAATATACTAAAACCACCAAATTTACACTTTAACAAAAATAAAAAATAAATGAAAATAATGTTTTGAAACTGGATCTTTTGATGACTTGGGTAGGATAGAACATGAAGGTACACCCCCCTCCTCCCCCACACACACATATCACTGCTCCACATGTCCATCAATAAGCTACTCTTCCCAAATATTGTTATATTGAAATGATGCCAGAATGACACTAAACCACAAAAGACCAGTCCACTCATAGTCACATGCTCAAAAGAATAGCAATAATAATTAATAACTAAAATTTATTAAATATTTACTATGTGTCAGACACTCTAGTAAGCACTTTACATGGATTAGCTCATTTCATTTCTCGCAGCCCTTTTGGGTACATACTATTCTCATCCCCATTTTACAGATGAGGAAATTAGGGCACAAATAAATTTCATAATCTGTGTCAGGTCACCCAGTCTGGATTTAACCCCAGGCAATATGACTCATGAGCATTGTGCTATTCAGCCTCAACTGACTTTGTCTTTTTTAAATCACCTGCAAAATTCACTGACTTCTAGTGTAAATCAAGGCAGGAAAGGGTGGAGATTTTAAAACAACCAAAAACTATAGACTCAAATAGCAATCCCAGACAGAAAATTAGAAAGACCCACGGCTCTGAGGGTGAGACCAAGCTGAGGGCTGCATCATGTGACAATGAACATTGCAAGTTGAGTGTGCAACTCAAGCATAAAATTCTAGATTTTACCCACTACATATGACTAGTGGTAGATTACTGGGTTTCTCCCGGTCCACAGTAATCTAATAATCTGAGTAAATGCCCCATCACAAGTACAAACAAAAACATTGGGTATTATGTGTATGATTGTTTGTGTGTATATGTGTGTGTTTCACATATATATGAAACAACATGACATATATGTTTACATACATGGGTGCTCACTACATCATGAGGGGCAGATGGTAAGTTCCAAGTCCTAAATCACAGAACAGAGAGAGATGAATACGGGCAAAGTAATCAAAGAGGACTGTTGAGTGGGCCTTGAGAACTAGCATTGAGGAAGGGGAAGGAAGGATAAAGGGCACTACTTGAGGGAAATTGGGAGAGAAAACGTTGGATTGCTCCTGGAGCGGCAAGGATGCCTGCCTGATTAAATCAAGGAGTGTGCACTGCTTAATGTACTGGGAAATAAGAATGGACAGGCAGGAAGGGGTTATGTAAGATATCAAAGTCAAGGGGAGTGTTTGGACCTGACGGAGTAAGAGAAGTAAATCATGCTTTTCAAGTTGTGAAAGCTTTATCGAATCATAAGAAACACTGGCTTTTATATTTGCTTACTCAACCCTGGAATTCAGTGTATGGATTTTTTTCTAATTTCATTTTAAATACTTTGTTTCACTCACATCCACCCCCAAGGCATGGCCTAGTGGAACCTTCATTTCAGCAGAGTTAAAACATGATGGCTTAAAATCGCAGCCCTGAACAAAACCTTCAAAAGCCACTTAGCACATGACATTTTCTCACAATCGTTTAACCTGCAAAGTTAAACAATTTTACACATTTTTTAATGTGAAAAATATTTCTTTGTGCTCGGTCACTGAAATTATCTTCTTTCGGTAATAAAATTGAATGACAAAAATATCCAACTTTCTTCCTGGGTGAAACAGAAACTCACTTTGCCTACTGCACTGGACTAAACCTATCAAATACACAGTCAGTGGCAAGTTGTATATCATGGGACCCCCTATGCGAACTCCTCCCCTGGCTTCCCTGCCCAGCATCTGCACCCGAATTCTTGGTACTTTCCACAGGCTTCCACCTGGATCTCAGGTGTCTCTGGGGATCTGTACTTTCGGGCAAAAAAAAAAAAAAAAAAATCTTACCCAAGGAACAGGAATGTCCTGTAAGAAGGAATCAAGGGGCTTAGATGGTGCTTCCGTGTGACCTTAAAGCAAGCCCACCTCCCTAACTCAGACAAGCCCGCAGGTACCCCCTCTCCGCGCTGCCGGCCGCGGCGAGGTCACCCCCGATCCCGGCCAGGGCGCGCACCCACCGGACGAGGGGCTCCTTTTCGGGCACGGCGGGCTCCTCCAGGCACTGGCACGGGCAGCAGCAGCACACGGTCCTCAGCCAGTCCCTCAGCCCCATGGAGAGCGAGCTGCCCCTCCGGCGCCGGGAGACTCCGAGGAAGCCGTGGGGGCGAGCGATCGCGGCAGGGGCGCGGCCGCGGGGCCGGCATCCAGGTGCGGGGACAGTCTTGGCCCGGGCGTCGCGGGCCGGTCCGTGCGCATCACGCCGCGGCGGGGGACGCGGGCGAGGCCGGAGGCGCCTCCGCGGTCCAGGATCTGCAGGGCCGTGCTCTTTCCTCCACTTGGGTTTTGTTTGAGGCGCGTGTTTTGTTGGGACTTTTTTTTTTCTCTTTTAATTCCCCGGGCGCTAATTGGGGCGCATGCGTCTCCGAGGCGCCCCGCTGCTGCCCTCTAAGGAGGAAGCGGGGACTCCAGGCAGATGGCAAAATCCAAGGGCACAGACGCTCACCGGGGCTGGGGAAGCAGCAGGAAAGCCCTCGGGTCACAGAGCGCGAGATGGGGCTGAATCTATTCATAGTTTTTATTGGCTTCACTCCCGGAGGAAATAACAGGTCCTCCTTCCCACCCCCAAGCCTTTAAAGCAGAGTGTGGGGCATTTTCACCAAGTCAGCCCCACGCAGAGTAAAGGTTAGCCCAAGAGTATGGATTGGCGCATTATAGAGGTGGTGCTGTTTTTTTAAGTACTATGTTTACAATGGTTTTTTTAAATTGTTTGCAAGCCTCCCAGTTTTTGACTGAACCCTCAAGGAAGGCAACCACTATCGTCAGTTTCTTGCGATTTTCCATTGCTCTTTATGTATTTATGTATTTGTTTATGTATGTATGCATTTATGCTTGTACACACTTGTAAGTATATGTACACAAATCCCTCTCCTTTTTTTACCCAAGCGGTGGCTTCTGCCCCTGGCTTGTTTCACTCAGTATATCATAGAGACTGTTCCGTATATATAATCTTCCTCTATCATTTTAACAGTTGCCTATTATGCAGTCACATGAATGCCAATATGATATTTAGCCGGGCCCCTATGGGTGGGAATTTAAGTAAATTTCAGATTTTTTGTTATTAAAATAATGTTGCCATGAACACCTTTGATCTATGTGTTTGGACATGCATATCTATTGAGTGTATGGTTGGCAGTCGAATTGCTGGGTAAGGTACCTTTTTTAATTTTGACAGATCTTGCCAAATTGCCCTCCAAAGTTAACACTCTGACTAACAACATATGACAGTATCTGTTTTCCTATACCCCCACCAATACAAAGTGTCATTTGTCACCTGGATCATTACAAGGATGTCCATGCATCTCCCTAAAACAGCCCATCTAATTTTCATTTTTCCCCATCTGGATTATTCAACAAATAATTATTGAGCATCTGTTACAGGGCAGGCACGTTCCAGGGGCAGGCATGTTCCAGGCTCTGGGGTTATAGCAGCCAGCAAAAGAAACAATGTTTGGCCTGGTCAGGTGTGCAGGAGGCAGCAGGTGGATGATGTTTCTCTCTCATGGATGTTTCCATCTCTCTATCCCTCTCCCTTCCTCTCTCTTTCTAAAAATCAATAAAAACATATTTTTTTTAAAAAAAGAAAGAATGTTTGCTCCTACTCTCTTGAAGCGAACATTGTAGTGGGGGAGTTAAACAAAACAAGACAGCAGTGCATACTATGGAAAAAATATGGCAGGGACGAGGAAGAGCAAGAGTTTATTTTCAGAAGTGTTAATTCTCATGGGTGGTGTGTTAATTTTTAAAGTGTGTCACTGCGCATAAGTTTGTCCTGCCCTGGCTACATGAAGGGGCAGAAGAATGTATCAAGTGCATGTTCACTGAGAGGCTGGCTATTGAGGGATTCAGAAGAATAAGAGAGGGTCCCTGAGGACTCTGACTTAGTTGGGGAGATAGGACCCATCATGAAAAGTTAACCGGACATGACAGTTCCAGCTGTCACCAGCCTGTACAGGGCATTGATAGCAAGCCCAACACCATGTCATTTATCACTTGCAACTGTACCAGGATGGAGGCTGAGTGTTGTTCTTGACAGCAAACGTCTTACTGGCTGGAAAAATCCACTTGGTAGAATGTACTATGTTCTGAAATTGGATTTTGGATTTGAGCCAGTTCGAGGTTCAGGTAGGAAGTGGGTAGAGGCAGCTGCCAAAATGTGTACTCAGCCAGCAAGACGAAATTTAGGATCTGACAACTACTATTAACTATTGGAGTTGGATTTGTTGAAAATAGAGGAACTACAGAGGGCATTTGGATCCTGAAAAACAGTTGCTCTGTCCCTTTACTAGCCTTGATCTTAGACAAGTCACTTAATTTTTCTGAACCTCAATGTTCTACTCTGATAATGAATCCAGCCCTACCTACTAGGCTCAAATGAGATCACTTGAAAACATAAAGCACTGTAGAAACACCACAATTCAGCACCATTAACTTCAAATAATATAGGTCTGTCAGGGAAATGCCACTGCTAACACTACCTGGCCTATTTATGACAATATTTCTTTTCACATTTGTACTTCTGCAATGTGTGGGCATTATTTTCTTTTTTTAATTTTTACTTATGATTGATTTTAGAAAGAGAAACAGGAAAGGGGAGAGAGAGAAACAATTTGTTATTTCACTTATTTATGCATTCATTGGTGGATTCTTGTATGTGCCCTGACCTGGGATCGAACCTGCAACCTTGGTGTATTGGGATGATGCTCTAACTAACTGAACTACTTGGCCAGGGCTGTGTGGGCATCTTTTATGTAGTCATTTTCAGACTGGCTATTTCTAGAAAGCCCTAGAACCACATCTATGTAACAGACTTGATCAGGAAGTTAACGCCCTGCCTTACTAAGTCATGTGTAGTGTTTGCCAGCTCTAACAGCTATTAACGTTTTTCTTTTAAAATTAATTTTAAGTTTTAAAATTTATAAATGAAACATTCCTCTAAAAAATTGAATATTACAGTTAAAGTTCCCTCTGACTGCAATCCATAGTCCTGTCCCCTCTGTCTCCTCTCCAGGCAACCATTATTATCAATATGGTACAACATTTTCTCTGAAAACACAAACACACATATATGTCCCTGTGGTGTGTATATATAGCATCACTGTGTGTCATTTTTTTAAGTAGTGAGTTTCGTTTTAATTGACATAAAGGTACTAATTAATCTATCTGCAAATTTTTTCCAATTAATACAGAGAGATCTATTCTTATTAGTACACCTTGTTCTTTCAAGGTTAAGTAGTCTATTTTTTAGTTTTCTAAGGATAATTGTGCGTGTTTTTATAGTGCTCATCTTCCCAGAAGTTGAATACCTTCATGATTTCCCTGGTTTGGGGTAAACTGTACCTTTGATAGGAGTAGCAACAGCACCAAACCTTCCAGCTTCAGCTTCTAGACAGCTAAGACCACATTTTGGCAACCTCATTTCCTGTTTCAGACATCATTCGCAGGACAGCAGTGAGCTTCCTTTTTTTAGGGTGATGCTAGATTGTTTCTGCTGCCTGAGTTGACGCCAACGCGCGAATCACAGTCAGCGGCATCTGACATTTACCAAGAACCCCTGGGCACCTGGTGTCCAGGGAGTAGGCAGTCCCCTGGGGTGACTGGTGACTTACAGACCCATCAGCTGCTTGTTTTTTAGGTACAACTGCTGGCCTATATTCTCAGATTTTTCCATGGCAGGGGAAACTCTAGAGTCTGCTTTGAAAACAACTACTAGGGTAGTTTGAAATCCTCCTTCGTTAAGAATTTACTGATGACTTCTGAGAGGTGGAGGGAAAGGCATATGCAGAGTGAAAAAAAAATGGAAAGTCAAAATACTTAGCTCTAACAGATCATTAGTGCATTTCATAGAGATGCTATGCTTGCAGCAACATAGCATAAGCTAGTGTCATACAGTTATTCATTCAACAAATATTTATTGAGCCAGGTACTGGAGATATAATGGTGAGCTAGAATGTAGGTTTCATTAATGAAGATGGGGACTTTGTTTTGTTCTTTGCAATATTCTCATCACCTACAACAATGCAGACACATTAACAAATGAATTGAGTAAATGAACGAAAACAGAAAAAGAACTATTTTGTGAACCCAGAGTTTGCATGAAAAGTTATATCTAATTTCTGAAGAATCTATGTATGAGCTGCCTAAACCCAGTGGAGAAAAGCTAAAGAGCACTGTCTTCCTTAGACATGTCTTCCTTGGCCTGACATGGAACCAGTTGCTCTTTCAGAAGGAGGGAATGTACCGAAGGAGCAGGCTTGAGTCTCATGGGCACCCACGTAGTGCTCAAGTGAGGAAGAATGGGGAGACAGGAAAAGAAAACCAGTTAGCCTAAGAGTGGTAGAGTTTCCCAAGGAAAATCAACGGGAGCCACACACAAAATGTGGAATGGATGCTGGCAAGGCAAAAACAACAATGTCCACTACACTCAGTGATGGTAGCTGCTGAGGCACTGGCTCAAATGTGTTGTGTGTCCAAGGAACTCCTGCCATCTAGAATGGGCAAAGAGGACTCCAGCCCATGGTTCTAGCAGGTCTAATGTCCATAACTCAGACTGCAGGAGCTTTCTGCAAGAGGGCCTTCAGAATCCCAGTGCACTTCCTAAAAATTCAGCTAGTTCACTGATGAGTTCGGCAACATCAACTCCCAAAACCAGAGAGAGAGAAATCACTGCACTGGATGTAAAGGAACTCTCATGGGAGGCTGTTGGCACAGGCCAAGTTCCTCAAAGGGTGATCCTAAGCACCTGCACTGGAATTCTTAGGGATGCTTATTGAAACTCCAGATCCTAGACCAGGGGTGGGCAAACTTTTTGACTCGAGGGCCACAATGGGTTCTTAAACTGGACCGGAGGGCCGGAACAAAAGCATGGATGGAGTGTTTGTGTGAACTCATATAAATTCAAAGTAAACATCATTACATAAAAGGGTACGGTCTTTTTTTTTTTTTAGTTTTATTCATTTCAAACGGGCCAAATCCGGCCCGCGGGCCGTAGTTTGCCCACGGCTGTCCTAGACCCTACGTGAGAGCTTCTGCAATGTCAGCTCTGGGGTTGGGGCCCTAGAATCTACCATTTTATCAGGCTCCCAAGCAGGGCTGGGACTTCGGTGAGGCTGATGAGGAGTTTAGCATTTAAATAGGCGCTTACTCTTGGGGCAGAAACTCCACTTGCACAACTCTGAGAGTGAACATGTCCTTAAATGTTGCACTCCAAACCCCTCACTGTCCTTGCCCAAACCTGCTGACTCCTGGATCTTCAACTTCTATCCACCAGAACTATGAGAACATACATTTCTGTTGCTTATGCCACCAAGTGGCAGTCTGTTATGGCAGCCCCAGCAAACTAATGCACACACCATTTGAGAACTGTTAGCAAGATGGTTAAGAGCATGGGCTCTAGGATCACACTAACCCCACATGGTCGAAGTCAGGATTAAGCTACGTACACACAGAAAACACTTAGTACAATTTCATGGAAACCAGGACATGCTCTGTAAATGTTAGCGATAATTACTGTTGTTAATGAATTATACATACTTTAGTCAGACTCTACCCCATCCCCTCACATAACCAACTGTGACCACCTAAAATTATTTAGTTCAACAAGCATTTATTTTTTATTTTTTTTAAATATATTGATTTTCTACAGAGAGGAAGGGAGAGAGATAGAGAGTTAGAAACATCGATGAGAGAGGAACATCGATCAGCTGCCTCCTGCGCATCTCCTACTGGGGATGTGCCCGCAACCCAGGTACATGCCCTTGACCGGAATCGAACCTGGGAACTTTCAGTCCGCAGGCCGACGCTCTATCCACTGAGCCAAACCGGTTTCGGCAACAAGCATTTATTGAATGTCAACTTTATAAGCATGGCACAGTGCTCAACCTCTTGTGGAATACAAAGATGAAAAATGTGCAGTACTCATCCTGATAGTAGGAGTACTATCAGGGGGAAAAATTGGAAATTTATATATAAATTTATGTACTGAAATGTTCTATATTTATCTGTGCCCCAAGGTACCCATCCTTTTGATTCTTACAATGTGCCCTTCCTTACCTCACCCTGACTTTCCCATGTTTAACTATCCTGAATATTTAATTATACTCTCATAGCTAATTATGCTGCTTTAACAATATTCCCTTATCTAACTACATGCCTATATCTAACTACTGTCACAGCTAACCTGCTATAACAAACACTTTTCAGATGCCCAGAACAGTCTCTCTGATGTGACCTGGAACCTGATCTTTTCCATCTTCCTAAAATCCCAAGTATTCTATAATCCAAAGTCTCTCCATATTATACCTAACTAAAACTAAACATAAACCTGAACCCATCAATCATAGCACACTTATTCCTAATTCAATTAAATTCTACTTAATAGACATTACTAAGCATCAACTATATGCAAGGTGATACTAAGTTACAAAATAGAAGACACGCATCAAAAACGATGATATTTTTTAAAAATATATAAACACTGTCCATATTTTCTGCGAAAAGCCAAAGGTTTGCCCCAACTTTAAGCCCAGATCCTACCAATCTCAGTGTTAATAGATAACCAAACATATGCCATTGGTGTTTGATTTTTGCATTTACTTATATTACTTTTTTCTCCATAATACTCACAGAGACATAAACAAACCAGAACCCTGCAACTTTCTATACAACTGAAACTCCAGGTAAAGTTCCCCGTAAGTTATAGTAAACAAATTCTCCTGTGGTTCTCCACGCTGCCCCCTCGTGGACATCCATTGTAAATGAACTGCAGATTTTTCAGAGAAGGATCTGACATTGGTTAGAAAGCTGTCACTCCACAGAGGGAAAGTGGTTGCAGCTACAATACCTGTGCAGACTTAGATCTTAAAGGGCCATCAGCTATATTCAAATGGAAGGTTTAAACTGGCTCTGGGCTACACTCGACCTGTTAGGGCACTTCTAAGTTGAGTTATAAGCCCTCTCTTCTCTTGGCCAGCAGGCACCATGTAATGATCATTTGACTATTTCATTTGACCTTACTAAGCATTGCTACTTGATTTATTAGCCTGAAATTCATGGAAAAGTGCATAGGGCATTACATATATTTCTTAACTTATGTAAAACAGTAATCTAAATAAATAATCTAAATTAAAAAGTTTTTGTTTACAAATTTTATTATTTATTTTGCTGCTTATCTACTTAAATAAACCTGTCTTGGAAAGAGCTCAATGACATAAATTAAAAGGTGGGAGTGCAATTCCCCAAAGGGAGAACTGTCTTTGGTGAACATTCCCTCTGATAAATGCGCTCTAAGAGGGAGAGAAGAGAACTATATTGTTTTGCCTGGTAATGGAGGCAAAGTAGAAGTTGGTGTGAGGAGCAGGGAATGGGGAGAAGCCGGAACAAAGATGAAACAGGAATGAGGGAGGCCGGTGTCAGCAGAGCATCCATAGTGGGCTATGTCTGAAGGAAGGTCAACTGCATATTTTTAAAAAAATGGATAAAAAAGCACTCTTTTGTTGGAAGCAGTCTGTTCTGTTAAAATTAACTTTCCACTGTAGGAGCCCTCACTTCTGAGAAATTATCAAAATGTTGTTACTGTGCCCTCATAGTAAATTTACAGGTAAAACTAGTTGTATGTAAAACTGAGCATCCTATGCAAGTAGTAGACACTGAATACTCAAGTAGTAGATACAAAAATTATGTATGAGTATGAGCAATTCATTTAAATGTGGAGGGAATTTCTGTTTAGAAGAAAAGAATATTTTTCTGCAAAAAGAATTTGAAGTGTTGTGATTCATACAGACTTAAAAGTCAGTTGATACCAAACTGATGTTCAGAGATCCCATGTAACAACCTCCAAAATGGTTACCTATTTGGAAAGGCACACTCCAAACAATTAAAAATTGCTTAATGAAATGGCAAATTTTTGTTACATATATTTTTGTCACATAAAAAAAGAAAGGATCTCCCTGGTGAAGCTGCTCAAATGGCCGTGGTTACAATGTCTGGTTTCCTCTTTGGCTCCTTTCCTATTATTAATAACCAGCTAATTACAACGGTATCACCACCATTTGGAACCTCGTCTCCCATACCCATGGACCCCCCCCCCCCCTCAAAAAAAACTATTGACATCCAGTGGAAATTCATCCTGTTTCTCCCAAATAACCTTTATGTACAATCAGCTAACTCTTTCCCATATTACACTCTAAGTTAAGTAACAAGACCATTTTAATTTTACAGTTTTTTACCTGGGGAATTTCCAAACTTACTCAAAGGTAAAGAGAATAGTAGAATTAACCATATAACATATGATAGATGTCACGCTGCTTAAACGACTATTACCATGTTTCCACTCTCAGTTCTCTTGCTCCCTTCCTCTCCCTGACTTATTTTTTAAACTGAAGTATGTGAAAGCAAATCCCAACATTTCTTCCCTGATGGGTAAGGAACTTTTATAAAAAGTAACTGCCATGCTATTATCACATCTAACAAAATGACCAGTAATTTTTAAATATTATCTACTCATATGCAACCCATATTTAAATTCCTCAATTGTTTCTCAAAGCTGTTATAAAAGCGAGTAAGTGGTAGAAGCTGGGATTTCAACACAGATAGCAGACTCTAAAATCTATTACTTATGGAAAGGGAGAGTCTACCAATAGCTCTATAGAAATGGACAGAGAAAGCCAAAGTAAGCAAGGGGGCTTAATAAGCAGAAGTGTGTCTTATGGCAGAAGTGTGGCTGTATGCTGAAGGCCAAAATAACCATGCAAGGAGCAGTCAGCAGAAAGGCTTGTTAGTAACCTCAGCAAAGTGGTCTCAATCAGAAGGGGTCTTCAAGGTCTTTCCTTGTAGGGCACTGACAACTTCAAGGAGAGCAAGTTTGGAGGCTACAGATGGAAACAGGTCAGAGAGCCTTGCTAGACGTGGGGAGAAGTCCCCCAGGAATGCAGTGTTGACATCGACAGCATTAGGACTTGGCAGGTCCCCACAATCTGACTCCCACTAGGGCAGAGTGCACACATGCTTCTCACTCTACGTGGTGGGTGAAAACTGCCACTAACCACAGAGAGCCTTGGTTATCAGACAAACCATAACTAGCCTTGTCCACAAGACAAGATTCAAACTATGCATACCTATCTTTTTTTTCAAATATATCTTATTGATTTTTTATAGAGAGGAAGGGAGAGGGACAGAGAGTCCGAAACATCGATGAGAGAGAAACACCGATCAGCTGCCTCCTGCACACCCCCCACTGGGGATGCGCCCGCAACCAAGGCACATGCCCCCAACCGGAATCGAACCTGGGACCCCCCAGTCCGCAGGCCGATGCTCCATCCACTGAGCCAAACCAGCCAGGGCTGCATACCTACCTTAAGGCAAGAGCTAGATAATCACTAGCTTTTGATCTAATACACCTTTTTTGAAAATGGGTTTGAATCTTTCTGCTAGTTGATCTTATTCAGGCAGCTACTTCAGTGAAGTGAAACTCTTGTAAACATGGAAGAAACACTAAGAGCAAAAACAAAAGTTCAAGATGAAGCTTTGCAGCCAAGTCTTGGAATCTCAAGTAGGCACTTGTGTCCAGACACAAGGTGACACTCTTTTGTGCCAAGTCCCTGGATAGTGTTAAAAGTAAATGGGGCCAAAACAGTTATAGGATATAGTCATGTGGCAGCCATGAAAATGCACAGTGACTGACAGCTTTGGATCCACCGGTGCATTTGCCCTCGGAATGCTCCCAGCCAAAAACTGAACACAGCCAAGTTGTTAACTCAGGCCTATTCCTGTGAGCCATGGGGCCAACCAATGGGTGACTGGCTCAAGGACTTCCCATCTGCCTGGTTGACCCTTTCCTGGACTGTGTTCTGGTCTGAAATTCTTCCTTCACAGTTGTCAGAACTTCATTACAGCCGTAATCAGGGGAAGCCCTGTGAGGCAGTGGAGGGAAAATCTGTCCAATAAGCAATCTGTAGGCAGTGCAACCTGCATTCACGCTGGAAAGAAAAACAGCCCTAAGTGAGAATATATACAGATGGCCCACAGCCCTGTGGTTTAGCCAGGCACCTAAAAGGAAAAGGACAGAAAAGCTGGAAACAGGAGGCCTGGGCCAGAAGCATGTGGACAAAACACTGAGGAGTGGGCACAAAGTGCTCTTTTTGTCTCACACATGCCTGCCCCCAGAAGAGGCACAGAACACCAAGGAGACCAGATGACTCAGTCAGTTGGTGCTCCCCAGCCCCCATCGGCTGCTACCACAGAACTGGCCTATGGGCACAAGGGTGAAGGAAAACTGCAAACAGGCCCAACATCATGGGCTCCCGCTTAAGCAAAGCCTAGGCAGTTGGAGCTGCCTCTAAATGTGCACCTTGTCCACGTAGAGACCAACGCTGAGCCCCGATGTGGCACTGTTCCTTAAGGAAAGTGACAGGCTGCTTGACGCCAAGGCCCCAATTGGGCGGTTTATAGGTTCACTGCTTCTCAGCTGTGTCACAATGGATCTGGGCCCTTTAGTTTTTCCTTTGCCAGCTGACACAGCTTTGTCAGGAGAGGGCGATGGAGAGACACTGTAGGAGGTCAAGGCTCTCCTCTCCAGACTCCAGTCTGCAGGCCTTGGTGGTGGTGCAGGGCAGCCAGCAGCAGCAGCATCCCTGGCACCTCCCTCAGGTAGTTGTGTAGCAGAGCCTCTGATGAGACACCTCTCATGAAGTTTCCCCTGGTGGATTATCTCGGGCAAGTTCCAGAGGGCAGATTTCTAGGAAGTTCCACCAGCAGAACACCACAGTGACTGCCCAGCCATCAGGTGGGCCAGCCCGGGCCCTCCCAACAACGTTTGGATGTCAGCTGGGAGGTGGGGAGTGGGGAGTAGGGTTCTTCAACTCAGTCCCAATAGATTAGTAGCTGTTCCTGGTAACTGCTATTTCCATGTTCTTTAAAGTCCTCTTCACTTCCCACTAGCCAATCTTTTGCGTTAAGAAGGTTTATAGAAATTCGACTTCATGAAAACAAACCACACATCGATAGTTACCATAAAGCTTTATTGGTTCAAAAGTGTTTACCAGGTAAAACGAGTCACTATATAACTCCAGTTGTTGGAGTCACAATGGTGCCACAATTTGGATTTATTACAATTAAACCTTTTAGCAGATCATGATATCTCTGTTATTAATTAGAAAGTATTCCACTCTTCAAATACCTTTCTTAGAATTCAAAGTACAATCATAAAGTATGTTGATTTCCATTCTTAATTTTAAGAAAAAAACACTACAGGTTAAATGGTATTAGTTGGGACTTAAAAATGCATTTGTTTCAGGAATAGTTTGGCATAGACAAAATTGAAAACATTAAAAAAAAAAAAAACCAAAGTGATTTTTCTATACAAATTACATGCTCCTATAAAGTACAAAAATGCATTCTTAAGATGTTAAGGCATTTGGGGACAAAAGACACCTCCTTCTTTCTTTAGTTTAGAGATTGGCTTTAAGCTTTAAAGACTCTTTCATCCTTTTGACAACAGAAAGGTCCCCTGTTCCCTCCGGCCAGTTGTCATGATCTGTTAAGTAAGTGGAAAACCTCATGTCACTTGCAAATCTATTAACCTTATTAGTCCTCCCAGTTTCCAACAAACCCTCTTGTTATTTTCCCTGGTTCACCCCTTTTCTCAGAAAGAAAAAAGAAATTATTAGGACAAGTAGCACAGGTTTTGAGAAAATCCTGGGTTTGAGTCCCAGCTCTACCACTTACTAGCTTTTCAGAATTGGGAAAAATTACTCTTTCGGAGCCTCGGTTTTCTCATCTATTAAAGGGGATAACCACATCTATCTTTTCAAGTTGTGAGAATTAAATGTGACACCCTATGTACAGCACTTGGCATACTGTAGACATTCAATAAATATTACTTCCTTAATAAAGATGATTTTAAAACAACATGCTTACTTTGTACCAGGCACATCTAGTTGCCTCCCCAGCATCCAGTCCCTCATCTCCTCTTTCCAATAGCCTGTTTACACTTACAATTCCATCAGGTTCTGCGGAAGTGACCACACTTAGACCACTGACTGATGACTGACTGATCTAAGTCAACCAATGCACTCCATTCCCTTGACCGTCGTTATTCATTGGGGATGGTCATTTGCATAAACTGGTCCAAAGCAGAGTAGATCTCAGAATTTTGTTAGAAATGTTGAAAGAAAGTCATTCCCCTCCCCACTCTCTCTCTGTCCAGATCAGGCGTCCTCAAACTACGGCCTGCGGTCCACATGCGGCCCGCCGAAAACATTTATCCGGCCCGCTGGGTGTTTTTGCCGCCGCTGCCTGTCCTGCTTAGCAGCCGACTCATCCAGGGCCCGCAGTGCGCATGTGTGGAATGTCTGAGGGACAGTGAACTGGTCCCCTGTTTAAAAAGTTTGAGGACCTCTGGTTCAGATGAATGTGAAAAAAGAAGCATGGCCGTAACCGGTTTGGCTCAGTGGATAGAACATCGGCCTAAAGGGTCCCAGGTTCGATTCTGGTCAAGGGCATGCACCTTGGTTGAGGGCACATCCCCATGAGGGGGTGTGCAGGAGGCAGCTGATCGATGTTTCTCTCTCATCGATGTTTCTAACTCTCTATCCCTCTCCCTTCCTTTTTGTAAAAAAATCAATAAAATGTATTTTTTTTAAAAAGGAAAAAAAAGAAGCATGAAGCTATAAGAGCAGCAGGCAGCCATCCTGCAACCAGGAGAGTTAGTCTTAAAGCCAACATCATAGAAACAAAAACATAAGTAAGGGGGAAAAAAATGCGCTTGGTGAGATCACTGAGCTGCTGAGTCAAGTCTCACCTGCTTCTCAGTTATTCAAGGCAACAAATTCTTTTATGGCTCAAGCCAGCTTGAGTTGCATCTGAAAGCATGTATCTGACCCAGGGCTTTAAATATACATTATCTAACTTGATCCTCCCAACAGCTTACAGAATTAATACTATAAGTGAACCCACCTGATGGAAATGAAAGTGGAGGCTTACAGAAATTAATTTTTCCAAGGTCATACAGCTAATAAGGGTATAGCCAGGTTTCCATCACAGACATTCTTACCAGGGCTGGCAACCTTAAAGAAAACACTACAAGGAGAGGCTAAGTATTCCTACTCATAATTTTGGGGGAGTATACTCTTTAAAAATAGATGTGACTGCTTTCCTTAAAAGAATAGCTCAACCCGTGTGGCTCAGTGTTTGAGTGTGGACCTATGAGCCAGGAGGTCACAGTTCGATTCCCAGTCAGGGCACATGCCCGGGGTTTCAGGCTCAATCCCCATAGGGGGCATGCAGGATACAGCTGATCAGTGATTCTCTCCCATCATTGATGTTTCTGTGTCTCTCTCCCTCTTCCTTCCTCCCTGAAATCAATAAAAAATACTAAAACCCTAAAAAATATTTTTGTAATGATAAAAAAGTGTTAGAATTACAAAAGAAAATCATGACACTGGAGGCCTGGAGAAGCAGCCACCTGGAGTTCTTTCCCTTTATAAAGGAAAAACAGTGCAACTCACCTTAACAAATACTACTGACTCAACTCTGGTGAGGGAAGTGGAAAGATTCTCTTCCACTCTTGCTACGTTAAATACTATCAGAAAACAATACCACATAACCTTGTAGGCCGTTCTGTGTTCCTAACTGAGACCCTTAAAACCAAAGTCCATTTCCATTGATGCTATTTGTAAAGAAATATATCTGGGAAGGGAAAATAATAAGTAATATTACAGTTCCATACTAATCATTTACCAATGCAAAGGTCTTTACCCTTGATCAGACTGTTAGCACATAAAAAAGTAGGTTGAACCTGGGTCCCTGATATGAAACTCAAAGACAAATGCATTACATCAACCACATTTTAGTTTGCTAGTAGCCACTTAGTCAACTATCTTGAGCAACAGTTTGAATACATTTGAATTTTATATCTTTTTCTATATTTTGGGAGTGATTAGCTTGAATATGCCTTTTAATTTCTATAAATTTGTTTTATCATTTGCAAAATTAGGATATTGGACTGATTTTTTTAGGACATTTTCAATCCCAAAGTTCTCTGGTCTAGTCATGAGAGACACACACACACACACACACACACACACACACATTTGTGTGTAATATCTACATTTGGTTAAGCCTTACAAAACTACTGTTTTATACATCAAAAACAAATACAGTAAATTCATATGGTTTCATTTAATATATATCTCAAAGATAGTTAGTGTAAAACACCATAACCCCTCTCCACCTAATATGTCTGATTCTTCTGCTCAGATATACAAGACACTTACTGGAGGAATTAAGAGGAATTCGATCTTAAAAAAATAATATGGCAACTTCTTGCCTTTTTTCTATGTCTTTCTTAAACATATATACTCATACTGAGAATATTTTTCAAGGTTCAAATACTACCAACTTACACACACACTAAAAAAAAAAACAAACACCTTTTAAAATATATATAAAGCTAAGTTCTATAAATAAATACATATAGATATTTTTGTGATGAGGAATATTTCCTTTAAAAATCATATCATGAATATAAACAAATTGCACATTTTGATGTGCTGAAGAGAAAACTCTCATCTCCTGAGTAACTACTTAAGACATTTTGAAAACATGAACACTCATTGCTTGACTGCTCACCTGGTACATCAAACATGTGATTATACAGAGACTGGCCCCCATCTACATCCACCAACTGTCCGGTGATGAAGGAAGCTGCTGGAGATAGCAGAAAGCATACCAAGGGGGAAATCTGGAAATGGAAACATACACATGCTCACAGAAAAGCTGACGAATCTCCTCTTTGCCTGCTTCCCAATCCTGAGTAAACACATCTCAGAGCAGACGACTGCCACATGAATTCCAAGGTATATGTGCACCATAAGCTGGCAGTACATAGACAGCGGCCTCTTTTTATTTGAGCATCATGAAAAGCAGGTAAGAGATTATGGTGAAGACAGCCAGACAGGACAGAGCCTTTGATGGCATCCAATAAGCTACACAACGTGAAGAAGTCAAAGTAAACACAGGCTCAATGTGGGCTCTTTTCCATTTCAAACAACTCAGCTCCTTCTACACCTTTCGTTGCCCACCACAACCATACTTCTCATCGCAGCCACGTGCCTGTTACATCTGTGTCCCTGAAATGGTCAATGTGCCCGTGGAAAATGAGATGGCGTGCCTGTCGGTTTAGTCCAGGGGTGGACAAACTTTTTGACTCGAGGGCCACAATGGGTTCTTAAACTGGACCGGAGGGCCGGAACAAAAGCATGGATGGAGTGTTTGTGTGAACTAATATAAATTCAAAGTAAACATCATTACATAAAAGGGTACGGTCTTTTTTTTTTTTTTAGTTTTACTCATTTCAAACGGGCCGGATCCGGCCCACAGGCCGTAGTTTGCCCACAGCTGGTTTAGTCTATGGGCCTGTAGGCCAAAAGCCCAGCAACTCAGACTACAGGAGCTTTCTGCAAGAGGGACTTCAGAATCCCTGAGCATGCTCTAAAAATTCAGCTAGATCACTGTTGAGTTCAGCAACATCTATTCCAAAAACCAGAGAGAAAGAAAGAAATCACTCCACTAGATGTAAAGGAACTCTCATGGGAGGCTGTTGGCACAGGCCGAGTTCCTCAAAGGGTGACCCTCAGCACTTGCACTGGAATACTTAGCGATACTTACTGAAACTGCGGAACCTAGACCCCACGTGAGAGCTTCTGAAATGTAAGCTCTGGGGTTGGAGCCCCAGAATCTACCATTTTATCAGGTTCCCTGGCCCGCTGGGGCTGGACCCTAGCACTCATTAATCACTTTTATATTAACTATATGTTGAAATGATGATGTTTTAAATATATTGGGTTAAATAAAATATATTGTCAAATCTAAGTTCACTTCTTTTTACCTTTTTTTAATGTGGCTACTAGGAAGCTTAAGATTACATATGTGACTATTGTTATTTCTGTTTTTATATTTATTTTATTGATATTTTTGAGAGAGAGACAGAGGAAGAGAAAGGGATAGAGAGCTAGAAACATTGATGAGAAAGAACATTGATGAGTCTCATTGTTCAGCTGCTTCCTGCATACCCCCTACTGGGGATCGAGCCTGCAAACCAGGCATGTGCCCTGACCAGGAATCAAACTGTGACCTGTTGGTTCCTGGATCGATGCTCAACAACTGAAGCACACTAGCAGAGCTATATTTATTTTAGAATCAATAATTTATAAGTTCCCACATTATTGGGAGAGGGTAGAGAGATCTGAGCCATGGTAACGTTAACCACCAGACTCGGTTTAACCTGTTTAATCAACCAATGACAACTTGCCTTGGGAACATGTTTTGTTAGTCAACCAACCAATGAAAGCTCCTCGATTCTAAAAGTCAGCCAGTTAGGAAGACTCTCTTCAATAAGCTCCTTTCTAAATCCAGCCAAAGAACAACCCTCTCACACATATAACTATGACCTTTGACAGTGTTTTGCATAAAATAAGCACTTAATAAATATATACAGAATGAAGAAATCTTTATGCCTCTCTTCCCCTGAAAGGAGGGTATGTTGCATTATCTAGCTCCTAATCTAGTCTTTGCCCACCATTAAATAATACTGAATTGAATGGAAGCTATCTGCTAGGTAAAGGACATGTAACAATTCATGATTCCTGCTTTACTTTTTACCTGGAGCTCAACATGGAGCTATATTGAACTTATGAAATTCTGATAATTACCAAATTAACTAGGCATTATTGTTATATCTTCAGATGATGTCTTCTTAACTTTCATTTTAATGGTCAAAGTAAACACAGGGCTCAATTTGGGCTCTTTTGATGGATGGACTTGAAGTACTAAGCCATTCGCCATAGTTTTATCAATCAATAAACACTAATAGAGACTAGCAACTTGCATGAACTTTATGTGGCCAACACCTCTTTTGGCTCAGTTACCTGTTTACGTTCAGCTCTGTTTATCAAAGACCACATCAGGAAAGCTTTAAATAAGCTTGGGTTAGAATGTCAGTACCATGACCTCCACATGGCCTTAAGTTGATAACTGAACCCCATTGGCCCTTAGTTGCTTAATTTGTAAAAATGAATGTGCAGGATCTCACAAGTCAATTCAAGGTCTGCCATGTGCTGCATTCCCTTTCTGAGAGAAATTGACAGACACCAGGAGAGGTCAAGGCAGTTCCTTTTGAAACTATAGCTACATTCTGACCCCCTGACTACCCCAGGGACCGTCAATTAAAGGAAGGCAACTCAGTGTTAAGCAGTTGGGCCAATGGCCTTGTGTGAAAATTCCGCCCAAAATGGAACATTGATGATTAACTGGAGCAAACAGAATATCTTGGAAACATGAGCTAGGGATGCTAGGACACAATCAAGCAGAAACCAAAAGTCTCACCTTATTCTGAAGCATCTCACAATAGCTACCATCATCTCTGCTTCCCTTCACAACCAAACCTTTTGAAGGTAACATCTACATTGAGCATGTCAAACTCAAAGGCTAACAGGGGACAAATAAATGAGGCATGTGGCCCGCAGGCCACGAGTTCAACATGCCTGATCTATCAGGTGTACCGGTTAATAATGCAGATTTTGTAATAAAAAAAAACCTGACAATTTCAAGAGAAACATCAAAAGTGCTTTAGTCAAAGTAATGTCCATCGCTAGCTACACATTTCCCCCATCTTTCAGGTAATATGTGGATACTATCTCAATAGAACTTTTCTTGTTTTGAGGTAAACCATTCAGAGACCCAATTTTCCACTTCTTCGTATGTTTTGAAGTGCTGCTCAGAAAGTGCATGTGCCATCGATCGGAACAAGTGATAATCTGAAAGAGCAAGGTCCAGTGAATACAGCGGGTGGGTTAATACTTCCCAGGCAAGATCTTTTAACGTGTCTTTAACTGGTTTAGAAGTGTGTGATGGTGCGTTATCATGAAGCAAAATTATTTTGCTGTATCTTCTGGCCCATTCTGGTCGTTTTATGATCAAAGCATGGTTCAAATTAACTTGGACATTCTTTGTTTTTCACATAGAAATCATCACTTTTAAAGCATTTAAACCAGCGTTCACAAGTATCTTGAGATGGAGCATGTTCACCATAAGCTTCCCAAAGTATACGATAACTTTCAGCGGCACTTTTCTTCAAAATAATGAATTAAAACTTCCTGCAAATGCTCTTTTCTTGGCACAAAATTTGACATTTTTAAGCATAAAAATATCTATGATGTTAACACCTTCAGAAAATTTGACATATGAAGTTTTAAAGCTTGTTGTCAATACAACAAAATAGCATACATATCAAATCACATATATATCAACATATGTGTAACTCCATCTAGTGAAAGAAATCTGCATTATTAACCGGTTGCACCTGGTACATTGTTAGTTAAAGCATGATCAGCAAAACCCTGGGTGTACCTAAGGGGATTGGCAAGGTCAAAACTACTTTCAAAATAATACTAAGTCCTTATTTGCATTTTTCACTTTGTTGACATTTGTGCTAACGGTGCCAAAGCAATGGTGGGAAAGACTGCTGGAGCCTCAGCATGAGTCATGGCAGGAACACAAAACTGACCTAGTGATCCTTATACCAGTAGTCATTATATCCTTCACTGGCAAGTACTTTTTGGGGGTGGGGGCAGCCTGTTTCACATTAGAATGTCCTTGGTGAAGCAGGAAAAATTATTAATCTCGACCTCTGAGCCTATACCTTTTTGATATCCTGCATGATGAAAGAGGAATTACACATTAAGCTCTGCTGCACATAGGAGTATAATGGTTGCCTCAAGGAAAAGAATGTGCAGTTGAGTTGCAAGCTGAAGGAGTCACATTTTCCAAGAAACACCTTTTTTATTTGAAAGAGCAAAGTGCAGTCACTGTTCTTGGATACTGGGCAGACATTTTTCAAAAATGAACACAGTGAGACTGTCACTTTAAAGGGAAATGACTGACAGTATCTGTTATCCATGGTAAGATTTGAGCTTTCAGGTGAAAATTAGAATTTTGTTATTGTACGTCAACACTTAGAATTGTGTGTCAACATTCAGAAAATATGCATAACTCAGGGAACCAAGATTTTCCAAAAGATCAATGCCTGATGTTACAAAGTCATCTATGGGTCAGAGACCCAGCCTAACTGCAAGAAAGATCAATAGATTTTAATGTAACAGAGCACAAAAAGTTCACTGACATGGTTCCAGGTTCCACACTGCAACTAACCTTTAAAAACTGCCACTTTTTGCCAGGCCGGTATGGCTCAGTGGTTGAGCATCGACCCATGAACCAGAAGGTCATCGTGTGATTCCCAGTCAGGGCACATACATAGGTTGTGGGCTTGATCTCCAGTAGGGGGAGTTCAGGAGGTGGTCAATCACTGCTTCTATTTCTCCTCTCCCTTCCTCTCCGAATGCAATAAAAACATTTTTTAATTAAAAAAATAATAAAATAAAAACTTCCACTTTTTGAATAAAGAATATTCACAATTATCTGAAAATGCTAATATTAATAAATGTGCCTCTGTTTCCACTGCCCATGTGTAAGAAGCCAGATTATCTCCATATGCTTTAACCAAAACAATGTATTGCAACAGATTGGATGCAGAGACAGATATGAAAGTCCAGCTGTATTCTAGTAAGCCATACATTAAAGATATTTGTATATTTTCTTTTGTTTTTGAATATGTAGCTATTTTTCATTAAAAATAGTACTGCTGCCCAGTCAGCGTGACTCAGTGGCTGAGTGTCGACCTGCGGACTGAAAGCAAATTGAAGAAAATAACAGAGTAGGATCCCTTTTTGTTTAAAAAAAAAAAAAAGTCTATAAATGCGGATATTTTTGTGTGTGCACAGTAAATTTCTGGAAATATATACATCAAACTGATAATGAAAGGTAGTCCTAAGAATTAAAACACATTTTCTTTAAGAACGTTATGATTTTCCTTTTATATTTAGCACCTCAATATATCGAAAAATTATTTTGCATATATATGGTGTGAGAGAGGTGGTCTAATTTTTTTCTAAATGAATAGCGCATTGCTGCAAAACTTTTGCTGAATGATCTATTTTTTCCCCATAAATCTGAAAAGCT
This sequence comes from Myotis yumanensis, assembly GCF_028538775.1. Lineage (NCBI taxonomy): Eukaryota > Metazoa > Chordata > Mammalia > Chiroptera > Vespertilionidae > Myotis > Myotis yumanensis. The sequence continues at coordinate 19,747,341 of NW_027223759.1, forward strand.
GCTTTTATCCTAAAAACTCCCATAGATACATGGTACTGATACAAGAGTCCATTATATTCCACTAATTTTAATCTATTACAGTACCAGCACCAGATGTTGTAAATAAGTATTGCATTAGAGTATGTTTTGATGTCAAGAAGATCAAATCCTCCCATTATTCTTTTTCAACACATTTTTGGCTTTTTTTGCATAAATATTTTTCTAAACAAACTTCAGAATCAGTGTGTTAAATTTCAAAAATATATTGAATTTATACATTAATTTAGAAAAACTTGATTTCAATAACATTGATTCTCTCCATTGAGGAAAATGACATGTCTCCATTCTGGTCTTTAGTAATAAAATGTTTTTTGTTCAGAGCGAAGTTGACTCCAGGTATTCTAATTTTTATTATTATTATGGAAACGATAACTTTTTTTTCATTACATTTTAAGACTGATATAGCTAACATTTATAAAAGCTATTAATCTTTTCATACTTAAACCTGACCACCTTACAAAAGTTGCGTATGGAATGTCATATAGTCATAATAGTCTGACTTGCTTAGGGTCCTGTCACGTGATAAAATAACGTAGCTGGAAAAGTGCAATGAAACACGCTCTTCTTAATTCACACTGCATTTGCTCCTGAATAAAGACTGCTGTGAGCACCCTAGCCGACTTGGCTCAGTGGATAGAGCATCGGCCTGTGGATTGAAAGGTCCCAGGTTTGATTCTGTTCGAGGGCACATGCCCAGGTTGTAAGCTCGATCCCTAGTGTGGGGTGTGCAGGAGGCAGCCCATTAGTGATTTTCTCTCATCATTGATGTTTCTATCTCTCTCTCCCTCTCCCTTCCTCTCTGAAATCAATAAAAATATAAGTTTAAAAAAAAAGAATGTTGTGAGCATTCAAAGTGATAGTGGGGAAGGGCATGTAATAAGAATAGAGCGACAGTTGTCTAATAATTATTCACCTCATTAACTATAGATAAGTAGTTTTCTTACAGATCCTGGGAAACTGGAGGATGAAACAAGGCTGTAAAAAGATAAGATGCCTCAATGGGTCCATTACTCAGAAAAGAAATACATTTTGAGAACAGACCAAGGACAGGACACGCTTTGTTGGTTGCTGTGCCTGGACCCTGACCCTCTCTGGGAGTTTTTCTCAGGAACGCTGACCATTCTCAGGTCCCAGGAACAGGCTGAGCTGTTTGTAACATCATAGAAGATTAGCCACCTTGTTATCGGTCTTTGAGCTCCTGAAGGCCGGACTGCAGATTCTACCCTCCCCTTTCCACGTTACACTTGTAGCTTGCAGCTACACATAGCTATCTTCTCCTTAGTGCCCTGGTCAGCAAACTACGGCTCGCGAGCCACATGCGGCTCTTCGGCTCCTTGAGTGTGGCTCTTCCACAAAACACCACATGCGGGCGCGCACGTACAGTGCGATTGAAACTTCGTGGCCCATGCACAGAAGTCGGTATTTTGTGGAAGAGCCACACTCAAGGGGCCAAAGAGCCACATGTGGCTTGCAAGCCGCAGTTTGCCAACCACTGCCCTAGTGTGTACATAACCAGCCAACTGGTGAGGGGGGTCAGAGCAGATTTTTGTGGATGACCTGCCGCACTCCCATACAGCCAGCATTATTGGAGCTCTTATCTGACTCAACCCTGTCTCTGTTTAATTGGCTCAAGTAGTGACAGGTAGCCTGGACCCCTTGGTTGTCCGGTTACAAAAGCACAACCAGGATATTCCCCCAGATCCAGAAAGTCCAGGGAAATGGTTTGGTGGCAGTGGGAGCTATCATCTCTATCAGCCAACCACACTACGTTAAAAAAACACCAAAATGTTACTAAGTTCCAAAGTATGAAATAAAGTCATTCTAATCAGTGTTAGAAATCTAGCTTACCTCCTCAGGAACTCCAAGTCTTTTAGCTGGAATTCTCTGATAGGACCTGCCAAATAAGCCTTTTGCCAAATCACCATAGTTGTCAAAAGCAGTCTGGGAATAAATGATTCCCTGTGTTTAGATATAAAATAAGAACAAAATAAAGTACATAAGATTAAATTTTAATTGTAAAGACAGTCTATCAACCAATACCAAAAATTAAGTGCCTTACGTGTAATAGAAAAAGTAACATTGCTAATATTGAGAAAATGTAATAGTGGTTGACTACTACGAATGAATTATCTGAATGCTCATTTTGTGACCTCCCCTTCCTTAATAACCAGTTAAGCCCTGGATGTTTTTCATAAAAGACTTGGTTTCTGAAAGCATAATTATATGAGCAGATTAGTGGGCTCTTAACTGGGACAAACAATGAGACAGGGGAGTCTATTTTATCTTCCACTGGGCTTCTCTGTTTTACAGTACAAGACTGGGCTATGGTTACGCGAGACTTAGAAAATGCAATATTATCATGGTTTTTCACCTAAAGTAAAATCACAAATAAAGCATGTGAATCTAATATAAATAAACAAAAAATGTAATTGTTTAAGAATTCTTCTATATAGCTTTCATGGATTTATAAAGCCAAGAAAAGTACTCAAAACCTGTATAATGCAGGATAAATCTATTTGCTGTTACTGACTCAAAACTACAACAGAGATTATAAGGAGGAGAGGAAACAGGAGGTGTAAAAGATGAGGAAATTGCATGGTAGTGGGATGATATACTGGTTTCCTATTAAACAATTTGCAACCTTTTGTTTAAAGAGGATGACATCTTCTAGAAGTATTAAGTTTTAGACCTTAAACCTAAAAATGTCTCAAGAGGAAAAACTTGACTTCAATAAGGTGCTTATAATACTAACAACCCCTAAAGGTTTTCAAGAAATGCACTTTTGGAGGCCAGTAATGCAAGGTAGCTGCATTAAGAATGGAACTAATATTTAATTTATTTTATAAATATTTGCATGTAATTTGAGTAAGATAAGGTCAGCTATGAAGGACTAAAGGGAAATAAAGTTTCTGGCGAGGAGCCTGCAATTTGTTAAATAGGAGATTTTCTACTAACGTCAACAAGTCAGTTCATGCTTAAGTCCCACTGAGCAGCATGGATAACAATATCTATAGGTAGTTTAAAGATAGAGTTATAGATAATAACCACAGATATTACAGAGTTTCAGATTGAGGAATGATTCCTATATTTCATCAATGACCAGGAAACATCACAGAGAAGTGCATTTGAGCTGAGTTTTACAGGATGAGTGTGTCAGTACATTAAACGTGAAATACTCAAGGAAGCTTAAGCTATATCTTACTTCACACAAAAATGATAGTTTTTGAAGTTAAACATATTGTGATTTTTCCCCCCATCACTTACATTAGTTTCAGAGAAATTTTCTCTTTACTTCTAGTTGATCTTTAACTGGGAGTTTCTTCCTAAAACTTTGACTTTAAGTTTCTCACTCTCTCTTAATAAAAGATTAATAATAACCCAAGAAATAACAAAACAATCCAGAAAAATTCATTCTTTAAAGTAGCGATTTTTCAACCTTCACAGTATATTTGAGTTTCTTGGGAGGTTTCTTAAAAATACTGATGCTTGGATTCCACAGTTTGGAGCCAAGCTTATATATCACTATTTCTTAAACATTCCACAGATAATTCCACTATTTTTTAAACATTCTAATATACAGTCAGGATTGAGAATCATTGGCTTAATTTAACCTTAACAATCTAATCAAAGAATACTGGTAAATCAAAGAATATACACATCCATTTTCAAAAGCCAATCTTTTCTGGTACACATACAGTGACAAATACCTCTATTAACAACATAAATGGAATCAGAAGAGCACAATTAGTTCATATAGAACATTTACCTACAGGGGCAACACAGTTGATCCTTATTCCACTGCTGGCCCATTCCAAAGCCAAGGTTCTGGTGAGGCTGTAAACACCATCTCTGGCAGCTGCACTATGCCTTTAAAAGACAAAATATAAACACTACAATTAGCTTTTGTTGAATATTTCTCTCATTAACTGAACTGACAGGTGTGTCAACGGCCTGTCAGAACCCCACAAGAACATTCTTGTCATGAAACTGTGTTTGAGTCTGTCTGAACAATGGGAAAGAATTGGGTCCTCCCATATTAGAGCCAAACCACAGCTGTCTGATTGGCAAACAAATTTCATTGTGTAGGCCCACATACGATCCCCCCAATTCACACGGACTTAAGAGGAATATTGAAAACTTTTTTATTATGGAGAAATACAAATTGGTAATTTGAGGGTTACAAGTGTGGTTGTTACAAGTCTTTTTGGTGTGTGCACAGTAAATTTTTTAATGATTACGATTTCAGTAATTTTTTTGTTTTTTTGTGTGTGTGTGTGTTTTTTAAATATATTTTATTGATATTTTTTAAAATATATTTTATTTTTTTTAATATATTTTATTGATAGAGAGCTAGAAACATCGATGAGAGAGAAACATCGATTAGCTGCCTCCTGCACATCTCCTACTGGCTTTTTTGTTTGTTTTACTTTGGCTATTTCTGAACCTTTGACACATAGGAAAAAATATATATAAATGCTTACGCAAATCCCGGAAATCCATTTTTAGTAAGCATAGTGATATTGACAATGGATCCTCCATGCTCTCTCATCCAAGAGCTGTAAACTGAAGGAAACAGACAGATGACAGTCATATTAAACAGTGTGCTGACCCTTCTCTGGTTCCCTGTTCCAGCATGCTGCTTTTGTGGTATGTTTTAAATTCATATTTATATTTCTTTTTTATTTTTTTTAAATATATTTCTTTATTGATTTCAGAGAGGAAGGGAGGAGAGATAGAAACATCAATGATGAGAGAGAATCATTGATTGGCTGCCTCCTGCACATCCCCCACTTGGGAACGAGCCCGAAACCCAGGCATGTGCCCTCGGCCGGAATCGAACCCGGAACCCCTCAGTCCGCAGGCCGACGCTCTATCCACTGAGCCAAGCCAGCGAGGGCAATATTTCTGTTTTTTTTTAAGCCTGGCTGAGGTACAATTTACACATCATAAAATTCATCTACTTTATGGGTACAATTTAATAATTTTTAAAAAATATACAGAGTTGCCCTGGCCAGTGTGGCTCAGTTGGTTGGAGTGTTGTCCTGTGCACCAAACGGTTGCTGGTTCCACAGTGGTCAAGGCACATGCCCAGGTTGCGGGCTCAATCCTTGGTAGGGAGTGTGCAGGAGGCAGCCCATCAATGTCCCACTCTTACATTGATGTTCCTCTTTCTCTCTCCCTCTCCCTTCCTCTCTCTCTAAAAATCAATAAATGCTTAAAAAAATATATGCAGAGTTGTGCAACTACCAACACAGTACAGTTTTAGAACATTTCCATCACTCCAAAACAAAAAGTTCCTCTGTGCCCATTTGCAGCCAAATCCATCCCCAGGCAAATACTCATTCATTTTCTGTTTCTGTAGATTTGACTCTTCTGAATATTTCACATCAATGGAATCACACAATATGTGGTCTCTTACGTCTGGCTTCTTAGAATAATGTTTGTGAGGTTCATCCATGTTGTAACACATATCAATAGTTCCTGTTATTTTTGTTGAATAGTATTCCATTGTATGGATATGCCATATTTTATTTGTCCATTCACCAGTTAATGAACATTTGAATTGTTTCCACTTTGGGGTGATTATGAACATGTCTTTATGTAGACACATGCTTTTGTTCCTCTCAGGTTAAGGGTAAAATCGCATTCATATGGTAACTCTACGTTTAGCTTTTTAGGGAACTGCCAAACTTTTTCAGTGTCTCCACTATTTTATATTCCTACCAGAAATGCATGAGGACTCCAGTTCCTCCACACTATTATTGTCTGACTTGTTGATTACAGCCTTTCTAATGGAAATGAGGTGGTATCTCACTGAGGTTTTGATTTCCATGTCCTTAGTAACCAATGGTGTTGAGCATCTTCTAATGTGCTTATTAGCTTTTCATATATTTTTGGTGAAATATCTACTCCAATCTTTTTTTCCACTTTTTAATTGGGGTGCTTTCTTATTATTGAATTATAAAAGTTCTTCATATATTCTGGATACAATTTTTTTATCAGATATGTGATTTGGAAAATTTTCTCCCAGTCTTTGGCTTATCTTTTCACATTCTTTTTTTTTAATTGATTTTTTACAGAGAGGAAGGGAGAGAAATAGAGAGTTAGAAACATCGATGAGAGAGAAACATCGATCAGCTGCTCCTGCACACCCCCTACTGGGGATGTGCCCGCAACCAAGGTACATGCCCTTGACTGGAATTGAACCTGGGACCTTTCAGTCCACAGGCCGACGCTCTATCCACTGAGCCAAACCAGTCAGGGCTCTTATCACATTCTTAATGGTGTCTTTTGAAGCATCAACACTTTTAATTTCGAGTCTAGTTTATCAATTTTATATTTTATGGATATATGGGTATTTTGGTGGTGGTTCCTAGGACTCTTTGCCTAACCTAAGGTCAGAAAGATGTTCTACTTTGTTTACTTCTAAAAGTTTCATAATTTTACTTTTTCCATGATCCATTTTGGACTATTAACTTTTATTTATAGTATGAGGTAAGGGTCTTTTTGTATGTGGAGATCCAACTGTCCCAGTACCATTTGTTGAAAAGACTATCATTTCCCCATAGAATTGTTGGCACCTTTAACAAAAATCAATTGACCACAAATATAAAGTTTTATTTCTGGACTCTCAATACTTTTCCACTTATCTATACATCTACCCTTATGCCAGTACCATGTTGTTTTGAAATCAAGAAATATAAGTCCTCCAAATTTCTTCTTTTGTAAAATTGTTTCGGTTATTCTGGGTCCTTTGCATTTCCATATATACCTTGTTTATTTTTTCTTTGTTTCCCTTACCCAAGAGGATATATCAGAAAAAAATATGGCTAAGAGAAATGTCAGAGATTTTTCTGCCTATGTTTAATTCTACGAGTTTTATGGTTTTGAGCCATACATACAAGTCTTTAATCCACTTAAGAGTTTATCTTGTATATGGTGTAAAAAGGTGATCTAGTTTCATTTTTTTGCTTGTATCTGTCCAATTTTCCCGACATAATTTATTGTATAGACTATCTTTACCCCATTGTATGTTCCTGCCTCCTTTGTCATATACTAACTGTCCATATAGGTATGGGTTTATTTATGGTCTCTCTATTCTGTTCCATTGATCTATGTGTCTCTTTTTATACTAGTACCATGCTGTTTTGATTACTATAGACTATAGTATAGTTTGATATCAGGCAGTGTAAAACCTCCAACTTTGCTCTCTTTTTCTCAAGATCACTGTGTCCATTTAGGGATCTTTTGTGGGTTCATATAAATTTTAGATTATAGTTCTGTGAAATATTCCATTGGTATTTGGATAGAAATTACATTAAATCTACAGATTGCTTGGGTAGTATGGACATTTTAATGATTGAAACATAACCTGTAATCCAAAGACAATGCTATGCTAATTAATTGTTAGTCTAAAGAATGTGGACTCTGTCTGGTATTCTCCCCAAGGACCTTACTGAATTAACAGGTCCTTATAACAGATTTATTTCTTAAAAACAAAGTAAGTATGAGAGTTTTCTTTAATTTTATAAACAACTTTGAGTTATCTCTTTGTATATATCCTTAATAATTTTCTCATGGTAAATTCCTAAAAATAAAATTATAAGAAAGATCAAAAGATATCCATATTTTATAAATACTGCCAAATTACTAGCCAGAAATGTAGCAATTTACAATCCTGTGAGCAAATCAGGGCAGTAAATGTTGATAACTGGAGCTTTCTGAGCCCCTAACAGCTTCTCTTTCAGGATTCTCTATGATATTTAAACAAAGACACCTTGAATTTTGGGGTTAGTGATCACACTTGCCTGCTTTGCACATATAGAAGGTGCCCGTCAGGTTGGTTTCAATCACCGCGTGCCATCCCTTTGCACTGATGTGGTCAGCAGGAGACGTGAACTGGCCTCCTCCGTTGTTTACCAAGAAATTGATCTTACCATAAATATCTAAGGTGGATTTGACCAAATTATTTACCTAAAGAAAAACATTAAAAGTAAACAGGTTAATGACCTAATTTGCTACTTGGATGGATGGTTTGCTCCAGGAGAGTTTACAATCTCTCACCACAAAGTCCACAGATCATAAAGCTACATGTATAATTTTTCTGCCCTTCCTCTCTCCTTCTCCTGAGGCAACTTACTCAATAGATCATTAGCAAAGAACCTCCTTCATACGCTCTGCTTTTCCTGAACCTCATCTGAGGCAGGTAACATAAGAAAACCTGAAGCACAGTCAAGTTCAGGAACCACTGCTATAGATTAAAAATGAATAAATGACATGGACATAGTTGCAGTACCTCCTCTTCCTTGCGGATGTTGCATTTTATGGGAGTGACTTGAGACTGGTTGGTGAGAGGCAGGGTGGTCTTCAGTTCGTCTGCAGTAGATTTTAATACATCAAACTTACGGGATGAAATGACCACATTACAACCTGAGGAAAAAACAACCAAAGGACAAGTAAATATGCTTTCATTGGTTGGCAAAATCCCACAAATAATAATGTTTACCAAATATTTCATGTGTTCCCGTAAAAAACGATGAATTGGGACTTCTGCTTCTGGTCAATATGGAGTAACAGGAACTAGATTACTATCAAATCAATGAAGATTAAGTGAGGATGAAAAAACAAACACTCACATCTGTAATTCTTCCATATTAAGAAACTAAGCATGTTAAAAAAAAACCAAACAAACAAAAAACAACAACACACATCAACAACAAAACAACAGTAACTCAGGAACTAAAGTGATTAATGCCTGACTTTGTCCAAGGCCTCAAAAAAGACATACAGTGAGCCCTAGCTGGTTTGGCCCAGTGGATAGAGTGTTGGCCTGCATACCAAAGGGTCCTGGGTTTAATTCTGGTCAAGGGTACGTACCTGGGTTGTTGGCTCCTCCCTGGCCCAGGACCTGGTAGGGGCCTTGTGCAGGAGGCAACCAATCGATGTGTTTCTCTTACATTGCTATTTCTATCTTTCCCTCTTTCTTCCACTCTCCCTAAAAATCAATGGAAAAATATCCTCGGGTGAGGATTAACAAAAAAAGACATACAGTGAAAATATAAGTAGGATTTTTCACATGAATTATCAAATCAAACATTTTCTAAATTAACACTGACTATTATCTGAGCCCTGAATGCTTCAGCAAAGTTATGCAATACAAGTAGAGCTCTACTGAAACACAACTTTAAAAGGCTATTTACTTTAACTGATAGAGCTTGTCACTACACACAAACGGTAACCCACCCCACCATTCTTTTAACCATTGTTCTATATCTTATATCTAAATAAGTTTATCAAGCTTTCTGGATTTCTCTAGCTCTTCATATAAACAAAAAGAATGTTTATTCAAATTATTTAGTGTAGGATTTGGAGAAGAATTATATTTAATACATTTCTAGCTTATTATAAGGTAATATAAGTACACTGTAATAAATTCAAGTAGTATTGAAGTATAGAAAAGAAGAAAATTAGTTTTCCCATTTTGCTCTTATTCTAAATCTCCTTCTTGGAGATTTTCTATGAGTCCACCCAAATGCCCACATACACACACAAGTGTATATTATGTTACTTTCAAAACTGGGACACAGTATTTTTACTGCTCTGTACTTTTTTCATTCCAGGCTAGTATATATGGTAGTATCTCATTCTTTTCAAAGTTATGTCATATTCCATAGAATGGGTGTTCAATAATTTCTTTAACCATTCCTTTAATGGAAATTTGGATTTCTAGTGTTTTGCCCAGCATTGCAGTTTTTTTTTGTTTCTTGTAATACCTTTGCACACTAGTTCAAGTTTTGATACCGAACCCAGGTTTGGCTGCCTGCTGCTTGAAAGCCAATACTCTAGAGACAGGCGCTGATGGAAGGAAAGCAGGTTTATTCAAGAGCCGGCACCTTGAAAAGATGGGGGACTCTCATCACAAAGGCAATCTTACATCTCTGTGCAGGCAGAGGTTTTTATGGACAGGGAAGGGGAAGGCAGAACATAGGTGACCAGAGGGGTTGTGGGGTCTCTTTGAAGGTGTTATGTGCCAGTTGGCACAGTCTGCTCCAATAATGATCTTGGAGCCAGTCAAGTGATGATCTGGAAGGTAAGCAAACCTGGAGCCAAAATGCCGGAAGCCTGGACTTAGCTTCCTTGGACGTTAGTTCCTAGAATCCTTAAGCAAACAGGCAGTTTATCAGCGGCCACCTGTGAATTTACAAGTCATCATTTAAAGAAACAATGTTAAAAGAATGGTGGGGTGGGTTACCGTTTGTGTGTTGTTGTTTTTTGTTTGTTTGTTTTTTTAACATGCTTAGTTTCTTAATATGGAAGAATTACAGATGTGAGTGTTTGTTTTTTCATCCTCACCTAAGGATATGTTCATTGATTTAATAGTAATCCAGTTCCTGTTTTTTGAGTTTCATTTTTAGTTTATACTATGTGACAGGCATTAGAAACACAATAGTAAGCAAAGACAGTTTACATGTTCATAAAACATTTTTAAATGAAGACAGTTTGTCCTGGCTGGGTTACTCAGTTGGTTGGAGCATCGTCAAGTGCACCAAAAGGTTATGAGTTCAATTCCCAGTCAAGGCACATACCTAGGTTGCGAGGTTCGATCCTTGGTTGGGCTGTGTATGGGAGTCAGCTGATTAATGTTTTCTACATCGATGCCTGCCTCTCTCTCTCCCTCTCTCTCTCCCCCTCTTCCTCTCTCTCTGAACAAATCAATAAGCATATCCTTGGGTGAGGATTTTTTTTTAAAAATGACAGTTTCATCCCCCATAATTCAAATTATTTCCAGAAAAAAAAATGGTTGTTGTTAACAATGCTGTAAACTTCCAGTCTTTTTTGGCATATATACTGTATTTTTCATTAATAAATTGATACGTTATCTTTTGTTTAGAATACTGCTATTTTTTTTTCAATTAGAAGGTATGCATTTCTCTACATAAAGTCTTCAATAGCAAGATGTTTAACTAGCAACATAGTATTTTATTGCTTTTGATCTATCTATTTCTCTTATAATGAATATTTAGGTTGTTACCAATGTTTCCCTACTCACCACTACTTCCTTGTACATAAATCTGTGCTTGTCTCTGATAATTTTCTTAAGGTAAATCCCTAAGAGAGAAGTTACCAGGTCATACAGCATGGATATTGTTAAAGCTTCCGGATTCTTTTTTTTCAAATTGTCTTTTAGGAAGTTTCTAATAATTTACATTCTTGCCAGCCTTTTCACTCCATCATTTTCTTTTCTTCAATGTTTAAAAGTTTTGTTAGAAAAGCAATGTGATCTTATTTTGCATTTTATTGCCAATAAAGTTGATTGTTGCTCATGTACTTATTGCCTATTTAAAGTTCTTCATGGCTGGACTGGGGACCTGGTCCCCGAGCGGGTCTGCCCGGGCAGGGCTGGTAGTGTGTGGGTTCTTGACTTCGTGGAGGAAAGATTTCACAATATGAGTCCAAGTGACTACGAGGGTAGGTTTATTAAAGCTGGGAACAGTGAAACAAGGAAGGACTTAGGATCGAAGCAGCAGCAGGAGAGCCCAGGCTAGGCTGCCTTAGCTCACTGGCAAGTAGGAGAAAAGGGGGCCCTGGAGACAAGTTCGGGGGGTTAACCTGGGAGGTGTTGCCACTGTCCATTGTCCCCTGGTTGCAAGTCTCCTGGGGTCACTTAGAGTTTAAATGGAGGAAGAAGAGAATGGCATGGACATGCTCCTCTGAGGGAGAGCTTACCCTGGGTCCTTTGTCTTGAGCATTTTTTTTTTAAATAACCCTTACCTGAGAATATTTGTCCATTGATTTTTAGAGAGTGGAGGGAGGTAAAGAGACAGATAGAGAAACATCAATGTGAGAGAGACACATCAATTGGTTGCCTCCTGCATGCACCCCGACCAGGGCCCATGTGCTCTATCCACTGAGCCAAACCAGCGAGGGTTGTCTTGAGGCTTTTACCTCTCTTTCTGGCCGGAGTCATAGGGGAGGGCTCAGGGGAGGGTTTCAGCAGAATATTCATCAGTTTTCCAGGTGTGTTCTTTTAGGGTCATGGACTCTACTGATTGGTCAGTGCCAGGGCAGGGGGTCCTCAGTCATTGCTCCTGGTCTTGGCATTGCCCACCTGATTTTGCTGCTTTTCTGGGCCTGGAGCTGCAATACAACTGAGGCCTAGATGTTATCTCTAAGGAGGTGACTTTCTGTATCTGGCTGTGAATTGCTCAGCCGGTTTGTTCAGCTCTCTGTCTCAGTTTCCCCATTCTACTGGCCAGGGAAATACTGACTCCGTTCTGAGTTTCTTTTATTCCAGAAAACTCCAGACTCTCTTTCTTCACAAGGAACACTTGAAGTTTAAGGATAATTTTATGAAGATATAATTTCATGTGGTTTGTGACTGGGTTGCACCGGTGGCTTCATGGTGCTCTGCCTGGGCGGGTCAGTGTGCCCCCGGCTGCACCACAGTCCCTGTGCCCCTGTGTGGTGGCTTCCCCCTATCCTGCCTCCATTTGGTTCACCCGGTCCATATCATTAGCCAGTTTTTCTAGCAGTGTGTTCGATCTTCTCCTTATGTATTTGTGAGAGCTCTTTCTATCATACATTTGTTGTATATTGTAAACATTTTTCTTCATGTGCCTTTAATATTTCCTTACATTGTTTTTCAATAACTATTTACCTTTTCATGTGGATAAACTTATCAATTTTCTCCTTCATGGCTTCCCTTCCTTCCTTGTTCATGTGCTGACAAAGTCCTCCCTTCAACCCTAGCCAGTCTGGCTCAGTGAATTCTGCAAGTGGACTGAAGGATCCCAGGTTCTATCCCAGTCAAGGACACCTACCTCCATTGCAGGCTCCATCCCCAGCCGTGGTTGGAGCTCGTGCAGGAGGCAGACACTCAATTTGTCTCTCTCACCTCGATGTTTCTCTGTCTCTCCCTCTCCCTTCCACTCTTTCTAACATTTCCAAGGGCGAAAAATTTCCTTGAGTGAGGATTAGCAAAATTAAATAATAAAATAAAATAAAAACCAACGAAGTCCCCCTTTCATTACAGTAAATGTTATGAAAGCTCATTTGATGGGAGCCTCTCAATGTTGCAAACTTTTCAAGTTAAATGAAGTCCTCCTGTGTCCTAACCCCTCATGAGGCAGTCTATAGAGAAGGATTCGTTTTCCATGACTAATTCCATAGCATGTTTCCACATGTCTCCTTATTCCCTTGGGGCCCAGAGCGGTTTCAATATCGCAACCCGGCCTAGCGCTCCCCGGCCCCTGGCCCCCGGCCCCAGGGTATGCCAGCCGGCGTCTCCACGGACCCCGTGCTCCGGGTCCCGACCCCTCGCTCCGGGTCCCGACCCCGGGGCCTACTTACGTACCCAACTTCAGCAGCTCGGTCGCGATGGCCTTTCCGATGCCCGTGCCCCCGCCGGTGACGATAGCCACTTGATTCTGCAGCAAGCCGGCCGCCAGGCAGCTCTTGCCCTGAGCCCACATCCCCTTGACTGCGGAGCGTCTGAGTGCTTCCAGGGAAAGCCAATTCGGGTTAATAAGTCCCCTGGACCTTGGACGTGGGCAGGGCTAAGAGCCCACGTGACCGCCAGGGCCCCGCCCCGCCCGCTGCCGCAGCTGCGGAAAGACCGCTCCCAGGCGGCGGCTTCCCGAGCGCCGCGTCCTCTGCCCGTCTCTGCCCCTGGCAGGTGTAGGTGAGACATCTCGTTTGGGTTTGTTTGTTTTTTATTTCGATGCCATGGGAGGTGTTGGGGATGGATGGCAGAAGGGAAGCAGACAAAAGGCGGGAGTGTGCTGTATTTGAAAAATGCAGTCCTCAGTGCTGTAGCTCTGATTTAATTAAAATTAAATCTCCAGGGCATCTGGGCAAAGAGAGGCAGCGGCGTGGCCCCAGATGCTGTGTGCGGCTGGCTGGGAAGAGAAGGGGCTGGCCCAGCTGAGGGGAAGAAATCCGCTTCCAGATCCTTTCATCCTCCGGAAGGGACCCCGGGGAGGGTAGTAGCGGTGCGGGGAGGAGGGCCCCGGTGCAGTTATCCGCAGACGCAAGAAAATGATTTAAAAATTAACTCGAGCCCATCTCCACCTCATCTCCCTCTCAGGAATGAAAGGAAGAAGCAACCTTTACCAGATTCGAGATCTGATCCATTTCAGCGTAAACCCATGAGTCCTTGAAGGGTGCATGCTTGCTGCAAGAACGCGTCTGCGTCTGCAGGTGTGTGTTTGAGAACCTATCCTCCAGCTCATTCCTTATGCAGGGGAGCGAGCCTGCTGAGGATGGGGGAAATTTCTCATCCGTGTTTGGGTGCCCAGTCCTAGGGATTCATTATTCAGATTCTCCTTCTTATTGTTCATCTGGCATGGTTCAGTCAACCCACCAGAGTGAGATCACACCTGGACTGGCCCAGTGAGACTTTGCCTGGAAAGTTGGCAGATCCAGGGGTTGTGCCAGGTGCTGTGGTCTTAACAATCCAGGCAGGATGCTATTTCTAAGTCTGTTATCAGAATGCTGTATTTTCCTCTGCTGGGCATTAAAAGCATGTAAAAGCAAACAAATACCATTATTCCTTGGTTGGGCCCAGCACCTTTTCACAAAGCAAACTGGAAATGATTGAGAGTGCAATCAGACATCTTCCTTCCTCTTCCTCCATCCCCTGCCTTCTCCCACCTCCTTTAAGACACACTTGCCCCTCAATCTTTGTTGCTGACAGATTCCAATCTACACTCATTACCAAAGGGAAGAAAGCTCTTCCTCTTTCCATTTGCTAGAGAGTTTACCTAGGAATCACATCTACTATTAAGTCAGGTATGTGGTTTTGACCAAATTTTTAAGAATGACACTGTTACCTCCACAACAAAGAATTAAATTTATATAGTAAAGTTCAAAGTTTTATTGCAGAAAAATTAATTCCTGGTGCTTTAATCCCAACAACAAAAGAAATTTTTTTAACAGGAAGAGAAATATTGACTTGGTTCTGAGGAATTTCTTTTATTCCAGAAAATTCCAGGCTTTCTTTCTTCACAAGGAACACTTGAAGTTTCTTTTAAGAATAATTTTATGAAGATACTAGAGGCCCAGTGCACGAAATTCATGCACAGGTAGGGTCCCTATGCCTGGCTGGCAATCAGGGCCGATGGGGCCTTCCGGCTGTCGGCCAGGGCCTTCCTTCATTCTGTACTGCCACCTGATGGTCAGCACGCGTCATAGCGAGTGATCAAACTCCTGGTCTCCCGGTCGAACTCCCGAGGGGACACTTTGCATATTAGCCTTTTATATATATAGATAGATGATAATTTTGTGTGGTTTGTGACTGGGTTGCACCTATGGCTTCATGGAGCTCTGCATGGGCAGGTCAGTGTGCGCCTGGCTGCACCACAGCCCCTGTGTGGTGGCAGAGTGGACTGAGAGAGGGGCTCTGTGGTCCTCCAGTGAAAAGCTGGCTGGACTGGCTTCAAGCCAGTGTTGACTGCCGAGGATGACAGGAGCGAGTCCTGAGCAGCAAGGAAGTTGTAGCATGAGCAGTCAGAAAGTTATTTTCCACAGTCCAAAGAAAGCCCGTGGTGAAGAGAGATGGGGTCTCTCTGAGAGGTCTTTTGTTAAAAATAAAGAGGCATGTCTCCTCTGCCTCTGACCTCACCAGGGTTTGAGAGTCTAACCCCATAAGGCCTGATGGCTCAGCGGTAGTCCTGCCGCTCAGAGGCTTTTTGTTTCCAGATTTCAACTCTGGTCCCTGATGGAGCCACCTCACCTCAGGGCAGCCACGCCATGCTGCACTGACTGCTCCTCTGGTGAATCAAGTGCCACCCTTCCCTGCACTCTGCATCACTACCCGCTTTGTCCTGGGGACAAAGGCATCGTCAAGGCCCTGACCCTTCCACACTCCCACCCTGTCAAACCCCATTAGCACTGACTCCCTTCATCTTCTGAGATTCTTCCTCACCCAGCTCCCCGCCCCTCCCCCGCCCCATCTGCGTGGTAACTTCACTTTCCCCCTTCTGCAAAGCAGCTGCTGGCTCAGACTGACAGGGCCCTGTGGGATTCTCAACATTCAGACTCACAGACTCTCCACGCAGAGGGAATGTCAATGAGGCCTCTAGCTCCATCCCACCTTGAAGTGAGAGCCTGACTTACATAAATAAAACTCTTAACCAATTCACAACATTCAGTCAACATTTACTGAGCACCTGCCATGTGCCAAGGACTGTTCTCTACAGTACAGAGGACAAGACACTTAGGTTCCCTGCCTTGGTAGAGTTATATTCTAGCATGTATGCATGTTTGGAGCAGGAATGGGAGATGGAAAGGCTACGTGTGCCATGAGAAGTAAGAAATAAGCAAACAGAAGGTCAGATAGTGGAGATCAGATCTTACAATAAGAACACACTCCAACTCCTTGTAACCAACTACCTTTGCTGCCAGGAACGGTTTCCTCTGTAGATGGTCAGATCATCCCTCTGTAATGAACCTGTCTCAGTGTGAGAACCTTTCAGAACCAAGTAGGTTGGCAATGACAAGAAAAATACTATCACGAGACCACAAAGGAACAGGCTATACTGTGCTCACGGCCAATTCACAGCAACTGACTGGAGGCTGCTGGTCTATCAGCGTTCCGGTCACTTGACACCCTCTAAGCCAAATTCCCTTTCATTTTTACATTGGTGAGACTACCTCCCTGAGAGAAGCTAATGGTAATTTTCAGTGGTAAAATGATAAGATTTATTTCCTGGTTGGCCTAGTATATCTAAAGGTGGTGAATCAAGATGCTATTGGGAGAGTCTGACCACCCCAGACAGGTAATATGTGGCCCTTTGGGTGACACATACACAAATCAGAAGAATTGAAAGAATAGCAGGCTGGAGCAAGACAGTTCATTGTAATGATAAATTAACTTGAAAATGATGTTACCCCACCCACCCAGCCCCAGTTCAAGTTCTCTGAAAGAAGGAGATGTGTCCAGATGGGTCAAAGTGCAAAAAGTTAACTCCTAATTGTTCTTAAACCATTGGAGCAGGCCACCCTGATTTGGAAGTGTTATAAGCCAGAGGTGACAAAGTGACAGCCCATTTGTGTTTTGTTTTGGTTGGTTGTCCTCTTGGCAATTTATTTAAGTTTGTGTGCCGTGCCAGCACAGCCAAGGGTTCAGTGAGCCGGGGGGCAAAGGATGTAGAAAAGACAGACAAAGAGAATAAGCTGGGTCTAGGTGGATCTCCTGTGCCTGACTAAGGCCACAGAGAGAGACCCAGATAGCAAGCTGAGCCTTTATTTTATAGCCAGAGGTAAATAAGGCAGTGGTCACCATAGTTACAATGTTCTTGTGAGTTTCACTTGTTTTGACAGCACTTGCTGCACTTCCCGAAGTCCATTAGCTACTCAGATAAGACCAAGGGAGCACCATAAGGTCAAGCCTAATTATGCTAAGAGTGCTGTGCCCTCTAAACTGGGACTTGTTTGTGGCTTTGCCAACCGGTCAGTCGGAGGCTTAACCCTATAGCCCAGCGGCTCTCAACCTGTGTGTCACGACCCCTTTGGGGGTCGAACGACCCTTTCACAGGGGTCGCCTAAGACCATCAGAAAACACATATTGAATATATAATTACATATTGTTTTTGTGATTAATCACTATGCTTTAATTATGTTCAATTTGTAACCATGAAAATACATCCTGCATATCAGATATTTACATTATGGTTCATAACAGTAGCGAAATTACAGTTATGAAGTAGCAATGAAAAAAATTTTATGGTTGGGGATCACCACAGCATGAGGAACTGTATTAAAGGGTCGCGTCATTAGGAAGGTTGAGAACCACTGCTATAGCAGCTCCCTTCAAATTTGAACTAATTGCACCAATTAAAGTCAGGATTTTTCAAATGAAATTTCAGGCAACCCATGCCAAATGGACCTGCATTTCTTTGTGAAAGCACTGTTGGCCAGCTCATTACAAGCAGAGAATAGTCTCTGTCTCAATCTGTGCAGGCTGCTATAATAAAAGTACGGATAGCTTAAAGAATTTTTTTTTTCTCATAGTCTGAAGGTTGGGAGTCCAAGATCAAGGTGTTGGCATATCCAGTGTCTGGTAAGAGCCTGGTTAATAGACATCTTCCTGGTTCATAGGTGTCCAGCTTCTTGCTCTGACCTCACATGACAGAGCAAGAAAACTCTCCGGAGTCTCTATCATAAGTGCACTAATCTCATTCATGAGTGGTGCACCCTGATAACCTAATCACCTCCCCATGACTCCACTTCCTAATACCATCACATTGGAGGTTAAAATTTTAACATAGGAATTTTAGAGGGATTCAAGTATTCATTCCATAACAGTATCATACAGTGTATTGAGCTCTCCAGTGGGTTCCTGGTGGGGCTTAAGCCAGCATCAATGTAGTATCCTTTGTATTGGCCTGCTGAGATTCAGAATTCCTGGCCCACCCAGAAGAATCAAAACTGCTTGAACCATAAAATGGGTGATGCCATTTTATGATCTAACTCTAAGATGCATATCAAAATCTGCTTATGCCCCAGGGCTGATAACTTGGAACACAGCAGAGGGGTTGGGACATAAAATAGCCGTGCGCAATCCCAGTGTATTGGTTAAGATTTCTGTGTGGCTGCCTCAGGATGCCAAAATAACCCTGGATTGAAACAAAATAGATACATTTTTTCTCATATTACAGTCCAGAGGAAGAGGGTGGCTTTTAATCCTTCTTCCTCATTCCTCTGCCATCCCTACAGGTTTTCCCTTGTCTGTATGGTTGAAGATCACTCACCAAGTTCACATTCCAGCCCTCAAGAAAGTGAAAAGAGGAGAGGTGCAGATGTGGAAGTTGCACATATCACATCCCATTGGCCAAAGATTAGTCATGATCACACTTATATTTGAGGAATGCTGGGAAATATTATCTTTACCAGGGAAGTCATGTGATCAACTAAAAACCTCCATTATTAAAGAAGAAAATAGATAGAGATGTAGCACTTAACAATTGTACCATAATTGAGCTTATTAGGCATAAAAGATCTTATTAACCGTTTGAGTCCCAAGCAGCGAGATTGCGCTGCTGAGATTTTATGTCAAGAAAACATACGATTCGTTTGAGTCCCAGGGGGTATTGAAAAAACACTGTCGAAGAATCCCAAACAGCGCAACCGCGCTTTCTCTAAATGAGTATGAAAAGACCCAAACAGTGTGATAGTGCTTGGTTTATTTTATGTCGAGAAATACCAAGCAGCGCGATCGAGCTGCTTGGGACTGGGCGATCGAGCTGCTTGGGACTCAAACGGTTAATGTCTCTTTATTAAACTTTTCCTTAATCTTGGTCTTTGACAAAATCAGGATAATCCTTAATTGCTACCATGTCATCCCCCCGCCACCCCCAAATTATTAATACAGTCACTTAAAATATTTTGTTGAAAACCTACTTGTTGGCCTAAGTGTATAGTCTAGTAGAGGAGATAGACAACAAACAAGTAAAATAACAAATAAGACTTAATTACAAATGTTGATGTCTTGTACAAGAAATAGGCTATAATGAAAAGGAATAATGAAAGGCAGAGCAGGGGCCTATTTTAGGATTGGTGTCAGGAAAGCTGTGGGGGATATGAAGGCTATGGCCATGTGAAGGGCCAGGGGCGGTGCAGCATACCGGCCCTGTGGTAGATAGCATTTAAGATGACTTCAAGAGGGCCCGGCTGGTGTGGCTCAGTGTTTGAGGGTCAATCTAAGAACCAGGAGGTCACAGTTCAATTGCTGGTCAGGGCGCATGCCCAGGTTGCAGGCTTGATCCCCAGTGTGGGGCATGCAAGAAGCAGCTGATCAATGATTCTTTCTCATCATTGATGTTTCTATCTCTCCCTCCCCTTTCCTCTCTGAAATCAATAAAAATATATTTTTTTAAAAAAGACTTCAAGAGGGAAAGCAGTTGGTGCTCTTGAAGAATAATGGGCAGCCAGTGTGATCAAGCATTGGAGGCATAGATGAAAAACAGTGGTAGAGCATAGAGAAGCAGGACTGGAAGAGGCGGGGTCTGCAGGTCCTTAGGCCATGTGGATTTCTTATTATAACAGTGGAGAGTACCTGGAGGGTTTTAAGCTTTATGTGAACTTGAGGGTGACTGTATTAATGCTTTCAGAAGATCTTTCTAACTACTGAGTGGAGAATTGATTGGAAGACAGCAGGCGTAGAAGCCAGAAGATAAGGAACATGTTTTAGAACCATAGATAAGAGATGATGGCTAGTAGACCAAAGTGGTATAACAATGGGTATGGGAAAAGTGGTAGATGAAGTTAAAAATTATGGAAAGTTGCCTTCAAGAATGCTTAAAACCAGTTATTTTAAGCATGAGTTTTAGAGTCTGAGCATGTTCTTTAAAACCATTTACCCCCTAGGACAGTGGTTCTCAACCTTCCTAATGCCATGACCCTTTAATACAGTTCCTCATGTTGTGGTGCCTCCCAATTTCATTGTTACAAATTGAACATAATTAAAGCATAGTGATTAATCACAAAAACAATATGTAATTATATATGTGTTTTCTGATGGTCTTAGGCAACCCCTGTGAAAGGGTCGTTCAACCCCCAAAGGGGTCGCGACCCACAGGTTGAGAACCGCTGCCCTAGGATGACTGAGAATCCAGAGCTAATGATTTATTGAAGGTCACACTGTACAGCATCACATTCACTGACCATCTTCAGAGTGGGAATGGAGGTGGAAGATGGGTGAAGCCCAACTTCCAGGGAAAATAGCAGTCCTTTCTCTTCTCTTAATTCTATAGATGAAAGTCTTGGAAACTCAGCAAATTCTTTTTACCCTCCATCTTATGGAATCTAAAAGGAAGAAGTGTTCAGAAGCTAGTTCCCAGATAAAACACTAACAGCATAAAAAAGCGTATAAAAATGGGGAGATAATTAAGCCCTTCTCTCTTAACAGTTTCTCTTATCTTATTTTTAAGTAGATATTTTCCCTTCTCCTCTGTCCTATGAGGTCAACAAGTATGCCCTAAGTATCCACTACATGAGTCCTGGGGTCTTTCCACTGGACATGAGGAAGTGTAAGACTGTTCCTGATTTCTAAAATTTTACAATCCACCCACAAACTCTCTTTACCTTGTAAGCAAAACAAACAAAAGAGGAAGAAGGAAGACTGTTAAGAGTGAAAAGTGTGCATCCTTTCCACTGGTTTCCCAGCATGTGGTTGGGCAGATCCCAGGAACTTTCTGGGATCTTGGGCCAACAAGAAGCCAGGAAAGAGGTGTGTTCTGTGGAACAGTAGGGTATATGTGTTTGGGGAAGTTGTGCCATCTTTGGGTGCCTCACTGAAAGTTGCATTCATCCATTTGAGTATGCTTGTAATGTATGACTCGATAGCCAGAAGCCAGGAGCATTGCAACCAATGTTGCAGCCATCTGAATCTCCATCTATGGTAGGAGTAAGAAAGGTTCTTAACTCCCATTTGTCTGTAAGGCTTCCTCACCCAATTTCCTTATACTTGTCTAGATTGATGGGTTTACTAGTACATAATATATGTTTTTGTAAATGACTAACATCATTGCAACACATAAATTTTATTCACTACAATCCAGCCTTGTGAAAGTATTTCTGCAGCACTCAAAAATGCAGAACTACTAGTAGCCCAGCCAGTGTGGCTCAGTAGTTGAGCATCGACCAATGAACCAGAAGGTCAGGGTTCAATTCCTGGTCAGGTCACATGCCTAGGTTGCAGGCTCAATTCCCTGTAGGGGGTCTGCAGGAGGCAGGTGATGGATGATTCTCATCATTGATGTTTCTATCTTTCCCTCTCCCTTTCTCTCTGAAATCAATAAAAATAGATTTAAATTCTTTTTTAAATGCAGAAATAAAGTGTTATGAGAAGTAAAGTGAAATAAAGTGTTTTGAGATGTAAAAGGAGGTGAAGACTTGCCAAGTTGAGGATCATTTCCCAAATTCCTTTTCAGCTAACCCCTGTTGATGGCTCTGCTTTCCTATCTTTCAAGTTGCACTCATCATTGGGCTATCTTTGCATAGCCCAGGGGTAGGCAAACTTTTTGACTCGAGGGCCACAATGGGTTCTTAAACTGGACCAGAGGGCTGGAACAAAAGCATGGATGGAGTGTTTGTGTGAACTAATATAAATTCAAAGTAAACATCATTACATAAAAGGGTACGGTCTTTTTTTTTTTTTAGTTTTATTCATTTCAAACGGGCTGGATCCGGCCCGCGGGCCGTAGTTTGCCCACGGCTGGCATAGCCCCATCCAGAAAGAAGCTCTGGGATGTGTGGATTGTAAATTTGCCCAAGCAAGTTGGACTCTTCACAAGGAATAACCAGACGTGAGGACTAGAATGGAAGAGTTGGCACCAGTGGAAAATCAGGGCCAGCTTCCAAGCCCACACCATGGCTCTCTGAGGAAGGCCGTGGCAGCTGCCCTGGCCCTGGATGGGGAATCCACAATGGGTCGCAGGAAAAAGAAGAGGAAGGAGTCCCGCCCAGAATCTATTATCATCTACCGGTCAGAGAGTGAGAAAGTGGATGAGGAACCTGGAGAGTCAGAAGGTGGAGACCAGCCTAAAGAGGAGGAAGGAGCCGACTTCCTAGACTATCCTGCCGATGATGGTAAGTCTCTCTGGGGCCACTTGCTTAAAGCCATGGGAAGGAAACTAAATGAGGATCCTCCAGAAAACAGACAGGCATTTGATCACTGACCTATTTCTTCTTTTTGATACATTTCTTCTCACAAAGTTGCAGTCTTCATTTAATGAATCAACAATATTTATTGAGTACTTATTATGTTCTCTTCTAGGTAATATGGAGGACATCTCGCCCTTTTGGAACTTCTAGTGTAATGAAAGAGGTTAATTTATACACAAAATTTAGTAATACAAGCATACTGTGCTAATCGCTTAATACATGTAAGATAAAGAAACAATAATAGTTGGCTTTCTTAATAATCAGGATAATGCAAGTTATAACAACAGTGAGTTATAGTATTCCCTCACATTTAGGATGACAAAAAATCAGATAAAATCTAAAAACATTAATGTGAGGAAGTGTACATATGCTCATATACCTCAAGTGGAAGTGGAATCGCTTTAATCACTTTGTAGGGAAAATTGTCAATTTTTATTAAATTCAAAATATGCATTCCTATGTCCTGGAAATTCTCAGTATCTACCCCATGCAATTTATGCCCATGTGCATAAGGAAGCATGTGTAAGAATATTTGTTGCTGCTAATGAAGTTGTGGAATGTCTGTATTGAGCATCACTGTGTACCAACAAATGGGTGAGGTAGATCTATTTGTGCAGATGGATTCATCTCTAAACATATACCCACGGTGAATAAGCAACATCCCTGCTCTCATGCAGTTGACCTTCTAATGGAAGGAAGACAGACAGTGAGCAAGTCAGCAAATAAAAGATTATTCAGGTAATGGTTCAAGTTTCCAAGACAATAAATCACGGTGATGGGAATATGAGTAACTGGGAGAGAGAGATTGCATGGATGTGCAAGGGCTCTCTGAGGATGTGAGGTTTGAGCTGATCTGAATGATATGAAGGAGCCAGCAATGAAAAGATCTGGGGCAGAGCTTTTAGAGGAGGGAGAACGGAATAGATTATTTTCTGTTAGAGAGTATAGAGAACAAGGAATGGTGAGAGGTCAGAAGGTCTGCAGGGTCAAATCACATTGGGCCTTGCAGGTCATAGTAAAGGGTTTAGGATCTATTGTAAGTTCAAGGGGAAGTCAATAAAGAATTTTTTAAAAATATTTTTTTGATTGATGTTTAGAGAGAGAGGAAGGGAGAGGGAGATAGAGCAACATTGATGTGAGAGTAGAACATTGATCAGCTGCCTCTTGCACACCCGCTACCAGAGATTGAGCCCACAACCTGGGCATGTGCCCTGACCAGAAAGGAGTCAAACAGGATGTTGGGGACATGCCAACCTAAAGCTTGTACTGTGCGTGCCTCCTTTATTTGTAGAATACATTTCACATACCGAGGATCACGGACTTCCCTATTTCAGTGTCTTCAGCCTCACTTCCAGAGTGATCAAAGGATGGCTGTTTGGTTGTTGGTGGTGGTGGTGGTAGTGGTGTTGTATGTATGTGTGTGTGGTATGTATGTATGTGGGGTGTGTGTGTGTGTGTGGGTGTGTGTGAACAGAACTTAGACACAAGGGCTGGGATGTCCACAGGCTTGTGAGGAGGCCCCCTCTCAGAGAAGCATAATATTGATACTAATAAGCAATATTTTCACAGTACTTGTAAGCTGGAAATAAGAACACTATAAAGTGGTGTAGGTAGTAAGTTCCTCACACTCCTCCAATCACAGAGATTGTGTCAAGATTGAGGCCCAGAAAGTGGAGAAGGAACATGAAAAATAATTCAGTCCACCATTGAATCACTGTCTCCAGTGCCATGACAGATGCTATAAAAGTGGACACTAGCCCTGGCCGGTATGGCTCAGTTGGTTGGTTGGAGCATTGTCCCGTGCACCGGGAGGTTGCTAGTTCGATTCCCGATCGGGGCACATACCTAGACTGTGGGATCCATCCCTGGTCAGGGCACATACGGGAGGCAACTGATTAATGTTTCTCTCCCACGTCGATGTTTCTCTCTCTCTTCCTCTCCCTCCACCTCTCTCTCAAATCAATAAAACATTTTTTTAAAAAGTAGACACTGTTGTCATCAGCCACAGCCTCAGGGGACAACACTGATGAAATGTCCACTCTTCTGATCTTGACTTCACCTCTTTTATGCCTTGCAGGTATGTGGAACATGCCTTTGGACAGCCGCTATGTCACATTAACTGGGACCATCACACGAGGGAAGAAAAAGGGCCAGATGGTGGACATCCATGTCACTTTGACAGAAAAGGAGCTGCAGGAATTGACCAAGCCTAAAGAGTCATTGAAAGAAACAACCCCTGAAGGCAGAAAGGTCTGCCAGATGTCAGCAGACCGTGGGCCCCACGTGGTCCTCTGGACACTGGTCTGCCTGCCTGTGGTTTTTATCCTCTCCTTCGTCGTCTCTTTCTACTATGGCACTATCACTTGGTACAACATCTTCCTTGTGTACAATGAGGAGAGGACCTTCTGGCATAAGATCTCATGTTGCCCCTGCCTCATTCTCTTCTACCCAGTGCTCATCATGGCCATGGCCTCTTCCCTGGGCCTCTATGCTGCTGTGGTTCAGCTCTCGTGGTCCTGGGGAGCATGGTGGCAAGCTGCCCGGGACATGGAGAAAGGCTTCTGTGGGTGGCTCTGCAGCAAGCTGGGTCTGGAGGACTGTTCTCCCTACAGCATTGTGGAGTTGCTTGAATATGATAATATTTCAGGCAATCTCTCCAACAAGGACCCCACCCAGGAAGTAGAAACTTCCACTGTCTAAACTTCGAACACCTTATTTCCTCTTCTGGTCCCTGTAGCCTGTATATCTTCTTTCAATTTCCCTCCCCTCACAGTGCTTCCGGAAAAGCCTAGCCCACACTGATCTGCCCTACTATTTTGATGATTCTAGGAGAGCAGGGAACAAAAAAGCAATTTATACAAAAGTTGGCCATACAATGGACAAACTCTTCTTCATCCCCTGCCCTAAAATGACCATTCATCTGGGACAAGGAGCTCAGTTTTATGCCAGTTCTGGTGCTTGAAGGTGTTACTGGTGCTTGGAACTCAGGGGAATATGTGAGTAAGTGTGACAGGGAGAATAAGGAGGCTCTGGGGGACCAATAAAATAATAGATAGGGGTTGAGTGAAACATTTAGGAAGCAGGTTCACCACAGTAGAGCAGAATGTAAAGATTTGTATGCATCATTTAGAGTTTTATTTAGCTGCATATAATTGATATCCCAAAATATGAGTGGTTTAAACAAGATAGAAGTTTATTTCTTTCTTCTATAGAAGAAGTCTGGAGGCAGACCATCAGGGGGCCTGATAGAGTTACTTGGATCCAGGCTTCTTTTATTCCCCTACTGTTGGTGAAATATGGCCCTCATAACCTTTATCTTCCACACCCCAGTGCTGACTACATCTGCAGCCATTTCATCCTTGTTTCTGGCAGAATAGAGGAAGGGGCAAAGAAAAGCATATTTTCTGTGCTCAAGGAGGCTTCCCAAAGTCTCACTTAATACTTCTTATATCTCATTGGTGGCGAGACCTTCGTCACATGATCTAACAAGCAAAATAGGCTGCAAAATGTAGTCTTTTCGCAGTTATATTCTAGGCTAAATATGGGGGTTATGCAAATTTAAGAGGAATAACGAAGAATGGCTATTTTGATTGGCAAGTAAGAATATCAATAATTATTTAAATATATTCAGATCCCAAACTACTAATATAGTTTTATTTATTTATTTATTTATTTATTTAGGCCTAAATCTTAGAGATTTTATATATAGATACTAGCTATATATACTATGTATAAGCTATATATAGATATTAGTATCTTGTACTTTGCAATTAAATGACTGTAATGTCATGTGGTTTCAGGGTTCTTTTTAGAAGCAAAGAGTAAACAGTTGAGTACAACTGTATGACAGTAGTGTACCTTTTTTCCTGGTAGTGAAGGTGGGACTGGGTGGTAATATTTAATTTAAGATTAAAGACTATGCAGGGAGGGATTGCATCTGTCATTCCCCACTGCCTCCCCCCAACCCCCCAACAGGGATTGGTAGCCCTAAGCAGGAAGAAGATAGAGTTATTTTTCTGTTGTTTGGAAAAACCTCACTCAGAGCCTCACTCACTCGTACCTTTCTGGAGTTTAACAACAAACACAATCTTTGTTGAGCTGGAAGACTGTCTTCCTGGTCACCAAGGAGTGTAAAGCAGATGAATCTAGATTGATTTTAAACTTAAAACCAAATTCATTCCTGAAGGTGTATTTCTAATTTTTTTTTAATTGAATCATCACAGATCAAGAAGTTTTTTGAGGTTTGGGGCCTTACAAGAGTAGCTGGTACTTTTTTCTTATTCATGTCTCAGGAAGAAGTTGAAAGAACTTCTGTGAAGCAAACCAGACTGGTTGGGCATGACATTTGTTTAACATATGGTGCTGAAATCCACCTTCAGAAGATATCCCACAATTATTATTATGATTATTTCATCTTCACCCGAGAATATTTTTATTGACTTTAGAGACAGAAGAAGGCAGAGAGAGAAACATCAATATGAGAGAAAAACATCCATCTGCTGCCTCTTGTATGTGCCCCAACTAGAATTGAACCCACAACCTAGGTATGTGCTCTGACTTGGAATTAAACCTGCAATCTTTTGAACCTCCAACCAACTGAGCCACCCAGTCAGGGCAACACCCACCTTTTAAATAACTATTATTAGTTTGACAAAAACAAAATTCTGTTCAACATTTTTGAAGATAAACTTGGTGCTCATTGGTGCTTTTGTAACCATAATTTAATATCACCAATCTAGTGATTAAAGTTATTTATTCTGTAACAAATCAAAGTATATGTGCTTTCACCTCTGG
The DNA here is from genome assembly GCF_028538775.1 of Myotis yumanensis. Classification (NCBI taxonomy): domain Eukaryota; kingdom Metazoa; phylum Chordata; class Mammalia; order Chiroptera; family Vespertilionidae; genus Myotis; species Myotis yumanensis. The sequence continues at coordinate 19,774,839 of NW_027223759.1, forward strand.
CCAAGTTCTCATTACACTGGAACAGCCTATTTTGGGTGTAAGGAATGCTAATGCTGCAATAAAACTGAGGATGTCTGCTGGCATACAATGAGGGATGACTCTGACCTTCAGGGATTCCAGCTCCAGAATACTTGCTGATCTTCAATTGTAAAACCAGGATGATGCACCCAGACCATCACTTGACCAGTTTTAAGATTCTTAACGGAATGGACTATGCTGGTCTGCATGTAAAAAACTTTTCAAACTCCTCCCCTTAATCTTTTTGTTCTGTTTTCCTTTCCCTCCTTATAAAAACCCCTTCCTGCACTGAGATGCTACGATTGTTTTTAAGGACAAGAGTCCACCATCTTCTCAGGTCGCTGGCACCTGAATAAACCTCTTTCCTTATTTACCGTACCTGTCTCATGGGTATTGGCTTTCATGGTGGCAGGCAGCCGAGCTTGTGGGTTGTTTCCTCAGTTTCACTTTTGCAGAGATGTAAACAATTGAAATGAAAACAAAATAAAATATAAATAAAATGTGCTCACTTTGTTTCTGAGTTTCTCCCAAACTGCTTTGAGAGCAACAATTTGCAGAAAAAGAGTAACTATGGTGGCTGTTCTATCTCTCTATATAAAAGCCTAAGTGACTGTTAAGACTGGTTAACAGGCTCTATGACATGCACTGATCACCAGGGGGTAGGTGCTTGACACAGGAGCTGCCCCATGGTGGTCAGTGTGCTCCCACAGCCAACCTATCCGCAGTCCCTCCCCCAGACTGGAAGAGATGGCCCTGATCGGCCCCAATCGCTGGCCAGGCCGAGGGACCCCACCCATGCACGTATTCGTGCACCGGGCCTCTAGTCTATATATATAAAAAAGTGTAATATGCAAATTGACCCGAAAGCGAAACAAGGTCGGCTATGATGCACACTGACTACCAAGGGGCAGACGCTCAATGCAGGAGCTGCCCGGAGCCCGCAGGCTCTGATCGCCCATTGGAGAACAGGGAACTGGGGGTGGGTGGCGGCAGGTGCAGGTGGCCCCAGGGCCCTGATCACCCTGTCAGTCGCCCCACACACACAGAGAGTGACTGGCGACCAGTGGTGGTGGGGGGTGGGGCCAGCTGCTGGCAGCTGGGGAAGATTGGCCCTGATTGCAGGCCAGGCCTAGGGACCCTACCCATGCATGAATTTCGTGCACCAGGCCTCTAGTATCCTATATAATAAAGGGCTAATATGAAAATGGTTGTCATGCCCTCACATCATCATGCCTTCATGCCTTAATTGCTCAGACACTCAACACTGGGGAGAGAGGAATGGGGACCAGCCAGGCACACATGAGCTTGCGAGAGAGGAATGGGGACCAGCCAGGCTGCAGCCTCAAAGAGGGACAAGCTGCCTGCCCCATGGTCCCGGATACCTGCGACTGTGGCCCGGGCGAAGCCGGCCCAGGTCCTGGGTGCCTGCGGCCGGCCAGAGGGAAGGAAGCCCGGGTCCTGGGTGCAGGGCGAGGTAGAGGTGGTTAGGGGTGATCAGACAGGCAGAGGTGATTAGGGGTAATTAGGCAGGCAGGCAGAGGGGTTAGGAGCCATCAGACAGGCAAGTGGTTAGGAGCTAGTGGTCCCAGATTGCGAGAGGTAGTCGGGCATCCCCTGAGGGGTCCTGGATTGGAGAGGGTACAGGCCAGGCTGAGGGATCCCCCCCTGCCCGTGCACGAATTTTGTGCACTGGGCCTCTAGTATATACAATAATCTTAATCTGAATCCTTATGAATAGTACTCTTTCCATGTACTGTTACTAGTTGAGCTCGGGCTGCCTGTTGCTGTGTCCAATAATGAAAGCAAGGTTGAATCATATAAGGCGTTTATGGAGGAGGCCAGCCAACCAAGAAGACAGGGTGCTTACAAGCATTCAAATCCTGTTTTACTGCAAGGTGCAAGGGACAGGATTATAAAGGGGAATAGGGCTAGAGTGAGGCTGGAAATGGACATCAGCTATTGTCCTTTAGTCATCAGGCAATGAGATGATGTTGATGAGACGATGTTTTGACTTCTGGTGTGTCAGTCTGACCATGCTTATCAGTTCTGCTTGCTGGATTCACAGCTGAGTCACCTCCTCAATTGTTTCACACAGGCCTTGAAAAGGAAACTTAAGAAAAACTTAACCCCCTATTCACATATGAGAAACTTAACCCCATAAGTATATGTGTTCTAAGATTTAAAATAATACGATTATTTTTCAGATTAATTCAGGTGCTCTATCATATTATAAGTCCCCCTATCAGTACCACTAATTTATGGAGGTTTTGTTTAGGTGGACTGTTTCCACAGACACATATTTACTTAAGCATATATTAGGAAGTTGCAAACACTTTTGCCAGACTTTTCTGGGGTTAGGGAAATCAATGGCCAAGGCCAAAAATAGTTATAATTAGGGCAAGGGTAAGGAGGCCATAGTTTAATGGAGGAGAGTGGAGTGAGGATGAGGCCCAAGGGACACACCTAGATGAAGCTGACATGGCCCCCACCCTAGTTGGGATTGCCACCTAGTGGAAGAAATAGGCTTGCAAATGAAAATCATTTCAAAAGGGCTCTAAGAAGATACCTAAATGCCTAGACTAGTAGAAGGAAAACTTAACCAAATTGGGAGGCACGGCTGATGAGGGGCACCCAAATAACACTGTCATTCTCCTTGCATCCATTTTCCTCATTTGTGACTGTAGCTCTCATGCATCTCTCTTCAAAAACGTCCTTTCTTCCTCTACCAGCCATAGCCCATCAACCTCTTGTCCTCCCTCTTTCCACCCAATTACATAGCATACAAATCTAAACAGATTATCTATATAATTACATGAGTAATATCTGCCTCTTCGCCCTTGTTAAGGGAGGCCTTTTGCCAGTGAAAGCAGTGCTTAACGCCGATATCCATTCTCAGCACCACAACTGCCTCGCCGCCTCCAAGTGGGTGATTCTAAAGACGTTTCTAAGGATGGCGAAGATGCAAACAAACACAGGTACTAGAATCTCTGATTTCTCCCAGGAAGCACATCTGTACTGGAAGGTGTGTGGGTGTGAGATCGGGGAAGGGGGAGAGAAAAGAGAAAGGAAGGAGAGAGAAGGAGACAAACAGAAAGGAGAGACTATAGAGAAGATAACATTATGGACATAAAGCATGCACATTTCCTTCACTGTGGTGGGTCTTCAGTCATTCTACTTATGGGTCATATAAAAAGTTTTAAAAATAATGTCTGAGTTTTCAAAGAACTCCTTGAGTTTGAATAAATGAATCTTTCGGATAAGTGGTTTGTATTTAGACACTTGAGCAACTCAACGACCGCAAGCGCCTCCGCAGCAGGGCGGCACCCAGGGAATCTGCGCATGCTCAGAGGTCAGCGCACAGCGTCCCCCGCCTCCCCCGCCAGGCTCCCGGTCTCCCAGCCGCTCTTCCGGTTCACCTGCTTCCAGTCCGCGGGAACCGAGTTGCGGCGCTGCAGGTTCCCGCCCGGAAGAGGCAACCGGGGCGCCTGCGGAGCGGCAACATGGCGCGGTCGGGGAACAAGGTAGAGGAAGCGTGGGCTTGCGCGTTGCCCGTGCTGACGATGGAAAGGGTGTTTCCGAAGCAGTAATCATGGGATGACGGCGGTGCTAGGGAGTGAGAGAAGAGGGGAGATCATGGTGGTTCGTGGGCTGGATCAGCAGGGCCTGCACCGAGGGATGCAATGTGAGAAAAGCTGGAGATTCGGAGTCCTAAGACCTGCATTTGAGCCTTGCCTACTCCCCACCACTCCTCTGCCCTCCCATCCTCTCACCTCCTTTCCATCTGCTCACCATCCCATCTCCTTCCCGTGTCGGCTACTCCTCTCTACCCCTCTATCCCAGTCCACCCCTAAACCCCCTTCATTCCTTCCGAGCCCGGGCTTTTTAAATCTGTATGAGAATGGCCGTTAGCCATGGTAAGCACCTACTCCACAGGCTTGTAAAACTTCAAAGGGATGCTGTGAGTAAAATAACTTGAATAGAAGGTGCCCTATTATTGCCTCTGTAATAATCTAATTTTCTCTGTGCGAGGCACTGATCTAAATGCTTCATTCCTATCTCGTTTAATCTTAACAAGCCCCATGACGTGGAAACTGTTAATCCCCGTTTGCAGGCATGAACAATGTTGAAGTGATCCATTAGCCCAGGTCACCCAGCCCATAATCGGTAAAACTCGGGTTCGAACCCAGGTGGTCTGGTTTCAGAGCCCTGGAGAGTTTCTGTGTTGCTAGGAATCTTTGACCTTCAGTGTTTCAAATTAACAACAGATATTGAAATGAATTTTTAAGTCATTTCTTCAGTATCGGTAGAGTGGTAGTTGTCTGGAAGGGTCACTAGAGGGAGATGTGTTCCAGGGAGTGGCTCACTCTCCCAGAGGCAAGGCCCTGTCAGAGGCATCTGATACACTGACACACAAGATAGGAGTTTGAGCAGCTGATCCCTATACCCCCTCAATCTTCAGTTAAGACATGTTGACGAGCACATGTTCTTCAGATCCTTCTTTAACCTGCTCATTTCATGTTCAGTTTTAATAATTTTTCTCTAAGATATGTTGCTCCGAACTGCTCACAGTTTGTCAAATGTGGTCTGATCAGTACAAAGCACAGGTGAAACTCAAAGAATGTTAACTATGAAAAGACCTTAGGTCTCATTTAGTCCAATGCTGCTTTCTGCCTCCATGAATTAATAGTGAGTTTAAGTGGGAATGGTGAAGTTAAGTGGGAGTCCTTGGGAATCCAAGAACTCAGAGCTAATCTATATATTTAAAAGACTAATATGCTAAGTGTCCGACGTCAGGGCAATGACATCACGTAGCAACGCCCGGCTTCCTCTCAGCGACCAGTCTCGTAGTTTCTTCAGCCCAGGAAGACGACTTGCTTTATAGCTAGGTGCAAACATTCCACACTGTAACCAAATGTCTATGAAGCGTTTTCCTGTGCCTCATCTCATTTGATCCTCACAGAAGTCCTGGAGTAGGTAGATAGGAGACTCAGTGGAATTCTATTTTCATTAGCCGGAAAATGGAGATTTAGAAAGCTTAGAAACTTGACTCAACTGAAAAGATGTAAGAAATTGTGGACCTTGAAAATGACTTCAGGTTCATTCACTGCACAGAATATAGTCAAACACTGCTGCAGTTAAATATTTCACTCTTTGTTGTCCCTGTGTAATCTGCTTCCTGTTGATATTTACTGCTGGGTTGTTGACAATTACCTGAAAGAGAAGTCGGGGTGCTTCACTGGGCTGGAAAAAGTTTAGCTAAATCAGAAAGCAGGTCTCATTAAGCAAATTTATTCTCTATATATAAAAGGCTAAGTTGACTCACGCATGCGCAATACATATAAAGCTCTCAATGGCGCCAATCACAGTGTTTCGATCTGTTATTGTGGATTGTGAATTTGGTTGACACTTCTATTATAGAGAAAGGGCGAATAGTGATATTAAAATATTCTAATTTCCTTTCAATGTGCATGAATTTGTGCACCGGGCCACTAGTTGATAATAAAGATGGAGACTGGATCTCAGGTCTCCAGATTGCTAATCCAGTCTTTTTTTCACCATAAGCCCTTTCTTTTCTTTACTTGGATTCAATAAGCCATTGACACAATCTAAAATATTTTGGAGGATGAAATTAGGGGGATGTAGTGCTATAGCCATGTCCTACTAGTAACTCATTTTATAATCCACTCTGAAATTATTAGTTGCTATTTGTTCAGGTCTTCAACTCATTCAGTTAAATTTTGGATGCCAAATATTGATTTTATGTGTATCCCTCTTAGTTTATGTTTTTCCTATTTTCTTCGTCCCCTACATACATGATTGCTATCTAATGACTAGATGTCTTTATGTGGTTCCCTCTATCTGTAACTCCCTTGTTTACATGACTGACTCCTACTCATTCTTTAAGACTCACCCAAGTTTCATATCCAGGCAGCTTTTTCGGCCTCTTTATCCCTCCTGTATCTCCTCCCTTGTGTGTACTTTAGTGCCCACTGCATATCTCTGTCATGGAACATTGTACTGGTATTGTTTGTTTATATGTCTTTGTCGGCTACTAGAATAAACCAATGCAAAGTGTTGTGATCATTTTTGCATATATAAATTGTAGTAGTCACCTATTGCCACAAAATGCATTATGAAAAACTATGCCCTAAATCAGTGGTTTACAACAAAAGCTTGTGGGTCTGCAGATCAACTGCAGTTTTCTGATATATTTGGGGCTCAGCTGGTCTGGACTTAGCTCTAGCTTGCAGGTTGTTTGCAAATCTGCTTCCCCTCGGTGTATTCTTGGGCTCAGGCTAAAGGAGCAGCACCTGCCTGGAGCATACGCCTGCCTGACAGATACTTTCTAGCTTTTAGAAAATATTACGACTATTTAAACTTTCTCTATAGTAAAATTTATGTCTTACGTCTATTCTCTAAGTAGAACACTTCCTCTCCCTTCGTCATGCATCCCCTGGAAATCAGTACAGGTTATTTGGGTGAAATAAACAAAGGACATATCTCTTTTTTATTGGCTATTATTAACATTTTTCAAACATTCTTTGGGACCTTGTTTCCAGGCAGCTGTTGTGCTGTGTATGGATGTGGGCTTTGCCATGAGTAACTCCTTTCCTGGTGAAGAATCTCCATTCGAACTGGCAAAGAAGGTGATGACCATGTTTGTGCAGCGACAGGTAAGAGTCAGATTGGCCTTGAACTTACAACTCATCTTCTAGCTGTTTATTGCCTCCACTTTAGTAATGCAAGATCCCAGCCTGTTTACAGTGTCCAGCCTCAGTGTTTTCTGGAATCCGAGGAGTTTTCTTACATATACTCCCATGCAAGTTCAACTATCATTAGAGCCTGTTAGTTTTTCCTTCTCTTATTTTTGGTCCCTCCACTGAATATTACAGTTTTTACCAGACACAAGAGGCAATGTCGAGTCATGTTTAAAAGTACAGTCTCTAGAGCCAGATGGCCTAGGTTTGAATCCTTGCTCTAACATGTCATTTACTAATCTTGTGATCTTGAACAAGGCCTTCAACTACTTTGTGCCTATTCCAGTTACCTTTTGCTGGTAACATGCTATCTCTATTTTAAACAGGCCTCAAGAGAGTCCCATGGAACCATGAAAGATGATTTTTTAAAAGATATTATATCATTTAAGCATGTCCCACTGGTGTGCTGGACATGTTTGAACCCCAGCAGCTGGGACCTTTTCTCCATGTACAAGTAGGGATTATAACGAGTTGTGAAGAGACTGGGGAATTTAACAGACCAAACAAAAATGAAGAATGCCAGAATTTCATTTTTTCCCCATGCAGCTTTCTCCCAGTTGATATAAAAGGCTTAATCATAGATGGGAACAAGACTGCCTATTGTGTCAGATACCGTTTTTGTTTTGTTTTGTTTGATTATGAAATGTTTCATAAAAGAGGCAGATGCAGAGAATAATATAATGGGAACATATTTTCCCATTGTCTAGCAATATACAACCCTAAAGTTTTGCCATGTTTCTTTTTCTTTTTTTCTTAAAAAATAAAATATTACAGATAAATGGGAAGCCCCTTGTGTATCCCTTTCCAATCCTCTTCTTTCCTCTCCCCCCCCCCCTCTTTTTCTCAGAATTTGTATGGTTATTACTGTGCTTATTTTATACTTTTGCACATAAATGTATTCATAAATAATACTTAGTGTTGTGTGCAGTTCTCAAAACTATGTGATGTTATTATATGGTGCATGTAATTTTGCAGCTTATTTTTTTTATTGACCTTACGTTTTTGAGATTTATTCCTGTTGATAAACATTGCACAAATTTTTTGGTAATATTTCATTGTATAAATATTCTGCAATGTTTTTTTGCCTCCTTCTGTTGAAGGATGGTTCGCTTGTTTCCAGTGTTGCCCTGTTTGTTATAAACAGTGCTGAAGTGAATTTTCTTGCCCGTTGTGTCCTTGTGTACATGCTTAAGAATTTCTCTATGGTATATACACCTGTAAGTGAAATTCCTGGGCTATAGGATGAACCATCAAACATTTTTTATTAAATCTCTGGAAAATTTAAAACTTGAATAGTTATTCCAGAAAGACAGACTAAATCTTTTCAAATTATCCATAATTAGTTTTCATTCAGAATTAGAGTTTGATTTTGCTAGAATTCTTCAAGAGCAGTTACTATCCTATTTCCCCACCCTAAATTGTGCTGAAATGAAGGGTGGTACCTATATAGTTCATGAAAAAGTCTGCTTAGAACCTAGGAAATTGTCTTTATCCCATGGGCCATCCAGCCCAATGTACTGTTGTTGACAGTGGTCCCAGGAACCTGCCATAGGGAAGTATGGTAGTCTCTCTCCCTGAAGGATAGGTATCTAGGTGATACTATATGGCTTCCAGGTGATGCTGTATAGTTTTCAACCTTCTAACATTCTTCTCTAGGTGTTTGCTGAGAGCAAAGATGAAATTGCATTAGTCCTTTTTGGTACAGATGGCACCGAGAATGCCCTTGCTTGTGAAGATCAGTATCAGAACATCACAGTGCACAGACACCTGATGCTACCAGATTTTGACTTGCTGGAGGACATTGAAAGCAAAATCCAACCAGGTTCTCAACAAGCTGACTGTATCCTTTTTCAGCCAAAGAAGACTTAAATTTTTTAATCTGTGGAGTCATAATTTAGTTTGGTGAGGTTCTCTGAGTCCCAGCTCTGACTATAATGACATTTTTGGCTCTGAGGACATGGAGGTGATGTGTGTTAGGATTTAATGGGAAATTAATCGGATTGGGTTGGGTGCCTGGATTCCAGGTCCTCCAGAATAGAATCTTGCTCCTTCTTTGCACTAGTGATATTGAGAGGGTGGGAGGTATAGGAAGGGGAAGATACGAAGGGTATATGTGTGTATCAACAATGTACAGAGGGTTTGATAGTGGTGATGGTCAGAAATGTTTGGACATAGAGAAGGTATTTCTAGAAGAGAAGTTAGCGTTCTCCATGCTTTCTTGGATGGAGGATATTTCTGTGCCAAAAATCGGACCGATAGCCAAATTGTGAGACTTTTATAGGTGCCCTAATTTAAAGGGGTTACTCTTATTTTTCTGACAGTACTGCCTTCCTGATCACTAGGAGGTGCTGCTCTGCTGGGAGTAACTTACAAATGCTACATTATGGCTCACTTAATTTTTAAGAATGGACTGTTAATCATAAAAATTGGGTTCTAGTCACTGTAAAATGGCATCATAATTTTTGGTTAAATGAGTGAAATATGTTAGATTACCTTTTGGATTATTTTATTTCTCATGGTTATATGTTTCAAGATGTATAGTATGATACATAGCAAATGCGAGTATATTAGTGAAATAAACTTTAGAAGAAGGGTCATTAGGCAAGTACTTTTAAATCATCACACAGTCAAACCAGTGTCTACAGTTTCCAACACTATGGACTTTATTGGAAAAAAAGTTGCATGTTCTTGGAATAAAGGGACTGTTTGGTCAGATCTCTTCCCTTAACTAGCTGAGTCCTGGATGCACTCATTGTGTGCATGGATGTGATTCAACAAGAAACAGTGTAAGTGTCTCAACTGGAGCGAGTTGGAAATGAGCCTTTCTACAAAAATTGTATGGCTTGATATATTCAGTGCACTATGTGGTTCATTGTTAATCAAACGGCATGTTTGTGTGGCTAAGGAAACATTTGATAGAATTCAGTGGTTGAGTTCAAACTCTCATAAAAGTTTAAAAGGAGGAAGGAATATATTGGGAGGGAATTTCTCTGGGAGGAATAAAAGTTTGGCTTATTACAGGTTCCTTCCTATTTGACTTAGCTAATTACCTGGAATTTTTTAAAAATACTAAGTAGTGTGGTCCATATGTTATTGAAATTAGATGCATAGTAACTGGCCAATTTTCTAATTCATTATTTTTTAATTACTGTGCTTTTAAACTATGTGTCTTTGAATACACATACAAACACATCCCTTGACTTTTAGGAATAACGATTTGCATAAAAATCTCAGGCCTAAATTTGTATTATAATTTCTCAATCTTTATACATTCTTTGCAAAATCTTGCCATAGCCCTGTGAGAGGAGTCAGACCAAGGTGTTTGGCAACTGAACCCTTACAAGGCTGACGTTGTAGTACACTGGGAGTGCTCACTACTTACCTTCTGCCTATCTGAGGCTGGAAGGGGATGCTTTTTAATCACAATGACCACATCTTTACCTGAAGATAGAGTTATGAAATGAGGGACATAATTCCAAAATACTATGTTGTTAAAAGTATGAGTTATAACTAGGTGACTAGATGTTTGGTAGAAACTTAACTGAGTATCAGCAATATGTGGACTTCTAGAAGGAAGGTAATTACATTTGTTACCTGTACCTAGATTCATTCCTTAGCCTCTTTCTGCTTAGTAAACAAGTGAAGTGCATTTGAATCTGTAGGAACTAATTCAGGAGGAGGATTTCTTAATGTGATAACTCTCTCTTGTAGAGGAAAGAAGTTTGAGAAGAGGCATATTGAAGTGTTCACTGACCTCAGCAGCCCATTCAGCAAAGATCAGCTGGATACTATAATTCATAACTTGAAGAAATCCAATATCTCCCTGCAATTCTTGTAAGACAGTAAGAATAATGCTTGTAAACAAACCCTGTGCTCTCACATGTAATGAGTGGGTCTCATTATAGAGCACTTGCTTCCCAGGAGTCTTTGCTCTGCTCTGAGTTGGGATCTGTCAAATGATTGACCTCAGCAAATATTCACTGATTACTTTCCATGTTCCAGGAACTCTTCTGAGTTTTGGTGATAAAGGGATGAAAGTCTCAGTGAAACAGGAATTTAGCTTAATAGCAGATTGTTCACTATTCTTAGACTCAAAGAATTGATGAATTAAAGGAAAAATTTTGAGCATATTCAGTTCATCTCTTGCCTACTTAGAGGATTTGACCCAAACAATGAATGACCAGATTGATGGAGTTCTTTCTTAAACAGCTCAAGAGAACTGTTCCTTACAGTAGATATTTTGGGGGTAGAGAGAAATGTCAACTTGAGAATCATTTTAAACATATATAATGCTTACTTTTAACTGTTTTCAGATCTAAAGGATACACACATGTATATAAAAATAATTTGCTTATGTGTATTTAGAGATGAGGTATATGAATAGAGAGGGGAAACGTATTTCACAGTTTGTTGGGGAGAGAGTCCCTCCCCAAAAACTTGAATTTCCCCTCCAGGCATTTCCATTCGTTATCTTCTATGAAAGTTCTTTGACTGCACTAATCCTTCCTGCTGTGTCTGTAGCCTATTTTTTCTTGTCCTATTTTTGGTGAAAGCAGAGTGATATTACAGGATGTTGAATTATTAGGCTTCTGGGGACTGAGAGCTATACTAAGAAGTCTCCAGCTCAGAGTGGTAAGCCTTTGGCTTTAAAATGCCTGCCATGGGGAATTAAGCACCTCCTTGCATGTGTGTACCTCTTAGAACTGCTGAGGGGCATCTCCTTTCTGTAGAAAAGTAGTTCAGAACAACCCATCATACTGAAACTTGTTAAAACGATACCTCACAGAAATTAAGTGTTTTTAAAGTGACACTTCTCTTATTGAATTGAGATTTTTTCCCAGCACTTCAAAAGCCCAGCTTGGCTTCTGTTCCCTGTTCATAATCTCAGGATGCCTTTACATGGCTGAAGTATACTACACTTGTATTTATTTTTCTTTTTATTGAATTTATTGGGGTAACACTCGTTAAGAAAATTATACAGCTTTCAGGTACACAATTCCAAACACATCACCTGTACACTGTATTGTGCATTCACCACCCCACGTCAAGTCTCCTTCCATCACCATTTATTCCCCCTATACCCTCCTTCACCTCCCCCTACTCTCCCTCTCCCCAGCAATCACATTTGTTTCCATGAGTTTTCTCTCTCTTTTTTAAAAAAATATATCTTTATTGATTTCAGAGAGGAAAGGAGAGGGAGAGATAGGAACATCAGTGATGAGAGAGAATCATTGATTGGCTGCCTCCTGTAGTCCCTCCCACTGGGGATCGAACCCACAACCCTGGCATGTGCCTTGACCAGGAATCGGACCATGACCTTGTGGTTCATAGGTTGACACTCAACCACTGAGCCATGCTAGCGGGGCTCTTTTTTTTTCTCTTTCCTTTTTTGCTCAATCCCTCCACCCCCAACCCAATCTCTCAGTACCCTCCCCTGACAGCTATCATCCTGCCTTCTCTGTCTATGAGTCTGTCATCTGTCTTTATTTTGCTTGTTAGTTCATTTTGTTCATCAGATTCCACATATGAATGAAATCATATGGTACTTGTCTTTCTCTGACTTATTTTGTATGAGCAATACCGTAAATCATGCTGAAGAGGGAAACAATCAGCCTTTTCCTTCTTGCTCACTGTTTGACCAGTTGTATTTGTGTGTGTGTGTGTGTGTGTATGTGTGTGTGTGTGTGTGTGTATGTGTATGTGATGGTAGTTTCTTCCTGTGCTAAAAACCTCCAGCATATGAAGTAAAATTTTGCTTTTATTGTTTTGTGTATCCTGTGTATATTTGGTTATTCTAGATGGACTGAAAAAATACAGGCAGGACAAAGAAGCATTGTGTTCTGAGCAGGACTGTTCCTTGGACCTGGTTTTTAGGTTCTTCTAACTACTGAGAAAGTTTATTTCTGGTTTAATGCAGGGTAGAAAGAACTGTTATAACTCTTTTTCCTGGGTAGCTTCCTGACCCTTCATTTTCCTATCATTCTTCCCTTTTTCCTGGTTGATGTTATGGAAACAGCAATAGCCTGATGCAAACCCTGTGTCCCACACTCTGCTCCCTGGGAGCTCTTTATCTGATAGGTAATACAGTATATGCAGATATGTCATGATATTATACATAGAAAAATTAAAACAGGAAGCCCTGTTTTAATTATAGCAAATAAAATGATAGAGGTCTGATATCTAGATCTGGTCCTGAGGCAACCAGATTATATATATACTAGAGGCCCGTTGCATGAAGAGATTCATGCAATAGGCCTTCCTTCCCCTGGCTGCCGGCACCAGTTTTCCACCGGCACTGGTTTTCCTCCAGCACTGGGGACCCAGGCCTTTGGTTCGGCTGCAGTGGAGAAGCCAAGCCTCTTCAGTCTTCACTCTTCACTCTTCACTCCAGCCGGAGCCTTCAGTCTTCCCTCTGTGCCTGTGTATGCAAATTAACCGCCATCTTTGTTGGGTTAATTTGCATAGTCACTCTGGCTGGTGGGTGTAGTGGAGTGACACAAATTTACATGTTTCTCTTTTATTAGTGTAGATATTTTAAATGTGAGTATATATATATATATATATATATATATATATATATATATATTTAATTTGAGCGAGAGCAACAATCAGTTGCTTTTTGGTACTGGAGTTGAGTAATGTGAGCTTGAGTGGTCCAGGGGCAATGTGGACAATGCTTATCTGAGAGAGTGAAGCCAGCATAAAAGCAAATGAAAACTCAGTATGGAGATAGAGAGAAGGTCAGATAACCGGCATGGTGTTTGAGACTAATCATCCTAGGGCCACCTGCAACCCTGCCTTTTCAATTATTTGGTCATTTAAGCCAATAAATTTCTTGTTTTTACCAAATCAAAGAGGCTTTGGCTACTTAAAACTGATAGAGCCCCAGCCGGGTAGTTTAGTTGGTTAGAGCATTGTCCTGATGTGCCAAGGTGGCAGGTTTGATCCAAGGTCAGGGCACTTACAAGAATCACCAATGAATGCATAAATAAGTGGAACAACAAATAGATGCTTCTCTCTCTCCCTCCCTTTCTCTCTCTCTCTCTCTCTCTCTCAAATCAATAAATTAAAAAACCCTCATAGAATATTGGATAAGAGATAAGATGACAGATGAGAAATTTAAAGCTTGGAGAGGTTGACATACCCATTTTCTCATAGCTAGTGAGACAGAACCAGGACTGGGATCCAGTTCATTGCCTGGCTTCAGAGCCTATGTTCTTAACTAATGCTGATCTTTTCCTGATAGTTTGCCTTTCCCAATTGGCAAGGAAGATGGAGCTGGGGACAGAGGTGATGACAACTTGCCCTTGGACAACCATGGGCCCTCCTTTCCTTTAAAAGGAATTACTGAGCAACAAAAAGAAGGTATTCGGATGGTGAAAAGGGTGATGATGTCTTTAGAAGGTGAAGATGGGCTGGATGAAATTTATTCTTTCAGGTGAGATGTGAAAACCTTCATTACAATTTTCAATTGTACTATGTAAATTTCTCGTTTGATCATAGGGCTTCCTAATATTTTCCTTTTTCTGGTCCACTCTTGAATAAGCAGTTCTTCTTTAATAAATATTCTGATTTCATTAAAGAAATAGTATACCAGTCCCTAATCTTTTTTTTCAACCTCTGGATAATGTCACATAATTCTCTTTACCTCATTCTCGATGTATTTTTCGTCTGTACCAAGGGAATCAATCATAGTCTAGAGACCACTGGTGGTCCATGAGGTCTGAAAGGTTGGCGACTGCTGTTCTAGACTGTATGCTTTGAATGTGTTTGGTCATTAACTCCTTTGTTCCTTATTTTAGTGAATACCACAAATTCCAGCTATCACCTGTCATCTTCTCTGTTGTTTGGGGGCCAGATAAAAGTAGAATTGATCTGGATTTATGTTCACATGAAGTAGCACTTTACATTGTGTTTGCTCCCCCTCAAGTTCTCCCCTCTCTCCCCAGTAAGAAACCTAGAGTTTTCTATCTGCTTTGCCTTAAAACTAAAATATGGACTTCGAAGTTCCTTTATCCCCTGGAGAGTCTTTATTTAACTCTCTCCATTCTGTACAGATACACGTGCCTTTTGTTTGGAAGAATTGGAATTAAATAAGAATTGTAGAGTTGTGAGCAGTGATGTTATAGGATGGTGCCCACTCCATGAAACCCTAGATAGGAGTTCTTATCCTCAGGTCTGTGGTTTTCAGGGAGTTTGGTGGACCCTTTCTATTGTGTGAAAACGTATATATGAATGTGCTTTTATCATAGCCTCAAAATGTCTTTGGCCCTAAAAAAAAATGTTAAGAACAACTAGCTGAGTTGAAAAAAAAAGATTGAATAGAGCAGCGGTTCTCAATCTGTGGGTCGCCAACCTGTGGGTCGCGACCCCTTTGGGGGTTGAGTGACCCTTTCACAGGGGTTGCCTAAGACCATCGGAAAACACATATGTAATTACATATTGTTTTTGTAATTAATCACTATGCTTTAATTATGTTCAATTTGTAACAATGGAGATACATCCTGCATATCAGATATTTACAGTACATTTCATAACAGTAGCAAAATTACAGTTATGAAGTAGCAATGAAAATAATTTTATGATTGGGGGGTCACTACAACATGAGGAACTGTATTAAAGGGTCGCAGCATTAGGAAGGTTGAGAACCACTGGAATAGAGGAAGATAGAGATGTTTGTTTTTACCTGTCAATAAGCCAATTCAATTGTACCTGGCTCTCTCCCAACTTGTGATTGCTACATTCCTGCCATCCCCAGCTGTTCCTCCTCTCTTTATGATCGACAACAGTTCACTTCTCCTTCTAGAAAACTAAGCGCATCATTTCAACACAATTAACATTTTTAAATTGTTGCTTTCATTGTATATATATTTATTTTTAACTTACCTTTATTGTTAAAAGTATTACAGTACTATGCCTTTTTTTTTTTTCATTAAGTGAGAGTCTGAGACAACTGTGTGTCTTTAAGAAAACTGAGAGGTCTTCCATGGCCTGGCCCTGTCAACTGACCATTGGCTCCAATTTGTCAATAAAGATTTTGGCTTATAAATCAGTAAGTAGTTGGTACACATATTTTTACAGAAATGTTACCTGGCAGACAAATATGCTTACCTAAGGAACTGACAATTCATGACTGGGTTACTCAGTACTGTAGTTACTACTTCTCTAACTGCTCTCCCTATTTGTATCATCTCTATCTTTTAGGAAAAGGCATGCTAGAAAAGGAAGCTTTATGAATTATCGCTGATGGAGATTGATTCCCTCCTTTTTCTTTCTCTCCATAATATTTAATCATGAGTTCCAGGCCTTTCTTTCTCTGGAATGCATAAAGTTTTGTCATTATAGTATCTAGCTTTTGTTTTCTTTCAAGTTTTCTTAGTGATTTCTGACTACTGATAGACGTCTCCCCTTTTTTTATGAAAACTGTGGTAACAAGATGTATGGTCCTCTTTTATTTTTTCAGTCTGAGGGTTTAATATAGAAAGTGTTTGAATATATACTAATATTAATGTTTATCTGTGGTTTACCCTGAGGGAAAGATGAAATGTAGAAAGAATTATGAAGTAAACTAAAGTTTCCATAGTAGGAAACCCTAGGTAAGAGCAAACAAAGCAGTTCAGCTAGATTAATTGTTCTGGATGATTTTCTGTAAGTAGAGAGTATATCAGAGTATGTCCATTGGAATCCTAGCTTTCTCTGCATTTATTTAATTATGTACTTATTTGTTTTTCTGTTTGAAATAAGATTCTACAGGAGAAAGTTAAAAAGTCTTGGATAGTTGTGGATGCAAGAACCCTAAAAAAGGAAGATGTAAAAAAAGAAACTGTTTATTGCTTGAATGACGATGATGAAACTGAAGTTCCAAAAGAAGATACTATTCAAGGTATTACAGTAAGAGAATCCACTTTTGCTTAAAAGAGCTGTTCTTCAAGGTGATAGGAGGCAGGCTGGGATTTGTATTGTTGTTGTTTAGAGATATTTCTCTGTATTCTGGAGACACAGCTCTTTGAGGGGATCATGAGACGTAGATCCTTTAGCTCATCTGTTGGGTGTGAGGCAGGATGGTTCCTAGGAATGCACTTGGGTATTCCATCTCTCTGAGCTTTAAATGTCTCATGTGACAGAACTTAATACTTGGCTTTGTTTTAAAGTTTGAAATTTAACTGGTTATATCAATGTGACCAAAGGAAGTTTTTTTATTTACTCTATTTCATTTCTTACTTCCATGATGATTATTTTTTTGAGTGCCAATTTAAGATTATTTTTAAGTGCTAGATATGCTCCTTGAAGTAATTTAGGGCATAAGAAAAATTATTTGTGTTTATTGGGTTGCTTTATGTTCGCTAGGATCTTTGAAGTTGTCCTTTTTATATTATACCCATTTGATCTGTATAGTGTATCTAGATGGCATCTCTATGCAGGGGGCTTAAAAACTATCTAAGAGTGTCTGAATGTTCAGGAGTTAAGATTAGAAGATGCCAAATGATGTTTTAAGTTAGAAACCAGGGTTTATATAGATTTCTTGCCATACTGTGTGCTGCACAGCATAGGTTTAGTTGGCAAACCTTGAAAAAAAATACCTTTCATCTGTGGTGCTGTGTTGCAGTGTTTGTGGATATTTGTATGTGTTGTAAGGGCAATAGGGGAAATTGGTTAAAGGTGGTGGTGGTGGTTATGGTTTCTTTCTTTCTCTTGGTGGATTATGTGTAGACTAATCAGTATCCTACAAGCTCTACTAGTATAGTGTAGTTAAGAACATGAATTTTGGAGTCAACCTAGGATAGAATTATGGCTCCATCACTTGCAAATCATTTGATCCTAGTGTAGTGACCCACCCATATAGGAAGAATAGCACAATGACAGGTAAAGACCAGGAAAGTACAGGGCCTCCTCAGTGATGTCGAGTATTTGGGTTGCTGGTGTATTGGGCACATACAGATTAGTGTGTGCTAATGGAGGATAGTATCTCATAGATAGCCTGTATTTTTTCTTTTAATCTTCTCACCAACCTAATGAAGCACTCTTGTTACTTTCATTTTATAGATAAGGGAATTTTGACCAAAAGACTTTCATTAATGTATTCAAAGTGACACAGCTAGCAAACTAGCATAACTTGAACTCAAGGCTGTCCTGCTTCAGAGTCTGTGTTATTACATGCTGTTTTGAATTAGGAAGGGCTTTGAATTGATAGGCTGGAGAGTTTAGCCTTAATTTTGAAAGCAGCATGGCATTGTTTATAGTTTTGAGGAGCAGGTTGTCATTGGGCTGTGTTGTAGGAAGATTAATATGATGGCTGGGTATAGGATAGATTGGAAGGAGAAGAGATTAGAGTCGAGAATGCCAATTATTTTGGTTGCAAGCAAAAAAAGCAGCTCTGGTTATCTTAGGCAAAAGGGAAACTTATGGATTGAACAGTGGAGAGGGACTAGTTGAATATGGTTTGAGTTCAGAGAGCATAGATGTGCAACTTTTGTCTCTTAAACTGTTTGCAGTTACTCACATACTCCCTTTGCCTGTCCTTCACTCTCTACTCCCAAATATGTAGAGTTCTGTTTCTTAGAGAGAAGGGCAAAGGAATATGGTTATATGGTGTAGTCTATTCTATCTTTTTTGCTATGTACAAAAGTTAGAGTTATTGATTTACCCTTTAAATAGATGAACCAAAAACCCAGGACAGTTTTCATTAGAATTTTCACATTGCTATTAACCAATTTAAGTAAGAAGATGTCTGATGACAGAAAAATTAAAAAAACATTTGGTTTCAATACCACCTTTAATCATGTGCCATACATTCCCCTGTTAACTTTTTGTTGGAAATTTTTAAAAAGACATACATAAAAGTAGAAAAATTTTTAAAAAATTAAATATGTGACATCAACAGATTGACAGGAACAAATAAATGCTGGATCACCGATTCTGCCTCAAGCACACAAGTTTCTATATTTCTTGGAGTAAAGGTGCATATACTTTTCCTTTCCTTTTACCCAAAGCCAGAATCCTTGGATTTTGATGATCCTTCTCCCCACAAAATATATAACACTGCATATTGAAAAAGCATGACATTCATAGAGCAGAGGCCTTGGACCGAGTGGGAGTTTTGTTTGTTTTTTCTTGTTGTTTTTTTTAGAAACCAAGAGCCACTCTAGCCAGTTTGGCTCAGTGGATAAGCGTTGGTCAGCAGGCTGACGGGTCCTGGGTTCAATTCCAGGCAGAGCACATACCTCGGTTGCAGGCTCCTCCCTGGCCCAGGCCCTGGTGAGACAACCGATTGATGTGTTTCTTTCTGTCTTTCCCTCTCTCTTCCACTCTTTTTATAAATCAATGGAAAGATATCCTCGGATGAGGATTAACAACAATAAAAAAGAAACCAAGAGCCTTTATTTATATGAGCAACCTAAGTAATAGAAAAAAAAGAAATAATAGACAATTCAATCCCAGAAATAAAATAAATTTAAATGCAGAAAAATATTTAACTTATCAATTGAATGTGTCTAAATAGAAAAGTTTTGGCTTCTTCCATTAGGCACTTGTATGCATTTTTGAGAACATTTTGTTTTGAAAATTTCCTGTGGGCATTTTTCTCTATGGTTCTCCAGGTTTCTGAAGAAATATGTTCATGTTATTTTGTTTACAAATCATGATTATATTCTAGTCAACCATGGTTTATCTTTAGAGAATAACTAGTTTATTGCATTGGCTATATTCTTTCCTCTAGGCTGGGTAATCATTAAGTAACTAAATTGCAGAATATGTACTTAAAAAATGTAATTGGATTTTAATCGACTCTTTTTGTAGATGTTGTTTGTGTATCTGCTGCTGCTTCTCCATTCATCACAAGGGATGAAATTTGATTTTAGGGAATAGTATATGGAGGCTTGATCTGGAGTGTGCATGTATTGTTAGTGTATGTGGAGGGCTAATTTCAGCTCATAGAGAATGAGGCTCCGTATGCTTAACAGATGCTCTTCTCTTGTTTTCTAGGGTTCCGCTATGGGAGTGATATCATTCCTTTCTCTAAAGTGGATGAGGAACAAATGAAATACAAATCAGAGGGGAAGTGTTTCTCTGTTTTGGGATTTTGTAGATCTTCTCAGGTACAGGACTTAGTTTACTAATTATAAACAAAATAAGTGACTTTTTTCTTGTTATTATTTGAGATGGTGTGATTTTGATTGGTCCTTTTATTTATAATATGTTTATTTAACTTAGTTTTTCTAAAATGTAGTCTGGGAGTTAGTGTCACTACCTTTGATTTTTTAAAAATATATTTGTATTGATTTCAGAGAGGAAGGGAAATGGAGAGAGAGATAGACATCAATGATGAGAGAATCATTGATCAGCTGCCTCATGCACGCTCCCAGTGGGGGGATGGAGCTTGCAACCCAGGCATGTGCTCCCTGAGCGGAATTGAACCCAGGACCTTTTAGTCTGCAGGCTGATACTCTATCCACTGAGCCAAACTGGCCAGGACACTATTTTTGATTTTTGAAGAGAAAATCAAGATGGAGAAAAGTCAGGAGAGTAGATGTAATTGAAAGTCACTTTTTAGCTTTGCTGTCAGTCATCGTTCATAGTAGCCTTAAAGAAACAGTATCTAGTTCTTTGCTATTATATTGCCTTTTCGAAACTGTTATGTATAATGGAGTGTTTATAGCAATGAAGATCTAGCTGGGTTTTGAATGCCAATAGACGTCTTAGAATATCGTTGATTTATGCCAGTCACTGTTCATCTCAGTGCCCAGCAAAGAGGTCCAAGATGTGAAATTTGTTCATGTCATATGCTTTTTTTTTTATTTTTTATTTATTTATTTTTTAAATATATTTTATTGATTTTTCACAGAGAAGAAGGGAGAGGGATAGAGAGCCAGAAACATCGATGAGAGAGATCGATCAGCCACCTCCTGCACGCCCCCCAGTGGGGATGTGCCCGCAACCAAGGTACATGCCCTTGACCGGAATCGAACCTGGGACCCCTGAGTCTGCAGGCAGACGCTCTATCCACTGAGCCAAACCTGTTCGGCCATATGCTTTTTAGATACCAATGCAGAGATAGCACAAAATAGACACAGTAGGGAATGCAGTAATTCACTGAAGGCCCTGACATACCATATACTGCCCTAGAAAGGGTTATTAAAGATTCCTGGATATCTTAGATAAAATTACTCGTGAGGTGAATGAAAATGAATCAGTATAAAATGTATCTTTTCAGGCTCTATAGGGATGAAGATTTTTTTTTTTTATTCAAGATGAACTCAATTGAGAATTATAATAAAAATAAATACTACCCAGTATATTGGGCTTGAACTTCTTCATATTGCTTAAGCATAAGTCCCTGTGTAATTCAGTGTTAGAATAATTCATTGAAGTTGGGAGAATCTTTTTCATGATATGTGCCAGTTGTTAGATACATTTTTAAGACTCATAAGCTGAAAATTGAGAAGATTTACTTAAAGTTGATGAGATTTTAATGGTAAGAATACTTTTTGAGATTTGAGAATCTCTAATAATTTTCTAACAAATTATACTAAATATGCTTTATATACCTCCCAAAGTGAACTCACTTTGGGAGGTATGGAAACTTAAAATTAGTGGTTATTAATGGCAGTGCTTATGAGTCTTTTCAGTGAAACAGAACCTTTAGTCAGACCTGTTTGTACAAACTGGCCCATTGGAAAGTGGTCTTCCTAACTCCAGACAGGTAGAAAAGACCTATTCAAAACATCTGCAGCCCTACCGTTTGGCTCAGTGGATAGAGCATCGGCCTGGAGACTGAAGGGTTTAATTCCAGTCAAGGGCACATGCCGGCTGGATTCCCCAATGGCGGGTGTGCTGGAGGCAGCCGATCAATGATTCTCTCTCATCATTGATGTTTCTATCTCTCTCTCCCTCTCCCTTCCTTTGTGAAATCAATAAAAATATATTAAAAACAACAACAAAATAAGACAAAAAAAACTTGCAAGTGTAATTCAAAACTCAAAAAATTGAAATCATCTATGCCTAGCTGGGACTGGGGGAGCCTGTTTAGTGAATGGCAAAGCAAGGAAGAATGAGCTGAACAAAAAGTACATTTTTCATTTTTTAAAAACTTTTTATTGAATTTATTGGGGTGACATTGATTAATAAAATTATGTAGGTTTCAGGTATACAATTCTATAATACATAATCTGCGTATTGTATTATCAAGTCGAGTCTCCTTCCATCATCATTTATCCCCCCTGTACCCTCTTTTACCTCCCCTTGTTCCTCTTTCCTGCTGGTAATCACTGTACTGTTGTCTATGTCTATGTGTTGTTTTCGTTTTTCTTAATCCTGTCACCTTTTTAAAAGATTTTTATTAACTTTTAAGTCATGAATTATTTTTCTAAATTGGCTTTTTGTTTTTAAGCTCTAAACTATTTTTATCTTAAGTATAATCTCAGACAGGTACTATGAAGATAATATAATAATTATCATTTATCGAGTGATTATAATACTCCTGTCATTACACTACGCATTTTATGTAAATTCCCATTTCATTCTTTTATGAGCCTCTTAGGTAGGTGCTATGATATGTATTTTATACATTAGGAAATTGAGCTTCAGAGCTGTTAAAAAACTGGTCCAAGGTCACCTAGCTAGAAGGTGGTAGAGGTGGGTTTTGAATCAGGTCTCTGATTCCAAAGCTTATGCCATTCATCACTTGTAATCTGCCCACCAGATGGATAGCCTCATTTTTGAATAGTCTAAGTTTTACATACCTGCTTTTGTGTATTATCTTAACAAATGTATACACATCATCTTGTCAACTAAGAAAGTATAAGCATGCACCTTGTAACAGATGAGTAATTATCATTAAATTGGTAAAATCACATAGTTTTCAAATTCCCTCACAGTGAGGGAAACTAACATTTCTGGATTGAACTGATAGTTTTCATTCTATAAAATAGGATTTTTGGTTTGGGTTATTTTTTTCTTTTTTTGAAATGTGAATTACTTTTCTTTTTAAAATTTTCAAGAGTCCTTTCAATTTGTCTTTCTCCAAGTTGTCAGTGTTCTGGATATGTAATTACAGACAGATAAGAATTTAGCCAGAACTTCCCCTAAATGTCTAGCTGTCTTTTGAAAAGTCATTTTAGGTGCCTTGGGAAGAGATTTCATTAGCTCTTCTCTAATCAATCAAGAACTATTACAAATTCTAATAGGAAGACAAATCTATATAAATGTAGCAAACTAAAAATATAGGATTATTCCCATATTTCTTCAAATAATGGTTCTCAAATGGGGAATGGAAGTAGAGATGGAGGGAATTTGAGTTACATGGGCCTCACACCCATACCTTTGAGACTTAGTCTTGAGCTGCTATGACTGCTCATAATTTCTCAGCTTTAGAGGTGGAAGGGCAGAAGAAACCCAAAACATTTTAGAAGCTTTGCCTTATACAGCATATGGCATCTTCTTATAAATAAGCTTCAGGCACAAGGGCCCCTAGATGAGAGGGAAGTTCTCATCTTATTCAATAGGTGCAGGTGGCAACTCTTCAGTGTTCATTTTCTCATATTTGACCCCTTTGATACTGTGATAGATGAGTAACTAAAGGGGGCAAAAGAACACACAGTGTTTATTTTTGCTTCAGTTACCCTTCCTCCAGTGCTGCCCCTCTGTTTAGTCCTTTGCTCTGGTCTCTTTGCAGTTCTTCATTGCTCTTAGGACCGCTTAATTTTGCTGATAAGAGACCTCATGATTGATTGTTGCTAATCTTGCTAGTTTCCCCCTTTCCCCTTGCACTGTGGCAATGTACTACTTCAAAAGCAGTTCCCCAAATATTTCTGTGTTTTATGTCACTCTAAACTAACTCACTATTATTTATGCCCCGGGTATCTGTGGCCAGACTTTTTATCTCAGTTCCGAACACATCCTTTAAATCTTAACTTAGGTGTCACCATTTGCAGAAGTCTTCCCGAGCCCTCATGACCAAACTAGATGCCCTTCTTATGTGCTCTAATAGCACCAAACTGTAATACTGTATTAGAAGACTACTCTTGTGTCCTTGTAGCACTGTATGTTAGTACTGCACTGTGGTTAATTTAATATTTACCTAAGCTCCTCAGGACAATCTATATTCTGTTCATTATTGTGTTTAAAGTGCCCAGAACAATGTTGATGCATATTAGATGCTCATATATTTATTCTGTTGAATCTTAGGTAATAGGTTGTTTCTAGTACTTGTCAATGTTTTTCAGTAAGAACATTTTGAATGGAATTTCTTAGCAAACTGTGGCATTATGATTTTATGTATAACTTATTTTGGATCGTAACTGATTCTTTCTTCACTTACTCTTGTAGGTCCACAGGAAATATTTCATGGGAAATCAAGTTCTAAAAGTCTTTGCAGCAAAAGATGATGAGGTGAGTTGACAATGGGTCTTTGAGGTAGTGCCACAGAATTAAGTTGTCAGTTTAAGTGAATTGTTTGGGACATTTATAGTTTAAAATGACATTAATTATTGTAACGGCAGTGGGGAAATTCATTGTCTTTTAACTCTGAAAATGAAGAAATGACTAATGAATTTGTCATGGTATGAGCACAAGGCCTTAGGAAATAGTCCTACCATCGGACAGCAGGTGAATGTTAAAAACAAAAACATTTGAACACATGCATTTAGTATGGGGATCTCAGGGTCCCCAGAAAGGTTGGGGTCAGGTTGACATTTTCATTGTTATGGATATTGGACATTTAGTACTGGCTCTAGTGTCCTGGAGATGAGCTTCATTGACTCTCTGGACCACTTGTCATTGAGAAATTTGTCTCTTCCAACCCCCATCTCTTTGCACTCGTTCCCCACCTTCCCAAGAGATTCTGTTTTCAGGCTTGTTTCTGCCTGGCTAACAACCCATGACTCTTACATCCTACACTCAGGTGAACCTGCCCTCTCTGTAAATATTTTCTGTGTGGCTTCCAAGTCAGAACTTATTTTCTTGGAGATGCTGATCTAAGCTGGAAGATTAGAATATAGTGTCTTTTTAAGACTACTGAAGCAGGTCTCCAAATATTTGTATTTAAAATTAGTAGATGTAGAAGGCTTGTTTGGGGTCAGGGGGAGGGTGATGGTGTAAGAGATCTAGTCCTCTTAATCCTCTCTTTCTCCTCACTTCTGAAGGGTAGCTGGCTGCAAATCTAGTGAATGGATATTATTTCATTATTCCATCAGAACAGTTGACATTAGGAGAAAACACTCAGTACTGCACAGATTCACTAGAGCACAATAGGCTCTAATATGCAAATCCTCCAATTTAAAAATCCGAGTTTCTGGGTTTCTCCTAAATCAGATCCTGTTAGTAGTCATGCAGTTTTGGGATATACTGTCAACACATCTTAACTGCATTGTGAACCTCTGCTGAATATAAGTCTGGATTTTAGAAGAGTGTTAAAGCTGAATATACAGACTTTTGATTCATCAACTCATGAGATTGGATAAAATAATCCCCAAGTAGAGCTTTAGAGTAAGAGAAGGAGAGAAAGGTCAAGAACAGAGTGTCAGGTTAGTTGGAGGAAGAGAAGAACTAAAGGAGGAGTGGCTCACAATCTATCCAAATAAAGAGGTAATATGCAAATTAGCCGGGACACTGTAACACCTCACGCCAGGACCATTAGCATATTACCTCTTTATTAGCTCCTATCATCAGGAGGCTGCCTGTGCCTCAGGCGTTGCTCCGGAGATGGGAGACAGGAGACAGGGCAGAAGTGGTAAGGGGGGAGCAGGAAGTGGGGAGGCAGGAGAAGGTGGGACCAGCTGAAGGCAACTCGAGGGTGGGCGGTGCCGTGCAAATTCGTGCACTGGGCTCCTAGTGTATAATAATCAGGAGAGAATGTTATTCTGAAGCCAAAGGAGAAAGTTCAGGGAAAGGGGATGGTCAGATGCTACTGAGAGGTCAAGTAGAATGAGAGCCAAGGGCTTAGCAATTAGGAGGTCATGGCTGACTTCAGAAGATAATTTCAGTAAGATGGGTCAGTAGATGGATTAGATTGAAGAACAATCTTGTGCTAAGCAGTGTCAACAACAAGATGATTATTTCATGGAATTTAGAGGTGAAAGGAAAGAAAGATACATGTAGTAATTTATGGAGAAAGGGGGACAAAGAAAGATTTTGTTTAGGAATGCTGAGACGAGTTTATGTAGAGGGTGAGGGTATGAATTCAGATTAGGAAGATTGAAGTGATAAGAGAGAGGATTTAGATGATGAAGTAAAGTTCCAGAGGAGGTAAAGTAAATGTGATCAAATGGGTAGAGTGTGGCCTTGAAGTGGGTGAAGGTGCACTTTAAAAAAAAGTCTGAGCTCTAGCTGGTGTTTCCCAGTGGATAGAGTGTCAGCCTGCGGACCGAAGAGTCCTGGGTTCGATTCCAGTCAAGGACATGTACCTCAGTTGCAGGCTGCTCCTTCTCTCTTCCACTCTTTCTAAAAATCAATGGAAAAATATCCTCGGGTGAGGATTAAAAATAAATTTTTAAAAATCTGAAACAGGAAGACAGTAGAACACAGTCTTAGGAGTAGTATGTGGTTCTGTTGTGAAAACTCTCCCGTGTTGGATATGTGTTAATGCTGCATCTTTCTTACTAGGCAGCAGCGGTGGCCCTTTCCTCCCTGATCCATGCTTTGGATGAATTGGCCATGGTGGCCATAGTTCGCTATGCTTACGACCGAAGATCTAATCCTCAAGTTGGCGTGGCTTTTCCTCATATCAAGGACACCTATGAGGTAAAACCCACAGGGCTCTTTATTCATGGTTTTTCCCCTTCAGTTTCTTTATTCTAAAGGTGCTTCTCAACTGTTAATGTGTGTGGGAATCACTTGGGGCAGCTTGTAAAAATGAATTCTGACTCTGTATTCTGGGGTGGTGCCTGGGATTCTATATTTCTCACAAACTCCTAAGTAATGTCGATGTTGCTGGCCTGTGAACCACATGTTCAGTTGCAATGGAAGAACATATGTTAATATGAGTATGTAAAGGACCTTCTTATCAAATCACTAAAGGTTAACCATGACCTCCTGTTTGCCCAATCCAGTGACCTTCTCTTGGTTATCATCCTTTTTGACAATCTCAGAACCTAATAGGAATAGATTACCTCTATTTTTTTTTTTTTTACAACAGTCTTTATTTACAAAGATTGAGGATGTGATTTTGTTGTGATCTTTGTGAAAGTCAGTTTGGTCAGCGATGTCCTATTAAAACACAGGTCTACATTTCTTACATTTCCTATTTCTCAAAGAACTCACTGTGGCAGAACTGAAAAAAGGACAGCAAATGACTTGACTTGCACATCAGCCTTCCCTCAACCTGACTCTTCTCATTTATTGCATTGGGCATACATTTTCCAGATATTCTTTGGTAGACTTTCTTTGAAGCATGTCTTTCATGTTTAATATTCTCTGTACTCTTTGCAGCTGTGTACAGCTAATAACAGTAATCAAAACACTGTACTTTCCATGCACCGGCATTGGGCCTTCTGATTTTCGAAATATTTTTGTTGTGCCACTTTCACAGCATTTGGGACCAGTTTTATATTTTTTTATTAATTGGATTGTTTTTGCTTTTACCTCCTTTCTTTCTCATTAGTGTTTGGTGTATGTGCAGCTGCCTTTCATGGAAGACTTGCGGCAATACATGTTTTCATCATTGAAAAATAATAAGAAATACACTCCCACGGGTGAGTTTATTTCCACTTTGCTCCCTAATTGGCTCTAAACACAAACTGTTCTTGGGAAATCACCTGTCTGCAGTCATTGGCTGGGGCCAAAGTTTCACAGGATGGAATTAGTTGGGTCCAAGTCGCATTGTACACAGTAATGAAGGTGGTTCATCATGTGTTTTTCCAGTAATAAGGATATGTTTGCCCTGAATTCTCCAAACACTCTCTAGGTTCCCCCTTCTGACTTAGGATTTATATCTAGGAAGCAGCTTCCTAGAAATGGATGTACGTTCTTTGGTTATGAGCAGGTTTGCCCTCTACGGGAGTTGACATATAGAATTAAACCTGGGACTTTAGTGTCCTACATAAAATATGTTATAACTTTAACTTGAAGAGTGATAGTGCTGGAGTTTACCTTTTCTCTCTGCCCTTTCTTTGTAGTTTCACGGTAACAGTTTAAGTCGCACTGTTCTCATTTCCAGGAGTTCTTCGAGCTTGGCGTGGAAAGGCCTTTATTAAGCATCTGGCTACAAATGTCAGGGACTGCACAGAATGAGTCTCATAGATGCAGATCCTATCTTCCAGAGAGCTCACAGTTTAAGACAGTTGTAACAAAATATAGTAGTGGGCCAGATATAGAGAACATACCACAAAGAACACAAAATGACACATAGATGTTTTAGTTTACAAGTTTTTCTCTGTGTCAGTGTAGGATTAGGGAATAGTAGGTGACTCTCAAAGCTGGTTTCTCTGTGTATTTTTGGTTCGCCCGTTTGGGAGAAGTGTGCAGTAGAAAAGCCAAGAAACAAATGGGCTTCTGGGGCTTGTGTCTTTCCCATCTTCTAGAAATGAGTCCCTCTGCATCATGGGGGAGCCAGGCGTGGACTTCAACATGCAGAAGCTGCCCGTGTGTTAGAGTAGCCTATCCCTACCTCTTAATAACCCCAAACTTTAAATGAGCAGAACATTTAAAAAAGAGAACTTTGTTGAGAAATTATGGACATACACCATTCACCCAGGACCTAAAACATTAAATATCTCTCGACCTGTTGACTTATTTTCTGTGAGTTGACATTTTTGTTTGCATTTTCTCCATTGGAAAAATGTATTATTAACACTGTTTGGCATATTTCCCAAGTAGACATTTATGTAGGGGTGTGCAGTGCTAGAATGATCTGGCCTGATAACGTCCTGATAGCTCGTAATGGCAAATGAAAAATCACTGCATGTTCATACACAGGTACCACCTACTACGTTGTTTACATAGTCAGCTGACCATGGTGATGGCTGTGCCAGTGCCTGAAGCCTCCCCTAGAAAGTCCAAAAATGGGATAGGAAGGTTTTATGATAAATAGCTGCATGCTCTTTCCTTCTGTAGTAACTGTTCAAAAGGGAAATTTGTAGCAGTAACGGACAGAAGCATAATGGATGTTTTAGGAACCACTTACTCTTTTCTACCTTTTGTCTAGTGACTCAATGATCCAAAATTAGCACCTCAGCTTTTAGGAACTGAACTGCTGTGTGAATCAGCAGCATGAAAGTGACACATGGTAGTTTAAGCAGAAGCATTTTTGATAGAGTTGCCTTTCATCCACATTGCCTTGGGGCATGTCATTGTTGTTGACTAGGTTGATTTTTATTGAGGAGCACTTTCTTTTAGGTTTCAGAAGAGTCGTAAAGAAAAGGAAGTCATGTTTTTGCTCTTCAGGATCTTTAGCGTTTGCATAAGACATGAACACAAGTGTGCATATATGCAGAGTGTGCTTAGTGCCATGAGGTTTGTGAGAGGAAAGGGGTCCTTCTGACTTGGGGGGCTTGTGAAGGAATCTGCTCACTCTGATCCAATGTTGTCTTCCTGTTAAGCTGTGATATAAGTTATATTAAATCCTTATAAAGTTAATGCTTTTTTTTCTTTTTAAAAAATTATATTGATTTTTAGAGAGAAAGAGAGAGTAATATCAATATGAGAGGGAAACATCAGTTGGCTGCCTCCCACATACCCTCTACTGGAGATTGAGCCCACAACCTGGACATGTGCTGGGAATTGAGCCAGCAACCTTTTAATGCACAGGACTATGCCCACCCAACTGAGCCACACTGGCCAGGGCTTTTAAATGTTTTTCTCCTTTAATTACTAATTTCTTTTTAATATTAATTCATTGAATTCTGAATATTTTGAATTGCCATATACAGGTTGGATTTTGTGTGGCTGTGGTCTGGTTTGTGTGGCATTCCTCTGGAACAAAGTCTTTTGCTTTTTTAAATTTTTTAAAATATGTTTTTATTGATTTTAGAGGAAGGCAGGGAGAGGGAGAAGCATCAATGAGAGAGAAACATTAATCACCTGCCTCCTGCACACTCCCTGCTGGGGATGGAGCCCCAAAACCGGGCATGTGCCCTGACAGCAGTCTCTTGGTACATGTGATAATGTCCAGCCAACTAAGCCACACTGGCCAGGGCTAAACTCTCTTGCTTTTGATATGATTTCCATTGTCAAAAGTTCACTGAATGGTAGAACTGGGAAGGACCTAAGAGACCAGTTACTCTAAATAACTCATTTTTACATATAAGAAAACCAAGGTAAATGATTTGCATAACTAGAGACTATATTTGGCAGAGCCAGGGCTGTGTAACCTGCCAGTATTGCTATGAATAGCTATGAGTGGAAAGCATTTGTTGTAGTGGAAAATAATAGGATTAGTCTATTTTTCTTTCTGCTTCTTTGTTTATCCTTGTTTCAGAGGCACAGTTAAGTGCTGTCGATGCTCTGATAGATTCCATGAGCTTGGTCAAGAAAGATGAAGAGGGAGACGCCATTGAAGACTTATTTCCAACCACCAAAATCCCCAATCCTCAATTTCAGAGATTATTTCAGGTGAGAGAGAAAAGATGAACCAATCATACTTTTTTAAATGAAAGAGAACTGAGTGAAAAATTAGGGGAATTGACTAGTCACTAACAAATGTTTTTAATCCCCTCAGTTGCTCTATATGTTTAATGGAAGAAAGTCGCCTTCTTTCTATTAAAGGAGAAAAATACTCTGAGCTTTTGGAAAGAAAGAAGTCAAGTTAGGGTGCTTTTAATTTCTTTCTGGAGAAAGGCTGTTGTTTTTTCAGGAAGGCTTAATAAAATGCCGATTTTCCTTTTATGTGTTTTCCAGGCTTTTCTTCTTCTTTAAATATCCAAATAGTAGAGTTTTAATGAAGTTTATAATAATCACTATTAGGGAAGAAGTGTTCCAGTGCCACATTTGTCAAAAATTTCATAATTAAAGGTGGCATAAAGGTCAGATAAAGAGGTTATAGTATGAAACTATTAAAGAGTAACTAAAATACAGGGAAATATGAAATATGAATTTCTGAATCTTGGGCCAAAGGAATTGGAAGGTGGAGATTGGATTAAGGGAAATGGGAAGTTGAAAACAAAGCTGACTTATGCTGAGGAAGGGGAGGCCTAGGCCAGGGTCGAAGGGAAGGAGTATTCTAGTCCTGGATTAGCTCAGTGACAGCAGGACATAGGCTTTTCTGAACCCCCAAACTGAAAATGATCCCATGCAGCTTTTTCAGGCAAACTCTTCCTCACAGAGCAGTGGAGGGCCTATTTCTGAGGGGGTGGGGGCTGTGGATGGAGAGACCCTCAACTCCCTCTTAACTCACTTCTTAAAGCCTCCTTAACTAGCTCAGGTCCATATTAGGGCCCATTGTAATTTTGAGGGATCTTCTGCACGAGAGAAAGTGCCTGTTTTTTGGTTTTTTTAATGTTTATAATTCCTTTAAATAATGAGGGAGGGGAGACAACTTTTTTTTTAAAATTAGAAATGTAAAGCTTAACATGTAAGGCCTGACTCAGTAAATGCTTTAGTAGTCTAAGTGTAATCAAGTATAAATACTTGTATAAAATTCTTCGATGTTTTTGACAACTGGACTTCAAATGGCTTTTGCCATTTACTTGCTTTTTAAAGTCCTTATACTTTCCCCACAGTGTCTGCTGCACAGAGCTCTACATCCTCAGGAGCCTCTGCCCCCAGTTCAGCAGCATGTTCTAAACATGCTGGATCCCCCCACTGAGGTGACAGCTAACTGTGAGATTCCTCTCTCCAAAATAAAGACCCTATTCCCTCTGACTGAAGCCGTCAAGAAAAAGGATCAACTGACTGCTCAGGACGTTTTCCAAGACAAGTAAGTAATGCTATGGTTGCATTTCACATTGGACAACATAAGATTGGTGGTAGTCATAGACTGGGGCTCCAGGACTGACGGTTGGTTGTGGGAGGAAGAAACTTTTGGTTATTTGATCCTGGCCTTGAAAATACTGGTTTCTCATCTGTGCATTGTAGGTCTATTTTATTCTTGCTATTCACCTGGAATGGAGAACTACCTTCAGGGCTGTTGGCTTTTTAATCAGCATCAAATTCTTGCTTTATATATATATGAAGGCTAAACAGTTTTGATTATCTAATACTAAATTTTACCATTTTCTAAAGTAGGGTGCTGGGGATGAGAGGAGAGGGGTGAAGGTCATAAGGTTTTTTGTTTGGGAAGTTAGGTATCAGGAGAATGTCAGTGAGATTTTTGGAGGAAAAGTGAAAAGGGGAATGAAAAAAACCTGGCCCTGTGTTATTGATGTACTTGGTTATAGCATCAGTGAGGTGTTTGCATTGTAAGAATGGCAAAATGCTTTTCATATAATTCTCAAATCAAATCAAGCTTTCAGGAAGCTATTAAGTTTTTTCTTCCCTCAGGAAATTCTTTTCAGAATCTGTATCAATTTCTATTCAAAACAAAATAAAAACCATAAGAAATTGTTTTTTATTATCCAGAATGATTTGGGTGTATAGCTTGATTTTTTTTTTACCAGTTTTAGGTTTGGTTATTGGTGACTTTTCCTCCCAAATCAAAATGATCTGTTTATTTATTTAGATTGGATTCTGAGATCTAGGCTTAAGCCACATTTTTTTTCTTCCTTCCCACAGCTGTATCTTTATTGACAAGTAAAGCTTATTTGTAAATACTCTATTGGAAGAGTACTGAATAATTTCCAAAAACCTTGACAGGGTTTTGTAAATTGCTAATTTAATGAATCATCTTCCAAGTTGAATAGAAAGCTTTATGCTTTCTGTGGCTTTTTAGAGATTAATACCCCCAGCTATGTTAGAATTGAAAAAAAAAATAATCATGGGATTGATAGATTCTATCACATGCTTTCCTGATACATTCTGGAGAGTTTTTTGTTTCACTTTAGCCTGTCACGCTTTCTTCTACATAGAAAGGCTGTCACTGGAAGTTTACTTTCTCTCTGCTAGCCTCATCTGCCTATATCCCTCAGATCAGTACTTTAGAACAGTTAATACAATTTGAAGTCCTTTTCTTCCCATGGCAGCCTTGCTTTGGCCTCACTGCAGTCATTAGCTATTCTCTGTCTGTGTTAAGGCTCCAGTTCCTGATCCTGATTACCTTCTACTGTTGTGGGAAGGAAAGGGGTCATTTCCCCTTCTCCCCTTGATTAAAATGTATACTTGTATTAGCTGACTTTAAGAAAAACCCAGAGGTTGTTCTGTGATTTGGTCCCCGCTGTGATGACACCTTCAGCTCTAATCCTACCCCTCACTCTTTCTGGAAGCCTGAGTGTCTCCTGGGGCCTGAGAATTATCTTGCTCACACACACCCACTCACACTCCCATTCTCTACCTTTCTTCAGAAATCTTTGTTTTTAAGAACTGCAGAAATGATGAATTTAACAAATATTTGTTGAGTACTTTCTATATTTAATAAGAAGGATTCAGCCCCTTCTGCAAGGTTCTTGAAACCCTTAATTTTTATGGTAAGGTACCCATCAGCTTTGGAGGTGGTTTCCCCAAAGAGAAGAAAAT
Source organism: Myotis yumanensis (assembly GCF_028538775.1). Lineage (NCBI taxonomy): Eukaryota > Metazoa > Chordata > Mammalia > Chiroptera > Vespertilionidae > Myotis > Myotis yumanensis. Next base: position 19,808,150 of record NW_027223759.1, read on the forward strand.
TGCTAACAACCAGTTATATTTTTGTGTATATTCAGTATCTCTGTATCTACGGTACATATTTCCTGTGTAGGGGCAAGGGACAAAGACTGGGGAGTGAGCAAATGTCTGTTCAGGAAGTGTCAGAGGCCAACACAGAGAGCCCTGGACTGGGAATCACGAGTCTTCATTCTAGCTTTGAACTCTGTGATTTTGGTTAAATAATTTTTACCTTTATGAGAGTGTCTCCATCTAAAAACAGCATCCTCTCAACAGATATTGTAACACTATCTCTTAAATTAATATTTAATTTAATAAGCACTTTGAACTATTTAGAAGGGAAGGCAATAGTCAAAACCCAAAACAATAATAGTATCATGCTGTCCCAAGTTAATCCTTTCACCTGTTTCCTGAGATGTCATCTCCTGTATCATCTGGTACCTTAGTCCAATGCTAATGCCTTCCCTCTTTCTGTATTTTCAGCTTCTCCCTTTGTACCAGCTCCTTTCCCTCTACACATTAACACTATATTTCTTTCCTCTGTAACAAAATAAAATAAATCTCTCGTTTCCCCCTCAAGTTACTACCTATCATTTTCTTTCCTTCCATAAGCCAGGCTAATTGGAGAATAGTCTACACTGATTCTTTACTGGGCACTCATTGTCTCGGCTTTCTGCCCCCACTGCTTCCCTGAAACTGTTCTTCCAAAAGACACCAACTGCTTACTTGGACTTTAGCTTGGCAGCCCTTTCTTTCACCTCTTGGTAGCACTTGACATTGTCAGTTATTCTTTGCCTCGGAACTCATATATCTTCCTTAACTTCAGCTTCTCCGGGGGTGTTTCTGTCTAAATCTTTAATGGCTCCTGCTTCGATTCCTCTGGGGGCTGCTTTCTTTCCCCACCAACCTTACATGTGGATGTTCTGTAGGACTCTTCCTCACCAAGAGCTGACACTTATTGGACACAGGTATGTGTTGAATGCTTTGCTTGACATGTATTACCTTTTTAGATCCTTTGGGCCATCCTCTGAAGTAGATTCTTTTATAACCCCCATCTCAAAGCTGGGGATACTGAACCTTAGAGAAGACAAGAAACTTGCCCAAGATCACAGCTGACTACATGTTGGTGTGAGGATTTAAATGCAAGCAGTCCAACTCTAGCTGATTTGGCTCAGTGGATAGAGCATCAGCCTGCGGACCAAAGGGTCCCAGGTTCCATTCCAGTTAAGGGCACATGCCCAGGGTAGGGGGCTCGATCCCCAGTAGGGGGCGTGCAGGAGGCAGCCAATCAATGATTCTCATCATTGATGTTTCTCTCTCTCACCTTCTCTCTTCCTCTCTGAAATCAATAAAAACATATTTAAAAAATAAATTAAAATAAAATAAATGCAGGCAGTCCAGCTCCAGAGCTTGCAATCTCACCCATTGTGCCACGTTGCCTTCACAATACGTGTTCTAGGGCCTTTGATTATTTCACATGCACGTCTTCAAACACTACTAAGTATCTGTCCATCCTGACATATTTCCAGCCTAGCCACTGTATCTTAAGTGTCTGTCATTACTTCAACTTTAATGTATCCACAAATGACTTCATCATCTTTTTTCTTCCATGCTCCTTTTAAACCTCATTTCATGCTATTTTTTATTCTCTATTTTAGTTAATGACACCTATTTCCAGGAAGTCCTCACTTTTCTACTTTCCATATCTAGTTGGTTTACCAAGATGTATTAGATTTACCTCAAACCCACTCCTTTCACTTTGGGTTAGTATAGTGGCTAATCGCATTGATTTTGGAATCGGATACATTTGGATGAGACCCAAGCGTTTCCCTTTAATAGCAGTTAAAGTTGGCAAGTGGTTCTGTGTCAAGTGGCCATAACAGACACCTGCCTTTCAGGAGGCTGCATAGGAGAGTGGTTACTAAGAGTTGAGGACTAGTTGTGGACCCTTTACTAATTGTGCTTTAGACAAGGTCAGACCCTTTTGAACCTTGGTTTGCTCATTTGTAAAAGACAATAACAATAATTAACACATAGGGTTGTTGTGAAGTTTAACTGAGATACTTTATTTCTTTTCTTTATTGATTAAGGTATTACATATGTGTCCTTCCCCCCCCCCCCCCATTGCTCCCCAACCCCCCCACTCATGCCCTCACCCCCCTAGTGTCTGTGTCCATTGGTTAGCTTATGTGCATGTATACAAGTCTTTTGGTTGATCTCTCCCCCCTTACTCCTCCCCTCCCCTACCTTCCCTCTGAGGTTTGACAGTCTGATCGATGCTTCTCTGTCTCTGAATCTGTTTTTGTTCATCAGTTTATGTTGTTCATTATATTCTAAAAATGAGTGAGATCATGTGATGTTTATCTTTCTCTGACTGGCTTATTTCGCTTAGCATAATGCTCTCCAGTTCCATCCATGCTGTTGCAAATGGTAAGAGTTCCTTCTTTTTTACAGCAGCATAGTATTCCATCGTGTAGATGTACCACTGTTTTTTAATCCACTCATCTGCTGATGGACACTTAGGCTGTTTCCAAATCTTAGCTATGGTAAATTGTGCTGCGATGAACATAGGGGTGCATATATCCTTTCTGATTGGTGTTTCCAGTTTCTTGGGATATAGTCCTAGAAGTGGGATCACTGGGTCAAATGGAAGTTCCATTTTTAGTTTTTTGAGGAAACTCCATACTGTTCTTCATAGTGGCTGCACCCGTCTGCATTCCCACCAACAGTGCACGAGGGTTCCTTTTTCTCCGTATCCTCTCCAGCACTTGTCGTTTGTTGATTTGTTGATGATAGCCTTTCTGACTGGTATGAGATGGTACCACATTGTTGTTTTGATTTGCATCTCTCGGATGATTAGTGACTTTGAGCATGTTTTCATATGTCTCTTGGCCTTCCTTATGTCCTCTTTCAAAAAGTATATATTTAGGTCCGTTGCCCATTTTTTGATTGGGTTGTTTATCTTTCTTTTGTTAAGTTGTATGAGTTTCCTGAAAATGTTGGAGATTAAACCCTTATTGGAGATAACATTGGCAAATATGTTCTGCCATGCAGTGGGCTTTCTTGTTGTTTTGTTGATGGTTCCTTCTGCTCTACAGAAGCTTTTTATTTTATTTTATTATTTTTTTAAATATATATTTTATTGATATTTCACAGAGAGGAAGGAAGAGAGATAGAGAGTTAGAAACATCGATCAGCCGCCTCCTGCACACCTCCCACTGGGGATGTGCCCGCAACCAATGTACACGCCCCTGACCGGAATCAAACCTGGGACCCCCCAGTCCGCAGGCCGACGCTCTATCCACCGAGCCAAACTGGTTACGGCAGAAGCTTTTTATTTTGATGTTTGTTTATTTTCTCTTTAGTTTCCATTGCCCTAGGAGCTGTATCGGTGAAGATATTGCTTTGGCATATGTCTTGAGATTTTGCTGCCTGTGGATTCCTCTAATATTTTTATGGTTTCCCATCTTATGTTTAAATCCTTTATCCATTTTGAGTTTATTTTTGTGTATGGTGTAAGTTGGTGATCTAGTTTCATTTTTTTACATGTATCTGTCCAATTTTCCCAACACCATTTATTGAAGAGACTGTCTTGACTCCATTGTATGTTCTTGCCTCCTTTGTCAAATATTAATTGAGCATAGTGGTTTGGGTCGATTTCTGGGTTCTCTATTCTATTCCATTGGTCTATATGTCTGTTCTTGTGCCAGTACCAGGCAGTTTTGAGAACAGTGGCTTTGTAATACAGCTTGATATCTGGTATTGAGATCCCTCCTACTTTGTCCTTCTTTCTCAAGATTGCTGCAGCTATTCGGGCTCTTTTTTTATTCTAGATGAATTTTTGGAGAGTTCGTTCTAGGTCTGTGAAATATGCCATTGGTATTTTAATGGGGAGTGCATTGAATCTATAGATTGCTTTGGGTAGTATGGACATTTTAATGGTGTTGATTCTACCAATCCATGAACACAGTATGTCCTTCCATCTGTTTATGTTATCCCCTATCTCTTTTTTCAGTGTTCTGTAGTTTTCCGAGTACAGGTCTTTTACCTTCTTAGTTAAGTTTATTCCTAGGTATCTTAATTTTTTTGGTGCGGTGGTAAATGGGATTGTTTTTTTATAATCTCTCTTTCTGTAAGTTTACTATTGGTGTATAAAAATTTCTTGGCATTAATTTTGTATTCTGCTTCATTGCCAAATTCATTTATTAAGTCTAATAATTTTTTGATGGAGTCCTTATGGTTTTCTATGTACAATATCATGTCATCTGCTAATAATGACAGTTTTACATCTTCTTTTCCAATTTGGATAACTTTTATTTCTTCTTCTTGTCTAATTGCTATGGCTAGCACTTCCAGTACTATGTCGAACAGGAGTGGTGAAAGTGGGCATCCCTGTCTTGTTCCTGTTCTTAGGTGAAATGGCTTAGTTTTTGCCCATTGAGTATGATGTTGGCTGTAGGTTTGTCATATAAGGCTTTATTATGTTGAAGTATGATCTCTCTATTCCCATTTGCTGGGGGTTTTATCAAGAAAGGGTGTTGGATTTTGTCAAATGTTTTTCTGCATCAATTGATATGATTGTGATTTTTATCTCTCAATTTGTTTATGTGATGTATCACGTTTATTGATTTGCGGATATTGTACCTACTTACATCCCCGGAATAAATCCTACTTGGTCATGGTGTATGATCTTTCTGATGTAATGCTGGATTCGATTTGCTAGAATTTTGTTGAGGATTTTGGCATCTATGTTCATGAGGGATATTGGCCTGTAATTCTCTTTCATTGTGTTGTCTTTATCTGGATTTGGTATTAGGGTAATGCTGGCTTCATAGAATGATCTTGGAAGTGTTCCTTCTTCTTGAATTTTTTGGAATAGTCTGAGGAGGATAGGTTTTAGTTCTTCTTTGAATGTTTGGTAAAACTCCCCTGTGAGGCCATCTGGCCCCGGGCTTTTGTTTGCTGGAAGCTTTTTGATGACTGCTTCAATTTCCTCCATAGTTCTAGGCCTATTGAGATTTTTATATTCTTCCTGATTGAGTTTTGGAAGGTTGTCTTTTTCTAGGAATATGTCCATTTCCTCTAGGTTGTCTAGTTCAGTGGTCGGCAAACTGCAGCTGGCGAGCCACATGTGGCTCTTTGGCCCCTTGAGTGTGGCTCTTCCACAAAATACCACGTGTGGGCGCACACGTACAGTGTGATTGAAACTTCATGGCCCATGCGCAGAAGTCAGTATTTTGTGGAAGAGCCACACTCAAGGGGCCAAAGAGCCACATGTGGCTCGTGAGCCGCAGTTTGCTGACCACTGTTCCAGTTTGTTGGAATAGAGTTGTTCATAGTATTTTTTAACAATCCTTTGTATTTCTGTGGGGTCTGTTGTTATTTTGCCTGTTTCATTTCTGGTTTTGTTTATTTGGGTCCTCTCTTTGCTTCTTGGTGAGCCAGAAGCTTCCAGAAGATGCTTTGTATGTCTACTGTGATCCTGGCTAGAGGTTCATCAATCTTGTTTATCTTTTCAAAGAACCAGCTCTTGTTGTCATTGATCTTTTGTATTGGGTTTTTTTTAATGTTTTGTTTTGGTTTTTTTTGTTTCTATGTTATTTATTTCTGCTCTGATCTTTATTATCTCCTTCCTTCTTCTGCTCACTCTGGGCTTTTCTTGTTGCTCTCTTTCTAATTCTTTGAGTTGTAGAGTTAGATGATTTACTACCTTTTTTTTTTTTTTTTTTTTTTGAGGTAGGCCTGTAGAGCCATAAACTTCCCACTCAGGACTGCTCTCATTGTGTCCCATAGATTTTAGATTTTTGTGTTTTCATTGTCATTAGTTTCCAGGATGTTTTTAATTTCTTCTTTGATCTCTTTGGTAACCCAATCATTTGTTTAATAGCATGCTATTCAGCTTCTAAGTGTTTGAATTTTTTTTATTGTTTTTATTGTAGTTTATTTCTAATATTATGCCATTGTCTGAGAAGATGCTTGATATGATTTCTATCTTCTTGAATTTGGAGAGACTTTGCCTGTGACCCAATATGTGGTCTATCTTTGAAAATGTCCTATGTGCACTTGAGAAAAACATATATTCTGTGGCTTTGGGGTGAAATGTTTTGAAGATGTCAATTAAGTCCTGATACCCTCTCCCCAGAAACATACCCTAACATACTAAGTTTTGCATATATTTTCAGGGCATTCACACATTCCTTGATGCCATCCTTCAACCCCTGATTAAAAACCTTTGCTTTAATGGCTTTTTTTTGCCTTCAGCTTAAGATCAAACTGTTATACAAATGAGAAAAGTCAGATAGGCAGAAAGAAAAGAAGTATCCTATATTATAAAAAGATAATATGCAAATTGACCACCACTCCAACACACAAGATGTCTGCCCCCATGTGGACACAAGATGGCTGGCAGGGGAGGGCAGTTGTGGGCGATCAGGCCAGCAGGGGAGGGCAGTTAGGGGCGACTAGGCTGGCAGGGGAGGGCAGTTAGGGGAAATTGGGCCAGCAAAGGAGCAGTTGGCATCAATCAGGCTGGCAGGGGAGTGGTTAGGGGCAATCAGGCTGGCAGGCCGGTGAGCAGTTGGGAGCCAGCAGTCCTGGATTGTGAGAGGGATGTCTGACTGCCCTGTGGGATCGGGCCTTAATGGGCAGTTGGACATCCCCCGAGGGGTCCCAGATTGGAGAGGGTGCAGGCTAGGCTGAGGGACACACACCCCCAACCCCCTGTGCATGAATTTCATGCATCAGGCCTCTAGTTTATCCATAATCCAGCTACTTAGAGAACCAGTGTATTTTTTCACAGTTGCTGAGTCTATAATTTAGATGTTTTGTGTCCTCATCTCTCACTACTTCCCAGCATGCACCTCATGCCCCAGCCCAACACAGTGACTTGCTATCCTCTCACAGGGATGTGCTGCTTGCCACAATGCTTTGTTAATTGCCTGTTTATATATTTATCTTTTTTATTTCACTGAACTTCTTAAAGATTTTGATTGCATATTAATTTTGTATATTTAATATCTAAAGCTCTGCTTAGTTTTAGTGGCTAACACATTGTATTAGGTAAATGTTTGGCTAAATAAATAAATTACAAAATTTATACATATTTATAAAAGAAAATGAGAAGAGGAGAAAGAACAATGAATTACCTATGGTCCCAGCATCCAAATGCAGCAGCTCCTAACATTTGTATGTCTACTGTGATCCTGCATGGATAATTTCTACCTCCCAGGGCTCTGCACCTTCATAAGTAATTGGGGGATGAGAGTCATTGCCCTTTCCCACTTCAAATAGACAGTCTGAGTTCAATATATGTAGAATTCCTAATAATGCTATTAAATGATTTAATATTGAGAATATTACTCATATTAAAATTTCACTACTTTCTGCTTATTCCTGGGCCTGCCTTCACCTGCTCAGTTCTGAAGAACTAAAATTTATATCTTCTTATCCTTCTTTCCCAAGAATCTTATCTTGGAAGGTTTAAGAAATTCTCTATGTGATTCAAACTTGTATTCTCACAGAACTTAGCACAGTGCTTTGCATATTTAATGGTTCTTAATGCCATCTTATAAGTTAATTTGTATCTTTGGAAGAGAATAGGTACATAGTTGTATACTCAGGGTACTTTTTATCATAGTGTTTTCTTGAGGAGCCAACTGAAGATCAGAGAGTCTAGTAGCTTACTGGAGTCTAAACTCTATATTTACTGGGATTAATATGAAATCAATATTTTTAAGAAGGCATAAAATTTCAGGGCTAGGGAGTGTTGAAACAGAGACTAAAATCTAGCTCTTTGGTTTCCAAATCTTCAGCAGTACCATGAGCAGTACCAAGTTGTCTGTCTCACAGGAATACCTGGCCAAGTTGAACTGAGATGACTGCGAGGTTTTTTGAATGGACTCAAATTCTGGGGGAATTTCATGCTGCTTCGGGTTTATGCATTTTCCTTCATTCTTGCCATCAAGGCTTTGTGTGCTCAGCTTCTGTTCTATTTGAAGGAAAGAACTCGGGATGATTCACCCCTTTTAATGATTCCTGGGCCCCATCGTTCTGTCTTCTATCTATTTTTTCTTTTTTCTTTTTCTTCTTCTTTTTTTTTTCTTTTTGCTTCTCAAAGGGAAAAAGACAAGTGGTGAATGGGAAAGATGTCAAGTACTAAAACTTTTAATTCATGTTTTTGTAAGGCTCTGATTACTGTAGTCCTTCATCTAGCTGTAAGAGGAGATTCATTATTGAAACAGCATTGAATAAGCCAGCTCATGCCTTATTATTCTTTGCTTTAATTTTAGGATAACCTCTTCTTCATGCCTCATTGTCTGAAGGTTGGGCTTTTGAACAAAAACACATCACATTTAGAAATACTAGATCCTAGTAATTTCCCTTCTCATTCAGCCACTTCTTGACAGCTGCTTTTGCCCTGGATTGATTATTTGTCTGGGAGGAAAATCTTCATATCTCAGTGTTCAGTAGCTTAAGGGAGATTATGGGCAGAGCCTTTGGATTTGATTTGATTTTCCTTTGCAATTAACTTGACCTCTCCTGACTTCTAGACAGGCTGTTAAAGCCAGAATGTTGCTTGAAGCAAGATGTTTGATACACTTCCTTGGAGTCATCTTTCCCTCACGACACAGATGCTATTGGACTCTGTTAGCATACTGTCCAACACAGAATTAGTTTTTTTTATAGCTTGACTTCTCTAAGAACTAGCTCTTGCATATTTGATCAAGGGTTATCTTGTAAGCTTTGAAGCTGTAAGAGGAAGTTTCTAAAGCTCTCACGTACATGATGAAGAAGACACAAGTCTTCTATGCACATGGAAAGCTAATAGCTATCAATTCTGAGATGGAAACCAGCGAATAGTATCTGAAGAGCAATGAGTTTCTTACTGAAATGTTCCGTTTCCATGACCTGTGCTTGCAGTTGCATCTGTGAGAGGGCTTTGTGATGCAACTGCTGACTGTGACCTCTATGCTGTGAAGCAGCCAGGGCTGCTCAGGCCAGGGTCAGGCCGGAAGCTCTGAGGTTGGGAAAGCGAGCCAGGCTCTTTGTAAAGGAGGACCAAGTGCGGCTGTTTATTTTTGACACTTGAAAAATAAAGTCGTACTTTTCACATCAGTAGTTCTGGGTTTTGTATTGTTTGCTTTGTTTTAAGGGGAAACCCCATTTATTTATTTTTTACAGGCATGAGGAGGGACCTACCTCTAAAAAACTGAAGACAGAGGAAGAAGCCCACTTTAGTCTCTCCAGCCTGGCTGAAGGCACGGTCACCAAGGTGAGCAGAACTTTTCCAGCGTGCTCTCCCCATTGCAGGAAGACGGGCTGGGGGAGACTGCATCAGTGTCTGTTAGTCCTTCCAACATATAAGCCACGCAGGCGCATCCCATACTTCTTCCTGGAAGTAATTACTGTCAGTGAATTGCTTATAGAATGATCTGTATGATACACAGTGCACAGAGCACTATATAATACACAGAGCATGGAACATTGCTGTGGGAGTACTTTTTATAGAGATTTTTTGTTGTTGTTGACTTCACTTTGCAGCTTTCTGTTTAGTCAAAATGATAGGGGTTGATGATACAATTCTTAATCTCCAAGTACATAAAATTTGAGTGTAACTCTTCTTTCTGATATACCACTTCAGAACAGGTTTCACAAGTTTAGGATTTCTCCAAACCAAATATCCTTCGACACCTGAGATCTTTATTTAATGGAAAGGTTTTTGGAACTTAAAGATAATTGCCTTATTTGAAGTGTCATTAGTTTGAATCAATGGGTCTTAAAAATTGTCCCTTACTAGCCAAGTGCACTAGGAAGGTCAGTTAGCACTAGGGCATGCCTTTTCCCTTCTTCAAAAATAAATGCTCTCAGAAAAACTGAATGTCTGAAAAATGATTTGGGTTTTATTTCAATGTTTTATAGTGAAGGAAAAAAATTAAGGCCTTATTTGCTCGTAGAACTTTTCTGACTGCTTTACCAGAGCAAATTGGAAGCTTTAGTATGTTTTGTGCCGAAGTCTACCAGCTATAGAGCCCCGTTGTCGTCTTCCTTTGAGCTGAATGATACTTAGGCCCTGTTTAGGTTGGGACCGGAAGATTAAAGACATAAGTATGATCAGAAAGTGCCATATAGTGTGGCAGAGATTTCCATCTTTGAAACTAGCACTGCAGTAAACCTTTTTTAAAAAAAAATATATTTTATTGATTTTTTACAGAGAAGAAGGGAGAGGGATAGAGAGTTAGAAACATTGATGAGAGAGATCAATCAGCTGCCTCCTGCACGCCCCCCAGTGGGGATGTGCCCGCAACCAAGGTACATGCCCTTGACCGGAATCGAACCTGGGACCCTTCAGTCCGCAGGCCGACGCTCTATCCACTGAGCCAAACCGGTTCGGCTGCAGTAAACCTTGATACACGATCTGCTTGTACTGTTGGGTGACATCTTCAGTTTGGGCACATTTATATATTCTACCAAAACCTCAATGCCAAAGGGTCAGCAGCAGTCCCCCCAAAAGGGGAAGTTCAGAGAGTCAAGCATCAGGCTGTTATTTTTCACGCCATCTTTGTAGGACAGATATATTTGGAACTGGCCCCACACTGCAGAATCCTCCCTTCCTAATTGGTTGGGTGTCAGGATGCACAAGCAGTTTGCCACATAAAGCCTTCAAGCTGGGCTGGCTAGTCGCTTGGTAGTAATACTTCTGACCCCTCTGGAAAGAAGTCAGCTTGTACAAAGAGAGGTAAGTGAAAGTACAGTCGGCAGCTGTATCTGCTAGCTTTGAACAGAACCCTGGAAATGACTAGGAAGGGCCTTCACTCTGGCTTTGGTTTTATTCTATAAGAGGACACTTCTGACATCAAGCCATCTTGTCTTGCCTGGGGTGATCTGCAGGGTTATTTTCTGTGGGTGTATTCTAGGTTGGAAGTGTGAATCCTGCTGAAAACTTCCGTGTTCTGGTGAGGCAGAAGAATGCCAGCTTTGAGGAAGGTGAGTGATATGCCACTGGCTCTGCATTTAGGGAAGGTGTTCAATTGAGTTAATGGATTTAAAATCGAGATTAAGAAGTGTAGCCTTTTGTAATAATGTTATAACCTCTATATATAGCAGTTTTCTTTCTTGTGGGTCTTTGTGTTGTCCCTTATTAGTGATCTCATTGAGACATTATGAGCAATGAGATAAACTCAGTATAGGTCTGCCCAAACAGAGGACTAATTTGTTAAGAAAACTGTGGGCGAGAACCTTGGAGTTTTTAGTTCCACTCGAGAACCTTGGAGTTTTTAGTTCCACTTCATTGAACTTCTTTGGGTTACTGTGAATGAGCTTAGAATAAAATAACTTTGTGAAATATCTCCCTGTTTTCTGGGATACACATTCTTAGTCTAGTCTTAAGGATTGGAGCCCCTTTACAACTCAGAAAGACCTTGCTGCTGCCCTTTGATTCAGTACTTCTGAAATTGACTACAATCTCACAGTTTTCTTATCATATATAACCTAGAATTTCATTTAGGCTTGGGTTAGTATTAAAATGGCTTCCAGAATGAATAGAGGGTCTTGAACTAACATCCACATACTACTTGAATGCATTTATATTCCTGTTCTCTCACCCTTTAACGCAGGGTGGGGAAACTTTTTTCTGCCAAGGTCCATTTGGATATTTATAACAAAGGCCATACAAAATTATCAGCTTAAAAATTAGCCTGCTATATCTGGTCAAACATTTAATTAATTCACCCCTAATGCCTTGGTAGGGCCAGACAAATGATATTTTGGGCCTTATATGGCCCGCGGGTGGATGTTCCCCACCCTTGCCTTTTAAAGAGTGGCAGCTAGCACTTGTAATCCTGCAGCTTTGTGTACACAGTAGAAGTCATAAGTGCTGCCCAGGGTCAGGCCTGTCTGTGAGCCACCCTCTGTGTGTGAGTGTTAATGCATGCATAGAACTTTCTCTTCTCACTTCTTGGTGTTTTAGGGGGAGAATTGCCTAGAACACTACACCATTTTAGTTTAATCATCTATAGTGGCAGGCATAGGAGTAGGGTGCCTTAGTACTTCGAGTTTGAGAATCCTAGCCAGATGCCTGGACATGCTGTGCTGTTGCCCAGCAGCAGTCATAACCAGCTAAGCCTCAGAGAGAGCATGTAATCCACCAGGCCAAAGTTTGTTGGCAGCAACACCAAACGCCAGACCTCTGAGAATTACCTAAGGAAGAACAGCTCTGTTACCATGGTAATTCTTTTAGGTGGGTCATGGATGTTTTATGTTTTGAGATCGAAGAAGATTTTGTGTTTTTGATGAAAGGTCATGGCCTTCTTAGCTTTTGATTGTATGTTGTCAGTTACTTTGGCCAAAGTCAAGGGTCCTCCCTGTGGAAGTGATTGGCCTCCCTGGTTCATGTAGGCATGGTCTCTTCAGGGGGCTGAGTCCAGAATCATCACCATTATGAAGGTAGCCACTAGTGTCTACTATGTTCAAGCATTGTGTACCCACTTTGTTTTATTTTTGTCTTAGTTACCTACCCCACAGAGCAGTCCCATGGTCACATGAGCAAGTGGAGAAAATGTGAGAGCTTTAACAGCTGGTGCCAGAATTTGCTGAAAATTCTTCCATTGTTTTAATTGGGAAACTACTTTGATAAGTGCTTAGGGTAGAAATAGACTCTGTCCAAGGCTTGGTTGTTAACCAGTACTGGGGTTCAGAGGAGGGGGGAGCTATTAGCATCATAGAAGTAGACAAACTGGAGTTTAGTCAGGAGAGGGGGAGGAGAAAAGTATAAAAGCTAAGAGGGAGAGGAAGTGAAGGAATTAGGTAAGAGCACAGAGTTCTGTAATACATTCCCAACTTATGACTGCAGATCCTCAGAGTCAGTAAAATCAGAATGCTTGGCTTCAATGCTCTGGTGAAGAGGCAGGGTTTTGGGTCTTGAATTATTTCAGGCAGAGCAGAGAAAGCACCTCAGAGCACAGGAGGCCAGAGTCTGAAGAGCTCATGAGAAAGTAAACTCCTCAGAATGTTCACATTGAGGAAAATATGTTTCCCTGAGGCCATGGAATTGGGCATTTGAAGCAGATGTATGAAAATAAGGGCAGTGACCCCTAGAGGGCACATAGGTTACAAATAGGTACTATTATCTCCTCTTTACAGATGGAAAAACTGTAAAACTGGAGGAGATGAACTTCCCCCCAAATCACACAAGGATTCAAACCCATTTCTTTCTTAAATACTAGATTTTTCTACTTAGTCTTATTATTTCTCCTAATCCTAATGGCCTCCTTTCCTGCATGTTTTTTGTTTAAACATTATAGGGTCATGAATTTAAAAGCTTGTGTCTATAGATAGGACTTTTGATGAGTAGACTGTCTTTTGATGTTGAATGTGACTGAGTGCTATAGTGTTGTGATGGTGAAATGTCCCTCTGTGCCTCTGTCTAGGACTTGGTCAGTTAGATCTCCCCAGTGGCCTCACAAAAGCAGACTTTTTGCAGAGCTATGGGAAAATGGGACCACCCACTTGTTAACTAGTTCTCTTTTGTGGTCCTAACTTGCCTTCCCTTTCTAGCTTCAAGCTTCAGAAATTTTGTTTCCTCAATGCTTTTCCTACTTTTGTTCTTTTGCTTGTGCATGTCTTAGCCAAGGCCCTTTGTGAGCCAAGACTCACTTCCCCTGTAAGCCCAGAGTTGTCCTCCAGTCGTTAAGCTGCCTCCTTGGTATCGATCATTATCCCTCCCGGACTTCTCTGACTAGGGCAAGGGAGGTAGAAGTCTTGCTCTTTTCTCCATTGTATCTATTTTTAAAAATCCAGTTGCCAAAAGCATGATCAATAAGTATTAGTAAGATTGTTTTACCCTTAGTACTTGGCCCTTTCACCTGTTGTTATAAACTAACTAGAGGCCCGTTGCACGGAGAGATTCGTACAATAGGCGTTCCCTTCCCCTGGCTGCCGGCACCGGTTTTCCTCCGGCACCTGGCACCCAGGCCTTTGCTCCTCTTCGCGGCTCCAGATGGAGCCTTCAGTCTTCGCGGCTCTGGACGGAGCCTTCAGTCTTTACTCCGCCACTTTGCCCCTCCGTATGCAAATTAACCGCCATCTTTGTTGGGTTAATTTGCATACTCTCCTGATTGGCTGGTGAGCGTAGCAGAGGGATGGTTAATTTACATGTTTGTATATTATTAGGTAAGATATACAGGTGTAATTCTGTCTGGCCTAATAATCGTGAAGTCAAACTGAGAAAATTGTGATCCTGTTCCCTTGATATCAGTTGTCTACAGTAGGCAGCCACACATTTTATCTTCTGTTTTTTTGGTGTGAGGGATATTTTTTGTCCTAAGTTTATTGGCAGAGAGAAGATAACACTGAACCCCAGGAATGTGTTCTTCCTGGCTGCTGATGCTCCTGTAAGCTGTCTTTGATTCTCAAGTGTCCTTCTTCTGCTGGTCTCTTTCTCCTTTCTTACACACCCCTACATGCTATCACTACAGTTTACAATAAAAAAATTCTTGACTACAGCTGCATATGTAATAATTGTGGAAGTGGAGTAGTTTCCCTCATGCACAATTCATAAGTGCACCTGGAATTTGTAGTTGTAGGTTATTGGAAGAACCTGAGTCCACATAGTTCTCAGACTCCTCGAATCAGGGTTATCCTATATAATAAAAGCCCAGCGACCATAATGGCAGAATGACCAGAACGACCGCTCGACCAGTCACTATGAGGTGCACTGACCACCTCTCGGTCCCTTTCCCCGGCTGGCAGGCTCTGATCGCCGATGGCAAACGGAACCGGGGGGGGGGGGGGGGGGGGGTGGCGGGGGACGGGGGACTGGCAAGCGGGTGGAATGGACTTTTGATGCCAGGTGCCGGAGGAAAACCGGTGCCGGCAGCCAGGGGAAGGGAAGGCCTATTGTACGAATCTCTCTTATTCTTGGTCCCTCCCCCTGGCCTGCAGGCTCCAATCGCTGATGGCGAACGGGAACTGGGGTGGGTGGAGGGGGATGCAGGCAGCTCCGGGACAAGGCCTCCACCCCGCCGGTTGCCCCCCACACAGAGGTGACCCACGGCGGGGGTGGGGCCGGTGAGCAGGCAGCAATGGCTGACCTCTCAGTCCCTTCCCCGGCCATCAAGTTCCCATCGCCGAATGGCGAAAGGGGAACCGGGGTGGGTAGCAGTGAGATGGCCCTGATTGCAGACTAGGCCTAGGGACTGTACCCGCACACGATTTTGTGCACCGGGCCTCTAGTCTACTTATATGAACACCCTTCTCCACTAGCTCATCAGCAGGGCTTCTTAGGAGGAACACTATGGATTTCCAATTCTTCCCTTCCCTGCTTTTACTTAGGGAGAGTGCTAAAGTGGTCAAAAGATGACAGCAAATTAGAGAAAGAAAAGCCACATTACTTCAGTCCTCCAAATGATTTCTACATGATTGAGATAGGTTTGAATTTACAGGTTTCCACTGAGTATGAAATATTATGTAAAGTAGCTGAAAGGTACCTAGTGTGTCAAAAACAGGTTCTCTGAGGACCTTAAAAGCCAGAAAAGATGAATATTTGGAGACAATTGAATTCACAGGGACATGATTGGTTAAAAAACAAATTTGTCAAGAAAATATCCTAAGTAGAAATGGTAGGGACTCCTATTTGGAGTCTGATAGTTAACTAGGGACTCCTATTTGGAGTCTGATAGTTAACATTAGATTTATGTACAAGTGAGCAATAAAGTGCACATATCCGCTTGATTACATGATGGTCACTTTATTCTGTGGCTGCTGAAGCATTTCATTTTCTCTCAGATCTCTTCCTCTCGCTGTGTTTGGACACATCTCATCCTCAAGTCTTTTGGCCTTTGTTCTCCAACTTAACCTTATTCATTAAACAACATCCTTTCCATTTTAAAGGATATTTCTTAAAATTTACTTAAGCACGACCTTCCAACAGTAGGTAGGTAGACTGTGGTATAATTAGTGATAAAATTATATTGTTCATCAAAGCTAAATAGACAAGTTTTTTCAGTTATGTTTTTTGTACGGTATAGCACTATCCCATTTTCACAGAAGTTTACTTACATATATGGTTTTTCTGCCATTGAATCAAGCCCTAAATTGTGGTTTCTCAAGAGTAGGGATCTAAGAAACTTCCTGTGTATTTTCTTTTTTTATAGGGCCCTGATTTATGTAATCTTGGGTGTGAATTATGTAACCTATCATAGCTCTTTCCAGAAAAAAAGAAGATAAAAATATGGCCTTTAGCTGTTGTTTTGCACAAAATTTTTAAAGAGTACATTCTGTCAAATACCTTGAACATCTTGAAGGATACTAAATACAAATAGTAACTAAAAGTTTAAACATCTTTACCTCCATAAAACTTTTGTTTTGTGTTTTTTTTAACAGTTTGACATATTTTCTTAGTCCTTTTCAAAAAAGCAGATTCATCTATTCATGAGAGAATAATACAAGATTACAAATTCTAGTGGTTTAGGCTGTGCTTTATATTTTTTACTAAACATCTTACTTGTTCCTCACTGGATTCCTTTTTGACTTGCTTAGTTTTAAATTGTTAAACCCTAGAACTTGATGATACTGACTTATTTTATCAATTACAAGTAGTCTTATTCAAAAACAAAAATCAGCTTATTTGGGATTATAAAGGATGCCTTCTAAAAGGGTGTGTTATTATTCCACCTGTATCAGTGACCCTTAGTGTCTTGTCACATCTGCCATGTGTGTGGACTAGTATGCTAAGATGACTTTCCACAGATACTGCAAATGTGTGGAAAACACTGTATCAGAGTCCAGAGGCCAGTTCTTGGTCTCTTGTGGCTTTAACTTCTTCGCTGTTGCTTCAGTACATTTCACTAGATAGCACAACACCACCCTGAAGTTTGCATTTTAACATAATAAAACTCATCAATCAAGTAATTAAAATGAAATCACTGAAATGAAGACAGAAATAAAAAAGACATGACATAGAAACCAAAGACCATCATACATAACCTCTTTAAAGTATTTTCAGTAACACTCCCCAAAATGGTTCTACCCATTTTTAATCAGCTTCTGAAATCCTTTCAAGATCAGAATATGTCTAATGTAGCCTGGCTATCTGCTAGGAAAGAAAGCTTACTGGGTAGCATAAGCATAGAAGCCTGTTTGCTGTAGTTGTGTTCTCAGTAACACTAAGATTTCTCCTGAGAGCATTAGAGGACGTCGATATGTGGCACATGACGGTGTTCCTATTTTCTCCCACTGGTTTGTTTTCTCATCCCAAGGTGGTAAAGTTGCTTGCCTTAAACCTGCTGAGTATTTTCTCCTTTTTATTTTAAACATAGAAAGGATAGTTTCCCCCCTCCGGCTGAATATGTGGAACTCATATGAACGCTTTCCACGTCCAAACAACTAGAAACACACAGAATCTGTTCCAGCCTGCTTTAAACATGGTGACCAGTCGGCTTGCACTGATGGCCAGCCCGTGCCGGCAGTGCATCAAGGCAAGTGCTCACAGCTGACTCCGATGGCAACACAAAATTAGACTGGGTGCTTTGGAGAAAGGCTGTGGTTCTCCAACTTGCTGCTGGAGTTCACCCTTGCAGTGAGTGCTAATGAGAGTGATTTGTGAAAGGGCGAGGGCTATGCCCTCCATCTTGCCTGTATCCTCCATGTTGGGGCCACGTGCGGCCTTCTTCCCGGAAGCCCAGGCCTCTGCAGGCCACGCCCGGGATTTTAAACTAACCAATGACAATCAAGGGAAGTGCGCGCCATAGATATGACCACATCCTGTGTAACAGGACCCGGCTTGCGCCTGGCCAATCGGCAGAGCACAGTCCTTTCTCCTCCCCTTACTCCGACCCCCCCCTATATAATCGGTCTCTGGGCGGGGTTCGGGTGCTCAGCCATTTGGTTTGCCTTGATGTCGGTGAGCCTGGTGGATGGGGAGCCCAAGCTAGCTTGAATACAGATTCTTATGCTTTTGCATCGAATTGGCTCCCTGATGTGGTTTCTTGGGAATCTTGAAATCTGGGCATAACAATTTGTGAGGCAGAGAGCTGTTGAAGTACTTCTCTTACTCTTGGTTCTTCCTTATACCTCCTATAAATCCTACAGTTCTTCCTGCATGGTAGATCTTGTCATCCGGGGCATTGCCCTTGGTTCTCCCGGAATTGGGCTGCTTCAAGATTGCTTCTTAAGCCCAGCTGGTTGAAAAAGGAAACTGATTTCAGATTGTGCTGATGTGCAAACTGCTTTAATCGGGGACTTGTGGTAAACAACAGAAGCTCTTAACCAATTAAGATCTTTAGGGATGGATGTTTGGCTTTTGTTAAAATAGTCACTAATCAGCTGAAATGTGTTAAGAGCAGCTTAGAAACAGCTTGGAGTCCCACTTCAATACAATAGAAGTGTTTTGGTCCTCCCCTTTTAAATTGCAAGCCCAAGGCAAAAAATATGCTGACATAGAAAGAAGTAGCAAGTGTAATTTTACATGGTTAGTCCTGACTGTTATTCATGTTTTCATGAGACTTTAAAAACTGGTATGCATGTTTCTTTGGCAGAAAAGGGAAGGGGTTTGGTTCAGATATAGAACACAGATCAGCAGGACTTGAGAATAGTATCAGCATAGTTGTCTTTGGACATAGGAGAAAAGTTAACCTTTTATTTTATTGTATTTTTTGTGGTTTCATATGGACAGTTGAAGAAAAATATTTAGTTAATAGTTATGATTAAAGGACCTTCTGTAGACTGAATTACCCCCCCCCCCCCCTTTCCACAAATTTATATGTGAAAGCCCTATCTCTTAATTTGATTGATTGTATTTTGAGATGGGGTCTTCGGGAGGTCATTAGATTTAGATGAGGTTGTGAGAGTGTGGCCCTCATAATGGAATTAGTGCCCTTATGTGAAGAGATACCACTTTGTGTTCTCTCTTCTCCTCTGTCTCTCTCAACTGAGAATACAGTAAGAAAGTGATTACAAGCCAGGAAAAGAGAGCCTTCACCAAAACCTGACCATGCCGGCACTAGCCTGGAGAACTGTGAGAAAATAAATTTCTGCTGTTGAAGCCACATAGTTCATGGTATTTTGTTATGAGAATTTAACTAATACAGGCTCATTTCATTTCCTTTGTCCGAGTAAATTACTGAACTTAATGTAGTTTATCTCTCTATGCCAGTGGTTCTCAACCTTGGCTGCACATTAGAATCACCTGGGAATCTTTTTAAAATCCTGATTTCTGGGCCTCATCCTCCAGAAATTCTGTTTCTTTGTTATGGGCTGGGGCCACAACATTAGTAACAAAGAAACAGAATTTCCGGCGGATGGGGCCCAGAAATCAGGATTTTAAAAAGATTCCCAGGTGATTCTAATATGCAGCCAAGGTTGAGAACCACTGCTCTATGCTTTCAGTGATAATGAGCGGCAAGTATAACACTCAAGATAATCCTGTTAGAGTCAGGAGCCATATCCCAGATGAGAACTACCTTTCGATGATCCCTTGCCCTTGGAACCTAATAGTGTTTCTTTTGGACAGTGAGGATAAGTTTACTATCTGTGCCTTAGTAGTTATCCTGAAGTAGAAACATCTAATGTCTCCCTTCTGTCTGTGGTAAATATCCACAAATCTCTTTGCTAAATGGCTTGTATTTATTGCCAATTTTTTATAGTTTATTGAAATGTAGATTTCTACTATAATAATATACTCATTCTAAAGGCAATTCAGTGATCATTTGTAAATTTATAGAGTTGTACAATCATCACCATAGTCCAGTTAAAGAACTTTTCCCTCACCCCTAGAAGTTCCACATAATCATTTATATAGTCAATTATTTTTCCCCACTATCACCCCAAGAGACCACTTTCTATTTCTATAGATTTGCCTTTTCTGGAAATTTCACATAAATGGAATCAATCAGTATTCAGTCTTTTGCATCTGGCTTTTTTCACTTAGCACAATGTTTTTGAAATTTGTCCATGCCATAACATGTATCAATAATTGATTTTTTATTGCTGAATAATATTCATTTTTATGAATATACCACATTTTATTTATCCATTCATCAATGATGGATATTTGGATTGTTTTCAGTTTTTAGCTATTACAAATAATGCTTCTGTGGACATTTGCCTACAAATCTTTGGATGTTTTCATTTTTCTGGGCCATATGGAAGATTTATGTTTAACTTTTTAAGAAATAGCCACTCTTTTCTAAAGCAGCTGGCCATTTTTCATTCCTGTAAGCAGTGAATGAGGGTTCTACTTTCCCACATTACTGATAGCACTTGTGTTGTCAGTGTTCAGTTACAGCTGTTCTGTTGGCAGTGTATAGGTATTTCGTGGTTTTAATTTGCAGTTCTTTAATGACTAACAATGCTGGTCATTTTTCATGTGCTTATTAGCCATTCCTATATCTTCTTTGGTGAAATGAACTTTTGCTTTTTGGGGGGCCCATATTTTGCAAATATTTTTTACAGTCTGTGGTTTGTCTTTTTAACGATGTCTTTGATGTTTCTTAATTTTGATTTTTTTTTTTTTTTTTTTTGTGGACTAGCATTTTGTTGTATTGTGTAAGAAATCTTTGCCTAGCCCAACTCACAAAGATTTTCTCCTCTGTTTTTTCTGTAAGTCTTAGGTCTGTAATCTGGTTTTAGTTGATATTTGTTAATGGGTATGAGGTAATTACCTAGATTTATTGTTTTTTATAGGGATAACCAATTGTCCCAGCACCATTTGTGGAAAAGACTGTCCTTTTCCCATCGAATTGCCTTGGCACCTTGTTGAAAATCTTTTGACCATAAATGAAGAGTTATTTCTATATTTTTCAATTCTGTTACATTGATCTATGACTGTCCTTCACTAATACATTGTTTTGATTACTTTAGCTTTATAATAAGTTTCAAAATACTGTAATATGTCTTTCAGTTTTGTTCTTTTCTAAAATTGTTTGGCTAAACAAAAGCCCACTGGGATTTTGATAGGGATTGCCTAAGTATATAGAATAATGAAGGGGGAATTGCCATCTTAACATGAGTTTTCTAATCCATGAGCATGGAATATTTTTCCATTTATTTAGATCTTATTTACTTTCTCTCCATAGTGTTTTGTATTTTTATTGTATAAGTCCTGCATTTCTTTGGTTAAGTTTTTACCAAGTATTTTATTATTTTTAATGCTGTTGTGAATGGAAGTTTTTGAAGTTATTTTTTGGATTGTTTGTTTCTAGTATATAGAAATACTGATTTTTGTATATTGATCTTATATCTTGCATCCTTATTAAATTTGTTTATTCTAGTTGCTTTTATATACATACAGGATCATGCTGTCTGCAAATAAAGGCAGTTTTACTTCTTTCTATCTTGTATGCCTTTAATTTCTTTTTCTTGATTGTACTGGCTGGAACATCCAGTACAGTGTTGAAAAAAATAATGAGAGTGAATATCCTTGTTCCTGGTCTTAGGGGGAAAGCTTTTAGTCTTTCACTATCAATATGATGTTAATTCTAAGTTTTTCTCAGATTCCTTTTATCAGCTTAAAGAAGACTTCTCCCATACCAAGTTGGCTGAGAATTTTTTGTTTTTGTTTTAAATATATTTTTATTGATTTCAGAGAGGAGGGAGAGGGATAGAGAGATAGAAACATCAATGATGAGAGAGAATTATTGATTGGCTGCCTCCTGCATACCCCACACTGGGTATCGAGCCTGCAACCTGGGCATGTGCCCTGACCAGAAATTGAACCGTGACCTCCTAGTTCATAGGTCAGCGTTCAAACACTGAGCCACGCCGTCCAGGCTGGTTGGGAGTTTTTATTATGAATGGATGTTGAGTTTTGTCAGATGCATTTTTTATGAGATTATCGTGTGGGTTTGATTCTTCTATTAATATGCTATATTATATTCATTGATTTTTTAGTTGCTAAACTGGCCTTGCTTGCAGGGATAAATTCCAGTCAGTCGTGGTATATAAGCTCTTTGGTATGTTCTTGAATTCATTTTGCTAATATTTTGTTAGGATTTTTGTGTCTGTTCATGAGAGATATTTTTATGTAGTTTTTTGTGGTGTCTTTTGCTTTGATACCAGAGAAATATAGGTCTCATAGAATGAATTAGGATGTATTCTTTCCTCATTTTAAGGATTATTATTATTTTTTTTTTTTTAATATTTGATAGAATTTGCCAGTGATCTGGGCATGGTTTCTTTGTGGGAAGGTTTTCAATACTAATTCATTCCTGGGAGAATAGTTCCTTAGTTAAGTGAATAGCAGCACTTGTGTATTGAATTATTATTCAGATAACATGGTAAAATTATGGCAGAAAAATCATTAAAATGTTAAAATGTATTTCCAGTAGAATACATGTATCAATGAATGACTATTTGCTTAATGATGTCTATCTCTGCACACAGGTAACTGATTGCTTTTATGCATCCATGGTTATTCATCAAATAAGAGAATTTCAGATAACTTGATTTCCTATTTTCTTTATATGGAAACTTGTTATGGACCCAGTGACTAAACTTCAAAATAAAATATTTTATATCCTGAACGTTGATTTCAATACCAAAGAAGATGGGGAAGCTAAAATTTGGATATGATTATTATGTTCTTTAAATTTATTTTGTTTAATAAACATAATAATTGTGATTTTTCAAAAAAACAAAACTAATTCAGTTATTTTACTTATAGATTTAGCAGACTTTTTATTTCTGCTTCAGTCAGTTGCAGTAATTTGTGTCTTATAAAATTTGACCATTTCATCTAAGTTGTCAAATTTGTTGACATAAATTGTTCATATTATTTTTTCCTTATAATGTTTTTAATTTCTCTAAGTTGATAGTGATGGCCCCTCTTATTTCTGATTTTGATCATTTGTATCTTAGCTTTTTAATTGGTCAAAGTAAAGGTTTATGATGTTAATAAGCAAAATTTAACTGAATAAATTTGAAGATCTAATTGGCTTTATTAACTGAGTCAAGAATCCAGCTGGCATCTCATCATCTAGCAAGCAGAGAGATATTCCTAGGGGTTATACAAGACAGAACTTTTATAGAAAGGAGGGTGGGACAAGGAAAGTCATCAGCAAGAGAGAGAAAAAAACATTAATTCAAGAAAGGGAAGAGTTCAGGTGACAATGGCTTTTTGTTGGCTGAGCTGTGGTATTTCCATTGACTGGGCTTGTTGCTGAGCCAAAGGAAAATCTTCCTTCTTCCTGATGGAGTAGTAAAGTAGCTGCACTTCCTGTTTGGGAGTGAAAGGTAGTCTCTTCCTGTTGGAGGCTGTAATTGACTCTGAGCAGTAGGATGTGAGAAGAGCTCCCTCTACAGGCCTTCCCAACTCAGCTTTTAGTTGAGGTTTCATTTATTAACTTTAACAATGAATTTATTTATCTTTTATAGAAGATCCTAACTTTTATTGATTTTACCCATTATCATTCTTTTTTATTTTATTGATTCTAATCTATCTTTATTATTCCCTTCCTTTTGCTTGCTTTAGATTTAATTTGGGCTTCTTTTTCTAGTTTCTTAAGATAGAAGCTTAGATTATTGATTTGAAACCTCGTTTCTTTTCTAATATAGTTGTTTTAAAGCTACACATTTCCTTCTAGTCACTCTTTAGCTGCACATCATAATTTGTGATGTTGTGGTACATTGTATTTTCATTTTCATTGAGTTAAAATGCTTTCTAATTTATTTTGTGATTACTTTTTAACCCTTGGATTATTTAGAAGTGTGTAGTTTAATTTCCTAAAATGGAATATTTCCCAAATTTCTTTTTGTTATTGATTTTTAATTTAACTGTTGTGATTGGAAAACATTCTGAATGGCTTCAACCCTTGTAAATTTATTGAGACTTTTTTATGGCTTAACATATAGTCTTCTGAGAAATGTTCCATATGCCTGTTAAAGGAATGTGTATTCTGCTGTTGTTCAGTTGAAGGTTCTGTAAATGTCAGGTCATTTAGGTCGATATTTTGTTCAAATCTATATCTTTGTTGGTTTTCTGTCTAGTTGTTCTCTATGATGTTTTGAGTTTTGAAAGTTACTCATCTTGAGACTTTGTGGGCTAGTAAGACCTGTATAATTTTTGCCTCGCTTAGCTAAACAAAAATCTAGAGACCCAAGTGAATTTTTACAGAGTACCAATAAAGAAAACATTGTCAGTTCAGGTAATAAAGTGTACTTTAAATAAAGGTCATCAGGTATGGGAATTAAAAACACACTTAGATACATGTATCACAAAATTATGTTTGTATTTCAGAATCCTCTGCTTCATGGGAGAAATTCATTTACATTAATAAGTGACAAGCTTACTCAGTATAAGAAATATTGTGTAGATTTCAGGAACTTGTTAGAGCATAGAGATGATGAGTTGTGAGTAATGAAACCCAATTTACATTTTAGTGACAATAGGAATGCTATTTTTTTTTTGACAATAGGTATTTTTGTCTTATGTCAATGTGTATAGATTTAGAAAAAATTTAGATTCATTATTCCCTCTTTTCATTTGTTTCTTCTTTGGTGCCATTTCTCAGGGTTTATTTTGTTTGATTCATTATTTATCTAATACACTGAGAAGAAGGTATATGGAATAGCTAAGGTTGGATTGTTCTGTAATTGTTCCCATTTCTAATTACTCCTTAGATGGACTATAATGCAGTCAGCAAGACTCATATATTGGAATTTTAAATGTGTTTAATTACAGGGAGGGTTGAATCTACAATCCAAAAATAAAATTTGCCTATAACAAAACTAGTTAAAATTGGTAGACTTTCCTGAAAACAGTGGATGAAATTAGATAATTTCTAAGGTCCTTTTTAATACTACCCATTAAGTATATGAGTAATAAACAGAAAAAAGTAAGTGGTTCAGAAAGAATAAAGGAAAAAGATCAATGAACTACAAGTATGTTGAGCTTCACCATTAATAAATACCAACCCATGAAAAATGTCTTTCCATTTAGGACTCACTAGAAATAGAAACAGTTCTTTATTGTCTACTTATATAATAGCCTCTTACATGTCACAAGATGATTTAATTGCTCCTTTGGCTTCTCCTCATTAAAAAATAAGTATGTGCTCATTGGGAAAGAAAATAGTAACATAGGTTATACATAAAGTTAAAAGGAGAAAGTCTCCTCTTTCATTGTCCCCCTCTTTTCCAAAGCCTCCTGATAGCCACATTTCTTACCTTTCTTTCTTACTCTTTCTTCATAAGGATAACCCTGTTAATGCTCTCTATTTTAGTCAAGATGGTTAATAGTTTTAGGGCAGCGGTCGCCAACTTTTCGGACCTCACAGACCACTAGTGGTCCGCAGACCACCGGTTGCCGACTGCTGCTCCAAAGATTTTCTTCAACCAGCGGTCGCCAACCTTTTGGACTTTGCAGACCACCGGTTGCTGACCGCTGCTTTAGGATATGGTAAATTGAGGTTATGGCCATTGGCAGTACATTTTGGGACCCTCCCCCCCATTCCCATTTACTGTTGATCATTTCTGACTACTTTGTACCCATTTCTAATTCTCTCTAATTTCTCATCATTTTCTAGATCTGTCTCTTCCTTTCCATCCTAACTACCACTATTCTAATTCAGGTTTCACTACTTCACATTGGACAGCTACAGCATTCTTCTATATTAATTATCCTTGGATAATATGTTCTCGTTCAACTCATCCTATTTGTTGTATAGATTTAGCTTCTTATAGCACAAATTTGATTATGGGTCATCCCTTCTTAATTATTTCCCATGTCTTTAAAATTAATGCCCCATTCTAGGCTTTCCATGATCGAGTCCCACCCTGCCATTCCAGATCCATTCACAGTTCCCCTTTGTGAACCCTGAACCCAAACCAAATTGTATTCCTGCTAATACCCTTGTAACATTGGCTTTCCTGCTTCTGTATGTTTGCTCATGATATTCCTTCCACAAAGCTCCATTCTTTTTCCTCACTCCCAAATCCCATTCTAAAGAGATGCTTGTGATTTAAGAGTTAACATACCCTAGGATGCCAATACCGAGTAGTAGTTTTATTGTAGTATGACTCATTATCAAAGATGCTGCTGCCAGTGTGCTGTCAGATAACCTCCATCTGTTTTTATTTTCTAAGTACTCTGGCTAATAGTAATTTTTTTGTTTGTTTCCATTGTTGATTTTAACAAAGCAGTGCTTTGGAATAATAACAATTTGAATTTTTGAATTACAGCAGAATTAATTCTCAGGTAAGATAAATTCATAAATTTTAGCCCCATCAAAGAAGTAGGGAAAAATAACATGTCTATATTTTGAGCTTTACAATATGTAACTTTCTTCACAAAACCAGAAAAAGATAGAGGGAAAAATTAAAGGGGAAAAAAAGGATCTGAGGAGGTCCTTAAAGGAAAGGTACTATATAAACACTGGACCTCATTATTTATCATTTTTTAAAAAGATTTACCACATGGAGTATAATTGTTTTAAAATTTCTGCTACTTGATATTTCCTTTAAGGAATGAGTCAAATTTTTGAGGTCTCATAAAGCATTGTGTGCTGCCTCCTGCTCCTCCATCATCCACGACAGCACAGTCAATCAGTGGCCACCTGCTTCTTTCCTTGCTGAGGAGTCTGACTCATCATTCACTGTAGCTCTTCAACTAATACATGAATTTCAGTTCCATTCAATTACCAGCTTTTAATTGGAGCCCATTGCCAGATTGGTCTCCTGTTCCAGAGCATCTCTTCTTGGCTGCACTGTTACTATGGCTACTTGTTTTTTTCTGCTACTTTCTGCATTAGCCTGATGACATCCACTCAGGTATGAAGCTAGACAGATACTGTAGACTTTCTATAGTACCAAACACTGTCATCTTGCATTCTGCCTCCCTCCTACTGCCCATCTGGAATGGGATCAGGTTTAGATGGTGAGGTTCTTAATTCTTCTATATCACTTTTATTTTACTGAGCTTTGCCAAGTTTTAGAATTCTAGGACATTAGAAAATTGTGGAGACCTTCTTTGTCTGCCTTCTCTACTCCCTACCTCCACCCCCACCACATACTTTCAAGCATATGCGATATGCATTACATAAACAAGCTGAAGAATCACCTTCTCATTTGACGAGAAGCTCTTCCTTTAGTTTCTTTCTTATCTTAGCCTCATGTCCCAGTTTTGTACTGTAAGTGCATTCCTTTCTGGATTGGGGGAATTAGTTACACTAGAGTGGATTTTCTTTGGTCTTTAGTTAACTGCTATATGCCCTGTAAATGTTAATTGATAACCTTCAGGTTTTGTGGGACATGTGCAGTGGGTCTTTAATGGTTAGATTGAATGCTTTTAATACAAAATTAAAGACCATAGAATGTCATGGAACCCACCCACTGACCAGGAAATAAAATTTTCCCGCTGACTTGGGAACAGATCTGGTCTTATACACCAAGTTATTTAAGATGAGAAATATTATTCATACAGAATGAAAAAGACTTGTCATAATGTTCTCTTACATGAAGTGTGCTTACAACCAGTAGGCTAACTGGATGCCGTTTCTCTACTTTCTCAATTGCTTACACCATCACCTATTTTTTAGAGTATGCTAAGACCAAGAGACTCACAGCTCAAATAAAAATAAAAATAAAACAGAGAACTCGTAGTCTGCAGGAGTGGATTCTGACAATAAAGATTTTGCATTTACTCTGCTCCTTGTGCCTGGGGTTTTAATTTAACACATCAATGAAAAGGCTGCATTTACCAAGGGGGGAAACACTCAGCAGGACTTAACTTTTATTAGTGCAATTTGTAAGAAATTACAGCATTTAATGAGAAAATCGTTAAGCATGAAAAAATGGGCTGTAATTGAACTTGTGGAGTTTAAATGGTGAGGTTTTAATTGAGTTTTTTAGTTATTGGTAAGAAAAAAATAATAACCAGGGCTGTACCTGTACTGTGGAGGTGGTCAGCAGTTCAATTTCCTGTACCGCCGGTCACTTATAATATGATGGCTGTGGTGTTCTCTGTGTGGTATCCATGGACTCCTTCTGCCTGGCAGGTGAGGAAGTCGGGCTGGAGTCTGACAGAACAATTTCTGAAAGGAGGAAGGACAGGCGAGGGGCAAAGAGCAGGTCAGAGCCGTGTCACCTTCACAGGCCAGCTGCTTAAAAACAAGACAACATTTGAATATCCTTTTCAGGTTCAGAAAGCTTCTACTTTTTTCTTAGTTCTCAGTTTCTTTTGTTGCCACCCAGTGACTTCTTTTTCCCCAGTAAGGCTTTCATTAAAGACTACAAAAACGAAAAACAAGAATACCAGACCAAGGAGGCAAACATTCCTGGATCTTAGATCTGAACTCTTTGGAATGGAATTAGAAAGATATTTAAGAAATAAATTGGCATATCTTTTGTTATTTAGAGGGAAAATATTTAGATACCTCCTTTTTGTACTTAAATTTTTAGAAGAAATAATACATTTGACGTCCAAAAGGACATGACACCCTAAGAAGATTCAGTCACTTCTAGTTTCTCTGGTTTATCATCATAGTCTACACAGTGTGGCAACTCTGCTGTGTTTCAAATGTTAAACCTGGAGGAAAGGGAAGCGTATGTAGCTCTAAAGATGTTGAGGTAGAAATGAAAGACATTTTTTATATAACTCTGTTTTCGTAGAAATATAAAAATATTTAAATGGCTGGGGAAAGCTTTAAATATGCTTGTGAACCTTTTCAATAACTTCTTACTAAATTTCATTGTATCCTACCTTGCTGGAAAGAAAGAAAAAAAGTCTATACACTTTATCTTCCCTTATTATTTAAAGAATACCTTGTTAATTTCTATCTCCTGGAAATATTCAGTGCATTAAATGGGGTGTCCATCTCTATAGGTTTATAGTAACACATTGTACCCCTAGCTCCTAGGTCCACTTCTCGCCCTTTCCCTGTGCACCAGATGGGGGCGGAGTAAGGAAGAGCAGGTTGCATTTCCCAGGCTTCCATATCTACTGGTTTCCTACTGGGTTCAGCCAATGGAAGACCCTGGTGGGAAGTAAAAAGGGAGGGGGGAGTCAGGGTATTCCTCTTTCTTTCTTATGTATTAGGCAGCATCTTTAGTCCTCCATGGTTTTGGCTCCCATTGGACCAGGCCCCTGGGGCCTAGGTACACCCTTCTTTCTTTTTTCTCCCCTCCGCTTCCCTCTCCTCCTCTTCCACACACTGCCAGAGGGGTGCTAAGGGCTACTTGCTGTTCCTAATCTTTGGGGTGTAGCACCATTCTCAGTTGGCATTGCAGCTTTTCATTACCTGTGTAACAGTTGCCTGCATTAAACTTTCTTAGTTAAATATTCAGTGATTTCTATTATTCTTGTTGGGCCCTGACACAGCCTCTAGCCAGAGTGGCCAGTGTATATCCTATAGTAGAGACATAAGGAAGCCTGTTTGTGATCCATTTCTGTTTTAGTTGCCTGTGTTAAAAGAGACCCATTTTCTTATCAGGCAAATGTTTCTTGTAAGTTTCTGGTTTAAAACAGTAATTGTAATTTACATATAGATTTAATTGGTGGCAGATTGGACTACTTGCTTAGAGTTTTATTTGCTGATAGATAATGTTTCCTTTTATTCTCTTAATCACTGACCTGACCAGGTACTTATTTGATTTAGATGCTTGACTTTTATTGTCACTTTTTCATTTTGTTTATAAAGTTGTCTTGTACTTGGTTATGTAAATCTGTTCTTAACATTTAAAAATGATTTAACTGCTGACTGCAAAATGTGTACTTCTTCAATAAGCAAAATTCACGTGAGGCATTTAGATGATGAGAAGAATTAAATTGGGAAACATCTTGAATGATGCTTGGGTTCAGCAAAATCATTTGAAATAGCTTTCTAGTCCTTTATGTGTAGTGTGTGACAGATGAGTGAACCTACTGCTTTTGTGGCTCTGACTGATGGAGGGAAGAAACCCACGATAAATGACTTCCTTTCACTTTGTTAGAAACATCTTGGCAGAAGGCAGACGTGGTGGGTGAATGTAAGGTCAGAGGCCAACAAGCTTGTGGCCCCAGGTGTTTTGGTCCTTGTGACTGTACAGCAAGAAGAGAGGTGATTCAGTGTATGGGCCTTTGGATCGTGTTGAATGTTTTCTCTAGAGAAGCAGAACATACATTTCAGATTAAACAAGAAAACTTCCTCTTATATAACCCTTCTGAATCTGGATAGCATTTTAATATAACACTACAGTATTAATGTTTTGAGACTGATTTTGTGTATCAACAGTCTGTACTCATATAAGAT
Organism: Myotis yumanensis; assembly: GCF_028538775.1. Classification (NCBI taxonomy): domain Eukaryota; kingdom Metazoa; phylum Chordata; class Mammalia; order Chiroptera; family Vespertilionidae; genus Myotis; species Myotis yumanensis. The sequence goes on from NW_027223759.1 coordinate 19,838,341, forward strand.
GCTGGGTTAATATATAATGCCCATATTTAAAACCTCAAAATCCAAAACAGACATTTTTGAAATTCAGAATACACATTTTGATTTTGAAGACTCATTGAGATAAAAGACGGTTCTTGTCTGTCTTGGTATCCTACGATGGATAGCCCTTGCGATGGCCATTTTTTATATTAGCAACTAATGAGTGTTACTGAGCCTTTGACTAATTCTGAAAAGCATTTTGGTAATAATTGGGGGTGTGATTTACTGAGTATGAAGACTGACAGACTATTCCTTAGCCCTATAATTGATGTAGAAGCAGAGAAAAACCCCCTGTGATCAGCATTTCCTTTTTGTGGCCTGGGGAGGAAGGGGGAGCCAAAGCATAATTTAGCCAGAGAAGGATATTATTTTTAGCCTTTTCTGAATTTTACTTTTATTAAAAGTGACAGGAAAATATGAAATGCCACTATATTTGGGGAGGGAAGTCTGTTGTCCACATCCCAGTCTCATACTCATTATATTAAAGCATCATATGTATTTGCTAGTGTCAAATGATTCATTATAGTCAGCAAACTCAAAATAGTCTAGGGAGAGGGACAGAATTCAGAATCATGGGTCAGATGCTCAGACCGTGTGACTGATTGTTTCTAGAAGGGCAAAATTTGGTTCTTTGTAATCACTGGGCCTGTCAAAAGTTTGGCTATGTTTATCTATGTTCTTGAACCTTCTGGAGGAAAGCATGGAACAGTCTAATATGCAAACAAGAAAACTATATCCAAATAAGCCCAAAAATACTTGAAAACTTCACTCTTAAATAGAAACTGGGTCTTGACATTTCTACTTTCTTTTCTTTGAATTCCTTCTGTCCCCTATCATTATTGCAGATGGGTTGTTGGCTTTTGTATTTGCTTTATTTTAGTGTCTTTTGAATATTTTATTTTTTTATTTTTTTGCTTTTGGGTATTTTTCTCTGTAAGATGGCAAGTGTGTGTGTGTGTGTGTGTGTGTGTGTGTGTGTTCCATCATGCTTCAAGATAAAATGGGTCAGAAAGTTGTGTTTTTGCAAAGCAGTTCAGTACCTATTTAGTTGCTGCATAGATTCCTGGGTCTGAGGACTCCATAAGTTTCAGTCCTTAATACCATCTACTCTTTCCTTGCAGTCTTTATGCTGTAACTAGTGGCCTGGTGCATGGATTTGTGCACATTGAAAGGAAATCGGGAGCCTCGGCCCATGTGCCTGGAGACTTTCCACGACCCCTGAGCCACTGGGAAGTCATGTGGGGAGTCTGTCCTCCTCCTCGCAGCTTCCTGAAAAAGTATTTCCAAATGTCCCTTCTGTGGCCAGGTTCATGCCTTGCTGGCCAGGAGGTCCCCAGTGAACACCTTGGGCTGTGCTGGACGCTTTCCACTGCTCAGAGCCAGATAGGAGCCTCTCAGAGGTGAACAATACAAAGTTGGGGATCTTGGAGGGCGGGGTGATCTCTTGCCCACGCCCCACCCTTCAGATCCATCTCTCTTTTATCCCCAATTGTCAGTCGCCACCTTGTGGCTATTTTTATATTGCTGCCTTCCTCTGTAGCTCCCGGGAATAGGTAAGGGATGAGATTTGATCTGGATGCCCTAGGCAGAGTTCCAGGAGCCCAGCAGCAATATTAGGCTCATCCCTGTTACTCGGAGTGTCTACGCTTCATCCATTCCCCGGAGATTGTACCTGTAGGTTTATGGGCTATGTGCCTCACAGCAAGTTCTGGCTGAGCTTTGGGCGTCCTTGGTGGGTACCAGAACCGAAGGGGGGGGTTGGGGGGGGGGGGGCGGTCCATCTGTGCCTGCCTGCCAGAGCCACCGGGAATCTGAGGGGAGTGGGGGAGCCCGGATGCAGGCCAGGCCCAGGAAGGGTGCGATGGGCTCTGCCGCGGACATGCGTGGGAGACCGCTCATCAGATTGGGATTTTATCACTTTTTCCGGGACTCTTTCTGGAGGTGGGGACCAGTCTGGCTTGGAAGTGGCATCTGGGGGTGGTAGGAAGGAAGGAGGGAGGGGTGGATCGTGGATCGTGGTCCGGGGTAAGGCCTGTTCTTAGTATTTCAGTTCCGCATCTGAAGGAACACAGCAATAGCTAAGGGGTGGAGCCTGGCCCTGATGCCTAAGGGGGAGTTACAGGGGGCCGGCATCAGTATCAAGGTCATCCCGGTCACGCGCAAACGTTCCATGCTGCATTTGTTCACAGTAGATTGTACCTGCAGGTTATAGGGGGTGATTTTTCCAGGCAACTCCTGGCCCAAGTGTGGAGCTTCCTGAACTGAACAGGTCAGGCCAGCACCTGCTGGTGCCTCTCTGGCCACCACCCCCCCCCCCCCCCCCCCCCCCCCCAGCCAACCAGAGCTCTGCGGGTATTCAGTGCCAGGATGCTGATCTTTCCGGGAGATGGGGCCAGGGCCGGGTGGTAGGTGGAAGTTGTGAAGGGCTTGCCCGCGGACATGGACATGTGTGGATGTCGGTCATTGGGTTGGACTTCACCTGCGCTCACTCTGGAGATGGGAGCCGGCCCAGGCAGTATGTGCGTGAAGCGCCTCTGTGGGTTTTCCCAAGCCCGCATCCGGAGACCCAGAGGGCAATAGGCAGCTGCGGGGTTTAAAGGGAAAATTCCAGGGACCAGCGGTAGCTCATCTGTGGTCATTCTGGCTACACCCCTACCACCCGGGCATTGGGTCTGCAGTCTGTTTGCTGGAGGTTGCACCTGCCAGAGGCGGAGCCGTGAGCCCGGCTTCTGGCTGAGTGGTGCTCCCACTGTGGGAGCGCACTGACCACCAGGGGGCAGCTCCTGCATTGAGCGTCTGCCCCCTGGTGGTCAGTGAGCATCATAATGACTGGTCGTTCTGGTCATTCCACCATAATGGTTGCTGGGCTTTTATATATACAGACTAGTGGCCCGGTGCACGAAATTCGTGCGGGAGGGGGGTGTCCCTCAGCCCAGCCTGCACCCTCTCCAATCTCGGACCCTTTGGGGGATGTCGACTGCTGGTTTAGGCCTGATCCCAGGATGTCCAACAGGCCTGATCCCAGGATGTCCGACAGGCCTGATCCCAGGATGTCCGACAGGCCTGATCCCAGGATGTCCGACTGTCGAGATCGGGCCTAAACCAGCAGTTGGACATCCTTCTCACAATCCTGGACCACTGTCTCCTAACCGCTCGCCTGCGTGCCTGCCTGATTGCCCCTAACTGCTTCAGCCTGCCAGCCTGATCTCCCCCTAACAGCTCCCCTGCTGGCCTGATTGACGCCTAACTACTCCCCTGCCAGCCTGGTCATCCCCAACTGCCCTCCCCTGCTGGCCAGATTACCCCCAAGGCTTTTATTAGTATAGATAGTATGTAACATTATTTATGTAATACCTTATGACACAGCAGACAACCTTGCTCTGCCAAGCTTCTCTTCTCTTAGTCTCTGTGACACCATAGCCTCCTGTTTTTTTATTCATCTCCTATCCTTTTCTTCTTAGCCTCCTTCATCAGCTTCCTTTCCTCTGGTTTCTTCCTGTCTGTCTGTCCATGGACTCCATATACTGAATCATTTGTTTTCTTCAAACATAACATGTGCTTTCCCACCTCTGTTCTCCCAACTTTTGCTCAGTCTGTTTTCTCCTATATGACAGCTAAATTTTGTTTTTCATTGCCAGCTAAAAAAAAAATGTTAATTCATGAATTTTTAAAAATTCAGATCAACTGGTATGTTCCCATAACATTCTTCACTTTTACCACCTGTTGTTTTTGCGTATGTGTATTATATCCTCTACTAGAGTGGGAACTCCTCAAAAGCAAGAATCTCATCTTCAACTTAATTGAATCTTCCACAGACCATAGCATAGTGTCTTATATGTAACAGTTACACAATAAGTATATACCAGGTTAAATTAATGAAAATGATCACTAAATCAAACATAGAGGAACATTTACATTATAGCCTGAAAGATCCCTCGTTCTCATTCAAAGGAAATGAGAAACTTGGAATCTCTGGGATTACTGCCATTGACCTGGAAAGGCTCTTGTTTGTTCCCAGATATATAACTCTGAATGAACTTTATATCAGACTGTCTGATAAAGAAGCCTGCTTTAAGTGGAACAGGAAATATCAAACATTTGTTCCTTCACCTTTCCAAGCTGCAAAAGGGAGATAGCTTTTGTTGCTTTGAGCTTCTGTGGATGGTTTTCTGCTGTGCCTACTAATCAGGGTTGTATTGTTTACCTTGTTTAAAAAGACCCATCCGAGCGTTCTTTCTCTCCTTTGAATTGCTGTTGGATATTAATTTACTGCTGCAGGATACATTGTGTAAAGATTTCCAAAATTGCAAGGAAGTGTTTCCTTAATCCCTCAAAGTTTGTTAAGTACTTTATTATAATGGAGATCATAATCTCCTGGTTGGTAGAAGAGATGAAATGGTTCCTGGGCATATTTTTTCCTGCTGCAAAATTTTTATATTGGAAAATACTTCAGTTTATAATCCTTTCCACATGCTGCAAGAGCCTTAGGAAATAAGTGGGTGGCACTGAGTTTCCTGACTTTCAGAAGGTGTCTAGCATTGGTCAGGTCACTGTGATTCAGTTAGTGGCCCTTACAGGCCAGCCTTGAAAGTACTTTTCATTAGTATTGTATGCACACATTCATAACTGTTAGAGTGCTCAGATGAGGCCATGCCCACAGCAGACACGTAGTCTTAGAACATCTTGACCATTCAGCATAAAGTGCTGAACAGCCCTAGGGAGTGGTTTCAGGGGATGAGTGAGAAGGAGCCGTTAGGCCATGAAGGTGCATGTCTCCGTAGTTTGTTCTTCTGCGCAGATCATAAGGGTCAGTTTTGATCTGCTCAGCAACTTAAGTTTCCTGATGATGTTGTTTTTCTATTTTTCTCTGCTTTTATACTGAAGAATTGTTTGTTTGTAAGGCAGCCCCAAATTCCAGTCTGCCTTAGAAATGATAACATTAATGTGTTTTCTCTTTCTGTAGCATTTCTGACATTGCTGGCTGACAGTTATTGTTTATTAAGTGTTTATTATGGCCTGTAGACTGCTGAGCAGCATAGAGGTTATTTGGGTTCAGCTGAGGGCAGAAGATATATAGCAATGACTTCCATTCCAAAGGATATTATTAAATTAAGACGAGGCCGGTCTTTTCTAATTTGACCTGGGATTAGTAGAAGATGAGGTGTCCCTGCCTCATTATTTTCCACTCTCTTGCACTGTTTGACATTTATCTTAAGTGTAATTAGGGGAGGGACTAGAGGACCTATCTTTTATAAATATATTTGGAAAGACAGTTTTAAATTAACCCAATGGTTCCTAAATTCTAGGGAAGGGAGAATAAAAAGCAAAACCAATAATTTTTTAAAAACCCAACAATTTAGTATTTGAAGTCCCAATTGGAACATTTAGCTATAATTCTAAGCATTTTAGAAATTAAATTTTATTTCTTGACAAATATTAGTAAGTTCTACCCAAACTTTTCAAATAAAGACATCTAGAATCAGCATTTTGCATCTCCAGAAAAGAAGATAGCCACACAGAAGGATATATTCTCTCTAACAAGCATCACTTGAATAGAGAAAAATAAAACTTCTCTTGTGTTCTAGCGAGTCGCCAGCTAATAAGTCACATTGAACAGTTTTTGGATACTAAGGAAACACCGTATTTTATGAAGAGCATGGACTGCATCAAAGCCTTCCGGGAAGAAGCCATTCAGGTAATGCTATCCTAGCCTGTCTCCTCACCCAAAACCGTTGGCCATCATCACAGGGGAGACACATATAGCACCCCACAAATAAGCCTGGGCTTTGGAAACAGTCAGTCTCACTATGAATAGCAATGTATGCCAAGAGAAGTGGAGATGACTGACTCATCCTACTGTCAGTGTCATTTCTGAGGGGGAATAAGGATGGGTGGAAGAGTGGAATGTTTTATCCCTGGGAGTGAGCTTTTTGTTATGTTATAGCCTTGGCTGTATGGTTCCCATTAGGCAAACAGGAGAGTTCCGTTGTACCCCTAGTGGTCCAGTCATTATTGTAAAGGATGGACTAATTATTTAAGGATATTGATGGGAAATATATATTGTGTAATTATTGAGAAGGATTTTATGAAGACAGGAGTAGGGATCTGAATGCCAGGGCGTAAAAGAACACTGAAAATTAATTACTCAGTACCTCTATCCTGCCTTTTGTGTGGGTTTTTGTTGGTGTGTTTAATTGGAAATGTTTATAAAACACTTCAAAAATCTTCCAAATTATTTCTAGGCTTTTATACATAAACTCTAGGCAAGAATAAGCAAGTTTAAATTATAAAAGTAGGCACAATTATAGTTCTTACATCTTGTACTAATTAATATTTGCTGAATGAATGAGCAGTATAATTCTTGAATAGTTTAGACACTTGCAAAGAATAAGAAATGGGAAAATGGTTACAGTTAGAATAGAATAAGAGATTTAGTAGCAGGTGACCCAAATGCCCTACGGATAAAAGAGAAACTTTTGGCAGAGTAGAATCAGAAGAAGACAGGGGTGACTCAGTCAGGTGGAGAAAGATTTCATCAGGTGGAAAAAGGCAGTAAAAAAATACTGCTTTTTAAGTCACACTGCTACCCCGGGCTAGATAGCGTCTGACGACATTTCTATGTACTCCTGCCACTACTTGTCCTTAAAAGTACCCGGTGATAGATTTCTTTAAAAAAACAAAAAATAGAAAAAGAGTTGGAGGAGAATCAAAAGAGACTTTAAAATTATATCAATCTTAATGTAAAGACATTTCTAGTTGTAAAAAAAAATGTTTTTAATGTTTTATGGAATAAGTGGGGAAATTTAAATACTGACTGGTTATTTGCTTCTATTAAGGAATTATTATTAAATTTTATGAGTACATTTTAAAGAATCTATATATTTTAGCTATTGTGTATTGAAATACTTATAGATGAAATAATATGATGGAAATTTTCTTCAAAACAGTCAGAGTTGTGGGAGAAGGCGGGGGTATCGATGAAAGAAGATTGGCCGAGCTGATAATTGTTGAAGCTGGGTGATGGGCATATGAGTGTTCAATGAGTTAATCTCTATTTTTGTTTGAATATGTCTATATTAAAGGGTAAAAAACAAAGTACCAGGCCACTAAAAAACTATGTGGCTCTGGGAGGTTCTGTACCTTCCACAGATGGAAAGATTTCAGGTTCCTATCAAACAAAGTTGAAATTGGAAATAACAGTTTTCTACTTACCAAAGAAATATGTATATTATTGGCATACATTGCTATTCATATATTATATATATTTAATATTTATATAAAAATATATAACATATATTTAATATCTATAAATATACACATATATGTATAATTGTAATATATATACTATCTATTATAAATGACTAATTCAGTATATATAGTACTTTGGCCTGGGGAGGACTCATTTTTATATTTGCTCTGACTTGCCCCCACAGTTTTCAGAAGATCAGCGCTTTAACAATTTCCTGAAAGACCTTCGCGAGAAAGTGGAAATTAAACAATTAAATAATTTCTGGGAAATCATCATTCAGGGTAAGCTATCATTTTCTTCAAATATTGATGCTATTTTTTCTAATTATAAATACAAATTCTAATATATAAATTGTGTTGTGTGATGACTTTTGATGTGTATTTAGGAACAGCTCAGGATTCAATGAACTAAAAACATAATTTAATAAGCCTAAATACAAAGAGGTAAATAATAAGTATACATGTAAGTCCCACATGGAACTGTAGCCTGACCCGTTTCAAAGATCACACCTTTCTGTTAGATCAGTGGTTCTCAACCTTCCTAATACCGCGACCCTTTAATACACTTCCTCATGTTGTGGTGACCCCCAATTTCATTGTTACAAATTGAACATAATTAAAGCATAGTGATTAATCACAAAAACAATATGTAATTATATATGTGTTTTCCGATGGTCTTAGGCGACCCTGTGAAAGGGTCGTTCGACCCCCCAAAGGGGTCGCGACCCACAGGTTGAGAACCGCTGTGTTATAGGAAAGAAGCTGTGAGGGCAGAATTGCCCCCTCCCCCAGACTCTGAGATACTTTTAGTCCTGCTGAACCCACGGCACTTTCCTTGGCCTCACCTGCTGCTTTTCATTACCATGTTGTTGGGCTTCTCATAGCAGCAGACCAGCAACTTCATGCACCAATGTGGCCACTCAGTTCCTCACTTATTTACAGTGGCCAATGCAAATTAAACCTAGAAAGAAGGTAGCTTTGTGTTTGATTTTCTTCATGCCCTCTGCCCATTTTTTTAAGCAGACTTGATATTTTTTTCAGAGCCCAAGTACTCTGTACAAGCCATTAAAAACAATGATGTTAAAAAGTATGAAACTTTTCACTTGAAATAGGGCCCCAGAATTACTTTCAGCCTGGCTTTATGTGCATTTCTGTGGGAAGGAGTTACATACCTATCTATCCAGCTTCTAACGGGCAGCTTTTCATCACACAGGCAACCATTTCCCTGACAGTTCATTTCTCAGCCCTTTAACTTCTACACTGGGGAGCAAAAGCAATTAGAATAGGTGGCAAATGGCGCTTCCTCAAATCACTCTTGTGTCTCTGCTGCCGACCTGGTAGATGAAAGAGATTGGTTTTGGTATTTATTGAATGCCTCCAGCATATTGTTTGCTGAAAAGAAACTTACAGGACGTACACAAGATACATATTTTCTGAGAGCTTATATCCTATTGAGAGAATACACATGACTTGTGCCATTTCTAGGTACAAATGGATATTAAATGCATGTGCTTTTCTGAAAGTATTTCATGCATCAGCCATTTGAGGCAGGAGAAAATCTTAGGAAGAAAACTAAAGGGTAGATTTTCTCTCCTTGGTTTGCTCTCACTGAGCTAAAATTGATGTGCTGTGCTAAATGATAGACAGCCATTGTAAGAGATGTTTCCTCCCGACCTTGGCCTTCCTGCCGTTCCATCAATAGCCAGTAACACTCCTGGAAGTCAAAATGTCTGCAGTTTCCCATATTGGGTACCAAAGTATACAGTCATTCAGTTATCACTTATTTACTGAGTTTCTGCTGTGTACTACATTGAGGGGAATATAAAGATGAGTAAAACCTGCCTTAGAGAAAAGTGTAGCGTCCCAATAGGAGAGATGAAATTTATACAAATAGTTATACAGGGTAAGATATGATGAGAGCCATTTCAAAGGCATGAACAAAGTGATCTGAGAATTCCAAAAGAGAGATTATTTCTATCTGGATTTAAGCAAGGAAGGCTTCACGGAGCATTTGCGATGTGATTTTTATTTTACACAAGCAAAACTAGGAGAAAGGGTAATGTAAGATGGAAGGAACTACGTGAATGAAGTGTCTTTATAGTTTTATATTCCTTACAGAGAAGAGCACAATCATAGTTTTAAAGATCTCCAGTTCTAAATGTGAGGAGATATGGTGGAAAGGAAGGTGGGACTGGGGTTGATTCTGTACTTAGATTTTACTCTGAATTACTTTTTAGATGGAATTACTCTGATCACCAAAGATGAAGCCTCTGGAAGCTCTGTCACAGCTGAGGAAGCCAAAAAGGTACTTCCTGTCTTTAGATCAGTTATTGCAGTGAATGTTCTTTTCTTAGTGCCCATTCTTATTTGAAGAAGTTACCTTTTTTTCTTTTTAACATATTTTATTGATTTTTTACAGAGAGGAAGGGAGAGACATAGAGAGTTAGAAACATCGATGAGAGAGAAACAACGATCAGCTGCCTCCTGCACACCTCCTATTGGGTATGTGCCCGCAACCAAGGTACATGCCTTGACCGGAATCGAACCTGGGACCTTTCAGTTCGCAGGCCGACGCTCTATCCACTGAGCCAAACTGGTCAGGGCAGAAGTTACCTTTTTGAGGGTAACTATTTTTAGTGTACCCATTTTTATTCAGTCAGCAGGCAAATTGCAGTGTCCTTGTGGGAGAAATTATAATCCCACTCAGTGTTCCGTAGGCTGTGGTAATGTTTCAGAACTCTCCTGTGACCCCAGCTTCAGTAGCTCCAAAGCTGCTGACGTCCATAGTGCATACCAAGCTCAGCCTAGACCCCATCCTGGCCACACATTGGTCGCCTGAGGAGCTGTTTTTTATAAAAAATGCTGATGGTCAAACCCCTCCCCCAAGATACTTTTTTGTCTGAGATGGGTCCTAGGCATGGTTTTGAATTTGTAATTTTGGAGCAAGGTGGCAAAACACTGGTGTTCTAGCATAAGGCACATCTAGGTGTTTTCAGCAAGTACAAGACCCCATGTGTGAGACCCAGGAGATTCGTATTGACACAAGTAGTTAGGCCAAGGTCTCCCTGTTGTATATGAGTACTGAATCTGATTCAGCTATGAGTCAAATATGTGTGGCTATGTAGGTCAATAATCCTTCATTATACCTAGGTTTTTGATAAAATTTTAATGAAATTAAATTGAATAGCTCAAAAGTGTATGGTTCATAGCATTCTGCTTCAGTTTCTGTCACTGATTGACCCAGTCCTGTCAGCACAGCGCCTGGCCACTGCCGGTTGTGTCCTCAGCCTCTGCTGTCTGCTAGGTAATGTGCTGGGTGGTAAGACAGCACCCCTGTCCTCTGAAACTCAAAGGAGCAGTTACAAGTAGCAGAGGGAGGCAGTGAGACTCAGAAAACACTGTACCCGTGGAGGGAGAGCTTGGTCTGGAGTGGCAGACAGGAATCTGTTAAGGGAATGGCAGGAACAAGGCTGGAAATACTCATCTTATGGCTAAGTTTAGGCCAAATCAAAAACGCCTTGAATTTTTATAAGTGACTAGAGGCCCGGTGCACAAAAATTTGTGCACTCGGGGCGGAGGGGGTCCCTCAGCCCGTCCTGTGCCCTCTTGCAGTCTGGGACCCCTCAGGAGATAATGACCTGCTGGCTTAGGCCTGCTCCCAGGTGGCAGAGGGCAGGCCCAATCCCTAGGTGCAGCCCCTGGTCGGGCTCAGAGCAGGGCCGATGGGGGAGTTGGGGCGCTGCCCCCTGTCATGCACAGAGCAGGGCGGATTGGGAGGTTGCGATGCCACCCCTAGTCACGCTCAGGGTACAGCCGATTAGGGGGTTGGGGCACCGCCCCCTGTCACACTCAAGGCAGGGTTGATGGGGAGGTTGCGGCGCCACCCCCTGTCATGCACAGAGCAGGGCTGATTGGGGGTTGGGGCGCTGCCCCCTGTCATGCACAGAGCAGGGCCGATCAAGGGGTTGAGGAGCTCCCCCCTGTCACGCACAGAGCAGGGCCGATCAGGGGGTTGAGGAGCTCCCCCCTGTCACGCACAGAGCAAGCCCATCAGGGGGTTGAGGAGCTCCCCCCGTCACTCACAGACTAGGGCCAATAGGGGAGTTGGGGCCCTGCCCCCTGTCACACACAGAGCCGCAGGGCGATCAGGGGGTTTGGGCGCTGCCCCCTGTCATGCTGATCCCGGTGCCGGCAGGCGTATTACCCTTTTACTATATAGAATAGAGGCCTGGTGCACAGGTGGGGGCCAGCTGGTTTGCCCTGAAGGGTGTCCTGGATCAAGGTGGGGGTCCCCACTGGGGTGCCTGGCCAGTCTGGTTGAGGGGCTGAGGGCCGTTTTCAGGCTGGCGGGTGACTGAAGCTCCCAACCGCTCCTTTTTTTCTTTTTATTTTATTCTGGGCCAGCTTTAGCTCTGAGGCCTCGGCTGCTGAAAGCAGGTTTCTGGCCTTTGTTTACCTTCTGTATTTGATACAATGTTGCGGTCCGGCTGGCTGAAGCCCGGCTGACTAAAGCAGGTTTCTGGGGTTTTGTTTAGCTTCTATATTTGCAACATAGTTGCTTAGAGTTGCAGCTGAGAGGCCAGCAAGTCAGGCGGGGAACGTTGGAGTCCGCCATCACTGGAGCAAGCAAGCCTCCTGTTCGCTTTAAGCTGCCTGGCTGCCGGCCGCCATCTTGGCTGGCAGTTAATTTGCATATCACCCTGATTAGCCAATGGGAAGAGTAGTGGATATATGGCTAATTACCATGTTTCTCTTTTATTAGATAGGATTTGGTAGAAACTCTAATGTTGTTTGGAAGAACAGTTAGTCTAAATATGCAGGAATTTTTTAAAGCACTTTGCCTAGCAAAAGCCTTTTGCTTTCAAGAAATAATATGCTGGAATTTTAGAAGCAAACTCTGAGATGCTGATGATTGTCTCAGGAGGAGTTGTCTGCACCCTCTCTGCCATAATCAGTACTGTGAGGCTGCCAGTACTTGAGAGTATGTCATTCAGCGGCTGTGTTTTATTTCTGTTTGTTACTTTATACAATGGCTTGCTGATATTTCACCCTCTAACTGAGTTGTATCATTCAGGACTCTGCACAGACGCAACCAGTAGAATGTGTGTGGTGGAAGGAAAATTGGTTTATTTTAAGGGATTGGCTTATATGATTGTGGAAGCTGGCAGATCTGAAACTTGTCGGGCAGGCCAACAAGCTGGAAACTCAGGCAGGATTTCTATTTACAGTCGTCAGGCAGAATTTCTTTAACTGATTGGATGAAGACTACCAACATTATTGAGGGAACCTTTACTTCAAGTCAGCTGATTGTAAATGTTAACCACATCTACAGCAACATCTAGTCGGGCGTTTGACGCAGCAGCTGGGCACCATGGCCTAGCCTGAAGGCTTGTCAATCAGTTTTTGCTAAACAAATAGAATTAGCCAATACGAATACTTTAATTTTAGTCACTGTTGCATTAAAATATCTATTATCTAGGTGAGAGTTGAGTACATACTACAGTTTTTGGAAGAAGAAGAGACACTGATCTAAAAGGGTAGTTTTCCTCCCAGAGGTGTCACAGCCCAGTGGATCCAGTACATTAAAGTTAAAGCAGAGAGAAACCTGAAAGGGGATCATATGCTTCTAGTAAATTGTCTGAGGTTTGTTCTGTGTTGCCTCCCCAGGAATTTTTATGTCTGATAATATAGCTATGGAGAGGAATTTCAGTTAATGACTATGTCTGGGGTGGTGTCCTTACATGATTCTAATATCAGCAGAACTGATTTCGGTTGGTTGTAATTCTGAACACCTCATCCTTGACTAGAGAGAAAACATGGTGGACAGTAGAGTCCAGCCCAGTGTTTAGACTCCCCTGTGCATACTCGCTTGTTTGCAAGATGATGATTCTGTACCTACTTCAATGTCATATGAACCTTTGTTTTTCAGGGTGAAGATTTAATCTTTTGTATTAGAAATGTTTTTAAATGGCACCTGTTGGATTTTGAAGAGAAGTGTAGAAGTGAGAGTGTATTTACAGATGATAATGGGGAGAATGACTGAGAGAGATTCTGGCTCATGGCAGCTGGTTCCTTGTGGGTTTTGTTTTTTTCTAATTCTCACCCGAGGATATGTTTTTATTGATTTTAGAGAGAGAGGAAGAGAGAGAGAAACATCGATGTGAGAGAGAATCATTGATCAGTTGCCCCCCGTATGCACCTCAACTGGGGATCAAACAACAACCTAGGTATGTGCCCTGACCGGAAATCAAACCTGCTACCCTTTGGTGCACAGATGCAGTGTTAGTTTCTAGTTCTGCGGAGGGATAGGACTGGAAATTTCTGGCAGGTCTTCTTTTCGGTTTTAATGGGAGAGACATGTGTCAGTTATTTCTCTTAGCCAGGTTAGGGAAGTGTGGTCATTTTTGACTGTGTACTAAAATAGTCATTTATGTTGTCTTTATTACACAAGTGTTTTAAGTTTGGTCATTTTTCAAATAATTAAGGAAACTGGAGTATAATTAGTGAGATTGAAGAGCAATCTTCACAGTGCATTTAAATTCAAGATATTTATAAGTTATTTAAAATTGGCAAGCTGTCAGATTCTTGCTGTTGGTGACCTGAAAGAAAATAATTATCCAGGGGTGTCCATTTTAAATGACTATGAAATTCTAACTTGAACATCTTAAGGAGAGCCATTTCCCCCACTGTATTCTAGAAATGTGTGGATGTTTGGATTCTGTGAGAAATGTAGATAAGTCAGCCATATTGCAGAAATAGAAAGTTCTTCCATGACATAAAGTTAGATATAAGTAGTCACTTTCTTTTAGGTGTACAGATACTCTCACTGCATTTTGAAGCTTCAACAAAAATATTACCACTTTTACATTTGTTTTTATTGTTATTATAACCTGTCAATTCTTTCAGTTCACTTTTTTCTCTTTCTGGTGATTATTCTTAGACATGCCATTGACATTTGATGCTTGGTAAAGTCATAGTGCAGCTCTTGTTGCCTTTCATCCGTCAGTTTATTCTCTGGGCGTGGTAGTGGGTAGGGTGGCTGTTTATCCTGGCAGGTTTCAGGAGCATCTGGGAAGTCCTTTGCTCCAGGCCACAGTCAGTAAAGGGCAGTGCCTTGGGAAAGGTCGGGATAGGCTGGTTCTTACTTGAAGTTTATCTTCTTTATCTTTTTTAGGTTTCTTCTTGCTAACTGTGTTAGGGTGAGAACATGCTTCTCAACCAGGAGACATTTGGCAGTCTAGACACATTTTTGGTGGTTACAACAGAGGGTTCTTTGAGAAATGTAAATAATGTGCTACTGGCTCCCAGTGGGTCAAGTTTTGAAACATCCTACAGTGCACAGGACAGCTCCACAACACGGTATTATCTGGCCCCAAATGTTGATAATGACACTGTCAAGAAGCCCTGGATTAGAAGAATCTAAACAAACCAGATTCTTAACTAAGGCAGAGGACATTGGCTTATGTTGCATAAAATTTTATTCAACTGGAAAGAATCCTAATGATCTCTTAGCTGAGTTTTATTTTTTAAACTGAACACTTACAAGGGAGCCTGATATGTGGAACAGGTAAAGGTGGTGCTCCTCAGTTGATAGGAGTGGCAGATGGAGAGCACCCGTGCCCAGGGGGCAGAACCTGAGAAATAACTGATCTTGTGTCAACTCTGTATTTTATGGATGAAGAAACGTAGGGCCTTGAAAAGTAAAATGATCTGTCTGAGATCTCGTGGTAAGTCATTGCCCAGGAAGCCACTTGTAGGACCATCGCCAGTCCTCCATTCTTTCTACTTCATATTAAAAACAGTGGGAAAGGGGATTAATCCCTATGGCTTGGGATTCAGAGAGGCTGAGCTAGTCTAAATAATTATGTGGTACAAGTTCTATGGTGGGGAGGAGGATTAGCTTTTTAGCACTTGCTTTCTTGCAGCTGCCTAATTTAGCTTTCTTTACTGTTGTTGACATTTATTGCTTTTATACATCTGGACTATGGGTGTATAATCATCTGCTGGTGTTGGAACCAGCCCTATGGAAACCATGTGCCTTTGACTTGGGGATTGGTGAGGGTTTGAGCAGAAGCTGATTGTTAGTTTCTAGTTCTGCGGAGGGATAGGACTGGAAATTTCTGTACAAAGGTTATTGATTCCATTTCTCTGCTTGGGGCCAGGATTGTATTTCTGTGCACTTGACAAGTAACAGTTTATCCATCCCCTAAAGATCTCCGAGTAAGGAGACTCTCGGTAGCCCCAAGTGAGTGATGGTGCTCTGAAGAAGAAGGAGTGTGTCACCCACGTGTCCTTTCTATTTATTTTCTACCTTTTCAGCATCTTGTAGAGGGAAAGAGCACAAGAAAAGATGAGAATTGGTGCCTACCCACTTTGCTGCTTTTATTGAGAAAGCCAGCCCTTCCTTGAATTCTCTGCTCTGTCTCTCCCTCCTTGTCACTGTGCAGCCTGGAAATCACTGGCAGTTTAAACCTCTGATGAGGAGGAGTGATACATGTAAGAGATCAGCCTTGCCTGGGGCTTTGGGGAGGGTAATGGACAGCAGCCCAGCTTTTAGCCATAATTTGCTTACGCAGAAATGTTGAGCAGCTCTATCAGGACACTCAGTTGCAGATGCTCAGCGCTGGATGGAGATGAAAGTTGGTTTGCTGCTGCTCCTCTCTTCCTAGGCATTTGGCCTAGTCTCAGAGATGTGCCATTTGAGTTTAATTATATAGATCTCCATCCTGCTGTGCAGATAGTCCTGTCTCAATTTATCCTCTAATTGCAGCGTGAAAGGGGCTTTGCAGGTGGGAGGGGATGGTAATATGGAGTTTTTAGGGCTATGTGCCAAAAAGCATGAGGGATTTTCTAGTTTCCTCAGTAAGCACCCACCATGGATCAGGTTACTAAGGGGTAATAGAAGATGCAGTGCCCTGTGGAGCCTTTGGCCTGCAGTTTGTCTGTGTTTGAAAGGTGCTGGGCATTTGTGGCAAGACACAGCCCTGCTTTATATTTTCTTCACCCAACCCGATATCTTATCCTTTAACCATTACATTCCTGACACCAGAGAAATGAGAAAAGAAACAAAATAAAAATCCTTTTTAATAGTTATAATAATTAGGAAAATCATAAATAAAAATTAATTTGGGAATCTGCGATAGAGCAGAGTTTAATCTTTAGACATAAACCATCTGCAAATACACATGTAGATTTCTTATTTATCTGTTTTTGGCCCTCAAATATCTTCATTAATAATTAACCAGAATAAATAAATAGAATTAATGGTACGGAAGCTGCATTACAGTTCTGTTCTAGACTGTACCCCTACTGCTAGCATTTTCTATCTCTCCCATTGACTGTAGCACTGAACACAGTCCAATTTAGGGTCAACAAAGGGCGATGGAAAGATCCATAAATGTCTTTAGAAAAACATCAATCCCTTAATCTCTCAGTCAGACTTGAAGATAATGATGGTGGGGTTGCTTTGACTGCGGGTTACAGGTTCAGGGGAGGATGCATGAAAAACGAGCCACCATGGCACAGTCCAGGGTGCTGACGAGGGCACCGCCCAGTTCTGTACATGCGGCCTGCACTGTGCCCATTTGGTTAACTGTGTGAGTTTTTGCCCGTGGGGAATGGAAGGACATGCAGCACTTGCTTTCTAAGATTTGCTATGCACAGCCTAATGTTTAAAGGGTGACTTGTTGAAGAGACATATTTTGAGTCTATAAGTTTTAGGTTTCAGGAGCCTCGATTGTATCCATTACACCATAAAAATAACAGGAATGTACAGAAATATGCAATTCTTGCATATTTTCATGGTGAAGAAGTGAGGAAAGTACAACTACACTGCTCCCTCTTAGGTGGAGGAAAGTATAACTACACTGCTCCTCAAGAGAGCAAGAGTGGGAGGGCAGGTTTGCTCACCACATGCGTGCTCCGTGTACACTGACCCGAGGAATGCTGATGGGATGCTTGCCCACCTCCCACCTCCCACCTCCCACCTCCCCTCTCCTTTTAAAAGCACTCGCTCCTGCAGGCTCATCTCTGCTGCCATTTTAAGTACTCACGCTGCCAGAAGATCACTTCTCGTGTTAGGATAGATAAGTGGTTGATAAAACCTAGCTCTTGGATGTGATTACCATGTGCCTTGAAGAAAAAGAGTCCCCCCTGCTATCTCTCAGAGGGACAGGATGAGAGAGCAGGGGTGTTCAAATCGTTTTCAAGGGCTCTCATTACCCTTTTAAAGTCTGAGTTTTATTACCAGATCTTTGCAGACTTCGGTTTGGGCCCTGGCTTTGCTGTGGCTCTGCCTCTCAGAAACTGCAAGTCTGGAGCGTGGCTGCTGAGCAAACGGGTACGGGAGAAGTTTTCTCATCCACTTCAAACAGTGACTAACACAATGGATTTCCAGAAAATGAATTGAATAACCTCCAAGCTCACCTATTTATTTGTTTTACATCATTGATAAGAAATTCTTCCTTTTGCCTCTTTTGCCCACAGAGGAGAGGAGTTGGAGAATAGTGGGTTATAATCTGTAATTCTAACCCTTCATTTTTATGATCCCTTCAAAGGAGACAAAGACATACTGGTTTAGGGCGTTTGGTTCTTTTCTTAACCCTAATGACCCCGCACATCTCCTCTGGGAGCACAGGTGGGAACATCAGGCATCTTCCCTGCCTGACGTGGGACTCCACAGGGTCACTGTCTCCCTCTTCACAGGCACTTTCTCAGTGACTAGTTAGTGTGGACAGTTCAACCTCAGAATTAGTCTTTCACCCAGAGACAGACACAGGAGCAAATATCGAGATGATGCTTCTTGGGAGCCATCAGGAACAGGTCTCAGGTTTGCCTGTGGCCCTGCTCGCGGTTTGTGTCTTCATCTCAAGAGGAGGAATGTCATTTTGGTATCATAACTGCTTTTATATTCACAGTTTCTGGCCCCTAAAGAAAATCCAAATGAAGAGAGAGCAGCCCTCTTTGAAGAAGGTGGTGATGTGGATGATTTAGTAAGTACTTTCACACAAACGGGCTAATCTTGGAAGTCGTCTAACCTGTGAGTGTAGCACAGAGGCCGCTGGTCATAGCCTCGTTTCTTACTTGTGCTTTCATTCCTAACACACCGGAAGCTCCCACACTGTTATTTGTTGCCATCATAGATTTAATCGGGTGATTTCATAGTGGGAATCCCTGTGCTCAGTGGTTTTAGTCACATAGTTTATCCAGTTTAATCCTCCTCTTTGAAGGACTAAGAGAGCTGGGGAGGCTATTCCTGTGGTAGCAAAATGACCCAGTTCCTGAAATTGCTCTCAGCCTAAGTAAGCGATACAGCATGCGATTTGTGTAGGTTGACGAATAAAAACCAGCCTTTAAGATGCCTGATTCTTAAATGTTCTCACTTAACTTAATGTAAACAAAACAGGCTGGCAGGCATCTGGGGGTTTCTGGACCCCATCCCATTGCGGTGCCAGGGGGCTGGGTACAGGTGTTGGCCTCTGTGCCCATCTTGCAGGTGTGGGAACTTTCTGCCTTTAAGGCTCACGTGACATGGCCGTCCAGTAACAGCTGTCAGCTTTACATGGAGAAGCTCTTAGCATTATAATGGGGAGATACTTGGTATTTAACTCCTGAAATAGTCAGTGGTGGACTAGAATGCACATCCGTGTGTGTTGCCAGCGAAGAGAACCATCGTCATTAAACTCACCAGAGCAGAAGTGGCCTGCAGTGGCCTGGCTCCTTTCTGAACATGTTGTTCCTGTTGCAGCTGGACTTGATTTAGGTCCTGGACGTGTGGGGATCAACACGAATCGTCATTACTGTCGTGCTGGGACCTCTACACAGAACAGCCTGGAGGGACCGAAGCTCTGGAGACAGTCTCTGAGGTTGTGCGGAAGGAACCTCCTAATTCTTCCTGTAATGAGCACATACACATGAGGGATGTTTAGACCCGTACAGGTTTATAAAGTGTCCTTGTTTTCTGATTGGTGTGTTGTTGCTTGTGGTCTTACTGATCTCCGTATATAGCACATGCGCTTTGAAGTTTCTGGAAATGGGCTTTCTCCTGACCTGGGGTGTTGGTAAGGGTGGCAGCCCTCATGAAGCTCTCTCATCGAGACCACGGCAGGGCCCTCGCTGAGTTTCTCAGTCCTCGCAGGAGGTGTGGTCCATCGCCTGGTCCTCTCAGCAGTCACAGCTCATGCTGATCATTGATGCCCTTTGTTTCCTATAACAGAAAGCTGGGTTTGGAAAGCCATGGGTAGGGTAGGTCCTACCCATATCTGTTTTTATGTAAGCCTTTTATTCCCACAGTACTTTGGCTGTCTGTGCAGGTGGTTTTCTGTAAGCAGGTGGGAGGGGAAGCAGTCTCCTGCATACCCATTCTAAGCAGCAAGTGACGGTGTCCTCACGGAGAAAAGACGCTCTTTCTGCCCTCTGACATGTTAGTGACCACCCCACCCCCCAAAAAAAGAAATTTACCACAGCAGTTAGGATTTTATCATTTCACTAGAGGCCCTGTGCACAAAATTCGTGCATGGAGAGGGGGCAGGGGAGGGGGAAGGTGTCTCTCAGCCTGCGCCCTCTCACAATCTGGGACCCTCAGGTAGGGTCCCTAGGCCTGGCCAGCGATCAGGGCCTATCGGGCTTTCCTTCCCCTGGCTGCCGGCAGCTGGCCCTGCCCCCACCGCTGCCACTGCTTGCCATCTGTGCAGCACTGCCGCCCCCCCCCCCCGCCCCCCAACTCCCCACCACCCAGTGCCTCCCTCTGTGGGAGACAGGCATGGGGTGCCATCACTTGGCTGGCCTGGGCCTCCCTCTGCGGGGTGATTGCTGGCTGGCCCTGCACACCTGCCACAGCGTCGCTGGCCGGTGGCCTGGGCCTCCCTCTGAGGGGTGATTGTACATCCTGTGTGAGTGGAAAGGGTCAGGCTGCTGAATTGTAAAGAAAGAATCTGTGTCTGCATTTATTGAGAATGTGGATATGAAACAAACTGTAGAGTGTTCCATAAATGTTACCTATTATTGATATGTATGTGTCTTTGTGTCCTATATGAATTCTTACATTTTGAGGAAAAAGACCACATGCACGGGCAGTGTCTGGTCCCAGACATGTGGCCTTTTTTTTTATGTTGCCTTTATGGCATTGTGTGGGGCACTGCTTCACCGTGACACACCCTTCCCTCTACCTCCTGCCTCAGCCATGTCCCTCTTGGACCCTTTGAAAGCGCTTCCAATCAGCCACCTCCTGTCTTCTGCAGCCCCCTGCAGAGCTCTTACCTGTGTTGCCTTTGCCATGGGGCAGGAAACCCCATCAAGCCAGGTAACCACAGAATGAAACAGTAACCTCCAACAACGCAGAGGGAAGTGTCCGTCCAGTCCTGCCTTGTATATGTCTATTCTGACTATTTAGGGCCGTGTAATGAAGGACTCTTGAGACTAGAGTCAGTGGAGGACCCCCGAGCCCCACTTTCTTCCTGGTGAGATAATATGATGAAATGATGCTAACTCCAGTAAGGTAGTGTTGAGGATATAAAAAAAGAGAGGAGCTAACCTTGTATATTAGTATAGAACAGCAATTTTCAACCCTTTTCATCTAATTGCACACATAAAATAATTACTAAAGTTCTGCAGCACACCAAAAAGTATACTTTTTAATAATATATATGTCAATATGACCAAAAATAGGTATAATTTTGATTCATTCACACCACATGGCTATTGTCTTTTTTTTTTTTACAATCTAAGGGAAAGGAGTTCAGTGCCCCTGATTAAATAGTCAGGTATTGCATGTTTTAAAAATCCCTGTGGTACACTGGTGGAAAATTGCTGGTATAGCAATTCATTTCTGGGAGGTCCCAAAGACCCAAAAGCTCCATCCCTCCACTCCTTGGTTCTGGTTCTGAAGTACACCCATCTCATTGCTATAGCTCATGGCTTTGGTCCTTGTTAAAATGAAGTCACTCCTAATAAATATATCCTACAACCCCCCAAAAAACAATCAGAAAGAATGTATGTACCCCTGTTTTCATAGCAGCATTATTTGCAACTAGAGGCCTGGTGCATGAAATTCGTGCATGGGTAGAGTCCCTAGGCCTGGCCAGCAATTGGGGCCGATCTGTGGGGCGACCAGTGGGGTGATTGGGGGGGGCCTCCCAGCTGGCACCCAACGTGGCTGACCTGGGGCCTGTGGGCTGGGGGCAGCTCCTGCATTGAGCGTCTGCACCCTGGTGGTCAGTGCATGTCATAGCGATCGGTCGTTCCTCTGTTTGGTTTATTTGCATATTAGGCTTTTATTATATAGGATAGCTAAAATTTGGAAATAGCTCAAGTGCCCATTATTAGATGAATGGATAAAAAAGCTGTGGGATATTTACACTATGGAATACTATGCAGCTGTAAAATAGAGTGACATCTTACCCTTTGGGACAGCATGGATGGACCTGGAAAGTATTATGCTAAGTGAAATAAGCCAAACTGAGAAAGACAAATATCACATGATCTCACTTATTTGTGGAATCTAATGAACAAAATGAATTGACCAACAAAATAAGACTCAGGGAGGCATGACAAGACATACCTCGATGTAGGGTTGGGGGGATGAGAAGAGTTAAACCAAAAAACTTCTATACTTATATGCATAGCCCATGGACACGGGCAATAGGGTAATGAAGACCTGGGGCTGGGAGGAGGGATGGAAAGGGGGGGAGGATGGGAGATATTTGTAATACTATCAACAATATATACATATATATATATAAAATAAATATAATAGTTTAACCTGTTATCAGGTATTTATCCTTTAGTGTGGATGCTGGCTCCAGGGCGAGTTTTGTTCCAGGGCAGTAGGAGAGCCCTAAGCCTGAGAAGTGAAGAACAGGCACAGGATTTCCATAGACCAAAGGCAAACTTGATGGTTTTCTAGGTGATGAGGTCCCTACTGTGGTTTCATTCAAGTGAAAAGCCCACGTTGGATCTCACACTGCCATCCCAGGACAGTGGGCGCACAAATCAGACAGACATGGTGTCTCTGTCTTCCCAGAGGTAGTGGAGGCTCCTCAGAGCTTGCAACTTTCCTTTTCCTCTGGGTCCTGGCATAGAGAGGAGCACAACTTGTCACAGACAGTTGGGACCAAAGTAGCCTTGTTTATGACCAAGAACGCACCAACATCCCCTAAATGCAGGGCTCTGCACACGGCTGGAGCCTCTGAGGCCTGGCCTCCCACCCTTGCTTCACACTCAACTGGCAAGACAGGACGACAAGCACATCGCATGCAGATGGAAGTGGGGAGTTCCTGAGCACGGGTCCAAAAAGGGGGAAAACCCTCTTCTAAGGAATGTTCCCCTGCTGCACTTGGGAACTTGAGGATCTGGCCCACCCCTCGCTTCCACTTAATTCTAGTGGGCTTCCCAGGAGGAGACTCTACAGGGAACCTAAGGCGGGAAGGAGATGGGACCGGCCTGGAAGACCCTGCTCTCCCTGGTGTCCCTCTCTCTAAGATCCATCAGGAAAGTTGGGCTGGAAGATGCTCCGAATAATTGCTTTTCTGCCCTGAGATGGCGCCTCCATCGCCGTCAGAGTTTTAATTAATCACGCCAGCAGATGGGCTGTCATGGGCCCCAGCAGCCAGGGTAATGAACTCATTTATTATCAGGCTCTGTCAGTGGGACGCCGTCTCGGCTTCTGGGAAAAGAAGAGGCTCCTGACACCAGAGCCCAGGATACGTGCAGTTTGGGGAAAATCTGTGGAAATGTTCTCATTTCATACCATGCACTGCCTTGCAAGAAGAGAGGGAAGGGGACTGTGACTCAGTCCAGAGCAAGAAGCCGTGATGGGGCTTTCAGTGGTGCTGGAGGTTGGCTTGGCCCTCTGGTACCCGCTTCACCCACCTGTCTCAGGAAGCTAGGGTGACACGGAGGGAGCCATGGCATGCGTTCTTAAGCAGGGGATGGCGGGATGCTTTGACACCAGTTCTCAGAGGTCCAAGGTCATGTGGATGCATTGCTGGATTTTGTGCCCTGTCTTGTCTCATTCATCCCAGTTATAAGTGGCACGAGTTTAATAAATGCTACATTAATGGAAGAATGGATAAGTAAATAGTAAGTGTGGGGTGCTCCACATAGAAGCCACCACGATGAAGGGAGGAAAAGCTTTTATTGAGCCCAATCAAGGTCCGAGGTTCTAAGCAGCACCTGCTGTAGGGCCCTGGATCTTATAGACAGTTCTTGCTTTGGGGATTACAGTGGACTATGTCAGGACTAGGTCAGCCAGGACATGTAATAAGCATGGTCACTCTAGTATGAGAGGCCGGGGGATGGGCCAGAAGGACAGTATGCACACCTGGTCTGTCCCCTCGTTGGCTGAGGAGGCTGAGACCAGCACAGTGGAAGGCTCATCTAAGGCCGTTCAGCTAAAGTCCAGCCGTGGGCAAACTATGGCCCACGGGCCGGATCCGGCCCATTTGAAATGAATAAAACTAAAAAAAAAAAAAAAGACCGTACCCTTTTATGTAATGATGTTTACTTTGAATTTATATTAGTTCACACAAACACTCCATCCATGCTTTTGTTCTGACCCTCCGGTCCAGTTTAAGAACCCATTGTGGCCCTCGAGTCAAAAAGTTTGCCCACCCCTGAGCTAGACAGTAGGCCAGGTGGGCCTGGCACTCAGGTCTCCTGACTCCTGCCCCCTATTCTTTCATTGTTTCCAGGCCACCTGAAGCCCCTTTCACAACCTGCTCACCTGTCACTCAAGGCAGCCTGTTCTTGTCCAGTTGGCCTGGGTCCCCTGCTATGTTTATCCTGCCCTTTGGGGTGGCATTTATGTTTTGTTTACAGAGCAGAATCCCTTTTCTCCTTCCACTGCTCATGTGGGGGCGCCTTTGTTGTGGCCTGAACTCTGGGGATGGGATTGGGCGGTGAGCCATGCCTGCTGCCCTGCAGGGGCCTCCTCACTTGTGCAAAGGACAGGTGTCTGCTGTACTCTGGGCTGTGGGTCTCCCTCTCAACTGGGCAGTCAACAGAGTAAACAGGACTGTTTGGGAGGGCCTGATCCTTGGAGCACATCCTCATGAATGTTTACTGGTGTGGAAAAGGGATAACGTGCCCTTATTCTCTACTATGAAACCAGAAACTCTACAAGAGCTAGGCTTCCCCCTTAAATGGCACAGTGGAGTGAACTGCTAACAATTTTATTTGCACTTTAAGAACGATAGCAACTACACAGCACTGGTTGTGCCAGGTCCTGACACAAGGCAGGGGCACGGGGTGAAATTTTCAAGCTCACCCAAGCAGTAAGGGGTGCAAGCCAGCTTAGATTTAGGTTAGTCCAGCTTCCAAATCTGTGCTCTTAGCCACCTTACTGCGTGGTCTCCTCAGGAAGGCAACTCGGGCTGCACGGTTATTTTTCCCTAGCTCCTGGCAGAGGAGAAATGGACCGCTGGGCTTCTGAAGGTTGGCTCCTCAGAAGTACCTTCACACACTGAGACTGGACCATTGGAGAACAGAATGAATGCTTAGCATTTCAAAGGCTCTTCAAAACCAGGAAGAGGCTTACAGGTTGCAGGTTCCTGCAGG
Organism: Myotis yumanensis; assembly: GCF_028538775.1. Lineage (NCBI taxonomy): Eukaryota > Metazoa > Chordata > Mammalia > Chiroptera > Vespertilionidae > Myotis > Myotis yumanensis. The sequence continues at coordinate 19,863,160 of NW_027223759.1, forward strand.
TGGGTGCCGGAATCTGCCCTGGCTCAGAGCCCTTAGAGAGGAAGTGGCTGTGTGTGTGGCTGAGAGACTGGACCCAGGAGCAGGGCAGGTGTTGCAAGGGGCCAGGTAAGAAAAGAGTAAATAAAGCAATAACGCTGCTGGCCTTAGGAAATACACAGCCTGTCTGTGTGTGGTCTGTTTTGTAGAGACACGTACACAGAGAGCTGGGTCTCCACAATGAAAAGCAATGACACACGTGTGATGACAAATGAAACTTGAATCTTGCCCTAGCTGGTTTGGCTCAGTGGATAGAGCGTCGGCCTGTGGACTGAAGGGTCCAGGGTTTGATTCTGGTCAAGGGCATACTCCTGGGGGGCAGGCTTGATCCCCAGTAGGGGGCATGCAGGAGGCAGCTGATCAATGATTCTCATCATTGATCTCTCCCCCTCCCTTCCTCTCTGAAATCAATAAAAATATTTTTTTAAAAAAACACCCTTGAATCCTCATTAGTGGCAGGGGCCAGCCAGTAGTAGGTAGTGGTAAGGACTGCGTCCACTGTAGCACACACCCCTCTGAAAGGGACTGTTGCTACTCAGTGGTAGCCATGTAGGAATCCAGACTGAGTGTCATCCTATTTAAAAAACTTTTGAGGCATTATAAATATCAATTTTTATGTTAAATATCCTGATTTTTCAAGATGGGCTCAAAAGTTTGAAATTTTAAATTCACTTGTTACCCCTGAGGTATGACTTGATGAACCCACTGTGGAGGGTGGTGTCTTCTGGTGTTACTTGAGGTCAAGTTCAGTGTGAACCAACAGCTCCAGCTGGGAGAGGCCCAGTACCCCACCAGGCCCTGCATGGCACACAGGGACAGTGGCAGGTGGCCGTGGAGCCAGACAGATCCCCTTTTAGGACTCTGTAAGACCCAGGGACAAGGAGGACCTCCCCAAAGGGTGACACTGTCGTTTAGCTTATAGGTGGCTTTAACCTAAATTGAAGGATTCAAAGGGAAGTGCCCTTTCCTGGTGTCCTACGTGAGATAGAGCCAGTAGTTTATACCACTTACAACGGTTTGATTTTATCCCCCACAACAGCCCTGAGAGCTAAGAAACCACCACATGTTTACAGATTCACATGGGCTGCCTAGCTTAAAGGAATACAGTAAATAGGATAGTAAATATCTGCCCAAGTACATGTCACCAGACAGACTGTATCCTTGGCTCACCACTCAATAGCCATATGGTTTGGAGCAACTTTGAGCTCCTGGGTCTCCATTTCCTCATCTCTGTTATAAGTATGAGATAGTGACTATTAGCTGTGCTGTAGGATGGAATTATTTAATGTGCAAAAAGTACTTAGCATGATGCCTCTCTCCTAATGAGAACTCAATAAATGTTAGCCGTCTCTGCTCTTTCCACATCCAAATCCTCAGGTGTCACAGCCCACGGAGCCATTATTTAAGGTGCGCCAGAAATGTCAAATGTACACTGGACTTCAAAGTCTCGGGATGAAACTGAGAACATGAAATACCTCATCAGTACTTTATACACTGAGTGACCAGATTATTATGACCACCTGACGTTTCTAAGCAAATTAGCTATAAGTATCGTTACTGATCAAGTTCATCCTATCATGTTGATGGCGTATCCCAATGGAGATGGCTTCTTCCGACAAGACAATGCGCCATGCCACCGTGCTCGTATTGTGCAGGAGTGGTTTCAAGCACATGAGGGAGACTTTACCTTGCTTAGGTGGCCCCCACAATCACCAGATCTCAATCCAATTGAGTATTTGTGGGATGAAGTTAAAAGAGCCATCAGGCAGCTGGTTCCACAACCATCAAATCTCACTCAACTGGACAGTGCTATTCATCAGGCATGGTGTCAGATTCCTCAAATCACCTTTCAACATCTCGTAAAGTCAATGCCAAGAAGAATCGCCGCAGTATTGAAGGCAAAAGGTGACTCAATGAAGTACTGATGGAGTGGTCATAAAAATCTGGCCAGTCATAATAATCTGACCACTCAGTGTATATTATATTGGTTATATGTTTAAATAATACCTAGGGTATATTGGGTTAACAAACATCATTGAAATTAATTTTACCTGTTTTTTTTTTAACCTCTTTTAATGTAGCAACTAGAAAGTTTAAAATTATAGCTGTGGCTCCCCTGAAATTCCTCTTAGACTGCATTGGTCTGGAACAGCCGTGGGCAAACTACGGCCCCGCGGGCCGGATCTGGCCCGTTTGAAATGAATAAAACTAAAAAAAAAAAAAAGACTGTACCCTTTTATGTAATGATGTTTACTTTGAATTTATATTAGTTCACACAAACACTCCATCCATGCTTTTGTTCCGGCCCTCTGATCCAGTTTAAGAACCCATTGTGGCCCTCGAGTCAAAAAGTTTGCCCACCCCTGGTCTGGAACCTAGAATAATGCCTGACACAGAGTGGGCCCTCAGGAAGTACATGTTGAATGAATGAATGAATGAATGAATGAATGACTAGTTTTCACAGATTCCTCGGGCCTTTGTCTTCTCCCTTGAGCCATGTGCCCTCCCTCTGGCTCCTGTACCCCTAAATAAAAGGTTTCGGAACAATTCACTTTGAATCCACTTTGACCACCACAGACTCTCAGCAATCATTCATCATTAGACAATCCTCCCGCTCCCATACCCCAAGTCACAGGGGACAGAGGCCCCAAGAGATGGAGGGCCTTGAGGAGTACATGGTCAATGATAGAGCAGAGAGTGGAACCAGAACGTCTGCCAGAGCAGAGGCACTTAGACACGACCTAGTTTTTCCAGTGAAGGCCTTGATTTTTATCAACATCTTCATAGAGGCAAGTGGAAATCCTCAGGGTTGGTCAGGGTAAGTGGTCACATGGCTACTAGACAAAACGAATTCTCAGGAGACTGCCATCCCTCCCTCTGAAACCTTGACCTTCAAATTACAGCCAAGTCTAGCCCCACCACCCACCTCTCTCGGAAGCATTGAGGTTGCAGCCCTTGAATGCAGAAATCAACAGTGCTGTCATTTGGGGCATTCTGTTCATGGCTTTAAGTAAAAGGGCCTTGGGGTATCCTTGTAATAGTGATAATAGTATTGAAAAAAGCCAAAAGAGTTGGCAATAGCTCTTTGGAAGTCTCTGAAATCGTTAATATTATTGATCCAGAGAGGCTGCCAGTTGGCACTTGCTGGGTTGTTTTTCTCTCTCAGTTCGCTAATTCAATTTCTCTCTCTCTCTCTCTCTCTCTCTCTCTCTCTCTCTCTCTCTCTCTCTCTCTCTCTCTCCTTCTCCCCCTTACTCCTCCCCCCCTCCCTCCCTTCCTCCCTCCCACCACCACAGTGCAGAGAGTCAGGGCCTAGGGAACCATGTGCTAGTTAATAAAAGGTTTCGGAACAATTCACTTTGAATCCATTAAATCCAAATGTGTGACAGTTACATAATGTCATAAACACTTACTAGTACAGGGAGGAGGGCCAAGAAAGGCAAATGACACGGACCAAGATACACAGGAGTGGTGAAAAATGTAAGACAAGTGTGTGTGTTTTGTTTGTTTTTCCAGTGCTGATCACTTTCTAGAGCAGATCAGACCTAGAAGCCAGGCCTTGCAAGTCACAGACACTCCACAGCTCACTCCCCAGATGCTTGGAGGCCCAAACGGAGGAGTAAGTCTTCATTCTCACTCTTGAGAATCTGAGAGTCTGGGGAAGAAGAAAGAACTGCAACCCTAATTAATGTTCAAGGTGTTCAACTCAGACCAAAGCAAGTCAGCAACTAGCCACCACTGGATAGGGCTGTGGGCATATGTAACAGAGGCTGCTGGGGACGTTGGTACTAGCACAAAGTAGAACTATGTCAAGGTGGAAGAGGATGTCTTTGGCTGGAGGAAGGATGGAGACTTTCGATTTGGGAAAGGCACCTGAAGCTCGGAGGCATGGTAAGTGCAGGCGCGTACGCTGATTGTCCTTGCTGGTGACCAAACAGAGCACTTGGGTGAGGAATGACCTTGAAGTTGCATTTTAGACTTAGTCTTTATGCAAGGTGGCAGCAGACATCCTTTGGGTCATGGCTGTTGTTGGTGCCCTTGCCATCTTTCTTAATCAGCAGTTTTTCAATAAAACTGAGCTTTCTGTTTGTTCTCAGGGGCTCCTGTGGATGTTTCCCCAGAGCTGGGAGGGCTGAGCTGTGGGCACGAGGTTTGGCCAGCTCCCTGAAAAAACGTCCACCTGCTGAGAGCTCCAGTTGTCTCCCTGCCATCGTGATGAACGTGACACAGAGCACAAAAGAGGGCAAGTGGAAGAATGAATTGAAATAAAGGAAATGAAGCAACCTGTGAAAAACCAGCAAACAAGCCTACATCAGCAGTGAAAGTCAATGAGGCAAACACCATCTGGCCCTGAAAATGAATGGAGCAGAAAAGGATGGCCTCGCCTCCCGGGGATTGGTGCTCTGCTGGGTGCAGAGTCGTGTCCATGCCTGCCTGAGACTAGCCTGGGTCAGGCGCGCAGGTGAGGGTGGGCAGGTGTTAATACATTTCTGCAGAGCAAGATGTTGGACAGACTTTTCCCCCTTGTAATATATCAGGGCACAGTTTCACCTAATGGAAACTCTTCAGCAGGAAGGCGTTAGAGTAGCTGCTTCATTTCCATCCCCACGCAGAGCAGAATTCAGGGATTTGAATACAGTGGAGTTGTCCATGAGAGCAGTCTGATCACTTGCACTCATTCACTCATTCAGTCCTGCATTCATCCATCCTCCCATTCATCATCCCTCTCTCCCTCTCCTTTATGCCACCACTGCTTTCGTCCATTGCTAGGGTCTCCTGCCTGACCCACCTGCCTCCCTCTGAGCTCTCATCCCTACACATGACCACCAGAACCTCTTTTAAAGCTCGAAGCTGCTGTGATCCCTCCTGATAGTCAATAACTCCCCACTGCTCATATGCAATACCCCCCACAATGGAACTGTTCCAACCAGCTGACCTCATCTCTTGCCGCACCATCCCTCCCCACACCCTGACCTACATTCCGTTCGTCCCCACTAATGATCCACATTGTTTCTCGCTTTGGAGTCTTCTCTTATGCAGGTCCCCATCCTGGAACATCTTCCCTTTTGTTTTCTCCCACTTTCCCTCACCTATATGCTTGCTGATATTACTTAGAAGACCAAGCTATGAAAATGTGCAGCTATACCTCGCAGTGCAGAGAGTGTAGTTGACAATGCCCCAGCTGCTGCCCTGCTGGGTCTGCCACCATATTCATGTCGAAGCCGTGGCTCCTGTGGGCTGCTCTCAGGCCACGCCTGAGCATGGTGGGCCCTGCCCAATAAGATACGAGATTCTGCCAATGGGTAGCTTTGGTCCAAGGACTCCCCATTGGTCTGACCAAACCTTTCTTGGAACTGCCCTGCAGTCTGAGACGCTTCCTATCCTCTCCTCCTTTCCCACAGGTATCAGGCATGCAGTGTGGTCTGAGGGCTCTTCTGCCTTCTGCTCCCTCCACCGATAAATCCCTCACATGTCTAACCCTCTCTTTGCATCTGCTTTTCCATGAACCTGAACCTAGCACCACCTCTTTTTGAAGACTTTCCTAACCTTCCTTGTAGAATTGAACCCTCTCTCCTTCCCACCATCCTCTCTACCTTATATGTACTTTTCATGATTGCACCAATAACTTCACTATAATTGTCTGTTTATATGGCTGGCTCCATTTCCTAGAGTGTAGACTCCATGAGGCCAGTGAGTCCACTGTCTAACCTGTCTTACTTGTCTTGTTAACCTCATTGCCTAGTGTAGTGCCTGCTATATTCGGGCACATATACATGTTTCTGAAATGAATGAATAATTGATCTGTGTATCCATTGATCAGTTCCTGTTGTTCTAGACCACGTGGTAGGAGCAGAGGATAGAGTATTAATGGATGAGACTCCCTGCCTTTAAGGCACTCTGTGGCTGTTTGGTGGATTAGCATACAGGTAACTATAAGTGAGAATGGAATAGCTGCTATCAAAATGGTGCTATCAAAATGAAATAAAGAGGAAGGTGTGATTACTTTACAGGGGGTGGTGGAGGAAGGAGGATGCATCAGGAAAGGCTTCCTAGAGAAAGCCGTGTTTGGACTGGGGCCTGTGGAAGCTGTAGGACTTATGCACAGACACTATGAGAGGAGGTGCCTAGGCCAGAGACTGCCCACACAAGGGCACAGAGGGTGACGTCATGAGGGCTATTTGTTAATTTCATTATGAAAAATTTCCAGTACGCACAGATAAAGAGTGTGTCGCTTGTTTTACCTTCCCTTTTGTGGTTGCTGCCGGAGAAGGCTTTGTTCGTTTGATGTTTGTTTACTCTGCCTGATTACCTCGTGTCTCCATCTGCTTCAGAGCCCCCACTATGTCTGTTTGAGTCTCTCCACATTGTCAGTCCCCTTGACTGACTTTGCAGATTCACATCTGGCAGGCTCTGAGGCCAGGAAGATGCCTGGAGGTTTTAGGCATTTGGCTGGACAGGCAGGAGCCTTCAGTGACTATCTCCAGCTGACAGGTCCCTGGGCAGAGGACTGACTGGCTCCTGAGCCTGGGGTGAGCATGGGGAGGGGATGCTGGCAGCAGACACCGTGTACACTGTCATCTGCTGCTGGAAGGCATCAAATGGCTGCTGCCTAGGGAGGTGGGAGAGAGAGGTAGGACAGAAAGGGGACAGAACCAACTGCCTGCAGCCTGGATGCTGCTGGCTCTGTGCTGGCCAGCTTTGCCTGCAGCTTCTTTTGGACACACGCAGAGCTGGGCTGGCGGGTGGCACTCTCACCGATGATGCCTGGCTGCAGCTGCACTCCGTGCCTCTCAGCAGGCAGCTCCTCCCCAATGTGTTGGCAGCAAGAACTCAATCTCCGGGAGCTCCAGGGGCTGCTTCAGAATCACTCTGGTCTGGAGGCCTGTGGAGACCAGTGAAGGTGTGGGAGGCCAGGTCTTCAGTACAACTTGAGACCTTCTTCCCTGCCCTTGCCCTCCCTCTGGTAGATCGGCAAATAAACTCTCAAGTGTAAATTTCCTTATCATGGGAACACAGAAACGTGGAAGCACCCATGAGTCCTCTATTCCACCCCTGTAGGGCTGCCCCTCCTTCAAAGAAAAGTTCTTAGGAAAGATGAGCGAGGACCTCCTCCAAGTAAAGAGCTTTTAATCATTGTTTTCAATGGTTACTCAATGTACCACTCGATATATGTACCATAATTTTGTTAATTACATAAATATTACATGAATTCATTCTGATTATTAAAATGCTTACCACGTAAACAGATATTTCCACTGCACATTCCCTTAACCTCATCCTGTCCCAGAAATAAGTAGCTTGAATCAGTTGGGTGGTATCAGTTGGGTGCCAGGGGTCCAGGAGGGTGCTGAGGGCTTCACTTCTCATCAGGGTGGGCGTGGGCAAGAGGAAAGCCTTTGCCCAGTGGATTCTTGTCCTCATGATGGGCTGGGTGAGGAGTAGATAAGAAATGCTAGAGCAGGAAAGAGGCAGCATGAGGAAGGACAAGTGGATGCTTGGTCAACCAGCTGGCCATCAACCCAGTGTAGCCCAAACCCCAGACTCAGATCTGGGGTGAAGCCAGTCCTAGATCCTCACCACTTAGAGTTGTCTTAAAGTGTCACCCAATTGTCCATAGCACCCCAAGCACTTCCCACATGCCATTTTTTCAATAGGGTGGATGGAGATGTCGGGGAAGAAGGCTTCAGACCCTTGCACCACTGCTACAGGATCAGACCCTTACAGGCAAAAGTCATCCTTGCTTGCTGATTATTCATGGATAAACAGGTAATTTGAGAAAAGGTGATGAGGAAGAATGCATAATGTGTCCTGTCCCTCCTTTTTCTTATCCCTGCAACACTGAACTCTGCTTACGAAGCACATCATGACGCTTAGGAAGTGGTATCTTTGTGTCCAGACCATGCCCCTGTCCTCTGCTGTACATGTTGGATCTCATACGTAAAATAAATAGAAGTAAATTATCTCATAAAAATTCCATGATTTTGGTGGTTTCATGCTCTAAGATGTCACAGATTTGATTCTCCCAATAGATAGGGACAAGGCTTCAGAATTGTGGGGTCCTCCTAAGTTTTGTGGACTCTGACTAGAACCCCCACTCTGCACAACTCACTGGGAACCAGGGCCAAAGGTCTAGTCCTGATAAATAGGGTAAGCTTTTACTTTTTTCTTTCTTTTTTTCTAGAAGAAGATTCTGTGGTCCCTACGGAACCTGGCCCTTTGTCTATAAAATTTGGTTGGAGTAAGTCCAGTGTCTTTTCTGAACTCTTCCATGTCCAGAAATAGCCAATTTTCTATCATACAAGCTTTCATTCAGCCAGGATATTATCTGGACAACATCAAAAATCAATTTTTAGGTAAACTAATTTTTGGTAGGGGACAGAAATAGTTTATAATTATTCAGCCCCAGTTTCTACACATTTTCCACAATTTTTCTATAGACTTCTGTCATGATGAGCTCCCTGCATTGGCCTGACCCAGGTTTCCCTGAAATGAGTGCCGGGTGTCCAGCAGGAGCGGAGCAGAATGGTTACAGTCAAGCCTGGGTGGCCTGGGATGAGTTCCTGGCTGCTGTTAATGGGCTAATTCCTTAACCTCTTTGCCTCAGTGTCCACATCTGTAAAATGAAGGTAATAATGACACCTACATCATCATTTGTGGGAATACTAAGAGTGTTGATACATATAAAGTACTTAATTTGGTGCCTGGCAATGGAAAGAGATTTAGGTGTCAGCTAGCATCTTACCCCATGCATGTGCCATACTCGTGGGTGGCACATGCATGGGGCAAGTGAATTCTCTGGCCACTTCTCATTGCTCTGCATCAGGTAACACCACAGGAAGCCGGGACATTTGTCTGGTGGAATGAAGGATGATTTGCATGTCTGGAAGAGGAAAGTGGTCTCTGGCCCATGGAGATGCATAGAAAAACCCAATCCATTCATTTTGGGGCCCAAAAGTTCCATTTCACAAGGCACAAGGAAGCTACCATCTTGTGTGGAGTCAAAAGTGGATTTTACTTTCTGAGCTATGATTGAACCTGAGAGCTAGGGTATAAGTGGGAAGCAAAGGAGGCATGTCTCCTGCATGCTGAAGGCAGTCCGGTCCTCTTCCAGGAGTCTCTTATTTGTCCAGAAATATTTGTTGAGCACCTACAATATGCCACGCACTGTTGCACATCTTGAATATATAGCAACAAACAAAACAGACAGGTCTTTGAGGTCTTAGATCTCCCATCATCAAGATCCAACACATGCTAGCATTCTATGAGAATTTGTCATTAATCTGATGCCTCTTCTTCAGTAGGATGACCCTGCACAACCACAAGATCTGAAGTGCCTTGTGAGTCACCAAACTCAACGTGATGGCCACCACAGTTGTGGTGAAGTTTGCATGTTGTTGCATCCTAATACTTTTTCTGAAAATAGATAGTGCATGTAAGACATCTATATTTTCCATAAATATATATTTTTTGTTAATCCTCACCTGAGGATATTTTTCCATTGATTTTTTAGAGAGAGTGGAAGGGAGAGGGAGAAGGAGAGAGAGAGAGAGAGAGAGAGAGAGAGAGAGAGAGAGAGAGAGAGGAAGGAGAGGAACATCGATGTGAGAGAGACACATCGATTGGTTGCCTCCAACATGGGCCGGACCAGAGCTGGAGATCGAGCTTGCAACCAAGGTACATGCCCTTGACCGGAATCAAACCTGGGACCCTTCAGTCCATGATCCAACGCTCTCTCCACTGAGCCAAACCATCTAGGGCTTCCATAAATATTTAATTGACCTGAATGGCCTGTTCTGAGACTGCACAGAAAAATATATACCTTTACTCCACAGGAAGTATTTGTATGGTTTTGTTGGGTTCCACTTGTTTATATGTTTTGCTTGTATGCATCCTTTGTTCCCTCACCAACTGTTATGTCCATCAGGTGAGGAGCCTCCTTAACCAGTACACATCCTGCTGATGACATCGCTCCACCAGCTCTGGTCCTGAGGATGGAGGTTCCAGTCAGGTGAAAGGGAGGAAAGATCTTGTCTGCTGCCTCAGATCTTGTCTACGGCAAAGCCTTCGCCTGGGACCCTCTGATAGTCAGAGGAAGAGTCAGGGGAATGAGGTCAGGACACATTCATCCCTCCTGAGATTCTCTCCACTTCTGTAAATGACCTGATGGGGTGGAAGCTCTCCAGATTTCCTTTCAACACTGGTCTCTGCTTCCAGGTTTCCTGGGCAGAAGGCAGGGCAGGATTTGGGAGCTGTTCTTTTTGACTTGAAGGACTCCCATCTACAAAGAAGCCAAGGAGTGGCCAGCAGTCCCAAGTCTTCATAACACACACACACACACACACACACACACACACACACACCACACACCACACACACACACACACACACACACACACCTGCCATACCTCATCTATATCTTCAAAGCAGAAATAAAAACACCCTTGATTTCTTGCTACGAGGAGACTTAGGGGTGGAGAAGAGACAGGCAAGGAGAGGCAGGGTTCCCACAGAGGGAGAAGGGGGAAGAGGAAGGGAAGCTCACATATGGAAAAGGACACTAGTGGTAGGGAAAGAAATTTTATTTTCAAGCTTTTAAGAGAATAATACAAACAACAGAGAGTTTTAAAAAACCCTAAAAACTGGTTTAAAAAAGTATTTGACAGTGTCCCTTGAATACCTATGGATGATGCAGCCATTGTGCAATGACAACAAGAAACTCTGCAGGTGGCCACCCAGTGGCCTTCCCTGGCAGGGTCCCAGGAACCAGTGGGCGGGCTCAAGGGACAGTGCTCCCTGCCAGGGTCCCTGGACCAGCCTTGGTGCTTGGGAAGGACCAGGGAGCACTAGCACTGAGGGCTTAGCCAAACTGCCCTAGGGAGGGTCCTCAGCAGCAAGGAATACTTAGACTGGTCTTACTCCACTCCACTGGCTGGGATACATCCAGCCAACTCCCTCCCACTCGCTGTAGCAGCTTTCAGCACATGCCTAGCAAGGTGGGCCATGGGTGGGTGGGCAGCAGGGAAGTCACTTCTGGATTGACAGCTTTTGAAGGCTGAAGCCACAGCAGCAGGACTGTGCTTGAGATGCCCATGAGAAATCTGTACTTTTCTCTAGTTTGTGTGTGTGTGTGTGTGTCCTGTAAACATCTTTGAGCCAAAATCACCATAAAATAAAGTAACAAGGGCACAAAAAGACATCCAACTCCAAACTTGAGCCCTCGTTGAGCCCACCTGAAATTGGGAGTTCCACTTTGGAAGGTGTGGAAAGGAGGAAAATCCCCCCTCCCTCTGGCCGCTCACACCAACACCTCCCTCCCTATACGGTCCACCCAGAGTCGCTAAAGCCATCTGAGTTAGAAATCCTGCCCATCCAGTGAGCTCAGGGGCTGCAAAAACTGAATGCCATCCCTGCCAGTCCTCACCCGTCCCTCTCCCTCCCGCCACAGCCAGTGGGTCAGGCCCAGAGAGGAACCAAAACAAACTCAAGGGTAAAGCAGGGCAGGCTGCAGGTGCTTTTTCTTCTGTGCCCTTTGCATTGCTTCTCCCTCCACACGTGCACAGGTGGGCACCATCCCCAGGCCAGCCTTGCCCTCTGCAGCCTCCACTTCCCCCAGGTGTTTGACCATGGTACATGTGCCCAGTGTTGTTGTTGTATTTTGTTGGGTTCAGTCTGTATTGCACTTTGTTGTTGAGTTTGTATTGGTTTTCCTTGCTCTTGTTGGAGAATGGTATTGACTGATTGGAAACCACAAAACCACACCAACATCACTCACTGCAGCTCTAATCCTGCCCCCAGACCCCTCAAAGCCCCCCACCCTCTGCCTGCCCTCTGCTCTGGTGCCTGGGGAGCCACCTGGCCTCCCCACACCTGCTCCCCAGACCAGCATCCCATCGGGCCCAGCCCCTTCCCAGCCCACCCTCCGCTGTTGTGTATGGTCACGGCTGCCCTTCCAGGCACTCCTTTCACACTGTTGTGACCCTCATGACGAGCTCTCGGCTGCCCCCCTGGGGGCTCCGCTGTTCATGAGGTCTTAGGTGACTCAAGATGTGCAGGATGGTGTAAGCACAGTGGTGATCAGAGGGAGGGCCTGAGGGCTGGCTGGCTGCCCGGGCAGGGCCTTCCTCGGGGGCAGGGGTGTCCGCAGCCTCCTCTTCCGAGGAGAGGCCATTGGCCTGGGTGGACGAGGAGGTCCGGGGGTTTGTCCTGCCTCCTGACTTTTGATCCTCCAGGTCTTTTGTCTTGTCATAGTTCAACACTTTCCACTGCTGGTTGACAGCCTGCCACCGTTTAAAGATGCGGTACACGGAGGGTCCCTCGTGGATGATGAGACCTGAGGCCACAGGGAGAAGAAGGAAAGCCACGTAAGGAAAGCAAGTCATAGTCTCCCATTATTTATAAATGAAGGTAGGTGGGGGGCAAGCTGGATTTCTCTAGTTTGATTTGTTCTTTTCAAACCTGCCTTTCAGCTCTGAGCCACATGGTTCCCATCCCTACATTCCTAGGTTCAATGAGTCTCTAGTGGGTGCAAACCACACCAAGTCCACAGAATAGCTGAGAACTTCCATGTGATACCTTTGTCTACCTCTACTCTACCCACCCATATTGTGACTTCACAAGATCCAAATTTGTTGTCTTTGAGGTATAATATAAATATGGGGTGGGGCAAAAGTAGGGTTATAGTTGTTTGATAAAATAATACAATAATTAATAAATACTAATACAAGAATAAACTCTGTTTTGAGTACTCACAATTGTAAACTTACTTTTCCCCCACCCTGTATTCTTTCCTCCCTCTACCATGTATCCATGGCACCCCGTACTTAGCTGATGTTGAATGAAAGAAACCCCAGGGTCATGCCATACCTTCTGAATGATGTCCAAAATTCCACTAGTTAACTCTTTGTACAACTAGCCCAGCGCTACTGAAATACACACACCACTGGGAGACTTGGACACAGTTATATTGGCCAGTGGGAAGGTGGAGTCAGAAACAAGCCATGTCAGACAACCAGGAAAATAAATATTAATTATGTACCTACTGTGTGCCAAGTACTAGAGATACTGCAGTGAGAAGGACAGGAAGAATCCTGCCCTCAGAGCTTACAGTCATTCTAGTGGAGAGACACATAACAGTCATGTAAACAAGCCAGTAGGACTATTTCAGGTACTGAGAAAATGCTATGAGGAATGTAAAATAGGGTTAAATAGCCACTGGCTGCAGGTTCTAAAAGGTCCTGTTTAGCAGGAAGGTGGTGGGAGATGATATTTGAATTGAGACCATGCAAAGGCCTGAAAGGAGAGCATTCAGTGGTAGGAACTGCAAGTGCAAAGGCTGGGGGCTGGGAATGATGCAAAGGGTCAGAAAAGAGGTCAGTGTGGCCAGGGTGCAGTGAATGAGTGGGGAAGTTCAGGGAGATAAGTGCAGAGGCCAATCAATGATAGGGCCTTGTAGGCCATGACAAGGAACTTGTATTTTATCCTAATATAATGGGAAACCATTGAAGGGTTTAGTAGGAGGAATAATGTGATCTGATTTACCCTCCAGAAAGATCATCTGGCTCCTGTGAAGCAATAAACTGAGGAGGACAAGAGTAGGAGCAGAACACAAGAGGAAATGATGGTGGCCTAGACCAGGGTGATAGCAGTGGAGACAGTGAGAACCATTGGAAATAGGATGTATGCTGGGAGTAGAGCTGACAGGTGTGGCGTGGATCAAGAGAAAAATCTGAACAACTGGAAGGTTTTGGCCTTAGCTGTTAGTAATGGTGCCATTTATCAAGATGTAAAAGGCACAAGGGTAGGGGGTGTGGATTTGTGTGGTGGTGGCAGTGACTCTATTAGTTTCCTACGACTGCTGTAACAAATGACCACACATTTAGTGGCTAAAAATAACCCAAATGTATTCTTCTATAGGTCTGGAGATCAGAAGTCTAAAATCAGTCTCGCCAGGCTGATCTAAAGGTGTCAGCAAGGCTGGTTCTTTCTGGTGGCTTTGAATGGAGAACCCATTTCCTTGCCTTCTTCAGCTTCTAGAAGTCACCTTGCTTCTTCCTTGCATCAGTCTACCTCTTTCTTTCACTGTCACATCTCCTACTATTCTTTTGTCTTCAAGCCTCCCTCTGCACCCCTCTCATAAGAGCACTGTGATTACTACATTGGGCCCACCTGAGTCATCAGGATAATCACCCCATGTCAAGATTCTTAAATTAATCACATTTGCAAAATCCCTTTTACCATAAGGCAACATTAATAGATTCCAGGGATTATGACCTGGATGTCTTTGGGGGCCATTATTTAGCCACAGTGATAGTTATACTAGTATTTTATTCACAGTACATTTAAGATGTCTGATAGAAATCTCACTGGAAGGACCAGCATGACAGTTGAACATATAAGTCTGAAGCTTAGGGAGGGGTCTGGCCTGGAGATAGAAGTCATCAGTGCAGAGGTAGAATGTGAAGCCTTAGGAATGGCCCAGATCTCCTGGGGAGAGATGGTAAACAAGTGAAGAGAGCCAATGACAGAGGCTCTGTGAGCCTTCCGATGTATAGAGGTTTGGTGACTATTTGATGGAGGTGAAATCAGCAAAGGAGGCTCTGAATGAGCAATAAATGGTGTAAAAGCAAGACCAGCAAATAGAGACCCAGATGTCTAGAGAAATATATATTTCAGGAAAGAGAGTGTGATAATTTGAAAATGCTGTTGAGAGGTCAGTGAAATGAGGAGTGACCACTGGCTTGGTGGGCACCTTGAAGGTAAGATGATAGAAGTGCAAGTGCATCTTTTTCTTCCATGAAGTCATCAGCTAAGGGGGAAGGGATAAGGGAGCAAGTGCTGACAATTTGTGGAGAAAAGAGAAAGTGAGAAATAGTTATCTTGGAAAGTGGGAGAGTGAATTTGCAAGGGAGATGTGGCAGAATCATCTGATGGTGTTGGGTGCCCATTTGAAATTTGTGGCCATAAGTTTGAAATGAGTCTAGTGACTAGACTCTAGTCCAGCCGTGGGCAAACTACGGCCCGCGGGCCGGATCCGGCCCGTTTGAAATGAATAAAACTAAAAAAAAAAAAGACCGTACCCTTTTATGTAATGATGTTTACTTTGAATTTATATTAGTTCACACAAACACTCCATCCATGCTTTTGTTCCGGCCCTCCGGTCCAGTTTAAGAACCCATTGTGGCCCTCGAGTCAAAAAGTTTGCCCACTCCTGCTCTAGTCATTGGTTATGTGATTTTTTTCCTACACTTTCAACTGCTTGCTAGGTGTATTTGTGGAATAAGAAGAGAGCTGGATGTAATCAGTATTGACTATTTCTCCAGGAAAGCAAGGCAGGCAGGAGAGAAGGTGAGAGTTCTGGATGTTTGCAAGGGAGTAGTTATTACCCTGGGGAGGAGAGAAGTGAAGACACAAATAAAATAAAGAATAATGAAAAAGAAAAGTTTTAGGGTCAATGACAAGAGGTCTCTATGAAGTTGGAGAATTGCCTTTTCAGCTTCTAGAAGTCACCTGTGTTCCTTGCCTCTTCCATGCATCAGCCAAGGGATCAGTAAACCACAAAGATGGGGGCGGAGGGGGATGATCATCAGAGAGTGGGATGTTTAAATCTAGACTTTGGGAGTGGTGTGGTTCTTGGTGAGGATAAGGTCTAGAGGTTGACCATTTGAGTGGGGCTGAGGTGAGCGGGAGGAAAATTATTTTGGAGTAATGAGGAGTTGGACATATTTTCTGCATCAGTCATCTCAGTACTATCAGACCAAATGCCTCCTTTTTATAACAAATATATTTTAATATCCCCTTTTTTATCCTGAAATGAGGTTCATAAGATAAGTCACGATTATATATATATATATTGCCCTAACAGATAAAGGGGAAAAAAGAAAACAAATGGAAAGTCATTTATAACAAGACTATATAAATTTCAATATAAATTCTGGGCACAACTACAGTTGAAAACAAATGAAAAACCTCATACATTTCCAAAATTCCCACTAGGGGATGGTACCACCTCTGCTGAGAACCACTGATCTGTAAAGATTCTGAAGTCAAGACTGGTGGGAGGGAGTCTATGAGTCAGGTCCATCAAGGAATGTGAGTAGGCAGTCAGCAGCCAACAACATCAAGAAGGGGATCCCACCTCCAGACCCCACAGAATAGTGCATGATAGGAAAAGCAGCCACCACTTGAGAAAGTCATGCAAGAAATAATGTCTTCAGGAGACAGTTATGTTGCAATTAAGGGAAGATGAAAGTTATACTCAGAGAAGGGCTGCCAATGATGGACCATGAGGTCCAGAGGGCACAATAGAAGGGCTAGGAAGATGGGACCAGTTAAGGGATGAGCAAAACAGGAAAGGGATGATTGTCCATATTGTGAGGGTGGTCTTAGAAGCTGGGACCTGTGATGGTGAGTGAGGGATGATGATGATTAGGGATGAGGCACAATGGAAATTACAGAAATTGTAAATCTAGAGGTGGCTGGTCTGGCCCCTGCGGTTAAGCACTGACTCACAAGAGCAAATAGTACGGCCTCCTGATGTGAAGCAAAGAGACTGGATGGCAACACCTCAAAGCCTCTCCAACCTCCAACACACCGTGATCCTAGGAGGCAAGACTGCTACCCACTGTCACTCTTGTCTCCAGGATTCCAATGGCTCCTGCAATTGCACTTTGCGTGACAAGTCTTCAAGGGCTCATTGAAGGAGAGACAATCTCCCTGTAGCCCAGTAGATCCTAATGTGTTCAGTATATACCCCTTGAGGATCTCATGGAAGCTAAGGACCGTCTTCCTGGAAAAAGAAAAACCAAACACACAAACTGTCCTTATAATTTTAGGGCGTTCATAAATCTTCAGCGGACCACTGTGGACCCCTTGATCAGCCTGCCTGATTCTGGACAGGGGGGCTTGCTCTTTACCCAGAGCCTTGCTCTCACCCTCTCCCAATGTGCTAACTCTTATCACTTCTTTCAACCTTTTGAATACCTGCCTATGCACCCTTAGCACTATACCATTTATTTGTTCATTTACTCCACAAGCCTTGTTTGAACACTGCTATGCTTTTTTCTCTAGATCATAAGCCCTTTGAGGACAGGAGGTACGGTTGAGGCTTGGGCAGCTAACACAGTTTCAGGAGACTGAAAAGCCTCAGTGATGATGGAGGAAACAGGGGCCTTAGGGAGAGAGAAGCGGGATCTTTTGAAACCCTAAACTCTTTCCAATAAGAGCCACTACAGTTGGTTCCTAATTAGCTTCCTGATCAGACAGTTTTACCCTGATTGAATAGGGTGGCTTAAATTATTGGTCTGAATGCTGCCTTCTAATTATCTAACTGTCTAGTGTTCAGGAAGTAATTAAACCATTTTAATGGATAGGTGGCTGAAGGGAGGAAGGTGCACCTGTGTTTGTAGATAATGCTTGTTTGGCAAAAGTTGGAAAAGCACAAACTACCTCATTCACATATACTCCCTAGCACTCCCTCTGCTTCCTGCTCTACAAACTACTTATTGGTTCCAGGGATAGCAGAATGTTTTTTTTTTAATGGGGGAAGATGGGTGGGGCTTACCTGATTGGAACAGGTGAGTGGGCAAGGTTGAAGAGAAAGAAGATGGATGGATGGGAAATGGCAGTGGAGAGAGAGAGAGAGAGAGAGAGAGAGAGAGAGAGAGAGAGAGAGAGAGAGAGAGAAGGTGATTAGTGAAGGGAAGCAGAGAAGGAGCAGGGAAAAAAAAGGAAAATTAGAGGGCATGGTAATATTCAAAACCCAGTAAATTTTGGTTGTGTCCTTTTCTGGGGTTTTCTATGTAATTTAACAGTTACCTGGTAACCACCTACAATGTGCCCTTGGGCTGTATTTGTGGGAAATCCAGTTCCAGAACCATTGCTGCCTTTGTCTTTCTAACATCTCTCTGCCTTTTTGGCCTCCTCTTCCTCACAAAACTGTAGGCTCCATAGGTTGTCAGAACTTTTCATTTGCCATCATAGCTCCCCCTGACCTCCAGCTTAAACGGTCCTTTGCTCAGCTCAGCCCATGAGGGAAGGTGACCATTGTGAGTGGATGGCTCCCATGCCCCTAGCTCACCACAGCAGTGTCAGGGAGTTCTTCTGGATGTGGCATCCCCATCCTCCCTTGCTGAACCTTGGCCATTGGCTCTTGTGTCCACAACAGTGAGAGACAATTTAATTCCACTTGGTATTTCCTGAGTACCTACTATGTGCTTCTGTGACACTTGGTCCCCATCATGCATGGAGTTAAGAAGGCAGTGCTAACTGAGAAGTCTGTAGAGAAGCATCTGGTTCCCTCTCATGCTAGAATCCTCCTCCCTACCCCCATCTCCTGCTGGTATCCTCATTAAATGGCATAAAAGTTGCAGACAACTCTCCAATAGTGCTTCTCAAACTTTGGCATGCACAAGAATCAACCAGGGAGCTTGTAAAATACAGACTCACAGGCTCCGCCCCCAGACAGTCTGACTCAGTAGGTCTGGGGTGAGGCCTAAGAATTTGCATTTCTGCCCTAACTGGTTTGGATCGGTGGCTAGAGTGTCGGCCTGTGGACTGAAGGGTCCCAGGTTCGATTCTGGTCAAGGGCATGTACCTTGGTTGTGGGCACATCCCCAGTAGGGGGTGTGCAGGAGGCAACTGATCGATGTTTCTCTCTCATCGATGTTTCTAACTCTCTATCCCTCTCCCTTCCTCTCTGTAAAAAAATAATAAAAATATATTTTTAAAAAAGAATTTGCATTTCTAAGCAGCTCTGAGGCAATGCCGGTGCTGCCTGTGTGTGGACAGCACTGCCTACGACATGGTCCTTATCCTGGCCCACTGTAAGTAACTTAAAAAATACTTCCAGATGTGACAGGCATGAAAATGCCAGACCACTGGAGAAATGGATTATTCCTCTCCTAGACCCAAAGATCTTTGGGCTCCACAATTTAAAGTCAACTTACCAATGGGCATGCATTGAACATTCAGAGCACTGTCACTTTACTAGCCTGTGGCTTTAGGCAATTACTTTTTTTTCTGAGTAAATTGGGGCTGATGCCCCTTTCTTATAGGGTTGTTATGAGATTAAACATGGTAATGAGTCCTTCATACTGATGCCTGGCACAGAGTGGGGCACACATCTAACACTCAATGCCACATGATGTTGGTTGTTGTGGGGTCAGGGGAGATCTCAGGATAGAAAGTGCCCACTCATATCTCTTCCTCCTTCATTGCCAGCCCCATCCCCAAACAGAAGCACCTGTTCTTTCATCTCCTAACCGTCCTTCCTGAGCCTCGGTGTGAGTCATTGTTTATCGATGAGTAACATGCTGGATCAGTGATTCTTGACCTTCCTAATGCCGCGACCCTTTAATACAGTTCCTCATGTTGTGGTGACCCCCAACCATAAAATTATTTTCGTTGCTACTTCATAACTGTAATTTTGCTACTGTTATGAATCATATTGTAAATATCTGATATGCAGGATGTATTTTCATTGTTACAAATTGAACATAATTAAAGCATAGTGGTTAATCACAAAAACAATATGTAATTATATATATGTTTTCTGATGGTCTTAGGTGACCCCTGTGAAAGGGTCGTTCAACCCCCAAAGGAGTCGTGACCCACAGGTTGGCGAACCACAGGTTGAGAACCACTGCTGGAACTGAAAGGAGCTCTAGAGACCAACCAGCTCCACAGAAGTGGAGACAAGCCTTCGCACCTGCGTCTCCTCTCCCACAGCTGAGAGCCTTCAGTAGTCACCTGGAGGGATGCTCCCCTTCCCCTGCAGAGTTGCAGGCAATTATGGGGCAAGACACCTCGGAAGTCCCACCGTTGCCAAACACTCACCTTTCAGATGCCACCCCTCAAGGGGCTAGCCCTGTCAGGACCTGCACCAAAGAACTTATCAGGCAAGTGTGGGAAAGATATCAATATAACTAGCTATGTGGGGTGGGTTCAGAAGCTGCTGCCAGGATAGACCTGACTGGCAATGCCACTTGTCCAATATTCTCCAGGCGTACAGCTTTGTGCTTCTCACAAGTAGCCAGGCTGCACTTCTCGGGGCCTCCCTGAGGAATTGGCAAGATGAGGGTGCAGGGGCCCCATTTTGGGCAGGCTCACCTTGACTTGAATGGTCTGAGTCTTCATTTGATGAATGCTTTGAGTTATCTGACTCAACAAAGACTCAAAGGAGAGAGGATGCTGAAAGCACTCAGTGAGGGCAAATGCAAAGCCACTTTCTGTTTCCATCTCTCAGTGCCCAGGGAGAGGTTGTCCCTTAGAAGTGGCTTCTGAAAGAATTCCCTTCTGAGCAGGGCCCTGTTGGGCCAGTTGACCTTGGTCAAGCTGTACAGAACGTTTCTCAATGCATCGGCATGAGAACATTCCAGGCACTCGTACCCAGGGCACCGCAGAAACCTGTGAGAACTTTGTTGGAAAATCATTGGGAGCTGAGGCTCTTTAATGTAATGTAAGCTTAACTCAGTAGGACTGAGTAGGAAAGAGAAGTATCCTGGAGCCCCAATTTGAGATGCCCATCCCTGGAAGTGTGTGTGGATTACGCTCTAAGATACTGTGGATTTTTTTCTGTGGGGTTTCTTTAAGAGGCGCAGAGTTCTCACCCTCTGGACACATATAGACAGAATTGTGTTTCTCGGCCATTCTGGATGGTGATCATGAAGGTGCTGGCAATGATGGTGATTGATGGTGATGACAGTCAATATTTATTGAATGCTTACTATGACTGTCACTCTAAAATGGATTTGCAAATACAGTATACTTTTCATAGAAACCTTGTGAAGTTGGTGATATAAATCTCTACTTTACAGAAGAGGAAAGTGAGCTCAGAGAGGGTAAATGTCTTGTCCTAAGACACACAGCTTATACATGACGTAGGACATAAACCTACGTTATCCGAAACAGAACAGTGCCGTGTGTCTGGGCTGCTTCATTCTCTGTGCTCAAGGTTAGGTACTCCCTCCAGAGACAGTGCAGCTATGGAGAAGGTAATTTTTTTTTAAATTATCTATGTGTATGTATATATAATTTCTATTTGAAGTCATATAAGATGTGTTTTATATGTGTGTTACATTGTTATAACAGAGTGGTTAAGAATGTGGGATTTGTATCAGATGAAACTGGGTTTTAGTTGTATGACTTTGGGTGATTTATCTCTTAGCCTCAGTTTTCACGTCAAGAAAATGGGCATTATGCCCTAGCTGCTTTGCTCAGTGGATAGAGCATCGGCCTGTGGACTGAAGGGTCCCAGGTTTGATTCTGGTCAAGGGCACATACCTTGGTTACAGGCTCCTCCCCGGCCCTGGCCCTGGCCAGGGCTCGTGCAGGAGGCAACCAATCAATGTGTTTCTCTCTTTGATATTTCTCTCTGTCTTTCCCTCTCTCTTCCACTCTCTCTAAAAATCAATGGAAAAATAGCCTCGGGTGAGGATTAAAAAAAAGAAAAAAGAAAGAAAATGGGCATTATAATAGTAACTACATCATAGGATTGTAGGGAATAAACAAGATGATGCACATAAAGCACTCTTCACAGTGCTTGGTATATAATGAGAAATACAGTGGGGCCTTGACTTACGAGTGTCCTGACTAACGAGTTTTTCGAGATACGAGCCGTCTCTCGGCCGATTTTTTGCTTTGAGTTGCGAGCTAAAATTCGGGTTACGAGCCAGCTTCAGATACCCCACCGCTAGTTGGCGCAGCGAACGTCACAGTGAATGCCACATCAGCCCAGCATCACGTGTCATTGTAATGGTGAAAATTGATTTGACATACGAGTAATTTGAGTTACGAGCTCTGTCATGGAATGAATTAAACTCATAAGTCAAGGCCCCACTGTATTAGTTATTATTTTATTATCAGTATTATTAAATAAGTATCACATAACTTCATTTTAAAAGGATTATTATAAAGTTACAAAAGTAGTTTATTTATACAAACATGGCCAAGGTTAAGCAATGGGTATTGAGAGGAAAAGTATGTGGGTGTCCCTTATCTGTGCTCTCTTTTATTTTCTATTCGCTGGAGCCCTGTGAGACTGTGGAGCCACAAAATAGAAGGGGCGTGGGTCCCTGAATCGCTGTGTGGAGGAGAACCTCCCACTGATCAGGAACTTCTATTGCATTAAGCCACTGAAATGTGGTGGCTTATTTTTTAAGCGGGAGATACCCTTATTAAAATCACTTCAGTACTAGGTTAGAGGCCAGACGAGAAAAGCAGATTAGGGCATGTTTTCATGTGGTCTCCAAAATGTATTAGCTGGCTTGAGCACCCACCTTATTTATCAGATTGGGCTATTTCTAGTCACAAACCCCTGGCAACAAAGAGACATGCCACTCTGAGTCTGTTCCAAAGACTGTGCTGCAGGCACTGAAGACAGCTCTCAAGAGGTGTTCCTAAAATATTTTGAGCTTGTCAGCACAACTGGATTAAGTGAATTACCTCCCAAGGGGTCTCCTTTGAGAGGGACAGTGCTTACTTGGTGTGTCTGCTTCTAAATCAGTCATCTTCATCCTTCAAGCATCCCAAAGCTCAGCTATGGGGAGAAGTGGTCATGCATGGGAAGCCATGAGGGGTGAGGGAGGGCATGGGTGAGATATGAGTTAATAGTAAATTCAGAAAATTGGACAAGTCACATGCAGATAATGAAACATAGACTGAGCCTCACTTGCTGGTTTACATGGTTGATGCCTATGGGTTGTTTGTCCTCCACGCCATTAATGAGATTCCACCCAGCCACAGCTGTCAACCTCTGAGAATTATGATATCTTCTCACAATGGACATAACTTCAAAATCCTAGGATGTCAGAGCCAGAAGGACTTTGGAGGTTATCAGGTTCAACCCTCTTATTTTACAGATGAGTCGACTGAGTTGTAGAAAGAGGAAGTAACTTGGTCATAGAGGTAGGTAGTGGCCAATCTTGTTTTCAGACCTAGATCTTTTATTTCCTAGTCTCTTCCATATTTTTGGCTGCCTCCTCCATATTTTTAAAGTTTTCTAATCAGGGAATTAAAAGGTTTGACAGGCAGGTCATGTCTAGCCCAAAGGGAGGAGTCTTTATGGCATACATGTATTTTAAATTAATATGAATTAAAATTAAATTTTAAAATGTTTTTATAGTTCTGCTGCTACCACCCCCTGCCCACTTGCTACAAATTAGGATTTGAATTCCTATATTTTAGAGGGCAGGTACCAGGTATCTCTAAATCAAAGGAAATAACCTGAATAGATAACACACAGAGAAAACTTTAACAAAAATTTTTAAAATAATTTTGTTAACAACCATATTCCACTGTCTTAAAGATTTGGAGCAAGCTCAGAAATGTTGCTCTCCTTCCTCCCCTTGACCCCAGTCCACCCACGAGTAAGAAACAAACATGGTAAGGATGAAGTCCTTATGTTTGCAAAGTTGACACTTTGATGGCCAATCTCTTGGGTCTCTGAAGTGAAGAAAAAAAAATGTGTTTGGTGCCAAAGACCTTAATTAATTTGCTCTTGTTAAATTCTAATAACTTGACCCACTGGAGCAGAGAACGTCCCATTTGTTTTCTGTGAGGCTTTGTCAGCTTCCCTGCTGGGGCAGACAGTGTCATTAGAGATGACGGAAGAGAGGCAGGTGGAGCGAGGACATTCAATGTAATCAGATCTTCTCATTGAGGGGTCACGCGTGAGGGGACCCAAGACCTTCCGAAAGAAGCACTGCTCCAAATCACAGCAGACACTCAATTACATGAGGACACAGGGTCAGGTTCTCTAGGCTGTGACTGGATTCAGCAAACCTTTATTGAGTGCCTACGGGTGGAACCTACTCTAATCAGGTGCCTCCTACTCTGGCCACTGATAACTTAGGCCTGCCTCCTCCTTACATGCACCATCTTCTCCAGTCCTCTCAGCAACTCTAACGAGGGTGGTATTATTCTGTTCCACAGGAAAGGAAAGGGAAACAGAGACTTCTGTGGGGACCCTGGAAACTATGCCACGGTGAATCCTACACCCACTATTGTGAATCTTATTTCCTTCCTGAACTATTATTTGGGGGCCAAGAGACTAGCCCTCAACAAGGATATGGATGTCCTGCAAGGACTCACCTGCAGAGGTAAGCCAGACCTGCCTTGTGGAGGTCATGGTTCTCATCCTACTTTCCTCTAAATCAGTGGTACTCAACCTTCTGGCCCTTTAAATACAGTTCCTCATGTTGTGACCCAACCATAAAATTATTTTCGTTGCTACTTCATAACCGTAATGTTGCTACTGTTATGAATCATAATGTAAATATCTGATATGCAGGATGGTCTTAGGCGACCCCTGTGAAAGGGTAGTTTGACCGCCAAAGGGGTCGCGACCCACAGGTTGAGAACCGCTGCTCTAAATGGATCTGGTGCCAGGTGTGCTCACTGGTAGTTCTGTGGGGTCTGAATATCTAGTTGAGCCTAGAAATGAAGAATCTCTGGTAGATGTTGCAGGCTTCACCTGCTTCTTGCTTCCAGAGAGCCCCTAAAAAGCTGATATTCTGTAACCACTTATGCAGTGCTGTGTGTTTTTCCTCAACTGGCCAGCACACTGCAGAGCAGGAGAAGTGACACGTACTTGAACTTTATCCTCAAAACCACTATCATCACTACTGATCATCATCACTGTCATCAAAATCACCATTGTCACAGCCACCATAAGAATCTGTGCATTTGCCGAAACCGGTTTGGCTCAGTGGATAGAGCATCGGCCTGCGGACTGAAGGGTCCCGGGTTCGATTCCGGTCAAGGGCATGTACCTGGGTTGTGGGCACATCCCCAGTAGGAGATGTGCAGGAAGCAGCTGATCGATGTTTCTCTCTCATCGATGTTTCTAACTCTCTATCTCTCTCCCTTCCTCTCTGTAAAAAATCAATAAAATATATTTAAAAAAAAAAAAAGAATCTGTGCATTTGAACTACTGCCTATCACCTCCCTCTCCCTTCTCCAAGTCACATATTACTCCCTTTTTTATTTTTCCTACCAGCATTTTCTCCTGTGGACAGCCTCTCCTAGAAAAACACTGAACGGCCTGGCCAGCTTGGCTCAGTGGTTGAGGGTTAACCTATGAACCAGGAAGTCACGGTTCGATTCCTGGTCAGGGCACAGGCCCCAGTTGTGGGCTCGATCCCCAGTGTGTGTGTGTGTTGGGGGTGGGGGTGGGGGTGCAGTAGGCAGCTGAGCAATGATTCTCTCTCATCATTGATGTTTCTATCTCTTTATCCCTCTCCCTTCCTCTCTGAAATCAATAAAAATATGTATTTTTTAAAAAGCAAAACACAACAGAGAGTCCGACTCAGTCTAAGACAAATCCTTCAGTCTCAGAGTTTTACTGTCTGAAAAATGGGAAGAATAATCCTTGCCCTGGGGGACATGCTCTGACACTGTTAGCTCTAGTATAGCTAACAAAATGATAGAACAGCCTCTGAGCAGGAGAGACCAGAGCACCAGGTAGGCCAGAGTGGGGGTGTTGGGTGGCTCAGAGCCACAGGGAGCAGGGCAGGCCTGTTCGTGAGGGCTCTTCCTGTAAGTGGACACAGGTGTATCAAAGTGGCAGGTGGCATCTGCAGGTGTCCCATAAGTGACGCCTGGGACTCCTACCTGATGAGAGAGGACTAATAGAAGGAACATGGGACTGCTAATCAGGAGACCTGGGCTCCACTCCCAGATGAACAACCTTGAGCAGGTCACTTCCCTTCTCCGGGCCCAGCTCTCTCAACTGCAAAGCAAGGGAGTCGTGCTGGTCGATTGTACAATCTCCTCTATGTTCAATTATCTCCATCGTCAGACCTATGGAGCCCTGAGTGGTAAGTGGTATTTATGCTCCTCTCTCTCACCCATATTCTCACCAGGAAAGGAGGAGTATACTTCCCTGCCCCACTACCTCTATGATGGAAGGCTAGTTGGTGACTTGCATTGGCCAATGTCTGTGGGCAGAAGGAGCAATGTACCAGCACTGAGCAGAAACTTCGAGAAGCATTGCACGTGTCAACCAATCCTCCTGTGCTCCTGCACTTGGCTAAGAGAATACACTCCTGTAGTCCCTGCTCCTTTAGGCTGGGCCCAGCAGGAAGAGACGCTCAAAGCAGGCCCAAAGCCAATGCACAGTCAGAAGCTAAGCCCAGCCAAGTCCAGCAGAGCCACAGCCATCTTGTAGTTCCATGAATGGAAAATAAATGCTTGCTGTCATAAGGCTCTGCAATTTTGGAGTTTGTTTGTCACTGCAGCCAAAGCTGACTAATACACCACGTGACAGGAAAGCATGTCTCCTAGAAGCTCATATCAATGACAGATCAAAAACCTGCCTGAAGGAGAATGAAGGGCAGCTGGAGGGGCCTCTACAGGAAGGCCCCTCCATGCCAGAGCCCCATACCTCCATATGGAGACACAACTGGTTTTTGGCATCAACAAGGCCAGGCCTCAGCAGGAGTAGGAAGGGAGTTTTGTGCAAGAGGGAACTAAATTAGAATGCCTCAAGTCACATTCCTCCCATTAATGGTCCTCTTTCTTCCACCGCTCTCCAAACCCGAGCAGTCTGCTTATTTCACTGCCTACATGCCATAATTAACAGTCTCTTGAACTAGGGGTTGATGTATTGGTTTCACTAGTGCAGAGAGGCAGCAAGTTGCTTAGACAAGTTTACAAGTTCCGGCATCACTAGTTGCTGGCTACTGTCATTAGTATGCAAGGGTCTAACCTCTCTGGTTCTAATATTATAGGCTCCCAGAGAAACTCACATTAATATCATCCCAGCCAAATTCTAGTTAATAGATGTTTTTCTGCCAAACGAAGCCTTGTAGCATTTTTATATAATTCATAACAAATGCCCAGGGAAGACAGCTGTGGCGCTCTGATGCTGTGAGCGCTATGGCCTAGGGGAAATCTGAGAGTTCCGGGTCAGGATGTGCAGGCTTCCCGTCACTCAGAAAACCAGGACCACTCCCCACTCCTCAGTCACTTGGACGAAGACGTCAGAGCTGACAGCCTATGTCAACCAACCCTCCACCAGCCAAATTAACAGGAGGTTAGAGAGGGGAACATAGATTTGGGAATGGGATAAGGAGGAACTCAAGTGGTGGGTTTCTGACTTTTTTCTAAAACACGGATGCCTTTTAAACAGAATCATACCTGCAATGGAAACATGTAAATAGATTAAAAAAAAACAGAAGCTCAGGGTGACACAAGGGTGAAGAGTCAGAGCCCATCAGGTCAGCACTCCATTCCCCTCCTGAAGGCGGCTCCTGAAGCTGGGCGTGGAAGCCCAGGGCTACACACAGTGTGAAAACAACTAGACTAGAGAAATCTTGGGCATTGGAATCGGCTTATGGAAAGCTGGAAAAAGGAGGCAGGCATCCTCAAAACTGGTTCTGGGCATTTTGCTGTGAAGAGAATGAGATTAAATGTGCAGGCAGCCCTGGTCTGGCTTGGCAGCCATGGGTACACAAGAGAGAGGAGGCTTTCCTCATCCAGCCAGAGGCAGATAGACTGACCAACGGACTTTTCACAAATCTTCATAGTGGCAAGTCTCCTTATCTATCTTCAACCAGGCAAGACATGTGCTTGGAAAGATTTAGATCTTCCTTCCCTTCCCCGCTTCCCACTCACCTCCCAAATTTAAACCACCGCCCCCTCCTGATCTCACAGGTCTCAAGGCTGCTGCCTTCTCTGCTTTGACGTCCCAGAGGGTGCGGTCCTGAGGGATTTGTCTAACTCACCCTCATTTGGCTTCCCACTTCCCCTGGAGACAGGCCCCGACTCACCAATGCACACCACGTCCATGAACCCATACATCCCGTAGCAGATCTGGAAGAGGAGGTCTTGGCGCTGCCATTTTGCCGAGGGACTGAAGGTTGACCAGATGAGCCAAGAGATACTGGCGATGAGGAAGAGGGAACCCAGGATGGCGGCTGCAATCTGCACCTTCTCAATGACTGTCAGAGAGATGGCCTGCCACTGTGGGGCAGAGGATGAATGGTCGGTAGGTTAGCTGTTGCTCATATACCCTCATCCCATTCCCATCCCTCTTCCTTCTGTCACCCCAAACTCTCACCACTGGTTTAGGATTTAAACCAGGGCTTTCCAACTAGTGACACAATGGATATTTCTTGCAAGTTTTTTAGTTTTATATTGTTTTGGTGGAAGAAACCTATATCACACCAAATGATCAAGTCATTGCAGGGGTGGGGTTCTGGGCAGGCATGGCTGGGAAGGTCTTTACAGTTGAATATGACACAGACAGAGAAATGGGGAGGAGGAAGTGAAAATGCAGTGCTAATGTGGTTGGAATTCCAGGGCCTAAATGTTATTTTCAGAGCAGCACTGTTTCCTTTCACACTGATAGGTGCTGAAAGGACACAGGCCTTTTTTACTTTTCTGCAACACCTGGCATGCCATTTAATATACATGCTGGAGATTACCAATTCAACAGACTAGGAGAGGACCCAGGATGTGGAGGAGAGATAAGAAAAACAGTATAATCTACTGACTATATATGAACACTAAAGTTTCATTTTTTAAACAGAAAAAGTATTATACTAATAGCAGTATTGATGGATGGGTTGAAGGCTAAGGTGTGGGTGAGTTTCAGCTCTGAAATTCTGCTATTCTATGACGATCTAGGTAGCAGAGGCCTGAATGAGCCTGGAGTTGGATTTTAGTTTGGGATTTATTTATGCTGTCACTCAACAAACATGTGCTGAGTAGTCTCTATGTGCCAGCCACTCTTCTAGGTGCCAGAGACAAAGTAGTAAGCAAGAACATACAAGATTTCTGCTCTCATGGAGCTTACATTCTAGAAAACACAGACAACCAAATAATTTCTTACAAATGTAATTTATCAGGAGTAAGAAAGGGAGATCCATGTCACTGTGGAAGTCTATAAATGGGGATTTGACTTCCCAGGAGAAGAGATGCTTGAGTTGAGTAGGAGTTGACTAGAGAAAGAGAGGGGAGGGGGCTCCAGGCCCAGGGAAAAATGTGTGCAAAGGCCCTGAGAGTATGAAAACCTGCAAGAAGACCAGAGTGAGTGGAGCAGAGAGAGCGAAGAGGTTGTGGGGTGAGACACTGGAAATAAAAGAGGGGAAGACCATGTGGAATCTTGAAGGATACGCACAGATGTTTGACTTTGTCCTAAGAGTAAATATGATGCTTTTGAACAGTTTTAAGCAGGGAAATTGGACAATTTTACAAGGATCAGGTTTGGGAAGAGGGAAGGAAGGACAATCTCCTGATCATAGGAAGTTGCATAACACCTTGCAGAGAAGACTCCTAGGGCATTTCGGCCTGAACCAGAGGAAAGGCAGGGTACCCTCCACCTGCCAACAGCGAGCGCTCACTCTGCATTCAGTGGCCGGGAAGGGGACACTGATTCTGGCTCCAGCCGGGACTGATCAATGGCCCCCAAGGAATTGTAACCATTGGAAAACATGTTGTTTGCTAGTCTAGATGTAGGACATCCGCCTTCACATTTAATTATCCCATTACACGTCATTGGGCCTTTAAATTTTCCACTGTTTCCTCCTGCCTAGGGTTACACATAACAAGGGGATTTTCCAGAAGACTGTAACCCGAACCTACAGATGTTGCTCATATACAACAAATGTTTTTTCCAGGCCTGTCCCACTGTCTGTGAAGAGGGTTCCTGACTGGGCTTTTTTGTTTCTACCATTAAGTCATCAATAACCTCCACCTTCTCCTGCTCCAGATTTTAAAAAACCCCAAAACCAAAGGCACGGAAAAGTCCCCTTAATTTCTAAAGCCCTTTCCTACCAGCCCCCAAGCCACCTGTGGAAACTAAACAGGGCCCCAACTACAGTCTGAAGCATGAAGAAGGAGTGGGGTGGGGGCCATCGTCAAGGCTGCCCTCCTGTCTGTTCCACGTGAGGCTCCCCAAGAGGTGGGGGAGCAGAAGTGCAAGGAGAAAGCAGAGAACAAGTGACCAAGGTCTCAAAGAGGCTGGGAGGGGGGGCGGGTGGGGAAGGCTCCAGAGGCTCCAGGCTCTGCAGCCACCAGACACAGAGCAAGATTCTAAATGCGAGATTCTCAAGCGCCGCCTGTTCTGCAACATAGGGAACGCACGTGGGGCACTGAGTCTGGGCAGGTGACCCAGTTCCAGCCGAGCTCTGCCCCAACTTGCAGAGTGTGACCTAGGAGAAGTCAATATGTCCTAAAGACTCTCAAGTTGCCCTTTTGTAAAAGTGGAAATAATCAGTCCCACTTTCTAGAATATTGTGAGGGTTAAATGAAATAACTTTCTGTGCTTCTTTGTTATGTTTCAGCAAAAATATAGTTATGCACGTCGAGGTGGGGGCTGCCTAAAGGTAAACGTACTCAGCAAACTCAGTGCTGTGCACTATAGGGTAGAGATTAAGGGCCAGACTCAGGAGTTAGACCCCTTGGATGCAACCCTGCTCCACCAGGGTGACCCTGGGCAGATTGCTGACCCCTCTGTGCCTCCACTGTCTCATCTGTAAATTGGGAATAACAGTACCCACTGCATTGGTTGTTTTCAATATTAAATGAGATAATATACATGAATACGTAGAACAGTGGTTGGCTCCCAGTGAGCACCCACTGAACATTAATGTAACTGCAGCTCAGGTGTAGCAGAAAGGGTAAGAAATAACCACCAAGACCATGGGGCCACCCCAAAACTCTTCTCAGTGGCTCTTCTGCTAGAACCAGAGCTTGCAGAGGGTCACTGAGGTAACATACTGTCATGGCTGCTGTTTTTCACCACTTTGTATGGGGCCTGGGAGAGACCTCCCCACACTGAGCACAGGCAGCCCCGGGCTACCATCCATTGCTCTGCTCACTGGTGGTGGGGCCTGCCCACTCTGTCCCATACCGCAGGTGGTCTGCCTGGGTTGTGGGAGCACAAGTTGTCCCACTGAGGCTCAGCAGGCAGCTGTCTCACACACACAACTGGGACAGTTTGGGCGACAACCACACAACACTGCTGCTAGTCCAAACTACTTCCTTCTGTGGGGTCTGGAAAAGTGCAGTGACCAAAAGTGCAGTCACCACTGCATTTCCAAAAGCAGCAGAATCACGGTAGTGACTTAGCAGTAAATTAATAGCTCAATTTTGTCAATTCTGCCATTTGTTTGCTGTACTTATGAGATTAGAATAACCTCCCCCTCCCCCCACCCCACAGGAGGAGTTACCCCTAAATGGTTTTTCATCTTATGAGACAAAGGCCAATGCCTGCTAGTGAGCCAAGGGGGCACTCATGGGGAGACTTGTAGGTTTGGACCCTGACCCTTCTTCAAGGCTTGAGTCAGCCAAGAAGGAAGGGGAGAGTTACAGCACGAGGGTGTGGAATCAGCTGTCTCACGACACTGCTATTTTAAGACACTGCAAGATTTGAAACGAATGACTGGAGATGGAACCAGCACAGGGGGAGGCACCTCTTGTTCTGACCCCTTGTTCCACCATCAGGATGGCTGAGGTGCCTGGGGCTTTTAATGTCTCCTTCCAGAAAAAAATGCGCCCCCTCCCGGTCCACACACACACACACACACACACACACACACTCATTCCTGGCAGTGCCCCATGTAAGCTGCATAGTGTAACATAAAACACCCTGGACACGGCAGCTCCAGGTTTCCACCTGCCCCCGCCCCCTGCAGAGACCCCACTCCACCATCACCACCAAACCAGCACCCTCCTGGGCTCGCAGGGTCACTCTCCCCTCCCCCTCAGGGCAGAGAGTGACACCACTGTGCAGATGCTCAGTTCCCACCCTCACTAGCCTGCTGGCTAACTGATGACCTGGCAGCTTAACTGGCTGACCATGTGCACATGGAGGTATTTTCAGAAGCCACACACTCTCTATATGTGCTTGCCTCAGAGGGAGAGCTGCTTGAGTTGGAGGATTTACGGGGTGGTGCAGGGCCTGCCGGCTCCTCTGGGAAGATGGATGTGTCAGGGCCGGGTGGGAGGATGGGGTGGGGGATCCCTCAGTTCTTACTGTACTTATGAGATTAATACTGTCTAAATCTACTTGGTAAATCCCACCCCAGCCCTGCCCTCCCTGCCCTTGCCCTTCACAGTAGCTTCTCCCCTTTTCTTTCTTCCTTATTTTTTTAAAATATATTTTTATTGATTTCAGAGGGGAAGAGAAAGGGAGAGAGAGATAGAAACATCAATGATGAGAGAGAATCATTGGTCGGCTGCCTCCTGCACACTCCCCTACTGGGGATCGAGACCACAACCTGGGCATGTGCCCTTGACCAGAATTGAACCTGGGATCCTTCATTCTGCAGGCCAATGCTCTATCCACTGAGCCAAACCAGCTAGGACTCTTCCTTCCTTATTGCCCATTCTTCACTTTCCCTCTGCCTCCCTCTCCTGTCTCTTCTCCATTCTTCTCTGGTCCCTGTCACCCAAGTGTGATTCGTAGATCAGCAGCATCCATACCACCCCATCAACCCATAGCTTATCAGAAATGCAGAATCCCAGGCCCCATCCCAGACTCCTGAATCATGTCTACATTTTGACAAAATTCCAGGTGAATTGCATGTACATTAAAGGGTGGGAAGTGCCATTGAATCTCCTTTCACCTTCTTTCCTCTTTTCTTGCCCTTAGCTTTATCTCAGGCTTTCTCCTCACCCCTTCTACCCTCTGTCTTTTTCTCATTCTGTTCTCTTCTGTCCTCTGGTCTTCCTTCCTTTCTTCTTCTCCCTCCCTCCCTTCTTTCTTCTTTGTCCTGTCCTTTCCTTTCTGCTTCCATCCATCCATCCATTCATCCATCCATCCATCCATCATCTATCCATTCATCATCTATCCATCCATCTGTCCATCACTCTCTTATTCTCTTTTCCATATGACTCTGCCCTTCTTTCCTTCTATATCTATTTTTCTCTCTTTGCCTTATTCCTTTCTCCTCTTCTTGCTGAACCTTAAAAAAAATACATAAACGTTTTTTCATTTCCTCCTGCCCAAATGCCATCTGTGATCTTGCCCACCTAGCCTACCTCATTTCTTTTCTCCAAACTGCCCTGACTCTAAGGTGAAACGGTCTTCCCCCAGGAAGGCAGGGGATGTGGGAAGCCCGGGTCCCAACACCCCAGCGCCCCCAGCCAGCGGGCAGCCCCCAGTGGTACCTGCAGAGGATTCTTTGTGCTTATGGCAATGACGTGGTACTTGTAGTAGCACAGCTCACAGCTCCAGCAGCCGCGCTCGCTGATCCACTTGATGAGGCAAGGCTGGTGGGTACACTTGACGGAGCCATCGCAGCGGCACGGGCTCAGCAGCTCCCCCTGCAGGACAAGAGGCACAGGGTGGTAAGGCCCAGAATTAGGCTGGCAGGCAGGTGGGCAGGCGGTAGGCTGGGTAGCCTAGACCACGCCACTGAAACCAAGCCACAGGCTTTGCTGGCAGGCACCAGACCCCAAAGAGGAGACCTGGGCTCCAGCTTCTCCACCATGGAGGCCAGGACACTTCAGTGGAGTTTTAGCCTCTGTGCTGCCTGAGTCCTAGTGTTGCTGTGAAAATGAGTGAGTTGATTTCTATGGAAGCCTTCTGCCATCCAAAAGGGGTCATACACTGTTACCCCTCACGGGAACAGTATATTATTCATCTTTGTGTCCTTAGCACCCAGTACAGTGCCTGAAACAGATACTATCCAGCTTTGGCAGGGGCATGCATGCACACATGTCTGTTTGATGGACAAGAGGCTTTGTTCTTCTAGGACATTGGTTCTCAACCTTCCTAATGCCGCGACCCTTTAATACAGTTCCTCATGTTGTGGTGACCCCCAACCATAACATTATTTTCATTGCTACTTCATAACTGTAATTTTGCTACTGTTATGAATCATAATGTAAATATCTGATATGCAGGATGTATTTTCATTGTTACAATTTGAACATAATTAAAGCATAGTGATTAATCACAAAAACAATATATAATTATATATATGTTTTCCAATGGTCTTTGGCGACCCCTGTGAAAGGGTCGTTTGACCCCAAAGGGGCCGCGACCCACAGGTTGGCGACCCACAGGTTGAGAACCGCTGCTCTAGGACCTGGCCAGCTCTGGCTCTGGGTGGGCAGCAGGGGCACCTGGAAGAGGGGTAGAAATCCTTGGTATGGAGTAGCTGCTGTGTGTCTCTGGGAAGGAGATAGGAGGGAGTGGGGAGAGGTGCTGGGTGAGAGACAAAAGCCCTCATTATTCATGGCAGCATTTCCTAGGCTCATTTATTCTAACAAGACGAACTGGGTTTGATTAATCGGTTGTTAAGCAGCCATGTCAAATTGCCGATCAGGTAAGAGACATTACTCCCGGCCCCCGAAAATGGTGCCAGGCGACAGTGAAGGCTGCACCCCTTGCTCCTCAAGCTGCAGCCACGAGACAGGAGAGCTGGGCCACCCCTGAGAACAAGGCCTGGGCCCTCTGTTGTGGCTCTGGATGTGGGACCCTCAGGGCTCACTGGAGTCACCCCCCTCAACCCAGCTTCAGCATACTTATGTGAGGGGGGTGGGCATGACCTGGTCCCAGTGCCAGCGGTGGGGCCAAGCGGTCAATGGTGTGCTGCTTCCCTGAAGCTCCCGGTCCCCCACTCTCCCTTAGGACTGTGCAACCCAAAAGGCAGAATAGGTACTTTTTGGGCACCACAAACAGTGGAAAGCAAGGACACCAAAACTGTTAGAAAAGGTTAACTTTGATGGAGGAAGCAATCCAGAATTTTACCAAATAAATAAATAAATCTTCAAAGAAGCTATTTTAACCTTGGCACTTCCGCAAGTTTTATTTAGTATATTTTTATGTATATTGGGAGTAAAGCCATATTCTTTTTGTGTTTAGGGCTCTAAGAGGCCTTAACCTGGACACTTCACCATCTCTGACTGGTCATGCCTGTGTTTCTCAAGAACAGAAGTGGAAATGAGCCAGCAGCCAGACGGATTCAGGTTAGACTTGATGTTCTTTTCAGGAAACTCTGTTAGAGGTTAAATGGTGGAACATGAAAACTGAGGTGGTGAGCCCAGCCAACGTGGCTCAGTGGTTGAGTGTCGACCTATGAACTAGGAGATCGTGGTTGTATTCCCAGTCAGGGCACATGCCTGGGTTGCGGGCTCAATCCCCAGTGTGGGGTGTGCAGGGGGCAATCGATCAGGGATTCTCTCTCATCATTGCTGTTTCTATCTCTTTCTTCTTCTCCCTTCCTCTTTGAAATAAATAAAAATATTAAAAAAGAAAGAAAGAAAGAAACTGAGGTGGTGAACATCTCTCTATGTAAAGGGACCTCTATTGAAGAGAAAGGGAAATGACCAACCCAAGGTTACCTAGCCAGCCGTGGCATGGCTAGGATGTGAAGCTGGGTCTCTCTGACATCATCAGACTCTGAGTTTCCCACCACACTCCTCTGCTCCTTCCCCTCCTGCATCCCGGGCCCTGCTGTCCCTCCCACGCCTGTACCCTTCGGTCTCTTCTCTGGTTTCTCCTTTCCAGACCCAACCTCTTCCTGGCCCAACTGGGGTCCCACCACCAGCATACAGACTTGCTTCCTCTCCCGCATCATCACCCACAGTTTGGCACTTAATCATTCTCTAATTGTTTCCTCTGGGATTGGGGCTGCTCCTGCGAACCCCGTGGAACTGGACACACTGACTGGATGGGCACCAGGCTGTGAGAGAGGACCAGCCCCTGAGGCTCCAGCCTTTGGGCTGGGGGATTATTATGATCTTGTCCTCTGAGCTCAGCAAACTCCACAGATCAAAGGGGCTTAGTAAATGGGAAGGCACCACACACTTCCCTGATGATCTGCTTGGCGCTCTGGGGCCCAGGGACTGTCCTGGGAATAACTAGGGTGAGAAAAATCAGTTCTTCTCTAACCCCCAGGCCCTACTGGACACAGTGCAGGATGAGGGGATTGCATAGTGTTGGGAGATAGACTTCTTAGGTTTGAAGGCCTCTTTGCCACTTACTGGCTATGCAAACTTGGGCAAGTTTCTTAACCTCTGAGGCAGCATTTCCTCATCTTCCCATTGTGGGCAGCTCTTGCCTTCTCAAGGGTGGCTGTAAGGATTGAGTGAGATCAAGCACATAAAATGCTGGGCACAGTTCCTGGTACAAGTAAGATCTCTTGTGCAAATATGGCAATTCTACCTCGCATTTCCCTAAGGACTTTAATTTCATAGTTCGTTGTGGTTTTTGTTTGTTTGTTTGTTTGTTTGTTTGTTTGTTTTACTACAGTTCCACGTGATTCTCCTACTATCAAATAGGTAAGGAAGGGAGTCATTTTTAAGTAAAGGTCAACTGAGCCCCAGAGAGAAGCTGAGATTAAGGAACTAAGAGTCTGCCCCTCTGAGGTGGGTAGGGGGTCAGAACATGGATCTCCTAACTTGTGGCCAGGACTGTCCTCTGTGTTATCAAGAGGTCACTGAGAGTGTTTTGGGGCACCCATCCCTGGGGATGCTGAAGAGAACAGCATGAGCCCTTGGATGGGTTAAGTGGGGCCATGCTAGAGGCGGGAAGCAGGACAAGGTGATCCACTGCCCTTAGCCATGGCTGAGCTGGAGGGTAGGGAGAGAACAGGATGGATTATCCTTGCTGCCAATGACACAGCAAGCGGCAGGCACAAGGCCCCAATCAGTTCTCCGTTCACAGGTTTCTTTCTGTTTATTTTGGGCTTGCCTCATTTTTCCCCTTCTCAATCTGAAAGGACTTGCTTCTGGAGTCCTTAGGTTATCTGGTTGCCATGGGAGTGGCAGGTAAGCCATAGACTTCCCCTTCTACCCACACAGGCACCAGGCATCCCCGCCACTGAGCAGAAAGAAAGAAATCTTGTCTAGTGAAGCAAAGGCAGCCCTAGCCCGGCTGCAGTGTGCAGCTCTGGGAGGTCAAAACATAGGAGATGATTGCCCCTGCTGGTGTGGCTCAGTTGGCTGGGCATTATCCTGTGCACCAAAAGGTTGCCTGTTTGATTCCCGGTCAGGGCACATGCTCAGGTTGCCAGCTTGATCCCCAGTAGGTAGCATGCAGGAGGCAGCTGATCATATTTCTCTCTCACATTGATGTTTTTTTCTCTCTCTCCCTTCCTTTCTTTCGCTAATAATCTATAAAAAAAAAATTAAAAACACACACACACACACAAAGGAGATGATAGAAACGCCTGCCTTTGGGTGTAGTTTAGAGTTCTCTTCCTTTGCTCAGATTAGTGTGATGGATGAGAGCTTGGGCTCTAATCCCAGGTAGACTTGGATGTATCCAGGCCCATACAATCTGTGTGACCCTGAGAAAGTTGCTTAACCTTTCTGGGCTTCATTCAGTTATTCTTTTAATCATTAAATATTGAGCTGGTATGTTCTAAGTTCTGTTCTAGGTGTCAGGGATACAGCACTGAATGGAATTGTCTGTCTGAGAGAGTCAGACAATAAAAAAGATAAATAAATTGTAAATACTGAAGATGCTCTCATGTACTATGGAGGAAAATTAGCAGGGACACTGGAAATGGAATACTAGGGAGGTGGTGGGTTGAAGTTCTAAATATGGTGGCTCTGGAAAGCTTCATCAAATGGAGGCATCTGAGTGAAGACCTGAGGAAGGTAAGGAAGCAAGCCATGCAGGTATCTGAGGACTGAGCACTCGAGGCCAAGGGCACATCCAGTGCAAAGGCCCTGAGGCAGAAGCATGTTTGGTATGTCCTAGAGGAGCCAAAGTGGCTGTTGTATCTGTGGTAGAGTGAATGAGGGGGAGAGGAGTAGGAGGTAATGGGGATCAAAAGTGAATGAGATGGGAAATTATGAGAGCATTTTCAGCAGAGGACGTGACTTGATCTGACTGTGCTTGATAGGATCACTCTGGCTGATGTGCTGAAAATAGACTCGAAGGAAGAAAGGGCAGATCAGGGGACAGAAGGCTGTTGTAGTAGTCAGGCGAGCAAGGGGTGGTGTTTTGGACCAGCATGGGAGCAGTAGCAGATCTGAGAAATGGTCAGTTTCTGAATACATCTCTAAGATACAGATATTGGGATTTGCTGATGATTGGGTATGGTGAATGAGAGGAGAAAAGTCAAAAATGGTGCTGATTTTTAGCTGAGCCACAAGGAGAGAGTTGCCTTCCATTGAGATGGGAAAGACTGATGGAAGGGCAGGTTTTGGAGAGTAGATTGGGAGTTCACCTGTGGACATGCCAACTTTGAGATGCTTATTAAATGTCTAAGTGGAGCCATTAAATAGGGATTGCAATATACATTAGTCTGGAGTTTAGGGGAGAGGTCTAGACCAGTGGTCGGCAAACTGTGGCTCACGAGCCACATGCGGCTCCTTAGCCCCTTGAGTGTGGCTCTTCCACAAAATACCGACTTCTGCGCATGGGCCACGAAGTTTCAATCGCACTGTACATGCGCGCCCGCATGTGGTATTTTGTGGAAGAGCCACACTCAAGGGGCCAAAGAGCCGCATGTGGCTCGAGAGGCGCAGTTTGCCAACCACTGGGCTAGACTAAGATACAAATTTGAGAGGCATTGGCATTCAGGTGGTGTTTAAAGCCATGAGCTTGGGTGAAATCACCAAAGGAGTGTAGGTGGGAAAGAAGACCGGTACTAGGACTATTCCCTGGAGGATGCCAAGATGTCAGAGCTTGAGAGATGGGACGGAACCAGTACAGAAGACTGAGAGGGAAGGCCAATGAGGTGAGAAGAGAACATGATGTTCCAAAAGCCAAAGAGGAAGTGTTTCAGAAAAAAGGGAATGCTCCAGTGTCAAATGGAGCCGGTGATGGGTCAAGTTGGATGAGAACTGAGAATTAACCATAAAGTTGGCAAGTTTTCTTTGATTTCTTCCATTTTCTGGGGGAAATATGAAGCACCGTCATGAGCTGGAAGTGCAGGTGGGGGAGGAGTCACTGGATATCTGAGAGTTGGAATGAATAGTCATCCAGGGGAGTTTGAGTGATTAGAGTAGAGAAATCAAGAATGATTGCTGGAGCGCTGAGGGTCCTTTCTATTAACATGAAGTGGCTCATCTGTGAAATTGGAGAATATATTTAAGTAAGAGAATATATTTAGCACCATGCCTAACACATAGTAAGCTCTCAGTAAATTCTGGTTAATATGTAAGGGGTTATAGTATGGGATATAGCAGATCTTCCTGTCTCTAGGCCCATCTTCTCACCTACTTCAAACATCGATCAATATCCTTCTTTCCCTCCTTCCTCCTTTCTATAACATTATTATCAATAATCCTAATGTTATAAACATTTCACAGCTTTAACAATTACTGACATGGACATTCTACCATCTAATAATTAAATAAGGCTAATAATTAATTCTCCAATTTTATATATACAGATAACCACTCAGAGGGGTTCTTGCACAAGAGAAAGGCAGAGAAAGGCTCTGAAACTAGTTCTGTCCACCAGGTTGCTTATATCCACAGTGTCTGAAACCCAGCAGCCTTGTCATCAGATCCTTATCTATTCCAGCTCTAATAAAAAAGATGGCCTTGCTGGTTCTTCTATTAACATATAAACACAAAGGCAGAAATCCTTTGCTCTTTCCCCTCTCCTCTGAACCCAATTCCAAGCAATGTTTATTGGGTACTAATCGATGTGGTGGTAGAGAAAGTGATGGGGTTTAACTTACCCCTCACTTCCTCCTCACACCCCCACCCTTGATGGGGAAGAGACATTTGTTATGTAAAAATTAAGAGATAGAGACTTCTGTAAGCATAGTAATACATTCAAGTTATCTCTTAGTTGGATCTCATAGTCTAGATCAGTGGTTCTCAACCTGTGGGTCGAGACCCCTTTGGAGGTCGAATGACCCTTCACAAGGGTCGCCTAAGACCATCGGAAAACACATATGTAATTGCATATTGTTTTTGTGATTAATCACTATGTTTTAATTATGTTCAATTTGTAACAATGAAATTGGAGGTCACCACAACATGAGGAACTGTATTAAAGGGTCACAGCATTAGGAAGGTTGAGAACCACTGGTCTAGATTAATAAGGAAGGTTAATGTTGGCTGTAGATGCTCAGAGGACCTTAAAATCAGATTGTCCTATCCAGGGTGGACCCAGAACCTGTGTGTATTGGGGTGGGAAGAATAGAAAAAGTTCACTGGGATTGTAGAGAAGAATAAGGAGGGATGCCAAAGAAAGTAGGGACTCCCCAATGTCCATCCTACGTGGTCTCTGGGCTTAGAGGATGGATAGTTGACTTGCTAGGGAAAGGAAAGAACTCTGTGTGTCACTCCTTGGACTTCACATATTTGAGAGACCAGTTAACAGTAAGGACTATCAATAACCCTTCTTTCCAACATTGAGGACACAACCAAACTGGTCCATGATATTGACCAACTATTTGTGTCGCTGTAATCTAGTTTGATGGGGGAGGATTGGGGAGGGAGAGAACAGAAAGGGAGCAGAGAAAGGGCAGTAGGTTGAGGGAAACCTAGAAGGTTCCAAGTGTCTTTTTCCTGCAGGATACCAGATAATGATTTCTTAAGTCCACAGACCTGTAAGAGGCCAGTGTAGACTGGTATCAGGATCAAGAAAAATGACCTATCATGAAGTCCTACTTACCAGCAAAGGTTGTGATACAAAGATGAATAGGAAAGAGTGTGACTCCTGCCTCCCCGAAGGATGATAAAGCAAGTTTCCCCCTTACCTATGGGAGGTAGGCTGATCTGCAAGATGACCTTCAAAGATCCTGTAGCCCTAGGATCCATTATTATACAAGATAGGCCATTCTTGTTCTCTGCATCCTGTATCAGGTAGTGTACGGGCAGCACTTTGCTCTCTGCCTGAAGCCCTTTCAGGCCAACCTTTTAGCTCTGCTACTCACCCACAGCATTTACCATGCTCCCTTAGCAGCCAGGCCATGCCCGAGCTTCTCTCTCCATGGCACCAAGGCCAAACCTTGGCTTCAGGAGACCAGCAGTGCATCAATTGGCAGAAGGAAATAAGAAATGTTGCAAGATAATTTGATTTAAAAGGAAAGAACTCTATTACTAAGTAGAAAAAAGAAAGATTTAAGGCCTTAATGAGATGTAGTAATCTATGCTAAATCCAATTAACCACATAATTATTTTTAGTTTTACTCTCATACCAGCAGCTTACTTCACACACACACACACACACACACACACACACATCAATAATTGGCCTCCATCTTCATGGAAAATTTTTCAGCCTCCCTGCTCATCAGATAAGAAAAAAAAAAAGATACAAGAAAAAACACACATGGAGATCCAAACCAACCCCTCCAAACCATGTTTTCTCATTTTCATGACAATTATTTTTTTTAGCAGTGCTTTCTCCCTATAATGTAACTGGTATAAGACAAATGTACCTATTCCCTCTAACTACCTCCAAATGTATTCAACTGGTGCTAGAAAGAACTTCACCTCACAATAATTGAATTTAAATAGCATTCAATTCCATAAAGTCAGACATGATCTGCATAATAAACAAACCAACCTATCCAAGAGCTGGCGGAAAGCAAGGTCCTATTTTCTGTATAGATTCATAATCGTATCTGTATTACTGATGGCCTAAATGTGCAATACATAGTCCATTTGTCTGTCTCTATTACGCATCATTACCATCAC
Organism: Myotis yumanensis; assembly: GCF_028538775.1. NCBI lineage: Eukaryota > Metazoa > Chordata > Mammalia > Chiroptera > Vespertilionidae > Myotis > Myotis yumanensis. The sequence goes on from NW_027223759.1 coordinate 19,904,764, forward strand.
CATCGTTACCAAAAGGCTCAAATTAAAGGCTGATCTGCCCTCAGACCTGTGGCTGAATCAATCAAAAAACATAATTTTGATAAACCTTGACTGGCCAGAATTGGGCTATTTGTATACACCAGCCGGCTGGGCTTGCTTCCAAAGTTCCAGGCCACCAGGCTGAAATTTCAGAGATCCAGGTCACTGTGTCCGCTTTCTTTCCCACAAGTCAGGCCAAGCCAAGGGCCCAAGTCAGTGGCAAGTGAAGGGGCAAATACTCAGTTGCCCCCTGGGGTCGGCCCTCCACTGTCCCTATGCACTGGCAGAGCGATGCCCAGCTCCAGTTGTGCAAAATCTTCATGTTATTCAAAGGGGCTCTGGTGAAATCCTACAAAAATTAGTTTTCAGTCACTGTAATTAATATATCATTCAGTGTGTTTGGGGGATACAGCAGATGTTACAAGTGTAAACGAGCTGTGATGACATGTTACACTTCACGAACATTCCAAATCACAGCCCTAGACACTTGGAATCTCATGTATGGCTGACTTACAGAGTGAAAAGCAGGATCTCTCCTCGGTGTCAGTTCCAGCTCTGCCACCCTCTGGCTGGTGACCTTGGGTTTAAGCTATCTATGCCCCGATTCCTTGTGTCTCAGAACTTACATCAGAATCCTGGGAAACTTGTAAATAATTCATTTTCTCAGGCTCTACTCCAGGGATTCTGATTCCATGTAGACCAGTGGTTCTCAACCTGTGGGCCGCAACCCCTTTGGGGGTCGAACGACCCTTTCACAGGGGTCGTCTAAGACCATCGGAAAACACATTATAATTACATATTGTTTTTGTGATTCATCACTATGCTTTAATTATGTTCAAATTGTAACAATGAAAATACATCCTGCATATCAGATATTTACATTATGATTCATAACAGTAGCAAAATTACAGTTATGAAGTAGCACCAAAAATAATGTTATGGTTGGGGGTCACCACAACATGAGGAACTGTATTAAAGGGTCGCGGCATTAGGAAGGTTGAGAACCACTGATGTAGACTCATGCTTCCTCTCTGAAAGCAAGGTTAGCTAAGACTCATTTTGTGAAGCTCTGGACCAGATACTCCCTAGCAACCTGCTGTCTCTGACATCACTTTAAGACTCTCGTGTATACAAAGATAAAAATAAATGCCAGTAGCTAGAACTTATTGAGCATGTACTATGTGCCAAGCCCGTATGCCAGCTTTGACTGCTGGATCCAAATGCTAGTTCTTCTACTTACTCGATGAGGGACAGTGTGTAAATTACTTACCCACTCAATATCTGTGACCAGGGGTCTCTGCAGCAAGCTGCCTGGGCGCCTGGATATTGAGTACAAGTGACAACAGTGCGTTGGATTCCAGGAGCCTCCAGGTACTGCTCTCTGCCCTGTAATTTCAGGGGGAGAAAAGAACTACCATCCACCTGGCTGCCGCCCTGTCTCTTAGGAACCACCTCCCCAAGCCTTCTTCCTCCTCATGGATGTGTTTCTATCTCTGGTGATGGGGTAGATGAAAAAATATTAAGCTTTGAGTGTTGACTGCCATCACATCTCTTTCCCCTGCCCCCTTTCATGTAAGGCTGTGAACGTGGGTGTTTATGGTTCCAGGTGAGGGCTTTGTGATGCCCTTGGAAGTGCAGGAATGGAGGGACATAATAACAGAGCAGGGAGACTAGAATGATTTTTGTTATGAAGAGCTTGTAAGGAAAGGGAAGTAAAAGAGGAAAAAAGTCTTTGTCCTATAATTTCCTTTGCCTGCTTTGTAAAGAGAATGCAGTAAACACCAAAATGGTTTTCAATTCTTTCTCTGTATGGAACTTGCATTTCTTCTTTATGACGAACTTTATTCCGATTATATTCCATTTAGACTGAAAAACCTGAAGCCCAGAGAGGGCAGTGGCCTTTCCTAGGTGGTCAGCGCTGAAATAGGAGAAATGACAGCCCCCTCTGGGTTCAGAGCCTCAAAGAGTCCACCCCACATGCCTGCGGGATGGATGCCTCTCAGGGAGCCAGAGTTGGAGCTGGCTGGCGCCTCAGCCAGTTCTTTTCACACCTCTCGGGAAGTGTGCTGCTCCCGAAGGCTGGGCTCCAGCTCCCTGTCAGGAGAAGCATGCGAGTAGAATCTGAATTGCTCTGGCGCGTGAGGAGACTCCCGTCTGCTGACTCTAAGCCTCTGCTAAGCTCTCCAAGCGGTTGTAGCTTCTGTCATCTTGGCAATTTTACTTTTTCTTTGAAACAGTTCTATATTCCTCACTTCTGGTGCTGGGAACGAGGGTCTTCAAAGGCCCTCCTTGCTATCCTCAGCCTCTGGGCAGATGGGGTGCTTCTGTACAGGGATGATGTGAGGGAAGGGGACCCCAGGGCCTCCCGTGCTTACCAGTGCCTTCCAGTTCTCCTTCTCAGATCCGTATATGAAAACCAGTGTGGGATAAGGCTAAGCTCATAGAATAGCCCAAGCCTCTGGACTTAATGATTGGGGACAGGGGAGTATTTATGGACCAGCAGTGTTTTTCTCCAAAAGATTGAGACTGTTTAGGAGCCATTCAGCGGCCTCAGGTGAGCGCTCAGCCCTGGTGTTGAGAACTCATGGTGGCGCCTGCCTGGGAGCACGCTCTCTTAGACATGTGCAGAGTCTCAGCTTTTGCCATGGTGTTTTGGTCTGCATTTCCCATAATTAATGGCTGGTATGTAAAATATGACTTCCTTTTATTTGCCTTTAACCTCTTTTACATGGCAACGTAGTTAACTAAGCAATCAAGATGCTTTTCAATTGCTTCCTAGGACTTGGCAACCCAAGACCATGTTCCCTCTCCACTCGCACTTCATGATTGTTTAAAAATTTATTCATCTTCCCCTCAGCAGTTATCTATCCACACTGAGAGCCCTATTTTTAGATTCCATTCTCATGTCATGCATCATTTCAATCATTTATTTCTAGACCTTCACCAATCTCTTAGGTTTTTAAGGCAAGTTTTCCTGTTATGTCCAAGATAGCCAAGAATCCACACGTCCAGAGGCTGGGGAAGAAAAGGCCATATCTTAAAAATACATAGATATTTATTATAAATCAAAAATTTCCTCATAACTGTAGCTCCCAACACACACATCATTTCCCTCAATCAGAAACATACAAACTATTTTTTAAAATAGATTTTTATTGATTTTTTACAGAGAGGAAGGGAGAGGGATAGAGAGTTAGAAACATCGATGAGAGAGAAACATCGATCAGCTGCCTCCTGCACGCCCCGCACTGGGGATCGAGCCTGCAACCAAGGTACATGCCCTTGACCGGAGTCGAACCCGGGACCTTTCAGTCGGTTGCTCAACGTTCTATCCACTGAACCAAACTGGTCAGGGCACAACCTATTTTTAACTTGCATGTTTCCATTCACACTATGTCATGAAAAATTTCTCATGGTGATCCATGATTTCGTAGATCATATCCAAAATTATATCCTTAAAAGACAGTCCAAGAATGGAGTTACTAATTCAAAGGGCATGGACATTTTTAAGGCTGTTGATACATGTTGCTGAATTGATCTTCAGAAGGATGACACCAGTTTCCATCCAGATCATTATAGTAAGTCAGCATCTGCTGCTGCTACCCCACATTCAAGGTCTTGTCCTTTCTTCATATTCTCAAGGGCAACTGTCAGTCATACTACAGCTGGGACCCTGAGAAGGGAGGCTCAGCAAATGCAGGCAGTCTGTTCCTTTCTGCCTTTCTTTCCACTGTAGGGAAGGAGCAGGAGGTGGCTGTAGGATTGGGGCAGAGTTAAGTCGGGAATTTGCAGCAATGCAACCCAGGCATTCTTGGGAGAGAGTTTCAGCTGTGAAGGAGAATCAGGAGGCACCTAGCCAGCCAGCTGGAGGCTGCAGAATCTCAGTCTGGGTGCTATGGGGGCTTTTTCTTCTCCAGGGAACTGATGAATGATAGGGATGACTCAGAACATTCTCTTCAGTGTAGCCCAGTCTCTGAGATGGCCAACTACGTGGCTAAGACACCCAGGGCGAAGCGACCCACATTAAACACCCTGCACCTGGGTAATTGCCCACAACTGCCCTTTCGGAGACCTGAATATTGGAATACCACACTCCTCCCAGTGATACCCTTGTGTGACTAGGCAGCTTTGTTTTGGAAACATATCATAATCTAACCTGTGTTTTCCTGCTACATTTTCAACCTTTATCTTTTCATGACAAATGGACAATGCACACAGGCTTGAAGATCAAACAACTTTTGTCTCTGCCATTTACTAGTATCAGTTAGTTCTAGCTGCTAACTAACCTGCTTAAAATAACAACCATTTATTCTGTTTCACAAGTTTACAAGTTGGCTGAATGGTTCTGCTGATCAGGGTTAGCTGGTCCCCGCTGGGTTCGCTCAGGCATCTGAGTTGGCTAGAGGCTGGCTGATCTAGGATGGGATGGTTGGTCCACTTCTGCTCACACCTCTCCTATCAGCCAGTAGGACTGCCCAGCCCAGTTCACATCATGGTGGGAGTGTTCCCACCAGCAAGAGAGGGCACACCCTGATCCCAAGCACTTTTCAAGTTTCTATTTACATGGTTTGCTACTCTCCCATTGGTGAAAGCAATTCACGCAGACTACTCAGTCAGTGTGAGCGGGCATTACCAAGAGGAAATGCCTATGGGGAAGCCTAAAGATCTAGGGCCATTAGAACAATCAATCTTTCACATTGGCTCTGTGACCTTAGACACTTTCCTTAACCTTTCTGAGCCTTAGTTCCATCCTCTGTAAAAATATAGAGTTCTTGTAGAATTCCTCGCTATAATATATGCAAAATGTCTGGCGCATAGAAAACATTCCATATGTGCTCATTTCCTTCTCTTCTCTTTTCCATCATTTGGGATTTTTTCTTTTTTCTTAAATGTGTTATTCCTGTACGTTATCTTCTACATTCAAAGCTTCAACATAATAACACTAAACATTATGCCTGTGGGTTTGGTTGAATCCCCAACTCCTAGCCTATGCCTAACAGAGCAAGTCCTTGATTCATTCTAATAATCTGGAATTTGAATACTAAGGCAATCTAGGAGTTTCTCCTCCCTTTATTCCTGGGACTGTCCAGTTGAGAGATGATCTCCTGTCTCTCTGACCCAGCTCCACTACCAAGAGGAAATAGAAAGGGTTAAAACGTCTGCATTAACCGATGACTTAACAGAGGCAACAGGATGAGGAACCTCCACTTCCTAATTTAAAGGTGGCCTTGGGGGTAGAGTAAGTATCCTGGCCTCTCCTTAGCTAATCAGGCTCCAGAAGAGACATTAATTGCAACCAGTTCATCCTGCTGGTGAGACCCAGGGCTGCCAGCTTCCTTGCTGGGAATGGAATAGAATTTTAATTGGCAGTGAAAGCATCGTGGCAGGAGGTTCACAAAAGAGTTGGTCCTCTCCCCTGGAGCAGGTGAGAGAAGCTTCAAGGGAAAGGCCCTGAGGAGGCACAGGGCAGTAAGGACCCTCCATCCCAGGTGCAGACCCGTAGTTCCAGGTCCAGGCTGGACTCCAGCCAACATCAAGACCCCCTTGCATAGTGCACTTGGTGTGGTCAGCCCAGGAGCGCTGAGTATGGGACCCTTTTCTCAGTGCTTCCTCTGACTTTCATGAGAAAGCACTGTATCGTTTCTGTAACTTGTACAGCCAAGACAATCAGCATCCCTTTCCTCAGAGGTCTTCAACTATAAGTTTACCCTCCAGCGTGTTTATATGCATGTGTGTGTGTGTGTGTACATGTGTGTGTCCATTTGTCCATTTGTGCGGTTTGAAGCAATGGCACAGCATTTCTGTTCTGCTGTTTCCGAGCAATGTTAATATCTTTCCAATCAAATAAATTAATGTGATAATGTTTGGGGAAAATATGTACTTGAGGCAACGTGTATGCTTTCTGCCATGGCAATTCCTAGAACATGCATATAATATGTGATCACATGTGTAGGTCCATGGATGCGACTAAGAAAAATAAGACAATGTAAGCTTGTTAGCATAAACACATAATGATGCATGTTTGTGAAGACTGTTGGGTAAGTTGTTTAGCCTCCTTGAACTGTAGTTTCGTCATGATTAAAATGAAGGCAGTAGTAATAGGGCTGTTGGAAAACATAATGAGATATAGACAGCTTAGGATAATGAAGACACTCAATACATGTGCTTTTATGAGTATGTCTAGTGAAGGGGGGGTGAAGGGAATCACTGACCATGGTGCCCTGTCAGCTTAGTGGTATAGTAAACCTGTTGGCAGAAAACAGAGCAAAGAAACAAAACAAAAGTACAAGCAAAATTAATGTTTTCAGAACACTATTTTGTGGATTTATAACTTGATAAATATTCAGAATTTTCAATAATTTAAAACTTCATTAATACTTTATAACTTTATTAATACTTTAAAACTTAAAGTGATCAATTATCACTTATAACTGCCAAACAGTTTTGTTTTTATTGTATATTTTTATGTTTACTACCTTTATGTTAATTTTTTATGGAAAGCTTATCACAAATTTAGTTAGGGGAAGGGAGAGGCATTGAAGAAGACTGTTTAAAATAGAATTTTATAATTTATAAAGATATGAAGACTAGCTTCTAAAACCAAAACAACTCAATTCCACTCCTACGTTCACCACACCTTCCCCATTCTTCCTATCTTCTTCTCACTGGGGAATAAGACTTCTTTCTGGTATAAGCTCAGAATATAGGAATGAAAATAGTCAGAATAAAAGGAGTGGCCAGTAGAGATTGTGTTGATCTCATCATTTGGAGCCCAAGGGCATTTTGATCCCGTGTTTATAATTGCAAAGTTTTAATGGGCATTATATATGCTTTGATAAACTCTCCTTGAGGATGCGTTTTCCACAGATAATTCCATTAAGCCAATTTAATTTTTGATCAATCTTTTTTAATATAGAGCAATTAAACACCATTTTTTATATTTCTCATCTAATGTTATTGAAACTTTTCATTGGGCCAAATCATTCTATAAGTGAAATATGTGTATAAGTAAAATGTGCATTAAAATTCACTAATTACAGCTTCTGTCATTGAAAGGTTTATTTTGTGGCCTTTATAATCCTTCCAAACTTAATTTTTGGGGGATCAAAGTGTGCAGATCTGAATTTTTCCAAGAAGCTGTGAGTCTTCTGTTAGATTTTAATAAATAATACATTTTACTGGGGGCAGTTTTAGCCACTATCCATTTTCTGGTATTGAATGTTTTTAAACATCTTCAGAGTCAAGATGTGCTGGCCCATAAGAGCAAGGGTAGTTTATTAACTGCCCAGTACATGTGGGTGTTAAATAAACATGACCTCATTTAAGCCCTCAACAGTGCTGAGAGGTGAGTATCATTATCCTTATTTTATAGATAAGTGAATTGAGTGTTGAAACCTTTATTTTTTTGTACTGTATCACAGTGTCTTTCTCTTCATTCATAATTATAGTGTCCACTGGCTGTACACACTACTCATAACACCTCACCTTGCTCTTAACAATTTCCAGTTCTCTCTCTCTCTCTCTCTCACACACACACACACACACACACACACACACACACACACACACACACATAGCCTCTTCGTGCTTCTGATAAAGCTGTCTGAATGTGGGCCTCTCTCCAGAGCATTCCACTTTCTCCTCTCTCTCCTGTGAGCCCCAGAGCCATCTCAGTGGACCACCTGGGAGGAGATCTTAGTGGCAGCACCTTGGATGGGGCCTCCTTAGGTTCACATCCATGTGTGCCTCCCAAGTTCCAGTGGAAACCTGAATGAAGTAACTGTGGGGTGTGTGTGTGTGTGTGTGTGTGTGTGTGTGCGTGTGTGTGTTTGCACCTGGGTGAGTGAGCAAATGGATCTCACCTCTCGCAGGGGAGCAGGCTGCTGCCTGGGAGGCCAGGCCTCAGCCTAGCCACTCACCGTGATTCACAGGGGAATACATCAACGTGTTGTTTTATTTAGTCAGGTAAAGTACATCGATTCAGTGGAATGCATCCAGACAGTTTCCTTTTTTACAACAAATTACAGGGGGATGGGAAGGAAAGGAAATGGAGAAAGAGAGAGGGAGAGGGGCTTCTATTTTTAAACCCTTGCCAAACATTAGTTCTGTGGGAGTTTCTATGAGAAAGGAAGAAGGGAGGAGAAGATAGGACTGAGTTAGGTGGCCAATGGAGGTGCAGGCCTAGGATAGTGATTTTCAAATATATTTTTTAAAGTAGCTGGAACCTTTCTTCAAATGTATCCTATGAAGAATGCCAATATTTAAAACAAAAGGGTTGCTGGGTTTGGTGACAGAAAGCTGGCGATCCCAGAGCCCACCCACTTGGCCTTTCCCTGTGCACACAGTGGCCATTGAGAGCTCTACTAAAAACAGGCTTGAGCCACAAATCAAACACAGTGTAGGAAGAGGATCACATCTCCCTGTACTCATTCATTCATTCATTCATTCATGAGCTTGTTGATAATACTATGTGCCAAGTGCCATGAAGGTGCTGGGGGATGTTGTGGCAGGTAAAACAGACCCTGGTCCCTGCATATCATCCAATAGGGTAGAAAAACATTCATGAAATAATCATGCAAACAAATGTAAAACTGCAGCTTTGACAGTTGCTGTGAAAACGGGGATACAGTGACCCGACAGGAGGCCACCCTCTGGGAGCCATCTGTGGGCTAAGGGCTGAAAGACAGGCACTAACTAGATGGAGAGCAGAGAAAGGACCTTTGGGGTCCTGTGGCAAGAGGGAGTGGCAAGGCTTCTTATTGATTCCCACCTAGCAACCCATTCAGTACTCGGTGGCTTGAAACAACCACCATTTTCACTATCCTCACAATTCTGTGGGTCAGAAACGCACAGTGCTTAGGTGGGCCCTTCTGCTCCATGTGGCATGGACTGGGCCACTCGACAGTGTTTGATAGGCATATTGGCTAGTCTAGAGGGTCCAAATGGCATCCCTCCACATCTGGGGCCTTGGTGAGGATGACTGGAAGCTTATAAACAACAAATTTTGGTTTCTTACAAGGGAAATCCAAGTCAGCTGGGCCATACAAGATCAAGGTGCCCGTGGATACAGTGTCTGGGGAGGGCCTGCTCCCTGGTTCATGGGTGGCCATCTCTTCTGTGTCCTCACGTAGTAGGAGGGACAAGGGAGCTCTCAGGGGTCTCTTTTGTAAGGGCACTGATCCCATTCATGAGAGATCCATTCCATGACCTAATCATGTACCAAAGGCGGGACCTCCTAATACTGTCAAAAGGGGGCTAGAATTTTAACACATGAAAGTGTGGGGAGGGGGAACACACAGTCAGTCTGCAGCAGTAGCCTGTGGTGTTCTGTACAAGTCATGGACCCTCTCAGCTCCTCAGTGTTCTCACATGCAAAGCAAATAGTGCCTTCCTCGCTGGGCCATGGAGAGTTAATGCACAGAAAGCACTTGACACATAGCAGGTCACAAGTAAGCATTGCTAATATTATTAATACTCTGGCTTACACGATATTAGAAGGATGAGATGAGATGACTGGGGCAGTGAGTCAAGGATACCATGTGGCACACACAGTGTTTCCAGAAGTCCTAAGAAAATGGGTCAGTCCATGACCTTTAGGATGAGAGTGTAGTCTTTGAAGTCTAAGGATCTGGTTTGAATTCGACTCTTCCATGGCAGAGTGACCTTGAACAAATGACCTAGGTGGGGGTTTTGTTGTCTTCCTAGTGGAGTTGATTATGAAGAGTGAAAGAGAAGTAGGTGACCTGGCTGGCACAGAGTAGGAACCGGGTTCTGGTCCATTTTCTGTCCTACGACGTGGCCCTGCTCTGATGTAAGCAATGCCCGAGCGTGTTATTACAGGTGGTCCTACCAGTTAAGAGTGAGGTTTGATGGTTTGTAGACAAGGCGGGCTACAGGAACCGTCAGCCTCCAGCTCAAGAGGTGAAACATGCAGGTGCATGTGATATGCTGGAGGCCCCAGCCAGGGCTGCTCTGTCCAAGACACCATTGGTGCTTCATTATGTGACCTGTCAGTCTGTCTCTGAGTACAAGGCGTTTAGGTGGTTTCCAGGAAAGGATGTTTATAAGCAATTAATGATGATTGATAATGAGCTGAGTAAAGCATCATTGGGGTCTATAGATATTACTGCTCCTTGCAGAAATGGGCCAGGAATGAGAAGGAAATAATAAATCATGGGATGCATGGCTCTGTGAGCAGATGTCAATGGGGAAACTGAAGCAGCCCCAGGAGGCCCTGACACCACGGCACCTGGGACCTGTTTTCAGTGTTTCAACCAGCTCCTCAGAGCCTGGGGGCTCTGCAGGGGTGACCCAAGGCCCTTGGCACTCCATCTCCATCCAAACTTCATTCAGGGTAGCTCTATTTTAATCTGCTTTATATATTCAAGTCCCATAAATTTTGTTTGAAAATTAAGTTCTGCTGATTAAAAAAAAAGTTTGAGCCCTAGCCAGTTTTGCTGAGTGGATAGAGTGTCAGCCTAGGTTCGATTCTGGTCAGGGGCACATGCCCTGGTTTCCAGCTCGATCCCCGTTAGGGGGCACACAGGAGGAGCCAAATCGATGATTCTCTCTCATCATTGACATTTCTATCTCTTTCTCCCTCTCCCGTCCTCTCTGAAGTCAATACAAATATAAAAATTCTAAAAAGTTTGAAAACTATTGCATTAGTTAAACTCAGGAATTAAGTTTTTGTTCGATACTAACTTTATTTTAATCCCCACTTTGGGTTTTTCTGTTACACAGGAGGGTAATTTAAAGGTATGCATATGAAGAAAATAATAATGATTCTTCCCTATATTTTCCCATATTCCACTTTGCACTGTGCCATTAATCACACTTTTCATTTGATTCTTACAATTGCCCAGTAAGCTACTCAGAGCAGGGCTTATTCCTCATTTGCAGATGAGGAGTATTGAGTTCAGGGCTCTGCAAGTTCCCCAGGGAGATGAAAACCTGTTTGGGAAGAGGGTCTATCAGACTCTGTATGGTGATATCGGCAATGCTGCTGATTGTAGAGCAAACAACTTTTAGGTGCTTGTGTTTATCAGTACCTGCACTAAGAACTTCAGACAGTAAGTTTCTTGTTTCTCACAGTGACCCAAGAGGTATGTAATCTTGTCAGGAAATTCAGGTTCTGCATTATTGAGTAACTTGCTAAAGGTTACACAGCTGAAAAACCCAGGCCCTGAACTTGAGTCTAATCATGAAGAAGTGATCATACAAATCCCAATTGAGGGACAGTCTACCAAACAACTGAGCTGGACCCTTCACTCTTCAAAAATGTCAATGTCCTGAATGATAGAGGTAGATAGAAAAAATCAGCTGGAAAAACAGCATGGGTACAATAGGGGATATATGAATACATACATACATCTGTATATGTATGGATAAATATGTGTAGATATCTACCTATAGATGTATAGATGATGATAGATAGATAGATAGATGATAGAGTACACAATGTGTCAAGATGATGAAGCTGAGTAAAGAGTATATGGGTGTTTATTGTACTATTCTTTTAACTTTTCTATATGTTGGGATGTTTTTAAAATTAAAACTTGGGGGAAATAGTTTTAAAGGAAAAGTCAGGCATGTGGAGTTCCTGTCCTGGACTCCAAAACTTCCTGTCTATGACAGCCAGGGAAACCAGTTTCCTGAGGTTGGACGATGGGCCCATGTAACCTAGGTAAGCAGACTGGACAGGAGAACCCTACAAGCCTGCCTAAGGTGTGGCTTGTGAGCCAGGACTACACTTTGCTTCCAGAACCCTGTGTTCAACCCTCCGCCTAAGCACTGTGCTTCCCCCCTTTGTCTCTGCGAGTCCCCAGGAAGAGAGCTTACAGGTTGACAGAGGAGTCCAGACTATGATGTCTGCATCCCACCCAGACAGTTATATGTCATTCCAACCTGAGTTAAAAAAAAAAAAAAAAAAGGAAAGCCACTCAACATAGCGAGCTGCTGATCCTCAGGGGCACTGATCCTGGTTTGGTTAGAATTATACAGCCCACTGTGGGCGCCCTGTTCCCAACTTCTACTCCTTTCAAAGAAGCGTGTATAGACAGTCGAAACTACCAGGGTTGTTCACGTTTGCTTCTTGTGAATGGCAGAGACAAAGCATTTGGAGAGGGAAGAGAAGAGTTGTTATGGCCAAAATGAAGCCTCAAGACTGTAGAGTTCCACTGCCTTGCCTTTTGATGCTTCCTCACACTCATCCCCCATAAGCGTGAAAAATAAAGAGTTGATTCTAATGGCAACATATCTTTACAAAGCATCTGGCTCTGCAGATCCCATGGCACTTTACAGATGGTTTCTGGAAAACCTAGTTAATCCTCACAGTGTGTCTGTGAGGGAGTGGTTTTGATATAAATCTACCCTGAAGATGCAGCAGAACAAGACGGGTGGAAATTATAGCAGAAGGAATGCAAGTTAGAGGAGAGGCAGAATTACCAGATGGTGTGGATGTAAAATACATTTCCATGGCAGCTGGTATTTTTTAAATATTTTTTTAATAGGAGAGAACTCCCTATAGTGGACAGAAGACACTTTCTACATCCTGTTCAACCCAGAGTCCTGGAAGTATCACTTAGTCATTTTCCCCTCTCCTTGCTAGTTCCTCAGTTCCAAGCAAGAAGGCACTACAGCCATTTGAGACAAAGGCTATGTGTTTGTGAATGGAATGGGCTGGGGCTTGGAGATCAAGGAAATGGAGCTAGATCACTTTGCGCTCTTGGTTGTAAGTGACAGAAAGCCCACTGAAACTGTGTCAAGTGAAATAGAAAATATATTAAGTCAAAACACAGGAAAGCCAAAGTGACTGGAACTGGGTACAATGTGAGCCAGGACTACACTTTGCTTCCAGAACCCTGTGTTCAACCCTCTTCTTCCAAAATATGTTTTTAAATAGGAGGAAACTCCCTATAGTGGACATAAGACACTTTCCTTTCTATATCCTGCTCAGAAGGCCCACAGAAGGTTCACTTGCCTCCACCACCCAGGTTTCGGGTGTGTACATAGAACCCAGCCTAACCAATCAGTGGATAACTACCCTGGGACACAGTGATTGGCTTAGAAAATGGTCACATGACCCAAACCATCTAAGGAGGATTTTAAGTTTGGAGGAAGACACAGTCTTAGTCTGAGTTCATGAGCTGTAAGTACAACATAAACTCAAGACTGTCGAGACCATCTTGCCTCCACATGTCATGGAGCTAAATTCAGCTACATGGGTCAAAGGATGGAATTCAAACTCTGATTCTTTTGCCATTTAAGATTTGAATTAACCTATGAATACCAATTGAAATTGGAAACTGGTTTTTAAGTTTAAAGATGAATTGAAATCAAAATTGCTGGAGATAAGCACTGTTGGCTCAGCCACATTGTACCCAGTTCCAGTCACTTTGGCTTTCCTGTGTTTTGACTTAATATATTTTCTATTTCACTTGATACAGTTTCAGTGGGCTTTCTGTCACTTACAACCAAGAGCGAAAACTGATCTAGCTCCATTTCCCTGATCTCCAAGCCCCAGCCCATTCCATTTACAAATACACAGCCCTTGTCTCAAATGGCTGTGGTGCTTTCCTGCTTGGAACTGAGGAACTGGCAAGAAGAGGGGGAAATGACTAAATGATACTTCCAGGACTTTGCTCCCCACTTTGTGATGGGCAAAGCATAGAATCATTGGCCTATATGACACCTTGGAGGGCAACTAACCAATATGACCACACAAGTGATGCCAGACCCCTCTCAGTTTTGTCACCAGGTTGTCACCTTGCCATGACCCCAGCAATGATATCCCTCCTCACTGAGGCTGCCCTTTCACTCTGGGGTGGTTTCAATCATCAGATAGTTCTTTCTTACAATGAACCCAAATCCAGATGCCTGTTATTTCCAGTTATTGATCTTGCTTTCTGGGGTGACACAGAATATTTTGCACTTTTTGCTTCATAATAACCTCAGGTAGTTATGGGCAGCCAGTCTGGTTTCCCAATTCTGCCTAAGTATTCTAGCTATTTTTTATGTCCCACAGCTCTATGTCCTTTCATCATGTCATCTTTTTCTTAACCCATTCCTGGAGGTGTATGTTTTTAAGGTCTTTCATCTTGAACATAACAGATGTTTGGCTGGCAAGAGAGGCATATAGGAGGGCCCTCACTTCCCTTTTCTGGATTCCATATTTCAATGAATGTAGCCCAAGACCACATCAACATCATCAAGGGGCAGAAATGGAGAAGATGAGAAAATAGTCTTTTTAAATAAAAAGCAATATGATAGAATGTAAAGAATATGGAATATATTAAGAAGAAAAAATACTACCTCTGATCATACCAGGTAGAGATAAGCACTGGTAACATTTTATTCCCTTTTCTAATCCTTTTCCTATAAAAATATAAACTATATATATAAAAGCCTAACATGCACATTGTCTCCTTGGGAGTTCAACCAGGAGACAAAGAATTCGATTGCTCACTATGACATGAGCTGACCACCAGGGGTCGGCGCAGATCGGCCCTGATTGCTAGCCAGGCCTAGGGATCCTACCCATGCATGAATTTTGTGCACCAGGCCTCTAGTTTAAAAATAAAATTTGGCCGAAACTGGTTTGGCTCAGTGGATAGAGCGTCGGCCTGCGGACTGAAAGGTCCCAGGTTCAATTCCGGTAAAGGGCATGTACCTGGGTTGCGGGCACATCCCCAGTGGGAGATGTGCAGGAGGCAGCTGATCGATGTTTCTAACTATCTCTCTCCCTTCCTCTCTGTAAAAAATCAATAAAATATATTTTTTAAAAAATAAATAAAATAAAATTTGAACTCAAACTCTGTATTCTTAGATCCAGGAGTACATCCCACCCATGTCATTAATTAATTCATGGAAACATTGGTAATGATTTCCTAATGGTATATAGTGTGGCTGAATCCTGATTTTTTTCACGTTCTTATTATCAAGAACTTAGGTTTTCTCACATTTTTATTTTAATGAACTACTTATAAGCCTTTTCAGTAGAGATTTCTAGAAATAAAATTATAAGCCATTATAGGATGGACATTTGTCAGTTTCTTGCTTCTTCCTGGAAAATTCCATCCCAGAAATGTTGTGTCCATTTATTTTTTATTTTTAAAAAAATATATTTTATTGATTTTTTACAGAGAGGAAGGGAGAGGGATAGAGATTTAGAAACATCGATGAGAGAGAAACATCAATCAGCCGCCTCCTGCACACCCCCCACGGGGATGTGCCCACAACCAAGGTACATGCCCTTGGCCGGAATCCAACCTGGGACCCCTCAGTCCGCAGACCAACGCTCTATCCACTGAGCCAAACCAGTTAGGGCATGTTGTGTCCATTTATTCTCGCATCCCAGCATATGAAGCACTTGTCTTACCACATTCTGCTTAGCATTATGTATTATAATTTGTTATATTGCAATGAATTTATTAGGTGCAAATGGTATCTAATTGTGGTTTTAAAGTGAAATTCTTTTAGATTTAATAAAACAGTTTTCAAATGGAGTAAAATTAGTCCCTCTTTTGTGACTTCTTCCAATTTTTAGAGGTAAATAGTATCTAATTGCTCCTTGAAGTTGCATTCCCTTGATTATTAATAAAGTTGAACAATTTTAGTTCATTACAACAGTTTTTAAATAGAGTAAAATCAATTATTTTGTGACTTCTCCCATTATTTTATGCATAGTGTATTGCTTTTATAAATTTGAAAAATTACTGGCATCAGATCTTAAAGACTAGAAGTTATGGTCCCCATGAGTCTGATTGTAAAGCCACCATAGCTACTATACTGGTCAGTTTTGAAGGAGCAAATGGCGCATGGCATAAGGCAGTACTGGGAAACATTAAAAGACATGTAAGCAACTTTCTCCATCTTCCTCTTCCTGTTTCTAACTCTTCATTTCTCGTCCTTGTTCAACCTGTTAGATATGGTCCCTGGATTTGGAACATCTCACAGTTGGGAAAGGTGTAGAGAACTGCAGTTTTGGGGGGTTATGTTGGGAGCATAGATTTTTTCAGGGCTTCCAAAGGCTGATGTGAATATTGTATGAACCACCATCAAGAATATCGGATTCCCCTGCCATTTAAATGATTTGAACCAGCCAGTAAATACCATTAATTAAGGATCCACTCTAGACTAAGCCCTGAATCAAGCATTATGGGAAGCACTTAGCACTAAAGCAATAATGGAGAAAGGGAACTCCTGGTAGAGAGAGGAGCTGATGGGGCTGGTGAGCCATCGATTCCATCCCCCTCCTGCATCCCAGGTTTCATTGTTTTGTTCCAAGTGAAATGGGGATTAGGGGAGAACTAGTCTGCTTTATAGTTGTGTGTTGTAATCATCACAAGATACTATTTGTAAGACTTAAATTAGATCTCTAGTTCACACCTTATACCCAAACAAATTCTAGATGAATTTAGCATTCAACCACTTTTAACAAATATCTTTTGGACATCTGTGTGCCAGACACCTGCTGGGAATACAAAGCAGATATGGTTTTTGCCCTCCATAGAGTTTACAGCCTGGTAGCAAATATTGAATAAGTGGGCCAAAAAAATGAGTAACTGCGTATGAAGGAAAACAATAAGGTGCTAAGAGAAAGAAAATGTGGGCTGGGAGAACCTTCTTTAGGTTTATAACCAGGAAAGGCTTCTCCGGGGAGAAGATGGTTAGCTGAGAGTTGAGGAATGAGAAGGAGCCACATAGTTGCAGAGAAAGAGTGTTCCAGGCAGAGGAGATAGTGGTCAAAAGACATGTGAGTTGAGAGAGCTGCAACAACCAGGAAGAAAATACAGATACATATGTTTCTCAACCCTGGCCTGAAGAAGGCCTTTCTAAATGTGGTTCCCAAAAAGCTGGTCCACGGAAGTTAGACCACACCTGAATTTTTTATTTCTTCATGGTCAAAACCATATAAAGTTAAAGACACATGGTAAACTAGGCAAAATTGGTATAGCTTGTATGACAACGAGTTATTATCTTTGCTTTATAGAAAGTACTTCTAACTGAATATTAGAAAGGTTAATACTCCTAAAGAGGGAGGGGCAGGTCAAGGGAATTCACCAAACAAGAAACAATGGCCAATAAAGTAGGGAAAACAGTTCAACTCCTCTAATCAATAAAGAAGTGCACATAAAAACAACTGTAAAGCCCTAACCGGTTTGGCTGGGCGGATAGCGTTGGCCTACGGACTGAAGGGTCCCGGGTTCGATTCCAGTGAAGGGCATGTACCTGGGTTGTGGGCTCATCCCCAGTAGAGGGTGTGCAGGAGGCAGCTGATTGATGGTTCTCTCTCATCGATGTTTCTAACTCTCTATCCCTCTCCCTTCCTCTCTGTAAACAATAAATAAAATATATTTTTAAAAAAACAACTGTAAAAACCATTTCTCACTCATAAAATTGGCAAAGATAGAAACAATTGTAATCCTCAGAACTGAGGAGGTGAAGACAGGCAGGTACGCTAGACCCTGGTGGTGGGCATATGCACTGTTATAACTTTTCTAGAGGACAGAGAGCAAATGTCTTAAAAATACGCCAAACTCTTCAACTTAGCAAGCCCCTTGTAGGGCTTTATCATTCGGAATCACTCTCAGTTCTGCAGAAGGATTTAACTGTGAGATTATTCATTATAATACATTCTATCATGATAAACTAGAAGCCCGGTGCACAAAAATTTGTGCACTCGGGGGGGGGGGGGGGGGGGGAAGGGGGTCCCTCAGCCCATCCTGTGCCCTCTCGCAGTCTGGGACCCCTCAGGAGATAATGACCTGCTGGCTTAGGCCTGCTCCTGGGTGGCAGAGGGCAGGCCCAATCCCTAGGTGCAGCCCCTGGTCGGGCTCAGAGCAGGGCCGATTGGGGAGTTGGGGCGCCGCCCCCTGTCATGAACAGAGCAGGGCGGATGGGGAGGTTGTGATGCCACCCCTAGTCACGCTCAGGGTAGGGCCGATTGGGGGGCTGGGGCACCGCCCTCTGTCACACTCAAGGCAGGGTCGATAGGGAAGTTGCGGCGCCACCCCCTGCCATGCACAGAGCAGGGCCGATCAGGGGTTTGGGGAGCTCCCCCTTGTCATGCACAGAGCAGGGTCAATCAGAGGTTTTGGGAGCTCCCCCCTGTCATGCACAGAGCAGGGCTGATCAGGGGGTTGGGGAGCTGCCCCCTGTCACACACAGAGCAGGGCCAATCAGGGGGTTGAGGAGCTCCCCCCTGTCACGCACAGAGTAGGGCCAATAGGGGAGCTGGGGCACCGCCCCCTGTCACATACAGAGCAGGGCCCGTGGGGGGGGGGGGGTAGTTGAGGTGCCACACCCTGTCACACTCAGGGCAGGGCCGATGGGGAGCTATGGCTCTACCCCGTCTCACATAGAGCAGGGCCCGTGGGGGGGGTTGGGGCGCCGCCACTGTCACACACAGAGCCGCAGGGCAATCAGGGGGTTGGGGCGCCGCCCTCTATCACCCACAGAGCAGGGCTGATCAGGGGGTTGGGGCGCTGCCCCCTGTCACACACAGAGCCGCAGGGCAATCAGGGCGTTTGGGCGTTGCCCCTTGTCACGCTGATCCCGGTGCGGTGCCGGGAGGCCTCGCGGCTCCGCTGATCCCGCCCGGCAGGGTCACAGTTCCGGGTCCCAGACCACAGACAGCCTTGCCTGCTGCCGCCCGCCTTCTGTATACAAATTAGCCGCCATCTTGTTGCTTCAGGGTGGGGGTCCCCACTGGGGTGCCTGGCCAGTCTGGGTGAGGGGCTGAGGGCCGTTTTCAGGCTGGCGGGCGACTGGAGCTCCAAACCTCTCCTTTTTTTCTTTTTTTTTTATTCTGGCATTTATTTACCTTCTATGGCTGTCACTGGAGCTGAGAGCCAGCTTTCTCTCTGAGGCTCGGCTGAAAGCAGGTTTCTGGCCTTTGTTTTCTGTATTCGAAACAATGTTGCGACTCCAGCTCTGAGATCCCGGCTGACTGACAGGAGGTTTCTGGAGT
This sequence comes from Myotis yumanensis, assembly GCF_028538775.1. Lineage (NCBI taxonomy): Eukaryota > Metazoa > Chordata > Mammalia > Chiroptera > Vespertilionidae > Myotis > Myotis yumanensis. The sequence goes on from NW_027223759.1 coordinate 19,923,755, forward strand.
TTTGTTTATCTTCTATAAATGTTACTATGTTTCCAACTGAAGCTCAGAGGCCGGCGGGGAATGTTGGAATCCACAGCAAGCAAGCCTCCTATTAGCTTCCAGCTGCCTGGCTGCCGGCCGCCATCTTGGCTGACAGTTAATTTGCATAAGGATACGCTGATTAGCCAATGGGAAGGGTAGCGGTCGTACGCCAATTACCATGTTTCTCTTTTATTAGTGTAGATAGTCAGAGGCTACCTCACAGGGTTCATCTATACAATGGGATATGGTAAAACCAGTAAGAATGATTTTGTTAAATTTATATTTTATTGACATGGAAATGTGTTCAAGATGTTAAGTGAAAGATGCAGGTTACAAAACAGCATTTATGATAGGACTTCATTTTGTTTTTAAAATATTGCACATATGCATAGAAATGTCCTTAATGTAAATAATGGTTATCTGTGAGCAATGGGTTTGCATGTAATTTTTACTTTCTTCTTTATACCTTCATGTGCTGTATGACTTTTTTAGAATGGGAAGGCACTATTATTTTTTTTATATATTTTTTTATTGATTTCAGAGATGAAAGGAGAGGGAGAGAGATAGAAACATCAATGATCAGAGAGAATCATTGATCGGCTGCCCCCTGCATGCCCCACTCTGGAGATTGAGCCTGCAACCCAGGCATGTGCCCTGACCAGGAATTGAACCAGGACCTCCTGGTTCATAGGTCCATGCTCAACCACTGGGTCAGGTAAGCAGGGCAGGCATTATTTTTTGTTTCATTTTAAATATATTTTTTATTATTGATAGTACTATCAGGCATTGTTTTTTAAACTAAGAAAAAGTAAAGCTGTTTTCATACTTAGGTGGGTAAAAAGTGAGTCATCATAGCCCCCTTGGGCCAGAGGGACTGGGAGATGATCCTGTCTGTTTCACTTCCTCAGAGCAGGCCTATTTGATCGGCATCGCCTGAGCCCTCAGGAACAGGGCTAATTCCCCCAGGAAGCAATATCCTCCTCCGATCCCTTTCTATCCCTGGCTTAGACACAGTCACGCCATCCACATAAGCCCCCTGCGCAATGTTTTCTCTTCTCCTGAGAAACAAAGCCCTTTGCCCGCTCTGATTCATCGCCCGGTTGGAGGCCAAGTCACTAGAGCCTCGGGCGCAGGTGTCTGGGTGCCACAGCACAACACGCTGCCTCCAGAATAAGGGCAGCCCTTCCGCAGTGGGGGCTGTGAAATGTCAGGCGTGATTAGAAAGGTCACTTGTCCTGACAGCTCTCTGTGCTTCCCGGAGAGCAGCCTTCCTGCTGGGAAGGTTCTTAATCGTGCTTCCTGTGGAGGGGAACACTGCTTCAGAAGGGGAGTGCACATGCAGAGGCCCTGAGGTACGAGCCAGCGATTGAGTGGTGTGAGCAAAGACCCACAGTAAAGCCGCCGTGACTGAGGTGAATGGCAGGAAATGAAATCAGAGGAGCAGCCAGGGGCTTTGTCACTCAGGATCTTGTTGACTGTGGGTGGGACTTTGAATTATTTCATGGGAAGCACTTATTGCTTAATAGATTTTCTCCCCCAAACTCTAATGATCTAAGGAAAATCATCAAAACTACTTGTTTAGAGTTTGTTGGAAACAGAGACGTTAGACAAAGAACATACAAAAATGAAAGTCTATGTTAGAGAAATGGAATTATGGAATTTTTAAAAAATAAATTTAGGCCAAAACCGGTTTGGCTCAGTGGATAGAGCGTCGGCCTGTGGACTGAAAGGTCCCGGGTTCGATTCCGGTCAAGGGCATGTACCTGGGTTGCGGGCACATCCCCATTAGGAGATGTGCAGGAGGCAGCTGATCGATGTCTCTCTCTCTCTCATCGATGTTTCTAACTCTCTATCTCTCTCCCTTCCTCTCTGTAAAAAAATCAATAAAATATATTTAAAAAAATAAATAAATAAATTTAGATCACTACAATGCTTCTAGAATAGGCTTTCCTTAAAACAAACCCACCACCCCAGGGACAGTGTGGCGCTACTGTGTCCTTATTACTTAAGAGTTGCACCCAATGCATGTCAGACATTCACAGATGCTTGTGGACTCCTTGAGTTGAACTCTGGACACAGGTCACATGTTCTCCCTAGAGCCATAAAGTCAGAGGCTCTACAGGCCCTGCCTGAATTACATCAGTATAATCCTGGTTTCTGTACTTCACCCCTGGAGTGTAAGAGGGGATGCTTGAACCAAGATATGAATGATGGCTAGGAAGTAAGTAGGCAAAGAGAGGAGGGCAAGTGCTAATAGAATCATCCAACCATTCCCATCCTCTCTCCTTTCAACTTGCCATAGCAGAAACCTGAGTCCTGTGAAACGGAGATGGGGCAGTACAGGAAATGGATCCTCCAGGTCTCATTCTTCTAAGAGAATGTAGCCCTGGGAATACTGAAAGTTTTATTCATTGAGGAGAAAGAAGAGACGAAGTGGCTGGTGATACAAACCCAGGATAGGGACATAGGTATTTTATCCTCTGATAGATGTGTTCTGACTCCTTGGTGACCCTGCTCATCGCGCAGGACTGCCACTGCATTTCCTTGAGCTAGAAAAGGAGGCCAAAGCCTTGAGCCAGGGCACCTGGCTGGAGGAGTTAAGCATGGGCTAGATTTCCACCCCAGTGACCAGCTCCCCCAATCCAAACCATGTACTCTTGTCCAGTGATAACTGTCCCAGCTGTACAGGGGGGAGGGATGTGTGGAAATCCCCCACCTCTATTAACCAGTCTCTGTAACTGAGGTAGCTGTGAAAGGTGGACTGGACTGATTTAAAGTGTTGTGCACAATGATGCATATTCAGAGGAGCATGTGTGCATGTGTGTGTGTGTCCTGGTGAATAAATATAAATTACCAAAGGTGGCTAGAGTAGTCCAAGGGGAGTTACAGAAATGAGAACCAGCCTCTTACAATGTATTTCCCAGAATCATCACCAGGAGAAAGCAAGAGATGGACATGAAGCCATTAGGAGAGCAGAAAACTAAAACCAGATGATTAGTGACTGGTGGTAAGGTGCTTGGAATAATCAGAGAAGTTGTAGGCTGGCTTGGGGGTGGGGTGTCTCTAGAATCTGGCCCCATTCTGGTTTAGAGCAAAGGTTTTTAATCTGGGGTCCATGAATGAGCTTCAGGGGATCTCTTAACTTCCTGAAATTGTAGTGGTATTTTTGCACATATGTGTACATGGACACTTTTTCTGTGGGGAGGGTTAACCTTTAGATATGAGCATTAGATGCTCAAATTAAGAACTGCTGGTTTCAAGATATGTAGATGATCTGTCTGGGTGGGTCCGGGTGGATTCTGTAGACCTTGTCATGAGGTGTCCTCTCAGAAAACAAAGCTATTTATTATTAAGACCAAGGAAGTTGTAGTTTTCCACGAGCAGGGCCTACAGAAACTCTGAAGTATCCTTTCAGTCGTGTACGGAATTTGACCACCCTTTCCATAAGAACCGAGTGGAAACGCTGAGTGGCTTGAGTTTTCTGAGTGAGGGTACTTAAAACTGAATAAGCAAAGTGTGTTCATCAACAGATGTTCAAATTGGTACTCCAGCAAGTTACATTTACATCCCTTCTGCCTCCTCAAGCTTATAGTAATTATTTTCCCCATTCTTTGCAATCATCCAGATGATTGGAACACAGAGTAGAGTGGATGAGAATCCACGCACTGGAGTCCTTCAATCTGGACTTCAAGGTTTGGTCCTTCCAGGTACCAGCTGGAGAAACTGGTAGGTTATGTCATCACCCTGAGCTCCAGTTTCAACACCTGGTAAAATGGGAATAATACTATTACTGCCTTAAAAGGTATTGTAAGGGTAAAATAACTCAATTAATCCATGTAAGGTACTCAGTAGAGTCTAAGTGGCTGATACAGGTTAGAATTAGCGTACCCCACACCTCCCTGTTTAAGTTTTGTTTTTGTTTGTGCTTGTGGAAATTGAGGTAAATCTTTACAAGCACATGTATCTTTTTCATAAACAAAGGTGACATTCTTTTTCTGTTGTCTATGTTGTGAAACTTGTTTCCCAAATGTTGAATTAGACTGCAATATATAACTTACCTATGAAAAATCTCCACCCTTTCTCCCTCCAACATACAGATTCTAAAATAGCTCCTCCCCACCCCCAGCTCAATTTAACACCTGGGAGGAACTTAGTGGAGTCTTTTTGCCCTCCCCTGCATCCAGGAGAGGCTGTGCATAAATCTGTGTTATTTTTAGGTTCCCAAGGAAAGCGTTTCTACAACCTCCCTCCTCACCTGTTTCAGCACTTAGCGACACTTAACACTAGAAATCTCGGTCCCTGTGTGTCTCTGACTTTTAAGTGAGTAATAACAAGTAATATGGATAAAATGCAAGGGCCACAGACCGAGAAGACATGGACAGAGATGTGCAAACTTGGCGATGTGAGTGCACTGGGAGGTGCTGAGAATGGAAGGTGTGACCCAGCTGAGACTGTGTTCCTGCAGTGAATGAGCGCTGCTCAGCTCCAGCCCATCCATCACGTGTGGGAAGCCAGGTCTACAGTTGCCAGACCTTTGGATTTTTTTCTAGAGGGAGAGGCAGAAATCTGTATTTTTATGTAAAACTAGAGGCCCAGAGACAACATTCGTGCACTGGGGCGGGTGGGGGGCCCTCCGCCAGGCCTGCGCCCTCTAGCAGTTTGGGACCCCTCGGGGGGATGTCGGCCAAGGGGTCCTTAGTGCTGCTGCGGAGGTGGGAGAGGCTCCTGCCACCACCACTGCGCTCCCCCTGTGGGAGCGCATTGACCACCAGGGGGCAGCTCCTGTATTGAGCGTCTGCCCCCTGGTGGTCAGGGCACATCATAGTGACTGGTCGTTCCACTGTTCAGTCGATTTGCATATTAGGGTTTTATTATATAGGATAAATTTTTTTAACACTGGCTTGGTTAAAAAGAAAACAACAACAACAAAAAAACCAAACAAAAAAAGGAAACACTCAATAGACCAAAAAAGAAGAAAATGCCCACAGCCTGCATGTAGCCCGTGGGCAGTGTACTATCTCTGCTTTAGAATTTACCGAGTGTTTTCACATTTACTATCTCATTCAACCTTGAATATACCTGTAGTCCATATCCACTGAGCACCTACTAAGTGCCAAGATCTTTAAATGGATCATTGATTTAATCCTCACAACAACCCATAAACTGGGTGCTATTTTTATCTCCCATTTACAATAAAAGAAGCGGAGGCACATAACATAAAGCAACTTTCCCAAAGGCACAGCAAGCAAGGGAGGGCAGGAAGAGGTGGACTCAGGTAGTTCGAGTCCAGGGCCTGTGTCCCTTACTTCTTTGCTGTCCCCTGGTTGGACAGCAGAGAGGAGGGAGGTGGGAGAAAGTCTCAAGAGAGGTGAGACAAGCACAAAGAAAGAGCACCAGGGTGACCTGGGACTACTCTGTGACCTTCAGTATTGTAGTTGCTGAGCTATAGTAAAAGAGGACAGACCTGGTCACCAAGACCCTTCCCAGTGAGAGAAGAAAGTGCTTGGCTTCTGACACAAGAGAAGATGCCAGGAAATGTCAGGTGCAATGTGACATGACCCTGCCCTCCTCAGCACCTGCCTCCGTTCCTCATCTCCACCCACCCACTTTCTCTGGTCCTCCAACCGCAACTGGGCAGAGCCCATGACCCCCTTCAGAAAATCTACCCATCCTTCCAGATCTTGCTCCCTTGGCATTGGCACATCGCAGGGAATGCAGGTTGCTCTGACTCTAATTAGCAGGTGCTAAGCAGTTTCCCCATTTCTTAGTAAATATGTCAAAACACAAAATCCATTCATTCTTTCACCCCTCCCCCACCTTCCTCCTTTCAGACACACTTTTCTCTCTTAGCTGCTCCGCTGGGAAGTGTTTTCCTTCAGTAAGAAAGAAGGTGGCATTAACAAGAGTCTGGCAGTATTACAATCCTTTCCAAATCCTCATCTGCCCTCCTGGTCATTCATCCATCTGCTCACTTGTTATTCCCACTACAGGGCAGGCACTGCCTGGGGTGTTGGGTTTTGCTGGGGTCTCTCCAGTACAAAGCTGGCATCATGAGGGATCCCATGGAGACCCCCCAGGGGACCCCATTGTCACCCAGGAGTCTCCTGAGGTGACAGGGGACCACGGAGCCCCAGGGGAGTTGTGCATTTAATTTTCACCCTCTCTCTGGGCTACTCCTGGGGTGATTCTTAAACAACTCCTTATCCCAGCAGCAGCTGGCTCACCTGCCCCACCCCAGCACCCGCCCGCTTTCCTTCAGAGGAGCCTGGATGGAGAAGCCCAGTTTCCAGCCAGAGCTGCCTCCTTCCTTCCCACACTTCAGACCCCAGGCCCCAAACAAAGGAAGCAGGAAGTGGAGAGGGTGGGGCCGCTGTTCAGACCCAGCTCCCCAGCATCACAGAGCCAGATGGGTTTCACAGCCTGGGCTCTGGGAAGCAGGCTTTGGTTGTTTTCACAGCCAAAATGAGGGGCCTCTGGGTGGGCTGGGAGGACACTTTTCCATCTGTGTCGTTTGTTTTAATCTAGGGTGGCACGTGAACATAAAACTCAAAATTATTGTGAAGGGCTGGCAGTTCAGTTTCAGCCAGGAACTGGCAGGGGATGCCTCCTCACCTTCACCCTGACAGTGTCTTTAGGGAGAAGCTGAAGCAGAGGGGTCTTCCCGGCCTGCATCTCCACGTGAGTGAATGTAATGAGCCCCACCTGGATCCCGTCAAAGCCCGTGACACCACGTGATCCCCACCCTCCCTTCCTAAGGAGCACACGTGGCTGCCCCGCACCTGTCCCAGCCACCCTGCATTCCTTCATGCCAGCAGACCCGGCCTTCCCATGCTCCGAGGACCCCATGACCAAAAAGGTAAGTAAAGTTATCCTCGGCCCTCGGGTAGAGCTCCTGGCTGGAGGAGAGAGAGATAGAACCCAAATCATTTCAAGAGAGGAAACGAGGATGGGGGGGTGCATAAAAGAGTATTGGGGGCACCAAATGTGGGGGCTGGCAGGAACCGAGAAGCCACACTATCCCAGCCTACTCAGTGATATGAAAGCTGGGACCCAGAGAGGTGAGGCGACTCGCCCAGCGTCACCCAGCGGAGCAGCCCAGGACTCACAGTGAGGCCTCCTGGTTTCTCAAATCGGACATCTGCACGTTTTCTTTCAGGCTCCACAGTTTCCTCTTCATCCCTCTCATCTCCCCTGAACCACTCAGCTTCTCAAAGCACTAATGACCTCCCTTCTGCTGTCAAATCTCCAAGATTTTACCCTCCCCAAGCGTCAGGCCCCGCAAGTGCCTGGGGCCCAGGAAGCAGTTGCTAGGACCATTCCAAGGAGGCAGGCAGGCAGAGAGAAGTGCCAGCGGAATCATTTTCATTAATTTATACCATTTGCTGCTCCTCCAATCTTCCTGCTCCCTGCTGGCCCTTCCATGTCCTGACTGAGATTGCTGTTCTATTTGTTTCTATTGTCTGAGAAATCAAATGGTTTTGATTACACCCACGGTCTCTCGGTCTCCCGTGCCTGACTACATGTTGGCTGCCCACAAGGCACAAGGCACCATCTGTATTCCTCTGCCACTGGTTGCTGGAAGAGGCCTGCTTGCTGCTGAGGAACTGGGGCCCAGGGACACCCCCAGACCAATGCCCTACCCCCCAACCCCCTAACCCTGTGATCCGGTATGAATCGAAGGGTGCAGGGAGAGCTGAGTAAAAGGGCAGGATCCAGGGTGGGCCAGTTTCCTGTTAGCTGCAGAGAAGGGGAGAGTGAGGGGAAGGAGAGGAAACTAACATTTTTGAGAACATAAGGCAGAGTTAGTCAGTCAGTCAGTCAATAAACAACACCTACTCCGTGCCAGGCCCTGCACCCAACACTGGGGACTCAGAGGTGAACTCAGGCACACACTCCTGTACATCTGGGCATCAGTGTTTCTCAAAACATTTGACAGCTGGACCTGCACAGACACCAGCCAGTCAGCTACCCTGTAGCTGGGTCCCAGAGACCCCTATTGTGGCTGGGTCTCAGTGAGGTCGGAGAGGGGGAGTCCCAAGGGAAGAGCCCCAGATGCAGCTGCTCACCAGCCGGCACAGAGGAACTGTAATATTACAGCAATATTGAATATCAACCATATATACAGAGTGTCACATGAGAGGGTTGGGGAGGGACTTCAGCAAACTGCCATAATTAGAGGCAACAGCTCATAGTTGTCTCTTGGGAGAAAGAGGCCCAAAGATTCTGGATCTTCCAATTTTTCAACAGTGTGTTCTGGAGTGTGTGTGTGTGTGTGTGTGTGTGTGTGTGTGTGTTCTTTCGATTAAAAAAAAAAATTATATGCCCAGCCCAGGTCAAAGAACAGGTATCTTTGCCCACACAAGCCTGAGAGCTTTCTAGCCTTAGGACCCCAGAAGCTGGCCGGACTTGACAGGTTAAACTACAGTTAATCCTCACAGCCACCCAGAGGGTTCATGCTATTCCCTCCAGCTGACAGATTTTTAAAAACAAAAAAAAACAAAAAAAAACAAGGACGAGTTTTCTGTGGGGTGCAGAGCTCACAATGGCACCTGTCTGGTACGCGAGAGGGTGGCCAGCTGAACCCAGAACTGCCTATCTCCAAGAGGGGAAAAAACCCCTTTGGATGCAACTATGTTCTGATGCTTTAATTGGCACCTGTTCTGCTGAGGGATGGGCTGGGGCTAAGAAAGGCAGCCCTGCAGAGGGACCAGCAAGGGAGGTGGAGTGGCTGCGACTGGCCTAGGGTGGCTATGGAGTTGTGAGGAAGGGGTATGAATCTATGTAGAAGTGGGAATGGGGTAGGTGTTCTGGAGAAATTCTGGAGTTTATTCCAACCTGAGGAAAGAGCAAATTTGGGTCATGGTCAGGGACCCTGCAAGGAGAGTTGGGGTAGACTGAGGCCCTATTTTCTAGATGCCTGCTGGAAGGTCCCCATGCCCCTTCCCTCTCTGCACCAGATCCCAGGTGCATGCTGGTGACCATGCGCAACAGTTACCCTGCCCTTGATGTCTGCTGCATCTGGGCCTGAGCACATCTGCTTCCACAGGTCTCCCGTGGGGCCACCAGCTGGTGGGTGGTCCTGTGATCCCCTTCTGCAAGACCTTGTTGTGCTGACAATGATAAGAGGAAGGGCCAGCCAGGCAGAAGGCACCGCCCAGGAGAAAGAGACAGGAACGGGTGTGTCTGGGGAAGGAATGGTGAGTTGTCCCACAGTCCAGAAGGACAGGGACTTGTGGAAAGTGAAGGCTTAAGTGGAAAGCTGTGGCCAAGTTGAAGGACCCATAGGGCACTGGGATGAGAGTTGAAATATTTCATTCATTAGGCCATAAGGAGCATAGAAGGTTTGGTAGCAGAGTATCTGATGAATTAGGAGGCTAGAAGCTAAATTTGAGTTCCTAACCTGTGCCAGCCTCTTTAAATATCTTTTACCTAGCTTTATTTATATTCTTTTTATTTATTTCAACCAGCCCTGTGAGAAAAGTATCCCACTTTGCAGGTAATGATATTGAAGGTTGGAAGTGTCAAACAACATTCCTGAGGTCATTTCACTTATAAATGACAGTTTGAGATTGTCACTGACTGGGGGCATTGGGAGAGTTGTTAGAAGGTTACTGTAATATTCTGGGTGTGAATAGAAAAATCAGCAAATGAAGCAAGGGAAATGTAAGGACGGTTGAACGCTGGAATCCTCAGAGTGGGACCTAGTGACTGACTAGGTATGGATAGAGTGAGAGGGAAAAGTTACAAAGGGTCCAGGATGGGGATAGGAACTCTAGAGAAATCATGATCAATATTGGGAGTTTGAGAGAAAGACTTGGTTTTCAGAAGAGAGTCTTCCTGTGGTTTTACAGTAGAAATGTTGCAGGAATATGGGAGGTGTCGTTTTTTACTTCCCAGTTTGGCAGTATGGAAAGACAAACTAGAACAGAAATTTCTCAACTTTTTTTTTTTTACTAGTCCGCAGCAAAAACTCACATTTCACAATACCCTTCTGACATGTAATATACCTGATTTTTTCCTATTCTATTCTAGTCTATTTCATGGAAGGGCAGAGGGTGGAGAAAGAGAATGCTGGTTGTAGCTAAATCGTGCAGGTGATTTCATGACCCCCAAATGGGAATGGCCCAGTGTTTGGACAAGATGTCACCAGAAGCAGATGGAATGGATGTTGAGCAGCCAGTCTTTGTATTCACCACATATGGACATCCACAAGGACAGAACCGAATGAGGAAAGCATATGTGCAAGGAAGGGAGATCAGGAGAATCTTATATGCAGAGGAATCAAGAGGGGGTGGGGCTTCTGAAAGGCAACTTGTTTTTAAATTAGGTCATCAGGGACCTCCCAAGAATTAGTTTCAGTCATTGGAGTGAACAAGGGAGGTGGCAAAGGATGAAGTTCCGTGGAGATGAAAGGTGCTAGGGTGAGCCAGGACAATGAGCACTGGTGTAGTCATTTGGGAAGAAGGCACATAGGAGGGAAAGGGAAAGACTAGGTAAGACAGACATTTGCAGAAGTGAAGAGGGAGTCATGACAGGCAGAAGGAGGGAGATGCTGGAATGTGAATGATTGGCCCCAATTGTCTCAGTAAAGTAAGAGGCAAGGTCATCTGCTGAGAATGAGGTTGACACTTGATGAAAATGGGAAATGTTTGGAACAGCTGCTAGGAAGCATCAATAAGCAAGGAATAAGGGACATTCTGAATGGTTGCAGAGCCAGTCTGGATAACTTGTTCTGTGAAAGCTATGATTGGCTGGTTTTGGAGACCCATGCTCTCTCCCCTCAGCTACTTCCAGAGCAGTGGCTCCCTTCCCTCCCCAGAGGTGCACCCTGGGCTCCATCACCCAGAGGGGTCAAGATGTGTTGATTCCCTACTAAACCTAAATGGCCAAAGGACTCAAACCATTATATCCTGACTTTTTTTAAAAAGAATCTTGCCTCTAGGCTTTCCAAAATAAGCTCCTTCTTTTAGATTTCTGATTCCACTTCCAATAAATCTCTTGACAGCACAGCCTAGCCCATCTGGACCAATCAATCAGCCCTTATCATCACACGGTATTTTTCTCTCCTTCCCCTCCCTGGGATTCACAACCCTGTCTGCACACTGGAATCATATAGAGAGAGTTAAAAATACTGATGCCTGGTCCCGCCCCTAGAGACTGGCTTAATTGGTCTGGGTTTGTGGCTGGGCAACTGTAGAATGTTTTAATAGTTTTAATATGCCAGCTCAGGATGAGAACTACTGAGCCCCTTGCTACTCAGTGTGGCCTATGGACCAGAAGCATCCATGGACCTGGGTGCCTGTAGAAATGCAGAACCTTAGGCTCGATTCCAGACCTTGCGGTTCAACAAGGACTCCAGGCGGCTCTATGCATATAAAAGTCTGAGAAGCTCTGGGCTAGAAATCTAACGTCTTAAGCCGTCCTTCCTGCCCTGTGAAAAATCAAGGAGGAGGGTTTCAGAGATCACACCTCCTTGATTCTAAGAAGCCTGGCAAACAGCTGATGGCTGCTTTCTCCTGGAGTGTGAAAACAGGCACCCATCAGCTAATCCATCACCAAGTGCTTCCCCACTTACAGCTAGCAGACACTGAGTGTCGGAGGTGTTGTCCTGTACGTAGTCTACTGTGTAGCTAGTTGGAGCATTCTTGTGGGTTACCAACTGTCCAAGTTTGTCTAGGACTGTCTCCGTTTTAGCACTGGATGTCCCACATCTTGGAAAATTTGTCAGCCCCTGGACAAACTGGAATGGTTAGCCAACCCATGTTAAGCAACATTTAAAACTGATTTTACTCCCACCACCACCACCATACACATATACACACATACACACCATCAAAGTAAGGTCTTCTGCTTCTTTAGCACTCAAAACCCCCAATAAACATATATAGTTAGGAGCTACAGTGTTTTTTGTGCATATAGTTAGTGCTTAGAAATGTTGGTTCCTTCATTCAACAAAAAATCCATTAAGTAACCTCCATATGTCAGCCTCTGTGCAAGGGACTGGGAAGCAGCATCATCAAATAGACCAAAGGCTTATCAAAGTAGAGAAAAATAGTAGAATAAACCATGTAGCCCTCAGCCGGTTTCAGCGGGTTTAAACACATGGCCAGTCCTGTGTCATCTATAGTAACTGGTTTATTTGTAAGCAAGTTCCAGCCATCAAATGAACACACACTTTCTTACTTGAATTGCATTTATAGGAAGGCTGATGATTAATTTAAATCATGAGGAACCTCGCTTTATGTTTTATGAAGGAGAGGAGAAGAACCTTTGAAGACATAGCATATACTCTTCCAGAGCCCACTGTTGGGTGAGTTGGTTGGTTGGTTGGTTGGTTGGTTGGTTTTGTGGGGTGGGGTGGGGGGAGATCAAATTTTGTTTTATCTGGCAAACACTTACTGGGTGTCAGAAGCAAGAAACAAGACAGCAAGCATTGCAAATATGTCAGCACAGACTGCAAAGACTAGACTCTCTGAGCTCTCTCTGGAACAAAGATGCGCAAAGGCAGGAACAGCCAAACAGACCCACACCCTCGAGTGCCCTTTTCTTCTAGAGTAAATAGTTGTATTCCACGTGCAGACACATGCCCATTTCCTCACCCGCTCGTGTACCCACTCATTCCCACCCACCGACATGCACACCACAGGAGCGGACACCTCCCCACTCTCAGGCACACCTGCTCTCCTTCACCTGCAGCTGCCTGGTTGGGCAGCTGTTTTCTAAACATGTTGGAGAACTCAGAGCCCCAGCCCTGGAAGCTTTTCTTTCTAAAGTAGCACATGGCTCCACAGAGGCTTAAATCTGTGGCTCCTGGAGGGATCACCCCGGGATGAATCAAAATATATAACCCATACTCTGTGTGCCAGAGTGCCGCCTTTGGGGTGTGAGGTTAAGAGTGTTAAAGAACACTGCATAATGGCCAACTCTGTTTATGCTGATGATTAGCTCTGTTTATGCTGATGATTAACTCTGTTTATAGGCTTAAAATCCCAGAGTGGGGAAACTTTCCTGCCCACTCATGCCTTTTTACTGCTCAGGTGTCTCTCTCAAAGCACTTAGCACACACACTCAGACCTGGGGAATGTGGGAGGCTTGTTTGCCATCCTCAGATAGAGGGGGAAGGAGAGACCAGAAAGAAATTGTAAGTTCATTGTATGTTTGTATTTCAAGACCAGAAAGAGAGCTAATGGATATCGGGAGCACGCTCCGTAATAAGTGCCGTTTCCTGAAATTCTCACGGCAGTTCTATGAAGTATTTCTGTGTATTCGCTCATGGTACAGATAGAAGCCACTGTGATTCAGAGGACTTGATTGATTTGCCCAAAGTCACACAGCTAGGAAGTGCTAGAGCCTGGATTCTAACCAGAGTTTTTGTAACTATCAAACCCAGGCTATTTTTCCCATACTAGTAATTCCTAATTCTTCCAATGAAAATAGCTCCCATCTAAATCATTTTTATTTTTTAACTTTTCACTTAGCAATAATTTCAGATTCATTTTTTAAAAATTATAAAAATAATACAAAGAGTTCCCACAAACCCTTCACTTCATTTTTCCAGCGGTTAGCATCTGTAGCACAATGATCAAAACCAGGAGCTTCACATTGATCTGATACTATCAACTAACTTATACATCTAGTTCAAGTGTCACCAACTGTCCCACTGATGTGCTTCACCTGGTTCAGAACCAATCCAGATCACACATTGTATTGAGTTGTCATATCTCCTTAGATGCCTCCAATCTGGGACATTTCTCCCATTGTTCTTCATAACCTTGACACTTTGGGAAAATACTGGCCAATTGTTTTGTAGACTGTTTCTCAATTTGGGTCCTTTTCAGTTTAAAGCTTCACAAAGCCTCAAGTGACTATACTTGTACTTTAAGTATCTGTTGATTGAGCCCTAGCAGGTTTGGCTCAGTGGATAGAGTGTTGGCCTACGAACTGTAAGCTCCTGGGTTTGATTCCAGTCAAGGGCACACACCTTGGTTGTGGGCTCCATCCCTAGTTGGGGCTTGTGTAAAAGGCAACCAATCAATCTGTCTCTCCTACATGGATGTTTCTCTCTCTCTCTGTATCTCCCCTTCCCTTCCACTCTCTCAAAAATCAATGGGAAAATATTGTCGGGTGATGATTAACAAAAAAATAAAATAAATGTATTTAGTTATCTAGGTTCCTCATTATACTGAAATAAGTGCTCTTTTATAAAAGTATCTGTTGATTGAGAATGTGATGCTTATTGACAAGTAGCTGCACTAAAGTGAAGGATACTTTTGATTTTGTTCATCACAATGGCTCCCATAGGCAATTGAAAAGTAGTATGCAGGTCTATGAGATAACTTTTATTTAGATTACCAGCAGTGATTACTGGGGATCAGCCCCACAACCTGGGCATATGCCTTGACTGGGAATCAAACCCAAAACCTTTTGGTATATGGGATGACGCGCCAACCAACTGAGCCACACTGGCCAGGGCTTATGCCAAGACATTTGCATGCATTATATCATTTGAGTCTCACTACCACAGACACTATTACTATCAACCATTCCCATTCTATAGTGGAGGGAATGAGAATTGTGTAAGTGACTTGCTCGATGTCATATATCTGCACAGCCACACTGGGATTTAAAAGCAGTTCTGCTTGGCTATGAAAGCTCTATGCTCTTATCCAATGTGCTAATTTTCTCCTAAAGCATTTCTGATTCTTTGTTTCCATTGTTCCTATGCCTAGAACAGTCTTCGTTTCCCATTTTCCAAATTCTTTCCCTGATCCATCTTTAAGGCCCAGTTTTAAGTCCATTCTTCCAGGGAGGCTTATTCTATCAGCAGAGGGAGGAGTGGGTTTATCCCAGCCCCAGGGTATGGTTCCTATACCTGCTGTGGCATAAAAGAGGACAGCAGCACATGAAGGGACTGGACATTCCTGAGTACAACCTCCTCCTTTTACAAGTGAGAAAACAGTAACAAAGCTGTTCATAGAGTTTCTCCTATGGGTCAGACAGTGTGTTATCTCATCTAACTCTCCCAACAGCCCTAAGAGGGATATGCTAATACTGTTGAGAGAGACTTGTTGAGCTCACTCACACCTGGACTTTCTCTCTGTCCAGGCACCCAAGAGGATGACACTCCCCAACCCTCTTGCTGGTAGGCAGAGCTGTGTTTCTAGGTCCAGCGAGTTGCAGGCAATAGTGATGTCATTCCTGAGCTGAAGCACTTCATTGTTTGTATTCAGTGAGCTGTGAGGAAGCAAGCTGTGCAACATCTGTGGGCCTGCTCTGGAACTCGGGCTTCCCCAGGGAGGGCCCTGATATAACGTCACTCAAGAATCCCCTCTGAATATAATTCAGGAGTGGGAACTGGTGGTTGGATTATTCAGGAAAATTAACATGAGCAGGGCAACAGACAAAGCCCCAGGTCTCAGTGACGTACCACAGGTAAAGGGTGCATCTCCCCTGTTACACTACCATGTGGGTTAGACTTTCCCTTCTGTGGCTATCCCATCTGAAACTTGTAGCTCTCAGATCACTGAGGCAGCAGAGAGGTGGAAGCGGCATCTTGTCCTGCCTCAGTCCTGAGTGACATGTCACTTCTTGCCTAGTCACATGGTCCTGTGCTCCCCTCCTCCAGTGGCCCCCTCCTCCAGTGCCCACACCCCTGTTCCTTGTAATGTCTGGGGACCTCAGAGCTGGGGGAGGGATTTCTTCTCCCCATTAGCTGTCTCCACAAGCTCCTGACTCATACACAGTGTGCCTGGAGTGATCACCTACTACAGAATCCTCAAACTGAATGTAAAAATGCAGATACTGGGGCAACCCCTGAGACAGGGACCTAGGACTGCATCTTCCCTCTTCCTGGGCACTTCTTGGTGCCCACAGATGTTTCTGAACTATTATTGTAAAGTGTGCAGCCCAGGTCAGTGGCTTCTACTTTTCAATGTATTCATGGGGCATCTGTACTATTATTTTCTTTAGACTTAACATTTTTCTCTAAGTGTTTCATATTTTTACTTCAATAAATTTATTTATAAAGGAGACTTGTTGCCACTACCATAAATAAAAAAAACTGGTATCATTTACCAAAGAAAAAATAGACAAGCTGTGGTACATCCATATCACAGAATATTATTCAGAGCTAAAAAGAAATGTGCTATAGAGACATGAAAAGACATGGGAGAACTGTAAATGCATATTACTAAGTGAAAGAAGCCAATCTGAAAAGGCTATACACTGCATGATTCCAACTACATGTCAGTCTGGAAAAGGCCCGGCAGTATTACCAAGAGTTCCAGGTCAGAGCGGAGGGCTGAATGGGTGGGTTCTTAAGGCAGTGACACTACTCTGTCTGATACTACAATGTTTGATCCATGCCATGATGCATTTATCTGAACCCTTAGAATACGCAACACCAAGAGTGAACCCCAAAGTAAACTATGGACTTTGGGTGATAATGTGTGAATGTTGGTTCATCCGCTGTAGCAAATGCACCACTCTGGTGTGGGATGTTGATAGATGGGGAGGAGGTGGGAGGACTGGGGGGCAGGTGAGTATATGGAAACTCTATACTTTCAGCTCAGTTTCGCTTTGAACCTAAAACTGCTTTAAAAAAAAAGTAAAGTCTATTCATTTTTTGAAAAGAACAGACACACACAAATACAAACAAAACAAGATTAACAGATTCCAGCTCTATATTACTGTGCACCCAAAGGCTCCAAGCCTGACGCCTTCTCTCTTTGTTTACAAAGGAGGCAGACAAGTGTTAGAAAGGTGTTAAAGACATATTATCACTCTAATGAGATTTTTTTTTTTAAATCCTGGACATAATCATAAGGCATGAGAGAAAACTGAAAAGAACAATGTTCTCACTTGATGATCAATATTATTTAATATCACGTCTATCTGGGGTAGCCATCCCACCCCAGGCTTTCCAAAACACTAGTCTAGGGATGAACCTGAATGCAAACATCTTGCTGTCACATTTTGAGTAAGCGGTGTGTTTTTTTTCTGCCACTTCCCCTACATGTTCCTCTGAGTGCATGGTCTGCTACTGCCCCCAGGGACTCAGAGCCCAGGAAAATGTCTTTCTGCACAGTTCATACCCGGAAGAGAGTGCTATTTAATAAAGATCTTTCAGGAATGTGGTGGTGCTGGGGATAAAGACACCTAACTATGTTGGGAATGAGGGACCCAGGCAGGCTCCGCTGAGTCATTAGTACAGAGGCAACAGACTGCTGAACAGAGGCACTGGCTCTAAGTGTGCATCCTTGATGTCAGGCACAAACACAGCCTGGGGCTCGCTGTGGTCGAAGCACAGCCTTACAGCGTCTGATTTTTTTAATGCTTTCATAAGAGAGGGGAGTAGGAGAGGCAGCAGTGTGATCTAGGGGCCCTACTGCAGCCTCTGAACCACACTTACAGAATGGGGTAAATATCACTCCCATTTAATGAACAGCTTCCCTGTGCCTCGAACTTTCATAAATCATGTCCATGCCTTAGGACAGGTGTTCATGCTCAGAATTTTATTCCTGCTTCGTAAACAAGGAAATCTAGGTCCAGGGAGGTTAAATAAGTTGCCCGAGATCACCCAGTTGGGAAGGGCCCCAATTGGGATTTAAATCCATATCTTTCTGACTTCAAAGCCTTTGTTCTTGCCATTACCAGGCAATAGAATGAGAAAAGCTCTGCTGCTGGCCAGTGGTCTCCAGCCAGGGTAATGGTCACTATCATTGTTAGGACAAGAATCATCACTATTCATCCTTATAGAATCAGAACCCGAGGCTGGACAGGGTAGAAGGGTGTGTATAAATTAGAGTGCCTACACCTGGCACTTTAATTTATACACACACACGTGTGCACACACACAAACATACCTTCCACCATGTGTACACTAGGGACCAAATACAGCACTATTAGTCTGGAATGAACATGTGGCAGGAGGGAGAGGAAGGGATCAATAAGTACTGACCCCTCCTGTATGTAGAGCCCTATGTTAGCTGCTACGGTGGCTTCAAAAGGCTTCTTTTGGATGAGCTGGGTCCAGGACTGGGGTCCATGAGTCCCCCTTGTGGGCTTAGATCACATGGAGTGGAACAGAGCTCATATTTGCACATCCCCCATTTTTTTTTCTGACAGTTTTCATCTACCTGAAATTCAAATTGTTAACTTATTCAATTTTGCCTATTTTTTATGAGGCAGCCAATTCCATGTGCACCCACTTTTACTTTTCACATATGCAGAGGGAGGTATCACATGTGTACTAAACATAATTGCACATGTAGACTCTAGCTTACATATGATACATCTCAGAGGGGAATGGTGTGCAGCTCAGGCCCCACAGTATCCACTGACCAGCTCCTTTACATCCGGGCTCCCTTCCAACTTGGCTTCCTTCCCAGCAAATAAGAAGCAGCTCGCTCATTCCCACATACTTCTTCTAGTATCCTTTCCCTCTCAAACTACTCTCCCTCCCCCAACTCACAGGCCACAACTGGGCTTCTCCAACATACCAGCTGGGAAAGAGAGAAGGGAGAGAGAGAGAGAGAGAGAGAGAGAGAGAGAGAGAGAGAGAGAATTTCCAGTATCTCTCCTTTCTTCTCCAAGGCTGTTTTGAAATGCATATTTCCCTCCTGTCCTACCAGCTTTATTAAGTAACTCTGTATGGGGCACTCAGCTAGAAGCCACCCCCAATAAATTAGCCAACCCACCACAAGGAGATGCAGGCTGGCAAGTGAAGAAGGATTACCCCTAAGTGCACACTTTTAGAGGATCTACTGACAACTGAGGTGAGAATCACTCCACAACTGTCAAGACACCAGGTGTCTCTCCTACTCCAATCCCTAATTCGGTCTGTGGGAGAGAGACAGATGCACTCAATGCTTTATTTGTGTGTTTGTGTGTGCAGTAAGTAACAGATAGCTAAATCTGGGAAATAGCCAGGGACCCAATGGTGGAGTTTGAACATTCCCAATAAAGACTTAGAGCACTGATGAGCAAGGAAAGTGTCCTTGGAGCTTCCAGATTAAATAGGACCAGGACTGGCTAAAGTTGGCACTGAAAAAATACAATGGAAAAACCCAGATGGGAAAGGAAAACATCCCACTTACGACTCTGGGGGTGGGGTAACTGAGCTTCCCCTTTTCTGGTTCTGCATCCTTAGGTCCATGATGGTATTTATTGCCTATTGTTCATGAAATGCTAGCAGCTCTCCTACTATGGTATGTGCATGGTGTCAATTCGTGATTGCAGCAATCACGTGATTGCCAACAAATTGGGATTTCTATGAATGCAGGAGGGAGACTATTCGCTGAGATCTTTGCTGAAGATATATTTACACATGCCATATACTGTATACACTGGTATAACATGACCCCTTAAATTGGAAAGGGGTGCAGGCTCACATCTTTCTACTTGAATTAAAAATATCTCGAGACCCTCAAGCAATGTCATTGTAATGAACCCAACTCTCAAGCTCAGAAGGGATCTTGATGATCACTAGTCCCAGTCACCCATTTGAATCCCCGTCTAAAGCAGCCTGTACTCTCTTGGGACAGCCTTGGTAGAAAGTTCTTTCTAATATCAAAGTCCAAATTAGTGTCTCTGGAGATTCCATCACTGGCCAAGGCAATGCCTTCTGTGATCCCACGGAGCAGATCTGCCCCCTCTTCTACCCAGCACACTTCCATCATTTCATTCCAGTGAATACTTCTCTCTTTTGTACTCTCTTCTCCCCAGTCCCCCTACCTGTGGAGCTGCCTGCTGGATAAGCTCTAGAGCAGTGGTTCTCAACCTTCCTAATGCCGCGACCCTTTAATACAGTTCCTCATGTTGTGGTGACCCCCAATTTCATTGTTACAAATTGAACATAATTAAAACATAGTGATGAATCACAAAAACAATATGTAATTATATATGTGTTTTCCGATGGTCTTAGGTGACCCCTGTGAAAGGGTCATTCGACCCCCAAAGGGGTCGCAAGCCCACAGATTGAGAACTGCTGCTCTAGAGGCTCATTCATTCAACAAATATTTTAGAGTATAAAGCAAGTGCCAGCCACTGAATTGGGAGCTGATGACCCAGTGATGAGTAAATACACAAGTTGCTGCTTCCAGGGATCTTAGTCCCTCTGCATTGCCTTCCTTAGACCCAGGACCCCACTTTGGCCCTTCTTCAGCTGCACCCTTCCAAGAGGGTGAGGAGTCTGCAGGGTCAGGGAGACATGCCCCTCTTCTAGAACATGCTCTGATTACCTGGGAACCTGTGATTTCTGTTGTGAGTTTGCTCCCAGAACCTTCAGGCTTCTTTTCTTCAGTTAAACAGGAGGAAGTCAAAGGGCAGCTGTCTGGTGGTGGCATGCAGAGAGCTTGGATGACCAGCTGGAGTGTCCACATGCATGTGTCCAAGGCTCATCATGGAGCCAGCAGTGAGAAGAGAGTCAGAGTGGCGTGTAGTCTAAGGGCCAGATATCCCCACTTGGCTGGCACAGAATTAAGAGGAATCTAACAGTTGTTTTCCAGAATGTTTTGCAGGTATATTTGTCAGGATAGGAGGATAAGATGCATTTAGTTTGCTGGATTTATTATGTTTAAATATATTGGCCTATGCCATGTGAGCCTCTATTTATACTCTTACCTGAGGGTCCATGAATGTTAGGGATGGGTGTGTTATTTGTGGAGACAGATACTAATTAAATAATCACACACAGAAATGCAAAATTGAACCATAGTGCTAAGAAAATAATGTACCATTTGGCTCTCTTCTAAAATGCTCTACTTGATCTCTATTCACAGGGTTCTCATTGCATCTTGGGGCCTCCAAAGCCCTTCTCTTATTCCCCAAGAACCCCAAACACTGACTAGAACAGCGGTTCTCAACCTGTGGGTCATGACCCTTTTGGCGGTCGAACAACCCTTTCCCAGAGGTCGCCTAAGACCATCCTGCATATCAGATATTTACATTATGATTCATAACAGTAGCAACATTACAGTTATGAAGTAGCAACGAAAATAATTTTATGGTTGGGTCACAACATGAGGAACTGTATTTAAAGGGCCAGAAGGTTGAGAACCACTGGACTAGAACAGTGATGGCGAACCTTTTGAGCTCGGCGTGTCAGCATTTTGAAAATCCCTAACTTAACTCTGGTGCCGTGTCACATATAGAAATTTTTTGATATTTGCAACCATAGTAAAACAAAGACTTATATTTTTGATATTTATTTTATATATTTAAATGCCATTTAACAAAGAAAAATCAACCAAAAAAATGAGTTCGCATGTCACCTCTGACACACGTGTCATAGGTTCGCCACCACTGGACTAGAATATTCCACACTACTCTTGCCCCTTCTAAATGCAGAGCTCCAGAGAGGCCGACTCCAGGAAGAGGAAGAGGTAGATGAAGCCTATTAATCTCTTCCAGACTCATTTCCTGATTTTCATTACAGGTATCCTGCCACCACCACTACCATGATGGGTTTGATTTCTGTACCCACCTCCAAGTGCTCCACTGCTGGCCCAGCCTAGGAGCTGGTTTTACCTCTTTGTCGAGATACCCATGTGTCTCACATCTCTTATGCTTCTAGCTTTCTTTTTTATATGTTTTTTTGAATTGAGAGAGAGAGAGGAAGAGAGAGAGAGAAAGGAAGAGAGAGAAAAAGAGAGAGAGAGAGAGAGAGAAACATTGATGAGAGAGAAACATCAACATTGATCCACTGCCTCCTGCCCACCCCTCACTGGGGATCAAACCCACAACCCATCCATGAGCCCTGACTGGGAATCGAACTGGTGACCTCTTGGTGCAGGGGTCAACGCTAAACCACTGAGCAACACAGCCAGGCTGCTTCTAGCTTTCTAAACTCAGTCCAAGTCTATTTCATCTCATTTGGTATTCAGCAGCCACACTAAAGAAGCCCTCTCTGACTAATTAGAGAAAAAGTAGCAAATTCTCCCACTTGCTTCTTGGCATTGGCACCCCATACGCTAGCCGCCTTTAAACATACATCCCTTTCTTGTAGCCGATATTACTGCAATTCACTTCGACTTGCTGTCTGTGTGTTCTTGATCTCTATCAGCCTCCGTGATGTCTGGGTTAGATTGTGCAACTCCCAGAGGGCAGGGCCACATGGGCCATGTGTCTTTACATTTCGCTCAGCAGAGCAGCAGGTATAGGTGGGCACTTAATACTTGTGATGGTGGAAGCAGAGGAGCAGCACTGTGCCTAGACCATTGTGAGTACACAAAAAAACAACCCATTAACACAGCCAGACCACGACCATAGTGCTTCTCCTGCCAGACTGGGAGCCAGGGCACATTTTTCCTTTTAAACAAGGCAGGGGGAGCATTCTCTTGCATTTAAGACAACAATAACAACACACTGTAACAGCACTGATGCTCAATGACCTTGCATATTGGGGATGATCATCATTATCCCAACTTAAAAAAATGAGGACCCAAGGCACAGAGAGGCTATACAATTTGTTCAGACCTTGAACTAGGACCATCTGGCTTCAGAGACCCCCGCTAACTCACCAGGCTTCACTGTCCCTCAAAGTGAACTAGAAATGGAGAGCGAAGGATTGGTGACTAGGCTCTTGTCTTACACTCTCGTGGACCTTGACCATGATCCAACCTGAATGAATGGCTGAAAGGAGGAGAGTGGGTACTTGGTCAGTTTTCTAGGGTGAAGCCAAGTTGTCTCTCAAAGCATTTGTTCACACCTGCTCATCGCCCTCCTCCTGTTCTCAAACATGCTCAGCTTATTCACACTGAGGCCTTTAAACCTGCTGTTCCCCTCATCTGAAATGGTTTTCCATCAAGGGGTCCTCCTCACCATGTAGGTGTCAGCTCAGAGGGCACCTTCTTAGGAAGGCTGTTCCTGAACACTGTATCTAATGTAGCTGCATCTTTCCCAAGACCCCCCCTTTCATTCTTGTCTAACTCATTTTCCTGTTTTACTTTTATCAAGGCAGTCAACACCATCTGAAATCACTTGATTTATCTAGCAGTTTATTTGTCAATTTCTGTATCTCCACTAGACTGTCAAATTCAGGAGAGCAGAGATCTCAACTGTTTTGTCTATTCCTGGATACTCAGTGCCTAGAACAGCATCTGGCACACTGTAAGAGCTCAGTCCATGTGTGTTAAATGCATTTATGAATGAGTGATGCGAAATCCTGTATAAATATGTGACACTAGCTGGATCTTTCAGTTGTCCCTCACCACATATTGGCAGGAAGAGACCACACCTTCGTGTTTGGCAGTCTTTTAGCCCTTGGAGTAGTGGCAGATGACTGGGGAGCTGGTCGGTCCCTTTGTTTGGCTGCAGGGAAAAGACCAAGACATTCAGCCCTGAGATTACAGTCTGTCTGCATGCCTTTCAGGGTCACATGTGGACAAATGCTGGACAGCTCTCTTCCTGAGCAGAAAGAAACTAAGATACTGATATAAAAGCTCAGCTTCTCTCTCCACCCTCACTCTCCCTCTCCCTTCTCTAGAAAGTTTTCCCTATCTCCTCCCTCTTTTGTCTCCCTTCCTTATTGAAATGCTGTGGGGAAAAATGAAGAAAAAGTGGGGAAATGCCTTCCCCACATCTAAGCTACATTGCTTTTAATACTTCTATAACATGTTCTCATTATAATCTCCTGGCTCCTGCACAGATAAAGCAAATCCCAAAATGTAATGATAATATACAGGAAATACTTGATTTGATCCAGTCTTAATGCTGTCAAAATATCCTATTTCTCCCACATAATAACAGAGCCCATTCCTCTCTCAGTGTTGTTAGCTTTTTTAGTCAATGCTTTCTTCATGACACATCATGA
Organism: Myotis yumanensis; assembly: GCF_028538775.1. Lineage (NCBI taxonomy): Eukaryota > Metazoa > Chordata > Mammalia > Chiroptera > Vespertilionidae > Myotis > Myotis yumanensis. The sequence continues at coordinate 19,947,588 of NW_027223759.1, forward strand.
GAATAATAAGTGAGAAAGAAAATCTTTTAATCTCTGACCCAACCCTGTAGCACACGAAGTGTTTCACAGTATGCTTAATGATGTCATTCTTTTTCTTTTCTCAACAAAATACTGCTTTTTCGTGATCAAAATACATGCAATTATTAATTAATCCCTTTCAAGGCATTTTCATGCTCATTATCTCCTGAGTCTTCTCAACAAATATGAGAAAAGGAGGGGAAGCAGAAAAAGGTGTCTTGAAATCACAGAAGTGGAAAAAGAACCTAGTGAGATAAAGCTATTTGGACTGCACACACCCATCAAATAGTCTCCAAGTCATGCTGTTCTCTATGGACTAGGGTACTCTTACCAGAAGCCACACTCCCAGCAGCCCCTGTGACATGCAGCCCTGAGCCATCCCATATGGGAGAAGAAAGAAATAGCTTAAGAACTTAAGAAACTAAGTAATTCCTTGTCTGGGAATGGATGAGGCTCCTGATTTGGGCAAGATCCTGACCAGGTGGTCCCCAAAGTGAGGTTCCCTCTTGCTCTCAGCCAAGCCACTCTGCCTTGTGTCTCTGCTGGAGACCCAGCACTGGAGGTGATGCGGAGGGCTGGGAAAAGGGCAAGGAGCAGGGACCCTGGACCTTCTCCCCTAACTGAAGTCCTCAACTCTGGGCAGTACTTTATTTGGGACTTCAGGCAATCCTCATCACAAGAAGGAATCCAGCCCTCAAACTCTCAGAGATATGTATTCATCTGGATGTCTATATCTCCTTCCCTCATAATGCCCAGGGTGTGTCCTCAGTCATCATCTGTCCATGAAGTGCTTTCCCCATTCAGAGCAGAGATCAAATGAATGAAAATGTCAGCCAAGCCTGCCTCTTACAGAGCAAGCACCCAACAAGAACCAGGACTACTTGGGACACCAGCATGGCATCCCAGTGCACTGCCATTTGTTCAGAGAGGACCTAGAAGTCTTCCCTCCACTTCCAGGAAATCCACAAAGAAGTGGCTGATGTGATCACACAACCCTGCCCAGGGCCCAAGTGAATATTCTTTCCCCAGAATGACTGACTAGATCTGATGTTCAGATCTGGGATTCTGTGGAAAGAGCTGCCACAATATGACTCTGGAAGAACGTGCACATGCTATCCAGCATTGCAGACACTAGATTGAAAGTGGAGTTCAAAGGGGTGGGGTAAGAATGTCTGTGAAAATCTGAATGAATGGGGTAGTGAAAACTCTCAGACTTGGGAAGACTCTAGTCTGCGAGGTACTTGCCATTCTCTATCCTGGATGGGGAGAGTGGAAGGGACAATCTCAGTTGATGTGCTTCAGGCCTGAGGAGGGGACTAGATACAACAAGATTCTCTATTAGTCCCTCTATTTCCCTTAAATTCACTCTCACCCCACTTACCTACCTGCTTTCAACCTAGGAAACACAAGTCTGCCAATAAGTGTCTTAGCAAACTGCAGTCTCCTTGGACCTAGAATCCTTCTCCATTTTCTCTGCAGTGACTAAAACACACTGCTGAGAAGGAAATGTAATATGGGAGGGGACAGTCTCTACATGAAAATGAAGGAACAGGCACAGGCTCATTGGGTTTTGGTCTGTAAGAATAGGGAAAGTGGACAAGATTTCTGCTCACTTTCATGGAGGGAAGAAGTTTGAATCTGGGACTGAAGATGAGCTGGGGAAAATGCCACTCACAATAAATCAGACAAAAGGACATCTTCATGACAAGTGTGAATGGACCACCGAGTTCCTTCATTTCATTGCTCCTGACTTCTGGATCTTCTATTTTGATGACACTTATGGAATTTTCACATGGAACTGAAGATACTAGCATTGGAAGGAACATGCAAACACTGGGATACAACCGAGCCACCAAACAGACTCCACCAGGAACCAGACCCTCTTGGGGCAAACTTAACCAAAAGAACATCATTGAGAGTCTTAAAACTTACAGTCCTCACATTAGACACAACATAATGGTTCCCCAGAGCAAGTAGGCGAGTAGCAATCTGCGAGATCTGGAGACACTACAAGGAAGCAGGAAAAGGGGGAAATGGCCTTACCTGTTCTGGCCCCTGGAAGCAGATGCGGCACAGCGGGGTCCTCATGCCACTGTCCAGGCTGCTGCCCAGTGAGTAGCAGTCCTCAGCCTTCCCCTTACAGAAGTCATTTGAGGAGGCACTGCTGAGCAGTGAGGCAGGTGGCTCCGTGGCTGGGACACCCCAGTCATCTTCCACAGAAGAAGGTGGCAAAGGTGGTGGAGGTGGCAGAGGAGGGGTCTCCCTGCCCACCCCTTCTCGAGGGCCCCTCCAGCCTGCCCACCCCCCGGCACCCAGAGCCGGAAGGGTATTGTTGTTGGCGGTCAAACCTGGGGGCTGGGGGTCTCCGTGCATGGGCAGGGGTGCTGGAGGGGGGCGCCGAAGTAGGAAAACCTTCAGGTCATTGAAGAGCATGCGGCAGCGGCACTTGAGGAGACCCTGGTGGCGCAACATCTGGGGAGCTGGGGTGCACAGTCCAAAGCGGTACCAGGCACAGCAGTAGCAGCAGCACCACCACCAAAGCAGCCCACTCAGGGGCATCAGCATGTGCCCAGTGGAAGCAGAGAGCCCGGGAGGGGCAGCTGAAGTCTTTGCAGAAGATAGGATGGTTTTGAGGGGTCCACAGAGTATCTGTGTTATTCGGGAGTCTGCTTTCTCACTGGTTCCTCCAAGTAGCAAATAAATTACCCCCAGGACTGAAGACTGCAAGTCACTGATTCTGAACTTTACCTGGAAATCCCAACAATAAAAGCTTCTCTTGCTTCCACCCCACCTCACCCCAACCTTAGGCTTTGCTCAGGCTGCCTCCTTTCTGCCTTTGACCTGGGGGCACTGGTAGAGGGAGGGGGATAAAAGAAATGTTGAGGATAATCTGTTAGGGCCTTGAGATGTAGGTCTAATTGTTAGAAAGTTCCCCAGGAGAGGATTATTGGGTTGTTCTCAAATTCATAGACTATGGGCAACCTTTCTTCTTGTATATAAAAAGGTGGAGAAGATTATAAATCAAATTTGGAGTGGACTGAGCTGGGATTAGGGCAAACTAGCTCAATGAAGAATTGAGGACTGTATGTGTGAGAGGGAAAAGATTATTTCTTCAGGTAGCCAGAGATTGGGGGTGGGGGGGGGTGGGGGGAAGGGGAGGTAAGGTAGGAAGGAGAGGGGGTGGGGACAAGTTTTAATTCTCCAGGGCAGAAAACTGGGGCAATTAACCCCAGAAGCACCGGTGTTGCTTTTAAGAGAGCAGTTGGATGGGGGGAAGGGATCACAGGTGAACTTGGGCAAGGGTCTTGTGCTTTGCCTCTGCAGCCGAAGGGCTGCACAAAAAAGGGAAAGCTAATCGGGAGAATAAAGGTGGGGAAATAATGGACCGAGGAAGGGGAAAGAAAAGATCTTTTAACCCCTGCAAAGCACCTTCTTCCTGGAAGAAGGGTGTGTATGGGGGGAGGGGGGCGGGAGGCAGTGGAGCAGAGAAAGGGGGTAGAGAAGAGGGGTGTGTAAAAAGGGACAGAAGGAAGTAGTTACATGACCTCAGCCTTCAGCCCACCCTGCGACAGTCTGTAAATCCTCGGACCCCTCCCCTGGGCTCCATCAAAGGTCCCTTCCGGCGAGGGGCGAGGGCCTGGAGAAGGGCAGGTCCGGGCGGGTGTATGGCCTCGCGTTCTCCTCCTCGTCCTCCGCTGGACGGTGGTCGCCCCCTTGGTCTGGCTCCGGGTCTGCCCGCGGCCGGCGAGGCTGCTGCGAAGGCGGTGGCGACTGCTGGTCGGCGTCTGGGTGTCTCCGGGGCGGGGGCTCCTCTGGCTGCCGCTCGCGGTCCGGCGTGGCTGCGACTCCAGGCTTCATGATCCTCCTCCTTCCCGGGGGGCTGGCCCTGAGCCCCCGCGCCGGGGCAGCGCTGCCATGCAACCAGAGGCGAGGCCGGCGTAGAGTGAGGGAGGCTGAGGAGCGGGGAAGGGAGATAATAAAAAATGAGATGGTACTAGTGGAAGAGGAATAATTCGGTTCTCAAATAATCGGAAAGAGTGCTCCTGGAGGGGTGGGAGCGAAGGAGGGCGGCTGCGGGGTCCTCGCCGCAGCTCTGCCCCCGCTACCCCCACCAAGGGCGGCCTCGCCGGCTCTCTTCGCCCCCAGCCCCCACGCCGCCACTCCCTCCTCGCCACCGCCTCTGGCTGGCTGGGCTCGCTGTTGCTACCTCTCTCCGCAGATGCAACGAGGTAAGGCTGGTTTGCGGTGCCGGTTGAAGGTGGGGAGAGGGAATCGAAGCAGTGTGGCCCAGGTGGTATGTAGTCCGCACTTGGCCCCGGCTCGGTTCTCGCGACTCCCCAAAACCGTATATAAATATATCTCCTCTAAAAGGGGAGAGGAAGCAAATCAGATTCCAGGCTGCTGCCAGGTGTTGTCTCGTCTTCCGCCGTTGCTCAGCACCCGCCGCCTCGACCGCTGCCCCCTTGGCTCAGGTCCCAAAGGGGTGGTGCTGGAGGAGAGGTGGCGTGGGCTGTGAGTTGACTGTCTGAGGACTGGAAACAGTGTTCTTGGAGCGAAGAAACCTCCCAGTTATCTCTGCCGCCGCCGCGGCCGCCGCTGCTGCATTCAGCACCCGGGGCGAGTGGACAGCTCCCACCCAGACCCCGCGCGCCCTGCAGGTGGGGGCCTGGCGCAGACGCGGAGGGATGGAGGAGGGAAAAAAGAGGAGAGGGAAAAAAGGCTAGAGAGAAAGGGAGCCAGAGAGGAGAAGAACTGAGCGAGGGAAGGGGGTGGGGAGGGACCAAAGGAAAGGGAAGGAAGGAGGAGAGGGAGGGATTTAGAAAGGAAGGGAGGAGGGAGCAAAGTGGAGGCAGAAGGGGAAAGGCAAGTGGGCTGGAGGGGAGCAATTCGGGTATTAACATGTATTTTCCCCCAGCTGGAAAGTATCAGTGGAGAGTAGGGCAGTAGAATTTCTTCCCACTGTACACTATCACCGCCCCCACCCACCCCTTAACGCACATACACAGACTTCTACATCTGAACCGGAGTCCATTTCTCTGCGCATATAAACATTTTAAGCAGATAACAATCTTCAAGCTTTGGAAGAGATAAAGTTTTATGATTCTCGAGCCGATACTGGCACTTAATGGAGAACAAGCTGTCATGACTAGGAACTTATGAGAAGGAAATAGTTCAAACAAGAAGGGGAATGCTAGCACCATTTTGCCAGATTCTTCTGGAATTTAAGCCCCAATGGCAGAGATTTATTAAGGGGAGTCCATTTCTATCCCAGGTGTCTAGGTCAGTGGTGGCATGTAGTAGGTGCTCAATACATATTTGTTGAATGGATTATGACCACCACCTCTATCACCAGAGTCATCATTAATTACTCCAAGCCATAGACCTCTTTCAATTGTGGAGCATATGAATCTAAAGTAATGTGACAGCCTCATCTTAACCAATATCTCCAGCCTTTCGCTGAGCCACTGACAAAAGGTAATTTGAAATGGATTTGAAATTTCTTTTCTTATTCTTTATCTGACTCATGTCACCCTACTCCATTTTCCTCAAAAAGTTCTTAGTGAGCAGAAAAGTAGAAAATTAGTCCCCAAATGTGAAGAGCAAGAAAAAGAAAACTTAAAGTGGTCTATACAAATGCTCAATGTTTGCAGCATTGCTTTCTTGCCTCTCCTTAGAGCTCTCTCTCTCTCTCTCTCTCTCTCTCTCTCTCTCTCTCTCACACACACACACACACACACACACACACACACACACAGCTCCAGGGCCATAGACTTGCACAAACTATCCCAATGAGTCATCCACACAGCTGTAGCAATGTCTTTAGAAATGGTGGAGCCATAGACAGAATAGCATTCAAAATCTCTGCACCAAAATATCATTGGCATGAAGTTCAGCCCTATGAATCAAGAGAAAATTACCCCCTTTGCTGCCATCTCCTTGAATGATTCATTCTTACAAGCTCTGAGGAGCAAGGATCTAAGTCTAGGTCTTGGTTAAGCCTGTGTGGCTGCTTGTTTGAATCATGCTTCAGTACCCACCAAGGCAGTGGAGACCTGGCCCAGAGTGAGGGATTTGAAGATGACGCTGATGCTATTAATAAGTACAAAATAATGTGTATATTATTGATATCAGCACATGACCACTGTGCTGTAAAATGCATTTCTTTGTTTTAAAAAATCTGTCTGTTCTCAAAGCAAATTCTCTGGGCTCCATATCACCCTGTGCCTGCCTCTGTCATTGTGCAAATCACACTGTATAATAATGGTCTCATCATACATTCATCTCCCTTTACAAGAGTCAGAGCTCCTCAAAGGCAGGAACCAGTATTTGTATTTGTATCATCAGCACATCATATAGCACCTAGAGTCTGGTGGGTGACTAAGAAAATGAATACTGATTGAATGAATGAATGAATGGCCTTTTTGTTTAGTGAAGCTACCATATTTCTCCCCTTCAAGTTAGACACATACATTTGAGGGCTCTCATACATGATGGAATGTCTGTTTTACCTAAAATCAACTATCTGTTTTTGTGCTGGTAAATGCTAGCTCCAAGTGTGGCATGCAAGTAAACGGACAGGAGATAGAAAAGCCATATGAAGTCTGTGTTCAGAGTCATAGAAAGGGGCATTATCCACAAGAAGACTCTTTCCCACCCCTCCCACTGAAATCGGGATTTCTAGAAACAGAAAGCTGCTAAGGATGGGAAGCAACCACAGGACTGTCTTCAGAAAGACTGAAAGGCTTGAGCAGTGGTTCTCAACCTTGGCTGCACATTAGAGTCACCTGGGCATCTTTTTAAAATCCTGATTTCTGGGCCTCATCCTCCGGATATTCTGTTTCTTTGTTACTAATGTTGTGGCCCCAGCCCATAACAAAGAAACAGAATTTCCGGAGGATGAGGCCCAGAAATCAGGATTTTAAAAAGATTCCCAGGTGATTCTAATGTGCAGCCAAGGTTGAGAACCACTGGGCTTGAGAGTTCTGTTTTAAATATAATGTAAATCCTGAAAAGCACTTCACTGAGTTAGAGCCTCCTTGTGCTGCTGATGAAATAGCGGTTGTGAGCCCCAAGAGTAAAAGCCACAATAAAGAAAATGTTAAATCAATGAGTCTCCATTTAAGCATTCAAAAAATATTTACTGAACACTAATCATAGGCAAGGCATTGTGTTGGGAGATGTGGGGGACACAAAAATAAATTGGAATTGCATCCTCAAAGGTCTAGTACTATAAATGTTTACATAAGCATAATAGAAGATATAAAATAATAAATGCTACAAAGGTATTCAAAGTTGTGGGCGTGTTAGAATAAGGTGGTAATTAATGCTTACAACTGGGCAGCAGTTAGGAGAGAAGGGGGAAAGTTAAGATACCAGAGCTCTAGGAAAGCCCTTTTCTGTAAGTAACATCTGAGCTGAGTTAAAATATGTAGAATTCAGAGGAGGGAAGCGTATTTGTGGGAGTGGGAATGCTGGATACATTAGCTCTTCCATTCAACTAGAGTGGAAGGTACTTGAAGGTAAGTAGCTGGAAGTGAAGTCAGAAAGTTAGGCTGGAGCCAGATCACAGAAGACCCCGAACACCACTCTGGGAGATTTATTCATTGACCAGGTACTTGTATTAATGGGTTTAAAGATTTGGAGCTGAAGGTGAAGGGCAGAAATAAACTTTATCTCTGAGCAGGTTAATTAACTGGATGGGATTTTACTGCTAACAGGTGAAAAGCAATCAATATTTTTCATTTCATGCCAGAAAGTTCTCAGCTCCTTAATAGATTTATTCTTTTAAATGAGGTTGTTTTCAGATATATTTCATTACATGCGGAGATGCTGGGGTCATGTGAATTAGAGCAGCAGAGGAATGAGAGCCACTAAGGAATAGTCTGCAGGAAGAAAAGAGACACAAAGTTTTGAAAAGAATTATTATGGAGGCCATTGCACTGGTTTCCCCAACCAGGGGAGCCCTAAAAGGATTCCATGCTAGCAGCTATTGCTTCTTCTTTACCAGACAGACAGTATTCAGGCTAACAGGCGTTTTACAGGGGCTGGGGGAAAAGTGAGCCAGGAAGATTAGGTAGTTCTGTACCTAAGATCCTACAGCAAAGTAAGTGTCAGACAAAGGCTAGAACATCTTCTAGTCCTCAATACAGTTTGCTTTGCTCTCCATTCTATTGCAGTTGACTCTCTTCAAACATAAAGTTCTTTAAAAAATAATTACAGAGCCCTAGCCGGCTTGACTCAGTGGATGGAACATTGGCCTGCAGATTGAAGGGTCATGGGTTTGATTCCAGTCAAGAGCACATACCTCGGTTTCAGGCTCAATCCCTGGCCCAAGTCAGGGTAAGTGTTGGAGGCAACCAATGGATGTGTCTCTCTCACATTGATGTTTCTCTCTCTGTGTCTCTCCCCCTCCCTTCCACTCTCTCTAAAGATCAATGGAAAAATATCCTCAGGTGAGGATTAACAACAACAAAAGTAATAGATAATTGCAGAATTACTGTTCTCATGCAAATTATTAATAGCTACCATGTACTGAGCCACACACCTTATTCATGTGTACTTAGAAACACTTGGGCACTTACTTAAACTAAAAATTCTTAAGGAGTCACCCCACGTTTACTGGATAAGGCTTTCTTGGGGAGCAACCATGAAATCTGCATTTTTACATGTGCCTCAAGCAAGTGATTTTTCGGTCCTCAAAACTACTTAGGTGGTAGGTATTTTCCACATTATTTTTGGATAAAAATATAACAAGCTCAGTGAAACTAAGTCTAAAGTGATATAGTTGGTGAACACCAAAGTTGAGATTCTCATTGAAGCTTCTCTCAACCTAAAGTCTATGCTGTTCTTAGGATGCAACACTGAATTTTAAATTAAAATTTCAGGTACCAGATACAGTACCTCATACAGTTATTATCTGTCTGACATACTGTGTCCCATACTGTGAAAAGATAGTTCAAAATTCAGGTTAAGGTGTAGCAGGCAGCTTCTAAAAGAGCTCTCAATGATCCCCACCTCCTGGTATTCATGCCCTTGTGTAAGTCCCTCCGTTTGAGTACACTGTAGGCTGGACCTAGTGACCTGTTACTAATGAAAATAATACAGCAAAAGGGATGGGATGTTCCTTCAGAGATCAGGTTACATCAGCCACTGTGCCCATGCTCTCTGCACCTCAAGGTACTCTACTCTGACCTCAAACAGAACTTAATCATTCACAAGACAATGCAAGTGTAATGTGAGTGCTCACCAGGAAAAATGAGTATTTTGGTGTGTGTAATTGGTGGGCTGAGCTTAGACTTGGGAGAGCTTCTTTTAAGCCTGTTGCCATGGTGCTTATTAAAAGATTCCTGGGTGGGTTCTTACCTCTAGAGATTCTGACTTATTTGTCTGGAATGGGACTGGGGGTTGGTGTTTTGTTTTGTTTTGTCTAGTTCCTTGGGCGATTCTGAAACAGAAATTGGTGGCACTTGAGCTCCACAGTGGAGAACACTGGCTCAGATGAATTTCTAAGCCAGGATCCTACCCTCCCGTTATCAGGCACCGCAGAAGCAGGGTGGCCACACCCCTGCTAGGAGTTGATCTTCTTCTCCAGACATGAGTGAGTAAAAAGCAAGCTCCAAACCAGTGTCCAAAAGAGGCAAGATAGTGACATGGAAAAGGTGCAGAGAAGGTATTCGTATGTGTTCACCACCGGAGTCAGGACCATTCCTGGTGAAGGGGAGGCATCAGATGAAGGCTTTGCTCTCACAAAGTTCAGATCCTCGTGTAGAAAACAGATAAGTGGGCAAACAAGTAAGTTAATTCCATGTGATGATAAGTGCTAGTAGGAAACTAAACAGGGTAACGTGTTAGGGAATAACCCACTAGCAGGTGGGTGGACTGGCAGAACAAGGTGATGAGAAAGGGCAAAATAAACTTTTATTGTGTTTTATCGTGTTAAGAAACAGGAAGTGTGGAGCTATTTATTACTGCAGCATAACTTAACCATTCCAAGAAACAGAGTCTTGGGTTATAGAAACAGCTTGGCCCCTAATCAGCTGTATGACTTCAGGGACTGGCTACAATCTGGGCCTCGGTTTCCCAGTCTATAAAACGTCTGCTTGGGATCAGAAGAGCAATGTGGGTCATTCTAACTTCTCTAGTCTGTCAAATACACAGCACTCACCTGAATTTGAGCCAAACCTGCATATGTGGGTAGAAAATAAGTCTCTGGTTTCCTTCTCACTTCATGTTCTGGTCACTTGATACCCGTTCAGCACTTCCTCTTCCTCTCTAAGGGTGCTGATTGGTGCCTGAAGCCACCTGTGTGGCCTCCTCTCCCTGGCACAGCCTCAGTCCAGAGCCCTCTGTAGGAGTTTGCAGTTTGGGATGCTCCTGGAGGGAATGGCTGGCCAGCCTGCCCCATGTCAGCTACAGCCCTGCTGCTCATCTCCTGTACCAATAACTGCGCAGGCTTCTCCGAGCTCTTTTTCTGGGAAGACAAATGGTATTATTAAATATTCAAAAAGCCTAAAATAAAGCAGTGGACATGAAAGACAGAATCGGCTTTTCCATTGTGCTGAGAGGGCAGTTGCCTGTGCAGAGTGAGGCTGGGACAAGGGGGGAGGTGGTCTCAGCCGAAGATTCCCCAGGCTCCTCTGGATGTGCCTCTGATGTGTCCATCCCAATCTGGTCCCAGAGCATGAGAGCTTTTGTCCATCACAGGGAAAAAGCTCTGTCCTCTTTGGTAACATATCATCTTGTCCCGGTGACATATGACCAATCATAGAATTCTAGCTGTCTACAATGCCTGTGTACACATACATACATCATCCGAAATAGAAATGTAATCTGTATTTGTACCACAAACTCCTCCAGTTCACATGTGTGCTGATACGTCCTGCAAATGTTGGCCATGCACACGTAACCCATTGTAACAGAGAGCCCATTTAATACAATGTGGCTTTTAAAAGAGCCTGTTTGAAATGGCTACCCAATGTGCACATGTAGGTTGATAGCCAGACAGATAGGAATATTGATTTTTAGATACATACATAGCAATAATAAAACCTTGAACTTATGTATCCTCCTTCCCTTGGGAAATTCACAAGATATGTCAGGGTTTCCCTGTGTGGGAAGCACAAAAGTTTACCTGGGCCTGAGATGTGAAGCGAAATGGATATAAACACAACGAAAGCCCCATAGCATCCTGGTTTATGCCACCTTGTACCTCATACACCCCGGGCATATGAATTTACACCCCCCTAAAGTGGGGAAGACTTGAGATCTATGAATTATAAAAAGATGGCTATAACACCATCCATGTGCATGCTGGATCACATGCTCTGAGTAATATTACCTGGAGATTAAAAAAATTGTACCTACATTTCCTGCAGTGTTTATCATTTCTACCTTTTCAGATTCATATAGTTATGGCTATAGAGAGCCATTACATGAATATATAATTGTGTGACAATCCATTAAGCTACCCACTTAAGATTTGTGCACTTTGCTCTGTGTAAGTAAGTACCAAATACTTCAATATAAAAATGTAAGAAAACACAAAGTTGCCTCTTGAAATCCAGGATGCATTCTCATTGACCAGAGTCCATATAGTAAAAGGTACTTAGTATGTGGGTGTGTCGCAGTGTCTGTTACAGCAGATAGGGGGGGCCACGGGGTCCTGATTGGATGGCTCATGGTTGTGTGAACCTGGCCACTTCACTTAACCTCTCTGTGCTTGTTTCCTGCAAACAAAATAGAACCAACCTCACAGAGTGACACAAAGACTAAATGAGAAAATTGTGGACAGCCTTTCACATGGCGCCTGGCCCATAGTCCACTCAGTCACAGTTGGCTATTCCCATTATGATGGTGGCGACCCCTTACTCCTTCTTGGGGATCATTTATGTGCCACAAACTTGGCCCCTCACCCTCATCAACCATCTGCAAAAGCAAAAAAGATTAAATATAATCAGGGACCTAACTAATGATTTTTAATGCTCTGTTTGCCCAACCCCATCCACAACAGCCAGACAAATAAATTTTGGTTTTCCAAACCCCCAGCTAGGTAAGCATTGAGCTTCTCAACTTCCTCAGCAAACATGACCTCTTCCCATCACCGGTGGCCCTGCCTATTATGCTGTTATTACTTCTGCTCTCTTTTTATAACCTTGAGCCTCCACCTCCTGCTCCTGGTCCTGTCTCCCAGAAGATCCCCTTTATGGACACCCCTGCAGGTGTATGCCCAGAAAAACTAGCCTAGCCAGCATTCCAATGCACTCATGTGGGGAATGGCATGTGAGTGGGGTGTGTGTGTTTGTGCAGAATGAACAAAGCAGGGGCTGTGTAAGAAAGGCCTGGGTATGCATCCGCGGCCTGTCCCTTAATGCAAGTCACCTGACCTCTCTGAGCCTTAGTGTCCTTACCTAGAAGATGGGACCCTTGGAAGGTTGTGGTGAAAATGGACTGAGAACACACATACCAAGTAATTGCCTAACACAGTGCCTGGCATTAACACTGTGGAAGAGAAACATGGACTAGTGAGAACTAAGGCCAATTCCTTGGGTAAGAGATTGTTTGCAGTTCGGTTGGGCAGGATAACTACTTGTTAACCGAAATAAAATCCCATGCTTTCTTGAGGATTATCTTCTCTAAACGTTTTCATTGAGAGCTGGTCCTGGCTAAGGCTGCAAGATTTGTGCAATTCACACATATTCGTGAAATTCAAGAACGTTATCTCTACTGACAGACCATAATGACTGCAATAAACAGGAAAGACTCTGTTCTAATAAACAAGTAATTATAGTTGACAATAAATATGTAAACATGATGCTAATTAGCAGATCCTCTCATTGCTGTTCCCAGTGTGGGGACCCATGTGCACATGCTTGGGAATATGGGTAAGAGCGGGCGCTGTGTTCTCATCCATAGGTATATGAATATGTGAGTAATAAGGGCCACCTACTTTGTCAATCTTTTTTTATTAGAAAATATTTTCTCCTTCAGTCAAGAAAATGAGGTCACTTTAGTACCTTGGTCTCCAATGTAATCCCTTTAAACTCAGGTTTCCTAGTAACCTTGAGGGACTGTGATTTATTACACAAAGTGCCTTTAGATTTGGGGACACTGGCCTCATTACCTGGCTTTTTCCAATCTTAGATACAGAGACATGGCCTGTTGATCCTTGGGATTTGGGAGTGATGGGTGACAGAAGGCTGAAAGGAGAAGATGGTTAAGATTAATAAATGGTCTTAAACCCATAAATAGTTTTTATTGAACCATGAACGAGAGAAGAAGCCACACAGGGAGACAGTGACCCAAATGAAGACCCTGCCTGCTTGCAGACGGGAGGGCTGTATGGAACTTCCCTTTAAAGGCAGAGTATTCCCACTCATGCTTCCCTGGAGATGGGTTGCAAAATTGTTTTCAATAAGGAACAGCTACAATTAATTCCCAGAAGCAAAAATCCTGAAGGACCTAACTATAAAGTTTTCTAAGGAATCCTCTTTTTTATTTTCTTTGTTTATTGATACAATGAGCAAAGGAAAGATAGGTATAATTTTTTTGCTAATCTCTTTCCTAAATCTTTTATTCCTCTAGTAAGAGTCCTCATGAACATCACTTTTCTTTCTTAGGTCCCCTTTATCTGATCATTTCAAGGCCATAACTCTATCCAAGAAATACTCTTGGATAGTAAGCCAGGGAGAAGCACTATTGCTAAGTGCCTAAAGACAATGACTTTTGGTCCAAAAACATTTGGTTTTGATCCCAGCTCCTCCACTATTTCAGTCAGGATAGATTAGGTAATGAACAGCACCATATTTTCTATTTCTTCCTTCCTTCCTTCCTTCCTTCTTTCCTTCCTTCCTTCCTCCCTCCCTCCCTCTCTCTCTCTTTCTTTCTTTCTTTCTTTCTTTCTTTCTTTCTTTCTTTCTTTCTTTCTTTCTTTCTTTCTTTCTTTCTTTCTTTCCTTCTTTTCTTTTCTTTCTTTCTTTCTTTCTTTCTTTCTTTCTTCCTTTCTTCCTTTCTTTCTTTCTTCCTTTCTTCCTTTCTTTCTTTCTTCCTTTCTTCCTTTCTTCTTTTCTTTCTTTTGTTGTTGTTAATCCTCACCAGAGGATATTTTTCCACTGATTTTTAGGGAGAGTGGAAGAGAAAGGGAAAGACAGAGAGAAGCATCGATGTGAGACTGCATGAGCCCTGACCAGAGCCCAGGCCAGGGAGAAGCCTACAACCAAAGTACGTGCCCTTGACCAGAATTGAACCCAGCACCTTTTGGTCTACACTAAAGTGGTTCTCAACCTTCTGGCCCTTTAAATGCAGTTCCTCATGTTGTGACCCAACCATAAAATTATTTTCGTTGCTACTTCATAACTGTTATGTTGCTACTGTTATGAATTGTAATGTAAATATCTGATATGCAGGATAGTCTTAGGCGACCCCTGTGAAAGGGTCGTTCAACCGCCAAAGGGGTCGCGACCCACAGGTTGAGAACCGCTGGTCTACAAGCTGACGCTCTTGTCTGTTGAGCCAAACCAGCTAAGGCCATATTTTCCATTTCTTAACACAATAAGTTTGACTGCAGAACAGCTGCCTTCATGAAGAGGCTCAGCAATCTAGGCTGCTTAAATCTTATGGCACCCTCTCACCCTCTGCCCCATTTCAATGCATGCTCATGTGACCACAGTGGCAGACGAATCAGGCATTATAGATCACATGCCAGCTCTAAAATGTGTCCTCCCAGGAGTACCTTGTCACTTGAAGTCACAACCCATTGGCAACACTAGTCACAAGACCCTCTCCAATTACAAAGACAGATGGGGAATATAATTTTCCATGTTTCCAGGAGGTATAAGAGAATCAGAAATATTGGTGGCCACTGGTATTAACCACCATAGCCAAATACCAGTTGTTTTATGTTGGGTAAGTTACTTAACTCTCTGAGCCTCTTTTATAGTTCCCTCTTCTATAAAATGGGAAGAACAGTAGTATCAAACCCATAAATTCCTTGTGTGGATTAGATGAGATAAAGCATAGCATAGTTTATGCATATTATAAGTGATCAAGAAATGGTAGTCACCATTATCAAATCTAGCATGGTAGGCACACTTTCTACTTGCTTATATTAAAGAGAAAAGAGGTTGACAGGAATTGGAGGGAGAGAGGGAGAACAACCCTTGAATATATCATTTTAACTAATAGGTTTCCCAAGAAGTCTAAGCCTTAAAGAACAGGCTGTTCTTTAGGCTCATGAATATTGGGTGTATCAAGGCTCACAGTCTAACATGAGTGGATCTTGTATCTGCCACCTGCCTGCTGTATCCATCAGGATTCTTGGGGAGACCAGACAACACATTCAGAGGCTTTCTAATGAAGATACTATATACACTAGTCACAAGACCCTCTAGTGAAGACCATCTAATGAAGATACTATATACACTAGTCACACGACCCTCTAATGAAGATGTATAAGTAAGATTAAGTGAACCAATGGGGAGTGTTGAGTCACCCAAGAAAGTAACAACAGGGAGTTAATGCCACCTTTAGGCCTGAAGGAGAAAAAGGAGGAGGTAGTAATCCTATATAATAAAAGTCTAATATGCAAATTGTCCCCTCAACAGGGAGTTTGACCAGGAGTTCAGCCACTCACTATGACAGTGATGGCGAACCTTTTGAGCTTGGTGTGTCAGCATTTTGAAAAACCCTAACTTAACTCTGGTGCTGTGTCACACATAAAAATTTTTTGATATTTGCAACCATAGTAAAACAAAGACTTATATTTTTGGTATTTATTTTATATATTTAAATGCCATTTAACAAAGAAAAATCAACCAAAAAAATGAGTTTGTGTGTCACCTCTGACACGCGTGTCATAGGTTCGCCATCACTGCACTATGATGTGCGCTGACCACCAGGGGGGTGGTGTGGAACATGGCGGGCATCAGTGACATGGCGCTGGCAGCGGGCAGCAGTGGAGGTGCTGCTGGCTCCAATGGGCCCTGATGAGAGTGGGACCGTGGAGCAGGTGAGCGGGTGATGCCAGGCCAAGGTGTGTATGAGTGGGGCCCGATGGCGCCACCAATCACCCCACAGGTGGCAACTAGCAGTGGTGGTAGGGAGTGGGGCTGCCACCCAGCTCCCAGGCACTGAGGGAGCTAGGCGGGAGCCCAATGACTCAGGCGGAGGGGGGCACATGGGGACCCAGGGGCCCAGGTGCTGCCCAGGGCCCAGAGATCAGCTGGGACCTGCCCTTCCACACCAGACGCTTGTGCTTCGATCGCTGGCCTAGCCTAGGGTCCACACCCATGCACGGATTTCATGCACCTGGCCTCTAGTATGGAATAAATGAAAGTGGCACCATGTAAGGGGAACCACCCAACAGAAGCGCTGGGCATAGTAGGATGTAGACACTACCAGAATCATGACAAAGCAGGGAGTAATCATGAGGAATAAATATCTAAATCTCTCCTCCTTCCCTTTCATCTCCTGATGATGCCAACTGTTAACCAAAGCCAACCAGAAGCCAGAGAACAAGGAGAGCCGGGCAATGCAGTCCTAAGAGCTCAGCTGCAGGGCACAAAATCAGCTAGGGTTGAGAACACACAGCACACCTGTCTGTACCACAGCTTGCTCACTCTCAGGACCTTTCTTAGCTAACACCTCCTCCCTCCCTCCCTCCCTTTTCTCTGTTCCTTCTGATTTCACTGTGCCAGGTTGACTGAGCATCTCCTTAGGTGAAAAGTGCTGCTTGGATAGAGGTAATTAAAGCCACAGGAATGACCATGTGGAATGAGTAATTCAAAGGCGCCAGCCCAGAGTGTTCCTAGAGACAGTTCCGTTGACCTCCTACTGCTGCTGCTGCTATTTTGAGTCCAAGCACAAACACAGTTTTTTGCCTCTGTAGTCTCTTGGTGGGCATCTGCTGTTTTTGTTGCCCAGCATCTATTCCCCTCATCTTGATTACCATTTCCAGTTCTCTCTGAGATATCACCCTTTCCTTCCCCACTCTCAGCTCATGTCTTTGGGTAGAGTTGACTCATCCCTGGGTTAGAGGGGGAACATGTGACCTAGGCTTAAACCATTCATTACCTCTCATCCCCTTGTACATAGTAATTGGTTCAGGGATGGACATGTGATACAGTCAGACCAATAAAATATAGTGACATCTTGTAAGAACTATTGCTATGTTCCAGGTAGAACATTGTAGAAGACATTATGGTTGACTTTCTACTAATCATCCTAGGTGATTATCTAAGCAAGGGGCTTTCAACCTCAGCACTACTGACATTTTGGACCAGATAGTTTTTTGTTGTCAGGGACTATCCCATGCACTCTAGAATGTTGAGCAACATCCCTGTCCTCTGCCCACTAGATACCAGTAGCACTGCCCACTACATTTGTGACAGCCAAAAATGTCTTTAGATATTGTCAAATGGCTCCTACGGGACATCTTCCTTGGTTGAAAACCACTGGTCTAAGCTAACCATGGTAATTTTATTCCACTTGCCAATGATTAGTTAAGGAATGGGCAAGTGGGGCAGTTCTGTTCCATAAAATATGAGTAGGCAGTTCTGTTCCATAAAATATGAGATTCTAGAAAACATTTCCTTTTTCTGAAGAAAGAGTTGGAGGAAGACATAGTTTTCCCTGCACATTGCTATCTTCAGATATGACAATGAAATGTCACCATGAGGGAAGCCTTTCTGAGAAAATAATTGATATTGAAAATGAAGGTGTAGAAAAAAAGTGGGTCCTTGATGACATTGTTGAGGCACTTAATTAACCAGTCTGGACTTCACCATGTCTTTGGATTTCTTTTTATGTGAGGTGAAAAGTTTCTTTATTGTTAAGCTAACTTAAGTCAGATTTTCTGTTGTTTGCAGCTCAAATTATACCAACTGACATAGACTTTAACATGAATGTATGTAACTGAGAGTTTTGGGATGTTCTCTTGTGATCACAAAGGGAAATCCTACCTAACATGAGAAAATACAGAGGATGCAGAGCTGAGAGGAGGGAGAATAAATGAATTTTAGTGACAACGGTTCAGATATATGAGACAATACACTTTCTTTGCTTGGCTTTAGTCCATTAGAGTTGAGTTTTCTGTCCCTTGCAATAAAAAGGGATCTAACTGATACAGGTGGAATAGGAATAGAGCCTCCAGCATCAGAAAGTCACCTCAGAACAGACAAAAGATAAAGCACTTTGGATGACAGTCCACTCAAGTTAATGTGAACCCTTTGACTGTGACTATACCAGCAAATAAAGTAAATGAGGCACCACCCAATCTCCCCCAGCCTGCCTTTCCCAAACACAACAAAATACTTCTGCCTAAAATATTAATGAAATTAAGGAAAGTATGGGCCTCAAATATAAACACTTGTCACAATTTCAAATTCTGCTGACTCATTATAGATTTTGCCTACATGCGCCATACAGATATTTGGTCTTGTTAGATGATACTGAATCTATAAAAGGAAAGAGTTAAAAGGAAACTTAGATACATCCTATCCCACTTTCTCATTTTACAGAGGAGGAAACAGGCCCAGAGAGGGGCATGATTTCCAAGGTCATACAGTTACGAAGTAGCAGAACCAGGACCAGAACCATATGTCTTGACTATGCTACCCCTATTCATTCTCCCTCACTTCACCTTCCCAACACTGGGTCCCGTTTTCTGAAACAGTCCATGTAGAAATTGGGCATTTGGCCTGACTTTCCTGACTTTCCCAGCATTCGGATCTTATATTAGTGGCACCCATGAGAACACACACTTTAAAATCTTCTTTCTGGAGCAGCTGTGTCAGCAGCCCTGGGAAGCTCTGGGACAGGCAGGAGGGACCCTCACCCTTGGCTGGGACAGATGGCCAGTCTGACAAGGCTGGACTGGCCGCCTGCTCTCCTTCAGGCTGAGTCGGAGCCAGCTGGATGCTGGAGGGCGGAATAACTGGAGACAGCAGAGTGGGAGGAGGGGCTCTCCCAGTGGCAAGAGGCACAGAAATCTTTTGTGCCACCAAAAAATTGAATCCAAATTTAAAGCTGACACAGGTGGAGTGGGCGGGCCCCTGTGATTTGATGGGTTCTCTAAGGTTCTGGTTGCCTAAAAATATCTTCTCTACCCACCTGCCTAGGACACCCTCCCTTCTTATCAGGCCTGCAATTCCGACCCTACCCGTTGTTAGAGTCGTGAAGGTTTTAGATGACAAAGGATGGAGCACGTTTCCCAGCAGGTCACCGTTAAAGCAGGTTTCCTGGGAATGGAAGGAAGGCCCTTGTGTCTGCTCCTTTTAGCACAAAGAGCTAATACTGCCAGGGGCTGAGAGAAGACAAGAGTGGCCTACTTTGCAATTTCGCCTCCTACAAAGGCACCAATCAGTCCATTCATTCGTGCCCATATGATCTGGGCCTTGAAGAAATTAGGCAGTAGGCTTTAGCAAAAATAAGGCCAAGAGGCCCACAAACAAGACATCATAGTCTGCCTTCTTTGCACTCCTATTTCATTTTTTTTCTGTATAGAAATCTGGGCCCACATGACATAGGGTATGTGGTGAAACGGCTGTAACCAATAAGGGCTACAAGAACTATTAAGGAGCCAGGAAGACCAACCCCCAATGAATTATGTCTTAGAACCAGCAGAAGACCCACTCCATTCAACATGGTGACTAATTTCACCTTGGAGTAACCCCTAGCCTCATTAAGTGCTCATTGTAACATTAGCATACTAAATGACACACCCCACACTGCCTTGGTGGGAAAGGGAAATCCCATATAAGGACACAACATGGCCAATGGGGCTCTTCAGAAAAGTCTCCACCCCTTTCCTGGAAAAATCCTGCATATCCCTCCCCCCTGTTGAATGTCTTACCCCTGATTAAATGAGACTCAAAGGAAGAAGTAAACCCCACTAGGGCGGGCTGCTCTGCCTGTGGAGTAGCCACTCTCTGTCCCACTGCTTCACTAATAAACTCTTTCACTTTAAACTCTATGCTGGCTCATCTTTGAATTTTTTCCCGCATGAAGCCAAGAACCCTCAGTGGGTCACAGACCTTCGGGTCCCCAGACTCCCAGAAAGTCTGCATCACAAGTTTTCCTTGTGTTTGCTGCAGCCAGACATCACAGTGTTTCTAAGCTCTATAGGGCTCTCCAATTATTGTTGCTGTTGTCTCCTAAATTCTTTCCCATTTCTTGCCAACACTTCCCCTTGGCCAATCCCAGAAAGAAATTAAAAATCCTGGCATGCTCTTGAGAAGTATCGGGATGAAATGGTGGGGTGCAGGGAGGGGCACTGAAAGAGATAGATGACCCTGATGATTGATTCTGTCCACCCCATTCTGACAGGTGTGAGCCTTCACTCTGCTCTGTCAGAGGCTGGGGTGAGGGAGGGAGATGGACAGGAGGGTCAGAGGGAATCATTGCTGGCAGGAAGAGCCTGCCAGGCAGCAGAGTGATTAATGATCCTGGGCTTGCAGAGCACACAACAGCCAAAGGAGGCGTTGGGCCTTGTGCTAAGAATTTATAGGCTCTGGCATGAAGGGGAAGCTCTCTGAATACTTAAGACGCTTGGTATAGGCCTTATTGGTTGGAATCAAGGTGGGTACCTCAATTGGGTCAGATAATTTATTCATTCACTAGCAAAGTGGACAGGACTAAAGAACTCAACTGAAGGAATGGATTCATGTCCCACCATTCTGTGATTGTCTTATCTGAGCCAGACATACTGGTGGGGGGAGGAGTTGGGGGAGGGCTTGTCCTTGAAGCATACGGACACTCCCATTGTCAATCATCCTGGCACAAATTTAATTGGATGTTAGCTATAAGGATATAAGAAGAAGAATGTACATTGGGAAACAAAAAATGTTTGCTCTCCCTGGAGTAGGATATCACTCCTGTTGGTGCCCCAAGGCCAAGAACAGCCCTAGTGTGAATGCCTGCTGGGGCAGAGGAAGGGCTGCCCTTTGCCAACCTAGGCAAGCCAGCAGCCAAGCAAGCAAACAGATCTGGAGGATACACCTGATACAGAGCAAGAGATTTTTAATATTTCTGAGTTTTCATAATTTCTTTCATTAATCTCAGACTTAAAGAAAGGTCTTCTTAAGATGCGAAGACTGTCTCTGTGATGCTGTAGCGGCGGAGGGAACCATCCCCTCCTTGAGACCAGAAAAGTAGAATGAGTGACCATCACATGGCAGCTGTATCTATAGGAATAGCATGAGGGTCAGTGGCCAGAGCAGTGGCTCAGGATAAGACAGAGTGAAATAACCTCACGGACTTGTCCTGGACATGGGTAAGGCAGAGCTCCAAGAAGCTCTCTGACGTGGTTTGAGGGTCTCAGAGGACTGGGGTCTCAGCTCAGGCCACTGTGATGTGAAGCACTTTCTTTTATAACACCAGACACGTCCTGAGGGGCCCGGCATTGTGTTGGGCTCTACGGACACGGGGACGAATTAGACATGATCCCTTCCCTCAGGACCTTCTTGCCCATATGACTCTACCTCAGCCTTCCCAGGTCCCCAGGTAGGAAAAGACATCTGAATCCTGGGCTCCGAGGGACCACTTGTTTTCATGGCCATTGTCCATGTTTCCAGGTCCTTGGCTCAATTTTAGGAACCACAGCTTTACAAGATCTGGAAGAGAGGCTGGGGAGTGTCTGGCTCAGTCCTCTGATATAACAGACTTAGAGGCATCTAAATGGTAAGAGCTGGTGGGGGAGGGCACCCAGACCTGTTCCCTGGCGAAAGGGAACTTTCTACAAGTGATATCAGAGCATCACCCTGAAAGAAGGCAAGTCCTGTGGTCAAGTGTGCAGGCTCAGATATAAAGATTCAAAGCCTAGTTCTGGCTCTGTGGCCATGGCCACAACTGAATCTTTGAAAGCCTTCATTTTCTCTGGTCATTGCAGCTACCCCCTTCCCCCTACCCACCCCCCCCCCCCTCCCGCCCCCAAGGAATCTGTTGAGGATTAAATGAGAAAAATTTATGTCAAGGGCCTCATGCTTTATATGGTACATTAAAAACGCTCTGTGGATTTCAATTATTTAAAAAAAGCTTTTTCTCAAAATGTGCAGGAATGGAATTAATTGATTTACCTTTTTTTTTCTGCTTCAAGTACATGTCAACTGTAAACCTTGCTACTTTTAATGTCATCAGTCATTACTAATCAATGAGAATATTCTTGTTGAAGCTCTTGACTCTTCCATTTTCCTGCACCTCGAGTACTTTTTCCTGTAGCTCTCAGCTTCTGTTATAATACTTTAGGAAAGACGGAATGTTCTGGTCATCTATTGCTACATAACATTACCCTACAATTTAGTGGCTTAAAACAACATTGGTATTCATTATGTATCATGAGTTTATGGGTCAAGATCTTGGGCAGGGCTCCATTCATATTTTGTTCCATTTAGTGTTGACAGAGGTTACTTAATGATACTCTGTTTGCATTGGTGCAAATGGCTAGAATTCTGTGCTCAGCTGGAATGGTCACATGCTTGCACATAACATCTCCAGCATGGCCGCTTAAGTCAGGCTTCTTACATGGAGACTCAGTACTCAACCCAGCTTCCGAATTCCTAGGATATCATTTCTACCATGTTTAAGCGATTCTCCAACACCAGATTCAAGAAGAAAATAGTTAGACTCTACCTCTCAAATGTAAGAGTAGCGAAGAATTTGCAGCCATACTTAATCTACCAGAGGTGATGAGAGCAACATTTTAAATGTAAATATACAAGCCATTGGGGGGAAAATAAGAACTAGACATGATTGTCTATTCCCTCAATGAACTCTGTAAGCATAAAAGTATTGGAAAATACACAAAGGAAATTTTTGATAGAGTGCAAATGCCTGTATTTCCAAAGCATTTGTAATTCAAATGAAGCCATAGGAAAATAGCTACAACATATACTAGGTCAATATCTCTAAGGTAGAAAATTGATACAAATCAATAAGAAAAAATAAGTTCAGTACTAAACTAGGCAAAGCAAATGAATGGACAATTCCCCCAAACAAGAAATGCATATGACTAATAAATATGTGGGAAAAATTCAACCTTAGTCCAAGAATAGAAATAAAAAATATTTTGTAATCTCTCTGACTTTGGCTGTCCACAAATACTCCATTGGGTACTGGCAAAGATGTCGGGAGACAGGCATTCTCAACAACATCCTGAAAAATCAACTTGACAATATATATCAAAAGCTTTTAAAATGCCATATTCTTTGAGCCACTAATTCTGCTTCCGGGAAGATATCCTAAAGTAATAATTATTAATGTGCTCAAAGAGTTAGAGACAAAGATATTCATTACAGTATTGTACAAAATAACAAAAAAGGGAAAAATCTAACAAGACATTGTTTAAATAAATTATAACATATTTGTATAATATACTTGTAATACTACATAGCCATTAGGAGCAAGATAAAATGTGCTATTGACATGAGAAAATTTTCACAATGTTTTGTTAAAGGAAAACAATGCAGAATGATTCCATTTTTGCAAGAAATGTTATATTTATTTACATAGAAGAAAATGTTGGTACCAAACAAATATAATTGCTCCTACTACTCACAGCCACTTACAGACACAAATCTACTATTTCACTGTGACTGTCATGAGTTGAATTGTGGTACCCCAAAAGATGTTGCAATCCTAGTTCTCAGACCTTTGATTATGACATTATTTGGAAATAGGATCTTTGCAGGTGATAAAGTTAAGATAAGGTCATTCAGGTGTTCCCTAATCCAATAAAAAGAGGAATTTGAACACAAACATACACACAGAAGGAACACCATGTGGAAATGAAGACAGAAATTGGGGTGATGCAGCAGAAGCCAAAGAAAACCAAAGACTCCCCCAGACCACCAGAAAACCAGCCCTACTGACACAGTGATCTTGGACTTATCCCCTCCAGAACTGTGAGATGATGAATTTCTGTTGCTTAAACCACCCAGTTTATGACCCAAGTAAATTAACAGACTTGTGATCCTGCCCACCGGATGAGTCTGCCTGGCCCAAGCTGGAACAATCAGTCTTCTTGGAACTTGGAATTGGAACAACAACAGACTGAGCGTATGAGAATGGAACATCATGGAAACTCCAGGCAGACAGGAGGACCACATGTGAACGAATGAATGAACAAAAAGAGTGGTCTTCAGAGAGAGATTAGAGCAGATGAACCAGAGGTTCCTTGGGAGGGAGACCTGAAGGCCCCACGGAGCCAGAAAGAGCAGTTTTGGTGTCTGGTGTCTGTTTAGTTCTCTTGAGGCCCAAGGATACTCTGTAGGTTTCTCTGGAGTCCACTGTGGCTATTGATAACAGCCCTGTGTTTAGGTCAGCCAGAGTAGATTTCTATTCCTTACAATTCAAAGGGCATTGATGAAAGCAGTCAAGAAAGATACATAGCAAATACCTGATATTTCCAGATGGTCATTCTTACTTCATCCTTAAGACTTATCATAGTTTCTAATTTTTCTACAAGAAACCCATATAATGGGTTTCATGTTTTTAAGCTAACTAGATTAAATCATTTATTCATTCACTTAACAAACAGTTGTTGAGAGCATCCTGTGTGCATGTGCCAGGCACTGTTTTAGACATTAAGGATGTAATTAACAAACCCACAAAAATCCTTGCCCTTGTAGATATAAAAATAAAGACGATAGATAAATAAAATAGATTGTATGTTAAATACTGATAAGGGTTATAGAAAAAATAAAGCAGAAGGAGATGAAATTGCCAAGTGAGGTGAATAATTTTAATTTTAAATAGAGTTATCAGGAAAGATTTCGATGAGAAGGTAAGTTTGAACCAAGACTTGAAGGAGGTGAGGGAGCAAGTGATTTGAATGTCTGGGGAAAGGGTGATTCAGGAAGAGAAACCCACAAATGCAAAGTACCTGAGGCAGGAGTGTGCCGGGCATGTTCCAGAAAAATCAGGGTGGCCAGTGTATCGGCAACAGAATGGAAGAGAGGGAGAAGACTAGGAAATGGGGTCAAAGATGTAATCGGGAGAGGAAGGCAGACCATCTGGGCCTTGTAGGTCATTGTGAGGAGTTTGAATTTTTTAGATTATTAATCTATCAGGGTGTAACAAATTATCTCAAGACATAGCGGCTTAAAACAACAGCAAACATTATTACCTCACAGTGTCACTGGTTTGGGCTTGAGATTGCAATCAAGATGTCAGCCAGGGTTGTACCATCTAAGGGACTGAGTGGAGCTGGAGGATTCACTTCCAAGATGGGCCACTCACCTGACAGGAAGGTGGGGCTGGCTGGTGGCAAGAGGCCCCAGCTGCTCACCAGATGGGCCTCTCCAAAAGGCTGCTTTAATGTCCTCATGACGTAGGGACTAGTCCGCTTGGCTAGGACTAGCCCCCATTTCTGACCCAAGACAGAAGAAGGTGAAAACTTCAATGTCTTCTATGACTGGGCCTTAGAAGTCAGATTTCACACACAATATTTTGCAATATTTTATTGCTTACACAGCCCTATTCAATATGGGAGGGGACTAAACAAGAATCTGAATGTCGCCTGCTGGCGTGGCTCAGTGGTGGATCATTGACCTGTGAACCAGAAGGTCAGGGTTCAATTTCCAGTCAGGGTACATGCCCTGGTTGTAGACCCAATCAGGGGCATGCAGGAGGCAGCTGATCAATGATTCTCATCATTGATGTTTCTATCTCTCTCCCTCTCCCTTCCTCTCTGAAATTAATAAAAATATACTTTTTATAAAAGAATATGAATGTCGGAGAATCGAAGATGGCGGCATAGGTAAACACCGGAGACTGCCGCCGTGGACAACCACTTCAAAAATACAACTAAAAGTCGGAGAGGACATCAACCAGAACCACGGGAAGGCTGGCTGAGGAGAGTCTCTTCAACTAGAAGCAAAAACAACAGCATTCCGACGCTCAGCGGAGGCGCAGTGTGGAAAATTTAAAGGTACGGCGGGGCGGTGGTGAGGGTGCGCGCGCAAAGCGGGCTGGCGGCTGAGGGCGCGATTGTCGTTTTCAATCAGGAGCGAGTCTCAGACTCTGGGCTACAGATCTGGGCGAGTCTCTAGGGACCCAGACTCAAACGGGAGAAGCGGGACTGTCTGGCTACGGCCCCTCCAAGGTGTGCAGCGATTGCTGGGACAGAGAGGCAGAGCCCCTGGGGACGGACTGAGAGCGGCCATAGCTGCTCCCTCCCCCCGCCCTGTTGAGCCCGCCCCGCCCAAACCCTGCGCACAGCCATTTGCCGATCGCCTCAGGCAAGGGCTGGACTAGCGCCTCCCCTGAGGACTGAAGTTTTCCCACAGCTGATTTCCACAGCCAGTCGGCCTGGTGGTCAAATCCCTCTAGTGTTAACTACAACAATTAAGGCTTGGCTAGAACAAGACTGCGCACAGAGACCACAAGGGGGTGCACCAAGAAAGCATAAAAGATGCGGAGACAAAAAAACATGACAGAAATGGAGGATATGGAGCTAAGAATCGCAATTTTGAGGGCTTGCCATAAATTTGTGCAGAGCCTCATGAAAACTAATGAGACCCTCGATGCTACGATAAAGAAATTAGAAAGTAAGCATACACGGACTGAAATAAAGAATATTATACCCAATAGCAGACCAGAGGAGCACAAGAATCAAAACAAAGATTCGACAAAAAACACCCAATTGGAAAAGCAAAATGAAAAAAGAATCCGAAAGTGTGAAGATAGTGTAAGGAGCCTCTGGGACAGCTTTAAGCGGACTAATATCAGAGTCATTGGAGTGCCAGAAGATGAGAGACAGCAAGATATTGAAAACCTATTTCAAGAAATAATGGCAGAAAACTTCCCCCACCTGGAGAAAGAAATGGACTTACAGGTCCAAGAAGCGCAGAGAACCCCAAACAAAAGGAATCCAAAGAGGACCACACCAAGACACATCATCATTAAAATGCCAAGAGCAAAAGACAAAGAGAGAATCTTAAAAGCAGCAAGAGAAAGAGGCTCAATTACCTACAAGGGAATACCCATACGACTGTCAGCTGATTTCTCAACAGAAACTTTGCAGGCCAGAAGGGAATGGCAAGAAATATTCAAAGTGCTGAATACCAAGAACCTACAACCAAGATTATTTATCCAGCAAAGCTATCATTCAGAATTGAAGGTCAGATAAAGAGCTTCACAGATAAGGAAAAACTAAAGGAGTTCATCACCGCCAAACCAGTATTATATGAAATGCTGAAAGGTATCCTTTAAGAAGAGGAAGAAGAAGAAAAAGGTAAAGATACAAATTATGAACAACAAATATGCATCTATCAACAAATGAATCTAAGAATCAAGTGAATAAATAACCTGATGTACAGAATGAACTGGTGACTATAATGAATCAGGGACATAGAAAGGGAATGGACTGACTATTTTTGGGGGAAAAGGGGTGTGGGAGATGCGGGAAGTGACTGGACAAAAATCATGCACCTATGGATGAACTCAGTGGGTGGGGAGTGAGGGTGGAGGGTGGGGTGGGAGCTGGAAGGAGGGGAGTTATGGGGGGAAAAAAGAGGAACAAATGTAATAATCTGAACAATAAAGATTTAAAAAAAAAAAAAAAGAATATGAATGTCAATAAGCAAGCATCATTGGGGGCCCTTTTGGAAGCTGGCTAATACAGTTATTGTATCTATAATAATAAAAGTGTAATAGCCCTAACTGGTTTGGCTCAGTGGATAGAGCATCGGCCTGCGGACTGAAGGGCCCCAGGTGCAATTCCGGTCAAGTGCATGTACCTTGGTTGCAGGCACAGCCCCAGTGGGGAGTGTGCAGGAGGCAGCTAATCGATGTTTCTCTCTCATCAATGTTTCTGACTCTCTATCCCTCTCCCTTCCTCTCTGAAAAAAATCAATAAAAATATTTTTTTTAAAAAGCATAATATGCTAATTAGACCAGACAGTTGAACGAACTTCTGGACATCCTTCCAGACAACCTTCTAGATGAAGCCAGGGCTGTGAGGGCCCAGGCAAGCCGCTGCAGCTGCAAGGACCGAGCCCCTTGCACGAATTTCATGCATCAGGCCTCTAGTTTAAATATAATTTCCAGTATATGCAAAGATAGACAATTTGCCAAGTTCAGCTGCATTCCCCTTGGTAGGATTTATCTAAATATAACCACATTGAGGAACCAAATAATTCTCCAATTCTCACTTCCAAGGGACCTCCTCTGTGATAGCCAACCTTTAATCTTAAATCCTCTCCTGACATGTTATTTGTCTCCAGAATGAAAACATCTTACTAAGATTCTTTAGTTTAAATAACCCAACTTTAGCTGGTTTGAACACAAAGAAATGGAAATTTGGGGACGGATGCTGCAGTGTCTTACAGAAACCATGAAAGAACTGAATGGCCGAACCCCACGCAGGGAAGGAACAGGGTGCTTCTGGAGACCCCGGCACCCACAGTGCATGGCTCTTCCTGGGAGTGCTTTCATGTGACTCAGCTCACAGCCCAGGCTCCCATGCCAAGCTCAAGTGCCAAGCCCCTGTGAAAGATCATCTGATGGGCTTGAATGTGTCAGGTGTGCCCCCCTACACACACACACACCGAGAACAGTCCACTGGGACAGAGGGTATGTGATGCACACTCCACAGCTGAGGGCTCACCTTGAGTATTGTATGGAGGAAGTGTCCAAAGAATAGTGAGTCTTTGTGAGCTGAGCAGCCACCCCAGGAAGTGTTTCCTGTAAAGCTCATAGACATATTGTACTCAGAGGGTCACTGTTGAGGTTTACTTTTTTGCACTATTGTATGTTTGTCTGTATTTTTACATAAAATTATTTTTGTTATATACCAAGCAAAATGCACAAAAATTCTTTCATATCATCCCAAGTCCAGTTCAAAAGTTCTTGATTGTATCAGGGCTGGATTTTTTGTTTTATTTTGGTTTGGTTTGGGTTTACATTTAAATTTCTTGGTTGTCATTTAATTTTTTTTTACATTTAATTTAATTTGGTTCACATTTTTCACTTAATTTAGTTTGATTCACATTTTAAATTTTAGTCTAGCCCAGGATCACGCCCTATGGGACATTTTTGGAAAGGTGGGGAGTGTTTTGGGTTGTCCCAATGATGGGTAGAAATCCCATACCTGACCAGCAGAGGCAGGGACCTGGGCAATTTTGTCCTTCGCAATCTGGCTGACAATTCTGTGCATGCCTTCCCCTGTGCTCCACAACTTTAAAATGTCCCACTAGACATTAGGGGCCTGGAAGCGTACTTATAAGTTGAGCTTTAGAATATAATTTGGTTTTATATGTAAACAGGAGGACTTTTTAAAATGGTTCTTAATATACACGAAGTATACACTAAGAATGGCACGGCTATGTAAATTACGGGAAGACTATACTTTATTTTACTCAATGCTTTACCAGGAGTTGCTCACTATTGTGGAAAATCATATCACTAACAGAAATGGTGCTGATGGTAACCGAGTCTCCAATATCCCTGCATTAGTCTTCATTCATAGCTGTCACATGAGTGGTGATTGTACTTTTGGGAACTAGCATCTATTTCATTATGTCTTCCAGGGTAGGCCTCGCTGACCTGTTTCTGGTTGAAACACACCCCTCAGTTCCACTTTGAACTCTAAGTGCCTCTCAGCCTCTCTTCTTACCATGCCCAAGGCAGACACGGAAATCTCCAGCTGCTTTTTTCCTTAGGATGACACCTGACATCCAGGTTTGAAGTGGGGACGGGCAAGCGTTGGACCTGGATTTCTTGAACTCCCTGATATTTGTGAGGGAGAGGATGAGGGATGCCCCTGTGGGTCACAACAGAAAGATAACCAGTGGCGGTTTATGGGGAGGAAGTTTTCTATTGTCTCACTCCTGCCACTGTCATCACCATCCACCTTATAACAAAGCTGCTAATTTACTGGCTTTGGATTTAACTTACATTTCCCCAGTGCCTCCCCTACGCCAGCCACTGTGCCAGACGTCTCACTGTGAGGTAGGCAGTATTGTCCCTGTTTCATAGGCAAGAAAACAGAGACTCCGTTTCTACAGTATGGAAACAATCCCGAGAACTCCTCCCAGAACCTTCACCCTGCTTCCAGGCAGGGGCGGAGGGTCCGTTCCAAGTTCAGACAAACCCAGGTCTCCTCTCTTCCCATTCTCTTTGTCCCTTTTCTGTGCCTGTGCGGGCTCGGAGGAGGGGGCTGGGAGGAGTTCTGGCCAGATGGCAGGGTAATAAATAAATCTGATTTAATAATGTGTTGCTCTCCTCTTAATTAAAAGGCTTTTCCCTAAACGACTTGCTGATCACACAAGCAGCACACACTGGCTGGGCATGGATTGGGGGACGGGGGAAAGCTGGACTGAGATGAGGAGTTAGATGAAGAGGCCCCAGATGGGCAGAAGCAGCCCACCCTACACACGCAGGCAGCTTCAGGGGCTCTGACTTCAGGTCTGAAGTGTGTTCAATCTGATGACAGAACCTTGGGGTGCTGGTTCTTCTCAGGGCCCTGTGTTCGTCCAGAACAGTGGTTCTCAACCTTCCTAATGCCGCGACCCTTTAATACAGTTCCTCATGTTGTGGTGACCCCCAACCATAAAATTATTTTCGTTGTTACTTCATAACTGTAATTTTGCTACTGTTATGAATCGTAATGTAAATATCTGATATGCAGGATGTATTTTCATTGTTACAAATTGAACATAATTAAAACATAGTAACTAATCACAAAAACAATATGTAATTATATATGTGTTTTCCGATGGTCTTAGCGACCCCTGTGAAAAGGTCGTTCGACCCCCAAAGGGGTCGCAACCCACAGGTTGAGAACCGCTGGTCTAGAAGCTGACTTAACCATAGGCTTTTGAATTTCTGGGATCAAGATATAAGCTCCATTTTATCTAATATGTGGCTTGGAACTCAGTTCCCACCCCGACGCAGCCCCATCTGGCCTTGGGAGTGGTTAGATGGCCTCTGGACCATTTTGCACATGTAAATGTTGCTTATACACTTGATGTATAGGGGTGGTAGCAGGAGGGGGGTTGGGACGCCCATTGTTCAAGCATTGTCAAGATCTGCAATTGCAATCAAATGATGCTCTTCAATAAACTCTCTATTTCTTCTGTGCAATTCAGTCCCTGTGACTAAAATCTGCTTTACAGCAATTATCATACAGAGGCATCTTTTCAAAGCCTCAGATGTAATTAGAACGTATTATTGATAAAGTGTTATCTGAAGATTTAGACTTGGAGTTTGTTCATGAGGGACTGTTGTTGTTTTTTAATGTTGATACCTCCCCCCCCCCGCCTTTAATTACAGTTGAGAGTTAGATTGAGATGCCAAATTCAATCAAAATCCACATAACACCCCCACCTAGGGACTCCCGGCCCTCCCTTTCTCACTCAGACTTGTCAAAAGGACCCCAAAGATCATGTTATTTGGGAAAACAACCTGTCAATCTATAACTCTCTCTCTTAAACATTATTTCATTTAATTAACCACATTTTCTTCAGCATTTGTGATTCTGTCAGATCGAATCATCCTTGCAACCACCATCTCCCCTATTATTTCTGGATGTCAAATTCCCACCGATTCTTCAAAGGCCAGTTCAGATGCCTTAGCCTTCAGGTCACTTAGCCTTCTGTGTTCTGTGCTCCCCGTGTACCCACTGTCACACCAGCCAGCAAGCAGCTCACCAATGCCCACAGCAATTTCTTCTTTTTGTGTTACATTTCTGACTCATGTCTGCTTTCCTCCCCTAGATGTGAAGCTCCTTGAGACAAACATTTTCTTTTTAGTGTTTGTATTCCACCCATGGACAACACCACCTGGCACAGAAATAGTAAAGACTTAAGTTGCAGAGGCTTCTTATTTTGTTTCATTCATCTGCTATTATTTATCAGGACCACCATGTTCATTATATTTTAAACTAAAGGCCCAGTGCACGACATTCGTGCACTCGGCGGGACGGGGCGGGGGTCCTTCAGCCCAGCCTGCACCCTCTTGCAGTCCGGGAGCCCTTGGAGAATGTCTGACTGCTGGCTTAGGCCCTCTGCAGGGAGTGGGCCTAAGCCAGCAGTCGGACATCCTTAGCGCTGCTGTGGAGGCAGGAGAGGCTCCTGCCACCACTGCTGCACTCGCCAGCCATGAGCCCAGCTTCTGGCTGAGTGGTGCTCCCTCTGTGGGAGCGCACTGACCACCATGGGGCAGCTCCTGTGTTGAGCATATGCCCCCTGGTGGTCAGTGCACATCATAGCGACCGGTTGTTCCACCGTTCAGTTGATTTGCATATTAGCCTTTTATTATATAGGATATTAACAATGGAGTAATAACATATCTATTGATAATTTACTATGTTCCATGTGATGGGCTCAGTGCTCTACTTTATCTCATTTAATCCTAACGGAAGTCTCTGGGCTAGGTACAATTATTTCCATCTTAAAGATGAGGAAACCAAATTATGAAGAAATTAACTTACTTCAAGGCAAATTCAAACAGCAGAATGCAGAGCAGTGGGTACAGCATGTTACCACTTATTTTAAAAGGACGAAGGGGTAGATATGCTTTTACTTAAATGTGTATCCAGGAAAATACTCAAAAAAAGCATTGGTATTGGTTGCCTGTTGGGAAGGTAATGTGGTGGCTAAGTGACAGGGATGGTGGCAGGGGCACATTCAAGTGTTTGGAAACACCAAAGTTCATACAATTTGGGCGGGGCGGGGGCGGGGAATGGGGGGAGAGGGGCGTTTAAAGAAAAATAATAATACAGAATTAGGCACAGAACCTTAGAAGAGGCCTATGCAAATAAGGGTCCCTGAAATCGAAGCGTATTTCACTTCATGTTAAGTCTGCTTTCGGCTGGAAGAAAACATTTCACTTGTGCTCTTGCATGTATATGGAGTTTGAATCATGGGGATGAATTGCCTATTCAAAAAATATACAGTTTTAAAAATTATTATATGTAAGTGCTACCTCTCCAACTGACGGCATAAGACAGAACATTAAACTTTTTCAAAAAGCAAATAACTTTTTGTTTCAACAGAGAAGGGTGTGCCTGCAGCAAAGGGGGAGGAGGAGGCGGGGCGGGGGGGGGGGGGGGGGAGGAGTGGGGGCCGGCGCTGAGAAGGAATTCCGGAATCATCTGCTCACTAGAAGCTGGGCAGCGGAAGGTCAGATGTACTTCCAGCATGTGGAAGTCTCCAAGGCTTGAGTATGCAATACTTGACTACGCATCACTTGCTGTATAAGCAGGGATAAGAAGAGAGTCCCTGCTCTTTCAGAAGCTTAACAAGAGAAAAATAAAATAAAAACTCAAAAGACTATTGAGCTGATTGCTAAGAGGGAGCTGACTTCCAGGAAACAAGTGCTGGAGGACCAAAGAGGCGAGTGGACTGTATGCTAATGCTCTTTCCCAAATGGATCTGATGGCCGTGGTTTTCTGTTATTGCATCCAGGAGCGGGAGGCCCCTTACTGTAAACTACCTAGAAAGCATCCATTCTCTTAACCACTCAATTAGGATAATTTACCCTCGTGATGAATGGGACTGTTCCTCCTCTCCGAGTTCCTCAGAGCGTGCCTCCCTCTAATGCAGATGTAAATAGGTCTGTTGGAAGCAGGCGGTCAGCCCTGGCCCTCGGCACACTCACGCCTGAACTGTCAGCCTACAGCACGGGAATTGATCACAGGCCTCTCAGGTCAACAGAAACATAAAACACCTCGCAGCTCCCTCCATAGATCTTTCTCTTGTGGACAGAACCAATCTGAACTTGCAGAGAATTTGGAGTGGACACTAAGGAGAATTGTCTGACAGTAAGAAATGTGAAATACTGGCCTCGGGAAAGGAAGGAGTGGCCTTCCCCTCTCCCCCAGATCCACAGGAACCCCACACTTTGGATAGTTGTTTAGATACTGTCTCAGTTACTCTGGAGACAGGATGCAGCCCTCAAGGCCTCTTAAAACTTCCGCTGCTCTTGAAATTCCTTAACAATTGAAGGACCTTTTGTTTGTTTCTATTGAAGGGGAGGCCACATAAGTAAAAAAACGAACAAATGAGTGGGGAAAGGCTAGGGAAGGGAACTATAAAGTGTTTCACTTGTACTCTTTTTTTTAAAAATAGATTTTTATTGATTTTTTACAGAGAGGAAGGGAGAGGGATAGAGAGTTAGAAACACGATGAGAGAAACACCCATCTGTTGCCTCCTGCACGCCCCTATAGGGGATCACTGCCACAACCAAGGTACATGCCCTTGATCAAACCTGGGACCCTTTAGTCCACGGGCTGATGCTCTATCCACTGAGCCAAGCCGGTTAGGGACACTTATACTCTTTCAGAGCTGCAAACCAGGAGCAATTCAACACATACAACACACTACTAAAAGTAGTTTTAGTTCCATGATGTGGGCAGACTCCATATGGGTAAC
This sequence comes from Myotis yumanensis, assembly GCF_028538775.1. Taxonomy (NCBI): domain Eukaryota; kingdom Metazoa; phylum Chordata; class Mammalia; order Chiroptera; family Vespertilionidae; genus Myotis; species Myotis yumanensis. The sequence continues at coordinate 19,981,971 of NW_027223759.1, forward strand.
ATCTCTGTGTTCTTATTTACTGTTGCAGCCCCTGTGCCTTTGCACAGTATGTGACCCATAGTACATCCTTGAATTGTTGTTAAATGAATATATGCATGAATGGATGAATAAAGTGGAATTTGACATATTGGAGGAGCAGAGAGAAAAGAAGGAATAATAAAAAGGTAATAAAATTTAAAAGAAAGGCATAAAAAGAGACAAAGCATAAATATAGAGAACCAAGAGGTAAAGAGGGTTCCAGACAGAGGGACCAGTAGTGGTGACACCAGCTGGCTTTCGTGGACTATTATTTGCCCCCTAGTGGCCTTCAGGGATATTGCACCAAGCCAATGACAATCCAAAGTTAAATTATACTGTATCTCATCTGTAGACACAAAAATGGGGTGTCACCACTGGGCAATTTCCCGTGGGATGGATAAAACTATGTCAAGAGTAGACTACTGAGCAAAGTCTGGTGGCTGTCCCCTTGCTATGGGACCTACGGAGCAGCACAGGAATGAGGAGTAGGAAGTAGGACATCTGAGATGGAGTTTGGGCTCGTGTTACCTAGTATATCCTTAAACAAGCTTCTTAGCTCCTCTTTGACTCCATTTTTCATTAATAATCATGAAAGAACATAATTGTTCCAATTCATACTCCTGTAAAGAAGCTGCCTAGTATACAGGGGGAAAAATAGCAGTTCATAAGAAAGATCAGTTTATTATCCCAACTTTCTAAGCCAGCGGTTCTCAACCTGTGGGTCAAGACCCCTTTGGGAGTTGAACAACCCTTTCACAGGGGTCGCCTAAGACCATCGGAAAACACATATATAATTATATTGTTTTTGTGATTAGTCACTATGCTTTAATTATGTTCAATTTGTAACAATGAAAATACATCCTGCATATCAGATATTTACATTACAATTCATAACAGTAGCAAAATTACAGTTATGAAGTAGCAACGAAAATAATTTTATGGTTGGGGGTCACCACAACATGAGGAACTGTATTAAAGTGTCGCGGCATTAGGAAGGTTGAGAACCACTGTTCTAAGCGAACTTCATGTCCACTGCAGTGGGCCTCTGTGTGTGTGTCTGTGTGTGTGTGTGTGTGTGTGTGTGTGTGTGTGTGTGTGCTGGACTCAGACATTCAGGCTCCCTGAGAAGAAGGCATGGTGCTGGCATCTCCCCTCCAAGCAGCTTTCCAAAGCAACCATCTAGCCAGGCCACCATCCATCTCTTCTTCAGGCTCCTGCCATGGCTTCCCTGAGGCCTCGCTGTCGGGCTGCTTGCCTTCGTGCAGAGCAGGCTCCGTTCAGCAGCAAGAGCGATCTTCCTAAGACACACATGAGACCACAGCATTCCAGCGTGAATCCACTCAGGGATTCTCCACTGCTCTCAGAATGAAATCCAAACTTCTTTTGCTGCCCTGAAATTATCGGCCCTACTTGCCTCTCCACTCTCATCTTGTGTTGCCCTCCTCCTCTCACACCATCCTGCAGCCACACTGGCCTTCTATAAGTTTCTCAAGCACACCCAGCTCTGTCTTGCCCCGGTCCAGTGTGCTATCCCTGCCTCTGGTTCAGAACCCTCCTCCCTCTGACATTTGCATGGCTGCCTCTTCTCCCCGTTCAGGTCTCAGCTTCAATGCTTGCCCTTAAGGAGGCCATTCCTGACCACTCTGAAATAGTTCCCACTTGAGTCTCTCCTTGTGACCCTCTTTTAGGACTTTTAAGCATTTATCATTTAGTTAGTTTGTTTGTTTGGTCTGCCTCCCCAACTAGACTGTAAGCTTTATAGAGAAAGGGTAACATCTCTGGGTTCTTATTTACTGTTGCAATCCCAGTGCCTTTGCACAGTATGTGGCCCATAGTACATCCTTGAATTGTTGTTAAATGAATATATGCAAGAATGGATGAATAAAGTGGAATTTGACATATTGGAGGAGCATAAAAAGTGAAAATTTAGAAGTCTAAGAAAACAGGAGCAAGGTGTCAAGGACGATGCTTTTGGCAAAGAATGTACAAGCCATCTTAGCAGAAAATGTGCTAGATTTGAGAGGCTTGTGAAATAATCGCAGCCACCAAGACCAAACAGTTTGAGAAATTAAGATGCTTGGAGAAACCTTACCCAAATTGTGGGATGCACCGTAGATATAATATTGGAGTTTCTGTCTTTAAAATACATTTAGAGTTTGGGGGTGGGGAGGAGGGCTAGGGGAGGCAGATGAGAGGAGGGAGAAAAACTGAACTATCAGACGCAAAGCTATTAAGGCCATCAGAACAGAACAACCACCCAGGAAGGTGAATTTCTTGGCTTATAAACCTCCTCATTGCTCCTCTGTGCTTTGGATATGCAAATGCCTCTGCCGACTGATCTTGCAGAGGAGGGAACAGCCTCCATATCCACCCAAAGTCTTGCATCTGCTCCAGGATCTTATCACAGTGCTCAAGGTGTAATTAACCTGAGTGATGACATGCCCTTGAGGAGGCTGTCAAACCTTCCTCCCCAAAGGCTGTCAAGCCCTCTCCCCGGGGGATCAGAAATGGGAAGAGGGAAGCCTCTAGTCTACATCACTGGCATGTGAGCTCCTGGGAGAAGGACTTAAATCTGTTGTCAGTGCCCAGATAAACCATCAGGCACGGGCAAGCCCGCAACAACTATTTGTATGTTTAATTAGTGTCTAGAAAGAGCCGACATTGAGACTAAGGTTCCCTGTTTCAGCCTGGCCTCTGCCTGGTCTGTGACATGGGGCACTGGGTTTTTATAACACAAAATTTTTTTTTATTTGGTAAATGAAGGCATTTATAACCATCATCACTTTCCTAAAGAAAAGCCAGTTAAACATTAAAAACAATGAGATGAATTCTACAAGTCGTTTTATATAATTACGTATAATGATACAATTATAATTTATGTGAATTTCATTGGTCATTTTATATACGGACTAGCAGCTAATCTGTCCTCTATTGCCTCACCTAGGAAACCAGATAGGCTCTAAAGCGTCTTTTAGCTTTAAAATTCGAAGTAGCAGTATGTCTGTGATTCATGTATCTTTCAATGTATATTTGCTGCTCAATTAAGTCCTGTGCCACTGGTACTAGGAGTGAACCATTTTTATGATTGTCAGATAAAATATAGAACATCCAGTTAAATTTGAATTTCAGAGACACAACAAATACTTTTTTTAGGATAAGCATGTGCCATGCAGTATTTGGGAAATTTGCTGAATCTGACAATTTTAGCTATTTGTCTTCTGCTCTCCAAATACTGTAACCTTTTGGAGGGACAGGAACTGGATCTCTGTCATCTCTGGAATGCCTTACAATTGTGTCTGCCAGAATTTTGGATTCACAAACATTATTGGATTTTTTGGAGGGAAAACCAACTTTTTGTTTGGGTAAATGAAGGCATTTATAAACAACACTTTACTAAAGTAAAGCCAGTGAAACGTTAAAAATGATGAGATGAATTCTCAAGTCATTTTACATAATTAAATATAACAGTGTAGTTATAAATTTTATAAACCATTTAAAAAATTTAACTTTACAAAATACTCCACACATTGTCCTTTTGCTTGTGTGTTTCCAAGGCAGGCAGATGACCTTCATCTTTGAACCAGCCTGGCACCGCCCAGCTGACTGTGTTTGGGGGCTTCAGGTATGTGGTGTTTATTTGACGGCCTTGCCCAAGATTTTTACTTTTTTGCTTTAGCTGCCAGAAGCTCCGAGTTAAATTGGAGCTCAACTGCTCCAACTACTCTCCCCTCTCCCTGCATTCCTTAGCTCCTATACTTTCCTCCAGGCCTTTAAATCATTTAATGAATTAATTTTCACTGTAACTTGCCTCAAGAACTTTGGAAGTATAGGCATTTTTTAAGAAGACTTGAATATGTTAAAACCTCAGTAAATGATGCTATTGACAAAGCAGAGATGAATATTGAGTGGTATCTGATTAGTTTACTCTCTGTAGATGGTTCTTTTTACTGAATTCTTATTTTAATGTCCCATTCTTCGAATGTTAGAACTAGAAAGGTATGTACATCTTCTGAGAAGTCCAATTTCAGACTTGGGGTCCAATTGGGATTTGGGAGATAAGATCCATGAATCTATAGGACCCAACGTTCACTCATCCATATGCCGTCTTAGCATATATCAAAGGGCAGTATATCATTTTATTTTTTTAAATATATATTTTATTGATTTTTTACAGAGAGGAAGGGAGAGGAATAGACAGTTAGAAACATCGATGAGAGAGAAACATTGATCAGCTGCCTCCTGCACACCCCCTACTGGGGATGTGCCCGCAACCAAGGTACATGCCCTTGACCGGAATCAAACCTGGGACCCTTCAGTCCTCAGGCTGATGCTCTATCTATTGAGCCAAACCGGTTAGGGCGAAAGGGCAGTATATCATTTTATAGATGCGATGAGGGAGTACAACCGAGTGAAGTGACTGTCGCATGAATCGGTGGCAGGCAAGGGTGAAGTGCACAGCCCCAGCTTTCTTAGCAAATTAACTGACTCTGTGGGAGACAGGAAGGGCAGGAAGAGGTGTTCATCCATTTCTGCTCACATTACATAGTAGGAAGTGAGTGCCTGCCAGGTGTAGGGAAATGAAAAGACCTAAGATTTACCTCAGATAATAGCGACATCCCTCTCCCATCTGTTCTGAGATTTCACAGTTCACTAAGCACTTCTCCCACATTATCTTGCTTTGATCCTCACCAGAAGGAGATTTAGCAAGATGGTAATGTTTTCTATTTTACTTTACCGATGAGAAAATGGAATAACAGTCACTGTGTTTATGTGGCCAATAAAAGGGGCAGAACTGAGATTTGAACGTTTCTAACAGTAAATGTCACTCAAGTCTGGTAAGACAGGCAATGGCTTTGTCATTTAAAAAACCTGATTTACTGTTTCAAAATTCACACATGGTGTATATGATCATTACAAGAAAATTCAAAGACTTCAGAAAAATGTAAATTAAAACGTAAAAGAGTGCATTTCATCCTACTTCAGGTCCTGAAGAGTTCGGTGAGTTTTTAAATTTCCTTTTTCTATGAGTTTACATGTATTTATAGACACACAAAAAATTTTTTATGGTTCAAACTACATACATTGCTGTGCTTTGCTTTGTCTTAAAAAATATTTCTTGGCTGTTTTCCAAAATTCTGAAGTAGAGATCTGCTTCTTTAAGATGAGCCATATTTGAAAACAGAATAGCACCATTCATGTGTGTACTGATGATAGAATACTGTATTTACTACCAATGTGTAAAGGGGAGTTGATTGTGTAAGGGGAAGGGTGCTGGTGCTGAGAAATGGAGTAAACTGACGCTGATAGTGTCAGCTGATTAATTTTCCCTCAAAAGCGGGGGCTTCAGAATCAGAATCACAAAAAGCCTAACAAGACCCTGAAAAAGTTATCGAATAACTGCCTCAGTTTTCCCATCTGTAAAATGGGAATACACATAATATAATGCTACATAAGGGTAGGATGAGGATTAAATAATTCACATTAAATTTTCAGCACAATGCCTCATGATGACGACAATGATGACGATGATGATAATGATGGTGATGCTAATTCTCCAGCGGAGATGGAATAGTGATTGGGGCTTAAGTTATAAGGTTATCAATGCCAGGAAGAATGCCCCCGGGGATACTTTTTATTAAGAGCTTCTGAACAGTTCCGACTGGGGTGCCCTCTGGAGACCACTCTGACAACCTTCAGGAGACCGTTCTCACAGCGAGACTCCAGATTTGTAAACCTCGACATCCCAGGTTTTCATGATCTAGTAGTGCTTGACTTAACCTTTGGGGGAAACCGAGGACTACAGTTCCCAGGGTGCACCACTTCAGCCCCGCTTCGTCCACGAGCTGGCGTCTCTCCAGATCCCCTGCCCAAACTACAAATCCCAGAAGACCCTGCATCACGGCTCCGGTCTCCGGGTTCGCCACGCCCACTTTTGAAGCGTAAGTGTGCCCGTGTTGCCCGCTGGGAAATGTGCCAAACACCCTTCCCTTTTCAGGCCCAGGCACGGCAATCTGGCGCGCGAACGGGCAGCGCTCGGATGCCGGCTCCTAATCGCCCGCTCGGAAGCGCAGTCTGGCTCGGGAGGACTCGAGGCGCGGCCCGGCTCGGTCCGCCGGGAAGGTGGCCGTGCTCCAGGCCTTGCCGGACTAGGAGGTAGACGGGGAGGCGGACGAGACCAAGTGCCAGCCTGGAGCGGGGAGGGGGCTGCGGGGCAGGGTGAGTCCAAGCGGAGATAGTAGGGGTGTAAATAGGGCGTGGCTCTTCACTAACCGGCCGGCATGAAGCGCACCCCTAAAATTAGAATTTTAGCTGTCCCATCAGGGAGAAGAGGAGGGGCGTCCATATAGTGCGATGGCTTATGATTTGGGGCTGATGAGTGGAGCTTCACCCCATGGCCTGGCCGTCCCCGGCCCGCGGAGGCAGTGGGCACCCCGGGCCGCGGGCGCGGAGAGCGCAGGTGCTGGCGGGCCCGGTTGGAAAGTTAGGCAGGAGTGTGGTTGGGACGTTACCCAGGGCACCTGAGGCTTCGGCTCTGTCCCCGGAAGAAAGCCGTTCCCAGCCCCTTCCTGACTCTTGGCGATTGAGGTGGAAGGTCTCTGGGGATGTTTGGGGATCTGAGCAAAGGGAATCCCAGCGGGAAGGAAACCTTTGAGCCTCGGAGGCCTGAGCAGTGCTGCCGGGGTGCCCCCTGAGTCATTAAACGCATTGCATCCCATTACATGGGGTGGGGGCTGTTGAGTCTGAACCGATCCGGAGAGAGCGGTGTCCAGCTCCCCGGTTGTAGAATATTGTAAAAGTGGCTCTGCTCATAGAAAAATGACTTGGGTAAATTAATTTTTAAAAAATGATGAAGGCACAAAACAATGTATATATTGTCCCTCTAAGAATATTTCCCAAATATGGGACATGTGTCTATGGCTATGGATAGAAAAAGAATCAGAACTATGCTGTACTTTAAACTCTGAAGAGTGGTTATTGATGGGTGGTGAAATTACAGACTAATTTTACCCTCTGCATCTTTATGTAGCATCTGGATCTGTACAATGAGCATGCGTTACTTTTTATTCCCCCTTATTTTTCCAAAAGAGTCACTGGACTGCTCTGAGGGGGTGCATGTTGGAAGGCAGGCACTGCTCTGGGGCTTGCATCTGTCAGGCCCCCTGCAGGCTGATTGGCCAAGAATGCTAAGAGGATTGAATTGGAGGGGTGAATTTAGTGTGCGGTCTATGTGAGGCTAACGCTTTTTTTTCTCTTCTTCTAGGTTGGAAAGAGTCTGTGTTAGCAAGTCTCACACCATGGTATGTGGTTGTTTTGATCTCTGTCTGTCTAATCCATTATCCTTTCTAGTTTGAAATGTTCTTCTCATTATCTGGTGGATTTGGTTTGCATTGTATAACTTCCATGGGATCTGATAACTCAGCTAGGGGATGAGAGGGAGAAAAATATTGTAGCTGGAATGCCTCTTCAGCTTTGGATTTGATCCTTCTTTTTCCTCTTTTGTCAGGGTGTCGTTCTAGCCTATGCTACCTAGTGTTCCTGTGGGGGGGGGGGGGGGGATGGGGGAGTGTTGATTATAAAAGAAACTTTAATATATCCACTGTTGTGCATTTCCTGGGACAAAAGTTTGTTAAAGTCAAGGTAGGCACATGATAAATACATACATCTCATGTTTATTTCAAACGTTTTTCTTTCCCAGCTTTTACCACGTTTCTGATTAAAGATCGACATTCCTGCATAAGCATTTTCCTGTTACAATGTCCTTGCCCCTTACAGAGGAGCAGAGGAAAAAGATTGAAGAGAATCGACAAAAGGCTCTGGCTCGTAGAGCCGAGAAACTAGCAGGACAGCATCAGAGTGCAGGATCGGGCTCCTCCATTGCTGCCCTTTCTTCCCAGTCCAAGCAGGGTCCTTCTCACAGTCTCCCCAAGGATTCTTCTAAGCCAGTGAGCCATGGTGTCGTTTTCAAGCAACAGAAAACCAGTGGTTCATCTCATGGTGACCAAAGACCTCACAACCCCCACAGTTTTCATCCCAGCACTCTGGAGCAGGCAACGGGGACCTGGAAGAGGCCAGAAGAGATGCCTACAGCCTGCCCACACCACAGCCCACCAAGTCAAGTGACTCTCGCTGGGATCTCCCCTCCCTTGGCACAAAGTCCTCCAGAGGTTTCCAGCCAGCAGCTCGTGGGTCAAGGTCATTCTCAGGTTTCCCACAGGGCCAAATCGACACCCTTTGCTAACTCAACTCATGAGCCTTTGGCCAAAGCAAAGAGTTCCCAGGATACACCAGCTTCCTCCTCGGGACAGCTCCCCAGGGAAGCTCAGTTAGAGGCCAAGGCAGCCAGACCCTCCACCTCGGGGCAGAACATTTCTGACGTCCATTGTGGCTCTGGGAGTGTGATGCCCAGGACCGAAGGCAGACTCCCACAGAAATTGGTGGCCTCACCTCGCAAAGCAGTAAGCTCCCAGGAGGGAACATGTGTAAGGGATGGAGACCGTTTCCAGGTGAAGATTGGGTACAACGCAGAGCTCATTGCCGTGTTCAAGAGTCTGCCCAGCAGAAATTTTGGTAATGCGTCTTCATTCAGTCTAATTTTTCAGATTTTTTTTTCCTATTTCTAGAATCCCTTTTAATCTACCAGTTTCTCATAAATATGAAGAGGGTGCATTGGCACATTCTGTCTAACCAGTTATTAAAATTTTTCTATTTTAGTCCATGTTTTCTTTTGTCATAGACGTTCCTTCAAACAGCTGCCAAAATTAGGGGCTGCCACACGGCCATATGGAGAATGGATGAGTTTTTACTGAGATGCCAGCTCCTCTGCCAGGTGCTTCATATGCCCTGTAGCACTTAAGCCTAACAATTTTTTGAGATAACAAGATGTTATTTTAAAGGCGATGGGACTGGCTCAGCCAGGTAAAGTTACATGCTCAGGTTGGTTTGTCTGAAGGGCAGAACTGGAATGTGGCTAGCTCTGCCTTGCCTCAGTGCACGTTCCTTCTCATACCTGAGCTTTGCCGGACTACACAGGGTCCCACCTCTGCCCTCAGCCCTCTGAGATGAGGCCCATAACATGTCAGAGCCTGACTTAAATTTCTTGATATGGAATAAAAAGCATTATTCTTATTTATATTTCCTATTTGTCCTGTACAAGGATTTTGTAAATCAGTGGGGGCTTGTTCAGCCAACTTTTTTGAATTTAGCATTCATTCATTCATTCATTCATTCATTAAACAAGCTTTTATTGAGTGTCCAAGTACAGATTACAACAGTCATCAACCTCATTGTGGACAGACCAAGTATTTGTGTTTCATTTTAGATCCTGACACCAAGATGTGGAACTTCAGCATGTCCGACTACAGTGCCCTGAGTAAGTAGGTGTGTCGTCACCCCTCATGCAGGAAACACTGGTATTGAGAAGTTTCTCTGGAGTAGCAGATGTGGTCTGGCTGGTGGTTCGGATGGCTTTCAGGCCACCGTCCCAGTGCTCTTCTTCCTTCTCACTATGGCCAATCTAGTGAGGCAGCTCATTGGGTGATAGTCACTGGTAATATTAACAAAAGCTGGCATTAAATGGAGCCTGGTATGTTCCAGGCTGTTCTAAGCCCTGTACATGTGCTATAACTCTTTTATTCCTTCTGACAACCATTTTACAGATGGGAAAACTGAGGCCCAGAGAGGGTATGTTACTAACATAGGGTCACACAGCCAATAAGTTGCGCAAATAGCATTCAAACCCTAACAGTCTGACTTCAGGGTGCATGTTCCCACTGGGTTGCTGGCTCCAGCCATGGCAGGCAGCTATGCCAGCCACTGATCTCAGGAAGGTTTACAGTTCATCAAACCACCCAAATCCTCACAGCACTCTTTATACAGCTAGTTAACTAGGGCTTGCAGGGAGGGGCATTGCCCAGGCAGGCTCCAGCCAACGCCAGGTCTGGGGAGTCCAGGTCAGGTTGTTGTCAGGGCCCGTGGGTGCATGCACCACTTCTGAGATTTTGTTGACTGTCCCTACTCCAAGGTGTTTGTCACCTCCTGGTGCCTGAAGTCTGCTCCTCTGCCCTGGGTGTTCTCACATCTCCCAGCAGCCATTTCTATCCCCTCTCTTCCCTCCCAGTTCAAAGAGGGAAAAGATGAGGATACATGGTGAGGTCACTCCCCCGATTTGGGGCACCAGTACAGTTTCTGGAGGGTGATGGTCAGCTCCCAGCAGAAGTTCCTGTTTCTCTCCTTCACCTCGCCATCTTGAAATGTGTGACACTTGGTGATATCCTTTTCTTTAGTAGCTGCCAGTGAACTTTTTTTGGGGGGTGAGGGGGATCATTTTTACTATTAATCCATTTGTTAGGTGTTGGGAAGGGGAGACCAGTGCCCTAAGTTAAGAATGCAGGTTTTGACACACTGTGTTCTCATGGTTCCTCAGATTAAACCATTGTTTTCCACTGTCATGATTTTGTTTGTTTTATTATCTTTTTACTCCTGTTCTCTGACCACACTGCATGGTGACCTAAATGACTTTTGTGTTTGCAGATTCATTTATGTTTTCTGTGTGATATGCTTGCCTTCAGTAATGCTTCACATATTTTTTTTGAAAACTATTTAACAGGCACAAAAGTCTGTTCATACCTTTTAGAAGAATTTTACTGATTATTTGTTTAGCTCCTCTGTGTCCTTACCAGTGTTTTGCACACTTAATCTGCTGTCTCCCAAGATATATTAACATTCTCACAATGATCATGGATTTGTGCATTTATCCTTCTTTTTAAATTTTCAGATAGGTTCATGATTGTTGTGTCTTCTTAGTAGATTATAGTTTTTCATCGCTCTAACATGTAAAGGCTGGGTCTACCAGTCTTTCTGTCATTTTGCTTCGGGTGTACCTCTGGATTTTGCCTTTTCAATCCTATCACACACTCATCTTATGGAAAGTATATCAAAGTGCAAAGAAGAAACACTATCCCCAAAAACTCCCCACTCAGTTAACCACTATTCACATTTTAGTTTTGTACCTTCCAGCCTTTTATCTGTGCATTAAAACATACAAATTTTTACATATGTAATGTAATTGTTATCTTGCATAATTCATTAGTGTTCCAGCATAGCATTTTTATTTTCATGCTGAATGTTAACAGTTAATGCTGAGTGATAAAAATGCCCATTATCAGACCACTTTGACTTCCAAAAAAATGATTTCATACTATTGAACTCAATTTTTTTGTGTATTTGTCTTTTCCAAAATTTCTTCCAAAAAATCATTATTGATTATATGATATTTCATTGTATAAATATGTCCTAGACTGCTTAAATCATTTTCTCTTTATCTGTTTTAATTTGCTCCCAGTTTATTTTTCAGTGTTAAATCTGTAAGGAATATCTTTATCCATAAATTTTTGTATTTTCAATTGTTAGTTGGGGGAGATTCCTAGAAGTTGGATCATTTGATCACTTTTTAGGGCTCTTGCTGTATATCACCGCATTATTTTTCAAAAGAATTTATTTCCAACTGGCAATGCAGATATCTATTTTTTATAAGTTAAAAAAGGGCTTTTTTTTCTCTGATTATTTGTGCAGTTGAACATTTTTTTCAAATGCTTATTAGTCATTTCCCCCCTCTTTTCAATTGGTTACATCTCTGTGTTTTGTGGTCTTGGGTTTTGTGTGTGTGTGTGTATGTGTGTGTGTGTGTGTGTTTTAATATATATTTATTGATTTCAGAGAGGAAGGGAGAGGGGGAGAGAGATAGAAACATCAATGATGAGGGAGAATCATTAATTGGCTGCCTCCTGCATGCCCCCACTGGGGCTCGAGCCCGCAACCCAGGTATGAGCCCTTGACTGGAATCGAACTCGGGACCCTTCAGTCCACAGGCTGACACTGTCCACTGAGCCAAACCAGCTAGGGCATGGTCTTGATTTTTTAAAAGTATGGGCTCTGCTTGCCTTTCTTACAAGTATCTTTACTCAGTAGTTTTGCCTTTTAATTTAGTTTGTGTCTTTTGACAATTTAGTTTTATGTAGTCAAATCTATTAACCTATAAAGTACATCAGTAATAGATGAAATAAGGTTCAAAACTGTGCTTCTGTGGCCTGGTGGGCCTTTGTCTCTCTCCCTTGTTCTCTAAGCAGAGTTAGGGGCCTGGAAGTAGGGTTAAGTGGGCGATTCTGGTCTGTTGACTTCAGCAACAGAAATGATCTAATAAACTTGTTCATTCTGGTGAAATCCTTCTTCCCCTTGTTATTTTTTGACTTCTAAGTGTTTTAATTTGAAAACTTAAGGAACAGAAGAGTAATGTTCAATAAATCGTGAATTTTCCAAAGCCTCAATGAAAGCATGCTTGCAAAGCTTCCCAGTCCAACAGTACCTGCCATGTGTAATTCCCTATGACCCTGTCCCTGCCCTCCTCCTTTGCCTGCCTGAGCATCCAAGGGCCATGTGAAAGTCATCCACCTTGTCACAGCTGTCCTCCTCTTCTCCTTCGCAGTGAAAGCAGCCCAGCGCCTCCGCACGGTCACCCTGCAGCCTTTGGAAGGGGCCAGCAGTGTGGCACAGACCAGCCTGCCTTCGGCTCCCTCTCTTACCTTTGTTAAAGGGCAGTGCATGCTCATCTCCCGGGCCCGCTTTGAGGCAGACATCGGCTATTCACAAGAGTTGATTGCACTGTTTAAACAGATGGATTCTAGAAATTACGGCAAGTAATTGGCCCCCGCCTGCTTCCCAGGGTGGGTAGTGGTCTGTGGTCTCAGAGTAGGTGTTTTTCTCTCGATTTGAACACTCAAAAATGGCTTTCTTGGTAGAGCCTTTCTGATCTGCTACTCTTGTAGAGAGGTGATGCCTAAATTGTTTAGATAGTGAACAATTGGCCTGTTTTGTCCTCAGAGGCCTCCCAAAGAGAAGGACCCTCCCTACACTAACAATTTTTCCCAGTCACCTGGTCAGTGTTTTCTTGGTAGAAGCAGATAAATTCCTGCTTTGGCCATTTAAACCTATCTGTTTAGATTTTGTAGCAGAGCTAGAAGAACAGATGGTTGTCATAAAAATAAATGCCTTTCTGTTGACTAAGACCATAATTCTCAAACTTGAGCATCATCAGAATCACCTGGAGGGCCTGGTAAACCCAGATTGCTGGGCCCGGTCAGTGTTGATGCCTCCTTCCCACCCAGAGATACTGAATTCATTGGTTTGAGGTGGAGAACTGGTAGTTTTAAAAATCTTCAGGGGAGTCTAATAATCAGCCAGGATTGACAACCACTGGCCAAAACCAACAATTTTGCTTTATTTTTTGTGAGGTTCTTCGAAAGCTGCCCCATCCAAATAAAGGGCAGAAATCAGCTTCAGAATTCTGAACTCCTGGAGTTCATTCTTAGCATGGGCCATGTTGTTTTACAAAATGCTGTGGCTTTTATGGGTTAATATTCACATTCTTGAAATGGTTTTAGCCTTTCCCTGGGCAGGTAGAAAGCAAGGTCTTAAAACCTCTTGCCTTTGAGACATCACAGTCACCACACCATGCGAGCTCCCTGGAGGTTTAGAAAACCAGGGACTGAGTAAGTGTGAGGACACAGCAGAGGCAGGCTGGCACGTTTGCTTATTTTGTTTCTTCTCATTGCAGATGTCAAGACCAGGAAGTGGAGTTTTCTCTTGGAAGAGCACAATAAACTAAGTGAGATGCCCACCTTGCTTGTTTTATATCATGCTGTTGTTAAGCTTTAATGATCTGCCTTAAATTCAGTGTTTTAAATGGTTTTCCTCCTCCTTCCCCCTCAATGACTGTGCATGCTGTGTACAGGACAAGGAAAGGCAGAGATGTTCTCAGGCAGCCCCGGCCCCATCCGCTGAGACGGTGGCTTTACAACAGCCCAACGAACCAGGGGCCTCTGCTTCCATCAGCGTGAGGCAGTACTGGTCAGATTCCAAGGCCGGGAAACCTCCCTCCCGCCCATCGTAGAAGTGTGGGGGTCAGAGGTGAGCGAGGATTGCCTCGCTTAGATGGAAGCTGCTTTGGACGCCCTCTGAGGACAGGCTCTCAGATTACTTCTGGAACCACATGATCGGTGAAGGTGGGAGGGTCTCAGCCATACTGAGCTCCAGGTGGGCTGAGGTCTGCCAGAGGCGCGGCCTAGGCCAGGACGCACAGCTTTAATGAGCACTTTGCAGATGGACCAAAGGAAGGGATGTGTGTACAGATGTAACTACAAGAAGGAGAAGCCAGTTTGGACTTAACATTTTTCTTCTCTGCCTGCTTGGGTGCGATATGCCTGAGAAAAGGGACATGGTTTTATCTCAGCCTGTCCTGAATGTCAGTCTAACACCCATCTTCCAAGCTGTCACAGCTCTACAGAGGGTTTGCTGCTGGCATCAGTGTTCCTCCTGTTTGACCCCGATGACTTGTTGGCCTCCCAGCCAGTGTTCACACTGGTCAGGCCAGGGGAGGCTGAAACATTGGCCCTCTTGCCTGCCCGCCTGGGGCTTTAACGAAGAGGAAAGCTGGGTTTCTTCCCTCTGTCTCCTCCTTATGTGACTTACTATAGGACCTCAGATGGATAATTCGACATTCTGGGTCCCAGTTGTCCTTTTAGTAAAAAGAAAGAAAGAAAAGAAAAAGAAAAAAAAGTGTGTATGTGTGGGGGTGGTCTTTAATCCATACCTGCTCTTCTGCCAAAAATTAAATATAAGGGAAGGGCTTTGATCCTTGAGGAAAGACTTGTGGCAAACTCAAGGCTAAGTTTGAATATGAGGAGATACTTAGTATCAGGGAACACTAGCTGAAGCAGAAAGGATCCCATGGCTGCTGCTGTTTGGAACTTGTAACTCAGAGCGAACTCTGGCCAGAGCCAAATTTTTGGTGAGCAATAGGAGTGAGTTTTTCCCTCTCATCCCTTTGTCTTTCAACCAAAGAAAGACATAAATGTGTTAGCTATAAAGACTTGACTTTCATGGAAGGATAAAAAGCAGGATACTTACAGCATTAGTAGGTGAATGTAACATTGAAAACCATGAGTCTCGACTCACATAGTATTATATAATGGTTCCACATCTTTAGTGGGCCACATACTCTTTGGAATATCTGATGAAACAACAATTCTTCATCCAGAAAAACACACACAATGGCCAGACATACAGTTTGTGTTTGTCATCAATAATCGTTTGGATCTGGAGTTTAGAATTCTAGATTTAGAGTTCAGATTACTTTTTTCCATGCTATCTGGTCATTCCAATGTCTTGTGGAAGCTAAGACTGATTCTCCCCATTTCACAGATTGGAAAAAAGCTTAGGCCCAGAGACAGGAAACGTTGTTTTCCTTATTGGGAGCATTGCGGGTCATGATACACTCAGACTCGGACTAAACATTGAGATCTTGAGTTTGTATCATGACTTGTATGGAAATTTAGGAGCCAGACCCGTGCGCTACGAGGCTGAGGAGACGGCCTGCAGAGTCGAAGGTCCCGGTGAGCTCTGGTTCCATCAGCATCAGACAGGGCCCTGGGGAATTTGCACCTCTCCTCACCCCTGGGGCTGGTTCCTCTGTGGAATTTAGATGACTGACCCTGAGCTCGTGAACATGTACATGGAAAACTAATTAAAAATGACAGACCTTCTGAGTAGATGAATGCTCGTTGATGACCTGGTGATAATTATTTTCTCCAGATTAGGTGACTAAGCTTTCCTCTCTCTTTTCTAAGTGACTTGAGGCCTTTGCCCACAGTGAGATTGGCTTAAGGCCCTTTGTTTTCCCAACTGTCACAGTCCAGAAGGACTCTGCATCCTCCTCAGCAATTCTGTCTTGTCAGCTGCTATTTGAAAACATTCCCATCTCTGCTGGGTGGCTTCGTGGTGGCTTTCACAGAAACGGCTTCTAGATGGCTCATGAGGCCAGAGCACACTCCTGCCACCTCCCAGCACAGGGATAGGACACGGCCACCGGCGACAGTGCACAGGGCTTTCTCAGAAACACACCCCGTTGGCCGGAGTAGCAGCACAGGGATTTGGAGACAGTAGTCGGTAGGAAGCAGAGTGGCAGTTTTTTCCTCTTGAGAGGCTGAAAGAACATAACACTTACAAAACACCGTAATTCACAGTGGCCGGATCATCAGCCGTGTCTCAGTTTTCGTCAGGTATTTGAGTTCTGAAAGTCACTAGGATTATAATGAAAATGGTTTCTGAAAGCACATGGAGTGCTCAATCTCCTGATGTGTGGAGAAATCAGCATGCTCAGATTTAATTTGGAGGCATAAAATGTACTTCTGCATCAGTATGGACAGTCTCTTTATGATGAAGCCGCCAACCTTACCTAATTTCCTATCCTGGTGATTCTGTTCTTGCCAACTGTTCCCAGAAATAACTGGTACATATATTTAGTGAAGGACGAAATGGATTTAAATGTATTGAAAATACAAAGCTATTTAAGGTAGTGGGTGGCTCAGTCCTCCAAATTCACATCAATATTTGCAATTGTAGCCAATTGGTTGTGTGGCAAAACACTTTGTAATATCTTGTGAAGATATTAAGGAAAAACATGATCATATGGAATAGAGAACTACAACCTTAGAATTTCAAATAATACTGGGTAGAAATGAAACATGCCCAGTTTCTCTTTACTGGATTCCTGAGGACAGTAAGCCCCTTGGTTTTACTATGACTCTCCCAAGGTGCCCTTGAAAAGGTAAAGGATAAAGAGCAATTGAGGATCTGTGAACAGTGGTCACTCTTCTAACTTGATTTTTCAAAGGAAAATGCTAAAAGGGAAGAACCTTAGAAAGCTACAGCCCCTAGGACAGCAGACTGTGGTTGGTAGGTTAATGATTCTGCTACCACCAGCGATCTCGAGGTCTATCGTCTGTTCTCTAACTTTGTGATTTTTTAACATCTTCCCCTGCCCGTTCCCCCAAATTGTATGTTTTTTGTGTATCCTGGTTTATTCTTTTTCCTTTTCTCTGTTGAAGAAGTTTTTTTCCTCTTAAATTTAAAATCAGGTGAGGCTTAAATTCTTTCAAAGAGTAAGATCAGTGAAATTAATTTGCTTTCATTTCCATGTAGATCTCAGGTAATTTATTTTTCCCACTTGGGTTAATGGCTTCTGACTAGAAGAAGAGATTTCCCCATCCACTGTATGGAGGTCTGGTACCGCACACTTGAAAGGAGAGTGGAGACCCCCAAAGATGAGCTGTAATGGAAAGTCAGACTGAACTTACCAGGGTTGGTAAACGTTTTTGTAAAGGGCCAGAGAGTAAATATTTTAGGCTTTGTGGGCTGTGCGGTATTTGTCCCAACTACACAACTCTGTCAGTGTAGCATGAGAGCAGCCATGATAATCCATATGGATGATAATCGATAAACAAGCTGGCACAACTGTGTCCAGTAAACCTTTATTTACAAAAACAGGCTGATTTGGCCCCTAGGCCTTTGCTTGCCAGCACCTGCTTTGGAGGCTGGGTAAGGAGCTAGCAGGCCACCTCAGGACTAATGGGTTTTCTGGCTGCCTCACCACTGAGATCACTACTGTGAAACTTACTCTCAAGGGGAGCTCATCATTCTCTTGCTGAAAGGGTTAAGAGTGTGCAGGGCCACATGCATTGTTACCAGTTGTGGACTTTGCCCTTTGTTGTTGTTTGTGAGTAAGTACCATCTTACTGATCTTTCTCAGAAATGCCTAGCATCTTCTCTGTATGGCGCTCCGTGCTTCCTCGCCCGTTGACAGCAGGTGATGTAGAGTTCTTTGACTTCTCAACATCGAAACCAAAATAAAACATGAGGAGAATGGAAAGGAGACAAGATTTTTCCATTTTAATTCTTGCTTTTTCTGGGCTGATTTTTTTCTTATTTGAATGGGAATACTAAGATAATTTTTTTACATTACTTTAGGTTAAAAAAAACGATCAGTCACAAAATCACTTTGTATTTCTTTCCAGTGTTTGTGTAGTATAGAAAATCAATTTGGCATGACCGATTGCCCTCATATTTGCAGAAATTAAGGAATAGAGAGGGAAGACTTGTTCTCTAGCATGCGTCTATCAGCCCTGATTTTTCTCTCCAGTTAGTTTCTTAAGATGGCATGCAGCAGCATTTCAGCCATTGAAATTTGTATTTCGTAACCCCTGGATCTCTTGGACATAACACCCCAATTCATATGCCTCTCTTCTTCCTTCTAGTTGAAAGGGTGCGCTGCCTCCCACAAGTGCAGCTGAGTCCTCTGCCCAAGACACTCACCCTGGCCTTTGCTTCTCAGCTGGAGAAGACGTCTCTTTGTCTCACGGCAGACGTCCCTGAGGCTGACCTCTCCAGAGTGGACCCCAAGCTCGTGTCCAGTCTGCTGCCCTTCCAGAGAGCTGGAGTCAAGTAGGTGCCTGATCTTCCTCTTGCTCCCTTTCCCTCGCATTTCATCCCTTCCCACCTGCTGTGTTCAGATGCCCCTTTTGTGAATGCTCATCTTTCACAGACGTCTGGAAGCAGTTAGGCATTGAACAGCCAGGTGTACTGTTACCAGAGCCTGAGTAACCATTGATTTCAAATTCTGTGCGTTAGCAGGGCTCTGTGTTGCAGGTGTGCAAAAACCTACTCAAACTAGTTGAAGAAAGAGATTTCTCAGTGCATGTAATAGAAAACCCAGGATCTAAAAGGATCTCATCAGACTCTGTCCCTCTCTCAGCTCTGCCTTCCTCTAGTTTGCTTTATTCTCAGCCTGATGCTACTCAGGTGTGGCAGCTGGGGCTGCCAGGGGCTTCCAGCTCACATCCATCAGCCCAGCATCCCAGCGGAAGCACCTTTTCTCGGAATCCCACACTGAAATGCATGGATCTGGAACCAGACAGTCATTGTGGCCCAGAACTTGAAGTCTTGTTGGTGAGGCTGGATGGTAGGCCTGCCCTACAAGAATTACTTGGACTGAGAGTGGGAGGTGGTAGTTTTCGAAAAGAAAGCTCAGTCCTTTTTTCCAGACTTCTTGGGAGAAGCAAAACGACAGGTTTGAACTTGCCTTCTAGTGAATATACGAGAGGTCAAAGAGAGGGAGGAGGTCTTGATAGTCCACCCAAAAATATGAGAGCTAGATGTGTTGGTAGGCGGTGTGGTTGGAGAAGAGCCCTGTGCAAGGGAAGGAACTGAACTGTCAATGGCACTGACAAGCAAAGTCAGCCTGCCTGTGTGCAACCCACTATGGTGTTTTGGTTAAAGCTCGGCTGCTATCTCAGACAGGATTCTGTCCTGGGTATGGTTTCGGCACAGCCATACCTTACTGCATTCCCAAGTCCCCAGCTCCGCCCACCCTCTCCTCCTCCTATCCATCAGCCTCTGTCCCTCTGAGGTAACACACTTTGCCATTTCGGTCCTGCATCTACTGTGATCTGTGATGTCCTTTGGGCCGCGTTTTACCTAAGCTCAAGGCAGTTTTTTTCCTTTGCTCTTTTCCTCTTCTGGCTCCTTAATGACAATGTTGCCCACTCTGACTTCAGCATCAAGTTCTTCCTGGCTCCAGTAGAGAGAGATCCATGGGCCCATGTGGTACCTGCTGGACTTGCCAGGTAACCTCCTCACCACTGGGGGCGCTGTGCGAGGCACCGGGCCAGTGTGCATGGAAACAAAGTGGGGCCAGCAGCTCCCATCTTTTTCTCTAGGGCTCCGAACGTGCAATGGTACTTACAGCCTTTCTTCAACACTTTCTAATTAAATCCAGATTTTAACTTTCATTCTCTGGTGTTGAGGGAAGAGGGCTATGAATTCCACATGTTTTTTTGTTCTGTTTTGTTTTTATATGTAAAAACTCAGTTGAAAACTCCCTTAAACTTATGGAGTAAAATCTCTTAGATACATATCAGCTTCCTCTAATGACTAAATGGTCTCTCAAGAAACCAGTGAATTGAGGCTCTGGCAGACAGCCACCTGCCTAAGGTCTCTCAGCTCCCACAAGTGAAACTGGGGCTTAAATCACATTTTCTGATGAGGACAGAGCTTCTCTTATGCAGCCTGCCCTGTAGAAGAGGCATCAGCTCTGTGATTGTTTCTCTGTTTACTCAGGTGTTTGCTTTGTTCTCATTTTTGGCTACTTGGTTCCTGAGCTGGGCTACCTCAGGGCAGGGAAAAAGGAAAGACTGAAATTCAGCGTCCATTCTGCTTTGAAAATGACCAGATAGACTAAAGTGCTTCGGTGCTCCCTGTCTGCCCTGTCTGCCAGTTTTGTAAACCAGAAAGTAAGAGAATAAATCTTTCCACACTTGCCCTCCCTCTGTCTGAGTTGTGGGTTCATCCTGAAAATGGTCCAGAGCTTTAACCCAGGTCTGAGGTAGGTGTGCCAAGAAGAGGCCTGTTCAGGGAGGTGAGGTCGCAGGCCGCTGGGCTCCCTGCCTTCCCACTGAAGGAACGTGGTGGCCACAACCTGGGGTGCTCCCTCTCATTGGGTGGGCGGTTGTGACTGCTGGGAGGACAAGGAGGTGCAACGATGTGACGCCCGTTGTCTCCGTGTGCTGCTGAGCCCAGGCGTGCTGGCCTCATGCCTCCCTCAGGTCTGCATGTCCATTCTCCACCTTCGTCAGACCCTGGCCTTTCCAGGCAATTCAGAAAGGCCACGTGCAGCCTAGAATTCTTGTCGGCCAAACCAGCTGCTAATTAAAAGAGATTACGGTCTCTGTCTTTACTGTCTGAGAGGGAAAGAAAAAGAGCTAGTCGTCTGGCCTATTACCAGGTTTCTGAGCAGATGATGAGTTTTCAGGAATCATCTGAACGGGGACGGGTGTGTGGAGCAGGAGACCAGGCAGCTGGCATTCGGGATCCCCTCAGCGTTTCACTGAGTCATCAGATGACTCAAGCAAGTCATTCTTACTGTTGTGCCTTTTGTCGAATAGTAGCTATAAGAGAACATTCCTCTGACCCTGTTTTAAGTGCGTTACTTATTAACTTCATTAATCCTGGAAACAGTCTCTGGGGTAGATCCTGTTGTTATTCCCATCTATGGCTGAGGCACGTGGAGGTTAGGTAACTTATCCCTGAGTGGTGGGATGGGGATTCCAGCCCAGCCAATTGGGCTCAAAAGAGTCGGCTACACCCTTATTCACAAACGATTAGCAAGGGTTGTTGCACTGGAAGGCTCAGGGCCCTGCAGACTGTGACTAGTGAGCACCTTAGCTGAGGTTCTTCTCCCTCTTAGATAAACACCCTGTTCCACCCTTCCCTCTGGCCTTTACACACAGCATCCTCTCTACTCTTCATCTCTAATTTCTCTCCTCTCCTCTAGGCAGATCGCTTGTGTGAACAAGAGTGCCCCCCACCACCAGCCCCTTATTAGAGACCGTTTCCCACTGTCCTTGCACACCCCCAGGCCTCGCCTACATTGGGCTGTGGGTGACTCGTGTTGCAGACTTTTATGACCTGATTATCTTACAGAGCTTCTCCCTACCTTTGACCACCATTTCACATCTTCCCGATTCTGACTCCTTTTTAAATTATAATTCTGCTCCCTGATTAGCTCCTGCTTTTCCCTCTTTGGGGAGCAGATCTCTTCTCATGAGCAGGGCCCATGCTGGCTGCCACACAGCCTACACCGAACCATGCGCATGTATCACTTTACGTGGTGGCAGGTAAACTTGTGCCCCTGGGGAATATGTTGTGTTACTGTCCTTACCTTGTCTGCTTCCAGTTTTGCCATCGCAAAAGGAGGCCGCCTGCTGCTTGCTGATGACATGGGCCTGGGGAAGACCATCCAGGCCATCTGCATCGCCGCCTTCTACCGGAAGGAGTGGCCGCTCCTGGTGGTGGTGCCCTCATCTGTGCGCTTCACCTGGGAGCAGGTCCGTGCTCTTTGTGTTCGGATTTTAACAACGACACTTTTCCTCAGGGTTAGAAGAATCAAGTAACAGCTTGGGGACAGGGCCTGGGATCTTTAAAGTCCTGCTTCAGCTGAAGGCAGAATGGAGAGGAGATGCCCCCTGAGCCTGGGCTCATGGGCTGTGCCAAAGTAGAGTCCCGTACTACCTTCAGGGAAGGAAGCCACGGAGCCACAGAGCTCAGACTCGCCTCGTTCTGTTGGCAGACACTTCCTGTTAGTAGCACCTTTCATCTGTACCGCACTTAATTTTTAAAATATGATTCCTCCTTTAGTTCCCATAATCCCATAATAGCCATGTGCAGCAGGCGCAAGAGATATTAGCCCATTTACAGATGAGAACATTGATCTCAGAGAGGGTAAGCTCCACACTTCCTGCTAACGTGGCGCAGCGCAGGGCCTAGAGGTCACGTGCCAGACTTCCTGGCTCAGGGCTTTTGCTCTCTGTGGAAAGGGGTGAGGGCAGGATGTTCCCTGTCTACCAGGTACCTTTATGGCTAAAAAATCTGACCTGAACTCAGCTTTATTATCAGTCAGCCTTGAGCTTTGTCTGCCATACGTCGAGGGATCAGAGTGGTTCTGTGACATGAACAAAAATCCAGATAAGCCATCTTGATGAAGAAGGAAGCCCCATGCCTTATGCTGCCTATGGCGGCTGTCGGCTTCATCACAACTTGGCTGCTTCCTAAGCCCCCAGGAGCTGCCATGGGGATGAGGCAGCTCCGCCTACAGCTGCTCAGCCTGGTGCCCAGAGGTGCCCGTCAAAACTTTAAAATGGTGCATTGAAACAGTACCACATTCTTTTCCTGTTCTGTGATCTGAATTCTGCCAGTACCTCCATAAACTTATGATTTAACACATGTATGTTGTGTGTTAGATTCCCACAGCACCCTCAGAAATTCTAGGGAAGGGTCAGATGGTCAGATGAGGCTGGAGAAAGAACCGGCACTCCCTATATCAGAATCGTGTCAACTCGGCATGACAGAGAGCATCCGACACCGCCACGGAGGCACAGGTGGCCCTCTGCTGACCCTAGGTACTGGCTTTGGCTAGAGATGGCAACATTTCTGGAGAGAGCAGGTGCTTTGTAGAAAATATCACCATTAGAGCCTTCAGTGTACCAAGCTTTGCTAAAAATTCCTCTTAAAAGAGTGACGTTCTTTCTCTGCAGAAACTTGCCATCTAGTTAGGGGTCACAGAAGTGAAGTCCACAGGCACCACAGAGTAGCTGCTTGACTACACTTGCTACGCAGGAAGGAAGTGTTCTGCTAGGGAAAGTGAGGGGAGCAAGTGGGTGAGAGGAAGATGGAGATGGTAGCTGTTTTGGGGACAGGGTTACAGCAACTGTGGGAGGACATGGAGGGGCAGAGGCCATGTTGGCTTTCCAGGGAGCCGTGACATTGGCCCACAGTGAGAGTGCAGTGGTGGGTCGGCTGTGGTCACAGCCGGTAGCTGCCGGGCTGGGTCATCATTTTGGGTTTGTTCTCTGCTGTCATCCCCAGGCCTTCCTTCAGTGGCTGCCGTCTCTGAACCCAGAGCACATCAATGTCGTGGTGACCGGCAAGGACCGCCTGACAACTGGTTTGGTCAACATTGTCAGTTTTGACCTCCTGAGCAAGTTGGAAAAGCAGCTAAAAACTCCTTTTAAAGTTGTCATCATTGTAAGTGACTTGGCAACGTCTTTAAGGAGTTGGTCTCGGTGGAAACTTTCTTCTGTACTCTCATGAGTCCCACTCAGTCTCTAGGAGAACAGAAATCATGGTCTCATTTTGTGGTGAACCAACATTTCATTTCTCTCAATTAGCAGTTCTCAGCCCTGACTACGTATTAGAATTTCAGGGGATCTTTTTGAAAAATTCGATTTACTAGGTCTGCACTGAGGTTTCAAGCCTTTCTCTCCCTGATGTGAGGTCGGCTGTGGAGGCCTGTGTGTGGACTCTGGACCTCCGGGGCTCTAGGAACTCCAGCCGTGGGCCTTCATCTGGTGCCCTCTTCAGAACAGCTCAGGCATACTGTTCCAACAGCTCATAAGTTTTCTTCCAGCCAATAGAAGGACACTCCCTCCCCTCCCAGAAAAGCACTCTTTACTCTAGTCCTTTTTTAAAAGATGACTTTACTTGAGTCCAGGTGTGACGGCACACCTCTCAGGGACTGGCTTTCCTTCTTTTGGTCTCTAGAGAGACTTGGTCTGTGCCCCCTGTCAGCACTCACTGGATGCCATGTTCTGGAGGGTGTGCAGCTTCTTGTGTCCCCGCCCCATCTGTCCAGTTCCCACTCCCAGTTCAGGAACCACTAACCGGCATTCAGAGGCAGAGCCTATGATGGATGATTTCCAATGGACGTTTACCCTCGGTGTTCCTTTTGGTAAAACAGAGAAACCCAATGCCTCCAGATGATATGCAAGTTTCTTTTTTACTCAAATGTGTGAATTTTAAAAGCCAGTGGTGTTTTCCTTCTCTTAAAAAAAGAATTCTCTCCTGATTGTGGCTTCTCAAATCTTGCACTCAAGATTAGAGTGCATGTGTCATGTAGAAGGAGAGAACGGAGAGAGCTTTAGGAGGCCCAGGGAAGTGGAGTCTGAGTTGCACAGGTCAACAAGGGACCTGTGCCTTGAGCAGTAGGAACTCCGTGCTTTGAGCACAGGGCTGGCTGTTGGGGGTTGGGAAGTACATTCATCCATGTGTTCATCTAACTAGCAGTTGTGCACCAGCTTCGAGCCCCACACAGCGCTGTGCACTAGGACAATCCAGTAGGACAGACGGACACATGCACAGGTCATTAGAATACATCTCAGTGCTTTCATAGACTTGCGAACCAAGTACTGTGGCAATCAGAGAGGGATCTGTGATTATGATTTGGACATGAGAATCATACTGTGTTCAGAGCATAAGCAAATTTATTTATTTTTTTAAAAATATATTTTATTGATTTTTTACAGAGAATAAGGGAGAGGGATAGAGAGTTAGAAACATCGATGAGAGAGATCCATCAGCTGCCTCCTGCACGCCCCCCACTGGGGATGTGCCCGAAACCAAGGCACATGCCCTTGACCGAAATCGAACCCGGGACCCCTCAGTCCCCAGGCCGACGCTCCATCCACTGAGCCAAACCGGTTCGGCATAAGCAAATTTAAATGTGTAAATTTTTTCTAAGCTAAAAAGATAACAAATCTTTGGGGGAGTCATTTCTGGTTTGGCACAAATTCAAGTGTGGCTTTGAATTAAAAACATTGAAAGAAGTACCCCAGGATGATGGTGACTCTTCTACAATGTGTAGGAAGACTAAAGCCTTCATTTCTCACGTGTGTTCCTCTATCAGGTACTTGATGTATAATCGCTGATCTTACAATGGCCCCTGGGCAGAGACTGTCCCATTTCTCAGCTGATGAAAACTGACAGTGAGAGAGGTTACATAATTTGCCCGTCGGCACGAAGCTGGCAAAGTGGAGTCACTGATCACAGCTGGATTGCGTCTGGCTGCAGAATTCCTGTGTTTCTGTTTCTGACTTAACACTTAATCAGCCATGTGATTTTTAGCAAATGACTTACCACCATGGATGGTTTGTTCTTCAGTTAATTAAGGTCCCTGTCCTCCCCCTACTCCAGAGGAATGTTGAAGGAGGGAATAAAGTGACGGTCCTGAGATGTCACTTTTATATATGAAGGAGAAGCTAATAATAGTGGTCCTTTGTTACCCATTGGTAAAAGGGTCCATTCCCTTCCATATCTCTGGACTTTGTGCTACTTTCTCTATAAACCCCTTTTTCTTGGCTGTCAATATGGGCTTATCCTCAGATAGGAATACAAATGTTATACCCCAGGTTTGTGGGAATACATGCAGTGACATTTCGAGATTCATCTCACATTCCTGAATATTGTGCTTTTTAGCTCATTTTTTTGGTTCATCTTAGCTGAAATGGAACTGAGGGATGGGTCTTATAGGTCATCTTTAGCATCTTGATCTTTAGAGCCAGGATCTTCCTGGTATCCGCTGAGGGCTTATTAAGTGGCAGGGCTGTTCTAAGGGCTCTATGTGCCTTAGCCTGTTTAAGACAACCCAACACTAGTACACTGGGTGCTGGTAGTGTACCCATTTTACAGATGGAGAAACTGGCACTGTAGAGAGGTCAAGTAGTTGCTCAGAGTCACATAGCAAGTAATTCGACTGTGACCAAAATAGAAAAAATTTCCCCAGATACTAAGAATGTATTAGTTCTTCATTGAGCTTTAGAAAACATGACATTTTCTAGTTTGCTTATGCACAGAATGCAGAGCTATAAATAACCAGGCTCCATATTCTAAGCATGGCAGGAATCATGTCTTCCTCCCTACTCTAAGTTCCCACAGTACTTTGTCACGCCTGACTCCGTGACACCACTCAAAATATCGTCTGATCAGTTGTTGGTGTAGCTGACATCCTGCCAGCCCTTAGGGGGCGAGGCCTGGGCCCCAATGTAGGGCACATAGTGGGTCTGCAGGACACACAGTGGGTCTTCAACACATTTTGCTTTAGTGCCGGGCAGATGTTAGGTCTGTCTTACAAAGAAGAAGACACCTTTCAGCAGTTTGTTCAATGCAGCCTGTTAGGTGGACAGGACAGAGGAGTCACTAACCCCACTGTATAGGTGGAAAACACTCAGAGAGAGAAAGCGACTTGCCCAGCATGTGGTGGAAAAACTTTCCCAGGCCCACAGCTGTCTGAATGAGAAAGGGCTGAGGGAAGACTCCTCAACATGATGCTTGCTAGGGTCAAGTTAACGTGGGCTCTGTTTCCTTCTACACAGGATGTGACCTTGTTCACCTATGTGACTGTTTCTTTTCAGGATGAGTCTCACTTCCTCAAAAACATTAAGACAGCCCGCTGTCGCGCAGCTATGCCCCTCCTCAAGGTGAGTCCTGCCGAGAGTGGAGTAGGAGTCTGAGTCCTCTTGGCCTGGAGATCCCGCTGTGGTTTGCTCTGGCTGGCAAGGGGTCCAAGGAGAGCAGGGGCTGCAGGGTGGGGACGGTGGGCCATTGATGTGACTTAGGGCATCTCTGCTCAAGGCTGTGGTGCTCGATTCCATTCCTTCCTACCATCTTGCTAAGGAACTTGTGGTCGATGCAGTGGTCTCTGCCTCTTAGAGATGAAGACCTGTTGATGGTCACATCAACAGGCCAGGACTCCACTCCAGAGCCTCCTGGGCAAGGCGGAGTGAGCACCCCCAGCAGCATGTCCTGGGCAGCTCAGCGGAAACTGCCTGTCTTCTAAGTGGCTGTGGGGCAGAGCTCTCAGTGCTTTGAACCGAGGGAGATGAGTTATGCAGACAGGTCAGTGGGTACCAGCAAGAAGCGCTGGCAAAGCTGAGACATGCCCTGTATGCCAATGCCCTTTTCTCAGGCTGCCCTAAGCCGTTTTGTTAACAAAGGAGGGTCAGCCATCCACATCCCTTTCTGGGGCGGTCTGAGCTTGCACCTGAGCACTTTGGCTGGTTGAGTCCTGGCTGCGAGCAGGCGTGTATGTATGTGTGTGCGTATGTGTGCTTCAGCGTAGCTTCAGATCTTCATGTGAAACTATTCTGATGAGCAATGTAAGCTCCCTGTCTCATCTCACACACTTCTGTGCCCAGGTTTTGTGTCCTGACAGAGGAAAGGCCCCCAAAATTTCCTTCCATCTTTTTGCAGTGAGCTTTTTCCTAATATTGGGGGCAAGTAGTGCAGGTGGAAAAGTAGCTTTCTTTCTCATAACAAGGCAGAGATCTCAGAGGTGATGTTGGGGAAATCTACTTCTGTTTGTATAGACTGAGAAAACAGGAGTGCATGTTTAACAGTCGGTGTTTCACCAGCTTTCATTGCTTAAAAGAAGCTTTGAGTTATACTGAAACTAGGGAAAGCTAGTTTGTCACATGTTGGAGGAACTTAGCATTTGAAAAATAACTTAATTTTTCCACCTTCCCACAAAACACACACAAGTGTCTACTCATTTCAAGTTAAGTTTTGTTTTGTTTTAGGAGTAGCAAGTTATATGATTGTGGAGAGCGGCTACAGTGTTTGGACAGGTTCAAGCCTCGGACTAATGAGAAGGCACAGTCCTCTCATGGCCACGTGCAAGTCCCAGCTTGGAGGGCAGAGCCCTCCCAGCACAAATATAGCCAAAAGCTATAGTTGTAAGCTTGAACCTATGTTCCGAACACATGGCCCCACGTGTCTGAGTGATGTGGGCTTGATAGAGTTCAGGTGCATGTAATTGAGTAGGATTGAAATCCACAAGAATGTTTTAAACATCTTGACCACGCCCTTCCTTTGTCTTGTGGAATCTGGCTATAAAATAAAGACATGGCTTGTAGTCTATGGCGCTGTTCCTAGCTCTCTGTCAGAGAGGCTCTCTATCAGAGAGGACAGCGTCCCACCCAGACCCAGCTTTTATTCTCTTGTCTGTCTATTCTCAATCCTTCACCGCCCCTTCTCAGGCTCACCGAACCTGGCTGAGCTGGCACGGCATATAAGGCGCCCTGGGGCTGAATATACCATGGCTGTGCCGGTTCGCCACATACAATAATAACAAATAATATGCTACATTTTCCAAAGGAGGATCATGTCATTTGCTCCAACTTTAAAAGTCCTTTACTTAAAAACCTTGATCTTATGCTCATATTACCCATAAATATGAGAGCCATTTGTGGACACACTTAAATGAAATGTTTTTCCCATACTGCTGACCCTTGTTTCCTTTTGAAAAATGTTAATAGACCTAAGTACTATGGTTCCAATATTACAGCCATAACTAAAATTAAATCTGTACCCCGGATTGTTTAGACAAAGAAACTGCACATGGATAGATTATATCATTAAAGGTATAATGGAAAAGCTTCTTAGCGACTGTCTTGTTAATATTTCATTGCCTGGTCAGGCACTCTTGGCCACACACTGGGCCCCATACTGGGTCTGAAATATGTGTTTCTGAGCCAGACCTCTTAAAGCGGCATTTAGATCTTTAAAGTGACATATTCAAAACAAATCTTTTAACTGTTAACTAGTATATATTACTCTGCATTTGCTGTAGAACTTGGATGAGTTAACGATAAAATAGGAGCCATGGGTCCAGTCTGCTGCTTATGAAGGTGTGTGAAAGCCACTCCCTTCCGTAACGTTGACTTCACACGATGCTGGCCTGCTGTCAGGATTGGGCGGAGCGGGAAGAGGCAGTTTGTGTTATTCTATTAACCAAACCTTTCACTCTCTGCTGTATTTTCATCTAGGTTGGAATTTCTCAATCTTGGCACTACTTACTCTTTGGGCTGGAAAATTCTTTGTTGTGCGGAGCTGTCCTGTGCATTGTGGGATGTGTAGCAGCATCCCTGGCCTTTACCACTGAAGGCCACTTGTGCCCCCGTGTTGTGACAACCAGAATTGTCTCCAGATGTTGCCAGACATCCCCTGGGTGGCAAATCACTTCTTCCCACTCTGTTGAGAATTTCTGATCTAGATACTCTAAGGAAGTGACTGAATATTTTTGGAACAAGAAGAAAGTTAGGAAGAAGTAAAATGTGCCTTGGAAAAGCCATATAGAAAGGGGTGAAGGCAGTCAGTTGTGTGGTGAAGGAGCAACTAGACTTTTAGGGATAATCTCTTTGTAGTGTATACAGATGTCAAATTATCAAGTTGTACACCTGAAACTTTATAAGGACCTAATTTATGAGGACCTAACTTAATACCACTTTACTGTCCCTCTAACTCATGCATATCTTAGCACTATATTCTGGTAACGTATTTCAAGACTTTTAATATTTCAAGATTTTTCAGCAAATGTGCATGAAGGGGTGATGAGTTTATATCATACAGTCTGTGAGGTAGCCGGGCCAGATGGTATCCAGAAAATAAATGTGGGGTTTGTAAATGACGACAGCAGGCTCAGGTTGTAAAAAACTGTGTCATTGTCCCCTAGGAAGTGTGACAGCTCTCTTTCTCCATGGCACTATTTGCCTGGGCTACTAAGAAAGGTTCTATTTTTATATATAAACTAGAGGCCCAGATCCCTTGACCTGGCCTGTGGGGATCGGGCCAAAACCAGATCTCCGACATCCCCTGAGGAGTCCCGGATTACGAGAGGGCGGTTCTTGGGTGATGCACCCTGGAATCGGGCTCCCTCCTCTCTGGTTCCGGGTGTGTCACCCAAGAACTGCAGCTGCCAAGTCACCGCAGCTCCTGCGTTGAGCATCTGCCCCCTGGTGGTCAGTGCGCATCATAGCTACCAGTCAAACAGTCGGCCAGTCGCTTAGGCATTATATATATAGATGTGGTAGGCAAGACAAAGCTATACAGAACATTTTAATAATCATCTTTAGACCCTCCAACAGTGAAAACCACTGTGAACAGTTTATTTTTCTAACTTGTAGGTCATAGGGCAAAATCATCATTTTTAGTGTCTCGTGAGCATTCAGTTCCATGGACACTCTTCATAATTTAACTGTTAGTGTTGGACATTGTGATGCTATTATAAATAGTTCTGCAAATGAACATCATCCGTATATTTGCAGCTTTATTACTTTAAGACGAATTCCCCTACACAGAATTGCTGGGTCATAATTTTACCTTTTGGTAGATGCCCCTGAGGTCCAGGCTGACCAGGCATAACCGTCTCCACTCCCACTCAGCCCGAATCACGGGGTCTTTTTCTCCACTGACTCCAGCACTGAAGGTGTCTTAGCAGTATCTTCTATTTTGAGCAGTGAGGTGTGTTTGGGTTTTCTTTAGCTGAGTGTTATGTACAGTGCTTTTTATTGTTACAACAGTATTATAACATGATTAACAGTACCCGATTGTTTTTTAGAGGGAAAAAGACCCTCAGAATCCCACCATCTTTCCTAATAAATAATTGTTTCTCTTTTTGTGTGAGTACAGTCTGCTTCTTGCATGAACTTAAAACAACTTCAGCTCTTTTCTCTACAATAGAACATTCTCTTTGCTCATTTAAAAAAAATCTGTGTGTAGGTTATCTACTTTGAATTACTTAATTGGATTCTCCTTGGTAAATTATATATTCCAATTTGTCCTGCTGTTCACCTGCAGGGCTGCACAAGGAAACTAAACCTGATCTTTAGGTCATCTGACCCAACAGTGTCTACTCATGTGAATCACATAATTTCTATTAGGCCAAATACAGATTATTTTTTATATTGTTCCTGTGTAGGTTTCTTGGGTGTTGCTTTCTTTCGTTAGAGGAGTTAATTATAAAGGGTTCAATTTAGTATTGATTTATGTAGTTTTGTGCATTTATATTTTCCTAGAATGGAAGTTCTCAGAGGTAGAGGGTGACATATGAATCATGGCAGCTGGGCACAATTGAAGGCACTATGGGTGACAGTGGTGACAATGCGGACATGTTGGGGCTGAGCAGGGAGCAGGCTAAGCCATTTCATAACAGATGCGACTCCGTTGTGGTTTCTATTCAAAGCGGGTTTCTATTTCCAAAATACTGCCTCTGCTTCCTAACACCCATAAACGTCCATTAGCAACGGTTCCATTGCCCCCTGGTCTGGGCAGTGGACGAGGGAACCAAGTCAGTGTTGGTCTATTCTGTAAATATCAGGTGAGGACCCTGGAGGCGATTTCCACCCCCTGAGCTGAGAGCTGCTGCCCAGGCTCCATCCCCGGCAGCAGTAGCAACGACCTGGGGAATAGGTTCGGGCTGATGGGCTGATTTTCTGTTATTGATAAGACTTTTCATTTTCCCGGTTTCATTAAAATGGTCTTGAGCTAAGGCAAGCAGTGGTACAGCCGCCATTCAAGAAGCTCATTGTTATTTTAATGAGTCTGCATTAAATGCGCAGGAAATTAGAGGTCCTGGGTAATTGAACTGTGGAAAATTATAGCTGGAGAGGCTCACAGCTCTCCTGTCATAATGGAATTCAGTAGAGGTGGCTGCTAAGAGGGCAAAAGTGCATCTTGAGAATTGTATATACTGTATATTTATAAGGAGCCATTTCTCTTCTCTCTGTTGCACCTTTATTTATTTATTTTTATGAGGCAAGTGTATTCATTTGAAAACCTAATTTCCGCCCTGGGTGATTTACTGCACGCAGTTGCCTTATACTCTTTACACTACTGTCATTAACTCAAGGTTACAGCGGTTAACAAGCTGTTCCTAAACAACTGAGTTCCACAGTAGGGTCCCTTCCCAGAGCTGAAATGAATTTTACCTCCCGTAATCTTTGGTGATTACTTGTTCTAATACAATGAGACGTGTCTTTTTTTTTTCCTCACCCTCTTTTTCATCTTAATAATAAGAGGTAAGATATTTGGGTCTAATCCCCTTGGACCATGTTGGTGTCAGGGTAATGAGAAACATCAAGTTCATCAACCAACTGTGTATTTCCACTCTGCCCACTGATGAGCTGTTGCAGACCCGGACTGAGGAAGGTAAATGGATCCGGGTCCCATCTTTAAAGTCCTTAGTACCTGCAGCTTCAGTCAGGGATCTCCAGCTCAGAGTATTGTGCTGCTGAGTTAGTGAGGGCCCTTTTTTCCCTCCAAAGAAAATCAAGTCATGGCTTACCCACTTCGTCCTGGGAGTGAGGTCGGGCTGGCCCTAGGTGTCATTATCTGCTCTTAGGTTCAACGTGGATGTCAGAACCCATGCTGCAGTGCAGGCCTGTGGCTGTGCCCCTGCTTCTGCTTCCTCTCCCAGTGCGGGGTTCTTTGGGTTTACTCCATGGTCCCCAGGACGCTAAATAGCTTCCTTCTGAATGGTTTTTAACATATGGTGAACATTTGTTAGTTACTTACTCTGCGCCAGGCACTGCTACAGAAATGGAGGAGCACCGCCTAGCCCAGCCGTGGCAAACTACGGCCCGCGGGCCGGATCCAGCCCGTTTGAAATGAATAAAACTAAAAAAAAAAAAGACCGTACCCTTTTATGGAATGATGTTTACTTTGAATTTATATTAGTTCACACAAACACTCCATCCATGCTTTTGTTCCGGGCCCTCCGGTCCAGTTTAAGAACCCATTGTGGCCCTCGAGTCAAAAAGTTTGCCCACCCCTGGCCTAGCCCTTGCTGTCAGAAAGCTTGAAGCCTAGTGAGGGAGACAGAAGATACAGAATTCGCTGTCACGTGCTAAGTGGCAACGTAGAGATGGCAGAGGGTGCTACGAAGGCTGCTTAGGAGATGACATCCAACTGCTTACACAGGCCAGGCCATGAGGCTCTTGGCACACATGTGCTGTTTCTCTCATCACAGTACCTTCACTTAGAGACCCCAGGTTGTGGGCCACACTGAGCTCCAGAGCAAGGCTGGTCTTTACAGTCTTTGGAATCGGACCCACCTTGGTTCTGCGATGATCAAACTTGAGAACTCCAGCGGTCAGGGGGCCCAGGAAGTGGAAGGCGTTTGTGTTGCTTTCTGGGCATTGTGCTGTCCCTGGGGCTCTTACCTCATCGGGGCATTTGGGAAATTATGTTCTCAGCTCCTTTGTCTGTTTGTTTCCTAGATGGCCAAGCGCGTGATCTTACTGTCGGGCACGCCAGCCATGTCTCGACCTGCAGAGCTGTACACGCAGATCATTGCCGTCAAGCCAACGTTCTTCCCTCAGTTTCATGCCTTCGGACTTCGCTACTGTGATGCCAAGCGGGTACTTATTCTCCCCTTTCTCACCAGGCCCCCATTTGTAACCTGATTTTGACCCCTACATTTCTGTTTCTTCTCTTTGGCCATTGTATGATCAGAAGAGCCCTGACAGGGAGCTGAATTAAGATTTTATCTCTGCCCTCCCCTAATTCTGACCCGGGAGTGTCCTTGGAGTAGGATGAGAACACTCCCTCCTAGTTTTAATGCTTATGGTGGTTCTAGCTTAGTGTTTTCCAACAGGGACCATGGCTAACGCGTAGGGCATGGAGCTCAGAATCAGCAGCTCTTGCCAGAGAGAATGGCTCAGAAGCGAGCTGGGGGTGGACCGAGGCGGAGACAGAGGGAAGAGAGTAGATGAAGCTGGTGAAGGTCACTTGGCATGGGGAGGAGTATGAAAAATCCTCTGAAAAGGTGAAAATATATGCAGTGAAGGCAAAAGAGCCCTTTGAGCAGGTGGCATGGGAGCAAGATCCTGAGCCTCAGGTGGGCTCTCAGTGGACCCTGAGTCTCCATGGGGAGCGCCGCCTCTGGCCTGCACCCTCAGGAGCTTGTCTGTGCAGCTCCGTCCTCCAGAAGTAGCAGAGGGAGCCTGTGACCACAAAGATCTTTGCAATGAAAATCTCGGTTTCTAGACCCTCAGTTTTTTGGTGTGGGTTTTTTGGGGGGGTTTTGTTGTTGTTGTTGTTTTTTAGTGATAAAAGAAATTATATTTAATAACATGGGTAAATACAGGAGTGAAAAAAAATAGGACGCAAAATGTCTCCTCCCTTCCATTCTACCTTCCTCCCTCCCTTCCTTCCTCTCTCCCCTTTATTCTCTCATATCTGACTGGAAGGTAATGTACACCAACATGATTACTTTTATAAGCAGAGAAAATCAACATTTTAAAAATGTTCAAATTACATTATTCACAAATCCCAGTTTCCTCCTGCTGGGCCATTGCGTCCTTTTGTGATCATTAATCTGATCAAGCAGCTGAGCGTGGGGCACTGTCCTCCTCACAGGTTCCTCTGCATCTCTCCAGAAGCCCCCAATTCAAAACGTTGGCTCCTTGTTCCCAGCCAGTCTGCTGTGACTTTGTAAACTTTGAGCCACACCCTGAGCTTCTGCCTCTTTATTGTGGGCACTGGCCCTGCTGTAGAGGACTGGCTGGACTCCAAAACCTCATTAATTCAGACCTTAAAGATTCCCACTTTGTGATCAAATCACAAATATACCCAGCTACTATTTGCATCAAAGACACTGACTTTGGAGAACTGGCTGGGACTCACTCGTTGCCCGTTGCCCATGCCATTCATGAGGGAAGAGCCTTGCTCTGCAAGTTCATGATGTAAATCAGACTGTCGGCCTTATTGTTAAATACTTTTTTAAAGAAAATAAAACTTTTCAAGTACTTTAAAAATATCCACTTACATTCAAACTAAGTATTTATAATGTAAATTGTAGTGCTTTGTAAAGTTAGTTGCAAACTATTTTTAGCCTGCTACTGAAACAGGAAGTTTCTCAGTTATTAAACATACTTCTTTAGCATTTTAATACATTTGTGATGCACTCTCCCCTGGGATCAATCCAGATTGTATATCCTTCTCATGTTTCCTCAAAGCCCTTCATGTGTGATTGGTACCTTTGTCCTCTTTGCAAATAATCCACTTTCGGAAAAGGATCTTCTCTTCCTTGACTGTCTGGGCCCATGGGATACTGTTCAGCCAGTGATTGCAGGGGTTGCAGATGGAATTCATTGCCGTTACTCCCCAAACTGTGCCCCCTTGTGTTCCTAGTGTCCTCCACCCTCTCCACCCTCAAATTCACCCTTTCCCTCCTCCTTGCTGCTGCTTCCTGACACCACCCACTCAGTCAGGGGCAGTGCCTTCCTCATCTTTGTGTTCTTCCTCCCACTTAGCCTGGTGCCTGGTAAGTTTTCAGTGACAGCTTGCTGGATTGTGATTATTCTGAAGTCCAATTTAAAATCTTTGGTATGGGTTTTTAAGCTGCAAGATGAAGAGCTGATAATGTTAGAACTTAGGAGCATGATATCCAGATTAAGTATATCCTCTTGTTCCCAGCATGATTTTTATTCTTTTATTCTGTGCAGCTGGTAGCCCAGGGCTCCCGTTTTGTGTGTGTGGTCAACTTAATAGAAGCCACTGAAGAGAGTGCCCCATGCCGAGCTCATTTTCAACCCCAGAGCGTGAAGGCATTGACTGAACTTCCAGTTGATTTCAGATTTTTTTTTTAAAGAAACAATTTTTAATTATTTTATTTCTCTATCTTTGACTTTCTCTTTGTATCCTCAATTCAGCAAAGGTTTCTTGGACACCTGCCATGTCTCCACAATTATACTAGGTCCTCTGGCCCTGGAAAATGAACTAGGTGCACCCTTACCCAGGTGGTGCACAGGGGAGGGGGGCCCAGAGGGGAGATGAGTGGCTAAAAATTAAGGAAGCAGACACCCTGGCTGCCTGACTGTAGAAGTCAGTCCTGTTTCCAGGAAGATTGTTAGTGAAAGATGGGGTTATTTTAACTGGTAACATCTCTAGCAGTGTAGACATTCTTGCTCACTGCCCGCCCCCCGCCTCCCCCCCACCCACCCACCGATCAAATGAGGGAGCCAGGCTTATACAGGACCTCCTCTGGTTTCAGCCAGACGGGCAAAAACCTGTGTTCCAGCTCCTCCCCTCAACCCACCACCACTAACACTGCCGTTGTGTTTATGATGTTGCTCTTGGATGTGTTGGTGTGACCATACTGAGAACAACAGGTGTTTACATCCCTGTAAACCTCATCAAATAAAGATCACTGACATTAGGTGTTACATTGTACAATGGACCCTGTAGGATGAGCCCTAGGAATGTTATTTCTGTACTTAGTATACATGAAAGTCTGACAAGGTCTTGTTTGTTTTTAATGTAATGGATACCAAACCACTGACATCTTGCATTTGCTGCTAGAAAGCAAATTAGTGCCAAATTGTAGCACGCCAAGATAGGTGAGTTTTGTCCGCCTCATTCCCGATTCTCTTTTCTTTTCCTTCCTGTTTCTCATATGGTGGTGTATTCATCCTTTAAAGCCGCTTGATGTTCTCTGCACAAAGCCGGGGAAGAGGAGGTTGTGAGAGGCGGTGACAGCCTGTTCCTGGGCCCTGGGGTCTCACGTTTGTCTTGGTTCTCCTCCACAGCACACCTGGGGATGGGATTATTCCGGCTCCTCCAACCTGGGGGAGCTGAAGCTGCTGCTGGAGGAGGCGGTCATGCTGCGGCGCCTCAAGTCCGACGTCCTCTCCCAGCTCCCGGCCAAGCAGCGCAAGATGGTGGTGGTGGCCCCAGGCCGCATCAGTGCCAAGGCCAGAGCGTCCCTGGATGCCGCGGCCAAGGAGATGACCACCAAGGACAACTCTGTGAGTCTGGGGCTGGATACCAGAATTTGAAAGTTGTGTTCACAGGTGTTTCTTCCCAGGAGGGGTTCAGTGGAGATTACCCACAGTTCTCTGAACCTGCCTCTCCATCACCTCGTCCCACCTCCCTGGGCAAGGACAGTGAGCCTGCTTCATGTCTCAGGCTGCCTCGTCTACTTCAAAAATCTTTCAATTTGCAGTTTTATGCTTGTGGAGATCACTGTTCATGTGTGGTCATCAGGGCTATCTGCAGGATGATGCTATATATTCTGAATATCTCAGAGAAAGTTGGAATTTATGCTAAGTGTATTTCGAGAATGCCTCAGTATAGGAACAACTGCTAGAAATTAGTTCTATGTGTATTTGATATATATATTAACCCTCTAACCATCCCATGTCATTTGCTTTAGTCGTGTAATTTTCTTTAACAAATTAACCATTATTTAACAAAATCGAGTTTTCAACCCTTCTTAATCCTTTGTTTCCTTATTACAGTCATTTATGGTTGGCAGGAACCCCATTTTACAAACAGGGAAACAGGTTCATAAAGGCTATGATTTGCCTAAGATCTCATGACTACTGTGAGGCAGAGCTGAGGCTATATCCAAGCCTGTTACCCCTATATTTTAGGGCTATTTCCAATATGGTGGTTTTATCATTTCAAATTTTCATTTCATACCTGTTGTTAGTGTCTTACTATGCTAAGTACCACAAGATAATCTACACCAGCTCCATTTCTGTCCTTGTGGGACGAAACCTAGCAATCTTCATTGCCAAGAAAATTACATTGACATTTTTGACATTATCTGGGCCTGGTATTACCCTGCATGAAGAGACTTAGATCTAAATGAGCTCTCAGCCTTCTGGAAGATTACAAAACAGATAAGAATGACAAGAGACAGAATGTGTGTTGTGTGTTTTTTTAATGTTATTTTACCTTGTGATTGAGCAGACTAACTGGTAACTTTTAAGAAACAGAGGGGGCCTGGTAGGTGTGACTCAGTTGGCTGAGCTTCGTCCCGTACACAGAGAGGTCACTGGTTTGATTCCTGGTCAGTGTACATGCCCCGGTTTTGGGCTCAATCTCCAGGAGGAGGCGTGCAGGAGGCAGCCAATCTATGTTTCTCTCCCTTTCCCTTCCTCTCTCCCTAAAATCAATAAAAACATATATTTTTTTAAAAACAGGTAATATTAAAAAAAAGAAACATAAGATAGGCTAGAGGATACATGGATCAATTATCAAGCTCTACTAATTTTTGCCATCTTACATATAATTATCTGGATGGCCTGCAGTTTCAGAGTTCACAAGTTGATGTAGACGTACAGACCGATGGTTATGAAATTGTATTTCAGTGGAACCACGAGAGGAACCAGAGCATTCTGTTGCTAAACTCAGTCCTGGTGATCTTTTCTGGTTTCTACAGATGAAAATTCAATGAATAGAAATTTTTTCTCAATTTTAAGTTTTTTCTTATAACTCTCTTAAACCATTAAGGTCTAACTTCTGTCTACTGTGAACTCTGCCAGATAAGAAAGTCAATGAATAAGTACAGCAAATAGCACATGAATGGAAAAAAATTCAGAAGTGTGATATTTTTAGATGCGAATTTGTCAAATGCTATGTTTTAGTTCCTTGTGTGTGTGATGGGAATATGTCTATCGGCATTTCGTGGGCTTCCCTGGAGAACACCCTTGCCTGCGCTTGGTCCACCTTCTGAACCAGGTTGAGAGCCAATGTAAACAACAGAAAAGGCAGTCAGTGGGCATTAGAATTGAGGATGAAAGTCCCATTAATTGGCCAAGAGGCAACTGTAAATTGTGCTGTGTGGCCAACAAGAAAGAGGTGTATGGAAATTCTGTACTTAGTGCAGCAAGGTTTGAAAGCATTTTTTTAAACTTTCCACCAACTTGCATCATTCCTCAGGTTAGGTGAGTGCTCTTCCAGTGGTTTCAGATGTAACCTGAGAGTTTGAGTTCCTGAGTTTACAGCTGTGCTGTGAAATTGATTAGGCTGAGCCATGGGATTCAAGAATGTTGGGTGATTTAAAACTCTGGTAGCTATGCAAGTCCTTTAAATTATTTGGCATATTTTGATGTTTTCTTACCTAAAAGAGGAAGCCATGGCCTGCCTCATGGGCTTGGTGCTGGAAAAATATATCAGGAGAATGCCGACTGCTCAGAATCCCACCTGTAGGGTGATTATCATCCCGCTTCTTCAGCATCCCAGAGTCTTAATGGTATTTTGCAGATTATGAAAATGAAGGCTAATTTGCAGTGTAATTCTTAAAGAATCCAGCAGAGAAAGAGCCTGGAGCTCTCCCCAGGCCCATGCTTGAGAGTTTCTGTGCTTCCATGGGGTCCTAGGAAAATGAAGAGTTTGTCCCTGAAAGAGAAATTGAGTTGATGCAGATTACCTTCATTGTGATGCTGAAGCCAGATACTACATTCTTTATGATAATAAGTCCTTGAAAATGTGGTTCTCCTTTGTGTTCTTGAATGTAAATTCATTTTTATAGTGGAAAATCCAAGTAGAAAATAAGTTTATGAGCGTTGCGGTTTGGACCATCAGAACCTTTCCTACTCTAAGGCAACCCATTCGGCACCACCCTAACTTCACTCAGAAGCGGAGCCAATGTCAGCTGGGAGTTAGACTAGATGGCCGTTGACACCCTTCCATCCTTGACCAGCCATGAAATCCTGAGCCAAAAGAGTAAATGGGGAATCATGGTTTCTTGGTTTTGATCAAGTAAGAGGCCCTGTGGGTCTATAGGAAGTTGCCCTTCCCCACCCCCCCATTTTTATAGTTACTCTTTAGGCACAGGTTTCCCTGCAGTTTTGTACAATTTCATGGCTCCAGCAAAGCACTGCTGACTGTCAAGAAGTGGGTTTTCCTTTGTTCCCTCACACCTTCCCATCTGGAGGAAGACATTTTTTAAAAAGCTTTAAGTCACGGAAGCCAAGGTGAAACAGACAATTTATAAAATGTAATGTGCGGCTAAAGCCTTTTTTCATTTTCAGCTGAAATAATAGGTACTCTTCACTGGCTAAGAAAAGCTGGCTCTAATCATCTTTTGTCTAAAGCCATTTTTGATCAGCAAGACCAAGAACAGAAAAGTGGAGCAAGTCCGTGCAGACTTCCTGGTGACAGTATCAGTTCACCCTTCCGCCGCTTGACAGTCCATTCAGATTTCCAACATAGAAAAAGAAATTGGAAACCCCAGTGGATCTAATTTAATAAAAGTCCAGGGGACAGGGACAAAAAATGCAGGTAATTTAAAATTTCCTGGCCCATGGCTAGCAAAAGAAATGAGATCATTAATGGACTAGTATTCTGTCTACCCAGTTTGGGAGAGTTCTTTTTTAAAGATGAAACTTGATTTCTCCCACAATAAAAATTTAATAGATGCCTATTGTATAAAATCTGAAAAATAAAGTACTTACAATAAGTAATATTTATTAAACATGCTTTATAATCCTGTCTAATAAAGGGAATATGCTAATTGACCCTCACACCATTGCAAATATAGCAGCGCCTACAGCCAATAAGGAGGGAATGTGCTAATTGACTGCCCCGTCCTCAAAGATGGCAGCACCCACAGCCAATAAGGAGGGAATATGCTAATTGACTGCCACGCCCTCAGAGATAGCGGTGCCCAGTCCCCTCAGCCCCCCAGCCACCCAGGGCCAGCCCAAGATGCAGACAAACCTCGGATGACAGCTGCCCAGCCGCCCAGGACTGCCCGAGGCTCAGGTAACCAGGGCCGGCCGAGGCTTGTGCTGCCAGCAGTGGCAGCAGCAGAGGTGTGATGGGGCATCACCTTCCCCTGATCACTGGGTTGCCTCCCGCCCCTGAGGGCTCCTGGACTGTGAGCTGAGGGACCCACCCTCCAGTGCATGAATTTTCATGCACTGGGCCTCTAGTTACACTATAAAATTGATTCACTCATCTCTTTTATCACCTAATTTGAGCATTAATTATTATTTGGATTTTTAAATGTATGTAGATTTTGCTTCAAAATACATATTATTTATATATACATCTATACTAATAAAAGGGTAATATGCTAATTAGATCGGATCGACCGGACGTCTTCTGGATGTCCGACGTCCTTCCAGACAAAGCCATGGTGGCGGGGGCTGAGGTAGAGGTGGTTAGGGGAGAGCAGTTAGGGGCAAGATCAGGCCGGTGTGGGGGAGCAAGCAGTTAGGGGCGAGATCAGGCCAGCAGGGGAGCAGTTAGGGTTGATCAGGTTGGCAGGGGAGCAGTTAGGGGCATCAGGCAGGCAGAGTGGTTATGGGTGATCAGGCAGGCAGGCAAGTGGTTAGGGGCCAGTGGTCCCAGATTGCAAGAGGGTGCAGGCCAGGCTGAGGGACCCGCCCGAATTTCGTGCACTGGACCTCTAGTTTATATATATTTAAAGCAGAATTGGAATCATGTAAACATACATTATGGTTACAAAACTGTATTCATGATTACAAAACTGTATTCATTCTTTTCCATATTGTTAAATGTCCTTTTAAAACAGGGGTGGGGAACATCTATCCCGAGGGCCGAATAAGGCCCGGGAAATCATTTGGTCTGGCCCTGCCAAAGCATTAGGAGTGAGTTAATTAAATGTTTGACCAAATATAGTAGGCTACTTTTTAAGTTGATAATTTTGTGTGGTCCACGGATGATGTTATAAATATCCAAATAGCCCTTGGCAGAAAAAAAGGTTCCCCACCACTGTTTTAAAACATAATATTTAAACATAATTTAGTATTTTCTACATGGTTATATTAAAATTTTGCCAACCATTTTTAGTTGTATATTTAAGTTAATTTAACTGTTCACTATACTAAGTATACTACACTGGAAAAGTAGCTTACATGTAAACTTATGCACATCATGAGAATAAATTTTAAGGAGTAAGTTGCTGGGTCATCAGGTTGGCATGTTTTTTTTAAATTGATTTTAGAGACAGGAAGGGAGAGAAACATTGGTGTGAGAGAGAAACATTGATTGGTTTGCCTCCTGCCTGTGTACCGACCAGGGATCGAACGCGCCACCTTTTGGTGTAAGGGACAATGCTCCAACTGAGCCTCACTGGCCAGGGCGGGTTGGTCATTTTTGGAGGCTTTGGTCCACGTCGACACATCATTCCCAAAAGGTCAGCCAGTGTGCCATCCCACCAATTGGGCATTGTATCTTGGATGTGCACCCACCTCGTGATAAATCTTAGGGCACAGTTTCTGAAAGTGCCCTTCGCCATTTGTTTTGCCCTCTCCCTTTCTTATTAGCAGGTGCCGAGTGGGTGTGGGTGGGAGGAGTTTTGACAGTCTCCAAAGGACACAGGAGAACTGCAGACTGAGGATGCCTGGGGTACAGTCTGCAGACAATGGGAGCCTGGCTCTGTCCCCCTACCAAGGACCACAGGAGGTTAGAGGGCCTGACTTGCTGCAAGGGACCCTTTTAGGGTATATGAATGGACTTCATGAGCTCATTGGCCACAAGCAAAGGTTGCACATGTGTCCAGAGCCTCCTTAGAGGTAAACTGGGCCTATAGCTGAGAAACAAGTTCAGATACACTGCCGTGGAGTCGCATCTTCAACACGAGTTCCCAGGACATTTCAGCTGTTTGATTGGACTATGGCCACCAATAGGAGGGATAGTGCCTCCACACATAAGTTAGATGGGTGCACTCTGCCAGTGTCCCCCCGAATTCCTGTGTTTCCTGGGTATCTTTCTCCTTGTCAAGACCTAGAGGAAAGTTACTGTTTAAAACAAGAAGCCCTTTTGACCTGGCAGCATTTT
Source organism: Myotis yumanensis (assembly GCF_028538775.1). Classification (NCBI taxonomy): domain Eukaryota; kingdom Metazoa; phylum Chordata; class Mammalia; order Chiroptera; family Vespertilionidae; genus Myotis; species Myotis yumanensis. The sequence continues at coordinate 20,024,583 of NW_027223759.1, forward strand.
TGCTAGTGGAAGGAGACAGCTGTCCTGCGTCTCTGGGAGCCCAGAGTGATAGTAGATGTTACCTTATATTCCAATGAAACTATTTGAGCATCTCCTGTATTCACATTCCTTACTAGGATTTATTTAGGTGCAGAATGTAGAGAAAACATGTTTGTTTGTTTTTCTCCTGGGAAGTCATTTACCTTGTGTGGGAAACATACCAGATACATTTGACTAATGGTTTGAGATGATACAAGAATAAACTAGTCGCAGTTCATTGGAATTGATTTAGCAAGTCTTGGATGGAGGTGAGCTTATCAGTTGGGTATGGACACAGCTTGGCAGAAGAAAGGGAGCAAAGAACGTGGGCAGTGCCATGTCGTGTGTAAGCTGTCCCCAGGCCGTAGTGAATAGGTGTGCTAGCAAGGCTGCACGTCTGCCTTTCACTTGAGCATGCGTGCACGGTGCAGCTCCCCCTGAAATGCCTGTCCAAACAGCTTCCTCCTGCCTTGCCCCTTGGATTCTCACACCAGTTCCCGGAGGGTGACAGAGTGGCTACCATGTTTCCAATGACAGAACGGAGCTCAGGTAGTTCTGTGGCTGAATTGAGTGTAAGTCAGGGTCTCGGCTCTGGTAACTGGTGCTAGAGCGTTAGGATTTGTAAAGCTCATAGTAGCGATAAGCATGTCAGCTTAGCTCAGAGTCCTCAGAGTGGGAGACTTAAACCCTCTACTTTTCTTCCCACAGAAAGGACAGCAGAGAGAAGCCCTCATTCTCTTCTTCCACAGAACAGCTGAAGCCAAAATCCCGTGTGTCATGTAAGTGGTCACCGAGTGCGGACTTCTCTCTCATCTTTAAAAAGAAACACCTGTTGTCTTAGCTGGTTTGCTCAGTGGCTAGAGTGTTGGCCTGTGGACTAAAGGGTCCCAGGTTCGATTCTGGCCAAGGGCACATGCCCGGGTTGTGGGCTCGATCCCCCCCAAGTGGGGGGCATGCAGGAGGCAGCCAATCAATGATTCTCTCTCATCATTGATGTTTCTATCTCTCTATCTCTCTCCCTTCTTCTCTGAAATATATATATATTTTTTATTTCATTTTATTTTTTTTTTTAAGAAAAGAAACACCTGTTGTCTCAGTCTGCCAGAATGGTGGTGCTGCTCTGCGAGAAGGGGTCAGAGACTCCAATCACTGCCACCTTGAGTGTGAGGGTTCGGGCCCCACAGCCTCCTCACCCACAGGCATGGGCAGGTTTGCCTCGAGCGCTGCCCGCTGTGCGTGGGTCCCTGTGAGATCTTGTCTTAACCCAAGTAAGCTGGAGCTGCTGTCACTTATGAGGAGCGTGGGGGTGATCCAGACACTAAGGGAAGTTTCTCTCTTGCTAGGAGTACTGCTCACTAGCCCGTAGGAAAATATGCACGGTTTTGGGAAAGACAGAGAAGCTGCCTTATGTGATTCTCTGTTCTTCTCCAAAGACATGACATTTCAGTCATTCTTACCTACGTGAAAGGAGAATCTCAGAGTTTGTTCAAAAGATACAGGCAAGAGGCCTTTGCCACACTGAGTTCTCCTTCCACCTTATAACTAAGTCTGAAGTAATTTCTATTCTTAAAATTATCCACTGACTTAAAAAATCTCAATTGTCTCCCCTTCTTAAGAAACACCCACTCATATTCGATATCACCAGGGTGGAAACTTGAGGCACTTCTAATGATGTGCAGTTTGCCTCATTTTTCATTGTTTAACATTCATGTGAGACTCTGGCAGGATAATGGTCCAAGTGATTAAATTTCAATGAAAATGAATTTGGTGTGGGTTGAGCAGAGCCAGGTTGGCCGCGGGGACCAAGATCTGTGGGTGAATTGAGACCCACAGCCTCCCCTCTTCACTCAGCCACCAGCCCTCTGGCCTCACCAGCCTCTCCCTCGGCACCCAGTGCAGTGAGAGTGAGTTCACTGTGGTGTTCAGATCTAAGATTCTCCACAAAGCTGCGGAATGCTGGCCAGCTCTCTATCACCCTCTGGGCATGGCCTTTTCATTTACAACACTGTGGCAAACTCCAGACGTGTTTTTACGGCCTGCAAACATCTCACAGAAACAATCCGAATTGCCCCCACCCACCAGTCCATTTCTCACGTGCTGCCAAATAGCAGGTGGCAAGAGTGTCAGTCCCCTCCCTCAGCTCATGAACTGCAAAATCCAGGGTTGGTGGAGTGCTAGGCCTAGAAGCAACCATATTCCTTAGAAATTATAAATCTAATCATTTGCCACCTTATAAATAAACTTGGTAATACCTTGTCTTAGTCCATTCAGACTGCCATAAAAAAAATACTATAGACTAATAAACTATGGTGGCTTAAACAACAAATATTTCTCATAGCTCTAGAGGCTAGGAAATCCAAGTTCAAGGAGCCGGCAGATTCAGAGTCTGGCTTGCAGACAGCCATATCCTCATGTGTCCTCACATGGTGGAAGGGACCAGAGTGCCCTCTGGGATCTCTTTTATAAGAGCCCTAACTCCACCACCTCCCAGAGGCCCTACCTTTCAACACCATCACACTTACGAGTTTTGGGAGGGAACACAAACATTCAGTCCATAACATACCTTGTACATACTTTTTCAAAATTCCATTATAAATTATGTAGTGCTTTATCGTTTCCAACAATTTTGACATCTGTTAACTCATTTCACATTTACAGCCTCTTTGTGATACCAGTAGGATGAGTCATATTGACCCCATTTCTTAAATGCAGAAACTGAGTACATCTCATGGAAATCTCTGCACCTGAGAGTCACATAGCTAGTAAGTAGAAATTAGATTATAAATCTTAAAACTCAGCCCTGGCCAGATAGCTCAGTTGGTTAGAGCATTGTCCTGATACGTCCAGGTTGTGGTTCGATCCCTGGTCAGGGCACATACAAGAAGCAACCAATGAATGGCTGGAGCAGCAGGTTGATATTTCTCTCTCTCAAATCAATAGAGAGTTAAACAAGGAGAAATGGTTAAGATGGTAAATGTTTTAAAGATCTCAAAGCTTTAATTTTCTCTGCTAGTTGTTTGGGTTTTTAAATTGTTTGTTTGTTTTTGCTGTTGTCTGTTTTCATTTTAATGGGCATCTTTCAATATAGAAGCCAAGGTTATTGTGGTAGGTGAGCATTCCAGCCTGGTGACTTAGGGGTGTGGGGCGGGCAGAGCAGAAGCCGTGTCTGCGGTGTAGAGGGGACAGAGGCGCTAGGCATATTGGGGCCTGTGGTGATTATGAGCCAAGTTAATTTTATGGTTTTGTGACTTTTTAATACTGTAGCAATAAACATTTTTGCTTATATCAAGGCAAATTTTATGTCTCTCAAACTAATTAGATTCTATTTAGTACCAACGATCCACAAATTGAACTCAAATCCATACCCTGGCTGGCCATAGTGATGTTAGAAAATAAATCTTAGATGTTTAAAGAACAGTCCACTTTCTACCACCTGCTTATAACAGGAAACCTTAGATCTGTCCTGCTCTAGGGTGGACAGTGTCTGTTCTCTGTGCACACACACCTGCGTGTGAGCATGGCCTCAGGCAGAGGAGAGCCCCTTCTGTCCCGAAGCTCACCTCTCTGCTGCCCTGCAGGAGCCACTGTGAGCTGGACTGGAGTGTGAGTCCTCTCCAGGGTGTGCTGCCCGGCGACGCTCCCCTTCCTTTAAGGCCCCTGCTAAAGATAAGAGTGGGAAGTCAAGAAAAAACCCCGTGCACCCTGGCCCTTGTGGCTCAGGTGGTTGGAGTGTTGTCCCGTACACAAAACGGTGGCGGGTTCTATTCCTGGTCAGGACACATACCCAGGTTTCTCTCTCTCCCTCCCTCCCTCCCTTCCTTCCTTTCTTCTTCCCTCCCTCCCTCTACAACAAAAATTTAAGAAAATTACATGAAATGAGAGAGAAAAAAATACAGTGCACAGAGGAGAGAAGTAAATTAAAGGGAGAATAAAGACCAAGCAAATCAGGTCCTTCACCCTATATTGCTTTGCCTCAGGAAAGAATTCCCTTACTACTGACTGACCTGCTGGCCCTGCAGTGGGTGATCTAATGCAGAAGGGAGCTGAGAGCTCTCCCTGACCGTCTCTTCAGGATTATTACTTAGATCTCAATAGTACATTTCCAGAAATTTGGTTACTGACAATAATCCCCTAATCCCTTTTCAGATCTATAGACAACACTTTAATTTGTATTGAAAACACATTATAATGATGTTAGCAGCCAAGTGCAAACTGTTAATTATCTTCATGATCCCAGGTAATAAGAATGTTTCAGTAACATATCAGAGATACATAAAACATGAAGCTTCAATTTCTTTGTATATGGGAGATGACCAAAAAGTATGGAAGAGCTCACGTTGCACATGGCAGAAGATGGCTTGCTTCCCACAGCTCCTAATCTCTCTTGTATTCAAGTGACCTGGCATGAGGGAAAGGGGGAGAAGTGAGCCCTCGGGGAAGGGAGAGAATGGGCCAGGCAGGGCAGGTACCCCAAAGGTGTCTGATACAGGAACGAACAGTCATTTGTCAGTAATTAACCTCAGCGGGATAAGCAGATGTTTAATTTGTGTTGTCATTTCAAATGCAGTGAATATATCCTGGATCTGCTGGAAAGTGGAAGAGAGAAGTTTCTAGTGTTTGCACACCACAAGGTGGTTCTGGATGCAATTACTAAAGAGCTGGAGAGAAAGGTAAGCTTCCTTTGAAAGTCCACACCAGATGCTTTTATTGTTTGTGGCGGCTGCTAAGTTGTTCTGGGCAGGTGGAGGTCAGGTCAGCAAAGAAGTGAGAGGATGGTTTCTGGAAGCATTGCTAAATGTTTCTGAAGAATCATTCTTGCTTGTAAAACCACGGGGCGGGTCAGAATATTCCAGCAGTGCATTTAACTTCCTCCATACTCTGTACAGATAGCCCAAGAATCTTGCTTTGGGAACATCTCCCAGTGGGTCTTCCATCATTCTGTGTAAATAATTAGAAAATTGACAAGAGATGAGGTAGCAAAACGTCTTTCTATGTGGAGACAAGTATCTCTATCAGTGTCCACTTTCTTCCTTTTTTCTCCTTATCACTGTTGAGATGGCTTTGTTAACTGCACACGGCCGTGCATAGACTTCAGTACAGTTTTGTGGCCCTCAGTAAATCGGGTGAAAATCTTCCTAGAAGATTTCCTAGGAAAACTTAACACATATGTTCACCCCTTTTTCATTTTTTGTTAAATTTGAGATCATAGATTACCTTTTGTCTTCCTTCCTCTTTTACATTTACGTACTATTTTAAATATGCCAAAGAGTATAGAGAAATGTACAACAAACTCCTGTTTCCCCATCCACATTGAATAAATGGAAAATTTTGCTGTATGTATTTCAAAGTTTATAGTTCAAGTAATAAAATACCTCAGTAGCCCTCTGTTCCATTCCCCTTCCTCCCTCCCCACCTGTAACCTCCGTCATGACGCCTCCCCACGCTGCTCCCGCAGAAGGTGCAGCACATCCGCATCGATGGCACCACCTCCTCCGCAGACCGGGAGCAGCTGTGCCAGCAGTTCCAGCTGTCCGAGAGGCACGCCGTGGCCGTGCTGTCCATCACCGCCGCCAACATGGGCCTCACCTTCTCCTCGGCCGACCTGGTGGTGTTCGCCGAGTTGTTTTGGAACCCAGGGGTAAGGGGCGCAGAAGACGTGGAGCCCCTGGGCATGCTCATAGCTGCAGGGGGGAGGAGTTAGTGTTGGTGGGTAAGGCAAGGTGTCTGCAAGCTGTCCCTGGGGCCAGTGCATCTTCCATCCGGCTCCGTTAGCCCTCAATAGCGTTTACTTTCCACATGTCAGTCTTCACTTAAAGACTTATTTGGCTAGCTCTTAGATCTTCACAACCCCCTATGTAGTAGTATCGACACTATCTTATCAATGGGGAAGCAAGTTTTAGAAGGCTAGAAGGATGCATAGCTGTCACCAAAGAGGGTAGCTCATAACAGCACCAGGCCGCAGCCCAGGCCTCTGGCTTTCCACTGTGTCCCTTGTATTAGCCATTGCTGTAAGCTGCTCTCGCCAGTGTGGCCACAACAGGGCAATGGGTGTGGGTGTTCCCTGAACATGGTCACTGGCCCTGTCTGCTCAGCAAACGGCTGTGTCAGCAGATAGAAGCCATTTTTTTTGGACTCATAAAATTTTCTCCTGAGCTCCAGAAAGAGTTTGTTTCTCCTCGCACGTTCTCACATACTGTGGCTCTCACTGGCCACACATGGCGACCGCTCTAATGATGGATGGGCTTCAGGTGGAATGCACTTTGTAATGGAAACAGGCTCCTGGTTTTCATTATTCCTTCAGGGCCACCCCCATGTAAGTGCCACCCTGCCCCCCTCACAGCTGGCCTCTCCCTTTGGTGCAGTGTTGATTTAGCTAGGAGATGACTGTTCTTATTTCACGGAGAGAAGAATAGAATGTGCCAGTTTCCTTCGTTTGCCCTTCATCCCAGCCTGATGGAAGAACCGAGGCTTGCTCCCCCTTCACAGCACCGAGCTCCGGGCCCAACACGAGGCCATCACAGCTCTCCAGCTGCGGTTTAGTTCGCCAACCGGTGTTCTATTTGGTTCTGTCTTTTGTCAGATGACAGGTCATTTGTAGGTAGAGGCCGGCAGGTCCTCCGCCGTGAGGCACGGCAGTGAAATCCTTAGAGGAAGAAGGGTTGTGCTGGGACTTGGGGGCCAGGGGCTGCCTGCTGTGGTGGGCTGAGCCGCCTCAGGCCTTACCCTACATACCCTGACCCCCGGGCCTTGCAGGTGCTGATGCAGGCCGAGGACCGGGTGCACCGCATTGGACAGTCGAACTCCGTGGGCATCCACTACCTGGTGGCGAGAGGCACAGCTGACGACTACCTCTGGTACAGCTGGCCACCGGCCCGGCGGTTGGGCTTGAGCAAGGGTGGACACCAAGGATGTATTTCCTTTTCTCCCTAAGGGCTTCTGCTTTTGCTAAGGACTTCCTCCCACTTTCATCATGAGCACATCCAGCTTCCCAGCAGCATTCACTGGGGACCTGCGGGGTGCATGAGGAAATCATGCAGGAATAAGGGGGTGTGGCTCCTTCCCTACTGACCTGAGACGGGAGGAGACTGATGATGATGCAGCACTTGCTGAGACAGGGTGCAGACTCCTTCCCCCTTTATGACGAGGCTGGGACAGCTGCTGGGCCATATGTCTGGTATCTAAGCAAAAATCCCAACATGCCCTTCCCATTTCTCCCTTCCTGATAGTAAGTTTCCTGATTCTCTCAGTTACCACCGCTCATCTGTTTCCAACCTCATGACTGAGGGGTCTTAATTCTACAGCACGTGTAGCTCATCCCTACTTCCTTCTCTTGGTTTAGTGCAGCGGTTCTCAATCTGTGGGTCGCGACCCGTTTGGCGGTTGAACGACCCTTTCACAGGGGTCGCCTAAGACCATCCTGCATATCAGATATTTACATTACGATTCATAACAGTAGCAACGAAAATAATTTTATGGTTGGGTCACAACATGAGAAACTGTATTTAAAGGGCCAGAAGGTTGAGAACCACTGGTTTAGTGGGCAACTCATAACAGCACCAGGTTCAGAATATTGCAGGGAGGGAGCATCTATTTCCTACACATCTTCTAGCAGAAAGAATTTTGAGCCTGATGATACGAGTACGACATTGGTTGGTTCACAGTTGAGAGGAGGCAGATACTTCAGGTGGACGTTTGTGCCTTGAGAGATGCAACAATGTGAAGCAGCAAGCATATCACTGCCCCTAAGAACAAGGAGGGTGGTCCGCTTTCATCTGCATTCTGTGCCGGTTGGATTCACTGTGGCTCGTTTCTTCCCAACAGGCCCTTGATCCAAGAGAAGATTAAAGTTCTGGGTGAAGCCGGGGTTTCCGAGGCCAATTTTTCAGAAATGACAGAAGCCACTGATTATATCTACAAGGTAACAGCAGCACATGGCTCCTCACCACTGGGCCGAAGGAGGCCTTAAGCGGCCTGCCAGCCCTTGGGGCCTGAGCGGGAAGGCATGAATCACTCCTGGGACCGCCCCGCCCAGGAGCTGGAAATGATGGTCTGCAGTCACTCTCAGGCCAGTCCACATGTGCTTCCTTATGGACAAGTGATGGCACTGACTCCTGCGTTGGACCTTCCCTCGGAGGTTCTCATAACACCAGGGCTTCCACACACTGCCCCTTCCATGAGATCATCTCAAACTGGCAGAAAACTCCCTGTGCAGCTGTTGAGTTACTGTGAAAAGTACATAGCAACACCTAGCAGGGCTGCCCCCAGAACATGTCCTCAGCGCAGAATGAGGCATGTCCAAAACCAGGTACTGCTTTTATACCACTTATTTCTGCTCGGACATTGCATTTTGTTCTCAGTGTCTCCCATTTTATAGAGGGGTAAACTGAGTCATACAGGACAATGAGATTTGCCCACAGTCACAGGCCTTGTTTTGCTAGCCCCTCTTATGACCTAGGAGAGAAAGAGGCCAGTGCCTCCTTCCATGGCCAGGGTTGTCAGAGGTGCTGAGAGGAGGCTTGTTGGCCTCTGGAGAGGACAGCTGGGGCCCAGCAAGCCTGCCCTGGCCTAGCGCTCCAGCCCAAAGGCTGTCACAGTCTCTCCCTCCTCCGTTTCAGCGAAATTCAATGGAGAGGAGCAAGAAGCCCTTCCAAAGGCTTGCGTTTCCACTCGGGTGGTTGACATGGAAGTGAGGACCCAGGCAGTACTGCCTGCTGGAGGGCCACTCCCGAGAGAATTGTTTGTAACTAGAGCTTAGTGGTCGAGCCTAACGCAGGGAGATAGCTTCACAGTTTCTGGTCAGGAACGGAAGTGCTGTCTTTTTCTTGTGGAAATACCAATCCTGACCTTGGAATTTGCCTGCTCCAAGTTAGCAAATACTGTTACCATCACCATAGTCGAATGCATGTTAACGGTTATTTCTCCCTGGAACAAGTTGCCTGCGGGGCATTTCCTTGGCCTTGCTGTTCAGATGGAGGGTGATGAGAGCCCAGCACAGCGAGGGGCTGGCCTTAGTGGCCTTTGATTTCACTCCCCATCTGGAAGGACAACCATTTCTCTTTTTTTTCTTTATCTAATGAGCAGGAGAGAAGATGTCTGTCAGACACTAGGCAGCAAGGCTGTGTTAGTGATGTGCGGCCTGCGCTCACCCTGGCATAGTGCCCACCCGACACCAGGAGATGTAGGGCCCCTCCCTGTGTTCTCCCACCAGCCACATGGCAGGGAGTCAGGGTGGAGCTGGATCCTTTCATCTTTCCTTTTCTTTCTCTGATGAAGGACCCAAAGCAGCTGAAGATCTACGACCTATTCCAGAAGTCCTTTGAGGAGGAAGGAAGCGATAAGGACCTCCTGGAGGCGGTGGAGGCCTTTGACCCGGGAAGTGCTTCAGGAACATCCGGAAGTGCTTCAGGAACGTCGGGAAGTGGCTCCCAGGACCTGGGAGACTGGCTGGATGGAGACACAGCGACGGGCAGTCCAGAGAAGAAAAGGAGATTTGAATTTTTTGATAGCTGGGACAGCTTTACCTCTCCCCTATAAGAAGGGCAAAAAAAGCATTTAAAAATCATGGAATTCATTAATAAAATATCACTTTTGTTTTTAACACCTGTGCTCCTTTTATCATCATCTGGGTGCTGGTGCTGGTCTCTAGTCACAGCGAGTTTCCAGGTCAAGGGTCAGCGTTTCCTTTCCAACCTCACAATGTATGGGTTTATTTGGGTCTTAATTAACCTCAGCTTTCCTGGTTGAGAAATAGAGACCGTAGGTTGTAGTAGTGGTTATTTGTGTTGTTTAAATAATGAGGTGCTTCCTCCACATCCCCCAAAATGTGAAATTTTAAAATTGATTGACCCAAAAAATATTTATAAAGCACCTACTATGTGCCAGGCACTGTTCTGGGTGCTGGCAGTAATTCACCAAACACATGAGAAAGTGTACACCTTTGCAGAGGCTATCATATCAAGGGAGAGGCAATAGTTACACATCCCAGGAAGAGAAAGAAGGAACTAGGCGTAGAGCAGGAATTGATAAGTTTTTTCTGTACATAACCAGATAGTATTTTTGGCTTAATGGGCCAGGACATTTATGTGGGCCAGGGCATTTCTGCTGTAAGAGTGCGAAAATAACCATACATAATCTGAAACAAATGACTACGGCTCTTTTCCAATAAAACTCTGGTATGGACACTGAAATCTGAATTTCATATAGTTTTCATGGGTCACAAATGGTTACTCTTGATTTATTTTTAATCACTTAAAAATGTAAAAACCACACATAGGGCATGCAAAAGCAGGCAGTGGACAGGGTTTGGCTTGCAGACCATAGTTTGCTAACCCCTGGTTTAGAGCAGCACTGTCCAGTATAATGTAAGCCATGTGTGATTTTAATATTCTAAGCGTGTTTCAGAAAATAAAGAGGGACCAAATCATTACTTGATTTAACCCAATATTGACATTTCAACATATAATCACTGAAATTACCTCTCTCTCCCTCCCCCGCCCCCCTGTCTCATTCCCAAGGTCCTCCAAAGCAAGTTTTATTTATACCATGTAGCCTATATATTTTCAGGTAAACCATCTGAAATGTACTTCTGAAATGTATTGAGAGCCATTGGCCATTTTGGTGTGATTTAGTAAAGGACACTTGGATTTAGTTATATGGAGACTGAATACCTTTGGGTTAGGAAGGATTTCCACACTAACTCCTTTCCCTTCTGTACTTTGCAGCTCAGCCCAGACACATACACCCCAATAGCCGCTGTGTTTTCTGGAAATGTCAATTGAATGAAGAAAATTTGGGCTCATCTCATCCCACTCCTGTCCCTGCCATCCATTGTCCCCTGAAAGGCTTTTACTAGAGCCCCCAAACTCCCTCTCCCCTCCGCCACAATCCACTGGCAACATCTCTGCCTCCCTCACCAGGGTCATTAAGTGGAGTCTTGTTCCCTGAGTGACCGTGGTTAATTTCTGCCTTGAGGGCCTGGCGTCAAGAAGATCCTGTTAGCCTTGATCCACTTGTGCTTGAATTTATCATGTCTTGTCCTTCTTGGCTCCACACAGCCTTTTTCTAGGTCAGAAGGAGAGCTGGAATCAGAGCTGGAGGTGCTGTTCCCTCGCTGCTGGCTCTTGGGTTTTGCCTTATCTGTGCATTCTTGACTGTTGGAGCCTTGATGCTTTATGAAGCTCTTTTTAGGTGAAGTTAAACTGAAAAGAAGATAAAAAGAAGTCTAACCATATTTTTTTACTCCATCCTCTTGCTTTTTATCAAGTTCAGGATGACAAGGTAAAAAAATGGCTTGGAAGCTTAAAGGGTTTCATGGGAGCAGTCTCTCATACTTACGTTTTACTTTGGTTTTGCGTTTTCCTCTGGGGTCTCAGTGAAGGAAATGGATTCCTAATCGTAGCAGAAAGCATTGAGAAGCCTGGGAGTCAGTCTTTTGGGTCTTATGACAGCCAACAGTTACTTGATTTTGCAACACCTTGCTCACATTCATCCCCCTAACCCATTAAACAGGTTTTATTGAGTACCAGGTACTTTTCCTCTGTTTCTATTCCCCCTTTTGAGGGATAAAATATAATACAGAAAAGTTTACAAAACACCTTTGCAATCATGACCTCAAGCTTATGAATATAACAGTACTATAAACTGTATTGTTTGGCTGTTAATGTTTAGATTTACAATCCACTTCAAGTTTTGTACATGGGGTGAGGTAAGATCAAGGTTAAGTGCTTTCCATATGAATATTTAGTTATCTCAGCACTACTTATTAAAAAGACTTTCCCTTCTTATACTGTTCCACGGTGGTTTCTTTTTCACTGTTACAGATTTGATGTGAAAATTAATCTAGAAATGTATAAGTTAAGAAATGTCAAAGTCCTACATTCTCATTCCTTCTACTCTTATCCCTAGTTCCTAGGGGTAATAACTAATATAAACAGGGATGGAGCCATCGGTAGCATATTCCCAATGCATACGATTATATAGAAATATACAACAGCTCCTCGAATTACATCGTTTTGTTCAACGTCTTTTCATTATAATTCTTGTTTATGTTCATTAGTCTATGGTAAAATTGGTTTTCTTATACGTTGTTTCACTTAAGGTCACAGAACCTATTGCCATTAAGTGAGGATGTACTGTATGTAGAATTTGTTCTTACAAAAACTGTATCAAACTGTTTTTATTGAAAATGGCTCATTTCACATAAAGTATTTGGCTATATATATATATATATATATATATATTTGTGACCGGATGACCGGCCAGTAGTTATGACGCACACTGACCACCAAGGGGTAGACGCTCAACACAGGAGCTGCCCCCTGGTGGTCAGTGCACTCCTACAGCAGGAGCGCACTTCAGTGGTGCGAGCCTCACCCATGGACACTCCCCCTGCACCCCTAAGCAGTGGTGGTGGCAGGCACAGCGGGCCAGATAAGTGCCCAGCCTGGGCTCGGGCTCCTTCCCGGCTGCCTGCCACTTTGTGCACTACTTTGTGCTGTGCAGGATTGACACGGACAGCAGGCTGGAGCCTGACAAGCTGGCGGGTAAGGCCGGGCTGTGGCGGCATGGAGGTCCACTGATCCCCACAGGCCAGGCCGAGGGACCCCACCAGTGCACACATCTGTGCATCCGGCCTCTAGTTGTTTCATATTGATCTATCTGACCTCTTTTAAGGGTTGCAGATTAACTCCATTCCTGATGGATGTGTTGCCTGTGTCAGTGCTCTGTGAAACCTCCATTAAAACAACAACAACTAGAATACATTTATAGTGAAACTGTGGAGAGATAAAAGAACCGATGCACTGAATGCATTTCAGACACTGGATCCTTTCTCAGTGTCTCGGCCTTGGAAAACTTTGGCCCCTTCTTTCTGAGTCGGCCCTTCCCTGCAGAGCTTGGACCACAGGTTCTTAACGATTATGTACAGACTCTGCTCATGTCAGTGGCCACCAGACACTTCACTGAAGGGCAAGCAAGAGTTCTTCAGGCAGGAAGGGAAGGAACAACACGGAGACTGGGTCTGCAGAGAAACCATTTCTGAATCCAGCATGAGATGAGTTTGGGATGACACTTGATCCTCAGATTTCTCTGAAGGATAAAATGTTCCATATGTCCCCAAGAGAACTGGTTGACTCGACAGCTTAAAGAATTGTTCTCTGGAAGTGTCTTTTATTTATTTTTCTAAAGGTGAAAGTGAATTTTGAGTGCTTCTGGGGAGCAGGGTGATTCACCAGAGATTTTTACTGAGACTTTTATGGATATGCATTACAGTTAACAATCTGTACACCTGATGGTCCCCTGATGGGGACGGAGATTTATTAGCCAACAGATAAGACAAATTGAGATTTTATGAGAGGCACAATTCTCTGAAGCCACTGAGAACTGATTTCATGAGAGTGCTATTTGTACATCCTCAGGCTTGCTATTTTAAAAAAAATTGTTCAGTTTTGACAAAATTGCTCTGAACATGAACAATTTCCTCCTATTATGGAGTGTCTCGTTTATAGCCATTCTATTGCATTCTTACTCATGCAAGGGACGGCGGTGAGGCGATGGTAAATGTTCTACATGATGATCTTAACTAGACTCTAGAGCCAGCCCAGGAGAGCGTGTGAGGCTGGCCTTGCTCACCCCCTCACCCAGGGCAGGTGAGCTCACTGCTTGGACTGGAGGCACAGACTGAATATTAGAGTGCTCATGTTTTAATACTCCTGCTATGAGTCCGGTTTTGCACTGATGTGAATACATTTTTTTAAATTTATAGTTTTCTGAGAGCAGGGCATCGTTTTGGTGGAGAGGTTTCCAGAAATCATCACCCAATTGCAGTGTGTTCTCTACTGGGGAGGGAGGGACTTACTCCTGGGCCCCTTGCTATTCTTCACCCTAAAGAGGAAAAGGGGATGTGAGGCCTGTGATGGCACTGAGAGAACTTGGGCACATCCTGCTCCCTTGGGGGACATCAGGTAGCTGTGACTAGTAGGTTTATTTTGTTAAAGGTAAAGAAATTAAGGAGAGAAGTAATGGGTATATTTTTAAGGGAAAGTAGAAAGCAGATCTGTTGTAATCTCCTGAATATGGTAGAAGAGGAAATAGCATTGAATAAGCATCAGGAGATATTGAAATCGAATTTTATCATCACCTTAACAATAATAACCATCATTTAGAAATGCCCACTAGGCACTTCATAAAAGTTATTTCATCCTCCAAAGAACCTTACGAGGGGTATGGAATACTCACTTTGCAGCTGAGGAAAAGCTTGAATCATGTGACCTAGCAGAAGAGGACTGGTCTGTGTGACCAGTGTGACCTTGGGCAAGTCATTTTATTAGCTGTGTGACCTTGGGCAAGTCATTTTGACCCCCATGGGCCTCAATTTCCAGTATGGGTTAATTATCTCTAAAGCCTTTTTCAGTTCTGATGTAAATGGGTTGACCCGGACAAATTAAACCCTTATAAACCTCACCATCATACCATGCAAGACACCATTTCCCCATTCAGCAGGTATCCGTTACAGAGACAGGCCAGGCTCCCTGCTCAGTCCCGGGATGCAGAGGTGGACACATAGGCCCTGCCGCCGTGGAACTGACTTGCAGCAACCTGGGGTGGTGGTGTTTTTGTTTTGTTTTGTTTTATAAATAGATTTTATGCTTCAGAAGAGTTTTTGACTTATAGAAAATTTGAGGAGATACTCCAGCCCGTTCTCGTGTTATTAACATCTTACATTAGTATGGTGCATTGGAGTGGAGCCTTGGTTTATAGTCATCACTGTGCCAGCCTCCTGCAGGGCCTGCTGCTTTTAGGCGATAGGATGTAGAAAAAAATGCGATTTGGAGTCATAAGATTTACGCACTTCTCTAATCCAAGAGCCAGTGAGCAAATCGCTTAAAACTTTCCTTGTCCATAAAATGGAGGAAATGGCTCTGCATTGCGGGATTGGCGAGGCATAAGATAGTGTGGATATGCGCCACAGTTTGCGAATCATCGAAAACGGGCTGAAAGACTTCTTGCCACACTTCCCAGGAGGCCGCGCGTTCGAGGAGTCCTCCGAACCATAGAGCTCACGTCCTAGCTGGGCCTCACACGCACCACTTCCGTTCGTCTGCCTAAAACCGCGCCTGCGCACTACGCTCCTTCCTCTCGGCGTCCGACCTAGTTCGCGGCGACATGGTGAGTGTCGGTCCCGGTGAGGCCTCGGTGTCTATCCACCCGCATCTGTTCCTCTGTCGGTTTCTTCGCCCTAACCCACCTCTGCTCGCTTGCCCTGCCCTGTGTCCTCGGCCGCTGTGCCCTCGCCGCTCTTCTGGGACGCCAGCTGCGGCGGAGGGGCGGGGCGGCTGGTCCGGGCCGGGTTCGGGGGGAACCCTCGCAGCGCCGGGCTCACCCTGGGCCCCGGCTGTCCCGGGGTGGAGCAGGGGGAGCCAGGTCACAGGCAGGGGCTGACTGGGTGGAGGAACGGTTTCGGAGGGACAGGGACCTGGGGGAGGAAGGGCAGGCTTTCCGTTCCTGGGTCTTAATATCGCAGGTTTCTTAACTCTCAACAGGCTAAACGCACCAAGAAGGTCGGAATCGTTGGTAAATACGGGACCCGTTATGGCGCCTCCCTCAGGAAAATGGTGAAGAAAATTGAAATCAGCCAGCACGCCAAGTACACCTGCTCCTTCTGTGGCAAAGTACGATGTTCCCCGGCGGGGGGAGGGAGCGAAGGCGGCCTTCCCAGTGAGGCCCGAGGTTGATACACCCTGGTTCCCGGTTGTTGAACAAGGAGAGCTGTGCACACTATGGGTGACCAGTCACAAGATGGTCGAGTATTGTTGCTAATACACAATTTGTAACACGTTTTTCACTTAGAGTAAACCACTTGGGGACTAAAGGGTAAAAGATTGTGACAGTCCCAGCCTAAGCCAAACCTGCTTTGTGGAAGTGGTTCCGTTGGTCTCGTCACCTGCAGTTGTAGAGGTTTTCACTTAATGTTTTCATGTCTGCAAAAGTACTTGGTGACAGCAGCTCTTGTTGGGGGTGGTTCGCATCTGGCAGTGTCACCGCGGTGGATGCACATTTTGCATGAGAGAACTTACAGGTATTGGAAACGTTTATCCCCCTAAACACACAACTTCCGTTTTCCAGTGTAAGTTAGGCCCCTGGGTGTTGGTAAGAGAAACGTTTTATTTGGCTCACAGGGAAAATTGGTTGTCTGTTGCAGACCAAGATGAAGAGGCGAGCCGTGGGGATCTGGCACTGTGGTTCCTGCATGAAAACCGTCGCTGGTGGTGCCTGGACCTACAAGTGAGTCCATTTCCTTGTGGTCTTTGCAAGTGTGGGCCAGTGGTAGTCCCAGCTGAACGCTGTGGGCTGGTTTTGACTCTTGGCAAGACTGAGAGTGAGAAAGTAAGGATGCTTTTGTGTGTTTTCCCAGGACTCTTTTGAGTTGTGGTTTGCTTTGAGTTATTTAAAGAATAGAAAGAAAACTGGAGAAAAGAATCCAGTCTGGCTCATTTGATTTTAAAGCCCTAAGGGTGGTTGTTATGAGCACTATCATATTGTACCAGGTCCATTAGTGGGACTCCTAAGGGGTCACTTACCTCATTACTGTGTATGGGAACTTGAGGGCGTCTGGACCGCCATCCCTTTGTGTCGGTTGGCCTTGTGATCCTGACAAGGGCCAGGTGATACTGCTGAGATGAACTGTTTGATTGTGTGGGCTCTTAAGTTGATTCATTTCTTGGCTGACTCTGAAGGGGTCTAAACTTGGAATTTTTTGATGACCCTGAAGGCTGAGGTGTTCTTTAGCCACTGTCTTCACTTGTGCTGTCCAATATACTAGCCGCCTCTATATAAAATAATTTGGCTAGTGTGGTTGAAAATTGAATTTTTAAGTTTAAAACCGAAGCGCCGTAAAATTGGGAAATGTTGAGATAATTATAATGGATATACCCATAAGCGCCTTGTGGGGTTTTATGAGGGCTGAAGGGGAAGGGGTGTGCTTTTGGTTGTGTTAGTGAAGTGAATTAGCATTCATGTACCTGTGATACGGGGTGGGGTATGTGTTTTTAACAGCTGTCTTTCTAAAATGTAAATTTAGCTTGCTCTAAATTTAGTTTGTTTTCTTTCTTGTTTGTTTTGTTTGTAATCCTCACCTGAAGATATTTCTCCGCTAATTTTCAGAGAGAGAGAAACATATCGTGAGAGAGACACAGCAATTGGTTGCCTCCTGCACGGGCCTTGACCAAAATTGAAACTGCCACCCTTCAGTCCACTGGCTGAAGCTCTAACCACTGGGAAAACCAGTTAGGGCAAACATTTTCTTGATACCTCTTATTTATTGTGCCATTTTAATAAGTTTAGGTCAGTCTCTTGCAATCATTCTTCTGTGTTAATCTTTTTATGCTCCGTTGCCTGTCTCATTCTACAAGAGCCTGGAGACATGACTCTTAAAGGATGCCATCAAGATTGTACTGTAAAAATGAGGCAGTTTTCATGAACATGTCTCATTTGCCATTTCACATGTTAACATAGCTCATTAAGGTGGTACCAAATTTGTTTTTCTTTCTAGCACCACTTCTGCCGTCACAGTAAAGTCAGCCATCAGAAGACTGAAGGAATTGAAAGACCAGTAGAAGCTCCACAGTTTGAAACATTGCGAGCCTATAATAAATGTGCTAATTTATATAACAAAATTACGTTGGTTGTTCATTTTATTAATTCGACATTCTGGTTTACATTGTATTAATTTTGCTTTCTCAAAAAAAAAAAAAAGACTTGGAAATTAAAACCCATCTAATTTTTCAGCAGTCAGTGATATATAACATAATTTTAAATCTTTTTAAAGGTATGATGGACACATACTTCCTCTTTTGGTGTTTTGTCTGACCATTGTATCAGCATCTTCAGAAAACAGGGAAACAGTTTGAATTTCACAACAAATTTTGCAAATCACACATATTCTCCATTTTTCAGTTTGCACACAAGGATTCCCAGGAATGAGTTATTCAATTTGCTGTAGATGGTCACACTAGTAAAGAAAAATTTGCTTGTAGGTTTTTCAAAGTTGTGAATAGTTAGGTTTATGATTAACCTTTCTTCATCACCTTTATTCCACCTCCTAAATGCTCTGTAAGGCCTATGCACAGATTTATCCCTTCATTCAGCACAGACTGTGGGCATAGACGATCAAAGTAACACCCTGTGCTGTGCCAAGCTTATTAGACCATGAAGAGAGAGAAGGTTTGATGGATTGATTGATTTGATCATTTGTGGGCAATGGTTAATGGGTTAGCCAACTAGTGGAAAGAACAATAAAAATTTTGACAAGGATGTTGCAGAAATAGGTGGGTCGAATTCTTTGAGTACAGAATTGATGTCCCCCAGAAAGCATATGTTGGATATTGCTGTCCCTAACCAGATAAGGTAACCCATTCGGTGGGTGTCAGCTATCTTACCAAGCCACTATAATAGGCCCATGAATAAAACTATTCACAACTGCAGAGATTGAGCCTGTGCATGAGATTAAAAGTGGACCTCCTCATATTCAGGATGACCTGGCTCTTGCCTCTGCAGAGTGGCAAACTGCAAAGAGGCCAGTGGTAAGCTCTGATATGACACCATTTCCTATAGGTACCATTTAGCCAAGAGATTACATCAGATTCCTTCCATCATGCAAAGGAAAGCAGTTTATCTTAAGGATAGCCATGTCTTGTGGGTGTGGACTGGCTTGCCTAGAGGATGTCTGCCAATATTGTCACTCAGGGACTTAAAACATATCTTGCCCAATCCTGTGATATCACAGTATAGACTGACAGAAGTGAAGGAATTGCAGCAATTGGCTCACACTCAGAAATTTTTTTACCATGTGTGCTCCCATCTAGCCATAGCTTGCTTACTAGACTTAATATTTGCTAAAAGTTGGATCAGCTGGGAGCTGTTAACTCATTATGAGGTTATGCACTATCCTACAAGATACATTATATGCCTTAATCCTATCAGTACTTGGTGCTTTCTTCATCGTAGCCAGGATTCATGGGTTAACCAATTGAGATGAAAGTGGACTCACCACAGAATTATCCCAATTGACTCATTGAAGGCATTCTTGCTTCCCTTGCATGTGACCTTGAGTCAGGTGAGTTTGGAGAAGGATGCAGTGTTTCTTCAGGGAACACAACCTTGGTTATATTTAAATTGAAACCTTGAGGTCATTTTAGGCTCTTTTTTAAAATATTATTTTATTGATTTGAGAGAGATACATTGACCTGCTGCTCCACCCACCCATGAGCATTTATTGATTAACCCCTGCATGTGTCCTGACTAGGGACCAAACTCAAAACCTTGGGGCACTGGGATGACCCTCCAAACAACTGAGCTACCTGGACAGGGCCATTTGGGTTCTTTTATGCCACTGAACCAATATGCAGAAAAGGGAGTCTCCAGGCACATCACCTTTGGCATCCAGCGTTGTGCTCCAGGAGATTCCCTGCCCTATATGGGCTGTAGCAATGGTTCTCTTGTTCTCTGGCTTCCAGTTAGGTTCTGTAATTGGAAGGCACCAGTAGAAGACTTGGCAGATGGGAAGAAAGTGGAATTGTGATGTTTATTTCCCCTGCTTATCCTTGCAGCCTTGCTGCAGGTAGACTATTCTACGAAAGAATAGAACTGTGAGGCAGCTCTTTCCTGTATCTATAGCTACTCTGAGATTTAGTAACTACTCCCTCCTTTTACTCCTGTAGGCCTAGGATGGTAATGGCTTCCCGCTGTTACTAATCCTGTCAGACTTCATCTGATATTGATTACCCTTAACTTGATGACACTTGACCTTAGTCCCTTAATTCAGCGTCCTTAATTACCCCATTTGAGTGTCCTGTTTTCTGCCAGGACCCTGAACAAACCAGATGTTTCATAGTAACCTGTTTTGACATTGCTAAAGCAGAAATCATATTCTGCATATTTTTTTCCTATTCTATCTCATCTATTATTCCTTCCTTGTGTCCTGTAGTAAAACATTTTTGTCTCTCCAGTTCTCTGCGCAACTTCTGTCCATTCTATTTGGTTATAGTGGGGTTACCAATAACAGGATCCCTTCCTTTCGCTTGGCCACAAAAGGATGGTCACGTGATTCAACTACTGTAACTGGTCAAGCAAATTATTCTAGGAATTTATAAATTGGGCTGAGTCAAACACAGAGGTGGCTAGTTGAGTCTTAGTGGGAGTACCCTGAGAGTCCATGAATGTTTGCCTCTATATGCAGTTACCCTGGTTCCTGCTTAGATGCAGATTAAGAGAGTATCAGTGACTAGAAAAATAAAAAAAATTCAGAAGCACAGTAAATAATGGGAAGGAATGAATTAAGTATAAGAGACAGGGTAGATTCAATGAAGAGTTCTAATAATGTGTAAGTGGAGTTCCAGAGGAAAGAGGAGGGGTGATAATGGCTCAGAATTTTCCAAAGCCAATAAAAAATACCAAGCCACAGAATCAAGAATCCCTGTAAGCCTAAGAATATCATAGTATGAAGACCAAACACAAAAGGAGTATCTGAAAAGCAACTGGTAGAAAAAAAAATGAGCAGCACTAAGACAGTCGACTTGTTAAGAATAGATTCTACAAAACAATAGGTTTATATCTTCAAAGTCAAAGTTCTTAAAATTCTGTACATGGACATTCCACCAATATGAAGGTTAAATAAAGAATTAAAACAAGATTTATCACCGTAGACCCACCCATTGGACAGAAAGTAAATAACCTGAGGAGGAGATGCAGAGATGCAGGGAAGGGAGGAAAGTCAACAACAAGGGGAAATATGGAAATACATACAAGTGAATGTAGACTATAAATAATGGCAATAAGTTTTGCGGTAATATTAAAATGTATTACGCCCTAGCTGGTTCGGCTCAGTGGATAGAGTGTCAGCCTGTGGACTGAATGGTCCCGGGTTTGATTCCAGTCAAGGGCACATGCCAGGGTTGTGGACTCAGTGCCCAGTAGGGGGTGTGCAGGAGGCAGCAGGTCAATGATTCTAATCATTGATGTTTCTATCTCTCCCCTTCCTCTCTGAAATTAATTTTAAAAATATTAAAAATGTATCAACAGCATATACAGAGGTGGGCAAAAGTAGGCTTACAGTTGTAATATAAATATGCAATAGTAATAATATAAGAATAAACACTTTTGTGTACTCACAACTGTAAACCTACTTTTGCCCACCCCTGTTTGTCAATAAAGATGGTAAATAGTGTTAAAATGTTCTAAGATTCTTGAATTGTTCAAGAAGAGGTAAAACTAATCAAATATATATTATATTCTCTGATAGTCATTAAAAGAATAGAAAATAATGTATTAATGGAGTGGAAATAGAATTGAAAAGCACTCAATCAGAAGGGATGGAAAAAGAACTAGTAGAACAAATAGTACATAGTAACAGTAGATTAGGCATACACATGTATATACCTATACATGTATGTATGTATCATTATTAACATACTAGAGGCCCGGTACACGAATACATGCACGGTTGGGGTCCCTCAACCTGGCCGGCGATTGGAGCCAAGGGGTCAATTGGGGCACGTCAGCTGGAGGAAGGGACTGTGAGAGGTTGACTGTGGGAGCACACTGACTACCAGGGGGAAGCTCCTGCGTTGAGCGTCTGCCCCCTGGTGGTCAGTGCATGTCATAGCTACCAACTGGTCATCTGGTCGTAACATTCGCTTAGGCTTCTCTCTCTCTCTCTCTCTCTCTCTCTCTCTCTCTCTATATATATATATATATATACACACACACACATATACACACATACATACACACACACACACACTAGAGGCCCGGTGCATGAAAATTCATGCACTGGGGGTCCCTCAGCCCGGCCTGCGCCCTCTTGCAGTCTGGGAGCCCTCAGGGGATGTCCGACTGCCATGGAGGCGGGAGAGGCTCCCGCCACCTCCACTGTGTTCACCAGCTGTGAGCCAGCTTCTGACTGAGTGGCGCTCCCCCTGTGGGAGCACACTGGACCACCAGGGGGCAGTTCTTGTATTGAACGTCTACCCCTTGGTGGTGGTCAGTGTGCATCATAGCAACCGGTCGTTCCTCTGTTTGGTCGATTTGCATATTAGCCTTTTATTATATTGGATATGGGTAGATAGAGATATAGTTAAGTATATGTTTTAATTAAAATGTAAAGATAGTCAAATTGGATTACAGACAAAAAATTTAAAGAGTAAAGAAAAACCTGAAGAGTAAGGAATCAGATATATATCTATATAAATAAAAGCCTAAGTGACCGTTCCACTGGTCAACTGTTTCACCGGTTGCTATGACACACACTGACCACCACGGGGCAGACGCTCAATGCAGGAGCTGTCCCTTGGTGGTCACTGAATTCCCACAGCAGGAGTGCCACTCAGCTGACCAACAGGCACCAGATGAGAGGCAGTGAGCCTATCAAGCGGCAGCAGCGGCAGGCACAGCGGGCTGGGATGAGCAGGAGCAGCAGGCGGTGTTGGACTGCTGGTTTCAGCCCAATCCCCACAGGCCATGCGGAGGGACCCCACTGGTGCACGAATCCATGCACCGGGCCTCTAGTCCTATATAATAAAAGGCTAATATGCAAATCGAACGGCGGAACAACCCATCTCTATGACGCACACTGACCACCAGGGAGCAGACGCTCAACACAGGAGATTCCCCCTGGTGGTCAGTGCGCTCCTACAGGGGGAGTGCCGCTCAGCCGGAAGCTGGGCTCATGGCTGGTGAGCACAGCAGCGGTGGCGGGAGCCTCTCCTGCCTCCACAGCAGCGCTAAGGATGTCCGACTGATGGCTTAGGCCCACTCCCCTCGGAGAGCAAATCTAAGCTTGAGTTGGACATCCCCCAAGGGCTCAAAGACTGTGAGAGGGCTCAGGCGGGGCTGGGGGACCCCCCCCCCCCCCCAGTGCACGAATTTCATGCACCAGGCCTCTAGTATATATATAAAGGGCTAAGTGACCGACCGTACGTCCTATTCACCAACTGGCCAGTACATATGATGTGCACTGGCAATTTAAAAATAAACGTTGACTCGTGCATGCATGATACATAAAAGCTCTTGCTGGCGCCAATCGCACATGACACCAGAATGTATCTGAAGACCAACTATTGGCACAACGTATCTCTGAAGCTGAAAGAAAGTAGCGTCAACAGAATATGCCTGAAGACCAACTATTGGCACAATGTACCTCTGAAACCGAAAGAAAGCGATGTTGACAAAATATTTTTTATTTATTAATCAATTTATATATTATTTTTATATACATTTTACTAATTTTTTTCATCTCTGACACTTCTATTATAAAGGGCGAATAGCGATATTAAAATATTTTGTATTTTAATTTTATAATACTATATTACATATATGCTATTTTGACATGTACTTTTTTGCAGTAATGTAATTACCTCATGAAACTTCTACTTGATTTCCTTTCAATGTGCATGAATCTGTGCACTGGGCCACTAGCAAATAATAAAACATAGGATGCAGACACATTAAAAACAAAGACAGGAAGATTTAAAGTAAAAGGCTGAAAACCTGCAAACTAATCCATGGAACAAGAGCTCTACTAATATTTGACAAGTGGACTTTAAGACAGAAAGCACTGTTAGAGACAAAGAGGGAGAGGACATTTACATTGTTAAACATATAGGGAAAATGTGTACATGGATTTTCAGCATTTATGAGCCATTGAAGATATGAAGCACTAAATAAGTAGGCGGTGATGGCTCTGAAGATGTTCTTGAGGAGCAAATTGAAAAGTTATTTGAAAAACTTCCAGAAACACTGATTAGAGAAAATCAAGGAGAACCGATAAATTCTACAAAGTCAGTGTGATGTCCAAGAAGACCCAGCCAGCTAGAATGATAAGCTGGAAAATGTGAATTCGTTAATTTTTAAAATAATAGATACTTCTGTGAAGCAAAAATTTTAAAGAAATGTTTTAGCAGCTCAAGATATAATAGTAATGCTAATCATTTTTTTAAAAACTAACCTTTCTTTTTTTTTTAATTTTTTTTAAAATATATTTTATTGATTTTCTACAGAGAGGAAGGGAGAGAGAGAGAGAGTTAGAAACATAAATGAGAGAGAAACATCGATCAGCTGCCTCCTGCACATCTCCCACTAGGGATGTGCCCGCAACCCAGGTACATGCCCTTAACCGGAATCGAACCTGGGACCTTTCAGTCCGCAGGCCAACACTCTATCCACTGAGCCAAACCGGTTTCGGCTAAAAACTAACCTTTCAAGCTGAACTGGAGCCACCTTCTTGTCTGTGGTTTGCTCTCTATACTGAAACCTGCCATACTGTTTTGGATTGACATTAAACATGAATGTATCCTGCCCTAGGCAGTTTAGCTCAGTGGATAGAATGACGGCCTGCAGACAAAAGGGTCCTGGTTCAATTCCAATCAAGGGCACGTATCTTGGTTGCAGGCTTCTCCTTGGCTGGGGCCTGGTCAGGGCTCATATAGGAGGCAACCAATTGATGTGTTTCTCTCATATTTATGTTTCTGTCTTTCCCCTCTCTCTTCCACTCTCCCTGAAAATCAATGGAAAAATATCCTTGGGTGAGGATTAACAACAACAAAAACCAACAGGGGAAAATAATAATCCTTGTGTATGTCACTATAGAGTATTCATTACTAATTTTGTGTACTGACTTTGGAGACAATCTTCATAGGATGCCACAATATAGTCACGAGTTCTCTAGATATTTTTGAAGGTTTATATAGTGCAGTTTGGCCTTGGAACCCAATGGATTTACATATATATTTTTTGGAAACTAGTCTGTAAATCAGGAAAGTACTTACCATTTCTTCAACAAAGCAGAGAAATTGGTCAACATGTACTGGCTGCAAGCATCATTTATAACACTAGGGGGTGATACAATATAACTAGAAAAAAGGAGCATAGCCTAACAATTAAGTGTAAGGTAAAGTTTCTATGTCATAATGTGACCAAGCAGATTAAGGTAAAGAAAAAAAGAAGGCCAAAATGAGTTCAGTTTAGGACAAACAACCTACTAATATGTAATTAAGATGAACTTGGGTGTATTTTCTAGGGTCTGCTAGTTTGAAGAGAAAACTTGAATTTATTATTTTCATTTTTAATAATATTAAGAACTATTTTACCAGTTGTAAAAAGAAAACTCTTCAGCAGTGGTAATACATTATTAAAATATAGGGTATCCCCCCGCAAATGTATCAATATTTTGATAGTTATTAATTCCAATGGGTTAAACCTGAAAAGAAAGAAACATCACTTGAGCTATCAACTGTTAAGTGTGTATACATTTTTGGGAGGGGGCACCCCATACATTTAATTGAGTAAAATTTTATTGATCAAGAACTTTTCAAATTAGGGTTTACAGGTCTCTGGTCACATATTCAGAGACTAAAGGAATTTTTTTTTCTCTTTAAAAACATCAGTACAGGGGTCCTGCGGGGGCGGCGGGGACGATGTGAGGGGACCGAGACGGTGGTAACCGTTGTGTGAAGATGGAGTTTCCCGGAGGAAATGACAATTACCTGACCATCACAGGGCCCTCGCACCCCTTCCTGTCAGGGGCCGAGACATTCCATACACCAAGCCTGGGTGATGAGGAATTTGAAATCCCACCTATCTCCTTGGATTCTGATCCGTCACTGGCTGTCTCAGATGTGGTTGGCCACTTTGATGACCTGGCAGACCCATCCTCCTCTCAGGATGGCAGCTTTTCAGCCCAATATGGGGTCCAGACATTGGACATGCCTGTGGGCATGACCCATGGCTTGATGGAGCAGGGCGGGGGGCTCCTGAATGGGGGCTTGACTATGTACTTGGACCATTCTATAGGAACTCAGTATAGCGCCAACCCACCTGTTACAATTGATGTACCAATGACAGACATGACGTCTGGCTTGATGGGGCATAACCAGTTGACCACCATTGATCAGTCAGAACTGAGTTCTCAGCTTGGTTTGAGCTTAGGGGGTGGTACCATTCTGCCACCTGCCCAGTCACCTGAGGATCGTCTTTCAACCACCCCTTCACCTACTAATTCACTTCATGAGGATGGTGTTGAGGATTTCCGGAGGCAACTTCCCAGCCAGAAGACAGTTGTTGTGGAAGCAGGAAAAAAGCAGAAGACCCCAAAGAAGAGAAAAAAGAAAGATCCTAATGAACCTCAGAAACCAGTTTTAGCATATACCTTATTCTTTCGTGATACACAGGCTGCCATCAAGGGACAGAATCCCAATGCTACTTTTGGAGAAGTTTCAAAAATTGTGGCCTCCATGTGGGACAGTCTTGGAGAGGAGCAAAAACAGGTATATAAGAGGAAAACTGAGGCTGCCAAGAAAGAGTATCTGAAAGCTCTGGCTGCTTATAAAGACAAGAGTGTCAGGCCACTGTGGAAACAGTGGAGCTGGATCCAGTGCCACCATCACAGACTCCTTCTCCACCTCCTGTTGCTACTGTTGACCCAGCATCTCCAGCACCAGCCTCAACAGAGCCCCCTGCTCTGTCTCCTTCCATTGTTGTTAACTCCACTCTTTCATCCTATGTGGCCAATCAGGCATCTTCTGGGGCTGGGGGTCAGCCTAATATCACCAAGTTGATTATTACCAAACAGATGTTGTCCTCATCTATTACCATGTCTCAAGGAGGGATGGTTACTGTTATCCCAGCCACAGTGGTGACCTCCCGGGGGATCCAACTAGGCCAGACCAGCACAGCTACTATACAGCCCAGTCAACAAGCCCAGATTGTTACTCGGTCAGTGTTGCAGGCAGCAGCAGCAGCTGCTGCTTCTATGCAACTGCCTCCACCCCGACTACAACCTCCTCCATTGCAACAGATGCCTCAGCCCCCCACTCAGCAAGTGACCATTCTGCAGCAGCCTCCCCCACTCCAGGCCATGCAACAGCCTCCACCTCAGAAAGCTCGAATCAATTTACAGCAACAGCCACCTCCTCTGCAGATCAAGATTGTGCCTGGACCCACTCTGAAAATGCAGACCACCTTAGTCCCACCAGCTGTGGAAAGTAGTCCTGAGCGGCCTATGAACACCAGCCCTGAGGCCCATACAGTGGAGAAGACCTCTACTGATACAATCTGTGAGATGATCACAGGTGTAGTTCCTGAGGTTGAGTCTCCTTCTCAAATGGATGTTGAATTGGTGAGTGGGTCTCCAGTGACAATCTCACCCCAGCCTCGCTGTGTGAGGTCTGGTTGTGAGAACCCTCCCGTTGCGAGTAAGGACTGGGACAATGAATACTGCAGCAATGAATGTGTGGTGAAGCACTACAGGGATGTCTTCTTGGCCTGGTTAGCCTCTAGAAATTCGAACACAGTGGTGTTTGTAAAATAGTCCTTCCTGTTCTCCAAGCCAGTGAAGATTTATCTGCCAGGAACATGTCCAAGACCCTGCTTTGAAAACTCAAACTGGGCTACTGATAGTACCTGAACTGAGCCCATGATGGTCCCTTCATGCTTCTCCCCCTTCCTCTCTTCAGCAAGGGGCCAGGCTATGGAGCAGGGTCATTGAGTTTGCTGTAATCTGGGTTTGCTCTTTACTTTCAAGTACAAGCAGAGATGCCAGTGATAATAGCAGAGGAAAGGGTGAAGGGGATATAGACAAGCAGAACATAGGGGTGGTGGGAAGGGGGGTGGTTTGAAGAAACTTGTTAGTATAATTGTCATAGGACTTGCCTAAAAGAGTAAAATTATGAGTACATATCAGCTTTGAGCCTACCACTGTGTGCACCATTTTAAAAGGAATTAAAGGTTGAATTAAAGGATACCTTTTAAACAGAGAGCTAGTAATATCACATCTATACATTGCTTTGAGAACAAAGGTTTTTCAATACAGTAGGCACACTGGGCTATAGGGAAAATAACATCATTTAGGATTTTCTTATTTATTCTTCTTTACAAATATTATTTTTGTAGTCATTGTCTTTCCTTACCTCAGCTATCACAGTTTCTGAGTGTGAAAGGTAGAATTCTACATGTTTAACAAGAGGTTTCACCGAAGTCTACAGTTGTACTCAGTTGTGTTTGATAAACTATCTTTTAAAAAATATGCCAGAAGTGGTTTCACTTACATAATTTATATAAGCCTATTCTCTGCACACCCTAAGCATTTAAATTTAAAATGCACTTATTTCACTTTTCTTGAAAATTTAAGTGAAAGAATAGACTACCAAGCCACATAGTTGTAACAGAATCAGCAAATATTTAGAGCATATAGCCCTAGTGATAACCTTAAGGGAAACTCAAATCTTACCTTGAGAAATGCTGTCCCAGAGAGCTCCTTCTTTATTATCCTGTTCATGTAGTACTAATTACTAATCACTTCCATCCTATACTGTATAATCAACATTTTAATGCTTTCCATGCATTCATTTAGTTTGAACCCTTACCACAACCCAATGAAGTAGGTAATATTTCCTGTTCACATGATCAGGAATCATACTGAGGGATGAGTTATATGAGTTCACACACTGTTAAGTGGCAAAGCCAAAATTTGACCTCAAAATCCCTACTGAGATACAAACTTTTATTTAAATAAGAAAGAGTTATGGTACAAATATTACTCTTTAGATGCAGCCTGCAGAGCCATATCTATGGATGCTTAGTTCTGTGAGGAAGTGCTTCTATAGATTTTTAGGTTTAGAGATGATACCATCTGGATACCTTTGCTTGAACCGGGCAACCACATCTGGATCTAGTAGGTGGATCCCATCCAGCTGGTTTCCAAGGGTGATCCTGAAGCAAGGGGAAAGATGGGGCAAACCAAAATTCCTGGAATTAAAAGGCTTAATGTTGTTAAAATACTAATACCTTTTATTAAGACTGCCAATCATCTCATCAAATACTCTTTTTAAAAGACCTTAATAGAATAGTATGTGGTAGCATGACTGGTTAGGAATGGGCAGAATCTGGTGGTAAAATATGCAGGATCTGTGTTACTTAAGGGTTAATAACTGATGGCTAACCAGGCCTACTTTTCAAAGCTGTTGCTGCCAGTGAGTATTCCTTGGATAAGTAAAATGCTAGCAGCATGTCTCTTATTTACTTTTTTAAAATTTATTTTTTTAATTGAATTTACTTAAAACCTGTATGGTTTTGTGAACCAATGTCACCCAAATAAATTCAATTTTAAAAAATTAAAAAACAAACAAAAAAAAAGTCAGTACAGGAAGAAAGTATTAAATACACTGTCAAAACACTTGGCTTTGTAATTGAGTAACTAGAACAATGAAGACATGAACCAATGAGGGGTGTTAAGTGAGAGTGTGACCCCCCCCCCCAAAATGAGTCAAAAATTTACTTTCATGCAGGGAGATACCCTAATGGTGCTACCCCTGGGCAGAGCCAATGGGATGCTCAGTGGAAGTATAACTTGGAAGGCAGCCAGTAGGAGAGGGCTCCTTTCTGTCGAAGTGGTTCTCAACCTTCCTAATGCCTCCACCCTTTAATACAGTTCCTCATGTTGTGGTGACCCCCAATTTCATTGTTACAAATTGAACATAATTAAAGCATAGTGATTAATCACAAAAACAATATGTAATTATATATGTGTTTTCCGATGGTCTTAGGCGACCCCTGTGAAAGGGTCTCGACCCACAGGTTGAGAACTGCTGGTTTAGAGGGAGCTGTCTGTGTGTGTTGTGTGTGTGTGGACGTATGCACATGAAATGGTGCAAAAGATGCAAAGGCCAATATTACAGGGGTGAAATGTGGATCTTCTCTTTCCTAATGTTCTTCTAATCTTTTTTTCCCTCCCAAGCAACTATGTAACTGATAAAAGTAAGGCTTTTCTGCTCATAAATTTCCCTGCATTAATTTCTAAGTCGTGATTAGCATTTGGAGGTTTCATTGGGAAACCTAACACATGCACCTTGCTATGAGCCTGGCTTGACCTGAATAAACTCATTTAATCCCAATGACAGCCCTGCACTGGCTACCTGTGGAAACATGTTTTGTTATTTTTTTTACAAGGCTTTTCATGACTTTGCTCCTGCTTCCCTTTCCAACCTTCTCTAGTGCCATGTCCTGTTTCCATGCTGAACTTTCTGTTACTTGAATACACCATGCTTTAAGGTCAGAGCTAGTATTGGTGGTAAAGAAGTTACATGTTATGTATTGGTTTTAAAGAAGTTAAATGGCATGTGTACAGTCACACGCTTCAGAGAGGAATAATAATGTGGGCAAAGGATGAGTTTTGGAGGCATAATCATATTACCCAGCTTCCACTCTGTCATTTACTGACTTCAGAGAATGTTCATTCACTTTTTACAGATAGAGACGGAGGTTCTCTGAGAGGCATATTGTGAAGGGTTTTGATGGTGAGAGTGCCATCCTAGTCAAGATACAAAGACAAAAAAATAGAGTAAAAAAACAGAATGGGAAGGAAAGAATATTTTTAAGGGATCATGGTAACAGGTACAAACAGGACCCCACTGATTAAATTAGGGCAAGTGTACAATCTGACTAAGGAATCTGGATATATTTTCTATAGGACAGATGAGTGCAGAAAATGGACAGCAGAGGGAGCCCTTGATAAGTTTTGCTTCTCAAGTCTGGACTCAAAAGAATGAGAAAGTGTCCCTTTCCTCATGCTCCCCAAAACCAGCTCATTTCCCTCTCTACTAGTATTCTCATCTTTATTCATCTCATTTATGATTATGTCACTTCCCTAAAGAAGTGCCTATGATGTGCTAGCAGCTGTGCCTCTTCTTACAAGGCCCTGTGAGGCTGTTGCTTTACTCTTCAGTAGATCAGGAAACCACCCCTGAGAAGAATTCAGTAACTGTCCCCGTTTAGTTACACAACTGATAAGCAGCTGATTCAGGATTCCAGATCTTAGGGCTCTGGGATTCTAAAGGGCAGCCCCCTCAATCCAAAGTCACTTGTCTGCGTCCCTGGACCTGTATTCCTCCTCTGCAAATGCAATCCTGGGGAAAATGGAGTTAAAAAGAATCTCTCAGAGTGGCATAGTTGGTTCATTTTAGGAGGGGCAATTTAAAAACAATGCTTTAACTCAAAGGAGGTGCCTACACCTAGCAAGCCAATAGGAAATAAATGTAGGAGCTGGTGGCAATGGTAGTACCAGGGGCGTGGATTTAAGTTTTAAAATCCCCCCATAATTTCCATTTCCCTCCTCTCTCTCTTTCTTATAACAATTGACATTATCTTAGGTTTATGTCCAAAGCTTTGCAAATATAGCTTCAAAATCCTTCCCTGGCTGCCCCCGTCCCACCTTCCCTGAACTCCATTGTGGCAGCCACTTGTGGCAGTACTCAAATTCCCTCCTAAGAGTGAGGCTGGGTCAGCACATTTGGGGACTCCCCACACACACCAAAGAGCTCTGACTTCACATCATTAGTTGCTACAAAATAAAGACTCCTATCTTCTCCTCTGGGAATCCACCATGCAGCTCAGCCTGGGACCAAGTCCTCAGGGGGCTGGCTCAGCAAAGACTTGGTGACAGGCTGACTGATGGGCTCCCACCTCTGCCTGCCTGATGGTCCACTCTTGCAGGCTCTGGCCAAGGTCCACTGTTAGCCTGCCTGAGGGTCTGCTTTTTTTGTTGAGTTAGCACCAATGAGTTTGGTCCAAGATCAGCTGGCGGTAGGTGTAGTACTGCAGGACATTGGGAAGGGAGGAAGAATTTCATGGCCCAAAGGAAGACATGGTGAGGAACATGAATGGACTGGGGTTGTGGTCAGAGGAGCCTGAGCTGGGAGCTGACCTATTGATGTCACTGACCATTGGTATTGGTGGAACACTATATTGTAGAAAAAGATAAGGGGCTGCTCACATCATATTGCTTATGAGCCTAAAAAATCCAATCTCGTCCCTCTCATGCTTCAACTCTACTCCTCTCAGACATGCCAAAATGGAACCAAATCTCCATGAAGTCTATGAATTTAAGTTGAGGAGAAGGCAGATAAGTGAAATTCTCAGATACACTCCAGCAACACTTCAGCCATCCTTTTGCCAGAGCTGCTGAGGATCAAAACAAAGTGGCTGATGACATTTGGTAGGTAGGTAGAGTGACAGAAGTTTAGAGAAACAGGGAGGAGGGAGTAGATGGGAAGAGGAAACCAATAATGCTGTTCTTGCTAACGGTCAGACAAGGCAGTTATGCCAGTGTTGTCCCCAGAATCACAAACCTCATGGCATCATGGAAGTCATATTATCACTGGAGAAATACTTAGAGGTTATCTCATCCAACCTCATTGTTGTAAAGAGAAGGAGGTGAAGATCCAGACAATGAAGTGACCTGCCCACAGTCCTACTAGATGGCTGCAGAGCCAGAGCCTCATTCAGGGCTCTTTCCATGACAACGCAGGCTCACATCTGCAAGCTGCATTGGGAGGAGGTGGAGCTTGTTTTGACACTGGCTTGTGGATGAGAGATTCCTTCCTGCCAGGGCCTGAGAAACTCCAGAAGCCCTTGGTGATATCTCTGTTCCTCTGGAGGAACCAGCGTCTTTTCAGGACAGTTGGATTCTTGAGCTTTTTTTTTTTTTTCTTTAATATGTTTTTATTGATTTCAGAGAGGAAGGGAGAGGGAGATAGAAATAGAAACATCAATGATGAGAGAGAATTATTGATCAGTTGACTCCTGCCATCCCCTACTGGGTATCAAGCCCGCAACTTGGGCATGTGCCTGACCAGAATCAAACCTGAGACCCTTCAGTCTGCAGGCCGACACACTATCCACTGAGCCAAACTGGCTAGGGCATGAACTTTTAAAATTTTCAACAGCAAGGTCATTAACAGATAGGGCCATATAGAGAGAAAATGTCCTTTTAAGAAAGCCTTGGGTTTTTGCCTAACAGAAGGAAGATGGATGCATAGGGTCCGTTCATTGTAGGGTCTGACTAACTTGGCACGAGGCATAGAAAGTCTGTGTGTTCTGCCGATGTTCTTCTGTGAAAGGAGCAGGGCTTCCATTCTTGGGGAAATTCCTATGCCTTGCTTCTCTCTGATCACTTCTGTGAGGATTAGTAGGATAGAATGAACAAAATTCCCTAGGACCTGGGGCTGCAAACCTGAGTCCAGAGCCACATAGGAGGCCACACCTCCTCACCCGGGCCTCACTTCTTCTGTAAGCCATTTCCATCCATATGTAAAAATCTGGCAAGGGCAGGAAGGCTTTCTGCTTTGGCAGCACATTTCTCACACAGAAAGACAGCGACTTTAGAGAGCGACGTGCTGAAGGGACGTTCTAAACCTGGGGGAGGCATGTCCTCCTCTATATGGAGTGGACTGGGGCATCGACTCCATTTCTCCAGCGCCCTCCTCCAAGACGACCAGAACCCAGTACAAATGATTTCCTTAATCCCAAAACTGTAGGGCAGTGGTGAAAATGGGTCTTGGTTTCAGAATAGAAGACCTAGGGTAGCTGTTACAATATGGTAATGTCACAGAATCTTAGGGTCCAGAAGGACAGGACCTTAGAGATGACCACACAGATGTAGCACCAATGTCAAGAGACTAGTCTCTGGTGTCAGACTGTTTGTATCCCATCTCTGATTATTCTTAGTATCTTTATTCCTTTGGTGTCTAACCTCTCCAGGCCTCTGTTCCCTCATCTCTAAAATGAGTATAATAATAATAATACCCACCTGATAGGGTTGTTGTAAGGATAAAATTAGATACTTTTTCCAAAGTGCTCAGTCTGACTTCGATTAAGATTTGATATTGTTGCCTAACTGGCATGGCTCAATGGTTGAGTGTCATGGTTCGATTTCTTGTCAGGGTATATGCCCAGGTTGCGGGCTTGATCCCCATTGTGGAATGTGTGAGAGGCAACCAATCAATGATTCTCTCTCATCATTGATGTTTCTATCTCTCTCTCCCTCTCTCTTCTGCTCTGAAATCAATTAAAAAATTAAAAATAAGATTTGATATTGTTATTATGTTATTCTTTCCCTTACTTTAAAAGCATGGAAACTAGGGCCCACAGAGGTATTTTTAAGAAATCTATTTTCTTAAAATCACAAAACCAGCCTGGTTGTGTGTGAACATTTTCACTGATTAAAAATTTGGGACATATGGGCATCTGGACACAAGCCAGGAAAGGCCAGTTTATGCTGCAGTAACAACTCCTAAATGGCAGGGTTACAACAGAAATGGTTACTTGTTGCCCCCACTCTGTGTTCACTATGGGTCAGCTTGGGACTCTATTCCTCTTATTATTGTCCTTGTTCTGGGACCTGGGCATTCCAAACACAAATCGACTCTTACAGCATCCATCTAGAAGTGACTCTGATCACTCTGCCCACATTTCTTGACTAAGATGAGCCACATGGCCATATAGGAGTTTAACAGTGTGGGTAAGCATGATCCCCTTATAGGAGGTAAACAGATATTGGTGAAGAATTATATAATTGATGACGATATGCTATGTAAACAAAGATAATCTTAGTGTGAGTGACATAAGCCAATTGAAACACCTTCCCTAAGATGTCAAAATTGGTATTAAAAAAAGACACCCTTCCACAGCATTAAAAGGAACATCTATGGATGCCCACTTCTTGAAATAATTTCTCAAAACCCCTAAGCCATGGACAAAGTCAAAATCTCCATTCCTTGAGAAATAACCACGCACAGTTATGTAGGTCACCCTAGGATGAGAGGGTCTTGGTACTGGAACATCACAGGGGGGTCACTGCCCTCTCTCATCTCATTGTATACCATTTGTGGTTCATTCCATTAACCACTGCTGATTTAGTGTGGATCATTGGTCTAGATCAGTGATGGCGAACCTTTTGAGCTTGGCGTGTCAGCATTTTGAAAAACCTTAACTGAACTCTGGTGCGGTGTCACATATAGAAGTTTTTTGATATTTGCAACCATAGTAAAACAAAGACTTATATTTTTGATATTTATTTTATATATTTAAATGCCATTTAACAAAGAAAAATCAGCCAAAAAAATGAGTTCGCGTGTCACCTCTGACACGCGTGTCATAGGTTCGCCATCACTGGTCTAAATGATGAAAAGAAAAGGGGACACGGCCCTTGTCCTCAAGGAATAGGGGAAGCTTCCTACTGGTGGGAAAAGACTAGTAGTAAAATCAGCAAGTAGAGCCCTAACCGGTTTGGCTTAGTGGATAGAGCATTGGCCTGTAGACTGAAAGGTCCCAGGTTTAATTCCAGTGAAGGGCATGCACCTTGGTTGCGGGCACATCCCCAGTAGGAGGTGTGCAGGAGGCAGCTGATTGATGTTTTTAACTCTCTATTCTTCTCCCTTCCTCTCTGTAAAAAAACAATAAAATATATATTTTTTTAAATCAGCAAGTAGAATAGTATGAAGTCTGGGAGCCAAGGGCCCACAAAGGAGGGTCAGGTAATCTAGCCTGGCAGTGACAGAAAAGTCCACATGGGAAAGCTGATGGTGCTGGAATCTCATTCCAAAGGAGGGGTGGGAATTATGCAATTTGGTTGAAGTTGTAAAATGATATCGAGGACAACACATATGTCCTTTAAGAAGCAAGTGTTCAGATTTCCTTGTATTTCTCATTTATTAGTAAGCATCTTTTTAAAAAATATATATTTTATTGATTTTAGAGAGGAAGGTAGAGATAGAAACATCAATGATGAGAATCATTAATTGGCTGCCTCCTACTGGGGATCTAGCTGGCAACCTGGACATGTGCCCCTGACCAGAATCAAGCCTGGGACCCTCCAGTACATAGGCTGACACTCTATCCACTGAGCAAAACCGGCTAGGGCTAGCAAGCATCTTTTTTGAGTATTGAATATTGGTGATATATCAGGCAGTTAAATGATGCAGTCTGTGCCCTTTGGGACTTAACTAACCCAAAGTCAAGGTTCTGAAAGAATGGGTCTGGGGTCACACACAGGTGCAGACTTTGGGGCCCACCCCAGAGTCTCTAGGTGTGGAACCCAGAAACTGGTATTTTAAACAAATGCCTATCATAATTTTGTTACACTCAAAACTTGGGGATTAGAGCATAAAAGGCAGTAATAATATTGATACATGTGGAAAGGACCCATGGAAAATGGGATGAGTGTGTTAAACAAAGAAATACATTAGAGTAAAAAATATTTGTGTTACCTGTGAGTCAGGGGCCAATGCCCTTTGGAGTGTGGTGCAAAGGTTAGAGAACTTGGCATTTCTGTGTCCAGGCTGCTGTTGACTCCAGTTCAGGACTGTCTTTCCAAGCTCTGTGTCCACTGTGCTCTTATGCTAACAAGATTGTTTTTTGTTTTGTTTTTTAAATTTGTGTTGCCTTTTTATCTCTTCTTTTTTTTTCTTTTTAATTAGACTTTATTTCTTAGAGCAATGTGAAGATTTTTTTTTTTTTTTGCTAAAAGTATTACAAAGGGTATTACATATGTGTTCTTCCCCACCCCACCGCCCTTTATCTCTTCTAATAAAACAATTTAATGGTAGAATCTGGTACTCACTTTGTGCAACAGCTAATTAGGGTAAAGTGATTAGTAAATGAGGAATAATGACATCTCTCTGTTGGCTTAGAATTGACAAAGAACTTAGAGTGTTTTATCTTCAGCCAATACTGTGGAGGTAGGTCTCTCAGGAGCCTCATTTTGCAGTTGAGGAAACTGAGTTGGGAGAGGAGGAACAATCTGCCCAAGGTCATATAAGGTAGTTGGTAAGCTGTGCTGAAAAATTACGGATTTCTTTGAGAATTGAGTCTTTGATATTATTTCTTTAAAATAAGCACTGGTTTGGTCTGGGAGCTGTGGAACCACAAAAGAGGGTCACTTAATCTAGCCTGGCAGTGTCAGAAAAGTTCACATGGGAAAGCTGATGGTGCTGAAATCTCATTCTTAAGAGGGGGTGGGAATTATGCAATTGGTTGAAGTTGTGAAATGATATTGAGGACAAAATGTGCGTCCTTTAAGAAGCAAGTATGCAGTCTTCCTGGTGTTTCTCATTTGTCAACAAGCATCTCAGATCTGGGTGAATAGTTTGCCTCCTTTGTAGCCAGAATGCCTCTGATAGAGAACTCACTCCTTCAAGAAAGCCCATGAACCCCACCCTGTTCACTTGATCCCCCTCTTGAAAGCTGGCATCTTCTATCGTGCTAGAGCAAGCATGTCAAACTCGAAGCTGGTGGGCCGCATGTCTTGTTTATTTAAACTTTGGCAAAACTATAAAATTTTCTATGGCCTGTAATCTTCCCCTCCCCTCAGCTATCTCTCACCCCCACCCCCTTGCTTAACTTTTAGTTCAGTGGTTTCCTTTTTGTCCCAAAGGGACTGTGAACTCTCTCAGGATGAAAGGATTAGGGAACTGGTGTGTTACTCTCCTCAGGGGCATGTTAGTACTTTAAGCATAAGGCCAATTTTTGAGACCTGCACAGTCTGAAGGAAAAGAAGATTGAGGGCGAGTGTTGAGGGCTGGGAAGGAATTTCCATTGTTGGTCATTATGGAGAATCCGAGAACCCAAGAGAGCTATTTTCTGACCTCTGGTGAGAGGACAATGCATAGAACCAAGAGCCCTGGATGGTCTCCTTCTCTTCCTTGTCATGACCTTGAGATGTAGTGCTAGCGATAGGAGATGGCTTTGGCTTTAGAAAACTGGGCTACAATTCCAGCTCCATCAAATGGCTTGACAAGATTCCTCACCCTTGTTATGCTTAGTTCCCTGAGGGTAGAAAGGCCTGCCCTGCCCACCTCATAGGGTGGCTGCAGCACTCAAAGGAGAGGAAGCTAGGCTAGTGCCAGTTGCATGGCATGAAAATGCCACAAGAGAGTGTCATGGAATTAGACTGGAGATGTGGAGTCCCTGAGGACAGGTGCTTCATGAATGACCACCAGTGGAGGATTCTTACCTCATCTCATGACCATGATGGGCATGAACTCAGATCACCAGCTAACCTGTAGAGCAATCAGGAGTCATTTAATAAGGTGGTAGAGGGCACCGGTCCAGAGGGTCGGCTTGAGCCCCACTACCTGGGTTTTTCTTTGTCTTTTTTTAAAAAATATTTTTTTATTGATTTTTT
Organism: Myotis yumanensis; assembly: GCF_028538775.1. Taxonomy (NCBI): domain Eukaryota; kingdom Metazoa; phylum Chordata; class Mammalia; order Chiroptera; family Vespertilionidae; genus Myotis; species Myotis yumanensis. Next base: position 20,062,606 of record NW_027223759.1, read on the forward strand.
ACAGAGGGGAAGGGAGAGGGATAGAGAGTTAGAAACATCAATGAGCGAGAAACATTAATCAGCTGCCTCCTGCACGCCCCCGACGGGATGTGCCCGCAACCAAGGTACATGGCCTTGACCGGAATCGAACCTGGGACCCTTCAGTCCGCAGGCCGACGCTCTATCCACTGAACCAAACCGGTCAGGGCTTCTTTGTCTTTTTAAAAAAAATAAATTATATTTTTTCATGTGCTTCTTTTTTTAAATTTTTTTATTGATTGATTTTTAAAGAGAGGGAGAGGAAAGGAAAGAGTGAGAAACATGGCTTTGTTGTTCCACTTATTTATGCATTCATTGATTGATTTTTCTGTGTATCCTGACTGAGGATTGAACCGACATCCATGGTGTATCAGGATGATGCTCTAACCAACTGAGCTACCTGGCTAGGGCTGCCTAGGTTTTTCTGACTTTGCCTTTCCCTAGCTGTGTGACTCTGGGAAGATGTTTAAGTTCTCCAAACATCTACTTTCCCATCTATAAAGTGGAGATAATAACAATCCCTATCTCAGTGAGTTGCTCTGAGATTTAAATGAGACAGGATTGCAGTGCTTAGCAAAACATCTGGCACAAGAAAGAAATGTGAGTGTTAGCTGTTATTATTATCATTATCATTATTGACTGCAGGACAGTGCTTTCTGGTTGCTCCTGACGCCTGTACTCAACAGGCCTGAGAGACACAGGCTACGCATTGAGCAAGTATAGGAATTAATTAAATGGAAAATGGATACAATCAATGAATAACACATTGACACTTGTGCATACCAAGGACTCCTCAGTCCTGCGCGTGCTCTCTGAGGTGTAGGAGTGAGAGCAGTCACACAGCAGTCCCTTTGCTTCCACATCCTGTACATCAGACAGTTGGCCTTGCCTAGCAGAACTCCCTTGGGCCCCCAAAAGGGAAGAGAAATTGTGACTCTATGACAGAGAAGCTTTTCATCCTAGCCATCTGGCTGCTTTTCCAGACTTGCCTCACCTTCATATGTATGTTTATTCACAGCACTCCTCCTCCACACCCCCAGCGGTCTCCCTTCCCCACCCCACCCCCACCCTCAAATGGAAATGAAAATGAAGCTGCAGGAGAGCAGTGTGCTCTGTAATGGAAAAGAAAGGCCCTGTTGGCAACTGCTTCTGCCTGGATCAGCCTTCAAGAAGCACCACCCTCCCCCATTTGTTTTACTTAATGGTAATTCTTTCTGGGAATCCTGGGAAGTGGTTTTTCACCAAGCCTTGGTGATTTATGGAGTTGCCAGAAGGGTTGATGGGAAGTGCCAAAAGAGGGAGGGGCAGCCCCTGCACAGCAGGTTATTTCAGGAATGGTGTTGGGGGAGGGGGGGGGGAGGGAGAAGGGGGCGGGGAGACAGACCAGAACCCCTGGCTTTCATCACCTCCCACATCAGCAGCATCTGTGGAGTGAGAATGGGCAGGAGACCCGCTCTGTTTGACTGGCAATGAGGAACACACCTCCGTTCCCTTAGGACTGGTGTTCCGAGAGTGAATTGGTTTGAAAAGTAGTGCTGTCTCTAACTCACTGGTGCGCATTATTCTGAGCTTTGCAGGCATTGGGAAACTGTTAAGTCCCCAAAAAGAAGATGCCAAAAGGAAATTGCAAGGTCAAAATTAATATATGTTTAATTAAACTTCTTATGTCACCTTCATTAACTATGAAATTTAGCAATTAAAAATTTCCCATGAAAACAACTTTAGTTGAGGTTTTTGTATTTTGCAGGAATTCTAGGGAACACAGTTATTAAAATACCAGGGAACCATAAGCAACCATCTACACTAATAAAAGAGAAACATGGTAATTGGCGTACGACCGCTACCCTTCCCATTGGCTAATCAGCGTATCCTTATGCAAATTAACTGTCAGCCAAGATGGCGGCCGGCAGCCAGGCAGCTGGAAGCGAACATGAGGCTTGCTTGCTTCAGTGAAGGAGAACTCCAACGTTCCCCACCTGCCGCTGCCGGCCTCTGAGCTGGCAGTTTGAAACATTCTAACAAATATAGGCCGGGATCTCAGAGCTGAAGTTATACATTGTTTCGATTATAGAACCGAAACAAACCAGATACCTGCTCTGAGAGCTAGAGCCAGAGCTAAAGCTGGCCCAGAATAAAATAAAAAAAAGGAGCGGTTGGGAGCTTCAAATCAACAACCGTCAGCCTGAAAGCAGCCCTTAGCCCCTCACCCAGACTGGCCAGGCACCCCAGTGGGGACCCCCACCCTGAAGGGTGTGTGACCAGCTGCAAACAGCCATCATCCCCTCATCCAGGCTGGCCAGGCACCCCAGTGGGGACCCCCACCCTGATCCAGGACACCCTTTAGGGCAAACCAGCTGGTCCCCAGGCCTCTATCCTATATAGTAAAACGGTAATATGCCTCCCAGCACCGGGATCAGCGGAGCCTCGAGGCCTCCTGGCACCAGATCAGCGTGACAGGGGGCAGCGCCCAAACCCCCTGATCGCCCTGCAGCTCTGTGTGTGACAGGGTAGAGCCATAACCTCTCCATCGGCCCTGCCCTGAGTGTGACAGTGGCTGAGCCCCAACACCCTGATCGGCCCTGCTCTGTGGGTGATAGAGGGTGGCGCCCCAAACCCCCCCACACACACACACGATCCCTGCTCTGTGTGTGATAGGGTAGAGCCATAACCTCCCCATTGGCCCTGCCCTGAGTGTGACAGGGGGCAGCGCCCCAACCCACTGATCAGCCCTGCTCTGTGCATGACAGGGGGCGGCACCCTAACCCCCTGATCGGCCCTGCTCTGTGCATGACAGGGGGCAGCGCCCAACCCCCTGATTGGCCCTGCTCTGTGCGTGACGGGGTGGCACCGCAACCTCCCCATCGACCCTGCCTTGAGTGTGACAGGGAGCGGTGCCCCAACCCCCCAGTCGGCCCTACCCTGAGCGTGACTGAGGGTGGCATCGCAACCTCCCAATCCGCCCTGCTCTGTGCATGATGGGGCGGCGCCCCAACTCCCCAATCGGCCCTGGTCTGAGCCCAACCAGGGGCTGCACCTAGGGATTGGGCCTGCCCTCTGCCACCCGGGAGCAGGCCTAAGCCAGCAGGTCGTTATCTCCCGAGGGGTCCCAGACTGCTAGAGGGCACAGGCTGGGCTGAGGGCCCCCCCCTTTCCAACACCCGAGTGCACAAATTTTTGTGCACTGGGCCTCTAGTAAATTTAATAAGTTACTGAAAGTCAAACCTCTTCAAAAACAAGCTTAGAAATATGCTTCTGAGATAAGCGGACACAGTTCATTTAATGTGGGTGCATTTGAGCCTGCTTGGTTGGTGTAGAGCCTCCGAAAGAACAGGTTCCCGGTCCTAGGAAGCACTTGTGAACACACAATACAATATACAGATGATGTGTTATAGGATTGTACACCTGAAACCTACATAATTTTATTAACCAACTAGAGGCCCCATGCACAAAATTCATGCAAGAGTAGGCCTTCCTTCCCCCAGCTGCTGGCACTGGCTTCCCTCTGGCATCTGGGACCTGGGCTTCCCTTACAGCCCTGGCTTCGTTGGGACGGTTGTCTGATCTAATTAGCATATTATGCTTTTATTATTATACATGTCACCCCAGTAAATTCAATTAAAAACAACCCCACAAATTTTACTCAGTATCATGGAGCCTTGGGCAGGGCAGTTCCTAGAGTAGGGAGCATGCCTGTGCTGGTTCACAATAGGCCATAATGAAGGAGCCACAAGAGTGGAGCTGTTGGCCTCAAAGGTTGAGAACAGCTGAGTGGCAGCAGGAACAATAATCCTCTTGATTTCATTAGTGAAATAGCTAAGGTTTAGAGAGTTAAATAACAAGTAAATGATAGAGCTGAGACTGCAACCCAGAGGGTCCGATTTTAGACATCTTATTCTTAACCTCTAGGTTATCATGCCCTGGAGCCAGAAAGTACCTGCCACTCCTTTTTTATAAGCACTTACTCATAGGAACTGGATGAACAAGAATACAAGGTCATGCCCTGAAGAGAGTCCAACAGGGATACAAACAAGCATGTGGGTCATCGCACTACAGTGGAGTTAAAAAAAAGATTTTTCCTCTCTAAGGAATTTGTCTTAAAATCCCCATCCTGCACCTACGCAGGCACCCAGCTGCACTCTGACTGGGGGAGGCTGGGGGATTTGTTGTTTTTTGAAAATGCACAGATTTTAGAACCAGTGAGACCTGCATTGAAAGCCTACCGTCACCTCTTAACAGCCTTTTGATCTCAAGCAACCTTGGAGTCTTGGTTTCCATATCCGTAAATGGGTCTAAAGATGCCTGGGCCACAGGAAGTGTTGTGGCTTCAATAAAAGCATGGCTGGCCTGGCCTATGTTGCTCAGTGGTGGAGTGTCGACCTATGAACCAGGAGATCACTGTTTGATTCCCAGTCAGGACACATGTCTGGGTTGTGGGCTCCATCCCCTGTGTGGGACGTGCAGGAGGCAGCCAATCAATGGTTCTCTCTCATCATTGATGTTTCTCTCTCTCTCCCTCTCCCTCTCCCTCTCCCTTTCTCTCTGAAATCAATAAAAAATATATTTAAAAAAAATAAAAGTACGCCTGTGAACACACTGGGAGTATGCCTAGTAGACAGCCGGCACTCAGCATTGTCCAAGGAATCTGCATTGGCTGGACGGTTCTGTAGCTTGCCATCTGGTACAGCTTATATCCTGAGACACACTGAAAGCTCCGCTGTTACTTTTACTTCCTTTATATTTCTACAGAGCTGGACACACAGCCAGTGCTCAAAAATTTTTGCTGAATGAAGGAATGCCACAAAGAGCAAGATCTGTTCTTTGGAGCTCACCCCACAGGCAGGGTGAAGGCTGCTGTAGAAACCTGGAGTGTGTATACCACCTGAAGGGGAGGCCTGCTTTCTGCAGGAGCCTGGGCAGGTGGGGGCTAGAGCAGCCAGGCCAGTCTCTCATTCCACACATCAGGAGCTGAGGCTGGGACAAGGAGAGAATTGCCTGAGGCCCTCCGCCACCACTCCTCCTCCCCAGGGCTCTGTGGAGCCAGGCCTCTGTAGACTGCCAGGTGGAGGCTGGACAAAGCCTCCTGGGGCTTGAGGCCCCTGCACTTTCATCAGTCCCAACCTGCCTGTCCCAGTGAGGGGCCCGGGCACGTTCACTGCTGAACAAGATGGAGCAGGAAACCATGAATCAAGGGATGAAGGTGTTAAAGCAGCCGTGCTGGCTTCTGGGTCTAAGTCCTTTGCCTCTCTTTCCAGGCATGCTCTGGCCTGCCCTCAGTTCTGCCTTGCAAATCTCTGCGGGAGCTGGTGACAGCTATGACTGCCCAGGCTGGCTCAGCAGTTGAAGGAGAAGTTGGAATCCGACTGAGGTCGAGGCTGCAGGGATGTGACAGCACCCTTTGTAGCAGAACTTCTGAAAGGGACGTTTGCTGTGCAGGAAGTTTATCTGTGTGGCACTGAGCAGGGGTCAGCAAACCCTTTCTGTGATGAACCAGATAGTAAATATTTTAGGCTTTGTCGGGCTATGCAGCTTCTCTTACAAATACCCCTGCTCTTCTGTTGTAGCACAAAAGCAGCCAGGTGATATACATTCATGAACAGATGGAACTGCGTTCTAATAAAGCCTTGTTTATGGACGCCGACATTTGAATTTCATATCATTTCTGCATGTCACAAAATGTTAGTCTCCTTTTGATTTCCCCCGCAAATGATTTAAAAGTGTAAAAACCCTTCTTAACTTGACAATCTTACAAAAACCCATGGCGGGAAGGAGTTTCAGACACCTGGACTGGGGGCATGGACTTGGGAGTCAAGCCTCCTCGGGGTCAGACCCCCGCTCATTTGGTCTCTGACCTTTGTCAGGTGACATAACCTCTCTGAGCCTCCATCTCCGCGTCCATAAATAGTCATAATGATGTCTAGCTCGTGGGATTTTAGTAAACATTAGATGAGTTGAGAGTGCATAGACCCTGACCTGGACTATCTGACGTCCTGAGCAGTGGAGGGGTTATTACTATTGCTTTATCATCCAGAAGGAAACTAGCAATGGGAGCTGAGAGTGATCTCCACTCCCCATTTCCACCCAGAGCCTCGGAAGCCTATTTAGAAGAGACAGCCACGTAGACTTTTTACAAAGGCTGACCCCTTGCTCTTGGCTCCAGGGAACTCATCCTGTTTGTGTCCAGGTCAATGGAACACTCACCCTGAGCACTGACTTTGTGCGGGGCTCGGTTCAGCAGGAGTGGGGAGAGGGCAGACCTCCCAGTTCCTGACAAGGTAGGTATCTCCTGAGGAGGAGAGATCCCATGCAAACCCAGCACCATAAACCAAAACAGCATGTGGAATAAGACCTCCTAGGGAGGCCATCCTGTCATTTATTGAGCGCCAGGCCCTGTGCTGTATGTTCATACGTTAATCTCATATACACAAACCCACAAAGAGAGGCTTATTATCATCCCCATTGAACATGTGGGGAAAGGGGACAGGGAGGCTGGCCACATGGAGTGGACCGAGAGCGGGATGCACACCCAGGTCTGGCTCTTGTGGGAACAGGACTTCCTGTTGGGCCTGGCCCATCTCTGGAGCCTAGGATGTGGTTTCAGCTGTGAGGGTCGGGGGGCACTTCACAGAGAGGACGGCTTTTGAGGTACTCACCTGAAGCAGATATAGATGGGGAAATAGGGGTGGGAGTGGGAGGATTCATGCGGAGGGAGAGACGGGAGCTAGTGTTCCTGGGCGGGAATCTGGAATGCTCTAGGCTTATTTGGGTAATCAGCAAAGAGGGTGTGTTCTACACATGTCCTCCATGATCTCTCTAAAGGCACAGGGCAGGGCTGGGAGAGAGGCAAGGCCTGATGACTTCACTGCCCTGAAAGAAATAGGGACTTCCTTGGAACAAAGAAAGAGCTCATTGGAAAGCAATCTGCCATGCAGCGCATTCAATTCTTAAGACTTGTTTTTTTCACCCAGTCATAATTCCTCTCCCAGCTTCTAGATGTGGCTTTCCTCACCCTGGAAACAGTGTCAAGCATGGAGCAGGGTGTCAGCTGGCTCTGGGTGATGCTGGGTTGGTCGACTCCCCTCTCTTGTCTCAGTCCCCTCAAACATAAGATTAGGGGTTAGGTGATCTCTGGGTCATTTCTAGTTCCAACTTCCCAGATTAGGGCATGCTACTCCTGTTTCAGTAAGGAGGCACCTTCCCTCCAGCACAGGGCAGGTGAGGCACTGCAGAGTAATCCTGGATGATTGACTGGGCAGTGTGTGTGTGTGGAGGGGGTGGGGGGGGACTAGAGCTTCCAGCCTTCAAGTTGTCAATGTGCTATTTAGATAACCTGTCCCTTACTGAAAATCATGGCGGTCCACATTCTTTGTTCATCCACCCACCAGCACATCAACTTTTTAATCAGTTCATTATTTATTCACCCCTATCCTCTGGAGCCAAGCTGCCCGGGTTGACTCCCAGGTCTACCAGCTCTGTGACCATGGCATGTTACCAGGTTCCCTGTGCCTTAGTAGTATTCTCCGTGGAGATGGTAATGAAATTTATCTCACATGGTTGTGAAGGATTAAATTGGTCAGATATATAAAGTGCTTAAAGCCATTCCTGGCATGTAGCCAAGCACGATCTAAGTTTTCCTGTTAGTATCATCACATAGAGCATTTCCTGAATGGATGCTGTGTGCCAGGGGATGTGTTAGGAGCTGTTCCTATGCGATACCTGCCCCTTCCCTATAGCCCTACACAGCAGGCATCACTAAGCCTGCTTTTCATAGGAGGAAACTAAGATTTGAGGAGTTTACCTGACTTGCCTGAGAAGGGCCACCGATGCCGCAGGCTGCAGAGGACCTGTCAGCAGGCCTAAGAAGGGAGACAGCTGGGAAGAGCGGGCAGGCCACCTCCTGCCCTTGTCACTTAACATCCTTCTCACATTACCTCCCCGCTGCACTGTTTGGTTCTTGCTCAAACCCGGACTCCTGCTGGCAGTGTGCTTTGAGCTATATAACCTGTCAGCACATGAGGATCATTTGCAGGGACTGGGAGAAATGTGATTTAGGAGCAGGGGAGAAACTCAGTGGGCACGGAAGCCTACCCCTCCATGGTTCACCTGGAGCTGCCTCTCAGCCAGGCCAACAGGGAAACGGTCCGCTTCTGAACATTCAGGCCCTTAATACTTACATAAGTAAAGACGCACACGTCCCAGCTAATATTCCAGGCATATCTGACCGAACAGATTGCACTGTAGTGCAATTTTCTGTTGGGCTTTAGTTCTCTGGCCCAATGTTGTGCAGATGGTGTGGTGTGCTCTGCTTACTGGAAGTGGGTGAGGAAATGATAAAAGAGAAATTTGAGACATTTGGGTATCACTTGAGCTGCAACTTGATTGAAAATCTAGCAGGTCTCTTGCAGGACCCTTTATCCCTGCCTGCCCTTCACCACTGAAGGGGCTGCTAAATTCCCACAGCTCTCTCCATACCCCACTGTTAGCTCGACTTCTCCCAGGAGATTTGACCAGATAATTCTCCCCATTAAAGTCCCAGGACTTGTGTGCATACATGCACACAGCTCCCCCCCGCCCCCCTCCAGCCCTCCACTGCTCCCTTTCATTGATGACTTCCTGCCTGCTACCCACTGAACCTTCCTGAGTTACTCACACTTTCCATGGAAAAAACAACTTCATCCTTAGAGCTCCATCTCCTTCCTCCTTTGGAGCCTCCTCCAGGACATCCTCCTTATTTCACACCCCTAGCTTTGGCTTGTCTTCTTGTTGTCCTAGTAGCCTGTGCTTATAGTAAAGTCTGCTCTCAACACAGATATCGAACTTTCTTAAAGTTTCAGGATGCCCCTCCCGTTCCCCCCTCTCCAGGCCCCATCATTCTGTACTAAAGCCCTATTCCTTCTGTACTTCTGCTGATTTCTGTGTTGATTGCAGATTCCAGGACAACATGGGTCTCCATAGCACCTCCATAGGGGGCTGACTGGAATTTATGAAACCCTCTTTCCCACCCCACTCTGACTAGACCAATTTTAGTTTAACCAAACCTATGACTATGTTTTTGCCTCTTGCCTTTAATAATGAATTTGCTTCCAGGAACTCAAGAGCCCAAACAGAGTTACTGACCCACCCAATGATGTCTGTAATGAGGTCCCCCCTCAGGGTTCTGGTCCATGTGGTGTGGGAATGTGGATTCATTGGGGGTACCAGTTTTGCTCTCAAGCCAGGTGGAAGCATTGGCCTGCCCCTCGGACCTTACCTCTCATGGAGGGTTGGTGTATATAAGTCTATAGAATAGAAAAAGTATGATGGCTTTGCTTTGTTTTAGGTCTTGTGTTTTAATCTCTTTAAACCCCAGTTTTTCATCTCATTGATTTCAAGCCCTGGTCTTGTCAAGGATGAAACCATCTACCACACTGTTGCTGTACTACTCCAAACCTTGTGTGGGGCTTGCCATCCTCAGAGCTCAGCTGAGAATGCTAAGGGGTCCTCAGGGTCCCTGCAGCCAAGGACAAGGCAAAGGCATGCAGTGGTCAGGTCCCCTGCACAGGGGCCCCGTGCTGCCTGTAGACTTGATTCCCCTGGTTCTTCTAAGGCGCCCCTGGGCCACAGCTCCCTGTCTGAGTCGGCTTTGTGGACTGGGCAGCTCAAACAACAGAAGCTCGACCGTCTCACAGTTCTGGAGGCCGGAGTCCAAGATCAAAGTGTTGACAGGGTTGGTTTCCTCTGTGGTCTTTCTCCTGGGCTTCTTCCTGTGTCTTCATATGATTCTCCCTCTGTATCTGTCTGTGTCCAAATTTTCTTCTTTTCAGGACATTAGTCATGTTGGATTCGGGCCCACCCTAATGACCTTGTTTTAACTTAATTACTTCTTTAAAGACTCTATCTCCAAATAGTCACAGTTTGTGGTACTAAACGTTAGGACTTCAACATAGTAATTTGGGAGGGTTGCAACTTAATCCTGAATACTTTCCTCTTTTTAAGCATATGCTACCTGGTTTTAGGGCATCATGGACCTTCGTTTGGAAGACATTTTTGTAAAATGGGGTTAATAAGGATGCTGATCTCTTGAGGTTGCTATGAAGATTAAGTGCCTATGAGACTTAACATAGCCTGGCTCATAGTAGATGCTTAGTAAATGTTAGAGCCATTTAAATAAATAAATAAAGATGATGATGATGATGATGATGATGATGGCACCACTGTTATTAGCAGATGTCTTGGTAGTAACAGATTTTCTTTTTTATAGCACCCAATGATCATTTTGCTCATGTTACTTTCATTTTGCTCATTTCTTTCTAAAAGTCTTCCTGTGGCTGCCCACACCCCAAGGCTCAGGTCAAAGCTACTTTTCACTGTGCTGTGAGGCCTTTGAAGAGCTCTGGCAGAAGAAGGCCGTGAGCCTGCCCCACCTCTTCCATATCCTCCTGGAAACCAGGGCCCTGAGGCTCCCTTAATCACAGCTTGCTCACTCAGGCAACTGCTTTTGACCTTGGCACCTTCTCCTGCACTGTGCCAGGTGCCTGGGAGGCTGCCAGCTCTCCCGGCTGCCAAGCTGACTCTCTTCCATCATGCAAGTGATCTGGGAAACCCCATATCCCCTCCAGCAGAGGATCAGTCTCCCTTGACTGATCATAGGAAGGTGCTACTGTGTGGACACACAGTCCTGCTACCTTCCCCTGCACACACTTGGCTCACCCTCAAAGCCCCTTCTGATACAGGCTTTCTGCTCAAGGCTTTCTGTTTACTTGCATCCAAGTGTCCATCTCTGTCAGCATTTGTTAAAATGTGAACTTGTAAGGTGGGTCTCATTCCATTCTCTGCTCTGTGCATTACATGTGCATGAACATGCCCAATGGAGGGGCTGGGCCTTACAGTTGACAAAACCGTTCCGCATGAGCACTTTCCCTCTCCTCCGCCCTGTCTTATGCGCCTGTGCTTTTGTGGCTGCTATTCCCCCCTCCTTAGAAGCATGTCTTCTGCCTTATACCCTGGTAAGCGCCTGTCCTAAGGCAGGCCTGGGCATAGATAGGCTTTGTGAGATGCTTGCTGACCGCCTCTGGTTGAGTTGATGAGACCCTCGTTGGGAGCTCTCCTGTACCTTTGAAGGCATCTTCTCCGATGCACTGTGACTGTCTGTGCAGCTTTCCTGGCTGGCTTCTTGAGGGCAGGCAATATGAGTCATTTAACTTTGCATCCCGATGCCTAGCACAATGCCTGGCTACAGATGAATGAAGCCCATGAGGAGGGCTCTGGGCGCTAGCTATGCTGGGCAGTGCCTTCCATGGCATTTTCCGTTCAGCCTCACCTCTTCCTTTGTCCTGTTTTTAGCCTAATTCCTTTCAAGGCTCTGGCATGAGTCTCTGAGCTCATTTTCATGATTGCTTTAAATATTTGGGGCTGTTGGCATGCCAACAGGGGGACCCACACTAAGGAGGGAGAAGAATTCTCTAGCTGCCTGGGTCCTGCCCAAACACAAAAATGTGCCAGAGGCAGGGGAGCGTCTGAGAAAGTGCCAGATTGGGTTGAACTAAACCACTTTTCTACCTGGCTCAGGAAGCAGGAATTTTGGCAGGAGACAGACAGTTAGAGGACACAGAGGCCTGGGGGCGATGGGGTGTGTGTGGGGGGCAGGGGGGAGCTGGGCGGGGGGAGGATGGCATTCCAGGAAACCCAGGAGGAACCCTGATGGAAGTGAAAGGGCAGCAGCAGCAGGTCTGGATAAGCAGTGACTGTGCCTGAATCAGTTATGAGCCTCCTGGATGCAGATAGTCCTGGGAGCCAATATTGAAAACCAGGTAGACAGGACAGGAGGAGACTCTGAATCAAGTCTTGTCATGGAAAAACCTGGAGGCCACAAAACAAAGGCACGCATGAGCATCTGTGTAAGGAGAGGCCTCAAAATTCACCCATGCAGCCCTGCTACTTGAGAGATCAGGAGACAGAAGTTCAGAGAGGAGTGGGGAGACCAAGTTTGAGGATTAATGTTGGTAGGACCAGGACTGGAGCCCAGATCTCCTTGTTCCCTTCCCGAAGCTCCTACCTGCTCAAGGGCTGGAGGGGAGCTAAAATGATATCCTTCAATTTTCCCCAAAGGTGTTATAAATACAATAGAAAGCCTGGCTTCTGTTTGGTAAGTTCTTGCTGCATGCTAGCACAGTGCTAAGTGGTTTATCTCAGAGCAGCCGTCTGAGGGAGACGGTTGTAGCCTCATTTCAAAGATGGGGAAACAGAGTCAAAGGCTAAATGATTTTCATAGATCAACCAGCTACTGAGCATTAAGGTCCAGATTCTAACTCAGAGACTGCCTGATTCTAGAGCTCATGCTTTTAACAGCTATTTTCTAAAATCTTTCTTGCCTGGCCTTTACAGAGCTCTGAGACTGGGTCAAAGAAGGATGGCCTGGAACTGTTAGATGCAAATACAACAGACCAGCCCTCCTGACAGTGAAACTTGAGGCTGATAGGTATGGGTGTCTGTAAGGGCCAAGACTGTTTTCTTCCCTTAAGACTCTCCAGTCCAAAAGGGGCCTGTGGCTAGTAGAGCGGAGATGAACAGATGAACTGGGGTCGGGCTGCTGATTCAAGAGTAGGCTCTGAGATGAGGCAGCCCCAAAGAGCAGGAGAGGAAGGAGACAGAGATTCCTTACTCACTTCTTGAATTGGTCGCTGGCTTTAGAGCTCTGCTGTCTAAATGAATTCCTAAAGGACAACAACCTTAAAATTCACACATTCCATATTTATAGAGAAACTTCAAGCTCACAAAATGTTGTTTCACATATTCTCATTGATGCTTACAACAAGGCTGGGTTACTATTCCCACTTTAAAGATAAGCACACTTAACTCAGAGAAGTTGAGTGACTTGTTCAAAGTCATCCAGCTAACCTGAAGCAGTGACAGGACCAGAACCTTCATCTTGACATCACTTCCACTGGACAGTGGAGCTGGTGGAGATGTTGCTGGAAGCTTCATTGTTTTCTCAGAAGCTGATGATCCTACTCCCAGCTCTAGGCTTGCCCTGATTTTGTGTTTGTGTATTCCCCCACATCCTGCGTTCAGGATCTGGAAGAGGAGCCGCACACAAATGAAAGAGAAGAGACAAGAGATAATTTGGAAATATTTGGGGGCCAGGCAGGCAAGTCCAACTCAAGGGGAAGGACTTCCACCGGTGCCCAGGCCTCGCCAGCCTTTTATTCACTTTGGTTAAGCGTAAAACTCTTAGTCAGGCAGGTAATTGCAGTAACAGGCTATCTTAAAAGGTCAGTAAATATTAGGAGGATTTACTCTGAGACTATTTGATCAAGAAATAGCTTAAGCCCCCATTATCAGGACTAGACAATCGGTGCATAACTCAGGCCCTTGCCATGGGTTCAAGGGTCACCAGCATTCTGGGATCCTTGTTTGCACTTCTCTGCTAGTGAAGATAATGGGCAGCCTCCTGCAGATTTGGCTACAGAAAGTCCAGTTTTCTTCTCTTTTAGTTGGTTCAAGAAAGAGCATGTGACACAATTCAGGCAATGAGAACTGCAGTATGGGGGTGGGGGGTGGCAGGCCGTTTAGAGAGATCCATCCTAAAGTTGATCAAAGGAAGGTGAGTGCAGAGGAGAAAGCTGGTTGGCAAGAGGATCTACCTTATGATAAAACTTTGAGTAAGGGTGATTGTGTTGGAAATGGAAAGGGAGAGACACTCCAGGAGATACTGAGGAAAATGACGTATTGATCTGATGACTGCTTATGTGTTGGAGGATGAGGAATGCAAGATGCCTTTGAAGTTTCCAGCTTTGGTGACAAAAAGATGAAAACCAGGCGAGTGCCTGAGGGAGGTGGAAGGGAGGGAGCAGGATATGGTGGAATTGGTGTTAGACTTGGAGATTGGAGATGGTGGGATATGAACATGAAGATGTAGAATTGGGACATTAGTGTTGAGTGAAAACTAGAGGTATCAATTAGAAAGCTGATGGGATATTGGAGTGGATGAGATCTCCAAGAAAGAGAATGTGGAGAAAGAAGAGGAGACTGCTGAGGTCTGGAGCTGAAAAAATAACACACATTATATGGGTTGGTCCCAGGAAAGAGCATGCAACAAAAGAAATGGAGGAAATACCAGAGATATCAAAGGAGAACCCAGAAAAGGGAGAGAGAACCAGGAAATTGAGGGTTGCAAGAAAGAGGGGTCAATATTGCTAAATCCTACTACTGCAGAGAAATCTAGCTTGGTGAAGGCAAACATCTTGGGTATTTTAGAAGAGATCAGAAAGACAGTGGACAACCCAGTGTCTTCTTTTTTTGTTTTTTTTAATATATTTTATTGATTTTTTACAGAGAGGAAGGGAGAGAGATAGAGAGTCAGAAACATCGATGAGAGAGAAACATTGATCAGCCGCCTCCTGCACATCCCCCACTGGGGATGTCCCTGCAACCCAGGTACATGCCCTTGACCGGAACCGAACCCGGGTTCCCTCAGTCCGCAGGCCGACGCTCTATCCACTGAGCCAAACCGGTTTCGGCCTTTTTTTAAAAAAAAATTAAATCTTTATTGTTCATATTATTACAGTTGTTCCTCTTTTTCCCACCATAGCTCCCCTCCACCTGGTTTCCACCCCACCCTCTGCCCTTACCCCCGCCACCCACTGTTCTCATCCATAGGTGTACAATTTTTGTCCAGTCTCTTCCCACACCCCCCATTCCCTCCCCCCCCGCCCCCCGAGAATAGTCAGTCCACTCCTTTTCTATGCCCCTGATTCTGTTATATTCACCGGTTTATTCTGTTCATCAGATTATTTATTCACTTGATTTTTAGATTCACTTGTTGATAGATGTGTATTTGTTGTTCATAATTTGTATCTTTACCTTTTTCTTCTTCTTCCTCTTCTTAAAAAATACCTTTCAGCATTTCATATAATACTGGTTTGGTGGTGATGAACTCCTTTAGCTTTTTCTTATCAGTGAAGCTCTTTATCTGACCTTCAGTTCTGAATTATAGCTTTGCTGGGTAAAGTAATCTTGGTTGTAGGTTCTTGGTATTCAGCACTTTGAATATTTCTTGCCACTCCCTTCTGGCCTGCAAAGTTTCTGTTGAGAAATCAGCTGACAGTTGTATGGGTACTCCCTTGTAGGTAACTGATTGTTTTTCTCTTGCTGCTTTTAAGATCCTCTCTTTGTCTTTTGCTCTTGGCATTTTAATTATGATGTGTCTTGGTGTGGTCCTCTTTGGATTCTTTTTGTTTGGGTTTCTCTGTGCTTCCTGGACTTATAAGTCTATTTCTTTCACCAGGTAGGGGAAGTTTTCTGTCATTATTTCTTCAAATAGGTTTTCAATATCTTGCTCTCTCTCTTCTTCTGGCACCCCCATAATTCAGATGTTGGTACGCTTGAAGTTGTCCCAGAGGCTCCTTACACTATCTTCATATTTTTGGATTCTTTTTTCTTTTTGTTTTTCCGGTTGGGTGATTTTTGCTTCTTTGTATTTCAAATCTTTGCCTTGATTCTTGCGATCCTCTAGTCTGCTGTTGGAACTCTGCATAATATCCTTTATTTCAGTCAGTGTATGCTTAATTTCTAGTTGGTCCTTTTTCATAACATCGAGGGTCTCACTAGATTACTTGAGGGTCTCACTAAATTTATCAGCGGTTTCTAGAAAATTCTTGAAAAACCTTAAAAGTGTGGTTTTGAACTCTATATCCAGTAGTTTGCTTTCCTCCATTTCTGTCATTTGTGACTTGTTTCTTTGTCTCCGCATTTTTTATGCTTCCCTGTGTTGATAGAGTGGTTTTCGGTGTTAGGTGTTCTATAGGGCCCAGTGGCTCAGCCTCCCCAATTACCTGAGGTGGACACTCTAGGTGCACCCCCTTGTGGGCTTTGTGCACAGTCTTGTTGTAGTTAAGTCTTGATTGTTGTAGGTATCACTGGGAGGAATTGACCTCCAGGCCAATTGGCTGTGAGAATCAGCTGTGTCTGCAGTGGAAGAACTTCTGAGCTGGAGACACTCTTCTGGGGCAAGACTTGCTTCAGTGGGGCTTTGGTGCTCACTGAGTCTGCCCCCTGAGTGTGTCTCTTATGGATCTGAGGAGTTGTAATCTGGATGGTCCCACTCTGACCACTGGGTACACTGGCTCTTGGATCTCTAAGGAGGTGCTAATTTAGCCTCTGCCTGAAGCTACCCAGCAGGAGCTATGGAGAGATTCCTCTTCTTTGTTTGGGGTTTGGAGGTGCCCAGATGAGGCCCAGCTGTGAAGCAATGCAAGCTGCTGTTGGGCCTTGGACCTTCTTTTGGAAGTTCTGGGTCTCTCTGATTCAGCTGCAGTTTGTTAGGTAATTTTCAGGTTGCAAAGGGCCAGGCCTTTCATATGCAAAAGCCTCTGTGCACAGCTTGGGTGGGCGGGATCTCAGGGGATCAACGGGGCAGAGCAAGCAGCTATGGCTGCTCCCCAGTCCTACCCTAAGAGGCCCCGTGTCTCAGTGTCCCTGTAATTGCTGCAAGCACCTCTGAGAGAAAGCCACCCTTGAGTTCTGCCTGATCCCAGACAGTCCAGTTTCTCCCCGTATGAGTCTGGGTCCCCAGAGACTCACCCGGAACTGGAGTTCAGAGCAGTCGGGAGCTTGAGACTCCCTCCTGATTGAAAAAGACAACTGCATCCTCAGCTGCCAGCCCTCTCCACACGTGCCTCCGTATCTCTGCACTTTATTCCGCACCTCCTCTGAGTCTCAGTGCTTTTCTCTTTCCTTCTAGTTGTAGAATTTCCACTCAGCCAGCCTTCCTGTGGTTCTGGATGATGTCTGTTTTGTCTTTTAGTTGTATTTTTGAAGTGGTTGTACGAGGCAGCAATTTCCGGTGTTTACCTATGCCGCCATCTTGGTTTCTCCAACCCAGTGTCTTTATAAGTTGCTCGTGGGAATGTAAATTGGCATAATCCTTCAGAAGGTAAATTGGGCAATATGTTTAAAAGGCCTTAAAAATGTATAAAATTGCTAATCCAGAAATTCTCCTTCAAGGAATACATGAACCCCAAAGACAATAATTAAAGTTTATTTAGTACTTTCTCAACCAATGGCAGGATAGCACTGTTAAGCACTTTATATTTAATAATTTATTTTATCCTCAGGACAACTCTATATAGTACTATGAATACTTTTTACAAGTAAATTTTCATTTTACAAATAAATAAAATAAGGCCCAGAGAGGTTATATCGCTTGAGCAAGATCTAATGACTAAAGCATCTGACATTGAGATTTAGTGAGAACAGCTGCAAGGCCATTGTTCTTAACTGTCAGGACATCTTGCTTCTTGAAATGATTAGAAATGAACACAAGGCTGCGCTCAGAGGGTGTTCGTTTTAGCGTTATAATAACAGGAAACAATCTAAATGCTTAACAGCTGGAGGTTGGATAAATAAAGCCTGACTTCTAAATGAGAGCATGCTATATAGATGTTCAAAATCACGTTGTTAAAGAATACACAATGACATGGGAAAATGTTGATGATACATTTTTAAATGAGAAAAGCTGTTTTAAAAACAGTATGATCCAAAATATGAAAAAAGAAAGATATTTGTTATTGTTCACATGTGTGTGCACTGGCAGACAGATTACTTATGCCACCGCCAGTACCACTTTTCATCCCCACCCTGCTTGGCATGAGAACCCATTCTCACACTCCAATCAATTTAGGGTGATTATCCCTATTCCTGTGGGTTGAATGAAGTGTGGCATGTTTTAACAATGATAAGCAGGATGAGTGGTGGAGTTCCATTCCCAAAATGTCATTGTTTCCACTCAGGTCATTCTGAGAACACTTTCTCCATGAGGCAAGATCCTTAGGGAGTGTTGACTAATGGAAATGTTTGGGTGAAGCTTATGGGATACTTTAGATTCATGGTGGCATTTAAGAATAGGTTTGGATGGGTCTCTCCAATGGAGGGGGTTCTGGAAAGTGCCTAAAAAGAGGGTGTCTTGCCCTTTGGATCATGGAAAGTAGGCCATCAGTTTTATGTTGCAAACAGCTGAGCCCCAAGATGAGTCAGAAGCCCCACTAATCCTCTTGGCTTTCTGTCCTATGCTTCACCCCGGCTCTATATCCATATTCAGGCAAAGCCCCAAGCTGACTGCTTAGAAAAGTATTTAATTGAGATTCCTCCTACAGTACTTATTTCTGTGTCAATAAGGCCTTTGCATGCCATGGGTAGCTAAATATATTGGCTGTTTCCTCTCCAATGCCAACCTAGTTTTTAAAATATTCCCAAGTACATCTTCCCAGCTTTCCCATAGGGAGAATTTACAACATTCGCCGCCTATAACCCAGAAAAAAAAAACAACGTGGAGGAATCAGGGGGCTGTGCTTGTGCAGATGCAGTCGTCTGATAGCATCTTGCTCTGGTTTCATTTACTCCAATAGCCCTCTTGGAGAGGGCCTGGGTAAAAGGTCTTTCCAACATGTCAAAGTCTTCAGCGTTTCATATGGACTTTACTCTGTGTGATATCAATAAGGCAAGTCAGAGAATGGGCTCCTCATTTTACAGACCAGGAAACCGAGGCCCATTGTAGTTGTCTGTTCCACAAAAGGACACTGAGATTCACTTCTGAGAGAACAGTTGGTATCTCACATCCTCTCAGACTCCAGAGTTCTTTCTGTTCTCTAACTTTTATTTATTTTTTACGTTTTAAATATATTTTTATTGATTTCAGAGAGGAAGGGAGAGGGAGAGAGAAATAGAAACATTAATGATGAGAATCATTGATTGGCTGCCTCCTGCACGCCCCACACTGGAGATCAATCAAGCCCGCAACCCAGGCATGTGCCCTGACTGGGAATCAAACTGTGACCTCCTGGTTCATAGGTCAATACTCAACCACTGAGCCACACCGGCCAGGCTCTGTTCTCTAACTTTTATCCATTTCAATGATGTAAATCATTGCCTCTCCATTTATATTTTTTCCTTCTGGATGTCTAGAAAAAATCTGAAGTTGGATTTCCTATTCTTGCCACTGCATAGCAGACTGTAGAAGTATTAGGGCATTTTGAATGAATGATCTGCAGGAGTTGTGGCAGACTTCCACCTCTGTTCAGGAAACACTGCCTTGGTCATCTTGGCAGGAAGCTGAGGTAGACATGGGAATTTTAGGGTGAGCAGATTTCAATCCTGGGGAGTCTATAGTTCCCCAAATCTTATTAACACAGGTGCTGAATACCAGATGTTCCATTGGTTCTGTGTGCGGATGCTCTCAGCCTTTCCTAGCAGCCTTTCTCCACTGGTCTGGAAACTTTTGGGGCATTCCAAGCCCCCACATCTCTCCCCCCGCCCAGGGCTGGCCTGCAGTCAAGCATCTTCACATTCTGCTGCTTCCATCTGTAATTCCTTTCCTCGATTCCTGCCGCTGGCTGCTGTTGGGCCTGTTGGCTACTCTGATGCCCAGAATCCCACACAACTCTGCCAGCCAGAGCCCCGGTAAACTGCAGCAGATAAGGGTGGGCTTCTTGGAGGCAGAATACACAGGCAAGAGGATCCATCCCAGGCACCTCTGCCCACTCATCAAAGGACACCTTAAAGAAAAAGACCTCACCAACTGGGAGGAGAGATTTGTCAGAGGCATAATCTAGGACAGATATTTTCAAGAGCTCATAAAGAACATCCCTAGTGACCTTAGGATTCTAAGATTCTCTATGGCACTGACTGTCCCTAGACACGAGTCTTTGCCTTATATGGAGTCATATTCTTTCCAGAAACTCTTATTTTTCTTCTGTAAAAAGATGAGGAAGTCTGAGCACAATGTTTGGGGGACCAGGAGCTGACCATTTCAGGGACCCGACTAGGACTTAGGAAGCACAGGTGTTCAGCATGCATCTGACTTCTACACAGATTGCAGAGCTGCCTGCCTCCAGGCAGCTCTAGTCAGGAATGCAGTGGGTAACTTTAGAAAATATGAATAAAGTGAGAGGAGGGGTCAAGTTAAAGAGAAGTGGAACCCACCCCTGCCCCCCAAAGGTGTTCCCTCCCTGGAGACATCTACACAGAGACTCTTGTCCAGCCAAACTTGTCCAAAATTGACCAAATGGCTTTCTTCTTCAGACATTCCCCCCTTTAACTGCTCAGTCTCACTGTTGACAATAAACTTCCCTTGCTGTCCTGACTCAAACCAGGAGTCATCCATGAGTTCTCCTCCCTTCGATCCCCCACACCCAAGTCACTGGTGAATCTCCTCATTCCCGTCTCTGTTGGCTCTCCACTCACTCCTCCTGCATGCCCATTAGCATTTCATCCCATAAAACTCTGATATCAGAACCTACCGTTAACCCCATTTCTGATGAAAACATGCCCACTTGCCTCTCCCTGACTTCCCATTGTCTCCCCACCATGTCCCTACAACCCCTAACCCCCATCACATCATTCTGTGGGGCTGCCTTCCATGGCTTCTCTCATCAGCCTCTTCTTGTCATCCTGCTCTCCCACAAACATGGCAGGTTGGTTCCTCCCTCCACACCTGGGCCTGAAGTACCAGCCTAGGCTCTGCTTCCAGCTACCAATCCTTCAAAGCCCATATCCTCTGGGAAACATCCCCGGTCAGACCATCCCCCTTATGTCCTTACTATTTGTGGGTTGATTATTTACAACCTGGCACTGATTTGGCAGTTTATTACATATTACTAAGTGTTGTCTTTTCCACAAAGTGATAATCTTCCTGATGGTAGGGTAATACCCAATTGAATCATCTCTCTACTGCACCCAAGGCAACAATGTGGAAATAGGAAAATTAACTTTTATCAAGGGACTTTAAGAAATTATCTGGAATCCTTTCAACCCTAAGGGCTGGGTATATGTTTTTAGATGAGGAAACTGAAGCTCAAAGAAGTATTTTTACATGCACAGCTGGTCAGTGATGGAGTTAGGATTCAAAACCTGGTCTGCTTGATAATGAAGCATCTTTCACTACTCCATGTCTCTATCGAAGGTGGGGCATAGGGCGCTCAGAAATGCATTGAATCAGAAAACAATTTGGTACATGAAGCTGATGTGTGTTGGAATCATTGCTAGCATTGGACTCATGTGTGTTTCTTTTAATCCCACCCTAAAAGCTTGAATCCCAGATTGGTCTACTCCAGCACTTTTTTTTTCTTTTCTTTTTTTTTCCAAAGAAGCTAAGAGCAAGTTTTATTATTGGTGTCCATTTTAAATGTCCTACTTATTTTTCTAAAAATATGGTTCTTCTAAAATTTTTGCTTGGTAAGAAGTGGCCTGGCATGTTTGATGTCGCCTCTGAACTGAAGAGCCAGGGGAGAGGCTGTCATAGCTGCTGTATGTCCCTCTCAAGGCTTCTGCCCTCACGTGATTAGACTGCAGTCAAAGGAACAGGGCAATGAAGCAAATTCTTGAGATGGAACTCAAATATTATAGATACACTAGAGGCCTGATGCATGAAATTTGTGCAAGGGGGTTGGCCCTCACAGCCCCGGCTGCCTTGGCCCTTGCAGTCCGGCTGCCTCACCGCCCCGCGGCCCCACAGCCCCGCCCACTGGTTGTTCCAGAAGGTCGTTCAGGAGGGTCACTCCACCGTCTGGTCTTACTAACATATTAGCTCTTTATTATATAGGATACTAGAGGCCTGGTGCATGAAAATTCATGCACTCAGGGGGGTCCCTCAGCCCGGCCTGCACCCTCCTGAAGTCCAGGACCCCTCAGGAGATGTCCACCTGCCGGTTTAGGCCCGCTCCCTGTGCGGGGAGAGGGCCTAAGCTGCAGTCGGAAATCCTTAGTGCTGCCGCCACTGCAGTCAGCCTGGCTTGTGGCTGAGCGGAGCGCACTGACCATCAGGGGGCAGCTCCTGCATTGAGCGTCTGTATCCTGGTGATCAGTGCAGGTCATAACATAAGGACCAGTCTTTCCCAGTCATTCCCCGTCATTCTGCCATTAGGGTCAATTTGCATATTACCCTTTTATTATATAGGATACCTCAGGCAGCTTCCCAGATGTCAGGAATTCCCTCCGGAGCCCCAGAGAAAACTATTCATTTACACTGGATTGTGAATAAAAGGGAGAGGTGAGGAGAGCCCCAGGGTGTGAGTGCTCAAACACAAATTAGGAGGAAAAGAGAAAGAAAATGAGGAATTGAGGAAAACGAAAAGGAAGCCTGTAGAACATTTTCTCTATTAAGGAGATGGAAAGTACATCTTAAATCTTCAGAACTGGAAGGGAAGTAATTTTGTATTAAGCAACGACCCTCCCCAAATCCTTTTTCATATTCCAACAGCATGAATGCAAGGCCTGGTGGTTTGAGATTTATGCTGAGTTAAAGCAATTAGCTTCAACCTGTCCTTGCTGCCCACCATTCTGGAACTTTCTGAATAAATGGGTCAAGGCCTGGGCTCTACCTGGCAGTGCCTGTGCTACTTTGGCCTGGACTTTGGTCCTTCCACAGCAGGGGGAAGAGGAGAATTGGTTGACTAATTTCATCTCAGTCATCTAGTGGTTTCTTAACCTTGATCCTCAAGGACCTTCTCTCTAAAAAACAAAGGTTTCTGGGGCTAATATTACATAGAATTAGTACAGCGCTTTTTGCACTTCTCAAAACACCATCAGGCTCTCTGCTTCTCTGGCTCTGCCTCTGGGTAGCTCTTCATTTGCCTCCTCAGTCTTCCTTTGGTTCCAAGAAAGAGGAGATGCAAAGGCCTGGTAACCTGGAGGAGGTGACATTGTAGCATCCCCATTTCTCTCTGTTCTGGCCTCTGGGTATCTTACGGCCAAACAGACCACAGCCCTTCTGGAGCCTTGGGAAGAAGGCTGGTTTCTGCAGTTTGCACTTGTCAAGGTTGAAGGTGGAGGGCAGGCATTTGCCATAGTTTTGTCCAATGCTCAGACAGCAGGTCAATGTGCCCCAGTTCTCTAAGAGAAAAAGCCTGTCTCCCAGAAGGCGACACACCATAGTGGAAACAAAATGGGTTGTGAAATCATATGTTCCTGGGTTCAAGTCCCAATGTCATTGCTAAATATTGTGTAATCGGTAGCCTTTCTGAGCCTACGTGTATAAACCTAGGGTCATTTTGAGAAGCGAATAAGACGGGTGTCTGATACACATGCCTGGTTGTCACTAAACAAATACCAGACACATCGTTCTCCTTTGGTTCTACCTCAGTATAGAGAGAGCAGGAGCCCTTGGTTATTTCTCCAGGTTCATTCACTACTTCTGTCCTTTAACTGAAACACCAAGACCCTCCCCACTTAGGGCATTGACGCTGATGCCTCCTCAGCTTGGATCTTGCTGCCACTGGGCCTCCTAGTGGCTCCTTTCCTCCATTCAGGTCTCTGCTCAGACGTAATCTCCTCATAGAGATTTTCCAGACCAGGTAGCTAAAGTAGCCCCCGAGCACTCTCCATGCCTTCTCCACTTTACTGGTCTTAGTAGCATAGCTCTCACCACCCCTGGCATTCTGTTGTCTCCTCCAGGAGGTCATCAGCTTCCCAGGGTAGGGATTTTGTTTGCCTGGTTTTTTACTTTACTTCCAGTGTCTGTGACAGTTCCAGGCACATACTGTGCAGTTGTCCCTCAGTATCCACAGGGGATTGGGTCCAGGATCCCCCACAGGTACCAAAATCTGCAGATGCTCAAGTCCTTTATATAAAATGGTGTAGTATTTGCATATAATCTATGTACATCCTCTTGTTTACTTTATATCATGTCTAGATTACTTATAATATCTAATACAATGTAAATACAACATAAATAGCTGCTGTACTGTATTGTTTGTGTAATAATGACAAGAAAAATAGTCTGAACATATTCAGTCCAGACACAACCATCATAGGTCTAACTACAATGGTACATGTTACAAGAACACATCCCCTCCCGCCCCCCAAATATTTTCAATCCATGATTGATTGAATTCACAGATGCAGAACCATGGATATGGAAGGTTGACTGTAGTCTATATTCAATAAATATGTATTTGTTAAATGATCCTAAGCCAGAAATATTGGGAGAGTAGATCCTGTTGCCGCCGGGGAAGGGCGGGGGACACAGGGTCCCTGCTGCCTGAGGGGCGTGGTCTGGGCAAGTCAGTCCAAGCAGAGTTTATCCTTCTCTGGCCCTTCACCTGGGTGCCTGGGGCAGGTTACAACTTGTACAGCCAGTGGGGTGACCTGGGGGATGAGCTATATAGTTGTAGGGAAACTCTAACACTTTTGGCACCACTTTTGGCTCTTGTGCCCAGACACCTGGATTCAGGTGCCAGTCCTCCTGCCACTGTGCTGGCCACAGACTCACGTGAGCCTGCACCTTCCCCTGCCCAGAGCCATGCTTCTTACCCTGGCCATGGGGCATATGGGTGTGTGTGTGTGTGTGTGTGTGTGTGAGGAGAGGGCACGAGTGGCTTCCCTGTAACCATGTCACAGCTTCCCGCATCGTCCTTTTCACCTAACGGGAGCATGGTAGTGTGGAAGCACGTTACAGGAAGCACAGTTCCCACCTTCACCAAAGTGGCGCTGGGGACTGGGGGAAGGTCCACTTTTTGTGGGGGTGGGTGGGATGCTGCGCACAGGAATGGGACCGGATTACCTTGGCTCTGCAGGTCTCTCTCAGCTGCTGGCTGCTTCAGAGGACCCGTGTAGATGCCCTATCAGGGGTTCTGTGGAGGAGCTGGATTGGAACTATTTTCTCATCAAAGACGAGCTTGAGTTTGAGTTTTTGAGTGCCTGACTGACCAGTGGGCTGGAGAGGGCACTGGCTTGGAGTCAGGAGAACTGGGGTTTAGTCTCAGCTTTTTCAGGCCAACCTCTTCCTGCTCTGAGCCTCAGGGTCCCTGAGTCTGAGGGGCTGGACTCCAGTGGTGGGACCCTTCTCAGGGACTCATGGGCATTCCAGTCCCCTCAGAAGACCAGGCCCACAGGGCGGCACTGATTCAACAAGAAGGACTAGCTCCCTCCTCCCCTTAACTTTCCTCAGTCCCCTCGTCATTTCCATGGGAAGTGGCCTGATGCTCCCAGCAGAGACATCTGAGTGGTCCCTGCCATCTTCTGGTTTCGAGTGCTGGCTCTGAGGAGTCACAGCGCATTCCCTTTGCTCACACACACCTGGGGCTCTCAGAGTAGGAGGTTTCCCAGAGCCCTTGGGGACAGAGTGGTGGAGGGGGAGCCCAGAGACTGGACTGTCCACACTGTAGGGGCTGGGGGGTGGGGGGGTGGGGCAAAGACAGACACGGCCTTTCCTTTCCCAGGCCAGGCAGGTTGCTGCTCATGGAGAGGGGTGATGCTCACCCACAGATGTCTCCTCTCACCCGCCTCAAGAGTGCCATACGCTGTAGCCAGCTTGGCTTGGGGGAGCCCCCAAGAATTGATCTTTTCTGTGCCCCTCTGTGGCAGTTTTAAAACATGTCCCCCACATTCTTTGACCCTCCTCCCCTTGAGAGGTGGGATCTGTCTCCCCTCCCCGAGTGCCTGCCTTGTGACTGTGTAACAAATGAAGCCAGTAGACAAGGTTTGGTGACTGTATCTGAGCCCAGGCCTCACAGACGGGCACTTCCACTTCCTGTCTCCTGGGATGCATGCTGCCAGAACCAAGCCGAGGCTCCAAGGAAGCCTGTGGGGAAGGGAAACCCATGGGGAGGGGAAGCCCTCGTGGAAGGGAATGGACGTTCTGAGCCCACGGCCCTGGCTGAATGCCCAGTGCCAATGTGCCCCCCTCCCCGTGAGTGAGCCATCCCAGAGCCTTCAGTCCAGCCCCCCAGCTGACAGTGTGTAGAGCAGAGACCCCATGTGGAGCTGCCCCACCAAGCCCTGCCCAAATTGCAGATGCTTGTTTTTGTCCTAAGTGACAAAATCCTGGGGCTGATTGTGATCGGGCGGTAAAAAACTGACATGCCTATTGCTGGAACCAAGGCCCTCAAGTCCCCAGACAGTTGCTTGTATTTTTCTGAGAACAGCAGCCATTCAACCACCGTGAGACTTTTCTTCCTCTGGCAAAGACTCTTAGCTCATCTCTCTGAGTGAAGATAACGCTTAGTAAGAATTTTATTCCTAGAAGCCAGTCCTCCCTCCTCATTTCACATCTCCAGCACAACCCCTTCCCCCACCTCCTTCTTTATTTCTCTCCCTCCAGCAGGCACCTTCTTCTCCCCTCAGGCTCCTGCAACTCCCCCAAGGGACTTGATACATGGCTTGGTGAAGTCTTGCGGTGTGCTCTGTATGTGCGCATGTGTGTGTGCCATGTGAGTGTGTGTACAGGTGTATGCAGAGGACAGTGTTGCAAACATTGGAGGTGGGCAGCGGGCGGTAGAGCAGCTGAGGATCATGACTGCTGATGTTTTTGGTGGGTCCATTGGAAACCAACTGTTCTTTTAAGAAATTTTAAAATTAAAATCAGCCCTTTCTGGTTATACCATCCTGCATTTTTCAAATTTTCTACAGTGAACATGGATTACTTTTGTAATGAAGAAAATAAAACTCACTTCCAATTCCAACATGCAGAACTGACCAGAATTCACATTTTATTGGATGTTTGAGATCCTGCCATAAGCATGGCTCTGTCTTGGCTTTTCACTGTGCTTTATATTTTAAGAGTCTCTCTTTCTCAATATTTTCCCAAACCTAATTTTCAATGGCTTAATAGTGTTCTAGAATAAATAAAAAATTTACTTAGTTATTTGCTTAATTTATCATAATTTATTTGACATATCATATATATATCACAACCCAAATGTCAAATAAATATGTACACATATCACATGTCCTTGCACACAAATCTTTACATCTTCAAACATTTAAATCTTGGAATGTTTTTACTTTGATTCCTGGAAGTGAAAGTGCCAGGTTAAACACTGGACATTTGGGAAGCTCCTGACGGGAGTACAAAGTGGCAGAAACCACCCATTCCGAAACGTCTGCTTAGCCTCAGGAACCACCTCCTGACCGTCTGGGCACAATTCACTCTTTCATCTCAGGGGGGATCGGAGGTGAGAGCATAAGGGAAGAAAATTATGACAGAAAGAATGTGGCTACTTACTCTGTGCATATTTGAATGGCTAGGGAAATACTTTTTGTTTTCTTGCCCAACTTAATATAATGGAGAGAGGGAACTAACAAATGGGTAGAAACCTTCCATCCATTACCTCATTTAATCCTTACAAGGACCCTGAGTTCTTATTGTTCCTGTTTTGTAGAGGAGGATACTGGGCTCTGAGAGGTTAGATAGCCTGACCAGAGTGAGAGCTGGTACGGGGAGAGCCCAACGAGTACCCAGGACAGTCCAGTGTCAGTGCCGTGCAGTGAGTGGCCATCGGGCCCCAGCATCTCCATAGCAATACAGGGGACGGTGAATGGGCTTTGTCCTTCCCTCCCCCCTTCCTCCCTGCCCCAGTTTTCTCTTTCTCCCTTTGAATAGGAGGGACTGAGATTCAGACTAAGGAACCCTTTTCCAACTGTCACAGGATGTGGGACACCATCCCCTGGAAGTTACTGAACCTCTTTCTCTGCAACCCTGACCTTTGGAGGACCCTGGTGGGCAGAGGATTTCACGGGTTGCTGGAGAGCCCTTCATGACTGGTCTGACCTGCATTCTTCCAGCACATGTTGTCTAGGAGCATAAGCCCTGACCATGTGCAATGAGGGGAGAGAGGGCGCGGCTGGCAGGGAAGCCACAGGGAGTTGAGCAGATCAAGGAGTAGTAATAATGTGGCTGCTGGCTGTTAGGCCTGCCCTCAGAGTCTGCCTTGTGGAGGGGCCCAGAGGGCAGCCAAGAGCAGGAGGATGCGCCTGAGCCCTGTGTTTGGAACCCAGCATGCTGTAAGAGGACCGGCCCTTCATCACAGCTTTGGTCCAAACCCTCACTCTCCTGTCCACTAAACTGCATCTCTTACCCCCTCAGAATTCCTTTGCAAGATTTCTCCTAGGGTAGGGGCACATCCCAGATGGACCCCATGTGGCTATGTTTAGATGCCTCATTCCATCTGGGTCACTTCATCTGGAGGTGACATTCCATCTGTTTAAAAACAGTAAAAATGGCCAAAACCGGTTTGGCTCAGTGGATAGAGCATCGGCCTGCGGACTGAAAGGTCCCGGGTTCGATTCCGGTCAAGGGCATGTACCTGGGTTGCGGGCACATCCTCCGTGGGAGATGTGCAGGAGGCAGCTGGTCGATGTTTCTCTCCCATCGATGTTTCTAACTCTCTATCCCTCTCCCTTCCTCTCTGTAAAAAATCAATAAAATATATTTAAAAAAAAAAAATAAAAAAATAAAAACAGTAAAAATGACTTTAGTCTTAGACCAATCTGAGCAAATAGCCAACTCTGAAGGCAAGAATAGGTTTCCAAAGGCCCTCGGCTGGGCCATGTGTTAACTCTCTAGTTGCTGGATTGGGGAAGGTCTGAAGGTGCCAGGAGAGAGAGTAGAGTGTCCAGGGACAGGACTGAGGCCCAGGGTAGTGGGTAGTGGCCATTTATCAAGTGGTGCAGATATTTTGCAATATTTTAAGAATGGGTACAGGTGTGGCTGGGCTCTGCCTAGAATGGAAAAATGAAGCCCTGCCCATGAGCTCTTAGGGTCCTTGCAAATGAGTCTTTCCTGACTCCTCAGGAGACTGGCCACAGGTCCTACTTCCTCCTTGCTCTGCGCCTCCATACAGAGCCTAACTATGGTTTCTGGAGTCATGTTTCTGCAGGCACCACATTCCAGCTCGTCAGAGATAAGCTTAACCCCAGTTCCACAAATTAGGGGTCTTCATCCTCAATACCCCCACAGCATATGCACTCCCTGTCGCCTCCCTCATGGCCAATACCCAATTAAAGGTGGTTACAAATATTTGGGGGGAGGCGGGGGGGGGGCGTTAAGTTCCCACTTGGGAATTTAACACTCCGGTGTGGGGTGAATTTCCCGCCAAAATATAAGATGGCGCGGGCAATTATTTAGGTTTCCCGCGCAAAATCAGGGATTTTTATGATACCTATTACCCCAATGGGTATGAAACGGTTCGCATACGCAGGTAGGTATCTTTGTGAACGGCAAACAAACAAATATTTGGTAATACGCAGTTACAATCGGCCCGAGTTTACACGTTTCCCGCACTCCGCCGCAAATCTATATGAACCGAGTTAAGACGGCTCCCGCGGAGTACGCGCAATTCACGCGAGCCGACTTAACTCGTTTCCCCCACTCCAAGTGTTAAGTCCTGTGGTTCTCAAAGTCAGTGTGGTTGACCAGCAGATTCTTTCCCCAGTGGATTTGAATATTCCTCTCTTTCTTGGTGGCAGGATATTGACCTGAAAATCCTGAAGCCGGGCTTCTAGTCCCAGTTGCACCATCACCAGCTGCATGGCCTTGAGTGAGAATTCTCTCTCCCTGGGTTTCATTTGCCTCCTTCGCAAACTGAGGTCTAGAAAAGTTGATCTCTCAAGCATGCTCAGCTTTTAGACTATGACTCCCTGTTTCCCTTTCACTGCTGCAGCGATGAAATATTCATCATGGCTAAGAAGTAGGTTGGGGAACCAGATGGTTGGGTTCAAATGTTTGTTCAACTACTCTACCCCTATTAGCTTTGGAATAATAGTAGGATAGTTGTGTGGGTCAAATAACACCGGTAAAGTGTTTAGAATACTTGGTTCTTAAAAAAACTCTCAATCAACATGATCTGTTTTTGCTGCCTCTGGTGAAGTGTAAGTTTCATGAAGGCTGGGTCTTATTCTAATTTATTAACTTATACCCAAAGCCACCATATCCTGAGCCTTTGTTCAGTAACCCTGTGAGCAGGTTACCACCAGGGTCTCCATCCTGTATGAAAAGGAACAGAACTAACACTCATTGAGATTTTATCTGGTCCAGACCTTGTATCAGACACTTAGCATACAGTTTTTATTTCATCCTCACAAACATGACAAGAGATAAGTATCATATCCACCTCATTTTATTCCTAAGTAAATTGAGGCTCAAAGAGATGAAAGCCACACTACTAATAATAATTATACATTCAGACCAGGTCTCTATCTGAATGTGTTTGGGGGGTGGAGAGGGGGTTGAGGGGGACGCAAGCCCATGCCAGGATGAACAGAAGGAATTCTTTTGGAAAGACAATTCCATATCAGTCCAGGCTTTTCCCAGGACAGAAAGCTGATACCTGCACGTAGAGAAGGAAGCCATTCTGTGGGCAGAGGGCCCAGCATTTCCCCTAAAGCCATCTCCCTCTCCTTTTAAGCCAGGCTCAGAGATCCAAACCACAGAGGAAGATGAAAGACCTTGTTGATTAAGTCCTCCACCCTGGGAAAAGGAAGATAAAAATGAGAAAAGGAAGAAAGGAACAGAAGGGGGGGTGGTGGGGGGAGGAAACAATCTTTGACAAATGTTTTCTGTTACTAAATTCCATTTTGCTTCTAAAATGTTTGCCAACTATCTAAGTAGGAAAAATTTTTCACATACCATGGCAGACCATTGCCGAAATGCCTCTCCAGCCCGCTTGCCCACAGCCTCTGTTTCCATAACCTCCCAGGAGGCAGCCTCTTGTGGACTCTTGTCTTCCTCTAGGAAGACATGCCTTTTCCATGAAGACATTCAGGGGTTTGTCGGGGGGTGCGGGGGGGTGTTACACATCTTCCTTCCCAGCTTGGGGAGAAGATGCCCTGGGAGATTTGTAGGTCTTCATGTGTCCCCAACTCCCCTCTTCTCCCTCTTACCTGCCCCTTCCCCTTTCCTCCCCTTCTCTCTGTCCCTGACCCAGAGTGTAGAAAATTCTGCCTCAGTACAGGTTTAATCACCTCTTTCCAGTCAGGAGCAACTCTCTCTTACCTCTCCCCCTTAGTTCTTCTTTTTCTTCCTCCTCCCAAACTTAGTTTTATTGAGCTGGGAGGGAAGAAGTTCTCAAATCCTCAGTGTAATCTTCCTACACACCTGACACTTTGTCTTCATGCATTTATGGATTCAACAAATTTTACTGAGGGCCTATGGGTGGCTTCCATTTTTGAAAAGTGCATCAGGCCTCAATGTTGGGTTTGGAGAAAAATCTAGCTAATGTCATGGACTCACTCAGTTTGTTTTATTGCATTTGCTTAAGGATAAGACCTCTTGAAGATTCTATGGGTAAATCTGGATCAAAACACAGAAGCCATCTGGGGAATATCTGGATGAAAAGTAAATGCATTTGTCAACATCATTCTGCCAAGCTGGAGAGCAAATATGGATCTTGTTAAACCTGAAGTGAGGCCAGAGGGTTGACTGTCTTTTCCCCTGATGGATCCCCTGGCTTCCACAGTTTTGTTCTCACTCAGGCCAACTAGGAGAGTAGCATCTGACACAGCTCCTTGTCTCAGAAGGAAACATGCTCGCTCTCATATGGCCTGACCTTGGTTTTGCATTCTCTTATTTTTTCCCTGTGATGTACTTTGGAGACTTTTTAGAGAGCCTAATGATTTCTTATTCTGTTAGGTCATAGAATCAGGGCCTTTGGGTGAGCAGGACCTCTCCATCATGGTACCCAAGCACTAGCCTCTATTTATAATAACCCTTCCTTCCTCTCTCCCTTCCTTTAGCAATTATTTATTGACACTAGGTTCTAGGTATGGTGCTAAGTGCCATGGATGCAGTGATGAACAAGACAGACTTTTGTCTTGCTGGACCTTATTTTCTGGTGGAAGAGCTAGATTCAAGACATCAATATGGGTCAGTTGGTGTAGTGTAGCAAGAGCCATCTTTAACCTTTCTGCTACCATGTTTTGCCCCTTGCAATTTAAAGCTTTATTTTAGGGTCTGTTCTTTGACCCTGCAATTTTACTTATTTATTCTAGAATTTATTCTTATTTATGTGTGAAATAGCACCTGCATACACTCATTTGTTATAGTAATGTTTATAATAGTGAATGTTTAGAAATACAATACAGTAGTCCCCCCCAATTATCTGTGGTTTTGCTTTCCAAGGTTTCAGTTACCCACAGCCAACTGTGTCCAAAAAATTTAAATGGAAATTTCCAGAAATAAACAATTCATAAGTTTTAAATTGCATGCCATTCTGAGTAGTGTGATGAAATTTTATGCTGGGATGTGACTCATCCCTTTGTCCAGTGTCTCCATGCTATATATGCTACCAGCCCCTTAGTCACTTGGAGCTATATCGGTTATGAGATCGACTACCATGGTGTCGCAGTGCTTGTGTTCAACTGACCCTTATTTTACTCAATGCTGCATTCACTTAGTGTTTATTACAGTTCAGTATATTGTTATAATTGTCCTATTTTATTATTGTTTTTGTTGATCACCTACTGTGCCTAATTAATAATTTAAACTTTCATAGGTATGTATGTATAGGAAAAAACAGTGTTTATAGGGTTGAGTACTATCCAAGGTTTTAGGCATCCACTGGGAGTTTTGGATAAGGGGATACTACTATATCCCAAAAGCCCATCAGTAGATTATTGATGAAATACACTGAGATAGAGGAGACCAAGATGGCGGCGTAGGTAAACACCAGAGACCGCTGCCGCAAACAACCATTTCAAAAATACAACTAAAAGACTGAACGGACATCACCCAGAACCACAGGAAGGCTGGCTGAAGAGAGACTCTACAACTAGAAGGAAAGAGAAGAGCAAATCGAGGCTCAGAGGCGGCGCAGTGTGGAAAATACAAAGGTACCGAGGTGCGCGCGCAAAGCCGGCTGGTGGCTGAGGGCGCGGTTGTCGTTTTCTGTCGGGAGTGAGTCTCAGACTCTGGGCTCCAGATCCGGGCGAGTCTCTAGGAACCCAGACTCAAACGGGAGAAGCGGGATTATCCGGCATCAGTTGGAACCTGAGGGCAGCTTTCTCTCCGAGGTTTGCAGTGGCTGCCGGGGTTCTGAGAAGCAGAGCCTCTGGGAACGGGACTGAGCGTGGCCATAACTGCTCCCTCCGCCCGCCCTGTTGATCCCGCCCCGCCCAAACCCTGCGCACAGCCATTTGCCGATCGCCTCAGGCAAAGGCTGGATTAGCGCCTCCCCAGAAGGCAGACGTTTTCCATACAGCTGATTCCTATAGCCAGTCGGCCTGGCGGTCAAATCCCTCTAGTGTTAACTACAACAATTAAGGCTTGGCTAGAACAAGACTGTGCACAGAGACCACAAGGGGGTGCACCAAGAAAGCATAAAAGATGCGGAGACAAAAAAACATGACAGAAATGGAGGATATGGAGCTAAGAATCGCAATTTTGAGGGCTTGCCATAAATTTGTGCAGAGCCTCACGAAAACTAATGAGACCCTCGATGCTATGATAAAGAAATTAGAAAGTAAGCATACACGGACTGAAATAAAGAATATTATACCCAACAGCAGACCAGAGGAGCACAATAATCAAACCAAAGATTCGACAAAAAACACCCAATTGGAAAAGCAAAATGAAAAAAGAATCCGAAAGTGTGAAGATAGTGTAAGGAGCCTCTGGGACAGCTTTAAGCGGACTAATATCAGAATTATTGGAGTGCCAGAAGATGAGAGACAGCAAGATATTGAAAACCTATTTCAAGAAATAATGGCAGAAAACTTCCCCCATCTGGAGAAAGAAATGGACTTACAGGTCCAAGAAGCGCAGAGAACCCCAAACAAAAGGAATCCAAAGAGGACCACACCAAGACACATCATCATTAAAATGCCAAGAGCAAAAGACAAAGAGAAAATCTTAAAAGCAGCAAGAGAAAGAGGCTCAATTACCTACAAGGGAATACCCATACGACTGTCAGCTGATTTCTCAACAGAAACTTTGCAGGCCAGAAGGGAATGGCAAGAAATATTCAAAGTGCTGAATACCAAGAACCTACAACCAAGATTACTTTATCCAGCAAAGCTATCATTCAGAATTGAAGGTCAGATAAAGAGCTTCACAGATAAGGAAAAGCTAAAGGAGTTCATCACCGCCAAACCAGTATTATATGAAATGCTGAAAGGTATCCTTTAAGAAGAGGAAGAAGAAGAAAAAGGTAAAGATGCAAATTATGAACAACAAACATGCATCTATCAACAAATGAATCTAAGAATCAAGTGAATAAATAACCTGATGTACAGAATGAACTGGTGATTATAATAGAATCAGGGACATAGAAAGGGAATAGACTGACTATTCTTGGGGGGAAAAGGGGTGTGGGAGATGCGGGAAGTGACTGGACAAAAATCATGCACCAATGGATGAACACAGTGGGTGGGGAGTGAGGGTGGAGGGTGGGGTGGGAGCTGGAAGGAGGGGAGTTATGGGGGGAAAAAAGAGGAACAAATGTAATAATCTGAACAATAAAGATTTAATTAAAAAAAAAAGAAAGAAATACACTGAGATATATCCATATAATGGAATTCTATCCAGCTGTTAAAAGGAAAACCAACAAGGAAGCTCTTTTTGTACAGACATGAACTAATCCCCATGACATATTGTTAAGAGAAAACAGCAAGATAAAGAGCAGGGAGTTTAGTGTGTTATCATTTTTATAAAAAACAAAGAACAAATAGTGTGAATGTGTGAGTGTATTTGGTTGTTAATGTACAAAATATCTCGGAAGACTACAAGAGAGAGGAACTATTTAGTTGTGGGATGACATTGAAAAGAGACTGTTCACTGTATCCCCTTTTGTAGCTTCTGACTTTTCAACCTGTGGATATAGTACTTATTCAAATATTTCTATTTTACTTTAAAAAAGACATCAAGGGGAGGTGGGAAGAGTGGGATTCCAAAGCATGGATGCCCCTTTTAAGGCTGCCATCAGCTATGCAGTTTTATTCATTATCAGTGTGGAGAGATGCAGGTTTAATATTGTCAGACCTTCCCATTTTATAAGAGAAACTGGAGATAATATGTTTGAGGAATCTTCCAACTTTGAAATGTTGGCTAAATGAAGCAGGTTTATGAGTTTTGTCCAGTCTGGGTCCATCAATGTGGGATCCTGTGGTAGGGACTCTAGAGTCCCTGATTTTATTTGGGAGTAAGGGAATGAAGGCCACCTAGGACGGGGCAGCAGGGTGGCAGGGCAGCCAGATGGCAGGGCAAAGACAGGTGGAGTAGAGACCCTGTGGTGAGAGTGGGGTAGAAACAACAGGATCTGGTGACAATTGGAAGTGGGGGATTAGAGGACAAAGAGAGGTGGAAGAGGACTATTTCCAGGTTGAGCAGTTTGTAGGATGGAGTGATTTATTGGCAAAATGGAAAGAGAATGGATCTGAAATCAAGGAGACGTGGGTTCTTACTGCACCTTCACCATTTTTGGGAAAACTGGTCATTCTTATCGTTAAATATAGATACTAATACCTACTTCATAAGGCAGGTACTAAATAAAATAATGCACGTAAAATGTTTATAGTTCTCAAAATGATAGTTGTTCTAGACATTTGGTATTTTGGTTTTCAGCATTCATTCTCTGTCCTCCCATTTTCCTTCCAGTCTATGTGGTCCTGGTAGAGGTGACTCTACCCCCAAAAGGGAGTGGCAGGAAGCCCAGGTCTGGTCAATGGATCAATGGCATCTTCCTAGTAATAGTAACAGGTTCAGGAATGCTCGTGTGACCCAAATCCAGACCAATCTGAGCCATTGAGGCCAGTCCTGGCACTTCCATTGGAATTGCAATGGAGGTGAGGTGGGAGCCTGGATGGCTGTGGGCCACCTTGCCACCTGGGGGAGGCCTATCTGAGATGGAACCACCAGAGGTAGCAGAGCTGAACGATGAAGAGGTGAATCTGGGTCAGGGAAATGATTAATGTCCCCGAGTCATGCCTCAACTCCATGCCCAGAGTTCTCAGCTTACACCTGAGCTAGTACATTACTTTTTGTCTTAAATAAATACATTTGAGCAAACAAACACTAGCATCTGTGGACGGAGGATAGGAAACTGCTCTGCAGACCACTTGGTGTTTGGTGCCCTGGCATCCTGGGATTCCCTAGTGTCCTCAACCCCTGGAGATGGTGTTGGGTGGGAGGCAGCATTCTGACCTGCTGCACCCCTGCAGCAGCATTTCAGAGACTTCCAGGTGAGTGAGGACTGAGACACACAGTGTGAGCCAGAGGTAAAACGGGGAGCTGGAGAGGCTGCAGAGAGAGAGAGAGGCAGAGTATCGGTGCTGTTTCTATTTCTGTGCAGGGCAGCTTTGTGGGGAGGCAGATTCCGGGGCACTGAAGCATGCAGGTCACCGCCCGGAGCTCCCGTGTCTTCCCTCACGTAGCTTGTGAGCACTGAAACAGCACCACCCAGATGTGGCACCTGCATAGAGACATCAAAGGGTTGAAGTTGTTCAGGCAACAGAAGGTGGGGCCTGAACTGTCCCCTGAATGATGGCTTGACAAGTGGTGTGGAAAGTATGTGTGAATGTCTGTTTTCCCATCTCCATGGTCAGGGCAGGGTCCAAGGCCTATTCAACTCAGTAACATGCAGAGGAACCCGGGCAGTGCCTGGCACATGGGAAAAGCCAGAATAAAACCTTTCACATAGAAACAAAGTGATCGACTTTATCAGACTCCTTTTTCTCTTCCTGGAAGAGCAACCTAAGCAAGCAGGCTAAACCTGGGACTGTGATGTCGGGGAAACCCTGTGGGAAGAAAGGAGTGTGGACTAGGACTTCTTAGCGAGACATCGGGGAGTTGGGGTTAGTGGCCCTGACACAGGGTCTCCTTGCCAGGCTTTGCTGGAACTACAGGAACAGGGAACAAGCCTGCAAGTCAAAGGGTCATGTTTGGAGAAGGAAGACAAGTGGGAGCTCTCTGGCATCTCAGCCCAGCTTCTCTGCCTTTAAACACCAGTGAGTGTGAACTTTCTATCGGGAGGATACTAGGCCCCTTCAGCCACTGTCCAGGGCTTCTACATGATTCCCACATCAGCTTCTAGATAAGCGGTTCTCAACCTGTGGGTTGCACCCTCTTTGGGGGTCAAACGACCCTTTCACAGGGGTCACCTAAGACCATCGGAAAACACATATATAATTACATATTGTTTTTGTGATTAATCATTATGCTTTAATTATGTTCAATTTGTAACAATGAAGATACATCCTGCATATCAGATATTTACATTACGATTCATAACAGTAGCAAAATTACAGTTATGAAGTAGCAACGAAAATAATTTTATGGTTGGGGGTCACCACAACATGAGGAACTGTATTAAAGGGTCGCGGCATTAGGAAGGTTGAGAACCACTGTTCTAGATGGTCTGCCCCATTTCTGCCCTCACTCACTCCTAGCTCTGTCCCTGGCAGGCAATCCCTGTGTCATAGGGGGTGAGAAGAAATGAGTTTCCACCCCACACTTCAGACCTCCTCTTGGCAAAAAAAGAAATTCCATCCTTCTCTAAAAGAACGGGAGAAAAATGACGGCTGGAATGGCAGGGCTGGAAGACTTAAAGGCCTCTTGGGATCACTAAAACCTGGCTTCTCGCCCTCATAGCATCATTGATCGGCATGTGGCTCCTGAGAGTTCAATTCATTCAATAAACACTGAGTGATCACCACACACCAGGTACCAGGTTATGCATCAGGGATAGAAAGCTCACCAAAGAATACTTTCTATCTGCACAGACTTGATGGGGAGATAGACAAGAAAATTATACCATAGGGTGGTACTTGTACTGGAGGACCCAGATGCAATGGGACTCCAGCAGAAGGTTGTCTTCTGTGGGCTCACGAGCTCATCCATGCATTAAGTGTGTGGTACCAGATCATGAGAGAAAGGCAAGGGGCTTTGATGTGCCTGTCATGGTCACATCTTGAGGAGAACCTTTGACCCAGACTAGGCTCGAAAGCAAATGCTGAGTGGTGGTTCTCAGCTGCCAACGAGCATCAGAATTAGAACCTGATGGAGAGCTGACTTTGAAAAGGCAGGTTCCCGGGCCCAACCCCAGGAATTCTAATTCAGTAGGTTTGTGGTGGGGCCTCAAAATCTGCATTGTAAGAAGTATCTGGGGTTCATTATGATGCAGATGGTATGTGAACCAGGCTTTGAAGAAGGCTGTCTTTACAGTCCCTGATGACTCCTGTGTGCTAAAGTTTCCCCAGTGTAGGTCCCTTACTTTGAGCAAGCAGACGAGCCTGGATTGGGCCTTCTCTCCCAAGATACAGGCTTCTACTTTATGAGACTAGCTACTCAAAACTGCAGGCTTTCTGTTTGTCTGTCTAACAGACTATTCACACAGTTATTTATGATTTAATTGTTTGGGGAGAAACACTGTGAAACTGCAGTATGGAGTCTAAATAGTTTTCCATTGCAAAAAAATCCACATGCCCTAAATAAGAAAGCACTCTGTGGTATTAATTAAGAGCACAGTGAAGTTAGTTTATTCAAGTTTCTATCTGAGTTTTCTCAGTTACTAGACATGAGACCTCAAGCAAATTACTTTATCTCTCTGTGCCTTAATTTCCTCATAAAAAATGAGACTCCACGTGGGAGTGGAGCCTGCACACTATGGGACCCTCGGATGTGAGAGAGAGAGGGGGCTGAGGCTGAGTCTAGGACAACTGCAAAAGCAGGCAGGGAAATTGCACTTGCTGTGGAAGGCTGCAAGGAACTTCTGCATCATGGCAGGAACTCAACGAGACACATAAGAAGGCTTGTTAACTAAAAAGTGTTTTCCAAAGGTTTGTTTTGTAGTGACTTTGGTGTTGAAATGAAACTATTCTAGGACTGTTTGTTCCCAACTCCAAACTGCTGTACTTTTATTTTTCCCTTTTCTTTTAAAATAGCACAGAAATGTTTTGCAACAATCGCAGTTGCTTTGAGAAAAGAGTTAAATCATTTTGAGCAAATGGTTGCTCTTTCATTCTGATGAACTGTTCTGTGGTTAGTGTTGATGTTTTTTGATGGAAATCACAAAGGTTACCCTACTTCCTTTTCCTTCTCTATTATTTCCTCAGATTAGGCAGACCATGCTTGGGAAAACAAGAGTATGCATTGGGCCAAACAAGAGTATGTTCTAGGCCAAGGGGATGTTCCTGAAAATCTTGATTTCACATAGTTTGGTCTTAGTGGCCTCCAGGTGCCTGGGTTGTTGCTGATAAATGGGAGGTTACTAAACATTTGCTTAGAAAATGAAGGATAAAGAATTAGGCACATAAAGAATCAGGCACAGCCTGCCAAGGGATGTGAATAAATTAGCAAAGGGAATGGCCCCCGGGAAATGAGGAGATGGGTGGGTACCACTCCACTCACCATGTCACCCTCGAGAGCTTTTATCTCGTTGGCCTGTGACGTGAGGATATAGCTGGCCCAGGGAGAGCTTATGCTTTTGACACATTTTTATGGAGTGATAACTACATGATACTCACTGCACTCAGTGTGCTAGGGACACTGTAGTAATCCAGGCAAGACCTCTGCCTGCTCAGAGTTCAGAATCTAGGGAGAGACACAGATAAGTAATTATGATGTAGCTTTGAACGTGTGGTATGAGGGATGTGGTATAGGCATGGCAATAGGGAAACATAACTGAGGCTTGAATGAATCAGTAAGAGTGGCTGAGAGAAGGAAAGAGCAAGAGATATTCAAAGAATACATTGTTTACCTTTTTTAGAGCACCAGAGATGAGAGGTGAACAGTGATAAATATGCTGGAAAGGCAGGCAGGAGTCAGCCCAGAAGGACTCTATTAGCCATGGTCAGAATAAGCCTTGATCTTGAGGAGCCAAAGAGCCATTGAAGGAAAGTAACCATGCAGGAAAGTAACCTGATCAGATTGTATTCTTTTTTTTTCTTCTTTTGAGAGCCAAACAGATTGTATTCTTAGAAAGCTCACTCTGGCTCCTGTCTGGGGATCCCATTAGAAGGGAGCAGGGAGATCCATTAGGCAGTGATTGCAAGGGTTGCAGGCTGAACCGGATGGCAGCAGCGGAGATGGGAAGTATGAGGATTCAAGACACGCTTGGGCAGGAGAATGAATAGGGATTGGTGATGGATGTCAGCTTTAGGGAGAGAGAGGATGCAGAATGATGTTTGGGACCTGGTTTGAACATTAAGCAGATGATAGGAGGAAGAACTGTGCCTATGACTTCCTGGAAGCAAAGGAAGGATGGGGGTGATAAGAGTCTGGACAGAGCAATAGCCTGAATGGGGCAGAAGAGATAAGGCTCAAGAAAACCCAGGCCAGCTTCATGGGTCTTCTATCCCTGCGGCTCCCTGGGCCCTACACTCAGAAGGGCCTGGTGCTGGGCTCGATGGTCTGCTAACCATCTTGAAATCTAGAATGATTTTGTCTTTGCACTTGTGTTTGATAAGCAAAAAACAACAGAGCCTTCCCAAGAGTACAGCAGATTGTGCAGACTCTATGTCCTCTTCTCTGCTACCTGTCCACACAGAGCATTTGGGAGACCCAGGAGCACTGAATCCCAGTGGGCACGCCATGAGCAACAGTGTGGTGAGACTCAAAATGAGTACAAGATAAGCGTTTTATGGAATTTGGCTGCTGTCAGTTCCACTGGCCCCAGAATTCCCTATTCCTATTCCATATCCTCATGACTTCCACTGAGTAAGTAGGGCGCTGACGGCCCTGGTAAACCACACTTTCCATTCAAATCGACTTGCTTTACTCATGTTACTTCCCTATGGGAGCCAACCATTTATGCTGACAGTGACAACAGGAGCAAAGGGACAGGGCAACATATCATTCCTTTTCTTCTGAGTCCTTCCTTCCTTATTACATTGAAGGTAGAGAGTGCTGGCAGGATGTGCACATATCGAATACACTAGCATTAGTTTTGCTCAGTGTTTTCATGCTTTTGGTAAGTGTGAAATACATATACACGTATGAGCTACAAAATACAAATTGTGTAATTTTGGTGATTCTGCATATGAGTTAATATTCTTACATTTAAAACTGGCATTGCACAATATAAAATGAACAATATAATTCATGCTAATAAAAGTTTAAAATTTTCTTTACTCAAAACACTTAATAGAAAATAAAATACTATCACAATGGAAATGTAAAATTGTACAGCCAGTTTGGAAGACAGTGTGTCAGCTTCTTACAAAACTAAACATAATCTTGGCGTATGAGCCAGCTGTTATACTCCTAGGTGTTTACCCAGAGGAGTAGAAAACTTATGTCCAAACAAAAACCTGCACATGCATGTTTATAGCAGCTTTATTCATATTGCCAAAATTTAGAGGTGACTAAAATATCCTTCAGTGGAGAAATAGATAAATAATTTGTGGTACGGCCTACATCCAGACAAATGGAATATAATTCAGTGATAAAAAGAAATGAGCTCTCAAGCCATGAAAAAACATAGAGGAAGCTTAAGTACATATCTACATTAATAGAAGAGAAACATGGTAATTAGCGTACGACCGCTACCCTTTTCATTGGCTAATCAGTGAGTATATGCAAATTAACTGTCAGCCAAGACAGCGGCCGGCAGGCAGGCAGCTGGAAGCGAACATGAGGCTTGCTTGCTGCAGTGAAGGAGGACTCCAATGTTCCCCGCCTCACTTGCTGGCCTCTGAGCTACAACTCTAAGCAACTATGTACTATGTTGCAAATAAGAAGATAAAAAAAAACCCCAGAAACCGGCTTTCATTCAGCCGGGCTTTAGCAACATTGTATCGATGTTTTCAGCAGGGAGGCCTCAGAGCTAAAGCTGGCCCAGAATAAAAAAAAAAAAAGAAAACAAGGAGTGGTTGGAAGCTTCAGTCACTCGCTTCCAGAAAACAGCCCTCAGCCCCTCATCCAGACTGGCCAGGCACCCCAGTGGGGACCCCCACCCTGATCTAGGACACCCTTCAGGGCAAACCAGCTGGCTCCCACCCATGCACCAGGCCTCTATCCTATATAGTAAAAGGGTAATATGCCTCCCAGCACCGGGATCAGCAGAGCAGTGAGGCTCCTGGCACCGGGATCAGCATGACAGGGGCAGCGCCCAAACCCCCTGATTGCCCTGAGGCTCTGTGTGTTACAGGGGGCGGGGCCACAACCTCCCTATCTGCCCTGCTCTGTGCCTGATAGGGGGGAGCTCCCCAATCCCCTGATTGCCCTGCGGCTCTGTGTTTGACAGGGTGCAGTGCACTAACCCCCTGATTGGCCCTGCTCTGTGTGTGACAGGGTAGAGCCATAACCTCTCCATCGGCCCTGCCCTGAGTGTGACAGGGTAGAGCCATAACCTCTCCATCGGCCCTGCCCTGAGTGTGACAGGGTGCAGCGCCCCAATCCCCTTATCCGCCCTGCTCTGTGTGTGACAGGGGGCGGTGCCCCAACTCCCCTATCGGCCCTACTCTGTGAGTGACAGCGGGGAGCTCCTCAACCCCCTGATGGGCCCTGCTCTGTGCGTGACAGGGTATGGAGCCCCAGCACCCCTGATGGGCCCTGCTCTGTGCGTGACAGGGGGCAGCGCCCCAACCCCTGATCGACCCTGCTCTGTTCGTGACAGGGGGTGGCGCCGAAACCTCCCCATTGACCCTGCCTTGAGTGTGACAGGGGGCGGTGCCCCAACCCCCTAATCGGCCCTACCCTGAGTGTGACTGAGGGTGGCATCGCAACCTCTCGATCCGCCCTGCTCTGTGCATAATGGGGCGGCGCCCCAACTCCCCAATCGGCCCTGCTCTGAGCCTGACCAGAGGCTGTGCCTAGGGATTGGGCCTGCCCTCTGCCACCCGGGAGCAGGCCTAAGCCAGCAGGTCGTTATCTCCCGAGGGGTCCCAGACTTCGAGAGAGCACAGGCCGGGCTGGGGGACCCCCCCCCCCCCCAGTGCACAAATTTTTGTGTACTGGGCCTCTAGTTGTTAAATGAAAGAAGATAGTTTGAAAAGATTACATACCAGGTATACCAGTTAATAATGCAGATTTTGTAGTCAAAGAAAACACGATAATTTCAAGAGAAACATCAAAAGTGCTTTATTCCAAGTAATGTTCATTGCTAGCTACACATTTCCCCCATCTTTCATGTAATTTGTGGATACCATCCCAATAGAACTTTTCTTGTTTTGAGGCAAACCATTCAGAGACCCAATTTTCCACTTGTTTGTATGTTTTGAAGTGCTGCTCAGAAAGTGCGTGTGCCATCGATTGGAACAAGTGGTAATCTGAAGGAGCAAGGTCTGGTGAATACAGTGGGTGGGTTAATACTTCCCAGGCAAGATCTTGTAACGTGTCTTTAACTGGTTTTGAAGTGTGTGATGGTGTGTTATCATGAAGCAAAATTACTTTGCCGTGTCTTCTGGCCCACTCTGGTCGTTTCACAATCAAAGCATGGTTCAAATTGATTATTTGTTGTTGATAGCGATCAGTATTAACAGTTTCACCTGGTTTTAGAAGTGCATAATACACCACACCTTTCTGATCCCACCAAACGCAGAGCATTGTCTTCTTTCTGAAGTTATTTGGCCTTGCAGTCGATGTTGGTGGTTGACCTGGATTAACCCATGATTTTGTGTGTTTGGGATTCTCAAAATAAATCCACTTTTCATCACCAGTCACAATTTGATGCAAAAAAGACTTTCTTTCGTGCTGTCGAAGCAACATTTTACTGGTGACTTTTCGGTTTTCCATTTGTTTTTCGTTCAGTTGATGAGGCACCCATTTTCCTTCCTTTAAAATCTTTCCCATTGCTTGTAAATGATCGGAAATTGTTTGCTGAGCAACGTTTAATCTTTCTGCAAGTTGTTTTTGAGTTTGACACACATCTTCATCCAATAATGCTTGTAATTGTTGGTTTTCAAACTTTTTTGGTTGACCTGGACATTCTTTGTCTTTTGCATTGAAATCATCACTTTTAAAGCGTTTAAACCAGTTTTCACAGGTATCTTGAGATGGAGTATGTTCACCATAAGCTTCCCGAAGTATACGATAACTTTCAGCAGCACTTTTCTTCAAAATAAAGTAATGAATTAAAACTTCCCACAGATGCTCATTTTTTTGGCACGAAATTCGACATTTTTAAGCGTAAAAATATCTATGATGTTAACACCTTCAGAAAATTTGATATATGAAGTTTTGAAGCTTGCTGTTAATACGACAAAATGGCATACATATCAAATCGCATATATAACAACATACGTGTAACTCCATCTATTGAAAAAAATCCGAATTATTAACCGGTACACCGTACTATATGATCCCAACTATATGACATTCTGGAAAAGGCGAAACTATAGTCAGTAAAAATGTCAGTGGTTGCCAGGAGTTTGGGAGTAGGAGGAGAGGGGAGGGGTGAATAGTGGAGCACAGGGGACTTGTAGGGCAATAAAACCATTCTGTATGATACTGTAATGGTGACTACATGACATCACATGTTTGTCAAAAATCATAAAATGTACAACACAAGAGTGAACTCTAGCCTGGCTGGATAGTTCAGGTAGAGTGTCATCCCCATAAGCCAAGGTTGGGGGGATTGATCCCTGATCTGGAGACATACGAGAATCA
The DNA here is from genome assembly GCF_028538775.1 of Myotis yumanensis. NCBI lineage: Eukaryota > Metazoa > Chordata > Mammalia > Chiroptera > Vespertilionidae > Myotis > Myotis yumanensis. Next base: position 20,106,908 of record NW_027223759.1, read on the forward strand.
ACCAATGAATGCATAAATAAGTGAAACAGCAAATTGATGTTTCTCTCTCTCCCCTTTTCTCTCTAAAAATTAATAAATAAATAAAATTTTAAAAACAAAGAAGGAACTCGAATGTAAACTTTGGATTTTAGTTAATAATAATGTGTTCATATTGGTTCATCAATTATAACAAATGTACCACACAAATGCAAGAGTGGAGAGGGGGTATATGGGAGCTCTCTGTACTTTGTGCTCAATTTTTCTTTGAAAAAATAAAGTCTGTTACTTAAAAAAAATAAAAGAAGGATAAAGAAATCCTGGTCCTATACCACACTGACTGCTGAGATGGGGCCAAGAAGCTACAGCAGGGGTCCTCAAACTACGGCCTGCGGGCCACATGCAAATACAAATATTGTATTTGTTCCCGTTTTGTTTTTTTACTTCAAAATAAGATATGTGCAGTGTGCATAGGAATTTGTTCATAGTTTTTTTTTAAACTATAGTCCGGCCCTCCAATGGTCTGAGGGACAGTGAACTGGCCTCCTGTTTAAAAAGTTTGAGGACCCCTGAGCTACAGGGTAGAGAAATGATGTCCACTCTAGAAAGGCCTCAGAATGACCAATGGGTCCCTTTCCTTGTCAAGGGTGAGTGGAGTTGTCAAGGACCCAATCCCATGTCAGCTTCTCCCCTGCGCATTGCCTGGACTTCAGGTGTGCTTTGCTGATGGATGCTCAGCCCCTACTCTCTGCCCTACCTTCAGCTTGCCTCCTTTACAGAAGTTAGGAACCATATATGCTCCAAATCAACAGTAGGTGGTGAGCGACATTTCTCACTGGATAACCAAATAATTGTCGGCATTATCAGAAAAGAGACTTTAGTATCATCTCTGTCACTCATTGGGTAACCTTGACCAAGTGCCTTCATTTCTCTGGGACTCAGCTGACCTATGCATAAAAGGAACATGGTGGAGGGAGACAAGTTAGATCATTTTCCAAGAAAGCTACCTTAGAATCTCATGTGTAAAAAGATATAAATGGGGCTTCTCTGATTGAAGACAGGGAAAGATAAGAGAGGGAAAACCTAGAGTCCCAAACCACCACTAACCTGTCCTCTTGACCCACTGATGCCCTTGAAGCTCCAAAATGCCTAGAAACCTCAGGATACCATGGAACACAATTCAGAAATCCCTATCTAGTTTATCTCTCTTATAAATAGAAGAGCAAGGGGATTATTCAAGGTCATACAAAGACTCAGTGGTCATGATGGAATTTGGACCCAGGTCCCCTGACCTCTAGTTCAATGCTTTTTCCTTTCACTGTTTTGCCCCAATCCTGCTGTGGCCACTTTGTGTTTATTGAGTGGAAAACACCCTACCAGCCCAAACATGAGCTCTGTCCTCTGGAAATGGAAACAGCAGCCCACACACAAATCGTTGCTACCTCCTGTCAATGGCACCCACACAGGGTGCCAGCAAGATGATCTTGACCCTCACAGATTATTTATGTTTATAACTAAGTATAAGATTCCTGGTAAAGATTTGTCAGGGATTTCAATGAGCCATTAGTTGAGTCTAAAGCAGCATTAGCATTTGTCCTCTGTAACAGCACAGTGCTGAGTTATGCTGTCTTGTATTCTTATGGCCTAGTTCTTTCACGAGTATTGGTCATATCTCTTTAGCCACTGTAATCCATAATTAGGCAATTCCTCCAGATCTGGTTTGGTGTTCTGTACACAGTTGGTGCATCCAGTCAATCATGCTTCTTCTTAAAGACCATTGTACCTTTTTCTGCTCACAAAATGGAAAGAGGAAGAATGTCAGAAGATGTTTCCTGAGGCAGCAAATTTTGAACCTATCAAAAGGAGAGGGCTCCACTTCACCCAGCATGGCATAAGTGAGAAGAAGGGAAGTTGGCTGCCAATCAGGGTGTACTACAAAAATCCCAGCCACCTGTTTGCTACATTTACTGTGTGGCAGGCACCGTGCTGAATCCTGCAGATGCATGGTTTCCAGGAGTGCTAAAATTAAGCTTGGATGAACTCCTCCCTGCCTCATTGTACAGAGGAGGGATCTGAGGCTCAGAGAGGGGAAATAAAGTGGACAAGGCTTCAGAATTACCACTAGGACCCAGGTCTAGCTGACTCCAAAGCTCAAGTTCATAATCTCCATATCAAGATGATCAAGGGCAATCTAATTGGGTTTTGAAAGATTCTACCGGTAGAAAAAAACAGCTATGTATCAGAAAAAACAGCTATGTGCCTGATCTTTGCCCTTTAGCCCACCTTTCTGTCTACCCCTCCTGCAGCCTCTTATTAAAGAATTTAAACAGGACACCAAATGAAAGGTCTAGAGAGTGTGGAGCCAGCGAGTTTGTAAGCCAGACATATTAACATGACCCAGAGACCTTGGGGAATAAGGGAAGGCGGGGGGGCGGGGGGGGGGGGGGCGGGGGGCGGGGTGTGTGCTGGCTGATACATTAGTACATCCTGAGATGGAGTAATAAATGCATAAAATCTGCAAAGTTTATCCCAAAGGTCTTTAAAACGAGAACATTGTGATCCTGCTGAATAGTCCCTCAGAGGCAGACAAGATGAACTAAAGCTTTTCCAAAGTCCCCCAGGGCTCTGAGATTGTCGCAGATGGTAACTCAGGAATCTCTTGGAGTCAGACAGACATAGGATTCAATCTGAGACCCATATTCTTCACGTAATAGCTGAAGGGTTTGGGGCAAGTTACCTAAGCCCTTAAACTTCAGTTGCCATCGCATCTGAGGAATACTAATAATACTTACCTCGGGATGTAAAGATTAAACAATATTCTCGCTGACTGCTTAGCACAGTATCTGACATACTGCAAGCATTCAATAAAGTGTCTAAATTATTGAGATTATATATTTAACTAGAGGCCCGGTGCATGAATTCATGCATGAGCGGGGTCCCTCCGGGTGGCCTGCAGGGATCAAGCCAAAACCCGCAGTCCAACGCTGCCTGCAGCTCCTACCTGCCGCTCCTGCTCATCCCAGCCCCACTGTGCCTGCCTGGGCTCGCACCCAATCAGTCCCCATCAGGAGAGGCTCACACTGCAGTAGCAGGCTTGCCAGCCATGAGCCCTGTGTCTGGCACCCTCCCAAGGGGAGTGGCCTGCGGGATCGGGCTGAAACCAGCTCTCCGACATCCCCTGAGGGGTCCCAGATTGCAAGAGGGTGTAGGCCAGGCTGAGGGACCTCACTGGTGCACGATTGGGGCCGGGGAGGGACACAGGAGTCTGGCCAGCTGGGGAGGGACCACAGGAGGGCTCCAGGGCATGTCCAGCCCATCTCCCTCAGACCCCAGCAGCAAGCTAACCTACTGGTTGGAGCATCTGCCCCCTGGTGGTCAGTGCACGTCATAGTGACTGGTCCACCAGTTGACTGTCTGCCCCCTGGTGGTCAGTACATGTCATAGCGAGCGGTTGAGCAGCCTTAGCATATCATTAGCATATTATGCTTTGATTGATTGTTCAGTTGTTCTGCCGTTCGGTCTGTTTGCATATTACCCTTTTATTATCTAGGATATTCCCCAGTTCAGTTTCTCATCAAGTTTAATATAATTCTTTAGATAGCTGAAGTGACTAAACTGGTCCCTTTTGGGCTCAGACTCCAATGCACAACTTTGCTCTTGCTCTCTGATTCACACTTGCTTTGTCGTGTTTGTGTATTTGGAGGCTTACCTGAAGGCCCTGGTGGAAAGATAGTAGTGTGGGCTCTTTCCAAGGATAGACCGGATGGTAGCCCAGAAGGAAAATTACTCAGACCCCAGAATCTTTAACTTTCTTAAAAGCAACTGAAGCTACCAGAATATCCCAGACCATAAAATCAGCTCTAAATTCTCATTAGCCTTCCCTCAACTATAGACTCAAAATGTCTGAGCTAGAGTATTTTATGGAACTTAGAAGTCATCTGGTCCAACCTCTCCATGTCACAGATCAAAACACTGAGTCCTAGATAGTAGGTGGAACTTTGACTAGAACCACAGATCATTAGAGTTATAAGGCAATCATCAGTACCATGAAAGGCTGAGAATGAGACCAAGTCCAGAGATTCTCTGGATCTGGTGACCTCTAGATACCTCCTCCCCCCCCTCCCCCATGTCTCCAGACCTATGGCATTCTGCTCTGGGCTCTCAGTATTTTCATCTCTGTCTCTCTTAGTTCAGGATGTGGGGAAGAAAGGAGAAGGAGCAGGGACCACATCTGCATTGTCCACTGTGGTATCTACAGTGATCACACCTGATGCTCTGTAAATATACATGGAAAGAGGAAGGAAGGAAGGACGGAAGGAAAGAAGGGAGGGAGGGAAGGAGGGAGAGAGGGAGGGAGGGAGGAAGGAAAGAAAACAGGGAGTACGGGAGGGAGGGAGACAGAGATATGCAGCCAATTAGATCACTTGGAGAACTAGACCAGGAGAGGTAATCTGGTCAAAATGCCTTTTAGGCATGTCCAGGAATGAGGAAAGTAACTAACATACATGGTGCCTCCAATGTGGACCAGGCCCTGTGCTTGGTCCTTCCATGTGGTGTATCATAGATTCCTCATTACTACCCTATGCCACAGGCATTGCCCATTTCATAGTCAGGGATACTGAGACTCTGAATAGCTTTAGGGTTTAGAAAGAGGGAAAGCCTTCTTGGAAAGAGTTTACATAGATGAACTCTCCTTCTCTAGATACCTTGTGCTGATTATTCTCCACTGATCTCCACTGCCCACCAGAGTCATTGTATGCCCCTCTCTTCTGCTCCATGACCTGGGGAGCTGACTTCTACGAAGTACATTACCCAGACTCCCTTGCCCTGGCCTTCTGTTGGGAGGCACTGGTTAGAGATTAGAAAGCAAGAGAGAGAAAGAAGTCAAAGCATTTATTTTCCTGCTTTCTTTATGCCTTGCAATCCTCTTTGGCTACAGCTCTTGTCAGACAACCCCTCTTCCACCACCCTAGTTCTGCCCTGTCCTCAACAGCCTGCCATTGCTTCCCCACTGTTGCTAAGTCCTAGGTGCTTTGCCATCCCTTCACAGTTCCCTGAACTCTGCCCGTATCTCTATAAATAGTCCTTTCATTCAACTCTCTTCAGTTAAACTCTTTTGAATGACATGCCCTTCTCCTTCTCTGTGCCTTCATCCATTCAGTTTCCAAAATATGGAACAGTTTCCTCCCTTCCAATCCAGAGCTTCTCAAGCTTCCACACCATTCCCTCCCTGCCCACCATCCCAGTCCTCCAATAAGTTTTCTCTGACTAGACCCATGCTCAGTTATCCACTGCGGTGTACCCAACCATTCTAAAATGTAGTGGTTAAAACTAACACCATTTATTAGTTCTCACAGTTCTGTGGGTTTACTGGGTGGCTCTTCTGTTAGTCTGGCATGATTGTCCCATGCAGCTGCATTCACTGGGCAGAACTGCAAAGCCCTGGACTTGGCTGCAATAGCAGAAAAGGCTGGGTCTCTCTCCATGTTGTCTTTAATCCTCACAAAGACTTGTCCATGCTTCTTCACATGCCAGTGGCAATGTCCCAAGAGAGTGAAAGTAAAACCTGCAGGGTCTCTTAAGAACTAACCCAGAAGGCCTCACAGTACTACTTCTTGTACATTGCATTGGTCAATGCAGGTCATAATGCCAGCCCAGGTTCATGGGGTGGGAAAATAAACCACCTCCTGATAGAAGCACCTATAAAGTGAAACAGCAAAGAGAAGTAGGCCCAGGGGAGCATGATTCATCAGGGGCCATTGTTGTAACAATCTGCCACATAGAGCAATTGTCAGGCCCTAGAATATTGCAATCAAAGGGACCAGAATATTGCAATCAACAGGGACCCAGGGTTCTTGACTTCTAATCCAAGTGTCTTCCCACTGAACCAGTTATTCCAAGCAATCACTCTAAACTCTCAAGAGATTCAAGCACATCATGGGGCTGAATGGGGCTTCCAGCATCTGCCTATGAAATATGGAGTGTGCCTTCTTGTCGAGTAACACTCCCTCCACGTTCTGCGTGGAGTAGGGTTCGGTATGTGAAAGTGGAGCCGCACAACAAATGAGAGAAAAAGACACGAGATAATTTTGCAATATTGGGGGACCAGGCGGGCAAGTTCCAAAGGACTTCCACCCATGCTCAGGCTGCTCCAATCTTTTATTGATCTGGAGTAGCCCTTAGGGTAAGGAAGTTTCAATGACACACAGATCAGCAGACAATTTCCAGGAGTAGACAAAAGTATCTGATTAACTCATCAATAAATTTCCGAGTGTAGGCAGAGTATCTGATTAACAATAATCAACAAGGATCTACATAAGTATCTAAGGAATTAAGGGAACTAAGGTGGGGATGCTTCAACTATTATTACCTAAATTAACTGAGTGGTTCCTAGATTAACTGGGTGGTGCACAGCCCTGACCTTTGCTAGGACTTTCAAGCCCTGACCTTTACTAGGACTTTCAATGGCTACTAGCTTTTGGGGGGTCTCTGTCTAAACTCAGCTAGTGAAGACAATGAATGGACTCCGGCACCTTCTCCCCTGAGCAAGCCTGACATTCTCCAGCTCTTCCCCAAGCTTTGTATACCATTTTATACACATTGTAGCCTGAACAGATCCTCCATAGATTTTTACAAGTCGATGAAAACTTTTTTTTTTTTTCTGCAAAGAAACTGAATAAGAGCAAACACTTCATCAGAGGAGGGCATGTCTGGGAGAGCAGCCATTTTTAAAGAAGAGTACATAAACAGTCACAGCTGGTTTACTTAGCCTTGGCATTCATGCCTAATTAATCCCAGGAAAAATCCACTCTGCATCATGTCCCAGAAACTCACTTTGTAAATGATCCTTTAAGATGTGTACATTTTGCATATTGGAAGTGTATAATATATATTTTTTGCCCTGCTCACCCAACCCTTACCCCTGCATTTAAGGTCCTAGAGGAGAATCTGTTTGTTGCTTCTTCTAGACTGGTGGCTGCCAGCATTCCTTGGCTTGTGGTTGCATCACTCCAATCTTTGCTTCCATGGACACATTGCCCCCTCCTCTTCTGTCTGTAATTTCCCTCTATCTCCCTTTCATAAGAACATTTGTGATGGCCTTTAGGGCCCACCTGAACAATCCAGGATAATCTCCTCATTAAGATTCTTAATCACATCTGTGTAAATGCTTTTTTTTTTCTTTCCCCAAATAAAGTAACATTTGCAGGTTCCAGGGACTAGGTCACAGTGATGGCGAACCTATGACACGCGAACTCATTTTTTTGGTTGATTTTTCTTTGTTAAATGGCATTTAAATATATAAAATAAATATCAAAAATATAAGTCTTTGTTTTTCTATGGTTGCAAATATCAAAAAATTACTATATGTGACACGGCACCAGAGTTAAGTTAGGGTTTTTCAAAATGCTGACACGCCGAGCTCAAAAGGTTCGCCATCATTGGACTAGGATGTGGATGTCTTATGAAGGGTCATATTTCAGCCTGTCACATACACCACCTTATTAAACAGATGGGAAACTGAGGCTCTACAAGGTGAGACAGCCTGCCCAACATTATAGAGAGAGCAGAGGTAGAGGCAGGCTTTCAAACACAGGGTCTGAACTCAATCCATTGCTCTGTCCAGTCCTGCAAGCTGCATCCCAAACAAAAGCTGGTGAGAGAAGGACCCTGCTGAGGAGGATGCAGTTAAGCAAGGACTGTGTGGTAAGAGAACCCTGTTACCATCTATTTGAGGTGACACCAGAGACTCCTACATGTAGTCAGGCAAATTCCTGTAAGCAAGAAATGTGACATGAGTCTCAGATCCAGAGAAACCGAAGTGATTTTGGAAAATGTCTCAGGTGCAAAGGGCCAGGGCTGCTGGGATAACCTTTGGTGATTCCACTCAACATGCTTAGGCTGTATACAGTGCATCTCTTCATGCATGAAGCAGTGGACATGGAAGAACTTGCCATGTCTTGTTCAAAGAGACACTGGGAGGCAATTGGACTCTGAAGATGGCAGTCTGTGCTGTGGTTTGGACTTGGGTGTGGGAGGAAAGGATGGGGTTGGGATTCTGACCAGTGCTTTTCTGTTTGAGGAAGTAAAGTCTTGCTTTAGGCCCAAGAAGGTAGGGTGACCAGCTTACCCTGGTTTGCCTAGGACTCTTCACATTTAAGCACTGAAAGTTCCACCTCCATGAAACCCCTTGTTCCTAGGCAAGCATCTGAGTATAATGAGAGCCTCTAAATCTATTTCAGATGACAAGGTCACAGCCACAGCTCTGTCTCTTCGGGAAAGGAAAAGGGCTGTCTCTGTAACCTGCTCCCAAATAGGCAACATAAGAAGAGATGCATTTGCTGCATATGAGTTTGGCTGCCCTAGCAGAAACTCTAAGCCACAGTGGCTTTGACATAATAGAAGGTTATTTTTCTTCCACTTAAAACCTCGGGCTCACCTAGTTCAGAGCTGGTATGGTGGCTCCTTGGAGGAGTGGGGCCAAGTTCTTTCTCTCTTGCTGTGCCACCATCCCCAGGGTGTTGCCCTTGTTCACATGTTTGTGTCCCTCATTGTGTCCTGTTTAGCTTTTCAGCTCTCCCGATCCTTCATGTAAACAATTTCCTATATTAAATTCCCTCTAAGTGTCGAAGAGGTGTCTGCTCTCTTGATTGGGTGCTGACTGATAGAGTCTTGGACCTGAAAATGTTAAGAACCACAGAGAGAGGGATGGGTAAGGGAACACCACAAACACATCTACTGAGATACATCTCTAGAAAGGAGACAGGACAGAGGGCCGCAGGCAGTCAGGGGCCAGATTGGAGGTGGGGCATGTCTTGCCTGTGTTGTCCATGAGTAGGCACTTTGAGTTGGGTGAAGCTGCAGAGCTTCAGCCTCATTGGAGACTGCACCAATGGGCTCTGAGTGGAGTGTACTAAAGGAGAGCTGGGGTGAGGATGAGGGTGAAGTGGGGTGAGGAGATACTCGGTAGGCTGGTTGGAGGAAATAGGAGTAGAGGCCAGGAAGGATCATGAAGGGGCAGGCAGTGGGGCACTCAGAAAACCGGCCTGGATAGCCAGGATGTTGGAAAGCAGAGGGAGGGCATCCGAGTCATAAAGGGAAGTGACGGAGACTCTGGACAATGAGGTAGGTCAGCAAGGTGATCAGTTAAGATCCCTATCATAGTCTGAACTTTGTTCCCCAGAGTCATACATTGAAGTCCTACCCCTGGCTTCTCAGAATGTGACTGTATTTGGAGATAGGGTCTTTAAAAAGGTAATTATGGTACAATGAGGTCATTAGGGTCAGCCCTAATCCAATCTGCCTGTTCTCATTATAGAAGAGGAGATTGGAGCATAGGTATGCTCAGAGGGAAGACCAAATAAGATACGGTGAGAAGGCAGCTATCTACAGGGCAAGGAGAGCGGCCTCTGAGGAAACTAAACCTGCCAGCACCTTGATCTTGGACTTCTAACCTACAGAGCTATGAGAAAATAAATTTCTGTTGTTGAAGCCACCTAGTGTGTGGTACTTTATTATGGCAGTCCTGGCAAACTAAAACAGTTGCTTATTTACCAAAGCATTTTCAATCCTTCCAACAAGCCTACCTGGGAGCATTTTACCTGATTGAACCTTTCTTTTGCTTTTGCTCTTTGTTTTTTGTTTTTAAAAAATTAAAAAATACATAAAAATCTGAAGAATACTAAATACTCATGCTCTCATTATGCAGAATTAGCAACTGTAAAAATATTTTCCTATTTGTTTCAAGCATTTTTTGGTAAAATAGTTAAAATATTGCGAATATGGTTAAAGTCCCTTTTATCACAAGCCTTTCTTCTTCTCCCCTCTTCAGAGCCAATCACTATTAAGGAACTGATGTGCATTCTTTCAATCCGTGTGTTCATGAAAAACATTTGGAATTGGTTTGCGTGGGTTTTTAATTTTTTGCAATCATGCTACATGTCTTGTGAACCTTGGATAGGCTATTTCCTAACCTCATGCTTAGTATTTTCCAAAGTATAACAGGCAAATCAAAGCACACAAAATCAGGATGGCTGGTACAGGGAACAGCAGGGCATGTAATACTATTGAATAGAATGGTGACAAAGATTATTCCCTGTAGACCAAGTCAAGGAGAAGTCTCAGGATGGGGCTAAATCATTAATACTTGCTAATTTCCCTCTTCAGCACAGAGAAAAATACAGGTTCCATGTTTCCAGCAAGCAAAGATATCAGGCTAGATTTTCATACCCTTGTCATTTTCCATGAATTTATTTTTATGATCACCTTCTATTTAAGGTGAGTGATATTGGTCTTTCATTTATGACACTAAAATAGCGTTATCCTATAAAATAAATGTAAGTATAAAAATATATTTGAATTAAAAATACTAAGCCAAGCATAAGGACATAGAAAATTAGTGAAGGATGTTCATGAATAGGATTTTGGGAAAAGCCAGATACACCAATGGACGTGCTGAGATATCTCATTTATGGAGCACTCCGACTGTGGAATGAGCTCTATACGTTATTTGTTGTAATACCACAACCCTCAAGAAGAGATGATTAGCTCCCTTTTACAAATTAGGAAACTGAAGCCCAGCCCCTATTTGAGCTAACTAATGTGCTTCAGCTAGGCCTACTACCTGGGAGACTCATCTTCGCCTGTGAAGTGGGGCTTCAGGACACCTAATCTGATGAGTTCAAAGGGCTACTGAGAGATCAGAAGAAAAGTTGGAATGTGACCTACTTTGAAACTTATGAAGTGATGTCTGGGTGCTTCATGGGCTTGTGGCTGGTGCAGAAGGACCCACACTTGGTTTGATGCTCTACTGTTGCCATTTTGAAGTTCTTTTTTTTTTTTTTTTTTTTTTAATATATTTTATTGATTTTTCACAGAGAGGAAGGGAGAGAGATAGAGAGCTAGAAACATCGATGAGAGAGAAACATCGATCAGCTGCCTCCTGCACACCCCCACTGGGGATGTGCCCGCAACCCAGGCACATGCCCCCGACCGGAATCGAACCCGGGACCCCTCAGTCCGCAGGCCGACGCTCCATCCACTGAGCCAAACCGGTTTCGGCCATTTTGAAGTTCTTACCACTTTCAGCTGTGATTGTGTCTGTACGTGAAATCTAATGGGACAGTGGAGTGTGCACAGGAGGCCTGGAGCCTCTGCTCACGTGAGGTCTGCCTCCCACATTCTGAGTCCCAGTTCCTGGGCCTTGTCTTCCTCCCCATCCCAACCCCAGAATGGCTGCTGCCCTCTACCCAGCATATTGGTGGGCCATACTCTGCTGTTAACCTGTCCGGCCTGGGTGCAGGCAGGGAGGGTTGGAGTAGGGACAACTGCAGTAAAGATAGCTCTGTGGTGTCATCTAGGGGCCCAGGATGCCCTGGCACCTAGCCCAAAGAAAGGGGAGATAGACTTTCCCTGCCCCTGCTGCGCACACACATTATGTAGCCAGCCTTGAGTTCTGAATACATGTAATGGAGCACTCGATGTGTGTGACCATGTGGAAAAGCAAGGATCCAACAGGAAATCCAAGAGGGAGGAACAGTGTTTGTTTAGGGAAGCGTCAAGGGGCAGAGAAATCCACACAGATGTGGCAGAGTGTCCATGAGAGAGGCCCAAGCCTAACCCCTCCACAGCCATCAACTCTCTGTGGGGCAGGGGTTCTGCATTTGTGAAATGAGGAGGCTTGGCCAGAGGAGGGGCCTGGGCCATAGTCTGGTCTCTGGGACCAGAGAATCTAGGGACCCTCTTCCCAGAAAACTGCCCAGACTCTCAGCATTCTGTGTGAAACTTCAGGGCACCACAGCTTGTGCAGAACCCTGTGGATGGACCACAGAGACTCTGGGTGAGGACGTCCTGGGCTGGAGTTCTCTGAAGCGCCATCAGCAGGAAGAAGCACGTGCCTGAGAAGGCTCAGGGCATGGGAGGTTGGCTGAAGTCAAGCACCGAGAGAGACTGAGAAGAAACACCTTAAAAAATGGGCAAGAGATCTGTGAAGAGGGTAGAGTGAAGAAGGTGGCAGAGTGTGTGGGGGCTACCCACGTTTCCTAGGAAACCAGGCAGTGAGTTATAAAAAAAAAAGAAAAACAGGAAAGAAAACAAAGAGAGTCCATACTCCTAGAGGAGAAATTGATGACTTCGCAGAGAAAGACATGGACAGGCTGCAGGAGGCTGCAGGAAATAGGAGAAATCTATGAAACGGAGCTGACTCATGAAATGTTTGCACTAACGGGCCCCTGGGGGGCTTACCTAAATTCCACGTGGGAGTGACAGCAGCGGCCTGGTCTCTGATGGGCCATTGATTGGATCCTGGGGCTAGCTGGCCAGAGCTCTGGAAAGAAAGAGTGGGTACATACTGTCTCCAAAGAAAGCAGCTCCAGGGCCTCCAGGAGAAGTAAAGAGGTAGGAGGAGGACATTGGAAGTGAGTGAAGCAGCAAATGGCAGGGCAGCTACACTCCAATTCAAGAAGGAAGACCAGTGCCCAGGAAAGGAGCAGAGAAATGACGCTTATGGTGGGGAAGTGGCCACCGCAGAAAGGGCAAAAGTAAAAATGGGCATTTCTGATGCGCACGGGAGATGTGATAAGTCAAGGGTTTGTTTGTGGGAGAAGACGTCAATGCTTGAGTTACACATTTCACAATCTAATCGCCAACTAACAATGCATACAAAATAAGACCCAATGCTATTCATAGGCTCCTGGGTCAAAGAAGAAGGCTCTTCGAGGAGGTGACCAGGCTGCGCCCATGAGTGGAAGGATTTTTCTGGAGTGTGGGCCCTCTGGGAGCGAGAACCATGGGCTGGAAGAGCATTTAGAATCAGACCTGGGTTTCAGTTTATACTCTGCCACTATTAGCTCTGTGATTGTAGTTATTGAAGTTATTTAAATTCCAGTTTCATTATTTGTTAAAGAAAGTAACGATTGTCTTGCCTGTGTGCAGGGTGGTTACAGGCTCCATGGAAGGAATGTGTGCGTAATAGCTTTGTAAACTGTAAGGCAGCCTTCTCTATTGCTTTGCTCATTTATTTGTTTATTACGCATCCATGTACCTTCATTATCCCAGCTAAAAAATAAGTGTTTGCACAAAGTTAAGGTCAAAATACTATAATCATTCAGGCCACTTTGTCCTTCCTTTTATTACTGTGATCAGTGCAATGAGGGCTGGAATGGGGCCTCCGCCAGTCATTCTTCCACTTCCTTATCCTTTTATTGGATCCAGCATTCATTCTGCACAAGGCAGGACCTTGCTGAGGGCCAGACATCTTGCAAGTCACCAGGGGATTGAATGGGACATTTTCTGTCTCCAGGAAGCTCAACAATGGAAGGAGAAGAAAACTCCCCCCCACCCCCCCTTTACCTCCATTCACACTGGAGCTCATTGAAGTTTCATTTTGACCAGCTAAAGCAGGTTCTAGAGATTAATTTGACTTCTGCCTAGGCCACTGCTGGCTTTCCTCACTTCCATGTCCCCAAAACTCTTCTGTTTTCTGCTTAGGGTGGAAATTAACCCCATCCTTGGAAAGATCAGTTGTTTGTGGTTTATTTTTGTTTTCAGTTTGTCACAGTTATGCCCTAGCTGGTTTGGCTCAGTGGATAGAGCGTCAGTCTGTGGACTGAGAGGTCCCTGGTTTGACTCCAGTCAAGGGCACATGTCCAGGTTGTGGGCTCGATCCCCAGTAGGGGGTGTGCAGGAGGCAGCCGATCAATGATTCTTTATCATCATGGATGTTTCTATCTTCCTCTCCCTTCCTCTCTGAAATCAATCAATCAATCAATCAATCAATCAATATATATATGTAAATTTGTCACAGTTATAGTACAACTTGCCTTGAACCTGTCCCATAACCGATTGACCTTTCCTTCACTCTAAGCTTCTCACTAGAATTATAACACTCTTCATTTTCATTTGGGCACTGCCTACTTTTTCCTTTCTCCTTTGTGACCTGGTTTCCACCTAGGTGGCTCTGGGAGTGCCATTGCAAGGTCATTGATAGTGACCTTCTTTTCCAAACCTATGGATCTTTACTTGCCCATGTCATATTTTCCTTGACTGTTCATCTTTTCTCAATTTTAACCTGTTTGTCAGACTTAGCTCCAGGTACTATTGCAAAGCCCTGCTGTGATCACATTACTTTCCTGCTCAAAATTCTTGGAAGGTAAAAGATAAAAACATTTTTCTAACTCTTATATTTCAAGTCCTCCATGACTGGCCTCTAACTTTTCAGCTTCTCTTGCAAACCCTGCACTACAGGCAACTGATCTACTTACTACTAGCTTCAAAATGGGCCCATTCATGTCCATTGTTGCCTTCCAGAATTGGCTCAGTTCAAGACGCCTCATTTCCTCTTCTTTCTTATATGAGCCATTCCTTGAGTTCCCAGAAAGGCCATTCCATCCTCATGTATAGAGTCTTTCTCATTTTCTCCCAGCCCTACTTCTTTATCTAAAGTCCCATGGAAATTGGTCTGTGCTTCCTTACTTGGCTCTTTCTTTCATATTTATGCTTGTCTCCCAATGAGGCAAAGACTATGTGTAACCATAGAGCCTGATAAATGGCATTCCATGAATGTTTGCTAATGTTGACAAAGATGAACTAGAATGTCTGGGTCAGTCCTGCAGACATCATTTACTTGCCATCCTGCACCTCCCTCTCTGGCAGATGGAAGATCAGAGACCCTTTCCCATAGAGAGGGCTGGCACACAGCTGTGAGACCTCCTCCCTCTTCACTCCTTGGACACCACCCCAGGCTCCCAGCCTAGGTTTATTCTAGCAGTGTCTGGTCTCGGCCGATTTCCTATGACATTCCTCTGGGGACTCTGGAAAGTGTGAGCCCTATATTATCTCATTATATATAAGGACAGGAAGGCCTCCAGAGGAAAAGTAATGAGTCCAAGGCTACCATGCTGATAAATGGCGGATTGGGGTTGAGAGTTCATGTCTCTTACATCCCAATTCAGGATGCTCCCTTGCGGGGCCTGGGTGAAAGCTCAAGTTGAACTCACACAGGAGGAAATGGGAGACCACACATTATCTAGGAGACCACACAGCTTTGGAGGCACTTAGATCTGTGGCTTCCTAACTCTTTGACCTTGGACAAATGACTCAATTTTTTAAAAAAAATATATTTTTATTGATTTCAGAGAGGAAGGGGGAAGAAGAGGTGGAAACATCAATGATGAGAGAGAATCACTTATCGGCTGCCTCCTGCATGCTCCACACGGGACCAAGCCTGCAACCCGGGCATGTGCCCTGACCGGCAATCAAACTGTAACCTCCTGGTTCATAGGTCGATGCTCAACCACTGGGCCATGCCAGCCAGGCAATGATTCAACTTTTTAAGCATCAGTTTCCTCATCTATAAAAATAGACTCAATAGCATCTCCTTCAAAGAGTTACCATGAGAATTAAATTAGTTGACATATAGAATATGACATTGCTTGACTTTTGAATCCTGACTGTAATTTCTTCGCTGAATATTGAGGGGTCTGGGGAGAGTTACTTGACCTCTGAACTAAAAACCCTACCTATAA
Source organism: Myotis yumanensis (assembly GCF_028538775.1). Lineage (NCBI taxonomy): Eukaryota > Metazoa > Chordata > Mammalia > Chiroptera > Vespertilionidae > Myotis > Myotis yumanensis. The sequence continues at coordinate 20,122,405 of NW_027223759.1, forward strand.
AACAAGGATAATAACTCGCTTCAAAAGATTAAAGGAAGATATGCAGATATGGTGCTCAGTGCAGCGTCTGACATGTGGTGACCTTTCTGCTATTACAGACAGTCTCCCTGTGTCTGGCGCACACCAGACATCCAAAGAATGTTATTTCCTTCACAAGCAAATACTGTAAACATGATAATGGGAACCACATTTTAACTATGAGAGAGAGAGAGAGGTGTTTTCTGGGACTTCAGAATGTTTTAGGCAACCACTGTTACTAATTCCCAGCCCTGTTCTGTTACTAATGTTTGTGTTTCTCTCTTGCACTAACCTATGAGCAGGTCCAGGGTGAGATCCTGTGTTTTTCCAAAACAGAGGACAGTATTGGGCACACAGTAGGTATCAAAAATGTTTGCTGAATAATAGATTGGCTCTTTAAGAAGAAAAAAATTGAAGCATTGCTTAGAAAAGGCAATACAAAATAGGATGAACATTTATTTGGTGGGATAGAAATCTACAATAATAAAATTCTACGGTGTGTTCTGTTTTAGGTACTGCAATGATGTGTATAGTGGTTGCAGCAAATCTTATGAGGTGTGTACTGTTATTACATGCATTTTATGGAGGAAGAGTTTAGTCTTCCATCAACTCTTTTCCTCTTCCCCTCACAATATGCCTCGGGCAGTGGGAAAGATTAAATGAGTAGAAAGAACGCTGCCCCACACACAGCAGATGCCCACGAATTCTTAGCTCCTTACATGTCCCACCCACTCACACAGCTTAGGCCACCAGAGCTCCATACTTGGCAAGTTAGTAAAACGAGAGATTACTTTTTTTTAAATTTTGTTTTATTGCTTAAAGTATTACAAAGAGTATTACATATATCTCCTTTTTTCCCCCCCTTGACATTCCCCCGGCCTTCCCTACCCCCCAGTGTCTTGTGTCCATTGGCTATGTTTATATGCATGTATACAAGTCCTTCGGTTGATCTCTTACCGCCCTCCCCCAGCCCTCCCTGGCCTTCCCGCTGTAGTTTGACAGTCTGTTTGATGCTGCTCTGCCTCTGTATCTATTTTTGTTCATCAGCTTATAATGGTCTTTATTATCCATAAATGAGTGAGATCATGTGGTATTTTTCTTTCATTGACTGGCTTATTTCACTTAGCATAATGCTCTCCAGTTCCATCCATGCTGTTGCAAATGGTAAGAATTCCTTCTTTTTTACAGCAGCATAGTATTCCATTGTGTAGATGTACCACAGTTTTCTAATCCATTCACCTGCTGATGGGCACTTAGGCTGTTTCCAGATCTTAGCTATGGTAAATTGTGCTGCTATGAACATAGGGATGCATATATCCTTTCTGATTGGTGTTTCTGGTTTCTTGGGATATATTCCTAGAAGTGGGATCACTGGGTCAAATGGGAGTTCCATTTTTAACTTTTTGAGTAAACTCCATACTGTCTTCCATAGTGGCTGCACCAGTCTGCATTCCCACCAGCACTGCATGAGTGTTCCCTTTTCTCTGCATCCTCTCCAGCACTTGTCGTTTGTTGATTTGTTGATGATAGCCATTCTGACAGGTGTGAGATGGTACCTCATTGTTGTTTTGATTTGCATTTCTTGGATGATTAGTGACTTTGAGCATGTTTTCATATGTCTCTTGGCTTTCTGAATGTCCTCTTTTGAAAAGTGTCTATTTAGGTCCTTTGCCCATTTTTTGATTGGATTGTTTATCTTCCTTTTGTTAAGTTGTATGAGTTCCCTATAAATGTTGGAGATTAAACCCTTATCGGTGATAACATTGGCAAATATGTTCTCCCATGCAGTGGGCTTTCTTGTTGTTTTGTTGATGGTTTCTTTTGCTGTGCAGAAGCTTTTTATTTTGATGTAGTCCCATTTGTTTATTTTCTCTTTAGTTTCCAATGCCATAGGAGCTGTATCGATGAAGAAATTGCTTCGGCATTTTGTTGCCTTTGGATTCCTCTAGTATTTTTATGGTTTCCCGTCTTACATTTAAGTCCTTTATCCATTTTGAGTTTATTTTTGTGTATGGTGTAACTTGGTGGTCTAGTTTCATTTTTTTGCATGTATCTGTCCAATTTTCCCAACACCATTTATTGAAGAGACTGTCTTGACTCCATTGTATGTTCTTGCCTCCTTTGTCAAATATTAATTTAGCATATTGGTTCGGGTCAATTTCTGGGTTCTCTATTCTATTCCATTGATCTATATGTCTCTTCTTGTGCCAGTACCAGGCAGTTTTGAGAACAGTGGCTTTGTAATACAGCTTGATATCTGGTATTGAGATCCCACCTACTTTGTTCTTCTTTCTCAGAATCGCTGCAGCTGTTCGGGGTCTTTTTTTATTCCAGATGAATTTTTGGAGAGTTCATTCTAGGTCTGTGAAGTATGCCGTTGGTATTTTAATGGGAAGTGCGTTGAATTTATAGATTGCTTTGGGTAGTATGGACATTTTAATGATGTTGATTCTACCAATCCATGAACATGGTATGTTCTGCCATCAGTTATGTCTTCCTCTATCTCTTTTTTCAAAGTCCTGTAGTTTTCTGACTAGAGGTCTTTTACCTCTTTAGTTAATAAGTTTATTCCTAGGTAGCTTAATTTTTTGGTGTGATGGTAAATGGGATTGCTTTTTTAGTCTCTCTTTCTGTAAGTTCACTATTGGTGTATAGAAATGCCATAGATTTCTTGGCGTTAATTTTGTATCCTGCTACATTGCCGAATTCATTTATTAAGTCTAATAGTTTTTTGATGGCGTCTTTAGGGTTTTTTATGTACAATATCATGTCATCTGCGAATAAGGACAGTTCACTTGTTCTTTTCCAATTTGGATGCCTTTTATTTCTTCTTGTCTAATCGCAATGGCTAATACTTCCAGTACAATGTCGAACAGGCATGGTAAGAGTGGGCATCCCTGTCTTGTTCCTGTTCTTAAGGGAAATGGTTTTAATTTTTGCCCATTGAGTATGATGTTGGCTGTAGGTTTGTCATATATGGCTTTTATTATGTTGAGGTATGATCCTTCTATTCCCACCTTGCTGAGAGTTTTTATCAAAAATGGGTGTTGGATTTTGTCAAATGCTTTTTCTGCATCAATTGATATGACTATGTGTTTTTTCTCTCTCAATTTGTTTATGTGATGTATCAAGTTTATTGATTTGCGGATATTGTACCATCCTTGCATCCCTGGGATAAATCCTACTTGGTCATGGTGTATGATCTTTCTGATGTACTGCTGGATCCGATTTGCTAAGATTTTGTTGAGGATTTTGGCATCTATGTTCATGAGGAATATTGGCCTGTTCTCTTTCATTGTGTTGTCTTTATCTGGTTTTGGTATGAGGGTGATGCTGGCTTCATAGAATGAACTTGGAAGTGTTCCTTCCTCTTGAATTTTTTGGAATAGTCTGAGGAGGTTAGGTTTTAGTTCTTCCTTGTATGTTTGGTAAAACTCCCCTCTGAAGCCGTCTGGCCCTGGGCTTTTGTTTGCTGGAAGCTTTTTGATGACTGCTTCAATTTCTTCCATAGTTATTGGCCTATTGAGATTTTTAGAATCTTCCTGATTGAGTTTTGGAAGGTTGTATTTTTCTAGGAATATGTCCATTTCCTCCAGGTTGTCTAGTTTGTTGGAGTAGAGTTTTTCATAGTATTTTTTAACAATCATTTCTGTGGGGTCTGTTGTTATTTCGCCTCTATCATTTCTGATTTTGTTTATTTGGGTCCTCTCTCTTTGCTTCTTGGTGAGCCTGGCAAGAGGTTCATCAATCTTGTTTATTCTTTCAGAGAACCAGCTCTTGGATGAGAGATTACTTTTGTCAGACGTGTTGCAATAATAATAGAATTTCCTTTTTTTTAAAGGCATTTTTTGCTGACTAATTAACTGAACTCCCCTTGTACCTTCTATTTCCATCTCTGGAACCAAGATCTACATGATGTGGCTTTGTTCTTTGCATCCACATCTGTTTCCCTGGCTGGTAGGATGAGCTACTTGAGAAAAGAGACCTGATTTGCCTCATTAATGTCTCCACTTACTGCCGTGCCTAGGACAGTGCCTGGCACAGAACAAACGTTCCATAAATAGTTGTGGAATTTTTTAACTAAATTAAGTTTTCAGAGTGGAAAAACAAGAATGAAATAGCTCATGAAAAAAAAAACACAGAAAGTAATCTGTACTGTCATAGTGCCAATGATTTATAAGATTTTATGCCTCCTTTTCATTAGGCAAAAAATACATGTCCATGGTGGAAAATGAAATTGTAGATAAGCAAATAGCAAAATGTTGAAATCAGCTATGATATGATTAACATTGTAATTTATTGCTTTTACTCTCCTTTGGCTTTGTTCATACCCACTCCTAATCTTACATACAGGCAATTTGTAACCTATTCTCTAGCCATTTTTACTCCTTAACTCAATTTTATATAGGTTTTACTTTGTACCTACTTGTTTAATGGGGCATCTTTACTATTAATATTCATTGTAGAAAGTTTGGAAAATAAAAAAGCTGGTAATAAAAAAAGAAATAAAACAATCTCAGCACCAGAGTTAATGTCTGGGTCTCTCTCTCTCTCTCTCTCTCTCTCTCTCTCACACACACACACACACACACACACACACACAAACACACACAATTGGAATTATATACATGGTTTTGTATGCTGTTTTTTTAAACAAAACTCTCACATTTATTCAGTGGCTATTTACTCTCACATTTATTCAGTGGCTATTTATTTTCTGATGGTTTCCAGTGTTCTTCCAAAGCATGAATCTCCAGTGGTTGTTATTCTATTAGTCGGATGTTACCGTTTTAAACAACTTTATTGAAATAAGATTTACATAACATTATGTTCACCCCCTAGTAAATTCTATGACATTTAGTAAATTTATGAAGTTGTGCAACCATCACCACAATCCAGTTTTCAAATATTTCCATCTGCCCTGATGGGCAATTTTAAGCACTTACATAGGCCTGATAGGAGAGAGGTCTGGGGACTGGAACCATCTTTCTGCAAATCCAAACCCAACACAAGTAGTCACCTCCTTTCCCCAGCACAGCAGAGCAGCGTTGCTGAAACTGGGAGTCAGGAGATGTGGCTGCTGGGTGTCCTTAGAACTGACTGGGCCACCTCTTCCTATATCTTCCTGGGTCCCTGTCAGGGAGACAGACCTTCCCACACCTTGATTTGTTGGATAATTTTAATTTTGGCATCTGGCATTCATTTATTTTCTTTTTCCTCTTTCTTGTCCTTCACCATCTCCCTCTCCCATCCATGGAGGCTGAGACAGGTCTCAGCAGCTCATCTATCAGGCATCTCTGAGCACCTTGTCACTTAGATGCCAGCTCCATTTCCCCCAACTCTGGCCACTCTGCAGTCTGGTCTTCAGTCTGTGACCAGGAAGGATAGAATATATGAGGAATGGCGATTTAACTTAAAACAGTGGTTTCAAAATTTTTTGACCATGACCTACAGTAAAAAATATATTCTACATCACTGGTCACCAACTGGTGATCTGCTGACCACTGGTGGTCCGTGAGGTCCGAAAGGTTGGTGAAGGCTGGTTTAAAGAAACCGTTGGAGCAGCGGTCACCAACCGGTGGTCCATGGACCATTGGTGGTCCCTGGGGTCTGAAAGGTTGACTACTGCTGTTCTACATTTTAACCTAGCACACACACTCACACACACCCATTCACCCCCCTCACACACACCCGAAACCCTACTTTTACAGAAAACCCTACTTTTCCTACATGTGCTACACAAATATTGTCTATTCTCCTTCTTTTTTGTACACATTTGTCTTTTGTTGTTTGATTATAATAAACTTGGGGCCCAGTGCACGAATTCATGATCCTTGAAAGGAACTGTGGGCTGCGAGGCTGAAGTGGTCACAGAGGTGGGTTTCGGCCCATCCTCTATGCCCTCACCCGGGACCTCTGCCGTGACCCCTGATCCCCTGTCTGCTAGCAGCCCAGCTCCCGCCACCGCTGCTTCTCCCACTCACTAACGGCGCTGGCCCCACTTGCACCCACTGATGGCGCAGAGCAATTGGGGCCGGTGCCAGCAGCGGGTGTGAGCGGGGCCAGCTCCATCAGTGGGTACGAGCGGCGGCTGCTGCCCCGATCGATCCTCAGGAGCAGAGGGAGGTGGAGAAGCCCTCAGGGGCAATCGGGGCTGGCAACTGCCCCTTACACCTGCTGATGGCGTCGAGCAATCAGGACTGGCGCTGGGCACTGGCAGCGGGTGTGAGCGCCGGGCAGGACCACAGTGCATGGGAGCAAAGAATTTTCAGTAACCACCAGAAGCTCGCCCCAATGACAGCGACCTTTGCCCTGCCTTAGTCTGGCGCCCCCGCTCACCTGCTCCACCATTCCACCACGGCCGACACCCACCATGTTCCACACATGCCCCCTGGTGGTCAGCACACATCATAGCGACTGGTTGTTTGGTTGTTCAGTTCTGTTTGTTCCGCCGTTCAGTCTATTTGCATATTAGCCTTTTATTATATAGGCTATTTATTTCAAGTGCTGTGATATTGTGCTTTATGAGAAATATATATTTGGTCATTCAGATAAATATATTTCTCATATGTATTTAATCTTTGTCTACAGTTCCTGGGTCATAACTCCAGAAGTCCTAGGAGTTTCCCAAGTGATGAGAATTATAAAGGTGTCTCTTATTATGCAAATGAGGTGACATGAGAAACACCTAAGGATGAGAGTTGGTTGAGGAGAGCCAACCAAGTGATTCAAGAGTTGGAACTTTGTGTCCCACCCCACATCTACCTGGGGAAGGAGTGAAGGGCTAGAGATTGAATCAATAGCCAAAGGCCAGTGATTTAATTGATCGTGTCCATGTCATGCATCTTTCATAAAAACCCAAGAGGATGGGGCTTAGAGCTTCTGGGTGGGTGAACATGTGGAGGTACTTGGAGAGTGGGTGCCTGCAGAGGGCCTGCAAGCACCACACCCCTCTGGCATACCCTGCTCAGTGCATCTCCTCCATCCTCCTTTTCCTGAGTTATATCCTTTTACACTACACCAGTGATCCAGTAGGTGACATGTTTCCCTGACCTCTGCGAGCCATTATAGCAAATTAATCAAACCCAAGAAAGGGGTTGTAGGAGCCTCTATTTGTAGCCAGTTGATAAGAAGTACAGGCAGCAACCTGGACTTGTGATTGGCATTCTAAGTTGGAGGGGGTCACTGGAACCTCCAATCTATAGCTGCTAATTCACAAGCCCAGGCAAGAGTTTGGGCTTGCAGCTGGTGACGTAAGTGTGTCTGTTTGGCAGGGCGGGGCTGGGGTGGCAGGAGGACTTTAGCTTGAGGACCCTGGTGCTATCTCCAGAATTGGGTTGAAGTGTGTCAGAATTGAGGTGAATGCTTGGGTATCTTGCTGATGTCCTAGAATTGCTTGTTCGTGCAGGGGGCCCACACATTGGAATTGGGTACAAGGAACCCTTTCTAAATGCATAATATCATACCTATTACAGTGATTTCACAACACACTAATTATTCCTAACCCATAGATTGAAAAGCAATGACCTGAAGGTAGGCAATGAGAGCACATTTATTATTGGTTTCTAAATCTGTGAAGGGTAGTTAATAAATAACGATAATGATAGCTAACAGGCACAGTTCTAAACACTTTCATAGGCAATGTCTTATTCAGCCTTACAAATCCATATGGTACTACTCCAGCATTTCCATTTTACAAATGAGGAAATGGACACAGTGTGAGTTTGTATAACTTAGTTCAAGCTGGTCATTGGCAGAGCCAGCATTCAACCCCGGCAGCCTGACGCCAGAGCCATGGTCCAATTTTCTGCTCCTCCTGCACAGGCTGAGGGATAAATGTGAGAGTCATTCGTTCATCGCTTTGAACTTGGTGCTCCAGGGACATAAATGGTTGGATGCAGCTCCTGCCACTTCTTGGGGGATGGTCAGCAATAAGCAGACTTGAAGCAGAGAAGTACCAACCTGGCAGGACAGGAGGAAGCACTGAGTAGAGGCAGCGATCACCGAGTCCAGACCCTCATCCTCTATAGGCCACTGAGGCCTCGGGACCCACAGAGCTGCAAGCAGAGCTTGGCAGGAACCCAGGAGCTCTGGGCAACAAAATCTGCTCTCTTCTTCCAACAGCCTCCCTGCAGGGGTATAATAAGCCAAGACAAATGGGCAAATATTTGTGGTTGTCTCTGGGGATTCTTGTGGGCGACTTCATGAGTTCCTGGAGAAGAGGGCATGTGTCCAACTCCATTCTGCTGTCCCCCAGCACCTAGCAGCGGCTGGGCACACACATACCTTCATTAAGCATCCCCTAGACCACCCATGTCTTTTTATTGTGAGCTGCCTTGCCATTTCTCTGCTAGTCTTTTTTCGGATTTGTCATTCATATCTTGTGTTTTAGTTTATTTTCATTGCATTTTATATCCCCCCAACCAACTAGAATCTCAAGCACCTTGTGAATATGGAATGTGACTGTTTAACTTACTACCATACACTCACTTGCCTATGTTATAAGTGGACATTGGATAAGGGTATGAACAGACTGTCCGGGGTGGGGGGTGGGGGGTGGGGAGGGGGGGGGGGGGAGCAGCTGCAAGATGGGAACCATATCCTTCACTTACTGAGCAGTCCTTCTTGAGTCCCAGCTTGAAGGTGTGCACGCATGTGCTCCCTCTGCTGCCTTAGCAGCAGGCAGTGACTCCTCACCCCATGGAACAGGAGAGTGAGTGTAGGGGTTCAGAACAGGCCCCCGAAGATATGCCACTTTGGCATGTGGATTATTTTGAGCTAAGGGCAGTTGAGACCCTGAGGGCCCAAGAAACTTTTACCCCTCCCTTAAATCATTTGAATTGGGCGTGAAGGGAAGGTACATACTTTCCTCTGCCCTCAAGGTTCTTCTGGCTGGTCTAATAATCAAACAGACATGAGACAGATCAGCAAAAGAAAATAACCAAGCTTAATACATACATATTGTTGGATAGGCATGAGCACGGCAAGGGCGATGGGCCAGGTACAGAAACTCACCAGGGAAGAAAGCCTTGGATGCCTAGCAAGGGGCATAATGGGAAAACAAGGACCTTGTCCCCAGGGTAACTATGCTCCCCTAGCATATCACTGGTCATGTGGCTTAAACACTCTGACCTAAAGATAGCACCTAAACCTCAGTTGTATTTCAGCTCCAGGCCCATAAAAGCAGCAAACCCAGACAGGTAACACTGTGGGTGCCTCAGGACCAGCTACATTGACTAGTGGTGGCACTGACCCATCAGTGGAGATGAGACCCTGAAAAAGCACACTGGGAAAGCTGATGAATATTCTAATGAGACCCTCCCTTGAGGCCTCCCTTAAGACTTCCACCTGCAAGAGATACTAGTAAATGCCCTCAGGATGAAGAATCCATGGCTTGCTTTCCCCAAGGAAGCAGGCCAGCACCATTCCCTTCCCCCTTCTTCCCTCTGAAGGACCCAGGAGACTTGCAACCAGGGGAGCAATAGGCAGCGGCAACTTGTTCTGGGCTCACCCCCTGAACCTGTCTTCAAGGCCCCCTTTTTCTCTGACTTCTCAGCGAGCCAAAGCAGCCCAGCCCAGGCTCTCCTGTTACTTCTTCTATGTACCTTCCTTGTTTCACTGTCCTAAGTATATTTTTGCTGCTGTCATCAACCCAATAACCTTTGGCTCAGTGCTATGCAGCCCTTCCCTTTGGATATCACCATCCGCCATCACCTTTTCTTGAAATAAATTCAATTTTTCTTTATTCACCATCTGAGATCGCTATTTAGCCTTCCCGTGCACCACAGGCTTTAACCTTTCACATATGTATGGGAACCCTGCATACATGAGAGTTAGACCCCACATACTAGTACATGAGAGGTTCAAAGACAGAAAGGGAACATGGGCATATAGACATCCTGAGCTAGGGATGAGGTCAGGCGCCTGGGGGGCTTCAAAGGGTCATTGCAGGATGTAAGAAAAGCAGACCTTTGGTAAAGAGAAGTTTGCCCTGCCATATAGGGGGGTAAAAAGGGTTATCGCTGATAATCTCTTATGGGCAAGGCTTCTAATTCACATTCTTCTAGGCAGTTAAGGGGAGCGGGCAGAAGTGTCTCCTGAGTCTGCAGCTAAAGTTGCCTTTAGTTCAAAACAATCTGCATACCACAGAGGCACATTCTGGGGTGACCGTTCTGGACCCCACAGGGGCTTTGCCCATAATAATAGTTATTACCCAAAAGTAATATTTAATGACCTATGTTTGCAAGGCAAACATCTAATTACTGAACATCTGCTCTTCTCATCCTACAAATGACCCTCCTCCCCTCTGAAGTCTGGGGTGCCTTACTTCGCTTCTTAGCTCATGCTATAGGTACCTCATTTTACCTTTCTGTCTCAACCTATCATGCATGTGGGGATCCTGTACCTATATATAATTAAACTTGGTAGCTTTCTCTTGTTAATATCTCATGTCGATTTAATTACTGGCTACGCAAGGGGGGAGGAAAATTTCTTCCTCCACAACAAGAGCAAGGAGCTCAGTGGGGTGGTAATTTGATTGAACGTTGGGGCTTCAGGTCAGCTCATGGATAAAATAAATTCGGGGGCATTGGGCCTGGCAAGCCTGGCCAACCTGTGTCATTTAAAATAACTGCATGTTTGCTCTTGGATCCTTTCCCTGTGCCTGCATTTCTGAGGTTCCTTTGCCTTCTGGCTTCTTGAAGCTCAAGCTGATGGGAGGAACTGTGGGTCTTTGGAGAGCGGGGAGCCAGACCCTTTCTCCACATTCCCTCCACACCCTGCACGTTTCAGGCAGCAGCAGCTGTCACCTCTGGGCAGCCCCCGGATGTTATTCTAGCTCCTGCTGGGTGTAGGGTGGCCAGATTTAATAAATGAAACACAGAGCACTAGTTAAACCTAAATTTCCAATAAACGGAAGAAAATGGTATATTCTATTCTTATTATGGTAAAATACATATAACAGAATTTATCACTTTAATCATTTTAAAAAGTATAATTAATTCTGTGGCATTTAGCACATTATATACTAATTTTTTTATACCAAAAACTACGTATTTATCTGAAATCCAAATTTAACCAGGGTCTTGTATTTTATGTGGCAACCCTTTCCGAAAATCCTGGCTCCTAAGCATCTTGAGATCCCTCTAACCCAAGGGAGCTTTCCCTGACCTCTGCACCAATGTCCTCCTTTCTGAATAAAAGACCCAGAGTGCATCCCGCCTGGGCCTGAGAAATACCCCATTCAAATCAAATAAGGGCCCCAAGTGAGTTCACTGAGCAGTTCTTGCATCTCACTCAGCCCTGCTCTGTCATCAGCCTCATTTTCCTCTGCAGCCCTTAATCTTCCTCTGTCCCAGAAACTGCCAGGTGTTCTTTAATTCTCAGGTGCACCCCACCCCATCGCCTGGGGTAATTGCTTCCATGTGTCTATCTGCCTTTGTCACACGGCCCTTCCCCCGCCCCTTGGTCCCCTCCGCCCCTCCTTCCCCGCCCCCCAGGCGCCGCCTGCCACCGCCCACCTGCCTCCCTTCCTCACAGCCCTCCTGGCTGAGCCTTCCAGTGGCACGTCTGGCACGTCCCCAGCGTCTGCAGGCTGTCCCGCTCCCTCCCCGCCCCCTTCCAGTCTCACAAAGGAAAGAAAGGGGTGGCTATTGTTGCATTCACTCCTTTTATTAATGAGTGCAGGAACAAAACCAGCTGGCAGGCAGACATTGCTGCTGAGCTGGGTGTTGCAAAAGGAGCCGGAATCCTAGTGTTTAGGTGTGGAGGGACCTTTGGAGTTAATTAATCTCATTTTTGTACAACACAGGGTACCTCTCCCTAAGTCACCGAAACCAGAAACACCGGTGGGAGCCTCTCTCAGGAATCCTTAATGTGGGGACGAGCCCTGGAGGTTAACACTTCAGCCTTTGGAATCCAGACAAGTGACTTTTTTTTTTCAATCCACCTCAACTCAGTCCTTCACGTCCTCAGGCCTGCGAGAGTGCGGTGAGGTGAGCAGGTGTGGGGCCCCCTGCTGCTCCGCTGGGGACCAGGTACTTGTAGAAACAGAGTAAGCATTCAGAAACGTTCAGAGCAGTTTCCATTACTATGCCATCCAAGCACATGATCGTGTTACCAGTAATTGATTTTATTACTATATTTTACAGACAGGGCGTCTGTGATGAGTTGGGGTGAGCCCGGCTTTCACTAGGGTGATTTGAGAAGCCTCTTTTGGAGTACCCACTCTGGAGCTCTAAGACTAGGTTGGAAAGAGGTTACTGTCCTGAGGCACGTGGCTTCGCCTCTCCAGGTGTCTCACGCTCTGTAAACGGGGATAATGATGGCTCCTACCTCCTGGGGTTGCTGGGAGAAATTTTTAAGTTCAGGATAGAAGGACCAGGGAGTGCCTGGCGCAGTGAGGGACAGGTGTAGTGATTGTCCTCATTCTTGGGTGCTTACTGCTCTGAGTTGACTAAACCACCAAGATCCCTGTCCACTGACCCTCTTTCTAGAGATCTCTGAGGACATACCTTCTATTCCTACTCTTTGCTGTTATAGTAATTACTGATCTTAAATTTCTCTCCCTAAATGTGGAAAACATTTCTATCCCCACCCCCATATCTTAAGTCCCAGGACTAGATGATGAAACCTGGGGTTGCAGAGTCAGACTCAGCAGGGGGTCTACCATGGAGAAGGTCTAAAATGATTCCCTTAAGCAATTCTTGGGGCATTCTCTTTTTCATTTCCACTCTATACTCCACCCCCTACTTCATTCCTCACCCCTACTCTCAGCAAATTGACATTAGCATCTGCACAGCATTTCCAAGATATTTAGGTCCTACATGGGGGGTTCAAGGGCCTCCAAACTTTCACTCACTTGGGCCCCCTACCTACTTGGATAAATTTTAAAATTTACTGTTATGTACTAGTATAACAAGCTATCCAGAGAGTCTGGCATGTAGAAGGAGTTCAGAAAGTGAAAACTCTTGTTTCTGCTTTTATCATATTCTAGCTCTCTGGGTCCACACTCTTAAACCTTTCTTGAGCCCTTCCCCTTTTGCCTCGCCTACAACTCAAGATCATGACCATGCTCTTGTCTTTTCTCCGTGGACATGGCCGCAGCTTTCTAACTGGCTTCTCTGCCATTCCTTGGTCCCTTTCAAACCACTTTTCCCCACATCAGGATCTACCTAAAATGCAATTTTTCCCATGTTGCTCTTCAATGACAATCCAGTGTTTCAACACGAGAGGGTTCAAAATTCTTCGTAGTACTTGCTCCAGGACCCAGCCCCTCCCTAGTGCTCCAGCTCCATTCCCACCATTCCCAGTCTTCCACTTGGCTTCCCAGCAACACCTCAAGTTTGTCCACCTCCATGCCTACGTCTGTGCCATTCCAATGACCTTTCTAATCCAACCAACTCTTATCTGTCTCTAAATTCAGGTACAGAGTCTCACCACCTCCAAAAAGCCCTTCTCATGCTGAGGTGGGTGGCCTGCAATATTGCCCTGAGATCTTTAGCACTGCCCCCATCCCCTCATCCCCTATCTGCTTTGTTAGTGTGGCAGGAGTTTGAGGACAAGAAGTGTATTTTTATATCCCCAAAGCACAGTCGGGGCTTAGTCAGTGTATGTAGAATGAATGAATAAGTGAAAGAATGCCTCTGATGTCTCCAGTTAGAAAGTAACTTTTGCAGCCCAGGCGTTCACTTTTCCAATGAAAAGGTAAGTAGGTGATATGGAACAGAACTCTCATGTGCAAAACTCCAAGCTCTGTGATGCTGGAGGGTTTCTGCTCCGCATTTTTGTAGAGATAGGCTTGACTAGTGACTCATTTCACCCCCGTTCTTTTTCCAGGATTTCACATTGCAGTGGCTTCTATTTTCAACATAGGTGCAGTGGCCATATGACCTGGACCAAGATCAAACATGCCATCTTTGTCCCTGCTATAGGCCAAGGACACCCTGCCCACAACTCTTGATCCCCTGGCCTTTCACTTTTTACAAAAGGTAGGTTCACACAGACCATATGGGAAGATCATTTGAAGAATGGGGTGCAGCAATGGTGCTGTGAAAGGGTCAGTCACTCAGCAAATCATGTTGGACCAGGCCCTGGCGAGGCCTGGGCACATGGTGGTGAGTGCTACAGTCAGTCCTTGTGCAAGGAGCTTGGAAGAATTGGTTAGAGAGGGAAGGAGCCAGGAGAGGTGCAGAGACCCCAAGGCAGGTCTAAAGCTTTGGGTCTTTAGCCTAAGAGCAGAGGGAAGCCACTGAAGGATTCTCAGTAGAATCTGAGTTGATCATATTTACGTTTGGAACAATTCCTCTGTGGCTGCTACATGGATTGCAGACTGGTGCAGGGTGGAGCTTTCTTAACAGGAAGGCAGGAGAAGAAACCTCCTTTGGTGTCTTCCAGTCATTCCTGTGTTCCCTCCCATGTAAGCACCACCAGGACAGGGACAGTTGTCTTGTTTTGTTCACTGCTCTATCCTAAACAATTCCTGGCACGTAGCAAATGCTCCCCACCCCCTAAATGTCTGAATGCCTCCAAAGTCCCCAAGTGCTCAGGGCAGCCTGATGTTAATCTCAGATCTTTGGTTGGCTAAAGAAGGCATTGGCCGTCTGTACTCATTTGACCAACTTGTCCTGGGGCCTGGCATGTGCTCATGACAAGACACAAAGGATCCCATTGACTCAAACGGGAGAAAGATGAAACATCAAGAAAATGGATGAGGCAGGTTAATGAGTGCCCATGTTTACAGTACAGAATAATGACTTTCTAAAAAATGGATCTGCTGGACATCCTTTGATCAAGGTCAGCACAATCGCATTTGGTGCCTGCCATCTGCAAGCTGTATGACCTTAGGCAATCACTTTAACCTCTCAGAGCCTCACTCGCCTTTGTAGGGTTATTGTGAGAATTAAATAAGAAATGAAATGAGATTATTTTTGTAACTCACTTTGCTAAGAGATGGGTACATAGCAGACCGCCCAGCTATGCCACTGCCCTCTTGCTCCTCCTTCTTTCTCCTTTTCCTTCTCCTTCCTTTTCTTCCTCCTCTCTTGTTGTTATGAATATTAGCTGGCCAGCCACCCTGGTGTCTCTCCAGAAAGCCATTAACCCTGTTTAAATGAATCACTCCCTGCTTCTACTCCCTTATAATTACACAGAGTTGCCCACGTGTGAAACAGCGCGATCGCAACTCTGACTGCAGGTCCTCATGCCCTTGGTTTGGTGCTTTATTAGAATCATGTCTGTTTTCTCTGTCTTTGGTGATCTCCTGTGTGCCGCATGTCCTCCTGCCTCCCCTTGCATCCCATGTGCAGCTGCACGGGAGAATGGCGGCCCACCCAGCCCTTGGGTGCCTCCCCCTCCAGGCCACTTCAAAGGAAAGTTTGCATCCTCCTCAAAACCTATATTTTAAGTCAAATTCTTTGAAATAAGCCCGCCAGACTGGGTGGAAAATCTGTCCAGGCATTTTTATGTGAAGTGGAAACAGGAAATCTTATTTTTATAAAAAAAAAAAAAAAAGATCATTTCAGAACCGTACACTCTAATGGAGAAGGCTGGGGTCAGCCTGGGGTGTGTGTTACAGAGAAGGCCTGGAGGGGCGGGACCGTAGGCTGCCCGCTTCCTGGAAGGTCACGTTAAGTTCTCACCTAGCATTCCTGTTGGAGTGGGCTGAGCACACCTTCGGGAACTCGTGCGGTCTGACTCCAGCCCCCCTTCCATGTCCTTGCCGGGGCAGTTTGGGTGAGTAAAAGGACCAACTGCCTGAAATGCACCCCCTCACCTCACACTGTGGCCCAGAAGGGACTGGGACCCAATGGGATGAGGCAGGGTCATAAACAGCTCTACTGGCTGCATGACACTGTGCTTATCTCCACAAATATTGACTCTGGAGGATCAAACAGGTGGCCCCAAAAACAATAATATTTTCCATTAGAGAGAAGGCCCTGTTCCAGACAGCCAGGACCAAGCAGGCAGACAGGCAGCAGTGGGCGTGCACCTGCAAGGTTAAGGTCTCCGCAGGGCACCACTCTGGCTCAGTGGGTCCCTCGGCCAGGCAGGGTTGGGGCTCAGGTGCAGACAGATGTTCCTGAGGAATCTCAGGCACCTCACAATCTGGATCGGAGTTTTCAAAGTCAGAGGACTGGTCCAGAGGCAAGAGCCCCACAGGAAGTCCCAGCTCGGGTTCGGTGGGCATGGAGTTAATCCCTTCTTTGGACTAGACATCCCTCCAGAGACCTTCGTGCCTAATTTCACTTGATCCTTACAGAAGCCTCTTGAGCTAGGTGTTCTAACCCCACCTTGCAGATGAGGAAACTGAAGCTCCAAGCAGTCTGGTGACTTGTCAGAAGTCACTCTGCGGGTTAGCTGGCATTGGGACCCCCAAATAACTGCCTTGAAATATGTTGTGTTTATGTTAGTTGTTTCGAGCTCTGAAGTCCTTGGTGTTATCCACCCTGAATGCCCCTTTACACACTGAAGGTCCATTGGCCGGATTCTGGACAAAGAGTAGGTGCTGAGATCATCGACTTGGGTTGTTTACTATTATAAATATAACTAGAGGACCGGTGCACAAAAATTTGTGCACTCGGGGGGGGGGTCCCCCGAGGGGGGGCCTCTCAGCCTGTCCTGTGCCCTCTCGCAGTCTGGGACCCCTCAGGAGATAATGACCTGCTGGCTTAGGCCTGCTCCCGGGTGGCAGAGGGCAGGCCCAATCCCTAGGTGCAGCCCCTGGTCGGGCTTAGAGCAGGGCCGATTGGGGAGTTGGGGCGCTGCCCCCTGTCATGCACAGAGCAGGGCGGATCGGGAGGTTGCGATGCCACCCTCAGTCACGCTCAGGGTAGGGCCGACTGGGGGGTTGGGGCACCGCCCCCTGTCACACTCAAGGCAGGGTAGATAGGGAAGTTGCGGCGTCACCCCCTGTCACGCACAGAGCAGGGCCGATCAGGGGGTTTGGGCGCTGCACCCTGTCACACACAGAGCAGGGCCGATAGGGAGGTTGTGGCCCCGCCCCCTGTCACACACAGAGCCGCAGGGCGATCAGGGGGTTTGGGCGCTGCCCCCTGTCATGCTGATCCCGGTGCCAGGAGGCCTCGCTGCTCCACTGATCCCAGTGCCGGGAGGCATATTACTACCCTTTTACTATATAGAATAGAGGTCTGGTGCACGGGTGGGGGCTGGCTGGTTTGCCCTGAAGGGTGTCCTGGATCAGGGTGGGGGTCCCCACTGGGGTGCCTGGCCAGCCTGGCTGAGGGGCTGAGGTCCGTTTTCAGGCTGGCAGGTGACTGAAGCTCCCAACCGCTCCTTTTTTTTTTTTTTTTTTTTATTGCTTAAAGCATTACAAAGGGTATTACATATGTGTCCTTTTTTTTTCAACCGCTCCTTTTTTTCTTTTTTTCTTTTTTATTCTGGGCCAGCTTTAGCTCTGAGGCCTCGGCTGCTGAAAGCAGGTTTCTGGCCTTTGTTTACCTTCTGTATTTGATACAATGTTGCGGTCCGGCTGGCTGAAGCAGGTTTCTGGGGTTTTGTTTAGCTTCTATATTTGCAACATAGTTGCTTAGAGAGCAGCTGAGAGGCCGGCAAGTCAGGCGGGGAACGTTGGAGTCCGTCGTCACTGGAGCAAGCAAGCCTCCCTGTTCGCTTCAGTGCATGGCTGCCGGCCGCCATCTTGGCTGGCAGTTAATTTGCATATCACCCTGATTAGCCAATGGGAAGGGTAGCGGATGTATGGCTAATTACCATGTTTCTCTTTTATTAGATAGGATAATAATAATTATTATTATTTTACATTTTTTATTTTTTCAATTATAGTTTACATTTAATATTATTTTGTATTAGTTTCAAGTGTACAGCGTAGTGGTTAGACAATCATATACTTTCCAAAGTGTTCCCCCTGATGTTTCCAGTAGCCACCTGGCACCATATCTAGTTATTACAATATTATTGACTCTACTCCCTGTGCTGTACTTTACATCCCCATGACTATTTTGTAACTACCAGTCTATACTTCTCAATCCCTTCACCTTTTTAACCCAGTCCCACACCACCCTCCCCTCTGGCAACCATCAGTCTGTTCTTTGTATCTGTGAGTCTGTTTCTGTTTGTTTGTTTGTTTATATTGTTTCTTTAGATTCCACATATAAGAGAAATCATATGGTACTTGTTTTTCTTTGAGTGACTTATTTCATTTAGCATAATACCCTCCAGTTCCATCCATTATCACAAATGGTAAGGTTTCATTCTTGTTTATGGCCAAGTAATAGTCCAGTGTACATATGTACCACAGCTTTTCTTTATTGGAAGGGAATAATTATTGATTTGACATTCTGGCTTGTGGGCAGGAGGTACAATTTGGAAATTATTGACAAGATGCCCAGTGCTGCACCCCACTCATGCTTGTGTGTGTGTGTGTGAGTGTGTGTGTGTGTGTGTGTGTGTGTGTGTAATGGTGGTAGGGGATTCACTGTGATTCTAAATATGCCCTTCTGCCCAAGCCTCAGACAGTGATACCTTAGGGCAGTGATGGCGAACCTTTTGAGCTCAGCGTGTCAGCATTTTGAAAAACCCTAACTTAACTCTGGTGCTGTGTCACATATAGAAATTTTTTGATATTTGCAACCATAGTAAAACAAAGACTTATATTTTTGATATTTATTTTATATATTTAAATGCCATTCAACAAAGAAAAATCAACCAAAAAATGAGTGTCATAGGTTCGCCAACACTGCCTTAGGGACTAAAGGCCACTGGTTGTCATTACAATACAGCAGAGTCCCCAGGACTCTTTTCTATAGAAGGGAAGGGTTGGGTCAAAGAAAGAGGCTTCTAGTAGTGGATGAGCTGGACATTAAAAAAAAATCCTTACCTGGCCGATGTGACTCAGTGTGTGAGTGTTGACCTATGAACCAGGAGGTCATGGTTCAATTCCCAGTCAGGGCATATACTGTACCTGGGTTGCGGGCTCAATCCTCGGTGTGGGGCATGCAGGAGGCAGCCGATTGATGATTCTCTCTCCATCACTTATGTTTCTATCTCTCCCTTCTCCCTTCCTTTCTGAAATCAATAAAAAATATATTTTTAAAAATCTTTCATGAAGATAACAATAGTGGATAAAAATAGGCAGAGAAAGTAAAAGAGATCAACCCAAATAAGCTACAATGTGACAGAGGAACAACAAAATAGAAGCTAGAAGTAGTTGCACTGTGACGAGTTGCAGAGAGGAGAGAGAAACACTGCAGAGGGTGAGGAGGATAAGTTTCCCTGGAGGTGGCAGCCAGAAAGATTTCCAGTGGGGAGCAGGTGCACATGGATGCAGTGGGTCTTGAGAGGGGCCCATGGGGGGCTGTGGAAAGGAGTCAGAGCAACAGAGGGGGCTGAGCGCTGGGAGACACCCCAGGGTCAGGAATGCTGCTGCCCCTAATGGCTTGGATGTCCTGCTAACCACCAGCCCCAGAAAAGCACTTTCCACCAGGCACCTGCTGTCCACAGCCAAAACCCACGGGGAACGTGGCGTTGAGATGTGGGAGTGGAAAAAAGGACTCCAGGAACACCCTCAGAACCACAGAGCCAGGGCTCTGACTTCTAACACCACCTCCAGGATGCCTTCCCAGTCCACCATAGATTCGCCAATGACCTTAGGCTGCAGAGCCTCCCCCTACGCCCCCATGAGCCCTTCGGAGGCTCATTGTCCCCTTGCTTTGCATTATAGCTCAATAGAATTATAAGAGTGATAATTCCCATAGGTTCTTTTATTTGTGTACTTCATGTGGGTGGGTATTGTTTCTCTTAATAGACTGCACATTTCTCTACTGTTTCTGTTACATCTTTGCAGTATCTGGTACAGGGCTCTTGTTCTTTTGATTTCTAGTCCTTCATCTTTTAGCCATTTATACTTTTTATAAAAATTTTTCCATGCTTATTAAACTTTATGCCATTCTCCTGGATATGTCATCTGCTAAACATTCCCTTTTTACTTGATCGCTCTTTATGCTGCTCATTGCTCTTTGTGGGGTTTCTATTTTCTCGTGAAGGCAGAGCAGGCATTTTATCCCCATTTTGTAGATGAAGGGACTGACCCTCGGAGACTTGCCTAAAATACTTAACTTGCAAAGGATGAAAAGCCTCGCACATTTTGTAATGGCACGCAAACTAATTTTAGGTGGTATACCAAAGGTCATCCTTTATTTGACAAGTTATGTATTTTGTTTTCATGTGTAAAGAAAAAGTAGTAAAATAAAAAATAAAAAAGTAGTATATTAAACAGGTGGTTTCAGACACATTGCTTGCAGTATTTTATTTAAGGAAAATGAGTGAGTTGGTTTCAAGATAAATCTGAAGGAAATAATCATTCCAGGTGGTGCACAAATCAGAGGCAGGTTCCCAAGTGACTGATGTTTGGGAAATGCTGCTCAGTTCTGTATCCAAGGGCACTCAGTCTGTGGGCTGTCGCCTGCCCACAGCTCGGATTAAGAGGAGGGAGTGCCAAGTGGAGTGATCGGTGTTTCGAGAGTGAAACCATAGATTTGTCCAATGACCTTGAGCAAGGAGGAGTTTCATTTCTTTAGGCCCAAGTTCTCTCATATATGCAAAGAGGACTCACTGAGGCTATCCGCACGTAGGCACATAGGGAGAGTGGGGTGAGCTCCGTGTGCTGTGGGCAAAGCCAGGCAGAGGGGTGTGTGCAGGGGGAGGGGTGCACACAGCTCTCAGTGCCCTGGGGAAGTGAAGGAGATGTTTGGAAGACACACAAAAAGAAACACAAATAATATAAATGCAGACCTTGGACAGTCTGCACAGAGCTCATTCCTGAGTGGCGGCCTCAGGAGCCATCAGTGGGGACAGAGGCAGTGCCCCACCGCCAGGAAGGTGCTCTACCCGGAGAGGAGCAAGAATGACATTAGAAGAGAGTCCTGCACCACAGGGAGCTTCCTTCACCCGACACTGGCCTGTAGAGAATCTCCAAGCTCAGGGTCACCCTCTTCCTCTAGGGAAGGATTCTTTACTACCCACTCACCCCAAGTGACTTAGTTTCCAACCTGGATGATTTCATCATTTCCTCCCATCCTTGTCTCTCTCCCTTCCTCTTCAGCCTCGCTTGAGACTGATAGGAGAAGGGAGGTTGAGTAACTCCAGAGCAAAAGAGGAACAGGGCTGCTGTGTGGTTGTAGTGTGTTGTCCACACAGCCTTCCCCAGGTGGGCAAGAGCTGGGGAGGCAGAAGGGTGCCATGCAAAACCATTTTTTTTCCCGCCACCAACAGGCAGCAATTTTGTACCAGACCAAACTGCCTACGTGCCTACAGCAACTTCTTGCTCTCCCTGACTCTCTGCTGAGACAACACATTTCCTGGAAAGGGGAGTTAGGGCCATAATGTATGTGTGACTTGAAAAGAGTGGGGACTGGGGAGGGAGGAGGTCTGTGTGCTCAGCTGGACACATAGATTCTGGAGCCTGCATAGCAACACGCCTTTGCAGTGGGCTTGGGTTTCACCTGTAGGAGGGTTCAGATTTTTTTGTTCTTGGGACTTTGCGGGAGGCTGTTGCCTGCGGGGAGTAGGAGGCAGCTGAGCCGGCGCCTGGCCGCCTGGCGGAGGCTGGCTGGGTCTCCTCCCATCCTTTATTTGTTTGTCTTTGCCTGCCTCTCAGGGGCCTCCAAGGGGTGAGGGTGGGGGGAATGGGGAGATGAGATAATTGTGGGGCCTGAGCAAGTTTGCTCAGACTGTATTGTGTGGCTGAGAGGTACTGAGCAAGCAAGAGAGAGAGACCCCCTGGGAGGAGCGGGGAGAGGGAGAAAAACCAAGTACAACAATTTTAAAGTGAACTGAAAGTTACTAAAAGGAAACATGAAGACTCAAAACCAGGAATCTATAGAGAGGGGTTGGAGGCAGCAAGTGTGAGCAGTCTTTCTCCAGTGGAGGGCCAGGGAAGGGGGACAGCAGGGAATGGGGAATGGGGGATGGGGGCGCGGTGCAGGGGACGCCTGCAGACAGATTTAGGATTAAGAAGTCCATTGTTTCAGGAGATCCCCCAGTGGAATAAGATGGGCGGTTATGGGGGCGGGGGGGGGGGGGGGGTGGGGTGGGGTGGGGTGGGGGGAGGCTACTGACAGGTTTATTTAACGATTCCAGATAGAGCATCACGGAACAGTTGTAGTCTTGTTCCTAGAAAGAAAAGCTGCAGCTGGGAGGGGGAAGGGCAGACCCCTCTAAGGGAGGCAACACTGCTTGAAACCTTTTCAAGGAAAAGCCAGTTCTCTCGCTCTGATTTGCAGCATCTGCCTGGCCTCCTCTCCTGCCTTCCTTGTCCCAGGGAGTGCCCGTTGGCTCCGTGTCTTAGATGACCAGAAGGGTCTGCCGGGACCTGGTCAGGTGTCCACTTGAGACTCTCTACTGATGACAGTGGGGACCCAGACACCTCCCTGTGGGGCTCTGGGAGGGAGTGGGGACCCTGAGAGTGGGGACTGAGAGGGAAGCTGTGGGAACTGGGATGTTTTGTGGCTGGTCTTTCCAATAGGCATCCTGATGCTGCCTTGAGGTCACATGTGGGGATGCTGCAATGAGTGGTGAGTGGGATGCAGGCTGGGAAGTAATACTCCAGGGTCCATATTATCTCCTGGGCCTGACAGTGTTTGAAAGAAAGCGGTCTGCTATCTGTAATTATGGAGGCCTTAGTGCAGGAGTCGGCACACTGCAAACCTGGGGTCGATCTGGCCTCTGTGTGTTCTCATGAATAAAATGTTACTGGAACCTAGCCATGCTCACGTGTTTGAATGTCATCCTTGGCTGCTTTGGGGCCACAATGCAGAGTTGAGTAGGTATGGCAGAGACCATATGAAGCTCGCTACACCTAAAATATTTACCGCAGGGCCTTTTACTGAGAAAGTTTATTGATCTGAACTAGAGAATTCCAGTGGAGGGATTCTTCCTTCACATACAGTGGGTCCCACAGTCCTGAACTATCAAGGATTTCCACAACATCTTGACTTCAACAACCTCTCAAAAGAGGAGGGTAAATATGTGATTTTTTGATGGGTAGCCCCTCTACCCAAGGCTTGAAGCTCTTTGTAAAACTGAGCCTCTGGGGCAGGGAAGAAGTGGGTGACCCAATGGAGGGAGATGGGTTAATTCCTTCCATTCCTCCCAGCCTGCCTCTGGAGAGCCTCAGGCGCCCCTCCACAGGGAAGGACCAGCAGTTTGAGAAGTGACAGCCTGGCCTACATACAGATGTTCTTATCAAGGAGGAGGGTGGAGACCGTGCCTGCTGTGCTTTCCAGAGGTGGCCTCCACATGATCTTTGGTTGACATTTGGATGCCAAGAAACCTTGCAGCTTCCCCCTGGCCTCCTGGGGCATGCCCAGTATTCCCTCTCCAAACCCACCACCCCACCACCGTGCTCTGAGAAACCAAACCACGTGGTGGAGCCACAGGTGGGGCTGTTGTTGACTCAGCTCAGCTGCCAGCCAGCAGCCAGCCTCCACTGCTGGCCGAGCGAGTGAGCAACACTCTGTATGCTGAGCTCCGTCAGGCCTTCAGATGACCCAAGTCCCTGCTACTGTGACCACATGAAAGAGCCCATGTGAAAATTACCCAGTTGAGCCCAGTCAGTCTACAGAACCACCAAAGATGATACAAATGGCTGTTTTAAGATGTAAGCTTTGGGGGAGTGGCCACATACCTGGGAGTTAGCAGCAGATCTCGAATCAGGGTTCTGCTTGCTTGGCTCCTCTGGGAACATCTAGCTCTGTAATATACTTGTGGGTGACTGTGGACAGGTCACTTGACCTCTCTAGCCTCATTTGACATGTATGAGAATTAAATGAAAAAATGCTAGTGAACGTGTTTGCATAGACTTACTGCTCTTATCGTTGTTCCTCTTTTCTCTTGTCATTGCCCTTGACTGTCTGTTACTATGGCCATCAGATCAGCCGGACCTCCTTATGGCAGGGAGAGGTTCTGGACCCCCATGGCCAGTTCTGTGCCTTCTTCCAGGCCTCGGAATATATTTCTCCATTTGAAATATATTTTTATTGATTTCAGAGAGGAAGGGAAAGGGGGAGAGAGATAGAAACATCAATGATAAAAGAGAATCGTTGATCGGCTGCCTCCTGCATGCCTTCCACTGGGGATGAAGCCTGCAACCCACCACAATAAGATACAACTACATATCCACCAGAATGGATGCATTGCAAAAGAATGGAACATGCCAAGTGTTGGCAAGAATGGGGAGCAAGTGAAATCCTCTGTAGCAATTCAGAATTAGTCTTCTCAAGATGTGCCTCTGTGACACGAATTATTTTGAGCTAAACCTTCAGGCTGAAGAGAAACTCCTGCCCGTCCTCTCTTCTTTAACTACTTGGAAGAATTTAAATTAAGGACCTTGTCCATAGTAAGAGTTATTACCAGAAATAACTTTTCATGAACTATTTATAGGGCAGGGCAAACATCTAATTACTGAACGTCTGCTCTTCTGTAAATTACCTCATTTTAATTATTCAACCAGTCAAAAGAACCAGAGGAGGGAAGGGGGACACTTCCCCCTCCCAGCACCTCATATATTGTGATAAGAGTATAGATGTACACATCTACTGGGTAAAACTTTCTGACTGTATCTACTAAAGCTGAACACATGCATACCCCATGACTCAGAACTTCTTCATCTAGGTATAGACCCAACAAATGTGCACACATGCTCAAAGAGGACAGCAGCTGTGTTCCCAAGACTCCAACACTGGAAACTATCCAAATGCCCATCAGCAGTGGAACAGATGCATGTATGTGGTGGAGTCCTACCCTGGAACACTACCCAACAGCTACATTCAAGAATACACCCAAATTTCACAAGCATAATGCTGAGCAAAAAAGAACCAGAGAGGAAAAGACTACATATTGTGTGTGTTCATTTATATGAAATACAAAAACAGGCAAAACTCATTGGTTCTGTAGAAGTCAGGATATGGCTGCCCACGGAGCAGGGAGGTAATGTCCGGAAGGAAGTAAGAAGGGGGCTCCTGAACACCGTTACACTTCTCTTTCAGGTGGGATGGCCAGTTTTTAATATTTATCAAGTTTATGATATGTGTACTTTTTTGCACTTATGTTATATTTCAATAAGATGTTTTGAAAAATATTCCTCTCCTTCTGATTGCTTAATGGAAAAAAATCTCAGCTGGGCTCTGGCCTGCCTAATGCATCCCTTAGACTGGCTCATCTTTTGTTAACCAGGCAGAGTGAGTGCGCAGGCTCAGAGGCCTCAGTAAACAACAGTATCCAGCTCCAACTGAATGACTTCTGTCTCCTTGTGTTTATTTTTGTGGTTGCTATCTATATATGGACATTAATACAGCATTTCCATTTATGGTAGTGATATAAAGTTTATTTTTAAAATAGCTTTAAGTAAAAACGAAAAAAAGTGAATTGACTTACATTAAAAATAGTATGTAAATAATAGTACAAGTAGTTCTTAGTCACAGTAAACCTTGAAAGGGTGGAGTTGGTGAAATACTTTTCAAATGGGAAAAGGCAGGGGTTAGGGGGAGGGGAGAAAACCAGTTTCAGCCTGTCCCCATCCCTCAACAAGTCCTCACTGCACAGCACAGACTCAGGCCTAAGGACTTACCAGTACATACCCCTTGTAGAGGACTCATGAGGAATGCAGAGCAAGGGATGCTCCAGGAACAGTGGGCAAAGCAGGGACTAGGAGTGAAGGACCTGGTTCACTCAACAAGTATTTACAGAGCCTCTGGGTTCCAGGCACTGTCCTAGGCCAGCCTATGTAACCTGGCTTGGGGCCTTGGCTAAGCCCCTCTGCTTCTCTAAGCTTCAGCTGATGAAGGAGGTTCTGTGATTGATGCCTTTCTGGAGTAGAGCTCTGAACCTCATGGCGGTTAGAAAGAGACTTAAAAAGACGAGGCTGTTGTTGTTGATGGTGGTGTGTATATGTGACTATTAATCAGAGAACCAGGAGAAAAGAATTGGGGAGTAGTCTTCAGACTCATTGGCAAGAGAAAGCTCATTGAAACTTTGCATTGGTCTAATTAGCCTCACTTTGCCTGCTCACCTCTGTTCTTGGCTAGGAGATTGAGAAATTTTTGCAGAGGTGGAAGGAGAATCTCAAAAGGAAAGTGAGTAGCCAAATGAACAAGTAAGTGCCTCTCCTGTCCTCTCAATACATCCATCGCAATCTTTCATCCCCAGCTGCTGGGCATTGCAATGGAGATTGAGAATGAAGAGCCCTGCCAGGAGTATTTTTAGAGATGGTATCACTCACCACATTTAGTGAGTGTGGACTAGGTGCCAGGCACTATATTTTAGATCCATAGCCCATCCAACATGGTAGTCTCTCCTCATGTGGCCATTGAGAATTTGAACTTTGGCTAGTTCAAATTGAAATGTGTTGTAAGCACAAAATACACATCAGAACTTGAGGATTTAGTATATTTTTAAAAAAGGGAATGTTAAATCTCTCAGTAATAATTTTTAATATTGATTCCACATTGAAATGATAATAATTTGCATGTATTGGGTTGAATAAAGTATATTATTAAAATGGGTTCCATCTATTTCTTTTTTTACTATATTTTAACGTGTGGATGGCATTAGATTTCCATTGAAGAGTCACGCTAGACACTGTCCTACTTTGAAGGTGCTCATACTCCAAGCGTGAGAGCAACAGAAACAAATGTTACCAGGCAGGCACAAGATGCCAGGGCACAGCAAGGAGGCGTGGCCAACAACCTCCCCATGCCTATCACTTTTTAAAAATTTTTTTTAAATATATATTTTATTGATTTTTTACAGAGAGAAAGGGAGAGGGATAGAGAGTTAGAAACATCAATGAGAGAGAAATATCGATCAGCTGCCTCCTGCACACTCCCCACTGGGGATGTGCCCGCAACCAAGGTACATGCCCTTGACCAGAATCAAACCTGGGACCCTTCAGTCTGCAGGCTGACTCTCTATCCACTGAGCCAAACCGGTTAGGGCTGCTTGGCACTTTTTACTGCTGTCAGATTTGGACACCATTCTAGTGATTTCTAGAAGTCCAGCTCTGTCTATTTCACTCCTTTACTCACACATGGACAATTGTACCCCTCTGCCCACCAAATGAAGCCAAACCTCCACACAAGTCAACTGGATTCGGCTTCCTTTTTCCAACCTCACTTTCCCATTTCCATGTCCTGGCTTTGGCTGATCTCCCTGCTCTGGGTGCCCTTGCTGTCCCTACATTTCTCCTGGTAGACTTACAAGCTTCAATTTCAAATCTGATGTACCCATGAAATCCCCATCACATCTCCATCTAAACATTTCTCCTCCGCAAAGCCTCTGACAACCAGTGATTTGTTTATCTTACCAAAGTCTCTCCCATAACATGGTTAGTTTCTTAAGATCAGGAACTTGCCTTGCTGAGCACCTACCTCATCATCAGGGCCAGATGGCTACTTGGTAAATAGCTGTTGAGTTGTATCAAATGGCTCTGAGTCCTAAAGTTAGAAAGAGCTGGAGTGCAGGGCTCCGGTGGGGGGAAGTGTGGCACAGAAGTACAGTAACTCACTGCTTCACAACAGGGATGCGCTCTGAGGAATGTGTCATTAGGTGATTTCTTCATTGTGGGAGCATCATGGAGTGCACTTAACCTATTACTCCAGGCTACAAACCTGTACGGCATGTCACTGTATACGGCAATGCGAGATACAATCAAGCACAAGAGAAAGTAATGCAATCAAGATACTCAGCCCCACCAGCGTGGCTCAGTGTTTGAGTGCCGACCTATGAACCCGGAGGTCACGATTTGATTCCTGGTCAGGGCACATGCCAGGGTTGCGGGCTTGATTCCTAGTGTGGGGTGTGCAGAAGGCAGCTGGTCGATTCTCTCTCATCATTGATGTTTGTATCTCTCTCTCCCTCTCTGAAATCAATAAAAATATATCAAAAACTATTTAAAAATAATAGTATATAGTATTATATACTGTGCAGAATTGTACCTACTATACTTTTGTACAATTGGCAGCACAGGTTTGTTTATATCAGAATCACGACAAACACATGAGTAACGTGTTAGGCAAGGACATTACAATGGCTGTGACCTCACTGAGCGATAAGCATGTTTCAGCTCCTTCATAATCTTATGGAACCACCTTTGTACATGCAGTCTCTTGTTGACAGTACCGTCCTCCTGTGGTGCACGACTGTACTGAGAAATTAAATCTGGTTGGGGGCAGCTTAATGGTCCATCCCGTACCAAAAGAGTCTGTCAGACAAGGATCTCTGTTAGGGTCACAGCCCTGGGAGATGGCAGGTCCAGCTGGAATGCTGGGGGGTGGGAGACAACTTGGACGGATGACTCAGTAAATCAAACAGAACACTGAAGGGAGGTCACCCTGCTCCGTCCATCCGCATTATTGGAGGGAGCTATAGATGACCGTACTCCAGGGTGTTCTCTCACACCCTCCCCAACACCCATGAAGCAGGGCATTCTGGGATCTCTCCTGCAGCAAATGCCTCCAGATCTGTGGGTAGGGGGGCAGGTGACTAAGGGATCACTTTTTTTCCCCCCAGGGGAGTGCAGAGTGGGCAGCGGGGAAGGGAGCAGGTTTCTGTGTCCAGAACTTACATCTTACTAGGTGCTCACAGGGTTGGGGAACTGCCATGGTCACTAAGGGGGACTGTTAGGGGCTAAGCTGATCTAGAGGATGCGAACCTCCTCCCGACTCAACACCAAAATCATTGTCCCAAGCACACATCAGCGGGTCAGTGAAAACCCAGGATAGAGGGAGTGAAATCTATTTGAAGGTCAAGACCATGCCTTTTGTCCTTTGCATTTCCCCAGCAGCCCAGTGCCGGCCACACGGGAAGCGTGCAAATTAACTCGCGAACTGAACCGAAAAGGAGACAAAAGCGCCCACTCTTCATTTCCGCGCCAATCCTACTGAAGCCCCCAAGGGATTCTTACTCTCCGGGAGTCGGAGCCCAGGGTGGAAGGATGTGGTGGGACAGAGCCGACCTACAGAGCGGGACGAAGTGGGGGTGGGCCCGCGCGCAGGAGCGTCGGGGAAAGGGGGTGGTCTCCAGAAGGGGGAGGGGAGAAAGCAGGGGGCGGGGAGAAGCAGGGCCCTTTAGGACGCGGCTGCAGCGCCCGGGACAGAAGCCCGAGAGTCGGTTCCTGTGCTCACGCCTCGCCACCTGCCCGCTCTCTCGCCCCGCGCGCTCCCCGTGGCCAACATGCTGCCGAAACTGGGTGGCCCCGCGCTGCCGCTGCTCCTGCTCCTGCCGCCGCTGCTGCTGCTGCTGCTGCTGGGCGCCGGCGCGCACGCCGAGGTGCTGTTCCGCTGCCCGCCCTGCTCGCCCGAGCGCCTGGCCGCCTGCAGGACCCCGTCGGCCGGGACCGGGCGTACCTGCGCCGAGCTGGTCCGCGAGCCGGGCTGCGGCTGCTGCTCCGTGTGCGCC
Source organism: Myotis yumanensis (assembly GCF_028538775.1). Taxonomy (NCBI): domain Eukaryota; kingdom Metazoa; phylum Chordata; class Mammalia; order Chiroptera; family Vespertilionidae; genus Myotis; species Myotis yumanensis. Next base: position 20,151,850 of record NW_027223759.1, read on the forward strand.
CGTCTGGAAGGCGAGACATGCGGCGTCTACACCCCGCGCTGCGCCCAGGGGCTGCGCTGCTATCCCCACCCCGGGTCCGAGCTGCCCCTGCAGGCGCTGGTCCAGGGCGCCGGCACTTGCGAGAAGGGCCGCGACTCCGACGGCCCCGAGCAGGGTGCAGGTAACGCGGGGGAGGAGCACTAGGTGGGAGAAGCCAGGAGGGCAGCGTGGGGCCGGGCTGGTGGCTGCTCTGCAGGGAAGGACCTCAGAGACCATGTTAGCGGAGGTAGAGCGGGGTCCCTGGCCAGCTTCGGGGAACTGTCGGGAGGGGGACCTGAAAGTCAAGCCCGAGAGGGGACTGGAGTTGGAGCGCAGGGAGGAGCCTGGCTAGTTATCTGTGGGGAGAAAGGCACCCCTGTTATAATGGTTTCCCCGGGTGGAAAGTACCCTGACTTCTATTTGGGGCGGGGTGGGGGGATTACTGGGATGGAGGGGGTTGGTCAGATCCGTAGGAGTAGGGCCTGAGGGTTCTGGAAGGGTCCCGGTGGAAGGCGCTGCTGGGGGGTGGAGGTGGCCGGTGCCCGTGATAGAGGGGACCTCACGTGAAAGAGGGGTGCAAGGAGAAGGCAGTGCGCGTGCAGGGACTCCTGCTACAGGAAGTGTGAGGTGGGAAGAAAGGACTTGTTGGTACTTGGCAAAGTGGGTTTCTTAGAGGTAAAAAAAAACCCGGATTCCGCTGTTTTCTCACATAAACAACGAAAAGGCTCTTACTACTGCGATGTTGGATGGAAAAATACAAGAGGGGCAGGTATTTGGGGGGCGAGGAAGAGACCTCAGCAGTTGAGTCGCTGTAACTGAAGCCGGGTCGCCAGGTGCAGTCCTGGCCGGGCAGCCCTGCTGCTGGGTGTAGCACCTGGGCCCCTACTTGGAAGCTGGAGGTGCAGCTACTCTAACCGGAGGGACGTGTATCCATCGCCCCCTCCGGACCACCCCTCATTCTAATTTGACAAAACTTCCTATCCGATAGAATGGGAACCCTGAGATTCTTTGTAAGGGGCCCTCATCCCTCCAAAATGTTTTTGAGGGACACAACCAAACTATAAGGACCTCATTTGTCTTTTGTATGTTTTTAACATTACAAAAGCCTCCTGCCACAGTGGTCTGGAGGAAGCTGTAATTATTTTCTTTCCTCTTGGAGACAGTGGTAAAGTGTGTCCGCTGCCTGTTGTTTAAAAAGCAAGGGAGTCTGACCAAGTTTCTGAAACTTGAAAAAAGAAAAGAAAAAGTGAAAACATTCTTGCTTCTCAGTTTCTGGTCATTGTACAACTGCTCCTCACCCCCACCCAGACTCACACACCCCCTTCCTCCCCCCCCCCCCCCCCCCCCCCCGCCCCCACTGTCCCTCTAGCCTACTATTGTTTCCCCCTGTTCTCCTTGAGAATGGACTTAGGGGTCAGAGTTGAAATCTTTTCCTATTTCTCTGGCGCTTTTTGACCTTGAGTGCAGAGCAAGTGCGGGCTTCCTCCGAGCAGACTCCAAGGGAAACACCTCGGTCCCTTTCTTCTGCCTCTGGCTCACTTCCCTCCCAGCCTGCCTCAGAGTGAGCCCTTCCATCCTGCTTCTCTTAGAAAGTAATACTTAAAAGGAAAGAGACTTGGCGAAGCCCCTCTCACTGTGGGCGCCCATCCCTCAGTCCTGCGTTTCTCCCCCATCACCCCCTCGCACCTCGGGGTCCATGGGGAGAGACTTCGGTTTCTGACCTGACTCGGACAAACTGAACTTCTTTCTCAGCAGGGTCAGCTTTGCAAAAGGCCTTCAAGCTGATAGAATCTTTTGGATTTTGACTGTTTTTAATAAAGTGCGTGGCACATGTCCTTCCTAAACGTTTTACTATTTTTCTTTCTCGCTTCATACCTCTTACTCTCAGCCTGAAAGCCAGCTCTCCTGCTCCACACCCTCCAGCAGCAGGTTAGGGTCTTCAGAAGGGAACAGATGCAGAGACTCTCCTGTCCGGCCTCCCTGGAGCCTGGAGCCGGAGGGGGGAGTTGTCGGAGGAGCCCGGGGACAATGGGGTGAGTGAGTTCATGGGAAGGATGCCCCTCTGGATTTTCGTCCTGGATATGGTACTCCTTTCCCCCAACTAGCCCCAGCTGCCTCCTCAGCATGTGCTCCCGACTGGTAAGAGGGGACAGACGCCAGCGTGGGGGTAGAAGCCTAGTGGGCACATTGGGAAGAAGTGACAAGAGCAGGGTGCCTGAGGCCTGAGTAGGGCTGGGGGTGATGAGGGCACTGCGGGGAGAAGCCTGGGCCTGCAGGGTGTCAGGAGGAGAGAGGGGCACGTTTTGAGGCTTCTGTGCTCAAGAGGGTCTTGGGCTGGGGCAGGGAGTGGGCACTGCATAGAGAGCGCTGGGGTCTGACTTGGGTGGGGCCGGTGACTGAGCTTGGCCCAGAAGAGACCTGAACATTGAAGGCTGCTGCCTCCTACTCTCCCCATCCTTTCTCCTCCCCCATCTGAAGAGTGAGCCTCCCCTTCCCCCCACCCCAGCCTGCATTCCTCTTTGAGCAGGTTGCTTTTGAGAATTTTAAACATACCCTCTCGGTTTGAGGCAGCAAACCCCAGCAGTTCCGGCTTCACTCTTAGCTCTTTTGTCTTTGTTCCCAGGGCTCAGGGGCTGTGTCGCTGGCTTCCTGGGAGTGGGAGGGATGCAAGGGGGTGGGGGAGGGGAGAGGCACTTCAGTGGTGCTGAGCCTGCATCCCCTGGGGGTAATGGGCTGGGACTTGTTTTTTTTTTTTTTTTTTTTTTTAATATATTTTATCGATTTTTTACAGAGAGGAAGGGAGAGGGATAGAGAGTTAGAAACATCGAGGAGAGAGAAACATCGATCAGCTGCCTCCTGCACACCCCCCACTGGGGATGTGCCCGCAACCAAGGTACATGCCCTTGACTGGAATCGAACCTAGGACCCTTCAGTCCGCAGGCCAACGCTCTATCTACTGAGCCAAACCGGTCAGGCGGGACTTGTTGATTCAAAGAAACCAGAAGTCAGATTAGGGTATTGGAGTGGGTGGTCTGGAAGAAAGATGAGAGAGAGGGACCCTGAGGTCTGTGTGAAGTCTGCACCTTAAAGGTGTGGGGGGGTGGTTGGTGGTGGACTGGGCAGAATTGCCTGGACACGTTGGAGAAGAGGGTTTGGGCCAGGCCAGGTCCTTTCAGAATTCAAGGCCTCCCTCAGCAGCTCCCTGCCTCCTTCCCCACCCTGTACAATGCTGGGGATTATGCCCAGGGGCAGAGCCGCCCAAGTGGCTGCATATAAAGGTGCTATAGAACTGAGCAGCCATTCACAGTCCTGGTCTAGGCGAGCAGGCAGGCCTGGCGGGAGGGAAGGGGGGCGGGGGCACCACACAGACTCTGCTTCTGCCGTTGCTGGGGGAGGAGAAAGGGGGCAGAGGCAAATACAGATTTACAGTGAGTGGTTCAGTGCAGCTTCAAAAAAAGGGACAAAAGCAACGGGACTTCTGGTTCAAAGCACTGCTTTGCATCTTATCTTGCATAAATTTGCATACTGAGTTCAATGTGGTAAAATAAAATAGACTTAGGGAAGGAGTGAGACCCACTGTCACTGATTGCTAACACCACTATCTCCCCCTCCCGCCACTCCCCCCACCCCCCTTCTGGACAGGGCACGCAGAACTAGCTCTGCTAAGCTGCTCCCCCTGAGTCACCGCCCCATTGAGGGGAGATGGGGGAGTTGAGGGGGCTATTCCTGGATCCCTTTTCTTGGTTATGGGGATCAAGCAGTGGTTGCTCTGTGCTCTCTGGCCTTGGAGGTGGGGCTGGCTTGGAGGCTGTGGTTTGATAGGTCCTGAACCTGCTAGTCTTGGTCTGCCAATTGTGCTAGGCAGTGGTTCTCAACCTTCCTAATGCCGCGACCCTTTAATACAGTTCCTCATGTTGTGGTGACCCCCAACCATAAAATTATTTTCGTTGCTACTTCATCGCTGTAATTTTACTGCTGTTATGAATCGTAATGTAAATATCTGATATGCAGGATGTATCTTCATTGTTACAAATTGAACATAATTAAAGCATAGTGATTAATCACAAAAACAATATGTAATTATATATGTGTTTTCCGATGATCTTAGGTGACCCCTGTGAAAGGGTTGTTCGACCCCCAAAGGGGTCGCGACCCCCAGGTTGGCGACCCACAGGTTGAGAACCGCTGCTCTAGACCCTTCTCCGTGCCTCTCCCAACTGGGACCTGGTCTAAGCCACCTGCCTGAACTTGAGAAAATGGCATGGAAAGTATATTGGCCCAGCCTTTCTTGGGATCCAATTAGAGGGAGACCATGTAGGTGATTGGGGACTGGGATGTTTGAAACAAATCGAATCCTTACATGAGGATGGGTGGTTGGCTGGCAGTGCAGGGCCAGGCTTTGTGGGTGCGGGGAGTGACCATTTCCCCCCAAGAGGGTTAGTTATAGGGCTGCTTCTGCTGAAGCCAAGCCCAGAGGAGTGAGGTTAGTTATCCTTTCAATCCACCAGGGGAGCTGGTGATCTGTTGGCAGATGCCCTGGGCCCCTCCGCTTCTTGCTATCTCTGGCCAGCATTTTGCTGAGGTGGCAGGCAGCCGCCAGGAGATGGGTTATCCTTCCATCTGTTCTTATCTTGTTATAAACTGGCTTCTTTGCCTGCTTTGCCAACTTCTGTCTCTGGCATCCTTTTGAGGGAGGCTTTTTGCCTCCACTTTATAGGTGTAGGACTTGAGCTTCGTCAAGAGCACCTTAGCAGGTAAGTAATAGGATGAGAGACGAACCTGGCTGGATACCTTTCCTCTGACTAAGGGGAACTGTTGGAAAAAAAAAAAAAAAAAAAAAAAGCCTTTGACCCTGTCAGCTAAAAGGTTTGTTCCTGGACACCTGCATGTGCAGGTGACGTATGAGCCTCGCTTCATCACGGCCAGGTTCAGGTTCAGTTATTTGCATGTCCTTGCCTCCTTCAACAGGCCCGAGTCCTGGAGCTTGGGGACTTCAGAAATGGAAGTGGCCAGTGTGCAGCTGTCAGGAGAGAAAAAAGGGTCCAAGGCGGGCTCCTGGAGTGAAGAACTGGAAGGCAGGAGGGACCGAGAGAGATGAGGGTGGGAGCATCCTAGCCTGTGCAGGCCTGTCCCTGAGAACCTGAGTGGGGATGGGTGAAATAGGCATGATTGCATGTCTTTTCTTTCCATTTTAAAATCTATTTGAAACATTTACACTGAGGTATATTTGTAGTACTTGCTTACCCCATCTTTTTTTTTTTTTTTTCAATTACAGTTTATATTCAATATTATTTTGTGTTGGTTTCAGGTGTATAGTGGTTAGACAATCATATACTTTACAAAGTGTTCCCCCCAATATTTCCAGGACCCAGCTGGCCCCGTGCATAGTTTTTACAATATTATTCACTATATTGTGTCTCTTGCATGGAATGCATGTGAGGGCAACTGTGCTAGTGGACAGTGTCTGGCGCATAGCTTCTCACACACGTTGCTACCTTAGTCTTGGCAAGTGACGTCTCCTTTCTGATGCTCAGCTAGTGGGCCTTGAACGTGAAGGCCAACCAACTGTGTCAGGCAGGCCACTCATCACTAAGGTTTTACCGTGACATGTAGGGGCCCAGTCAGAGATATATTTTCTCTGAGCTTCAGTTTCCTTATCTGTAAATCAAGAATTGATAGAACCAGCTCCATTGGGTCATGCCTGCACATGAGTGTGCTTGTGTGTGTGTGTGTGTGTGTGTAAAGAGAGATCATACATAAAAAGCTTAAGCACTTGGGTTTTTTTATTTTCTTTTGTAATGAGTCCCCTGATTTCTACTTCTTCACCTAGAAAATAGAAACATCCATACCTCTGACCTACTTTCACAGGCGGTAGTGAAGCCCTTTGCGGAGAGGGTAAGGAAATGATACTGTAAATGAGGATAAACCCAGGCGACCATAAACAATGGTTTGAAGTCGGCAGCCTTGCACTTTTTATGGACCAGTTAGTCAGTGCTCTTTGGGGCCCATCCGCTAATGTCTGGGACTGACCACTTTTGGTATGGGAGCTTCGCTCAGTAGTGCCTAGATGGGGTGGAGGGACGGTGGGGGGACAGAGGTGGCCTCAGAGTTGGGATTCTGGGTACTTGTGCTGGCCTTGCTGCTCAGAAACAGGTGACACAGGGCTGGGCCTTGCCTTCCCTGCCGGCCAACCTATAGGATCAGGCCCCCAGCTGCTGTGATCTGGGGACTGGAGGCCACATCTGGGGTGGGAAGCTGCCTTTTCCACCGGAAACCTGCGAGGACTCAGGCTTCGGAACAATGGGGTCATGCTCAGCCGGCCCTAGCACACTTAGGATGTAGGGCCTGTGCGAAGGGGACATTTTATTGAGGTGTCAGAACCAGCGAAGACCCCATGGCGCCCGTTTCCTGCTTCAGGAAAAGGGGCTTTCCAGTCCATCCTGACTGAGCCAAGAGTGCTGGAAAGTTGAACGTGATCCTGGCAAAGAAACTGGATGTTCCCTCCAAAAAAGTGACGTTTTCTTACTAGGAGCCTCCAGAGTTTACCTCACTTTTGGGGGAGGGGGGTTTAAGGGGAGTTGTTGGGGGTGGTAAATGGTCTCAGTGGGGCTGTCGAGAGCAAGAGTGCTTTTGGGATGCTGGAGTTTGTCCTAATGTTTGCTGCATCTGTGGTCCTGGGGAGCCCTGGGAGGGGCAGCCTGTCTGGGAACAGTGATGACTGTTTGTTCTCAGGCATCGATGGAGGTGAGGCCTCAAGAAGCAGAGGAGATGGATGCTGAGCCTTCATGGGCCAGTGTATGCTCGTGCGAAGGCCCAGCACAGTGGGGACAAAGCACAGCATTGCTGCTGGGAATCGGGGGTGGCCGGTCCCCTTAGAGTCTAAGGCTTAGACTCTGGGTCCACTTTATAGGTGGGTAGTCCATCCAGAGAAATGTCTTTGCTTTCAGGTTCCAGAGTAACTGCCCTCCCCCCACTCCCCTCCCCAAAGAGCAGAGTGTACGGACTATAGGACACGTTTTTCCACAGACTTCCCCCTAGGCCTCTCCCCCACTTGGCTCCTAACCATCAGCCCAGGCCTGTTCCTGAACAAAGCCTGGCTGGGCTCCTGGTGCCAGTCAGGACGCAGGGAAACCTTGCTTAGAAAGCTGCTCCCCCGGAAAGAAGTACAGAGTGGACTGTAGTCCGGAATTGTTTCTCTTTGCTTTTTTTTTGTAGGGGGAGGGGGACATTTGGCCGTCTTTCAGGCCCGAGGTCTTTCAGGCCCCTCTGGCCGCCAGTCCCACATCTCTTCCTGGCTGTTGGGAGGGAGCAGGAGAGAGATTGGGGAGGGGGGGCTGGCAGGCCTCCAGCTGGGGCCAGGAGAGCAGGCCCTGGTTAAGTTGGCCGGAGAAGAGCCTGGGGAGGTTTCTAATTAGTGGACGGGTGTAGGTGTGTCAGCCTGTGTTCATTCAAGGAACTGAGCTCAGGGAGCCAGGAGGCTGGGGAGGGGAGGGCGCTGAGCCCAGGAAGGTCTTAGTAATTTGGGGAAGTGGGGGTGGAGATGAGGCAAGAGGAGTTTGCTCAGCATGTCCATTTTGATGGGAGTGAGGAGATGGGGACCTTCCAGCTAGAGGAATCTGAGTTGGATTGTGAGGGTGCAGTGAGCACAGGGGCAACCTCAAAGGGTAAACGGCAAAGCAATGATAATTTTTTTTTTTCTTAGACAAGTCCATTTCTACCAAAGTGTCTGTAGGGTTTTTTTTTTTTTCTTTTTCATTTCTGTTTTAGCCTCAGGAATCTCCCCACTTGACAGATAAAGAAATTATGTATGGCTGCATTCAGGTTCAAAGCCAAGGCAAGCACAGACCATCACGTATGGAGCAGAATGGAGTCCAGGTCTCCAGCTTCTCATTCCAGGGCTCTGTTCCATCAGAGGCACACAGGCTAAGAAGCAGTGGATTATATACTGCTGCCTGGAAAAGCTCCCTTTCCCTGGGAGGTAGTAATTAAGGCATAACTTCTCAAAAATGTCCCTCTCTGCAGCTCCCCAGGATATCGCTTTTAGGTCTATTATCTTGACTTCTGGATGGAGGTGCCAAGTTGCTCTGGTTGGTGACCTTGCTTTCTGAGTGCCTGAGGCCAAGATAAAATGTAAATAACAATTCCCTGGTGCCCTGCCCCAGCCACTGCCTGATAAGGCTGAGTAGTTTCTATAGCAACAGTGCAGCAGTGGAAGGGGGTGTGTCAGGCAGGATAAAGCTGGAAGGGGATGGAATGGGTTTACTGGAGGCTGTTGAGGATGGGTTCCTTCACTGGGAAGAGAGGTCCTGTGGAGATGGAGTGGGTGAGGTGATGGGGAACAGAGGAAATGAAGTGCTGGGGGTTAAAAGGTCTGGTTGAAAGTCTACCTTTAGGTGATGCCAAGTGACCAGATGCCATTCTGGTTGGTTAAGAGCCCTGACGCTAAACAGCCTGGGTTTGGTTTTTGGCTCTGCCATTGCCTACGTGACTTTGTACAGTTGGCCTCAAACCATATGACTTTTTTTTCTTTTGTCAAACGTGAGAGGGGATAGAAGTTATCGGCCTCATGCAATTGATAACACCAAGTTATGTCCACAAACCACTTAACACAAACTCGCTGATAGAGGCTCAGATGTGGTCATGCAGGTTCTGATCCCTCCTTCCTTCCCCCTCTGGACTCCACACACAGAGCAGAAGGGGAATCCACATGCCTGGTTTTGGATGTTTTCTGATTGGCCAAGTTTATAAAAAGATACTTAAGAATCCTGGTCCGAAGTGTGGTTTCTCCCACAGATGTGGCTTACTTGGGCGCTGCTTTTTGCCAGGAAAATCCAGAATGGAGTCAGTGGTGGAGGGTTTTCCAGTGGGCAGTCATGGCCTTCAATGCCACTGTCACTCGTTATGGTTCTACCAGTGGCTGACGGCTGGCCATGGCCCATGTATGCCCCAGAGGAGAGAAGTCTCACTTGGCTCTGCTGGTTGCCTCTGGTTCCGTTTGCTGCCTTGAGACCAGCTGAGCACAACCCAGGGAGACAGCTGATGTGATGCAGTCTTTTATCAGACAAAATCCATGAACTTGTGGTTGAAGAGAAAGGAAAGCATGGTGACCTATTTAAAGGTACTTATTTATATTCAGGACGCTTCTTGTGCTGGCTTAAGAGTGTGGCCGGACATCCTGGACATCTCTGCAGGTTTTTAGTTCCTTTTTGCATCCTCCGGGTTCAATTTGTCAGGCCTGGAGTATGTGACAGCAGCCTTATTGGGATGGAGAAGAGGCAGTCGGAAGGGGGAGGGTGGTAGCAGAGAGGTGAGTAGGAGCCAGTTTTTATTCCTCTTTGAGAGCTGGTCTGCCAGGTCACACCATTGGAACTGAGCATAGAGACAGTTGTTTGACTGGGTCCTGGGAGAGGGAAGTCTCTTTCCTCCCCCATCTCATGCTTCTGGGTGCTCTTTGCCTTTCTGTACTCCTAACCACTCCTGCTGCTCTGGGGCCTAGGTGGTCAGGGAGGGGCCAGGAAAGTGAGCCATGGTGGTACTCTAGGTGGGAGAGTGGTACTCTAGCTAAGATGCTCTCTGGATAGTCAGCTTTCCTGATGTTGAAACATTGGTTGAGCACATACTATGTGCAAATTCTGAGACTAACTGCACAAAAATGCAGCTGTCCTTGCACACGCCTTGTGATCCTGGAGGGCAGTAAGAAAAGCATTTGAAAAAGTTGAATACTCTCTAAGAAGAAACCAAGTCAGTGGAGATGTACACAAAGCTAATGCAAGTAAACAGAAGTTCTTTTTGCCTTTTGACCCAGGCTCTTGGGAAGAGCCTGATGTGAAAAAATGAGAGTCCTTTTTGGAGAATAAAGTCACAGAAGTAAGAGAAGCACATCTAATGGGCATTTGCTTCTTCAGTCTGGGAAGAGGAAGCACATCCTCCTCCTTCCAAAAAAAGAAGTTGAGCACACAGAACGGCTCCCTTCCTGTTCTCTCTCTCTCTCTCTCTCTCTCTCTCTCTCTCTCTCTCTCTCTCTAGATCTCTGGAAGTTAAGTCCAAGTTTGTGTCTTCAAGAAGTTTCCATCCTTTGGAGGAGGTAGGAAAAGCATGGACCCACGGCTTTTTGCCAGTGCACTCAGGCTAGGGAGCTGGGAAGGGAGTTGAGTGCAAATGCAAGAGTGCCTGGCCCAGGGAGGCCCCTCCTCAACTCAGTCAAGGGCCTTCAGACACTTGGAGTTCCTATTGTCCATCTTCCTTCTTCGTCCAAAGGTTCTTCCTAAACTGTACCGGAGGAAGAATGTGCAAATTGTCACTTTTTAAAATTCTTTCCCATGAAACTCTTGGGTGGCTTCTAACCTGGATCTCTCCTGTTTCAGTTTAAGGCTGTTTCCTCTCTCGTCCTCAAGGAACCAGAACAGGTGTCTCCCTTCCACTGGGCATGGCTGGCCCTTCGGCATCCACCTATTGAAAGACTTTTGGGTCCAGTTGCTAGTAGTTTTACAACTAATCCTCTAATGAACATTGTTGTGCATGTGCCCTTGCACACATGTCTCAGAGGAGCAGAATTGCTGGGTCAGGCACATGCTCCCTGCTCCCATAGCCTCCGATCCAGGTTTGCACCAAAGCACACTCTATACCAGTGATGGGGAACCTATGACACATGTGTCACAGGTGACACGCGAACTCATTTTTTTGGTTAATTTTTCTTTGTTAAATGGCATTTAAATATATAAAATAAATATCAAAAATATAAGTCTTTGTTTTACTATGGTTGCAAATATCAAAAAATTTCTGTATGTGACACGGCACCAGAGTTAAGTTAGGCTTTTTCAAAATGCTGACACGCCGAGCTCAAAAGGTTCACCATCACTGCTCTATACTCACTTGGGCCTTCAGCAGGTAGGTCACCTTGCCAGGTTCTTGGGTGGCTTTATTTGAACCAGGGGAGCAGTGTTTGGGAACCATGGGAAAGAGTAAGCTGATAGTGCTGTTTGCCATCTTGATATCAATTTCTCTGGCTCTTCAAGGACAGCCTGGCTCGCAGAGTCCTGGAGGACCTTGGCTGAATTTGAGCTTGTTTTTGTTTTCTCAAACTGTCTGCCTTTGCCCTGACCCTCCCCGGGTCTTTGTGATTCCAGGAATGACCCTGGTGTTTATAAAGCAGCCCTGGGGGAGTGCATAGGCAGGGAGGCTCTGCAGAGGCTGCGCTATTTCTGCTCACTCAGGAGACGGCGCTGTGAGGGCATGCTCCAGGAATCCCCACGATGCCTGGCCAAGAAGGGCTCCTCTGCGTGCATCCAAGCACACACGTGTGCCTGTTTATGAACCTGCGGGTGAGAGGAACGAGCTTACTTGACTGTGTCTTTGCAAAATGTGTATGTGAAGCCATGTCTCTGGAAAAGAAGAGGCATCTTTCTCCCATCACCAAGCAGTTCTTCAGGAAATGGAGGCAGGAGAGAGAATCACAGAGGAATGGGGCCCTGCAAAGCCAGAGTTTGATCTTGGTCTAGGCTGCTGTCTGAAATTCTGAGGCTGGAGTCTAGGACGCCATTTTTAGATAGCTCTTCAGTGGATTTCTGATGAACAGCTATGTTTGGGAACCAGTCAGCTTGTCGAGCTCCCTGAATTTGTAGATGAGCACACTGAAGCCCACACATCTTAAATTTCTTGCTGGTATCACTCAGAGTCCAGGCTAGGTAACATCACAAACACAGCCAGCACCGTTCTTCCTATCATACTAGACCCATTGGCCAAGGCTTTGAGTTGGGAACCATTTTTCAGACGTGGGAAGTTAGAGCTCAGGAAAGTTACAGAGCCTGGCCAAAATGATGGTTGGGTCCTAAGTGGCAAAGCCAGGACTGGATGGAATTCAGGGCTCTTGACTCCCAGAGTTCTTTGTCCAGTTGGGCTTATTAATGAATTATCCACTGCCATGGATGTTAATAGAGAAGTTTTCCAGGAGGGAGGGAGATTACAGTATTTATTCATTTGCCTAACATATGTTAAGGTTAAGTGCTTTTGGGGAGAAATCATCAAAGAAGGATGGAACCGGGAAGGCAGCCAGCATCCTCTTGGCCTGTTAGCCGGAATCCACTGGTGAAGGGCTATGACCTGTTAAAGGAGGTAAACCCATTGGAGGGAACAACAGATTCATGGCTGCATTAGATCATCTCTATGGTATCACCTGCTCTCAGATGTTCACATAACCATGAGACGGTCTAAGGAGAAAGTTGGAAGATGACTAGGTTTTTTCAGAAGAAAGACAAGAAAGGAGACAGCTGTGGTGAAGATGTGTGATGGTTCTGGAAAAAGGTCTCCTTTTCTCACCACGCCTCACACTTGAAGCAGGAGGGACTAGGGGTTGGTTGTAGATCCTAAGGTCTCCCATAGATCTGGAGTTGCCCACTGTCCAATGGAGCGCTGAGGTCAGAGCATCACACTAGGAGAAAATGAGGTTTCCTGAGTGCAAGGATCTGCTGGACACAGGTTCTCATTGAATAAGGCCGTCAGCGCTATAAAACCAGGGTATGAAGTCTTCAAAGCTCTTTCTCCTGGTGCGTTAGCTCCCAACTCTCCCTCCTTGGCTGGCTTAGTGAGGCTGGGTCAGGGGTAGTGTATGGACCCCTGCCCATAGCAAAGCCCCTCTGATGACGGCAGAGAGGTTGAGCATGCTCCTATAGACCCAGATGGTAGTCCTGGGTGTGCTATCTGTGAAATGGGACAACTTGTCCATCTCTTCCTATTCCACCAGCCTTTCTCATCTCCAGCTGTCCTCTAGGCACCTAAGGTGGGAAGGTGTGGCCACACACCTGAAGCAGGATGGGACTTCTCCAGGCTCTGACAGCCCTCCCCAAACGAGACTGGGACTCTCTGCTCTGCCTCTGTGTCTCCCCCACTTCTCTCTGGAAAAGCTCGATCTTCCGTATATAATCGGTGTCGACCTATTTCCTGGGAATCTGTGTAGAGAACAGCCAATGCTTACTAATCCCCAGGGGACAACCTCTGCACGGGCCTTGGGGGGGTCCCTCTCCATCATCTCCAAGCCCGAAGCCTTTTCCAGCTATGTGACTTGGCTCAGTAAGAACTTTTTTTTGGAGTAACCTTTGCACTGTAGCCCACGGAGCTGCATACATAAGTGGTTACTTAATAAATATTATTCTGACCCTAATTCTCTTAGGCAGAAAAAATGCAACTTGATGTTTTTGTGTTGAGAGCAAATTCCATCTCTAGCTGGAGTTCTGCATCTGGAATGTTTTCCTGAGGACGGCTTCTGTCACCTGAGCGAGTGCATGGGAAGAACTTGGTGATGTGCGGGAACGGCCTTGTCTGACCGAGTGTGGGAGGCGATGTGGGCACTCCCTCCCTCAGGGTGGCAGGGAGGGGGGTGGAAGCAGCTCAGAGCTAGCCTCAGTGCACTGTAACTGCACGCAGCATCTCGGAAGCCTCCTGGCCACCCACTAGAGATGGCTGCTGTTTGTCTGCATTTTACTGATGAGCGACAGAGGCACAGAGAGCTTAAGCAACTTACCTGGGGCTGCACAGCTAAGTGGTGAAACAGGGATTCAGGCGATTAGAGTTGGAAGTCTGAATTCTTGAACCTCTTTGGCTGGGGATAGCAACAGTCAAGGAATGAGGCTTTCCCAGCCCACAGTGCTTTCTGGTCTCCACCCAGTCAGTTAGTTTATTCCCCTTCCCAGGGCTTTATTTCAAATGTGGAGTGTCAGCATGTGCGGCAGCAAACCAGGCCCATGCATGCCCTCATCTGATTGGCATGTTCGTTGGCAGGGGTGAGATCAATACAGGAATGGAAGGAAACATGCCTTTGAATCCAGGTGGCCTCTGTGCGGGTGGACAAGCTGATCTTCGCCTCAGAGAGGTGGGGGCATCTCGGGACAGCTCCTCCGGGGAGAAGCCTGTCCGAGGGACCCCGTCTTCTGTACCTGGATCCGAGCTTCCTTACTGACTTTTGTGGGCCTGAGACATTTTTGCCTTTGGGGGGCCCCTTCCTCCAAGAAATACTCTAAAATCATATTTTATAACTGTGTCTTATGGCTACAAACGTGTCAGTGTTGTATATGAAGACATTTTCTTGGAACTAAAAGCTTATTTTTCCTTCTGATTTTAAAAGATATTGAAACACTCGCTAGACCTCTGGGCACTGTGCCTGCTGTGCCTAACGAATGAGCCAGCCCTGCCTAGAGACTGCAGCACACACACTCATCCGGTGCCTCTCTTCATCAAACTTGTTTCCAGGCTCACGGAAGGCCTGGCCTTGTCCTGAGCGCTGACCCCTAGGACTTGTCTGAGGGATGCATCTTTGGCCCCGTCAGTGGTTCGAGCACCGGAGCTGGGCACACAATAGGAGCTTTTCTCTGTTGTTGACTGATGGGCAGTTTAAGAAAGTCGAAAAGAGACTTAATGGATGTTCCTTGGACAAATGTCAGGATGTGATAAGGTGAAACGTCAAAGTTGAGCAGGTCGTCGTTCCTGTTCTTGGGGCTCCTGGTGTAATGGGGAACAAATCAGGGTACTGGGGTACGACTGTAGCAGCCTCAGGGGACCAACAGGAGGGGCAAACAGGCAAAGGAAGAGTCACAGCAGGGGGTGTTGGAAACTGTAAGTTCTGGTAGTGATGATTCCAACTCCATGTTTTAAAATTTCACCCAATCCGTGCCCTTTCAGACCACAAATGATGAATTCCTTTATGGGTTAGTGACAGGTGACTCTGGGAGGTCTTTCTACCGGAGAATGATGGACCCCAGGAGGGACTCAAACCCCTTCCACGGTTAGGGCCTTGAAGACAGTTATCCTTCTGTGCTCCACCTCCCAGGATGGAGGCAGAACAGAGCAGGCGTTTAAGGCGTCATAGGGCCCACCTAAGAGTTGCTGTGAAGCGGAAATGGATCATCCATGAAGTCATTCAGCACAATTGCTTAGCTGTTAGTTCTCTTCGTCTCCCTTTTGTCAGGGCTCCAGACAGTCCCTGGAGGGCCCATCTCTCTGGAACTTCTTTGCTTCTCTGCAGATGATGACCACCCTGAGGTTGAGGACGGGACCATCGTGGGAGGTGGAGGCAGCGCCGGCCGGAAGGCCTTCACCTCGGGCATGAAGGAGATGGCTGTGCTGCGGGAGAAGGCCAACGACCAGCATCGCCAAATGGGCAAGGGTGGCAAGCACCCACCCGGCCCGGAGGACTCCAAGAAGCTCCGGCCCCCATCTCCCAGGGTCAGAGGGGGTCGGGTCTAGTTGGAGGGGTGGGAGGACATGTAGAGGGAGTCTCACAGTGGGGAGGGCACCCCAATAAGATCCGTGTTCTGTGTTGTCAGCAGGCAAACAGGACTTTCCTGTTCTTCCCTTAACACATTGAGTGACCTTGAGGGCAAACAGCAGATCAGCATCTCTTTTGAGGGGCCATAGTGTCTTTGGCTGTGAAATGGACGGGGCCTATGGTTTCTTGAAATCCCTTCCTTCTGAAACCTCCACATCTCTGCATGGCTTTGGAACATAGGCAGGAACATGGATGCTAGAGGTGGCGATGGAGCCACCTGAGCTTGCTCACTCGTGTTGCGATGGGCTCCCCTCCCTCGGCTTCACTTCCTCCTCTCTCCAGCCCAGCTCTGCCGTCTTGGGTCTTGGCCCCCGATGGTTTACGCAAAGGAATGGAGCTTGGGCCATTCCTACTGGGCTAGGGTAGATGGATCCAGAGACAACCACCTGAATTCAGTCTTTGTAAGTAGATTCCATCTTGACCCCTGAGAGCCATTGACGCAGATGGAGGAGAGGAGTGAAAGCTCACAGCCATGCCACTTTCTTTCAGGGGTGGATGGGGCACACGATATGGTAGTGAGCTCACTGGGCCGGGGGTCAGAAGTCCCTCGTTCCACCAACTACCCGTGTGGCCTTGGGGAAGTCCCTTCCCATGCATGAGCTTCTTTCTGGGGTCGCTCCCAGGGCCATCTCTAAGCCTCCTCTGTGCCCACTTGCACCCACAGACCCCCTGCCAGCAGGAACTGGACCAGGTCCTGGAGCGTATTTCCACCATGCGCCTGCCGGATGAGCGGGGCCCTCTGGAGCACCTCTATTCCCTGCACATCCCCAACTGTGACAAGAACGGCCTGTACAACCTCAAACAGGTGAGAAAGGATCTCCCCAAGCCTCTGATGTGCCTCGGTCCTGCCCCACGCACCTGGAACCCTCTGAGGTCTGAGAACCGAGCTCCCGAGAGTCAGGCCTCCCTCCCTGGCCTCCAGCCTGGCAGAGGCTGATTCCACTTACCCAGCTACCCGCCAGCAGCGCTCGGTGTCCAGGTTGGGAGGGAGCCTCTTGGAGAAGAGAGGTGGCTTGCACAGTGCTTCTCAGCCTTGATTGAGCATTCCTTACCTGGCGGTCATTCCCAGGCAGACACCCAGAGACCGCCATTCAGAAGGTTGGGTGGGAACCAAGAGTTTGCATTTCTAGCAAGGTGCTAGGGCCTGCTGATGGCGCATAGATCCCACTTCCAGAATCGTCGATTTAAACCGCTGACCAATTAGCCTCTCTGATTGTTAAGGATCTCAGGGATGGAGGATCAGGATGGAGAAATGCCACTCAAAATATTTCTAAAAACCAGGAATTAGAGAACCTTGGGGAAGTGTAAGTAAACCACCGGAAACCTTCTCCTTGCCTCCCGCTTCGTTCCGGTGGCTTCTGGTCACCGATGTGCACAGATTTCCCCTGGACATTGTCAGTGTTGTTCATATCACCACACAGAGTCTGTAGCGATGACTGTTAGTGGCTGTTCAATATTTGTCACTTGCCTTTTTTCCAGTCCACTCCTTTCCTCCTCCAACTCATCGCCTGGATGGGGAGAACCAGCACATAGATGTGCCTTTCACTCCAGACAGAGAGAAGGCATGGGAGGGGTGGTTGGGAGAAAGAGGTGAGGAGTGTGGACATCCTGTTTTCAAGCAGTGGCAGCTTTGAGCCCTGGTCGCACACCCAGACCTGCTGGGCAGCTTTAAAAACACCGGGGCCTGGGCCACACCTCCAGAGTTTCAGATTTTGTGAGTCTGGGTAGTTGCTGGGCACTGGGATTTTCAAAAGGTCCCCTGGTGATCCTAGTGGGCAGTCAGGACTGAGGGAGAGGTGGATGTGCAGAGCCAGGAGATGGGGTGCGGGGTTCTGCTGATCCTGAGTGGGGGTGTCTCACTTCCCCACCTCCTTCACAGGGCAGGCACCTTGCCCCTCTCAGTGTCACTCTAGCGTTTACCGCTATTTGTGCAGGTGCCCTCTGAATGTAAGCCAGCTACCTCATGGGGAGCTCAAGAAGAAATAGTGATCTCTTCTAAGCAAACAAACACACAGGCAGTGTGGGTAACTGAAAGGGTTTGTAAGAGTCATTCGTTTATGGCTAGAGCAGGGACCCCAGGGAGAATGCTAGGGTGGTGGGTATGTCAGCGATGGCTCTTACTAGCTGTGCGATGTTGGGCAAGTTCCTTACCCGGCCTGTGCCCCTGTATCATCATCTATACAGTGGTGACATAAAGAGCACTCACACAGTGGCTGTGAGAACAACATGAATATACGTGTTAGATAAAAATTGTAACGAGCAGCATATAGACTGCTGACATGGCGCCTGGCGCCTGGGAACACCTGTGCTACTGTTGCCTTCGACCATTTACAAGCATCTTCATCTCACACTGATTAAACTCCATACTGGACCCCCAAGGAGGGACCTCCCTGCCGCTGGGGGCCGAGTCCTTTCACACTGAGTGTCCCCAGCAGCCTTGCACATCCAGGGCAGTGCCAGGGCCGGCAGCTTTAGTGTTAGCTGTGCCCAACGTGAGGCTCACCCCTGCCCCCCTGAACAGGAAGCTGCGTTTTAGCAAGGCCCCCTGGCGCACAGTGAAGCGGAGACGCACCACCCTGCAGCCCGGCTCAGCGCACAGGCTTGAACGACATAATGAAAGCTGGCAGCTGCAGGGTGTCCTCCATGGCCTCTTCTCTCTCTTTAGTGCAAGATGGCTGTGAATGGGCAGCGTGGGGAGTGCTGGTGCGTGAACCCCAACACCGGGAAGCTGCTTCAGGGATCCCCTACAGTCCGTGGGGACCCGGAGTGTCATCGCTACTACAATGAGCGGATGCAGTAAACCAGCCGGTGCCTGGCACCCCCCTGCCCCCTCTCCGAACACAGGCAGAGAGGAGAATGCTTGGGTGGTGGGTGGGGGAAGGCTTCCCAGGAGTTTAACACATGTATTTATACTGGGAAAGAGACCAGCACTGAGCCTGACACACCCGCCGCCTTGCCCCTCCCATAGGAGAGGCTGCAGCCCCTTCTCAAGTCCCTGCTGGGAGGAAGGGGTGCTGCAGAGGCAGAGCTGGGGTCCAGGTTTGGGAGGGGGAAGAAGACATTTTTATTTTTGAACCCCTGGGTCTCTTTTACTTAAGAATAAAGAAAGGAAAAATAAATTGTGTGTCTTTTGCCTGAGTCTTTGGGGCCCCCCGACTTCTGGGGAAGTGGGAAAGGCCCAGCCTCGGTTTCCCATCATGAAACTGGAAGGAGAAGGATGGGGCAGGAGGAAGGCAGATCTCCCTCCAATGGTCTCCGCCTGTGGGAATTCAAGGTGTGGAGCCCTCACTTGTAACCCCAGGACCCAGTGTCTGCCTGGACCCCCAGCTGAGTCCCTGGCCCCCCACCTCCCCTGGGGTGGGCACTGGGGGAGGAGAGGCGGAGCAGGCGTCTGTCTTCCTCACACACATTCAGATGATACACCAAAGGGAGAAACACTGGAACTGGGGGCCTCTGGCCCCTCACATGAGAGCTCCCTTGCTGAAGTCCAACCCCAGCAGGTCCAGGGGTCCCCAAAGGTGTGGACGGAGTCGGCGAAGAATGAATGACACAGAGGCAGCATTCACTTGATCAGCAGCCTAGCCAGGATCTCCAGCCAAAGTTCTGGTCGGGATCTCCAGCGAAGTTCTGGTTAGGATCTGATCAGGATCTGATGATGATCTGATGTTTATTGTCTTGTTACATCCATATTTATACCGATTTTAATCCTGTCAATTTCTATTACAAAGGTTAGGGCGTTTCTTATCTCCATTCCAGGGAGTAAAGATTATGTAGCTTAACTACCCGCCTGGCACTTAATTAAGGGGTTGTATCCCCTCCCTAACCTCAGGGAAAAATCCCCACCTGGGGAAACAACCTTTCTCAGAGAGGTGACCTTGGTTAAAACATATGGCACTAAGGAGAGCAAACATATTAAGAACAATATGCTATATATGCCAGGTCCCTTGAAACATATGCTGTGCAGATGTTTCTTTCCTGCAGTGACTGTGTCAAGCAGCAAGGATGGACCGGCTTCCGGCACTCCCTTTTGTGAGGGGAGATGTCCGTTCAGCCCCCAGGGACGGAGTAGGCTGCTGTGGGCCAGTGCATTCACAGATGCGCTGCCTCCGAATCCAGGGGTGGCTCCCTGAGGGGCCCACGTCACTGGACCCAGAACAGCAAATATTAAAGAGCCCAGAAGACTGAGGCGCCCCCTTTCTGAAGCAGAATTCCATGCAGGAGCTCTACACACTTTGTTCCGTTGTGCTCAATCCCTGGGTAATTACAGGGGCCTGCTGACTGCAGTGGGCCATGGGGGAAGCCAGACACTGCCCAACCCTCCTCCCTCCCCCAGCACGTGGTACAGAGCCCACTTCCATGTGACCCCCTCTTCTGGGTCTGGGTTTGAGTCCTTCCTGCCACAGGGGGTGACGGGCAGCTCCGGAGAGGCAGAGGACACCCGGGCCTTACCTGGGTGAGATGAGAAGAAAACCAGGTCCCCCAAAGCGACACATCCCCGCCCATCTTTGGTCTCTTAGCTAGTGGCTGGCCACCTGGGAAGTATATTCATTCAGTTTAATCTTTATGAATCCACAAATGAGGTGCTATCACTAGCTCCACTTTATAGATGAAGAAAAGGTCCCTAGCAGTGTCCAAACTCCAGCCCCAGACCTGGAAGTCCCTGACTCTAGAGTGTGCATGCTGTTCAGCCTGGAGTTATACCGCCCCCTGTGGGATAATTGGGGGGGGGGGGGCCTGCAGTGCTTTGGGCCCCTGGTTGGATCTTGGGGTCTGGTTTTCTTTTATCCACTGCTGGGTGCTGGCCACCCCTCTCCTGTCCCCTCAGCTACAGTCAGCAGCTCCTGGCTGCTGTCTTGGGGTTGGGCACCCCCTGTTGGCTCTCTGGGGGAAGTGCAGCGCTTAACTTCGGTTAACATTTGAATGACTGAGGGTGCCTCACATCAAATATTTTGATCTGATTGGTCTGAAGTGAAGCCCAGGCAGGTGTTTTATTTTTTAAAGGTTTCCTGGATGATCCTAATGCATAGCCAGGAATGAGGCAAGAAAAATGCTGGCGTCAGGAGGCCTGGGTTTGAATCCAGTCGCATTGCTTATTATGCCACTGCTCCAGAGCTATGCCACTTGCCTTCTCTGAGCCTCAGTTTTCTTCATCTCTCTAATGGGGACGAGTTCCACCTCAAATAACAGGGTGGAATCAGTGTGAGATGGCAGATGGGAACGTGCTTTGAAAACTGTAGAACTGTATGAAACGGGAGGGATATCATGGGATTTTTGCTGGGGTCAGCCCTCGTGTCAGCCCTCATGCCCCATGGTTACCAGCTTGCTTGGGTCATTTCTGGAACATTTTTGTGAAGTGCTCCTGAGGATGCCACAGTCTTCTGCCCAGTTCCATGTCACTTGCCACAGTTTCCTTGTTTGTGCTCTAAGCCCTCTGAAGGGGTGGATTTAGGGGTGGGGTGGGCTGTGGGTGGCTGTAGCTACCAGAACCACACTAATGTATAAATGACCTAGAAACCTTTGCGGAGAGAAGGCACAATTGCGCCCATGTGTGAAGATGGTTGGCTGGGCAGGGATCTTGGAGATGTCAAGCTATTGCTCATCTTCCAGAACCAGCCTTCTTAAAGTTTAAAAACTTGGCAGTTGAGAGACACTGGGGTTATACTGTCACCGTGTGGTAGAACAGGAAACTGCAGCTGACTTTACAGGGCCTCCAAGTCTATTTTGCTTAAGAGGTGGTCCCAGGAGTCCACAATGAGTTAACTGGGAATGCTTGTTACACTTGGGGGATCACAGAACTTATTCCAGAGCTAGAACCTTAGGAAGGGACCTGGCAATAGGCATTAAAACATGCCTCTTGGGCTAGTCTAATTTGTAGAATCACCTGATTTCTAGGTGACCTGATTTGTAGGATTCAGGGTAAAATGAAAACACAGAGCCCCTGCTTCAGAAATTATTAAGAATTTCAAGACAGCAGCAGCAGAGTGTTAAGCCAAGCACAGGGCCCTGCGTGACTACATAGGTTACACGCCCACAAAGCAGGCCCCGAGCTTGTGCCTCTGAATTTGGAGAATCACCTGCCGTGACCACATCTGCCAGGTGTGTCTTGAATACTAGCTAACTGTGATGTGGTAGTTGAGAGCAAGGGCTTGGAGGGGAGGCAGCCGCTGAGCAGAATTTGGACTCTCCTACTTATGGCTTATGTGACTGCGGACACCCTTCTGACCTCTGGACCTCATTTATTTCATCATTAAGTAAGCTTACAGGATGCACTCAATTTGGGCATGTTGAATTCAAGCTGCCTGGGGGATTTGGGGTGGAGAAGACACCCTTGACTTTCCTGCATTCTCATCTCAACATCCAATTCATGAACAAGTCCCATTGATTCTAGCTCCAAGATATTGTTCATATCCACCCTCGTCTCGCCCCCTCCTCTGTCACCTATAGAGAGAGAGGGGGGTTGGTTGATGGAGGAGCAGCAGGTTGGGAGGAGGGGGAGCAAAGGAAGGGGGCTGTCCTTGGAAACAGGGGGACTGATTGGGGAGGGAAGAAGCGCATCATGGCGCTTTTGTGGCTAACTCTGTAGGATTTGAGATGGGAAGATGAGGATGGTCGCATAAGTGGTGTTGGTTTTCTCTGGCAGGGAGAAGGCAGTATGGGGAGAAGCGTGCCAGAGTGCTTACACCTGAGGGGAATATGGGAGGGAGACAACTCAGGTAGGAGTCCCTAATAGTTCCCCAGGCAGGACTGGAAGCTCACAGGATGGTGGGACTTTCTCCCTCAGGGCTCAGCAGGGCTGTGCAGGAGTGAGGAGATTGCCTGGTGAGGTTTCTCCAGGGCAGGTGAAACCCTCCCATAAGTGGAAGCTGTCAGTGGAACCACAGGCTTCAGGGTCCTCAGAGAAGGAAGCAGAGCCAGATGGTCGGTGGATCAAACAAATAAACAAAACCACAGACCAGAGATTCCATTGTCCCTTAAGTAACACTGCCTCCTGGCCCCCCACCACCCATTCCTCTCATCGTAATAGTAGAGTATGATTGGAATGGAAGGGTGGGCTTTTCAGATTTTCCATGTGGAACACTTTAGGTGTTGAGGCTCAGAGTGTGGTTTCAGTGGATAGAGAGGAGACCTGGTAGAGTTGAGGAGTGAAATAGAACCATGTTTCTAGAAATGTTCTATTATAGACATGAGACTCCAGCCCAATCTTACTGGATCATAGGACCCCAGGTGGATGTGTGATCACTAAGGTGCTGTGTGGGTTGTCCAGGTTGGGGGTGGGAGAAGGGGTGGCAGCTGGGAGCCAGAACTCTAGGAGTTCCTAGATGAGGGTGTAAGGGGAGGGAAGAGGGTAGGGGCGGACACAGCAATTGAAGAAGAGTCCTGCCCACGCCTCCTTCAGGCAGAATGTGGGTGATAGCAGGTGAGCAGCTGCTGGTGAAGAGGCCAGGAGACAGTCCCAGGGCAAGTCCTGTGGGGTGACCCAGTCCAGCATGGTCTTCTTGCACCCTACTCTTCCTGTCACCCCATGGGTCAACACCCATGCAAAGGAAAGTGGGCCAGGCACCAGCTCCTCTCTGCCTCCCAGCCCAGCTTTCACACTTTCACCTTTGCCTTCACTGCTGGGCCTTGGCTGAAGACCGCACGTTTGCAAAGCTGTGTGTGGGTGGAGAGGTCTCAGGGACAGAGCAACCCTTGGGAAGGTGTGGGCCCAATGACCAGCAAACCCCCTGGTCGGGCAGGGGCACTCCCAGTTAGCTCACTTGACTTGTGATTCGCAAGGGGCAGAGCACAGGGTTCAGGTGGAGTGGAGAGGCCCCTGTAGGGGGTGGTCAGGGACACCCACAGAAGTGTGCTGGTATGGGCTCCACAAAGGAAGAGGCCACCTGGGGCTGGGAGAAGAGCCGAGAGGAGAGGGGTCAAGGGGGAACTGCAGCAGGGTGCCTGTGGCAGCAGGACAGGTGGAAACAATGCTCTTTAAACCCCTGAGAGGCTGAAATCAGTCACCAGCCATTTCATAGCTTCTCTCTCCACTGGGCAGAAACAGCAGTGGGCTGGGTAGGAGCAGGAGGTGGGATTTGCCTTGGCCAGAGGTTCCCAGGAGTGAGTGACTGAGGAACATTCTAGAAATGCCTTCCTTAAAATCCTCTCCAAAGAGAAGAGACTCATCATTTGCTTAAGGATAGATTAAGGCCACTTTATTTAATATCAGGGGCTGAGATTAAATAATAAGAATATCATAGTAATAGCAGTAGCTGAACATGCATTGATATTTGGTATGCATGAACTCATTGAGACAGATTTGAAGGGATGGAGAAGGGGGCCCCCAAGTTCTAGATGGGCCTGGGGTCCCCTGGGTCCTGCCTCTGCCTGGTCGCTTGTCCTTCCCTCTGGATGTGGCCCGAGGAGAGTCCTGGGACCCGGAGGAAGCTGACGCAGGCTAACTGAATGCATCACTTTATTAAAGAAATGCTTCGTCACGACAAACGACAAAGATCAGGAGTAACATAAATTATAAGATGAATAAATAGTATACAGCAATCTTCACCTTTTTAAGAAAACGTGAGATCCTCTGTTGTTGTTTTTTTTTCTCATTTTTATTTCCTTAGGTACAAAATGCTAAACAGGAGGCGAGTTCTTCCACATTCAGGCGAATTATTTTTCCTGCAATTTTTTTTTTCACCACAAACTGGTTTTGTTTGTTGGTTTGTTTATTTATCCTTTTCACCAGTAAAGATTATGAGCATTTGTTTTCTTAAAAAAAAGTTGAAGACAAAAAATAAGAGAAAATAGAGCTATGGTATGTATGTATGTATGTATCTATGTATGTATGTAAAACTATCGAGAACTACAGTAATATGTGCTGTGGTTACTGCTGTCTAAAAAAAAAACAAAACCAAGAACCAAAAACACAAACCGGTAGGCAACTCGGAATCTGAAGGATCTTGTCTGACAACTGTCTATCCGTGTGGGCTACTGTGTGACGGCGCTGGTGGCGGCAGGTGGGACTCAGGCTGGTGTCCAGGGACCAGAGGAGTGGAGTGAACTTGTCCTCCCACCTCCCCTTCCCCATTCAGAAGGAGCTGAAGAGAGGAGGCCAGAGTCTGTGGAGATGGCTAAGCCATGTGCTCCACTAGGAAACCAAGGAAGTATGTTCCAAAAAAGACACAAAAACCTAAGAGAAAAACAAAGTGGAGAAAAGTGCAAAATACGTCTTGCACTTTAGTGGTTTCAAAAATAAAGACAGTACAACGCCCAGGTTGCTGGCAGGTCAAACCCTGTTCCCTTAGTCCCACCACTTCTTAAAACGTAGCCTCCTTTCTCTTGGAAGCCACAGAAGTCCTCTCTGAGAGCAGAGGGCCCTGCCTCTCCTTGGCCCACTCCTCTCTGAACCCCCATGCTGAGCTGGAGCCCTCTGGGGGCTGAGCCCATGGACAGGGAGAACATTGCCTCCTCGTGAGCGGGCCTGGCGGTTGCCATGGCAGCTGGGTGGCTGCTAGAGAGTTAGGTGGTGGAAGAAGGGAGCGCGTGGTGTACATGGCCCACCTCTCCCAGACCCCAGAGGAGGCTGACCCTGCAGGGGTACAGTGGAGACCACCAAAGTGGTTATGGGGACATGGGCGAGGGGAGAAGAGGTGGGACCCCACAGCCTCCGGGCCTCCCTTCCTCCCTGGGTGAAGGTTGAAGTCTCCGGGCCTGTCCAGGCCTGGCTGTCTGAGAAACTTCCTCCCCAGATGCCCTGCCTTGCCAGGGTGGGGAGGGCTCTGGGGGAAGGAGGATCAGTCCTGGCTAGGCCTCCCTCCATCACTGGGACATCAGGTATGGTCTACACTGCTGGAGTGAGGCAGGAGTCAAAAGGGATCTGGGATGAGACCTCCTGTTGGGGAAGGTCAACACTTAGACTTGAGGCCATTGAGAAGCTGGAGCTTCAGGCTGCCAGGAGAGCAGTCAGAGGCCAGTAGGCAGCCTGGGATCAAGGAGAAGCCTGCGGCAGGCAGCGCTCCACACCTGCCTCCCCTCCCACATGCAGGGGGACTGCTCTATCGTTCCCAGTGACTTTCTCCCGTGGTCTCTCCTTACTGTGCTCAGGCCGGACCTCCCCTGGGAGAGGCTAAGTTCCATCCATCAAGAAGGCCCAGGGTCCTCTAGGGATTGACCAGCTGACTAGGATCACTCCCTGCAAACACTGGGGACTCACAGGTGTGTAGTCGTCATGAATGTTGGAGACCTGAAGAGACTGGTGGAGTTGAGCCAGGCCATCCTCCCCACCTTGGGCTGACAGCAAAGAGCTGATGTCAGGAGCCCATTCAAAGTCCAGTAAACAGTGGTGGGGGGTGGTGCAAGGGGAGAGCCCCTCTCAGGAACCAGGTCCAGGCCTAGGGAGGGGTGGGAGTATGGGCATGCAGTTCCTGGCTCAGTCTTTTCTTAGGGGGAATGGCACCCCAGTATCCACTTGGCAGAACCCAGTTAGATGACTGCTCAAGATCCAAAGGAAGGATGGGCAGAAAGAAGAGGGAGGTGGGGAAAGTTCAGGATACTGGCCTACGGCATAGAAATGTGAATTGGGGGTTTGGGGACAGTGGCACAGGGAGATGGGGTACGCTGACACAGCAGGTCAAGTAAGTCCTTGCGGCTGCCATTCCCATCAGGCCCTTCGTCCTATGAAGATCGACCATCTCTCCCACCTCCAGCCAACTGTCCTGTCCGGGGGAGCAGGAGACATCCCCCACGTGGCACAGCTGCAAGTTTTCCGCCAGCTGGACCAGATTGGCTTCTTTGCTGTCCCTCTTCATTGCCCCACGTTCAATGTTGGAGTGTCTCCACGGTGTCATGCCATCGGGAAAGAGTGGAGAGGGCTGTGCTCACAGTGAGAAAGGGTGTCCTTGCCATTGTCCAAGCCCCCTTTCCTGGCAGGCTAGCTCCAGCCTCAGGGGACAGCCCCCAGACCACCCACTTGTTGGGGAAGTCAGTGGAGAATGGGAGTGTCCTTGGTTCAGAATGTGTCTGCCAAGCGACAGCACCCCAAGCATCCATTCCCTGGCTGTCCTAGGCCTTTTTCTTCCATCCTCACCCCAGGGAGGGAAGCTGAACTGGCCAGAGTGAATGAAAACCCTCTGGCCTCAGTGCCTCACTGCTGGGTGAAGATGGGCATCTGAGCACAAAGTCTTGTCCCTTCAAAACATGGCCAGTCTCTACTGCTCCTTGCTGTGGTCTAGCTGCTATGTCTAGAACCCTAAGGTTACCCAACCTCCCTGGCTCTAAGACTGAGAGTTAGCTCATTTCTCATTTGTAACCTGTACCCCATCTTCCTCTCTCCTTCCTCTTGAATCCCAGAGGGTTTATCAGGTGGGGAGCCAGGGAAGTTTCTCTGGCTTTGTCTCCTTTTCAGTTGCTTTGTTTCAAAGCTAGAATGAGGCCATCAGCCCCTTTCCTTTCACTCCACCTATCTGGCCTGAACAATCACTTTACAAGCTTCCCTGTATTGAAACATGTTCACCTCTACCTCCCTCTTTGCCATCTCTAATTTCCATCTCTCTCCTGCTCTGCCAGCGTGAAGAGTGAGAGAGGCTTTCAAAATGCAGGCTCCGCCCAGATGAAATGGAAAGGCCCGGTGGGACCAGTAGGTCAAACTTGGGCCTGTTGGGCTCGCTCAGTGTGCGGTTGGAGATGGTTACTTCTGGAGGGTCTGAGGAGCGTGGTGGGTGCACACAGAGTGCTCTCATCCACCTGGCTGGGTGGTACGTGTGAAGACGTGTGCACGTGGGAAATCATGAAAAAAATCCAACACTGTGTCCCACAAAAGGTTGAGTTTGCTGCTCATGGGAGGCAGGCAAGACTGGTGTTATGGGTCGTGTTAGAAGAATATGAGTTGTCTTGGTTTTCCCAGAATGAGGAAGCTCCTCAATGCCCCCATAGAAACTACTTTGAAAAGTTAATAATGCAAAATTTTGAAAGAAAGGAAGGAAGGAAAAAAAAAAAACAAGAAAGAAAGTAGATTTATATGCCTATATGTGACTACATGGAGCCTTGTAGATAAATACAAGCCCACTTTTTTTTCAGCCTATCCTCCCCCACAGAGACTGTGCCAGTTGTGAATCAAATTCATTGAGGGGCTGAAACCACATGCTTCAGCTCGGAGTTCTGGTCAACTGGGAGGAACAAGTCTTCCCACTGTTGAGTGTGTATTAATTTCCAAAAGTTTGCACAGGGAAATGTGCACACATATGTGATACTTATGTACCTGCTTAAGAAAAATCTATCTATCTAATATCACTCGGTTGTTAATTTGTTTTGTTTTGAGGGGCGTGGAATGCCTTTTAGCTTTTATAAATTTGGGGGGAGAGAACATCTAGGGGGGCCAGCAGAGGAAGGAGGGTTCGAGCCGCCCACATTGCTGGTTGCAGGAGGAGCTGGACCCGGGAGAGGCGCGGACACCTTTTGTCTTTGCCTTGCTCCCTTTGTGACCAACCAAACTGGGAAAGCTCCAAGTGTGTCATCAAATACTTCTTCTTGGGCCAAAACTCTAGCGCCCAAACGTCTCCCCAGCTCGGGCCAGGGTTGCACATGAAAGGTGGGACCAGCCTTGAGGCCTGGGATCTTTCCTTCCTGCCCACATTCTCCCTTCCTTTCCTAACTGTTCATCTTTCCCTCTCTTGTACACATATGCCTTCTTCTCTTCTCTTCCTCTTGTTCTTCCTCTCTTCCCTTCCCTATTCATTCAACTTGCCTCAAAAAGAAAACCATTTAAAAGGGGTGGGGGGGATCTCCTTAACTTTTTTCATCTCCATTGTTGCCGTTTTCAAAGTTGAGACCTTGCTAGAGATTCTGAGGTCCTCAGTTTCCTCAATTAGATAGATATATGTATGTTTTCCCCTTAAATGAGATGAAATGAGTGGCGTCCTGGGGTGGAGGGAGGCACTGGCTGGAGTTGGGGCTGGGGGTGGGGTGGGGTGAGGGGAGGAGGAGGAGGAGGGGACGCATCACTCAACGTTGCTGCTGTCGAAGGTGTGGCACTGGAAGTCCCCCTCGACATACTCCATGCTTGGCAGCTTCATCCCGTACTTGTCCACGCACCAGCAGATGCCACGCTTGCGGCCACGGGAAGGCTTGCACTGGGGGTGCGGACAGGGACAGGCAGTGAGGATGGCTGTGCCCGCAGGAGGCTGCACCCTCTCCTGGCCCTTCGTCTTCCCGCCCCAAGACAGACTTTCACCCCCAGAGTTGAGGGGGCTGTACCCCTCCCCGGGGAGGGTCTGGGGAAATGATAGTTTAGGCAGTCTGACCTATAACCTCTGTTTTATGTGACCCTTTTAGGATCCTCCAACTTGGTATTCTCCAGAGACCTACATGGACTGATGATATGATACTGATGATGGTGATGATAATTAATAATAGTGATAATGTTAATAGGAGGTATCACTTCTACAGGTTTTTACCATGTACCAGCACTGCTATTTAACACTCACTACATAGTAGGTACTGTTCTAAGTGCTTTACAGAGATTAATCTGTTATTTCTCATAATCGTGTGAAAATAATAAGCACAACTATTCTCCATTTACATGAGGAACCGGAGCCAGAGATTTAAAAAATAACTGGAGTAAGAGGACACAGTTAGTGAGTGGGACAGCCAAGAACGGACCCAAGGCTGCCTGGCCCCTGACCCCTCACTTAGATGAGGGTACGCTTAGAGCATCAGGGTCGCATGGGAGGGAACTTGTTAGAAAAGCAAAGTTCTCAGAGTCTATCCAGACCCATCGATCAGACACTGGGGAGCGGGGGGTCATTCATTAGTGTTTTATCAAACCTGCCCGGTGATGCTGATGCCCAAGGAAGGCTGAGCACTGTTGCCTTAAGGGAATGCGGACCCAATTTAATACACTAAGCACACTGGTTAGCCAACAGTGGGGCAGCTCAAAGGGTAGCCTGGCTGTGAAGGGGACACGCAGTGATTTCAGGTGGTACATGGTGAAAACGTGCTTTAAAATCGTACATATGCATATATTTACGGGTGTATATCAGAAAATAACATACAACATGTGATGAGACACATTGCTGTCAAATTTTCTTTTAAAATTCATGTAGCCCTGGCTGGGTAGCTCGGTTGGTTATTGCATCGTCCCAGGGTTGATCCTTGGTCAGGGCACATAGAATCAACCAATGGATGCATAAGTAAGTGAAACAACGTATCATTGTTTCTTTCTCTCTCTCTCCCTTCCTAATAAAATTCATGTAAATGAGGTGAGTCATTAAAACTTAAGTAGATTGTAGCACAGGGAGGAATGGGAAAAATCACAATTGTGTTATGGATATTTGAGGTTCGAAAAACACATACATTTTAAGCATTTAGAGGTAGAGGTTTCCTGGTGAGTGTCTGTTCAGGAGTCCTTTGAACTTGGGGGCATGGGACGGGGCATACCTGCTTTCTCTTGTAGAATCCCTTGCGGTCACAGTTGGGCAGGTACACGGCACGGGGCACCATCCGAGGGCTGGCTTTGAGCTCCTGCAGGGAAGCCTCCATGTGTCTGCGGCAGGGGCCCTGTGTGTGGACAGGAGGGATGAGAGGCATGGCAGGACCAGGTGGAAACCACCTACATGTGCAGAACACGTGGCCTGCGCGGGGGTGGGGAGGGGTGGGGGTGGGGTGGGGGGGGGGGCGGGGGCTCACAAAGGTTCTGTGGGAAAAGCCACCACCTTTTGTTCCAATTAGCTGCTACCCAAGACCTTTCCTCCCTCCCACCTGTTATGCACCAGGTGTATACAGTGTGCAAAACCTGCATTTGACCAGGCACAGAGGCACATTGTCCCATCTGTTCGCTGCTCCCCACCCTCAGCTCTTCCATGCCTCTGAGTGGTGATGTCTGGAGGTGGTCCTCTGTGGATGCTCTAGGAGAATGTCCGGCATCTGCCTAGGTGAGGACACAGCCTCCAGCCGTTCACACTCCTGGCACTTGCTCTGTGCTCGCGGTTTTCCCTGCATACTGCCTCTATGTACTGCCTCTACGCCTGCTCACTCAGACAAACCCTGGGTCCTGGTGAATGTAAGCTCTAAAAGCTCTCTATTGTAAGTGGCAGGTCCTGCACTATGTCTAGCATCTCCTGCTGCCACGAATGCTCATTTAGACGCAAGTCAGGGCGGTGGCAGAGGCTTCGGGGTGTGGATGCCGAGGAAATCGTGGGGATCCTTGAGACTCACCTGCTCGGATTCCTGTCTCATCTCAGGGGCAGCGTTGGCCCGGGTCTGAGCGGTGTTCTCAGCTCCCCCCACAAACTTGGCCTGGGTCAGCTTCTTTCTGCGGTCCTTCTTCACGGCCTCGGCCTTCAGCTCAGAGATGCGGGAGTGTTTGGGGGGCCGGAAGGTCTTGGGGGCGTAGGTCTCCTCGGCCACCTCAGCGGTGGTTGGGTCCTCGTGCTCCTGGGATTCTCGATCTGCAGGGAGAAGGAAGTGGAGGGTCAGCTTCTGGGGCCGAGACACAGACGTGCAGAGCCCAAGACTCTGAAGCTGGTGTGAAGAGAGGGGGTCTCTGCCCTCCTGGAGCCTAAATGAGAACCAGGGCGTAAGAGTCAGCACTCATGTACGTGGAGGGCAGTTGCTGGCAGGGGTGGAGTCCCATAGCGCGAATCTAGGAAGACTTCATGGAGTTGGGGGTGTGTTGAAAAAGTCAAGCTGATAAGTGAGGGAAGTTTGACAGGAGGGAGAGGACATTCTGGGGGCAGGAAAGAGGAAGGGGAGGGAAGTGGCCTTTGGGAGGGCTCAGGCCTGGTCAGGGCTTGCTTATGGGGTTAAGTAGATGGTGTGGTGGCTGGAGGTGTGGCTTTGCTGTAAGAGCACAACCTGGAGATCTTGGCTGTCGGAGGAAATAGGGAGCAACCAGGGCGTGGACAGGAAAGGCCACGTGTAACCGCCTGTGGGGTCTTTATGCTTTCAGAGCTGCTGATCTTGAGCTGCTTGGATTTGGGGAACTGGGGGCAGGGGGGTCCTGGGGGTCTGGGCTAGCAGGAGAAGGGAACCTGGGAAGCCAGAGATGTGGGGCTTGGAGGGGAACAGTGCCAGCGGGTCCAGGGAATGCAGAACCCTGAGGCCTCCCTCCCTGCACTGGCTCAGAGCTGGCTCTGTGCTCTGGGCCCTGGATGGGCTGGAACATAACACAGCTCCAGGCCAAGAGAGGCCGACAGCTGGCTGGGCTGGCGCAGTTATATATAGGGGTGACTCGGTGACAGTCTATATTTAGCTGACTTATGACCTTTAAAGAAGTAGGACTTTATTCATTTATTTGTTGACCTGTTAATTCCTCCCCCCCCGCCCCCCCCCCCCATCCCCCAGCCTTTTCTCTGTCCACAGATTTCCATTTAATTCTTATCTTACAGGCACCCTCCTCTGGGTCCCTGTTTCTCCTCTCATTTCCTTAACCCCACCAGCCTATGCAGACCGTGGGGGGAGGGGGGCAGGATGTAGTCAAGAGGCCCGGTGCAGGGGGGCCCTATCTCCATTGCCCTCTTTTCAAATTCAGAAAAAGAACAAAGGGCTTTGAGGTGACCCTAAATGACTCAACTTAAGGGCAAGGCACTGCGATGAAAAATAGGAGAGGAATCCGAGCAGGTGGGATGAGGGGAGGAGTTGGGGGAGAGAAGATGGGCCAGAAGGCACTGCTTGTGTCCCCAGGGCAGGAGCTGTCAGCCCAGGGGAAGTTACAGGTGTGTGTTAAGAAAGGCATTTGGAGACCGGGCCAAACTTGGTCAGGATGGCAGGTGGCAGGAAGCACCTAGGCACCTGTTTGCCTGGTGGCTCGGATCTGTCACATTTAATTGGACAGGTATCCTGTCCTAAAGGCCCTGGCAGGGAAGTTCCCCACCCGGAAGAAGCCTCCGCAGGTTGGCAGGGCTCTGGGCGGTTAGTTGATTTAGGCTACTTATCCCAGGAGAGGAAGAGGACGAGCAGAAAGCAAACAACAAAGACAGGGGCAGACTCTCCCTGAACCAAATTCAACACCAGGATCCCTGACCCCTACTTTTGGCCTTTCAGTTCGACTTCCCACCTCGTCTTGACTTAGTGCTGGAAGTCTACTGTAGCCAAACCCGCTGTGATGATTCATCAACACATGATGCGCCGGGTCGGTGGAATGCAGCCTTCCAGGAATTAGCTGATAGAGTGATGCTCTGGGGTAGACCTACTTTTCTTGGCTGCGGGAGAGCTAGAAAGGGGGTGGGATGCAGAGAGGAGCACCGGTGATTTGGAGGACTCTGTACAAATAGAAAGGCTAGGGCTCTTATCTAGTAATTAAGGCCCATGCCTGAGGCTCCGGTCTTAGGGAAAGGTGGGGGGCGGGGTGGGGGAGGGAGAGGAAAAGCCTACTATGCCATGGACAGGTCACTGAGCCAGTCTTACTGAGGGACTGGAGACACTTCCTTCAACCTCTCTGGGCAAAACTAAGCATTCTAATCCTCAAAACGCATTTGACCACTGGGGTAGGGGAGAGGGCAAGAGATGCCATTGAAAGGCTGGGGCATTCTGGGGTGTGTGGTGTGTGGCCACACCCCTTCTCCAATTAAGATTGTAACTAGATGAAGTGAGGGGAGGAGGGAGAGGGGGCTGGGTGCTGACCATGGGAGAGAAATGAGTGTTTCCTTTAGGGGCTGCTCCGGCCTGGCCTGGAGGACCAGCAAATTGTCTCCAGGGATACGTGTGGGATACCTGCGAAGCCAAGCTCAGGGGTCGCCTCTCTAATGGGAGAGACCCCAGGAAGCTGCTCGCCTCCAGGGGTTTGGACCAGTGCCTGGGATCCTCCCCATAGGCCATCTAGTCTCTTAGTCTTTTCTCTGAAAGTGTTCAAGTTGCTTTGGGCTAAGCAGTGATGACACTGGCAAACAAACTGTATCCACTTTAAGGAGCTCAAAACACTTTTGCAAACCCTCTCTCCTTCCTTCTGCTGGCCTCACCAGGGCAGGCCTCCTGGGAGCACCCTCCCCACGATGCTGGCTCTTCTGCTGCTCTGAAAGGCAGGCTTAGAGCTTTGATGTGCCTCCTGGTTTTGGGTGCCACTTAACCCCATGGGACCTATTACTTAGGCACCGGGAGAGTCGAGTATCAAAGATACCCATCAGGGTCTTGTGGTCACCAGTAGGCTCCAGAGAGACAGTGGAAAGTTGGAGCGGAGCCAGGGCAGCACCAGGGAGATGAAAGGGCTGGAACACAGACTCAGAGCTGGAATGCCAGAGCCAGCAGGCCCCACTCAGCTGCTTTGAGTCATAAATAGGCTTTCGATTTGGGAAGGCTTTAAGTCTGAGATAAAGCAGGAAGGCACAAGTAGACTGGCAGCTCCTGAGCTATTTCATCAAGAGAAAGCGGACTGAGGTTGTGGAAGGGATTTAGGTGAGATATAAGGAGGACTTCCTGGTGAGGTGGCCCTGTGCCTGAGCAGCAAGGAACAGAAGAGGGCAGTGGGTTCTGGAACCTGCTGGACAAACATTACAATACCTCCACATGGCCAGTAGGTGGCGACGGAGACTGAAGACCACACAGCATGCCTGGGTGCTTATTGCTAGGGACTGTAAGTGATTTTTAAAATCTGGAATTTGTGTGCCTGTTTCTCTGACAACCACCAAACCCTCTCCTTCTCTGCGTGTGTCTGCAGCACGTATTTAAAGTGTCAAGGAGTTGGACAAGCGAGGACTGGAGAGGACTCACGGCGGGAGGGTGGAGAAGGCAGGTGTGGGAACTGGAGGGGGAGGTGGGCAAGGCTCTATCTGTGCATAACCCTCAGCTGTTTCTTTCATCTGCAATTGAAAAATGATCAGGGGAAGAAGTGAGACATATCTGGCACCTCCCTTCCCATCTCTAGATGTCATTTCAAAAGGATTCTGCAGAGGATGGGAGATGTGGAATGCTCAGTATTGTTTCCTTCTCATTTAGTTCCATGATTTTGCCAATGACAGAGCGAGTGAGAGCTATCATATTGTCCTGATATTTACGTTTGGGGTGGGTTGTGATTCTGCTCTACCCCCAGTCCTGCCAACCAACCAGCTCTCCGATAGCCCAGCCCCTGCCATGTAATGCTGGCCATTGCTACCCACCCACACGGGTGCAGTAACATTCACGGAGGCACAGACGGGTACATGGGCCCTCCCTGTGCTCACATGAACACCTGTTTGAGGAACACCGTTCTCATGTCCCAGCAAACACAGAGGGTGTCTGGGTGCAGGCCTGGCCGCTATGCACCCAGAGGCACCCTAGGGTGGGAAGATCTACTCACAGCACAGGTGCCCAAAGCATACTCCCCATCCAGGCCCCACCACTGTCTCCAATGTGCCCTCTTGCTGCTGCTGTTATCTGGTAGGGACAGGATGCTTTAGCAACATTGACAGGCCTATGTTCTTAAGTAACGTTTTCATACCACCCCGCTCCCTGGTTACAGAGATGGATGGGTCCAGCCGGGGACCTGCTGCTCCCTGCAATCTGACCTCCCACCCTGGGGCTCTCAGTCCCTCCCTGGCATCATTAACAGCCAGCTCCCAGGCTGGTGGTGGTTCCCATTCTATCTTAACCTCATAATCTAACTTCAGAGAAAACTGGGTGGCCCAGACCTTGTGACTTCGTTTCGGAAACGGAAGAAACTGAGGCGTACTTGGAATTCACAGCTCAGGAGGAATGTAGGGCCTTGCCAGGCCACCTGGACCTGGAGAGAGGAAAGTCTCTTTTTCCAGCCAGAAGACAAGATGGGTTTGCCCAGAATCTCTCTATGAGGGATGAAAAGGGAGCCGGGTTTCCACTGGCTCTCATCCTGGTTCCCTCTGTGGAATTTAAACAATAATTTCAGGGCAGAGGCTCGTCATTTATCTTTGTCCCTCTGGTGAATGGTACTCCATAAATAATCTTTAAATGGAGAGATGCATCGATTTGTGCAAGAGACAAAGGGAAGTGGGCCTAGAGGCCTTTCTGTTTGTAAGCCGGGGTACCTGAGAGCTCAGCGGATGCCCCGAGAGGCCATCTCACTGGGCCCACTGTCTTTAAGCACAATAACTGCCACAGAGGAAGTGAGGGGGCAGAGCAATGAGCCTCACAGGACAGGGACAGATGGAGGGGTCCCCTGGATAGGCTGGGCTTCTCTCTGGTCTCAGGCTTCACTGTCCAATACAGCAGCCACTAGCCACATGTGGCTATTTAAATGAATAAAGAGGAAATCAAATTATAAAGTCAACTCTGTAGTTGCTCTAGCCACATTTCAAGTACTCAATAGCCACACCTATCACTGCAGAAAATTCTACTGGACAGCTGGTCAGAGGGCACAGATCTATGGCTGCGCATGGCTAGATGCTCCACGTCCCCTCCCCTCAGCACCCTGCCCTGTTTCCTAGCCAACGGCAGCCTCCTGCTCTTTGCTACGACCCCGAGGCTATCGGAAAATGATGGGTCTGCTGCTCACTGTTTAAAAAACCATAAGGCATGCCTCAGTCTCCGGAAGTCTGTTTCCCAGCTGCAGGTGCCAAATGACTCAATTACACTGCATGTGGGTGCCTCTGCATAGAGAGAAAGGGGCGGGGTGTGAGGGAGTGGCTGGGAGCCTTCCAGGGGAGCTGCAGCACCCCTGCCCCCCCCCCCCCCCCCCCCCCCCGCCCATTCCACCTCTAACCAATGTCTGCCTTGTCCAGTCCCTCTGGAAAGACACTGTTTTCTTTTCCTCTGTGGTCAGTCACAGACGTGTATGTTCTGGGCTCCTTTTAACGAGAATTATGAGCTGAGAAGGAAAAAAGCACTGACTTTCCAAGAGGAAAGCAAACCCAAACAGCCGCCATCCTCAGGTGCCAGATGGGAGGAGCTGCAAGAGGATGCAGAGGGGAGTCCTGCTGACTTGGGGTGAATGGCAGCGGTGGGAGCAGGTTCCGAGTCGTGACTGGACAGTGGGGGCAAAAGGCTTACCCTGCTGAGCTCCTTTCCTGCCCCCACCCCATTTCAGGCCAGAGAACTAACGTGGGCAGGCACCTGAGCCCACAGCAAAGTTGACCAGCGCGGGTGTGTCACATCTCTATCCTGCGCGGAGAAATAAGGACATCAAATAGCAAAGCGGATAAACATAGCTGGAATACGCGTTCTTAACACCCAGCTACCCTCCTTGGGAGGAAGACGAGGCTGCTGCTGATAGTTCATAAGCCTCAGTGCAGGTTTACTTTGACCACTCTTAGTCTCTCTCTCCCCTCTCTGCCTCGGTTTTCTCATCTGAGTTATGGAAAGGATGTCAACAGCCCCTTCTCCACAGGGCTGTTATGGGGAATAAATGAGTTGGTATGTGCTAATTACCTCTCGGCACAGGTCTCTGTTGCCTCTCACCTCCCCAGTTCCAATCATCAACTAAAAACTTGGTTGCTTGGCACCTGGCATCTCCTTGTACACCACAAGCTCTAAGGCTCCCTGGATGCAGACAGTTCTGCAACCAGAAAGTGATGGCTCTATCCTTGTCTCTGGGGGAATCGATGGCCAACCCCAGGTGAGAGGGACTTTGCACAAGTGCTTCTGGGAACCAGCCCCCACAC
Source organism: Myotis yumanensis (assembly GCF_028538775.1). Classification (NCBI taxonomy): domain Eukaryota; kingdom Metazoa; phylum Chordata; class Mammalia; order Chiroptera; family Vespertilionidae; genus Myotis; species Myotis yumanensis. The sequence goes on from NW_027223759.1 coordinate 20,188,702, forward strand.
AGAGAACTCACCCAGGGAGTTCGTGCCTCTGTCTAATCCCATTCCTTCACGCTGCACTAAGGCACTGGATTTTCCCTACAGATGGAGGGAGGAAAGGTGGCCGGCCACTCTCCACAGGGTAGAGGCGGCAGCTGTCAAGTTGGTGACACTTCCCCAGATCGAAAGGTGGGGTTGCACTCACATCCAGGGAGCAGAGGTTAAGAAAGGATCCTCTTCACCACCCCCGCCCCCCTCCGGGGCCAAGCCAGGATTCAGGACTGTGGTACACATTTCTTGATCCCTGGGAGACAATTGGTAATAAATCGACACATAAGAAATGCACCTCTAACCAATTACTAATGCACGACTCCCAAGATGAGTGTCTCCAGGCAGGTTTCTCTAGGAGCGGGAAGGTGGAGCATGCTCAGTAGAAACGTCTATCTTTTCCCTACACACCCCACACCGGAAGGTAGTGAAAGGACTAGGTAGGGAGCAGCCTCTTAATGGAAGAATGGGAGATGAGGAGGGGGAGGAAACTCCGGCTCATTTCTCTGACCTGGCAACATTCCCACTCATGACTCAGCATAGCCCACTCAGAACATTGCAATTAGGCAGCCACATTCCCTGCATGACCTACACGACCAGAAGGGGGCGGCAGGGAGCAGGTGGTTTGAACTCTCCCTGGTCCCCCTGAGGAGACAGGCTTTGGTATGAGTCAAACAAGGGAATCATTTCCTGTCCATTAATCAAAGCTCAGGCTCTTTTCTTCTCTGACTCTTTGCGGGGAGGAGGAGAGTGTGGAGAGCAGTTCCCTCTCAGGTGCGGGAGGGGCTTGCTGGTGGCCACCTGTATCTACTAGAAAATCTGACAGATGTGGCTTGTGTTATATTTCAATCAAAAGTGATGTTCTAAAGGGTCTGCAATGAGGGCCACCTTCGCTGGGGGTCAGAGAGACATTACAGGTGTGGTGGGACAATCCAGGTTCGGAATACCTGGAGCCCATATTACACACCTCTGCACGCCAGCAGCGGTCAGATGGGGCACCCTCAAGTTCTGAGCTCTTATTTCATCTTCATAACCCTCACTATGGGATGATGTCATCAGGTGATATTTGCCAAAGGCCTCATTGCAGGTTAGGCTGGGCCCAGGCCAGAGCCCGGTGCGCAGTGAAGAAAGCCAGGAAGAGCAAAATGGGACCCTCAAACCACTAGGGAAGAGCTGAATTCTAGTCCTCATTCTACCACTAACCCTGCACCTAACTGTGGGCAAGTGGCTCCGCATCTGTAAAATGAGGGCCTTGACTTCAAGGATTGTGTGGGTTCCTTGAGCTTTAGCATTCTTTGGCTAATACCCAGACGATTCCTGGAGAGACGCTAGGACCTTGCTAAGCCAAGTGGTTAGGCAGGAAAGGGCACTTTGCCCTGTAGAGAGATTTCCACTCACTCCTTTGGATTTATATTTAAAAAAAAGAGACATTGTAACAGAAATCATGGAAAAAATGGAACTTGAAAAAAAATGTGGGGGATTCTCTGGATATAGGGGAAAGTGGAGTAGATGCTTAGAACTGGCTTTCTTGTTTATTTATTTATTTATTTTCGCAAGTATCGAATTAATCGTTGTCTTGGAAAACATATACAGCTGGCAATTTAAGGCTGATCTCTGGGGATTTGCAACTTTTGGACCAACTGTAGTAAAACTGCGAAACAAAAAGTCAAACAAAACCCCTTCAGATTGCCTCCTTGTCTCTTACCACAGTCATTCCTTTTCCTGGTTGGTTCCTCCTTGGTGCCTGGACCCTTTATGGTGTTCTTCCAGCTTCTGGATGCAGTGGGCCTGGCGTATGGTGATCCTTCTTTAAAGTTTTATTTTTCACACATTAAATAACTCAAAGTTTCAAAGGCATTGCTCAGCTATAAAGTAAAATCTTTAGATAAGAATCACCTTTTCTTCTCCATAGCTCCTCCCTCCCCTATTAAAAGGATCCGGGCTTCTGTTGGGATTCTTGCTCCCATGCCCTTCGCTGTAACCCTCACGGTGACCTCTGGCTCCTGGGATCAGCCCCTTCTCCCCCTACAGCTGCAAGCCCACCTGCCGGCTCAAATCCAGCCCAAGGCCTGGGACTAACTCACAGCTGCTCTGACTTAAAACTCAAGCCCTTAGGGCAGTGGTTCTCAACCTTGGCTGCACATTAGAATCACCTGGGAATCTTTTGAAAATCCTGATTTCTGGGCCTCATCCTCCGGAAATTCTGTTTCTTTGTTACTAATGTTGTGGCCTCACCCCATAACAAAGAAACAGAATTTCCGGAGGATGAGGCCCAGAAATCAGGATTTTCAAAAGGTTCCCAGGTGATTCTAATGTGCAGCCAAGGTTGAGAATCACTGCCTAAGGAGATCCCTTGGCCATTGGGGATGGAGAAAGGGAGCGGGGAGTTGGAGGGAGGGATGTGGAAGGGAAAATTGAAATGGAAAGAAAATGTGGCCAACTGTGCTGGCTCCTCCAGCCGCAGAGAGGGGTGGGGGTGGGGTAGGGGAAAGTAAGAAAAGTCAAGTGAAAAGCAGCATCTCTTGTCTTCCCAACCCCATTTTCCTCGGGGCAGGGCGCAGTCAGCCTCTCACAGACTTGTTTCAAAGGGAGGTGGTGCGGGTGGGAAAGGAATCTGCCTGCGTCGGTTTTCCATGATCCTGTTCAACCCAGACACGAATTTGGCCACGAAACCTAACTCTGGAACTGGACTTCAGCATGGCATTTGGACCAGGTTTGGAGTGGAAGCTAGGGTGACGGAGGCCAAACTCCTAAAAGAAGCAAAGGCTTAATTCATTTTTATTGAGGTTTTTTTTTTTCTTCTTCTTCAGGAGCATATTTTCTTTCTTTCTCTCTTATTTCTCAATGACGGTACTGAAACCCAGAATCAACTTCTTCCCGCACCCCCAATTTAATGTCTCCCTGGCACAGCAGAGATCTCCCAGACCAGGGCAAAGATGCGTGCAGCCCCCCCCCCCCCCCCCCCCCCCCCAAAGCCGCCAGAGTCCTGCAAACAATGCCCAAGCCAAGCCCGGCCCTTCCTCGACTCGATCCAGCTCACCGATATTATTGAGCTTGGCCCACCCAATAAATAACTCGTTTCCCGCCTCCCTCCAGCCTCAGACACTCTGCCCTGTGTTTCTATATGTATCTTTGGCCTTCCATTGGGCGAAATAAAATGCAGGGCCCCGCGCGCTCCCAGCCCCGGGCTCGCGGGGCCCACCCCCTCTTGCGTTGCACAGCAACGCGCGCAGCAAACACTACTTCTCAGCCAGCCCGCCCGCCTTCCGCCCTCCGCTCCTCCTCCCAAAAGCTCTGGCCGTCTGCCAGCTCGCTCTCCTCAGCTCCCCATTACTAATGCAAAGATGCGTTCTTTTGGAGGGATTGAAAAAAGATATAGACCTATCTCTCTATATGCATATGTTTTTGGTGTGTGTGTATGTATGTGTGATTGATACCGTTATTTGTATTTATATGGAAACCGCGGAAGGGAAGGGCGCACCCACGTTCGCACTGCTGGTGTAGGGGTGGTGGTGTGGTAGTGTGTGTTGGGGAACAGGAATTCTACTCAAAGGAATGGACACTTTCCTCCATCTCTCTGTTCATTTTTCACTCCTTAAGAAGTGCCTCTGTGCCATCTCCAACTTTTGGGGGATCCACCCAACGGTTTACGAGCCGAAAAGCTACAGCCAGGAGCGCCCACTCCCATTCCATCCGTCCTGGTAGAGTGCAGCTCCCTCCCCCCCACTCCCCCCGCCCCGCCCCGCCCCTCAGCAACTGCAGTCCATTAGGCACCTGACTAAGGCGAGGTGGAGTCGTGAGACACGCTGGGGCGGGGGGGTGGGGAGAGGACGGAGAGTCAGCTAGCGTTGGCCCAGAGGTACCTTGAAGGTAGGAGTTGAGGAAGGGGATGCAGAGAAATCTAAAGGGCATCTTGCTTGGGACTAAAGCTGGCCCCCCACCCCCACCCCACCCCCTCTGTGCGCGCGCGCGTGTGTAGTGGGTTGAACTGGAAAGTTGGATGCTCCTATTTGCTCTCTCAGCAATTGCGCGTCTACACCTCCCACACCACTACAACCACACTGTTGGACAAATAAAAGTGGGGCCAGCATGTGGCTGAATGATACCTGGCATACTTTCGATGTTAACCAGGTTGTTAACCAGAGCGCTCCCTTCCAAACCAGGAAATAGATTCATATCTCTTACTCGTCTCTCCTCCACCCCAAGCATTTTTCAAATCTATATCCCCCACGATGAAGGCAGGCGGGACCGCCTTTTAAAAGTGGTTCTTAATAAGAATAACTCCACAGGCTGGCCTGTGGGGCCTCCGGGGTCTGCACGTTGCCTTCCGGCTCTTTTTCGCAGGCCGCAGTACGGAGTGAGACTACCTCTTGCCACGCTGGAGGGGCGGCTGCCTGTAACGCAAAGCCCGCAGGGTTTGGGAAGATGTAGGCTGACCCTAGGAAAACTCTCCTGCCTTTCCTCAAGCACCGGCGCACTTCTTTCCGATATGACAGTGTCTGTATTTGCAGTTTAAGAAAACTCATGTTGGGGTGCTCATAGTGGAAGGGGATGGGAGGGGAGAAGGGCACTGTCCCAGGAAGTAACGACGTAGAATAAGCGTTATTTAGCCAAATCTTAACCCCTTTTGGAGAGAATCAATAACCAGTGTGACGTCCCAGAATGCAGATTTTTGTGTACAGTTCATTAAAATATTTTTAAAAACTTAAAATCAGGTAGCTCTTTCCATAAAGAAACTCAGGTCTAAAGGGAGCAGAACTGTTCTCATTAAACAAGTAGCTGAGTCAACCTTTTAAATCCTGGACTCCGGGCGCTAAGAACTTGGGGGCAGGGCAGCCTGGGGGCAGGGCAGCCCGGGGGCGGGGCTACTTGGAGGCGGAGAGGAGCCAACGGGGCGTGGCCGTTCCAGTCTCCGCCCCCCTCATTTGGCATTCAGTGATTCCAGGGCCCCTCCTATATTTACGCCACACCCACTTGTGATCAAGTTTGAGAGATGGGGCGGAGGGGATTAGTACTGACAGGGTAGTTATGAGTTCTAAATTTCACATCCCCTCTTGCCTCCCGACTCCACCTTTCGTCCTAGGTAAATCTGAATTGGGGCGGGGAAAAGTAATTAGATTCCGGGACGAACATCCAGCACAGCAACACCACCCCGTTGCTTCTTACTCCTCCCGCCCCCCAGACCACCCTCCCCACGCCCCCCTGACGCTAACCCACTGACATCCCCGCCTCCGCCGTGCGTGCCTAAAGTAATCTTACCTTTCCTGGGAGGAAAAAAAGGTATTTTGCATTTTAATCTATTTACCAGCAACCGCAATCAATCATGTCGAGTCAAAAGTAATGGGTGTGCACCTGGGAGAGGCATCACAGTCCTCACCCCAAAGGCATTAACCACAAACTGTGCGAGCGTGCGTGTGTGTGTGTGTGTGTGTGTGCGCGCGCACTCGTGCGTGTGCGTGTGTGTCGGGGTAGAAGGAAAGACACGTCAGAAAGGACTGGTAGGGCGGCAGGGGCCGAGAGAAGGACAAAGGTAGAATGAGCACAGAACGCCTCTCTTTCCAGGTCCTCAGTTAAGGCAATATTTTAACAAAGAGATTTTTTTTTTTTCAAGTTCAGAAAAGACACACCAACAATCCAGAACGTGTTGGGTGGCTAGCAGGTGGTGGAGGAGGGAGTTGATAATAAAATATGTACCCGTTCAGACAGGAGACTGAGTACCTGGGGATTTGGACCTTGAGACAGTATTTGGACCTCAGAGTCAGTATTCAGGCGAGGGGGTGGGGTGGGGTGGAGTAGGGTGGGGGCAGGGTGTGGAGCAGGAGCGAAGACCGCCTGAGGCTGGGATGGACAGCAGCCTGTGATAGCTGGATCAGTCAGGACTCCAATTCCTAGGTGCAAAGACCACCCCCCCCCCCCAGCCCCTTGCCCTCCTCCCGGGCTGCGCCCCGGCTCTAAGCCACTTTCTGGGCAAAGCGCGCGTGGCCGGCCCGTCCCCTGTCCCCGCTCGTGCGCCGTGTAACTGGCTGGCACACTGAGCGCGCTCACCGATCTTGACTTGCTCGCGGTAGGTCTTTTCGTTCAGGCAAACCCCGCGGCCGTGCAGCAGGGCGTGCAGGGGTTTCTCCTCGTCCTGCCGGGGGAGGCAGCGCAGCCCCTGGGCGCAGCGCTCAGTGTAGACGCCGCACGACTGCCCCTCGGCCAGGGCGCAAGTCATGCAGCAGCCGCAGCCGGGCTCCTTGACCAGCTCGCAGCCCAGGGGGCTGGGGGGGCACATGGAGAGGGCTTTCTCATCGCAGGGCTCGCAGTGCACGAAGGAGCCCAGGCCCTGGGCCGGCCCCGCGAAAGCGGCCAACAGCAGTAGGACCGCGGTGAGCACCATCTTCGTCTCCCTTTACCTCGGGGCGGGGCAGGAGAGCGAGAGTGCGGGGAGAAAGGGGCTAGGAGGGCGCCGGGGAAATTGAAAAAAAAATTCTGGCAGGTAGAGCAGGCGCCCTCCCCCAGACAATTGCAAAATGTGGGGAGAGTGAGAGGGCTGGGGTGCCTGCAAGCAAGTCCCGATCACAGGGATTCAAGACTTGCAACAGGTTGAGGGCAAAAGAGCAGCGCCAGGTGCACGCACCGGACGAACAGCCCCCAAGCCCGACCTGGTCAGAACTGCAGGGGGAAAAGCCAAAAATTGTTCGCCCCAAAGCAACCCCCGGAATAAAGAGCTCGGAGGCTGTGGAGGAGAGGGGTGGGGTGAAGAAAAAGAGGTTTGTCTTCAAAAATGTTGTTTAAAATCTAAAGTACACCTCAGCTGCTAGCGGCGTGCGGCTGCCGCGGAACAGGTAAAAGGTGGCGGCTGCAGCTGCAAGGGCAGGGGAAAATATTGAAATCAAGAAAGAAAGAAAGAAAGAAAGAAAGAAAGGAAAAAAAAACCCCACCCAACCCTAACCCCTCTTTTCTCCCACTCTGCAACCACCTCTTCGAAATTCGCAGGTTCGGCGCGAATCCCGAAGAAGGGTGCACACGGAGGAAAGGGAAATTAGAAGGAGCAAAAAAGAGGAAAAACCCCAAACCGCTTTGCAGCTTTTCCTAGCTCTTTTACCCCCGCAGAAGTTTCCAAAGAGACTACCGACTCCGGTGGAGCAGGCGCTTTTAAATACACGGCCCTGGCTGCCAGCCAGTTTGTAGCTGCAATTTGAGCTCCCCAACACCCAACCCAGGCAAGGATGCCAAAGAGCTTTGCAGTGCGAACTCACACGGAGTGGGGGTGGGGAGAGGCCTTCGAGACACACAGGGGCTCCCCTTCGCTGCACGAACAGCACCCTCCTCCCCCCGGAATGTAAGAAAGGGGCACCGGGGACCAGGCAGGGGCTGTGTGAGGGAGGAGGAGGTGTGTGTGTGTGTGTGTGTGTGTGTGGGGGGGGGGGGGGTTGGGAGGGGAGGTCGTGGCGATGAGAGTTCTTCTGTGCAAGGTGGACACAATGAGGAGTAACTCAGTCTCCCCTCCCCTCCCGCCCCTTAACTAGCCCAGGCCCAGGCTGGAGGACAAGTATTTTTTTTATTTTTTATTAGCTAACTGGATATATAGGGTGCCCAAGAAATTCTTCCCAAGCTTTGGTAAATGGCTGTCTGCTAGTGTCTAAGTTTGCTGGTGTCTAAGTTACCATGTAAGGTGTGTGTGTGTGTGTGTGTGTGTGTGTGTTGGGGTTATTAATGTAGGATGGCCAGTGATGGGTGGTGACCTGAATTAAAAAAGAAAGAAAAAGAAGAAAAACTGGATTTCTCTCCTAAAAGCCTGGGGAAGGGGAATTTAATCAAGAGTTTCTGTTGTTGGGGGAGTGACTGTCTTCGGCCATATGGTCAAGCAAGACGCGGCCACTTTCCTTCTGCTACATTGTTGGCCCAGGGAAGGTGTGTGTGTGTGTGTGTGTGTGTGTGTGTGTGTTGTGTGCACCTGCAGGGGCAGTCAGACCACAGCAGTGAGTTACAGAGATTGGCACTTGGAGGAAACGCTCAGTCTGAAAATCTTGCCTGGCGATCTAAAGTGTCCTGGGTGGGATTTTTAGATGGAAGGCAGATTGGAATAATGCTTTCCCTCCACCTCTTTTTAAAGGGGCACTTCTATTGAGCAGGGCCACATCTTTGGAGGGGATGGGTGACAGTCCAGAAAGACACCCTGTTCTCAGGTTAATTAGCACACACATGAACGTCCCAACAATATGAGCTGACAGGCCACAGGACTTACTCTGAAGAGATTCTTACCAGGAACATTATTATCCCATTTGAAACACCAGATAGTCTATTCAGACACCGTGGGCTCCTTCTCTCCTTCGCAAAATGAAAGAAAGCTAAAGTCTTCAAAGAAGGAACGTGGCAATTTTATTTATTTATTTTTCTGAAGTTGACATGGACAGGTTATGGCCCTCACTGCCAGGTCAAAGGAAATGACCCGTCTTTGCAGCCCCATTTGGGAGAAACTGGGGTGGGAGTGTTGCTTCTTACATTTCCCTTGTTCCTTTGGAAGGGGCTGCATTTCATGAAGTTTGCCACTAGACTGCACTCTTATCTATGATAAGAATTCTTTCTGCAGGACTGCTTTTAAGAAAATATTTTTCTTGCTGGTTTGGGTCAGGAGCAATTCTCTCTAGGCTGTTAACACTCCCAGATTCTGATCTCTCTTCTCACTATCTACTTGCCTAAAGGCACAGCTTAAAAAATGAGGCTAAAGTTTAAAGTCCTGCTTTTGCTTGTATTGCCAGAGAGGTTTTAGATGTTGGCTGGGAGAAGGAGGAGGGTCTATGTGTAATGATTTAAAAAAAAAAAAAAAAGAAAAAAAAGAAAAGAAAAGAAAAAGAAAACCAGTGAGGCTCTTCATCATTTCTTCTCCTCTCTGTCTGGGCACTTGGTAAGTTAGGAGGGAAAAATTTGGTTGAAATATTTGAGGAGTGAGGGTGGTCATGTGTTATTTTCTTTTTTGTGTCAAGTTCAGACTAGAACAGCGGCCGAACAGTGTGCTGTGTGTTCCACCCTCTGCTCCTATTTCTGCACCCACTCGGCAGCGAAGCCGACCCCAGGCACACTGGTAGCATTTAAGATGAATGGGGAAATTGTGGTGCTCCTTCCAGAGAAACATGAGTTGCCTGGTTCCAACCACCCTCTGTTCTGAGAGAGACGGCCTCCAGTGACATGTCTTTTTGTCTAGCCAACTTCCAGTGGCTGGAAAATAAAATGTGTGAGGACAGGTAAAAGGAAGAGGGGATGATTCATAGAGAAGACGACAAGGATAGGGAGACAGAAGGGTTGTGGCAGGACCTTGGGGTAGGGCGGCAGAGGGGGCCATGGAGAGAGGGGACCCTGCAGAAATGTAAATGGTAAGTGCCCATGCCGTGTCCGGACTTTGATGTGGGCTTAGTCATGAGGGGTGAGAGCTGATGGGACATGAGCTGCTGTCCAGGGGCCCCTCAGGTAGGCTCCCTGGGAGGGCATGAGAAAGAAATTGCAGTAGCCTGGGATTGTCTAAAGTAATTTTGTCCAAAGGTGGGATACTGGTCAGATGGGTTTGCTTTTACAAGTCCATAATTAATGGATGACATTGGAATGAGAGGTTCTGTTACAGGAAGTTGGGTTTGGGGAATGCCCATGAGCCTTTCTTGATTTCATTCCCCTTGCCCTCCATTCTGAAGACCTAGATCTGCTCACAATCGCCTTCAGAAGATTGCTTCTGGAAAAAATAGTTTGCATCGATGAACTTCATTGGGAGGGGCTCATTTATTCCTGCCAGATTCACATGTCAGGGGCATGGTTCACTGCCCCCCTGCACAGCCAGTTGCTTCTCAACTCTCTGCTTCCGGACTCTGGCATATTTGAGTTTTGATGCCTTTCAACCACATCTTTCTTGGAGAAGGAAGAAGTTAAATATCATCCACTTGTGGCCGTCCCTCAGAGATCACCCCTCCCCATTCCTTTAAAAAATTAACTGGGTATCAAAACCAAACTCCAACACATGCAACCAAGTAAAAGATTTGTGCTTTTACATGTACTACTTTTCAAAGGGTGCGTAGCACTTCTGTTCTATAAAGTGTGAGTCCTTTCCTCTGGTCATTTTTGAGGCAAGGGTGATGCCTGATAGCTTGGATTGGGAATGCTGGACTTCTAATAGTACATAACATATCTTGGGCTTCTCTGGTTGGAAAGGAAAAATGTCTGCTAAGGGCCTTGTCTTCATTCTCTCTTGTCTTCATTGCTCTCACCACTCTCTCAGGCAGATTTGCCCACCATTTTCCACAGTGAGTAACTGTTCTGTTTTAAAGATCTTATGTGATGGAATCAGTTTCTTTCCCAGTCCAACGCACAGCAGGCATACTAATGCTGCTGCCTCATCCTGGCCCAGAACCAAGGTGTGGTGACCTTCAAGAAATAAAGTACCTAGCCTCTCGGGTCCCTCCCCGGACAAGGGAAATTCAGCAAGATTGGGAGAAGAGCTGTTTGAGGCAGCTTTGTTGTAATGACCTGGATGAAGGCTAGGTGGCAGAATGGATACATCATTGAATGCACGCCTCCTCTCCAGAAGGCTAGAGGCTGAGACTGGTGGAAGTCTTTTTTTTTATTATTTTTTATTTTATTTATTTATTTATTTATTTATTTATTTATTTTTTATTTATTTTTTATTTTTCTCTTAAAGTATTACAAAGGGTATTACATAAGTGTCCTTTTTTCCCCCCCCCGTGGGATGTGGGAAGCAAAAGCTGGGATGGAGGGCCGCACCCACCCTGTGGGCCCACTGTGTGCTGCCTAGCCTCGGCACTGCCCTTTGCCTCCAAGGCTCACCAGAGGCGTTATTCATGGTCACTTTACCTCATAGTCCAGGTCCACCAGGTTCTGGTAGTTCCAGATCTAGGAGGACAGAACATGATCACTTTGGGTTCATAGAATGCCCTAAAGCTTCTCTCATGAATAATTAGGATATAGTCTTTGTCAAAATGCATAAAAATGTCCTTTTTACATTTTAAAATGTAAATTATGGAATATTTCAAACATACAAAGAGCAGGAGATGACATAACAGCTATCCTCTACTCACCACACACATTCAACACATGTTAACATTTCACCATTCTCATTTGAGATTTTGTTCAAAAGAAATACAGTGGTATAGAGAACAGCCTACTTCCTGCTCTCGGCTCTGCTTTGCACCCACCCCCCCAACCCCAGAGGTAGCCACATTCCTGAAATAGATTTGTATCTTTTTTGCACAATGCTTTTTGCAGGTTTTCCATGAAGTTTCTTATAGAACAGAGTGAGAACCATTTTTGAGAGTGAAACTACGTGCTACTTTAGAGTTAATTTTGTAGAGGTATTTGCTATGGGTGGCAATTTAATTAGAGTCTGCATTGACCCTCTGGCTGACTTTTGAAGGAGCTGAAGCCAAGTATGACTCAGAATGATTTATATTTCTGTGAGCAATATATAAGTTAATCGTTTTAAGAATTGATGATTAGGAGGCTTCTGGAGCCATTCCAGAGAGATATGGCAGAAAAGGGAGGCTCCCTACATAGTTTCTGGTTGGAGGCCTCCTATCTTCTTGGACCATGGGATTCTGGGGTTTCTATAGTGGACAATCCCAGAGCTGTGTTTGAATTTTGGAAAAATAAGATGAACCAGGAAAAGTGATCTGTTGTGAATTAGAAGAAGTGTTGGTAGAACCAGATCTAGGGGGATAGAGATGGGCTAGGTAGGAAAGATGGAATCACATGGGATAGGAAAAAAGAGAAAGTGTTAGCCGCTTGAAGCAAGTTTGATAGAACACATCTGAGCCATGAAAAAGCCAAGCACAATCACAGTGCTTGGAATCTAGGTTTCATTACAGTTCAAGAGGGAGAAGAGATAAGGTTAGCTTACCACCACTAGCCCATGGGGCAAATTTGTGTGAATTAGGAAATGGGGCCTCCCCTCAAGATACTTTACTTCTATTTGTTAGAATATTGTTATAAAATACAGATTTTGTTAGAACAAGGAACTCTACTAGCCCTTCCAGGAAATTGTCGTCATGAGCATACGTATCTATGGTGTCTGCTACATGAACATGGCCACTCGGAGGAGACTGTTATTGTGCAGTGCACAACCTGCATTGCTGTGGGTCCTGTTTGAGAGAGTTGAGCCTCATTTCCAAGCCATCAGAAAACACTGCTTTGCTATGAGTGGAAAGGATGGGTCCAGTGACATGGTTTTATCCATTACCAGGGTTTGGAGATGGGCTTGAACCCCTTCAAAGCAGCTGACTGCCATGTTCTCAGAGGGGCCAACCTATGCCTTGTGTCATTCTTTAGAGAAACCCTGCTTTTCCATGCCCCCAGGTCTTTGCACAAGTTGTTCAATCTGATAGTCATAGTTAAGGACCCAGATGAAATCACATCTACTTTGGATGTGTTTTTCCCTGAGTGCATCTAGCTGGGTAGCAACCATGTAGTCCTCTGTGTATCATCAATAAAATGGGGGGGATGAATTGCCTACCACACTGCATTGTTGTGAACCTTGAATGAGGCAGTCTATGTGAACCTCATTGGTGCATAATCAATCTTACCTATTGTTGCCTTGTCTTCCCCTTCCATTGAAAGTCTTGAAAGACCCAAGATCTTACTCATCTTGGTATCGTATTTTCACTTTTCCTTCTTTCCCTACTGCTTGGTCATGAGCCCCCTACTTCAGTTCCTAGCACAGAAGGCACTTAAATTATTTTTGAGTGAAAAATATTTACCATCCCCTAATCATCCCAACATCTTCCTAAACCCATATTTCTATTTCTGTATTCTTCTGACTGGTGGTAATGTCCATGGTGATGTGTTTCTATTTTATCCCTTTATATACTAGTCTGGTCACCCATTTATGTCTCAAATAAATATTTGTGGACTCTTTTAAGAGAAAATTAAATTCCAATATACTCCTATAGTTGAACTTAAAATACATTAATTGGCATGTAACCTAAATATCTACAAACATATTAAGGTATAAGCTCCGTAAGCTTATCTCAGTGTAAAATCCAAATATGTAAATAAATTCAATCAAAACTACAAATCCAACAAAATGCAAAATGACAATAATTAGTTTAGTGTGTTGATTGATGTTTGGTTGATGTGTTGCTGGAAAAAAAAATCACTACTCATTGTAATTATGGTTTAACTGTTACAGTGTGAGTTCTTTGGGTTGGCATGCACATGTTTCATGTTCTGCGTGATGATTTAATTCTCCCACTATTTTTTAACAAAACTGCAGTGGAGTCATGGCTTATATAGTGGTTAAAGTCAGCTTGAAATACGAAAATTAAGGATAATCAAAATTACCCATGAAAACCCCTTAAGTCACTTGCAAAACAAAACAGTACTGCAAAACCTTCACTTCTGTAACATAGCATCATGTCAGCCAGCCTTCACTCAGCAACTGCATGTTGTCTCAGGACCAAGTCCATGTCTCCTTTTCAGTCCATTAGCAAATAACAATGAAAATGCTGTTACTTGGCTCTGATGCCTTTGAAAATGAAAAATACCTTTTAGAGCTGGATAGAAGGCTGAGATAAGGAACCTGCATCCAACTGAATGACAAGCCTTGGAGCAAACCACAAATTAACAAACAAATAACATGAACAATCTGCACCATATGGCTGGTGTCTGTATGTATGTGTGATTGTGTATGGGTGTGTTCGTTTGTGTGTTTTGGGAGTATATTGGAGGTTGCATGCAGAGATGGCATGAGGCCAGGAGAGTTGGCTACCAATTTTTTGGTAAATGAGGAGGTAGGGGTTAGTTAGATACTATGTGCAGCATAAACAGCACAACTCACTGGTCTTGCTGCTTGTGTAGACTTAACAGGAAAGGGCACCAATTTGACCACCAAACAGACAATGGAAGCATCTTAACCATAAGCCAACCAAAGAGACAACCTTTGAAAGATTTAAAACCCTGAGTGGAGAGAGATGTGGGATTTACCCAATGAGGGCAGATTGGGTGTGGAGGGCAGGTGTCCCTGAGTCCCAAGCTTTGAGTAGCACTGTTCTTTTCTATTAAAGCAGCTCAACCTTGAGAAAGTGACTTAACCTGCCTCGGGTTCAATTTATTCTTCTGTAACTTGGGCTGTGGTACTTTTCAATGGGTTTTGTGAGAGTTAAATGAGATAATTTATGTAAATCACTTAGCATACCACCTAGTACATAGTGTATTACTATGCTAAGGCTGCTGTAACAAAGAACCACCAACCGAGAGGCTTAACAACAGAAATTTATTGTTTCATAGTTTAGGAGGCTAGAAGTCTGAGCTTAAGGTGTTGGCAAGCTCTAGGGAAGGATCTGTTCCAGGCCTCTCTCCCAGCTTCTGGTAGCTCCCTGGGCTGTGGCAGCATAACTCCAGTCTTCACATGGCATTCTCCCTGAGTGTGTCTGTCTCCAATTTTTCCTTTTTTTGTAAGGGTGCCAGTCATCCTGGGTTCAAGGTACACTTCACTCCAGTATGACTTCATTTTAACTAATTAATCTGCAATGACCCTATTTTCAAATAAGGTCACATCCTGGGGGTTAGGACTTCAACTTATGAATTTTGGGAGGGGACACACAATTCAATCCAAAAACACTCAAGTGGTAGCTATTATTATTCACAACAGCTTCTTCAACTACCTTTAAATGGGGTATTTATCATATATAGCCAGAATGTTTAGGTCTCTATTCTACTGTCTTTCCAGACCTGTTTATGTCTAGAGAAAGCCATGAGAGCAAACGATTTCGTGTTGTGAGCACATTGTCTTGCCCAGTGCCTAGAACAGCAGTGGGCACACAGCAGACACTCCATAAATGAACAAAGTCTGTTACTTTCCTCCTTTCTCCTTTCCATTTTTTCTTTTTGCTTTCTCAGTAGCCAGCTTCTCTCCTCTCTCAATCTAGTTATCTTCTCTAGATTGCCAAAATATTAAAGGCAAAAGCAATAAAACCAAACACATTTTAATTTCCTTTGTTGATAATTATTACATCCTCCCTAATCACCTGCTTTCCGCAGCCAGTTAGAAACCCAGCCAGATGGCAAAGCGGTTGGTGGGGGGTGGGGGGCAGAGGGAGGAGGTGCCGGTGGGGGTTGGGGTGAAGATGTGTGTTGGAGACATGTAGAGCGCACTCTGAGCATTTCTGGGGCTTGGCCAGTGCTGGGACTTTGGAGTGAATGGGACCCAATTCTACTTTGAGAAGTCTGGGAAGAAACCAGTGAGGTCAATATTGCTCTAGAGCAGTGGTTCTCAACCTTTCTAATGCTGCGACCCTTTAATACAGTTCCTCATGTTGTGGTGACCCCCAACCATAAAATTATTTTCGTTGCTACTTCATGACTGTAATTTTGCTACTGTTATGAACCGTAATGTAAATATCTGATAGGCAGGATGTATTTTCATTGTTACAAATTGAACATAATTAAAGCATAGTGATTAATCACAAAAACAATATGTAATTATATATGTGTTTTCTGATGGTCTTAGGCGACCCCTGTGAAAGGGTCGTTTGACTCCCAAAAGGGTTGCGACCCACAGGTTGGCGACCCACAGGTTGAGAATTGCTGCTCTAGAGGTTGAAAGCCAAGTCTAAATGAGGAGCCACAGATCTGGAAAGATATCAGGATTTTATTAGGTCCTCAGAAAAGTGTGATGCATGCCTCCTTCATCTGGTATGACAATTCCTTGTCCACAGACCTCCAGTCCAGGCCCAAAAGATGTGACTACCTTTATTGTATAGCTCCTGGTTTGAAAACATGTCCCAAGTTGTATAGATCTTGGACTTGGGCAGGAATTGGAGTGTGAAATGTAGGAAGACAATGCTCTGTATTCTAGGGACCCAGAGATGAATTGTTAGTGGCTAAAAAGAAATGGCTGCAAACAGAAACACACTCATAATTTAATGATTGATGGCATCATTTATGTACGTATGTATCTATCCATCTACTTAGCTATTTTCTCACAGCTGGAGAACAGATGTCACACATACACACAGCCCCTGGCAAAACACAGGAAGGATGTAGGCCCGGTGGGGACTGGGGAGAAACATGGGTTCAGGAGGGGCAATAGCATTTACTTTCAGCCTATTGTTACCTTTTGTGATGGTGAAAACAGCTTTGGCTCACCCTCATCTGACCCTTTTTTCCCCCTCTCTTTTCTTCTTCTTTTTAAAAAGATTTAATTGGATATTTAATTTTATTTAAAAACCCTTTTTTATTTGTATTGTGGAGAAGAATCTCAAACATATATAAAAGTAGGTAGAATAGTGTCATAACCTTCTATATGCCCATCCTTCAGCCTGAACAACCATTACTTCAAGGCCATCCTGTCCCATATACATAGCTCTCTCCACTTCCTCCGTTTCCACGGATTACATTTTAAAATATAATGAAAACATAACTCTTCAGTTTCAGGTACACTATTATGTTTATGGACCTTCTTTCTAACCACACTCTGAAAAGTCACTCAAACATTTCCAAATAATAAGTAGGAAGGTAGATATTTCCTGTTATGAAGGAAGAATTTGGTGACCAATAAAGAATATTTGAGGAAAGTAGAAGATAATGGACTATGAATTTCCAGAGTCTGGACATCTGGGAGGATGGGGTGGGAGATAGATTACTGAGGCAGACAAAGTACTGAAGAGAGGTGGCTCAGGGGAGTTGGACATCTGGAGAAGCTATCCCGAGCACAGAGAATACGGGAGGTCCGTGATGAGCAGGACTGGGGGTAGAGATCTGGAGATCATCCACAAACACATGGCTCTATAGTATAGAGTCTATACCCATGAAACCCCAGAGGGAAGGCACTATGCAGAGATCGCCTCCGTTACTCAAGTTATTGCCAGAAACCATACTCAGTTTCTCAGGAAGGCAGCGAACTGGTGCTGGGAAGGGACAGAGAGCACCTGTTTGATTTGATCTTGGTAAAAAAGGTCAAGAGCTGGTCATCATGTTGCGGTGGCAAGAAATTGGGTTGTGTGGAGAGAAATGAGCATTTGAAACAGCTGGAATGGACTGGATGGGAGAGAGGACTCCTAAGAAAGAGGAGGGGCTGCCTTCTACCCAGAAACCAAGCCCCTCTACCCACAGCAAAAGTATCTCTTCCTTCAGGGAACACCTAGATCTTTTAAAAAATAGCTCACCTGATAAGGTCAGGACCACCCAGGGTCATTTACCTTTGATTGACTCAAAGTCAACTTCAAACTAATTATGTCTTCAAAAATCCCTTCACCTTTTCCATATAAGGTAACATAATCACAGGAGTGATATTCTTTCACCTTTGCCATATACTAGTGTTTAAAAGCAAATTACAGGTCTCACCAACATGGATCATTGGGGGTCATCTTAGGATTCTGTCTACCATGATGCTTGACAGGTTGATGCCATTCTTGTCACAGGTTCCCCACCAGTGAAATAATAGGACTCTGAGTCCTTGGACTCATGGATAGACCCAATTGTCAAGAGAGAAAGGACTTGAGAGGAAGAAACATGAATAGAACTGACAGTTAAGAGAGAAAGGACTTAAGATAGGAAGAAACATTAGGTTGTTTTTATTCTTCTCAAGTTCTGCAGTGTTTTGAATAAGCCAGAGGAGGCTACCAGCAAGTGAACTCAAGTCAGCAGACATTGAATGACAGAACTTCAGCACTAGGTATTGTCCTTCACTTTGAGTTATTAGGGTCACAAAGAGGAGTGTGTTTGATGATTGCAGAGAACTTTACAGTTTTCTATGGGAGAAAAGACACATATGGTTGGTAGAAAATGGCCAAAGGCCATGTCTGAAGAGATGTAGGCAACCAACCTGAGGACCGTAAGACCCACACCTAGGGCATCCCTATAATACACACACCTTGATGGATGTCCTGTGGTTTCTGGTCTTTCTGAGTGCTCTCAGGAGTATGACCAAGTCCAGAGAAGAACATACAAACTCTGTTATTGCCAGGCTATGCTTCAGCGTTGGCTGACATCTGGTCAACCCCAGAGTAATAAAGCTGTACAGACCTGCAGTGCAGAAGGGACTGACAGCCCCAGTGAAAAATTGGGTTTTCTAGTTCTAACTTCCAGGGGTAGAAGTGTCAGGGATGTGAGAAGAGGGGAAGACATTCAAGAAAAAATTGACAACGAGTGTTTGGGTTGGGAGTGGAATCTGGTTCCATCCTGAGGCTGGCCCATCCCATCCCAGCTCACCCCCAAGTCTTTGAAGTGTGTTACCTGGATGGTGAGCAAAGCCATGCTTGGCAGGAAGGGGGAGGGAGGCTGTGTGGTCTGGCAAAGTGCAGAGCAAAGGGCCAGAGGGACTGAGTTTGAGTCTGCAGCTGACTCACAGCACCTCTTATGCCAGGCATTTCACCACTCAGTCCAGCCGGAAAATGAGGAAAAGACCCAAGTCAGGATCTCACAGAGAAATCCAGATGCCTTTCACGAGGATAAACACGGCAGCCTTCCTCTCGCTCTGGTCTCTGTTTCTCTGTTGCTGTGTGAGTGTGTGTATGTATCTGTTTCTGGGTCTTTGTGTGTGTGTTTTTTCTCTTTAATCATTTCTCTCTGTTCCCTGTCCTCCTACTTTCTCTGCAGATTAGCTTTAGGACTTGATTTTGGTCTCAACTTCTGTCACTGTCTTCAGGTATAATTGGGCAGAACTCACAGTACCCCCCCCCCCCCCCCCCCATGCCTCCCTTGAGCTTTCTTTCTAGTTCAAATGAGGTCTGGGTTTCTGCCACATCTCCTGAGTGGTGTGTCTTGGCAAGCCTCTGTCCTTCCTCTGACAATGGCAATGTTGGGGGTAGGGGCAATAAGAAAAGCTCTTGACCTGGCAAAGGCCTTGCAAGGCTTTGGTTCTGCCTGTTGCTGGAGCAACGGCAGGGATTTTCTTTTATAGCCACTTCTGGTACAAGAACAAAGAACAGCGACAAAAAATCACTTCTTTAAAGTGAGTTCTTTTCTATGGCCTTGGATTTCATTTTTCTCTGCTACCCCCTGCCTTCCTCCTCAGACAGGCCAAACATTTTCTACCTTTCTACCATTTCATCCTTCCTGTTTATTCAGGAAATGCAAACCCATCCTCCTCCCCCCTTCTGCCCCCCCCCCCCTTCCTGTCCTTCCTCTCCCTTCCCATTCTTCCCCCATTTAGGGTGATTTTTGAGAGTAGATTGCCTTTTATTGTCTGAATTTCATTTGACTCAATGTGCAGAGGGAAAACCTTGTTTGGTGGCTCATTGAATCTGAAAACATACTAGTTAGGAGTCACAGGACAGACCTAAGTTAGACCACAGTGCTTCCACCAATCAGCTGAATACTCTGAGCTTCAGTTTTCCTTACTTGTAAAATGGAGATAATTTAGCCTACTGTGCAGGGCTTATGGGAATTCTAAACAGGGTAATATATGTAAAATTTTTAACATTCGCCCATTACATGGATGGGTTTTTGACCCGAAGTTCTCATTCTTCATACTCATTGTGGATAGTGGAGAGTGTTTCCTCTGTTAAAGGTAGCTTTTGCTTCCCTTCTCAACGTATTTCTTTTCCCCTTCTGTACCAAGTGTAATAATGATTGTCCCGATTCTGCTCATGGGTAATGAGACTTGAACCCTCCCTGCCTCATCACAGTGACTGGCTCAGGGTAGGATACCTGACACCATCAGGGCTCCCTCATGGGTAAACCTGAGCCCATTAGATTATCTTTCTTTTAAAAAAATTTATTGAATTTATTAGGGTGACATTGGTTAATAAAATTACATGTTTCAAGTGTACAATTTTATAATACACCATCTGTATACTGTATTGTGTGTTCACCACCTAAAGTTAAGTCTCTTTCCATCACTATTTTATAAATGTGAATGAACCACAGAAGAAAGAACCATTTGGTGGTGATAGTGGTTGCTGAAAAATCTTAAGAAGCTGGGCTATTGAGACAACAAGATGAACACATATTCAGTAGCAAGTGAATCAATAAGCTAGAGATGAGTGAATAGCCTTGAACCACCAAGGCTGGCTGGTTTTCTTGTTCCAAGATCCCATGATAATTACCCCACAATTCCATGACATTTCTGATACCCTTTTAATAACCCCTATTTTCCCTTGAACTAGTTAGAGAAGGTTTCTGTTCTTTGCAAACCAGAGAGCTTTTATTAAAACATCTTCTTGGATATTTAAATTTGGGTGGTCCTAGGCTATCCCTGAAGTCCTCTTCTTCTCCAGTCTTTTTTTTTTTAAATTTTGTTTTATTGCTAAAGTATTACAAAGAGTATTACATATATCTCCTCGCCCCTCCCCCCCTTGACATTCCCCCGGTCTCCCCTACCCCCCAGTGTCTTGTGTCCATTGGTTATGCTTATATGCATGCATACAAGTCCTTCGGTTGATCTCAACCCTCCCCGGGCTTCCCACTGTAGTTTGACAGTCTGTTCAATGCAGCTCTGCCTCTGTATCTATTTTTGTTCATCAGTTTATAATGGTCTTTGTTATCCATAAATGAGTGAGATCATGTGGTATTTTTCTTTCATTGACCGGCTTATTTCACTTAGCATAATGCTCTCCAGTTTCATCCATGCTGTTGCAAATGGTAAGAATTCCTTCTTTTTTTGCAGCAGCATAGTATTCCATTGTGTAGATGTACCACAGTTTTCTAATCCATTCATCTGCTGATGGGTACTTAGGCTGTTTCCAAATCTTAGCTATGGTAAGTTGTGCTGCTATGAACATAGGGATGCATATATCCTTTCTGATTGGTGTTTCTGGTTTCTTGGGATATATTCCTAGAAGTGGGATCATGGGGTCAAATGGGAGTTCCATTTTTAGTTTTTTGAGGAAACTCCATACTGTCTTCCATAGTGGCTGCACCAGTCTGCATTCCCACCAGCACTGCACGAGTGTTTCCTTTTCTCTGCATCCTCTCCAGCACTTGTCATTTTTTGATTTGTTGATGATAGCCATTCTGACAGGTGTGAGATGGTACCTCATTGTTGTTTTGATTTGCATTTCTCGGATGATTAGTGACTTTGAGCATGTTTTCATATGTCTCTTGGCTTTCTGAATGTCCTCTTTTGAAAAGTGTCTATTTAGGTCCTTTGCCCATTTTTTGATTGGATTGTTTATCTTCCTTTTGTTAAGTTGTATGAGTTCCCTAAAAATGTTGGAGATTAAACCCTTATCGGTGATAACATTGGCAAATATGTTCTCCCATGCAGTGGGCTTTCTTGTTGTTTTGTTGATGTTTTCTTTTGCTGTGCAGAAGCTTTTTATTTTGATGTAGTCCCATTTGTTTGTTTTCTCTTTAGTTTCCAATGCCCTAGAAGCTGTATCAGTGAAGAAATTGCTTCGGCATATGTCTGAGATTTTGTTCTTCTCCAGTCTTGAAGAGTGTTGGGATCGAATGCCAACTCTGCAAGATGCTGCATGGTAAGAGTTGACTATTATGTCATTTTTCACATGGAAATCTTTTACTCTTAGGAAACTCCTGAGGTGTCAAACCCTGATCCTCTTGCTGAAGTTTGAATTTTTCTTCCCATGATTCTCTTTATTCCCTTTGGGAGTCTTGTAGCTCTTTCCCCCCCTCCAAATTATTTGTATTCCAGGAAACTGTAGATCTTTTATCTGCATCCTAAAGATTCTGAGCTTCTTAGGGGAGGGGTCCAGGAGAAATAAAATCTCTCTCTTTTTTTTGAAGGTTGAGAAATTTATTCATTAATTAATATAATGATTGAGTATTTTTCTTTATTTTTATTGTTGACACTATTACAGATGTCCCCCATCACCACCCCTCCCCTCCCAGCCCTTTGCTCTGGCCCTCACCACACTGTTGTCTGTGTCTGTGGACTATGCATGTATATTCTTTGGCTAATCCCTTTATCTTCTTTCATCCAGTCCCCACCTCCCCTCTCCCCTCTGACCTCTATCAGTCTGTTCCATGTATCCATGACTCTGTTTCTATTTTGCTTGTCAGTTTATTTTGTTCATTAGAGTCCACATATAAGTGAGATCATATGGTGTTTGTCTTTCTCTGACTGGCTTATTTCACTTAGCATAATAATCTCCAGGTCCATCCATGCTGTCACAAAAGGTAAGATTTCCTTATTTTTTGAAAGCTTTAAAACAGATCTTACCCTTGAAAGATGCCTATGTTTCAGATCTTGACCCTATCCTTCTGAAAATTTATAAATTCACAGACATCATCTCTTTGGTCCTCTGACAATATCTGGCTGGTTAAGTGAACCCATTCTACCAACCGGGAAATAAAAGCTCAGAGGAAGGCTGGTAGTATGTGTCTCTGAAGCAAGTCAACCTTGGAAATCTAGGGAGAATGCCTCTTTCCCTCACTCTCCCAGACACACAGCCAAGCTTCCAGCTAGAGACCTGAGCCTTGGGCAGAGCTCATTTCAGGCTGAATCAAAAGCATAAGGGAGCCTTGTCCACATGGGCCCAGCAACAGAAAGGCCCTGATGGAGATATTTCAAGGAGCCGCAAGAGGAGCTTGAGAGATCTTTTCTCTTCTCTACTAGGAGAGAGAGCCCATCTACCTGGGAATTAAACTCTTTACATGAGCCAATACTTTCAGCCTTTTCTCAACTCAAACCAGCACTGTTGTTGAGGGAAAATTTAGAATGAGTGAGTGAATGGCTTTCTGGGATACCACAGATCTTTGACATTGGGTGAATTTGGACACCTCTGTCTCTCTACACATTCCCGAGTGAGATCAGGAGTAAGGCAAATTGTAAAGGCCCTGCAAAGAGCCCTCCACTCCCTAGAGCCTCAGCCTTGGTATTTTCAGATGACTATATAAAAATAAGAAAAATTCACAGTGGATCCAGGCTCATGTTCATGGTAGAGTGTCTGTGTGGGGCTAGGTGAGAGTACTTCCATGGGGGACTTAGAGGTACATGCCTTAAAGTTAGAGATGCCAGCAAAAATACAAGATGGCTAGTTAAATTGTAATTTCAGATAAACAATGAATAAAGTTAGTATATCTCATGCAGTATTTGAGACATACTTATATTAAAATTTGTCATTTATCTGAAATTTAAATTTAACTGGGTGTTCTGTATTTTTATTTACAAACTCTAACAACTCTTCCTGGGGTGGTTCCAGGCATCTTCAGGGATTGTGTGGAGATGGTATGTGCATATGTTTGCATGAAGGAGGCATGGGTACCAAAGCAAATAGAGTGGGTATATGTGTTAAAAGTGTATCTGTATCTTTGGAAGAAATAATACCTAGGTCAGAGATCATCTTAGTGTTTTTGTGTTTTGAATGATTCCAAAATTAATTTTTATTTCTAAACATTCCCTAAGAACTTGGAGATCTTGGAGAATTCTAAAGGCTCTCCTGAAATTTGAGTGATTGACCTTCTAAATTAAATGGTCCCAGTAGATCATCTATAGATTAACTCCAGTAGATCATCTAGTAGATTCTATAATAATAAAAGCATAATATGCTAATTAGACCAGACATCCTTTTGGACATCCTTCTGGATGACCTTCCGGACGAAGCCCGGGCTGTGAGGGAAACCCAGGTCCCGGGTGCCTGCCGGTGGCTGGAGGGAAGCCTGGATCCCAGGTGCCAGAGGGAAGCCGGTGCTGGCAGCCGGGGGAAAGAAGGCCTACTCTTGCACGAATTTCATGCATTGGGCCTCTAGTTTGGAATAATGAGCTAGCTAGGATTCGCAGAGTGGTATGTAAATCTTTCTTGCTTCTTTTTATTATTATTTAGAATTGCTTTCATCACACTCCTCTTTGATGAGCTACTGAGGAGATAAAATATGAAGACAGAAGCTGTAGAACTTAGATATGATTGGGGAAAAATAAAGTCTTTGAGATTCCAGTACAAGAGAGAGGGGCATCCAGTGAGGGCTCTGGGTGGGGTGAGAACATGCCCTGGGCTAGGTCTCTGGGAAATCTGGCAGCGGATGAGTCACTCATGGGACAGGTCTAGCAGTGGAAGACTCCACACAGCTGGCTTTGGGCTGTACAAAGGGCGTGGCAAGTTAGGCCTTTTAACTCCAGGCTAAATCCTGGAGGAGGAAGGGGAGGGTTGGCCAACATTACAGGTTGCAACAAACTCCAAAGCATTGCCCAGAGTTCTTTGGTTGCCCTGGAATGGAGGTGTAAGCTCAACTGCCAGTCTGGGTGTCTGGATATTTTTGTTCAAGGCAGAGTTGTCACAGCTCGATGCTGGTCGTCAGAGGACTTGACCAGGATTAAGCAGTGTTAAGTGCAGGGCAGGGGTGAGGAGGTGGGTTTTCAGCTCTGGCAAGCTCTCCACCTTTGCCTGGGTAGGATGCACACTGGAACCAAATGTTCCTGCGACATCCAGGGTGAGCATCTGCTCCTCTCCTTGGAGATTTTCTCTGGGGATACACTGGTCCCAGCTCTAATACCTGGGAGCACACACCCTGTCTCAGTGAGGGGCCACCTGGGCCAGGGGGAGGCTGTTCAGCCCCATCAGTGTCTCATTGCCCAGAACCAGAAAATACACCTGGCTGCAGATCCTGGAAAACTTGGGTTTGGTCGAGCTGAACACTCAACCTGTTAGTGTAAAAGGGAGGACAGGATTTCTGCTGGCTTCCTTGTGCCTCCAACTTCCTGGCCAATGCAGGCACCAGTGTGTGACCTACCCAGGCAAATGAGGAGAGCTTGACAGAGTTGGAAACCAGCATGCTTCCTCAGCCCTGCCCTGCACTTAACACTGCTTAATCCTGGTCAAGTTCTCTGCCGACCAGTTCTCTGCAGACCCTGCCAAAGCACCCCCTTCCCTTTGCCACATTTTTTGACTCCCATTCAGCTGAGGGCCACAGCAAAACTGATATATCTATTTGGCCTCAGTTTCCTCACCTGTAAAATGGGTGGCACTTTATCCATCCCCAGCCTCAAATTAGGACATCCCTTTTTTAAGACTATGATGATGTAGATTAGATATTGAGGTAAGAATCTCTTTGTAAAGGCTATGGGAGTTTCCCTTAACATTTCCATATTCTTAAATTTGGAGAGAGATAATTGTTGGGAATGTATAGGGTTTTCTGCACATCAAAATGTTGATAGTGTGTTATCTCTAGTAGATCTTAAGATACCTTAAGATCTGTACCTTACCCATGTATTACTTGTAAAGAAGAAATAAACGTAACTTTTAAAGGCTGTCTTGAGAGAGAAGTCCAGTTCATTTGTTAACCTTTTTCTGGAGGATGCTGGCAGGTGAGCAGTGATTTTTGTGTAGAAAGGCAGGGATTCCATTCTATGACCCCAGGAAAGTTCTTCCAGCACGTGAGTTTGTGCTCAGTGCCCACAGCCAACTCACACCTATCTGCAGAAACAGAGAAGGAGGAAGATAGAATGGGGATGGAAAAGTGGAGGAGGAGAGAAAAGGGAGAGTAAAAGATAAAACTGCACTGTCACGAAAGCTTGAATCTTCCCTTTCAACCTTTCCCTTATAATTAGTTGGTGTGGCTGGAGGGAAGAACTCTTGGTGAGTTGCAACTTGTTGGGCTCCAGTCCTCAGGATTTTTCAGGCTTGCTCAGTGTTTGGGGAAAGCTTAGCCCTCTCCCTCTCTATCTATCTTTTTATTTTAATTCCCTGCCTGGAGGGGGTGGTGTGAAGGGTCCTGGTCAAGAAGTACTCCTCCCTTCTCTCCCCCCCACCCGCCCAGGGCTAGCCTGAAAATACTGGTAAGAACTTGGTTGAAACAGATTTTTCTCCACCAGTGTTTTAGGGACCAACTCCACAAAGGTCCTGGGGGGAGGAGTGCAGAAGGAAGAAGGGGGTCCAGGGTCCTGCAGGGGCAAGTGCAGTCTGGTTGGTTTCCACCAGGCAGGGAGCCTCTTGTGATCCCAGAAATGCCGTGGGAGCCCCAGCCTCTTCTCCTCATTACAGAGACCATGGTCATCATCAAGGGCAATTTTCATGCCTGGGTCCCCAGGGCAGCGTGCCTGCCTGCACAGCCTGGTGGAGAAGAGAAGGGCCTCCAAAGTCAGATGACTGCATTTGAATCCTGATTCGATTCTCTACTTACCACCTGAGTAACCTGCAGCCAGTTAGTTACTTAATTACTCTGTGTCTCAGTTTCCTCATCTGTCAAATGTGTCTAATGGTAATATACCTCCCTAAGAAGGTTGCTTAGCACAGCCCCTGGCACACGATCAGCATAGATATAAGCTATGTCTAATATGTCTACTCTTGCAGGAGACTACATGGGCACATCTGCCTTCTTGTTCTACCCAGTGCCTGATCTCAGCAGGAAGGACTGAGATTTTGTACAACTTCATGAGAAACCCAGAGTCTAAACCAGCCCTGGGCAAACTACGGCCCGCGGGCCGGATCCGGCCCATTTGAAATGAATAAAACTAAAAAAAAAGAGACTGTACCCTTTTATGTAATGATGTTTACTTTGAATTTATATTAGTTCACACAAACACTCCATCCATGCTTTTGTTCCGGCCCTCCGGTCCAGTTTAAGAACCCATTGTGGCCCTCGAGTCAAAAAGTTTGCTCACCCCTGGTCTAAACCATCCAGCTAGGACATGCTCAGAAACTTTGAGATAACACATGTTTATTTGTATCTACTACTTCTTGAAATAATTTGTTATGCAGCTATATACGACTAATACAAGGCCCAAGTTCTAGAAAGCCGGGTTTTTTCTCTGAGCTCTAGCTACGTCAAAGGAGAAGGTAGTCTGGCTTTGACCCCCTGAAGTCTGTGTTCCATTCCAGCAGGTTAGCTGACCAGCCCTGGATTTGAGGACCCAACAATTCCAAAATGTTCCCCATTCTTGAGCCACTTTCCACAAAAAACAGAAATACTTTTCCTCTATTATTCCCCTACTCTAAATCATCAATGGCTCTTTAATGTCCATAAATGCTGCTCTCAAGTCCAGAATCCTTAGTCTGGCACCTTCCCCGCTTCACAGCCCTCCAGCCTCATTTCTCCTTGCTTCTCAGGCTGGCCCTTCAAGCCTGGTCAGACCAAGGTATTCACTGCTGCTATATCTCTTCTTGGCCTGTTTGCTTGCACTGCTCTCTCCTTGTCCGCTGCAAGTGAATGAATGAGTACACACTAAGCATCTGCTAGGAACCAGGAGCCAACGATGGATGCTTCTACGTGCACTGTCTTCATTTGCACAACAGTTATTTTTACAGAGAAGGAAACAGGTTAGATGACCTGTGCAAAGTCCCAGGGGAAGTGAGTGATGAAGTCAGGCCCGTCAGCCCTTTGGCTGGAAGTTCAGTGATTTTCCACTACACTGTATTGCATCTGACTCACATTTCTATGGAATTTTACAGTTTATAAAGCCCCTGCTTATATTAGATCTTTTATTGAGTTTCACAACAACCCAGTGTGATAGATGGAGCAAGAATTGCTTGCCCCATGTCACAGACAATAAGCCCAACTTGAGGAAGAAAATTTGTCTTCATGGGGACAAGTGTCAGAGTGTTTCCAACTTAATATCTGTCTCCAGACCCACCACTCCTTCTTGCGCTTTCTCTTTGTACCTCTCTCTAAGCCTACAATCAATTTTTGCATATAATTGATGCCCAGTGCATTGATTTGTTGACTGGCTGATTTTTAAATGTATTCTTTAGTAAATGGTGCAAAAGGGGATCTGGTATCTGGAGAATTATCTATGATGACAGAGACTAACTTTAAAAAAGAACTTAAAAAAGTGTAGTAGCAAGGTCTGAGGGCAGACTTCAGAAAGAACTTTCTGATGAAAAGGGCTGGTAGTAGTCACTGACTATGAACAAAGAGGCTGTGGAATTAATTGTGCTGGGGAATCTTCAAGAATGATCCACCCCTTCCTGGGTCCAAGGAAGTACTGTTTATTTTTAGGGGTGAGGGAAGGACAAAATGAGGCATGGGGGACCCAGGTAGTCAGCATCAGCAGCCATGACTCTGCGATGTGGGGTGTCATTGTTATCTGAGTTGCTGGAACAACTCGAGGAGGAAGAAGACTGGAAATTACTCATCCCCAATGAAGAAACTGTTCTTCAAAGAAGTCCTTTGAGGATTAAGTCATACAGATTCAGTCTCCCCGGACTTGTGAGGTCTCACAGGTCATCCTACCTGTTCTTAGATATCCTGAAATACTCCAGTAGGCACCCAGTCAACATTTGCTGAATGATTGAATGAATGTTATATAAATTGATAGCTGTGGCTTTCTCCTGACTCTGCAGGGTTCTTTTTTTTTTTTTTTAAATATGTTTTTATTGATTTTTAGAGAGGAAGGGAGAAGGATAGAGAGATAGAAATATCATCATTGATTGGTTGCCTCCTGCACACCCCCTACTGGAGATTGAGCTCACTGCCTGGGCATGTGCCTTGACCAGGAATCGAACTGGCATCTCCTGGTTCATGGGTTGATACTCAACCACTGAACTATACTGGCCGGGCTGAAGGATTCTAATAATATTTCACCTTGACATGGAAACCCATTCCAATTCTGATTGTCCTTTGTTGTTAGGGATTCCTTTTGCCTCTAACCCCACTCCAACCAAATCCAGTGGACTATTGTTCTGTGGACATAGTCCGTGACTGGTCATCCCCAGATAGTGATCACCTTGACTGGGGTTCTTAAAGCAACTTTACATTCAGATTAAGAATCTATTTGGAATAAGAGATACAAAGAGACTCAAGTACAGCACAGGAATAAAGCTGGCTGCCTTTCCTTGAGCACCGAGCTCTCTGTGGCTAAGCCTCCTTTCAGAGCCTACCCTGGGGTGTGTGCATGGATGAATGGTGGGGGTGAGGGAGCCATTGCCCAGATCACGTTTGCAGTGGCACTAAAGCCTCTGTCCAGGAGCCAGGAGAAGTAGGGTGAATTCAAAATCTGCCACACACAAGCTGGTGAGTGTGACCTTGAACACGTTCTTCCTGCTCTGGGTCCTGGGTTCCTCACATGAATGAGAGGGTTGGAGTCCTTCATTCTGTCATCTACTCAAAAATTTTTTTCTGAGCACCTATTATGTGCCAGGCACTTTGATGATATAGCAATGAACAAAATGCAGTTTCTGCAATTACCGGGCATATGTAGAGAGGGAGGCAGACAAAAACCAAATAAAGCAGCAAGTAGGTAACAGTTGTCAGGTCAGATGAGATCAGAGTGATGGAGGTACGGACAGCAAAGTAAGTGGGAGCAAATGAAGGGGGCCTGCCTTAGATAAGGTGGTCATGGAAGGTGTCTCCCAAGTGGTGACTTTGAGCTGACCCGGAATGAGAGGAGGGGGTAGGCCGTGGATGTATCTGGAGCAGTGGAACCTCAGAAAAAGAACAGTAAATGCAAAGGCCTTTAGAGGGAACCCATTTGGTGTTTTAAAGAAAGAGCAAGGAGGCCAAGTGGGAACAGAGGGCAGAGAAGTAGCCAGGAGCTGGGCATGGTAAGGACCTTGGATTGTATGCTGAGTAACTGGGGAAGCCATGGACACAGAGAATGAGGGACAGGCATGGTCTGACTTGTGTGTTAAAATTCTGATTCATAAGTCATCCCAAGTAATATGGAATTGGGCTTCTTCCAGCCCCAGGCTAAGCAGATCTGGTTTGGTAAGGTAGGGGGCAGGATAGTCCCAAAGCCAGGTCCAGCCCTAGAGGCAGACTTTGTGAGCGGTGCCAGCCCAGACCCATGGTACCTGCCTGCTCATGTCTGATCCTGCTGCTGCACCCAAGCCTCAGCCCAGCCCTCGCTGGTGTGCAGGAGCAAGGGGCTCACTGACAACACAACCCGCACCCCCAAACCAAAGGGCGTGGGAGACTAACTTAGGGGTTATGGTATGTTCTTTTCTCATTAGAAAAGTCCTTCCTCTTTTCCTGCCTCTTCCCTCAACCTTCCCCAGTCTCCATCTTTATTTATTATTTATTATCCCTTTCTTCCTTATCTATCCATCACCCCAAGGACTGCATAGCATCTCCCAGAGGCCAGCAGCTCATCAAGCAGAACCTGGCCCGTAGAATAGCTAAGACACTGAACTTACGTATCAGAATTAGAGCTTCATAGAGGCTGTATGAGAAGTCAGGGAGCGAGACTAGAGCCGTGCTGGTACATCTCCATTTTATTGTCTCCCAGGAGGCCCCAGAGAATCACATGCCGCGATAAGACCAACGATGCAGGTCCGCTCAAGGCTCTCTGGGGTCAGAGAGAGGAGCAGCGGCCCTGCTCTCAGGGGAGTCTTCCTGGGGGAGGGGGTATTTGAAATAGCTTTTGGAAGATGAGTTGTATTTTAAAAAAAATTACTTTTCAATTACCGTTGACATTTAATATTGTTTTGTATTAGTTTTAGGTGCACAGCATATATTTTACGAAGTGATCCCCACTCCGATGGTTTTAGTACACCTGACACCATACATAGTTATTACAATATTGTTGACTATATTCCCTGTGCTGTACTTTTACATCCTTATGACTATTTTGTAACTGCCAAGTTGTACTTCTCAATCTATTCACATTTTTCACCCAACCCCTCAACCCCACCTCCTCTCTGGCAACCATCAGTCTGTTCTCTGCATCTATGAGTCTGTTCCTGTTTTGCTTGTTTCTTTTATTTTGTTCTTTAGCATCCACTATGGAAAACAGTATGAAGGTTCCTCAAAAAATTAAAAATGGGCCCTGCCTGTGTGGCTCAGTGGTTGAGTGTGGACCTATGAATCAGAAAGTCACAATTTGATTACTGGTCAGGGCACATGCTAAGTTTCGGCTAGATCCCCAGTGTGGGGCATGCAGGAGGCAGCCAATCAATGATTCTCTTGGATCATTGATGTTTCTATCTCTCTCTTCCTTTCTCTCTGGAATCAATAAAAATATTTAAAAAATTAAAAATGGAACTGCCTTATAGACCTGGTGATTCCACTCCTGGGTATATATACCCAAAGAAATCCAAAACACTAATTTGAAAGGATATATGCACCCCTGTGTTCATTGCAGCATTATTTACAATAGCCCGAGTGCCCATCAATAAACAAGTGGATAAAAAAGCAGTAGTACATATATGCAATGGAATATTGCTCAGCCATATAAAATAAATGAAATCTTACCATTTGCGACAGCATGGATGGACCTAGAGGGTATTATGCTCAGTGAAATCAGTCAGATAAAGACAAATACCATAGGATTTCACTGATATATGGAATCTAAAGATGAGTGGAATTTTTCCTGGCAGAGAAGAGCTTTGGGAGAGGGGGTGGGGGTGTGTGAGGAAGGGCTGAAAGCAAGAGGGCTGGGAAAACCCATGGTTTTTTTTTGGAAGCAATCAATGAATTATCTAGATTAAATACTAAAAGGGATTACCTCAGTGGAAAAGTCAGGCATGACAGATGGTTGTTTGACTCAATCCTGTAGTTTTTGTTTTATTTTTATGTAACTGTCACTAAATAGACAGAATAAACACAGATAATTTTCAGGTAATAAATGAGATTAAATATTTATATTATGTTCAGGTCAAAGGGTAAATAAGATGTGGGGGGAGACGGAAGGAGAAAATTGGGGTCAGGGTTGGGAATTTCCTGTTTAGACAGCATGGTATCTGGTCAGTGGTGACATTTGATCCTGAGAAGTAAAAAAGATTGTGAAGCTTGGCTGAAAGCATCCAAAACCCTCCACTCAACAGGAAAACCACCTCTCAAGTCTCCAACTCTCTTTTCCTAGAAATGGTTCATTGCTAGATATTAAGTAAAGGTATTAAGGGTATTAAGTAAAAAGGGATTTAAAGAGAAGAAATTCTGATTCATAATAATAATAATAATACCTGCTATTTATGCCACATCTTTCTCCCAAGATGCTCAGATCATTATAGGGAAATTACATCATTTATTCCTCACAACCTCATCCCTGCCTCCTTTGCCCCTAAACCTGCCCAACCTGGAGAGAAAGAGGTAGCCCTGGGTATAGCTTCTGTGGCCCTCATTGAGCTCCAATGGGATGTTCCTGGAGGTTTAGGCCTTGACTTCCAGAACTTGGGTCCCAAGGCTCTGCTGTCTTAGCTCCTTTCACTCAAAAACACTAGACATCTGTCCACTTATCCACAGTGATCTCCTCATGCCAGCCATGCTAGAAATCAAGCGGTGTCCACCGTTTCTAAAAAACTCCAGAAAAGAAAACACCATAACCTTCTTTGAAAGTGCATCTGAGTCCCAGTAGAGTGAGGAAGCTCTTCTTGATACTTCACTCTCCTCAGTGGTAGTTCAGCCCCACCCCTTTTGGACTCATTGGCAGTTGGCACAAAGGATAGGTATCTTGTCCCCACCACTTCAAGGAGCTTCTTGTGTGCAGATGTGAGATCAATGCTATTTCAGTGAATAAATGTGGCCACCACACCGCAAAACCTGTAAACAGTGTTGAAACACACAGGTATAAAGGGTATTTCTAATAGTAACATAGAAAAAGAAGATTGGGTTTAACCTTTCTGCTTTACTCCTTACCAGCTACATCATCTTCAACACAT
Source organism: Myotis yumanensis (assembly GCF_028538775.1). Classification (NCBI taxonomy): domain Eukaryota; kingdom Metazoa; phylum Chordata; class Mammalia; order Chiroptera; family Vespertilionidae; genus Myotis; species Myotis yumanensis. The sequence goes on from NW_027223759.1 coordinate 20,221,137, forward strand.
GTCTTTATTTCTCTATTACTGTTTTCTTACCTTTGAAGTAAAATAAGGCTAGCCCTGCCTATTTCATAGGGCAATTGTGACAACCAGATGGGATTGCATTAATTAAAATGCTTTGCAATCTGATCAGGATGATGTACATAAAAACGATAGCTGGTATTTCTTCTTCTTTTTTTTAAAGTATGTTTTTATTGATTTCCGAGAGGAAGGGAGAAGGAGAGAGAGATAGAAACATCAATGATGAGAGAGAATCATTGATTGGCTGCCTCCTGCATGCCACACACTGGGGATCAAGCCCCTAGCCTGGGTAGGTTCCCTTGACTGGAATCAAACCAGAGACCCTTCAGTCTGCAGGCTGATGCTGTATTCACTGAGCCAAACAGGCTAGGGCAAGCTGCTATTTCTTTTCAACCATGGGACAACTGTCTGTGGGCTGTAACATCTTCAGTGCTTATTATGTGAGTCTCCTTTAGATTTTAAATAGGAAACAGAGGAATGGGAAGTGGAAGGGCAATTTTGAAAGGTCATGAAAAGATCTTTGAGCTTTAAAAATTAGGAGAAAGGTAATTGGTATCACAGCTGGAGAATAGAATTTCTTGTCTAAAACAATAATCTCAAAAAGGAAAGTCATCCTAGTTTCTTACTGATGTGCAAAATCACCTCTTGGCCTCCCCCATGAGGTCTCTGCCTGGTTATCTCCCTTGCCCATTAACACTCTGCTCCCCCCCCCCCCCCATGTCCCCCACTCCCCTCCAAGAATTCTTAAGCTGTTCCTACTATTTCTGCAATCACTTCCCTTGTATCTTGGAAAGAATCACCCATTGGTCCTTGATAGTTGTGGATAAAAAGAATGGAACTAAGTTCCAACAGGTTCCCAGAGCTCAGGCCTCTTATTTAAGCCTTTCTTCTACCTGAGATTTCAGCATCCATCATTCTTGACAGTTGCTTGCATGGGGAGGCCTCTTCCAAATCTATAAATCCCAGGTGCTCCAACAGGGAGGGCAACTTGCCTGCAGCATCTCAACATGTCTAGATGTCTATCTTGACATATATGCCTGCAACACTGAAGCTACACATAAATTAGACATTACCTATCCAACCTGAAGTTGGTTATTCCAGCAACTCACTCATCATGCCCTTCGCCACCCCCATCCCTATCACCACCACACCAAAAATGAAACATCACAATTTCATACTATGTCACATAGGAAAGATACACTACTAGATGATACCAAACCTTCCAGGCTCCCTTGGTTGTCCTAAAATGTTGATTCTTATAGGTCTGAAAACAACTAAAGATGTTGCCTCTCTTATTCTATTTCCAGTCAATGCTCCATTCAGATAATCTCAGGAAGGGGTTGGTATATTACTTTTCTTAGAAGTTACCACAGACGGAGACTTTGTAATATCTCTGGGTCATTTCTGCAAATGCTTTTCATTCTTGGGAGACTGAGCCACTGGGTCCTAAAGGACACCTACTACACAAGGCCACTCTACCAATTCTAGGATACATTGCAGCTCTAACTAATACATTGAAACAAACACAGGGAAATAGCCAAAATGCGAAGACAAAGAAACATGTCACAAATGAAAGAAGAAAAGAAATCTCCAGAAAAAGTACTAAATGAAATGGAAGCAAGCAAACAACTAGATACAGACTTCAAAATGATGGTTATAAGTTTCTCAAGGATCTTAATGAGAGCTTCAAGGAACTTAGTGAGACTTTCAAGGATCTTCGTGAGAATTTCAAAGACATGAAAAAGGACCAGTCAGAAAATAAGCATACACTAACTGAAATAAAGAATATTTTATAGGGATTCAATAGTAGAGTAGAGGATTCTGAGAATCAAATCAATAATCTGGAGTATGAGGACGCAAAATACACCTAATCAGAAGAGCAAAAAAGAAAAAAATAATACAAAAATATGAAGATACTGTAAGGAGCCTCTGGGACAACTTCAAGTATACTAACATTCACATTATGGGGTTGCCAGAAGGAGAAAAGAGAGAGCAAGATATTGAAAACCTATTTGAAGAAATAATGACAGAAAACTTCCCCTACCTGGTGAAAGAAATAGACTTACAAGTCCAGGAAACCCAGAGAGTCTCAAACAAGAGAAACCCAAAAAGAGGCCCACACCAAGACACATCATAATTAAAATGCCAAAGGTTAAAGACAAAGAGAGAATCTTAAAAGCAGCAAGAGAAAAGCAGTTAGTAGGAAGAAGAAGAAGAAGAAAAAAAAACTGATAAAAAATATGAATAATAAAATGGCAATAAATACATATCTATCAACAATTGAATCTAAAAATCAAAATAAATAAACAAGGAATCTAATGAACAAATAAATTAATGAATAAAATAGAACCAGAGGCATGGAAACATAGAACAGACTGATGAATCTCAGGGGAATGGGGGAAGGTAGGAAGAGATTACCAAAGAAGTTATATGCATACTAGAGGCCTGATGCATGAAATTTGTGCAAGAGTAGGCCTTCCTTCCCTCAGCTGCTGGCACTGGCTTCCCTCTGGCACCTGGGACCCGGGCTTCCCTCACAGCCCTGGCTTCATCCGGAAGGTCTTCCGGAAGCATGTCCAGTCTAATTAGCATATTATGCTTTTATTATTATAGATATGCATTACCTATGGAAACAGACAATAGGGTAGTGAAGGCTTGGGATGAGGTGGGACCAGGTGGAGGGGAAAAATGGGGAGGGGGGAAAAGGGACATCTGTAATATTCTGAACAATAAGGATTAAAAAAAAAGGAATTTTGAAAGCCTCACCTGAAAAAGTCCTGCCTCCCCCACCCCTTAGGGGCCCAGAGCCATGCTTGGTGATGTGCTCCCTGAATATGTAGTTTGAGTGGGATCTGCACACCTTTCCCTAAGCCACACAGCTGTTGAGAAGGTGGGCTCCTCCTCTTAGGGGTCTTGGAACCCTGGACTTGTTCTGTGTACCTGAAGCCCTGGGAAGCCATCTAGGTCTTAATTGCAAATACACCCACTTTTCATGTTTTCGGCATTCGCTAATTGCCAAGACTGTTTTGACCTGGCGCTCAGGTTTGATTTCCACATAAATCCTGAGTACCTTCTCCCTCCCCACCTGCCAGAGTAATCACAGGACCATAGGGGTTGCCTTAGAGTTGATATCAGGCAGAGATTGTCTGAATTATTTTCTCATTTTCCAGATGAGGAAATGGAGGGCTAGGAAAGGTTAGAGATTTAATCAAGCCCACGGAGTTAGTAGTGATTTGTCTTATTTGGAAATACGGCTTGAAGAAATGAATCAAGCATCCCAGAGAGCATTGGCTGGTAGGTTTGGGTTATTTTGATGACAGGCTGACCCCAGTGGACATGGGAGAGGTCAGGGTTGAGTCTCATGAACTTTATGACTTGGATATCAACCAAGCTCTATATATTAGGATAATTCAGGGTATCTGTCTCTTAAGTGATTGATATTTTCAGAGAGGTTTGCTTATTATCTGATTGAGGATCATTCTGAGAATGGGCTCTTTGGGGATCCAGGGAGATGTGATCAGATGGAGGTTGGAGGGTGGCCAGATGATGAGAATGTAGAAAGGTTTTACACGTGCACTGGGGAGGGTGATGGGAAGACCCCCCAATCCCATCAAATGCCCAGATTCTAGAAACCTCTGTAAGCAGGGACTCAAATCCAGGTCCCTAGTGGTGTTTTGTTACTTGCTTGTTTGTTTTCGATTGGGGCCTTGTGCCTCTGCTCAGGCCAAGAGGGTCGTGAAAAGTCGTTGTCATCCCTCCCCTCTTAATCCCTCTGACCAAGTCCATCGCAATAGGAAATAACCTCCAGGGAAGCCAATTCAGTCTCTCTGGAACCCGGAGCTCTGGTTTAACATGCTTTGGAGTTTGGGGAAGTTTTCCTTCTTTGTTGGTGACTTTGAAAATGAAAATCATATTATCAATTACTTAAACATTTACTGAGCACTTACCATGTTGCACCGTGCCAAATTAAGGGGGTGCTGAGATGGATAAGCCAGAGACTCACATTCTTTAAGCTCCAACTGTCCACAGGCTGCCAGGCATGATGCTACGTTTCTGACTCAGCAGGTCACTAGGCCCCACCTTCTCTCACCCCACACAGGATTCAGTCACAGCTCTGGGCCCCTGACAGGGTTTGTACATTTGGAGGGTAGCATCCCCCCAATTCTCTTCATTCCAGAGGGCTGTTCTTGGGGCCACAGTTGTTGGTGGGCAGTGGGATGACTTCAGAGCCCGAAGACTTTCCCGTCCCTTGTAACAATTCCCAGCCCGCTTGCTGATGAAAAATCTCCCTCCTTCTGCTCAGGGATTTGGCACTTATTAAAATGGAAGTTCTTTAAAATAGGTCTCATTTATGCTCTGATCAGCTGTAACCATGTTTTTGTAATTCATGATGTAATAAGATCCTTTTATTACTTTCATACAAGTATAAAAGTCACTGCAGAAAATTTGGAACATATAGAAAGTGCATAAGAAACAAAAATGACCGTGTTCTTATAACCCAGGGACAACTGTGGGTGAGGTTTTGTTCTAGTTTCTAACAGGCATATTGCTTAATTTACTGAAAAGCATAGTGGCATATGGAGCTAAAAGCCAAATCTCTGAGCCAGGTGCTGAGCCAGTTACTGGCTCTGTGACCTTATACAAGTGACTACTCTTTGCCTCACGGGCTTCATCTATAAAATGGGGATAACCACGGTGCCTGGGCTATGAGGCTGCTGTGAAGATTTAGTGAGTTAACACCGGAAAAGTGCCTCAAGTGCTGCCTGGCTCCAGAAATGACAGGTGTTAGTACTGTCATTGTTGTTGTTATTGTTTGTAGCTCACAAATAATGAAGCCCCTGGGCTGCCTCAGTGGTTCTTGTTCTGTTCTATCTGGAGACCAATCAATGTAGTCTCCAATCCTATCCAATTCCAATTCCCAAAGCACTCGTGCTTTCGCCAAAGTTTTACTCCTGGTGGAAATTGTCTCATTCTCTCCTCTTCTTTCTCAAGAAACCCTTCCTTGGCCTCTTCAGCCACCTGGCTCTTAAGTTGTCCCTTCTACTCCCTGAAAATCTCATCAGCTTACGAAGCTATCAGCTGAACTCAGAAGAACCGAAGAGCCAACCCCGGGCCAAGCGCACCCTGGGACCTCATTTTATCTAGCCATGTATGGGTCAGTTTACACATGTGCATATACTCATGTTAATGCGCCATACTGGAACAGTATGTGAACACTTCATATGCTATTTGGTGTCTCGTTTTTTCACTTGCCAAAATATGTGATCACTTACCATTACATTGTGGCACAGCCACATGGTAGAGTACTACACAGTCATTAACAATATTTTAATTAATTCTTTTCTGAATGAAGGTTTGTTTTGTTTGTTTGTTTTGTGTTCTAATAGAAAGGAAGCTTGAGGTTGCAAGCACTGGAGGCAGGTTGACAACATGAAGGCTGCCAGGAAGTCAGCTCCTGTGCCCACTCATAGCCCTCTAGAATCTGGCTCACACACATCTGCTTCGCCATCACTACTCCCTTCCTGAATGCTCTCAAGACCATCGATTGGAACAAGATTTCTAGGCTTTCTGACAATTCCTCTTCATTGTCCTCTGCCTGTCTTTCCTCTTCTACCACCCCCACCCCCACCTTAAATATGGGTGCCCCTCAGGGTTCTCCCTAGTCCATCTCTTATCTCCTGTCTGTAGAGTCCCCCAGGCCTCCCTCTCGACTGTAGTCATCACTTCCATGCCTAAGACTCCCCAAGCTTTCCTCTCCCGACCTCTCCACTTGGCTGTCTCCCAGGCCCAGTCAAGCTCAACATGTCCAAAGTGGGATTCATTGTTTCTGACCCAAACCTGCTCCCCCGTCTAGGTCTCTATTTCAGTAAACGCCATCCTCCTCCACTCACTTCTCAAGCCAGAGACCATCATATGTGTTCTCTTCCTTCTCCTTCAGTATCCAATTAGTGTAGTAAGTTTTTCATAAAAGTTTATGTATTCAATCACAACTACTCCCCTTTATTTTGAAATTGTGTCCATCCAGTGTCTTTGGTATCAAAATGCTTTTTTCTTTAAAGAAATGTGGGAGATGGTAGATGACAGTTGTTTTTGGCTATGTGTATGTTTTTAGTGTCAGTGAAGGGAGGAGACACTGTTGATTGCTACCCAAACCCAGACGCTTTTCCCTCCTCCAACAGGATTCAGTTTTGTTCAGATGTTCACTCCCTCCTCCCACTCCCCAACTTCAGAGGGTAATTCTGATTAGTCTAAGCCAGCAGTTTGTGTCCAGGGAACCCTTCCATGGCATCTGGGAGGTCAAAACTATTTTCATACTAAACCATTTATTGCCTTTTTCACTTTTATTCTTTTATGAGTATACACTGGGTTTTTCCAGAGGCTAACTGTCATGTGATATTGTAACAGACTGAATGCAGAAGCAGATATGAGAACCCAGCTGATTTCTATTAAGCTAGAAATTAAAGAGATTTGCAAAAACAGGGAACAGTGCCACACTTCTCACTAAATTTAAAAGATAGTTATTTTTCACAACAAATAGGTTATTTATGCTAACGTGCACCGAGTTCACTATTGTTATTTTAAAATAAATTGATAAATAAATATTTAAAAAACATCACATATCAATTTATAATGTAATACATACCAATAGATATAACCCACCTAAACAAAAGCTCTCTGGGGTCTTCAAAAATTTTTTTAAATCATTTTAAAGGGGTCTCAAGTTGGAAAAGTTTGAGAACTACCAGTTTATTCTGGTGTCAGCTCTTGGTTATTATGTAAGTGACCCAAATTAGTCCAATCAGATTAGATCATGGAAAGATTTATATTCCATGCCTGGGAAAGAGATTTCTCTGCTTTCTCTTGTTAAATGTGGGAGCTCTTAGTCTCTAGTGCCACTGGTAGCCTCTTTCAACCATGAGGAAAAATACAGATGCATGGATAGTAATTTGGAGAGAAGGAAAGGCTTAGGGACCTTGGGGATGTCATTAGGCTGCTAATGTGCCCCTTGTGTGAAGCCACCCTCTGCTCTTCTAGTGACATGAGAAGATAAATCTTTTCATTGATGATCCAGTTTGCATTGGCTCTCCATCACTTGCCTCTGAAAGCCCCCTTAACTGATATAACACTTGGAAAATGAGGCGTTGGCATTCCCATGTTGACCCCAAGTGTTGGAGGCATTTTATTCTTCTGTACAGTCTACAAGCCACCACATTAGATGATCCTCAGAGGTTTCTCCAAGCATGAGGAACCGCCAAGAAAGGGGCTGAGAGGAAGGAGGTAAGGCTGTGCCACACAGAAGCTTCGCCATGCACAGACTATCTCATGCAAAGAGTGAGAAACAGTTTAGAAAGAGAAACCCCATGGAATTTGTAGTGCTGTGCCCTTTGAGAGCCAGGATCCCTGAGTGGCATCCTTTCCTTTGCCCCCACTGCTGCCCATCTCTAGCTCTCTTCTTTGTAAACCAAACTGTCAATATCTGTTTGAGTGAATTGACTTAGGATGACAGCTGGGAAAATTTGCTCCACTGCTTGACAAATGGTGGATTAAACCTCAGAGCCCTGGGACAGAGGAGAGGCTCCTACCCTGATATTCATGCCACCAAATGGAGAACAAAGGAAAGGGGTGGGTGGAGAAGCACCTGTGGCACTTGAGTGACTGTCCCCTACCTTATCCTTCCATTGGCAATTGTGCTAGTCTCTATTAGTCACTTTGTTCAGGACTTTCAACGTGTCTTGTAGATAAATTTGGCTGCAATGGGTGGGATGCAAATATGATAGAGAAACAGAATTCTTGCCTGTTTCAATAGTGTTCTTTTTTAAAAAAATATATTTTATTGATTTTTTTTACAGAGAGAAAGGGAGAGGGATAGAGAGTTAGAAACATCTATGAGAGAGAAACATCGATCAGCTGCCTCCTGCACACCCCCTACTGGGGATGTGCCCGAAACCAAGGTACATGCCCTTGACCAGAGTCGAACCTGGGACCATTCAGTCTGCAGGCCGACACTCTATCCACTGAGCCAAACTGGTTAGAGCTCAATAGTGTTCTTACCTGCTTAAAATGAGTTTGGTGTTAAGGGCAATAACTGATGTCTTTCTTTATAGGACAGTCTCTATTCACGGTGGATATTTCCTGGGAGTGCTAAAGCGACTCTATGCAAATTACAGGCATCTTGGGTTGGAAATCTCAAAGTGAGGTTGTAATGAAGCTGAAAAACATTTGTCTGATTTTTGCTTTCTTTTTGGTGGGTAGCAAAGTGGGGGAGGAAGCAGGAAAAGAGCTCGGGGACTTAAAAGGACAAATTAGACTTTTCTTTAATAAATTGCAAGTAGTTATTAAAGGTCTTTCTTGTTAGGAAGAGATCAAAGTGAGATAGAAGCCTTTTGCACTATTTTTTTAAACAAGGAACTGCTACAAAGACACAAAGCACACTAGACTTGGGATAAGCCCTGGGGAGACATTATGTCCAAGTTAAGATAATCAAAAAGAGTTTAATTTACTCAGTTTTGGAATAAAACCAAGGCTGCATTCAGCAATATTTGAAACCAGTTAAAGATTAGTGAATGGGATGTCCAGTTGTATTTAAATGTTTGCATTTATTTATTCATGTTTGACATTGTAATCTAAATTACTTACCTTCTTTTTTAAACATTTATCTTTATTGTTGAAAGTACTACAGATGTCCCCTTTTCCCCCATTGACTCCTTCCATCCCGTACCCATCAATTGTTGTGGCTAATCATTCTAGCATAATTTTTAATTGTAAAATAAACATAAGAAATGAAAAAAGCATTTTCTAATCTTCATGATTTACTTCTTCACTCTCAGGGGTTCTCAAAACCAAAGACAGTGTCTGTTAGTGAATTAGAATAAAACCACAGGGTAATTACTTTCTGGGCTACCAACGCAACATGAGTTACTTTCTGTTGTAAGAATGCTGAAAAGTTGCCATAAAATTAAATCAATTAGGATAATAAGGGGGAAGGAGAAGATTACATTTACTTCCATCTGATTTAACTTATTAATTTCTCAGAGGAGAAGGATTTCCTCACCGTTGACCTCCAGTTTAACCCTTGAGCCCCTTCTCTCTTTACAATGTACTTGGGATTTAATTCATACTCAAAAGGCTGAGTCTTTTTGTTTGACTTAAAAGCCTCCAAGAAGGAATGAGAGTCAGTGAACAAGTTAGTTGGAGGAATGAGAGTCAGTGAACAAGTTAGTTAGTACACAAATTTGTTTGGAGATCCTACTATGTGCCAGGCAAGTTTTGCAGTCTGGGGAGTCAATGTGAACAAGTCAGGACTCCTGACCTCCAACAGTTTATGCTCTAAAGGGGGGAAACAAATAATAAATACAGAAACAAAGAAATCAATAAAATAACTGATAAGCGCTGCAAAGATGATAGGATAGGGCGATGTGATAGAAAGTCATGTCCCAGCAGGCCAGTCAGCATGGGCAAAGGCCCTGGGGCAGGAACACACTTTGGTGTGTGTGAGAGAGAGAGAAAGAGAGAGAAGAAAGGAGAGAGAGAGAGAGAGAGAGAGAGAGAGAAGTCCTACATGACTGAGGCTAGGGAGGGAAAACACAGACTTAAATTCATCTCCTCTTCCTTCACTACTTACTTTATCTTGGCCTTGCAGTCAAAACCTTCCAAACATTTCTCTGCCCGGTGAGTGGGAAAGCTCACTATAAAGAAAAACTCCCAGGAAGGAATTTTTTGAATCTCAGAGCTGGCCTGCTATTGGTGCTGGCTAAGTGATAACGACATTGGTGTCTCCTCCTTCCCAGCACCTTAGAGAACATAGTTTTCCCATAGATGTAAGCTTTGGTTCGGCCATATTTACATTGTTAGGGATGGTCAGCTTCAGATAGGTTCTTTCACTTCTAGTTTCAGACAATGGAATCCACTCCAGCTGGTGTAGGCCGAAAGGGATCTATTTAGAGCAGTGGTTCTCAACCTTGGCTGCACACTAGAATCACCTGGGAATCTTTTGAAAATCCTGATTTCTGGGCCTCATCCTCCGGAAATTCTGTTTCTTTGTTTCTAATGTTGTGGTCCCACCCCATAACAAAGAAACAGAATTTCCAGAGGGTGAAACCCAGAAATCAGGATTTTCAAAAGATTCCCAGGTGATTCTAATGTACAGCCAAGGTTGAGAACCACTGATTTAGAGGCATAGATAGCAGGACCTGCTGGGATGGCTGGAGAAATAGGTTCTAGGCAGAGCTTCCAGAATGACTTCCCAAAGCTCCCTGCAGAATTGGGCCTCCATGTAAACTTTTGCCTTTGCCATGATCAGAAAGCTATCTGGGAATCAGGAGGCCAAGGCCACTGCTCCAGGCCTGCCTGCCTGTGCTCCAGTCTGCTCCAGTTAGATGGACATCCCATACTGGCTTTCTCTTCCTTCATAACTTATTACAAATCAAAGTCTTGAATGAGTGTATCTGCTTCATAGGTCCCAAGTTGTATCCAAAACCTTAACTTTGTGGGTGTCTGAGAAATGTAGTTTTGGGGGTTCCAGCCTCTGCAGTAGAGCTAGAGCTGGAACTGGTGCTGAGCAAGGCAATTGACTGAACCTGTCACCCTGATGACTAAGCTGGATTCATATCATCTGCCTTGTGAACATTGGGGCTCATTCCCGCAACTCTGGCAGCTTTCTCTTCTGTACACAAGGCCAGGACAGTTGGGAAACCGCAAGCAATTTTCCTTTGCAGATCCTACATTCAGGTGCGTGTTGCCCTAGGCGAGACCTGATCTAGGCTGGGCCAGTTTAACCTGACAGAGGCCTGGAGGTGCTTGGAGGAAAAGTTCATCAAAAGAGCTGACTTGTGGACTCCAAGCCCCGAAAGTGTCCAGGCCATGGTTGTTTTTGCTCATTTTCACAGCTGCGGTATCAACACAGAGCTTGACATGGGGTAGGCACCCAATAAATATTTATTAAATAAATAAATGAATGAAAAACAGAATAGGGCGAGGAGCCCTTTGGCATTCAACACTGGACAGATTCATTTGAGCCTCTGTGTGTTTAACAAATACTAATAATGCTTGCTACGTGCCAGGTGCTGTTCTAAGTGCTTCACAAATATTAACTTGCTTAATTCCCATAACTAACCTAGTATAAACTACAATTAATCCTATCTTTATTTTTTATTTTTATTTATTCATTTTTTAAAAATATATTTTATTGATTTTTTACAGAAAGGAAGGGAGAGGGATAGAGAGTTAGAAACATTGATGAGAGAGAAACATCAATCAGCTGCCTCCTGCACACCTCCTACTGGGGATGTGCCCGCAACCAAGGTATATGCCCTTGACCGGAATCGAACCTGGGACCCTTCAGTCCGCAGGCCGACTCTCTATCCACTGAGCCAAACCAGTTACGGCTAATCCTATCTTTAAACTGAGGTACAGAGAAGTCATGTTACATGCCCAAGGTCACACAGATAAGAAGTGGTGGGCCAAGGAATCCACTGGACTGGGTTGCCCCAAACATCTGTTGTTATAGGACTTATCTATTATTGATTTGGCCCATATAGACAGTCATACATGCCTACATGTGATGATATGAAAGTGTATGTGTACCATAAGGTACATAGGGTTTGTTATGAGTATACTGAAACACACCTGCCCATATTCCTCTCTATACTGCCTTCCAATCTCTTCCAGTCTCCTCCAAGCCATACCTGCTCATGTCTTCTTCCCCATGTCTCTCTGCCAGCCATGTGCAATTACTCTGGGTTTCAGTACAATTTTGGCTCCCAGATGAGCCTCTCAGGTGCCCCACTGAGCCACCAGGAGGCTATGCTTGCTTGAAGGAATACCAACACAGCCATGGCGTCTGGGGCAGCACACACCATCCTTCTGGTTCAGTTCAGAGTTGAAGACCTCTGATTGCCCTGCTTGTGGTGACATCCCAGAACTCTGTGGTTTCTTCTGGAAATGCTGGGGAGTCCACGACAGCGACACAGAGCATCCTGTCTCCTACTGTCAACTCAGTTCAGCTGCCAACCTTTTCCTTGGCTGGTTTATTTTAAGGTAATGGATGCCCAGGAAAGGCAGAGATGGAGCGCTGTCAAAAGTCTTCTGGTGATATTTGCAAAGGCTCTGGAGAGCTGGTTCTTCTCACAGGGGCAGCATGGAATATTTGCAAAAATAACGGAGTCCAATGGCATTCTCACAGATAACACGGGGCATGAGGAAAGCACCCTCTTTGCCAGCACAAACAATAGGGTGGGGGAGTCAGGGGAAGAAGGGAGGGTGTGCTGTTTCTTCAGAGTTCATTCCATCCATCCCCTGCCTGCCATCAGGTCAGCTGTTCCCCAGCTTAGGTGGACCTCTTGAGACACCTTCCTTCCATGAAGGCACCTGGCAATGGAGAAGCCCTTTTGATAGCTAACTGCTAGCCCGCCTTTCTGCGTCAGGATTACCGGCTCTGTTTTCCATGGAAGTCTAACCCAAAATACTTCAGATGTGAAGGGAAAAGCCAACCATGCATGGATCACTGCACCTGACAAAGGACTTCCCCCATCATGAGGGGATTGAGGCTCCCTGTGCCCCAGTTTGTAAGAGGCCCTCTGCAGACCTAGTGGGTTCTGAGCTGGTTAACTCTTGACCTTCCTTCCTTTGAGTCACAAAACTACATATCCTGCTCCATCCTTTCGCAGCATATTTTTTCCCTTGAATTTTTTTTCTCCCTTTGGTGTTTACATGAACTGGTTGAACCCATCACGTGGTGAGTCCGTGTTTATATTTGCAGAAGTGCTGCCCAGGGAAGTTTTGTTTGTATAGAGGTCACCCCATCTCTTGGGCTTGGCTGCAGCCCCAGCCAAGCTTGGCTGCAGTAACCCAGCACATAGCAAGGCCATCCTCCCACTTCTCACTGCTCTCTCCACCTCAGGTTCCAGGCTCTTGGTCTCAATGGCTCCAGGCCTCCTGGAAGAGGAGGAGGAGGTAGACTCTTGGGCAGAATGAGGCCATTTTCCTCCCCCCTCATCCTCAACCTAATCCAGAATTTTTCCAGGACTTGTCTGTCTCCTTTCTTAGAACTTAACTGTCCTCCATGGTCTTAGAGGTAGACGTGGGCTAGTGGAATAGATGGTAGAGTTTAGAGATGGGCTGCTCGGGAAAGATCTCTCTTCTCCTGGACTGACTATGCAGCCACACAGGACTGGGCTGGAATCATGCCTTTGCCAGTTACTAGCTGTGTGGCCTTGGACAGCACCTCTACAGCTGTTTCATCATCTTAAATGAATATAATAGTACTTACCCTTAAGGTTGTTAGGAGGATTAATTTAGGTCATGCATACAAAATGTTTTAAGTGATGACGATAATGATAATAATAATAATAATAACAGTAATAGCAGCTATCTTAGCAGTTAGAATTGGCAACTTCCCCCATCCCTGTTTCCCTCCTCTATTAGAGCAGTGTTTCTTATTTTTTTTCCACTATCATTCCTCTAAGGCAGTGGTTCTCAACCTTGGCTGCACATTAGAATCACCTAGGAATCTTTTTAAAATCCTGATTTCTGGGCCTCGATCTCCGGAAATTCTGTTTCTTTGTTATGGAGTGGGTCCACAACATTAGTAACAAAGAAACAGAATTTCCGGAGGATGAGGCCCAGAAATCAGGATTTTCAAAAGATTCCCAGGTGATTCTAATGTGCAGCCAAGGTTGAGAACCACTGCTCTAAGGAGCCTTCCTGTGCTGTGTGTCAGGGAGGGGGAATATTGGTGAGGCTGAGAGGGCTCACATGCTTGTGCTGTGAATATGGGTCATGCAAAGAACCATAGCTGGATTTAAGACACTGGCTGCAGTCTTGGTTCTGGCCTAACTCGCCATGACTTTGGGCAGGCTATTTAGGCTGACTGAACCTGGATGCCTTCATCTGCAGAAGGAAGTCTTTTTGAGATGATCTTTGAGGTCCTTTTACCAGCTATTGATCTGTTAGGACTTTTAAAAAATTAGTTGAAAGAATCATCAACTCCCTACCCCAACAGTGTCTGTGCCTCACTTATCAACCATTTAGAATCACAATAACATCTTTCCAAGTGAGGACTTTAGTTGTCCTGTGAGCTAGAGATGACAATGGCTTTTCTCTTTCACTTTGGCATGGGCTTTTATTGTAATCACTAGTAGCCCTGCGCATGAATATGTGCGCCAGTAGCTCGCCAGTAGCTCACTGCCCGCCCTCCAGTAGCTCTCCGCCCACTGCCCTGCCCCCTCCTGTAGCTCTCCGCCGCCTGCTTGTAGCTTGCTGCCCCATCTTCCTGCTGATCCATGATCTGGTCGTTACATGGTCGGTCGTTACACTTCACAGCGTAACAACTGTTTGCATATTACATCTTTATTATATAGGATTGGTTGAACGGACGACTGGACACTTAGCTTATTAGGCTTTTATTATATAGATTCTATCCTGCTTCACCCCCTCTCCCCACCTCCTGCCCACCCTTAGTTATGAGGGTACTTCCCCATGAGCAGCTGGGTGAGGGGCCTGAGAACTCAGACATGACAGGCTGAAGCTGAGTTAGGAATGAGTTCTCTGAAGAAGGTAAGGATGAGGCAATGATCATTAATAGTATCAGAGAGTTCCTGGAACCTCCAATGATAACTGCATAAGCATGAAAAACTTCCCCATTCTCTTCCCATTCCAGACCTTTGGCAACTAACCTTGGGGAAAAAAAAGAATATCTTTTCTTCCAAACTGTGACCACTCATTTTTGCTTTTTTTTTTTTTTTTTTTTTGTCCATTCAAATCTTGAGCCTTCCCTGAGCTCTGTGGGCCATGGCAAAACATCCAAATTGGAGGGTTGCTCCATGAGGACTCCACCGAGTTGGGACTGTTGTCTTTTTGAACCCAGCTGAAGGTAGCTGATGGCTCTTTGGAAACTGGAGAGAGAGGAAGAGTGGGCTTCTCTCTTGATCTTAGTATGGCCTCCCTGCTCTATGGACCAGAGAAGGAAGTCAAGTGGCAGGATGCATCAACCCTCCAAGCTAAGGTTGGCAGCTTCTCTGCTCCTCCTGCTATGCTGTTTCTCCCACCCACAAAACCTGAACTGTCACCTCTTGATGGTTATTCCCTCAACAAAGCAATATCTACTCCACCTTTCCTTGTTTATACTTCTGCTTATAATATACTTCTGCTTCAGAAATTGCATCTAATCACTTTCTGGTTGTGTCTAGAGAATAAGAAAGTAGAGCTAAGTACAGGATATGCAACCCTTGCTTGAAGCAGGGGGTCCCTCAGGGGTGAGGACGACAGAGCCCCAACGCGCTAGGGCGTCTGCATGCACGACACTGGAGACCAGGTTCAGTGACGCAGATCCGTTTTATTGTGGAACTACAGGGGTATATATAGCATGAGGGGACCAATCAGAGGGAGACACGTTGCTACAGGCGACCAATGGCTGAAAGGCTCGGGTACTGTGCATGTGGCTCTAGGAGTTCGTTCAGGCGGGCGTTGCTACTTCCTGGTGTGCCGAGGAAGCATGTCATGGTGGAGTGTGCTCACACCATTGCATCAGCCGCAGCGCTGAGACATACTTCCCGAGCTCTACGTACACTTGCTAAAAGTTACATTTGCCAACAAATCCCCAATTCTATAAGAAAAGCAATTTTGAAAAGTTAAATTATTGGGGTTAACATTTGTTAATAACACTATATAAATTCCAGGTGTACATCATCTGTATATCACATTATGTGTTCACCACCCAAAGTCTAGTCACCATATATTTAATTCCTTTGACCCTCTTCACCCTCTCCCACCCCTTCCCCTCTGGTAACCACCATACTGTTGTCTGTGTCTATGAGTTTGCTTTGTTTGCTTGTTTGTTGCTAGCTTGATATTTTAGGAGTCCCTCAATACCACCTGTTTGAAACATGCCTAGTCTAGAGAAAGTGAGGAAGAGGCTGTATAGGTTTACCAGGTGGGAGGGTGTGGTTCTAGGAAATGAGAATGTATGTGAATATATTTTACAGAGGAAAGAAGGAATTGAAGAAAAGATTCATTAGGAATGATCGAATAACCATGGCAGTGTGCTAGGTGGTTAGAGCATTGGCCCAAGCACCTAAGAGTCTCAGGTTCTATTCCCAGTCAAGGGCATGTGCCTGGGTTGCAGGCTCGATCTTTGATGAGAGGCAGGCAGGAGGCAGCCAATCAATGTTTCAGTCTCACACATGGATGTTTCCCTCTCTTATTAAAAATCAATAACAATATTTAAAAAAGAATCAAATACCCTTTGGTAAGAGGAGTCACATTTTGTGCATCTCTTGGCATGTAGGAAGGATTGACCACAAGTTACCCCTGAACAGAAAGATCCAGGGAATTGAAATCCACTTTGGAGTATAATTATCTTAACAGTCAGCAAAATTTCCCTTACAGCTTCAATTTTCATTGCTTCCCTCTTATTTTATTTGGACCATATTGTATTTGGAAGTTGCCTGCTTGAGCTTAAACATGTTAACTCAGGATCACCTTTAGTCTTCGCTTCCCTGTTGTGAATGACTTTGAACCCCTTCAACAATCAGTGCTCAAATTGGCCTCCATTCCATAAGAAGGCTGGATGGAAAGAACATGGCAACATGGAAAAATACTTGTGGTATAATATTAGGAAAAAGACATTACAGGACCCAAGAAAGTGTGAATTGGCTGATATTATATTTATTTTAAAAGATATGTAGGGGAGGAAACTAGAAGAAATATACCAAAATGCTACCCATAATGAAATTGTGGGTAAGTTTTATTCTCCTCCAATTTCCCCAAGTTTCAAAATGTACCCTTTTGCAGCATGTGTATCTGTTGGAGGTGGGGTTGAGTTCTATCAATCATACAGCCGCCATCTGCTCAGGGTTTGCCTTCTGGATTTAAGAAAGCTGAGTGGGAACCAGGCATTTTTTTCTGAATAGAAGATCTGTGGGAGGTTTTCTGGTTCAATACCTGTCTCCTTTACCTCTGATTTTTCTCTAAGCAACTTGCAAGCGCGCGCGCGCGCACACACACACACACACACACACACACTCCCTTCTACCTCAGGCTACGTGCACAGAGCACATTGAAGTGTCCCTGGGAGAGGCATTGGTGCACACTCTGTTTAAGGCTAGCCAGCTGGTCTCAGCCTCTCTAGCCACTTGAGATGGTGGGAACTCGGCGGTTGCTGAGTTGGACGTGGGAGAATTGCAGAATCTACTGGTGAATTGCTCCTTTGTTCTCCTTCTAATCTCCTAATCCTGGGGAACAGAGAAAGGTGTTTTCCTGCGATTTGGGGCTTGGTCTTTCAAATCCTTCTGTTTCTGACCCCACCCTGAGGGTTGGGATCGGGGAGGGCAGGTGGGAAGACACCAAGGAGAGGGTGGTGTCCAGACGGTGAAACATTTAGCAATGGCCCACCCATCACCTTTCTCAAGGAGCTAGGGTTACACTGACCTCCACTTAGGATCCCTGCCTTTTCTGGTTCTGGGCCATAGCACTATCTCAGAAGTTTCCCTGTGACTCCTTTCCCGCCTCACCTGTCCTCCACCCCACAGCAAGGCAGTGGCTGAGAGCCAGGGAGCAGGAGCAGATCTTTCAAGTGTATGTTTAAATCTGAATTCTCCTCACTTACTAGCCAATCACCATTCCAATGATCAATTTATCCCCTGGTCTATGCATGTTATAAGCACTTGATTTTTTGTATTTATCTGGTTTGAGCCCCAATCCAAGGGGGCCAAATCCATGGTCTAGTTTCTATAAAAACCATTTAGCTTTGCTCAGGTCTGTGGCCATTGGCTGCTTCTTCCTTAAGCTTGGCAGTGACTTTTTGTTAATATGTGCGGCCAGCTGCAATGATAACAATGGCTAATGTTTATTGAGCGCTTGATGTGTGTCAGACACTGTGTTAAGAGCATTGCGTGTGTTAACTCATTCAGTCCACATCTCCACTCTATGAGGGAGTTCTGTTGTTAGCTCCATTTTGCAGTGAGGAAGCTGAGGCATGGAGATGAGAAACTTGCTCAAGATCCCCACGCTGGAGAGCAGCAGAGCCTCCTTAGAATGGAGCAGTGTGGCTCCAGACTCCACTTGTTCCCCTGAGCTACTGGGCCTGCTGCTGCCCTGGTAAAGGAGCAGGATGACTCAGGGACACCCATCCCTGACCCCTGGAAAGCAGTCGCCACATATGGCAGAAAGGAAAGGGGTTTGCTGGCCTCACTGGCTATGAAGTCACCATCTTGGAGAGGCCACATCTTTCTTTTGTCTGTCCCCAGCTATTACCATGGTGCCAGACACATAGTAAGCATGATACATGTTACTGAATGAATGACTTGTTGAATTATCAAATATGTGTCTGAGTCAGGGATGGTGCTTTACATTTTGTAGAGGCGGAAGCAGAAATGTCTAATAGATTCTACAGATATGAGGCCCTTTTTGGATAACGTGGAACATGAGAGTTGTGTTCTGTTTGCTGGTTTTTTATACGTCTTCCTGCCTACCTTGCACACACACATTTGTCACCATACTTTACGATTATTTTCTCAGATACTGTCTCACTGCTGATGTCTGACTCTCTTCTCCCCGACCTGGGGAAGCTGGCTTTTCCTGAGTTGTTCTCTGGAACTCTGGACTGATCCTTCTGATGTAGCAGCTTGGGGGAACTCTGAGATATTGCTGTGGGATCGTCATACCTGTGTGGTTTTTGGCAAGTTGCTTGCTCTTTCTGGACCCAAGGAGGAAGTTGCTGCACTCTGGAGTTATGAAGGAGGTAGAAATACTCCCCAAATCTGGATTTTTGAGAAAGTTCTCTTGCAGCCCATGGTGGCCAGAGGATGCCCTCTTGGGCTGAGGACTGCTGAGCTGGAATGTGAGGGGGCTGTGTTGGTGGATGGACTTGGTGAGCAGCAGCGTGGGGACTTTAAACCTGGTCAAATGGCTTTAAAAACGATTTCTTAGTGCATCTGCGTTTCTTTTTGCCTTGTGCCAACTTGAATGATGCTAGCAGAAGCCTGTCAGGATATGAGGCTGCAGGTGATGCCACTCATTCCCAATGTTAGCTGGCATGAAAGTAAACGCCTTGCCCTCCAAGGGACATCAGCTCTGCCAACTCCAGGCTTCAAATGCTGGCAACAGCTGTCCAAAGTGTCTAATGGTTGTGGCATGGGCCAGCAGGGCATTCTGGGTATTGACATGCAAATGAGTGGAGCAGAATGTGTGTGGGTGGGCAGAGGGATGCCTCCTTGCAGGTTTGGGGAGTTTTTGCCCTAGTGGGATTGTCAATTTCTCTCTAATGAAGTGACTGAAGAGCAGGAGGCGGTGGCAGGAAGAGTTCAAAGAAAAAGGAGAAAGAGAGAAAGGAGGCAGTGGGAAACCAGCTGCAGGGACACATGCCAGCTCATGTTTCAGAGGCTGCTTGAGAGAGGACTGGGCCAGATCTCAAATGGAGCCTCTGGGCTGCCCAGGCTGCCAGCTACGTGGGCCACGCAGGCCACACAGGTCACGCAGGCCACACAGGCTTCCTCTCACACCTGGCTAGCCCTTCCTTGTCGGGAGCCTAAATCCTTCCGTCTTTGTAGCTGCTCTCAGCTGCTCCAGTTGGTCCTTGAACACAGAAGTAGCCCTTCTTTGAGGACTCTGAGGCACATCTCCTGTCTCTCTCTGCTCCCAGGTACCCAGATCAACCATCTCTGGCTTCCCCTTCAGCTCCTTGTCAGCTTCCTGCCCTCAAAGTGCAGACTAGTCAGCACCCTACCCTCAAGGTGCATCCAGTCAATGAATGAATGGATGTTGTCTTCTCTGAGCATGCCTGGGAACCACTCCCTGCTGACAGTAAACGCTCCTGCAATCTCATTGTTGCTCCAAATATCGCTTTTAAATCAACCATCTATTGAGCACTGTTTTAGTCAGGGTAGGTTAACTGTTTCAGCAGTCTGTACTCAGATCTCGATGGCTTAGCACAACAAGCGTTGATTTCTTGCTCACATATTCAAGGGAAGGAGGGTGGGGTTGTCTGGGGTTGGAGCAGGGTCTCTGTTCCATGAAATCACTCTTCCATCTGCTGGTTCTCTTCATCTATAGCTCCAGCTCCTCCATGAAGCCTCACAGCCACACGGTGTCAGCTTCCTGCCCTCAAAGTGCAGACTAGTCAGCACCCTACCCTCAAGGTAGGGGAGGGAAAGACCTTGTAGGTTCCCATGGGAAGTTGTTATTTTGCCTTTAATTTTTAAAAATTTTTATTGTTGAGATTATTACAGATGTCCTTCATCCACTCCCCACCCCCTCTTCCCTCTGAGAATCGACAGTCTGTTCCATTTCTATGCCTCTGATTCTATTTTATTCACCAGTTTATTCTGTTCATTAGGTTTCTTATTCGTTTGATTTTTAGATTCAGTTGTTGATAGATATGTATTTGTTGCCATTTTGTTATTCATATTTTTGATCTTTTTCTTCTTCTTCCTCTTCTTAAAGAATACCCTTCAGCATTTTAAATAATACTGGTTTGGTGGTGATGAACTCCTTTAGCTTTTTTTTTTTTTTTGTCTGGAAGCTCTTTCTCTGACCTTCAATTCTAAATGATAGCTTTGCTGGGTAGAGTAATGTTGGTCGTAGGTCCTTGCTGTTCATCACTTTGAATATTTCTTGCCACCCCCTTCTGGCCTGAATAGTTCCTGTTGAGAAATCAGCTGACAGTCATATGGGCACTCCCTTGTAGGTAACAAACTGCTTTTCTGTTGCTGCTTTTAAGATTCTCTTTGTCTTTAGCCTTTGGCATTTTAATTATGATGTATCTTGGTGTGGTCCTCTTTGGGTTCCTCTTGTTTGGGGTTCTCTGCACTTCCCGGACTTGTAAGTCTATTTCTTTCACCAGGTAGGGGAAGTTTTCTGTCATTATTTCTTCAAATAGGTTTTCAATATCTTGCTTTCTCTCTTCTTCTGGCACCCCCATAATTCGGATGTTGGTACGCTTGAAGTTGTCCCAGAGGCTCCTTACACTATTTTCAAATTCTTTTTTTCTTTTTCCTCTTCTGGTTGGGAGTTTTTGCTTCCTCATATTTCAAATCATTGATTTGATTTTTGGGATCCTCTACTCTACTGTTGAATCCCTGTATATTATTTAAAAAATATTTTTATTGATTTCAGAGAGGAAAGGTGAGGGAGAGAGAGATAGAAACATCAATGATGAGAGAGAATCATTAATTGGCTGCTTCCTCCATGTCCCCTACTGGGGATTGAGCACACAACCCAGGCATGTGCCCTTGACTGGGATCGAAACTGGGACACTTCAGTCCACAGGCTGACACTCTATCCACTGAGCCAAACTGGCTAGGGTGTTGTATATTCTTTTTTAAAAAAATTTTGTTTTATTGCTTAAAGTATTACAAAGAGTATTACGTGTCTCTTATTGTTTTCCCCCTTGACATTCCCCCGGCCTCCCCTACCCCCCAGTTGTCTGTGTCCATTGGTTATGCTTATATGCATGCATACAATACCTTCGGTTGATCTCTTACCCGCCTCCCCCTCCCGCCCCCCAACTCTCCCCAGCCTTCCCGCTGTAGTTTGACAGTCTGTTCAGTGCTGCTCTACCTCTGTATCTATTTTTGTTCATCAGTTTATAATGGTCTTTATTATCCATAAATGAGTGAGATCATGTGGTACTTTTCTTTCATTGACTGGCTTATTTCACTTAGCATAATGCTCTCCAGTTCCATCCATGCTGTTGCAAATGGTAAGAATTCCTTCTTTTTTTACAACAGCATAGTATTCCATTGTGTAGATGTACCATAGTTTTCTAATCCATTCATCTGCTGATGGGCACTTAGGCTGTGTATATTATTCTTTTTATTTTTATTTTTTATTTATTTTATTTTTTTTATTGCTAAAAGTATTACAAAGGGTATTACATATGTGTCCTTCCCCCGCCCCCCCCGCCCCCCCCGCCCCACCCTTGACAATCCCCTGGCCTCCCGTACCCCCCAGTGTCTTATGTCCATTAGTTATGCTTATATGCATGCATACAAGTCCTTCGGTTGATCTCTTACCCCCCTCCCTCCTGCCCCCCAACCCTCACTGGCCTTCCCACTGCAGTTTGACAATCAGTTTGAGGCAGCTCTGCCTCTATATCTATTATTGTTCAAAAGTTTGTAATGGTCTTTATTATCCATGAATGAGTGAGATCATGTGGTATTTTTCCTTCATTGACTGGCTTATTTCACTTAGCATAATGCTCTCCAGTTCCATCCATGCTGTTGCAAATGGTAAGAATTCCTTCTTTTTTACAGCAGCATAGTATTCCATTGTGTAGATGTACCATAGTTTTCTAATCCATTCATCTGCTGATGGGCACTTAGGCTGTGTATATTATTCTTTATTTCAGTCAGTGTATGTTTAATTTCTGACTGATCCTTTAACATTTTTTTTTTCATTTTCACTAATATCCTTGAAAGTCTCACTAAGTCCCTTGGGGGTTTGTGGAAGATTCTTGAGTAACCTTATTACCATGTTTTTGAACTCTATATCCAGTAGTTTGCTTTCTTCCATTTCTGACATGCTTCTTTGTCTCCACATTTTGGCTGCTTCCCTGTATTTGTTTCTATTGGGTAGAGCTGCTAAGTCTCCTTGAGTTGATATAGTGGCCTTGTGTAGTAGGTGTCCTGTAGGGCCCAGTGGCTCAGCCTCCCCAATCACTAGGTAGACACTCTAGGTGCATCCCTTTGTGGGCTGTGTGCACAGTCTTGTTGTAGTTGAGCCTTGAT
Source organism: Myotis yumanensis (assembly GCF_028538775.1). NCBI lineage: Eukaryota > Metazoa > Chordata > Mammalia > Chiroptera > Vespertilionidae > Myotis > Myotis yumanensis. Next base: position 20,243,873 of record NW_027223759.1, read on the forward strand.
TGTTGTTGGTATCACTAGGAGGAACTGACCTCCAGGCCAATTGGCTGTAGGGACCAGCTTCAACTACAGCGGGAGAGCTGCTGTGCAGGAGACACCCTTATGGAGCAGGACTTGCTTCAGTGGGGCATTGGTGCTCACTGAGGCTGTTCCTTGAGTGTGTCATTTATGGATGTGTAGAGTTCTAATCTGGTATGATCTGACACTGACTACTGGGTACACTGGCTCTTGGGTCTCCAGTGAGGTGCAAAGTCCGCTGCTGCCGGGGGCCACCCAGCAGGAGCTACAGAGAGATCTGCAAATTCCTCCTCTATGTATCAGTTTTGGAAGTGCCCAGATGAAGCCCAGCTGTGAAGCAAGGCAGGCTGGTGCTGGTGCTGGGTCTTGGGCTTTTTATTGGTAGGTTTGAGGCTCCCTGAGTCAGCTGCAGCTTGTTTGACAGGTTTTATCCTGAGCAAGGACAGGCCATTCATATGAAAAAGCTGCTGCACACAGCTTGAGTGAGGTTATAAATTGGATGGGGTGGAGTCTCAGGGAATCACCAGGGTGGAGCAAACAGAAATGGCTGCCAGTCAGCCCTGCGACCCTGGAAGGTCCCAGCACAGGAACAAGGATTCTTGTGAGCACCTCCGTCTGGGAAAAAGCTGCCCTCGAGTTCCTGCTCTGATGTCAGACAGTCCAGTTTCTCCTTGTATGTATCTGTGTCTGCCCAGCACTGGAGCTTAGAGGAAACAGGACCTTGTAAGTTCAGTTCATGTTACCAGCTTTTTAAGAGGAGCAGATGGGTCTCCAGCTGCCTCTGTTTTACCGAGCACCAATCTGCACTGGTTTTTACAGCCCTTAGTTCTTACTGCCTGTAGGGACTTCTTTTCCCAGCTCTGGGATCCTAGGCTGGGCGTCTGGTGTGGGGCTGGGACTCCTTGCTCCTCCAGGCAGCCTTCCCAGAGATAATCTCTCAATTAAAAAAGTGGCTCATGTGGGTGCCGAACCAGCCTATTCTGTGCCTCTGCGCCTCCTACCAGTCTCAGGGTGGTTTCTTGTTGTCTAGTTGTAGGACTTCTATTCAGCCAGCTTTCTGGTGGTTCTGGATGATGGTTGTTCTGTATTTTAGTTGTAATTTGATGTGGTTGTGGGAGGTGGTGAGTACAGGTATTTGCCTATGCCACCATCTTGGTTCTTCTCTCCTATGGGAAGTTTTTATTTTATTTTATTTTATCTTATTTATTTATTTATTTTTTTTATTGCTTAAAGCATTACAAAGGATATTACATATGAGTTCTTTTTTTCCCCCACCCTTGACAATACCCCGGCTTCCCCTACCCCCCAGTGTCTTATGTTCATTGGTTATGCTCATATGCATGCATACAAGTCCTTCAGTTGATCTCTTACTTTTCAAAATTTTGTTTTATTGCTTAAAGTATACAAAGAGTATTACATATGTCTCCTTTTTTTCCTTCTCCCTTTTTTTTCCTCCTCCTATGGGAAGTTTTTAATGGTTAGGGTCTGTAAGTGGTGTTCAAACTCACACCAACACGTTCAGACTGGACATGTAATACCTGGAGGTCAAGGCCAGTGATTTGGTGAACAGCTTAATAGTCTCTGCCACAAACAGCCAAATGATTCTTAACATCAGAAAGACTTTAGCAGAAAGTTGAGCCCCACCACTGAGTGTGTGTTCAGAAATTGGAGAAGTGATTGAACACTGGAGTTAAGTGAGGAGGAAGGTGCTCAAACTGAAGCCATTCTGACACCAGAGCTGTGTGACTCTGGTCTGGTTGTTTATTCTCTCTGGGCCTCCATGTCTTTGTTTTTCATCTATAAAGTGAGGCTAATAAGATTCACCAGGGTGGTTGTACATATAAAGAGATGATGTACTTAGGCCCTTAGCATAGGGCCAAACCCATAAAAGCTTGGTAAATGTCATCTGTTACTCTTACTAGTACTTAGTGTCATTATAGTTGTTACTCCATAGTCAATCCTGTAATAGGAACTGGGAACAAGAGTTAGGATTTTTTCCCTGCCCTCAAGGATCTCACGGTCTCTTAGGAGAGATAGTAATTTCAGTACATGACATTCCTTTGTGGAGGGGGTGGCCTTGACGTGGAGAGGGACAAGAACCTTATCTTAGTGATTCAAGGGAACTGGTGGCCTTTGAGATGTAGGAAAGGATTTTGAGAGGTGGAGAAGTGGACATTTGAGGCTGGGGCTTAGGAGGTGGGCAAGATAATGAGAAGGAAGGCACAGGGTGAGGCAGTGCCGAGCAGCCCAAGTTGGGTGATGGAGCAGAGCATAGCCTATGCCCCTGGAGAGGTGCTGGGTCATGATGGAGAATGAAGGATAGGTTAATTGGAGCTGGATTAGGAAAATGAAACAAAATAATACTTGACTTTGGCCTGTACGGTAATTGGACCTCCTTGGGAGGCTCTGGCCTCCTTGCCTTGTATTTGCCTTGCGACCAGCCTCAGCATGCTGTCACTTTCAAAACCCACAAATCATGCTTCTAGAACAGGGGAGATGCCTATATAACAGAACTTTTTAAACATCTCCTTTAACCAGTTCCAATCTCCCTCTGGTAGCTCCCACATTCTCTTTACTTTTCTGCAAACTCTTCCCTTTAGTTTCTATTTCCCTGCCCCAAAGAGGGTTCAAGCCTTTTCCAGCCACTCAGGACTCCTAGACTTCCCCTGGGTCTATCCTTCTCTTACATAGAGAAACTTAGCTGTCATTTGCCTTCTCATGATGAATATCCATGCTCCACTCCCTTTCTGTGAAGCAAGGGTCTTCTTACCCTTATCCTAGCGGGCAAGTAAATGGGGTTTTCCTCCATGTCAAACAGATTAATTGAGCCCAACTTCATAGAAGACACAGTGTATGGTGGCGCTGTTTACACACACAGAGAAGAGTTACTCTTATCTACCCACTGGAATCAGATGTGACCAATGGACTGTGAGTGGAAGTGATGGGTCTCACTTCCTGTTACAGGCCTTAGGAGCTACTGTGGGATTGATATTCACCATGCTCTTTCCCCTTTGCCCACTGCCACTGACGGTGACAATGTTTGAGATGACGGCAGCCAGGATTATTTCAGACTGGATCCTGGAGGGAGGAGACTTGGGGCATTGTAGCAGATCTGCAGGGAACATGTGGTATAGAACAAACCTGTGTTGTTTTAAGTCTCTGAGATTTGGGGGTTATTTGTTACAGAGTATAACTTACCTGTCTGTCCTGACTGATAAGCCTAGTGATTGGCTTGGATCCATCATAGACACAAGTTGTCTACTCTCAGAGGATAAAATCCTAGATCACTGTGTCCATGAAATGCTTTCTAATGAAAAGAAGGAAGACTATGAGGGTGATAGTGAGAAACTTCCCCAGTTCCTCATCAGAGAAGACTCCCTATTGTGGGCTCCAGATTGGGGGTTGCTGACAGAGGAAATGAGGTCATGGGCAGCCGAGAATGAGCTTCTCTCCAAAAACCTCAATGTGGAGACCTTTGCCTTTCCTCTGTTTATTACCTTCATTCCTGTAATGTCTGCACAATCTCTCTTCAGCTATTTAACTGTGCTAAGCAACTTTATTAGGGAGTGAAGCCATCTCAGAAACAAATTTTATGTAGTTATGTGGTTTGCTAGGTTAAACCTTATGTGCTTGGTGGTGGTGGTGGTGGGGATGCTGAGGAGAGGATGGGAATTATAAATAACAACTAAAAGGAATAGAGAAAGAAAGAAACCAATGGACAGAGAAGCATCTTGAGGGATAGGTGGCCCCATGAGGTACACCGTGGAGAGGGTAGTGTGGGAGTCTGATTAACTCAACCTTTAGGGTCCCAGAGCTCTCTGAGGGATGATAAATTATATCTAGTTTGAATTGATCTAATTGCTCATTCATTAATTCAAATGAATACCTATTAAGAGTTGCAGGCACTGTGCATTCAAAGGCAATCAAGACATTCCTTGAAAGGTACATAAATTTTTGATTAAAACAGAGTGGATTAGGACTGCTGGTGTCCACAATTGAGTGGGTATAATAAAGCTCTCAAATTGCCATGGGTCCTGAGAATGGAACAACTGATCCATTTCTCTTCAAGTCTCCAAGTAGTAACTTCCCTTTCCTGTAAAAAGCTATTTGAAATGATCCCCCCCATCCTGGTACAGATGACACTGGGACTCTGAGATCTTACTTCTCTGATTAAAGAGAAAACTCCTGCACTGCTTAAGCAGGCCCAGGCTATTCCCAACCTTTGCTACTAAGACAGGGTTTGCTTTAAAAAAACCCCAAACTTAGCAATTTGAGCTTCAGTAAGTAAGAACTGAGGATATAGAGAAAGCTGTGGGATGTGCAGATGAGGACAATGGAACTGTGAGCATGTCTTGGAGGAAAGGACAAGACTGAACAGCCTGCTCCCTAAAGTTTATGGGAGGGGAGACTGGCAGATGCCACAAACACCCTCTGAGCCTGCATTGCATTGGATAGGATAAAGTTACATTTATAGTAAAATGAAGGCAGAACTTATCGCAGAGTTTGGGCTCTATCTGTCTCATCATCCTTTTAGCATATTAAAAAAAGCTGAGAGTTAAACTATTTCAGGTTTCAGGTTTTCAGACTGAGAACCTGCCTTGACAATCCAGCAAGATTCTGGCTCTTAGGGTCGCAACAGCACCCTAAGAAGTGCCCTTTTGGGGGGTTCAGCCTAGGCCCTGCTTGTTTGGATCTGAGAGGGCCGTAGCTGACCCAGGAACTGGAGGGTAAAGTCAGGGGTTGGGTCTGAGAATGGGCTGGTTTTCTCCTAGGGGAGGTCAGGGAAGGTCCTCAGGAAAATGAGTCTTGAGTTATATTTCCTGGGTGAATATGGATATTTAAGGCAGAAGGGACTGCTTTTGAAAAGGCAAAGTGGGATGAAACCGCTTGGAGAAGTCAGGGAGCTAGGTTAAACCTTATGCGCTTGGTGGTGGTGGTGGTGGGGGGCGATGCTGGGGAAAGGATGGGAATTATAAATAACAACTAAAGGGAACAGAGAAAGAAAGTGGATGAGAAAGTGGATGAGAATGACTAAAGCACCGTGTGCTAAGGCTGAAGGCTTATTTTATCATTTCAAGATAACATGCAGTCTAATAAAATGATCACAATTTGGCAGCCCCAGCCTGCTTTTCCCCAGGGAGGTCAGCTTGATTTTCATCATAGTCATGGGATGTCTATTTTCAATGTTCTAAGTATAGCCCTTGGTTTTAGGGTGAAACTGCCTTATACTCAGCCGCTCACTGATTCCTTCCAACCCAGATCCTATTCCTTCTTAGCATCTCTTTAGCAAGACTTTCTTCCTTGTGCCTTTGCTCTCCTGAACCACCTGAATGCTGGTCATGAGTGATGGCATCATCTGATTATTGGCAGCTTTTTTTTCTTCCTTAGTGGAAGCTAAACTAAGTGGTGCATCTTGCAATAAATGCATTTTTAGGTTCGGTGAATTATTTTTTCATTGGTTGATGTGCTTACTTCTCTAAAACCACTGAAGCAACACTGTCCTCAGGCTTTAATTTGACTTTTTCTAATTTCCCTTGGTTTCTATTATTTTTTTTAAAAAATTAAATCTTTATTGTTCAGATTATTACAGTTGTTCCTCTTTTCCCCCCCCCATAGCTCCCCTCCACCTGGTTCCCACCCCACCCTCTGCCCTTACCCGCCCCCCCCCCCCCCCACTGTCCTCATCCATAGGTGTACAATTTTTGTCCAGTTTCTTCCTGCACCCCCCCACACGCTTTTCCCCCCGAGAATTGTCAGTCCACTCCCTTTCTATGTCCCTGATTCTATTATATTCACCAGTTTATTCTGTTCATCAGATTATTTATTCACTTGATTTTTAGATTCACTTGTTGATAGGTATGTATTTGTTGTTCATAATTTTTATCTTTACCTTTTTCTTCTTCTTCCTCTTCTTAAAGGATACCTTTCAGCATTTCATATAATACTGGTTTGGTGGTGATGAACTCCTTTAGCTTTTTCTTATCTGTGAAGCTCTTTAGCTGACCTTCAATTCTGAATGATAGCTTTGCTGGGTAAAGTAATCTTGGTTGTAGGTTCTTGCTATTCATCACTTTGAATATTTCTTGCCACTCCCTTCTGGCCTGCATAGTTTTTATTGAGAAATCAGCTGACAGTCATATGGCTACTCCCTTGTAGGTAACTGATTGTTTTTCTCTTGCTGCTTTTAAGATTCTCTCTTTGTCTTTTGCTCTTGGCATTTTAATTATGATGTGTCTTGGTGTGGTTCTCTTTGGATTCCTTTTGTTTGGGGTTCTCTGCACTTCCTGGACTTGTAAGTCTATTTCTTTCACCAGGTAGGGGAAGTTTTCTGTCATTATTTCTTCAAATAGGTTTTCAATATCTTGCTTTCTCTCTTCTTCTCGCACCCCTATAATTCAGATGTTGGTTCACTTGAAGTCGTCCCAGAGGCTCCTTACACTATCTTCATATTTTTGGATTCTTTTTTCTTTTTGTTTTTCCGGTTGGGTGTTTTTTGCTTCTTTGTATTTCAAATCTTTGACTTGATTCTTGGGATCTTCTAGTCTGCTGTTGGATCTCTGTATAATATTCTTTATTTCAGTCAGTGTATGCTTAATTTCTAGTTGGTCCTTTTTAATATCCTCAAGGGTCTCCCTAGATTTATAGAGGGTCTCACTAAATTTATCAGCGGTTTCTAGAAGATTCTTCAGTAACCTTATAACCGTGGTTTTGAACTCTACATCCAGTAGTTTTCTTTCCTCCATTTCTTTCATTTGTGACCTGTTTTTTTGTCTCCTCATTTTGGCTGCTTCCCTGTGTTGATAGAGTGGCTTTCTGTGCTAGGTGTCCTATAGGGCCCAGTGGTTCAGCCTCCCCAATTACCTGAGGTGGACTCTCTTGGTGCACCCCTTTGTGGGCTGTGTGCACAGTCTTGTTATAGTTAAGCCTTGATTGTAGTTAGTATAACTGGGAGGAATTGACCTCCAGGCCAATTGGCTGTGAGAATCAGCTGTGTCTGCAGTGGGAGAACTTCTGTGCTGGAGACACCCTTATGGGTCAAGACTTGCTTCAGTGGGGCTTTGGTGCTCACTGAGTCTGCCCCCTGAGTGTGTCCCTTATGGATCTGAGGAGTTGTAATCTGGATGGTCCCACTCTGACCACTAGGTACACTGGCACTTGGATCTCTAAGGAGGTGCTAATTTAGCCTCTGCCTGAGGCTACCCAGCAGGAGCTATGGAGAGATCTGCAGTTTCCTCTTCTTTGTTTGGGGTTTGGAGGTGCCCAGATGAGCCCAGCTGTGAAGCAATACAAGCTGCTGTGGGGCCTTGGGCCTTCTTTTGGAAGTTCTGGGTCTCTCTGACCCAGCTGCAGTTTGTTAGGTAATTTTAGATTGCAAAGGGCCAGGTCATTCATATGCAATGAATGACTCTGTGCACAGCTTGGGTGGGATCGAGTCTCGGGGAATCAACAGGGCAGAGCAAGCAGCTATGGCTGATTCTCAGTCCTACCCTAAGGGGCCCCGTGTCTCAGTGTCCCGGTAATCATAATCTCTGCAAGCACCTCTGAGAGAAAGCCGCCCCAAGTTCCGCCCGATGCCAGACAGTCCAGTTTCTCCCCATATGAGTCTGGGTTCCCAGAGACTCGCCCAGAACTGGAGTCCAGAGCCGTTGGGAGCTTGAGACTCCCTCCCAATTGAAAAAGACAACCGCGTCATCAGTTGCCAGCCCTTTCTGCGTGTGCCTCCGTACCTCTGCACTTTACTTCCACACCTCCTCTGAGTTTCAGTGTGCTTTTCTCTTTCCTTCTAGTTGTAGAATTTCCACTCAGCCAGCCTTCCTGTGGTTCTGGATGATGTCCGTTTTGTCTTTTAGTTGTATTTTTGAAGTGGTTGTGCGAGGCAGCAATTTCCGGTGTTTACCTATGCTGCCATCTTGGTTTCTCTTGGTTTCTATTCTTGTTCTGATCACAGTTATCAGCTTAAATAGATTTCAGTTAGCTACTTGTCAATAATCATGAAATTAATGCACTAAAGTATCATTTTTCTTTTTTTTAAAAATATATTTTTATTGATTTTAGAGAGGAAGGGAGAGGGATAGAGAGACAGAAACATCAATGATGGGAGAGAATCATTGATCAGCTGCCTCCTGCACGCCCCCCACTGGGGATCGAGCCCGAAACCCAGGCATGTGCCCTTGACCGGAATCAAACCCGGGACCCTTCAGTCCGAAGGCCGACGCTCTATCCACTGAGCCAAACCAGTCAGGGCGTATCATTTTTCTTTTGATAATCCTTTGCTTCCTAGTGATTTATAGATTGGGATTCAACAAGCAATAATTTTTAAGAGGATATTTCAAAATAGTGAAAAGATAGAAACAGACTAAATAACCAACAATAAGGGATTTTTAATAAATCATGATATATTAGTCATGCTAGAATTCCACCTACCATGAAAAATTATGTTGGCTAATATCTACACACATGACAGGAGAAAATGTTCATGGCTTATTACTATATCAAAAAAGCAATGAGAAACATGTTAGGTAAATGATTCTGCCAATGTTAAAATATTTACATACAGATACATGCACAAAATATGAGTTTTGTTTTTTGTGTGCTTTTCTCTATTTTCTAAATTAGTACAGTGAACTGCTATTATTTTTATAATAGAGAATATGTTAAATTCACTACACATATTTGAGAGGTGGGAAATTCTTTGCCGTGACTTTTTAGGGTCAGGCAGGATTTCTTCAACTTTTACTGGAATTTTTTTGGCCCTAAAACCAGAAACTAAGAGTCTTTGCAGACTGTTTCCTGAAGACAGGGCAAGAGCTGTGGCTGAGGAAAGCCAAAATGATGCTGAGTTTTGCAAAAACAGTATTGAAACCAGAAGTCACTGCTCTGCCCTCCTCAAACCGTAGTGCCAACACCTTCTACTCACTGGCTCTCAAATAAAAATAATAGAGAGGCTCAGTCACTCATGGATGACATTCTGCCTGTCTTTATAGAGGGTTCCTCCTGCTGAAATATGGAGGCTGAGGAGTTACATGCTACCTAGTTATGAAGTGTCCAGGGGTGAATTGGCTAAACATGGATATGATATTCAACTCCTTTCCCATGAGAAGCAGAGAACTTCCCTAGAAGCATGAAATGGGTGATTTTAGAAAAAAATTTAAAAGGACACACTCTACAGAGCCATGAATTCCTTCTGTAGAGAGTATTATCTTCCGAAGGTGGTCCAGGTGGGTCACACAAAAGCTTATGTCAAGTTAGTGGAGTTGGGAGTATGTCCCTAACCTGGTGGCTTCCAAACTTTTTGCCCTTGTGGCAGAATATTGGAAACACACTAGATATGATTAAAGAGTTCAAGATAGCCCTTACTGAGCCAATGAGTTATTACAATGCAGCCAACAATAGCAGTATGTAGTCTTTTAGATTCTTCCACTGAATATGTGCTCCTTCTTTGAAACTCACCTCTGCTCCTGTTATGGACTGAATGTTTGTGTCCACCCCAAAATGTATATGTCAAAACACTAACCTCTGATGAAGTGTTATTCAGCGGTGGGGACTTTAGTAGGTCCTTAGGTGTAGATGAGATCAGAGAGCTCACAGCCCTGGGCTATGTGCACCTTCAGTGTGACCTGAAGTAACATCTCATATTTTTGCAGAAAAAATATTTGTAAAGCAAATGAGTGAGATATTCTTGTCATATCAGAGGTCTCATTGTCAGTAGGATATTTTCTTTGGTTGTATATCTGGAAGTCTCTGGGACTGTGACAATCCATCCATTCTCCTTTCCTATTCCCACTGCCTAACCCCCTGTATACAATGAGAAAACAGCGGAGGGTGAAGAATGTCACATTCAGGTGAGAGAGGACATGGGGGGAGACCACCAATTAGAGGAGTCTTCAGGTTAGACCAGTGACTTAGTGTTGGCTGCATGCTGAAGCCTAACTAGATACTAAAAACAGTTGATCAAATGCAAAGTGTGTGTGTATGTGTGTATTTGCATCTAGGTTAGGTTTTATATTGATGCCCTCACAGATTATGCTCTCCAGGCTATGGTCCTCATAAAATTATGACAATTCTAATGGAGTAGAATGTGTCTGCTGTGTGTGAGGGTGAGGGTAGAATGCATGTATAGGTTAAAAAAAATTCCCTGGGTGATTCTGATTCATGTGTTGCGTGAGAATTACTCCTTTAGAGAATTGTCACCTCACTTTTGCTTCCTCATGAAAGGCTCATTTTGATATCATTTCTCTGGATCTCTTTAATCACATCCTGGACTCATCACCTTCTGAGATCATTATCAGAGGGAACAAAGCCCAGTTCATTAATATGCTAATGATTCACCAATTACCTGATTTTGCAGAGCAGTCTCTGGCTATGAGAGGCAGGCAAACATGGGTTTCTGTTAATTAAGTGCTAAATCCCAGTGGACAGACAAGTTCCAAATCCCTAAGCTTCTTTAAGTCTTTTTCATCAATTGGATTGAGGTTTGGTTTTGTTGACTGGAGGTTCCCCGAGTCCTTGATGCTCATGGTACAGCCTGAGGAAGGGCAGGACAAGACCTAGAGGACCTGGCAAGGGTTCATTGGAAAGGAGCAATAGGCAACTCATTCAAGGAGAAGCTTGAACCTATGGCTGATCAGAAAGTGTGTAGATACATAAAGGAAGACTATGGGTCTTAGATCAAGCCTGAGAGAAGTCCCATATTCTCTGTTCACTTCATGAGACAAGCCAGTGGACTCTATTCAGAATGGAGCAGGAGTAGTAAATGCTGAAGGTTGAAACCCCCGTAGAGGTCACTTGGTGTGTCAGCTTTCTATTTGCTACAATAACAAGTTATCCCCAATTTGGTGGTTTAGCACAACATGAACTTACTATTTTACAGTTTTGTAGTCAGAGGACTGAACAGGAGTCACTGGCCTATAAAGACCAGCACTGTGTATCATTTTTCAGGATATGGGGGAGAACTTATTTCCTTCATTTTCCAGCGTCCAGAAGCCACTCATGTTCCTTGACTCAGAGATGCCTTCCCCCATCTTCAAAACTAGCAACATCAAATCTTTTGGGGTCTTTCTTCCACAGTCACATCATTCTCTGATTCTATTCTTCTGCCTCCCTTTTCTACTTTCAAGAATCCTGCAGTTACACAGGGCCAACCTGGATCATCCAGAATGCTCTTTCATCTCAAGGTCAATTGATGAGCAACCTTACTTCTACCTGCAACCTTCATTCCTCTTCAGTTTGTAACTTAATGTGTTCATAGGTTCTGGGGATTAGAGCCTCTGCATCTTTGCGGGGGTCATTATTCTGCCCACCTTAGTTGGTTTTGCTCTTGGTGCCCCTTCACTATCTGGTTGCAGGCACAGGGTGTGTGTTTTGGCAGCAACTCAGCTCCATGAATTGAGGTCTCAAAGCCTCTTCCTTTTCCTTCTGGCTTCTCCTTCAACTTACCTCTCAGCCTGAAACACCCTTACAAGTGTGTAAGGAATAGTTTTAGAGGAGAATTTTAAAAGGTGTACTACTAAACATGCAATTATCATAGGACCCAGCAATTGACTTCTAGGCATTTACATCAGATAAATCAAAGCTTAACTTCACACAAAAATGAATTTTTATAACAACTTTATTTGTAATAACCCCAAACTGGAAACAACCCAAGTTTTTCAACAGGGGAATGTTTAAACAAATTGTGATATATCCATTCTATTAAATACTACTTAGCAACAAAAAGCAGCAAGCTATTGATACATAAACTATTTGGATCAATTTCTAGAGAATTTTCAGATCGAAAAATGGCAATCTCAGATTACACACTGTATGATTCTATTTATATAACATTCTTGAAAAACAAAAAGATAGAAATAGCAGAGTGGTGGTTGCCAGCAGTTAAGGAGGGATTTGGGTGGGAAGGAAGTGGGTGTGGCTATAGAAGGGCAAGATGAGGGACCCTGTTGGTGATAGGAACATTCTGTATCTTGACTGTATAAATATCAAGATCCTAGTTGTGATTTCATACTACAGTTTTGCAAGAAATTGCCCTGGGGGAATTGAGAAAATACAAGGGATCTCTGTATTATTTCTTACAAATGCATGCGAATCTACAGTTATCTCAAAATAGAAAGTTTAATTAAAAACAAATACAAAAACAAAGGCTTTGACCTATAGAGCCAGCCACAGACTCCAAGCAGCTGGTACCTTCCAAGGAGTGCAGGGGAGTCCTGAAAAGCATCCTGTGTGCCATGAAGGGCAGTGGGTGGGTTGAGGGCATGTCTCTAACTCAACTGTGTGACTTTGGAAACATTCCTTTTGCTCACTTTTGAATATGGGCAACTAATTAATTTCCTCCAATGCCAAGATGTTATTTTTTATACACAGCACCAAGTGTATGGGGCCACTGAGGCCTGCAGCCAGCAAGAAGGTACATCCCTTGGTAAGGTGTCACCTCCTCTGTCTTCCTCTGTCCCCTCACCCTCTCTTCTTCTAGGCTTCTCAAATCCTAAACTGGAGATTCACATGCATTTGTAAGAAATAAAACAGAGAGATCCCTTGTATTTTCTCAATTCCCCCAGGGCAGAGTGTGCCTGGGTACTGGGGTCTGGTGGAGGAGTTCGAGAGAAGAGGGGAGAGAGCAGGTAGGTGGGGCTCTTTTTCTTTTTTTCTTGGGAATGTGAATCCCTCTCTCCTCTCCCAACCACCCCCTTCCCCACTGGACCAGACACAGCCACGTGCAGGCTGAGGGTGGGACAGCCATGGGGAGAGCTGGTAGCTGGGTCAGCAGCCCAAGGCTGCTCCTGGCTGGTTCGCTGGTTGGCTTTGCTCAAGGCCAGAGCTGTCAACTCTGCCCTTTTGAAAAAGAGCAACAAAGGGGAAAAGAAAAGAAAAGAGAAAGGGAAGTGGGGGAAGCACAGGGTGGGAGTGGGGCAGGCAAGGGCTGAGAGAACAGGTGGGGACTATTTAAACAGAAGGCCTGACTCAGCCCTTTCCTTTCACTGAATTTCCAAAGGACTGTTTGTTTAAGTCCTCCAGGCGGATGACAGGAGGGAGGCTGGGGGCCCATCCCTGGGGGAGACGAAGCCCGGGGCTTGGGGGCTGGGAGTGGGAAGCAGGCATCATCTGGGCTCACAGCAGCTGTCCTTTTTAAGGGACTGGGTTAAGGGTTCCATTTTGCTTACTTTTTGGTTTCTGAGCTCCAGGGCAACAATTTTGTCAAAGGGAAACGGTGGGCCCTGCAGAGCCTGAGGAAGTGGGGATGAGAAGCTTAGAGAAGAGCTATGACTGCCCCCCACCCTAAAGTGGAGAAGAGAAAATAAATGCCATAAATTGGAGATTCTAGGCATTGATCTAGAAAATGTATAGATGAAAAGAATGATAGAAGACGAGGAAAACAGAATTCTCAACGTTTCCGTCTATTGTTCTCTAGAAAGTTACTTTTCTCTTCCCAGAAGAATGCCAACACTTTCTCAGTTCTTAGTTCCACAATTATATTCACAATAAGACAGAGCTTGGGACTCACAATTAGCTCCTGACAAATGACACCTCCTACAGGAAGGTCTCAGGTCACCTTCATGGGAGTTACATTTGTATTCTGTCTCCTCAAGCTTTCTTTCTCTCAGTGAATTCACCCTGGACCTGCATATGTAAGCTTGGAGATCTGTGACCTGATCTATCAGAGAGATAACAGAGAAGCACAGTTGTACATGCAGGGAGGTGTGCTTTTGGTTAAGCAACCATTTTGGTAGCTACTGGCTTTCAAAATGTTCAGCCTTATTGGGCCACCATCAGTGCCTATGAATAAATGAAGCAGTTTTAGGATTTGATAACTTTCTCCTGGGGAGTCAAGCTCAACCTGAATTCACACTTGAAATACATTTGGTAGAGCAAAAAGTTTCACTTAACCCAACAAATAGTTAGCATTAAAGGAGGCAAACAGGACTCTAATTCATGAATTTGTTAACTCACCTTCACCCCTTGGTGTATTTGGCTTGCTGGCTTGATTGATTTTCAGTCTTTCCTACACCCTCAGACAAGAGGCTCTTTCATTGGGGCTGGGCTCTGCCTTCCATCCCTGACATTCTATCAGGATGTGAGGATGATAAAACTGGGAATTTGGAAGCAGCATATACTCCTGGAAGGAACTCAAGCATTTACATGTAATCCCGCCTTCCAGGGTTGTATCTGATTAGCGAAAAATTGGGTCAGAGCAAGTCCCCAAACGTTATTTCTATGCTCTGGCTGATGTCTTTGGGACCTCTATCCTGTCCTCCCTCTAATTTGTCTCAGATAGTTTTGCAACCCTTGCCTCCTGTGTGCTGCACAAATCAGTTTACTTCACCATCTCCCCTGGAAGCCACCAACTTTCAGCTGCCTGTCCAGGCTCCCTGCCAGGGTGCCTCTGACTTTGCAAATGCCACAGGAGACAGTTACATTTTGGATGGCTACCAAAAGAGGCCGCCACCACTGGTGCCTGCCTGCTGTGCACTGGGGGAGATAAGTGTCTTCCAAGAGCTCTGAGCAAAGTGCTTAGAGAGGGCACTTTGAGGTGGGAGAGAAACTTTGGATCTGGGGGTTGGGGACTTCTCACAGGGATACCTTTGATCTGGAGACGGTGTCCTTGGGCATGGGCAGACACTACTCTGGGTAAGACCATCATGGACTTGATCCACAAATCTGTCATCTGAGACTATTGAGCTGTGCTTTGTGCAGAGCCCCGAACACAGCAGGGGCTGACCCTGGTTTGTCACCAATTCCAATCTTACCTGTCTGTGCAGAGCTCAGGTGAGGCTCTGCCTCCCCCCACTCTAGCCTGTCTTGGACTTCAGCAACATTTATCACTTACCATCCTGGAAAAATCAACAAGTATTTGTTGAGTGCCAGCTGCTTGCCTAGCACTGGTTTCCATTCGATACATAGCAAGAAGCTCTGTTCCAGGCCCCTTGCTTCACTGGAATTGGGTGAGGTGGAGGTGAGACAGGACCCTTCTAACCTCCCGAGTCTCCCCTCCTTCCCTCCTCACCACAGGTTGTCAAGGCATTTTCATTTCTTAACATCCTTCCAGTGAAAGGCAGCCATGTCCATCTAACACATGGCCTGAAGCTGGTTTTCTGGGAGCCCAATTTAGATCAGGCGCTTGGAGGTGATGAGACAGAGCATCCTTCTGGCAGCATCCAAATCTCCTCCATCTCAAGGTCCTGAGAGGTGCTTGGATTTTTGTGGATGCATATCCGAATTACTGGCCAAGTTCTTTGGAGGTAAACAAAAAGGAAAAGAAAGAAGAGAGGAGAGACTACTCTCAGACTATAAAGGAGAGAAATCAGAGCAGTTTAACAGCTTCTCCAAAAAGACAGGCAGAGTGAAGGTGGGACTAGACAGAGACCTCAATATCCTGGGACACAGACCCAAGTTCTTATCATGACATATGCTGCTTCTTAGAGTCTGAGATTTCTCGATGCCGCCTACTTGGAATTCTTCAAGAGGACCTGGAGCTCTCCACACACCCGGAGGAGGCCTGCTCACAGGTTTTTAGGCTATGTGACTTCTCACTAGACAAAGGAAACTACATCACAGCCTCATAAACATGGCCACACCCTCAGAGGTGGGACTGCCTGCCTTGAGGGAGGTGGTAGGAGCTCCTTAATATTTGAGAACAAGAGTCAGTTCTTATTTTCTTAAAAGAAGGGTAGAAATAAAGAAAATCAGCTCAGGAGTTGGGTGTTTGGAGGGGTAGTTAGAATTCCCACCCCATGAGCTTTTGCAAAGGATACAAGTTGCAGCACCTTTAGAGATTTTGGGGAATTCTACATTTTACTGGAAGTCCATGGAATCTGAGTGGGAGGGGGAGTGAAGCGGTGCCTAAAAATACTCCACGGAGGAAGGGCCCATGAGGTCATCTCCCCAGGGTACTCCATCCACCCTGGCAAGAGTCTGGCTCCAGACCTTTGTCCGGCTCTAAGTACAGTCATTTGAACAGAGCTGGAAGTTAGTAACAGTGTTGATTGACAGGCAGCTTGAAAGGGACATGGGGAACCTGGAGAGGGTTCAGAGGAGAGACCGGGAGGTGATGAAATGGCTGGAGACTAGAGCTCAGCAGCAAGGTCAAGGGAATGGGACTGACTCCACCTGGGCAGGAGCAGGATGGGAGTGAGGGCTGGGGGAAGAGCCATTTTTAGCACCCAGGGTCAGGCAGTGGCTCTGCAGGGCTGAAATCAGAGTCACAGTGTGGCTTTGCTCTTGGGGTGGACTGTGCATTTCCAGAGCATTTGAAACCGTACAGCAAAAGGCAGAGCTGCATTTTCAGGTTATCAGCAAAACTGCTCCTTCCATAAATGAGAGTGACTGAGACTTATAGCCATTGTGGCTAACAGACTCCCCAAGCCCTCCCATCTAGAAAAATGCCTTGCGTGCGGTGTGTTTCAGGCAGCTGGCATGGGTGGTGGAGACAGTTTTGAACAGGTGGGGAGCCTGCCTGGTACCCATCAATCATCCTTGGTAAAAGTCTACTCTTACCCTGGCCCCTGAAAGGCAGGACTGAAGTGAGGTTCAAGTGGGTGGGGAAAGACTTTTCTCTGGGGGAAGGGAACAAATTCACATTTATGGAGCCCCTACTATGTGCCAAGAGCTTTACATGGTTTCTCATGTCATATTTCAATAATCCTATGGGAGAGGAAGGAGAGGGATTATCTTCCATTTTACAGATTGGCAGATGAAGGCAGAAAGAAGTTAAGTAATTTACCCAAATTCATATAATTATAGTGTGAGCCAGGTCTAACCCCAGAGCCCATCTGCTGTTGGTGAGGGCGATCTGGAGAATGTAGTCAGATGTTCATTTGGCTCCTGTGCTCTTCATTGGTCCACAGGAGAGCATCCTCAGGGCAAGCTCACTTCTGACTGAGTCCAGGCCCAAATGATGAGAAGGCCAGTTGAGAGGTTCTTTAGCATCCCTTCCCCATCCCTTAGCTTTGGATCTGCTATAAGTGGAGGGTCCAACTTGGGACATCCTGAGGTCCTTCCTAGGTGTGGGAAGAAAGCTGTGTGGGGCAGAGGAAGGACACGGTTTATGTACCTGGAAGCAGTGAAAGAGATACAATCCCCAAGCTTGGATTTACAGTGAGTGTCTGGTTTGCCTCAACCTGGAACCTGAACAGAATCATTTTCCATGGGCAAATTAGCTAAACAATCCAGCCCACAAAAGGAGCAGCTCTGATATGTCAGTTAACAAGCTCAGAGGGGTAGGGGTGGGAGGAGGGTGCACCATGTTAGGAAGGGAGGGAGGAGACTGCTGGCGAGAACTTGACCTTCTCTTGTCTTGCTGCCTGGAGTCCAGCCTTTCTGCTTGGGAACCTGGGAGGGAGGCTGGTCTGATTTCCCTGTGGTCTCAACGGTGGGAAATTTCTTTTTGTGTGTGTGGCAGATTATATTTTCCTGGGGCGGTTTGAATTACACCTGCCCCATTTCATTTAATTAGGGCTGGTGCTGCTGTCTATTGTGTCCAGTGGGCCTTCCTGCATGAATAAATAGTAGCATGTTTGTTTTCTTTTGGGTGGGGTGTTTGTTAATGATAGGGTTGGCAAAAGAGGGGAGAGCAGAAGCAGTGATGATGATGAAATCATCAGGAAAGAGGATGTCAGAGGGCAAATTCTCACCCCCCACTTCTTCTTGGACCCACTTTTACACAATGAATTCAGAGCCTCCTGTTTTCACTTCTATTCTCTGGCCAGCCTTTCTTTCTTTTTGAGATTTACCTGGGAATCAGGCATTTCCTCCCTGAGGACTATTTGTCTCCCCTGTCTCTTCTCATTTTACTGTAGTTTTCCATCCAATATCTCTCTCTCTCTCTCTCTCTCTCTCTCTCGCTCTCTCTCTCTCTCTCTCTCTCTCTCAATAGCTACTACAAAATCACTAACAAGAAACTTGTTGGTAAACTATGAGACAGCCTTGCCATGGAATGTTATGAAGTGAGGATAAAGAATATAAGAAACTCTAGATATACTGACTTGGAATGGTTGTCAAGAGTCATTGTAAAGGAAAAAAGTGTTGTGAATGGTATGTTCCTTTTGTACAATAGAAAGATGCTTATAGGTACACATAATAGTTCTGGAAATATACAAAAGAACTGTGGTTGCTTCTGGAGAAGGAGAATGGAGCTTGGGTTTGGATAGAGATCTACTCTTACATTGCATGCCTTTTTGTGCTATTTTATATTTTTTATGATCATGTGCATGTATTACTTTTTTAATAAGGAATTGGTTTATAAAAGGAAAATGTAAAGTATGAAAATACAAGACAGTACATGCTTAATCGCCTGGTGAAGCAGTAATTGAGTCATGGCTTAGAGGATCCAGTTTAAATCTCAGTTCCACTAAATATCAAGTGTATGATTGTAGGCAATTTACTTAATTTTTTTAAACCTCAGTTCCATCATCTGTAAAATGGGGATAATAATAGTACCCACTTTAAGATTTTAAATCTTATATTTTGCAAGGAAAGCTTTTGGTTAAATATATAACTAAATGGATTTAAGTTTCAATTTCTTTATATAATTTTTCATGTAAGTAAATGCACGAATCACAAAAAGTTGACCATGATCTTGATTTTCCATTTTGAAAATGATATTGCTAGATTATGAAAGCTTTAAATTCTAAGGAGTGTGACAACATTGTTTACCTCCATGGTGAGGCCATTCCAGTTACAGATAAAACTGTAAGGTCAAAGGGACCAAAGAAATAATAATGTTGGTGAAACAGTGAGTAAACCAACTTGGCAGGCATAGAAGTTTTCTCTAGAGCGCAATACATGGAAACAAGAGGTTGGAATCAGATGGTTGAGGTCCTTGAACGCCAAGCCAAGGATCTCTCACTGTATCTTAGAGGCAGCCGGAGGCATTGGAGGTGTGAATAAGGGAGTGCTCAGGTTGATTATCTCTTGTGTAAGAGATCATCCCCAGACATAGTGGGTAAAATAACCACTTATAGTCATAGAGTCAATGTGTCAAGGATTTGTCCTGGGCATAACAGGAATGGGTTAGCTCTGCTTCCTAATGTCTGGGGAATCAGTTGGAAGCTGAAAATTGGTGGTGACTTCATGGCTGAGGCTGGAATCATAGGAAAGTTTGTTTATTCATATGTCTGCAGTGGATACTGGCTGTCAGCTAAGATCTTAGCTGTGTCTGTCTGCCAGAACACATACTCATGGCCTCTCCGTAGGCCGGGCTTCCTCATAACTTGGAGGCTGGGTTCCAAGGATTAGTGTCCCAAGAGAGCCAGGAAGCCTTTTCTATCATAGCTTTAAAAATCCCACAGCATCCCTCTGAAGATTCTATTCATCAAGGTAGTTGCAAAGTGTTGTCCGAGTAGAGGGGAGGGCAAGTAGAGTCTATGTCTTGAAAGAGGAGGAGCTTATGGGACCAGAAATATTGTTGGGGCCATTTTTGCAAAATACAATCTGTTGTAGAGAGTGACTTGGAAAACACCATTTATTCAGAGTAAATATTTATTGAGTATCTGTTATGTCTTAGGTGCCATGCCAGAGGCTAGGAAATAGACTAATGAGCAAAGGCAGACATGATTCCAACCTCCTGGAGGGGTCAGGACATTAGTAGAATGCTCTACAAGGAGATATGAAGACAGAGGAGATGGCTAGGGTGAGATACCCAGATGGAGAACAAGAAGGCAGGTTCTGGAAGGATCTGAGAATCCCATTAGGCTTGGCAGCTGAGAGGACTTAACTTTCTCTTGAGCTAGAAAGATGAGCAGCTTGGCCTAATATTCTACCTGGGTCACTGGTGAGCCTGAGTGGTGGGAACTGACTGCCCTGTGTCTGGTCTTGCATGATGTGATGATAGAATTGTGGGCCATGTGACCTGCCTGCTTCTATGCTTCAAACTTGGCTTCTTTTTCCTCTTGACAAAAGTTACTTTTGCACATTTCAATTTTTCTTGGCTGACCTAAGGGGAAAAGAAATTGTGGATGGTGAGGCCAGTTGGGGTGGGATGGTTAGAAGGCTTCACGTGGCTAAGCAGCAGCCAGCCTAGCTTGAGAGGAGACAGATAGATAGACAAAGACTTAGGAGAGAGCAGACCCAGTCAGCTGACCACCAAGTCTTTCCTATTTCAGACCTTAATTCACAGGATACAGAAGCAGAATAAAATAGCTCATCCTTGACTTCCTGCTGATGTAATGTCACTGGACCAACAAAGCCGTTGCACACATACAACCACACAATCACAGACTCAGCATGTAGGGCAAAGGAACCTTAATTCAGTTCAAGAAGCAATTATTGATCACCAACCAGCAGAGAAGAGACCTTGAGGATACCGAGATAAGTGAAGCAATCAGGTGGAGGAGACAGGAATGTAAATAAAAGTTCAGTGCAATAGGGAAAGCGTCAAATGAGATACAAAGGTTGCCTGTACTAGTTTCCTAGGTTTGCTGTTAACTAAGAACCCCAAACCGGGGGCTTAAACAATAGAAATTATTGCCTCACTATTCTGGAGGCCAGAAGTTCAAAATCAAGAACCATGTTCTCTGCAAAGGCTCTAAAGGAAAATCGTTCCTTGCCTCTTCTAGCATTTGATGTTTGCCAGCAGTCTTTGGTTTTGCTTGGCTTGTAGATGCGTCACTCCAGTTACATGGCTGTCTCATCCCTATGTCTTCATGTCATCTTTCCTCTGCTTGTGTCTGTCTCTGTATCCAAATTTCCCCTTTTTAAAAAGAACACCAGTCATACTGGATTAGGGCCCACTCTAATGACCTCATTTTGACATGATTACCTTAGCAAAAACCCTATTTCCAATAAGATCACATTCTGAGTAATGGGAGTTAGAGCTTCAACATGTTGTTTTTTTTGAGGGGTGTGTGTGTGCAAAATTCAACCCTTAACATTGCACTTAGGTGGGAGCCTACTCCACACTGACCTCCCAGGAAGGTCTTGGGCTGACCTCTGAATCTCCAGGAGAACTGACCAACCTCCTAGAGCAGCGGTTCTCAACCTGTGGGTCTCGACCCCTTTGGCGGTCGAACGACCCTTTCACAGGGGTGGCCTAAGACCATCCTGCATATCAGATATTTACATTACGATTCATAACAGTAGCAACATTACAGTTATGAAGTAGCAACGAAAATAATCTTATGATTGGGTCACAACATAAGGAACTGTATTTAAAGGGCCAGAAGATTGAGAATCACTGTCCTAGAGGGTTATGGATCCAAGCAACAGCCATGGTGATGGGGCTGAGAGATCACACCCCATTTGCAGAACTTGGCTTGAGTAGCACAAGCCTGGCTCCTGAGAAAAGAACTAACTATCCACTTCCTGTGAGTCTATGGACTTAAGGAAAACAAGAAACAGCCAGGAGGTCTCGATTCTCCTGCCTCTATGCCTTTCCTAGGTGCTTACCCCCCACCAGCTGCCTCTAAAGTCCTAATAAATACTCGGTGAATTGCACTGGACAATCCTAGCTCCCCCAAGATGTAGAGGGGAAATCTCTGCCTTTGGAGGTGGAATGCTGTGTTTGAACTTGGGTCCTCTCACTTACTGTCCCCTCTTGGCTGTGTCAGGTCTGACCCTCAGTTTCCCCTTCCACACATTGGCATGGTACTGCCTAGCTTACAGGGTTGCAGTGGGTATTGAATAAGACTGCACACATTCTGTTAACATTAAAGTGCTGTGTTTATGCAAGCCATTAGGACTCATCATAGAGCTAAATCAGACAATCTCACCTGTAATTCTCTCTCCAATAAGACCCTCTAAAACAGGGGTCTACAACTCTGGCCCATGGACCAAATCTGTCTTGTCACCTGTTTTTTAACAGTCCATGAGCTGAGAATGATTTTTACATTTTTAAATGGTTCGTAAAAAAATCAAAAGAAGAGTAATATTTCATGAGATGTGAAAACTTTATGAAATTCAAATTTCCATGTCCATTAATAAAGCTTTATCAGAATATGGCCATACCGATTTGTTTATACCTGTGACAGCTTTCATGCTATAACTGCAGAGGTGAGCAGCTGTGACAGAGACTGCATTGCCTGTAAAGTTCAAAATATTTACCACCTGGTCCTTTCCATAAAAAATATGCAGACCCCATTCTAGAATAACAAAACTAAGCAAATAAAAACTGAGCTAAGCTCCAATCCTGAAGCATTAAAATCTGCTGTGTTCATAGTCCTCAAATCTTTGGGTCCTTGAGATATTCATGCAGACTTGACATCTAAGGGTCTGGGACTGTCGACCTGACTTGCTCATGGCTTGTGCAGGCTTGACAAAGTCCCCCAGGAGAGCCCTTGCTCAGGTGGCTTCTCAGCCTTACTCAGATCTGAGGGACCGAGGAGAAAGGCCTGTCCCTTAGCAGATACACAGCTACCTGAGTCCACAGACACACAAATCCCGTCCTGCCTGCTGCAGTCTAACCATGGAAGTGGCCTCATGTCAGCTGGTGGAGTGCTTTGCCTGGTGACAGGTCTCCCATTGAGATATAATCACCTTTTTATATCCATGTCACTCCCCACCGAGCTTTCCCTGATGATTGAAAAGAGCTAAACCAACAATGGCATTATCTCCTTTGAATGGCCTCAGTTTATCACCTGGACAAACCCAGAAACTTCCACCCTGAGCTTCTCTTTGTTGTAGTTACAGGTGCTCAGGAAGAGGGCGGGGGTGGGCAAGGGGGAGGATGGGTTTAAACAGGGGAATGGGGCCAGAGGAGGAAGGCTGTGGAATGCTCTCAGGGGGAGATCTTTAGAAACAGGCTCATCACCACTGCTCTGGAATGGGCTGGGACAGAATCCTCCAGGACTCAGGAGCGGCAGGTGACACCATAATCTTTCAGGGTTCTGAAAAAGGTCCTATGACAAGTCTGAGCGCTCTATAAAAAGTGAGAGTCCTAAAGAATTTTCTTAACATATTATAAGGGGGAAAAGATGCCAGGGGAAGATTTGTTTTTCTTGATATTTTTTTAGTTCCGTATAATAATAGAGACCACATTGTCTAATTGTCCTATCTGACCAGGGCCCAGGTGGGTCCCATACTTCCCCAATGCCAATTTTTTAGAGGTATTAAAATGTTTAAACATACTGTAAAATTTGGTATTGGGGAGTCTGGAGCTAAACTTCAGAGTAAGCAGTAGAGTGTAAGGCAGGGGCCAGCAAACTTCTTCTGGAAAGAGGTAGATAGTAAGTAGTATATGGGGTTGGGAGTCACAAGGTCTCGGCTACAACTACTGGACTCTGTCACAGTGCAAAAGTAGCCATAGATAATATGTAAATGAATGCATGTGGCTGTGCTCCAATAAAGCTTTATTTATAAAAACAGGTGGTGGGCCAGATTTGACTATGGGCTGCAGTTTGCAGATCCCTGGTAAGGAGTTTTAGCCAGCTCTGTATTGGCACTCTCTGCTTTTACTTGTCAGGCCCTAAAACACAGAGGATGTGCCAATTTATGGTAGGAGAAGCCCCAATAGGCCCTACGTGAGCTGAAGTTATGAGTAAGTGGAATGCAGCAGAAGAGGAACTAGATGTTGAGAGTGCGGGTGAGATGGTGGGCCGAAGCAAAAAGAGAGTGGGAGCCAGGCAGGGAGGAACTAGGTCCAGCTAAGGGCAGAGCATCAGAATATAGATGCGGAGATTGGGGTGGGCAGTAGGGTGAGACATCTGGTTCCTTGCCCTGCTTCGGGGCCTAAACAACCTCCCTCTTCCGGGACCCACATAGTTCACTTCCAGCATGGCTCCTGCTCCTTTTGGCCATCACTGAGGTCTCCTGAGATTTCTGTTTCTTTTATCCCACCTACATTCTTCTTATAAACTCCCAATTTCTGTTCTCACAGAATCCTTCAAAGTTCTCCCGTAATAACCTACCTTCCCAGACTCTTTATATTTAGACTGAATTAACCCTCCTCTAAGCTTCCCTGGTCCTGCCTGCTATATACCTCTACCAGGTGTAAATTCCATCACACTGCAAGTTACATTATGGCTTCCCCATTGCTCAACTGTCAGTTTTTCATATGTATGCTTTACTTACCTTACATTTTGAGTGACTAGTGGGGGAGAAATGCTTATGAGAGAAAGAAGTAGGTGCAAGGAGGAGTTAATTCAAAACGACTCAATGTGGTGCTACCTCACATGACTTTCCAATTGCTTTGTTTATGATGTCTTCTATCCCAGGGATTTATACTGTTTTTGAAAAGGGGGACAGGGTAGTAGTATACAACCAATCCCCGCTGGAAGGGAATTTGTTGGTTCCTGTAACCAAAGCAAGGGAGAGCTGAGTGCAGCTGGCCTCAGGGATACCTAGGAACAGGGACAAGAGTAGGGGACAGGACTCACTGACCCTCACCTTGGTTACTGCCCATGTGACAGTCATGTTCACTCAGACTGGCTCCCTTTTTGAGGGTGTCAGAACCCCTCAAGTTTCACACCTGCCATTACCCCAAGGAGGAACTGCCTCTTTTGCTGAGGTCTAATTAAAAATGTCTTGAGGGAAGCATTGGTCTACTTTGGATCATGTGCCCAACCTGTGATCAGGGAGGCAGATGCTCATAATTGGTAGTTTCTAGTGGAATATAACTGGCCTGGGTGGGAGGAAGACACCCCCAAAGGAAGGGGGTGAATTTCGTAGAACCAGGGAGGAATTGTGCCAGGCAGACAGAATAAGAAATGCCGCTTCCGTGTCTCCCCTTCCTCAGAGCTTGGGCCAACAGGACCTTAACACATGTGGACCCATGGAGCCACTCTCCTCCCTAGGTGCCGCCTCTCACCTCTTGTTCAAAGTTTACTTCCAGTCTGGGACTGCCAGAAATCTTTTCTAGGGTAAACGCATGACCTCACCCTGATGGATTAAGAACTCACCTTTTTATAGACTTCGTAGAAAATTCCATCAACTTTCCTTTTTTTTCTTCTTGTCTTTAAGCATTGAATAAATGAGTCCCAACCATCTAGCATCCATTCAACACACATTTGTCCAACACTTTTTTTTTTTAAATTATTTTTTTTAAATTAAAATTTTTTATTGATTTCAGAGAGGAAGGGAGAGATAGAAACATCAATAAGAAAGAATTGTTGATCTGCTGCCTCCTGCATACTCCCCACTAGGGATCGAGCCAGCAAGCTGGGCATGTGACCTGACCAGGAATCAAACCATGACCTCCTAGTTCATAGGAGCAACTGGCCTGGCTCCAACACTTTCTTTTTAAATCCTTATCTGAGGATTTTTTTTTTTTTATTGATTTGAGAGTGAGAGAAAGAGAGAGAGAGAGAAAGAAAGAGAGGAACCTTCATATTGATGTATGAGAGAAACATCAATCGGTTACACTGACTGGGGATTGAACCTGCAACCTAGGTATGTGTCCTGACCAGGAATCAAACCAGCAAACTTTTTGGTGTATTGTTTGACATTCCAATCCACTGAGCCACCTGGCCAGGGCTATCCAACACTTTAAAAAATAATTAATAAACTTACTATTGTAAGAGCAGTTTTGGGTTCACAGCAAAACTGAGCAGAACGTTCAGATTCCTTACTTTTCATAAGCTATTGTGTGATGAGCTTTTAATGACTTCATCTCATTTTTTCTACTCAACAATTCTGTGAAGTAGAAATTTATTCCCATCTTCATTTTTCAGGCAAGAAAACCGAGTCCAAGAAAGGTAAAGGGGTTTGTCCAAGACCTCTCAGCTTTCGAGGGGCCAATCTGGGGTGTTGCTGTGTGTTTTGTTGGGCACTTTCAAGGAGCAGAGGGTTGCAGGCAGGAGGGCCTGGTTCTTTAGTGGCAGACTTCTCCACACCCATCTTAGACATCG
Source organism: Myotis yumanensis (assembly GCF_028538775.1). Lineage (NCBI taxonomy): Eukaryota > Metazoa > Chordata > Mammalia > Chiroptera > Vespertilionidae > Myotis > Myotis yumanensis. Next base: position 20,269,657 of record NW_027223759.1, read on the forward strand.
GCAGAAATAGTATAGGTCTTGAAAAGTTTCAGAAACTCTGTACTCAGCAAATAGACCAGATTCTGTCAGCCCAAACCTGTTCGATTCATCCACCTCGAGTCTCCATTGTGTCCCCAGAAGTGAGTCTGGCAATTCAGTTAAGTGATGGGATCATGACTCTCTGACCTCTCAATGCCCATTTCAACGGCACCAAATGACAAAGTCCCTGGAGCAGAGGGTGCCAGGGATGAGGGGGAGGGTAGCTGGCAGGTTCTCCAGGTGTCTCTAGTTTGTCTTTTCCAGGACTAGTTCTCATGCCCAAAGTAGTCTGGTGGCTCAGCCCTTGAGGCTCACAGGGCTATGGTTCCAGTTTCTTCTTTCTTTGGCTTTAGTACTTCCCAGTTCTGGTCTCTTGGGGTTAGGGTGTATATGGCTCAGAAGTGGAGACTGGGGCAAGGGAGGGGGCATTTGAGTGGAGTGGGTGGCTGGTAATATTTTCCAGTTCTTTCTAAAGCGTCTGTCTTCCCTTAATGGATACGGAAGTGAGCCAGCCGACTGCAAGATTGGTTACTACTTACATCATCTGGGCAGCCAGACTGGGGACAGGAGTGGGGGGAGGTGGGGGAGAAACTGAGTAGGGATTAGTCCAGCCCCAAGGGAACTGATAGACAAAGGCGGTGGTGATCAGGTAACCCTTTTCCCAAGCACAGGCCTTGGGGAGGTGGAGAGGAGCCAGGTAGTCACATTAGAGCATGCCTGGGGTGCTTCGTGGCTGCTCCGCCCTTTACCAACATTTCAGTTCTATTTTGTTCCACTCTATGCTGCTCCATCCTACAAGCTTAGTTGAGAATCTGGAACGTTCCAGGAATATACTCATGGAGGAGTGATAGAGAGAGATCTAAAATTGACAGCCCTCTAGGGAGGGAATCATGTGTATCAGTTAGCTTCTGCTGCCTGATAAACCACCCCCAAAGTTAGTAATTTGTGATACCGTTCCTTTATTGCTGCTTCTGAGTCTGTAGAAAAGCTGGGCAGTGCTGCTGAATTGGACTGTGCTTCGTGCATCTCCATTGGGCTTGCTCATGTGCTTGGGGGCTGGCCAGTGATGGCCTGAACTCCTGGAACCTTTCTCTACATGCTCTCTCATCCTCTCCCAGGCTAAACTGAGCTTGTTCATGTGCAGGGGCAGCCTTCCAAGAAAGCAGGGGACACCATGCAAAGCCTTTGAGGCTCAGGCTTGGAACACACATGAAGTGGCTTCTGGTCACCTTCTGCTGGCCAAAGCAAGTTCCAGGGACAATCTGGATTAGAGGGGTTGGAGAGGAGGCTCCACATCTTGATGGGAGGAGGGGCAGGGCATTGCAGTTTGCCCTCTGCTCTAACATACATCCCTTATTATGCACATAAGACTTATGGTCCTCTATTACTGCTCTCTTCCTTTTCTATTCTATTCCTCTTCCTAAAATCTGGCCCTGGGCTCACCAGCTACCATGTGGTCCATTTATAGGGATTCCATCAGTGACTGGGTGAGTTATCATCTCTGCCCCCTGCATCTGGGGACAAGAAAAGCTCCAACCATCTCTTCTGGTGCTTAGAAAGAGGGAGGTTCCTTGACTCATGTTTTTGCCAAATTGTGGCATTTCTCTCCTATCTCTCATCTCTTCTTGAGCTCCTTCCCTATTTCTCTATCTTTCTCCCACTGTGATTTCTTAAGGGTATGGATCGTTGGATGCCAGCAAGAAAAAAGATAAGTAAAAATTCCTTTCATTCCATTGCCAATGAAAAACAAACACATTCATTTCTCATAGTTTGTGGAGGGGTCAAGCAGACTATCCCATGTACTGGCATGTGGATTCCACATAAGGTCCAGTGCTAGAGGTGGAGTAGATGATTCAGTAAATGGGGTGGGAGTGACAGAGTAGTAGCAATTGTAACTATTATTGTACCTACTGAGTCCATGGAGATGGTCACACTATTTCAGCAAGCCTCTACTGCCTTAGTAGAATTTGCTGGCATGCTTTACCAGTATGATTATTGAAAACAAACAAATAAGCAACTTTCTGTTTTAGCACATGCATGGGGAACTCCCTTCCCTTGAGAAAAAAAATCCCAGTGAGGATGTGGAGAAAAGGAAACCCTAGTAAACTGCTTGTGGGAAGGCAGACTGGTGCAGTGATTATGGAAAACAATATGGAGTTTCTTCAAAAAATTAAATATGTAACTGCCATTTGACCCAGTGATCCCACTTCTAGAAATATATACTAAGAAACTTGAAATATCAATCAGAAAGGATATATGCACCCCTATGTTCATAGCAGCACAATTTACAATAGCTGAGATCTGGAAAGAGCCCAAGTGCCCATCAGTAGATGAGTGGATAAAAAAGCTGTGGTATATTTACACCACGGAATACTATGCAGCTGTAAAAAAGAAGGATCTCTTATCCTTTGAGACATCATGGAGGGATCTAGAGATTATGCTAAGTGAAATAAGCCAGTCAGAGAAAGATAAACATCACACAATCTCAGTTATGTGTGGAATCTAATGAACAAAATAAGCTGACAAACAAAATAGATCCAGAGATGTGGAAGCATGCAACAGATAGGATCCTCAGAGGGAGTGGGTGGGGAGGGAATAGATCAACTAAAGAACTTATATATGCATAACCCATGGACACAGATAATAGTGGGATGAAGGCCTGGGGAGGGGTTGAGAGTGGGGAAGAAGGGTGTCAATGAGGAAAAAAAGAGGACATCTATAATACTCTAAACAATAAAGGTAAATAAAAAAAGAATAAAAATAAAGTCCCAAAAGGAGTAAACTCAGTCTGGGGTGGGTCTCTGGTGAAATCTTCTCTTGGCCAGGACTACTTCCTACAAAGCAAGGGATGGTGCCCTCTAATCATAGATTGTCTTTTCTTTGCCTCTGCTCTGCCTGCAAAGTTCTCAGGGGCCTTGTGCTTTGCTGGGTACTGATAACAGAGTGGGATGGGGTGTTTGGTGGGTCTTCTGTTCCCAGTCTGGAAGGTGTGGCCAAGAGTGGGTGTGGGAAATGGGAGCCAGGAAGCCCTAGCTACCTCCATTCATACAGGGATGTCAGATCTTCCTCTCTGCAGTTCATGACATAAGTAATCTGCAAGGAGCAGAAATGTAACTAATTAGCATAGACAAATGAGACATTTGTTCCGCACCTGGGCAGGACACTGAAGTGCCTCAGACATAAAGGAAGAGCTGCGGGAATCAGGGCCCCTCCTCATTCCTATTTGCCCACCTCTGCTTCTCTGGGCTTCTCTCTGACTGTTAGTTCATTTTGATCACTTCCTATAGGCTTTGGTCTCCAGTCTCTGCGCAGCAACCTCTGCAGAAAGAGGTGCCCCCCTTTTTTCTGCAATATTCTTAGCTTAATCCCATGGAGGGAATCTGAGTTTCCCTACTTGGGTTATGAGTCACTGTTGTCTTTACATGGACCTCAGGCTTTGTGGGCCCTTGGTCATGTGCCCGTTCCTCTAAGTAGGGCTTCGGAGTCTGTCATCGGAAGGGAGAGGGTGCTGATGTTTGCTGAACAGACAACAGCCAGTGGATGGCTATAAAACCAAAGGCGATAGACTCCCTTTCGTTGTTGGCAGAGCCCATTGGTGTGGTTGCTGTAAGCTCTTCCTTCTGGGACTCATTAACAAGGAGGCAAGAATTAGTGCTCTGTGAAGTTTAGAGAAAAACAACAACACAATTTATTTGGAAAAACTGACAGAAGTGGAAATTTTAGTGATGTTTAAGTTGTGGGAAAAAGATGGTTTGATGCTGTGGGGAGATGAAGGGATTCCTTGTTTATATCCCTGCTTAGAAGATAGCTAGAGATGTCAGCAGGATGAAAGCATGAAAGGTGTGCATATAACAGGTACTTAAGAGGAATGGAGAAACATGGTGGGGAGAGGTGGGGATTGGGGAACTATTATATTACCTAAGGTAGGACTTCCACATAATTGCACATTTCTGGCATTGTGTTCAATCAATAATAGGGTCACTGCTGTGCCAGGCAGGGCCCTAACCATCCCATCTACTGACAGATGAGGACAATCCCATAAGGCAGCCTCAAAGCCTTGGGGAGTTCTGTTCCCCAGAAAGATGACAGAGTGTTGGAGTCAGTTCTGTGCTGATGAAGGGACCCAGAGGACAGATATTGGCCTGGATGAATTAGAGGGAACTAAACATGGCCTGGGTTCATTGTCCCAGAGGAACAGGGTTTGGGCACAGGACCCATCACAGCCTCTGGATGTCTTCTCTGTGCCTTAGGACAATGGAAGAATGAGGCTCCCTCTATCTTGAAGAGACTTTGAAAAGAATAAATAATGGTAAATAAACAGAGGGAAGTAAATAAATAACAGCTACCAGCAATATACCAAATTACACAAAATTATCTAATTACAAATCAGGAAAGACCAAGAAGAGGCCAGGGAGGTGGGAGGTATAGAAAACCTGCCAGTGTGGGCTACAGAGCAAGATTTTATTAGCAGGAGAGACAACCTGCTCTTCTTTCTCTTCTTCTCAACTCCTTCCCAGATAATTGGAGGGAAGGCTGTTTGAGTGGCTCCTTCACTGTGACTTGTGAGGATTTGGCTGAGAAACTGTTCTCAAGGGTGTGACCTGCTCTCATCTATGGGACCTCTCTCTGCACCATCTAAGGCACAAGCAATACCAACAATGCAGAGGCAAGGTCTGAAAAGAAATAACAATTTGGCAGTCACTTGCCAAATGCACCCGAGCCAGAGAGGAAGGCACTTGACCCCTGGAGGGCCCTGCAGCCTGAAGTCCTTCTCGGGTGCTGCATGCTCCACCCTGAGCAGAGGCTGCATCAGCAATGCGCAGAGAACTGCTGGGGTCACAGTAGTTTGCATTTGGAGTGCGTGTGTTTGTGTGTGTGTGAGGGTGTGTATGTCTCTGAATGTATCTGTGTGCCTGCACATGATGCTGGGCCAGCCAGGGGGGATACCCTCTCAAGCACAAGGCGGGGCCTAGCCTGGCAGCAGGGGATGCACATGTGGGTGTGAGTCTGAGCTGACCCAGAATTAGGCCCAGGGCCTCCGGGGGGCCTGTCGCCGGCAGGGCTCATTATAGAGACCAGGTGCTTGGAGTGTCCCCAAAGTGATACAGAGTGCACTGTCATGAGTTTGAAAAATATTCCTGAGAGAGATATAAATAAAGACTCCAAGCACAAAGCCAAAGTTTTAGAAAGCCATCCTTAAACACAAGATAATTTATAGCCGCTGCTCTCCTGTCCCATGGATGACTCAGCTCTCCTGGCCCTGGCAGGCCCAGCCTGCTCCAGTAACCTCTGGGTTTGGCTGACAGAGATGAGCTAAAGCTACTCCAAGGGATCTAGCGAGCTAACCACCATACTACCTGCTCACTGTCCTCCTCTTTTTCTTTTGGGCAAACTCCAACGACGAAGTGGATGACCAGGTCCTGGGATTTGAGAAGCAGGATGCTTGAGTCTTCCCAGCTGTCTGGCCCTTCAGGAGCCTGTTAAACTGATCTGGGGCACCTCTGGGGTCTGATGGGCTTTGTGACCCACAAAATGGGCCTGTCTTCCAGCTTCACACTCACCTTTGGGAGGCAGCCGGCTGAGAACACAGACCCACTTAAAGCTACAGAGCTGTTCTTAGCCTCAGAGATTCCGGAGCTCCATAGAAATAATAGAAATGGGAGTATTTTTCTCTTTTACTTAAAAAATAATTTACCCAAGTCAAGAGCCAAAAAAGGGCTGAGAGCACTGTGATAAGTTTGTGGTGGGAGGCGGTCTGAAATGGGCAGGGTTAGTTTTATAATCTTCTCTCCCCCTTACCTCCTCCCCCACTTCTTTCATTATATTTTTAGCAGACTCTCTGGCCAACCATGTCTAAAAAGACAAATGCAAGTACAGTGAGTGCTTATCAAAACCAAAGGATGTTTCTCTTTCTTCTTCTTTCCTCCCTAAAAACTGTCCAGAGTGTGGAGAGGACTGGAAGTGCTGGTCGGTCTTTTTAGCCACATTCCTTGCCCGAGCTTGGATCTCAGGAACATTTTCATGCCAAGGCCCATGTGTCTGACTGTCCAAGTGTCAGGGAAAAAAAGCACAAACATTGCTCAGGGCTATTTTAAAAATAGTTTAGCTCTTTGATTAAATTGTTAAATAGCCCTGAATCATGTTTTCTCTGCTTTAGCAGATGAATTTGTGCAATTGGCCTAATTTTAACACAGGCCCCTGTACATTATGGCTACTCAACAATTGTTGAATAGCTGAGCAATTCCTCAACTCTGTATCTGTCTTCATTTAACATGCATTTATTAAGCTCTTCTCTCTCTCTCTCTCTCTCTCTCTCTCTCTCTCTCTCTCTCTCTCTCTCTCCTCATGCTTCTACAAGTGTGTGTCCACAAAGGGGGTTGTTAAATATTTAAGTGAGGAGGAGCTGGGGTTTGGATGTGAAGTGAGGTCCAGGGCACTCCACACCTCAAAGTAGGGCAGACAAGGGCCCTGACCCCGGGGCAGGGCAGTGGCCTTGGTGCCCACTGCTGCCCTGTGCAGGAATTATTGCTAAATTATATTGTCCAGCAGGGGAGGCACTGGGTCGGGCCGACAGGTACCTATTGTGCACAGAATATGTTTGTGATACATATGTTTGTTTTGTATGTGATAAACACCTTTTAAAGAGAAGAAAATTTCTCCCAAGCAGGAAGTTTCAAGTGAGCCAACTGAAAACACACACACACACACACACACACACACACACACACACCAAAGCTGCACAAAGCCACTTCATAAATGATGGAAAGCAGAGTATCCCGGTAACTGCAGAACTGAAAGCACAGAATTCAGCCTGGCCTCACTGGAAGCACATGGCCTCCTTCATCCCTAGAGCTCAGTCTTTGGAAGTCTGTCTTCTGTCCCTGCCTCCTCTTCTTTCTCATCTTTCTCTCCGGGAGTTGTTTCCCGCCTGACATCAGTTTCTAGAGCCCCCTGCTCTTCCAGTCACCTGTCTTTTCACATTATCAAAACAAAAAAGGTTGCTACAATTCATTCATTTGCATGGTCTGATCAGCACATATACATTGATTAGACACATGCAAATTGATTCGACCCTGGCATTTTATGAGAAGGGAACAGATGAGTGGAGACGTGACCCTTAAGATCACACAGCTATCGAATAGCAGCAACCTAACCCTTGATACTGATTGAGAATTGATCTATAATAATTGTTAGATCAGAGTTACAGGGAAGATTCCACAAACCTGCCAATCAGAAACTTGAAGTGGAACTGAGGCTGAGTCAAGCCAAGCTTTCTGTCCTTTTGATAGCTGATCAGTCTGCTTGGATCAATACTGTTTGTTTCGGCTTCCAGTGATTTCTTCTACACAGACTGTATGCAGAATTTGTAGACCTAGCTGGGTCCCCGGTTTCATCTGCTCTGAGTTCTCAGCCACCAGAGGCAGTCCTGACTAAAGAATATGCGTGCCTTTTGGTAAGAAGACTAGCCTTTTGAGAAGATTTTTTAAAAAATTGATTTTTAGAGAGAGAGGAAGGGAGAGGGAGAGGGAGAGAGAAACATCTATGTGAGAGCAGAACATCCATTGGCTGTCTCCTGCACACCCCTTACCAGGGATCGAGCCTGCAAATCAGGAATCAAACTAGCAACCTTTTAGTGCATGAGACGATGCCCAACCAAATGAGCCACTACATCCACCGAGGCAAGACCAGGATTTCTGGTTTGCCTGTCACTTTGAGAGAGAGAGAGAGAGAGAGAGAGAGAGAGAGAGAGAGAGAGAGAGAATGCCAAACTGGAAGCCCCTGCTGTTCACAATGACCTCCATCACCCACATTTTGGGTGCAACAGGAGACTCATAGAGCCACAAATATGCAGACTTTCTGTTTTATGGATTAGGGTTGGAAGGAAGAGAAATACAAATGAGTATTTGTTGCTCAAATGCAAGGGACTGTGTATGCACATGGATGACATGGTGGTCTTTGACCAAAAGCAACACAGTTCTGATCAGAAGGACTTGTAAGATGGTGTGCCCATACTGAGGTCACGGGGTTCTGTACACATGACTACCTTTGGAAAGGAACATCTGCGGTCTCTGGAGAAAATCCACATGAGTGTAGAAGGAGAGAAGAAGGTAGAGAGTAGAGAGAGAGCTGCCCACCTTTCAAATGCCACCTCCAACCCTCTCCCTGCCTCCCCACCTCCCTCCCCAAGTCAGAATAGCCACAGGCATGCGCCTGACCCAACCCAGCTGCTTCTGTGACCTGTTTATATGCTGTAACCAGAGCCTGCTCTTGCCTAGGCTGCCTAACAGCTGCAGAGATAAGGAGATGGGCCTTCGCTTCCAGAGATTGGATGACCTGTGCTAGTGTCCATCTCAGGGGCAGGTTATCCTGATCATTTTCCCAAGCCCAGGGTGGGATTGGGAAGAGGTAGGGCTAAAAACAGCTACTGTTCAGGTGGCAGGGGTGATCTTTCTGAATCCAGGGTGAAGCTCAGAGCCCTGTACTGCACTTGCTCCTGTGGTTTCTCCAGCACCCCTCTCCCCCCAGCTCCCAGTGGGGTTGCTTTCTACGGGGTCAAGGGAGGTGAGAGAGGAGTTCTGCATGTTTCATTAGTTTGTTTTCCTCCCTCTTTATCTCTGTCATCACAGAAACAGAAAAGAACACGTGGTAAAGCTTTGGGTCAGGCCGAATTCTAGATTCTGCTGCCAAACTCATTTTTCAGGCCAAGCACTTCTTGCCTCTGCCCTACCCAAACCTCCCCTCAGAGTCAGCCTCATCTTCCTTCTCATCTTGGTCCCCTCAGCCTTTCTGAGGTGTGGGAGGGAACCCCTCCAGCCAGGCCAGTCTGTACTCCCTGCAAGAAAGCAGGGGTAGTGAGCCCTCCCTGCCAATGATGAAAGTTCTTCACACCAGGCTCACCCCTGGTCTCTCAGTGAGCTGTGTCCTGACCCCCCACTTTCACATCTATATCGTCCTTACACCCTTCAGTCTTCCTTTTTTCCTTCCCATTAGTTGCCTCTCTAGCAGGTTCCTCTGACTGTGAGCAGCCCCTGGTCCAGTAAGTGCACACTGTGCCCTGGCTCTTTGTGTTCACGCCTCTCAAGTCAGACTAACAGGTGATTAGTATGTTCTTTCCTTTGGTATCCTGCTTTTCTGTCACTTTGACCAGAGGTGGGGGCACAGATGGGACTCCTCCTGGAGCCCAGCACTGACATGACCCATGACCTGGGACATTGAGCTGCCTGCAAAAGAGTTCTGTACTGTCCTGGCCTGTCCCTCTTCTGATGGTGATCTTGGCAGGGGTGGGGATGGAGTTCATGATATTGGCAGAGTTTGTTGAACAGCTGCCTCAAAGGTGAAGGTATGGGAAAAACAGCAGCAGCAGCAGCAGCAGCAGCAGCAACAACAACAACAACAAAAAAACACACACAAGCAAACAAGGCATTTAGTCTTAGATCTGGATTTAAGTCCATACATGGGCAGTGACCAGATGTGAGACCTCAGACAATTTTCTCATCATTTAAAGTGGGAATGGTGAAACCTCACACTTATTGGGGTAGATGGCAGGTTCAGGGGAACTAATGGAAGGGAATATCCTTGGGAAATTGTTTTCTTAGTTTCTGGCTCATAGTGGGTCAGCAATATTTGCTGCATGTATGAATAAAAGAAAGAAAAGCAGACACATCAAACTATAAAGCTTAAAACAATCACCAAAATAAAAAGGCAACCTGTGGCATGAAAGAAAATATTTGCAAGCCATATATCGGATAAAGGGTTAATATCCAAAATATATAAAGAACTCATATAACCCAATAACAAAATAAATAAACAACTTAATTTGAAAAGGGGCAAAAAAGGTAGGGGAGCAGAGGAACTGAATAGACATTTTCCCAAAGAAGACATACAAATGGCTGGCAGGTACATGAGAAGATGCTTACCATCCCTAATCATCAGGGAAAATGCAAATCAAAATCACAATATTATCACTTCACACCTGTTAGAATAGATATCATCGAAAGGACAGGAGATAAATATTGACAAAAATTTAGAGGAATGGGGACCCTTGTGCATTGTCGGTGGAAATGTAGATTGGTACAGCCGCTAGGGAAAACAGTATGAAAGCTTTTCAAAAAATTCAAAGTAGAAATACCATATGACCCACCAATGGCACTTTTGGTTATATATCTAAATAAAATGAAAACAGGATATAAAGAGATTTTTGCACTCCCACATTCATTGCAGCCTTATTCATAATAGCTCATGGAAACAACCTAAGTCTCTGTAAATGAGTAGGTAAAGAAGTGTGCTGTCTACATATTAGAATGTTATTCAGCCACGAGAAAAAAGGAGCTCCTGCCATTGGTAGACAATATGGATGGACATTGAGGGTGTTATGCTTAGTGAGATAAGTCAGACAGAGAAAGACAAATACTGTATGATACCACTTTAATGTGGAGTCAGAAAAGCTAAATGGTAGAAACAGAGAGAATGATGGTTTCCAGGGGTTTGGGGTAGAGTAAAGGACAGATGTTAAAGGGGACAAACACACAACTGTAAGATGAATAAGTTCTGGGACTTTAATGCACAGCATGGTGATTATACACAACAATATTGTATTATGTACTTCAGAGTTGATAAGAGACTAGAACCTAAATATTGCTACTGCAAAACAGAAATGATAATTTTGTGACCTGATAGACTAGAGGTATTAGCTAAAGCTACAGTGGCAATCACATTGCAATGTATAAATGTATCAAAGCAACATGGTGCATATCTCAAACTTACCCAATGTTTTATGTTGATTATAGCTCAATAAAAAAAAAATGAATAAAGGAAGGAGGGAATATGGAGCTTCCTGGAACCCTTGCTTTTTAAAGCATTGAACTCTAAAGCAAACTAGACTTAGAGCCTGCTGAGCTTGCAGGTTCTGGCTCCAATTTGCTGTGTCTCAACTTTGTAACTGGGCGCTCACTGACGAGGCTTTTTTATCCTTCCCCTTGATCAGAGGCTAAGGAGCAGGGAGAGCACCTATTAATATAACTGTTGGTTCGTGTTCAGGAGGACTTCCTGGCAAGGAAGGGCTGCCTCACCTACTAAGTCTTACTGCTCCCCAGGAACCCCCACGCTCTGTCCTCTGATCTCATCGTTCCCCCCTGGTTATCGAACTTCTGCACCCTCCCTCTTTGAGGCCTTTGCAGTGTCTCCCCTGTGTCTGGACCACTTTCTGATGTAGGTCACTTCCAGGACTCTCACTTTCCAAGTGAGTGACCTGGTAGGCCAGGTAGACCTCTGGGTTTCAGTTTCCTTATCTGTAAACAGAAAAACTAGACACAACCTTCGGCTTCTTGGGAGAACTAAATGGGATCAAGTAAGGGAAGCTCCTAGCCCAAGGCCTGGCTCAGGGTCCTGGCACGGATGATGGCAGTTCCTATGATTTTTGTTCATTAGAGTAACTCCCACCTCTCTCTGTTTGGAGAGCTGTCACCCTCATTCTGTTTTTTGTTCTGCTTTCCCCACAACAAAGACTGGCATTAGCCCATTTCCTTACTGTCACCACAGATAAACCCATCACCTCCCACCCTCTCTGCCTGCATCTTTGTTTTACTGAATGTGGAAGAAGTTGTAAAGATTTTAGAACTTCACAAAGTCCTGTAAGCAACACCTGCATAATAACTCTCCTGTTGGGACAATAGCTAGAAGCTTGGGTAGGTGCTTGTCTCTTGCTTGATGACTTCTTCTTCTCCTTCTCCTTCTCCTTCTCCTTCTCCTTCTCCTTCTCCTTCTCCTTCTCCTTCTCCTTCTCCTTCTCCTTCTCCTTCTCCTTCTCCTTCTCCTTCTCCTTCTCCTTCTCCTTCTCCTTCTCCTTCTCCTTCTCCTTCTCCTTCTCCTTCTCCTTCTCCTTCTCCTTCTCCTTCTCCTTCTCCTTCTCCTTCTCCTTCTCCTTCTCCTTCTCCTTCTCCTTCTCCTTCTCCTTCTCCTTCTCCTTCTCCTTCTCCTCCTCCTCCTCCTCCTCCTCCTCCTCCTCCTCCTCCTCCTCCTCCTCCTCCTCCTTCTTCTTCTTCTTCTTCTTCTTCTTCTTCTTCTTCTTCTTCTTCTTCTTCTTCTTCTAAATAGGTTTATTTACTAACAAAAACATTGATCCTAATTAAACCAACACTTTGAAATAGTTGCATGCAAAATATGGTGGTAAAGATAATTGAATACAATGATGAAAAAAAAAGCAGTATGGCCCTAGCCGGTTTGGCTCACTGGATAGAGTGTCGGCCTGTGGACTGAAGAGTCCCAGGTTCGATTCTGGTCAGGGGCATGTACCTTGGTTGCGGGCACATCCCCAGTGGGGGGTGTGCGGAAGGCAGCTGATCGATGTTTCTCTCTCATCGATGTTTCTAACTCTCTATCCCTCTCCCTTCCTCTCTGTAAAAAAAAATCAATAAAATACATATTTAAAAAAAAAGCAGTATGGAGGCTTGAACTGAGCTTGTTTATTCTCACAGCTAATTGCCATAGAAAGTGAGGAGGAAAGTTTCATTCTGCTTTTTCATAGATCTGAGCACAGGTGACATTGTTCATTATGCATCTCACCACTAATTTTCCATCTTCCACTGTTCTTGTTATTTCCCATCCCATTCCTGAAGTTGAACCAGTGCATTGTCTGTGAAGTTGCAGATCTGAGTGTTTCTGCTATCATCTGCAGTTTCTTCAAACTTTTGATCGTTGTACCCATTTCTCGCACAGCCATTCCCACTACTAATGCCTTCACGAGTCCATCCAAGTCTGTGCTCTCTACCCGGTGTCTTTCTCCAGCTGCTGAATGGTGGCCATGGTGGGCACTGGGACTTTCAGGATGGGCAGACCAGGGTCTGGCTTAGGTAGTGGGCAACAAGTGGCCAATTGGAGGTGCACACTCCTACTTGAATTTTTAATAGTGGAGTTCGCAACCTCTAGCCCCCCTATTTCTGAAAACTTCTGGATGGCTCTCTCCTCATCCAAAGTAGTCCTAGAGATGCAATTAAGCAAAAACTTGAAGATTCACCAACTAGTTATGAATTTTTACCTTGGGGGTGAGGATGGGGAACTGAGAAGACATTTCCTTAGCATTGGTCCTCACATTTCAGTATGCAGAAATCACTGGGGTGCTTTCTAAAAAGTGCCTATTGCCAGCCTCTCCCCGCTGATTATGTTTCAGTAGATCTTGGGAGGGGATCAGGAATTTACTCTTAAACAAGCTCCTTAGGAAATCTGAGGTCGGTGGTCTAAGAAACCCCACCCACAACTGTGAACACCTGAAGGTAACTTTTGCTTACCCTACCGTAACTGTGTTACTCCCAGGTTGTCCTCCCCATCACAGCCAACCTGACTTCATCTGCTCAAGCACAACTCTTGAGTTCTTTTCGGTGGTTAATGGTAGAGCCAAGGATGCTTGAGTTGGGGGAGGTTAGATGTTCCTTCTCATTTCTGTCACCACGTTCTAATGAAAGCAAGTCTCAGACCAGATTCACACCTACAGTTATCAAATAAGCATTCGTGGTCAAGCAGGCGTGATGGCACATCTTCTCTGTTAGCTTATATGCCTCCTTCTAGATGCTCTGACTTCCCATGGAAAGTTTATTCAAGGAAGAAACCACACAGTTCCAAAGGCAGGTTCATGTTATGCTGATAATTCAGCATCAGGCCATTAGAAACCCTTTTGACCAATGGCTAGACACAGAATTGCGTAGGGGCCAAGTTGCAGAAGCCATTCTAGGCACAGACCTAGGTCTCCTTGGGTTTTTATACCTCCTCATGCAAGACAGGGAGTGTTTCTAAATGACTTTAGCTAAACTATATCTTGTGAACATAAAATTTTACAAAAAGGACCCATTTCCATCATTCTCCATGCTAAATATATGTCACTCATTTCACCAGTAAAAACCCAGCTTGACCAGCAAATTAACAAAGTCTTAGATGTGCTCAAGGTCTTGATATTTGAAAAACTTGGGGTGGCTGACCCTGGAATCATGACTCAGAGTCCCCAGAAGGCCAGGCAGAAGCTACCCTTTGCAGGACTTCTTCTGAGCCCGCCCTTTGCTCTGTTCCTCCCTTTCTGTCCTGCTCCCCATTTTCTTATTGGTCCTTCTGGGGGGCACTTACATAATAAATAATTGTGTTAGAACCCTCCTCGTAGGGTCTGCTTCTGGGGCACCTGATCTATGGCAGCCAGCTGTGTATTTCTGAAGCTTTGAGATCAAATCGAATCATCAGAGGAGCTTGTGAAAAATGCAGATCTTAAGATCACACCCCAGAGACTGGCTCTGAAGGGTGGGGACCAGGAATCTGCAATTTAGTGAGTTCTTTGGGGTATCTTGCTGACTGTGATCCTTGGGCCTCTAGAAGTGCTCCTTCCACCGGACATGGGTTGATTGCTAGCTCAGGCCTCTGCAGACCCCCACTTCCCTGACATCTTTTGGCTCCACAACTTCAAGTGACTTGACTTCAACCAGGGATAAATTGCTGCTGCCTACAGTCCAACTGGCACTCCCCTGGTGTCAGGTTGATCCTCAAGGCCCCGGGTCATTTACACTCAGCTCCAATCTAGCCAGTTTTTACATCCTGGTTACTGAGTCACACACACACGCACACACACACACACACACTTTTTATCTCAGATCTCAGCAAAATGGGGTGGGACAGAACTCTGAAATAGACATTTCTGGCAGTAAATATGACAGTTACACAAGTGTTATTGTCATACTTCCTGGGTTGTATCTGAGCTCCATCACTTACTTGATGTGTGACTTTGGGCAACTTATTTAATTGCTCTGTGCCTTAGGTTTTTCTTTTTTATTTGAAAAATGGAAATAACACCAGTAACTACCTCTGACAGTTTATTTGTTGCTGATAAGTCAACTGCTTGGCACATAGCAAGTGCTCATTAAACATCCATTTATTATGCAAGAAGAACAAACTCCCCAAATTTCTAACCAGATGAGTCACCAGGAGATGACAATGTTTTTTATACCCTCAGTACAATGGGCATGTGTCATTCATGAGCCCTTGGGAGGCTCTCACTTCTCTTCAGCCCCTGTGCTCTCTGCAGGGGAGCGCTGGGGAAGTGGCAGGTGGAAACAAGTTGAACAGAAGTTTTGTATCTTTGCATGGTTTTATTTTGACTGTTGACAGACACACAGAATTCTGACTGTAAGGATAACCAAGGGGTCAGGGAAGTACAAGGTTCGTACTGGAAAGCAGCTGTGTCCAACACACATTCACACACTCATGTATATATTCTCACACACTCATATGCACACTCACATGATATATTCTCACATACACATTCTCTCACACATTCTTACACTTACACATGCTGATATATATTTGCTTTCACACACACAGCATAAACCACATTCTCACACCTACATGCCTACAAATATCTCACACCCTCACACATGTATCCTCACCCACATTTTCACACTCACATACTCACAAATATCTCATACCTTCACACATATTTGCCATACACTCACACAGGTTTCACACCGACATGCTCACACATTCTCAGTCTCATACTTACACACAAAACTTCTGCGGAGTCAGCATTTAATGAAGCTTTTGCTGGTGGAGGTGCAGGATCTGGGAGGGTCAGGAAGAATTCAACAGACTGTCACGAGGCCTATTCTGCGCTGGGCCTGGGGAGATGACTGATAATTCAGACTTGATTCCTATGTTTTCTGAGTGAGGTGGCCATGGGTAAAACCAAAACTGTAACAGAGTCAAAAAACTGAGCCCCATTCTAGACATTCAGGCAAGTTGTGGTTGGAGTCTGCCTGGTAGAGAATAGCACCACCACCACCAACAGTAGAAAGAAACAGTTACCTGCCAGGTGCTGTGCTATGTACTTTAATGAAGTATCTTATTCAATCTGCTCAACAACTAGTAGGCAACACTATAAACCCCCTTTGCAGATGAAGAAACTGAAGCACAATGAGGTTCAATAACATTTGTGTCCTGCAGCTCGTATGTGTGGGATTCAGGTGTGAAACCTGGTAGCCTGGGTGAGGATAGTAGCCTGCCCCTGGGTTACATGGAAGGGGCAATGTTTGAGCTGAACTCTGAAGCCTGTGTGGAGGGTGAGGACATGGGAGGTGGAGAAAATACACAGAGGGGAAAGTGGATGGCATGTTCCCGGGAAGGGAAGGCAGCTGGGGGGTCAGATTGGGGAGTGACTTGAATCCTTGTTTAAAAAGTTTGGCGTTTGTTTTTCCCCTGTGGGCCATGAGGTCTGAAGGAGAGAGATTTGTCTTTTAGGAAGACGATTCTGATAGGACAGGGTCAGAGATGGCAGAAAGAAAGCCCAGCTAGGATGCTATAACAGTGAAGGGTCCACGTGAGAAAGATGGGGGTTTGATGAGTCTAGTGGCAGAGTTCAGGCCATGCATGACAAGGGTCTGGGGGCAGGGCTTTCTGACTGATGGCTAAAGGCTGTCTTGGGGGAGAAGGAAGGGAGAGGCCACGTTTGACAGGGATGTTTCTAGTGAGAAAGCAGGAAAGGTGTTGGGGCTGGTGACAGTTCCAGGAACACAGGAGAGAGAACAGACTCCAGCGGGACAGGTGGTGAGGAATATGGTGTAGATATGCTCAGGGAAGTGGGTTCGAGAGTAGGCAAGGGAGACACTCAGCCCCAGACATATGAGGCAGTGCCCTGAAGAGAATGCCAGCGTGGGAGGCTGGGGAAGCTGCCAGTGCTGGCCACCACAGAGGTCAAGCAGAGAGTATTCCACTGGGAAAGAATGGTCAGTGTGTGTGATTCTGGGATTGCCCTTCCTCTTCCCCTCCCTCCTGGAGTCAGCTTTCCCCCTCAGGGCCTGCTTTTTCCGCTTGACCTCTTTCCCATGGTCAAGGCTCCTGTTCCCAACTTGCTTTCTGCACATCTTCCTTGGCTTGGGAGGAGCCAGTCATCTGTGGGTAAACCCCTCACTTAAGTGTGAACAACTATGACTGAGCCAGAGCCGGAACCACTGTGACGAGGAAGAGAGGGGTAACAAAACATAAAATCTGTGGCCTTGACATGGATGAAGGTCTTCACTCTGCTAAGCACTGGATAGAGCCGTATGGGTACAAAGATTAATGAGATCTGCCCCTGCCTTCAAGGACTTCCAAGATCAGCAAGAAAAAGCCATGCATACCCTGACATGCTGAGGGTGTAGGTGCTGTAATAGAGACTGCAATGATGGGACTGGTGGATTCTTTCTGAGAGTGTCATGGAGCATTGCCCCAAAGAAGGAACTTTTGCACTGGACCTTGATTGGTGAGCAGGGTTTTCTAGGTAGAAAAGAGTAGGCAGTAGGACAGATTACAGGGTAGGAAGGGCATTCTTGACAAGGAAACCATACCAACAAAGTCACAAACCAGTGGAAGTACCAGCCAGAAGAACACGTGGTTTGATGTAGAATGTAAGGGAGCAGATGGGTGGGTGTGGCAGAAGATGAACCTGGACAGGTAGGTTGGGACCTTGTAACTTAGGAGAGTTTTGAGTATCCTCTTGCAACAGTGTGCAATCAGATTTTCTGTAATGATGTAAATGTTCTATATTTGCATTGTTCAATATGGTAGCCACTAGCCTCACATGGCTATTGATCATTTGAAATGTGGCTTGTGTTGTTAAATAATTGAATTTTTCTTTACTTTACTTTATGTATATTTCAACCTAACTAGTCACATGTAGCTAGTGCCTACTGTATGGGACACTATATCTCTAGGTACTGGAAAGCTTAAATGAGGGAAATAGGGGCCAGTGCAGGAGTGTGGTTGATGTGGTGACAAGCATATAGCCAATAACTAACCTTGTACAGTATATAAGGTCATTCATACATAATATAGTCAGAAAGTTTGCAAAATCAACATTTTTTTTTCCACAATACCTTCTACCACAATGATAACTTGTATATATACCTTTCTGCACTATCACATCTGGGAAGTGTCATGTGCTCCTCACAATAATTCTATGAATTTGGCAGGGATCATCTGTTCCTTTTTCAGGCAAGTTGGGGTTCTCTAAGATTATGTGACCTCCCCCGCCTCTTCCCTTCCTCCTCCCTTCCCTCCTCCCCTCTTCCTTCCTTTTTACTTCCCTTGCCCTGTTCCTGTTTCCTGGGATAATTTAAAAAACTAAGGCCCCACCCCCGACCCCTGCCTACATTAAAGCCCTTGGCTCAGGCTCTACTCTCAGAAGAGAAGCTCAGGTTAAGAGAGGCTTAGGAACTCTCCTGGGGCTTCAGCTGGAAGAAAAAAACTCGATTTCAGAGCTGCAAAGAATTTTAACAAATTTCCACTGAAGGGTCCTGAGAGATCAAATAGCACACCCACTCATTTTACAGATCTGGAAAAAGGCCAGAGACCATCTAAGACCATCCCCCAAACCTATCAGTCCAGGGATAATCTGGAATTTCTGCTCTTCATGAGGTGAACTAATCTATATAAAAAGCAGAGTGCTTAACACAGCAGGTGCATGGTAAATGTGAAAATGGAATGACATGGGGAAGGGAGTGGATAAAGGTCCTCTGTGAGATGTACAAAATGTTTCCATATGTCTCAGTGACAAACCTCTGCCTTCAGGATCATGGCTCTCTCCACCTGTTGCTGCTCCTCTGGGCAGGAGACTGAAGAGGCAAGGATCTGTTGCATCTAGAATTTATATATATTTTTACCAGGGTTTCTAGTTCACACAATTGTCTGACAATTTATAGCTCAGGTCTTTGAGGAAGTAAACCCCCAGCATATTTGAGATGCTGAAGTATTTTCTCAGGGCCTCAGTGCAATCACAACGAGAAATGAATACAAACAACTGGGTTTGGCTTAAAAACAGGAAGATTCAGAGATCACAGAAACACCCAGGTTTAGGTCTCTGGATTAAACGTCTTAATTTGAATCATATAAAATTGCTCCCTTTTCTAGGTCAGAAATGGTTGAATATTGGCAATTTTATAAAGGGCAGCCTATAACTGACAAATAGATATTGCATATTTATGGGAGAGCCAGAGAATATGAATATCATGGGTGTTACTGAAAAGTGAGTCTAAATGTACCAGAAATAGTCTCCCTGCTGATAAAAAGGTGGAAGAAGAAAGCTCTCTTGGGCACCTTTCCAGAGGGTGAACAACAAGATTAGAAGTCCATGACAGGTCTAGACTCCAGAAGATAAAGGGGGAGGTTGTAGGGACTGGCTCTGAGGATTAGGTGTGCAAACACACTAGGCACACTGTTGGTCTCTGGAAGTGAGGCATTGGGACCTGGGTTTGATAGTGAGTTAGTCACAAGCATTAACTGACTTGGACATGGGTAAAAAGTAAAATAAAAGAGTCAATATTAGGAGAAATTGAACCCAACCTCTTGGGTGGTGGCTTATTCCTTACTCTTTGGCTTGCCTATTCATTTGTCTTCCCATTATACCTGAAATTCAAAGTGGTAGATGGTAGAGTAGGACTGAGAGACAGGTATATAGAAAGACATGATTAACATAGGAGAATATGATCAGCTCTGGGAGGTAACATTAGGAGTCTTCACCCCGATCACCTCAGCTAATCCTTTTCAAGGACAAATACAGCTATAATAATGATGTTTTCTAATTTTCATAATATTTTACAGTTTACTAAGCAGTCCACAGATATTATCTCATTTATTTTGATTTTCAAACAACCTGTGAAAAAGGTATTGCAATTTCACTTTTCCAGGTTGATTATGGTTCAGAGAGCAATTCTTCAATGATGACAATTGATAGAATCAGTTTCAAATCTGTGTTTTTGGACTCCATATTGATTTTGTTTGATCTTATGGATGGTGGCTAAGACCATCACATAACCAGGAACTCCTAGCAAAAGCAATTTTTCAGATATTCATGGAGTCCAGGCAGGTAATAGGCATGAGTGAAGCTTGTTAGATACAGGACATTAGGGAGTGGCGGAGACTGTGGCCCAGGAATGGTGAGCCCACATGCTGCTAAAGGGGGCAATCATTACTCAGCTCCAGGTGATTCTTGTCAAGAAATGCTGGCCTGATTGTTTTTGAGAAAAGTTGGAAATTCAATTAAATATTTAATGAGTGCCTGCTATAGCGTCAGATAAAGCAGTGAATTAAATGGATAAAAAAATTTCTACATTTTAATGTGAACTTGTCCAATTTTTATGTGTTGGGAACTAATAGAAAATTTAGAAAACATTGTCTAGGCCAAACAAAACACATTTATGGGCTATGTTTGGCCTGTTGGCTGCCAGTTTGTGACTTCAGTTCAAAGAATTCGATGGACCAAGTGTTCTCTGAAGAGGAGACAGTGAAGAATGGCCTACTAGGACCAGGGAAGAAATTATTAGCACTTTTATTTTTATTGTTTTTTTTTTAAAATCTTATCCTTTAAAAGTTCTTATCTTTGTGAATACTGTTTTATATACATAATTGATTTATATATAGCATATGTATATTCTAATCAATATTTCAATAAGTATTCTATTGAAATAATATATATTAAAATAACAATATTATTTTAATATCTATTAACTATTTAAATATCTATTGAAATATTTGAATAAATAGTAGCTCAATGTCTATTGATTAATTAAAGTAATATCTATTGTTATTTTAATATTTAAATGTCCATTAATATCTATCATATATTTAAGTATTTGATAGATATTAAGTATTTTAATAGGTATATTGGGAAGACATGATTCAGGTACTCTTATTGATAGGGATGTGGATCAGGAAAGGTTTAAGACCACTGGGATAGTCCTTAAAAAGTAGATATTTGTACACCCCCTGCCTGCCTGAAACATGGCTAAGTGCTCAGAGGGCTTCAGGGAACTGGGTTTGGGCAGAGTATCTACAGTAAGATCGACTCAAGCCAAACCATTTCCCTGTTTCTTCTGCCAGAGCCCTGCAGGTCCTGCTGAGTGATGGAAGAAACAATTGGACGATGGTGCCAGTTCAGCGCAGACCAACATTTCAACCATTCCAGCCGAGCTTATGGGACTATTATGGTCATGATTGTTTTTATTTCTTATAAAATGGGGCATGCTGTGACACTTTAGCTGTCCTGGAGAAGTAAAGGCTGAGGGATAATTTGATCCTTACCCTTTAGTGTCAGGAAGGTTGTTATAGGAAGGCAGGTGATCAGACACTCTTCAACTTTCCTGAGGACAGAACACGAGTAGGTAGATGTAAACTGCTAATAGGAGATTCGGGTTACTGTTACAGAAGACATCTTTGACAGTGAGCTTTGTCTGAGTCCTGTTCTAAAGCCTGTCTTGGACACTGTACTCACCATCTGTCAGTAGAATGGCAACATGATGTCCCAAAAAGAGCATTGAGCAAGGAGCCAGGAAATCAGTGCTATAGTCTTGCAGGAACCTTTTGGTTGTCATGACCTTGGAGAATGTGAGATTTATTCTTCTCTGGATCTCATTTTCTCCTCTTGAATAAAGAAGGACATGGTCTATGGCAGGTGTGGGCAAACTTTTTGACTCGAGGGCCACAATGGGTTCTTAAACTGGACCGGAGGGCTGGAACAAAAGCATGGATGGGGTGTTTGTGTGAACTAATATAAATTCAAAGTAAACATCATTACATAAAAGGGTACGGTCTTTTTTTTTTTTAGTTTTATTCATTTCAAACGGGCCGGATCCGGCCCG
Organism: Myotis yumanensis; assembly: GCF_028538775.1. NCBI lineage: Eukaryota > Metazoa > Chordata > Mammalia > Chiroptera > Vespertilionidae > Myotis > Myotis yumanensis. Next base: position 20,291,310 of record NW_027223759.1, read on the forward strand.
CGGGCCGTAGTTTTCCCACAGCTGGTCTATGGTCTCTGAGCTTTTTTCTTTAACTTCAACCATTAGCCTCATGCGAACAGTCTAAGTGTTGGAAAGTTAATACCATGTGTTGGCAAGTACTTTTCTGGTTTAAAGCAAGTTGTCTCTTTAACCTAGGTCAATGTACTAGCTGCTGTAGCAAACAAATCTCATAATGTATAATGGCCCAGACATAGTAGAAGTTTATCTGTTGTTCACAAAAACTATAAAATGGGTTTTCCTGATTGACAGGCCATTTTCCTCTAAGTGGTGATAAAAAGATCTAGAAGCTTTTGATCTTGAGGCTCTGCCATCTTCAATACATGGCTCCATGCTGGCCATGCTCAATTACATTTAGCTGATAGAAGGGGGAAAAACATGGACAACTGAGCCTGGGATACTTTTGTGGGCCATTCTGGGAAGGATGTGCATTAATCTTGCTCAAATTATATTAACTAGAAATCAGTCTCATGGAAATGCTGATCTACAAGGGAGGCCGGGAAATGTAATTTAACTGTTTTTTCCCCCAGGGGAAAAGAAGCAATGGACTTGGCTAATAGGAAACAATATATACCATAGAAAAGAGAGCTAAAAAGAGAAAAGATTGTATGGCGTGGAGAAGAATAGGATGAGGATGATATTAATTATCATCTTAATTATTATCTTCTAAAAAGCTTGGAGCAGTCCTCAGCTGATGAAGAATGGCAGGACCTGGGCTTTAAAAGATTTCCTGGCCCACATGGAGGAGCCCTGAGCTAACACTCAAGATACCCTAGGTTCTAGTTTTGGCTGTGTCTTGACCTCACTATGGGACTGAATAGAATTTACTCAACTATTATGCTTCAGCTTCCTCATCTGTAAATGGCTTTTTCCCTTGCTCCATTCAGATCTTAACTCAGATGTCTCCTTTTTGAGGGGGTTTAGTGTTTACCTTTTCCACTCTTTTCTAGCTCCTGATCCATTGATCTCTCCCCCTCACCCTTATTATTTCTCTTTAATGCACTTATCACTTTTTTGAAACTATTTTCTTGACTTGATTGCCTGTGTATCTCCTGTCTCTACACTAGAATGTTAATGCCATAAGTGAAGGGATTTTTGTTTGTGTGTTTTTTTGTACAATCTGTTCCCCATGGCATATATAGTAAGCATTAAATCAATATGAATTGAATGAATGAATGAATCAATGAAGATAAATTGACCACAGGACCTTTGTAGAGACAGCTGCTGCCAGTGGCTAATATTCTTCAGCAAAGGGAGAAGCGCTGAGATCTTGGGTTGGGGTGAACCTAAGTCAACCTCCCTCAGCCTATGGTGGTGGCACTTGAGCAGGGCACAGGGCAAGAATCTCTGACACTGGAGGCCAGCTGTCTTTGCCCCGTGACCCTGATAAGATCCTGGCCCTCAGAGTTCTTTGCCACCCTCTCCTTTTCTCTTTTTAGGTGGCAATTGGCTGACCTCCCATGGGGTATCTTTGGCTTCTTCTTCAAGCCACTTGCTCTTGCTGTTGAGAAATGACTAAGCAAATTCTCCATCTCACAATGGCCAGCTTCCAGCCTGCGAGAGTTGATGCTGCCAGCTCAGACTGGTTTGGAAGGACAGGTCCTCCTCATAAAAAAGCCTCCTACCCATTTCCTTTGCTCAATGTTCAGAAAAAAACACTAAACAGGTACCGTCATCACTGCCTTCTTTGAAATGGCCTTACTCACCTCCTCTTGATGGAGTTCTAGGCTGACTTCCACAAGGGAGAGGAAAGCAGAGACGAATGATTCCTACTCTCTGGGCTCAATGTCCAAGATTTGCAAAATGACTGGTAGAGATGGTGGTATAATAATAATGACCCCCATTTTCTGTTTACTGAGTGCTTGCTATGTACCAGGCCTGGTGCTAACCTCTTCAGGTATGTTAGCTCATTTGATTCTCGCAGTGAAATTATCAGGTGAGTGTTTCAACTTTATAGAGAAGAAGTTGGAGGCAAAGGAAGCTTAAGGAACTTGCTCAAGGCAACGTGGCTCATAAGTGGAGAGACTGCATTTAAGCATTGGTCTCTATATTTCCAAATATGGGTGCTTGCTCATCCTAGCTGATATACATCATTGCACAGATCGTTCCTAGAGCTGAGTACAGTGAGAACACAAGTAATTTTTCCAAATTTCTCTGCTGCCATCCCCTTAGTTCACATCAGAAAGACCCCTGCCGAGTTCCATGGAAGGTTAACAGGTTTAATGCGGAAAACTGGTTTAGAAGTGAACTAAATTTGGGAACTACTGGGTGAAAATTAAGTTAGAAAAGACGTTGCAGAATCATTAATGTCTTCACATTGATAGCACATCTTCAAGAGAGGGATATCATGCTGCCATCCCTAAATTAATTGACTAGGACACTCTCCCTCCTAGAGTATCTTGGGGTTCTAGATGAACATGGGGCTCTAGATGAAATTTCTGAGCTCTACTAATATACTCACTGATCTATAAAGGTACTTGGGCATTCTTCTTTTCATCCCCACTTTCTTCATCAGAAATCCATAAGTCCATAGAAAACCTACCACTTTCTAGGCACATTGCAAGATGTTCTCTCCCACGTCACCTTATTCATTCCTACCACAACCTAATTTTATAGAAAAAGAAGCAGAGAATCAGCAAGACCAGCTGGACAGTAAGAGAGCTGACATTAAAACCCAAATTTTCCAATCCAGATTTACTGATTTTCCTCCTATGCTTTAGGATTTATTCCTTCAGTTGCTTATCCAAATTCTGGGCATTTGTAATGATCCCAACTCAAATCATACTTCCTTCAGAAGCTCATATGTCCATTGCTCCCTACTTGACCTATGCATAGCTATCTCTTCTTTTCCTAAACTCCTTCAAAGTCACTATCTCTATCAGGATTTGGTACTCACTCCATCTGATTGCACTTGGTACATATCATCTCACCTTTAAGAGTGAGGTACTATGATATTCATTTTATAAATGAGGAAACTGACATGTAATAAGATTCAGTCACTTGCCCAAAGACATAAAAGAAGCCAGACCTCAGGACACACATTCCTTCCACTACTCCGTGTTGCCTCCATCTAGTTCAACTCCTTATTTCATTAGTTGGGGGAACTGAGGCCAGAGAGGGGAAGTGACTAGCCCCAAATCACACAGCTTGTGAGTAGCAGTGCTAGGATCAACTGTAAAGCCTCCACACTAGGCACCTTTCCTCCCAGCAGGCTGCTTCCACAGGTTTGATGCAGGACTCAGTTGTGTCTACCAGTCAGCTCCTGTTACCTGGATGCTGTAGAAATTGTCCTTGTAGTTGCAGAGGCAGCATGAGCCTGGTAGCCTGCTCCCTGGGGAATAGCCAAGGAAGGTCAGCCTACTAGCCTGCAGACCCAGCACCTAAAATAAACCAGGCTGCAAGCCCAAGAAAAACCACGTAGCCTTCCAACAGCCCAGGGCCAGACACAGCCTTACACTCCCAGGTTCCCTTGGCACAGTGCTGAGCACAGTATTTAGTGGTTGCTGCTTTCTTATAGTTTGAAGAAAATGGGTTCCTATTACTCTGGATCTTCAAATTCGGGACTGACACAAGTTGAGGGAACTAAGACCTAGGAGGCCCTTGGAGCACCCTGGGGAGGGGGAGAGGGTATTCCTCAGATGGTTGGCTCCCAAATTTGAATGCTTATCAGATTCGCTGGAAGAGCTTTTAAAAATGACTCAGGCTTCATCCTAGACCTAGAGAATCAGACTCTCTGGGGACAGGGCCAGGGCCTCTATTTGAACAGTTTCCCCAGGTAGTCTCTTCTGGTCCAGGTTTGTAAACCACCATCTCAGTTTGTTCCTTCTATGTGTGGCCCACTTGATTTCCAAATCCCCTCTCCCCACCTGTTCTGAACTCTCATTAGTGCACTTCTTTTTTCCACTTGTGAAATTTAAATTCTATATTGTCCATGTCCACAGCATTGTGGATGGTGTGATAAAAACCCTTAGTGGAGTTTCCATTATCTTTTTAAATGAGGGTTTCAAGTTTCCCTTTATATTGAAGTTTAGAAGTTTCTGTTCTACGAGAGGTTTAAATTTTTAGAGGAGTCAGTTCTGAGGAATTTGGTCACCTAAGAAGTCTGTCACCAAGGCCCTGTGTTTCCAGGGCAGTCTGTAAAACTTAGAAGTTACCAGAGAAATTAGTGTTGCCAGGAGACATGCCATTGTATTTAAATGTCTTAAAACACCCTTGCCAGCAGCTGGCAAAACCCGTTGAAAGAGGAGAGTTTCTTTTCTCATTTAAGAAGAGATTGAAAGTTACTTTCCTTTGGTTTTGAGAGAGTCAAAGATGTTTGAGTTGGGTAAAGAGCTTTTTCTTCCTGGCCAAGGAGAAGAAGGGCTCAGATGGAATGGGGACTTTCCAGCTCATCAGAAGACCAGAGAGGAAGAACAAATGAAGACTCTTTCTTCAGTAAGCTAAAGCACAAGTGGCACTCTCTAAGGGGAGAAGAGCCACACTAGCCACGGACCCATGGGAGCCTGGGAGGTAGTTAGCAGCCCCTCAGTGGAAAGAACACTGGAGTCTATTCTACATCTTCTTACCTAAAGGTGGGGCAACAGAAAGAAGGGGAGAGAGAACTCTAGTTGAATACTTACCACCACATCAGGCATTATATTAAGTGCAGGGAAATAAAAATCACTAAGACATAATTTCTACATGCAAGGAGTTAGTTGTTTAGAAGAAGCTTGCAATGAGAGAAGGCAAGGCACTGTCATTTTGTTTGCTGACTAGATTGTTGGGATAGATTGTGTCTGCCGTGTGTGTGTGTGTGTTTGCAGGGAGGGAGAAACAAATGCCATTTACTATGTCTGGATCTAGATAAACCATAGCTTCATCTTGCTGCTCAAGGGAGCTGTGTGTGCACTGTGGCCTGGCTCAGGGAAGACCTCCAAAGATAGCACTGTTCATGTGGCCCAAAATGGTTGAGGCCTCTAGGGACACAAAATTCGGGAAGCAAGATTGGACAGAGGTCATGGCCATTTCAGGGTGAGGCAACAGACCCTTATGTGAACTCAGAGAAGTTTCTGTTTTTGTACCCTCACAGTCCTGATGACAGTGCTAGGCCTTAGCAATACATAAAGTGGACCGAGTTTATCTTGGGGGATTCTCCTATTTTGAACTCTTTAATCCAGCAGTTCTCAATCTGTGGGTCTCGACCCCTTTGGGGGTCGAATGACCCTTTCACAGGGGTCGCCTAAGACCATCAGAAAACACATATATAATTACATATTGTTTTTGTGATTAATCACTATGCTTTAATTATGTTCAATTTGTAACAATGAAAATACATCCTGCATATCAGATATTTACATTACGATTCATAACAGTAGCAAAATTACAGTTATGAAGTAGCAATGAAAATAATTTTATGGTTGGGGGTCACCACAACATGACGAACTGTATTAAAGGGTTGCGGCATTAGGAAGGTTGAGAACCACTGCTTTAATCCCTTTAGAAATTCCTTCCCTTTGTCACTGAACAGGTCCCCCTTTTTTCGGAGAGAAAAACTGCCAGACAAATACATTATATCACTCAAAATGACTTAAAGCAGTTCTAGAATTATTTCAATTTCAAAAGAAGGGAGGTGGGAAAGAGAGAGAGAGAGAGAGAAGCTTAACCCAAGTCCACCAACATTAGAGATTTAGATTTAGAGAACATTTACCTAACTGGGGAATTCTTTAGGTCAGGGATTGGCAAACATTTTCTGTAAAGGTCCAGATAAGAAGTATTTTCAGCCTTGCGGGTCTTGTAGTCTCTGTTGCAACTATTCAACTTTACCATTGTTCTTCAAAAGCAACCACAGATAATACCAATAAGTGAACTGGAGTGGCTATGTTTTAATAAAACTTTATTTACAGACATTGAAATTCGAATTTCACCCAAGTTTTCATGTGTAATGAAATATTATTTTTCTTTGCATATTTTGCCAACCATTTAAAAATGTAAAAGAAATTCTCAGCTTATGGATTTGGCCCATGGGCTTTGGTTGGCTAACTCATTATCTCGCTTATCACATCCTAACATAAGATGCATTGTATCTGTGTAAAGCAACTCTGCTTGGACATTCTCTTAGTATAGTCTGGCAATTTATCTATTTATTCGGTCAAATACTTATTGAGGACCTACTAAGTGCTCAGGGCTGTTCTGGGTTTTGAGATTTCAGAAATGAACAAGACCATGTGCCTGCCTCTGGGTGGTTTATGTTTTCCTTTCCATGGAAAGAAGATTTAGGGCTCAGAGGCACAGATTTGGGTTTTGGTCTCAGCCCTTCCTTGCTGCTTTTTAGCCACAGACTTGGGGGCAAAGTGCATTTTCAGTGCTGAGCAGAGGGACCCTGAGCACAGGTCCTCTAGCAATCCACGGGGGAGCCTCATGGCATGCTTAGATCTAAAGTCCTAGGACAGCTTTAGTGTTCTGAATTTCCAATGAAAAAGTCTAGCCAAAAAATAAAAATGAATAAAACAGCTTAAGACCCAAGACCTTTTTGGCTCAGTGTACTCTGGCAAAGCATCCTGGTGGGGTTCTGGGATGGTTTTCAAGAGCTGTGGCTTCTCTTGGACTTTCCCATGGCCTATTTCAAGACAACCACTGTTTTGCAGATGTTCTCTCAGGACTGGGTCCTGGTGAAGGCCCTTTGCAACAGCAGTGACCACTGCTGCCAGAGCTGTGAGGTCAGTGCTCATGCGCACTCTGGCAATGGCCCTCATCCCTCCCATTCCCAGGCAGGTGATTGAAAACTTTGTGCATTCCCCCTCAGAGACAAGAAGGCCCCTCCATGAGGCAGGGAAACACATATGACTGCATTAAGACAGAAGAATGGCTCTACAGTGAGTAAGAAATTGCTCCTAGCCCATGGGCCCTCACGATTTATAGTCCATCTGCTTCACAGCTACTCTCTTTGTTGTGCATTGAGAGGAGGTGCTGGGGAATTGAACCTGGAAGATCAGGGATGTGGTATGGTTCTTCCTTCTAAATTTTGTATAACTTGCCTCAATGAGAACTTCCAGAAAACCCCTGTAGCAACCCCTTTGTCCCCTCCTAAAACTCAAACTGGCCTTATCACCCATTAGCCATGTGACTTTGATGTCCCCCAGGTTCCTCATGTAGATAATGAGTGCCTTCATTATAAGATTACATAACCTCAAAGGTTTATACCTGTTGTCAGAGTCTAAAGTTTGAAACATCCCACCTTCTTTTTTCTTTTATCTCTCTGCCTCTCCTACTCTGATCTGGCTTAGAGATGTTTAGCATTTGCTCAAACATCACCTGGTTGTTCCAACTCAGGCCTGGTTCCCAGAAAACCAGGGCAAAAGATGTAGAAATGAGGAGGGAAGGAAGGATGTGGCCCCTGGCCTGCTAGGTTTTCATTAGAATCCTCCTCTGCCTACTGCCCTACCCCCAGTCAGATTTTTTAGTAACTATTAATGTGTATGGGTAGTTATTTTCAAGGCTTGATCATATACATCACATATTATACAGTAATTGAAGACAGAGGCATAAGACAGGTTAGTTATTTATTATGTGACTACAATGCTGGGATAGAAGAGTGGATAAAGTAGATCCAGAATACTTCTAGATGGTGCCTTATACTCTAGAAGATCATCTCTTTAATTCCCTCATTTTGTAGTTGAGGATTTTGAGGCTCAAAGTGAGACTGTAACTTATCTAAAATGAGTCAAGGGCAGAGCCAGAACAGGAACACAGGCCTCTTAACCTAAGTGAGACCACGCTTCCTCACAACCAGAAAGCAGAAATGGTATTTCCATACATTTGCTTAGCATTTGAAATGTACAGAGTATGTCTAACCTCCATCTCCATTTTGGGAAAGGACAGGCATTATAATTATTATTCCTATAATTATGAATAACCTCCATGGTTATTCATTTTCAGATGAATAAACTGAGGCTCAGGAAGTTAAGTATTTGAATAAAGATCAAGTGGCTAGAGGAAGCAGAGCTGTGAGAAGAACTTGGCTCTTTTAATCACCTGCAACACAAATATTCCCACTTGCACCACCCACCCACCCTCCTCTCTCCTCAATGACTCCCTAGTTGCCTCTGATCAAAGAGGAATGAAAAGAAACTTGCCTCAATGGAAAGTGGCAGAGACTATTAGGGGAGGGACAAGGAAAATTTAGGGAAGGCGCAGCATGAAGAGAGGTGAGAGGTACTGGAGAGATTGAAGAAGAAAGAGGCACAAGACAGGTCAGATTATGGATAATGGACCTTGTCAATAATTTTGACTCCCTCCAAAATAAAAATGGACTCACCTTGTGTAGATCAAAACAGTTGTGCTAATAAGGGAGGTAATGGGACACACAATGAGACTTGGCCACTGATAATCATGAGAGTTATAACCCCTGTCAGTGATTTGATTACCTGGGGTCTGATGATCCAGTGTGATGGACTGCCTAACTTCACCCTTTATTCCTTCTGATCAGATTTCTCCTCACTACCCATCTCCCACTGGGAACCAGAAACAGTAGGCATGTGACATGCTCCAAGAATTCTGTTTATGCAGGTTAAGTTCTACATGGGGGAGAGTTGGTAAAAGAGGAAAAAACCTCAGGCTGTTTTGACTGTTTTTTAAATGATTTCTCCTAGACTCCTAAGGATCCTTGTGGCATCAGAAGTTCTAGAACTGACTCTACTAGTAACCCATCTATTAAGTCATCAGTTTTTTAATCAAATTTTCTGTCAACTAACCAGTGATTTGTAATGAGCATCTTCTCTGCAGCCATTCTTTGATCAGCTAATTTTGGGTACATGAAAAGAACATACTTCTAAGACTTTTCAACTAGACTATATATATTTATTCACTTATTTGCTTGGTAGACTATTGGGGCTCTTGAAATTAATCTGCCACCTATCATCACACTGTTAGTGTCTCTGTGTTGTATAGAGAGATTATGACTTGTCCATCCATTTGATAAATGTTTATTGGGCATATACTATCTTCTGGATATAGGGATGAAATAGTGGTCAAAGTATTTATGGTCTCTAACTTCAGAGAGCCCATGCTTAGTGAAAGAAAAGAAGCAGCAGCCACAAATAATAGCTCAATTATGAGAAATGCTGGGAAGGGAGCAAAAAGGGTGTGAGATAATACAATAACATTCAGAGTGAGGTGGAACCCAGGTTATTTAGGTAGAGTGGGAAAAGAAGCGTGGATGGCATCTGAAATTTGTGATCCACCATGAGGGACACATGAGGGTAGAGGTGGAAGAAAAAGGAGAGTTCCAGAGAAAGACAATGGGTCCTTTGGTTATCTATGTCTACATAACAAACTACCCCAAAACTTAATGGTTTACAACAACAATGTCTTATCATCTCAACTCTGTGGGTTGATTGGGCATTTCTGGATCTTCTCACTAAGGGGATCTCTCTTGCAGATGTAGTCAGATAACAGTTGGGACTGAAGTTATCTGAAGGCTCAGCTGGACTGGGTATTCAAGCTGGTTTTTCCACTTCTATGGTTCAGGGGCTAGGCTGGCTGGACTAGCTGAAGGTTGCCTATCAATGTTTTCTCTTCCTATGGCTTTTCCATTTGTCTAGCTTGGGCTTCCTCATAGCATGGAGGACTCAGGATAGCTGGACTTCTTACATGGAGGCTGGATTTCTTTAGAGTGAGCAGAAGGGGGAAACTTCCCTACTTGTTAAAAACTAGACCTGGATCTGGTTTAGTGTCACTTCTGTAGCATCTTGTTAATGAGAGCAGTCACAGGCCAGCCTAGATTCTAGGACATGGAGTTTTAGATTCCACCACTCAAAGGGAGAATGCCCGATGCATTCAAGGAGGAAATGGATTGGTGGTGGCCATCTTGGAGGCAAGCTAAGGCTTTGAGGTATAAGAGGCTTGTATGTTAATGGACCAGAAAGACAGCCAGTATTGTTAGAGTGTAGTGAGGGTGGCACAAGATGAGTTAGGAGTGATAGGCAGAACAGGGTCCTTATAGCTATGCTGTGGTAAGAAATTTAGATTTTAAAAAGTGTCATGAAAGCCTTTAGATATCTTGCTTTCCAAGCTGTCTCCTTCCTCCTTCCAATTCATCCTCACTTTCTGCAGGATGGTTATCCTAAAACCTAGCATTTATCATGTACTCCCATGTATTCCAAACGTTCAGTGAGTCCCCATCGCCTCCAGCCTGAGTTTTCAGGGTTCTTTGCCAAGTTGTACACTTAAACATTACTCTCCCATTTTTGCCCAAATTGTTATATTGAGCCTTTTGTTTCCCCCGAGAGGTACCTCTGGTCTCCCTGTCTTCATCCCAAGTCACATCAGTTACTTTGCTCATAATACACTCCCATGGCCCCATCTCCATCTGTCAAAATCCTACCCTTCCTTTAAAACTAGCCTCCAATGTCACTTCCTCAAATTGAATGTGACCCCTCACTCCTGGAAACCTCATTCTTGGTGATTGGAAGGTGCAGCTACTTTCATATCTGTCTAATCATCACTCTCACAGGCCCATTCCCCATTGACCCTAAGTCTATGAGGACAGAACATATAACTTCTTAGCTTCTCCTGCCCCTAAGCCCCATGCCTTGAGCACAGCAATCAGTAAGCTGATGCTTGTTGAATTAAACAGTGATTTCTCTGGGACACCAGCCTCCAGTGTCTCTTCCTTTCCCATGGCAAATGTCAGCATTCAGCTCCCAGCAACCCCTGGTCCATGGCCCCAAGGTTCCTGGCAGGGCTTTCCCGCAGGACCATGGAGCTGCTGTTCCCAGAGAGTCAGACCTGCATAGGCCAGAGCCGGCTCCCAAGGAGATGGAGAGCTTCTGATTCGCCGGGTCCCCTGGCTCCTCTCTCTCAGCTCCCTTGCACTTATTTTCCTTGGCAAAAGGAAGCCTCAGTCACCACTTCATCTTCCATTTATAGGCATATATGCATCTCTGTTATTCTTTTCAGAAAATGACAGTGTTCTCAGCTTAGAAAAGGAGAGAAAAAGAGTGGAGGGCCATGAAAAGCAAAGAAGGCATTTGATATAAAGCCTCCATTGATTCCTGCAATATTTCTGTCTATATTGGAGAACGGAAGCCACCCTTCTGGCCTCTACTGCTCTCTTATCTCTGCCTCAGCCTGTATTATTAGCTCCTCACACTTTATTTATGGGTTATTATGGGTGAAAAGAAAGTCAGGGTATGGGCAATAAATTCGGCTAAGATTCTTATTATCTAGACAAGAAAATGGGCCTGGCTCCCTGGCTTGAGTCCATGTCTACACAGTCTTGAGTTCTTCTTCTGAAACCAAAGTATTCATTGGTCAAGAGTCAGACTCTGTGGGTTCTGTATACAAAAAGGAGCAAAAATATCAACAAATATTTATGTAGTGCTTTCTCTAGGCCAGCCACTATTGGAAGCAATTTTTAAATAGTAAATCATGTAAATCTTTCAATAATCCTAAGAAGTAGTACTATTCTTAACCCCATTTTACAGATGAGAGAATGGAGGCAGAGGTTAAGTCACTTAACCTAAGGTTACCAATGCTCAGTGACACACTTGGGATCTGAGTACAGAAGGCTGATTCTAACTCTGTGACTTTAACCACTCATAATGCTGCTTTAATTGCTCACCAAATTAACATGCATGTTTAAATAACCTAACAGGATCACTTACTCCTTCTTATATACCCAAGTGCAGTAGAAACAACTGTGTCTGAGGGTTGTGGGCAAGAACTTGGACAGGTCTGAACCAGTTCTCAGCACAGGTAATTCAATTTGGTTCAAATTCTGACTTTCCCACAGATTTATGATTCTCAGTATAGTGTTTCATGCCTGGTGTGATTAGCAAAGGTATTTTCTGATGTATCCAAGAACAACTCACCTCTCTTGGCTCAAACTCATAGCCTGAACATTCACTACTAGTAAATTACCAAATAATTCATTTCTTCTTTTCTTCATTTATTCATCAAACTATGATCCTATGTCTTGTATATAAGACACCATATAAGCATGTGAAGGATGAGTGGAAAAAAGGAAAACTAAATGAAATAGATGTAGTCCCTGCCCTCAAGCTGTGAGTTTGTGTGCACATGTGTACACTTATAAGTAAACTTGAGAACCCAACTTTATATACCATACTCATTTGGGTCATTTAGTACTCTATGAAGTGCTCAGTGTGATGCATTTTACTGGTTCCCTGGAGTCTAAAACACCACACATAAACAAGTTTTTGAAAGGAAGCTCACTGGGGCATAGTTGCTCTTATTGGCCAGTGAATCTCCATGCTGTCCAAACTGGATAGAATAGGGATGGTAGATTATTGGCTCACACTGTGCACAACACTCTATTCAGTTGTTAAGGAAACAAGAAAAGGACAAAAGTGTTAAGAAAATGATAAGACAAGCCATAGACTAGGAGAAGATATTTGCAAAAGACACATCTAATAAAGGACTATTATCCAAAATATGTAAATAACTCTTTTTAAAAATTATTTTTTGTTAAGTCTCACCTGAGGATATTTTTCCATTGATTTTTAGGGAGAGTGGAAGAGAGAGAGAAAGACAGAGAAACATCAATGTGAGAGAAACACATCGATGCTGAGCCCGGAAGCCTGCAACCAAGGTATGTGCCCTTGACTGGAATCAAACCTGGGACCCTTTGGTCCTGCAATCAAGGTACCTGCCCTTGACCATAATTGAACCCAGGACCCTTTGGTTCTCAGGCTGATGCTCAATCCACTGAGCCAAACTGGCTAGGGCTGCAAAGAACTCTTAAGGCTCAACAGTAAGAAAACAAACAGCCTAATTAAAAAAAAATGGACCAAAGACATTAACACATACCTCACCAAAGAATATATGTGATGGCAAGTAACCATATGAAAAGATGCTTCACATCATATGTTATCAGGGAAATGCAAATTAAAACAACAATGAGATATCACTCTACACCTACGAGAATGGCAAAATCTAGACTACTGACAACACCAAATGTTGGTGAGGATGTGGAGCAACAGGACTCTCATTCCTTGCTGGTGGAAATACAAGACGGTACAGACATTTTGGAAGATAATTTGTTATCTTCTCATAAAACTAAACCTACTCTTACCATACAATCCAGCAATTGTGCTCCTTGGTATTTATCCAAAAAAGTGAACACTTATGTTCCCACAAAAACTTACATATGCAAGTTCATAACAGCTTTATTCATAATTGTCTAAATTTTAAAACAATGAAGATATCCTTCAGTAGATAAATGGATAAATAAATGGTGGTACATAAAAGAATATATTTTTCAGCTATCAAGCCATGGAAAGGATAGAGAAATCTTAAATGCATAGTACTAAGTAAAAGAAGCCAATTTAAAAGGCTACATACTGGATAATTCCAATTATATGACAATCTGGAAAAGGAAAATTATAGAGACAATAAAAAGATCAGAGGTTGCCAGGGGTTGGGGGGTTTTGGGTGGGAAAGAGATGAATAGGTAGAGCACAGAGGACCTTAAGGGTAGTGAGATATTCTGTATGATTCCATAATGATGGATGATGAATACATGTCATTATACATTTGTTCAGACTCACAGAATGTACAACACTAAGAGTGAACCATGCTGTAAATTATGAACTTTGAGTAATTATGATGTGTCAACGTAGGTTCATTAATTGTAACAAATGCCCCATTCAGGTGGAGGATTTTGATAATGGGGGAGCAGAGGTTATATGGGAAATATCTGTACCTTCTTAATATTGCTGTGAACTTAAACCTGCTATAAAAATAAATCAATAAAGAAAAAAAATAAAGCCTTAAAAGCAAGCAAGCAAACAAGCAAGCAAGCAAACAAACAAACCAACCCTGGGGTTCTGAACTTGATAAACCACTTTGCATCTATAGCAGATACTAGTTGGTTATCTTTCCCACATCCATTTTCCCTTATTCTTTGTCAAAGGTCTCCAGTTTTATTTGGGAATTCAAGTGGTCCAGGGAAGCTGCTTTTGCTGTTGGCTCATTGGTAGCTTAGTCTAATAGAATAGCCAATCCCCTGCCAGTAATGATTACTTCTGGTGTGACTTGGGGCTTAAGCTAGCAAAGTCCAAGTATCAGGCCTTTTTTGTGTGTGTGTGTGTGTGTTGCTGGGACAAAGATGCTCCTGCATACCTTCTAGATGTGAATGAGGAAGTTCATGACTCAGGGAGCTACTGGCTGGCAGCCATTCTTGGGAACAGTAGGGGATGCAGTGTGGAGATGAAGTTGAAGTTAGGACAGAGAGATAGAAAGAGAATACGTTCTAAGTGAAACTATTGAAGCCAGTATACCTTTCATCTTTTTAATTAACTGAGCCAATAAAGTGCTTTTTAGGTTTAATGTATTTGAGTCAGATTTTCTTCTACATGCAGTCAAAAGAGACAGCAGGTAGGTGCATTATCTTTTCTGGCACACACTGCTCTGGACATGAGTAAATCACTCAGCCTTTTTGATTATTTTTATGGATGCAGGTGGAGTAAAAAGAATTAAAATGCATTTTTAAAAAGTGAAATCATTTTTTGATTGTTGACAGTATTATAGATGTCTCCCAATTTCCCCCTGCCTCTTAGCCCCCCTCCTCCCAACCCCTGCTCCACCCCAAGTCTTTCTTTTTTGTGTCTCATTTTTGCCTTCTGGAGAACACAAATACCACCATCATGGTAGCCAGACCCTGTTGGTTATTATATTGGATTGTGTGGATGAGTGTTCCCAAAGAATAGAACAGAAGGGAGTGGAGGAAAAGATTCTGTATTTAAATTTCACTGTAGCGTTCCTTTCCATTGCTTACTGTCTTTAAGGGAGCAGACTCTCTCTGCCTCATACCTTCTCTTGGTTTTGGGCAGAGGTTTGAAGGGGAGGGTTTGAGGAGACAGTTGTAGAGTGTGGGTAGGAGGATGCACTTTGGTGAAAAATTAGAGCAGGAGAGGTAGAAATCTCTCAAATTTTCCTCCATTTTATAGGAAGATAAGCTGAGACATAGAGTTGGGTCCCAGTCCACATCTCCTGGGCAATCCAGCCATATTACAGAGATTCAAACTCGAGTCTGAACTCCCAACCAGGCCTCTCCTCCGGGTGACCTCCTTGCCTCCTCCTGAGTCTTGTGAATGACTTCCCCTGGAACCAAACTAGATGTTCTGGAGAAAGCACTATGTCAGCCTTGTAGGCAGAAGGGTCTGGTTTCCTGAGATACCATTTGCTGGACTCATGGTGCTGGGCTGATTCTGGGCTCAGGTGTTTTCTAAAGTCAGGTGACTGGTTTTTACAGTACCTTGAAGCTTCCTTCAGAGGAACATGGAAGCACATGGGACACGGGTCTCATAACAGTTGAAGAGGGGGATGAGGGCTGAGGCATGGCAGTTAGCTGCAGTCAGTAAGAGTCCACAAGGTGGGAGCAGTTGGTGGCATGCAGCAGCATTGACCTTCTAACCTTCAGCTCCTAGAATTCCAGTAATGGTCTTGGCTATGCTGCAGCGCTGGGACTCTGCATCTCAGTAAGTTATTTTCTCTTTCATTGCAGGTTTGAAAAGAGCAAGGAATATAGAGGCTTAAGAAAGATCCAGGGGCCTGAATGTATTAGTTATCTATTGTTTTCTAAGGAATTACTCCAAAACTTAGTGGCCTAACTCTGCTCAGGTGGCTTAGTTGGTTGGAGAATTGTCCAGTAAACCAAAAGGTGGTGGGTTCAATCCCTAGTCAGGGTGTGTACAGAAGGCAACCAATTGATGTTTCTCTCACATTGATGTTTCTCTCTCTCTAAAGAAATAAATAAAACATATCCTCAGGTGAGGATTAAACAAAACACTTAGCGGCTTAAAACCACAAACACCTATTGCTTCATAGTTTCTATGGTTCAGGAAATGGGTGTGTCTTCACAAGGTCCTCTGGCTCAAAGTCTCTCATGATGCTGCAATCAAGGTGTTAGGGAGGGCTGTATTCTCATCAGAAGCTTCAACTGGGGAGAGTCTGATTTCAAGTTCACATAACAAGCTCACCTGTTGGGATTCTGTCACCACAGGCTGTTGGACTAAGAACTTAAATTTCCCACTGGCTATGGGTAAGAGGTCTTCCTAATTTCCGTGTTATATGTCTTTTTCCATATGGCAGTTCATGACATGGCAGCTGTGTTCCATCAAAGTGAATAAGTAAGAGAGTAAGAGAAGGTGAGCAAGACAGCAGCCAAGACTTTTTTTAACCTAACCTTGGCAGTGACATAGCATCAGTATTGCTGTATCCCATTCATTGAAGACGCCATTCACAATAGTCACCCATCTTCAGTCCAGGACTGTTTCCACACGAGGCAGAGAAGAAGGGTGTCACATGGTTCATTTGGTTACCTGCTCACAGAAAGAAGACAGTGTGCAGGCAGAGTTTCATTAAAGATCATAGGAAAATATTTCAAGCCTCTTGTCCTCAGACTTCTAACCTCAGGAGCTCACACCCAGAGCATGTTGCTGCCGGGTGGGCCATGCATGCCCACCATTCCTCTGGGTCCTCCTTCCTTTCTCAGCTAGGACACATGTCCTCAAAACCCGCCTACTATATACAATCAGCTCCGCTCCAACACAGGGACTCATTAACACAGGGAGTATCAGCCCTCCAAGGCACTTTTCTCCTGGCAACCTCATCTTTTGCACAGAAGTTAGTCTTTACTCTCCATTTATATCATTAAAACTCTCATTTGGGCAATTTCCTCAGAACAAAGAGACTCTATGCTAAAGGACTGTTGATGTTTTCCATTTCATGCCAGATAAAAATTGCTTGCAGCTTGAAGAAATTAAAAAAAGTTAATTACAGAAGTAATGTGGAATGAAATTTAAACAATATAGATAAATCTTGCTTGTTCACCACTTGATCTTGTGCTTCTTCCCAGAGATGATCACTGTCAACAGTTTGGTGCAAATATTTTTAAAAATCTGCAAAATTATGTGTGTGTGTGTGTGTGTGTGTGTGTGTGTATTCATGTGCTTCTCTCTCTCTCTCTCTCTCTCTCTCTCTCTCTCTATATATATATATATATTGCATACACACACATACAGGATGGGGCAAAAGTAGGTTTCAGTTATTTGTATGGAAAATAATATATAAATATTAATACAAGAGTAAACTCTGTATTTCACATACTCACAATTGAAAACCTACTTTGGCTCCACCCTGTATATGTGTTTATATACACACACCTGTTATGTTTACATATAAAAAGTTCTACCCTGTTAAATTTAAAGGATGTCATACTGTATGTATTATCTTGCTAATTTCTTCCCCACATAATAATATGTTTTGGAGAGCTCAGTTTATATCAGTACACATATATGTATGTGTATATTTCTAACAGCTACAGAATACATAGTGGCATAGATGCATTTTACGTTATTATATAGTTCCCTAGGATGTGCTACAAGAAAGGACACCTGCATTAGGCTTTAGAGCAGGCCCACTTTTATTGCTAAGTCACTCTGTGTGAGAGTCTTGTTCACTTTAAATGTGGCAATGACAATTTTGAACACTTCTTGTGTGGAGATGTAAAGATATCTCTAAAATGTCTAGAGGTAAAATTTCTGAGTCCAAGAATTTGCCCATTTGAATTTTTAATAAATCAGCTTACATTTTTTTTAACTTCTACCCTTCAAGGTTTTAAAAATCTTAGGGCCCGAGTTTCTGCTTGAACAACACAGATATATCCCTGTGGTTTCCTCGCTCTTTGTGATTTTCTACATGGCTTGTTGGGTGCATTGTTTATAATTTTCTTTCTCAGACTAGACCTTAGAACCAGGACCTGGCTCCTCACTCATGTTCTAAATATCAAGTCTTCCCTTGATAATGGATTAGCCTCATGATACTTCTATCAGTTTTCCGATTAAGCTCAAAATCTCAGTATACAGTCTACATATAGGTGTATAATTTACAGGCACATATCTTGGCACAACTTTACACAGATCAGAATTAAAAATATCAAGTTTATGTTTCACTCTCTGGCTAACCCTGCCACCTTTTAGTCCTGAATCTGGAGGATAGCAGCTTCTTCCCAGTCATATTCTAGGTTTAAACCTTCCCAAAGGGAGGTCCCAACTTTCTTCCAGCTACCACTCAGCCACAGCCTCAGTCCCACCAGCAGAAACTCTGCATTTCTGTCTTCCTCTGACCTGGGCTATGGAGCACTCCCTCAAGTTTGCTCTCAGCTCAGATTAGTGTTAGGCTGTGATTCGAAAGACACCCCTCCCCCCGCCCCATCCTTTTCTAAGTTAGATTCTATTTTGCTCAAACAGCCCTACATGTGCTGGGTCCCCCCAGCTCTCTAGATCAGAACTCAACCCTCTGCTGTTCTGATCAGCTTTCTCAAATACTAATTGACAGAGTTACAAGGAGCCATTCTAGCCTCCATGAAAAATTTAGCATGTAATTGAGGAAGAATGTATCATCAATAAATTCATGTATTTAATAAATATTTATTATATGATTCAGATGGTGGTAGGGGATACTATGGTCAGAGAGAAAGAAAACCAAACCCAACCACGACCTTCAGCTTTATGAAGTTGGCAGACAGGGAATTAATAAGGATGAAACCCAGGATGTGAAAAGTGATATTAAAGAACATGCAAATGTTTGAGAGTATAAAAGAAGATCTGACTTAGATGAGGTGGGAGGGAGGGGCAAAGATAGCTGCCCTAACAGCGCCTCCTACTAACAGCTCTTTTTTTCTGAGTTTTTGTCAGAACCAGGGTATTCAGTTCTCCCAACACTGGTTCACTGCCCTTTTCCACTCCACCATGTGATCTTGGTCCTCATTTTTTTTTAAAAACCTAAACCAAGGTTGGTCTAGAAAAACTCTGAATTCTCTTCTATCTGCAATGTTCTTCATTGTCTTCCTTCTTCTTATCAAAGACATATGTGGCCACTTACCAGCAGCATTGCATTCATCCATTCATTCATCACATGTTTGTTGAGCAACTATTATGTGCCAAGCACTGTATGAGGGGCTGGAAACATAGTGAAGTATGAAACATCATGCTGCCTGCCCTACAGAGTGTCCAGGCCTTGAGTACAGTTTGAATTAATGGAGCTCTCTCTGGCCATATCAATGTATTTAGAATTGAGTTGTGGTGGTGTGAGCAACATTGGGAACTCCTGGTGTATACTCTGAAGGGCCCAGGACAATAGGTTGCATCTTTTAGGTACTTAACACACCCTTATTGAACCTTGCATAGAACCTGAGGGCACAAATGATAGCAGGGACCTCACTTTCAACATCAAGAACAGCTGTAGCATAGTGGCCTCTCACTTCATAAGGTTTATGGCACTGGCTGCTGTTCTGGATAGATGTGGGAAAGCATAAATACAGTTCTGGTTCAGAGTAAACAGTCGATAAACCCCACTGGTTCAGCTGGGAGGATATTGTCTCAACCCAGAACCCTGGAGTGAGCAACCTGGATAAAGGGATGATGGTGGTCTGTCTTCAGGGAAGTCATACTCCTTGAGGGCCATGAGAACGCAACCCCATAGCTCTAATATTACTGTAGCCAGTACGGACTTCCAGAAGGGAAACACAGTGAGTTGGAAACTGAGAGGTGATAAAGCCCATTCTTTTCTGGCTGGGTTGATTAGGAAAAGGTTCTTGGAACCGTGTTTTAAAATATGGGAGGAATGTTAGAGAGGTGATAGTGAGAAACAAAAGAGGTCTCTTTCCAGAGGGAAGCCTCCCTTTGGGCACTGGCTCTATTTCCTTGCAATTGAAACCATGGAAAATAAGTAGACCTAAAAGAGAAAGTGCTCATCTCCGGAGTCTTGGGATCTCATCCTTGGGTTTTCCATCTCTTCAGTAGGGGTGAGGAAGCGCAGTGTGTGCTATGGGCAGCGGAATGGGGAAGCAGACCCTGGGCGGGTCCTCTGAGGGCCCTCTGACTTTTGGA
This sequence comes from Myotis yumanensis, assembly GCF_028538775.1. NCBI lineage: Eukaryota > Metazoa > Chordata > Mammalia > Chiroptera > Vespertilionidae > Myotis > Myotis yumanensis. The sequence continues at coordinate 20,311,220 of NW_027223759.1, forward strand.
GAGTCTTTCTTTTATATGAGGAAACTGATACATGGAATGTGGGACCTCTTTAAGCCCAAATAGTTTTTAAAATAAATTTTAATTCATTGAACTACAAGCTGAAAGATGAAAGAGACATCTCTCTTTTTCTGAGTCTTTGCTCTTTGTCTACACCTGTCCCCACCTCACAGGGCACCTCCCTGGCCCTTGAAACACCCCAGGCTGGGCATCAGGCCAACCTTTCTTAGATGAAACCCAGGCTGCCAGATTACCCCGCCCACCACTGTTCTTGTAGCTGGGGAAGGGGGGCACCCAGCCCTTGGGAGCTACAAAGGGCTTCTGTGACTCAAGCTAGAGCTCACAATCCTTCTCTGTCTTTCTAGCAGCACAGTGAGGCCATGGGGTGCATCTCATGGTGGTAACCCCCAACTGACTTGCTATGTCACATATAGCATGACGGTTTCCACTCCTCAGCCCCTGGGGCCACCCCTCCAGACTTACACCCTTATTTTACTAAAGTTAGACTTTTTTTTTTTTTTGGCCAAAATTCCAGGGGGTCTAGTTTGGCTCCTGAAGTCAGGGCAGGGGTGGTCTACAGAGGAACTGATATTTATAGAGTACTCACCATGCACCAGGTATGGCGTGCATTGCTTTGCATATGGATCCTTTGCGGACCCTTTACAGATCCTCATGGTGACCTTGAAGGGGTTGTTTTTAACTCAGTTTTACACAGCAAGTGACAGAAGCTCAGAGAAGTTGGGTAACTTGTTCAAGGTCATGTAACTTTTAAGTGGTTATGGCAAGATTTGACTCTAGAACTGGCTGATGCCAGAGCCTTTGTTTTTTCTGTTATAATTTGTTGCTTAGGGTTTGACTCATGATCCTGCCTTTACCAGAGAGATGACAAATGTTGTCTGTTCCTGTTCCTGTCTGTCTCCCACGCCCAAACATTCTACTTCTATCAAAATACCCCTTCACTTTGGAGAAGGACATGGTCTGGTTTTAGGGGTAGTGTGCCTGGGGCAACATGGGAGGGGGGACAGCAGAGAATAGAGGTCTGGTTCTGCCTCTGTCACTAACTGGGCATCTTAAGCACGTCTTTTCCAATCTCAAGGCCTCTATTCCTCCACCTGTAAAACAAAGGCCACAGAGTCATGGTTAAGCACACAGATGCAGAACTATAGATAGCCTTGTTCAAATCCCACCTCTACCACTCACCAGCCATTTGACCTTGGATAAATTACTTGATCTTTCTTTTCCTTGGTCTCTTATCTCTAAAACAGAGGTCATAATATTATGTACTTCATGGGGTTATGATGAGTATGAAAGAAGTTAATATGTATAAAGCTCTTAGGAGAGTATCTAGCATAAGTACATTGCTGTTATTATTCCTAGATGTAAAAATTTCTACAATTCTATTAATTTCAAGTAAATGTATGGAAAACAAGATAGAATTTAAAGCTGAGTGCCACCATCTTGAATTTTTCTCTCTCTACTTTTTGTCTTTGTGAGTGTGGCTGTGAGTTAAGAGGTAGATGTGAGTAGATCACTATGATAATTAGATGTCAAGTTATCCCCCATCCTGTGTGTGTGTGTGTGTGTGTGTGTGTGTGAGCGCGTGCACGTGTGTGTATGTGTGACATATAGAACTTCCTAATATGACAAAAAGAACAAGCATTAAAAACAATTGTATATTGTGTTTATACACCAGCCAACTTTGAAACCATTCACTAGGAATCCAATGTTGTAGAAATTATACAGCAATACAGTGGTGGGCAGTTTTGACCCTTGACATCTGGGAAGACAATCCTATAGGCACATCAGGGACAATAAGGATGACCATGGGAATAGCAAGAATAGCACAACAGAACACAGCAACCACTTCCTAAAACTTTAGATCTAAAAGATTAAGTTCATCAAGACATAGGGGGGTATGTGTAGTTGTGTGTGAGGGAGGGTTGGGAAAATTGAAGGTAGATAATGGGGTTTTATTAATCTCTATGCAGTGCTCACTTAGAACAGGCCCTCATTGGCTCTGCTGTAAATGAAAAGGGCAGACAGTATGGTGGAGGAGGGGATACTGAGCTGTGAAAATCCAGGGGACCCTAGGCTGGCTCTGTCCAATAAAATATAACACCAGTTGCATTTGTGATCCCCAGTATTCTAGTAGCCGTATGTCAAAAGGAAAAAAGAAACATATAAAATTAATTTCATTTTATTTAATCAAATATGTCTAAAATATTATTTCAATATACAATCAATGCAAAACAATTATTAATGAGACATGTAACACTCTTTTGCTCATATGAAATCTCGGAAAGCCAGTATTACAGAGTGGGCAAAAGTAGGTCTACAGTTTCATTGTGACCTTCTTTTGAGTTAAGTATTGTAAAATAATCATAATCTGTATGTCTTTTGTCATATGAACAGATGTAGAACTACTTTTTTCCCACCCCTGTATGTTACAGTGAGAGCACATCCAGCCCCATTTCAAGTGCTCAATAGCGACACTAGGCCAGTGGCTCCCATACTAGATGGTGAAGACTCAGACCCATGGGAGCTAAGTCAGCCAGAACATGTTTTGCTTCTTTTTTCTTAAGGCTCAGACAGGGGTGATGGAGTCCCCCTGAGGCCTGGGCCTCCTCAACTCAATGCAAATCTGCATCACTGGACTCTTGATTTTAGAGATCACAGTCACCCTTTGGACGCTTCCCGAAGCTCCCTGACTCCCAGGCATGTTTACTTTTGCTGAAACATGAGTAGAAAACGTGCCCCTAGCTAATAGGCCTGTCCCTGCCTCCAGCAGCAGCCTGCATGCAGTGCTATGACTCGCCTTGCTTTCCCATTTGCTGTTAACTTTTTCCGTGTGATAATGTTCTCCATGGGGAAAATAAAGTGAGTCGAGAATAAAGCCAACTTCTGGTTCTGGCAGTGAAAGTAAATTGTATGTTATATGTTCTCAGCAAATTCTTTGTGCTAAGATGGCAGTTTTACAGGAAAAACGGCATGTTAGAGGGTGTTCACAGATGCAGGGATGGAAGAATGTGGCTGTGTTGTGCTCAGGATGCTGTTTTCTTCCCTACGGAGCGAGTTTCATTCTGTAGTGGACATTGTGCTTGGCTGCCTGGCTTACACCCTCCTTTCTGTGATGGAAGTCCCTCGATTTTCCCTTCAGGGCCAACCCCACCTCACTACAACACAAGCTTGACCATTATTTTCTCTCTCCTGCGACCCTGGATTTTTAGGGGAGTGATGTAAGAATGGAGAACAATTGGAGACATTTCAGTGTGAGGAGAGCACCCTGTCTGCTTCCTGCTTGACTCCCATCACATGGCCCAGCTGTCTAGCTTTTCCTTGTCTCCCAAGCAATTCCATACCTTCCAATAGATCCCACATCTCCCTCTTTTAAGTTAGCTGGAGTTTGTCTCTGTGCCCTCAACAAAATACAAACGGATGCATACTTTGAGCAGTAGCAGGTGGGCTGTGAGGGCAGCAAATAGAAAAGAAAAAGGGGATGGATTAAGTGGTTAAGACAGATTCCCTTTCTAGCCTCCCATGGTGGCAAGGCTGGGAGAGGCCTCACTGTTTGCACAGCTTTTTCTCATCTCCTCTCTCTTCTCTTTTCTCCTTCTCCTTCTCTCCTTCTCCAATTCTTCTCCTCCTCCTCCTGTTTCTCCTCCTCCTTCCTCTTCTTAATTTTCACCCAAGGATATGTGTTTTTTATTTTATTTTTTTAAATTGACTTTAGAGAAAGAGGAAGAGATAGATAGAGACACATAGATGTGAGAGAGAAACAATTGGTTGCCTCCCACACATGCCCTGACTGGGCATTGGACCTGCAACCTAGGTATGTGTCCTGACCTGGAGTCAAACCTGCAACCTCTTGGTGTACAGAACAATGTTCCAACCAAACTGAGCCACCCAGCCGGGGCTCTCACTTCTTTCTTGTGCTATCCCTGGCAAGTACGACGGTCCCCATGTTCTGAAGTAATGTGGCCTGTCCATGGTTCAGAGGTGGCAAAGAAAGCCCTTTATCCATACCCTGTTATTCTGCTGGCTTCTATTTCTAGGAGAGAAGTCAGAGAGATGGCTGCTGCTGGGCTATATTTCTTTACTCTCATCCATTAGGACTTCTTTTTTAAGAATCAGAAGAGATTTTAGAGTCCCAGAGAGGGCTCTAAATGAGTTGCCATGGAAGTTTGGGCAAAGCCCAGCTGGGGCCTGTTCTCTGGGCTTCCAGTCCAACATTCATAGTGTGGTTCCTGGACCAGCAGCACCAGCGTCACCGGGGAGCCTTAGAAATGCAGAATCTCAGGCCCACCTGGACCCATCTGAATCAGAATCTGCATTTTATCAGATTGATCCCAGGTGAAAATTTCAGAACTGTTTTTGTATACCTCTCACAATATTGTTCTGAAGGAAACAGTAAGTCAATAAATCAAGGTCCACTGTCTAGTCCTGTTGAGAAGCTCTCCCTTTCTGAGAGCTTCCATTTGAGGAACTCTAGAGGATGATCTCTGTAAATTGTGATCAGGTTCTTTATGTCTTTTCATTAGAAACCACCTGTGTATTAGACCTGAAGGCTTCATAGCTAATTAATTACAGAGACACATGCCTGCTGCTAATGGGAAAAAATAAACATGATCCATCAGCGAGTTTATTAATCCATCCTTGGTCCTTTTCACTGACGTCAATTCTCAGATTTTATTTTTTACAGAATATTAAGAGGTGGATTCATTGATTTGTTTCCCAAGAAACAAAGGCTGTTTGTGTGTCCTGACATGATCCTCTTGCCCCTCACTCAAGGATGGCTTGTCTCTTGCTCCTATGGGTGTGAAGTCTAGTTGGAGAGATAATACCATCCTCAGGTCCATTTTATAAGAGAGCAAAACAAACCACAGGGACGCGTAGGTGCTTCCTGATTTTAGGACCTGGCCTAGGTAAAAGGGTCAGGGGAAACAAAGAGGCTCTAGATCACAATGGGGCCTCTCTGCAGAGCAGGTAGGCAGCACGGAGGGTGTCTGTCCACAGCTTCAGGCTGTAAGGCATCCTGAGGTAAGGCAGTGCACAGAATCATGAATCAGGGCCAGACAGTCACAATGATATCTACAAGGCCAGTCCAGAGGGACAGAGAAGGCAGCCAACTTACTCAAGGCCTATAATTTACCAACATTTGATGTTCTTTTTAAAAAATATTTTAAAACTTTTAATTATAGTTGATATATAATATTATATTAGTGTCAGGTATACAACTTAGTGATTAGCATTCATATAACTTATGAAGTGATCATCTGATAAGTGTAGTAGCCATTTGATATTCTTACAAGCCTCCTGGTGAGGTAGCTATTATGACTGACTTTTTACACATAAGGAAGATGAGGCTAATGGAGGTGGGAAAATTCACCAGAGATCAAATGACTAGTAGAACCAGTGCCCAGAGAAGCCACCCTCCCTGCTGCCTGAGTCAGGCTTGGTTACAGCGATCGTGGGCTGGAGTCATAGTAGGAGATGAAATGGCCACCGCTGCAGGTCAGGAGGTGTGCAAAGGCTTGGAGTAAAGCAGGACTGATGACAAGATCAAGGTCACAATGCAGGAGGAGCTGGCGCTTATGGAGTGCAGACCCCCGGGTTTCAGTTCTGGAACCTTTCCCTAGTACTGTGCTGTGTGGAGAGAACTGTCATCTGTACCACTTCTGGGATACTGGGCTCAATTAGGAAGAGGCCTCATGTTTGGGCTGATGAAAGGCTGGAGAGGGAAGGTGGTTTGGGGCTTCAGAAGTGAGGTGAGGCCCTCTCAAAGTGAAACAAACTGCTTCCTGACTCATCAACCCAGAGAGGTTGTCCAGCCTGGCAACTAAGACCCCATGCCTCGCGATGAGGAATTAAGACCCTGTCCCATTTGATTTTCTCTCAAGAATGGGCCTGGTGAGTGAGTGAGTGAGTACTGATTGCAGAGCCAGGCTGCTGCTATCCTCTGGTCTCAAAGGACAGAGCCTTTGGGTGAACCCGACACCCGAGTCCTAGTACATGTCTGACATGCACCAACTACTTTTAGGGCACACAGAGTCCCATCCCAGTTGCCTTCACTTCCTCTGCACAGCCCTGAACGTTTCTCCAGAACTTCCTGTTTGCCTGAGGCTGCACAGACACGGCCAGTCTTACCCGGGGTCATTTTGTAAGGCCCAGGGCAAGAGATGGGAGACAGTTCTGTTCTCCTCATAGCTCCTCTGGGTTCTCTCCACCCACACACGATGCTCTGGGACCATTCCGTCAGACCCTGAGGCTAGTGGAGCAGAAGCCTTGTATCCAAGTCGGCTCACAAGAAGGTCAAGGTGACCCACAAGGGCCGGTGGCCAAGATCCTTAAAACTTTTATTTTTTATTTTTTTGACTTTCCAAAAAGTTCGAGTAAGTGATGACTTCAGGACATAGCGTTCCAGAGCAAACTGGAAGGAGGAACATAGTCCTCTTGGTTGTGGTGATGGAGGAAAAGCACACCAAGGGCGGGGTGTTTGAGCTCCACCACTGTGAAAGGACCCCTGTGCTATCTACCAGTGTGCCTGCCTGGTGGTTGCTGGGCCTACAGGAGCTGTCAACAGAGACACGGAATGAATGTTCCTGGAGGGCAGGGACTAAGTCAACACCAGCATTGGAAAATTTCCAGCATATGGGCCTGGAAAATGTTCTTACTGCAAAACAGTTTTCTGGGTGGTCACCATTCCTCCTCCAACCTGTCCATGAGGGCAAAGACTGCAGTCACCAAGCAAGGGCCTGGCTGTCCTGATGGGCCATTCACCACATGCCCATCCTAGTCACTAATTAGTTTCAGTGTTTAGAGAATTGTTGAAATATAATATTATATTAGAACAGTCTGGGGATATACTTGTCCAGCAAATGACATGAAAACATGCTTTTTGAGCCCTGAGAACTCAATTTGGGGCCTCTCTACTGCTGAAAGGACTTTGTTCTGTGACAACAAATGGGAGAAGACAAAGAGGATACTAAAGGAAAAAAGAAATGTTGCCTACAAGGTTGTGTTAGCTAGCATCTTTGGTTTTTCAGAGCTATTCTCCAACACTCTGTGCTCCTTGATGCCTCAGGAGGCTAGCCCTTATATTTGGTGTCATGGGACCCCCTCCTGCTGGCTTCCAGTTCAGTGTGACCTGTGCAAGCACAAGGAGGAGATTGGAGGGCATTGGAGAATGCCAGGGTGTTTCGGTTCTGTTTCGGAGACTCCAGCAGTAGCTATGATCTTCCCCAGTACAGTCTTTACCAAGAGGCCCATCTGCCAAACACACAGTTTTGGCTCTCCTGGGGCTCCATGTAGTTGATTTGACCCTCAGACCCACCATTGTTTCTTTCTATATATCTCATTTCTATGAATAGTCCCTTTAGTCAATCTTCATTTGAGCTCTCTGGAGGATCCACTTTCTTGGGGGATCCTGACCAACTTCCTGAGCAGAATGGTTTCTTGAGGGAAGTAAATTTCACACTCAGAACTGTTGCTCTCGTAGTTTCTGACTCTTGCCTTTGTCCTATGGGAGAGGTTGTCTTTGTGTATACTGTCAATCTTAAAGATGGCAGAGACAAGGCGAAGCAGTGAGCACAGTGTGAAGGGGGAGCTGTGCATGAAAGCATTTGAAGGGAGTGGCAGGAGCAAAAATGGAAAAGGTGGGAAGGAACCCAGGAAATCAAGAAAAGTATACAGAGATGTGCTGCTCAGATTGTGGGGTGTGCAGTCCAGGGTCTCCTCAGCAGAGCAAAGCCTTGACTAAGGTCATCCCTTATCAAAGCTTCCTGGCTGGGCTATTTTGGTCCCATGCAGAACTGTTCAACTCCTTCCTCCACACAATCCTCCTTCCCCCTGAGTATTGGTCTCTAATAAACATCTTGCATCCCAACTCTATCTTAGTTTTTGCTTCCTGGATAAGTTTAAAAGAATTTATAGCTGGAGCAGCAAAGGCCTGACATTAACTGATTTTGTGTGTTGCAAGGACCTTAGTCTTTCTTAAAACAGAAAAACTCCCAGAGGGCACAAGAGGATGCAAGATGGCCATTTCTGATTAGGGAGTCTAGATCGGACTGTTTATAAAAAGCTTTGTGCAGTCATGCTATGAACAAACATTAGTAGGAGGTAAACCAGGCATAATACGGAGGCTGAGGATTATGGAGTATTTTCTCTATTCCTTAGGAGGGAAGTATAAATTCAGTTCAGTGGCTGTGTACCTAATGCTAAGGGGAAATTTGAACCTGAACCTGACAGAGCCTGTGCATTTGCTACTGAAAAATCACTGATCCTTTGCTGTACTACTAGAATCTGACCCACAGGGACATTAATCTCCCAATATTCAGTACCGGCATGCCTCACCAATGCTTCATTAAAAATACAACTTGGTCACTTGGTTCCATGTCACAATCCCCACTGTTGGAAACTTCACATCCTCATTCCTTCCTGCTTATATCCTTACCTTGCAAGCAACCAAGTGGGTGGCTTGGTTTAAATGAGTGTCTCAATTCCAGCTTGTGCCACCCTGGTAGTGACTCTTAGGCAACAGGAAGCACTCATTAAGAAATATATTACCCCCTGTGAGTGGGTGAATGATGAGAGGAGGTGTCAAGATTCCTGGCTAGACCATATCAGAACCCAAGATCAAGGTAAAGTGACAGTTTTTTTTCCCTGCCAATGATCAATATAGGTCCATCTAGAATGGAGGTAATTGCTACTTCCATGACCATCACACCAATCTGGCTTGAACCTCCCAGGCAATATCCCCAACTTTAGCTTTGTCCATTTCAAGCCCAAATTGCTATCTTGCGTTTTCTACCTCTACCTCTGACACATGCCTTTAGCCGAACATGTGGTTTGATGTCTCTCCTTGACTCATTATTGGAGCTCTAATAAAGGTATTTGGGGAGAGAGACAGCATATTGAGACCAAGACCCAAGTTGGGGCACATGGGGAGGAAGACAGGACAAATTGCTTTGATATTTCCCAAGTTATGTTTAATGGTTTCATACCAGCCAATTATTCCAAGTCTGCCTAGCTCAGAAACCCTTTTCCAACCAAAGATAAAAATACCTTTTTCAACTAAAGATCAAAATAAACATACTTTTCAGTTTTCAACATTTTATTGAGATGTTGGGGAGAAACAGCCAACATTATACATTCCTCATTTCAATCACGATTGGTATTTTACCCATAGGCTAGGTTCTGTGGCTTTGATCTAAACTTCAGGTCTTTTTGGCAGTCCCCCTTCTGTTGTCCTCTTGTTGCTGCCTGGTGTTGTTTGAAGTCCACCAGGGCAGAGCCCACTAGTGGGGTCACACGTGGGAGCGGTAATTGCGATTGGCTGTTGGGGAAGGACACGTTTGCAACAGGGACACCAGTTAGAACATACCCATTCATACTGTTCCTGCCCCAAAATGAATTTAAAAGGAAATGAAATTCTTAGGCTGATATTTCAGGGTCCTAGGAGAGCTAACTTCAAGAGGGAGGGCCTTGGGGCAACAAGTTCCCCTATGTTCCACTGTTGTACTCATCCCTCACTCACCATCATCGCCTCGTTTCCTATTCTTCATGCTGCCCTTCCGGTATTTTCTTTTGCCGCCACCTCTCTTCACTCCCTTGTGAGGAGATCTGTTCTTGCTCCTTCTCATGCCATGACTCTTTAATTTGCGGCTGGTCGACATTGTAATTTCTGCAAAAATGAGGAGCTTTGCAGAGCCAGGAGGCGGCGAGTCTGGGTATTTAAGGCCTTAGCCATTGTGATTGTAAAGGGGTGTGGCTTAGTAGGTGGGCGGGGCTCCATTGTGCTGTCACTAGCCTTTGTTACACTTAGGTCATCATATATGAGAAATAAAGTGGCCCCTCTTAATGCAGCTCAAATTTTGAGGTCCTTTTTATGTTAATGAAGCCTTCTAGACAGGTGTTATTGAACAACTAAATTCCAGTCCTAAGCTGGGCTTCTGGGAAGTGCAAGAGCCACTAATATAGGTATCTCCTGCCTGTAGAAAATTTAATGGTGGTTGAGTGTGTATGCATGCCTGTTTAAGTCCCTCTATAGCATTGGGAGATAATAAATGTGTTTCTCTATGGACTTGACTCTAGGAAATCTAATTTAATATGGTCAAAACATAAACATTCCTTCTTTTTCATGTAAATCAAGATTTCTCAGCCTCAGCAGTATGAGCTGAGTAATTTTGTGGAACTGTTCTGTGCATTGTAGGATGTTTGGAAACATCCCTGGACTCTAACCCATCAGATGCCAATAAAGTCCCCACACTGTGACAACCAAAAATGCTTCCAAATGTTCCCTTGGGGGGGAGGAGTAAAATCACTCCTGGCTGAGAACCATTGGCTTACCCAATGGTGATAAGAAAATAGTAGTGGATAAAAACATAAATAGACTGTGCTCATGGAGCTTTCAACCTAGTGGGGAAGAAAGCCATTAATCTGACATCTATACAAATCAATGCATAATTACTTCCCAACAGGGTGCAGAATGAGGTTGGAAAGAGAGGCAAAGAACAGCCTAGTCTCAAGTATATTACGAGGCTATGGAAAAATATTTAAGAGGATAATATGATGAGACTAGAGGCTGTTGGGTGGGGGATGAATTAATGGGGAAGCGAAGTGAGTAAAGGGAGAAGCTATTGCCAATAGTAGAGGTTCAGGAGAGAGAAATACTTGATAATGGCTTAGGCCTGACCAAGTAGATAGGATGAAGAGATATAGACAGGAGACAGTGACTTGGTGATGGATTCGATTTGATTGGCAAGAGAAGCAGGAGTCGAAGGTGTGGCTTTTGTTTCTGTCTAATACAGCTTTCTGGATGCTGGTGCCACTCACTGAAATAAAGGCCAGGCACAGGGACCTGGGTTATCAGGCATTTTAGTTTTAAGACATTTTGGCGTTGAAGTGCCTTTGAGATTTCCAAATAAAGCTATTGAGTGATTGTTGGATATGTAGGTCTAGAGCTCAGAGTAGAAGCCTAAGCTGAAGATAGTCATCATTCCCAACTTCCCTGATAATGGACTCATTATCTAATCTTTTCTTCCTCCTTTTTTATGTCTTATATTGAGTCCTTTTGAAAAAAAAATCAAGATTACTTAGCTATTCTTTTTTTTCTCTCCCCTTCCATTATCCTTACTCAAGAACCAAGCACCTGGACGGCAAGAGGCTCTTAGCAAAAATTGGTTGAATAAAACAGAGAATGTAGTTCAAACTCCACTCCCTGTATTTTTGAGGTCTATAGAAAAGATGACAAATCATGTTTTGAAACCCAGTTTCTTTCAAATGACACTATTTTTCTGTTTCCAGGCAGGCCTCTCTAGAGACCCTCTGTTAAAATCTTTTTTTTTCACCCAAAGAGAGGAGAGCTGTATGAAACAGGCTGCTGCCTTGCCTCTTTGTACTGGGGGGAACTTTTCTGCCCACTCCAGCCTTGTTGTTCTTCCTATGAACAAGTTTCATGAAAGCAGGAATTTGAAAATTGTGTTCACTGCTGTATATTCCCAGGCATTGAACAGTCCTTCCACAGAGTTAGAGCGTAATAAGGATTTGTGGAATATTTGTTGAATAAATTAAAAATCCTATCCTATTCCTCCCCATTTTGTCCTACATTTACAAGGAAGACTTTCCTAACTTTTCACATTTTTACTATCTTTTGAAATTAGTTCAAAGTCCACAGTCCTATAAAATTGTCCTTAAAGTCTGGACAACCAACATCAATGGTATAAAGCCCTATTTTGTGCCCACATTGTCATGTCACATTAATGAGTGTGATCTCAACAGGCAGCAATGCGTCTCAGTTTTGGTCCTCACTGTGCCATAAAAATCACTTCTCTGGATTTCATCTCTCTTATTTTGAAAATAGGTAGGTTGGGTTAAGTAATCTTTGAGATCATATGGCTACTGTGGCAGGCTTCTTGTAGTTAGGGACTGCATTTTTATTTATATTGCATTTTTGGTGTTAAGAGGCAGACAGTACAACATAGAGTGACAATGGTGGGAACATTTCTAGAAAGGGAAGGAAAAAAAGACATTTGTCTTCATAATAAACCTTCTGGTGTTCTGTGTTGGCCTCTCTTGCCTGACTGTGCTGACTCTGTTGGTCTCTAGTTTGAGACGCATTTTCTGGATGGTCCAGGAGACTAGGTAACACACCTTACCTCCAATTCTTTCCATCCCCCAAAGACTCACTCTGCCAAGGAGAAGCTGAGATCACAGGGAAGAAGGAAGCCAGACTTGAAAACTGATGAAGAAACAAAGAAGCTCCTTTACATAGGGTTAAGGAATTAGTTCTGGCTTCAGACAAAATACTTAGAAATGCCAACAGCAGAAAGCCCAATGCTGGGGGCAGTAATTCAAAGACCAGTTTGGGTGGGGGCTGTGGAGTGTTTGGGTTGACTTCTGTGTCAGACATTCTGCAATGAGATGAGCAGGGTTCAGCACTGGACACCTCTGCCTGTCTGTTTCTCTTTCCATTTCTGCCCCAGTGTTGGTTGTGCCAATACAATTTAGATAGAGCACAATGAGTTCATTCCTGACCCTCAGTGAGCCCAGAGCTCAACCTTTCCTTGAGAACCTTCTGGGAATCCAGTATGCTATCTCCTTACCTTTTCTTCTGCTCTGTTTTGCATCTTCCTTTTTAAAAATCATTTTTAATTTTAGTAGATATATAATATTATATTAAAGGTGTACAGACCAGTAATTAGATATTATATAACTTACTAAGTGACCATCCTGATAAATCTTGCACCTCAGTGACACCACATATAGTTATTAGAATATTATTGACTATATTCTCTATGCTGTATTTTACAATCAATTTGTAGCTACCAATTTGTACTTCTTTATCCCTTTACCTTTTTCACCCAACCCCCTAACACTCCTTTCATCTGGCAACTATCAAAATGTTCTCTATAGGTATTTATAAGTCTGTTTCTATTCTGCTTGTTAATTTTGTTTTTTAGATTAAATTGTTGGTAGGTATGTATTTATTGCCACCTTATTATTCATACTTTTTATCATTCTTCTTCTTAAAGAAGATCTTTTAACATTTCATGTAATACTGGTTTGGTGGTGATGAACTCCATTTTCTTGTCTGGGAAGCTCTTTATATATTCTTTGATTCTAAATGATAGCTTTGCTGGGTAATCTTGGTTGTAGTTATTTGCTTTTCATCACTTTGAATATTTCTTTCCAATCCCTTTTGGCCTGCAAAGTTTCTGTAGAGAAATCAGCTGACCATCTTAATGGGAAATCCCCTGCAGATAACTGCTTTTTTCTTGCTGATTTTAAAATTCTCTGTCTTTAACATTTTGCATTTTAATTATGATGTATCTTGGTGAGGGCCTCTTTGGGTTCATTTTGTTTGGGACTCTCTGTGCTTCCTGGACTTGTATGTCTATTTTCTTTACCAGGTTAGGAAAGTTTTCTTTCATTATTTTTTCAAGTAAGTTTTCTTGCTCTTGCTCTTCTCCTTTCAACACTCCTATGATGTGAATGTTGATATGCTTAAAGTTGTCATAGAGGTTCCTTCACTATCCTCATTTTTTAAAATTCTTTTTTCTTTTTGCTGATTGGGTGTTTTTTGCTTTCTATATTTAAATTACTGATTTGATTATCAGCTTCATCTACTCTACTGTTGACTCATTTCATTTATGACTGGTTATTTTATATGGTTTTCATGTCCTTTTTTATGCTGTTAAAGTTCTCTGTAAGTTCATCTACTCTTCCCCTAAGTTCATTAAGCATCTAGTATATTGCTTGCTTTCATTTAGTTATTTTTCTGAAGTTTTGTTCTGTTTTCTCATTTGGGATACGTTTCTTTGTCTTTTCATTTTGGCAGACTCCCTGTGTTTGCTTCTATTTATTAGGTAGTGCTTCTATGTCTTCTGGGCTTGGTTGCATGGCCTAATGAGGTAAGTGTCCTGTAGGACCAGTGCCACAGCCTCCCTGTTCACCTGAGCTTAACACTCCAAGTAGGCCCCACTATATAGGTTGTGTACACTCTCCTGTTGTAGTTAAGCCTTGATTGCTGTTGACATGTCAATGGTAGTGATTTACCCCCAAGATGATTGGCTGCAAGGACTGGTTGCTACTACTGTGAAGGATCAGCTATGCAGAGGCCCACCCTATAGAGCAGGACTTACTTCAATAGGGCTCTGGTGCTCGATGAGTCTGTCCCTGAAGTGTGTCACTTGTGAATGTGATTGGATGGTGCTACAGTATGGTTTGAAGCTGTCCATTGGATTTACTGGCTCTGAGGCTTACTGGGAGGTACAGGACAAGGTCAGCCACTACCTGTGTTCTGCCTGGCGCTAATCAGCATGAGTTACAAAATAATCTCCAGATGGCTGCTACTAGTGCTGGGCTTGGAGGTGTCTGGGAGAGTCCAAGCTGTGAACCAAGGCCAGATTCCACTAGTGCCATATCTTGGGCTACTTATGAGAGGTATGGGGCATGCTGAGGCCAGATGCTGCTTATTTGAAAGATTTTAGGAAAGTCTGAAGCATAAGCTAAGACAGGGCATTCTTATGGAAATGCCACTGGAAACAGCTTGGGTGGACCTGCAAGTTGGATGTGTTAGGGTATAAGGAAATAACCAGGGCAGGGCAAACAGTGATAGCCAGTTTGATAGAGACTCAGATATGGCACCTGCCTGCCAGTTCTGTGGGGGATAGGGCCCAAAAAAGGAATAATGACTTTTACCAGCACTTATATCTGGGAGAAAGCTGCCTGATGTCAGACAATTCAGCTTCTCCCATATGTCCCTAGTGCCTTTTGAGCTGTTGTCCCAAGGCTGGAGCTCCAAACGAGTGTATATGAGTAAATCTGTGCATGGGCCCTTTAAGAAGAATACCTGGACCCTAGTCAATTTGGCTCAATGGATAGAGTGTCAGCCTGCAGACTGAAAGGTCCCGGGTTCAATTCTGGTCAAGGGCACGTACCTTGGTTGCAGGCTCCTTCCAGGCCTAGGCCCTGTTCAAGGCTCATGCAGGAGACAACCAATTGATGTGTTTCACATCAATATTTCTGTCTTTCTCTCTCTCTTCTACTCTGTCTCAAAAAAAAAAGATGAAAAAAAAAGAGGAGTGCCTGGGGCTCCATCTCATTCAGCCACACTCTCTGCTGGGTTTTTTTTTTTTTACAGCAGAAACTATGGAGACTTCTTGAAATCCTGGACTGGGGTCCTGGTGTGAGGGTGGGACACTTCACTCCTCAGGGGGGACCTCTGCAGCAAAGATATCTCTTCCAATTTTTATGTGCTACACATGGGTGTGGAACCAGCCCATTCTGTGTCTCTGCCTCTCCTACCAATCTCAAATGGCTTCTTCTTCTTTATATCCTTAGTGTAGGACTTCCATTCAGCTAGATTTCAGGCAATCCTGAATGATGGTTGTTGTGTAGTTTACTTGTAATTTTGATGTGGTGGTGGGAGGATATGAGTAATGTGTTTACCTATGTCACAATCTTGATTGGAAGTCCATTTTTCTTTTTGGCTGAATAAACCAAGGCACAGAATGGCTACATGAGCTAATTCTAATAATTGAGCACAGGAATAGCAGATACACCCAATAAAACTGTTTTCTCCATATTTTGACTTTCTGGTGGGTCTTAGCTGTTGTTTCTTTGTTGAAAGAAAAGAGATATTTTCTGAGAGCTATTGGGACAGGAAGAGAGAATGAAATCTTTAGAAGAGGAACCATCAGCTTATTCTCTCATGGGCTGATATTTATCTTGCCTGGAGACAGGTGGGTGGACAGAATTATATCTTTATCTCCTAGAAGGATGGTCAAATGACACAGCAGGGAAAGGCTTGGAGATTAGTATTCCCACTGGCCCCTTTCTTAGGGTAGGAAGGAACTGACTTTGGGTGTCACTATTTTGGATCTCTAGTTGAGTCTCATCTCCAATTCAAACTCACTCCATTAATTTATCTGGGGAGTCTGATGGGTGTCTTCTTCCCAGGGCTGAATCTTCATTGTAGCTCATTGAGAGTGAACATAGAAAAGTTGCTGACAGTCCTTACACATGTTGATGACTCAGTGTGAATCTCTCTCTGAATCATAAGTCTCTCCAGATATTGACCTCAGCTGGGTAATGGGGACGTTTTATTCTGTTCACATGTACACCCTGTCTTCTTTGCTCTAGATGCTGTTGCTATTCACATAGGCAAAAGGGGTTCACAGGCAGGCTGGGAGATGAGAAAGTGGCCTAGAGATGGGTCTTCCCAAGAGGCAGAGCTCTCTGAGCTCAGGACTCATCTGGTGTCTTCTGTAGGAAATAAAAATAAAGCAGAGCCCAAGGCCAATGGGTGGTTTTCAGAGAAGAAGGAAGGCGGGACCTCAACTAAATTTGCCTCTTCCCATTCAGTTCTGGGAATTGAGAGAGCATCTTGGTTCTGAGAATGGTTTGGGTTCTATCTGAAGAATTGTTGGAGTTCTTTCCCAATTTTCCCTCCAGGCTTCTTTCCCATTGGTTCTGACTGTATTCCCAAACTGTCTTTCCATAAGCAATTCCTGTTTTCCAGGAAGAGAGAGATTAGGGCACTAAAAGGTGGGAGACTCATCACAAGAGCTGTGACCCTGGAAGGTTCCTCAGGAGCCATCTGGACACCCTCCTTTAGAAGGCCAACAGGCTTGTCTAAGGGCTGCACCAGGCAGGTCAAAAGCCATGGTCAGACTCAGGATTGCTGATCCCCAAGCCAAAGACTGCCCACAGCTCCATACTGCCTTCCCTACTTGATTTAAAAATAGATCTGGCCTCGACTCTCTGTTATACTTATTTTTTCTGTCTCACATGTGCTGCTAGGATCCGAGTGAAGAAATATATTAAAGAGAGAGGGAGAACTGGGAAAAGCTAGTGAGTTCTTAGAGGCAGTGTTGAACTTTGAGGTCCTCTGGACAAATTTAAAATTCTCATTTGGAGAGAATTCAAACTTTTGTTAGTTTAGTTGTTATTTTTGGATTTATGAATAATTAACTATTTTCATTTCTTTTGTTACCCCTAACAAGAAGGTTAGATGGTACAGCAGTACACAAAGAAAATCTAAAATTTATGCTTCAAAAGGTTTCTAAGTGATATTTTCACATTAACCATTCTCCTGCCCTCACTGACCTTAATCCCCATTTATCACATAGTGAAGAAGAATCTGTTTTTTCCCAAAAATACACTGGGAATACAGTGCTCTTCAGTCATAAGACAAAAATAGGTCTGCATTCTAGGGTTTTAGAAAGGGGATGTTATGGTATGAAAATATCACACATATTCAATCATTTGGCCTTATTTGATCTTAAAATGTGTTTCAATTAATCTACCAATTGGAATAAGGAACTTTTGAATTCTGAGGGTTGCTAGAGAACAATTTCTTAATAAATAGCTCTGGGATGAAGAATAACTTGACCGAAGACACAAATTATAGGCAAGTTCGGTCTCAAACCCAGATCTCCTACTTCCCAGTCCAGGCTTCTTGTCATTGTGCCATAGGCACTACTGTTGAGATTACTAGTCTCTTTTTTCCTCTGCTCTTCTCTCCTCCCTTCATGTTCTAAGAGACACACACCAGGGGTCCTTGTTCTCTTGAAATCATTCCTCCTATCAGTGGCAACATGTCATTGAATTTGAGGACACTTGGTCCTATGAAAGGGGGCTGAGTTGCCACCAAAAGAGGAAAAGGACCAGAGACACACACTGAAGTTGCCACACATGAAGGTCAGCCCCTTCATAATTGATGCTTTCAAAGCATTGTGACCAATATGCTGGTAGAGTACACTGGCCAGAGGAATACTCAATGTTTCTGGGATTATTTTAAATAGGGATTATGGCCCTGCAGGAAGTCCATCGAGTCTTAGGTGGTTGCACTTAGTCATGGTAGATATTAGAAGTTGATGTGGGCTTTCTATTCATTTACCTGAAGATGATATTTTGAGCCTTTAGATGGGTGTAGGGTACCTCTAAAGAAACTAAGCCACTGTGACTTAGATTTTTCTATTCTGAGATGTCACAAATACCACATGAGGTCAGCAACCAATCTACAGGAGAAGGGACCTGTGATGATTTCTTTCAACATTTAGTCAGACTGATTTTCTGGATCCAAGCCTCTTAACTTACTAAACTTGGACAAATTATTTTATTTTTATTGGTCTTAAAAATCTTTTAAACATTATTTCTATACTGTTATAACTGTGTAGATCAAAGTTGGGTCAAGAGGGAATATCATAATTCAGTAGTATCTCTTTGACTTGACGTGATGAAACTACTTCCTACACTTAGTTGTGATCAATGGAGGGTGAAAAAGAAGAGATAGGTTGGAAGCACTTTGCCTCTTGAGTATATTAAAAAGTGGAATTGACAAAGAAGATTTGCCTGACAGTCACTGCCTACTTGGTTTTCCCATTGCTCCCTTGGGTAGAATTCTCATATTTGGAAAAGTAGATTTAAAAGATATGGAACAAAGGAACTCTTTCACTGCTCTTTATGGTCCTTGAATTCTGTGGTCTGAAGCTCAAGGCTTTAGGGACACTTTCCCCTTCACATGACCTATGCTGGGACAGCAGGAATGACTTGCTTAATGAACTCTTTAAAACTAAGCCTTCATTTTCAGTAGGGACCAAAGAAAGACCCAGATTCTAGGAGCCTCACAGTTATCAGATTTTATTGATCATGAAATTCCCAATGCTGAACAGCCTTACTGTTGTTCTGGCAGAGAATGTGGAAGGTAATGCTGCCAAAATGTTTTGGAGTGCTGTTGAGGACTGTGTTACCATGTAGAAATGTTTTATCAGTAGACTACTGTCCTGCAGCAGTGAAAGTGCCACTTTCTTCTTGTTGCAAGGAAACTGACAAAACTGAGGTTATAGAGGTCCATGGTTAGGGTGGAAAATTCTCAGAAGGCTCCTCAGAAGGCACACAAAGCCAACTTGACATTCTCCAGTATTTCCTTCATGATTTTGTTACCCTTTTAGCTGTGGTTTGGCCTGGATTACTTGGAACTTCCTGTCATGTCAATGCCATATAAGTCCTGTCCCCTAAAACTAGATGGACCCTGGGCAAAGTGAATATGCCAGCCTTTTGTTAAAAAAATAATGTTCAAGATAGTGACAGCAGAGCATAGACCAAGCCTGTAAGTCCCTGAGCACAGAACCATTTGTGACTGCACAGGTCCTGTGCCTATGGAGCCCACCCTGTCCTTCCTAAGGCACTTTTTATGGTAAAATCCAGATAACTACATTGAAATATCTCTATCACATTCATCCTTATAGTCCAGGAGAGTTGGTCAATGTCTGATTCATAATGGGGGCTTGATGGGTACTTGTGAATGGCTTGCTTCCTACTGAAGCCATGCCATGTGTCTGAGAAGGAATAAAACTTCTTCAGTAATGGCTCTATCACTACCTCCCCACCCTCCTCCTCACACACATCCTCCAAATACTCTTATTTCTCCTACCCAACCTTAGGACCACACATTCAAAAGCTTTGCCAATTGCTGCCCTCTCCCTCTTACTCCCCCATGCTCTTCTTGGTGGTCCTTTCTTTTATGCCCCCGCAGGAAGTCCATCAAGTCTTAGGTGGTTGCACTTAGTCATGGTAGATATTAGAAGTTAATGTGGGCTTTCTATTCATTTACCTGAAGATGATATTTTGAGCCTTTAGATGGGTGTGGGGTACCTCTAAAGAAACTAAGCCACTATGACTTAGATTTTTCTATTCTGAGATGTCACAAATACCACATGAGGTCAGCAACCAATCTACAGGAGAAGGGACCTGTGATGATTTCTTTCAACATTTAGTCAGACTGATTTTCTGGATCCAAGCCTCTTAACTTACTAAACTTGGACAAATTATTTTATTTTTATTGGTCTTAAAAATCTTTTAATTAAAATTAGAAGAATATAAACTTAATGGCAACCTTATTATTTTACTTATGAGGAAACTCAATGCTCAGTTGGAGATAACTTCCTACAGGCTTAAAGAAATTGCTCAAGGACATAAAATACTAAAGAGCAGAAGTGGGATTTAAATCCGAATCTACTTAATTTTAGTGCTTGTGCACAGTGTCTCCTGATGCATTTGCTGACATGGAAGGGAAGTAGGTGGAGATGGTTAATCAGGTAGGGGTTAACATCTTTTACTTAATGTTTAACCATGAAGAGAATATATGAACAAAAGACCTGAATATTAAAACCCTGAGAAGACTGACTCACATCAGTATTGGGGATAGAGAAGAAGGGATACATTATAAAATATTAAATGACTGATAAGATATGGAAGGCTATGAAGGGAAAGTTTGAAACTAGACTTCTGTCCTGAGATAATGATTGCTAGGTAGATAAAAGGGTGGGAAATATATTTGGACAGTCAGTACTCATTTTTTTAGTTTTGCACAGATTGAGATACCTATTGGACAGATAGGATGTTTACTTAGATGCCCATGGATAAATTGGATGTAGGTAACTGTAGCTCAGGAGAGCAATTGGGGCTGGTGATATAGATTTGGGCATTGGTAAAGTAGAGTTTTGTGTAGTTGAATCTATGGGAAAAGATATGATGGACTAGGAACGAAGTTATGGGATTTATCAGCCTTTAGGTTTTCTTCAGAGGAAAGAGCTGAAGGAGACAGAGAGCAGAATAAAACTCAGGAAGAGTGGGGCTGCAAAGTAACAGTAACAAAGATAGAAGCTGCCAAACTTGTGGTAGTTGTAATGCTTGTTGGGGGACTTAGGTACTACGCAGAACATTTGAGGAACCTCATCCCACTTTTCAGTATTTACCTTATTTGATCTAATAGAGAATTTGGCAATTAGGCTCAGACAGTCACAGAGTATGGGGTTTGGTCACAAGTACAGTGAGTATGAGAGAGAGAGAGAGGAGTTGAGGTAGTAGAGGATAGAGGTGGTTTTGAGCAGAGGAAGGTAAGCCTCTCTTTAGCAATCTTCCAAGCTTCTCAAAAGAGGAGGCTTTATTTAACCATGACTGCTCTGCTATAAAATATGACAGGACTTCTTTTTGTTCTTCCAGTTTCACTTCTGTGTCCTTCACCCCTTCTTGACTTCAACCTCCTCTTTCAGCTATTGATAAGTCCAAAGTTTGGGATGGAAATCCAATCTTGACTGGTCTTTGTTCCATCTCTCTGCCTTCTTTTAGGCACCTTACATTCTGGGAGTATAGAACCAAGATAATAGTGTGTGCTTGAAACAGTGCCAGGGATATGACAAGTTTTCTAAAGATATTAACCATGTATTTAATTGTTACATAAACTCTATGAGGTGGGAAGTATTATTGCCCTATTCCAGGATCAGCATGGTTAAGTAACTTGCCCAAGGTCTCACAACTAATAAATAAAGGACCTGGTCATCTTCTTGTAAAAGAAACGGAAATAACTTCTCAATTAAGATTGTTTCTTGCCATTTTACATTCTCTTTTTAAGTACATAGCACAATGATAAGCACATAAGAAATTCTCAATAAATCCTTGCCAATTGAGAGTGAATCCTTATTATCAAAACAACATTTTAAAATGAGCATATGTTCACAAAGTGAGGATTTATTCAGGTTGTTATATGGGTGAGGAAAATCCATGTTTATACCGTATGTACCTAGACTGGTGAGTTTTCAGGCATTTTTTAAAGCTATAATTTGGGATCTCATGAAAAGATCCCCATCACTTCCTTTGTGCTAATCCTTCACACTGACCCATGACCCCATGCCTGCATAGGAAAGAGTGCAGAAACACAAAGGGCCAGATGTGAAATTAGGGAGATAGCTGCAGATTCTCAATACAAATTTCCTGGGGATGAAGCTGTATCTTTGTGAGGTTCTGGGGGATGATTCAGTAGTAGACCAAGAAGTTGGACTACAGCTTTGAATTCTAGATTGTTGGGGATTGAAGTGGGGGCTGAGGAGGGACAGGAAGGAAAGATTACAAAGAGGACAGGAAAGCTTTGGGAGTGAAGAGGATATGCTTATTATTTTGATTTGGGTGTATATCTATATTAATACATGTTGAATTGTACATTTAAAGTATGTGCAGTTTATTGTATGTCAATTATACCTCAATAAATTCATTTACAAATTCCATATTGTTCAAGTCCTTGTTAAAGAGCTCTTTCTAGAAATAAGACAAAGGAACTAGGAATGTGTAAATGGACCAGCAGATAAAAGCTTTAAAGATGCTTATCTCTGAAAGACTAAAATAATTTTACTTGGTTTGAATCACTTAGGGTGGTTCTTATGAGTTATACTGATGGGTAGCCAGTTGATTTTAGCAGTTCTAGTACATACTTTCTTGATTTTATGCAAATGTCTCAGTATTTTCCAGCCATCTAAACAAGCCCTCATGTTGACTTTCAGCCATTGTGACAAGGCATCATCATCAATCACCAGGTCTTTTTAACAAAAGTGTCCATGTCATGGTCTCCTGTCTCCATATATAAAGGGAGTGAGGAATGGCTCATTTGGAAAATGGACTTGGGGATGAGGAGGGAGTACAGACAGAGGCCGCTAGTTTAACAAGAGTCCCTCTGATGGCCAAAGTTGGGGAATATAAGAGAGTGCAGCAATCCTGTGGATGTAGGTGTTCAGCATGTCATCTGAAGGATTCACCACAGAGACAAAAAGCAAAGAAGTCATGCCAGAAAAAGAACAGGAGGATAAGGTATTGGTGCCATTTTCTGAGAAATTGTCATTCTAGCTTGGCAGGTGTTCCAAAATGTCTTGCTTTTGTCAAAGCACAGCTATCCACTTGCCTTCCAAAGACTGTCTACAACTCTTCCCTAGCATTCCCTCTTCCTCCCACAAGCCACCTCTTCCCCGCCACTTTCCTTTTAATCCTTCAAAAACCAGATTCTGTATTCATTGTCTTCTTTGCACTATAAAGCCTCTCTCTAAACTTGACCATTCGTAGAGAGGTTGACATAACTCTTAGACCTACCCTTTGAAACCTTATGCCTAATGAAATCTCTGGGAAGCTGAGCTGGGGAGATCCCTTTATAAAAAATGTTTGGTTTTCCTGAGTGTAAATCTTACTTTTTCTCATTTCTGGTCTCCTTAGTCATCAGCACATGTCAATGCTCTGGTGGAAGAAGCTTCTTGAATCCATGTTTTCCCCTGACACACTCTCTCCCACAACCAGTGATGAGATAACCTTCTTTCGGCGCAGGCCCAAGACCACCATAATCATCATTGATTTTTCATCTCTGCCCCAGGTCTCTGAATAAAATTTCTTTCCTTTCACTGACAAATGTTGTTATGTGGTGTGTGTGTGTGTGTGTGTGTGTGTGTGTGTGTGTGTGTGTATGTCTGTTTTATTTAGCTGGAGATTGACTTGTGACACCCTGGCCTTTCCTCATATCGTGGGATAAGTGAGATGTGATAGGCAGAGGAGTAGTCAAGTGAAGCAATTTGAAAATTACCTCTTTTTCTAGCAACATGATCTAAGCTTAGATCATGTCAACATAAAGCCCAGTAATTGTAAACACGAGGAAGGTTAAAAACATAACATAGGCTTAGAATGCCATAAGTGTATTCGGAATTTTTTGAAGGACAACATCCTCAAGTTTCCTCCAATAGTATACTCTAGATACAATGTAATGTTGGGCCTCTTTGGAGTAAAATAATTCTGATAGTTGTATGGAATCCCTCATATAATTGAACCTGAAGCTTGTATGATTCACATAAAAGTACCAGGTCATCTACTCCTAACCCATTACCATTAAACTTTAAGAGTTCTGCTAATCTTTAAAAATCATGTGCCAGCAAGACCAAAGCTAATCTACATGGCTGAAGTCTCAAAACTCAATTCTCTTATCTACTTTGGAATATGAAAGATTCAGAAACTGGAAAAGATAGAGGGACTGCCTTTTTATTGTTCAGCCAACTTACCTACCTAGTCCTCAGGGCTTTGTCATATTTCCTAGATGTTGATGAGATTTTTGTTCTTGATAGAACATGGGTGTCTTTGATGTTCACTTTGCTCTTGGGTGGTCACAGTTTCTTAGTGTGGGGCTGGGGTGAGATGGTAATTTGAAGATGCTATGACAGATGTTCCTGGGACCAGAAGAAGAGGCATCTTGCATTAATATTTTAAAGTTGTATCATTAGATATAAGTATATTTAATGGTACATTATAGTCATATGTTATAGTTATACCTCTAGACATATCTTTTAAAAAAATCTTCACCCAAGGAGTGAGGATATTTTCCCCATTGATTTTTGGAGAGAGTGGAAGGGTGGGGGGAGGTGGACAGAGAGAGAGACATCAATTGGTTGCCTCCCACTTGCACCACTACTGGGGCTGGGGATTGAACAGATGTAAGTATATCTTGTAATCTGTTGTAGTAACATGTTATACTATATCTTGTGATAGTATATTGTAATAATATGTTGTGCATACCCTGGTGTAGCCTCTGAAAAAAGGCAAAAGCAAAGGTACCAGCATGTATACCACACTCATTATTTTTGCCAGATTTACGTAGAACTTGGCCCTGCCCAGTAATGTGGGCCTTCCAAGAGCTTAGAGTCTAGAGCCAAAGTAACAGTGCAGGGAGACCTGCTTACTAGGTGTCCAAAGCATAAAATTTAGTGTGGAGAACTTTAAATCGAAGGCTTTATATATTTATTGATAAAAGTCCTGTATGAACTAATAATTCATGACCCAAGTTATACCGTACAGCAGCTTTTGTGAGTTATGTCAGGTGAGAAGGCTACTTGAAAGGGCCATTTGAAAGTAAAGGGCTGGATAGGACATATTTTAGTCTTTGCAGGAAAAAGCAGCCATCATAAGTGAATGGCCATGGCCATGTTCCAATAGGACTCTCCAGAAATGTCTAGAGCTGGTGCTATTATTTCATTTATCTCAATTGTACAATTGAGATAACAATGATCTCAACTTTACAATTGATACAATCTGAATGACTAACAAAAAACAAAAGCAAAAAAAGAAAAAAAAAGAAGAAAAAAAGGTACTAGCATGTTCTTTCTACGCATAGGGGAGAGATTGCCCTGGCTCTGCTTGTTCTAGGATCCACCTTCTTTGGATTTTGTCTAAGTGTCAACTTTACTGTAGTCTTCCTTTTCTGAAGAAGGAAGATTTTAACCCTTGGGGTAGTTTGTTCCTTTTATTTATAGGTCTTTTTCTCTTTCTGGTTGCCTTTATTCAGTGGGCTATCCTTCTATTTGTCTTTCACTTAGTGTCTCAATATTGTTTAATTTTAACATTTTACATGATTTTATAAATGACAACTGTTTTTATTTATTTTTTAAATTTATAGTTTATTACAAATCTATTGAATATTCTTGAATGTATGGGATCAAAGAGCAAGATCAAGAAAATAGTTGAATAGCAAAAGTAGAATTTCAATTTATAACTTATTATACTCTTATAAAAGGGT
The DNA here is from genome assembly GCF_028538775.1 of Myotis yumanensis. Taxonomy (NCBI): domain Eukaryota; kingdom Metazoa; phylum Chordata; class Mammalia; order Chiroptera; family Vespertilionidae; genus Myotis; species Myotis yumanensis. The sequence continues at coordinate 20,336,592 of NW_027223759.1, forward strand.
CATTTAGGGGGAGGTTAGAGTAGGGAAGTGGGACTAGGGTACAGAACCTACTAGTCCTAAATCAGATGTTTCTTGGAGTTCAGCCAATGACAGGAAGAAAGCGGGCTAACTGGCTCTTTGTAAGGTCAGGGTCTCCTGAAATGCAATGTGGTCATAATGCCACAGTCGTCATTATCCTTACAAATTACAAGAGCAGGTATTGAAACTGGCCCAAAATTGAACTTCATAAGCTTATAAATTTGAGTGCAATCCCCCTTTTCCTTTTACAATTCATTTTCTAAATTTTTTTTCCATTCTTTCTACTTTTCAAAATTTTATAGTTGTCCTTTACTATGGGCTTCCATTACATTCTCCAATTATAGTAGATTCATTTATTCCAATAATGAAAAGCCAGTTGATGGTTTAGGAGCCCACAGATGTATTTTCTTTGACACACAATGCAGGCCAATATGAGGTGGGCAAAAATATCTGAACTAGTTGTTACCACTGAAGTCAGCAGCATTCATCTAAAATCTAGATTTTTGACTGGTTGCTCTTAAACTTTTGTCTGGCAACACTAGATCCCAATTATTGACAGTTCAGAAGTACCTTTTAGATGGGGTATGCACTCTTCAATTTGACATTGTCTCCACAATTTCTGTTTGTTTCACTTAGATAACCAGACTGGATCTTAAAGACACTGACTTTAAACTTCTGCCTTAAACCTTTGAGATCTACCACTACTGATACTATTGCTTCCACTTCTCTATGACTCACATTTATCAGAGGCCAGTTTGATGTTCTAGGCAGGGGAGCTGAGGATAAGAATCAATCTTTTGGATTCCAATTTTTCAGATTCCTGGAACTTCATATTATAAAGCATACATATATTTTTTCCTAAAGTATGGTTTGAAATCCATGAGAAAAAAGAGAGCCAGCTGTCTGTCTAGATGTGACTTGCATTACATAATGGGAATGAAAGACTTGAAAAAAATCATAGTCCTCCCACCCCTGGCACTCAGTATATTTTGGTGGGTATCACACTTTGGTCGCTGAAACATGGTCCTCTTCTTAATAACCTAGAGCAACAAGATAGTTGTGTTAGATGGAAAAATTGCCTTAAACAAGTGCTAGCCCCATGTGCCTCTTCTCAGTGAGATAAATCCCTGACCTGCAGGAGCCCTGTTTAACTTCTGTCTCTTTGGTGTTTGACAGTAATAATGGCAGTGATGGTGATAATGTTGTGACAGGACAATTAACTGAATTATTAGTTTGTGTGTATCCTTAGCAATCCCCACCATCCTTGCTTGAAGTAGAAATCAACATTTTCATTTTGTTTTCTTGCTTTGTGTGGGGGACCAAATAAATAGGATTTCTTTGAAGATAATTTTCTTCCTGAATTTTTATGCCCAAAAACCTGATCAAGAGGGTGTTATGTTTTGGGGATGACTTAGTTTTACTCACCCTCCAATAAAGCCTAAAATAAAAACTCAAGTGCAGGTTTAATATTGGGAAGTATTCCAGGAAACAGGAGTGAGGGGATTGGGTATGTGGGACAGGGAAGGAAAAGAATAAAGAATGTGTTATTGAGCTGATTACTGCTGTCAGCAATTGGAGTTCAACCCCACTGGAAACTCTCTGAGGAATTACATGAAATGTACCCCAGAATTGTCCCTCAAGATCCTGGGAATTTGGGACATTTATCCATTGGTATTCATCTCCTACTAGTTGAAGGCTTCCCTTGGGAATGTTGACTGCCCCTTTCCTGGGCTGTCTAAGTATATGGAAATGCTTGCTCCCTGTTATTTTCTTCTCTGCTGTTTAGGGCCTTCACAAAAAATGAGACAGAAAATGTATCATTTTAACATTTAATATTGTGTGTATGTAATCCATCTGCATTATAATATCTACATAATATTCTATTATTTGGATTTACATAACTTATTTAATCAACATTTATATTTAGTGCAGTTCCAATTATTTGTTTTTATTCAAAAGTGTATACAAAGATTTATATATTTATGCAGTATTACTATTTTTATATTTTCTTAGGATACAACTATAAAAGTGAAATTACAAGGTTAAAGAAGATAACATCCTTAACACTCTTAATATGTTTTTTCCCAAATTGTTTTTCAGAGAGTTTATTGACTATCATTCCATCAGCAGTGTGAGAGAACATTCAGGGCGAACTTTGGCAATGACCTGGGTGGGTGACTAAGAGAGCTTTTAAAATCTTATTACTTAGAGAACTTTTTAGCACAATGGAGACTTCTATTTATTTAGCATACGTTAGGGGGGCTATTCTATTTGAAGAGAAAAAAATGAATGACATTCTCGGTTCTGTGTCTTCCATATTCTGAAAATGCTTCTTTATAGCATCAATTGAAAAGAGCACAAACCCACCCATGAGCACACATTTGCACATATAACACACATTGGACAGATTCTTAGAAGAAGGTTCCAGTCTGGGGACATTTAATAAAGTTGTCCAAAGTTCTGCATTTATCATCCTTTGTTTACTCTTATTTTCCGTTTATCTATGAAATAAATGCATTACCAGGTGTTTTTTGTTCACATTCCCATGACTATGTGGAAAAGAATAAGCCAGATCAATGTTGGGATTCTTGGAATTTCAATATACATTACTAACTGCTCTTAGAAAGTCCAACAAAGCAAAGGCTTAAGTTATTGATCAATAGAATTGGAAGAGACTTGATTTTCCTTTGTTTCTTCTGTTTCCCAAGAATTCAATGAGTAATCACAAAATATATGTAAAATGGAGATCAAGATAAAGAGGGAAAAACAAAGATCAAGATAATCCAAATTTCAGTTCAACCCCCGGGTTAGTGAGCATGGTCTATTTCTTGATTAGAACTCAGGTAAAGGATGAATACTAGCTGCATCTAGACTTTTCACTGCCTTCTCCATCTTCCTGTTTGACCTCCTTGCCTCTCTTGTCTTATAGGCTCAGGGAGGATTCATCTGTCACCAACAAAAATGGGCCTGGGTGTCATTGGAAATACAGAAAACAGAATCTAAGAATTCTCAAAATAAATTCTGACTTCTTTATTTCCTCTGAGGCTTCCCATTAGATATTTAAAAAGTTCTCAGTAGTGAAATAGTTTGTCAGTTTCATGAAAGATTTGGGTAAACAATGTATTTCCTACCTCTTTTGGCACCCCACCAGTTTCCAAGACAGGTTATTTCTCCAAAACAACAGGGTAAGCTGTTGTACTGCCCAGTCCCAGCAGTTAAAAGGGATCCAAGCTGAGAGTGGATATAGACATATATAACCAAACCATTAAAACACAAGTTACAAAGGCTATACTAGTCACAGAGAGCAGAATGATTGAAATTGGAGGGCCCTAGAGTTTCCAGAACTGTAGTGTCCAGGGCCCACTGGGGAAAATGAAGCTTCTATGGCATTTGTGTGGATCTCCTTTTACTAGTAATCCCAACCACTTACTGTATTTGGATTCATGATGAGGTCTGCAGATAAAATAACTAAAAAATGAAGACCACTTAAAGTAATAGAGAACATCTTGGAGGGAAAAGATGCAGGTAAAAACATCACCTCCACAGTGTAGCTTACATTCCAAGTTTCCCAATTCCTGGAATGTTTACTCATTGATATTTCCCAAGGTTCTAGATCTGAAGGTGGAATGGTGCATGCTCAATAGATACTTGGTAAATGATTAAAAGACTCCAATCCCAGGACTAGTCATGATACTCTGACTATTGGTCGCTCTGGGATTTTGTTTCCTTAGCTGTTAATGGGTGCTAGGGTGGGAGGTAAAGGTGAAGTTGTACTAACCAATCACTGGGCTCCTCTCTATTTGGGATGCTCTGTAGCTTCCATATTCAAGTGCCTTCCTAGAATGTGCATGTTGAATTAAAACAAAATATCTATTTTTCAGTTTTGGCTCTGTCCTCTGTTAATTTCAAGTTGCCCCTGGAATTCATATACATTGCAGGTAACATAAATCCAATGTTTCTGTAGGGGAATAAATTTAATCCTCCTCTGAAAGGCAGCCTCCAGTATGGCTCAGCCATGCTCCTTCCTGCTGCTCTCTGTTCTTCTATTTGCTTCATGCTCCTATCACTATCACTTAACAATGCCTTTTTACCCTGGCAGATCCTTCCAGTAGCAATCAATACTCCTGTTTGCAATTTTTCCAACATTTGCAGAACCAGGCCCATTGTTTCCCCCTAGAAATGCCATCACCAGTTGGCTGGCATCCCCTTCTCAGGGGTCTGGGTCCCAGCTCTGTGGGCTCCTCCTCCATCAGTTCAGCCCCTTCTCAGAGCACTGAATCTCAGCTCGGTAGGTGTCTTCGTCTAAGCTTTTAAGTTTTCATAGTTCTAATACTCCCTTTCTATCCCCCAGACTCAGTGTCAGCTGCTTCTTATCACTGTTCCCTCTTTGATACCTTAATATTCCCTTAGGCCTTTTCTATTCTTAGTACTGAGTTAATTCTTTAATTATTTTTTCTATGTTAAAATAGCTGAGCTGAATTGCCCTAGCTGGTTTGGCTCACTGGATAGAGCGTCGGCCTGGGGACTGAAGGGTCCCAGGTTCGATTCCGGTCAAGGGCATGTACCTTGGTTGCAGGCACATCCCCAATAGGGGGTGTGCAGGAGGCAGCTGATCGATGCTTCTCTCTCATCAATATTTCTAACTCTCTATCCCTCTCCCTTTCTCTCTGTAAAAAATCAATAAAATATATATATATATATATATATATATATATATATATAAAATAGCTGAGCTGGTGTGGTTTCTGTCTCCTGAGGCTAGATCCTGAATGATATATGCCCAAGAACAAGGAGTGAAGGTCATCCCATGAAGCCACACACTCACCAAAGCATGTCAGGCTCTCTGGTTGTGTGCAGGTGACATGGCTGCAAAAGCTACAGGTACCCTCCGAAGGTGAATCTCCCATATGGAGCCCTGGCAAAGAAAAGCACACTAAAGCTGGATCTGGTAAGAGATCCAAGAGGGTGTGCACAGAGCTCTGGTAGTTTCTGCTATGTGGACATAGAAAAAGCCAACTTACAATACACAGAAGCTGAGGGGCCAGATGGATACTTCAGGCAACTGGTGTTCTGGAATCTCAGGGAAGGAAAACATTAATCAAGTCAAGGAGAATCAGAAAGTTCTTGGAGAGGTGGACAGAGAGGTAGACAGGGCTTCCCAAGCTGGAAAACTGGTGACAAGAATGGTCAAAGCAAATCTGGGGCACAGACTCTACTTTAGGGAGGGCTCCTACATGAGGCCAAAGAATTTGCTCAGGCCTTCCCTTTGCTCCTCTGTTTTGGCATCATATCACAATGTCATCTTAAAAATCTCTCTCTCTCTCTCTCTCTCTCTCTATATATATATATATATATATATATATCCTATATAATAAAAGGCTAATATGCAAATCAACCGAATGGCAGAATGAAGATCGCTATGAAACACACTGACCACCAGGGGGGAGGTGCTCAATGCAGGAGTGGCCCCCTGGTGGTTAGTGTGCTCACACAGGGGGAGCACCACTCAGCCAGAAGCCAGGCTCATGGCTGGCGAGCACAGCAGCTGTGGTGGGAGCCTCCCCCACCTCTGCAGCAGCGCTAAGGACCCCTCGGGGTGCCAGACTGTGAGAGGGCGCAGGCCAGGTGAGCCCCCCCCCCCTCCCCGTGTGCAGAATGTTATGCACTGGGCCTCTAGTCTATATATATAAAAGCCTAAGTGACCATTGCAACTGAACGGACGACAGAACAGGCTGCCTAGGGCAACCAGGCCAGCAGGGGGGTCAGTGAGGGGCAACCAAATGACCAAGCAGCAGACTGCGTGGGGTGAACAGGCTGGCAGTGGCGGGGGGGCAGTGTGGGGCAACCAGGCCTGCAGAAGGGGGCAGTGAGGGGTTACCAGGCCAGCAGGGTGGGGGGGGGCATTTGGGGGCGACTAGATCAGCAGGGTGGGGCAGTTAGGGGTGATCAGGCAGTCAGGCAGGTGAGCAGTTAAGAGCCAGTGGTCCTGAATTGTGAGAGGGATGTCCGACTGCCGGTTTAGGCCCAATCCCCAGTTGGACATCCCCCAAGGGGTCCTGGATTGGAGAGGGTGCAGGCTGGGCTGAGGGGATCCCCCCGTTTCATGAATTTCATGCACCGGGTCTCTAGTGTGTGTGTGTGTGTGTATATATATATATATATATATAGAGAGAGAGAGAGAGAGAGAGAGAGAGAGATAGAGATAAAGATATGGTCCCAAGAACAAGTCAGAGTTGAAACAAAAAAGATTTATTTGCTCAAGAAGGGGACCTGGTCCCTGTGCAACCTTTAGATGATCTTGGAATGGCACCCTGTCTGCTGGCTCCTCCTGGAAGAGATGTGATTTAGTTTATTTTGTAGGTAAATCTGCAACTGAGGCTAGAATGTCAGACAGGAGTTTTGACATTGATCTGCAAAAAGGGCTCCTTTTGATTTTCACTCCATGCCATCTTGATTTCTTAGCTAAATATCTAAGCAGTTGGATATCTTGTCTGAACTCCAACTCAGGGTCTCTCTCAGGCCTGGACAAGAATAGTATACATCCTCTTCCATAGGTAACAATGTTTTCAGAATGCTCCCAAGTGCAAATATATTGGTCTGGGATGTGTGGTCAGTGTCAAAAAGCACAGGCCCACCTCTCAAGAAGCCTGTGTTTAGTGGGTGACGCTGCCTTGTCTTGTAACCCAGTGTTTTCATAGCCAATGCACAAAGCCCCCATAGATACCATACAACTACAAGCACATGAGTGGTCCTGATGTCTTTTCTTGGTCCTGGTGTGTGAAGAGGAAAGGGATGGAAAAGGATAAGTGATGTATGCATGGTGGGGTGGGTGGTTTGGAAAAAGAGGAGGTGTTCAGTGCCATACAAGTGGTGATTGGATCTAGCTGGCATGCGCCCTCGGGAGGAAGGAGAACTAACTTTCACGCTGAAATCATCACCTTCTCTGGCTCCTGGCTTCACAGCCAGTTGTGAAGCATCATTACTCTCAGCTCCTACTTGGTATGGATGGAGTTCAGGATCCGGAATCTCACTTGCCCTAGACTGTGAGGAAGCTTGTAGCTCTGAAGAATGGAACCACAAAGTAGGTGGGGCAGCTTGAGGAAGAGAAGCTCCAAAGAGGGAATAGAACAAGAAGGAGTGAGGCAGAAGAAGAGGATGAGAGGAGAAAAGAAAGGGTAGCAGAAGTGAGAGGCAAAGGGATAGGAGGCCTAGAGGAAGGCAGGAGAGGAAAGGCAGGAGTGGGCACACCAGGACCTTTGTTCTCTGCCTCCTAGGAGTGGGTCAGGCACCTTCTGCGTTCTCTCTCTCTCTCTCTCTCTCTCTCTCTCTCTCTCTCTCCCTCTCTCCCAGCATTGAAAGAACTGATCAGACTTTCCAGGTCCTGGATGGGCAGGAAAGAAGGCTTAGGAAGGGAGAGGGTGGGAGTGTTAGTTCTGGGGCCCAGGAATCACTCCAGCTGTGGGAAGAGGGGTTCCTTGCCCCTTCCTTCCTCACAGAGCGCTACCTGCCAGCCCTGATTGCCCTGTGAGCAGGCGGATTGGATTTCTCCTTTCCACTAGGCACACTCACACATTGGCACATGAGCAAGCCAGTTGTCTGCCCTTTTTTTTTCTTTCCCTCTTAGACCCCCCTCCCCTTCTAATTCTCAGAACTCACTCCCATTGGATTCCAGGAAATGGCTGGTGCAACTTTGTAACCAAATCTCCTCCAATGCTTTAGTATAAGGTTTACACTCCTCTGCCCCTCGGGTGTCCTTCACAGCTGGGTCCGGTTACAGAGAGAGGGACCAGGCCAGGCCTTCCTGAGACTCTCCAGGGATCACGGATCTCTCCCCACTCACAGCTGGCAGCCAGCCCTCCAGAGGGAGTGGGACCTTGGGCTCCATTTGCCTGCCACTCCCTCCCTCAGTCCTGGGTCCAGGGTTAGCTCATGCTGCCTTTTTTTTTTTTTTTTTTTTTTAGGGGTTGTGGACTCTGAAATAAGGGTCAGAGGACACATTTCCATTGTCCCCAGAGCAATCTTTGGTGTCTAACTGGGCTGAGGACTGCAGCTCTCTTTTTCTGTGTCTGTTTCTAGTCCATTCCTCTTCTCTGTAGGCATGCCTTTGACCACATCTCATTCTATGAGAGCTCAGAGGTTGGCAAGGTTTTCCTGTAAAGGAAAATGTAGTGAATATTTTAGACTTTGCAGGGCCACAAGTGGTTTTTGTTACATATTCCTTGCCTTTCCTCCCTCTCTTCCTGCCCATCAACTCTTTAAAACTGTTAGAAAAAAAAGATTTCCTACTTCAAAAGCTGGACAAAGATAGGCCACATCTGGATTGGGTCATAGTTTGTCAAGCCCTGGACCAGGTGATCTCTTGGGCTCTGATTTGCTTAACGACTCAAAAATCACTTTTGGTCTTAGATCGACAGAGCTGTGCTGCTCTCTGATTCCAATGAGCAGCATGTGCCAGAATCCAATCAGGTTGGGAAACAGTCCTTCCTTATAAATGGGAACCAGGGGCCTCCCAAACCAGGAGTTTCCAGTGTTTGTCCATAAAACTCTGTCTTTAAGGAGAAACACCAGTGTTCTGTGAAATTCTCTTGGAGAAACACTTTTATATATGAATCTTCTCCCAGCTCTGCTTTTGACTGAAGAACATATTTTCATCTGGAGTTTTTATCTTGTTTCCAGTAGCAAGTAACTCAAATGTTAGGAGGGCAGACTTGTTTATTAAATAAGCTCCTCTAGGCAGGGAGAAGGGGAAGCAAGGGATGTTGCCAGAAGATGTTTGGGACATTGGGAGTAAGAGATGGGAGGTACTGGAGTATAGCCCCAGGTCCGAATTGAAGAAATATGGGTGTTTGTTGTTCCCCAGCCAAGGGTCTTGGAGAACTCATTCATTATCCCCCATGAAACATGAAGAGATCCTCACCAGATGCAGGACCACCACGTGGAGACATGCAAGTTGGATCAGTGTTAGGCTACCATCCCAGGGCCAACTTGCCATGAGGGCATGTGTGTCAAGTTCAGGAGACCTGGGCTCCGTTCTCAACTCCACTAAGAGTTAGATGGGCAGGTTGGACAAGTCTCTTTTCCTCGTGGGATCCCAGCTTCTCTCACCTGCAGCGCTAGGAGAATGTGCATGGGCTAGCCGCTAGCGTCATGACATGCTGGTGACAATCGAGTGAGAGAAAGCACATGTGTCTGGTAGGACACCTGCGGAACAGAAGGGAGTATCACTGAGCAGCTTTGTGTGGAGATCTGAAGACCCGCAGAGTCCAGCCCAGTAGGGGTCTGTGGTCACTGCCCACCTCTCCCCTATGGGAACTGTAGTTCAGAATTATAACTCATGTTCTCTGAGTTCTCTTCCACATTTCATGGGGAAGGTACAATGGGAGCTAAAGGAGAGAAAATATGGTTTGATGCAGGGCCATTATTGCTCAGGGGAATTTTGGAGTTTTGCAAGTTCTTGGTATGAAAACCATAGCTCCCACTAGAAATTCAGAGGGCAGGAATTGGGTTGCCAGAGTTCCTGTCTGATCTGCTTAACGCCAATCTGATTCAGGTTGACATTAGGACTGAGGCAGCAGATGGCTTCTAATACAGCCTGGGTGACTAATAGTGGCCAGGACAGAATCTGCCAGCCCTATGGGGCAGATGACTGTGGACAAAGTTTTATCCTAAGACGGCCCGAAGGGAAAGGTGCTGAGCTGAGATGTTAAAAACAGGGATTCAATATCATTATCAGAATTAATATTCTGCTCAAATCGAAGTCCAGGGAAGACAGCAAAGAGAAAGAGACAAAGAGGTAGAAAGTGGTTGGAAAGCTGACAAGGAGTAAAGGGATGTGGATGTGAGTGGACTGATGGTGTGAAGCTGGGCGTTAAAAACAAAGTCCTCATCTGTTTAATCCCATCAATGTCAAGGTTAATGGAGAAAACAGAACTGGCCTCAGGCACACATGCAGGTGAAGCTGGGCATTCCTTTTCCTTTCAGGGACTTAGGAAACTCTTGTGCAGGAAGGGGCTGCTTAAGCATTCTTTGGTCCAACCTCCTCACATTATAGATGAGGAAGGTGAGGCCCAGGGAGGTCCCACAGCTCATTAATAACACCTCAGTGCCTAGGCTGCCAGGATTGTGTGGCGAGAGATCATCCCTCTGCCTCTGAGGGCCTTTCTTGGGTGTAGGGTCTCCCATAATATTTGTTTTCTAAAATAGTGAGGGAGAGGGATCTGAGGATGTGGTAGGTTTCCTCCAGGGCCTATAGCAGTGGTTCTCTAAGCGTGGTTCTCGAACCAGCACCATCAATATCACCTGGAAACTGTTAGACATGAAAGTTCCCAGTCCCCCCTGGCCTAGTGAATCAAAACCTCTGGGGGCGGGGCCAAGCCACCTGTGTTTTAACTTGCCCTTCAGGTGACCCTGATATTCCCTAGAGATGGAGAGCCTGGCCTAGGGTTTCCAGGAGGGGCATGGAGAGAGGCCCCCTGTCCTCAACTTTGATTAGAAACCAGTTGAGACACACAGCAGAGCCACATATTTGGCTTTTAGAGAATTCTCTCTGTTCTCCCCTGTCCTCCACACCAGCTACAGTGTCCCTTACGTCTCCTTTCCACTGGGCACATCCCATAGTCACCCCTCTGGGCCTGTAGCCTTATCTGCTGGTCCCAGATAAAGAGTGAATTGGCCTAATCAGTTCGCCTCGCCTGGCTGGCTCCAGGGAGGTCTGCTCTTGGTGCCACTGCCAGAAATGGAGCAGCTCATGTGGTTGACCACCCCCACTCCACCCCATGGGCCCCTCACTACCACATCTCTCACCCAGAAAACAGCAGTCCTGGATTGGCTCTCCCTCCTTCCCAATCAGCCCCTAGCAACTTTATTCCTGAGAGAGATAAGGGGTGACTATCTAGGGCTTCTGTGAAAATTATAGTGGCAAAGCCTCTCTGTCAAGGTCAGGCTGTCTTATGGGTAGCTTCGCGGGGAGCAAGAGGAATTAGACTGAAACTCTCCCAGCCTGCCACAAAACTAAACAATACGTCTTTGTATCACTCAACAGTATTGCAAGAAAACTGACACTTACATTATTGCTAATGCCCTGCCTTTTTTGAGGCTTTGGACCATCTTTGAAGCCATTGCTTTGCTTTTTATTATAATGCCTGGTGAGGTAAATCAACAGGGCAAGGTCTCCCCACCATGCAAAGAGGTGGAAACAGGCTCAGAGACATTTGTGGGCTTTCCCCAGGCCCCGAGTGAGTCCTTGGCTGGAGCAGGGACCCCAAGCCCCATTCTTGGTGTTGTGGTGGGAACCAGGACTAATGCCCATGAAGGCCCCATCTGTGAGGGAGGTCTGCTAATGGACCAGATGTACCTCCCAGATGTTCCTCCCAGGCTCAGCCTGTGTGGCACGAGAGCTCAACTAAAGGGATTTTTAATCCTGGGGAAAATGGTTGCCATTCATGGCTGGCTCAAAAATTGGCAAAGTCTGCTGTGAGTGAAACCAAGAAGTAGAGCCAAAAAACAAAGAGGGGTTTCCATGAAATCCTGGGCAGCAGCCTTGGGGAGCACTGGGGCTGTGCCAGGAATGAGGGCGGACCAGGGCTGTCAGATTGTGTAGAGACTGATGGAGTGCTTGTCTGGGGTGTACTTGCTCTGTGGACCACCGTGGTTCTTTCTCCTCTCTGGATCTGAGTTTTTTCCAAAAACTCCTTACTCCATAACTGAAAGGAAGGTAGACCTGAGTGTGTGATGAGGAACCTGATAAACTGTCAAACTCATGGTAAAGGCAGAGGAGTCTTACTGTGGGAGACGAGTTCAGGATGTGGCTGTCTAGATGTCTGGAAGAAGCAGGGGCAAACTGGGAGCCTGGGGTATATTGGAAATGTCTTTTTCTTTCTAGGTATCAGGTGAGTTTTCTTGTGCAGAGCCTCCTTGGAGCAGAGGGATCCTCTGTAGTTGAGTCAGTGAGAGGCCTGGAGTTCTATCCCTTTAGCTTCTCCATCACCTCTCTCAGTGACTTCTGAGGCATCTTGGAGGAATCCAGGGGTTCTATGGAACC